>NC_050102.1:62912650-65412650 GCF_902167145.1 Zea mays
AAGTGATCCTCCCAACTAAGTCCGGATACATAGCCCACATGTCCTTCACATGGCTCATATTGTTGCATCACATGGGGTCATCCCTCTTCTTAGCGGGGAAGAGTCCTAGTGGGTGCATCACCATCTCCAAGGGATGGTAGTCGCAGAAGGTCATCAGGGTCTTCATAGCTACCGCCTCGGTGGTGTCGTCCATCCTGAATCCAATAGTCTCGGAGTCAAGGGAGCGCCAACCCGGCTGAAGGGGGTGTGCCTCCAAAGTCAGCTAGACTCAGCAACGTGGCACCTGATGCTCCTCATATAGCTGCACCGTGTACAAAGGGGGCGTAGGGTAGCCAGTGGAGTTGAGCACCTCCCACAAGATAGAAGGGAAACCATCGTGAGAAAGGAAATCGGAACTGAAACGAGTGTCTCCTCCATTGGCGTGGGTGGGTGAAGTCATCTATGGAAGAGGATCAGACGTAAAGGTTATGGTAGAAGAAAGAAAAATATGTGAGCTCGGGTTGTTAAAAGGAAGTGGGTTAGATCAAATTTTTACTCCTTTAATTTTTAATCCTTTCGTGTTAAAATGCATGCATGCTGAAAAGAACATCTCCTCACCGAATCAGAATGGTGCCTTTAGGGCATCCTTGAAATCTAAGACTGGCCCATAGGGCCTACTTATTTAGCCACCTGTTTTTCCCCACTATTCCTAAGGCCTTTCGTCCTAGGTCTGGCGTTCTAGTCCTGACGATTCCAATACTGGTTTCTAAGCAAGTTTTATTTTTGAATAGTTGGTATTCATGATTTATTGCTTTCTCTATGGTGGTATTTGCTCTGATACCAGCTGTGGCAGAACCGCCCGAATTATTCCAGCTTAAGTGCCCAAGTCACGCCTTAGAGGCCGCAACACACTTAAATCGGAATAACCCATCAGTCCCTCAGATCTTGTCCGATAAAGCCACTTCTTGGGATCAAATACCACTAACTCACTCGATGGTGAGTCACAGAGAAAAATACAATAAAGCATGAAATCTCAAATTGAAGTACTGGAGTTATTACATGAATCGGAGTTTTTCAAGTAACTGAAACGAGTTCATAATTTAAATTGGAGTGGATAGTCGATCACGTCGAATGGTGAGGAATAGGGCAAGGCCTAACCCACTACTCCTCCTGCTCCTCTCTTGCTGGAGCAGCATCCCACTCAACCATCCAACTCGGTGGCAGGGTGGAAGGCCAAGTCACAACATCAACCATGTCCAGAAGCGTACCTGCAAAAAATGGTGCCATAAGCAAGGCTGAGTATACTAATACTCAACTAGACTTACCTGGTGTGAGGAATCTACTCCTCTACCTCTAGACCATGCAGCTGTTTGGCAGAGGGGTTTGGTTTGCCAAAAGCACTAGCTGGGTCTAAATCAAGTTTTAGCTTTTCGCGTTCTAGCATAATTAAATTAGCTAGGTTTGCTCCTTTCTAAGCATTCATGGTAACAATCATTTAGTGCAATCAACATGTTATCTCAAGTAAAATCTCATTTCACTTCTTACTCAATGCAGTACAAGGGGTCAAGCAATCTCATTAGCTGCGAGAAGCAGATGATTCGAATCAAGTTTTAACCTTGCAAGGTAAACCTAAACACACGACATGTAGGGGCACTCCATCCCCACACATGTCAACCGTCCCCATCGATTCCCCGTTCGCGGCCAGGGCTCACCGCCTTGGCATACAATGCTCCACTGACCCCGGCTGTCGTCGTGCAGTGACCTGTGGCGGAACCACCCAAATTATTCCAGCTTAAGTGCCTAAGTCACGCCTCAGGGGCCGTAACACACTTAAATCGGAATAACCCGTCAGTCCCTCAGATCTAGTCTAATAGAGCCACTTAACCAGGATCAAATTCCACAATCTCACTTGAAGGTGAGTCACAGAAGAAATACAATAAAACAGGAAACCTCAAATTAAGTGCTGGATTATTACATAGATCAGAGTTTTTGAGTAGCAAATAAGAGTTCACAAAATAAAGTGCAGCGGATAATCGATGTCGACGGTATCGAGGAATTGGGCAAGGCCTAGCCCACTACTCCTCGTGCTCCTCTCCTGCCGGAGCAACATCCCACTCGACCGTCCAACCCGGTGGCAGGGTGGTAGGCCAAGTCACACCATCAACCATTTCCTGAATGGTACCTGCAAAAATTATGCCACAAGCAAGGCTGAGTATACTAATACTCAGCTAGACTTAACCGGTGTGAGGATTCTACTCCTCTACCTCTAGACTATGCAGCTGTTTGGCTGAGGGGTTTGGTTTGCCAAAGGCACTAGCTGTTTCTAAAATCAATTTTTAGCTTTTCAAATTCTATCATCATTAACTTAGCTAGATTTGCTCCTTCTAAGCATACATGGTGACAAGCATTTAGTTCAATCAACAAGTTATCTCATGTAACCTCATTTCACTTCTTACTCGATGCAGTACAAGGGGTCAAGCAGTCTCATTAGCTGCGAGAAGCAGATGATTCGAATCGAGTTTTAACCTTGCAAGGTAAACCTAAACACACGGCATGTCAGGGTACTCCGACCCCACACATGACAACCGTCCCCATCGATTCCCCGTTCGCATCCAGGCCTCACCGCCTTGGCATACAATGCTCCACTGACCCCGGTTGCCGCCATGCAGTGACCGCACTTGTACCCACCATAGCTAGCATGGGAGACCCAGTCTCAGGTCCAATGAGGGATAAAGTCCGCACCCGGCTTCACTCAGGTACTAGGTTTACCGGTTACCATTTTTCCCGGCATGTGCTTAGTACGTTCAAAAGCTTGACTCAGGTATCCACACATTAATCCTTAATTCCTTTTTTCCATCTCATAGGCAAGGCATCCTCCCTGGATCCAAGTCCATAGACTAACATATATCCCATTATCAAGATGAATACAATCAATTCCTGACCTCGCGCGAGTGCTAGAAAAATCACTCGACTTCTACCTAGATCTTGATTAGCAAGCAGCTACTCGACCTAGCATACTAGTATTCATCTCAAAAAGGAATCCTAAGTTCATGCAACTAGAGGTTTCAAGCAACTCCTACACTTAAGTGCACATTACAATCCTACAAGCATTAAATGTAGTAAAGTAGCATATAATAATACAGTTATGCATAAAACTGGGGCTTGCCTTCAATTGCTGGGGCTGCGGGGAGATCCTCAATAGCAGCCTCTGAAGCCTGCTCCTGGTCCTCCTCTTGGACAGGTCCTTGCTCGGGGATGAGCACGTACTCTCCGTCGGCAAGATTACAATCTAATGAATGCAATGCATAAGATATATGCATGATATGATATGTGCTTTTAGAAATTACAACTTTGGAGGTGTATGATCTACTTGAGTTAAACAAGGTTAACTTTACTTATGTAAGACCCTTGGGTGGTATACTTGGTAAATTGGGTTAAACTTAGCTAAGGTAAGTGGTAGGTTTATTTTTTTGGGGTTCCACTGAATTCCTTTTAAGTCTTAGTGAGAGTTGATAAGTACTCAAGTTAGACTTATTGGGGTGGGGTTTATTTCTTCTTCCCTTTTCTTTTACTCTCTTAAATGTTTTGGAGTGGGTTTGAACTACAAGTTGCTTTTATAACATTCTAAAAATTCTGCAAAAATTACAGTGGCTTGGTACTGGTGTATGTTTCTTTGTCTCAAAATTTGGGGATCAGAAAGTGAATGGTTTTCTCTGGACAAAATTATTAAATTCTAGGGCAGAAGGGGTGCTTTGAACTACAACTATTATCTAACAGTGGGTAATTCTCTAAAACTTATTTTTGCTGGCTTTTAGGTGTTATAACATGACTTGATAAAAATTTCTAGTCATTAATACCTTTTAATTATTTTTCTATGGTTTTCTCAAGTTTCTAGCCAAATAGGTGCTTTCTACTACCACTATATTTGAAAAATATCAAACAACGGAGTTCTTATTTTTCTTAGTTATTGTTTTGCGCAAGAACAATCATTCTGAAGTTTGGCATCTTTTTGCTTAAGGAAAGGGGTGGTATGCATTATTTGAGTTAAGTGGCCTTTCTCATAAAACATTAGCAATAGGTAAGAGTTTGCTCCTTTGTCATGGGTTTGTATTTTCACTGGTGGTTCATCTCATTATGGACTTAGCAAATTTTTGGTTGCCCATTATTACATTATTAGGGGTTGTTCATGATTTATTTGGAAAATGCCTTATTATCATTTCATATTTATTTTCCCTACTTAAAATGTTGGGCTGAGGTGTTCTTTATTTTTGTAGTGGGGCTCTGGTGGTTGTAAGTCCACTGGATTTTTATTATTCATTTTGGGTATAGTTTTGTAATTCCAATAATTGATTTTCAGTTCAAATAAGGCTAAATAAAGCATTCTAATTTAAAACTGATCTGGACTAAGGGTCACTTTATTTTTCCTAGGTTCTCTGTTACTTAAGCAAACTAGGAAAAATAATTCTAATCACTGTTCATCAATTTCTAATGCCTTTCTGATTTTTCCTAAGTTTTGGGCAAAATAGCTTTAATTGAATATCTACATCTTTTTTCCAATGCTGGGGTTCCTACTATTTTTAAACAGTGTCTAAATGAGGTTTGAATACCCACAAATTTTCTTAAGTTCAGTACAGAAGAAAAACTAATTTTCCTTAATTAAACTAGGTTTGGTAAGTTTCTGTTTTTAATTTTAAACTCTATAATTTAGAACAGAAAGCATAGAGTTTATCATTTTTAAATGATAGTTCATAATATTTAGGATTTAGCAAAATGAGTTTGACAACTTTTTATTAAGAATTCATCAAGTTATGGGTTTTCTAAGTTCTCTGGTCATTTTAAAAAGATTAACATAATTGATTTAATGGAAAACCACTTTACACTGGGGTCCCAGGCGGGTATTTTAAGTTTTCTTCGCGGATCAGTCCCTAGGCTACTATTCACATGGGTCACTGACGTTACAGAAAACCCCTCGGGTTCTTCAAATCCTAACCCGAGGTCCTTCTCCTAACTTAAACAGTAACCGCGACGGAAGAAAGGGCGGAGGGGCTTACCGGCGGCGAGATGGCTCCGGTGAAGTGGTCGAGGACGTAGGGGAGGTCTCGGGGATCACAACGGTGGGCGGGTCACCGTCGGGGATGGCCGGAGTTAGTCGGTCCACGTGCGCAGGCGGGGAAGCTCGTCGGCGGCGAGGAGTTCGGCCTGCTCACGGCAAGATAGTTCAATTGGATGGGTCAGAGAGGTTCACGGGATGCCAGAGAAGATATGGGTGCAAGGAATTGGACGGAGACTCACCGGTTAGCTCTGTCCACGCGCGACGGCGAAAGACCGAAGTCTGGTGAGGTCGATCTCGGGCCTCCGGTGAAGTCCGGCCTGGTCCGAGGGCTTGGAAAGCTTCACGGGCCACTGGCGGAGCTAGCCGAAGCACTGGCTCGACTTAGGGGGTGGCTGGAGTGGGCTGGCCACGGTGGCCGAAGCTCTGGCGGCAATGGCGGGCGGAATTGAGCTCACCGGAGCTAAGGAGAGGGGGCTGACCGGTGAAGGTGAGCGCGGGGTGAAGTGGGGCGCGCCTGGGGAGGCTTTATAGGCACGGCGTGGTGCACGGGCGGCTGTGGACCGGCGAGCGCGCGCGGGCGTGCAATGGGAGGCGCGGTGCGCGAACGGGCGTGAACCGGAGGTGTCAGCCACGATCGGACACGTGTGCCCGTTGCCTCTGCCCATGTTCAAGCGCTGGTTGGGTGCAAATCTTCGCGAATTTGGGCAAGATCGCTGTGAAGGATTTGTTCACCTGACCTTGCTTTGTCTTTTGTGTATGGACGCCACGCGGTTTTAGGCTAGGGACAGGGAGTTGTAGCGTCACCAAGGTGCAAGTGTCAGAATGTCTGGTCCCGAGGTCAAACTGCGCCAAAACCGTGTCAAATGAATTTGGTTTGAGTTCAAACTTTTCCAGGACGTGTTCAAGGGAATTTGGCACAACTTTGATATTTGGATCTTCTAGTTTTGAGTTTCGAAAAACAGAGAACGCAGTTGATCTTTGGAAAGAGGTCTGAATTTCAGAAATTCGGAAATCTAAATTTCTCCAAGGGTTCATGGTTCAAGGGCTGATTTGGGAATTTTAAAAAGACCAAAAGGCCAAACTCTCTTACTATGTTTTGTTAGTTACTTGGTGAACTAAAGTTTTGTAATTTGATCATATCTAAATTTTTGCATTTTCCCTCATGACTTCTCCCAATTCCCTTATATGCTTAACTTGGCTTACTTAGGGTTTATTAGGGTTGCAACATTATTACCTTTTGGAAAGACCCATTTGCTTTGATCATGATACTTTTAAGTATATGCTTGGTGAATTCTTTATTCTTAAGTTAATTTGATGCTCATGCTTACTTTGGTTCACATAAGATGATGGTTCTTGATTTGGCATTTTTAAGAGAAACCCTAGGTGACACTGGGGTGTCACAGCCTTCCCCCCTTAAAGGAATCTCGTCCCAAGATTCGGGCCAGAGTCCTCCCATGGTGAAGCGAAGGGTGAGACTTATAGGAATTGAGTGATTATTGTCATTATTAGGGTAAAACTGCTCTTCGAATGTCATTCTCTTTGCAACTTCAGAAGGAAGCCCTTTTTAAGTTTTACTTCATAGTTACTTCATCTTGAATTAAGATCATATTTTTGAAAATTAGATTCGAAGGGCAGGAGGAGGGGTTGGGTGTGATTACATACCAGCTTCCTTAGGTAGGCAATCGGGGAAGTTGGATCTCAAGAATTCCTCGGTTTCCCAAGTAGCTTCCTCCTCTAAGTGATTACTCCACTGGACCTTGTACATCTTGATCGATTTAGACCGAGTTGATCTTTCTTTGCAATCCAGAATCTTGGAGGGGTACTCTTAGTACGATAGATCTGGCTCTATCTCCAATTCTGGCTCTGCTATGATCTCGGTCGGCAATCGAACACACTTCTTCAGCTGAGATACATGGAAAACACTGTGAATGGCAGACATCTTTGAAGGTAACTTCAGCTTGTATGCCACGGGTCCACATGCTTCTATGATCTCATAAGGTCCAATGTAACGAGGGGCTAGCTTGCCTTTGATCCCAAACCTCTGCACTCCCTTGGTGGGTGATACCTTGAGGTATACAAAACTTCCCACCTCGAACCGAAGAGGTTTCCTTCTTCTATCATGGTAACTCTTCTGCCTGGCCTGAGCAGCTTCTAGATTCTTCCTGATTAGTTTGACCTTCGTTTTGGCTTCAGTCACTAAGTCAGGTCCAAAAACTTCTCTTTCTCCAGGTTGAGACCAATTGAGTGGTGTCCTACACCTTCTTCCATAGAGAGCTTCAAAGGGTGCCATCCTTAGGCTGGATTGATAACTATTGTTATAAGCAAACTCTGCCAAGGAGAGGTGCTTATCCCAGTTCTTGCCACTATCGATTGCACAAGCTCTCAGCATATCCTCCAGGATTTGGTTTACCCTTTCCGTCTGACCATCAGTCTGTGGGTGGTAAGCTGAACTCCTGATTAGCTTGGTTCCCAAAGACTCTTGCAATTGTTCCCAAAATCTAGCAACAAATTGGGCTCCTCGGTTAGAAACAATGGTCCGAGGTAGTCCGTGCAAACACACGATTCGGTCAATATACAATTATGCATACTTCTGAGCCTTATCAGTGGTGTGCACAGGAAGAAAATGTGCCACTTTTGTCAATCGGTCCACAATAACCCAAATTGAATCATGATGACGAGAGGTGTTGGGCAGACCCACAATGAAATCCATGCTGATGTCATCCCACTTCCACGAAGGTATGGACAGGGGTTGCAAAGCTCCAGCTGACTTCAAGTGGCTTGCCTTTATCCTCTGACAGGTGTCACATTCTGATACATACTGGGCTATCTCCCTCTTCATTCTGGTCCACTAGTACAAAGGCTTCAGGTCATGGTACATCTTGGTGCTTCCCAGATGCATAGAGAATTTGGAGAGATGAGCCTCATCCAAGATTTTCCTCTTGAGGTCGTGATCTTTAGGAATTACCAATCTGCTTTTGAACCATAACACACCCTTTTCATCCTGGCGGAAACAATTATACTTCTCAACCCTCTGATGGAGATTCTTCTTGATAATTTGCACTCCCTTGTCACTGAGCTGGGCCATGATAATCTGGTCTTGCAAAGCTGGCTCAACAGAAATGTGAGACAAAGAACCAGAAGGAATCACTTCAATTTGCATCTTGCTCAACTCATCACACAAGGTGTTAATGCGAGAATCCATCAGAATACAATTGCATTGCATCTTCCGACTCAAGGCATCTGCTACCACATTAGCTTTTCCTGGGTGATAATGTACCTCCAGGTCATAATCCTTGATCAGCTCTAGCCATCTTCTTTGCCTCATGTTGAGATCAGCCTGAGTAAAGATGTACTTAAGGCTCTTATGATCAGTGAAGATGTTGCAGTGGGTTCCCATTAGATAATGCCTCCACATCTTTAATGCATGAACCACTGCTGCCAACTCGAGGTCATGAGTGGGATAGTTTTGATCATGAGGCCTGAGTGCTCTTGAGCCATAAACAGTGACTCGGTTGTCTTGCATCAAGACACAACCTAGCCCGGTACCAGAGACATCGCAATATACATCAAAAGGCTTGCTGTTGTCGGGTTGCGCCAATACTGGTGCAGTGGTCAGGTGCTGCCTTAATGCATGGAAGGCATCTTCGCACTTCTGACTCCAAACAAATTTGACTTCTTTCTTCAGCAACTCAGTTATAGGCTTCGCAATTCGAGAGAAGTCCGGAATAAATCTTCGGTAATAACCAGCTAATCCCAGAAAACTCCGAATCTGACAGACAGTTGTTGGTGGCTTCCAGTTCATCACCTCTTGCACTTTATCAGCATCAACAGCTATTCCAGCCTGAGAGATAGTGTGACCCAAGAATTTGATTTCCTTTAGCCAAAAATCACACTTGGATAACTTGGCATAAAGGTGGTGCTCTCGCAGACGTTGAAGCACTACATGCAAATGCCCGGCATGTTCTTCTTCGTTCTTTGAGTACACCAAAATATCATCAATGAAAACCACTACAAACTTGTCCAATTCCGGCATGAAAACAGAATTCATCAGATACATGAAATATGCTGGTGCATTTGTCAGCCCGAATGACATCACCAAGAATTCATATAGCCCATATCTGGTTGAGAATGCCGTCTTCGGAATATCACTTGCTCGTATCTTGATCTGATGGTAGCTAGAGCGAAGGTCTATCTTGGAAAATACCTTGGCCCCGACCAACTGGTCAAAAAGAACATCAATACGAGGCGAAGGATACTTGTTCTTGATAGTTACCGCATTGAGAGGGCGGTAATCTATACACAGCCTCAAGCTTTCATCCTTCTTCTTCACAAACAGTGCTAGACATCCCCAAGGCGAAGTGCTTGGGCGAATAAATCCCTTATCTAGCAACTCTTGCAATTGCTTCTTCAATTCTGCCTACTCTGCGGGTGGCATTCGGTAGGGCCTCTTGGAAATTGGGGCCGTTCCCGGTCGCAACTCGATGGCGAATTCAATATCCCGGTCTGGTGGCATTCCTGGCAATTCATCAGGAAAGACATCTGCATACTCACAGACCACTGAGATCTTCTTCAGAGGTAACTCCGTCATAGAGAAAGCACATGACTGAGTAGAACCTTGACTAGGCGGAATTAAGGTGAAGTTCCCACAGAACGGGGAATTAACTTCCACGGTACGGCTAGCTACATCAAGCACAACTTGGTGCAAGGTCATCCAATTAGCTCCCAGAATAATGTCCACATTTTCCAATCCCAACACAAGAAGAGTGGTTTTGACAATGTGGCTTCCCAGTTGAATAGGCACACTTTGGTTTAATTGATTAGTTGCAATTTTACCCCCAGGTTTGACTATCATGAATGACCCTTTAGAGTGAGAGAATGGTAGTTCACATTTAGCACTAAACTTTTGGCTAATGAAACTATGAGATGCACCAGAATCAAACAGAATTAAAGCAGGTTGATTATAAACTGAAAAGATACCGGTCATGATAGGAGCTCCTTCTGGTACTTCCTCTAGAGTAGTGAAGTTGATCTTCCCTTGCCTGACTTGCACCTTTTGCTTTCTTCCCTTGTCTTGATTTGGTGCTGGCATCTGCCTCTGCTGGTTCCTGGGACAATTCTTGGCATAGTGGCCCACATTGCCACAAGTGAAACACTTATTCCCATTGCCCTGGCGGAACTGTTGCTGCTGCGGAGGCTGATTATTCCTTGGGGCGGGAGCTGGATAGCGGTTGGGTGCCGGCTGCTGCTGCTGAGGTGGCCTGATCACCCATCTGCCTGCCTGCTGCTGAAAACCCCTGCTTTGATTGTGAGAAACAATCTAGAACCTCTGAGCCTGAGCGGATGGTGCTGCCATTGGTGCCTTTCTCTTCTTCTCTGTCCGGTGAGCAACAATGCAATCCTCCTGGGAGATGGCCATGTTGACCAACTCATTGAAGCTATCAGCCCGGACAGTGTTGAGTCGTTCCCGCAGCTTGGTATTGAGACCCCTGCGGAAGCGATCCCTCTTCTTTTCATCAGAATCAGCATGATACCCTGCATACTAGCATAAGTCGTTGAAGGCTTGCGCATACTGCAGTACCGTGCGGGTTCCTTGATTAAGGGCCAGAAATTCATTCAACTTCCGATCAAGAATGCTAGCTGGGATGTGGTGTCCTCTGAAGGAAGTCTTGAATTCCTCCCAAGATACTTCCCGATCAGCGGGGAGCATAGCACGAAAGTGGTCCCACCAAGTCCGAGCAGGGCCACGAAGCTGCTGTGCGGCGAAGCGAGCCTTGGCCTCATCAGGGCAGTCTCCCGTGAGGAGGGGAAACTTGGACTCAACGATGCGAAGCCATACGTCGGCGTCCAACGGATCCTCTGCCTTGGTGAACAAGGGTGGCTGTGTGCTCAGAAACTCTTGGTAAGTTGCCATAGCCGGAGGTCGCTGATGCTGGCCTCCACCATGCTGCTGAGGGTGGGGCTGGCGCAGCAAGAGCAGTCGCAGAATCTCATTCTGTTGGGCCATCAGCTCCTGCACTGTGGGAGCTAGAGGAGGTGGCGGGGGAACCTGCTCGTTATGCCCGTGACGCTGCCTAGCTGCCATCTGAAAACAGAGATTGTCGCCATTGTTATCCCAACTCACAGTTCGAACGACAAGATATCATCTCATTATGGAAGGAAAAATGTCATAATCATAATATTAGGTTCGAAATGAAGATAACATGGTGACAAACATCCCACATATTTCAAAAGTTCACAGGGTTACATCAATCAGGGGAAAGTACCCATAAGCCTAGTCCAAAGTCTGACATTAGCTAAGCTCGCATAGTTTTCTATCCGCCTAAAAGTGTCGAAGCGACTGCTTAACCCTGAGCAGTGGAAGCGACACTGGATACGGGTGAAGGAGGCATCGCAGAGGTAGTCCCATTGGCACCAGGGGCTGGTCGTAGCTCCTTGGGAGCCTCTTCTCCCTCGCTTCATGCTTCATTGGCCTCCATCTCCAGGTGGTGCATGTCCAAGTGGTCGTTTGCTTCTTCGAGTTCCCTCTGCACATCGTGAAGCTGGTTCTCCAAGACATCAATAGTGTTGTCTCGGATCTCCACCTGCTGCTCCAAGGTGGTGATGCGCTGGCTCAGCCTCTCCACCTATAGATCCTTCTCTACCAACTCGGTGGATAGATCGACCACAAAATATTCTCGACTGTCGAGAGTGAGCTTGGCAGTTTGAGCGGTGTTAGCAAGGAGTGCCATGGCATCGCTCTGAAGGGCCTGAAGGCGGTACAGCGCACTCATGCACTGAACAGTGACCCTCCCAACCAAGTCAGGATACATCGCCCACACATCCTTCACATGGCTCACGCGGTTACACCACATGGGATCATCCTTCTTCTCAGCAGGGAAGAGTCCCAAGGGGTGCATCACCATCTCCAGGGGATGGTAGCCACAGAAAGTCGTCAGAGTCTTCATGGCTGCCGCTTCAACGGTGTCATCCATCCTGAGTCCAATCGTCTCATAATCAAGAGAACGCCAACCCGGCTGAAGGGGATGAGCCTCCAAAGTCAGCCAGACCCGACAACGAGGTACCCGATGCTCCTCATACAACTGCACCATGTACAAAGGGGGCGTAGGGTAACCGGCGGAGTTAAGCACTTCCCACAAGATGGAAGGAAAGCCATCGCGAGAGAGGAAGTCAGAACTGAAATGAGAGTCTCCTCCACTGGTGGGGGTGGGTGAATTCATCTGCGGAAGGGAATCAAGGGTAAAGATTATGGTGGAAGGAAAAAGAAAAAGAGAGCCCAGATGGTTTTAAAGAAAGTGGGTTAGCTCAAAATTTTAATTCCTCTTTGTGTTTTATAATGCATGCATGCTGGAAGTAACGTTGCCTCTCAAACGGAAATAGGGTGCTTTTTAGGGCATCCTTAAAAATATAAGTACTGGCCCACGAGGCCTAATTAATTAGCCACCTATTTCTCCCTCTATGCCTAAGGCCTTTCGTCCTAGGTCTAGCGGTCTAGTCCTGACGATCTGTAGCAGTTTCTAGGCAAGTTTTAGATTTTGAAAATTGGTATTCATGGTTTATTGTCCTTCTCTGTGGTGGAATTTGCTCCGATACCAGCTGTGGCGGAACCACCGAAATTATTCCAGCTTAAGTACCTAAGTCACGCCTCAGGGGCCGTAACACACTTAAATCGGAATAACCTGTCAGTCCCTCAGATCTAGTCTGATAGAGCCACTTAACCAGGATCGAATTCTACAATCTCACTCGAAGGTGAGTCACAGAAGAAATACAATAAAACAGGAAACCTCAAATTAAGTGCTGGATTATTACATAGATCAGAGTTTTTGAGTAGCAAATAAGAGTTCACAAAATAAAGTGCAGCGGATAATCGATGTCGACGGTATCGAGGAATTGGGCAAGGCCTAGCCCACTACTCCTCGTGCTCCTCTCCTGCCGGAGCAACATCCCACTCGACCGTCCAACCCGGTGGCAGGGTGGTAGGCCAAGTCACACCATCAACCATTTCCTGAATGGTACCTACAAAAATTATGCCACAAGCAAGGCTGAGTATACTAATACTCAGCTAGACTTAACCGGTGTGAGGAGTCTACTCCTCTACCTCTAGACTATGCAGCTGTTTGGCTGAGGGGTTTGGTTTGCCAAAGGCACTAGCTGTTTCTAAAATCAATTTTTAGCTTTTCAAATTCTATCATCATTAACTTAGCTAGATTTGCTCCTTCTAAGCATACATGGTGACAAGCATTTAGTTCAATCAACAAGTTATCTCATGTAACCTAATTTCACTTCTTACTCGATGCAGTACAAGGGGTCAAGCAGTCTCATTAGCTGCGAGAAGCAGACGATTCGAATCGAGTTTTAACCTTGCAAGGTAAACCTAAACACACGACATGTCAGGGTACTCCGACCCCACACATGACAACCGTCCCCATCGATTCCCCGTTCGCGTCCAGGCCTCACCGCCTTGGCATACAATGCTCCACTGACCCCGGCTGCTGACGTGCTGTGACCGCACTTGTACCCACCATAGCTAGCATAGGAGACCCAGTCTCAGGTCGCATGAGGGATAAAGTCCGCGCCCGGCTTCACTCAGGTACTAGGTTTACCGGTTACCATTTTTCCAGGTATGTGCTTAGTACGTTCAAAAGCTTGACTCAGGTATCCACACATTAATCCTTAATTCCTTTTTCCTGTCTCATGGGCAAGGCATCCTCCCTGGATCCAAGTCCATAGACTAACATATATCCCATTATCAAGATGAATACAATCAATTCCTGACCTCGCGCGAGTGCTAGAAAACTCACTCGACTTCTACCGAGATCCTGATTAGCAAGCAGCTACTCGACCTAGCATACTAGTATTCATCTCAAAAAGGAATCCTAAGTTCATGCAACTAGAGGTTTCAAGCAACTCCTACACTTAAGTGCACATTACAATCCTACAAGCATTAAGTGTAGTAAAGTAGCATATAATAATATGGTTATGCATAAAACCGGGGCTTGCCTTCAATTGTTGGGGCTGCGGGGAGATCCTCAATAGCAGCCTCTGAAGCCTGCTCCTGGTTCTCCTCTTGGACAGGTCCTTGTTCGGGGATGAGCACGTACTCCCCGTCGGCAAGATTACAATCTAATGAATGCAATGCGTAAGATATATGCATGATATGATATGTGCTTTTAGAAATTACAACTTTGGAGGTGTATGATCTACTTGAGTTAAACAAGGTTAACTTTACTTATGTAAGACCCTTGGGTGGTATACTTGGTAAATTGGGTTAAACTTAGCTAAGGTAAGTGGTAGGTTTATTTTTTTAGGGTTCCACTGAATTCCTTTTAAGTCTTAGTGAGAGTTGATAAGTACTCAAGTTAGACTTATTGGGTTGGGGTTTATTTCTTCTTCCCTTTTGTTTTACTCTCTTAAATGTTTTGGAGTGGGTTTGAACTACAAGTTGCTTTTATAACATTCTAAAAATTTTGCAAAAACTACAGTGGCTTGGTACTGGTGTATGTTTCTCTGTCTCAAAATTTGGGGATCAGAAAGTGAATGGTTTTCTCTGGACAAAATTATTAAATTCTAGGGCAGAAGGGGTGCTTTGAACTACAACTATTATCTAACAGTGGGTAATTCTCTAAAACTTATTTTTGCTGGCTTTTAGGTGTTATAACATGACTTGATACAAATTTCTAGTCATTAATACCTTTTAATTATTTTTCTATGGTTTTCTCAATTTTCTAGCCAAATAGGTGCTTTCTACTACCACTATATTTGAAAAATATCAAACAACAGAGTTCTTATTTTTCTTAGTTATTGTTTTGCGGAAGAGCAATCATTCTGAAGTTTGGCATCTTTTTGCTTAAGGGAAGGGGTGGTATGCATTATTTGAGTTAAGTGGCCTTTCTCATAAAACATTAGCAATAGGTAAGAGTTTGCTCCTTTGTGATAGGTTTGTATTTTTCACTGGTGATTCATCTCATTATGGACTTAGCAAATTTTTGGTTGCCTATTATTACATTATTAGGGGTTGTTCATGATTTATTTGGAAAATGCCTTATTATCATTTCATATTTATTTTCCCTACTTAAAATGTTGGGCTGAGGTGTTCTTTATTTTTGTAGTGGGGCTCTGGGGGTTGTAAGTCCACTGGATTTTTATTATTCATTTTGGGTATAGTTTTGTAATTCCAATAATTGATTTTCAGTTCAAATAAGGCTAAATAAAGCATTCTAATTTCAAACTGATCTGGACTAAGGGTCTCTTTATTTTTCCTAGGTTCTCTGTTACTTAAGCAAACTAGGAAAACTAATTATAATCACTATTCATCAATTTCTAATACCTTTCTGATTTTTCCTATTATTTGGGCAAAATAGCTTTAATTGAATATCTACATCATTTTTTCCAATGTTGGGGTTCCTACTATTTTTAAACAGTGCCTAAATGAGGTTTGAATACCCACAAATTTTCTTAAGATCAGTACAGAAGAAAAACTAATTTTCCTTAATTAAACTAGGTTTGGTAAGTTTCTGTTTTTAATTTTAAACTCTATAATTTAGAACATAAAGCATAGGGTTTATCATTTTTAAATGATAGTTCATAATATTTAGGATTTAGCAAAATGAGTTTGACAACTTTTTATTAAGAATTCATCAAGTTATGGGTTTTCTAAGTTCTCTGGTCATTTTAAAAAGATTAACAGAATTGATTTAATCGAAAACCACTTTACACTGGGGTCCCTGGCGGGTATTTTAAGTTTTCTTCGCGGATCAGTCCCTAGGCTACTATTCACATGGGTCACTGACGTTACAGAAAACCCCTCGGGTTCTTCAAATCCTAACCCGAGGTCCTTCTCCTAACTTAAACAGTAACCGCGACGGAAGAAAGGGCGGAGGGGCTTACCGGCGGCGAGATGGCTCCGGTGAAGTGGTCTTGGACGTAGGGGAGGTCTCGGGGATCACAACGGTGGGCGGGTCGCCGTCGGGGATGCTCGTCGGCGGCGAGGAGTCCGGCTTGCTCACGGTGAGATAGTTCAATTGGACGGGTCAGAGAGGTTCACGGGATGCCAGAGAAGATATGGGTGCAAGGAATTGGATGGAGACTCACCGGTTAGCTCTGTCCACGCGCGGCGGCGAAAGACCGAAGTCCGGTGAGGTCGATCTCGGGCCTCCGGTGAAGTCCGGCCTGGTCCGAGGGCTTGGAAAGCTTCACGGGCCACTGGCGGAGCTAGCCGAAGCACTGGCTCGACTTGGCGGTGGCTGGAGTGGGCTGGCCACGGTGGCCGAAGCTCTGGCTGCAATGGCGGGCGGAATTGAGCTCGCCGGAGCTAAGGAGAGGGGGCTGGCCGGTGAAGGTGAGCGCGGGGTGAAGTGGGGCGCGCCTAGGGAGGCTTTATAGGCACGGCGCGGTGCACGGGCAGCCGTGGACCGGCGAGCGCGCGCGGGCGTGCACTGGGAGGCGCGGTGCGCGAACGGGCGTGAACCGGAGGTGTCAGCCACGGTCGAACACGTGTGCCCATTGCCTCTGCCCATGTTCAAGCGCTGGTTGGGTGAAAATCTTTGCGAATTTGGGCAAGATCGCTGTGAAGGATTTGTTCACCTGACCTTGCTTTGTCTTTTGTGTATGGACATCGCGCGGTTTTAGGCTAGGGACAGGGAGTTGTAGCGTCACCAAGGTGCCAGTGTCAGAATGTCTGGTCCCGAGGTCAAACTGCACCAAAACCGTGTCAAATGAATTTGGTTTGAGTTCAAACTTTTCCAGGACGTGTTCAAGGGAATTTGGCACAACTTTGATATTTGGATCTTCTAGTTTTGAGTTTCGAAAAACAGAGAACGCAGTTGATCTTTGGAAAGAGGTCTGAATTTCAGAAATTCGGAAATCTGAATTTCTCCAAGGGTTCATGGTTCAAGGGCTGATTTGGGAATTTTAAAAAGACCAAAAGGCTAAACTCTCTTACTATGTTTTGTTAGTTACTTGGTGAACTAAAGTTTTGTAATTTGATCATATCTAAATTTTTGCATTTTCCCTCATGACTTCTCCCAATTCCCTTATATGCTTAACTTGGCTTACTTAGGGTTTATTAGGGTTGCAACATTATTACCTTTTGGAAAGACCCATTTTCTTTGATCATGATACTTTTAAGTATATGCTTGGTGAATTCTTTATTCTTAAGTTAATTTGATGCTCATGCTTACTTTGGTTCACATAAGATGATGGTTCTTGATTTGGCATTTTTAAGAGAAACCCTAGGTGACACTGGGGTGTCACATGACCTCACTTGTACCCACCATAGCTAGCATGGGAGACCCAGTCTCAGGACAAGTGAGGGGGAAAGTCCACGCCCGGCTTCACTCAGGTACTAGGTTTACCGGTTACCATATTTCCCGACATGTGTTTAGTACGTTCAAACACTTGACTCAGGTATCCACACATTAATCCTGAATTCCTTTTCCGTCTCATGAACATGGCATCCACCCTGGATCCAAGTCCATAGACCATCATATATCCTGTTATCAAGATGAATACAATCAATTCCAGACCTCGAGCGAGTGCTAGAAAAATCACTCGACTTCTACTGAGATCCTAATTAGCAAAGCAGCTACTCAACCTAGCATACTAGTATCCATCTCAAAAAGGATTCCTGAGTTCATGCAACTAAGGGTTTCAAGCAACTCCTAAACTTAAGTGCACATTGCAAACCTACAAACATTAAATGTAGTAAAGTAGCATATATAAACGGTTATGCATAAAACTGGGGCTTGCCTTCAAATGCTGGGGCTGTTGGGAGATCCTCTGTGGCAGGCTCGGGAGCTGGCTCCTAGTCTTCCTTGTGGACAGCTCCTTGCTCGGAAATGAGCACGTACTCTCCGTCAGCGAGGTTGCAATCTAATGAATGCAATGAGTGAGATATATGTATGCCATGACATGCTACTTAGCAATGATAATAGTAGAGTGAAATGATTAAGTTAATAAGGTAGAGTTTAATCTGACTACTTGAGATTTTAGTGGTACACTTAGCCAATTAGGGTCAAGTTTGTTAAGCTAATTGGTAAGATTATTTTAATGTTCCACTGATTTCCTTTTAATGTTTTAGTCAAAGTTTATTAAGATTCCTAGCTGAATTCATTGGGTGAGATTCATTATTCTTTCCAAATAATGATAAAAATATTAGGACCCCATGCACTAAGGTTAAGAAAATTGTGGTAGTCACTTAACCATTGTTTGACCACTACAAAAATACTAACCACCTCAGAACACCAAGATAAGTGGGTTAAAGAAATAAAGTTGGGTTTATGCAATTACCTTTAGAAAATAAAAAGAGAATCCAAAAATGAAAAACAGTGGGCAACCCTAATTTTTCCTAAACACCTAAGCCCTATTCTATAGGAGAAAAATATAAAAATGAGGTAGTTGCACACTAGAACATACCCCACCTCTGCCGCATGAGAAAGTTTATAAAACTTTAAGAAATTGTACAACCCATCCCCCTATGAGTAAAAATGACCAACTTTGAGAATGATTGCTCTTACGCAAAGAAGAATCTAGAAAAAATAGAAAATCTGTTGTTTGACATTTTCAAAGGAAAAGTGAGTTATAAGCACATTTTAGCCCCACAACTTTAGAAAATCATAAATAAATGTTCACTAGGTATCAATAAGTATATTTTTACACTAGTCCATGATTTTCCACCTAGAAGCCAGTAAAAATAACCTTGCAAGCTTAAGCCATTTCTAAATGAAAGGGCTAGTGTAAAGTGGCCCCTCTACCCTAGTTTTGTTATTTTTGTTTAAAACCAATTCTACTTAGTTTTGACCTCAAATTCCTAGGACAGATAAATTTCACCAAGGCTAAGTTGTTGTAATTTTTTAGAATTTTTAGAACATTCTAGGTAACCTTCCTAGTTCAAATCACCCCTAACTACCACCAAGGGAAAGCCAATGTAGTGGCTGATGCCTTAAGTCGGAAGTCACAATGCAACTATGTTATGATGGATTCTCGCATCAATACCCTGTGTGATGAGTTGAGCAAGATGAAAATTGAAGTGATTCCTTCTAGTACCTTGTCTCACATCTCCATTGAGCCAACCTTGTAAGACCGGATAATCATGGCCCAACTCAGTGACAAGGGAGTGCAAATTATTATGGAGAACCTCCATCAGAAGATAGAGAAGTATAAATGTTTCCGCCTAGAGGGGAAGGGTATATTGTGGTTTGAAGATAGATTGGTGGTTCCTAAAAGCAGGGATCTCAAGAAGAAAATCTTAGATGAGGCTCATCTCTCCAAATTCTCCATGCATCCGAGAAGCACCAAGATGTACCATGATCTGAAACCCTTATATTGGTGGACCAGAATGAAGAGGGAGATGGCCCAGTATGTGTCAGAATGTGACACATGTCAGAGGATAAAGGCAAGCCGCTTAAAATCAGCTGGTACCTTGCAGCCCCTATCAATACCTTCATGGAAATGGGATGACATCAGCATGGATTTCATTGTGGGTCTACCCAACACCTCACGGTATCATGATTCAATTTGGGTCATTGTGGACTGATTGACAAAAGTGGCACATTTTATTCCAGTGCACACCACCGATAAAGCTCAGAAGTATGCAGAGCTGTATATTGACCGAATCGTGTGTTTGCACGGGTTACCCCGTGTGACAGTATCTCCCAAGTCATTAGGCCCACCTACAGTTGTCCTTGTCCAGCGGACCTCGGGCAACCCTGTAGATGCACCTGATCACTCGTCAAGTTCGGTATCTATATCTTTTACCTTTCCCAAGAGCGTTTTATCCGTCACACAGATATTACAACACATCGGAGGAACGAATAAGTGGAAGCAATTACAGTAACTTAATTTACATTAAAATATAGAAAGATTTATTATTACAGACCAGCGGTATATGAGTGCAGAAGTATTATTATTACAAACTCGGGAGGCAAAAACCCCTCCCGCTTAATAGTATAATGTTTTTAAAAAGGAGGACAACATCCTCTCGAGGCTTCACTCTTGAGATTCTTCCTTTGGACCCACCTTAGAGCAAAAGCAACAAAAGTTTGTTTCTTCCTCACCTACAACAACATGGGTTCGAAAACCCTGAGTACGAAGTGTACTTTCGCAAGTCTTACCCGTCAAAATAAAAGACTCTCAAGGATATGCTGGCTTGAGGGAGTCAAGGTAAGGCTGAATCATGGATCAAGACTCTGTTTGCCAAAAATGCTTACTAGCAGTGGATCCTTAAAGATCCAGTTTTATTAGCAAGTTAAGTCATTACCTGAATCTAGAGTTCTTTCTACCCTAGTTCAAGCACTTGGCCTATACTAGCCATCTTGTTATCAACCCTTCTTGTTCATTGGAATGCTACGTGTAAGTCAGTGACCAAGTCTTCATGTCCGAGAAGTAATGGCGATCCGAATCAATTAATACTCAGCTGAGGATCTCCAATCACACGACATATGTAGCACTTAACCCTTGCATATGTCAACTAACCACCGGGGTTCTTAAGACAAGATCAGGTTCATGCCAACCAAGAGCACAGATACACCACCGTCCAGCCTCTTGCCACGGAGGGTACACGCTACTCTCACCATCTCTCCACTCCCATTGCGTGTTGTCTTATTATGGTATTAGTCTGCCCAAGGCAAAGCTTACCCATGATGAGGCTTGTGACCAGTTAAAGGGTCCTCGGTTAGCAGGCCTACATCAACACGGTCCTTAATCGATCAGACGGAGACACTACACTGAGACTCTCTTCTCGTGCAAATCACCCGCCTGGTCTCAGTTTTATCATTTCAACCCAAAGTTTGGTACCTGACAGAGGTACATCTTTTTCGATGTTGAACCCATCATGGCCATGATGGATCCACCATCCAGTTTTATTTTTGAAAATCATCCCGTCCTACTTGAAGCATCATCTTTTGTTGAAAACAAAACATTTTGTTTTTTCTAAAGCAAGACTAAGCATCAGAAAAATCTTTTCATAAAACTGGTGATCAAGGAAAGGTAGTCAATCTTCCAAGGAATGAAATGCATCAATTGTTTAGCACACAACTCCTATCACCTAATGCATCAAGCAAGTGAGAAAGATTTTAAAATAGCAAGGAGGTGGGAAATGCACCGGGGCTTGCCTTGTGTTATAGGAGAGTCGGGCTCTGCTCCACAAATATCGAAATAAAAGCAGTTCTCGGCAGGTGGGTATTCAGGTGGTGGTGGTGCAACTCCTTCTTCAACCACTACTTCTTCGTTCTCTATATATGATCATATATAACCATGAATGCTCATGTAATGCTTATGAAAATGTAGTAATAGAAAAGGTTTATCAAGTTGTATCTTGAATACAATTTTCCTTTATGGTACTCCAGGAAACTAGGGTTTTTGGAATCAGTATTTTATTTCATAGGGCAGGCACTACTTAGAAGATTAGGGTTATGGGGTTTAGGTATCAAACATTGTCCAAATCATGTCTAACTTTACACATGGGTTCTAAATACCATACTAGGCTTAACCAAAAAAATTTAGTGATTTTTGGAGTTATTAACTGATTTCTAAAATTCTAGAGGTATAGGTTTAAGCCTTTTAAATACTATAAATTCCTTGTTTGGACTAAAAATCCTAAAACTATTTTTACTAAATACTATAGAAATTTAGTAGTATAAAAAAATTGGTCTCATATTTTTAGCATTTTCCGGGAATTTTCTATGGATTTCCTAATTCTGGCAGAAAAAGAAAAAGGAAAAAGATCAACAGTGTTGGGCTCAATCTGGCCCAAGCCAGCCCAGTATAGGCAGAACACGCCCGCGTGCGCGCGCCCGCATGGCGGATTTGCACATAGGCCCTCAGCGGTTTGAATAACTAGTGAAGAGCCCTGCGCACTATTTGGTTGTGTCACTGACATTTTCGAACAGACCCCTCCCCTTTCTATTCATCACAACTCGTGATCCCCGACGGCGAACGGCGACAGGCCGAGCTCCGGCAAGCTTGTACTGGCCAGAATAGGCAACGGCTAGCCCTTCCCTTTGCTTGACACCAAATTCAACCCTAAATGACCATTTCCCCTCACTTAATTGCAAGGTTTGAGCTCTTAATCACAGTGCCCACGGTGACAACGCGATCAACGGACAACATGAAATGTTTCCGGTGATTCAATGGGTCCTAGCTCAATTGGCCGGGTCGGGAAGCATCAAGGGCATATCAGAACACTAAAACGAGGTAACTGGGGTTGTGAACGGACCTGTAACGCGTTGGCCACGGCGAGGTCACTCGGCGAGGTGCTTTGGACCAATCTAGGGGAAGTTTCAAATTGGCAAGCTCTGGTGGATGATTTGAGGCACGAGTTGATGGATTAGGTGCTTGACTACCTAGCGGAGCCGATGGCACACTCAATTTATAGAATCCAGGGGCGGTGGCGTTCAATTCGAAGAGATTGCGCTGGCGGCCGAGAAGAGAGGATGAATCGTTGGTGCGGGTTTCTGTGGCACTTTGGCTGAGGGGCTATGGTGGTCATTGGCGAGCTGTTGCAGCTAGCAGCGATGTGGTTAAAGGGACCTGGTCATGGCATGATCACGGCGATGAAGTTTACCTCGACGACGGCTGGTTGGCCACGTCGTCGGTGCGGTGGATGAGTGACCGAGCACAACAGTGCCCCAAGCTCATCCCCAGCGCCAGATTTTTCACCCACCGTGGTTATCTGCACTTCATTGAGCACGAATCGCAACGGCAGCGACGATCACAGCGCGGAATCACCGGCGGAGAGGTACACTGAACTTGGCGATCTGATCCAAACAATCTACCATCACGCTACCATTCAGTCGGCCTGACAGAGCCTATTTGGGGGCAATTTGCTCCAAATTTCGTGTGGTGACCAGAGCAACACTCTGCATCAAAGTTGTAGTTTAACAAACTAGCTTTAACTTTGTCACATAGGTTTTAGTTAAACATCTATTAAATTGAGCTCCACATGGCCCCAAAGTTGATCCTACACACTGTTAATCAGAATTTAGACATAGGGCTGACTGACAGCCCAACTTTGGGCTCATTTTACTCCAAACTTGCATGTGACCAAGGCTTAATCACATAAGCAAGTTGTACTACTACAGTAGCTCTACAAGTTTGATGTGTTGTCCCTAGGCAAATTCCTCATGAACTGAAAGATACAGAGTTCCAAATTTGGCTCTATGCACTGGTTTTTAGACTTAAGCATAGGGATGTATGGGGTGTCCTTTTTGCAAACAAGTCCAAACTTCATCATTTGATTTGCGAATCCTCAAATGTGTGAAACATATGATTTGAGGTGTCCTAACACCTTGGATTTTGCACTTTGGTCCAAAAGTGTACAAGATTTACACATAGCCCCCCTGGGGTTTCAATTCAGGGTTTTCCAGGGGTCTTTTAAGGATTTTTTTTATATTTAGGGTTTTGGTGCTAACAAAGTTCATTAAATGTGATATATTATGATCATTTCTAATGAGTTTTGAGATTTTAACTTATTTGGGCTTCATTTTCACTCATAAGCCTAGTTTAGGGTTAAGTACTCTAACCTAGGGTTACTCACATACCAAGTCACATCAATACAACGTGTTTGAAATTTTTGCCTAGTGAATGCACCCTAAGTGTAGCAAACACATGATATGTTAATGCTCATGATTTTATGCTCAAGTTTTAGTGACAGTAACACCAGGGGTGTTACACCCCGAACCATTGATTCTGACCGAGGAGCCCAATTCATTGCCAGATTTTGGGAGCAATTGCAAGAGTCTTTGGGAACCAAGCTAATAAGGAGTTCAGCTTACCACCCCAGACTGATGGTCAGACCGAAAGGGTAAATCAAATTCTTGAAGACATGCTAAGGACTTGTGCGATCAATTGTGGCAAGAACTTGGATAAGTACCTCTCTTTGGCAGAGTTTGCTTATAACAACAGTTATCAATCCAGCCTAAAGATGGCACCTTTCGAAGCCCTATATGGAAAAAGGTGTTGAACACCCCTAAACTGGTCTCAGCCTGGAGTAAGAGGAATTTTTGGACCTGACTTAGTGACTAAAGCCGAAAGGAAAGTCAAACTAAATAGGAAAAATCTAGAAGCTGCTCAGGCCAGGTAGAAGAGTTACCATGATAAGAGAAGAAACCCCCTCTAGTTTGAAGTGGGAGATTTCGTATATCTGAAGGTATCCCCCACCAAAGGAGTGCAAAGGTTTGGGACCAAAGGCAAGTTAGCCCCTCACTACATTGGACCTTATGAGATCATGGAAGCATGTGAACCCGTGGCATACAAATTGAAGTTACCTCCAAAAATGCCTGCCATCCACAACGTATTCCATGTATGCCAACTGAAGAAATGTGTTCGATTGCCGACCGAGTTCATAGCAGAACCAGAAGTGGAGATAGAGCCAGATCTATCATACCAAGAGTACCCTTCCAAGATTCTGGATTGCAAAGAAAGATCAACTCGGGCTAAGTCGATCAAAATGTATAAGATCCAATGGAGCAATGACTCGGAGGAAGAAGCTACTTGGGAGACTGAGGAATTTCTATGTTCGAACTTCCCCGATTGTCTACCTAAGGGAGTCGGTACGTAACCATGCCCAACCCCTCCCCCTTCCCTTCGAATCTAAAAGTAAGAAGAACGACCTTAACATAAAATGAGTTAGTTGTAAAACTAAATAAAAAAGGACTTCCTTCTGAAGTTGCAAAGAGGATGACATTCGAAGAGCAGTTTACTAAAGAAACTTAATAAACAAACCACCAAATTCAAGCAAGACATAACCTTCGCTTCACCCCGGAGGACTCCGACCCGAATCTCGGGACGAGATTCCTTTAAGGGGGTAAGGCTGTAACACCCTAGTGGTTCCTAGAGTTCTTCTCAGTGCTAACTCAAGAACCATTGTCTCATGTTAATCAAATTGAGCAAAAGACACCAAAAACTTGGGAACACAGATTCAACCAAGTCTTTTTGTCTTAAGCATCATGCCTTAATCATATCTTGCACTCAAAGTGGGAAAAATGTCTAAACCCTAGAATAACCTTAAATGGGCCATTTAAGTAAAAAGAAAGAAGTTGGTAAAAAGACCATGAAAAACATGGAATCATGGCTTAAGCCAATAATAAAAGATGAAATATACTAATTAATTTACAATATCTATTAGAAAAGTTTGGCCAAAATGATTAATTAAAATCCCCAAAAAGGCCATCCAAGTGGAGCTCTCTACGGAAATCTGAAAATTCAGATTTCTGAATTTCAGCCCTCACCTAGAACTTGAGCACGTTCACCTTGATCCCTAGCTCAAATCCTTAAGACCTCATTGACAAAATTGTGCTAAATTAACCCCTCTGCAACATGTGTAAATATGGCATCGAGATTCATGCCATAGACACGTCAAATCTGGGATTTCATCTCGGGTTTCAGTAGTGAGACAAACCAAACTTCATCACTCCATATCTTTGGCTCCAGTCAACAAAACCCATAATCCTCCACACAGAAACAACAAAGGAATGTCAGGTGAAGAGATCTCTCAATGGGATCATGGCCATAATCGTGAAGATTTGGAGCTAATTCACGCTTGAACTTGACCACTCTCTGCGCAGCCTCGTGCTCGACGTCGTGCCCAGGCGCCAGAGCACGCACTGGCGCTCGCCTGCGCACACCCCGAGCGCGTGTTAGAGCCACCCCTCTGTTGTGCTTGCCCTCGCCCTTAAAGACCATAGGCGGACACGCCTCACCTCACTCCATGCTCACCCCCGCTGACAAGACCCCGTCCTTAGCTCCGACAAGCTCTGCGCCGCCCGCTCGAGCCACCCGAGCGCCGGCCACCGCGACCAGCCATTTCCAAAGAACCCTAGCATCACCCGAGCCTCTAGACAGCTTCCCCGTGAAGCCGTGAAGCTTCTCCAAGCAAGGATTGAGGCCCTGCCTCACCGGAACAGCGAGATCACCGTCGTCGGACTTTGGCCGCCTGCCACCGTGCGTAGACCGAGCTATCATGTGAGCCATTCTTGAATTCCTCGCATCCATGCCTTCCCTGATACCTAGTGAAGCTCACCGATCAATTTAATTGAACTCTATTGCCCTAGATAGGTCGGAGCCCTCGTCGCCGACGAGCTCCCCCGCCTGCGCATGTGGACCGGCCTACTCCGACTATCCCCGGAGACGATCCGCACATCTGCGTGCCTGTCATGACCTCTCCTACGCCCTCGACCACCTCACCGGAGCAATCTCGCCGCCGGTAAGCCCCTCTGTCCTTTCCTCCACCGCGGGTACTGTTTAATTGGGAGAAGGACCTCGGGTTAGGTTTAGTAAAATCCAGGGGGTTTTCTGAAATGTCAGTGGCACATGTGAATAGAGACCCGAGGACTAATCTGTAAGGAAACTTAAAAACATTCGTCAGGGACGCTGATGCAAAGTTAGTTTCCATTTAACCATTTGTGATTAATTCTTTTTAATGAACAGAAAACTTAGGAAATTCATAACTTGAGAAATATTTAACCAAAAGTTGTCAAACCAATTTTGCTGGATTCAAAATAATATGAACTATCAGGAAAAAATAGTAAACCACATGGTTTCTGCAATAAATTTTAGAGTTTTGAATTAAAAAAGGAAACTACCCAAACCTTATTAATCCAGAGAAAAATAAAAATACTCCTGTGCTAGGCTTAAGAAAATTTGTGGAGATACATACCAACTTGTGCACTGTTTAAAAATACTAAGCACCCCAGTATACAAGATTCACTCAAGTTTTGCTATTAAAGACTATATCTGTCCAAAACTTAGGGAATTAAGAAAGGCAGTAGAAAACAATAAACAGAGGATGAACATATTTTTCCTACTATACCTAAGTGATAAGGAACATAGGAAAAATACAGAGAAACCTAGTCCAGAGCTAATCCAAGGTTAATTATTTTATTAGGCACTAAGAATCCAGAAAAGCCATAATTAAAAATAAAAGAACCATTTCAAAAATGGTAAGAAAAATTCAGTAGACTCCTAACTGCTAGAACACCATTACAAAAATAGTAGATTCCCCAACCCATCATAATAAGTGGGTTGAACAATTCAAAATTAATTTTGGCCCATGTTCTAATTAAATCATAAGAAAGCCAAAAATTGTGCAACATTAGGCAAATAAAATTTTACCCAACTATTGATGGAGTATGTTACACCCCAGGTGTTACCATGGCCATGGCACATTTATGCACTAATGACTGTGATCACATGTGGGAGAGACTTGAGAAGAAGAGCATAAAACCTTGGGAACCATGTATTAACCAAGAATGTTAATGACAAAAAGCATTACCCAAGCATTTATGCAATTATCACCTTGGGCAAGAGAAGAATAAACCCTAGACCCTTCTTGAGCCCTTAACTCCCAAAACCCTGGTAAAGGGGGAAAGGTTAAGCAAATGTGCAAATCATGAGTTAACCCTTAGCCAAAGTTTAAGTAACATTATAATCTACAAAATACAGAGAGGAAACATTGCAAAAAGACCCCTTAAAGAACCCCAAATCCATTCCTTAAGTGGAGAGAGCACTAGAGCTCTCTAATTCTTTATAAGTCAAATTTTGAACCTAATCTAAAGATCCACCGTGTTCACTTAGTAAATGGCACCAAAACCACTTGAGTTGTATACCAAAAATGTGTCATACCACCTAAGGCACCCACTGGAAAAGTTTGAAACCGAGCCCAAGATGTTTGACAAGAGTTGGCATGGCTTTTGTCGCGAGGTGGGCAAAGGGACAAGCCAGATTTGGCGTCCGCAAATCTTCCTACCTAGGGCATATCTGCCATGGGGACTCACATATAAGAGACAGCCCTAGGTGCTAGGAGGAGGCCTGCGCCGGATTTTTGCCAAGATTCGCACGCTTGCGATCTCGGCGAGCTGTTGAACACGGGCAGAAGAACACTTCCACGTGTTCGACGCGCTCTGAGCGCGCCAGAGCACGCCCGCGCCCGACCCTGCGCGCCCCGCGCCGCGCCGAGTCGTGCCTGTGTCCCCTGCTCGCGCCCGCGCCTATAAAGCCTCCTCAGGCGTTGACCGTACTCCTCCGCGCACGCTCGACCTCACCGGAGCCAGAAACCACCGGCGTTTGCCCTGCATACAGCGTGCCTGCGATCACCCGATCCCCCGCCACCGTAGACCGGCCAGCAGAGCCCTTCCCAGCCACGACTGACCCTCGGAAGAGACCGTGCATGCCTTGGTGAAGCTCCCCGAGCAAGAAATCAGACTTTGCCTCGCCGGAGAAGCCACTCCACGGTCGCCGGACTTCACCCGACCGCCGGTGAACGTAGACCGGGTAAGCCTCTGCCCTTTTTTGCGATTCCTTGCGCACATAGCCTCTACGTCATCCTGTGGAGCTCATCGTGCCGTTCAATTGAACTAGATCGCTGTGGTTCAGCCGGAACACCCGCCGCCGACAAGATCACCCGCCTGCGCTCATGGCCAGAACAGCTCCGACCACCTCCGACACCGACCCGCACACCGACGTGACCGCCGTGATCCCCCCGACACCACTGACCACCCCGCTGGAGCTCTACTGCCGCCGGTAAGCCTCGCCGCCGTAATCTTTGCCGCGGGTACTGTTTAAGCCAGCCAGGGAGCGCGGGTTAGATTTCGGCTAAGTCCAGGGGGTTTTGTGCAAGGTCAGTGACTCATGCAAATTAGACCGAGGACTGTTCTGTGAGAGAAAAAGGAGAGAAAACCCAGGGGCTTCAGCGCAAACCTATAATTCTTTTCCTTTTTGAATTTATTTTTCTTTAAATATTGCAGAGAACTTAATAAATGCATAACTTGAAGAATAATCATCCAAAAATTGTCAAACCAATTTTGCTAGACTTTGTGAAATATAAGCTATCAGGCAAAAATCATAAACCACATAGTTCCTGTAATGTTTTACATAGTTTTGAATTAAATAAGAAAACTGCCCAAAGTTCATTAATTAAGGGGAAAATGGAAATATTGTTAGACCAGGGTTGAGAAAAATAGTGGAGACCCTAACCTAGTGGTTATCGTGTTTAAAATTAATAAACACCCCAGTATACAAGGTTAAGGAGGATTTATTCACTAAAGCTTGTTTATGCTCAAACCCAGGAAAATTAAGAAAAGGAATTAAAAATGAAAACCAGAGGGCAACCATATTTTTCCTAGCATGCCTAAGTTATGTAGTTCACAAGAAAAATCCATTGAACCATGGTCTAGTGAGAGGAAATTGTAATCACAATTATTCATGAAAAACTGAGAAAACTTTGAAATACTCAGCAGCAACTCGCGGAGGCTAGTGGGAACCAGGGAGAACTCTATCGAGGTTCTCGAGGATCAGCTTATCAACACTCAGCAGCAACTCGCGGAGGCTAACCAGCATCTGGATATGCACCACCAGGAGATCCAGGATATGGAGGCCAACGAGGATGTCGACATCGAGGGAGGAGAGGAGCCTGCCTCCAGTTTGGACACTGCTGGCTCAGGGAGACCACCTTCCCCCGAGTCGAGCGTTGTCTCGTTTGCTCACTAGGTCGCAAGGATAGAGTTAGAAGTCTGTGATGGTAGGACTCCTCGAAGCTAGCTTAGCTTTTGCACCCTTGGGGTACTAGGCTAGATAGAGTTGACTCTTTTGAGTTATTGATGTAATCGTGATAAACTCTTTTGGAAGCATGGTTGATGAATGCTGTCAGTCTTAAATTAAGAAGAAAAAAAGTTTGGGCCATGTGGAATCTTTTATAATTATGCAAAATATATATTGGTTTTACCCTTTTGACTCTTTCACCACGATTGAACCTTGAACCTCAGGAATGTGATATTGAGAATATACATGATTTTTCAGATGGCAGGAAGAGCGTTTCGTGGACAGAATGAGCGCGTTCCTCCACCCCCGCCACCACCTCCTACTCTGCAGGAGCTGATGGCTCAGCAGAACGAGATCTTGAGACAGCTAGCTCAGCGTCAGCCACCACCTCAGCACTATGGCGGTGGAGATCATCAGCGTCACCCCGCGGGAGCCACATATCAGGAGTTCCTCAGTACCCAGCCACCATTGTTCACCAGGGCAGAGGACCCACTTGATGCAGATGTTTGGCTGAGAGTAGTGGAATCCAAATTCCCGCTACTCCATGGAGTTTGCTCAGAGGTGACTAAGGTCAGGTTCGCCACCCAGCAGCTTCGCGGACCCGCGCGGACATGGTGGGACCACTTTCTTGCTATGCAGCCAGCTGACCGTGAGGTGGAATGGAGAGAGTTCAAGGCAGCTTTCAGGGGGCACCATATACCAGCAGGCATTATGGACCGCAAGCTCAACGAGTTTCTGGCACTAACTCAGGGAAACCGGACAGTGTTACAGTATGCTCAAGCCTTTAATGACCTGTGCCAGTATGCCGGATATCATGCAGACACTGACGAGAAGAAGAGGGACAGGTTCAGGAGGGGGCTCAGCACTAAGCTCTGTGACCGTCTCAACACCGTCAGGGCCAACAGCTATAATGAGTTAGTCAACATGGCCATTTCTCAGGAGGACTGTATCACAGCTCGTCAGGTAGAGAAGAAGAGGAAGACCCCTGTGGCAGGAACTTTAGCTTAGCCACAGCGCTTCAGGATTGTATCTGACACTCAGAACAGAGGACCTCAACAGCAGCAAGGACGTTGGGTGATCCGGCCACAGCAGCAGCAGCAGCAGGCACCCAACCGCACCCAGTTTCCAGTTCAGAGGAACAATCAGCCACAGCAGCAGCAGCAATATCGTCAGGCCAATGACAACAGGTGTTTCACTTGTGATAACACTGGACATTATGCCAAGAATTGCCCCAGGAACCAGCAGAGGCAGGGACAGAATGCCATCCAGAATCAAGGCAAGAGACAGAAGGTGCAAGTGAGGCAAGGCAGACTGAACTTCACCATGGCTGACATTCTAGAGGGAGCACCCGTCATGACTGGTATCTTTTTAGTTTTGAATTATCCTACTATTATTCTTTTTGATTCTGGTGCATCACATAATTTTATCAGTGCCAAATTTAGTGCCAAGTGCCAATTACCTTTTCATCACACCAATGGGGGTATTACCATTTCAACACCAGGAGGCAGGGTTGCCACCTATCAAATCAACAGACATGTGCCTATAAAGTTTGGTAGTCTGATAATTAAAACCACCCTCCTCATATTGGGTTTGGATAGCGTGGATATCATATTGGGAACTGACTGGTTAACAAGACATCAGGCAGTAATTGATATTGCAGCTAGAGCCATTGAGGTGCACTCACCGACTTGTGGTGAAACCATGTTATATTTTCCTGATCAGGGTTGTACCCGTTCTTGTGCATTCACCATGATAGAGTCCCCGGTTGAGAGAATCCCTATGGTCTGTGACTACCCAGATGTTTTTCTGGATGAATTGCCAGGGATGCCACCCGATAGAGACATACAGTTCGCCATTGAATTGCAACCCGGGACTGCTCCCATATCCAAGAGGCCTTATAGGATGCCTCCAGCGGAATTGGCTGAATTGAAAAAGCAACTGCAAGAGTTGTTGGACAAGTGGTTCATTCGCCCAAGCACTTCACCATGGGGATGTCCGACCTTATTTGTGAAGAAAAAGGATGATAGTTTGAGAATGTGTGTTGATTACCGCCCTCTCAATGCGGTGACCATCAAGAACAAATACCCGCTGCCCCGCATTGATGTTTTGTTTGATCAGTTGGTGGGAGCCAAAGTGTTCTCCAAGATAGACCCTCGCTCGGGCTACCATTAGATCAAGATCCGTGCCAGTGATATTCCGAAGATGGCTTTTTTCTACCAGATATGGGCTCTATGAGTTTTTGGTGATGTCTTTTGGGCTGACCAATGCCCCGGCTTATTTCATGTACCTGATGAACTCAGTATTCATGCCAGAGCTGGACAAATTGGTGGTGGTTTTCATTGATGATATCCTGGTCTATTCCAAGAATGAAGACGAGCATATTGAGCATCTGCACATCGTGCTTCAGCGACTGCACGATCATCATTTGTATGCTAAGTTGTCTAAATGTGAATTCTGGCTGAGGGAAATTAAATTCTTGGGTCACACAATTTCTCAGGATGGGATATCAGTTGATCCTGAGAAGGTATAAGAAGTAATGGATTGGAAACCTCCTACCACAGTGCGACAGATTCGGAGTTTTCTGGGATTGGCAGGGTATTATCGACGATTCATTCCGGATTTCTCCAGAATTGCCAAGCCAATGACTGAATTGTTGAAGAAAGGAGTCAAGTATGATTGGAGCCAGAAGTGTGAGGATGCCTTTCATACACTAAGGCAGCATTTGACAACAGCACCAGTGCTAGCTCAACCGGATAACACCAAGCCCTTTGAAGTTTATTGCGATGCTTCCGGTACTGGATTGGGATGTGCCTTAATGCAAGACAACAGAGTCATTGCTTATGCCTCCCGAGCACTCAGACCCCATGAGCAGAACTACCCCACACATGATCTAGAGTTAGCAGCTGTGGTTCATGCTCTCAAGATATGGAGACATTAATTGATGGGATCTCACTGTAACATTGACACTGGTCATAAGAGTCTCAAATACATCCTCGTGCCGGAGCAAGGAGTTACTCAGGAGGTAGCCCCGGATCCAGCACCAGAGCCTGCACCAGAGGTTCTGCCTGCCCCAGCTTTGGAAGGCAAGCCCCGGTTTAATGCATAACATGTTTATTATGTTATTTTACTACACTTAATGATTGTAGGATTGAATGTGCACTTAAGTGTAGGAGTTGTTTGAAACCCTAGTTGCATGATCTCAGGAATCCTATTGAGATGAATACTAGTATGCTAGGTCGGGTAGCTGCTTTATTAATTAGGGATCTCGGTAGAAGTCGAGTGATTTTTCTAGCACTCGCGCGAGGAGTTACTCAGGAGGTAGCCCCGGATCCAGCACCAGAGCCTGCACCAGAGGATCTGCCTACCCCAGCTTTGGAAGGCAAGCCCCGGTTTAATGCATAACATGTTTATTATGTTATTTTACTACACTTAATGATTGTAGGATTGAATGTGCACTTAAGTGTAGGAGTTGTTTGAAACCCTAGTTGCATGATCTCAGGAATCCTATTGAGATGAATACTAGTATGCTAGGTCGGGTAGCTGCTTTATTAATTAGGGATCTCGGTAGAAGTCGAGTGATACACTTTGCATCTGTGAGACATCCAGAATCCAATGGATTGGTAGAGCGAGCTAATAGAATCATCATCACATGAATAATGAAATCAATCTTCAATTTGCCAAAAGGAAATGGCCAGATGAATTGGTAACAGTGGTATGGAATCATAACACTGTTGTCTCAATATCAATAGGGTTTACTCCGTTCAAGCTTTTATTCGGGGATGAGGCAATAACACCAGAAGAAGCAAGAACAGGAACAATAAGAACTCTAGCTTCGGCAGAGAACGAAGATTCTTGCTAAATAACAAAAGACACTATAGAAGGAGTCAGACTTCAAGCAATAGACCACATCAATAAATATCAAGCCGAAATAGTCAAGTGGCTAGATAGAAAAGTAAGACTAAAGAATATTAAGCCGGGACATTTGGTGCTTCGAAGAATAGCCAACCCAGACATAGTGGGGAAGCTACAACTCAAGTGGGAAGGTCCCTTTTTGGTAGTGTCTTCGTCAAAACCCAGATCATACAGGTTGAAAGACATGGATGGGAATGATGTTCCAAGATCTTGGAATGCAGATGAGCTTCGAAGATATTATGTGTAAACCATGTAATTTTCTTTCTTTTACTTATGGCACCCTTTTCCTTAAAAGAGAGGAGAAAGGTTTTTAATGGGGCCATAGGTTGTAATCTTCATTTTTTTCTTGTGCAGTCCTGTGCAATACAAGGGCTAGCTCCCCCCACATGTAAAATGTAAAGATCTAAGATTACACCATCGAGTGTAAAAAAGTATGAAGAAGCTCCAAAGTCGTCCCTAAGGGGATGCGGAGCTATAATACCACCTAAGTCAAAGGTGAAGAAGCTCCAAAGTCTTTCTAAGGGGATGTAGAGCTTAGCTCCAAAGTCATTCCTAAGGGAATGTGGCCTGAAATACCACCTAAGTAAAAGGAGAAGAAACTCCAAAGTCGTCCTAAGAGGATGTATTGTCTAGGTGTGTATTTATGTGAGTTTTTTTATCTTCGGCATACATTTGCATACTCCATCACATCATCTTCTGCATTCATATGAACATACATTCGACATTTGTAGCTTTAACGCATCATGACATATCACATAAGGCACTAACAAAGAAGAAGAGAAGGTTTCTGCCTTCAGCACAAAGTTGCTTCGTTATAAATGGAGAAACTTAATAGGAAAATAAAGGTTTTTGCCCTTAGTGCGAAGATGCTTCATTACGTATGAAAGGACCATTCTTTGATATTTATCTGAAGGTGCTTCGATGTGAATGAAAAGAAGGGAAGGTGTTTTTCGCCTTCGGCTCAAAAAGCTGGGAGCATCGGTTTCGTCCACATCAAAGCAAACAACAGTGGAATAAAAGGTAAAGCAACATTATGAGGTATCTACAAATATTTCCAAAAAAATTTGCATTCAATCACAACTCTTTGCTGAATAGTACGTTTTCTTGTACGAAGAAGCTTCAAAAGTGTTTTTCAGTCACTAGCAGAAGAAATAAAAGCTTCTGAAGCTTCCTTCAGAGCTTTAGAGTAAGCTTCGGCTCATCAGTCTTTGCCAATATCTCCCTAAAAACAACAAGGCAAAGGTATTGAGAAGCGTAATAAGGAAAAATCTGAAATAAAAACATGAAAGTAAAGAAAATTGCCATACTTTGCCAAGCAAAGCTCGAGCTTCGTCTCCAGCAGCCTCTCGGCCGCCCTTAGCCCAGATTTGAGTAATAAATCTGTTACCTATATGTCTGGCTTCAGGTGGAATGTTAACTAAGTCGGCTGGAGAGATAGCGAAGGTGGGTTTATTAACATCTCTTAAATGTTTGCACGCAGCATTTGTGAAAATGTTAGCTGTTCCCCGGGCGGCCACTAGCGCACAAAAGTCCCCATGCCCTTCCATCACTTCGCCAAATTCATTAATTTCATTTTCCATGAAATCGAGTGCCTTTGGAATGTCTTCGGCAGAGTGATTCTTTTCTCCTGATATTGCCCCAACTGAGCTAAAAATCTCGTGCACGCAGGAGGAGCATCGAGCTGCAAAGCCTGAGCAGGTCTCCCGAAGCAATGTTAGGGCTTCAGATAATTTAGAACTTTTTTCTACTTCAGTCTTGACCTTATCTTTCAAACCTTTGACGTCATGCTCATAACAGTTTTTAGCTTCCTTTAATTTTGAATATATTTCTTCAAGTTGTTTATCTTGATCAGAAATGCGAACAACTTGATCCTTAATCCGAAGATGAGCTTTGGCCAGGTCTGCTTCGACATTTTTAACCTTTGAATCTTTCTCTGCTAGAAAATTTTCAAGTTCCTTCACTCTCTTTTCCAGGTTATGGATAACGAGTTATTTTCTCCTATCTTCATCTTCTTGTTGAAGCTTAAAAGCCTTACTCAACACTAAGCTCTGTCAAAAAGCAGAAGTTAACCCGAAAATCTAGAAATTTAAAAATTAAAAAGTCAAAGAGGAAGATGTAAAAGTTCATACCTTAAAATTCGAGTAGAATAAGCTCCCAGTCATATGTTGCCTTCTATAGTTGCTGAGATCCCACTTGAGCTTCGGAAAACCGATACTGTTTGATAAAGTATTAACAATTTTTGCTCCGGTGCGGTCAGGGATGCACACTATAATCTCTTCATCGACGCTGCCAAAGAGCACGGATCCGGGCTTGTAACCGCCAGCAATGGCAAATTATTTCAATTCAGAAATATATTCATCGAAGAGTTCTTCGCCGCCAGGTGTCGTACGTCCAACTATGTGTCCTTCGAAGAAGCCTTAATCAACTCTTCCATTTTTAAGGCTGAAGCCTGTCATTGGTTACTTCAGTTATGTCCTTCTCTGGAGCAACATCAGCTATAATTTTTTCAATCTCTAACATTGTGGTCTCGAGGTTTTCAGCTTCAGGCGTGGCCTCATTAGCGTCAGCATGGATATTACCTTCGACATTAGTGTCACACCCGGGTTTTAGGGACACCAAGACCCGGGCGCGAACATAATCACCAGGTGTGCAGGGACCAAGTCTCACACATATGATGAATCATGGCACAGGATCGAATGTCACATCTTTACTATATAACAAGAGTTCTATACAAAATAAATAAATAATTACATTATAAGGAGACAACGGTCCAGCAACCCCAAAGTTGACTGGGAGACGACGACCTAGACCTCTAACGAACACATTGCAGCATCCTCCACGCGCCTCATCCTGTGGTACCTGTTCTTGACCTGTGGGGGGGGGGGGTGTGAGACAGCAAGAGTGAGCTCACATACGTTCATCGCTCAACAAGTTGTGGGGAATAATGTGCATGAACTCGCCAAAGGTGGGAGCTCACGTGAAGTGTAAGGCTTACCAAAGAAGATGGTTAGAGCTTAGCATTGCTTTTAAAGTTGGTCAAAATTTTATTAGCAATTACTAAGTATAAGTAAATACCAGCCCAATTAAGTAGTAGAACAAAAGTAACAACATCACCTGCGATGCAATGCATATGACAAATTGAATTTAAATTCCATAAATTAATCATGTGAGGGTCCGAGCTGCTCATGACCGTGAGCACGGCTAGTATACCAGTTTTACACTTTGCAGAGGTGGCGCATCTTTACCCACAAGTCATGTTACCCATCTGCCAAGGGATCGCGACTTCCCATACACCTCTACCGAGGAGGCGAGGCAGGGTAACACTACGAGGCCTTTACAAAGTTCCACTAGCTTCAGAAAACCCGCTACAGTTTATAGGAAGCTCCAATGCAGGAATTCCCTTGCAGGACCGCCATCGCAGCAAAATCCTCCCGAGGGCCTCCCTACACTGACCACTCCCCTACTGCCCTTGCCCCTTTCGGGTAAGGTAGTCCTCCACTAGCTTTCCTAATTAATCAGCCAAGGGCGTCCCATTATACCCTTGTGGTAGCACTGTTTTCCCGGGTGGTCGCTCCATGTTCCAATTAACATAATGATCTTATCATGAACAATAAATAACAACGGATAACAAAAGTATAATCATGAGTAATGTATCTTCATACCCAAAACCACATAAAGCACTAGTAAGTACTACCCAAAAAGTTCAGTGGTAACAAGGTATAAAGATAATCAAACTAGGTAACCTATTGGGTCCCATCAAAATTAACCTATGCAGATCATTATGATTAATTAGAACATGGCTGGGTAAAAAGAAGTGATCAAGGGCACAACTTGCCTGGGACTTGAGATTTCAGGTACCAACTTGCTTTTCAGATGACACGTGTCCTCGCGCTAGTCGTAGCAATACAAACAAACATGGTATAGATAAAATTAACATCACACCAAACATAAGAATATACTGAATAATAATGATCTACGCGTTTCTATGAGACTAACGCAACTGGAACGAAACAAATCGGAATCAAAACGGAGAAGTTACGAATTTTTGAAGATTTTATGTGTTTGGTACGAGAATAACTAGGTGATCAAATTTAATATAGTTTTCATGCTAAAACAGTGGCACTAGGTGATAAACAATAATATTACCAAATTATAGGAACTGGAATGGGTTAAAATGAGTTAAAATAAATTTTATATGAATTTTACAAATTCTGGAATTGTTTTCATATTAAAAATTCATTTCTTGAATTAATTTCCTGATTTAATCTCTGTTTGGACTGCGCGCACAAAAACAGATAAATATAGGGGTCTCTACGCAAGAATTACTAGACTCAGCGCACAGCCACTGTGGACCGCGGGTTTATTACTAAGAAGTCCAGGGACTCTTTATCATATAGGCACGGCGAAGGGGTATTCTGCGTTCCTGGCCGCACGATCAACATCTGGCCGCCAGGATTAGATCCGCAATCAGCCGATCCGGAATGTGATCTAAACCATCGGATCTGAATCCAAGGGTCTCGGTTTAACGCGCGCAATTCACCTCGCGGCCGCCAGATCGAACTTCGACGGCTACGATTTAATCAAGCGAAGGGGTATGCTACTTAAAATCTCGCCCGTCCATTTAGATCGAACGAACCACATCTAATTTGAACCCGATCTAATATTAGTCGCTGGATCGAAATCCAACGGACTCACCCCTTTCTTAGCTCTATCCGCCCCTGGCCGTTCGCTACAGATCAACGGACCAAGCCGCGTTATCCTCCTCGGCGACACTCAGGCACAAATGAGCGCCCCAACGAATGCGGCGGCGGCTCGCCGGAGCCACACCCCGAGGGCACACTAGAGCGCCGTTTTCCTATCAAAGAGGCGCAATACAGGGCAGAGTTCATGGTGAGTAAGCTTAGCGGCGTCTTACCGGCAATGGAGTTGACGACAGGTCCGGCCACATGCACAGGTTAGCCCGCGCCGAGGAGATGGCACCGGTGAGCGATTCTGGTGGCCGCAAGGTCCTTCCACTACCTAGCGATGCCACCGCAAGCACCCATGAAGACGCGGCGAAGCCCCTCGCCCCAGGCCAAGGGACCCGACGCAAGTGCCCACGCGATTCGGCAGCGGCGATGACACGTTTTTCTCTGTTCACGGCGATGAAGTGGCTCTCGGCGCGAGAGAATGAAGAACGGGGGTTCAGGGAAGACCGCAGGGGCGGGTTTATATGCCCCCCCCCCACGGTTGATAGAATTCGTTGCCGAGAAACTCGGGCACGCGTGGGTCAAATCCGCGGTTCACGGCGGCGGATGCGGATTTTCGTTGCGGTCCCGAGCGGATCGACGAGGGGTGCGAGAGTTCGTTCCCAACGGTGGTGAAGTTGATGCTGGGCCCGCCTCGCCAGTGAGACGCGCAAGGACAAAGCGGCGTCCATGGGATGCGAGACTTGGGGATTCCGTCCAGCGCGCGCAGCGGAAGTCTATTGGGAAGAAGAAGACCCTGACCTGCGGTACCCACAGCACAGCGAGATACGCAGCGCGCACGCCGGTGATGACCAGCGGGCCCACCCAGTCAGTGGCAGTGGGGTTGCGCCCGCGGGAGTGAAGTTGGGCCGCGCTGGGTGAAGGTATTGTTGGGCCGAGCGCAGGTGAATCCGGCCCAGGTGAGTATGGCAGCCTGCCTTGTCCTTTTTCTTTTATTTATTTGTTTTAGGTTTCCTTCTTTCTTTACTTTCATTTCAAATTTATATTTCAAGTTTAAATTCCTATCTGTTGTGAGATTCAAATTTAGGTAAAATGCCTAAATTCAGATACCAACATGAACCGAATTTAATTAATTTATATATATTTATTTTACCTTATTTGTAAACATTTCCTTCTCTTATCTCAATTTTCATGGTTTTATTTTCAAGTTAGGGTTTAAATTCTATGGGTTCATTGATATGCTATTAATGACACATTTATTTTATTAACCACAAATGCATAATCAAGTAAAACTCAGCATGCTGCTAGATTTATTTTGGTGTCTTTGGTTATTTATTTATTTGTTTTCATGTGATGTTCTCATGAAATGTTTAATATAGATACCACCCATATATATAAAGGAATACCATCTTTTTTGTACAAAGTGGGTATTACAAATCCTACACCCCTTAAAAATAATCTCGTCCTCGAGATTAGTAAGAAAGAGGATATAGAGAGATTGGTATGTAAATTAGCTTTTAATTTTCCATTAGTTCGAAATTAAGAATCCATTTTTTATTATAATCTTTAATGGGTGATAAGGAGAGTATAGATATCTAGCCACATATTATGTAGGGTAATGAATGGATAGGTTGGCATAACCAGGATTATGGTAATGAAAGACTCCATCCTGGACAATGGATCTTGATTCATCTGGTGATCTAGCTTGATCTTTGAAGACTTGAGTTGATGCTTATCCTTCTTTTACGTGGTTGGTCTTCTTTGGCCTTTATTTCTTGGAGTTGTCATCCGAGTTAAGGACATATGGCTAGGACATATGTGAGTAGGATGGATTGTATGGTGTAGGTAGGTTAGAATCTCTTGCTAGGTTAAAATTGTGGGGTTATGCAACTATTGGATGGTTAAGGTAGTTGCATATGGCCAAGTCGATCTGTCATTCTTAATTTAGTGCAGGGTGAACTAAGTTAAGACCCGTTCTATAGGAGTAGAGTCTAATCTATTTCATCAGTATTATCTAACATGTTTGATAAGTCACTTTAGATTAGATCAGATCTAGGTTAGATTGGTGTGACTAGTTTGACTAGATAAGATCATATTTATTTTAGGCTAGATCATGGTTGTTACACTAGCGTGGGATAAATATGCTTATTGGGGTAAGATGAATCCATAAGGATAAGGTAGAATCTTTTGAGGTCAGATAGATCTATTAGGATAAGATAAATCTTTTCAAGATAAGATGAGAATCTATTTTTTTAGGATAAGATGGATCTATGAGTGTAGGATAGACTTTTTCAAGATAAGATGGATTTTGCTAGGCTAGATTCTTTGATGAGGGATAACCTAGTTCATTTAGATATTTTTATAACCGTTTTTTTTCTATATGTATATGCAGATGTGATTGTGGACATTACTCCACAACTAATCACACTCAATCAAAGATCCAAATCAAACAAGTATCATAAGAACAAACATTCAAGCATACAAATACCAATAAAAATAGTTTTATTTTTGTTCCTAAGAGTAGGTCTCCTATTCCTAAAGTCACTTTAGGCACAGGATTTCAAAGTGTGAAATCCACATTTGTCTTTAGAATGAAAAGGTAAGAATAATCAGAGTAAAACAGAAATAGATGAGAAAAGATTAAGAAAAGTTTAGAAAAGAATCAGAGTAGCAAAGGTAAGTAGGTAATGGTTGTCCAGTCCTATCTAGGTTCCGTCCTACAGTCAACATTGCCTCTGATACCACTTCTGTCACACCCGGGTTTTAGGGACACCAAGACCCGGGCGCGAACATAATCACCAGGTGTGCAGGGACCAAGTCTCACACATATGATGAATCATGGCACTGGATCGAATGTCACATCTTTACTATATAACAAGAGTTCTATACAAAATAAATAAATAATTACATTATAAGGAGACAACGGTCCAGCAACCCCAAAGTTGACTGGGAGACGACGACCTAGACCTCTCACGAACACATTGCAGCATCCTCCACGCGCCTCATCCTGTGGTACCTGTTCTTGACCTGTGGGGGGGGGGGTGTGAGACAGCAAGAGTGAGCTCACATACGTTCATCGCTCAACAAGTTGTGGGGAATAATGTGCATGAACTCGCCAAAGGTGGGAGCTCACGTGAAGTGTAAGGCTTACCAAACAGGATGGTTAGAGCTTAGCATTGCTTTTAAAGTTGGTCAAAATTTTATTAGCAATTACTAAGTATAAGTAAATACCAGCCCAATTAAGTAGTAGAACAAAAGTAACAACATCACCTGCGATGCAATGCATATGACAAATTGAATTTAAGTTCCATAAATTAATCATGTGAGGGTCCGAGCTGCTCATGACCGTGAGCACGGCTAGTATACCAGTTTTACAATCTGCAGAGGTGGCGCATCTTTACCCACAAGTCATGTTACCCATCTGCCAAGGGATCGCGACTTCCCATACACCTCTACCGAGGAGGCGAGGTAGGGTAACACTACGAGGCCTTTACAAAGTTCCACTAGCTTCAGAAAACCCGCTACAGTTTATAGGAAGCTCCAATGCAGGAATTCCCTTGCAGGACCGCCATCGCAGCAAAATCCTCCCGAGGGCCTCCCTACACTGACCACTCCCCTACTGCCCTTGCCCCTTTCGGGTAAGGTAGTCCTCCACTAGCTTTCCTAATTAATCAGCCAAGGGCGTCCCATTATACCCTTGTGGTAGCACTGTTTTCCTGGGTGGTCGCTCCATGTTCCAATTAACATAATGATCTTATCATGAACGATAAATAACAACGGATAACAAAAGTATAATCATGAGTAATGTATCTTCATACCCAAAACCACATAAAGCACTAGCAAGTACTACCCAAAAAGTTCAGTGGTAACAAGGTATAAAGATAATCAAACTAGGGTAACCTATTGGGTCCCATCAAAATTAACCTATGCAGATCATTATGATTAATTAGAACATGGCTGGGTAAAAAGAAGTGATCAAGGGCACAACTTGCCTGGCACTTGAGATTTCAGGTACCAACTTGCTTTTCAGATGACACGTGTCCTCGCGCTAGTCGTAGCAATACAAACAAACATGGTATAGATAAAATTAACATCACACCAAACATAAGAATATACTGAATAATAATGATCTACGCGTTTCTATGAGACTAACGCAACTGGAACGGAACAAATCGGAATCAAAACGGAGAAGTTACGAATTTTTGAAGATTTATGTGTTTGGTACGAGAAAAACTAGGTGATCAAATTTAATATAGTTTTCATGCTAAAACAGTGGCACTAGGTGATAAACAATAATATTACCAAATTATAGGAACTGGAATGGGTTAAAAATGAGTTAAAATAAATTTAATATGAATTTTACAAATTCTGGAATTGTTTTCATATTAAAAATTCATTTCTTGAATTAATTTCCTGATTTAATCTCTGTTTGGACTGCGCGCACAAAAACAGATAAATATAGGGGTCTCTACGCAAGAATTACTAGACTCAGCGCACAGCCACTATGGACCGCGGGTTTATTACTAAGAAGTCCAGGGACTCTTTATCAAATAGGCACGGCGAAGGGGTATTCTGCGTTCCTGGCCGCACGATCAACATCTGGCCGCCAGGATTAGATCCGCAATCAGCCGATCCGGAATGCGATCTAAACCATCGGATCTGAATCCAAGGGTCTCGGTTTAACGCGCGCAATTCACCTCGCGGCCGCCAGATCGAACTTCGACGGGTACGATTTAATCAAGCGAAGGGGTATGCTACTTAAAATCTCGCCCGTCCATTTAGATCGAACGAACCACATCTAATTTGAACCCGATCTAATATTAGTCGCTGGATCGAAATCCAACGGACTCACCCCTTTCTTAGCTCTATCCGCCCCTGGCCGTTCGCTACAGATCAACGGACCAAGCCGCGTTATCCTCCTCGGCGACACTCAGGCACAAATGAGCGCCCCAACGAATGCGGCGGCGGCTCGCCGGAGCCACACCCCGAGGGCACACCAGAGCGCCGTTTTCCTATCAAAGAGGCGCAATACAGGGCAGAGTTCATGGTGAGTAAGCTTAGCGGCGTCTTACCGGCAATGGAGTTGACGACAGGTCCGGCCACATGCACAGGTTAGCCCGCGCCGAGGAGATGGCGCCGGTGAGCGATTCTGGTGGCCGCAAGGTCCTTCCACTACCTAGCGATGCCACCGCAAGCACCCATGAAGACGCGGCGAAGCCCCTCGCCCCAGGCCAAGGGACCCGACGCAAGTGCCCACGCGATTCGGCAGCGGCGACGACACGTTTTTCTCTGTTCACGGCGATGAAGTGGCTCTCGGCGCGAGAGAATGAAGAACGGGGGTTCAGGGAAGACCGCAGGGGCGGGTTTATATGCCCCCCCCACGGTTGATAGAATTCGTTGCCGAGAAACTCGGGCACGCGTGGGTCAAATCCGCGGTTCACGGCGGCGGATGCGGATTTTCGTTGCGGCCCCGAGCGGATCGACGAGGGGTGCGAGAGTTCGTTCCCAACGGAGGTGAAGTTGATGCTGGGCCCGCCTCGCCAGTGAGACGTGCAAGGACAAAGCGGCGTCCATGGGATGCGAGACTTGGGGATTCCGTCCAGCGCGCGCAGCGGAAGTCTATTGGGAAGAAGAAGACCCTGACCTGCGGTACCCACAGCACAGCGAGATACGCAGCGCGCGCGCCGGTGATGACCAGCGGGCCCACCCAGTCAGCGGCAGTGGGGTTGCGCCCGCGGGAGTGAAGTTGGGCCGCGCTGGGTGAAGGTATTGTTGGGCCGAGCGCAGGTGAATCCGGCCCAGGTGAGTATGGCAGCCTGCCTTGTCCTTTTTCTTTTATTTATTTGTTTTAGGTTTCCTTCTTTCTTTACTTTCATTTCAAATTTATATTTCAAGTTTAAATTCCTATCTGTTGTGAGATTCAAATTTAGGTAAAATGCCTAAATTCAGATACCAACATGAACCGAATTTAATTAATTTATATATATTTATTTTACCTTATTTGTAAACATTTCCTTCTCTTATCTCAATTTTCATGGTTTTATTTTCAAGTTAGGGTTTAAATTCTATGGGTTCATTGATATGCTATTAATGACACATTTATTTTATTAACCACAAATGCATAATCAAGTAAAACTCAGCATGCTGCTAGATTTATTTTGGTGTCTTTGGTTATTTATTTATTTGTTTTCATGTGATGTTCTCATGAAATGTTTAATATAGATAACACCCATATATATAAAGGAATACCATCTTTTTTGTACAAAGTGGGTATTACAATTAGCAGGCACAACAATTTTCCCGCTAAGGCTGGGGGCGGGGTCTTATGGATACCCTTCATTACGTTCATCATTCGTTGTTTCTTCTAACCCCCGGCATTTCCCCTAGTTACCAAAGTAGTCTCCTTCCCTCCCAATCTTTGTTCAATTCCCTTCTCCTTTGACTGCGATAGGCTAGTCAGATCCGACCCTAGGGACTTAGCATGGAAAATGGGAAGGGTTCAGTCATGACCTTCAATATTTCTGAAACACGTACAGAGGAAGACAGAGAAGTACCGATAGTCTTTTCTGGTACATCATGTACCTTCATCTCGGCGGGAGCTACTTGGTAGACTTTCGTTTCTTAGGAGCCAAATCCTTTGGCTCCTCTAAATTTTTTTGTCTTTTACCAGCCCTCTGATCTTTTTCAATGGACCGCATGGCTTGCCTTTTTAGAATACTCACAATGCTCTTTTTCTTTGCTCCTCCGGCCCCTTCGACAAGCCTTTCGTAATCTGGATATTCGAAGTTAAGAGCATCCATCACTCAATTCAGTCTTCGTTTTTCTCGGGTGCCGAAGGCAGCTGTCATCAATTAATTTTATTTCTTCGTGTAATTCCCAAGAATTTCATTGCACATTGTTTCTATTAATTCCAACCATTCGGTGCAGGGCTTGCTGAAGCTTTTCTAGAATTTGGTGGGGTTGTTGCCGCCAATCTAGGGTATAAAACCCGTGGCCGTGCACCTCGTTCTCTGGCCACAACCCACACCCAGTGCCGACGGCCACCATCACCGTGAACCTCCTGGACAAGAACCATAGAATCTTTCCCCATGGCCAAAAGTCCGATTGAAAAGCGTTGGGCCCTTGGGCGCTGGCGTGGGTGCATCATCGGGTATGCCGTGCAGATTTGGGTCGGTTATTGGCGCTGGCGCTCGGAACTGCGGAGTTACTTCCTCACCGGTGTTGACTTCCCCACCTCGGATCGCTGTTGGCAGTGGGCGGCACTCATCATCCAATCTTGTTGCTGGTAAGTGATCTCTCTGGTGGTATGTTATTCTCCTCTAGGCCGTGGGTCTTGTAGGCGAATTTTGGAGCACTAGGTTCCAGGGTCGCGGGCACTTCAGCGAGCTCGCTGGAGGTTGGGGGAGCAACACCGCCACTCTGCTGTACTGGGAAGGGAATGGCATAGGTGCCGTTGATCTCAGGACGAACGACTAGGATCAGATAGAGTTGTGAAAACGTTAGGACCGTGGGATTGATGTTGGGCGGGCGAGATCATAGGTAGCGTACCCCTTCGATCCAAGAAAATGTGTGCCCTAGATCTCAGATCCAGCGGTCAGTTTCACACCTCGCTTTATAATGTAGGCGTCTGATCTAGGCCGTCTGTTTAGATCTGATGGTTCTGATCGAGCGATACCCCTTCGCGAACAAATTTTCATAAGAACCCCCTGGAAATTAGAGAATTAACCTACGGTTCATCGCTGTTTCAAACTTAGTTTGGATGATTTTTAAGGGTTAGCCCCGGAACTCTTAGGTAATTGGCGCACAGTCCAGAGAACAGAGAAATTAGATAAGTAATTATAGAAATTGATTTTTAATACGAAATAATTCCAGAAACTTGTATAATTCATATTAAATTCATTTTAACTCCAAATTAATCCATTCCAGTGGCATTAATTTTGTTTTAGTATTGTTTATCACCTAGTAACTCTGTTTAGCCATGAAACTTGAATTAAAATTATTCACTTGAATTATTCTATACTAGGCACATAATAACTTCGAAAGTTCATAACTAGATAACTGTAACTCTGAATTTAGTAATTCTTGTTCTTACGATCTCGTTACGATGCATAGAATATTATCATGCATTCTGTTTTGATGTTTGGTGTGATGTTAATTTCTACTATACCATGTTCGTTTGTATTGTTACGAGTAGACGAGCCAGCCACAAAGGATTCATGTGTGCAGCAGTCAGCCACAAAGGATTCATGTGTGCAGCAGTTGGAGACTGTTGAGCAGGAGCTCGTTGAAGGCAAGTTATGCCCTTGATCACTTCTTTTTATCCAATCATGTTCTTATTAATAATAATTATCTGCATATGTTATTTTTGATGGGACCCAATAGGTTACCCTAGTTTGGTGATATTTATACCTTGTTTACCACTGAATTTTTGGGTAGTACCTGCTATTGCTTTATGTGGTTTTGGGTATGGAGATACACATTATTCATGATCATACTTTTGTTATGATCTTGTTATTTACTGTTCATGATAAGATCATTATGTTAATTGGAACATGGAGCGACCACCCGAGAAAACAGTGCTACCACAAGGGTGGTTTGGGACACCCTTAGCTGACTAATTAGGAAAGCTAGTGGAGGACTGCCTTACCCGATAGAGGCAAGGGCAGTAGGGGAGTGGTTAGTGTAGGGAGGCCCTTGGGTTGATTTTTCTGCGATGGCTGTCAGGCGAGGGGTCCCTGCATTTTAGCTTCCTAGAAACTGTAGTGGGTTTTCTGAAGCTAGTGGAACTTTGTAAAGGCCTCATAGTGTTACCCTGGCTCGCTTCCTTGGTAGAGGTGTATGGGAGTTGTTGGGGGCCTTCGGCTTCCGAAGGTCCTCAAAAACATGATTTAACAATGTCTTTGGAGTATAATGTGTGGACAGGGATCTTCGAACTAGAACCCACGGTATGAAGAAGCACGGAAAGAATACGAAGGATGGAAAAGAGCTGAAGCTGTGCGCAAGGGAGCTTCGACATGATGGCAGAAAAGAGGAAACCGACTTAAAGAGGAAAAGACTATCTCGACCCAGATAGATTACTATAGAGTTATTGTCAAAAGCAAAGGGCCTGGATGTAATTTTGCATGGGCTACGACCCGTGCCTATAAATAGGTGAACAGTATTCCCGTACTGTTCACGCTGACTTGGCATTCACTTTCGCGTCACGCTTGTACCCCTGCTTTCCTTCGAGCCGAAGGTACATTTATAATTTGTTATTGTTGATACAGTAACGTAAATAAAAATAAGTTGATAATAATGTTTAAAGTGTTTATTTTATTTTCCATATTTTTTATATGAACCCTTCTTCATCATTTATTGTGCTTATGAAGGTTTGTCCTTCATAACCTTCATCTGGAATTCGTTATATCCGAAGGGAGATAATGCTTCGAAGGACGAAGGACTTTAACATTTAACACTTTCTATGTTGCCTTGTTCTTAACTCTCAGCATTTGAGAACAAGTCCCCAACATTGGCGCCCACCTTCGGTGAACTCTCTTCCACTTTTTGAGTTTCGAACACCTTCGGCAAGCATAGACCTTTGTCATGCCGCCAAAGAAAGCTTCAGCAACAGGGGCTGCCGCTCTGCAGCCGCTGGACCCCAACCAGGAGACCCTCTCTCTTCGGGAGGCCCGAAGCCAGAAGAGGAAGGCCACCAGTCCAATGCCTCAAGAGGAAGACTTGGATCAAGAGATCAGAAATATGGAGATGCTCCATCAGCAGGTGCAAAGGAAGAAGGAAAAGATGGCTAGGCTAGCTGACCTGCAAAGGCTGATAGACGACGCCTCTGAAGAAGTTCGCCATCTTGCTCAAGATGAGCAGAACCGAAGGCCTCAGCACAGAGAGCTTCATCAAGAGGGCTTCTTCAATGAGGATGACTGGTATGAGGATTTCCATCATGGAAATTTTGCTTTTGATGATGCTTCTCCTCTGTCAGCAGAACTGCAGGCTACACCTTGGCCTCCGTCTTACAAGCCACCTCAACTCCCCATGTACAACGGACACTCAGATCCGAAGCAGTTTCTGATGAGCTACGAAGCAACGATATCTTCCTATGGTGGCAATACTGCAGTCATGGCGAAGTCTTTCGTCATGGCTGTCAAGAATGTTGCACAAACCTGGTACTCCTCTCTTCGGCCAGGAACAATCACATCATGGCAGAAGCTGAAGGATATGCTGATTACCAGTTTCCAAGGGTTTCAAACGAAGTCGGTCACCGCTCAAGCTTTATTCCAGTGCACCCAAGATCACGAAGAATATCTTCAGGCATATGTCCGAAGGTTCTTACGCCTGAGGGCACAAGCGCCAATAGTGCCCAATGAAATTGTCATTGAGGCCATGATTAAAGGGCTTCGGCCAGGACCTTCAGCCCAATACTTTGCCAGGAAGCCCCCTCAGACTCTAGAGAAACTGCTTCAGAAGATGGATGAATACATCCGCGCTGATAATGACTTTCGATAGAGAAGGGAGGAAGCTTACAGGTTCTCCGAAATAGCCAGGGGCTTCGGAGGGAGAATTCATCCTAGACATGTCAGATCGATTCATTCCACTCAGAATGATGACAGGGGAAGCCAGCAGCAGAGGCCGCAATATTCCTCCCAGGCTTCAGGGCAGCAGCAGAGCTATCCTTGGCCCCCAGCTCCAAGGGGCAGAGGTGCCAGGGGCTTTGGAGGAAGGTTTGGGGATCAGCCCAGGAAAATTTATTGCCTATTCTATGGTGAGGACAAGGGCCACACCACTAGGATGTGCCATGTCACCATCCAGAAACAAAAGGAGATAGCAGAAGCTGCAGCCCAACAGAGCCAGCCAGTACAAGTTATGCATACTGCTTCGTACCACTCGCATTATATTTCAGAGTATGTGGGCAACCACCCTGCAGCTTCTGTTGCTTCGGCAAGCCAACCTCAGGCATCTTGGCAACAGCCTCCACCGCCACCACCAATGCAACGAGGCCAGCAGCCAGAATGGAGTCAGCATACTCACCACCAATGAGACTTCAGAGAAGAGTCCGAAGCTCGCACAGTCAATAGTATTGTGCCAGAATCGAAACATATTTACTAAAAATATCCTACTTCGTCAACAGTTTTTGCAATCAGTATCATTTTCTTTTTAATAAGGAACAATTATCGAAAGCCTAAGTGCTTTTTGTCGTTTTCAATTTCTTGTAATAGCTTCGCTTTTGCCACAGTAAAAATATACCTTCTCCACAGAATAACGGAGTCCAAAAAAAAGTTGTCGAAGCATAAGAACTTATGGTTACATGGAGAATCTCCGAAATAACAAAAAGTCGTTCTAAGGAACGCAGTGTAAGTTTCCCGATGCAACAAAAAGTCGTTCCTAAGGGAGCGCAGCGTAAGTTTTCTGCTCAAAAGTCGTTCCAAAGGGAATGCAGAGCTTACAGGGAAAAATAAACGCTGATTCCGCTAAAGTAAAAGGCGAAGAAGCTCCTATGGGAGGCTTACAGCGAAAAATAAACGCTGATTCCGCTGAAGTAAAAGGTGAAGAAGCTCCTAAGGGAGGCTTACAGCGAAAAATAAACGCTGATTCCGTCGAAGTAAAAGGCGAAGAAGCTCCTAAGGGAGGCTTGCAGTGAAAAATAAACGTCGATCTTCGGCAAATATCATTTTGCTTAACATCACATCATCACATCATTTGCATAGCATAACATCATACATCATATTGCATCAATGATGCAAGAAGGGGGTTCAATGTTGATATTCGGAGATTGTTTCGAAGAAACAGTGCCAAGGCACAAAAATAATTATTGAAGAAGCATATCTTCGTCAAACTCTGAAATGAAAAGATCTATTGGTTACTGATTTTACGAAGATTGGATGTTTTTATGAAATATGGATATCATTTACAAAGCATGAAAAGAAGGGAAGGTGTTTTTTCGCCGAAGGCTCAAAAACGGTATGTACGTAAAGTTTCATGCATCGTAAAGAATTGAATCATAAATAGCTTATATATTACATTCAAAGTTACAAAATATTACACATATTGTCCAACAAATATTACATTCCACATGTTTTTACAATAACATCTAATCTTCCCTTAGAACTACTTTTGCAGCTTCGTTGAGTAGTTGATCAACAACTTTGTCCATGATAGCTTCGGCCATTTTTCTAATTTCGTCATCCCCCTTTACGTTGAGGTCCGCTAATGGCTCGGCGGGCTCTGAGGGAGGAGAAAGTGCGGCTGTGTTACAAAGTGTAAACAAGTTCGAAATCAAAATGTTACAACAACAAGCCAAAAACTAGTAGTCAATACCTATTCGCCCTTCGAGATCCGCACTTTTCTCAGCGACCTCTGCTACTTTTCTAGCGTCATGAATACCTTTTTCGCTTTTCCATATAATTTCTTGAGCCATCTCCCGGCCACCATTTTCCCAGATGTCGGTGAAAAACTTTCCACCAACCAAACTTACTTCGGCCGAAGGGTCTTTTATGTGTTCAGAAGATAAGTCGGCTTCGGTTTGTGCCAAGGATTTCACATGATCGCAGCCTTTTCTCTCCAAAACAGTGGCAATCCCCTAGCACCCGAGAGGACACATATGTCTCCGTGGCCATTCAAAACTTCTTCAAAAGCTTCAGCTTCATGGCTGATCCATTCAATTGGGCCCTCGGGGTCGCCCCTTATGAAATTTTCTTCACTTGAGAACGCGCCAACGCTGGCGAAGCTGGTTTTTATTTTCTTAACACATTCTATAGACTTTTCATAACATCTTTTCTTGGATGCACGAAGCTCTTCAACGTTTTTCTCTAAATGATTTGCCCATTGTTCACTAATTTCTCGCCTAGCTTCTTCAACTGTGCATTTTTCTTTAGCTTCGGCTAGCTGTTTCCGAAGATCCTCAACTTCGCGCTTCTGGGCCTCAGCTTGAGCTTTGAAAGCAGCTTCGTCTTCTTTTATTTTATCCATCAACGAATGTAATATTTTATCTTTTTCGAGACCTTCGTTCCTTAGTTCAATTACTTCGGAACGAAGGTTGCTCAAGGCTATGATACACCCTTTATCTTCGGCATCTTTTTGTGCCCTAAGGGCATTGCTAAGTATAAGGCCCTGCAAAAATGCGCTAATAAGTTTAAGCAAATGAAAAATTTTGGCTTCAAAAAATAATACAAAGATCTCATTTTTTCACCTTTAAACTATTGTATGCTAAGTTGTCGACCAACTCGTCTTTTGACAACACCGAAAGCCCGTCTTCTAATTTCGGGAATCCGAAGCTGTTGCTCATCTCCCGACAGACAGAAATCTCCTTGCTGTCAGGGAGACAATACAAGAAGTCTTCTTCTCCGCAGCCGTTGAATATCAGCGCCCCTTTTGGATATTTCAATTTTTGCGCATAGAACTGAGCTTCTCGTTTTTCTTTTTCGGTCAGATTTTTACCCGAAGCATGACGTAAGACATAGTTAGGAGCTTCGGAAGATGCTTCGGGAATAGGTGTGGCGGTTTTCTCAGATAAAATTTCTTCTGCAGATTCTTTTTCCGTTTCTTTTTCAATTTCCAAGAATTCCCTCTTGGTAGGCTCTGAAAGCCCAGTTTCAGTTTCCGCTTGACTTTTGGCAGCTTCGGCCTCAATTTGTGTCTTTGGAACATCGACAGCTACCTTCGAAGTAGAGCTTGAAGATTTTATTGTTTCCAGCACATCTAGCACGTTAACCATTCTTTTTCTCTTGGGAGTTGTTGTAAGGTCTTTTTGTGCCCTCGGCATTGGCATCGGCACCTCAACTCTTGCTGAAGGACTTAAAATTTCCGATGTCTTTGTCTCTTCAGCCCTCGGTTCTTCTATTTTTTCCATCTCCGGCATTACGGCCGGCTCTTCAATATTCTGCAGAGGAGTTGGCTCCTTGGCTTCGGTGGCCGAAGAGGTTTCACCGACAAACTCAGGCACTGTGGCCGGTTCTATATAGCATGGCCGGTGCGTAAGAACCTTCATCTTTTTCCTCTTCGGCGCTGGCTCACTAGGAGCGGCTGAAGCAACTTCCTTCACAGAAGCCATATCTTTTCTTTTTTGACCCCGTATTGGGTAACTATAGTCAGGATAAACGAATCCAATGGCATCAAATACTCGGTTGAGTCTTTTCTTCTTCCGGCCTCCGAAGGACGCAGATAGTGCAGTATCTTCTGCCTTCGAGTATGGTCCAAGCAGTTCATCGCTTGTGGCCTCAATACATTTCAACCAGTCATCATCTGGCTCGACAAACTTATCTCCATATCTAAAGGAGTATTTCAACCTAACTAGTCCACCTTCGTCAGGTTTGCTGATGGTTTCCTTTGACATTTCCCACTTTTCTACAAGTGGCCATACTCTGAAGGCAATATGTTCCTGGATCAAATCCCTTGTCCCGATGAAAGAGCAAACTACGCCAAAGGCCCTCTGGCATTCTTCGGCTGCTTCGTTAATATCCACCTTCGGTTTTCGAAGGCCGAAGCGCTGCCAGATGGGGCACATGATGATATCTTTAATATCTTCTTGCGTCTTCAAGTCGTTTTTCACATAGAACCATTCCTTCATCCAGTCCCCGGGCCATCTCTTCCAAAAAGTTGGCACGAGACAGCTTGACCCAGAGCGGGCACCGAAGCTATAACAGCCAAAATTGTTATGATATTGCTCTTTACCCCAGGGTTTCGTCTCATATAATAACTCATGCATACTGCAGAAACTTTTTGCATTTGGCTCCAAACCTTGGCTCTTCACGGCCCATACGAAGATTCCCATCCTTATGATTGCTTCGGGAGTAATTTGATGGAGGCAGATTTCAAATATCTTCAAAACTTCAACCACGAAACTGCTTAAAGGAAACCGAAGCCCAGCCTTGAAGAAACTTCGGAATATCACGACTTCATTTTCCTCGGGAGTAGGACAAGTTTTTTCTCTTTCGTCAGCCCTCACAATAGATAAATCCCAAAAATATCTGCCCCTCATATTGACAAGATGTCTTTGTTTAATGCTTGATTTTCCAAAAACTGCATGGCTTGGTCGCCAGGGTCGATCTTCGGAATCTTCACCACCACTTTCCACATCATAACTGTCACTATCACCAGTGTCTTCAGATAAACCCTCTAAAATCTCCCTAGTAATCTTCTCTATATTTGTCTTTGCTATTGATTCAAGAAAGCCGAGATTCATCTCCTCAGAAAGGCTCAGCTTCGATTTAGCGACAGCTTTCTTATCTTTAGACATCTTCGAAAATGCTGAGAAAGAGCTCTCAAAGCCAAAGCTTAAAAATTTAAAAAGCCAAGCAAGTGTTGGTGCGCAAGGGCTAAAAATTGGGTGAGCAAGAGCAGATGGCAAGAAAGCGTGCCAAATGAACTCGTGGTGAGCTCTTATTTATACGCCTAGTGCGTTGAAAACTGGAGGGTCCCGCTTGTCAATGATTGTTGCTATTCTAGCAAAGGGAAGGTGTTTTTTTGGACTTTCGGCTTAAGGCCTTCGTCCATGTCGCAATCTGAATTTATCATTCTAACAAATTAATATTGCGAGGGGCTACTATTGGGGGCCTTCGGCTTCCGAAGGTCTTCAAAAACATGATTTAACAATGTCTCTGGAGTATAATGTGTGGACAGGGATCTTCGAACTAGAACCCACGGTATGAAGAAGCACGAAAAGAATACAAAGGATGGAACAGAGCCGAAGCTGTGCGCAAGGGAGCTTCGACATGATGGCAGAAAAGAGGAAACCGACTTAAAGAGGAAAAGACTATCTAGACCCAGATAGATTACTATAGAGTTATTGTCAAAAGCAAAGGGCCTGGATGTAATTTTGCATGGGCTGCGACCCGTGCCTATAAATAGGTGAACATTATTCCCGTACTGTTCACGCTGACTTGGCATTCGCTTTCGCGTCACGCTTGTACCCCTGCTTTCCTTCGAGACGAAGGTACATTTATAATTTGTTATTGTTGATACAGTAACGTAAATAAAAATAAGTTGATAATAATGTTTAAAGTGTTTATTTTATTTTCCATATTTTGTATATGAACCCTTCTTCATCATTTATTGTGCTTATGAAGGTTTGTCCTTCATAACCTTCGCCCGGAATTCATTATATCCGAAGGGAGATAATGCTTCGAAGGACGAAGGACTTTAACATTTAACACTTTCTATGTTGCCTTGTTCTTAACTCTTAGCATTTGAGAACAAGTCCCCAACAGGAGTCGTGATCCCTTGGCAGATGAGTAACATTACTTGCGGGTAAAGATGCACAACCTCTGTAGAGTGTAAAACTGGTATATTAGCCGTGCTCACGGTCATGAGCGGCTCGGACCCTCACATGATTAATTTGTGGAATTAAATTCAATTTGTCATTTGCATCGCATTGTGATTTATTATTAATTTGATCTATTATTACTCTGGTTTGGTATTTACTTACATTTAGTAACTGCTAATAAAATTTGACCAACTTATAAAAGCAATGCTCAGCTTTAACACTTTATTTGTTGATCAGCCTTACACTTCACATGAACTCCCACCTTTGGAGAGTTCATGCACATTATTCCCCACAACTTGTTGAGATATGATATTTTGTGAGCTCACTCTTGCGATATATAACACCCCATAGGTGAAGAGCAGGTGGTCCAAGAGGAGCCACCCTATAATGAAGAATACGAATTGATCTAGGTGGCGTCTCCCAATCAGCTTTGTGGCGCCAAGGAATAATATTTAATTCTCTTTATTATTATCATTTATTTTGTAAGACTTCTGCTATGTAATAATGACATTTATGATATTTGTGACATTTATCTCTATACACTTTGTCATTATATGTCATGTTCTCCTTTGGCGCACATATGAGACACACTCGGCTTTATCCTTTAAATCCGGGTGTGACTGGAGTGGTATCACAGGAAATGTTGACTGTAGGACGAAACCTAGATAGACCTGGACAAAACCCTTACCTACTTACATTACTCTGATTCTTCCTATACTTTTCTTGATCCTGTCTCACCTTCTACTGTTCTACTCTGATTACTCTTACCTTTTCTATTCTAAGACAAGGAGGATTTCACACTTTGGAATCCTACATCCATGACCCTATAAAGAGATAGGAGACCTAAAGAAAAATTAAAAATTATTTTCTTTACTAAAAGTGATTGGATGTTTGTTCTGATGGTACATGATTGATTTGCTTCTTTGATTGATTGAATTAGTATAGTAGGGCATACTAGCATGTACCACCATAAGGTAATTAGAATGAGTAGGTGGCACACTAATCTACTTAGCTAATAAAACCCCCAAAAGATTCTGCCTCACAATTACTCATCTATTCTACAAATCTATCTTACCATGTATTTCTAACCCAATGGTCAATACCAGTAAGGGAGGCGGAATTGTTCTACCTACCAATCCACATAACCGGAGGGTGCTTAGACAACAACAAGCAAAGATCCTCCAAATCCTCCACCGGCCAGGACTGATCCCGTGGTTGCATCCCAAATGCAGCTGCTGCAACAAATGGCCAATACTATGACGGAAATGCAAGCGCAGATGCGGCAGGAACGTCAAGACATGCGCAAGGAGAGACAAGAGATGAGGGAGGAGATGCGTCAAGAGAGAATGGTGCGACAACAGCAAGCACCATTGCCTCCACCACCACCACTAGTTCCACCCCAGGACAAACACCAGACGTTCATGAGTCACAAGCCACCTACCTTTGCCAGCTCTCTAGATCCTCTGCACGTCGATGATTGGTTAAAGTCAGTGGAGAAAATGTTAAATATTGTCCAATGCTCTGACCGGGAGATGGTTCTTTATGCTTCTGGTCGTGTTACTGGACCAGCTGCTGATTGGTGGGACTTACACTGCTGCCCATGATGCTACTAATACTATCACATGGGCAGAATTCACCACACAGTTCAGAAATTACCATATTCCTGCTGGACTGATGAAGATTAAGAAGAAGGAATTTCTATCATTAAAATAGGGAAACATGTCAGTTAGTGAGTACCGGGACAAATTTATTCAACTATCAAGATATGTTCCAGATGAAGTTGCAGATGATGAGAGAAAACAAGAGCACTTCATAGAAGGACTCAATGGGCCACTACATTATGCACTGGTTGATTACACTTTTCCATCATTTTAGAGGTTCTTAGACAAAGCTCTAGCTATTGAACACAATCTTGTTCAACTAGGAGAAATGAAGCGGAAGGCCATTACCTAGGGGAAGGGTAGCAGCAGTATTCGTCCTCGCTATGCTCCTCCCCAGGGTACACCAGCTCGTCCTAGAGGAGGACCGCGCTGTAACACCCCAAAATACTATTATGGGATTTAGAAAAAAATGCTCCAAAGGTTTTGAATTAAAATATATTCTAATAAGAATTTCCTTACATTTGAAACTACTTCTCCTAAAATAAATGTGCTTCTAATAAAAGATTAAAAAAAATTTAGAAATTAAAATTTCACTCTATAGAATTATATATATATATATTTAGAAACATTCACTAAAATATTTATGCATAAAGGATATGCATTAGAAACTCTTATTTATGTGTGTATTTGCTTAAATGATTAAAATCATAAATAAATAAATGGAATTATACTTTTTTGTCTAGGAGATTTTGGTTGTACATTTCATTTAAATTTAAAACTTCAACTCAGATTCAACGTTGAAATTGAAATAGAAAAAAAAGATAGGAAAAAAAACGAACCTGACATTGGACCTGGCATCCTGACGTTGGACCCAATCCATCTCCATCCCATATAGCCGAGCTACATATCCTAGCGTTACCTGATTTTTTTCCTCTATTTATTTATCCCTTGCCGAAGATTAAATCAACATGATCTCATGCGTGACGTCAATTATTCCCACGTAACACTGCCTGTGGGCCCCTTGGCTAGCGGTGTCTCTCAGATGCGAGCTCGTTAAAACAGACGCTTCCGTAAGCATCGCCAGGGCGGTTGCGACCTGTGCATGGCTGTTCAGACTTGGTTCCCTCGGAGTATAAATATCAATGTCTGGCAACACCTTTGGCCATGGCGCAGATAATGGTTAAGCTAGGCTACCAGGCTAAACCTTCCTCGAGCGGAGCGAGAGAAAGACAAAGAAGGGTATGTCGTCGCGGCAGGCGATCCTCGCGTGCACGGCCAGGTCTGAGCGCGGCATGTGGTATAGAAGGATAGCAGGAGATCATGATCGTGCGCGTGCGAGTTTCCATGCAGAAGACCGTCTGGGGATGCAAGATCCCTCGTCGAAGATGCAAAGCTGTCGATCTGTTTCCAGCCATATGCAACCTCGCCTTCACCTCTACAACTGTGGTGAGTCACCCGATCTAATCATGGCCCCGCGGTGCGTAGAACCTCTTGCATGAAATTTAGTTCGCTGGAAAATCTGGGTCGTGGGATTGGAGTTGGCCGGCAATGGCACCGCCGCCCTAGGCGCTCTCATCCCTCGCGTCCGTCGGCCGGAGTGAAGAAGACAACCGGGATCCATTGATCCGGGAGCGTACGGCTAGGATTAGATCGTGTATACCCGTTCGGCCGGGACGCTTCGGGGCCGTTAGATCCTTGTTGAAGGACAGGGATCGGATCGCACCGTAATAAAATCATGGCCTTTGGATCTGGTCCGTGGGCTGGCATTGCATGCGCTTCATGATCTAATCTGGACGGTCAAATAGCGATCGGACGGATCGAGTTAGACGGTACACCTTCGGCTTGAGTTTTTACAAAAGAACCCTCGGGTTTTCAAGAATCCAACCCGCCGTCCTATGCGGGGGAAAACTGAGTCTTAAGCAATTTTATGAGTTAGACCCTGGGTTCTCTGTTATTGTGTGCGCAGCTCAGGACTCAGAGAAAATAGGAGAAATGAATTTAGAAAATGAATTTCCAATATAAAAAGAATTCCACAACTTATTTAATTCATATAAAATTAATTTTAACTCCAAATTAAGTCATTCCAGTTGCAATAATTTTGTTTTAATATTGTTCATCATATAGTGCCACTGTTTAGCCATGAAACTTGAATTAAAATTGTTCATTTGAATTAATCTATTCTAGGAGCTTAATGACCGTAACTCCATTTTGATCCATTCTAGTTGCATTAGCCTCACAATAATATTTATTATCATCTGGTAACTTTGTTTTGTCATGAAATATAGGTTAAAATGTTGCACTTAGTCTATTCTATATTTAACCACGTGGATCTTCGGAAAATCATAACTTGGTAATCGTAGCTCCGAATTTAGTAATTCTTGTTCCCACGATCTCGTAGCGACACATAGATTACTATTATGCAGTTTATTCTTATGCTTGGTGTGATGTTAATTTTGCATATACCATGTTTGTTTGTGTTGCTACGACTAGTGTGAGGTCACGAGTCACCTGAAGATCATCCTGGTACCTGGAGTCTCAAGTCCCAGGCAAGTTGTGCCCTTGATCACTTCTTTTTACCCAGTCATGTTCTGATTAATCATAATGATCTGCATAGGTTAATTTTGATGGGACTCAACAGGTTACCCTAGTTTGATTATCTTTATACCTTGACTCCACTAAACTTTTTGGGTAGTACCTGCTATTGCTTTATGTGGTTTTGGGTATGAAGATTACACTATTCTTGATTATACTTTTGTTATCAGTTGTTATTTATTGTTCATGTTAAGATCATTATGTTAGGAACATGGAGAACCACCCGGGAAAACAGTGCTACCACAAGGGTTTAATGGGACGCCCTTGGCTGATTAATTAGGAAAGCTAGTGGATGACTACCTTACCCGAAAGTGGCAAGGGCAGTAGGGGAGTGGTCAATGTAGGGAGGCCCTTGGGATGATTTTGCTGCAATGGCGGTCATGCGACGGATTCCTACATTGGAGCTTCCTATAAACTGTAGCGGGTTTTCTGAAGCTAGTGGAACTTTGTAAAGGCCTCGTAGTGTTACCCTGCCTCGCCTCCTCGGTAGAGGTGTATGGGATTGGTCGTCTCTTGGCAGATGGGTAACATGACTTGTGGGTAAAGATGCGCAACCTCTGCAGAGTGTAAAACTGGTATACTAGCCGTGCTCACGGTCATGAGCAGCTCGGACACTCACATGATTAAATTATGGAACTTAAACTCAATTTTTCATATGCATTGCATCGCAGGTGAGGTTGTTACTTTTGTTCTACTAATTAATTGGGTTGGTATTTACTTATACTTAGTAATTGCTAATAAAATTTTGACCAACTTTAAAAGCAATGCTCAGCTCTAACCATCCTCTTTGGTAAGTCTTACACCTCACATGAGCTCCCACCTTTGGCGAGTTCATGCACATTATTCCCCACAACTTGTTGAGCGATGAACGTATGTGAGCTCACTCTTGCTGTCTCACACCCCCCCACAGTTCAAGAACAGGTACCGCAGGATGAAGCACATGGAGGATGCTGCGATGTGTTCGTGAGAGGTCTAGGCCGTCGTCTCCCAGTCAACTTTGGGTTGCTGGACCGTTGTCTCCTTATAATGTAAATATTTATTTATTTTGTATAGAACTCTGATTATATAGTAAAGATGTGACATTCGTTCCTGTGCCATGATTCATCATATGTGTGAGACTTGGTCCCAGCACACCTGGTGATTATGTTTGCGCCCGGGTCTTGGTGCCCCGAAATCCGGGTGTGACAGAAGTGGTATGAGAGGAATGTTGACTGTAGGACGAAACCTAGATAGAACTGGACAACCAATACTTACTTACCTTTGCTACTCTGATTCTTTCTAAACTTTTCTTAATCTTTTCTCATCTAATTCCGCTTTACTCTGATTATTCTTACCTTTTCCTTTTAAAGACAAATGTGGATTTCACACTTTGAAATCATGTGCCTAAAGTGACTTCTAGGAATAGGAGACCTACACTTAGGAACAAAATCAAAACTATTTTTGTCAATATTTGTATGCTTGAATGTTTGTTCTTATGATACTTGTTTGATTTGGTTCTTTGATTGAGTGTGATGAGTTGTTGAGTAATGTCCACAATTACATCTTCATATGCATATAGGAAAAAATGCTTATAAAAATAATTAGACAAACTAAATTATCTTTCATTAAAGTATCTAGCCTAACAATATCCATCTCATCTTGAAAGATTCTATCCTACACTCATAGATCAATCTCATCTCAAAAGATCCTAACTTATCCTAATTAAAATATATCTAGCTTAATAGATCCATCATATCTTAAAGTATTCTCTCTTATCTCAAAACATTCATCCTATCCTAACCACTTTATTCTTCTCATCCAAATGTAACAACCATGAGCAAATCCAAAATTTATTTAGATCCTATCGAGTCTAAAATAGTCATAACAATCTAACCTAGATCTGATCTAGTGTGATAGAATAATCTAACCTAATGAAGGCTAACCTTAAGTTGAGCTAATCTAATGTAAGTTACTTAATACTGGTACAAAGGATAAGGCCATACTCCTAATTCACTTAAGACTAAATTGGTGACTTAAATCAACTCGGCTATACCCAACAACTTGACCTACATAACAGATCTATCTTAGCCTCTTGTCCCAAACCCGGATGGAGACGCCAAAGAGCAAGAAGGAGGAGACCAACCTCGACATGGAAGAATAGGAGTCAAATCAGATCACGAGATGATTCAAGATTTACCACCTTGGATGGAGTCTTCCCTTACCAAGTTCTTCTTACCATCAACTAACCTCACTCTGCCCATCTCTCTTCTTACCTAACTGTGTTTCTAAACATCGAAGATACCCATGCTCTCCTAATCACTCACTAATGAAAAAGGGACTCTTGATTTTTGAACTAATTAGAAACTAAAAGCTAAAATTCTAAAACACTCTTCCTATATCCTCTTTCTTACAAATCTCGAGGACGAGATTTCGGTTAAGGGGGGTAGAACTTGTAACACCCCAAAATACTATTATGGGATTTAGAAAAAAATGCTCCAAAGGTTTTGAATTAAAATATATTCTAATAAGAATTTCCTTACATTTGAAACTACTTCTCCTAAAATAAATGTGCTTCTAATAAAAGATTAAAAAAAAATTAGAAATTAAAATTTCACTCTATAGAATTATATATATATATATAGAAACATTCACTAAAATATTTATGCATAAAGGATATGCATTAGAAACTCTTATTTATGTGTGTATTTGCTTAAATGATTAAAATCATAAATAAATAAATGGAATTATACTTTTTTGTCTTGGAGATTTTGGTTGTACATTTCATTTAAATTTAAAACTTCAACTCAGATTCAACGTTGAAATTGAAATAGAAAAAAAAAGATAGGAAAAAAAACGAACCTGACATTGGACCTGGCATCCTGACGTTGGACTCAATCCATCTCCATCCCATATAGCCGAGCTACATATCCTAGTGTTACCTGATTTTTTTCCTCTATTTATTTATCCCTTGCCGGAGATTAAATCAACATGATCTCATGCGTGACGTCAATTATTCCCACGTAACACTGCCTGTGGGCCCCTTGGCTAGCGGTGTCTCTCAGATGCGAGCTCGTTAAACAGACGCTTCCGTAAGCATCACCAGGGTGGTTGCGACCTGTGCATGGCTGTTCAGACTTGGTTCCCTCGGAGTATATGTCTGGCAACACCTTTGGCCATGGCGCAGATAATGGTTAAGCTAGGCTGCCAGGCTAAACCTTAGTCGAGCGGAGCGAGAGAAAGACAAAGAAGGGTATGTCGTCGCGGCAGGCGATCGTCGCGTGCACGGCCAGGTCTGAGCGCGACATGTGGTATAGAAGGATAGCAGGAGATCAGGATCGTGCGCGTGCGAGTTTCCATGCAGAAGACCATCTGGGGATGCAAGATCCCTCGTCGAAGATGCAAAGCTGTCGATCTGTTTCCAGCCATATGCAACCTCGCCTTCACCTCTACAACTGTGGTGAGTCACCCGATCTAATCATGGCCCCGCGGTGCGTAGAACCTCTTGCATGAAATTTAGTTCGCTGGAAAATCTGGGTCGTGGGATTGGAGTTGGCCGGCAATGGCACCGTCGCCCTAGGCGCTCTCATCCCTCGCGTCCGTCGGTCGGAGTGAAGAAGACAACCGGGATCCATTGATCCGGGAGCGTACGGCTAGGATTAGATCGTGTATACCCGTTCGGCCGGGACGCTTCGGGGCCGTTAGATCCTGGTTGAAGGATAGGGATCGGATCGCACCGTAATAAAATCATGGCCTTTGGATCTGATCCGTGGGCTTGCATTGCATGCGCTTCATGATCTAATCTGGACGGTCAAATAGCGATCGGACGGATCGAGTTAGACAGTACCCCTTCGGCTTGAGTTTTTACAAAAGAACCCTCGGGTTTTCAATTATCCAACCCGCCGTCCTATGCGGGGGAAAACTGAGTCTTAAGCAATTTTATGAGTTAGACCCTGGGTTCTCTGTTATTGTGTGCGCAGCTCAGGACTCAGAGAAAATAGGAGAAATGAATTTAGAAAATGAATTTCCAATATAAAAAGAATTCCACAACTTATTTAATTCATATAAAATTAATTTTAACTCCAAATTAAGTCATTCTGGTTGCAATAATTTTGTTTTAATATTGTCCATCATATAGTGCCACTATTTAGCCATGAAACTTGAATTAAAATTGTTCATTTGAATTAATCTATTCTAGGAGCTTAATGACCTAAAAAAAATTCATGACCCAATAACCGTAACTCCATTTTGATCCATTCTAGTTGCATTAGCCTCATAATAATATTTATTATCATCTGGTAACTTTGTTTTGTCATGAAATATAGGTTAAAATGTTGCACTTAGTCTATTCTATATTTAACCACGTGGATCTTCGGAAAATCATAACTCGGTAATCGTAGCTCCGAATTTAGTAATTCTTGTTCCCACGATTTCGTAGCGACGCATAGATTACTATTATGCAGTTTATTCTTATGCTTGGTGTGATGTTAATTTTGCATATACCATGTTTGTTTGTGTTGCTACGACAGTGTGAGGTCACGAGTCACCTGAAGATCATCCTGGTACCTGGAGTCTCAAGTCCCAGGCAAGTTGTGCCCTTGATCACTTCTTTTTACCCAGTCATGTTCTAATTAATCATAATGATCTGCATAGGTTAATTTTGATGGGACCCAACAGGTTACCCTAGTTTGATTATCTTTATACCTTGACTCCACTAAACTTTTTGGGTAGTTCCTGCTATTGCTTTATGTGGTTTTGGGTATGAAGATTACACTATTCATGATTATACTTTTGTTATCAGTTGTTATTTATTGTTCATGTTAAGATCATTATGTTAATTGGAACATGGAGAACCACCCGGGAAAATAGTGCTACCACAAGGGTTTAATGGGACGCCCTTGGCTGATTAATTAGGAAAGCTAGTGGAGGACTACCTTACCCGAAAGGGGCAAGGGCAGTAGGGGAGTGGTCAGTGTAGGGAGGCCCTTGGGATGATTTTGCTGCGATGGCGGTCATGGGAGGGATTCCTACGTTGGAGCTTCCTATAAACTGTAGTGTGTTTTCTGAAGCTAGTGGAACTTTGTAAAGGCCTCGTAGTGTTACCCTGCCTCGCCTCCTCGGTAGAGGTGTATGGGATTGGCCGTCTCTTGGAATATGGGTAACATGACTTGTGGGTAAAGATGCGCAACCTCTGCAGAGTGTAAAACTGGTATACTAGCCGTGCTCACGGTCATGAGCAGCTTGGACACTCACATGATTAAATTATGGAACTTAAACTCAATTTTTCATATGCATTGCATCGCAGGTGAGGTTGTTACTTTTGTTCTACTAATTAATTGGGTTGGTATTTACTTATACTTAGTAATTGCTAATAAAATTTTGACCAACTTTAAAAGCAATGCTCAGCTCTAACCATCCTCTTTGGTAAGCCTTACACCTCACATGAGCTCCCACCTTTGGCGAGTTCATGCACATTATTCCCCACAACTTGTTGAGCGATGAACGTATGTGAGCTCACTCTTGCTGTCTCACACCCCCCCACAGGTCAAGAACAGGTACCGCAGGATGAAGCGCATGGAGGATGCTGCGATGTGTTCGTGAGAGGTCTAGGCCGTCGTCTCCCAGCCAACTTTGGGTTGCTGGACCGTTGTCTTCTTATAATGTAAATATTTATTTATTTTGTATAGAACTCTGATTATATAGTAAAGATGTGACATTCGATCCTGTGCCATGATTCATCATATGTGTGAGACTTGGTCCCAGCACACCTAGTGATTATGTTCGCGCCCGGGTCTTGGTGCCCCGAAATCCGGGTGTGACACGCGCCCAGCTCAGTACGCTCCACAGGGGACTCCATAGACACCCCACACTCGTCAGATTGTCCCCACTGGCACCCTGGCGAGGGATAGAGGACATGCCCCACATGCTTCAAGTGCAGTCAGGTTGGGCACTATGCAAATGCTTGTCCGATGGGGAATTCTAGCACACCAGCTCAGAACAAGCAACAGACCCCAACCTCTGGCAAGGGATTCAGCATTGCTAGGGTCAACCAAGTCAATGTTGAGGCCACTGCTGATGGAGTGGACATCGCTATCGGTATGCTTTATATTAATGCAATTCCAGCAGCCATATTATTTGATTCTGGAGCTACACATTCATTTAATTCTGCTTGCTATGCCACCACAAATGAATTACCACTTCAAACTATGCAAACACCGATAGTAGTAATTACCCCTAAAGGGCCTGTTGAAGCAAATTATATGACACACAGATTAACACTAACAATTATGGGAAGGGAATTCTAGTCTACACCTATATTATTAGAGGAAATAAGTATAGATCTGATACTCGGGATGTCCTGGTTAAGGAAAGCAAAGGCAGTTATACACTGTGATAAGGGAACCGTAGAGCTCACCAGTTCCAAAGGAGAAAGATTCGAAGTTGAGATTACCATAACCGCCTCTACCAGACCCGCCATATTTCTAGTAGTTGGAAATTTTGTGGGTAGGAACATCCGTGTGGTTAGAGACTTTCCAGATGTCTTCCCTGAAGAGTTACCTAGAATGCCACCTAATAGGGAAGTTGAATTTGTTATTGATCTCTTACCTGGTACTACTCCTATTCCAAAAAGGCCATAAAGGATGTCAGTGGAAGAATTAAAAGAACTTAAGAAACAATTAACCGAGTTGCAAGAGTCAGGGTACATTCGTCCGAGTTCCTCACCTTGGGGAGCACTGGTACTATTTGTACAGAAGAAGGATGGTTCGCAAAGAATGTGTGTGGACTATAGATCACTTAATGATGTCACCATTAAGAACAAGTACCCTCTACCTCATATTGAAGATTTATTTGATCAGATGAGAGGTGCTAGGGTGTTCTCTAAGATTGACCTTAGGTCGGGTTATCACCAAATGAAGATTATGCCATCTGATATTCCCAAGATGGCTTTCTCTACCCGATATGGTCTATATGAATTCACAATCATGTCGTTTGGCCTAACTAATGCACTAGCCTACTTCATGAATCTGATGAACAAGGTGTTCATGGAGTATCTTGATAGATTCGTCGTGGCATTCATCGATGACATTCTCATATATTCCAAGAATGATAGTGATCATGAAGAACATCTGCGGATGGTGCTACAAAAGCTAGGGATAATGAACTCTATGCCAAATTTAGCAAGTGTGAGTTCTGTCTTGATGAAGTACCATTCCTTTGGCATATCATCTCCAAAGGAGGAATCTCAGTGGATCCAGCAGTAAAGGAGATAGTGGGTTGGAAGATACCAAAAACAGTCACTGATGTTCGGAGTTTCCTAGGACTCGTGGGTTATTACCGGTAATTCATTGAAGGATTTTCTAAGATAGCGAAGCCTATGACATCATTGTTAGAGAAAGGAAAGGAGTTTAATGGGACCTGGGAATGCCAAGAGAGTTTCAATCAATTAAGGTTTAAGTTGATGTCACCCCCAATATTGATTATGCGAGATCTGCAGAAGGGATTTGACACATATTGTGATGCGTGCCGCCAGGGCTTGGGATGTGTGCTTATGCAAGAAGGACATGTCATTGCCTACGCTTCTCGCGAGTTGTGGAAACAAGAGTTGAACTACCCCACTCATGAATTAGAACTGGCAGCCGTAGTGCACGCCCTCTAGATTTGGAGGCATTATATTATGGGAACTAAGTGCTAAGTCTACACTGATCATAAGAGTTTAAAGTATATCTTCACTTAGAAATATCTCAACCTTAGGCAACGCCGTTGGTTGGAGCTCATCAAGGATTATGACTTGGAGATTCACTATCATCTGGGCAAGGCGAATCTGGTTGCGGATGCCTTGAGTCAGAAGGAGCATGTCCATGCAGCTATTGTCGCCCAGTTACCTGATGAGTTAGCAGAGGATTTTGAGAGGCTCAATCTAGGGATAGTTGCTCATACTGAAGGAATTACCATAGAAGTGTGGCAGAACCACCCGAATTATTCCAGCTTAAGTGCCTAAGTCACGCCTCAGGGGCCGTAACACACTTAAATCGGAATAACCCGTCAGTCCCTCAAATCTAGTTTGATAGAGCCACTTAACCAGGATCAAATTCCACAATCTCACTCGAAGGTGAGTCACAGAAGAAATACAATAAAACAGGAAACCTCAAATTAAGTACGGAGTTATTACATAAATCGGAGTTTTTGGAGTAGCAAATAAAGTTCACAAATTAAAGTGCAGCGGATAATCGATGTCGTCGGTAACGAGGAAATGGGCAAGGCCTAGCCCACTACTCCTCATGCTCCTCTCCTGCCGGAGCAACATCCCACTCGACCGTCCAACCCGGTGGCAGGGTGGTAGGCCAAGTCACACCATCAACTACATCCTGCATGGTACCTGCAAAAATGGTGCCACAAGCAAGGCTGAGTATACTAATACTCAGCTAGACTTAACCGGTGTGAGGAGTCTACTCCTCTACCTCTAGACTATGCAGCTGTTTGGCTGAGGGGTTTGGTTTGCCAAAAGCACTAGCTGTTTCTAAAATCAACTTTTAGCTTTTCAATTTCTACCATCATTAACTTAGCTAGATTGGCTCCTTCTAAGCATACATGGTAACAAGCAATTAGTTCAATCAACAAGTTATCTCATGTAATCCACATTTCACTTCTTACTCGATGCAGTACAAGGAATCAAGCAGTCTCATTAGCTGCGAGAAGCAGACGATTCGAATCGAGTTTTAACCTTGCAAGGTAAACCTAAACACACGGCATGTCAGGGTACTCCGACCCCACACATGACAACCGTCCCCATCGATTCCCCGTTCGCGTCCAGGCCTCACCGCCTTGGCATACAATGCTCCACTGACCCCGGCTGCCGCCGTGCAGTGACCGCACTTGTACCCACCATAGCTAGCATGGGAGACCCTGTCTCAGGTCGCATGAGGGATAAAGTCCGCGCCCGGCTTCACTCAGGTACTAGGTTTACCGGTTACCATTTTTCCCGGCATGTGTTTAGTACGTTCAAAAGCTTGACTCAGGTATCCACACATTAATCCTTAATTCATTTTTCCCGTCTCATGGACAAGGCATCCTCCCTGGATCCAAGTCCATAGACCAACATATATCCCATTATCAAGATGAATACAATCAATTCCTAACCTCGCGCGAGTGCTAGAAAAATCACTCGACTTCTACCGAGATCCTGATTAGCAAGCAGCTACTCGACCTAGCATACTAGTATTCATCTCAAAAAGGAGTCCTAAGTTCATGCAACTAGAGGTTTCAAGCAACTCCTACACTTAAGTGCACATTACAGTCCTACAAGCATTAAGTGTAGTAAAGTAGCATATATTAACATGGTTATGCATAAAACCGGGGCTTGCCTTCAATTGCTGGGGCTGCGGGGAGATCCTCAATAGCAGCCTCTGAAGCCTGCTCCTGGTCCTCCTCTTGGACAGGTCCTTGCTCGGGGATGAGCACGTACTCTCCGTCGGCAAGATTACAATCTAATGAATGCAATGCGTAAGATATATGCATGATACAATATGTGCTTTAGAATTTACAACTTTTAAAAATGTAGGGTCTTTAGAATTTAAGCAAGTTAACCTTACTTATGTAAAACCTTTTAGTGGTATACTTGGTAAATTGGGTTAGTTTTAATGGGATGAGGTTTATTCCTCCTTTTCTTTTCTTTTATCCCTTTTTAATGTTTTGGAGTAGGTTTGAACTACAAGTTGCTTTTATAGAATTCCAAAAATTCTGCAAAAATTACAGTGGCTTGTTACTGGTGTATGATTCTCTGTCTCAAAATTTGGGGTTCAGAAAGTGAATGGTTTTCTCTGGACAAAATTGCCAAATCTTAAGGCAGAAGGGGTACTTTGAACTACAACTATTATTTAACAGTGGGTAATTCTTTAAAACTTATTTTTGCTGGCTTTTAGGTGTCATAACATGACTTGATACAAATTTCTAGTCATTAATACCTTTTAATTCTTTTCCTATGGTTTTCTTAAGGTTTTTAGCCAAAGGGGTGCTTTCTACTACCACTATGTTTGAAAAACATCAAACAACAGAGTTCTTATTTTTCTTAGCTAGTATTTTGTGCAAGAGCAATCATTCTGGAGTTTGGTTTCTTTTTGCTTAAGGGAAGGGGTGGTTTGCATTATTTAAGTCAAATGGCCTTTCTCACAAATTGCTAGCAAAAGGCATGGGTTCACTTCTTTTTCATGGGTTTGTATTTTTCTCTGGTGGTTTATCTCATCATGGACTTAGCTAATTTTTGGTTGCCCATTATCTCATTATTTGAGGTCGTTTATGATTTATTGGGAAAATGCCTTATTACCACTTTGTATTTATTTTCCTTACTTAAAAAGTTAGGCTGGGGTGCTCTGTATTTTTGTAGTGGGGCTCTGGTGGTTATAAGTTCACTGGATTTTTGTTAACCACTTTGGTTATGGTTTTGCAATTTTCATAATTGATTTTCAGTCTACATAAGGCTGATTAAAGCATCTTAATTAGAAACTGGTCCTAATTAATGGTCTCTGCATTTTTCCTAGGTTCTTGGTTGCATAAGTAAACTAGGAAAAATATTACTAATCATTGTTCAACATTTTCTAATGCTTTTCTGATTTTCTCTAAGTTGTGGACAAAATGGCTTTAAATGAATAACTACATCATAATCTCTAATGCTGGGGATTCTACTATTTTTAAACAATGTCTAATTAGGGTATAAGCATCTACAAATTTTCTTAAGCTCAGTACAGAAGAAAAACTAATTTTCCTTAATTAAACAAGGTTTAGGGGGTTTCTGTTTTTAATTTTAAGCTCTAAAATTTAGAACACAAAGCATATGGTTCACTAATTTTAAATGATAGATCATAATATTCCAGAGCTAGCAAAATTGGTTTGACAGCTTTTCATTAAGATTTCATCAAGTTATGAATTTTCTAAGTTCTTTGGTTATTTAAAAAGAATAACAGAATTGATAAAAGGGAAAAACCACTTTGCACTGGGGTCCCTGGCGGTTTTTCTAAGTTTTCCTCACGAATCAGTCCTTAGGTTACTATTCATGTGAGTCGCTGACTTTACAGAAAACCCCTCGGGTTCTACAGAACCTAACCCGAGGTCCTTCTTCTACCTCAAACAGTAGCCGCGGCGAAGAAAAGGGCGGAGGGGCTTACCGGCGGCGAGACTGTTCCGGTGAAGTGGTCGAGGGTGAAGGGGAGGTCGCGGGGATCACAACGGTGTGCGGAACGTCAACGGAGATGGCCGGAGTTGGTCGGTCCACGCGCGCAGGCGGGGATGCTCGTCGGCGGCGAGGAGACCGGCCTGGTCACGGCGAGATAGTTCAATCAAATGGGTCAGGGAGATCCACGGGATGCCAGAGAAGACATGAGCGAAAGGAATTGGGCGGAGACTCACTGGATAGCTCGGTCCACGCGCGGCGGCGGAAGACCGAAGTCCGGTGAGGGTGATCTCGGGCCTCCGGTGAAGTCCGGTCGGGTCCGAGGGCTTGGCGAGCTTCACGGGTTACTGGCGGAGCTAGCCGAAGCACAGGTTGGGCTGGAGGGCGGCTGGAGTGGGCTGGCCACGGCGGCCGTAGCTCTGGCGGCAATGGCGGGCGGAAATACGCTCGCCGGAGCTAAGGAACGGTGGCTGGCCGATGAGGGTGAGTGCGGGGCGAAGAGAGGTGCGCCCGGGGAGGCTTTATAGGCGCGGGCGGGCACGGCCGAGGGCGTGGGCGCGCGGCGGACTTGACCGGACGCCGGGGCGAGCGCGCGCGCGGGTTGGGCGAGCTCTAGCGTGCCGACCAGGGTCGAACACGTGTGCCCGTGCGTTCTGCCCAAGCTCTGGCGCGTGTGGTCGCTCATCCGAGCCTGCTCTCGCCTGGGTCAGTGCACAAAACCTCTTCTCCTCCCTACAAGCTACCATTCTTGTGTGGAGGTCATAGGATTTTGCCTACTGGTTGCAGAGATATGGAGCCAGGAAATCTGGTCTGTCTCCCTGCCCAAACCCGAGGCAAATCCCAAGTTTTGTCGTGTCTAGGGCTCGCGTCCCAATGCCATCTTCTGGCACACGACAGAGGGGTTAGTTAGACACAAATTTGTCAATGGGGTCATTAGGATTCGAGTTAGGGATCAAGGTGAACATCCCTGATCTTTGGCTCAAGGTCTGAATTTCAGAATTCTGAAATTCAGAATTCCCAATGAGTCCCAACAAAAGAAGCTTGATTTGGGGGTTTTCTTGAATTATTTTGGCTAAGCTTTCTCAATCTATCTTGTTGCTTATCAAATATACTTTAACTTATATTATTGGCTCAACTCAAAATTTTAAACTTTTCATTCCCTTTTGCTTATTTTCTTGAATTTTGTTTTTGGGGTTCACTTAGAGTTCTTAATTAGGGTTGCTCATTCTTATCTTTTCAAGGACTCAATTGTTTTGATCATGACACTTTTAAACATATACTTGGTGAATTCTTTGTCACTTAAGTTATTTTGATGCTCATGCTTACTTTGGTTCACAGGAAGTAATGGCTCTTGGTGTGGCTTTTTAAAAGAAACCCTAGGTGACACTGGGGTGTCACAGCCTTCCCCCCTTAAGGGAATCTCGTCCCGAGATTCAGGCCAGAGTCCTCCCGGGGTGAAGCGAAGGGTGAGACTGATAGGAAAAAGGGTGATGATTGCTATTATTAGGGCAAAACTGCTCTTCGAATGTCATTCTCTTTGCAACTTCAGAAGGAAGTCCTTTTAAGTTTTATCTTTTAGTTACTTCATTCTGAATTAAGATCATATTTTTGGAAATTAGATTCGAAAGGCAGGAGGAGGGGTTGGGGGTGATTACATACCAGCTTCCTTAGGTAGGCAATCGGGGAAGTTGGATCTTAAGGATTCCTCGGTTTCCCAAGTAGCTTCCTCCTCTGAGTGATTACTCCACTGGACCTTGAACATCTTGATCGATTTAGCCCGAGTTGATCTTTCCTTGCAATCCAGAATCTTGGAGGGGTACTCTTGGTACGAGAGATCTGGCTCTATCTCCAATTCTGGCTCTGCTAGAATCTCAGTCGGCAATCGAACACACTTCTTTAGCTGAGATACATGGAATACGCTGTGAATGGCAGACATCTTTGAAGGTAACTTCAGCTTGTATGCCACGGGTCCACATGCTTCAATGATCTCATAAGGTCCAATGTAACGAGGGGCTAGCTTGCCTTTGATTCCAAACCTCTGCACTCCCTTGGTGGGTGATACCTTGAGGTATACAAAACTTCCCACCTCGAACTGGAGAGGTTTCCTTCTTCTGTCATGATAGCTCTTCTGCCTGGCCTGAGCAGCTTCTAGATTCTTCCTGATCAGCTTGACCTTCCTTTCGGCTTCAGTCACCAAATCAGGTCCAAAAACTTCTCTTTCACCAGGCTGAGACCAATTGAGTGGTGTCCTGCACCTTCTCCCATAGAGAGCTTCAAAAGGTGCCATCTTTAGGCTGGACTGATAACTATTGTTATAAGCAAACTCTGCCAAGGAGAGGTGCTTATCCCAGTTCTTGCCACAATCGATCGCACAAGCTCTCAGCATATCTTCCAGAATCTGGTTTACCCTTTCCGTCTGACCATCAGTCTGTGGGTGGTAAGCTGAACTCCTGATTAGCTTGGTTCCCAAAGACTCTTGCAATTGTTCCCAAAATCTGGCAACAAATTGGGCTCCTCGGTCAGAAACAATGGTCCGAGGTAATCCATGCAAACACACGATCCGGTCGATATACAATTCTGCATACTTCTGAGCCTTATCAGTGGTGTGCACAGGAAGAAAACGTGCCACTTTCGTCAATCGGTCCACAATAACCCAAATTGAATCATGATGACGAGAGGTGTTGGCCAGACCCACAATGAAATCCATGCTGATATCGTCCCACTTCCACGAAGGTACGGATAGTGGTCGCAAAGCTCCAGCGGACTTCAAGTGGCTTGCCTTAACCCTCTGACAGGTGTCACACTCTGATACATACTGGGCTATCTCCCTCTTCATTCTGGTCCACCAGTACAAAAGCTTCAGATCATGGTACATCTTGGTGCTTCCCGGATGCATAGAGAATTTGGAGAGATGAGCCTCATCCAAAATTTTCTTCTTGAGATCCTGGTCCTTAGGAATTACCAATCTGCTTTTGAACCATAACACACCCTTCTCATCCTGGCGGAAACAATCATACTTCTCAACCTTCTGATGGAGATTCTTCTTGATAATCTGCACTCCCTTGTCACTGAGCTGGGCCATGATAATCTGGTCTTGCAAAGCTGGCTCAACAGAAATGTGAGACAAAGAACCAGAAGGAATCACTTCAATTTGCATCTTGCTCAACTCATCACACAAGGTGTTAACACGAGAATCCATCAGAATACAATTGCATTGCAACTTCCGACTCAAGGCATCAGCTACCACATTAGCTTTCCCTGGGTGATAATGTACCTCCAGGTCATAATCCTTGATCAGCTCTAGCCATCTTCTCTGCCTCATGTTGAGATCAGCCTGAGTAAAAATGTACTTAAGGCTCTTATGATCAGTGAAGATGTTGCAGTGGGTTCCCATCAGGTAGTGCCTCCACATCTTCAATGCATGAACCACTGCTGCTAACTCAAGGTCATGAGTGGGATAATTTTGCTCATGAGGCCTGAGTGCTCTTGAGGCATAAGCAATGACTCGGTTGTCTTGCATCAAGACACAACCTAGCCCGGTGCCAGAGGCATCGCAGTACACATCAAAAGGCTTGCTGCTGTCGGGTTGCGCCAAAACTGGTGCGGTGGTCAGATGCTGCCTCAATGCATGGAAGGCATCTTCGCACTTCTGACTCCACACAAACTTGACTTCTTTCTTCAGCAACTCAGTAATAGGCTTCACAATCCGAGAGAAGTCCGGAATAAATCTTCGGTAATAACCGGCCAATCCCAGAAAACTCCGAATCTGGCGAACAGTCGTTGGTGGCCTCCAGTTCATCACCTCTTGCACTTTATCAGGATCAATAGCTATTCCATCCTGAGAGATAGTGTGACCCAAGAATTTGATTTCCTTTAGCCAAAAATCACACTTGGATAGCTTGGCATAAAGGTGGTGCTCTCGCAGACGTTGAAGCACTACATGCAAATGCCCGGCATGTTCTTCTTCGTTCTTCGAGTACACCAGAATATCATCGATGAAAACCACTACGAACTTGTCCAATTCTGGCATGAAAACAGAATTCATCAGATACATGAAGTATGCTGGTGCATTTGTCAGCCCGAATGACATCACCAAAAATTCATACAGCCCATATCTGGTTGAGAATGCCGTCTTCGGAATATCACTTGCTCGTATTTTGATCTGATGGTAGCCAGAGCGAAGGTCTATCTTGGAAAACACCTTGGCCCCGACCAACTGGTCAAAGAGAACGTCAATACGAGGCAAAGGATACTTGTTCTTGATAGTTACCGCATTAAGAGGGCGGTAATCTATACACAGCCTCAAGCTTTCATCCTTCTTCTTCACAAATAGCGCTGGACATCCCCAAGGCGAAGTGCTTGGGCGAATAAATCCCTTATCCAGCAACTCTTGCAACTGCTTTTTCAACTCTGCCAACTCAGCGGGTGGCATTCGGTAGGGCCTCTTAGAAATTGGGGCCGTTCCCGGTTGCAACTCGATGGCGAATTCAATATCCCGGTCCGGTGGCATTCCTGGCAATTCATCAGGAAAGACATCTGCATACTCACAGACCACTGGGATCTTCTTCAGGGGTAACTCCGTCATAGAGAAAGCACATGACTGAGAAGAACCCTGACTAGGCAGAATCAAAGTGAAATTCCCGCAGAAAGGAGAATTAACTTCCACGGTACGACTGGCTACATCAAGCACAACTTGGTGCAAGGTCATCCAATTTGCTCCTAGAATAATGTCCACATTTTCCAATCCCAACACAAGAAGAGTGGTTTTGACAATGTGGCTTCCCAGTTGAATAGGCACACTTTGGTTTAATTGGTTAGTTGCAATTTTACCCCCAGGTGTGACTATCATGAATGACCCTTTTGAGTGAGAGAATGGCAGTTTGCAATTAGCACTGAACTTTTGGCTAATGAAACTATGAGATGCACCAGAATCAAACAGAATTAAAGCAGGTTGATTATAAACTGAAAAGGTACCGGTCATGATAGGAGCTCCTTCTGGCACTTCCTCTAGAGCAGTGAAGTTGAGCTTCCCTTGCCTGACTTGCACCTTCTGCTTTCTTCCCTTGTCTTGATTTGGTGCTGGCATCTGCCTCTGCTGGTTCCTGGGACAATTCTTGGCATAGTGGCCCACATTGCCACAAGTGAAACACTTGTTCCCATTGCCCTGGCGGAACTGCTGCTGCTGCGGAGGCTGATTGTTCCTTGGGGCGGGAGCTGGATAGCGGTTGGGTGCCGGCTGCTGCTGCTGCTGAGGTGGCCTGATCACCCATCTGCCTGCCTGCTGCTGAAAACCCCTGCTCTGATTGTGAGAAACAATCCGGAACCTCTGAGCCTGAGCGGATGGTGCTGCCATTGGTGCCTTCCTCTTCTTCTCTGCCCGGTGAGCAACAATGCAATCCTCCTGAGAGATGGCCATGTTGACCAACTCATTGAAGCTATTGGCCCGGACAGTGTTGAGTCGTTCCCGCAGCTTGGTATTGAGACCCCTGCGGAAGCGATCCCTCTTCTTTTCATCAGAATCAGCATGATACCCTGCATACTGGCATAAGTCGTTGAAGGCTTGCGCATACTGCAGTACCGTGCAGGTTCCTTGATTGAGGGCCAGGAATTCATTCAACTTCCGATCAAGAATGCCAGCTGGAATGTGGTGTCCTCTGAAGGCGGTCTTGAATTCCTCCCAAGATACTTCATGATCAGCGGGGAGCATAGCATGGAAGTGGTCCCACCAAGTCCGAGCTGGGCCGCGAAGCTGCTGTGCGGCGAAGCGAGCCTTGGCCTCATCAGGGCAGTCTCCCGTGAGGAGGGGAAACTTGGACTCGACGACGCGAAGCCACACGTCGGCGTCCAACGGATCCTCTGCCTTGGTGAACAAGGGCGGCTGCGTGCTCAGAAACTCCTGGTATGTTGCCATAGCCGGAGGTCGCTGATGCTGGCCTCCACCATGATGCTGTTGGTGGGGCTGGCGCTGCAAGAGCTGTCGCAGAATCTCATTCTGCTGGGCCATCAGCTCCTGCACTGTGGGAGCTGGAGGAGGTGGCGGGGGAGCTTGCTCATTCTGCCCGCGACGCTGCCTCGCTGCCATCTGAAAACAGAGATTGTCGCCAATGTTATCCCGACTCATATTTCCGAACGACAAGATATCATCTCATATGGAAGGAAAAGGCCATAATCATAATATTAGGTTCGAAAATGAAGATAACATGGTGACAAGGATCCCACAGATATCAAAAGTTTACAGGGTTACATTAATCAGGGGAAAGTACCCATAAGCCTAGTCCAAAAGGTGATACTACTAAGCTCGCATAGGTTTCTATCCGCCTAAAGAAATGTCAAAGCGACTGCTTAACCCTGAGCGGTGGAAGCGACACTGGATACGGGTGAAGGAGGCATCGCGGAGGTAGTCCCATTGGCACCAGGGGCTGGTCCTAGCTCCTCGGGAGCCTCTTCTCCCTCGCTTCCTGCTTCATTGGCCTCCATCTCCAGGTGGTGCATGTCCAAGTGGTCATTGGCTTCCTCGAGTTCCCTCTGCACGTCGTGGAGCTGGTTCTCCAAGACATCAATAGTGTTATCTCGGATCTCCACTTGCTGCTCCAGGGTGGTAATACGCTGGCTCAGCCTTTCCACCTGCAGATCCTTCTCCACCAACTCTGTGGATAGGTCGACCACAAAATCTTCCCGACTATCGAGAGTGAGCTTGGCAGCCTGAGCGGTGTTAGCAAGAAGTGTCATAGCATCGCTCTGAAGGGCCTGAAGGCGGTACAGCGCCCTCATGCACTGAACAGTGACCCTCCCAACCAAGTCAGGATACATTGCCCACACATCCTTCACATGGCTCACGCGGTTACACCACATGGGATCATCCTTCTTTTCAGCAGGGAAGAGTCCCAAGGGGTGCATCACCATCTCCAGGGGATGGTAGCCACAGAAAGTCGTCAGAGTCTTCATGGCTGCTGCCTCAACGGTGTCGTCCGTCCTGAGTCCAATCGTCTCAGAGTCAAGAGAACGCCAACCCGGCTGAAGGGGATGAGCCTCCAAAGTTAGCCAGACCCGACAACGAGGTACCCGATGCTCCTCATACAACTGCACCGTGTACATAGGGGGCGTAGGGTAACCGGCGGAGTTAAGCACTTCCCACAAGATGGAAGGAAAGCCATCGCGAGAAAGGAAGTCAGAACTGAAACGAGAGTCTCCTCCACTGGCGGGGGTAGGTGAATTCATCTGCGGAAGGGAATCAAGATAAAGATTATGGTGGAAGGAAAAAGAAAAAGAGAGCCCGGATGATTTTAAAGAAAAGGGGTTAGCTCAAATTTTAATTCCTCTTTGTGTTTTATAATGCATGCATGCGGAAAGAAACGTTGCCTCTCAAAAGGGAAATAGGGTGCCTTTTTAGGGCATCCTAAAATATAAGTATTGGCCCACAGGGCCTAATTAATTAGCCACCTATTTCTCCCTCTATGCCTAAGGCCTTTCGTCCTAGGTCTAGCGGTCTAGTCCTGACGATCCGTAGTAGTTTCTAGGCAAGTTTTAGATTTTGAAAATCGGTATTCATGGTTTATTGTCCTTCTCTGTGGTGGAATTTGCTCCGATACCAGCTGTGGCAGAACCACCCGAATTATTCCAGCTTAAGTGCCTAAGTCACGCCTCAGGGGCCGTAACACACTTAAATCGGAATAACCCGTCAGTCCCTCAGATCTAGTCTGATAGAGCCACTTAACCAGGATCAAATTCCACAATCTCACTCGAAGGTGAGTCACAAAAGAAATACAATAAAACAGGAAACCTCAAATTAAGTACGGAGTTATTACATAAATCGGAGTTTTTGGAGTAGCAAATAAAGTTCACAAATTAAAGTGCAGCGGATAATCGATGTCGTCGGTAACGAGGAAATGGGCAAGGCCTAGCCCACTACTCCTCATGCTCCTCTCCTGCCGGAGCAACATCCCACTCGACCGTCCAACCCGGTGGCAGGGTGGTAGGCCAAGTCACACCATCAACTACATCCTGCATGGTACCTGCAAAAATGGTGCCACAAGCAAGGCTGAGTATACTAATACTCAGCTAGACTTAACCGGTGTGAGGAGTCTACTCCTCTACCTCTAGACTATGCAGCTGTTTGGCTGAGGGGTTTGGTTTGCCAAAAGCACTAGCTGTTTCTAAAATCAACTTTTAGCTTTTCAATTTCTACCATCATTAACTTAGCTAGATTGGCTCCTTCTAAGCATACATGGTAACAAGCAATTAGTTCAATCAACAAGTTATCTCATGTAATCCACATTTCACTTCTTACTCGATGCAGTACAAGGAATCAAGCAGTCTCATTAGCTGCGAGAAGCAGACGATTCGAATCGAGTTTTAACCTTGCAAGGTAAACCTAAACACACGGCATGTCAGGGTACTCCGACCCCACACATGACAACCGTCCCCATCGATTCCCCGTTCGCGTCCAGGCCTCACCGCCTTGGCATACAATGCTCCACTGACCCCGGCTGCCGCCGTGCAGTGACCGCACTTGTACCCACCATAGCTAGCATGGGAGACCCTGTCTCAGGTCGCATGAGGGATAAAGTCCGCGCCCGGCTTCACTCAGGTACTAGGTTTACCGGTTACCATTTTTCCCGGCATGTGTTTAGTACGTTCAAAAGCTTGACTCAGGTATCCACACATTAATCCTTAATTCATTTTTCCCGTCTCATGGACAAGGCATCCTCCCTGGATCCAAGACCATAGACCAACATATATCCCATTATCAAGATGAATACAATCAATTCCTGACCTCGCGCGAGTGCTAGAAAAATCACTCGACTTCTACCGAGATCCTGATTAGCAAGCAGCTACTCGACCTAGCATACTAGTATTCATCTCAAAAAGGAGTCCTAAGTTCATGCAACTAGAGGTTTCAAGCAACTCCTACACTTAAGTGCACATTACAGTCCTACAAGCATTAAGTGTAGTAAAGTAGCATATATTAACATGGTTATGCATAAAACCGGGGCTTGCCTTCAATTGCTGGGGCTGCGGGGAGATCCTCAATAGCAGCCTCTGAAGCCTGCTCCTGGTCCTCCTCTTGGACAGGTCCTTGCTCGGGGATGAGCACGTACTCTCCGTCGGCAAGATTACAATCTAATGAATGCAATGCGTAAGATATATGCATGATACAATATGTGCTTTAGAATTTACAACTTTTAAAAATGTAGGGTCTTTAGAATTTAAGCAAGTTAACCTTACTTATGTAAAACCTTTTAGTGGTATACTTGGTAAATTGGGTTAGTTTTAATGGGATGAGGTTTATTCCTCCTTTTCTTTTCTTTTATCCCTTTTTAATGTTTTGGAGTAGGTTTGAACTACAAGTTGCTTTTATAGAATTCCAAAAATTCTGCAAAAATTACAGTGGCTTGTTACTGGTGTATGATTCTCTGTCTCAAAATTTGGGGTTCAGAAAGTGAATGGTTTTCTCTGGACAAAATTGCCAAATCTTAAGGCAGAAGGGGTACTTTGAACTACAACTATTATTTAACAGTGGGTAATTCTTTAAAACTTATTTTTGCTGGCTTTTAGGTGTCATAACATGACTTGATACAAATTTCTAGTCATTAATACCTTTTAATTCTTTTCCTATGGTTTTCTTAAGGTTTTTAGCCAAAGGGGTGCTTTCTACTACCACTATGTTTGAAAAACATCAAACAACAGAGTTATTATTTTTCTTAGCTAGTATTTTGTGCAAGAGCAATCATTCTGGAGTTTGGTTTCTTTTTGCTTAAGGGAAGGGGTGGTTTGCATTATTTAAGTCAAATGGCCTTTCTCACAAATTGCTAGCAAAAGGCATGGGTTCACTTCTTTTTCATGGGTTTGTATTTTTCTCTGGTGGTTTATCTCATCATGGACTTAGCTAATTTTTTGTTGCCCATTATCTCATTATTTGAGGTCGTTTATGATTTATTGGGAAAATGCCTTATTACCACTTTGTATTTATTTTCCTTACTTAAAAAGTTAGGCTGGGGTGCTCTGTATTTTTGTAGTGGGGCTCTGGTGGTTATAAGTTCACTGGATTTTTGTTAACCACTTTGGTTATGGTTTTGCAATTTTAATAATTGATTTTCAGTCTACATAAGGCTGATTAAAGCATCTTAATTAGAAACTGGTCCTAATTAATGGTCTCTGCATTTTTCCTAGGTTCTTGGTTGCATAAGTAAACTAGGAAAAATATTACTAATCATTGTTCAACATTTTCTAATGCTTTTCTGATTTTCTCTAAGTTGTGGACAAAATGGCTTTAAATGAATAACTACATCATAATCTCTAATGCTGGGGATTCTACTATTTTTAAACAATGTCTAATTAGGGTATAAGCATCTACAAATTTTCTTAAGCTCAGTACAGAAGAAAAACTAATTTTCCTTAATTAAACAAGGTTTAGGGGGTTTCTGTTTTTAATTTTAAGCTCTAAAATTTAGAACACAAAGCATATGGTTCACTAATTTTAAATGATAGATCATAATATTCCAGAGCTAGCAAAATTGGTTTGACAGCTTTTCATTAAGATTTCATCAAGTTATGAATTTTCTAAGTTCTTTGGTTATTTAAAAAGAATAACAGAATTGATAAAAGGGAAAAACCACTTTGCACTGGGGTCCCTGGCGGTTTTTCTAAGTTTTCCTCACGAATCAGTCCTTAGGTTACTATTCATGTGAGTCGCTGACTTTACAGAAAACCCCTCGGGTTCTACAGAACCTAACCCGAGGTCCTTCTTCTACCTCAAACAGTAGCCGCGGCGAAGAAAAGGGCGGAGGGGCTTACCGGCGGCGAGACTGTTCCGGTGAAGTGGTCGAGGGCGAAGGGGAGGTCGCGGGGATCACAACGGTGTGCGGAACGTCAACGGAGATGGCCGGAGTTGGTCGGTCCACGCGCGCAAGCGGGGATGCTCGTCGGCGGCGAGGAGACCGGCCTGGTCACGGCGAGATAGTTCAATCAAATGGGTCAAGGAGATCCACGGGATGCCAGAGAAGACATGAGCGAAAGGAATTGGGCGGAGACTCACTGGATAGCTCGGTCCACGCGCGGCGGCGGAAGACCGAAGTCCGGTGAGGGTGATCTCGGGCCTCCGGTGAAGTCCGGTCGGGTCCGAGGGCTTGGCGAGCTTCACGGGCTACTGGCGGAGCTAGCCGAAGCACAGGTTGGGCTGGAGGGCGGCTGGAGTGGGCTGGCCACGGCGGCCGTAGCTCTAGCGGCAATGGCGGGCGGAAATACGCTCGCCGGAGCTAAGGAACGGTGGCTGGCCGATGAGGGTGAGTGCGGGGCGAAGAGAGGTGCGCCCGGGGAGGCTTTATAGGCGCGGGCGGGCACGGCCGAGGGCGTGGGCGCGTGGCGGACTTGACCGGACGCCGGGGCGAGCGCGCGCGGGTTGGGCGAGCTCTGGCGTGCCGACCAGGGTCGAACACGTGTGCCCGTGCGTTCTGCCCAAGCTCTGGCGCGTGTGGTCGCTCATCCGAGCCTGCTCTCGCCTGGGTCAGTGCACAAAACCTCTTCTCCTCCCTACAAGCTACCATTCTTGTGTGGAGGTCATAGGATTTTGCCTACTGGTTGCAGAGATATGGAGCCAGGAAATCTGGTCTGTCTCCCTGCCCAAACCCGAGGCAAATCCCAAGTTTTGTCGTGTCTAGGGCTCGCGTCCCAATGCCATCTTCTGGCACACGACAGAGGGGTTAGTTAGACACAAATTTGTCAATGGGGCCATTAGGATTCGAGTTAGGGATCAAGGTGAACATCCCTGATCTTTGGCTCAAGGTCTGAATTTCAGAATTCTGAAATTCAGAATTCCCAATGAGTCCCAACAAAAGAAGCTTGATTTGGGGGTTTTCTTGAATTATTTTGGCTAAGCTTTCTCAATCTATCTTGTTGCTTATCAAATATACTTTAACTTATATTATTGGCTCAACTCAAAATTTTAAACTTTTCATTCCCTTTTGCTTATTTTCTTGAATTTTGTTCATGGGGTTCACTTAGAGTTCTTAATTAGGGTTGCTCATTCTTATCTTTTCAAGGACTCAATTGTTTTGATCATGACACTTTTAAACATATACTTGGTGAATTCTTTGTCACTTAAGTTATTTTGATGCTCATGCTTACTTTGGTTCACAGGAAGTAATGGCTCTTGGTGTGGCTTTTTAAAAGAAACCCTAGGTGACACTGGGGTGTCACAAGAAGTGGAACCTACCTTAGAACAAGAAATACGTAAAGGTCAGATCGTGAGATGCTCAATCTAGGGATAGTTGCTCATACTAAAGGAATTACCATAGAAGTGGAACCTACCTTAGAACAAGAAATAGGTAAAGGTCAGATCAGTGATGTCAAGATTCAAGAGATCAAAGATCTGATAATAGAAGGAAGAAGCCCAGACTTCACGAAAGATGAGCAGGGCACTATATGGTTCAAGAACCGGATTTGTGTTCCTGAGATTGACAGTCTTCGTGAAACCATATTGAAGGAGGCACATGACTCAGCTTACTCCATCCATCCGGGCAGTACAAGATGTGCCAGGACTTGAAGCAGAAGTATTGGTGGTATGGATTAAAGAAGGATGTTGCTTTGCATGTAACACTATGTGATGGTTGCTAGAGGGTAAAAGCAAAACATCAAAGGCCTACCGGTTTGCTACACCCACTTAAGATACCTGAGTGGAAATGGGAAGAGGTTGGCATGGCCTTCATTGTGGGTCTACCCCGCACATCCACTGGGTATGACTCTATATGGGTGATTGTGGACAGGCTAACTAAAGTAGCCCAATTCGTCCCAGTGAAGACCAAATATTCAGGAGCTAGGCTGGCAGAGTTGTACATGGCATAGATAGTTTGTCTACACGGAGTGCCCAAGAAGATCATGTCAGACCGAGGATCTTAGTTTACTTCTCGATTCTGGCAAAAGTTGCATGAGTTCTTGGATACAAGATTGAACTTCAGCTCGGCATACCATCCTCAAACTGATGGGCAGACCAAGAGAACCAACCAAGTGTTGGAGGATATGTTGAGAGATTGTGATCTTAAACATAGTGGCAGTTGGGATAAGAGTTTGCCCTATGCGTAGTTCTCTTACAATAATAGCTATCAGGACAGTTTGAAGATGTCCCCGTTTGAGGCTCTATATGGCAGAAAGTGCAAGACTCCATTGTATTGGGATCAAACTTGTGAAAGGTAGTTCATTGGGCCAGAAACTATACAAGAGGCACAAAAGCTAGTCCAATTGATAAGAGAGAATTTGAGAACTGCACAGTCATGGCAGAAAAGCTATGTGGATACCCGAAGAAGACTGCTAGAGTTTAAGGAGGGTGATCATGTTTATTTGAAGGTGTCACCGATCCAGGGTATGCAAATATTTAAAGTTAAAGGGAAGTTGTCCCCTCGCTTTATTGGACCCTTCTTGATCCTGAAGCAAGTGAGAGAAGTTGCCTATCAACTTGAATTACCGGACCATCTTGCGGATGTGCACGATGTCTTCCACGTGTCCCAACTGAAGAAGTGCCTCAGGGTACCTGAGGAGCAGCTACCTATGGAGGATCTTAGTGTTCAAGATGATCTGACTTATACGGAGTACCCTATCAAGATCCTTTATACTTTGACTCGTGTCACGAGGAATAAAGTGATTAAAATGTGCAAAGTGCAGTGGAGTCGCCATGGTGAAGATGAGGCTACTTGAGAAAGAGAAGAAGAGTTGTGAGTAGATTTTCCCCACCTCTTCCCTAGCTCTTTCTAATCTTGAGGACGAGATTCTTTTTAAGGGGGTAGGACTTGTAAGACCCAAAATGTAAATAATTTGAAAAGAGTATATCTCATTATATGTGTTGCCATCTACTCTCACTCTTCATCAATCCCTACGGATCAATCTAGCAATCATGGATTCCATATTCTGTTTACTGAATCACATGAAATTCTAGGGAACTCCACATACGTATTTCATATATGTATTTCATACATATGAATAGAGACGATTTCGACGAAAGTTCGAATTTAGCAGGGGTTTAAAGTGAACAATTACTAATAATACCTAAAATAATCTATGCCTCATATTGGATTTTTGTGTTGTGCATTTAATACTAGTCATGTTACTAGGAACATGTGATCAAATTAGGGTTTAACAAAAAAGTGTTCAACTTAGAGAATTGGAAAATAACATAAAAAGAAGAGGAGACAATCCTACATAATATAAAATAAAAATAAGAATAAAAATCTTTCACACTGGTATTTTCAAACTGTACATTTAACTGAGGACAAATTCACCACAAATTTGAAATTTAAATTGAGATTCAAAAATAAGAAGAAAATAAAATAGAGAAAAATAAGAAAAGAAAAAGAAAGGGAATAACCTCCGCTTGGGCCGGGGTACCACTTTTGGCCCACTATCCCAGTACCTCGCTCGTGGCCCAGCAGTGTTTCGACCGCGGCCCAACATCCCCCGCAAGCTCCAACTGACGCACGGGTCCAGTCGTCAGACGCTGTAACACTGGGCATGGAGCTTCTTCTCTAACCGTGGGATCCGCTGGTCGAGGGCGTCATCCTCGCGAGTTTGGCGGACTACGCCAACAGCAATCCGTTGAATGCCAGCTGGGATCCCCGTAGAATTCAGTGGGGTTGTTGCCCCCAATCTGGGGTATAAAACCCGCGGCCATGCGCCTCGTTCTCTGGCCACAACCCACACCCAGTGCCGACCTCCACCATAGCCGTGAATCTCCCCGCCGAGAACCATAGAATCTTTCCCCGTGGGCAGAAGTCCGGTTGAAAAGTGTTGTGCCCTAGGGCGCTGGCGAGGGCGCATCATCGGGGCACACCGTGCGGATTTGGGTCGGTTATTGGCACTGGCGCTAGGAACTGCAGAGTTAATTCCTCACCGGAGTTGACTTCCCCGCCTAGGACCACTGTTGGCAGTGGGTGGCACTCATCGTCCAATCTCATCGCCGGTAAGTGATCTCTCCGGCGACATGTTATTGTCCGCTAGGCCGTGGGGTCTTGTAGGTGAATTTTGGAGCACTAGGTTCCGGGGTCGTGGGCACTATGGCGAGCTCGCCGGAGGTTGGGGGAGCGACGCCGCTGTTCTACTGTGCAGGGAAGGGAATGGCACAGGTGTTGTTGATCTCAGGACGAACGACCCAGATCAGAAAGAGTTGTGAAAAGTTTAGGACCGTGGGATTGATGTTGGGCGAGTGAGATCATAGGTAGCGTACCGCTTCGATCCAAGAAATGTGTGCCCTAGATCTCAGATCCAGTGGTCAGTTTCACACGTCGGTTTATAATGTAGGCGTCAGATCTAGGCCGTCTGTTTAGATCTGACAATTCTGATCGAGCGATATCCCTTCGCGAACACATTATCATAAGAACCCCTGGAAATTAGAGAATTAACCCGCGGTTCATCGCTGTTTCAAACTGAGTCTGGGGGATTTTTATGGGTTAGCCCTGGAACTCTTGGGTAATTGGCGCGAAGTCGAGAGAACAGAGAAATTAGATAAGTAATTATAGAAATTGATTTTTAATACAAAAATAATTCCAGAAACTTGTATAATTCATATTAAATTCATTTTAACTCCAAATTGATCCATTCTAGTGGCATTAATTTTGTTTTAATACTGTTTATCACCTAGTAACTCTGTTTAGCCATGAAACTTGAATGACAATTATTCACTTGAATTATTCTATACTATAGGCACATAATAACTTTGAAAATTCATAACTAGTTAACTGTAACTCCAAATTTAGTAATTCTTGTTCCTACGATCTCGTTACGACGCGTAGAATATTATCATGCATTTTGTTTTGATATTTGGTGTGATGTTAATTTCTGCTATACCATGTTTGTTTGTATTGTTGCGAGTAGAAAAGCCAGCCATAGAGGATTCAGGTGTTCAGAAGGTGGAGACTGCTGAGCAGGAGCTCGTTGAAGGCAAGTTGTGCCCTTGGTCACTTCTTTTTACCCAATCATGTTCTTATTAATCATAATGATCTGCATAGGTTAATTTTGATGGGACCCAATAGGTTACCCTAGTTTGGTTATCTTTATACCTTGTTTACCACTGAATTTTTGGGTAGTACCTGCTATTGCTTTATGTGGTTTTGGGTATGGAGATACACATTGTTCATGATCATACTTTTGTTATAAGTTTGTTATTTATTGTTCATGATAAGATCATTATGTTAATTGGAACATGGAGCGACCACCTGGGAAAACAGTACTACCACAAGGGTGGTATGGGACACCCTTGGCTGACTAATTAGGAAAGCTAGTGGAGGACTACCTTACCCGAAAGGGGCAAGGGCAGTGGTCAGTGTAGGGAGGCCCTTGGGTTGATTTTGCTGCGATGGTGGTCAGGCGAGGGGTCCCTGCATTGGAGCTTCCTAGAAATTGTAGCGGGTTTTTTGAAGCTAGTGGAACTTTGTAAAGGTCTCGTAGTGTTACCCTACCTCGCTTCCTTGGTAGAGGTGTATGGGAGTCGTGATCCCTCGGCAGATGGGTAATATGACTTGTGGGTAAAGATGTGCAACCTCTGCAGAGTGTAAAACTGGTATATCAGTCGTGCTCACGGTCATGAGCGGCTTAGACCCTCACATGATTAATGTATGGAATTAAATTCAATTTGTCATTTGCATCGCATTGGGATTTATTATTACTTTGATCTATTATTACTCTGGTTTGGTATTTACTTACCTTTAGTATCTGCTAATAAAATTTGACCAACTTATAAAAGCAATGCTCAGCTTTAACCCTTTATTTGTTGATCAGTCTTACACTTCACATGAACTCCCACCTTTGGTGAGTTCATGCACATTATCCCTCACAACATGTTGACCTATGATCTTTTGTGAGCTCACTCTTGCGATATATAAACCCCCCACAGGTGAAGAGCAGGTGGTCCAAGAGGAGCCACACTACAATGAAGAATACGAGTTGATCTAGGTGGTGTCTCACAGTCAGCTTTGTGGTGCCAAGGAATAATATTTAGTTCACTTTATTATTATCATTTATTATGTAAGACTTCCGCTATGTAATAATGACATTTATGATATTTGTGACATTTACCTCTATACAATTTGTCATTATATGTGATGTTCTCCTTTGGGGCACATATGAGACGCACCCGACTTTATCCTTTAAATCCGGGTGTGACACCTTCGTCCTCCGAAGCATTATCTCCTCTTGGATATAATGATCTTCAGACGAATGTCATGAAGTACATGCCTTCATCATTCATAATAATAGGACTACATAAAAATAGTGAATGTAGTCTTCTAATTCATTCACATATGTATTTCATAATGTACATATGAACATTAACAGAGTTTACATTACATTAATACCTTTGGCTTGCTCGAAGGTGCTAACGCGAGAGTGGTTACAATTCTGTGTGAATAGTTTAGGGGTACTGTTCACCTATTTATAGGCATGGGATGCAGCCCGGGTGAAAATACATTTATGACCTTAACTTATATACATGACCGTAACATAAATCATCAGGGATTAACTAGTCTTTTCCTCTTCGGCCTAGCGCCATGCTTGACCTTCATCACCACCTTAAGTCGAAGCTATCGTCCTTCAGTTAGAAGCTTCAGTATTCGTCATTATGGTTCTCAGATAGTATCTTCATCTTGAGGACCTCCGGCAGAGAAGGTCCTCAACATCACTTTGTAAGTGATAACTTTGTCTTGAGGACCTTCGACGGAGAAGAAGACCCCCAACAGTAGCCCATTCGCGATGCTTGATCATTTTTTCATAACGAGCTCGATCCCTAAAAAGTACGAAGGCTTCAGGATGCCAAAGGTCCGAAAAATACCTTCCCTGAGCTTGTTATTAAAAAATAAATATAAAATTCACAGTGCTTATCGGTCCATCGATCAGTCAGTACGCACGTCCTGGCGGTTTGCCTTCTTCTCCTGCAGCACTATATAAATAGACAAGTCGGTGAGAAGTTACCACAGCATTCATTGCTATTGCAATGTTGTGCTGCTGAAAATTTTCACTAAAGCCAAAGCTTGCTGCTTTATACTTTGGTCAAACGTTTCACCGCTCAAGTGTAGCTTCTTCTGCTAGAGTCTGAACATTGAAATGGCCAGAGTAATATTGACTTCTAGGGTGACACGCGAGGGAGATGAGGCTGGAACCACTTAGACAGCTCCCATCTTAGAAGTGATGAAGCATTCTGGGCTAGTTGTGCAGGAAGAAACTATTGCCAAAAATATTGCTGATGCCAAAGCTGAATAGACCATTGTCGAAGCTGAAAGTGAAAATGAAAGTGAGGATGATGACAATATCCTAAGCCCGAGAAAACCTAGCCATGTCGAGTTCGGAAAATCCACAGTAAAGGCAGAGGATCTAGTTTTAATGAAAAAAGTAGGATACTTTGGGGGAAAATGATGATGAACTAGTTCATTTTGCTGGAGAGCTGACGATTCCCGAGCCAAAAAAGGATGAAGTCGTAGTCTTCAAAAGCTTCTTCAGGGCAGGACTTCCCCCTTTATGAGATGATCGGTGAGGTTTTGAAGAAGTTCGAAATCTACATACACCAGCTGACCCCCAATGCCATTGTTAGGCTCAACGCGTATATTTGTGCTCTTCGAAGCCAAGGAAAGAGTGTCAATGTCGAAGGGTTCTGTCGAGTGCACGAGCTTCATTATCAGATGAAGGCAAAAGCCAATGGTCTGCACAAGAATTGCGGGTGCTATAACTTTGCATACCGAAAGGATACCAATGCCCCCGCGATTGGCTACCGCACTAAATGGCTGACCGGGTGGACAGACGAGTGGTTTTATGTGAAGGCCGATGAGAAGAAAAGGGAGAAGCTCATGAGCATGGTAATGAGTCCCTTGAGACTGAACTTCGGTATGACCCGACCCTTGTGCAACATGCAGCTGGGGTCTCCTTGCCAACTGGTCGAGGTGGAGTTTAGGGTCGTGGCTGAGCACATCAGCACTAGACACTTGGTACAGAATACTTGGCAAACAGGACATTTTCGACCTCTAGTGGTTGGGGAATGCCGAAGAAAAGGAGAAAGGCAAAAAATATGAACATGTTCGACTTCTTTACCAGTTTAAGTTCTAGAAAAGATTTAGCAAACTGTGCAATGAATGGTTGAATATAATAGAAATGATGTGTAATGAAATTCTCGGGAATTACATAAAGAAAGAAGATCAGTTGATGCGTTCGGCACCCGTGAAAGACGAAGGTTAAATCATGTGATGGATGCTCTGAATTTTGACTACCTAGATTACGAGAGACTTGATGAAGAGGCCAGAGGAGCTAAAAGGAAAAGAGTTGTAAGCATTCCGAACAGACAGGCCATCCGGTCAGTCAAGGAAGACCAGAAGGCTATGAGGAAGCAAAAAAACTCTATCAGAGCCAAAGGATTTGGCTCCCAAGGAATGAAAGCTCGTCAGGATATCTCCTGTAGAGATGAAGGTACAAGATGTGCCAGACAAGACTACAGGCCCTTCTTCGCCTTCTTCTGCTGATGTTTCAGAAATTTTGAATGTAATGACCGAACCTATCCCATTCGCAATGCTTAGTCCTCTAAGGTTAGATCTAACTAGCCTCTTGCAGTCAAAGGAAATCGCTTCGGCTACCGGGGAAAGCCAGGTGGCAGAAGAAATGACGAATGATGAACGTGATGCAAGCTATTGAACATACCTCACCCCAGCCTCGGCAAAAAAGACTGTTTTGCCTACTGATGCTGATGATACTGCTGGGGCCAAAGTTAATAAAGCTATACCCAAAACTGATAATATCACTACCACAATGTTAGAAATGGATAGACTCATATCTGATGTGGCTCGTGAGAAAGACGCAGCCGAAGCGGCTATTGATAAGGGAAAAGGAATTGAAGAGACCTCTTCAGAAGATACAAATTTCGACCTTTGGCACCTGGGTGGCCAACAACTTTACGAAGAGGATATATCGGAGCTGAAGGAATTTGCCATATCTTGCGGTTATCAGCTCGGATCCATGCTTTTTGGCAGCATCGACGAAGAGATTTTAGGATGTATTCACGACTACACCGGAGCTAAAATCATAACCACTTTATCGAAGAGCATCAGATTCCTGAAATTGGAGAAGGACATCAGTTGCTATAGAAGACGAAACATTATTGGCAGCTTATTTTGCTCAAACTTTAAAGTAAAGTTCCTTTGCTATCTTTTATTTCATCATGCCGATTTAAGTATTTCAATAATGAGATTCTAACTTTAATTTTTCTTTCAGAGTCTGTTGCTGAGCAAGGCCATGAAAATGCAGCAGGATGACGAAGACAGAAAAATGAGATCGCTATTGAAGGCTTGGAAAATAAGATTAAAAAATTTGAAACTTCTTTGAAGGAAAAAGACAGCCTACTGCATTCAGCCGAAGGCTCTCTCGCCGAAGCTCCATTGCAGAATGAAAAATTGAGCAAAGAGCTTGAAGAAGCTCGAACACTTTTGGAAAGGAACTCGAATCGCTTTAATCGCGAGTCCGAAGCGCTGAACGCGACAATCAAGGCCGAAGTTGAAAAGAATGTCAAACTGAATGAAACAGTGGAAATTCTTCGAGATAAATGTTTCCGTTTTGCTAGTCAATGCGTTGCTCGGCTGAAGGGTGTCTTCAATTCTGTTGGAGCCACATCTGAAGAAATTACCCTTTCTATTGAAGATATTCCTAGGGCTCTTGAATGTGTTGAAAAAGAGGTTGACGTCCTCAACGAAGTTAAAACTGGTCACGGTTGATTTCTGTGCGCTTGTGGCTTCTCGTGGTATGGCTGCTACTTTCATGAAAGTTGGATGCAATCATATAAGAGCCATTAACAGACCAAACTTCAGCCTTTCGCCATCCGACCTAGTTGACATTCTAGTCGAAGCTCGAAGTATATGCAAGAGATTCATTAATCAAATCTGGGCAAAGGGAGGCCGAGAGATGGCTAGAGACGAAGCTCAAAATTTACTCAACAAATATAGAAAACCCCTTTCACCTATATGCTTTTAATTTTCCTTAGCATACTCCTTAATACCTTTGCTTTTGTCATCTTTCAGGGTAATAGTACCGAAGGATAAAGAACCAAAGCTTGCTCTAGGGCGCTGAAGAAGACTTCAGAGGCTTCTCTTGTTAATATATGTAGAAACACTTTTGGAGGTTCTTTGTACAAAAAAATGTATCATTTGGCAAAGAATTGTAATTTAATGTGAACAAATTTTTGTAAACATTTGTAAATGCTTTGTAATGCTGCTTTACCTTTTATTCGGCTGTTGTCTGCTTTGCTTCGCTCACAACTTTTTGAGTCGAAGGCGAAAAACACCTTCCCTTCTTTTCTTTCTCATCGAAGCACCTTTGGGCCAAAATCAAAGAATGGCCCCTTAATATATAACGAAGCGTTTCCCTTTTCCTAAGAAACAATCTTTATTTAAAACAAAGCATCTTCGTGCACAACGAAGCATTTTCTCGTTGAAGGCTGAAGCCCTAGCTTCTTCTCCTATTAATGCCTTATGCACTATGCCATGATGCGACGAAGCTACAAATGCCTAATGTATGTTTGTATGAAATGAAAAAGATGATGTGATGAACTATGCAAATGTATGCCGAAGGTAAAAAAAACTCACACGAATACACACCTAGACTCTGCATCCCCTTAGGAACGACTTTGGAGTCTCTTCACCTTTTACTTAGGTTGTATTTCTGCTCTGCATCCCCTTAGGAACGACTTTGGAGCTTCTTCACAATTGACTTAGGTGGCATTTAAGCTCTGTGTCCCCTTAGGAACGACTTTGGAGCTTCTTCACCTTTCACTTAGGTGGCGTTTTAGCTCTGCATCCCCTTTTGGACGAATTTGGAGCTTCTTCATACTCTTTTACACTCGATGGTGTAAACCCATATCTTTACATTTTACATGTGGGGGAAGCTGGCCCTTGTATTGCATAGGGTCGGATAAGGAAAAATGAAAATTACAACCTATGGCCCCATTAAAAACCTTTCTCCCCTCTTGAAAGGAAAAGGGTGCCACAGGAAAAATAAGAAAATTACATAATTTACACATAATATCTCTGAAGCTCATCTGCATTATACGATCTTGGAATGTCAATACCGTCCATATCTTACAACCTGTATGATCCAGATCTTGACGAACATAGCACAAAGAAAGGACCTTCCCACTAAAGCTAAAGTTTCCCCACTGTGTCTGGGTTGGCCACTGTTCGAAGCACCAAGTGTCCTGGCTTGATATTCTTTAATATTACCTTCCTATCTCGCCATTTAACTATTTCAGACTGATACTTATTGATGTGATCTATTTCCTAAAGCCTGGTCTCTTCTATGGTGTCTTTTGTTATTTTGCAAGCCTCTTCATCTTTTGTCGAAGCTAGGGTCCCTATTGAACATGTTCTTGCTTCTTCCGGTGTTATTGCTTCATCACCAAATAAAAGTTTGAACGGGGTAAATCTTGTTGACCTTGAGACAATAGTGTTGTCATTCCATACCACTGTTACCAACTCATCTGGCCACTTTCCTTTTGGTAGATTGAAGATTGACTTCATTATTCCTGTTATAATAATTCTGTTAGCTCGTTCTACCAATCCGTTTGATTCTGGATGCCTCACAGATGCAAAATATATTTTTGTACCAATTTGGTCACAAAAAGTTTTGAATGTTTCAGCATCAAACTGAGTTCCATTATCAACCGTGATAGCCTTCGGCACACCGAACCGACAAACAATATTCTGCTAGAAGAATTTCTGGACCGTGGTAGAAGTGATTGTAGCTAAGGGCTTAGCTTCAATCCACTTTGAAAAGAACTCCACCCCTACCACAACATATTTCAAGTTTCCTTGCGCTGGTGGAAGTTGGCCTAACAAATCTAGGCCCCACCTTTGTTTGTGGAAGTGGGTTGGATTAGCTGAGTTAAAGACGAATGTTGTTTTTTATCTCTGGCACACTTTTGGCAGTTTTCACATTTCTGAACTAAATCTGCTGCATCCGAAGCTGCCTTCGGCCAATAAAATCCTTGTCTGAAGACTTTTCCAAGCAAAGGCCATGATCCAATATGAGCTCTGCATACCCCTGTGTGTATCTCTTTCATTATTTCTTGACCTTCAGCTCTGGATAAACACTTCTGTAATGGGGAACAAACCCCTTGTTTCAACAATTCTCCTTCTATGATCATGTAGGGTCTTGTCCTGTCTTGCATTCTTTTTATGTAAACTTCGTCGGCCGAAGGATAGTTGCCTTGCAGGAAAGATACAATCTCAGTCCTCCAATCTTTGCTATGTACTGGTGAGATTTTTAGCACCCCTCGGTCCATGAGCTCGACTGAAGGTGCTTTTAAAGTTTCAAAGAATAATTCCGAAAGGAGTGGGAGCCCTGTGCCGCTGATTTAGCTAGTAAATCTGCATGCTCATTTTCTCCTCTTGGGATATTCTTCACTGAGAAACCTTCGGAAGAGGCTTCCATTCTTCAGACTGTATTAAGATACTTCTCAAGCTTCGGATCTCTTGCTCTGTTGCTTTTATCAACATGGCCTGTGATGACCTGTGAGTCAGATTTGAGGACTGCCCTTCTTATTCGTATCGCCTTAAGCATTCGAAGCCCCAAGAGAAGGTCTTCATACTCTGCCATGTTATTTGTGCAGTTGAACTCCAATCTGGCTGCGTAGCAGGTTTTGATCTTGGATGGTGAAATTAGGATAGCAGCTGCACCTGCTCTGAAGGTTCCCCATGACCCATCACAGAACATTGTCCAAGCTTCGTTGTCTGTTGTGCTTTCTTCATCCTGAGCCCTTAGCGTCCAATGAGCAATGAAGTCTACTAACGCATGGGATTGGATCGAAGACTTATGAACAAAATCAATAGTGAATTCATTCTGTTCTATGGACCACTTTCCAACTCTTACTGTGGCTTCTCTATTTCTTATAATGTCTTTGAGAGGATGAGATGGAGGTACTATAATGTGGTATGACTGAAATAATACCGAAGCTTTCTGGAAACCATCAACACAGCATATATTACTTTCTCCAGCTCTGTGTAATTTCTTTTTGATGGACTAATTACTTTAGAGACGAAGTACACTGGGACTTGCTTCTTCGCTTGGCCATCTTGTTTCTCCTGCACTAGCGCTTCACTGACTGCAGCGTGGGAAGTAGCTACATACAGTAGCAACAGGGCACCTGACGAAGGTGGAGTCAATGTTGTCAATTGTATTAGATATTGCTTCAGCTCTTCAAAAGCCTTTTGTTGAAATGGTCCCCATTGAAACACTTCGGCTAATTTTAGCACTTTGAAGAATGGCATGTTCCTCTCTACTGATCTTGAGATGAATCTATTGAGAGATGCTAGTCTTGCTGTTAATCTCTGAGCACCTTTTCTTGTCCTTGGTGGCTCCATCCGAAGTATAGCTTCTATTTTGTCTGGATTTGCTTCAATTCCTTTTGTTGACACAAGGCACCAAAGGAATTTCCCCTTCTTCACCCCGAAGACACATTTCTCTAGATTAAGCTTGAGACCAGCCTTCCAAAAATTGGCAAATGTTTCTTGCAGATCGGCAATGTGATTTCTTGCTTCGTGCTTTTCACTATGATGTCATCGACATATGTTAGAACATTCCGGCCAATCTGAGAGCAGAGAACTTTGGCAGTCATTCTGCTGAAGCTTCCTCCGGCATTCTTGAGCCCCTCAGACATTCAAAGGTAGCAGTAGGTCCCACTAGGGGTTATGAAGCTTGTTTTAGGCTCATCTTCCTTCTTCATCTAGATTTGATGATAGCCTGAATAGCAGTCCAATAAACTCATGAATTTCGAAGTGGTTGCTGCGTCCACAAGGGAGTCTATTCTTGGCAAGAGGAACTCATCCTTCGGACATGCCTTGTTGAGACTCGTAAAATCAATGCACATCCTCCACTTGTCATTAGCCTTCTTCACCATCACAGTATTGGCTAGCCACTCTGGATATATCACCTCTTTGATTACTCTGGCACTAAGGAGTCTTTTGACTTTGTTTCTTGCACCTTCGGCTTTGTCATCCGAAGCCTCTGCTTTCGTGGTCTAATGGCTGGATCTACATTGAGTGAGTGTTCAATGACATCTCTGTTGACACCACAAAGATCATTGGCTAACCAAGCAAAAACATCCTTGTTGTTGAACAAAAATTTTAATAGAGTTTTTTCTTGTTCATCAGACAATTGGGACCCCAACAACACCTTCTGCTCAGCTATGTCTTCGCACAAAAGCATAGTATTTGGTTGATCTGCTGAGGCAGCCTTGTCTCTTTTATGTTTAAACTATTGATGAGCTTCGACTTCATCTAAGTTATGGATGGCCTTTGAATCTGTCTAGTTTTCTTTGACCCTTCTAGCAGCCTCTTGACTTCCGTGCACACCGATAGGACCTTGGTCAGATGGTATCTTCATGCACATATATGTTGGGTGGAGTATTGCTTTGAAGGCATTCAGTGTCCCTCGACCAATGATTGCATTGTAAGGATAATCCATATCAACAATGTCAAATACCACTTGTTCTCTTTGTGTGTCATGAACATAACCAAAGGTGATTGGCTTTGTTATCTTTCCAAGTGCCACTATCTGCCTTCCTCTGAAGCCACACAAAGGGTGTGTTACATCATGTATCTTGTCATCCTGCTCCTGCATCTACCTGAAGGCTTTTGCGAAGATGATATCCGCTATACTACCTGTGTCTACAAGGACATTATGAATTAGAAACCCTTTGATAACACAAGATATGACCATTGCATCATTATGTGGTAGTCCTTAAGCTGAAGGTCTTCCTGGGAGAACGTAATTGGTACATTAGACCACTTGGATTTGATGAAGGGTCCTTGCACTCCACCATGTTGTACCCTTCTTTGTGCTTCCTTCTTCTGCTTCTTATTGGCTAGTTCAAAACTTGAGCAGCCTGTGATTGGAAGCACCAGCTTCGTAGTCAAAGGTGGCACACCTTGGTCGCCTTGCGAAGCCATTGTCGTGGTTGTGGAAGTGAGTTCATCGGAGGTGGGCGCCAATGTTGTTCGCTTGTTCTCAAATGTTGTGAGTCAAGAACAAGGCAACACAATTGTTAAAGGTCAAGGACCTTCGTCCTTCGAAGCATTATCTCCTCTTGGATATAATGACCTTTAGACAAAGGTCATGCAGGACATGCCTTCATCATTCATAATAATAAGAGTAGAGCGGTTACAATTCAGCGTGAACAATACAGGGGTAATGTTCACCTATTTATAGGCATGGGACGGAGCCTGGGTGAAAATACATTTATGACCTTAACTTATGTACATGACCATAACATAAATCATCGGATATTAACTAGTCTTTTCCTCTTCGACCTACCTTCGTCATCACCTTAAGTCGAAGCTGTCGTCCTTCGATTAGAAGCTTCAATATTCGTCATTATGGTTATCAGATAGTATCTTCATCTTGAGGACCTTCGGCAGAGAAGATCCTCAACATCACTTTGTCAGTGATAACTTTGTCTTGAGGACCTTCGGCAGAGAAGAAGACCCCCAACAAGAAGCATATTAGGAAGATGGGAAAACTACATAAGCTTAGCTTTTGGCACAAACTAATGTACTAGGCTAACAAATCCTACCCCCTTAAAAATAATCTCGTCCTCGAGATTTGTAAGAAAAAGAATGTAGAAGAAATTGTTTGTAGTCTATGGGTTAGTTTCTAATTGATTTTAATACCAAAGTTCTTTTTTCTCGCAATTTATCAGTTGATTAGGAAAGCAGGGGTCTATATGGATATAGCCACTTTATTATGCAGGATAAAAGATATCTTTAAGGCAGTTATAGGTTTGGGGTAAGAAAGAGTAGGGTAAGAAAAGACTCCATCCAAGATTGTGGTTCTTGATTCTTTTGAAGATCTAGCTTGAATCTTATTCTTCCTTGATTTGATGAGGTCGATCATCTTCGATCTTCGTTCTTGAAGTTGTTATCCGAATTAGGGACATGTAGTTAAGGTAGTGGAGCAGCTAGTTTAGCATGTGGCTATGAATTAAATGAGATTAGTCAGAATCTGGTTGGGTTGTTTTGCTTCTGAATGGTTTGGATAGGTTATGTAACCTATTATGTAGGTCAAGTTGTTGGGTATGGCCGAGTTAATCCCTAGTCACCAATTTAGGCTTAAGTGAGTTAGGAGTATGGCCTTATCTTTTGTACCAGCATTAAGTAACTTACTCTAGATTAGATCATAATAGATTAGATAAAATCTAGATTAGGTTGGATATGACTAGATTAGACTAGTTCAGATCTAAATAAATTTTGGATTAGCTCACGGTTGTTACACTAGTGTGGGATAAATATGTTAATTAGGGCAAGATGGATCCCTAGGGATAAGGTAGATTATTTTGAGGTCACTTAGATCTATTAGGATGAGATAAAATCTTTTCACGATGTGATGAATCTATTAAGGTAAGAGAGTATCTTTTAAAACAAGATGGATCTATTAAAATAGGTACACTTTAATGGGGGATAATCTAGACTTTTTTATCTTATAAATTTTATTTATTTATATTTATTCATATATGTATATGTAGATGTAATTGTGGACATTACTCCACAACCCATCACACTCAATCAAGAATCCAAATCAGACATGTATCACAAGAACAAACATTCAAGCGTGTAGATACCTATAAAAATAGTTTTGTTTTTGTTCCTAATATTAGGTCTCCTATTCTTAAAGGTAACTTTTAGGTACAGGATTTCAAAGTGTGAAATCCACATTTGTCTTTAGAAGTGAAAAGGTAAGAGTAATCAGAGTAAAGCGGAAATAGATAAGAAAAGATTAAGAAAAGTTTAGAAAGACTCAGAGTAGCAAAGGTAAGTAGACAATGGTTGTCCTGTTCTTTCTAGGTTTCGTCCTACAGTCAACATTCTTCTGATACCACTTCTGTCACACCCGGATTTCGGGGCACCAAGACCCGGGCGCGAACATAATCACCAGGTGTGCTGGGACCAAGTCTCACACATATGATGAATCATGGCACATGATCGAATGTCACATCTTTACTATATAATAGGAGTTCTATACAAAATAATTAAATAAATAATTACATTATAAGGAGACAACGGTTCAGCAACCCAAAGTTGACTGGGAGACAACGGCCTAGACCTCTCACGAACTCGCCACAGCATCCTCCATGCGCCTCATCCTGCGGTACCTGTTCTTGACCTGTGGAGGGGTGTGAGACAGCAAGAGTGAGCTCACATACGTTCATCGCTCAACAAGTTGTGGGGAATAATGTGCATGAACTTGCCAAAGGTGGGAGCTCACGTGAAGTGTAAGGCTTACCAAAGAGGATGGTTAGAGCTGAGCATTGCTTTTAAAGTTGGTCAAAATCTTATTAGCAATTACTAAGTATAATTAAATACCAACCCAATTAAGTAGTAGAACAAAAGTAACAACATCACCTGCGATGCAATGCATATGACAAATTGAATTTAGTTCCATAAGTTAATCATCAGAGAGTCCTGAGCTGCTCATGACCGTGAGCTCGGCTAGTATACCAGTTTTACACTCTGCAGAGGTTGTACCCTTTACCCACAAGTCATGTTACCCATCTGCCAAGGGATCGCGACTTCCCATACACCTCTACCAAGGAGGCGAGGCAGGGTAACACTACAAGGCCTTTACAAAGTTCCACTAGCTTCAGAAAACCTGCTACAGTTTATAGGAAGCTCCAATGCAGGGTTCTTGCCTGACCGCCATCGCAGCAAAATCAACCAAGGACCTCCCTACACTGACCACTCCCCTACTGCCCTTGCCCCTTTCGGGTAAGGTAGTCTTCCGCTAGCTTTCCTAATTAATCAGCCAAGGGCGTCCATAAACCCTTGTGGTGGCACGTGTTTCTCAAGTTAAGCTCTATGTTCCAATTAACATTAATGATCTTGACATGAACATAAATAGAATAACAAAATAACTGGAACATAGATATGATAAATAATTATCACAAATCCATGTAAAGCAATAGCAAACTACCCAAGTGATTCAGGGGTAAACAAGGTAATGAGATAAACAATCTAGGGTAACCTATTGGGTCCCATCAAAATTAACATATGCATGAATAAATGATATTAAAGAACATTATTGGGTAAAAAAGTGGTCAAGGGCACAACTTGCCTGGCACTTGAGATTCCAGGTAAAACTTGCTTTTCAGATGACACGTGTCCTCACGCTAGTCGTATCAATACAAACAAACATGGTATAGATAAAATTAACATCACACCAAACATAAGAACAAACTGCATAATAATGATCTACGCGTTGCTACGAGACTAACGCAACTTGAACGGATCAAATCGGAATTAAAACAGAGGAGTTATGAATTTCTTAAGGTTTTATGTACTTGATATAAGATTAATTAGGAAATAAATTTTAAAGTGGCTTTCATATGAAAGTGGTACTAGATGATAAACCATAATATTTCAAAATTATAGGAACTGGAATGGACTAAAAAGGAGTTAGTATGAATTTTCTATGAACAAAATGAGTTTCTAGAATTATTTATATACTAAAAATCATTTTCTATAATTAATTATTTATTTTCTCTGCTCCCTGGGCTGCGCACATAAAACAAAGTGTTGGGACTATGCTTCGTCGCCGAAGGTCTGGTAGGAAGAAACAGCTTCGGCTGAAGCTGTCCGCATGTGATGACCGAAGGTTCCTCTTCATGAAGCTTCGGAATTACAAACCGACATAAAAGTAGAATGACCTTTTAGTCCATAAATGTTTGAGTCACTGTTGTAATCCCTTATGAGGGGCGTAATTGTAATTCCTCACAGGCTGTGTCCCGTGTCTATAAATAGTGAATAGTATTCCTTTACTGTTCACGCATTCCTGTAATAGTGATCGCACCATTCGGGAATCAACCTTTTGCCAAGGCAGAGGTATTACTGTATTCAATGCTTAAATATATTAAATAAATATAATAATAAAGTAATGTTGTTCGTTTATAATTTATTCACCTTTGACGCTTCATATTTTATATTACTTTATTCAATCTGTTAGAATTCAATTACGAAGATTTAACCTTCGTAATCATATTGTCTTTAACCTTCGTCCAAAGTTCATTAATCCTTAAGGGAATAATGCTTCGTTGGACGAAGGGCATTAACATTTAACATTTTATGTTGCCTTGTTCTTGATTCATAGCATTTGAGAACAAGTCCCTAACATTGGCGCCCACCTCCGGTCAACTCACTTCCACTTTTTGAGCTGATGGCTTCGATTAACGATCAAGTTGGAGCTGCTTCGGCCCCGAAGTTGGTGCTCCTGATAACAGGTGGTTCGTGCTCAAAACCAGCCAACAAAAAGCAGAAGAAAGAGGCGCAGAGAAGGGTACAACATGTTGGAGTGCAGGGACCCTTCATCAAGTCAAGATGGTCCCATATTCCAATCACCTTCTCCCAAGAGGACCTTCAGCTCAAGGATTTTCCTCATAACGATGCTATGGTTATTTCTTGCGTTATCAAAGGGTTTCTGGTCCACAATGTTTTGGTTAATACAGGCAGTGCAGCTGATATTATATTTGCTAAGGCCTTCAGACAAATGCAAGAGCCAGAAGATAAGATTCATGATGCTACGCACCCTCTCTGTGGCTTCGGAGGAAGACAAATTGTAGCACTGGGCAAAATCACCATGCCAGTGACCTTCGGATTCATTAACAACACCAGAACTGAGCAAGTTGTGTTTGACATTGTTGACATGGAATACCCTTACAATGCGATTATTGGTCGTGGCACCCTCAATGCTTTCGAAGCAATTCTTCATCCTGCTTACCTTTGCATGAAGATACCTTCGGATCAAGGACCCATTGCTATTCATGGAAGTCAGGAAGCTGCCAGAAGGGTCGAGGGAAACTGGACTGACTCAAAAGCAATCCACAATATAGATGGAGCTGAAGCTTGTGAACAGTACAAATTCAGAAGGGAGAAAGCAGCTTCGGCAGATCAGCCGAAGCCCATGCTCTTATGTGAGGACATAGCAGAGCAGAAGGTGCTGTTGGGCTCCCAATTATCCGAAGAACAGGAGAAAACCTTGATAAGGTTTTTGTTCAACAACAAAGATGTTTTTGCATGGTCAGCCAATGATCTTTGCGGAGTTAACAGGGATGTTATTGAACACTCGCTCAATGTTGACCCATCCTTTAGACCCAGAAAGTAGAGGCTTCGGAAAATGTCTGAAGACAAGGTCGAAGGAGCTCGGAACGAAGTCAAAAGACTCCTCAGTGCAGGAGTTATCAGAGAAGTAAAGTACCCAGAATGGCTAGCTAACACTGTTATGGTAAAAAAGGCCAATGGCAAATGGCAAATGTGTATCGACTTTATGGATCTCAACAAGGCCTGTCCGAAGGACGAATTCCCATTGCCAAGGATAGACTCCTTAGTTGATGCAGCAGCTTCGTCAGAGCTTATGAGTCTTCTAGATTGTTATTCAGGCTATCATCAAATTTGGATGAAGAAGGAGGATGAGCCGAAGACCAGTTTCATAACCCCCAGTGGAACATATTGTTACCTTCGGATGCCCGAGGGGCTCAAGAACGCTGGAGGAAGTTTCAGCCGAATGACTGCGAAGGTTTTTCAGTCTCAGATAGGCAGAAATGTGCTAACTTATGTTGATGATATCATTGTAAAAAGCACGAAACAAGAAAATCACATTGCTGATTTGCAAGAGACCTTCGCCAGTTTTAGACAAGCTGGTCTAAAGCTGAATCCAGAAAAATGTGTCTTTGGAGTAAAGAAGGGGAAATTTCTTGGATGTTTGGTTTCAACAAAGGTTATCGAAGCTAATCCAAGTAAAATTGAAGCTATACATCGAATGGAGCCACCAAATACAAAAAAGGGGGCCCAAAGACTGACGGGGAGGCTGACATCTCTCAATAGATTCATATCCAGATCAGCAGAGAGAAATTTACCATTCTTCGAAGTGCTGAAATCAGCCAAAGTCTTTCAATGGGGACCAAGCCAACAAAAAGCCTTCGAGGAACTGAAGCAATATTTGATAGATTTAACAACATTAACTCCACCAACACCAGGGGCTCCTTTGTTATTATATGTGGCAGCTTCGCACTCAGCGGTAAGTGCAGCACTTGTCCAGGAGAAGCTTGATGGCCAAGTCAAGAAGCAGGTCCCAGTATATTTTGTATCTGAGGTTCTTAGTTTATCGAAGAAAAACTATACAGAATTGGAGAAGGTGTTATATGCTGTTTTGATGGCATCCAGGAAGCTTCGACATTACTTTCAAGCATACAATATTGTTGTTCCTTCTTCGCAACCGTTGAAGGATATTATGAGAAATAGAGAAGCTACTGGACGGATTGGAAAATGGGCTGCAGAGCTCAATGAATTTTGCATTGATTATGTGCATAGATCTTCGATCCAGTCTCAAGCGTTGGCAGATTTCATTGCTGACTGGACGCCAGGGGCTCAGGATGAAGAAACAAATAAAGATGCCGAAGTATGGACAGTGTTTTGCGATGGGTCTTGGGGAACCTTCAGAGCAGGAGCAGCCGCTGTGTTGGTCTCACCATCCAAAGTTAAAACTTGTTATGCGGCAAGACTCGATTTTAGTTGTACAAACAATATTACTGAGTACGAAGCCCTGCTTTTGGGCCTTCGGAAGTTAAAAGCAATGGGAATCAGAAGGGCCATTCTTAAAACTGATTCCCAGGTTGTTTCGGGTCATATCGACAAGAGTTGTAAGGCTAAAGATCCGAAGCTTGAAAAATATCTAGACACGGTCCGAAGGATTGAAGCTTCCTTCGAAGGATTTTCTGTCAAGAATATCCCTCGAGAACAAAATGAGCATGCTGATTTGCTAGCTAAGTCAGCAGCACAGGGGCTGCCCTTACCTTCGGATGTGTTCTTCGAAACAATAAAAGCACCTTCAGTGGAACTTCTTGAAAGAGCAGTCCTCAATATATCTCCTGTTTATAGTGAAGACTGGAGAACTGAGATCATCTCCTACCTTCAGGGTAACTTCCTTTCAGATGACGAAACTTATAACAAGAGGATAGAGGCAAGAGCTCGTCCATATGTCATGATAGAAGGGGAGTTGTACAAGCATGGAGTTTGTGCTCCATTACTCAAGTGTTTATCTAGAGCCGAAGGCATAGAATTGATGAAAGAAATACATGCAGGCCTGTGTGGATCTCACATTGGATCTAGGCCGTTACTTGGAAAAGTTTTCCGTCAAGGGTTTTATTGGCCGAAGGCAGCTTCGGATGCAGCGGAATTAGTTCAAAAGTGCGAAGGTTGTCAGAAATGTGCAAGAGATCAAAAACAACCTTCGTCTCTAACTCAGCTGATACAACCCATCTGGCCACTGCAAAGGTGGGGCCTTGACTTGTTAGGCCCGTTACCACCGGCCCAAGGAAACTTAAGATATGTTGTAGTGGCTGTGGAATATTTTTCTAAATGGATTGAGGCAAAGCCTTTAGCCACAATAACTTCGGCCACCATTCAAAAGTTTTTCTGGCAGAATATTGTTTGTCGTTTCGGAGTACCAAAGGCCATCACTGTAGATAATGGAACACAGTTCGACTCCGAAGCTTTCAGAGAATTCTGTGATCAAATTGGCACGAAGATCCATTTTGCATCAGTCAGGCATCCGGAGTCAAATGGACTTGTTGAAAGAGCCAATGGCATCATAATGACAGGAATAATGAAGTTAATCTTCAATCAACCCAGGGGAAAGTGGCCAGATCAATTAATCAAAGTGGTATGGAGCCACAACACAACAACATCAAGGTCAACAGGCTTTACTCCATTTAAATTATTGTTTGGTGACGAAGCAATAACTCCGGAGGAAGCTAAAACTGGATCAATAAGAGTAGTAGCTTCGGCAGAATCAGATTCTGAAGCTGATCATTCTGTGGAAAAAGATGCTATAGAAGGGATCAGGCTTCAAGCTGTGGAGAACATCAATAAATATCAAGCCGAAACAATCAAATGGCGTGATAGAAAGGTTCGGCTAAAGAATATTGAGCCAGGACATTTGGTACTTCGGAGAGTGGCTAACCCAGATACAGTGGGCAAGTTGCAGTTGAAATGGGAGGGACCTTTTTTGGTAGTATCTTCGTCAAGACCCGGTTCATACAGATTGAAGGATATGGACGGCAACGACATTCCTAGATCTTGGAATGCGGATGAGCTTCGGCGATATTATGTATAACTCGATGTAATTTTTTATATTTTTTATTTTTCTTTCATGGCACCCTTTTCCTTTCTGAAGGGGGAGAAAGGTTTTTAATGGGGCCATCACATGTAATTTCCTTTTTTTTAGCTCTATAAGAGCAAAATCCCCCAAAGATGTAAATGTAAAAACTGAGAACGCACCATCGAGTGCCGAAAAGAAACAGGGAAGAAGCTCGAAAGCCGTCCCTAAGGGGATGCGGAGCACGACGAAGCTACTAAAGAAGTCGCTCCAAAGGGAGCGCAGTGTAAGTTTTCTGCTCAGAAGTCGTTCCAAAGGGAATGCAGAGCTTACTGCGAAAAGTCAACGCTGATTCCACCGAAAGTAAAAGGCGAAGAAGCTCCTAAGGGAGGCTTACAACGAAAAGTCAACGCTGATTCCGCTGAAGTAAAAGGCGAAGAAGCTCCTAAGGGAGGCTTACAGCGAAAAGTCAGCGCTGATATGTGATTGTTTCTAAGGAAATAATGGTTGTGATTATGGCTTCGGATATGTGTTTGGACATTCATTTGCACACCACATTACATCATAACATTTGCATTCATAAACATTCATCCAAGCATATGTAGGATAACCATCGTCATAGCATAAGTGGTTGCTTCGGCAAAAAGGAAAAAACTGTCTTTTATACTTCGTTGTGTACTAAAAGAAGAGCTTCGGCAAAAAGAAAAAGCTGTTTTTTATGCTTCGCTGTGTACGAAAAGAAGGGAAGGTGTTTTTTCGCCTTCGTCTCAAAAAGATAATTTCGTCCACATCAAAGCACCTCATACATTAATGGAAGGGTAAGAGCATATTACAAGGTATGAACAAAATCCATTAAGAACTGTTTAGCCATATTTACAAAAGTTATTTCAAAAGTTTCTTGAGTTTTTCTACAGTCTACTTCTACTGATCTTCATGGGGCCTCGGCTTTGGCGTCGTACTCTAAGCATCGGTCTCGGCTTCGTCATCCTACATGAATTAAGTTGTTGAGAGTCAAAATCAAGTTTGAAGGAAAAGGTAAGCACAAGGTATGATTTCTTACTGGTTCAAGATGACTCCGAGCTTCGTCTCCAGCCTTTTCTCGCCCGCCTTTTGTCCATATCATCTTTACAAACCTATTAGAAATGCTTCGGGCGAGGTCAGAAATATCATCTAAAATTGATGGTGATAGAGTGAAATTGGGCCTATTAACAATTTTTCCATGGTCGCAGCCAGCTTTCAGAAAAGCTGCAGCAGTGCCCCGAGAAGCTACCCAGGCACAGAAGTCACCGTGCCCGGCTATAACTTCGTCAAGCTCATCAATTTCACCCTCAATATGTTCGAAGGTTTTTGGTAAATCTTCAGTTGACGGGGTGAACTTCCCACTGCTAGCCCCGACTGAGTGGAAGATTTTTCTCAGTCGTTGAATACATTTATTGCTAAACTACAAACATTTGTCTTGAAGGCTTGTCAATAATTTTTTCAAATCTGAATTTTGTTGGACTTCGGCTTCAAGTTTCGCATTAAGTTCTTGCTTTTCTTGTTCAAACTGTTCAGATTGGCAGAGAAGCTTCGTATTCAATTCTGCTATTTTAGCTTCGGCTTCTGCCAATAAGCCTTCAGTTGTCGGAAGCTCGAAGTTTTTCTTTTCAATAGTAGCTGATTGCTCTTTTAATTTGCTCTCTAAATTTTCAATTATAACCTCGTGTTTTTTGTCTTCCAGATCCTGCTGCATTTTCAAAGCTTTACTCAACAGCATACTCTGCACATAAATAACCTTCGTTAGAAATGTCTTCGTTATTAAAAACAATAAAAGTCAAGGGAAAGGTAGTTCACCTTGAAATTGGAATAAAACAAACTACCAACGATATGTTGTCGTCGGTAGCGGCTAATATATGTTTCTAGCTTCGGAAAACCGATACTCTTTGATAGAGTACCGATAATCTTAGCTCCAGTTTGATCCCGCATACAGTCTAATTTTTCATCGTCAATACCCCCGAAGAGGAGTGCTCCTGGTTTATATCCGCAAGATTTGGCATATTCTTTAAGCTCTTCTATTTCAGTTTTTGACAGTTCTTGTCCAACTAAATTTTGAAACATGAAGGCTTCGTCCTCTGAAGTTTCGTCAGATATTTCCTTTTCTTTCCCAGACAGTGCGGCCATGGTCTTCTCGGCGGCAGTCGCAGCTTCATCTGTGGCCATGTTTAGCAGTATTTTGTCGATATGTTCGATTGTGGTTTCCAAGTTCAAATCTTCGGTTGAGGTAGCTTCGGTAGCCGCGATCTCCGAAGGTGCGACTTCAATATTTGTTATTTCCTCAGCTGCTGGTATCTTCCGAGCTGAGGCGCTCGGTGGTGTCTTGTCAATGACTTCTGTCACTGTGATGATTCTTTGTCTCTTTGTTTTAGTTGTTTCCTTCGTTTTTTCGGGCTCCTTTTCCTTCTGAAAAAACTTCGTCAGTTGAGGCCCTAATGGACTTAGCTTCACAGACAGGGATTCAGTCATTACCTTCAAAATCTCTTCCACGTCAGTGGCAGAGCGTGATGCGGGAGTCTCTTCTTCGTCGGATACTTTTCGTTTCGGAGATGATACTTTTTTCTTCTTCGGAATTTTCTTCTCTTTTGGTAGTTCTTTCTCATCTTCATTTAAAGCTTCGGCTACCCTTTTCCTTTTCCGGCCTTCGACACCTTTATTCAGTTGTTCGTAGTCAGGGTATTCAAAACCCAAGGCGTCCAGCACTCGATTCAGTCTTCGCTTCGGACGGGTACCGAAGGCCGCAGTCATCAACTGATCTTCTTTTTTGGAGTAATTACCGAGTATTTCATTGCACATTATTTCAATTGTGTCCAGCCACTCTTGGCAAGGTGTTTTAAAGTATTTCTTAAACTTGTAATAGTAAGGTAACCGCACAAGTTCCCCTTCTTTCTTCTCCCCCTCTAGCTTCGGCATTTCACATTCTTTTAAAGTAGGAAAAACCATGAAGGCCAAGAACTCTTGAACCAGGTCTCTTGTGCCGATATGCTCTGAAATAATTTTAAACTCAGCCAGTGCAGCCCAAGTGGGACCTTCTAATGACATTTGGCATCGCGGTCTTGTTTCTCCGAAGATCAATTCAAGAGGGCTTTGTACCAGCTTCTCTTTGTCTTCGTCAACTTTCACATAAAACCATTCCGACTTCCAGCCTGCCGGCCATTTGCTTCGGTAGCTGATTACAGGAAACTTTGTGGTTTTTCGATAAGCAAAATTATAGCAACCAAAGTTATCATGCAATCCATCTTTTCTAGCCTTCATCTGGTAGAGCAGCTCATGAACTCGACAAAAGCTGTCGGCAAACGGCTCCACCGCTTGGCTTCGGAGGGCCCAGATATAAACACTAAGCCTAACGATAGCGTTAGGAGTCAGCTGATGAAAGTAGATCCCAAACTTCTTCAATACATCTGCAATAATCCCATGGAGGGGGAATCTCAACCCAGCCTTTAGAAAGCTCTTGAAAATGACTATTTCATCCTTCTCCGGCTTCGGGGTAGTTTCTTCCCCCCCGAAGCGAAGTAGCTTCTTCTGACTCTCACTGAAATAACCCGACTTCACCATCTTGGAGAGATCAGCCTTAGAGACAGTCGACTTTCCGAAGTCCAAGTGGCTGGGCTTACTTGGCATGGCAATATGATAATCATCTTCGGAATCAGTTTCCTCAATGTCTCCTTCTTCCGCTTCGGCAGTTGCCTGTTCTGTTTCAGCAGTGGGAATTTCTTCCGAGATTACCAGTCCGGATCGTTGCATCGCTTCGAAGATGGGAACAGTCTCCGATCCTTCAGCTTCGCCTCCTTCACGCTCAACCCTAGCGGTAGAGCGCACTCTAGCCATTTAATTCTGGATTTTTTGGGAATTAAATACTTTTCTTCCGAAGTTTTTCTTCTTCTAACGAAGTAGGCTTCAAGCTGGAGCTTCGTTTGGTTTCGAAAGTCAAGCTTCGGCTATGGTTAAAAATTTTGGCAGCAAAACAGTGCAAATAGCAATGAATGTTGTGGTAACTTCACACCTACCCATCTGTTTATATAGTGATGCAGGTAAGAAGGTGAATCGCCAGGATTTTTACACCAGGCGAACAGCTGTTTGCACCCGCTGCGCGGTGGAGCGCAGAGACCAAATAGTAACTCTGCAAGGTGGGACCGCTACGCGCTCGGAAACTGAATCGTTTCTCGACAACGAGCTCAGGGAAGGTGTTTTTTGGACCTTTGGCTTCCCGAAGCCTAAGATACTTTTTTCACGGATCAAGCTCGTTACGAAAAACGATCTAGCACCGCGAAGGGGCTACTGTTGGGACTATGCTTCGTCGCCGAAGGTCTGGTAGGAAGAAACAGCTTCGGCTGAAGCTGTCCGCATGTGATGACCGAAGGTTCCTCTTCATGAAGCTTCGGAATTACAAACCGACATAAAAGTAGAATGACCTTTTAGTCCATAAATGTTTGAGTCGCTGTTGTAATCCCTTATGAGGGGCGTAATTGTAATTCCTCACAGGCTGTGTCCCGTGTCTATAAATAGTGAACAGTATTCCTTTACTGTTCACGCATTCCTGTAATAGTGATCGCACCATTCGGGAATCAACCTTTTGCCAAGGCAGAGGTATTACTGTATTCAATGCTTAAATATATTAAATAAATATAATAATAAAGTAATGTTGTTCGTTTATAATTTATTCACCTTTGATGCTTCATATTTTATATTACTTTATTCAATCTGTTAGAATTCAATTACGAAGATTTAACCTTCGTAATCATATTGTCTTTAACCTTCGTCCAAAGTTCATTAATCCTTAAGGGAATAATGCTTCGTTGGACGAAGGGCATTAACATTTAACATTTTATGTTGCCTTGTTCTTGATTCATAGCATTTGAGAACAAGTCCCCAACACAAAGAACCCGGGGGTTTAGCTCATAAAATTCCCTATGACTCAGATATTCCCCGTGGGGGATGGCGGGTTGAATACCCAGAAAGACAGGGGCTCATACGAAAGACCGCCAGCCGAAGGGGTACGCGTGACTCTGAGCCCTTAGATCAACACCCAAGCGCTCAGATTAGATCGTACACAAAACATAACTGCCACCGTAGGATCCGAGATCCACGGTCCGAAATCTCTCCCTTGCATAAGATTGCCCTAGCCTTAGGATTAACAATCTACGGCCTGGATTCTACATCCACACACTTTTTTTAATCCAAACCGTCCATCAAGGGACTAACGACCGAGACCCCATCACGAACAGGTATCCGCATCTTCTAATCTCGCCCATTCGAAATGAATCGGACGGCGCACGATTCGCCGCTCATCTCCCACACATCCGGCGGTCGCCGAGCGACGAGGCGCCCCAATCCATGGCGGCGGCCATGGGTGGCTCGATCAATCAGCCGCATAAATGTCCCGAACTCTGATCCGATGAGTAACAATCGTAGCAGGGGTCAAAACGAGCGTGACAGGGACAATCTTACCGATGGCTTGAACAGCGAGGAGACCCAACCACGGCACAACGCAACCCAGCGATGTCTGCAGAGCTCCGACGAGCGAATCCGTACACTGGAGAAGGCCCTGAGGTCAGGAAATCATCGTGCGAGCTCCCGTGGTTCCAATGAGGTATCAGCGGCACGCCGAAGCCAAGTTGTTACCCACGCAGAGACGGCCACCAGCGAGCAGGCAAGACACCAAGTTTGATGGCAATCTTGGCCGGCTGGAGATGGAGCCAGGCAACGCCGCGCCTGGTGTTTAAATAGGGGCAGGCAGCGAGGATCTCGACCGGGGGGGTGTTGGAGATCGGATCGCATACGTCGATGGCCAAACCTGCGCGATTTCCACGCGAACCTTGTTCCAGGATGCGTTCGGGATTCGCTTACGGGGAAGACAGTGCCGATGGGGCGTGTGAGGCTGGCACATGGGGTCTGCCAACCGGTCGCGGACTCGCCAACATCGCAGGAATCGCGCGGCGCGGGGATCTCGGCCGCGCCCATCGTGATTCTGTTGAGAAGACGGTTCTGACGGTGATGGCCCACCAGTCAGCCCCACCGAGCCGAGACCCGCGCATTTGGGAGGAGGCTGCAGTCTAGGGCCCACGTCGCAGTGACCAAAACAAAAGAAAAGGGGGAAGAGGCTGGCTTGGGCCACGCGGGACTGCAGTGGAAGTGGGCTGGGGAGGGGGAAGAGGAAAGGAAAGTGGGCCGCGATGAGGAATTTGGGCCAAATCCGTCTTAGTTCATTCTTTTCTTTTTTTTTATTTCTATTTTATTCTCTATTTCAAGTTTACAACATTCAATTCAAATTCAAATTTCCTATTTTGAAGTTCAGATCCCCAGTATCAAAATAAGATCCAATTTATGAATATAAACGCCACTATTTTTTTATTAGTATTTTTTTTTCTTCTACTAATTATTTAATTATAACTAGCTTGATTAGGATTTCCTTTCTTATTTTCTATTTTCTATTTTCATTTATGAGTTGAGGCCAAATTAAGTTATGATTTTCTGTATTCAATGCATCACAAAAATAACATGAGCATGGGATGCACTTTTATTTATTTATTTATTTGTTATTTGCACAAATTATTGCCATTAGTTGAGTATGATGGAAAAGAAAAAAAATCAAAGAATCCCAAAAACACGCACTTATAATTTTTTTGTCTTTAGACCAATTTTGGGCTTTACACTCGGTGCAGGGCTCACGCCTACGACTAAGCGAGAAAGAGAGAGAGTAACGGTCGAGGCTACGGTCGAGAAGCGATCACATTACGCGATTATAAATCAAAGTACTCGTCTAAACAGAATAGTATTAATTCGGCCACCGTGCTATCTATAGGACAAAGTCATGTTCCATGTTTAATTCATTATAAGCAGACCAATGTAAATTTATAAGGATTTTCGCGCGGCGAAGCGCGCGACACAACACCTAGACTAAATTGAGAATGAAACGACTCGTCGCCGATGGAGCGCGCCATGAGGTACTTGCATTATTATGAAAATAACGTCAAGCGTCGTGCGACGAAGCGCACGACGGCATACGTCATCTAAACTGAATTTAAAACGAAATGTCGTGCGACTGGACGCGCAACGCTAGCACATTAGATAATCTAAAATTAAATTGGATCGTCGCACGACGAAGCGCGTGACGTAGCACGCTAAATAAATCCAAAATTAAACCGAATCATCACGCGATGAAGCACGCGACGCACACATTAAATTAAATTAAAATTAACCAAACGGAATTTCAAACATCACACGCGCGGGAAAGGGTCGCGCGGCCGCCAGGGGCACGCGGCCGGGGACGAGGGCGCGACCGGGGACGAACGCGGCTAGAAGGGCGCGCGGGGGGCGTGACCAGGGGCGGTGCGGCGGTGCGACCAGGGAGGCGGCGCGGGGCGCAGCCAGGGAGGGCACGAGGGGCGCGGCCGGGGGGCACGGGGCGCGGCCAGGGAGGGCACGAGGGCGCGACCGGCGAAGCGCGCGGGGCGCGGCTGGGGAGGCACGTGGGGCGCGGCGGGGGCGGCGACGGGGGCGCGGCCAGGGAGGGCGCGTGGGGGTCGGCCATGGAGGGCACGCGGGTAGGGGAGAGGAGGAAGAAGAGGGAGGGAGAGAGAGAGGGAGAGGGGAGGGGAGCTCACCTTAGGGATCCAAATCCGGCGATCACCGTCACCAAATCACCTAGGGCACAACGGGGAAGAGAGAGAGGTGGAGGAGAGGAAGTTGCTGCGCGGGAAAATTGAATGAGGGAAAGAGAGAGATAGAGGGCGCGCGCACGGGGTGGAGAGGTGGGGCGCCAGGGACACGCGGGCCAGGGCCAGGCCGAGCTGGGCCGGGCCGGGCTGGGTTGCGTCGCGGGTCAAAATCCCATGACACGCACAACCACTGATCGGAATCCAATCACGAAGCGAAATCTGAAACGAGACAAGGCGTACACGGGATTAAACACGACATCAGACAAAAGAAATATGCTTCAGTATGATGCAACACCCATGACAACTTATGTTTTTATTTACACGCAATACGGACACCAATCGCTATATTGCTTTGAAATTGGGAAGGAGCGAAACGAGAAGAGAAAAGAGAGTAACGCCTGAATTTGGTGAGTATTAAAGAAGAAAAAATTCTACCCCCAAATTCAGGGCGTTACAAACCTATCCCCTTAAAAGAATCTCGCCCTCGAGATTCAAGGTTGGCCAGCAAAGAGTTCAGGATACTTGGCCATCAGATCATCTTCACGCTCCTAGGTTGCTTCTTCCTTTTTGTGATGACCCCATCTGACTTTGCACATTCTCATAGTTTTCCTCCGGGTGACTCTGTCTGCAGTCTCAAGAATCTGCACTGGCTTCTCTATGTACGTCAAGTCTTCTTGGGCTTCCAGACCTTCCACTAGCAAGTGCTCTTCTAGCACACGCAGACACTTCTTCAACTGAGACACATGGAAGACATCATGCACCGCTGACAATCCTTCTGGCAGACTGAGCTGATAGGCCACCTCTCCATGCTTCACGAGAATCTGATACGGGCCAACATATCAGGGGGCTAGCTTGCCCTTGACTCCGAATCTTCTGACTCTCTGATAGGCGATCACTTCAGGCAGACAAAATCTCCGACTTCAATACTCAGCTCTCCCCTTCTTGTGTCTTTATAGCTTCGATGCCTTGATTGTGCTATCTTCAGGTTCTCCCGAACCATCTTGATGTTCTCTTTAGCTTCGAGCAAAATGTCTGGCCCAAACAATTGCTTTTCCCCAGGTTGATCCCATTGCAACGGAGTTCTACAACTCCTTCCATAAAGCGCCTGAAATGGTGACATCTTTAAGCTGGCCTAATAACTGTTGTTATAGGAGAATTCTGCGTAAGGTAATCTCTTGTCCCATCCGGACTGATCTTGCAACGCACAGGCTCTTAGCATATCTTCGAGGATTTGATTGGTACTTTTAGTCTGACCATCTGTCTGTGGATGATAAGATGAACTGAAATTCAGATGTGTACCTAAGGCTTCATGCAACTGCTGCCAGAAATTAGAGGTGAACTGCGTTCCTCTGTCTGACACTATCTTCCTTGGTACACCATGGAGACAAACGATCCGGGACATGTACAACTCTGCCAATACTGCACTGCTGTAGCTAGTCTTGACAGGTATGAATTGGGCTAACTTGGTTAAATGGTCCACAACTACCCAAACGGAATCATAGCTGGATCAGGTGCGAGGCAATCTGACTATGAAATCCATCCCGATTTCATCCGATTTCCACTGAGGAATTCGCAACGGCTGCAACAATCCAGTTGGCCTCTGATGCTCTGCCTTGATCCTTTGACAACTATCACATATAGCCACATGCTCTGCGATATCCCTTTTCATTTCGTACCACCAGAACTTCTTCTTCAGATCCTGATACATCTTCTAACTTCTAGGATGTATAGAATAAGCTGACTCATGAGCTTTCTTGAGGATCAACTCTCGAATAGACTGGACATTGGGGACACACAAGCAGTCCTTGAACCATACCACACCTTCTGCATCTTCCCGAAAATCTTTGCCTCTTCCTTCTAGAATCAGTTGCCGGATTTCATTGATCTTCTCATCATTCTTCTGTGCTTCTTTGATTTCCCGCTCTAAGGTGGGTTCTAACTCAACTGTTACTCCTCGCATGCTGTTCAGAAATCCGAGGCTCAACCTGTCATTCTCTTTGGCCAATTCATAAGGCATCGGATGAGCGACCATCATATTGACTTGACTTTTCCTGCTCAAAGCATCTGCCACTACGTTCGCTTTGCCTAGATGGTAATGAATTTCCAATTCGTAGTCTTTGATCAATTCTAACCATCTTCCTTGCCTCATATTCAGCTTCGACTGAGTGAATATGTACTTCAAACTCTTGTGGTCTGTGTAAGTATCACATTTCTGCCCATACTGCCTCCATGTCTTCAGTGCATGAACCACTGCTGCCAACTCTAGGTCATGGATTGGGTAATTCTTCTCATGAACCTTTAGCTGTCGGGACGAGTAGGCCACAACTCTTCCCTCTTGCATCAATACGCATCCCAGGCCAGTGTAACAAGCGTCGCAATACACTGAGAAGGGCTTGTGCACATCAAGTAAGACTAAGACAGGCGCTGTAGTCAACTTCTCTTTCAGTGCTTCAAAGGCTTCTTGGCATTTCTGAGTCCACTTGAACTCCACTTTGTTTGCTAGCAAAGCTGTCATCGGTTTTGCAATTTTCGAAAATCCTTCAATGAATCGCCATAATATCCGGCCATTCCAATTAAGATCTTGATTCCTCGGGCATCTGTTGGCGCTTTCCAGTTCAGAATGTTTGCCACTTTCTTTGGATCCACAACCAATCCATCTTTGTTTATTATGTGACCCAAGAACAGGACTTCATTAAACCAGAACTCGCACTTGCTCAACTTTGCATACAGCTGGTGCTCTCGTAATCTCTGCAATACCATTCTCAAATGATCCACATGCTCCTCCTCACTTTGAGAATATATAAGAATATCATCAATAAATACCACCACAAACTTGTCAAGATAATCCATGAATACAATGTTCATCAGATTCATGAAGAAGGCTGGTGCATTCGTTAGGCCAAAAGACATAACAGTGAACTCATACAACCCATACTTGGTGATGAATGTCGTCTTCGGAATGTCTGAAGGTTGAATCCTGAGCTGGTGATAACCTGACCTCAGATCTATCTTTGAAAACACGTTGGCTCCTCTCAATTGGTCGAACAGATCTTCTATCCTGGGCAAGGGGTACTTGTTCTTGATTGTGACCTCATTCAGAGTTCGATATTCGATGCACATCCTCCTAGTGCCATCTTTCTTCTCCACAAACAAGACAGGGGCGTCCCAAGGCGAGATTCTTGGCCTAATATAACCTTTCTCTGATAGCTCATCGATCTGCTTCTTGAGTTCAACCAACTCTAGTCCAGATACTCTGTAAGCTCTTTTAGAAATGGGGGCAGTTCCAGGAAGAAGCTTTATGGCAAACTCAACTTTCCGCTCAGGTGGCATACCTGGTAAGTCTTCCGGGAACACATCCGGAAACTTTGACACAACCTTGATAGTCTCTAGTGAATCTGCCTCCTTGCTATCAATAGCCATTTGATGACAACCTCCTTTCCTTAGCTCAGGTGAGACTAACTCATCTACCACTTCTTCTCCTAGTGGGAACACCAACTTAATTATCCTCTTATCACATCTGATAATTGCTTGGTACTTATCTAGCCAATTCATCCCTAGGATGACATCTATTCCGTGAGTACCCATTACTATGCGATTAGTGGGAAACTCTACCCCCCTTATTTCCACACTTACATTCAAGCAAACACTATCGACTCGAACTCTACCACCTGCTGAGTCAATTTGAATGGGGGTTGGCATGGTAGTTATTGGAAGATTATGTGCTTCTACCCATGATGCAGTAATAAAAGAATGTGTTGCTCCAGTATCAAATAATACTTCTGCTATATGGGAATCGACTTGAAACATACCTACTATCATGCCTGGTGTTTCCTGGACTGCTTCAGCCTCCAAATGGTTTAGTCTCCCATGGTTGTAGTGCGTCTGGACGCGGTTGGCTGCTCCAGGCTAAGACACATTCTGCTTCGCTGGGGCACTAGGGCCTGACTGCTGTTGGGCTGCCTTCTTCAGACAGTGCATCACCCAATTGCCTTGCACTCCACAATGGAAACATGCTCTGCTTCCGCCTTGAACTGGGGCTGCTTGACTGCTCTTGTTGGTTGCTAGGGCATGGAGGCGAGGTGCCTGCTGATTCTGCCTCTGGAACTAACTTCCTCCTGACTGATTGTTCTGGTGGTTCTGCTGCTGATGCTAGAGGTACTGTCACACCCGATTTTGGAAGGTAAACCGAATGCGAACCATGTACGTGCCAAGACCAGAAATTCACGTACACGTTGATTACATAAATGACTCATCATAGCACAATGCTTTGAATAACAACAGAGAGTAAGTAATAATATTAAAGACAAGAGTCATTTACATAATATAAATCAAAGTACACAGAATAGAAACGTAGCCAACGTAAATAAACCAACCACAGGCAGCTGACTGGGGAGGTCGCTAGCCTAATCGTCGAACTCGTCGAAGTCCTGGAACTCTTGGAGATCCGCCTCGACGCCTTCTTCTTTACCTGAGCATAGATTGCACAAAGGCAACCTGGTGTTTTGTGAAAGCAAGGGTGAGTACACATCAACGTACTCAACAAATGTCCCGTTTGGCTGAGGTAGACTATCTTTATGTGGGGTTAAGCTCAAGCATTTGCTTTTAGTTGGTCAGGTATTTATTATTAGTGGAAGCCAAGTTTTATCATATAACCATCCCGTGAACCATTTCCTCATTGAGGAAACATCATTATCATCATTGAGCCAAAACCATAAATAGAACCATAGCATCTTGAACCATCTGTATCTCTAATCAAAGAGGATCCCAAGGCCGCTCATAACCATGAGCACGGCTGATATATCAGTTTCTAACCCTCTGTAGAGGTCGCACACTTTACCCACAAGCCGTGATTCCCATTCTGCCCGGAGATCATGACTCTCCATTGATGACTACCAAGGTGACCTAGCAGGGTCTCACTACGTAGCCTTTACAAAGATTTCCCAGAGGTCATAGCTGCCCGTTAGGTTTCTCTAGTTTGATAAACACACAGTACATCTCCCCAAAGGAAGGGTGACTAACAAAACCAAATCAAGAACCTCAGCAACCAGCCTCGGCAGAGCAAGTACTGTGCCCAGACCCCATTGACGGCCCTACAGCGAAGCCAACTACTCCTTTGGTTCCTCCAATTAATCAGCTAAGGGCGTCCCATTCCACCCTCATGGTTGCACTGTTATCCCGGGTTGTCACTCCCCAAACAGGTCCTCACGGAGAGGCACTCACGAAACACCCTGAGCCCCCTAAAGTAATCACAAGAACCTCATCTGGATAACATCATCGTATCATAAAATTCACATCATGTTCATTGATTAAGTTGAAGCAATAGCATAAGCTAACCATGATAACCCCAAAAGGTAAACAAGGATAAGATAAATAGAAAGCTAGTCAATCCTTAGGTTTCAATTAAGTAATGCAGGACAGTGAATTATAAATAGATAGGACATAATGGGTCAGAGGACACTTGCCTTCACCAAAAAGATGCTCAAGATCTCCAACCTCATAGAACTTAGAGAGCTTGATCACTTGGTCGCCAACGCTTGATCGTCGATTCCTCGAAGAGCGGGAAACAAATCATGATCTAATTGCAAGGCGAAGCGAAGATGAACAAGCACAAACAAACAAACATATACTTGCGTAAGAACATTACACCATACAAGGTAAAATATCATAACAGCAAGCGATATAAAATAGAGAGCGCTTATGCGGTTATGCGAGGATAAGAAACGCGTCAGTCGGAGCTACGGTCGACAAGTTATTGTGTTTAAGCTACACGAATATAACTATAACCCTTAATCTGACATTATCAAATATAAATTATATCTAATATTTAGTTTTGCTTAACCTATTACACTAGCAGCTGTCAGTTAAATAAGTAATTTAATTAAAACGAGAGATTCTAAGCGGGACGAATTTACGATGCACGAAACAGCGCACGCGATGAGCGCGAACGACGCATCAACCAGCACGTGTCACAACAGGTTTTGGAAGGCAAACCGAATGCGAACCATGTACGTGCCAGGATTAGAAACTCACGTACACAACGATTACATAATTGGACATCATCACACAATGCTCGAAATAAATAGCGGAAAGGTACTTGATTACATCAAGATGTCCAAGACATCCATAGAGTCTATTACATAACCATTGTTCAACATAACTATCAAAGTGCGGAATTACGAAACGTAGAAGCTAAGCCTACACAGGCAGCTGACTGGGGGTTTGCCACTAAGAAAGAACTAGAACTCGTCATATTCCTGGAACTCCTCGAAGTCATCCATGTTGCCACCATCACCTCCTGAGCATTGGGTACACTGGGGACAACCTGGGGTGGGGGTGGTGTGTAAAGCAAGGGTGAATACACATCAACGTACTCAGCAAATGTCCCGTTTGTCTAAAGTGGACTAGTTGTATATGGAGTTGAGGTTAAGTTGTTGCTTTTTAGTTGGTCAAGTATTTATTATTATTAGTAGAGCCAAGTTTTAGTAAATAACCCAGTTATTGCCCAGAAGTACCTCCTCAAAAGAGGAAATACCAGAGATCAGATTGTATAACATCATTGTTAATCATCAACATAAAAGTATCCAAAGTTCTTCTAATCAAAGAAGATCTCAAGGCTACTCTTAACCGTGAGCTCGGCTGATATACCAGTTTTTAACACTCTGCAGAGGTTGTACACTTTACCCACAAGTCGTGATCCCTTTCCAGCCTGGGTTGTACAGACCCGATCTTCACTACCAAGGTGAATGGCCAGGGATGCACTACGTAGCCTTTACAAAGACTCTCCTGGTGCATAGCTGCTCGTTAGGTTTCTCCAGTCGTACAAACGCAGTACACCACCCCAAGGTGGGTGACTAACAAAACCAAATCGAAAGAACCTCTGCACCCCAACCTTAGCAAAGCGAGCACTACGCCCCGGCCCCCATTGATGGCCCTCCGGCAAAGCCAACTACACCCCAGGTTCATCTAATTAATCAGCTAAGGGCGTCCCATTCCACCCTCATGGTTGTACTGTTATCCCGGGTGGTCACTCCATGAACAGGTCCTTAAGGAGAGGTACTCAGGAAAAAAGGCCTGAGCCCCCTAATGTATCATAGAATCATCCACATAATCAGGATAACAATGTCGTATCGTAAATGTTGACATCATGTTCATTGATTAAGTTAAGGCAATAGCAACATGCTAACCATGGTAACCCAAAAGGTAATCAAGGATAAGTGAATACAGACTAGTCAATCCTTAGGTTTCATAAAGTAATGCGGGACAGTGAATCATAAAGTATGTAGAACATAATGGGTCAGAGGACACTTGCCTTCACCAGGTTGCTGCTCAGGGAGGTCTCCAACAACACACTCAGGAACCTCGTACTGCTCGTTGTCTAAATAAAGTGAGCATGCATTCAATACATTTGGAAAGTACAAATGAACATCACACCAAACATGTACAAACATTGGAACACATCTTAAAAAGACATAATACTACATAAGGGATAATGAATTCAAAGTATAACATAAACTATGGCATACATTAACTTTATATGAAAATAGATTATTTGTCACACCCAGTTTTAAAAGGCAAACCGAATGCGAACCATGTACGTGCCAGGATCAGTTATTCACGTACACAGCAGTTACATAATATGGACATCATCACACAGTGCTCAAAATAGTATTAAAAGGGAATAATAGTTGATTACATCATACGTCTGAGACGTCCATATAGTTCTTACAATAAATCAAAGTGCGGAAAAGAAACGTAGATAAACGCGGCCTTCACAGGCAGCCGACTGGGGGTTGCCGCTAACCCACACCTAGAACTCGTCGTAGTCTTGGAACTCCTGGAAGTCTCCTTCCACAGCTTCATCTTCGCCTGAGCAGTGGTTGCAATGCTGACAACCTGGGGGGGGGGGGTTGGTGTGTAGAGCAAGGGTGAGTACACATCAACATACTCAGCAAGTATCGTGTTTGGCTGTAGTGGACTAGCTTTATGTGGGGATAAGTCAAGCAGTTGCTTTTAGTTGGTCAGATTATTACTTACTAGTAGAAAGCCAAGTTTTAGCATTAACCCAAGTTATTAACCCGATGTACCCTTTCCAAACGGAAAGAATACCACTTACCAGCACCATAGTCATAACTAAAACCATCAATCTCATTGCCACATGTACCAAAGTATCTCTGATCAAGTACCACTAATCACTGGAGCTCCCTTGGCCGCTCATAACTGTGAGCACGGCTGATATATCAGTTTTCAAACACTCTGCAGAGGTTGTGCACTTTACCCACAAGCCGTGATTCCCATTCTTCCCGGAGAGAGCTACTCCCCATTGACCACTACCTAGGTGGCCTAGCAGGGCATCACTACGTAGCCTTTACAAAGATTCCCCGGGGCTGTAGCCACCCGTTAGGTTTCCTAAATGTACCGCACTCCTCCCCAAGGACAAATCAACCTTGGCAGAGCGAGCCGCATACACCGAGCCCCATTGACGGCACGACGGCTAAGTGAACTACACCCCGGATCCTCTAATTATTCAGCTAAGGGCATCCCATTCCACCCTCATGGTTGCACTGTTTTCCCGGGCGGTCATCCATAGAACAGGTCCTTACGGAGAGGCACTCGAGAAACCGCTCGAGCCCCCTTGAAGGTCACAAGTACAACATCATCATAAGAGAAGGGAAAACAGCGTATCATAGATAATCTCATCATGTTCATTGATTAGAGTTGAGCAATAGCATAAAGCTAAACAGTAATAATCCAACCCAAATAGGTAAGCAAGGATAGGGATAACAAAAGCTAGTCAAACCTTAGGCATAAATATGTAAAGCGGGAGGTGAATTAAAGAATGAATAGGACAGAGATAGGTCAAGGGACACTTGCCTCCACCAACCGACTGCTGCTCAGGGGCTTCTCCTGCGAGTTCCTCGGGCTCTTCAACCGGATCGTTCTCTATGCGATTGCAAACATACATACATCCACACATTTAATACAAAAGAACAGTACACCATACAATAGAATGCAATAAGTAAACAGACGTTCTACGCGGGTTCGCGAGTACGGTTAAGAGAGAAAGAGGAAAAGACAGTCGAGAAACGATCACGTTACATGATTATAAATTAACCACTCGCTTAATGGAAGGAAATTTAATGTAGACACTATGTTTAGCGTAAAGTAAAGTCATGTTTCATGTCTAATTATTATAAGCAGGTGGAGATAAATAAAAAGAATGGTCGCGTGGCGAGACGCGCGACAAAGCTCTCTAAAACAAATTAAAAGTTAACGACTCGTCGCGCGACCGAGCACGCAGCGAGACACTTCGCCTTAGATACGAGGAGACGTTAAACGTCGCGCGACGAAGCGCACGACGGCATACGTCGACTAAACTGAGTCCAAAGTGGAACGTCGCGTGAATACACACGCGGCGTTACACCTTAAACAACCTGAAACAAAAATGGATCGTCGCGCGACGAAGCGCACGACGCACACAAGATAGAATCTGAATTTAGACAAATCCGTCGCGCGGCGAAGCGCGCGACGCAACACGCTAATTAACGAATAATCACCGCGAGCGCGGGCGAGCGAAGATACGGTCGGGCGAGGCCGGGACGGGAACGGGCGGCCGAGCTGGGGCCAGGGCGGTTGAACCGGCCCAGAGGGCGGTTGAACCGGCCAGGGACGGGGGTGTGCGGGCGAGCGGGGCTCGCCGCGCCGCGGGAGGGCGCCGGGCCACCACGGCCGGCCGAGCCGAGGGGCGGGGCCGCGCGCAGGGGCCGGGGATGGGCAGGGGGCGAGGCCGAGCACCGCCGGGGCCGGACGGGCGAGCCGGGGGCGGGTAGCCGAGCGCCGCCGCGGGGAGGGCCGAGCGGAGGCTGAGCGCCGCCGCGCCGAGGGAGGTCGGGCGGGCGAGGCCGCCGGGGAGGGAGGGGGAAGGGGCCGAGCGCCGCCGGGGAGGGAGACCGGGCGGGCGCCGCCGGGGAGGGAGGCCGGGGACGGGGCCGAGGGCGGGCGCCGAGCGCCGCCGCGGGGAGGGGCCGAGCGGGCGGTCCGAGCGCCGCCGCGGGCGAGCGGGCAGGGGGCCGAGCCGCCACGCCGAGGGGCCGAGCGGGGGCCGAGCGGGGGCGCCGCCGCGGGGAGGGAGGGGGGAGGGCCCGCGCGGGGGCCGGGGCGGGCAGGGGCCGCGCCGCCGCGCCGAGGGCAGCCGGGCGGAGGCCGCACCGCCGCGGGCGAGCGCCGCCGGGGTCGGAGTCGCGCACGGGCAGGGAGAGAAAGGGGGCGCGCGTGGGGAGAAGAAGAGGAGGGAGAGGGAGAGAGAGAGGAGAAGGGGAGGGGAGGGGAGCTCACCTCGGGGTCCAAAATCCGGTGATCGCCGTCTCCAAATCCTAGGGCACCACGGGGAGAGAGAGGTGGAAGAGGGAGAGGAGAGGTTGCTGCGCGGGAGATCCAAATGAGAGAGAGAGAGAGGATGGGGGCGCATGGGGGGGTTTTGGGCGCCGGGGGCGCGCAGGCCAGGGCGGGCCGGGCTGGCTGAGCTGGGCTGGGCTAAGTTGGGCTGGGCCGGGCCACTTCGCGGATCGAAAACCCACGACGAGCGCGGACCACTAAACGGACTTAAAACGCGAATCAAAATCCGGAACGGAACGAGACGAACACTCAACATCAGACAAAGAAATGTGCTTCGGCATGATGCAACACCCATGACACTTAGGTTTTGGTTTATACATGACACGGACACATGCCGTTATACTGGTTTGAAATTGGGAAGAAGGAGCAAACGGGGAAAGAGAAAAGAGAGTAACGCCCGAATTTGGTGAGAGAAAAGAAGAAAAAATTCTACCCCCAAATTCAGGGCGTTACAAACCTATCCCCCTTAAAAGAATCTCGCCCTCGAGATTCAGGGTTGGCTAGCAAAGAGCTCGGGGTATTTAGCCATCAGATCATCTTCACGCTCCCAGTTTGCTTCTTCCTCAGAGTGATGATTCCATTTGACTTTGCACATTCTGATGGTCTTCCTTCGGGTGACTCTGTCTGCAATCTCAAGGATTTGCACTGGCTTCTCAACGTAGGTCAAGTCCTCCTGGACTTCAAGACCTTCCACTGGCAACTGCTCTTCTGGCACACGCAAGCACTTCTTTAACTGAGACACATGAAAGACATCATGCACAGCAGACAAATTCTCGGGCAAACTGAGCTGATAGGCCACTTCTCCATGTCTTGCAAGAATCTGATACGGACCAATGTAGCGGGGTGCTAGCTTGCCTTTCACTCCGAATCTTCTGACTCCTCGCGAATTGTTCAGAAATCCGAGACTCAACCTATCAAACTCCTTGGCCAACTCATAAGGCATCGGACGAGCAACCATCAGATTGACTTGACTCTTTCTGCTCAAAGCATCTGTCACTACGTTTGCTTTGCCTGGATGGTAATGAATCTCCAACTCATAGTCTTTGATCAACTCTAACCATCTTCGTTGCCTCATGTTCAACTCTGACTGAGTGAATATATACTTCAGACTCTTATGATCTGTGTAAACATCACATTTCTGTCCATACAGATAGTGCCTCCATGTCTTCAGTGCACGAACCACTGCTGCCAACTCTAGATCATGGATTGGGTAATTCTTCTCATGAACCTTCAGCTGTCGGGACGAGTAAGCCACAACTCTTCCCTCTTGCATCAACACGCATCCCAAACCTGTGTAGCAAGCATCACAATACACCGAAAAGGGCTTGTGCACATCAGGCAAGACTAGGACAGGCGCTGTAGTCAACTTCTCTTTCAGCGCTTCAAAGGCCTCTTGGCATTTCTGGGTCCACTTGAACTCAACTTTGTTGCCTAGCAACGCTGTCATAGGTTTCGCAATCTTCGAAAACCCTTCAATGAATCGCCGATAATATCCGGCCATTCCAATGAAACTCTTGATTCCTCGAGCATCTGTTGGCGCTTTCCAGTTCAGAATGTCTGCCACTTTCTTCGGATCCACAGCCAATCCTTCTTTGTTGATTATATGACCCAAGAACAGGACTTCACTGATCCAGAACTCACACTTGCTCAACTTTGCATACAACTGGTGCTCTCGCAATCTCTGCAACACCATCCTCAAATGATCTGCATGCTCTTCTTCGCTTTGAGAGTAAATCAGAATGTCATCAATGAATACCACCACAAACTTATCAAGGTAATCCATGAATACACTGTTCATCAAGTTCATGAAGAACGCTGGCGCATTGGTCAAACCAAAAGACATCACTGTGAACTCATACAAACCATACTTGGAAATGAATGCCGTCTTCGGAATGTCTGAAGGTCGGATCCTGAGCTGATGATAACCTGACCTCAGATCAATCTTGGAGAACACACTGGCTCCTCTCAACTGGTCGAACAGATCTTCTATTCTGGGCAAGGGATACTTGTTCTTGATCGTGACTTCATTCAGAGCTCGATAATCGATGCACATCCTCTTGGTGCCATCTTTCTTCTCCACAAATAGGACAGGGGCGGCCCAAGGCGAGGTGCTTGGCTGAATGTAACCTTTCTCTGAAAGCTCATCAATCTGCTTCTTAAGCTCAACCAACTCTGGTCCAGATATTCTGTAAGCTCTCTTAAAGATAGGGGCGGTTCCAGGAAGAAGCTCTATGGCAAATTCAACTTTCCGCTCTGGTGGCATACCCGGTAAGTCCTTTGGAAACACATCTGGGAACTCAGACACAACCTTGATCCTCTCGATTGGGTCTGCTTTACTGCTATCGACAGCTATCTGATAACAACTTCCTTTCTTTGGCTCAGGCGGGACTAACTCGGTCACCACTTCCTCTCCTAGTGGAGACACCAACTTGATTGTCCTCTTATCACAACTGATAACAGCCTGATACTTATCTAGCCAATTCATCCCTAGGATGACATCTATTCCCTGAGTACCCATTACTATAAGGTTGGCGGGAAACGCTATCCCCCTTATTTCCACACTTATATTCAAACAAATGCTATCGGCTCGAATTCTACCACTGGCTGAGTCAATTTGAATGGGGGTTGACATGGTAGTAATTGGAAGATTATGTGCTTTTACCCATGATGCAGTAATGAAAGAATGCGTTGCTCCAGTATCAAATAACACTTCTGCAATATGGGAGTCGACTGGGAACATACCTACTATCATGCCGGGGGTCTCCTGAACTGCTTCAGCCTCCAGGTGGTTCAGCCTTCCATGATTATAGCGCGGCTGAGGGCGATTGCCTGCTCCAGGCTGAGGCACATTCTGCTTCGCTGGGGCATTGGGGCCTGACTGCTGCTGGGCTGCCTTCTTTGGACATTGCATCACCCAGTGGCCTTGCTCTCCACAGTGGAAACATGCCCTGTTTCCAACCTGAGCTGGTGCTGCCTGATTGTTCTGCTGGGTTATTGGGGCAGGAAGACGAGATGCCTGCTGATTCTGCTTCTGAAACTGACCTCCTGACTGATTGCTCTGACGGTTCTGGTACTGATGCTGAGGATACTGCCTTTGGAACTGCTGATGCTGCTGAGGTGGACGCTGGTTCTGCCTGAACTGCTGAGGTTGATTGCCTGAGAAACCAGGACGGCTGCTGCTTCCAGGCTGGGGTCCACTGATCTTGCGCTTACGATCCTCCATTTCCTTACGCTTCCTCTCCGTCATGATTGCTCTGTCAATCAGGTGCTGGAATGTCGGGAAGGTGTGATTCATCAGTTGGTACTGCAGAGGGTCAACCAAGCCTCTCAGAAAACGGTACTGTCGCTTGGCGTCGGTGTTGACATCTTCAGGAGCATAACGAGACAGCTGCAGAAACCTGTCTCGGTACTCACTGACCGACAATGGCCCTTGCTTGAGAGCCAGGAACTCCTCCTTCTTCACGGTCATCAGACCTGCAGGGACATGGTACTGACGAAAGCTTCCTCTGAACTCTTCCCAAGTGATGGCGTCAGGGTGGGCATGGGTGGCGAGGTAAGACTCCCACCATGACTGGGCTGCTCCTTTCAACAGACGGGGACCATACAGGACTTTCTCCCTGTCATCGCACTGAGCGGTATGCAACTCCCGCTCCACAGTGCGCAGCCAATCTTCAGCATCCATGGGGTCAGATGAATGAGCGAACGTTGGTGGATGACCTCTCATGAATTCAGCATGCTTGTCTCTGAGCATCTGAGGCATCTGAGGCTGAGGTGGGGCCTGCTGCTGTTGCTGCTGCTGCTGCTGAATGGCGGCCAAGGTCTGACCGATGGCTTGAACTGCCTGAGTCTGCATCAGAAACATCTGCTCGATGGACATCGGGGGCGGGGGCGGCAGGTGCTGCTGCTGGGGCACCTCATCCTGCGGAGCGGCTCGCTCCTGCTGAGCACGCCTTCCTCCTCTGCGCCTGTTCTCTGACATCTGCAGAATGCAACCACACATCAGAACTGATCTGGCAAATCTTGCAGCATAAGGAAAGAGAATAGAATTCTTCAACAGCACTGAACAGATGAGCATCTTCACTGATCTCCAACACAGACCACACAGCTTCTCAGATAAAGAGGAAAGGAGAATAATGGGTTTCCCAATTATATAACTAACTTTATTACCATAATAGATAAGCCAAAATGCAGGGGATACCCACACTCTAGTGACAATCATTACAAAGATCCAAACCAAACATAGCTCATCATGACAAACATAAATGCACAGGATACAACAAACTACCCTGTCTAACTAAGACTAACTAAAACTGAGACTAACGCTAAGACTGAAGCCTCTATGTATATATATTTCGTATTAATTACAAGATCCAACTCTAAAGATCTATGGTTCTAGAGTTATCTTGGTCTTGCAGTCGGGATTGCCATAAGACTGGTGTCCACGCTGAGGTGAGCGGTACGGGTGCTGAGTCCCGACGGGAGCGGGGGAACCACCGTCCAGGTGACGACGTTCCGCGCGCTCAGCCCGCAGCAGGGCGATCTCAGCACGAGCCCTACTCAGCTCGTCTAATGCATGGTCCAGCTCCGTGTTTAGCACGGCGGCTAGGTTGACTGTGCTGCTCAACCTAGGATTGCCCTCACCGACAGGTGAGACAATCACGCCTCCTGTGCTGCCAGATGAACGGCGGGGGTAATACTTCAGGTCAAGACCATCAGCTGCCCCACCGAAAACCGAGCAGTAGTGCGAAAGCGCACGCCATGCAGCATCTTGCATGGCTGCCTCAGCTGAGTCCCGCTCAGAGATAGAATAGTGCTCTGAGCAGACCTCAGCACCCTGGAGACTGTTCTCCGGACAGCGCACCAAGCAGGTTGCCTCCCAGCGGTCCGGGTAGACCCCGCGACTATGCTGGTAGACCACACAGCGATACTCGACGGACCAAGTATGCCGGTCAAATGCCCGACGTAGCAGGGTGTCGAGCGCATCGTGGAAGTGACACCCGCGAGCAGCGTCGCGAGTGATGGGTCGAGCAACCCATCCTTCCGGCTCAAGGTTAGCAGAGAAGTCGGTGTCGTGGCTCGAGCTGTCGTCGCCATCTCCGTCGTCTGGGTCTCCTCCAGCAGCTACTCCAGAAGCTGGGGCGCCCAGTGGTGGTGCAGGGGGCGGCTCCAGAGGAAGCACAGGGGAGCAGCTCCTCACAGACTCTATCTCCTGGTGGAGCGAGAAAGAAGAGCCCTGCTGCTCCTGCTCCTGTTGTCGACGTTCCTGCTCCTCATGCAGGTGGTGGTGCAGTCTCTCCAAGTGGCTGGACTGTCCGGCCACGGGACGGCGAAGCGGACGCTCAGCAAGGCGGGAGGGTAAGAAGGGGATGACTGACTTACGTGCAGTGTGTCTAAGTCGAGCCATCTACAAAAGACATCGCAAGCAAAAGGGTGAGAACAGAATCAATATGACCAGCAAATAATGAATCATAAGTGAATGAAGGATTAGAATAAAACATGTTTTTCAGCAAGGTATAATATATAGTAGAACATAGGTTTGGTCGGTATGACCAACTTTTGAAGGGATGACAAAGTCAAGGAAGGGACAGAGGTCTATAGTCCTTAGAACGACCATTCTACTCTAGGTTAGCGGTCCTACAGTCAGCACGGCTTTGATACCACTTATGTCACACCCGGTTTTAAAAGGCAAACCGAATGCGAACCATGTACGTGCCAGGATCAGTTATTCACGTACACAACAGTTACATAATATGGACATCATCACACAGTGCTCAAAATAGTATTAAAAGGGAATAATAGTTGATTACATCATACGTCTGAGACGTCCATATAGTTCTTACAATAAATCAAAGTGCGGAAAAGAAACGTAGATAAACGCGGCCTTCACAGGCAGCCGACTGGGGGTTGCCGCTAACCCACACCTAGAACTCGTCGTAGTCTTGGAACTCCTGGAAGTCTCCTTCCACAGCTTCATCTTCGCCTGAGCAGTGGTTGCAATGCTGACAACCTGGGGGGGGGGGGTTTGGTGTGTAGAGCAAGGGTGAGTACACATCAACATACTCAGCAAGTATCCTGTTTGGCTGTAGTGGACTAGCTTTATGTGGGGATAAGTCAAGCAGTTGCTTTTAGTTGGTCAGATTATTACTTACTAGTAGAAAGCCAAGTTTTAGCATTAACCCAAGTTATTAACCCGATGTACCCTTTCCAAACGGAAAGAATACCACTTACCAGCACCATAGTCATAACTAAAACCATCAATCTCATTGCCACCTGTACCAAAGTATCTCTGATCAAGTACCACTAATCACTGGAGCTCCCTTGGCCGCTCATAACCGTGAGCACGGCTGATATATCAGTTTTCAAACACTCTACAGAGGTTGTGCACTTTACCCACAAGCCGTGATTCCCATTCTGCCCGGAGAGAGCTACTCCCCATTGACCACTACCTAGGTGGCCTAGCAGGGCATCACTACGTAGCCTTTACAAAGATTCCCCGGGGCTGTAGCCACCCGTTAGGTTTCCTAAATGTACCGCACTCCTCCCCAAGGGACAAATCAACCTTGGCAGAGCGAGCCGCATACACCGAGCCCCATTGACGGCACGACGGCTAAGTGAACTACACCCCGGATCCTCTAATTAATCAGCTAAGGGCATCCCATTCCACCCTCATGGTTGCACTGTTTTCCCGGGCGGTCATCCATAGAACAGGTCCTTACGGAGAGGCACTCGAGAAACCGCTCGAGCCCCCTTGAAGGTCACAAGTACAACATCATCATAAGAGAAGGGAAAACAGCGTATCATAGATAATCTCATCATGTTCATTGATTAGAGTTGAGCAATAGCATAAAGCTAAACAGTAATAATCCAACCCAAATAGGTAAGCAAGGATAGGGATAACAAAAGCTAGTCAAACCTTAGGCATAAATATGTAAAGCGGGAGGTGAATTAAAGAATGAATAGGACAGAGATAGGTCAAGGGACACTTGCCTCCACCAACCGACTGCTGCTCAGGGGCTTCTCCTGCGAGTTCCTCGGGCTCTTCAACCGGATCGTTCTCTATGCGATTGCAAACATACATACATCCACACATTTAATACAAAAGAACAGTACACCATACAATAGAATGCAATAAGTAAACAGACGTTCTACGCGGGTTCGCGAGTACGGTTAAGAGAGAAAGAGGAAAAGACAGTCGAGAAACGATCACGTTACATGATTATAAATTAACCACTCGCTTAATGGAAGGAAATTTAATGTAGACACTATGTTTAGCGTAAAGTAAAGTCATGTTTCATGTCTAATTATTATAAGCAGGTGGAGATAAATAAAAAGAATGGTCGCGTGGCGAGACGCGCGACAAAGCTCTCTAAAACAAATTAAAAGTTAACGACTCGTCGCGCGACCGAGCACGCAGCGAGACACTTCGCCTTAGATACGAGGAGACGTTAAACGTCGCGCGACGAAGCGCACGACGGCATACGTCGACTAAACTGAGTCCAAAGTGGAACGTCGCGTGAATACACACGCGGCGTTACACCTTAAACAACCTGAAACAAAAATGGATCGTCGCGCGACGAAGCGCACGACGCACACAAGATAGAATCTGAATTTAGACAAATCCGTCGTGCGGCGAAGCGCGCGACGCAACACGCTAATTAACGAATAATCACCGCGAGCGCGGGCGAGCGAAGATACGGTCGGGCGAGGCCGGGACGGGAACGGGCGGCCGAGCTGGGGCCAGGGCGGTTGAACCGGCCCAGAGGGCAGTTGAACCGGCCAGGGACGGGGGCGCGCGAGCGAGCGGGGCTCGCCACGCCGCGGGAGGGCGCCGGGCCACCACGGCCGACCGAGCCGAGGGGCGGGGCCGCGTGCAGGGGTCGGGGACGGGCAGGGGGCGAGGCCGAGCGCCGCCGGGGCCGGACGGGCGAGCCGGGGGCGGGGAGCCGAGCGCCGCCGGGGCCGGACGGGCGAGCCGGGGGCGGGGAGCCGAGCGCCGCCGCGGGGAGGGCCGAGCGGAGGCCGAGCGCCACCGCGCCGAGGGAGGCCGCCGGGGAGGGAGGGGGAAGGGGCCGAGCGCCGCCGGGGAGGGAGACCGGGCGGGCGCCGCCGGGGAGGGAGGCCGGGGACGGGGCCGAGGGCGGGCGCCGAGCGCCGCCGCGGGGAGGGGCCGAGCGGGCGGGCCGAGCACCGCCGCGGGCGAGCGGGCAGGGGGCCGAGCCGCCACGCCGAGGGGCCGAGCGGGGGCCGAGCGGGGGCGCCGCCGCGGGGAGGGAGGGGGGAGGGGCCGCGCGGGGGCCGGGGCGGGCAGGGGCCGCGCCGCCGCGCCGCCGCGCCGCCGCAGGCGAGCGCCGCCGGGGTCGGAGTCGCGCACGGGCAGGGAGAGAAAGGGGGCGCACGTGGGGAGAAGAAGAGGAGGGAGAGGGAGAGAGAGAGGAGAAGGGGAGGGGAGGGGAGCTCACCTCGGGGTCCAAAATCCGGTGATCGCCGTCTCCAAATCCTAGGGCACCACGGGGAGAGAGAGGTGGAAGAGGGAGAGGAGAGGTTGCTGCGCGGGAGATCCAAATGAGAGAGAGAGAGAGAGGATGGGGGCGCATGGGGGGGTTTTGGGCGCCGGGGGCGCGCAGGCCAGGGCGGGCCGGGCCAGCTGAGCTGGGCTAGGCTAAGTTGGGCTGGGCCGGGCCACTTCGCGGATCGAAAACCCACGACGAGCGTGGACCACTAAACGGACATAAACGCGAATCAAAATCCGGAACGGAACGAGACGAACACTCAACATCAGACAAAGAAATGTGCTTCGGCATGATGCAACACCCATGACACTTAGGTTTTGGTTTATACATGACACGGACACATGCCGTTATACTGGTTTGAAATTGGGAAGAAGGAGCAAACGGGGAAAGAGAAAAGAGAGTAACGCCCGAATTTGGTGAGAGAAAAGAAGAAAAAATTCTACCCCCAAATTCAGGGCGTTACATTATTATTTCCCTAAGTGTTATTTACAAGTACATAATCATAGATCAATTTATTATATTGTGACCTATAATTTAGAACAAAGATGAACTCATGCAATACCTATCATTAATTTCACAAGCTTAAACAAGTTTAAATCTCTAAGGTTCTCCTTTATTTATTTATTAAATAAATAAAACATACACCTACATTAGTTCATATTCAATCCTAAAAATTAGAGTGTGCACACAGTAAGTGAAACCATTTTATTTAAACAGAGAATAATTCTATGAATATTTTGCAAATTGAATCACTAAATTTGGAGTTCATATGCAAAAGTTATGAAATAAAAAAGTTTGGGAATTCAAAATATGAAATTAGGGCCAATTCTGTGAATATTTAAAAGTCCAGGGCTAAATCTGCAAGATTACAGGGGCCTACGCGCGAAAACCAGGGACGGCAGGTTGATTTCCAATAAACCGAGGGTCTCTTTATGAAAACTACCGCGCGTAGGGGTATCAGATGAATCTAACCGTCAGATCTAAAACTAATGGCTGAGATTGGATCTGCGGCCGAGGGCACGCGCGCGCGGGCGGGCGAGCGCTGACAGGCTGGCCAGGGGCGTCAGCAACCAAGGGGGCACACTGACCAAGCTGGCCCAGCGGTAGGGGACATGGGCGCTGATAGGTAGGCTAAGGGTGCAGGGCGCGCGTGCGCGAAGCGGTACCCGCGGTCTGGGTCGTGCGATAAGGATCGGACGGAGGGGATTAGAAGCAGGCCAAGGGCGTAGGGCACTCGTGCGCGAAGCGGTACCCGCAGTCCGGGCCGTGCGATCAGGATCGGATGGAGGGGATTAGACCGGGGAGGGGTGAACGGCTGCGGGCGGCGCTGCTCCTCTCCTCGGCGGTAAGGTCGCCGGAGTTGAGGTAGAAGTGAGCTAGGGGGGTTCCGGGGTCGCCGGAGTTGGGCAGAGAGGAAGAGGGCGCCACAACGAACTCAATGGCGGGGAAGGGGCCATGAATCCATGGGCAGAGAGGGGAGAACGATGATGAGAAAGCCTCAGGCGGGCCGGAGTAACTCCGGTGAGCCATTCCGGCCACGAGGACGGGACTTAAGGCGCGCTAAGGCCTGGGCTAACTTCAGCAGAGGTAGGGGTGACACAGGGACCTACTCCGGTGAACTAGACTGGGCTAAATCAGCCGGCCACCGCGCTAGCACGGCGGACCGCCGTGGCCGAGCACCGGCGATGGTGAAATTGGCCAAACACAGGGCGCAATAGGAGAAATTGGGCACAGGGACGGGTGTCTCACCTCGGGGCGGAGCTCGATGAGGCTTGGGGCAGTCTCCGGCGAGCTGGATGGCCGGGAACGCGGGTCCAGGTCTCCGGCGGCGGCTGGCGGCGTGGGCAGAGCGCGAGAGAGGGTGAAGCTGAGCAAAATGAGGCGAGGGGTGTGCGCGGGGCACTGACGGGGCTCTAAGAAGGGAGCTAGGCGCGTGGGCGGGCGTCGTGGCCGAGAAATCCGGTGACGTGCGTGAGTGCGCATGCGCCGGTCGACAACGAGCGCGGAGGGGGCAGAGCTCACAGGGCAGGCCCACGGCGCAGAGAGAGAAGAAAGGGGTGCGCGGGGCAATGACTCGGCGACTGGTGATCCGGGCCCACGAGACAAAGTGAGAAAGGGAGCGCGCGGGTGAAGACAAACGGCGCCGACAGGTTGGCCCCAGCGGGCACAGAGCGAGAGAGGGAGCACGCGCGGGAGAGGGGAACTGCCGCTGACAGGCGGGGTCCGCCTATCAGGCGGCGCGGGCGCGCGGCTTGGTTGGGCTAGTGGGCCGACTGGGCTGCTTTCTCCTTTTCTTTTTCTATGGATTTTCTAATTCCTTTTCTATTTCTTTTTCTATAGGGTTTTCAAATACAAATTCAAACTAGGTTTCAAATTCAAATAAATTCAAACTTGTACAACACTTCAAAGAATATTTTAAGCTCAGCATGATGCAACATATCATGACTCATAAGGTTTTGACAAAAATAAATAATTAACCTCCACTAGTTTAAGCTATTTCTAATCAAAAAGGAAAAAGGAAGAAAGAATCTAGAGAGAGAGAAAGCCTAGAGTGAGAAAAAGAAGAGTAACATATGATTTTGGGTGATAATTAGAAAGAAATTTTATACCCCCAAAATCAGGGTGTTACAGCACGCCACCACGTGCGAAACAGCACATAGAGAGACGAGGAAAAACTAAATAAGTGACATGTTTATACTAACAAAGGTTAAATTAATAGAAAGTAGTTAAGTTAATATTTACCATGTTAATATTTATTGTACACTACACATTTAATCTAGTTAGAATATTAATCAAATAAATATTAGTCGAGCAAGTCTTAAGTTAATTATCTAAAATATGCGACCCGACAAGTTAACGTTACTAACATGAGTTATAGACGAAACTAATTTATTATCACACGCAGACGCTGCGCGACACACGAACCAGACGCGTGGCACGAACACGCGAAGGAAATGTCGACGACACGCAAACATCGCGTGAATGGCACGCGAACATGCACGCGATATCATGCAGGCGACGCGATAGCGCGCAACGATGCGTGACGACGCGCCGACACATGCGATGTACGCACATGACATGCGACAACGCGTGCGGCACGCAAGAACGCGAGAATAACGCATGAACTATACGCACGAACAACACCGCGACGGCGAGCGTCACACGTGCAAACAGCGCGTAGACAGTGCGACGACGCACATGACTGACAAGAGTCGCTAACAGACATCGTGTTTATACTAAACACTAAATACTGAGAGCACCTAGAGGGGGGTGAATAGGTGATCCTATGAAATCAAACACTAAATAGCCACAAAACTTAGTTATTAAAGTGTTAGCTCAACTAAGTAGTTTCGAAGCGAGTTCTTGTGGATAAAATAGTCACAGAGAAGGCAACACAAGAGACACACGATTTTTATCCCGTGGTTCGGCCAAGTAACACTTGCCTACTTCCAAGTTGTGGCGTCCCAATGGACGAGGCTTACATTCAACTAGGGGTGGATAACGAGCCAGCTCGGCTCGGCTCGTCCGAGTTCGAGCTGGCTCGTTAAGCTAACGAGCCAGCTCGGCTCGGCTCGTTAAGGTAACGAGCCACAGAGTCAGCTCGGCTCGGCTCGTTTACGAGCTCGAGCTGGCTCGTTTAGCTCGCGAGCCAGAGCAGAAAAAAATAAAATGTATATAATAATTATTTTTTAGTTAATTTCAAACTAATTTAACAATAGAAAATAATAATTATACTCATAGTTTCACAAACCACGTCAATATAACACCAAATTAGCACAATTCATCACTCATTAATTCACAATTCACATACATGCTCATCAGTTTAACCCATAATTATATTTGCATAAACCAAATTAACACATAGACATAGTTCATTAATCATTAGTTTAATTCATAGGCCATAAACACCTCACATATATATAACATGTTCATCAATTATTTTGTAAATGATATGCATATAGTTTCGTTTTGCTGGAATATGGTAGCTCGTTTAGCTCGCGAGCTGGCTCATTAACGAACCGAGCTGGCTCATTAACGAACCGAGCTAGGATGTTAGCTCAGCTCGTGAAAAAATTCAAACGAGCCGATCCGAGCCGAGCCGAGCTGACCACGAACCGAGCGAGCCAGCGAGCCACGAGTATTTCGTCCAGCCCTACATTCAACCCCTTTCAAGCGATCCAATGATCAACTTGAATACCACGACTTTCTGCCTTAGTCTTTTTCCCATTTGCGAGGAATTTCCACAATTTGGAGTCTCTCGCCCTTACAATTGAGATCACAAAGAAAGCACAGAGTAAGGTTGGGAAGAGCAACACACACAAGACCCAAATACGCAGCACAACCATGCACACAAGTGAAGACTTGAGCTCAAATGACAACTCAGGGAGTGCACAACTCGAATGGAGCCCAAATCACTAACACAATGAAGCGAATGCGCGAGAGTGGAGTCTGGATGCTTGAGTATACTTAGAGAATGCTTGGGTAGCTCCTCCATGCGCCTAGGGTTCCCTTTTATAGCCCTAAGGCAGCTAGGAGCCGTTGGAGGCAAACTTGGAAGGTCATCCTTGCCTTCTGTCGAGTGGCGCACCGGATAGTTCAGTGCACCACCGGACAGCTACTGTAGCCTGTCCGGTGCGTAATTTCCTTCCAGTCGACCGTTGCAGCTTTGGGGCCGTTGGCGCACCGGACACTGTCCGGTGCACACCGAACAGTTCGGTGTACCAACTGACCGTTGGAGCAGTCCACGTGTTGCGCGAAGATTGCGTGGCCGATCGTTGGCGCTGACGACCGTTGGCTCACTGGACAGTCTTGTGAATTTTAGTCGTACGCCGCCGTCAATTCCCGAGAGCGACATTTTCATCGGAGACCAGCCTGGCGCACCGGACACTGTCCAGTGCACCACCAGACAGTCCGGTGCACCTGACCAGAGTTGTTGTTTGGCTGCACACAGCCAAGTCTTTTCCAATTTGTTTCTTTTCTTCTCTGCTCTATTTCTAACAGTTATACAAATATATTAGTATACAAAAACCAATTACTAAGTCTAGAAACATACCTTGTTATATGATTTGTACTTCTTGCTTGTTTAGCACATAGCAACTCACTCACTATGTGTTGGACACTTAATCACCAAAACATTATAGAAATGGCCCGAGGGCACATTTCCCTTTCAATCTCCCCCTTTTTGGTGATTTATGCCAACACATCAAAAAACAACAAAATAAGTGCAACATCAATGCAATTGAAGACCAAATTTTCTTTGCTTATGATTTGGCATATTTGGATCGTTCTTTGCCACCACTTGGTTTGTTTTTGTAAATCAAATCCTTTTTCCTATCTCTAAGTCAAACACACTTGTTTGAGCAAATCAAGAGATATTCCAATGGAAAAATTGATCAAGTACCAAAAACTCCCCTTTTTCTCATAATAAAAAATTTTTCCCCACAAGAGACCAAATTTTGCAATAAGAGTATTGTGGACAAATCAAAAGTTCTAACCCCATTTTCAAAAATCACAAGTGGTTGGCTGATCCATTTGCTTTGGCCTTGATTTCTCCCCCTTTGGCATTAAACACCAAAACAGGATCATTTTTGGCCCTTTAACTCCATTGCCTCACCAAAAATGTCAATTAAGAGCAAAAAGGCAATGAGAGCATAAGTATGAACTTGGAGGTGAGTACACTAATACCGGAGTGCAGTGGAATTCTTTGCATTGTCCAAGTTCACCTTTTCCTTTCAATGCACGTTTGAGACTACATCAAGTATACTCAAATACAAGGTTAATCTCAAAGGGTCAAGTTGTAGCACATCTCCCCTTAAATATGTGCACCATTTGCATATGGACTTGTGAGGTCCGGGGAGGTCATGTTCAACTTGAGCACCACAAATATACGATAAGTAATGTAAATGCTTCAAAGTAACATGATCAAAGACATAAAACACATGTATGCTATATATCAATCCAAGTTACGCGAATCTAAGACATTTAGCTCACTACGCAACCTGCAAAAGGTTTTCTCATCCAACAACTTGGTAAAGATATCGGCTAGCTGGTTCTCGGTGCTAATATGGTACACCTCGATATCTCCCTTTTGCTGGTGGTCTCAGGAAGTGATGCCGGATGTCTATGTGCTTAGTGCGGCTGTGTTCAACAGGATTATCTGCCATGCAGATTGCACTCTCATTGTCACATAGGAGTGGGACTTTGCTAAGATTGTAGCCAAAGTCCCGGAGGGTTTGCCTCATCCAAAGTAGTTGCGCGCAACACTGTCCTGCGGCAACATATTCGGCCTCAACGGTGGATAGGGCAACAGATGTCTGTTTCTTGGAACTCCAAGACACTAGGGACCTTCCTATAAATTGGCACGTCCCTCTTATACTCGTCCTATCTACCTTGCACCTGGCATAATCGGAGTCTAAGTATCCAATCAAGTCAAAGGTAGACCCCTTTGGATACCAGATCCCGAAGCAAGGCATAGAAACTAAATATCTAAGAATTCGATTAGCGACCACAAGGTGACATTCCTTGGGGTCGGATTGGTATCTAGCACACATGCATACACTTAGCATAATGTCCGGTCTACTAGCACATAAATAAAGCAGTTGTAATACTCAAAAGTGCAATAATGAGAACAGAGATAATCTCAGTAATTTGTGTCCTCTACTTGTCATCGCATGTGAATACCATATTTAAAGACAAATAACTAATAAAAGTTATATCACTAAAATATGAATCATGCTGGGTTTTTATGTTGTGTGCATTTTGTGATAATATAAAAATAAGGTAGAAATAAATATGATAATACCCAAATTAGAATTTAAACCCTAAAAGAAATTCTAGAATTGAAACCAAAAAAAAAGAAAAGAAAATATATACAAAATGAATATTATAAATAAAGGTAATTAAAATATGTTCAAATTATACATTCTTAATCTGGGGATGAATTACCACATGGTGGAATTTGAAATTTGAATTCAAATTGAATTTAGAAAGGAAGAGAATAGAAATAGAAAATAATAAAAGAAAAATGGAGTATGGGCTCAGTTCCTCGTTTTCGGCCCACTCCCGAATGCCATCGCGCGCGACTCACTGCCATGTGGGTCCTGGACTACCGGTCGTCATCTCCGCGGAAATGGCGCTGCGTGCACGGATCTCTCCACTTCTTGCGCGAATTCCGCCAGTTCCGCGCTTGCGAGGTCTTGGGCACCTGGTTATAAACTCGGCCGCCGCCTTACTCCGCCCTACGCTTCGAGATCCTGGGCCGCATTGGAGTCGTTTTTGTGCAGCTACAGATAGGTGAGAGATTTAATTCCGCCAGTGCTGTTCTTCCTCCCGGTGGCGCTCTATCGCATCGATTGCTGGAGATTGTTGGTCGGGAGGATGCGCTAGGGAGTGGTAGTCATGGCTATCGGTCGATTCGGTCGCAGAGATTCCTTCGGGCGGGGCGATTTCTCGCCGATATCGAAGAAATACCACCGGGCCACCGACTTCCATGGGCAGTGCGCGTCAGAGAACCATTGGAGGTAAGAAGTTTCCGAATCGATTCGTGTTGTTCACCGTATTGCATAGCGCGTAGTAGTGGAGGATTGGGGATGAAACGTCAGCCGTTAGATTCGGATCCAGCGGGCGTGTCATGATCTAGGTACTTTAAAATCCGGGGCGTCCCTCAAAAATCCGATGGCCATGGTTTTATGGCAAGTCCATCTATTCTACACCGTTGGTTGGCAATCCTACAGCTCTGGGTGAACCATACCCCTTCGCCCAGACGTTTTAACAAATGAGCCCCTGCGTTTTCTAGAAAACAACCCGCAGTCCATGTAGTAGTAGTCTGTGTCTCGGTAATCTTACGACAGAGCCCCCTGAGTTTTCCAGGAATTGACGCCTAGTCCAGAGCGTATTTAAAATAAGTAAATGAATTAGTAAATGCAATTTTAATACAAAAACAATTGCTAGAACTTGGAAAATTCATATCTAATTCATTTTAAATCCAAATTGAGCCATTCCAATTTCTAAAATTTTGTAATAAGATTCTCTATCACTTAGTGTCTCTGTTTTGACATAAAAACAGTAAGAAAATTAATTTAGCATTTAATCCTATTTCAAGCACATTAAATCTTAGGAAATTCATAATTTGAAATATATAACTCCAAATTTAATGATTCCAGTTCCTATGATCTCATTTTAATGTGTAGATTTTTACTGTATATTTTATTTACATGTTTGGTGTGATGTTGATTTTTGCTATACTATGTATGTATTGTGTTGATGCGAGTAGACGAGCAAGCCACTGTGGAATCTGAGGTTCAACAAGTAGAGATAGCTGAGCAGGAGCTCATTGAAGGCAAGTTGTGCCCTTGATCACTTACTTTTCCCAGCCATGTTCTTATTAATTATAATGATCTGCATAGGTTAATTTTGATGGGATCCTTTAGGTTACCCCAGTTTTGGTTATCTTTATACCTTGTTCACCCCTGAAATATTTTTGGGTAGTACCTGCTATTGCTTTATGTGGATTTGGGTATGAAGATACACTATTCATGATTACTCTTTTATTATCTTTTTATTATTACTGCTCATGTTAAGATCATTATGTTAATGGGAACATGGAGCGACCACCCGGGAAAACAGTGCTACCACAAGGGTATAATGGGACGCCCTTGGCTGATTAACTAGGAAAGCTAGTGGAGGTCTTCCTTACCCGAAAGGGGCAAGGGCAGTAGGGGAGTGGTCAGTGTAGGGAGGTCCTTGGTTGATTTTGCTGCTATGGCGGTCAGGCAAGAACCCTGCACTGGAGCTTCCTATAAACTGTAGCGGGATTTCTAAAGCTAGTGGAACTTTGTAAAGGCCTCGTAGTGTTACCCTGCCTCGCCTCCTCGGTAGAGGTGTATGGGATTGGCCATCTCTTGGCAGATGGGTAACATGACTTGTGGGTAAAGATGCGCAACCTCTGCAGAGTGTAAAACTAGTATACTAGCCGTGCTCACGGTCAAGAGCGGCTCGGACCCTCACATGATTAATTTATGGAACTTAAATTTAATTGGACATTTGCATCGCATTTGGGATTATTTTACTATTACTTTATTTATTATTATTAAGGTTTGGTATTTATTTACACTTAGTAAATGCTAATAAAATTTTGACCAACTTATAAAAGCAATGCTCAGCTTCAGCCTTTATTCCATTGATCAGCCTTACACTACATGAACTCCCACCTTTGGTGAGTTCATGCCACATTATTCCCCACAACTTGTTGAGCGATGAACGTATGTGAGCTCACTCTTGCTGTCTCACCCCCCCCCCCCCACAGGAGAAGAACAGGTGGTCGAAGAGGAGTCGCCTAACACTGAGGCATTCGACTTGATCTAGGTGGCGTTTCTCAGTCGACATTGGCGCCAACGATCCTTAGTTCGTTTTACATTTATTCCTTTACTTTGTAATAAGTCTTCCGCTATGTAATAATTACTCTGATGTTTTATGACATTTATCTCTATACACTCTGTTATTATATATGTTGTCTTCTTGGCGCATGTATGAGATGCACCCGGCTTTGTTCCTTAAAACCGGGTGTTACAGAAGTGGTATCAGAGGAAATGTTGACTGTAGGACGAAACCTAGATAGAAATGGACAACCCTTACCTACTTATCTCATTCTGATTCATTCTACACTTACCTTACTCTGATTCTTTCTACACTTACCTTGATCCTGTCTCACCTTCTACTGTTTTACTCTGATCATTCTTACATTTTCTATTCCGATACAAGACGGATTTCACACCTTGGAATCCCTACCCCTGTGACATTTTTAAGAGATAGGAAGCCTAAGACAAAAATCGAAACTATTTTCTATATTTAAAAACGTTGTTTGATTGTTCTGATGATAAATGCCTGATTTGCTTCTTTGATTGATTGAAATAGTATAGATGGGCATCTTAGCATGTACCACAATAAGGTAATGAATTAGCTTTAGTAGGTTACACACTTAGCTAATAAATCCCCTAAAGTAACATGCTTCGTAATCACTGCCTTGTCTACAATCCTTTCTTTCTTACCCTGTATTTCCAACCCAGATGGGCTACCCCTATAGTGTTAGAAGAGAACACTATAGATGTGATCCTTGGTATGTCGTGGTTAAGAAAAGTAAAGGCAGTTTATACACCGTGCTAAAGGAACCATAGAACTCACCAGTTCCAAAGGAGAAAGATTTGAAGTTGAAATTGCAGTAACTACCACCATCAGACTAGCGGCATTCTTAGTAGATGAGAAGTTTATTGCATCCATGCGGATTGGGAATTTTTTTCGGATGTCTTTCCAGAGGAGTTACCAGGATGCCACCAGATACGGAAGTTGAGTTTGTCATTGATCCCTTACCTGAGACTGCTCCTATTTCTAAACGGCCATACATGATGTCCATAGAAGAGCTAAAGGAACTTAAGAAGCAATTAACGGAATTACAAGAGGATGGGTACATTCGTCCAAGTTCTTCACCTTGTGGAGCGTTAGTTCTATTTGTACAGAAGAAAGATGGATCGCAAGGGATGTGCGTGGATTAAAGGTCCCTTAATGGTGTCACTATGAAGAACAAGTATCCATTACCCCGCATTGAAGATTTATTTGATCGGATTAGAGGTGCAAGGGTGTTCTCTAAGATTGACCTCAGATCGGGTTATCACCAAATGAAGATTAGGCCATCGGATATTCCCAAGACGGATTTCTCGACCCGATATTGTTTATATGAGTTCACCGTTATGTCATTTGGACTAACTAATGCACCAGCCTATTTTATGGATCTGAAGAATAAGTTGTTCATGATATGGACAGATTCATCATGGTTTTCATCGACGATGTTTTTTTATTCCAAGAGTGAAAGTGATCATGAGGAACACCTGAGATTGGTGCTACAGAAGCTGCGAGATAATCAACTCTACGCCAAGTTTAGCAAATGCGAGTTTTGGATTGACAAGGTGCCATTCCTTGGACATATTATTTCTAATGGAGGAATAGCAGTGGATCCTGCTAAAGTGAAGGAGATAATGGAGTGGAGAGTGCCCACTACAGTTACTGAGATTCGGAGTTTCTTGGGACTGGCAGGATACTATCAGAGATTTATTGAAGGATTTTCTAAGATTGCTAAGCCTATGACCTCACTTCTGAAGAAGGGAAGAGAGTTTAAGTGGGACGAGAAGTGCCAAGATAGTTTTGATCAATTAAAGAAAAGATTGATGTCGCCACCAGTGTTGGTTATGCCAGATCTACAGAAGGGATTTGATATTTATTGTGATGCATGTGGCTAAGGCTTGGAATGTGTGCTCATGCAAGAAGGACATGTGATCGCCTACGCGTCTCGTTAGTTACGGAAACATGAACTGAACTACCCCACTCATGACTTGGAACTGGCTGCTGTTGTGCATGCACTTAAGATTTGGAGACACTACATCATGGGAACCAAGTGCCAAGTATACACGGATCATAAGAGTTTGAAGTACATATTCACTCAGAAGGATCTCAACCTTAGGCAACGTCGTTGGATGGAGCTTATTAAGGACTATAATTTGGAAATTCACTATCACCCGGGCAAGGCGAATTTGGTTGCAGATGCCTTGAGTCGAAAGGAGCATGTTCATTCAGTTGTTGTTGCCCAGCTACCCGATGAGATTGTTGAGGATTTCAGGAGACTTAACCTGGGGGTAGTTGCTCACACTGAAGGAGTTACTATTGATGTGGAACCTACCTTGGAGCGATAAATCTGCAGAAGGATAGATTGGTGATGCCAAGATACAAGAGATTAGAAATTTGATTACTGAAGGTCGAGGTCTGAAATTCACAGAGGATGAGCAAGGCACCGTATGGTTCAAGGATCAGATATGTGTTCCTGAGATTGATAGCCTTCGTGAGACTATGCTAAAGGAAGCCATGACTTGGATTATTCTATTCATCCTGGGAGTACCAAGATGTATCAGGATTTGAAGCAAAAATACTTGTGGTGTGAAGAGAGAAGAGAGATGTGGCTATGTGCGATGTGTGTCAAAGAGTTAAGGCAGAACACCAAAGACAAGCTGGACTATTATACCCATTAAAGATACCTGAGTGGAAGTGGGAAGAGATTGGTATGGATTTTATTACTGGGTTGCCTCACACTCGAAAGGATATGATTCTATATGGGTTATTATGGATAGCCTAACCAAAGTGGCTCATTTCATTCCGGTCAAGACTACTTATAAGTAATCTCAATCGGTTTAAGTTATATATGGCTCGGATTATGTCTCTACACGGTTACCAAAGATCGTTTTGGATAGAGGATCACAGTTTACCTCCAGATTTTGGAAAAGTTTTCAAGAGAATGTGGATACAAGATTGAATTTTAGTTCGGCTTACCATCCCCAGACTGATGGGCAGACTGAGAGGACTAACCAAGTGCTAGAGGATATGTTAAGAGCTTGTGCTCTTAAGCATGGTGGAAGTTGGGATAAGAGTTTGCCTTATGCGGAGTTCTCTTACAATAATAGCTATCAGGCCAGTTTGAAGATGTCACCGTTTGAGGCTTTGTATGGCAGAAAGTGCAGGACTCCACTGTATTGGGATCAAACTTGTGAAAGGCAGTTGTTTGGACATGAGATTATACAAGAAGCGGAAGAACAAGTTCAGCAAATTAGGGAGAATTTGAGAACTGCACAGTCCAGGCAGAAAAGCTATGCTGATACCCGGAGAAGACTACTTGAGTTTAAAGAGGGAGATTATGTCTATTTGAAGGTGTCACCACTCCGGGGTATGAGGAGATTCAAAGTCAAAGGAAAGTTGTCCCCTCGCTTTATTGGACCCTTCTTAATCTTAAAGCGAGTGGGTGAGGTTGCATATCGATTGGAGCTACCGGGTCATCTTGCGGATGTTCATGATGTATTTCATGTATCTCAGCTGAAGAAATGTCTCAGGGTACCTGAGGAGCAACTACCAATGGAGGACCTTAGCGTTCAAGATGACCTGACTTATGCTGAGTACCCCATCAAGATTTTGGGTACTTTGACTCGAGTTACGAGGAATAAGGTTATAAAGATGTGCAAAGTGCAATGGAGCCACCATGGCGAAGATGAAGCAACTTGGGAAAGAGAAGAAGAGCTTCGGATAGATTTTCCCCACCTTTTCTCTCGTTCTTCCTAAATCTCGAGGACGAGATTATTTTTAAGGGGGGTAGGATTTGTAATACTCAAAATTGCAATAATGAGAACAGAGATAATCTCAGTAATTTGTGTCCTCTACTTGTCATCGCATGTGAATACCATATTTAAAGACAAATAACTAATAAAAGTTATATCACTAAAATATGAATCATGCTGGGTTTTTATGTTGTGTGCATTTTGTGATAATATAAAAATAAGGTAGAAATAAATATGATAATACCCAAATTAGAATTTAAACCCTAAAAGAAATTCTAGAATTGAAACCAAAAAGAAAAGAAAAGAAAATATATACAAAATGAATATTATAAATAAAGGTAATTAAAATATGTTCAAATTATACATTCTTAATCTGGGGATGAATTACCACATGGTGGAATTTGAAATTTGAATTCAAATTGAATTTAGAAAGGAAGAGAATAGAAAAAGAAAATAATAAAAGAAAAATGGAGTATGGGCTCAGTTCCTCGTTTTCGGCCCACTCCCGAATGCCATCGCGCGCGACTCACTGCCATGTGGGTCCTGGACTACCGGTCGTCATCTCCGCGGAAATGGCGCTGCGTGGACGGATCTCTCCACTTCTTGCGCGAATTCCGCCAGTTCCGCGCTTGCGAGGTCTTGGGCACCGGGTTATAAACTCGGTCGCCGCCTTACTCCGCCCTACGCTTCGAGATCCTGTGCCGCATTGGAGTCGTTTTTGTGCAGCTACAGATAGGTGAGAGATTTAATTCCGCCAGTGCTGTTCTTCCTCCCGGTGGCGCTCTATCGCATCGATTGCTGGAGATTGTTGGTCGGGAGGATGCGCTAGGGAGTGGTAGTCATGGCTATCGGTCGATTCGGTCGCAGAGATTCCTTCGGGCGGGGCGATTTCTCGCCGATATCGAAGAAATACCACCGGGCCACCGACTTCCATGGGCAGTGCGCGTCAGAGAACCATTGGAGGTAAGAAGTTTCTGAATCGATTCGTGTTGTTCACCGTATTGCATAGCGCGTAGTAGTGGAGGATTGGGGATGAAACGTCAGCCGTTAGATTCGGATCCAGCGGGCGTGTGATGATCTAGGTACTTTAAAATCCGGGGCGTCCCTCAAAAATCCGATGGCCATGGTTTTATGGCAAGTCCATCTATTCTACACCGTTGGTTGGCAATCCTACAGCTCTGGGTGAACCATACCCCTTCGCCCAGACGTTTTAACAAATGAGCCCCTGCGTTTTCTAGAAAACAACCCGCAGTCCATGTAGTAGTAGTCTGTGTCTCGGTAATCTTACGACAGAGCCCCCTGAGTTTTCCAGGAATTGACGCCTAGTCCAGAGCGTATTTAAAATAAGTAAATGAATTAGTAAATGCAATTTTAATACAAAAACAATTGCTAGAACTTGGAAAATTCATATCTAATTCATTTTAAATCCAAATTGAGCCATTCCAATTTCTAAAATTTTGTAATAAGATTCTCTATCACTTAGTGTCTCTGTTTTGACATAAAAACAGTAAGAAAATTAATTTAGCATTTAATCCTATTTCAAGCACATTAAATCTTAGGAAATTCATAATTTGAAATATATAACTCCAAATTTAATGATTCCAGTTCCTATGATCTCATTTTAATGTGTAGATTTTTACTGTATATTTTATTTACATGTTTGGTGTGATGTTGATTTTTGCTATACTATGTATGTATTGTGTTGATGCGAGTAGACGAGCAAGCCACTGTGGAATCTGAGGTTCAACAAGTAGAGATAGCTGAGCAGGAGCTCATTGAAGGCAAGTTGTGCCCTTGATCACTTACTTTTCCCAGCCATGTTCTTATTAATTATAATGATCTGCATAGGTTAATTTTGATGGGATCCTTTAGGTTACCCCAGTTTTGGTTATCTTTATACCTTGTTCACCCCTGAAATATTTTTGGGTAGTACCTGCTATTGCTTTATGTGGATTTGGGTATGAAGATACACTATTCATGATTACTCTTTTATTATCTTTTTATTATTACTGCTCATGTTAAGATCATTATGTTAATGGGAACATGGAGCGACCACCCGGGAAAACAGTGCTACCACAAGGGTATAATGGGACGCCCTTGGCTGATTAACTAGGAAAGCTAGTGGAGGTCTTCCTTACCCGAAAGGGGCAAGGGCAGTAGGGGAGTGGTCAGTGTAGGGAGGTCCTTAGTTGATTTTGCTGCGATGGCGGTCAGGCAAGAACCCTGCACTGGAGCTTCCTATAAACTGTAGCGGGATTTCTGAAGCTAGTGGAACTTTGTAAAGGCCTCGTAGTGTTACCCTGCCTCGCCTCCTCGGTAGAGGTGTATGGGATTGGCCATCTCTTGGCAGATGGGTAACATGACTTGTGGGTAAAGATGCGCAACCTCTGCAGAGTGTAAAACTAGTATACTAGCCGTGCTCACGGTCATGAGCGGCTCGGACCCTCACATGATTAATTTATGGAACTTAAATTTAATTGGACATTTGCATCGCATTTGGGATTATTTTACTATTACTTTATTTATTATTATTAAGGTTTGGTATTTATTTACACTTAGTAAATGCTAATAAAATTTTGACCAACTTATAAAAGCAATGCTCAGCTTCAGCCTTTATTCCATTGATCAGCCTTACACTACATGAACTCCCACCTTTGGTGAGTTCATGCCACATTATTCCCCACAACTTGTTGAGCGATGAACGTATGTGAGCTCACTCTTGCTGTCTCACACCCCCCCCCACAGGAGAAGAACAGGTGGTCGAAGAGGAGTCGCCTATGAGGCATTCGACTTGATCTAGGTGGCGTTTCTTAGTCGACATTGGCGCCAACGATCCTTAGTTCGTTTTACATTTATTCCTTTACTTTGTAATAAGTCTTCCGCTATGTAATAATTACTCTGATGTTTTATGACATTTATCTCTATACACTCTGTTATTATATATGTTGTCTTCTTGGCGCATGTATGAGATGCACCCGGCTTTATTCCTTAAAACCGGGTGTTACAGCAATGAACCTATCATAGACCGGTATGCCTTTTGATCAACGAACTTACCTCCTTTGTTGAGGTCGACATGCCCATCGGTTCCCATCGGTGTCTTCGCGGGCTTGGCGTCCTTCATCCCAAACTGCTTGAGAAGATCTTGTGTGTACTTAGTTTGGGAGATGAAAGTGTCATCCTTGAGTTGCTTCACTTGGAACCCAAGGAAGTAGGTCAACTCACCCATCATCGACATCTCGAACTTTTGTGTCATCACCCTGCTAAACTCCTCACAAGACTTTTGATTAGTAGAACCAAATATTATGTCATCGACATAAATTTGGCACACAAAAAGATCACCATCACAAGTCTTAGTAAAAAAGAGTGGGATCAGCTTTCCCAACCTTGAAAGCATTAGCAATTAAGAAATCTCTAAGGCATTCTTACCATGCTCTTGGGGCTTGCTTAAGTCCATAGAGCGCCTTAGAGAGCTTGAACACATGGTCGGGGTACCTGTCATCCTCAAAGCCAGGGGGTTGTTCCACGTATACCTCCTCCTTGATTGGCCCGTTGAGGAAAGCGCTCTTTACGTCCATTTGAAACAACCTGAAAGAGTGGTGAGCGGCATACACTAATAAAATTCGAATAGACTCTAGCCTAGCCATAGGAGCAAAAGTCTCCTCGAAATCCAAACCTGTGACTTCGGCATAACCTTTTGCCACAAGTCGAGCCTTGTTTCTTATCACCACCACATGCTCGTCTTGCTTGTTGCGAAACACCCATTTGGTTCCCACAACATTTTGCTTTGGACATGGCACCAGGCTCCAAACTTCATTCCTCTTGAAGTTGTTGAGCTCTTCATGCATGGCCAACACCCAGTCCGGATCCTGCAAGGCCTCTTCTACCCTGAAAGGCTCAAAAGAAGAGACAAAAATTAGCTAAACGTGAGCGAGTTGTTACTCCCTTGCTTATGTCACCCAGAATCTGATCGACGGGGTGATTTCTTTGGATCGTCGCTCGACTTGAGTTGGAGGGATCCGTGGTGCTTCTTCCTCCATCACTTGTTCTTCCTGTGCTCCCCCTTGATCCTGTCCCTCTTCTTGAGATACCTGTTCACCGTCTTGAGTTGGAGGATGCACCATTGTGGAGGAAGATGGCTCATCTTGCTCTTGTTGTTGTTGTGGTCGCACATCACCTATCACCATCGTGTGCATTACGGCCGTCGGAACATCATCTTCATCTATGTCATCAAGATCAACTTGCTCTCTTGGATAGCCATTAGTCTAATCAAATACAACGTTGCTAGAGACTTCAACCAAACCTGATGATTTGTTGAAGACTCTATATGCCTTTGTATTTGAGTCATACCCTAGTAAAAACCCTTCTACTGCCTTGGGAGCAAATTTAGAATGTCTACCTTTCTTCACCAGAATGTAACATTTGCTCCCAAATACACGAAAGTAAGAAACGTTGGGTTTGTTACCAGTAAGGAGTTCATACGAGGTCTTCTTGAGAAGGCGATGTAGATAGAGCCAGTTTATGGCATGGCAAGCTGTGTTCACAGCTTCCGACCAAAACCGCTCGGGCGTCTTGAATTCTCCAAGCATCGTTCTCGCCATGTCAATAAGTGTCCTATTCTTCCTCTCTACCACACCGTTTTGCTGTGGTGTGTAGGGAGCGGAGAACTCATGCTTGACGCCTTCTTCCTCAAGATGCTCCTCCACTTGCTGATTCTTGAACTCGGACCCGTTGTCGCTTTTTATCCTTTTCACCTTGAGCTCAAATTCGTTTTTAGCCCTCCTTAGAAAGCGCTTTAGGGTCCCTTGGGTTTCTGATTTATCCTGCAAAAAGAACACCCAAGTGAAGTGGGAAAAATCATCAACAATTACAAGACCATACTTACTTCCCCCGATGCTAAGGTAGGCAACGGGTCCGAAGAGGTCCATGTGAAGAAGCTCTAGTGGTCTTGATGTTGTCATCACATTCTTGCTGTGATGAGTGCTTCCCACCTGTTTCCCTGCCTGACAAGCTGCACAAGGTCTATCTTTCTCGAAACAAACATTGGTTAGTCCTAACACATGTTCTCCCTTTAGAAGTTTATGAAGGTTCTTCATCCCAACATGTGCTAGACGGCGATGCCACAGCCAGCCCATACTAGTCTTAGCTATTAAGCATGCATCTAGATCGGCCTCCTCTTTTGAAAAATCAACTAAGTAGAGTTTGTCGTCTAATACACCCTTAAAAGCTAATGAATCATCACTCCTTCTAAAGACAGATACATCAACATTTGTAAAAAGACAATTGTAACCCATGTGACACAATTGACTTACAGACAGAAGGTTATAACCAAGCGACTCTACTAGAAATACATTTGATATGGAGTGCTCGTTGGTGATGGCTATCTTTCCCAAACCCTTGACCTTGCCTTGATTCCCATCTCCAAAGATAATCGTATCCTGGGAATCCTTGTTCTTGACGTAGGAGGTGAACATCTTCTTCTCCCTCGTCATGTGGTTTGTGCATCCGCTGCGATAATCTAGCTTGAGCCCCCAGATGCATAAACCTGCAAGGAATTTAAGCTTGGGTTTTAGGTACCCAACTCTTGTTAGGTCCTACAAGGTTAGTCACAATAATTTTTGGAACCCAAATACAAGTCTTGTCTCCCTTGCATTTGGATCCCCACTTCCTAGCAACCACTTTTTCATTCTTACATGAAAGTACAAAAGAAGTGTTGCAAGCATAAAAAACAGTAGTAGGTTCATTACACATTTTCTTAGGCACATGATGCACAACATAACTTTTGCTAGGCCTATTTCTACCATGCACAAAAGTAGAGCTAGAGGCAAACATAGCATGTGAATTAATGTAAGCAGTATGAACATATCTCTTATTATAATTGGAACTACTAGCAATTTTCCTATTATAAATGAAAGCATGGTTCCTTTGAGGACTACTTGCCACAGGGGCCTTCCCTTTCTCCTTGTTGAGAATGGGAGCCTTTTGGCTTGTTAAGTTCTTGGTTTCCCTTCAAAAACCAAGTCCATCCTTAATTGAGGGGTGTCTACCAACAGTGTAGGCATCCCTAGCAAACTTTAATTTATCAAAATCACTTTAGCAAGTCTTAAGTTGAGCATTAAGACTTGCCACTTCATCATTCAATTTGGTAAGAGAAATAAGATGTTCATCACATGCATCAACATCAAAATCCTTACATCTATTACAAATAACAACATGCTCTACACATGAACTAGATTTATTAACTTCCTCTAGCTTAGTATTTAATTCAGAATTTAAACTCTTCAAACTAGAGACAAATTCATGGCAAGTAGACAACTCAGAGGATAGGACTTCATTTCCTTTAATTTCTAAAGCAAGAGATTTTTGTACACTAACAAATTTGTCGTGTTCTTCATACAAAATATCCTCTTGCTTTTCTAGCAGTCCATCTTTTTCATTTAGAGCATCAATCAATTCATTGATTTTCTCTAATTTTGCTCTATCTAAACCTTTAAATAAACTAGAGTAATCTACTTCATCATCAGAAGATTCCTCATCACTAGAAGAAGAGTACTTAGGGGAATCTCGAATATGTACCTTCTTCTCCTTAGCCATGAGGCAGGTGTGGCGTTCATTGGGGAAGAGCAAAGACTTGTTGAAGGCCGAGGCTGCCAGTCCTTCATTGTCGGAGTCGGATGAAGAGCAGTCTGAATCCCATTCTTTTCCAAGGTGTGCCTTGCCCTTTGCCTTCTTGTAAACCTTCTTCTTCTCCCTCTTCCCGTACTTTTCTTGTTCCTGGTCATTGTCATTATCGGGGCATTGAGCAATGAAATGACCAGTCTTACCGCATTTGAAGCAGGAGCGCTTTCCCCTTGTTTTGTCCTTGGAGGGGTACTCTTTGCATCCTTTGAGTGCGGTCTTGAAGCGTTTGATGATGAGTGACATTTCATCTTCATTTAGCCCGGCAACTTCTATTTGTGCCACCTTGCTTGGTAGCACCTCTCTGCTGCTGGTTGCTTTAAGAGCAATGGGCTATGGCTCATAGACGGGTAGTGGACCATTGAGTGCATCGTCCACGTATCGAGCCTCCTTCACCATCATGCGCCCGCTTACAAACTTTCCAAGGATCTCCTCGGGCATCATCTTTGTGTACCTGGGGTTTTCACGAATAAGATTGACAAGATGGGGGTCAATTACAGTAAATGACCTTAGCATGAGTCGGACGACATCATGATCTGTCCATCTTATGATTCTGTAGCTTCATATTTTGTTGACCAGGGTCTTGAGCCTGTTGTAGGTTTGCGTTGGCTCCTCTCCCCTGATCATCTCAAATCTCCCCAGCTCGCCTTCCACCAACTCCATTTTGGTGATCATGGTGGCGTCGTTTCCCTCATGAGATATCTTGAGGGTGTCCTAGATTTGCTTGGCGTTGTCCAAGCCACTCACCTTATTACATTCATCCCTGCAAAGTAAAGCTAGCAAGAGAGTAGTAGATTGTGCATTTTCATGTATTTGCTCATTTATGAAAACGGGATTGTCAGTACTATCAAAATGCATTCTGTTTTCAACAATCTCCCAGATACTAGGATGGAGAGAAAATAAATGACTACACATTTTATGACTCCAGAAAGAGTAGTCTTCTCCATCAAAGTGTGGAGGTTTCGCAAGTGGAATTGATAGAAAATGAGCATTTGAATTAAATGGAATACAGGAGTAATCAAATGAATAGTTTTGATTGACCGTTTTCCTTTTTGAAGAGTTGTCATCATCGTCGTGTGGTGAAGAAGACGAGGCATCGCTGTCGTAGTAGATGATCTTTTTAATGCGCCTCTTCTTCTTCCCTTCTCTCTTCTTTTGACTCGAGCCTGAGTCAGTAGGCTTGTCATCTCTTGGCTCGTTGAGGACGGACTCATTTTCCTTGTCGTTGACCACCATCCCCTTTCCCTTAGGATCCATCTCTTCGGGCGGTTAGTCCCTTAGATGAAGAGTACGACTCTGATACCAATTGAGAGCACCTAGAGGGGGGGGGGGTGAATAGGTGATCCTGTGAAATCAAACACTAAATAGCCACAAAACTTAGTTATTAAAGTGTTAGCGCAACTAAGTAGTTCGAAGCGAGTTCTTGTGGATAAAACAGTCATAGAGAAGGCAACACAAGAGACACACGATTTTTATCCCGTGGTTCGGCCAAGTAACACTTGCCTACTTCCACGTTGTGGCGTCCCAATGGACGAGGGTTACACTCAACCCCTTTCAAGCGATCCAATGATCAAATTGAATACCACGGCTTTCTTCCTTATAGTCTTTTTCCCGTTTGCGAGGAATCTCCACAATTTGGAGTCTCTCGCCCTTACAATTGAGATCACAAAGAAAGCACAGAGTAAGGTTGGGAAGAGCAACACACACAAGACCCAAATACGCAGCACAACCACGCACACAAGTGAAGACTTGAGCTCAAATGACAACTCAGGGAGTGCACAACTCGAATGGAGCCCAAATCACTAACATAATGAAGCGAATGCGCGAGAGTGGAGTCTGGATGCTTGAGTATACTTAGCGAATGCTTGGGTAGCTCCTCCATGAGCCTAGGGGGTCCCTTTTATAGCCCCAAGGCAGCTAGGAGCCGTTGGAGGCAAACTTGGAAGGCCATCCTTGCCTTCTGTCGAGTGGCGCAGCGGACAGTCCGATGTGCCACCGGACAAGTACTGTAGCCTATCAGGTGCACGATTTCCTTCCAAATCGGGCACAGTCGACCGTTGGAGCTTTGGGCCCATTGGCGCATCGGGCACTGTCCGGTGCACACCGGACAGTCCGGTGCACCAGCTGACCGTTGGAGCAGTCCACGTGTTGCGCAAAGATTGCACGGCCGATCGTTGGAACTGGCGACTGTTGGCTCATCAGACAGTCCGGTGAATTTTAGCCGTACGCCGCCATCAATTCCCGAGAGCGGCCTTTTCATCGTAGACCAGCTTGGCGTACCGGACACTGTCCGGTGCACCACCGGACAGTCCGGTGCACCACCGGACAGTCCGGTGCACCTGACTAGAGTTGTTGTTTGGCTGCACATAGCCAAGTCTTTTCCAATTTGTTTCTTTTCTTCTCTGCTCTGTTTCTAACACTTAGACAAATACATTAGTATACAAAAACCAATTACTAAGTCTAGAAACATACCTTGTTATATGATTTGCACTTCTTGCTTGTTTAGCACATAGCAACTCACTCACTATGTGTTGGACACTTAATCACCAAAACATTATAGAAATGGCCCGAGGGCACAGTTCCCTTTCAAATACGTATTAAATACCATGTCTAAATTGTTAAAATCACATTAGCACCTATTTACAGTCGCCTCACTAAAATCATAATTTTAATCCGATTGAGTATTCAGTTTACTGACTGACAATTAAATAGGAAATTAATTAGTGCAAGGGGACAGACGAGGTAGACCGGGGGGGGGGGGGGGGGGTAGACGGGAGTTGTCTAGGGGGTAGACGAATGTCGTCGGGACCCCGACGACACGCTGCGCGTACGCCAAACAATGCACACAACAGCGCACGACACGCGCGAGTCAACACGACTACGCGCGTGAATAGCACGCTGACGCGCAAACGAGAACTACTATATTAGATGTCGCCTCTATACTAGACAAGTGTTAACTTTAAAACATTTGTGTAGTCATTAATCACACTATCTTATATTTATAAAGCGTAAGTTAAAATGATAAATTAGTTACTTTAATAACTAACATGTAAATAATTAATTCGTTAATTAAATAAACATGTGTTGCAACGAAACAATGTTCCTAATATGAAATTGACGCCACTAGAGTTGACGTGACCGAACGAGTTATGCCGCATGAGACTTAATACATTTAAACCTATAATGAATTTATAAACAACACGATACACGGGTACTGCTAAATTATGTCGTATTCATCCTAACTACGCGTTAAACACGACATTTAAGTTGGCATACACACACTAACAGGTATCTACAAACGCATCATTAAAATCATTAATTAGATTCGATTGAATTGTTATTTTAATAATACACAACTAAACAAGTAATCAATTATTTAAAGTGAACGATATAGCGAAATGATTTTACAAAAGTGTGCCAACAGCGATTTACGAGAACGACGACGCGCACGGACAACACGCGAACGATGCATGACTACACTTGTGACAACTCATGAATTATGCGCAAACAGACGTGCTGCGCACGGCGCGAATCATGCGACAGCGAGGGTGCTGCGCAGACTGCGCCGAGGCTGCTGCGGGCACGGAGGATGCTGACAACGACGACACTCCAGGTGGCTCTGCACAGCGGCACTGGCAAGGCGCGCAGCACAGCGTTCTGAAGGTCAGTGGCGCATAGGCCATCCCGGACACTGATTAACTAGGATGAGCGCGCGTAGGAGCCGAGTCGGTGGGCTAACCACTAGGCAACTTCGACGAGGGTCGGGCCGACCGCTGTCACGCACAGGGAGGGAGGAAGAAGATGAAGAGCTCCTCACCTACACTTGCCGATGACGACCGGTGAGGCGGGTACGAACGACGAGCGTGCCGGGGAAGAGAACAGCATCGATGGTAACACCCTGCGTCCACCATGGCCGGCAAGCAAAGGTCGAAGATACGACGGCGGCGGTTGTGCGGCGAGGCGTAGACGCACGATGGCGAACGACGAGGGCGCTGGAGAAGCTGCGTAGGTGAGCAGAGAGAGGTGGGCGGTTCTGGCGTCTGAGGGAGAGGGAATGGAGAAATTGCCAAACTGCTCGGGAGGCGTGGGCAGTTGGGGATTTTTTGGGGAAGAAGAGCAGTGCCTTCGCAGGCGCTGTGACGACTGTGTCGAAGGCGCGTGTGAGCAGGTCGCGCGAGCTGCACACCACGTAGGGGAGAGATAAAACGTGGGGTGCGCGGGCTGCTGCGTCCGCACCACGCCCGTGCGTGGCACGAGCTGCATGGGGCGCGGCGGCGTGGCGGTTGCCGCTAGCCTGCAGCGCGAGCGCGCGCTACGCGCTGGTTGGGGCGCTGGCCGAGCTGGCCTGGGCGTGGGCGCCTACACGTCGAGGTGGGCCGGCCAGGCGGGGGAGGGGGCGCGGTGCAGGCCGCGTGCAACGGATGGGCCGCGAACGTGGGCCGGGGTGGGCTGGCGGAAGCGCACGCGTGCTGGGACGCGGGGCAGGCTGGCCAGGCTGCAGCGAACGAGGGATGGGCCGGCCAGGCCGCGGGGAAGGGGGTGCGACGCGCTGGGCCTGCAGGGGAAAGCGCGCGCTAGTGGGTCGCAGAGGAGGAGGAGGGGCTGGTTGGGCTGGTTTCGTTTTCCCCCTTTTTTATTTGTTTGCTTTTGCCTTACTCATTTTCTCTTCTTTCTGTTTAGACTCAAACTCGAGCATGACACACAAGTTAAATAATGTACCCCAAATAAGTTCATCAATCAAAATATGTGCTCCAGCATGTGATGGAACATTCAAGAATCCTCTATTATTATATTTTACGAGGCTTACAACTACCTATAAAATAAAATAAAATAACTCTCCACTTTTAGGAAAAAGATAAGTAAAGCAGAGAAAAGACAAAGTAACACCTGAATTTGGTGGATATTAGAAAAAAAATTTACACCCCCAAATTCAGGGTGTTACAGGCACTATCTCTGAAACTGCTGCTGAGGCAGGCACTGATTCTGCTTGAACTGCTGAGGCGGGTTGCTTGAAAAATGGGGGCGATTGCTGCTTCCAGGCTCAGGTCCACCAATCTTGCGCTTGCGATCCTCCATCTCCTTGCGCTTCTTCTCTGTCATGATTGCTCTGTCAATTAGGTGCTGAAATGTGGGGAACGTATGATTCATCAGCTGATAGTGCAGGGGGTCGACTAAGCCTCTCAAGAAGCGATACTGCCTCTTGACATCTGTGTTGACATCTTCAGGAGCATGGAAGGACAGCTGCAGAAACCTATCTCGGTACTCACTGACAGACATGGGCCCTTGCTTGAGCGCCAGGAACTCCTTCTTCTTCACTATCATCAGACCTGCTGGAGCATGGTACTGACGGAAATTGTCTCTGAATTCCTCCCAAGTGATAGTGTCGGGGTTGGCGTGGGTGGCGAGGTAGGACTCCCACCAAGACTGAGCTGCTCCCCTCAACAGATAGGGACCATACAAAACTTTCTCTTTGTCGTCGCACTGAGCGGTGTGCAACTCCTACTCCATGGTACACATCCAATCTTCAGCATCCATGGGGATAGCAGAGTGAGCGAACCCTGGGGGATGACCTCTCATGAATTCAGCACGCTTGTCTCTAGGCATATGAGGCTGAGGTGGGGGCTGATGCTGCTGCTGCATAGCGGCCAGAGTCTGACCAATGGCTTAAACTGTCTGAGTCTGCATCAAGAACATCTGCTCTATCGTCATCGGGGACGGTGGTGGCAACTGCTGCCAGGGTGCCTCATCCTGCGGTGCTGCCTGCTCCTGCTGAGCACGCATTCCTCCTCTGCGCCTATTGTCTGACATCTGTAGAATGTAATCACATATCAGAACTGATCTTGAAAACTTGCAGCATAAGAAAAGAGTATAGAATTCTTCCACAATACTGAACAGATGAACATCTTCACTGACTCCCAACACAGGCAAACACAGCTTCTTAGATAAAGAGGAAAGTAGAGTGAAAGGGCTTCCCAACTAGATAACTAATTTTATTAACATTAACAAGTAAACCAATGTGCAGGGGATACCCACACTCTGGCAACAATCATTACAAAGATCTAAATCCATCATAGTTCATCATTACAAACATAAAAACACAGGATAAGCAAATTACCATGTCTAACTAAAACTAACTGAGAGTAAGACTAATGCTAAGACTAAGTCATTTACTAGGACACCATCATCGAACTAGCACCAATAATGAATCTCACGTGGCAGGAATAATTTGTGCAGAGATGACATATCGATATAGTCTCATAATAGATTATGACTACTAATTGTGATATCAGCGCGTGCCAAGTAGCACAGTTGTAACACCCCAGGTGTTACCCAAGGCCATGGCTCCATACATGCACTTATAACTTGTTATCACATGTGTTTAAGTGGAGGAGAAGGAGCACCAAAACTTTGGAAACCATGGGTTAACTAAGGAATGTTCATGTCAAAAGCATTACCCAAACATTTTATGCAATTATCACCTTGGACAAAAGAGGTTCAAACCCTAGACCCCCCTAAAGCATTAGACCTCCAAGCAGGAGATTAGTGGGAAAGCTAATCAAGTGACCAATTCTTGGCTTTAACCCTTAACCAAAGTTTAAGTACACTAATATATCTACAAAATACAGTAAGGGAAACTTTACAAAAAGACCCCTTAAAGACCCCAAATCAGCCCCCAAATGGAGGACACTATAGAGTAACCCACATTTTTCTCTAAGTCCAAAATCAACCCTAATCTAGAGATCAGAGGTGTTCACCTAATTGATGGCGCCAAAACCACTTGGTCTAAATAACAAAAAGGAGCTAAATTACCTAAGGAACACCCTGGAAGAGTTTGAATCCAAGCCAAGACCGTTTGACACGAGTTGACACATGTTTTGTCTCGGGTTGAACAGTGCAGACAGACAAGACTTGGTGCCACCATATCTTCTAAGCCAGACCCGATCTCCCCTTGGAACTCACATGAACTAGGTAGCTCTAGATGCAGGGAAGAAATCTTACACAAGCCATATGGCAAGATTCGCAAGTTTTGGTGCTCAGCAGGCGCAAGAACTTGGGCAGATAACATAGCCACATGTTCGAAGCGCCCTAGTAACGCCAGAGCACGCCCCGGCGCTCGACCCCGCGCGCACCGCGCCGTGCCAAGCCAAACTCGTGCCCACGCCAATGACTGCGCCTATAAAGCCGACCGAGGCCTCGATCGTATCCCCCGCTCGCTCTCTACCTCACTGGAGCGCAAGTTCACAGGCGATTGCTCTGCGCACGGCGTGCCAGCAGCCGCTCGAGACCTGACCACCGTAGACTGGCCATCCTAGCCATTCCCCCCCCACCCGTCCGACCCTCGAGAGAGCCTCTGCGTGTCTCAGTAAAGCTTCCAGAGCCAGGAATCGAGCTCTACCTCGCTGAAGACACCGGATCAACGTCGCCGGACTTCACCAGATCGCCGGCGTACGTAGACCGAGCTCCACAGTGAGTCTTTCTTCGATTTCTTGCACGGGTAATTTCTTTAGCACCCCGTGAAGCTCCATGTGCCCTTGGATTGAACCCTACAGTCGTGAGCAGGTCGGAGCACACGCCGCCGACGAGCCCGCCCGCCTGCGCACGTGGCCCGACCGATTCCAGCCATCACCGTCGACGAGCCGTACCTCGACGTGACCGCAAGGACTTCCCGGAGCTAACCCCACCCTTCGCCGGACCTCCCTCGCCGTCGATAAGCCGCGCCGCCCTGTTTACTTCCGTGGTTACTGTTTAAAAGGGGGGAGGGACCTCAGGGAGGAAGGAGAAGAAGTCAGGGGGTTTTTGAACAGTCAGAGACTCAAGTGAATAGTTCCTCAAGGGCAGAAATAAAAGAATTGGTTTAGGAAAAGCCTAGGGTCCTCGGTGTAAACTGGTTTTTTATAAAACCTTTTAAACATTATTCATTTAAATGTAAACAGAGCTTGTAAAATTCATAACTTCAGCTTTATTCAACCAAAATTAGTCAAACCATTTTTGCTAGGTTTTGAATATTATGAACTACTTAGGAAAAATACAAAACACCCTAAGTATTGCAGAAGATTTTACAGTTTAGATTTAATTAGTGAACTGACCAAAAGCTAAATAAAGAAGGGAAAATAGCTACACTGAGGTCAAGAAAAATTAGAGAGATACTTAACCACTCCCTAGCCTGTTTAAAAATATTACACCCCTCAGTACATCAAATTAAGGAAGGGTTTACCATTTAAACTCATTTTGGCTCAAAGTTAAGGAAAATAGAAAAGGGAGTTTAAAATAAGAACCAGGGGGCAACCACATTTTTGCTAGCTCACTTATTTAACATAGTTCCCTGGAAACTTTTATTAGACCCTCTGTTAGTACAAAAGAAATGCACTACCTTTTATTTTTATGAAAACAATGAAAACTTAGAAAAGCCTTAGAAAAATAATCCTGAGGAAAAACCACCCCAAACTTTAGGATATCTAATAATATGTTATTATGAATCTAGGAAAAATATAAGTTCTGTTGTTTGACATTTTTCAAATGACAAGTTAGTTATAAGTACCTTTTTGGCATTAAACTTTAGAAAATCCCAACTAAATATCCAGTAGGACTTTTTCTGTCATTTTTAATACAAAGACCTATTATTCCCTAGGAATCTTGGCAAAAATAAATGTTCACCCAGAAACCTCACAGAAATTAGAGCTATAGTGTAAAGTGCCCTTTTACCCTTACCTTTGTTAATTTTGCACAAGGAGCATCTGAATTAATTTCAACCTCAAATTTTTAGAATAACCCACAGAGGTCAATGTTTACCCACTGTAATTTTTATAACTTTTTTGGAAAATGTTAACTTGACATGATAGTGTAAAAGCACTCACTAAGAGGCATAATTGAAATTAAAATAAGAAATTGGGAAGGAATAGTGGGGTGCAACCTTGATTCTTCCAAAAGCCAAAACAAACCTCTAAGGGAGGACTGAAACTTTAAGTTTATTTCAAAACCCCAAAAATGAAGGTATAAAACCCTCCAAGATAACCAAAGGAAACTCTAAAGTACCACTAAATCTAGTACCATTTTACTATGCATAGCCTTTACAAATTACCATATCATTAATATGCATATATCTTTTTCATTGCATTCGATAAACTGTAATCTCGCTGACGGGGAATACATCCTCGTTCCGGAGCAAGGAGTTGCTCAGGAGGTAGTCCAAGAGCCAGCACCAGAGCCTGCCATCGAGGATCTGCCTGCCCCAGCTTTGGAAGGCAAGCCCCGGTTTTATGCATAACCTATTCTATATGTTATTTTACTGCACTTAATGTTTGTAGGTTTGTAATGTGCACTTAAGTGTAGGAGTTGTTTGGAAACTTAGTTGCATGGACTCAGGATTTCCTTTTGAGATGGATACTAGTATGTTAGGTCGAGTAGCTGCTTGCTAATTAGGGATCTCGGTAGAAGTCGAGTGATTTTTCTAGCACTCGCGCGAGGTCAGGAATTGCTTGTATCCATTTACATATCATATTGATGACGGTCTGTGGACAACGGTCCATGGGGATGCGTTGTCTACGAGACGGAAATGGGAATAAGGATTAAGGTGTGGTACTGTGTGTCAAGCGTTTGAACGTACTAAGCACATGCCGAGAAATATGGTAAATCGTTAAGCCTAGTACCTGAGTGAACCTGCCCGCAGACTTTGCCCCTCACGAGACCTGAGACGTGGTCTCCTATTCCGGTTATGGTGGGTACAAGTGCGGTCACTGCACGACGGCAGTCAGGGTCAGTGAGGCATTGTACGCCAAGGCAGTGAGCCTTGATCTGTTGACGGGAAATCGATGGGGACGGTTGATGTGTGTGGGGACGAAGTGCCTCGCCACGTCGTGTGTTTAGGTTTACCTTGCAAGGTTTAAAAACTCGATTCGAATCGTCTGCTTCTCGCAGCTAATGAGACTGCTTGATCCATGCTGCTACATTGAGTAACAAGTAGAAATGTGTTGACTGGCAAAAATGAGGTTGATTGCTAAATGATTGATACCATGTATGATTAGATAGATACACATTTAGTCTTAAGAGAGTCACACTAAAACTTGAAAAGCAAAAATCTGATTTTAGACTCAGCTAGTGCTTTTGGCAAACCAAACCCCTTCAGCCAAACAGCTGCATGTCTAGAGGTAAAGGAGTAGACTCCTCACACCGGGTAAGTCTAGCCGAGTATTAGTATACTCAGCCTTGCTTGTGGCATAATTTTTACAGGTTCTTTGGAGGACATGGTTGCTGGAGTGACTTGGTCGTCCATCTTGCCACCGGGTTGGACAGTCGAGTGGGACCCTACCTCGGCAGAGGAGGAGCATGAGGAGTGATGGGCCAGGCTTCCCCATCCCTCCGTTTATTTACTGTTAGTTATATTCCGCTGCATTCCGAACAATGATCACTACTTTTGATAAACTCCGATAATGTTGTAATAAATTAAGTACTCCTTAATGTATGGTTTATGCTTTATTGTATTTGCTCTGTGCCTCACCTTCGAGTGAGTACGTGGTACTTGATCCTGTTATTGGCCTCATCGGAATAGATCCGAGGGACTGACATTTTATTCCTATTTAAGTGTGGTCTAGCCTCCAAGGCGTGACTTAGGCACTTAAGTTGGAATAATTCGGGCGGTTCCACCATAGCTGGTATCGGAGCTTGTACCACCACAGAGGAATCAATAAACCGTAATTACCATCCTTTTCGAAAAGTAAAACTTGTTAGAAACCAATGTTGGATAGATCGGTAAGGCGATAGGGATGAACATAGAGCGTGAATGCCTTAGGATACTAGAGGGGTAACTAGGTGGCTATTTGAGTAAGCCCTACGAGCTACTATAAGGGATGGGGATTTACCTATTCCCTATAGGTTGATGTGAGGTCGTTTAGGACGAGCATGCATGCATCATTTATTTCAAACTACTTGGTAATTGGTCAAGAACCTTAAATGCTATGAGGCACGATAATAAAAGATTAAGTACACTCTGGGACCTCATCGTAACCTTCAAAAAGCCAAGCACTGATCCCCTTTTATTTTTATAATTCTTTTTCTTTTTCGCTTACGCTTACCCTTACACAGATGACTTCTCACGAATCCTCGGAAGGAGGAAACACACATTCCCACATGGATGGACTTGCACAAGAGGGTTTTCCCCGCATGTTGTGGGAGGTGCTACAGGGAACCGGTTATACGACGCCTCCCCAGTACGCGGTGCAGCTGTTCTAGGAGCACTGGGTACACCGCTGTAGGGTGAGGATGACCTTGGAGCCTCATCCCTTGCAGCCAGGCTAGCGTTCGTTGGACTCCGAGTCTTTCGGATACCGGGCTGAAGACCCTATTGAGGCCATTGCTCTCCACTGGTTGATGACCTTTTGTGGCTTTCACCCCTTGGAGTTGTCCACTCATCCCATTGGTTTGTTCCCCGCTGAAAAGGAGGACGACCCAATGTGGAAGGATCGAGTGGAGCATGCCAAGGATGTGTGGGCTCTTTACCCAGGGCAGACTGCTCACCTGATGGTGCGGTGCATGAATGCCATGTACCGCCTGCAAGCGATGCGAGGTCAGGCAATGTCTCAGCTGATGGGCCTGGTGGAGGATACCAAGGTCACCCTAGATAACAGGGAGGACCTTCTGGTAGACCTATCCACTGAGATGGGGAGAAGGACCTCCAGGTGGAGCAGATGGCCACCCAGATCCAAGAGCTTGAAGAGCTAGTAGGAGCGAGGGAGAACACCATTGAGGTTCTCGAGGATCAGCTTATGAACACTCAGCATCAACTTGAGGAAGCTAACCAGCACTTGGATATGCACCATCAGGAGATTCAGGACATGGAGGCCGACGAGGATGTTGACATCGAGGGAGGAGAGGAGCCGGAGCCTGCATCCATCCTGGACATTGTTGGCTCAGGGAGACCACCTTCCCACGAGTCAAGCGTTGCCTCGTTTGCTCATTAGGTTTCAGGGATAGGGTTAGAAGTGTGTGGTGGTAGAACTCCTCGAAACTAGCTTAGCTTTTGCACCTTTGGGGTACTAGGCTAGAAAGAGTTGAGTCTTTTGAGCACTGATGTAACCAGTAGCAAACTCTTTTAGAATTATGAATGATGGATGATGTCAACTTTAACTTATGAAGAAAGTTTTATGTCATGTAGGTGTCTTTTATGAAAAATGCAAGGAAATGTTTGGCATTCTGCAGACTTTGTCCTTTCAAATCTTTTACCATGTATGAACCCTGACATCAAAAGTATGATATTAAGAGCATCCTAAATTTTTAGATGGCAGGAAGAGCGCGCCGTGGACAGAATGAGCGCATTCCTCCACCACCGTCGCTGCCTCCTACCATGCAAGAATTGATGGCTCAACAGAATGAGATTCCGAGACAGTTGGCTCAGCGTCAGCCACCACCTCAGCACTATGGTGGTGGTGATCACCATCAGCGTCCCCCAACAACGGCCACCTATCAGGAGTTCCTCAGCACAAACCATCGTTGTTCACTCGGGCAGAGGATCCCCTTGATGTTGATGTATGGCTCAGGGTGGTGGAATCCAAATTCCCACTGCTTAATGGAGTTTGTTCAGATGTGGCTAAGGTCCAGTTCGCCACCCAGCAGCTTCGCGGACCCGCGCGAACATGGTGGGACCACTTTCTCGCTATGCAGCCAATTGATCACGTGGTGGAATGGGGAGAATTTAAGGCAGCATTCAGAGGGCATCACATACCAGCAGGCATCATGGACCACAAGCTTAATGAATTTCTAGCACTTACTCAGGGGAATCGTACTGTGTTGCAGTACGCTCAGGCTTTCAATGACCTGTATCAGTACGCAGGCTATCATGTTGACACCGATGAGAAGAAGAGGGACAGGTTCATGAGGGGTCTCAGTACTAAGCTCCGCGACTGTCTCAACGCAGTCAGGGCCAACAACTACAATGAGTTAGTCAACCTGGCCATTTCTCAGGAAGATTGCATCACAGCTCGCCAGGCAGAGAAGAAGAGGAAGACCCCTATGGTAGGACCTCCAGCTCAGCCCCAGCGCTTCAGGATTGTGTCTGGCACTCAGAACAGGGGACCTCAACAGTAGCAAGGATGGTGGGTGATCCGACCACAATAGCAACAATAGGCACCCAACCGCTCTCAGCCCCCAGCTCAGAGGAATAACAACCAGCCACAACAGTAGTACCGTCAGGCCAATGACAGCAGATGTTTCACTTGTGGTAGCACTGGACATTACGCCAAGAATTGCCCCAAGAACCAGCAGAGGCAGGGGCAGAATTCTAATCAGAACCAAGGCAAGAGGCAGAAGGTACAAGTGAGGCAAGGCATGCTGAACTTCACCACGTTGGTTGACATTCCAAAGGGAGCACCCATCTTGACTGGTATTTTTTCCGTTTCAAATTTGCCTGCAGTCATTCTTTTTGATTCTGGTGCATCACATAGCTTCATCAGCGCAAAATTTAGCGCCAAATGTCAGTTACCTTTTCACCACACCAATGGGGGTATCACAATTTCTACACCAGGAGGCAGGGTTGCCACCTATCAAATCAACAGACACATACCAATAAGGTTGGGTAGCTTCATATTTAAAACCACTCTCCTGATCATGGGATTGGATAGTGTGGATATCATCCTGGGGACTGAATGGTTATCACAACACCATGCTGTAATTGATGTCGCAGCCAGAGCCATAGAAATTCACTCCCCACTGGATGGAGAGAACACCTTGTACCTACCCGACCAGGGTTGTACCCGTTCCTGTGCCTTCGCTATGATAGCGTCACCTATTGAGAGAATCCCAGTGGTATGTGAATACCCCGATGTTTTCCTAGATGAATTGCCAGGGATGCTACCCGATAGAGACATAGAGTTTGCAATTGAGCTGCAACCCGGAACTACTCCTATATCCAAGAGACCCTATAGGATGCCTCCAGCAGAGTTGGTAGAATTGAAAAAGCAGTTGCAAGAGTTGTTGGACAAGGGATTCATTCGCCCAAGTACTTCACCATGGGGATGTCCAGCCTTGTTCGTGAAAAAGAAAGATGAGAGTCTGAGGTTGTGTGTTGACTACCGCCCTCTCAATGCAGTGACAATCAAAAATAAGTATCCGTTGCCCCGCATCGATGTATTGTTTGATTAGTTGGTGGGAGCCAAGGTATTTTCTAAGATAGACCTTCGCTCTGGCTACCATCAGATCAAGATCAGGGCCAGTGATATTCCTAAGACGGCTTTCTGTACCACATATGGGCTTTATGAGTACTTGGTGATGTCATTTGGGCTGACCAATGCCCCGGCATATTTCATGTATTTGATGAACTCAGTATTTATGCCAGAACTGGATAAGTTTGTGGTGGTTTTCATTGATGACATTCTGGTATATTCAAGTTTGTAGTTGAAGTGCTGAAGATCTATCAGATCTTCCTTCATCAGATCACCCCCGAAGCTATAATGAGGATGGGGATTTTTGTCTGGGCTGTAAGGAGTCAGGGGCTAGAGCCAAGAACGAAGTGCTTCTACAGTATGCACGAGCTCTTATATGAGACAAAGGCTACTGGCAAAGAATAGTACCACAACAACTTCGGTTGTTATGGATTTATTGCTCGCCCCAACGCAAGCCACCCGGTTCCAACATTTCGGAAGAGATGGTCCGGAGCCTGGATGGAAGAATGGTTTTATGTGAAGAATAATTTAAATGCAAGGGAAGACATTAAAGAGATCATCCAGCGCCCCAGCTAGTCTCGCTTTGGCCTCCGAAGGCCGAAGGTGGAAATTGATGACGCTGTTGAAACGTGTTAGAGGGCCTTCAGCACTGTTTGCTCCTTCATTGGCACAAGAGATTTGATTCAAAAACATATAGCCTTTAGGGTGTGGCCGCTTGTGGAAAGCTAGGAAATGCCGAAGGAGACCACCACTGATTCTAGTGATGGTGGTCTGATCCGACTGAAATATACCTTCAGATTTAGGGAGAAATTTGATGAGCCAAACGACGATTGGCTGAAGTGTATTGAAGCTACCAGCGATGAGCTGCTTGGAGCTTACTCCAAGGCTGATGATAATGCTTTGTCTGCAGCCTTCGGAGGTCGAGGGAAGAAAAGACTGAACAGGGTTTTTGATGCGATTGGCTTCATGTACCCCGATTATCTGTACCCGCTGCGAGGGCAAGAGAAGAAGAGGAAGGTTGTTGCTTCAGTCATCCCAGCTGAGCCTGTGTCGAAGAGCAAAAAGGTGAAGGTTCTGACCCATCGACCGCTCTATATTGAACCGGTCGTAGTGCCTGAATTCGGAGTAGGGTCCTCCTCAGCAGCCAGAGCAACAAACACTGTTCTGATTGCACATAGCACTGAAGGGGCGACCGTAATGCCGAAGGTACCCATAGCCAAGCCAGTCGAGGCTAAGGTTGATAGGGCTGAAGAGTTAAAGACTGAAGAAATAATAAAAGTGCCAAAAATTCTGAGCCGTCCGACAGAGACAAAACTATCGCATACGCAAAAGGCTTCTGCTGCAACTCCTAAGAGGAGGAGAATGGCCAACGTGCTGGATGCTGTGCTGGAAACTACGAAGGTTTTAAGCCCTGCTGCTACAAAGAAAGTTGTTGAAACTACAAAAACGCAGGCCGAAGCCAAAACTGGGCAAGCAGAAACCGAAGCTGCGAAAGCTCAAACTGAAGCCGAAGCTGGGCTTTCAGTGCCCACCGAGATGGAGCCTGCTGAGCCTAAGGAAAAAATGATAGAGCGGATTGCATCTGAAAAGATCGAAGCTCCTGCTCACGAAGCTTCGAACAAAAGCACTGACTACATCATTCGTCATGCTTCGAGAAAAGAACTATCCCAAGAAGAAATGCTAGAGGCACGACACTACGCCCAAAAATTGAAATATCCGAAGGGGGCGTTAGTATTCAATGGTAGTGACGAAGTAGATTTTCTGTACTGTCTCCCGGATAACAAAGAAATATCTGTTTGCCAGGAGATAGGTAAGAGCATCAGATTCCCGAAGCTAGAAGACGACCTTTCGATTTTATCGAAGGATGAACTTGCTGATAGCCTAGCATATAATAGTATAAAGGTATAAAAGTTTACTTTTAAGTTGGAAACTAGCATATTTCATTGTCATACTTAATTCTTTCTTCTTATTTACAGGGCTTGATTCTTAGTAATGCCCTGAGGGCACAGAAGAATATTGAAGATGAAAGTTATACAATGGCTCTGAATAACCTTCGTTCAGAAGTTATTGAATTGAGAAACGAAGGTCTGGAAAAAGACAAAATCTTAATTTCATTGGTAAATAAAGTAAAGGAAGATGAAGCTAACTATAAAGCTCAGGTCGAAGCCTAGAAAATGGAGATTGAAGATCTTCGGAGGCAACTGGCCGAAGCTAAGGAAAAATGCGCAGTCGCTCAAACTAATCAAGAAATTAGCGAATATTGGAAAAATCATCTAGAAAAAAATGTTGAAGAACTTTGCACATCCAAGGAAAGGTGCTTTGAGAAGTCTTTGGATTGCGTAAAGAAAATAAAAGCTAGCTTCGCCAAAGTGGGTGCTTATTCTACTGAAGAAAATTTCATAAGAGGCGACCCCGAAGGCGTTGTTGAATGGATAAGCGGAGAGGCCGAAACCTTCGAAGAAATTTTAAGTGATCGCGGGGATGTTTGCGCGTTTTCCGGTGCATGGGGAATTTCAGCCATCTTGGAGAAGGCAGGATGTGATCACATTAAAGTCGTGGTCCAGGCTGAAGCTTCCTTCTCCGTAGATGATACGAAGGATCCTTCAGCTGAAGCGACCTTGATGGGCGGAAAATTTTACAATGATGTCTAGGTGAATGGTGGCCGAGAGATGGCCCATGAAATTATAAAGAAAAGTGAAAAGGATACCCATGACGCCCGAGCAGAAGCAAGGCGAGCTGAAGAAGCTGCAGAGCGCGAAAAGCGTATAGGTATTGTTTTTTGGCTTTTAGCTTCGACATTTGTTTTTGTGGCTTCGGACTGATTAACTTTTCCTACTTTAGCTGAATTATCTCCGCCGCTGGAACCGTTCGATCCCCTAGCGGATCTAGAAATGAAGGAAGCGTTGGACATTATAAACATGGCTGAATCCATTGTCGACGAAGTCGTGAACAAATTGCTGAACGAAGTTGCAGAGAAGGTCCTTAAAGAGGAATTGTAATAAACATCTTGAAAAGCTTGATGTGACAAAAACTATGTAATATTTGGAGTATGTAATGTTGAATTGAATATGTAACTTATTGCATTTTATTTCTTTGCGATGCATGAAATTTACACACATACTGTTTTTGAGCCTTCGGCGAAAAAACACCTTCCCTTCTTTTCACGCTTCGTAAAGAAAAAGATCCATGCTTCATAAAGAAAGATATCCATGCTTTGTAGACAGAGATCCCTTCTTGTGACAAGGTTGATAAAACTGAATTTTCCAAAACTTACTTCGTGCCTTAGCACCTTTTTTAATTTGACGAAGCGTTTGCCGAAGATCAGCTTCGTATTCAATCCGTGTCATTGATGCAATATGATGTATGATGTGAGGTTATGCGAAATGATGTGATGATATGATGCAAAATGATGAGGATGCCGAAGACACACACCCACACGCCCACACTGGAACGCACAAGCTCTGCATCCCCCTTAGGAATGACTTTTGAGCTTCTTCACCTTCTATTTCGGTGATATAAGTTCTGCATCCCCTTAGGAACGTCTTTTGAACTTCTTCGCCTTCTATTTCGGTGGTATAAGTTCTGCATCCCCTTAGGAACGACTTTTGAACTTCTTCTCCTTATATTTCGGTGGTATTTGGCTCTGCATTCCCTTTGGAACGACTTTTGAGCAGAAAACTTACGCTGCACTCCCTTAGGAATGACTTTTGAACTTCTTCGCCTTATATTTCGGTGGTATTTGGCTCTGCATTCCCTTTTGGAATAACTTTTGAGTAGAAAACTTATGCTGCGCTCCCATAGGAACAATTTTTTGTATCTTCTACAATTTTAGCTCTGCATTCCCTTAGGAACGTCTTTTGAGCACAAAACTTACACTGCGCTCCCTTAGGAATGACTTTTTGTAGTTTCGGAATTTTAGCTCTGCATTCCCTTAAGAGCGGCTTTTGAGCTTCGTAAGTCTGTGAAGAACATATATATTCCATTATGATAGAAGCAAAATCATTACCAGAAAAATAAAACTAAGTTTTCATTGCTTGTTCCTTATTCAAAAACAAAATAACCTAGAATATAAAAGCATTTAGGAAGTAGGATATTGCTTAGTATATATGCTTTGATTCTGGTACTGTACTATTGACTATACGAGCTTCGGACTCCTTCCTGAAGTCATGTTGTTGTTGGGAGTGCTGGCGCCCTTCTGGCTGCTGGCTTTGGGAATATGTAGGCTGCAGTGGTGGTGGCGGTGGGAGCTGAGGCCAGGAAGCCTGTGAATGGCTTGTCGAAGCAACAGAAACTATAGGTTGGTTGCCCACATATTTCGGTATGTAGGGAGAGTGGTACGAAGCAGTATGTAGGACTTGCTTCGGTTGATTGTGCCAAGCTTCTGCTTCGGCAATCTCTTTTTACTTCAGAATAGTGATCTAGCAGGTTCTTGTAGTGTGGCCTTTGTCCTCACCATAGAATAAGCAATAAATTTTCCTGGGCTGATCCCCATATCTTCCTCTGAAGCCCCTGCTGCCTCTGCCCCTTGGAGCTGGCGGCCCGAAGGAGCTTTGCTGCTGTCCCGAAGATTGTGAGGTGTGTTGTGGTCTCTGAAGCTGGCTTCCTTTGTCATCATTCTTACTTGAGCTGTGGATTGATCTGACATGCCTAGGGTTGATTCTCCCTCTGAAGCCCTAGTCATCTCAGAAAATCTGTAAGCTTCCTCCCTTCTTTGTTGGAAGTCATTGTCAGTCCGGATGTATTCATCCATTTTCTGAAGCAGCTTCTCCAGAGTTTGCGGAGGTTTCCTAGCAAAGTACTGGGTCGTAGGTCCTGGCCGAAGACCCTTGATCATGGTCTCAGTAACAATTTCATTGGGCATTGTGGGCGCTTGTGCTCTCATTCACAAGAACCTTCGAATATATGCCTCAAGGTATTCCACATGGTCTTGTGTGCACTGGAACAAGGCCTGAGGTGTGACTGGCTTCGTCTGAAAGCCCTAAAACGGGTATCCATCATGTCTTTGAGCTTCTGCCATGACATGATTGTCCCTGGCCGAAGAGAAGAATACCATGTTTGGGCCACATTTCGGACTGCCATGATGAAGGACTTTGCCATTGAAAGGGAAATGTGCCCTTGGGCCATTTCTATAATTGTTTTGGTGATTAAGTGTCCAACACAAATGTTTTGAACTCTTGTGTGCTAAACAAGAAAAAGGTGCAAATCAAAGACAAGGTATGTTTCTAGACTTAGTGAATTGTTTTTGAGTACTAACATGGTTATCTAAGTGCTAGAAATAGTGCCGAGGAGAGAAGAAATGAACTAGAAATGAGTTGGCTGTGTACAGCCAAGTCTAGCTCGGCCTGGCACACCGGACTGTCCGGTGGTGCACCGGACTATCCTGTGAGACATCCGCGGCGAACTCGTTGCTCTCGGGAAAAGCAACAGGCGACGTGGCTATAATTCACCGGACTGTCCGGTGGTGCACCGGACTATCCGGTGAGCCAACGGTCACCATCACCAACGATCGGCCGCGCAATCTGCGGGCGACACGTGGATTGCTCCAATGGTCAGCTGGTGCACCGGACTGTCCGATGTGCACCGGACTGTGTCCGGTGCACCAATCAGCCTAGAGGAGCAACGGTCGGATATGCCTAATTTGGAAGGAGATCGCACACCGGACACTCTACAGGACCTGTCCGGGGCGCCACTCGACAGAAGGCAAGGATAGCCTTCCATGTCGATCTCAAACGGCTCATGGAGGCTATAAAAGGGACACCTAGGCGCATGGAGGAGTCAACCAAGCATTCTCTAAGCATTCTAAGACATCCAGACTCCGCTCCCACGCATTTGATTCTTCGTGTTAGTGAATTGGGCTCCATTCGAGTTGTGCACTCCCTGAGTTGTCATTTGAGCTCAAGTCTTCACTTGTGTGCGTGGTTGTGCTACGTATTTGAGTCTTGCGTGTGTTGCTTCTCCCAACCTTACCATGTGCTTTCTTTGTGATCTCTATTGTAAGGGCAAGAGACTCCAAGTTGTGGAGATTCCTCGCAAACAGGAAAATACACTAAAGGAAAGACCGTGGTATTCAAGTTGATCATCGGATCACTTGAAAGGGGTTGAGTGGAACCCTTGTCCATTGGGACGCCACAACGTGGAAGTAGGCAAGTGTTACTTGGCCGAACCACGGGATAAAATCGTGTGTCTCTTGTGTTGCTTTCTTTGTGATTGTTTTTGTTCACAAGAACTCGCCTCAAAACTACTTAGTCGCACTAACACTTTAAACTTAAGTATTGTGGCTATTTAGTGTTTGATTTTACAGGATCACCTATTCACCCCCCCTCTAGGTGCTCTCAATTGGTATCGGAGCTGTACTCTTCATCTAAGGGACTAACCGCCCGAAGAGATGGATCCTAAGGGAAAAGGGATGGTGGTCAACGATAAGGAAAAGGAGTCCCTCTTCAACGAGCCAAGAGACGACAAGCCTATCGACTCAGGCTCAAGTCACAAGAATTGAGATGGGAAGAAGAAGAGGCGCATCAAGAAGATCATCTACTATGACAGTGATGCCTCATCTTCTTCACCAAGGGATGACGACGACTCCTCGTCAAAGAAGAAGATGGTTAATCAAAACTATTCTTTTGATTACTCTCGCATTCCCTATAATTCAAATGCGCATCTACTTTCAATTCCCCTTGGAAAACCTCCACACTTTGATGGAGAGGACTATTCGTTTTGGAGTCATAAAATGCGTAGTCATTTATTCTCTCTCCATCCTAGCATATGGGAAATTGTAGAAAATGGGATGCATTTTGATAGCACTGATAAACCTGTGATTATCAATGAACAAATCCATAAAAATGCCCAAGCCACTACTTTTTTGCTAGCATCTCTGTGCAGGGATGAATATAACAAGGTTAGCGGCTTGGAAAATGCCAAGCAAATCTGGGATACCCTCAAGATCTCACATGAGGGAAATGATGCTACAATGATCACCAAAATGGAACTGGTGGAAGGCGAGCTGGGGAGATTCTCGATGATCAGGGGAGAGGAGCCAACTCAGACCTACAACAGGCTCAAGACCCTCATCAACAAGTGTAACACCCGGTTTTAAAGGGACAAAACCGGGTGCATCTCATACATGCGCCAAGAAGACAACATATATAATAACAGAGTGTATAGAGATAAATGTCATAAAACATCAGAGTATTTATTACATAGCGGAAGACTTATTACAAAATAAAAGAATAATTATAAAACGAACTAAGGATCGTCGGCGCCAATGTCGACTGAGAAACGCCACCTAGATCAGATCATACTCCTCGCCTTGTGGCTCCTCCTGAACCACCTGTTCTTCTCCTGTGGGGGGGTGTGAGACAGCAAGAGTGAGCTCACATACGTTCATCGCTCAACAAGTTGTGGGGAATAATGTGGCATGAGCTCACCAAAGGTGGGAGTTCATGAAGTGTAAGGCTGATCAACAAAATAGAGGCTGAGGCTGAGCATTGCTTTTATAAGTTGGTCAAAATTTTATTAGCAATTACTAAGTGTAAGTAAATACCAAACCTTAATAATAATAAAGAAAAGTAATAGTAAAATAATCCCAAATGCGATGCAAATGTCAAATTAAATTTAAGTTCCATAATTAATCATGTGAGGGTCCGAGCCGCTCTTGACCGTGAGCACGGCTAGTATACTAGTTTTACACTCTGCAGAGGTTGCGCATCTTTACCCACAAGTCGTGTATCCCATGTCGCCTGGGTTTGCAAGGCCCTTAGACACTACCGAGGTGAATGGCTAGGGATCCACTACGAGGCCTTTACAAAGTTCCACTAGCTTCCGAAAACCCGCTACAGTTTATAGGAAGATCCAGTACAGGGTTCCTGGCTGACAGCCATCGCAGCAAAATCAACCAGGGACCTCCCCGCACTGACCTCTCCCCTACTGCCCTTGCCCCTTTCGGGTAAGGTAGTCTTCCACTAGCTTTCCTAATTAGTCAGCCAAGGGCGTCCCATTATACCCTTGTGGTAGCACTGTTTTCCCGGGTGGTCGCTCCATGTTCCCATTAATTTAATGATCTTAACATGAACAATAATAATAACAAGTTAATAACAGAATAATCATGAATAGTGTATCTCCATACCCAATCCACATAAAGCAATAGCAAGTACTACCCAAAAATATTTCAGGGGTGAACAAGGTATAGAGGTAATCAAAACTGGGGTAACATAAAGGCTCCCATCAAAATTATCCTATGCAGATCATTAAAATTAATAAGAACATGGCTGGGAAAGTAAGTGATCAAGGGCACAACTTGCCTGCAATGAGCTCCTGCTCAGCTATCTCTACTTGTTGAACCTCAGAATCCACAGTGGCTTGCTCGTCTACTCGCATCAACACAATACATACATAGTATAGCATAAATTAACATCACATCAAACATGCAAATAAAATATACAGTAACAATCTATACATTAAAATAAGATCATAGGAACTAGAATCACTAAATTTGGAGTTATAGATTTCAAGTTATGAATTTCCTAAGGTTTAATGTGATTAAAATAGGATTAGATGAGAAATTAATTTTCTAACTGAGTTCATGTCAAAACAGTGACTCTAAGTGTTAGAGAATAATATTACAAAATTTTAGAAACTGGAATGGCTCAATTTGGAGTTCATAGGCATTTTCTATGAATTAAACAATTTTTAACATTTATTTATGCACTAAAAATTAATTTCTGCTATTAATTTCTGATTTTCAATGCTCTCTGGATTGGGCCTCAAATACCAGAAAGCGCAGGGACCAGCGTGAAAGAATTCTTAAGACTCAGCGAATATGACTCTGGACCGCGGGTTGATTCGTGTAAAGTGCGAGGTCTCTTTAGCAAAGTGCACCCATGAAGGGGTACGCAGAGATCCTGGCCTTTGGATGACGATCCATCGGCCGAGATTAGATCACCCCGATCCGAACCGGTATCCCACCGTGGCCGCACGATACAAACGCAACGGCATGGATTTAATTTAGTGTGACCCGATGGAAGCCCTTCGATCTGGATCCCACGGATCACAAGATTGCGAGTGAAACACTACTCTGCATCGATCACCAGCGTTCACTCAAGATCGAGTGGCCCAGGCTTCACCCACGCGGTGGCACACGCGGGACTGTCGATCGCCCATCGACCGACCCACACTCGTCTTCCTTCCCCCGCCCAATCATCCCCAAAGCAGGGGACGGCGACGAAGTCATCACCGGCGGAGCTAATCCCCGGCATGGTTGATCCCTACCCCGATTCAATGGACCTACTTGTTGCTCTAACGGAAGTGAACACAGGTAAGGGCTCTGTACCAGGGATTACCTGCGCCGGCGAGCTGTCCACGGGAAGGGGGAGCTCCGCCCCTGATTCGCACTCCGGTGAGGAATTCACTTCGATTCGGAACTCACGGCTTGATTCGGGGGCACGGACAGACTTCACGAGCGCTGGCGAAACCCACCCGACCACGCGCCGAGGACGGAACACCGGCGCAGACGGTTTTCACTGGCGGCGCGACTGTGGTGACTCGACCTCCCCACGGTTCCACGGCAATGAGGCTGGGCTACGGGGCATAGAGGAAACCGGTCCCAGTTCTACGTCTTATAGCCTCGGAGAATCGGTCCCAGGTGCCCGCAACGTCCTCCACGATCGACGCAGGGAGCTCCGGGTTCCACGGATTTGAGCGCGCGTGCAACGGAGAGGATAACCCTGACAACAGGGCCCCACCGGACGGCGAGATGGAAATCAGGAGCGCGTGTGAAGGTGACTGACAGGGAGGCCCCAGGTGTCGGCGCTCATCTCAGGCTAGGCTGGCGCGGGTTAGAGGTTAAGTGGGCCGCGTGCTTTGGTTTGGGCCCATCTCGAGTTTTGCCATTTTCTTTTCTTTTCTTTTTTTTGTTTTGTTTTATCCCCTCTTTCCAAATTCCAAACTTCAAACTAAATTTAAACTTTGTGGCACAGTTGTATTCTCATTGCATATAATTGGAGTTAGGTTGCTCTGAAGTTGTTGCACTGTTGTGTCTGAACTTTAGGCGTCGTTATAATCACCAATAAATCGACCGCATTTTGATAGTTGCAGAGCCCAAATTTGCGAATTCTCTTTAAGCAAAACTTGTAGGTCTTTTCAGTACCTTTTTAATGGGTATTTACTTGTAACTGTCTGTTAAATAGATTTGGAGAGATGGTTGCCCGGATATAAGTCGAATCTCTAATGTGCAGTATCTCAGGCTGAGTTTAGCTGTAGGTCATGCAGAGTTGAGGGCTATAAGGATAAATTTGGGTGCAACTTTATTGAAAAAGTCGTGGACAATTTTCAAAACTTTTCCAACGCGTGTTCGTTGTAGTTTAAGTTGAGTATAGCAGGAGTTATAAGTTTTTGAATTTTAGTTGTCCATTGTTTCAATCCTATCAGTTTTGCAACAAAAGAGTTGCATTGTTTTATCAGTTTGGAAACCAATTCCAAGACACTCATTATAATAAGAGTTCTAGGGAATGTTATAATCTTTTCAATGAATTTATATTTGCAAAATTTTGTTAGCTGCAGGGAGTTATGATATAATATATAGAATGTGCTTGGATGAATATGTGGGCAGACATAACATGCTTAAATTGATTCTTGTTTGCATGATGTGAGATTAGGCTTAAATGATTTAAAAAGTTATCATATTGCTTCTATACTTATATTTGTTCTAGGTGTCTCGTAATGAAGAACCTAAAGTTATTAGTCTTTCAATGACCACTTAATCTTAGAAGAGTAATGAACCTGATAAAATATATTGCTTGTTGTTGGGATTGCATGACCAGTTTTAGTTATGCAGCTAGTTCAATGAAGTAAACCATCTTTTCTGTAGAGATGTTATATGTAAAAGTTGTAGCCAACTTCTTTATCTTACTTGTGTAAAAATTTCATGACCATAGGTCTAGAAGTTTGGGAGTTATGATTTTCTCAAGTCCAGTCTTGAAATCTGTGCAGATTCTGTACAGATTTCGAAGCTGACCTTGTTTGCCCAATTTAAACTTCGAATAACTTATTATAAATTATAAAGAAGTTGTAGTACTTTTCTTAATCTTTTCAACAAATTTTGGATTACTTTTTTTGGAGATCTATAAGTTAAGTTACAGCTGTTTTAAGTGTGATCTCTGAATCTGTCCAAATTTGGACAGCAGAGCCTTTCTCGTGTCTTTTGACCTTGATATGCATTGAATTAACTTGATATGTTTATAAATGAATTATAGACAATTCTACTAGCTTTCTAAAAAGTCTGGGAGCACCTGAATTGGATGATTGAGACTCCAATTATGGATTTTTGAATTGAGTAGTTGAATTATGTCCAAGTCTTGACAGAATTTACGTTTAGCATTGTTTGACCTTTCTAAGTATCAAATCTTGTTCTGATGATAATACCAAGGGTATAGTGGACTTTATAAGCTTTCCATAAAGTCCTAGTTTACTAATTTTCGATGCATAATTTGTGAGTTAGGAGCAAAATAATTAACCGCTGTGTTGTTGTCTAGAAATATGCAAGCATTAAGTTGCTATCTTGAAGTTGCTCTTGTTTAGCTAAGTTTTGTTTAGGCTATAGGAACACTATATGAATTGCATTAATATATACATTCATTGAAGTACTTGCATATGTCAATATTGATTTGGTGTCTAGAAAGCTTTGTCCGAGGTATATAGGACCGTCTACTATCTTAGCCGAGGTGGCAGCTGTGCTTATCACTTGCAATTGTCGGAATCTATGATCAGAGTACACCATGTATTCCATGTATTTATGTTGAGGAAGTATTTGTGGAATCCAGACCATCTAATCGAGCTAGAGCCGATTCCCGTGTAGCAAGACCAGACTCTTGAGTGTCGTCTGCTGCGTATCTTAGAATCCTAGGAACTTGAGGAGCTGATGCGGCAGAAGTACCCGAACTTTTCGTTATGTGTGAGTTTTGTTGATTCATTAATCTTTCTTTTGTCATTCCGATAGAAGCGTCGGAATTCGAGGTCGAATTCTTTTTAAGGAGGGTAGAGTGTGATACCCAATTTCCAAAAGGAAGAGAAATTGAAGATTATTCTTTTTTTTCCTTGTTTTCTCTTCCGGGTCCTGTGCTACAGGGGTTTGGAACTTTTAGGAAGCATTCACTAGTAAAACAGTAGAATTCTTGTTGGACTGGTGCCCTGGGATCGGGAACGGACGTGAGAGCGAGTTTGGGCCGTGGATCTCGATCCGGCGGTGGGGAGCCCATTAGTTCTCCCCCCTTAACCCTAGCCGCCCCCTCCCCTATTCCCCTTTGGTTGCAGCCGCCCCCCCTTCCCTATTCCCCTTTGTGGCCGCCACCCCCCTCTCTCTCTCCCTCTCCTTCTCCCCCAAGTGATTGCAGCACCACCCCTCAACCCTAGCCCCCCCCCCCCTCCTCCTCTCCATGGTGCATCCTCCCCGCTTGGTACCCCGTCGTGTGGGTGCGAGTCTTCCATTGGAGTTTGGAGGGAGGAAGAAGGAAGAATGGAAGGAGGAAAGGAGGAACCCAAGGTGATTTTAAGATCATTCTTTTTAGTATTTGTGCTGCAATCCAATTGTTTACATGTTTACCTATGCGAATCGGTATAGATGCTGTCCAGATTTTTTGTGGGAGGACGAACAGCAGTAGTTCTAGGGATTTCTGGGAATTTTTCGTGGGCAATTAGTGGGGATCAGTGGGAGAATCATGTAGAGCTTTGTCATACCTTTCCAACGAGTACTTATGCGCTCGATTCGGAGTTATAATTTAGGAGATATCGTTGTTTGAATCCGGTTATGTTGCTGTCCAAAAAAACAGATTTTTCAGGTGGATGAACAGCAGTAGTATTAGCAGTTTCTGGGGATTTTTTCGTGGGAAATTAGTGATAATCAATATGAGAATCATGTAGATCTTTGTCATACCTTTCCAACGAGTACTTATGCGCTCGATTCGGAGTTATATTTAAAAGATATCGTTGTTTGAATCCGGTTATGTTGCTGTCCAAAAAAAACAGATTTTTCAGGTGGGTGAACAGCAGTAGTATTAGCAGTTTCTGTGAATTTTTCGTGGGTAGTTAGTGTTAACCAGTATGATAATCATGTATGGCTTTGTCTTATCTTTCTAATGAGTACTTATGCGCTTGATTTGGTATTATATTTTAAAAGATATCGCTGTTTGAATCCGGGTATGTCGCTGTCCAAAAGACAAAAAAACAGATTACAGGGTTCATCTTGTGGACTGTTTTGGGCTAATTAGATGTTAGAATTTAATTATAAATTGTATACAAAACTTGTGGGGAATTTTATGTAGATGCCTCTGGAGTTTTTGTTTGTTACCACTGTTGTCATAATTTTAAAGTTATGAAATTATTAAGCAGCGCCGCTGCAGTTTGGTGGGTGTGGGGAGAGATGTAACCCGCGGCGGGGTTTGAGTTTGTGCGTAGGTGCGGCGTCGTTTATGAGCCTGATTATGTGAAATAGGTGCACTAAGTTGTGTGTCAAAAACAGGTGGTGGACTTCCGGATCGTACTTAGGGATTTGCCCGAACTTCCGGTAAAGGCAAGTAAATATAGTGGTGGTTGCTACCGTTTGGTTTGCATCCTATTCCCTGTCATTGAGTATGCATAAGTTTTTAATTATGTTAATCATTGAATTCTATGATGAAGTTTATTTGTTTGGAAGTATTAATTCTCAATTGTCTAATATTGTGGATGATCATAATTTGGTTATGATATATGTGGTTGATTCCCATCTTGGATGAAGTTGAAATATCTTTTTGAATCACGTTATATGAAGTGTTGTAGGCATGACATGCACATCGCATCATCCATCTTGCATTTTGAAGTTATGTCGTGATCTTATGGTCCGACCGTGCCGGTATATTTTTAGCATCATACGTTGCCCGAGGAGGGGTACGATGCGGCTTCATATCCTTAGAGGTATGAAGGCAGAAGTCATCCTTGCATTTGCAGACATTTGCATTCATGAGGAATATATGAAGTGTGACATTACTATGTTACTATTGTGGTTTCTACCTGCGAGGTGTGGTAACTAGGTGTGTTGTACGTTGTATACGTGCTGCACCTTGGTAATAAGAAGGTTGTGGAATCAGGTGGTGGTAAAACAATGTTCTTATGTGGTTGAATAGTTTGATATTATTTTACTTACTGAGATGTGTCATCTCACTCTTGCATTACTCAATGCAGGTACTTGATACATGTTGGGAATGAGGGGAGTAGCAGCACGTCCACTTACACTCTCACAATAACGCTGCCCAGGCGCAGCCATGATTTAATTAGAAACTTATTGTCATAGGAAGTTTGTTTTTTATATAGTCGTGCGCACTGGTTAATTCAGTTTAGGTCGTACGTTTATCTTCCCTTGCTAGCCGATTAATAATACTTAGTATGTTTTTGTCATGATATATGTTTATACCCTGTTGCCCCCTTATTTATGCAATCTTGCCAAGGGGATGCTGCCGAAATTTTATATATGGACGTCAGAAGTGTAGTTCATTAGCATTCTGGGTTGTTTGTGGAACCCGGGGTGTTACAAAGGGAGACAAGACTTGTATTTGGGTTCCGAAAACTATTGTGACTAACCTTGTAGGACCCAACAAGAGTTGGGTACCTAAAACCCAAGCGTAAGTTGCCTTGCAGGTTTATGCATCCGGGGGCTCAAGCTGGATTATCGACAACGGATGCACAAATCACATGACAGGGGAGAAGAAAACGTTCACCTCCTATGTCAAGAACAAGGATTCCCAGGATACGATTATTTTGGAGTGGGAACCAAGGCAAGGTTAAAGGATTGGGAAAGATAGCCATTACATCCGAGCATTCTATCTCCAATGTGTTTTTAGTTGAATCGCTCGGGTACAACTTATTGTCTGTAAGTCAATTATGTAACATGGGCTATAATTGTTTATTCACAAATATAGATGTATCTGTCTTTAGAAGGAGTGGTGGTTCATTAGCATTTAAGGGTGTATTAGACGGCAAACTCTATTTAGTAGACTTTTCAAAAGAGAATGTCGATCTAGATTCATGCTTAATGGCTAAGACTAATATGGGCTGGCTTTGGCATCACCGTCTAGCACATGATGGGATGAAGAACCTTCATAAACTTCTAAAGGGAGATCATGTGTTAGGACTAACTAATGTCTACTTTGAGAAAGACAGACCTTGTGCAGCATGTCAGGTAGGGAAACAGGTGGGAATCACTCATCACAGCAAGAATGTGATGACTACATCAAGACCACTGGAGCTTCTTCACATGGACCTCTTTGGACCCGTTGCCTACCTTAGCATCGGGGGAAGTAAGTATGGTCTTGTAATTGTTGATGACTTTTCCTGCTTTACTTGGGTATTCTTTTTGCAGGACAAATCAGAAACCCAAGGGACCCTAAAGCGCTTACTAAGGAGGGCTCAAAATGAGTTTGAGCTTAAAGTGAAAAAGATAAGAAGCGACAACGGGTCCTAGTTCAAGAATCTACAAGTTGAAGAGTTTCTTGAGGAGGGCGGCATCAAGTACGAGTTCTCCGCTCCCTACACACCACAGCAAAATGGTGTGGTAGAGAGGAAGAATACGACGCTTACCGACATGGCGAGAACGATGCTTGGACAGTTCAAGACGCCCGAGCGGTTTTGGTCGGAAGCTATGAACATAGCTTGCCACGCCATAAACCGGCTCTATCTGCATCGCCTTCTAAAGAAGACCTCCTACGAACTCCTTACCGGTAACAAACCCAATGTATCTTACTTTCGTGTATTTGGGGGCAAATGCTACATTCTGGTGAAGAAAGGTAGACATTCTAAATTTGCTCCCAAGGCTGTAGAAGGGTTTTTACTAGGGTATGAATCAAATACAAAGGTGTATAGGGTCTTCAACAAATCATCACGATTAGTTGAAGTCTCTAGTGACGTTGTATTTGATGAGACTGATGGCTCTCCAAGAGAGCAAGTTGATCTTGATGATATAGATGAAGATGAAGATCCAGTGGCCGCAATGCGCACGATGGTGATAGGTGATGTGCGACCATAGGAACTACAGGAACAAGATCAGCCTTCTTCCTCGACGCTAGTGCATCCCCCAACTCAAGATAATGGACAGGTACCTCAAAAAGAGGAGCATGATCAAGGGGGAGCACAAGAAGAACAGGTTATGGAGGAAGAAGCACCACGGATCCCTCCAACTCATATCTGAGCGACGATCCAAAGAAATCACCCCGTCGATCAGATTCTGGGTGATATCAGCAAGGGAGTAACGACTCGCTCACGTTTAGCTAATTTTTGTGAGCATTACTCGTTTGTCTCTTCTATTGAACCTTTCAGGGTAGAACTGGCCTTGCAAGATCCGGACTGGGTGTTGGCCATGCAGGAAGAGCTCAACAACTTCAAAAGAAATGAGTTTGGAGTCTGGTGCCACGTCCAAAGCAAAACATTGTGGGAACCAAGTGGGTGTTCCGCAACAAGCAAGACGAGCACGGAGTGGTGACAAGAAACAAGGCTCGACTTGTGGCAAAAGGTTATGCCCAAGTCGCAGGTTTGGATTTCAAGGAGACTTTTGCTCCTGTGGCTAGGCTAGAGTCAATAAGAATATTGTTAGCCTATACTGCTCACCACTCTTTTAGGCTATTTCAAATGGACGTGAAGAGCGCTTTCCTCAACGGGCCAATCAAGGAGGAGGTATACGTAGAACAACCCCCTGGCTTTGAGGATGACAGGTATCCCGACCACGTGTATAAGCTCTCTAACGCGCTCTATGGACTTAAGCAAGCCCCAAGAGCATGGTATGAATGCCTTAGAGATTTCTTAACTGCTAATGCTTTCAAGGTTGGGAGAGCTGATCCCACTCTTTTTACCAAGACATGTGATGGTGATCTTTTTGTGTGCCAAATTTATGTCGATGACATAATATTTGGTTCTACTAACCAAAAGTCTTGTGAGGAGTTTAGTAGGGTGATGATACAGAAATTCGAAATGTCGATGATGGGCGAGTTGACCTACTTCCTTGGGTTCCAAGTGAAGCAACTCAAGGACGGCACCTTCATCTCCCAAACGAAGTACACACAAGATCTTCTTAAGCGGTTTGGGATGAAGGACGCCAAGCCCGCGAAGACACCGATGGGAACCGACGGGCATGTTGACCTCAACAAAGGAGGTAAGTCCTGTCGGGGACCATAATTAGGGGTACCCTCAAGACGCCTAATTCTCAGCTGGTAACCCCCATCAGCATAAAGCTGCAAAGGCCTGATGGGTACGATTAAGTCAGGGATCAGTCCACACGAGTGACTCGATCACGCTTCACCCGAGCCTAGCCTCGGCCAAGGGCGGCCGACCTCGAGAGACTTCCGTCTCGCCCGAGGCCCCCCTTTTTACGGCGGACACATCACCGGCTCGCCCGAGGCCTTGGCTTCGCTCAGAAGCAACCCTGACTAAATCACCACACCGACTGACCAAGTTGCAGGAGCATTTAACGCAAAGGTGGCCTGACACCTTTATCCTGACACGCGCCCCCCCGGCAGAGCCGAAGTGACCGCCGTCACTCCACCGCTCCACTGACCAGTCTGACAGAAGGACAGCGCCGCCTGCGCCACCCCGACTGCGGTGCCGCTCGACGGAGTGAGTCTGACAGGCAGTCAGGCCTTGCCAAAGGCGCCACGGTGAACTCCGCTCCACCCGACCCCAGGGCTCGGACTCGGGCTAAGACCCGGAAGACGGCGAACTCCGCTCCGCCCGACCCCAGGGCTCGGACTCGGGCTAAGACCTGGAAGACGGCGAACTCCGCTCCGCCCGACCCCAGGGCTCGGACTCGGGCTAAGACCCGGAAGACGGCGAACTCCGCTTCGCCCGACCCCAGGGCTCGGACTCGGGCTAAGACCCGGAAGACGACGAAACTCCGCCTCGCCCAACCCCAGGGCTCAGACTCCGCCCTGGCCTCGGCCGAACGACCTCCGCCTCGCCCGACCCCACGGCTCGGGCTCGGCCTCGGCAACAGAGGACAGACTCAACCTCGGCTTCGGAGGAGCCCCCACGTCACCCTGCCTAGGGCACAGACCCGCCACGTCAACAGGAAGCGCCATCATCGTCCTACCCCGAATCGACTCGGGTCACGGAGAACAAGACCGGCGTCCCATCTGGCTAGCTCCGCCGGATGGGCAATGATGGCGCTCCACAAGCTCTGTGACGACGGCGGCCCCCAGCTCTCTTACGGAAGCAGGGCGACGTCAGCAAGGACTCGACCGCTCCAATAGCTGTCCCTCCGCCAGGCTCCGTCGCACCTCCGATAGCCACGATATCACGCCAGCAAGGTGCCAAGACCTCTCCGGCTGCCACATTGGCATGTACCTAGGGCGCTAGCTCTCTCTCCGCTAGACACGTAGCACTCCGCTACACCCCCCATTGTACACCTGGATCCTCTCCTTACGACTATAAAAGGGAGGACTAGGGCCTTCTTAGAGGAGGTTGGCCGCGCGGGACCGAGGACGGGACAGGCGCTCTCTTGGGGCCGCTCGCTTCCCTCACCCGCGTGGACGCTTGTAACCCCCCTACTGCAAGCGCACCCGATCTGGGCGCGGGACGAACACGAAGGCCGCGGGACTTCCACCTCTCTCACGCTCGGCTCCGGCCACCTCGCCTCTCCCCCCTTCGCGCTCGCCCACGCGCTCGACCCATCTGGGCTGGGGCACGCAGCACACTCACTCGTCGGCTTAGGGACCCCCCTGTCTCGAAACGCCGACAGTTGGCGCGCCAGGTAGGGGCCTGCTGCGTGCTGACGAACAGCTCCCCGTCAAGCTCCAGATGGGCAGTCTCCAGCAACCTCTTCGGCCCGGGGCGGTGCTTCGTTTCGGGACTCTTGAGTTCATGTCCTTCGACGGCAGCTACGACATGATACTTCTTCCACCGCCGCGCGACAACGACAATGGCGGCCGACAACCCGCCCGCCGGCGGCGGAATCGACGACATCTTCCCCGCGTGGTGGAAGAGCAACCTTCGAGCTCGCTCCGTTCTCTCCCCTGCCAACGGAGGAGGAGGCGGGGCCATCAAGGCCAAGCGGGAGGCCGCGCTTCGTCGGCCGTCGAGCGAATCGACGCCCCCGACGCTCCGACGGAAGGCACGCCGGACGTCGACCTCGCGTTCAAGATGAAGGCAAGCGCCGTCCCCCCGCGACACGCTGACCCCGAGCAAGAAGACGACGCCGGCGCGCTCGCGGAAAGCCTGCAGGACGTCGCCCTCGTACCTGAGATGACGGTGCAACCAGTCCCCGATGTGACTACGTCGCTCCTCGTCGACCAAAGGGTACCGACTAACTCCCATCTTACGTCATTTCGACTCGGCCTCAACCCGCCAAACGACCTCGCTTTGGCGGGTGCTCTCATTGAGGCGAGTGCAACCCCACTGGGGTTTCGTATGCGGTCACCTTGGGACCGACTGACGGACGTCTCGACCTACGGGCCCTCTGGGTCCGAGGAAGATGACGATCCCAGCATCTGTTGGGATTTCTCCGGACTTGGCAACCCCAGTGCCATGCGGGACTTCATGACCGCATGTGACTACTGCCTATCCGACTGTTCCGACGGAAGCCGCAGCCTTGGCGACGAGAGCTGCGGCCCAAGCCGCGAATGTTTCCACATCGAGCTAGGGGATCCCTCCGAAGGCAACCATCTCGGCATGCCGGAGGACGGTGATCTTCCTAGGCCGGTGCCTCGCGCCGACATCCCACGGGAGCTAGCTATGGTCCCCGCTCCGGCGGGGGGTTACGACCCACAACTCGAGCAAGTCCGCGAGGCGCAGGCCAGGCTCAACGAGGGAACAGGAGCGCTTGAGCCGATCCATCGTGACGTCGGGCAGGCATGGGCGGGCCAGCCCCTGGCCGGAGAAATACGTCACCTGCCCCAAGGTCTCCAGCACCGCGTCGCCAACGATGTCAGGGTCAGGCCGCCGCCCGCATCCAGCGGGGTTGGTCAGAACCTGGCAGCCGCAGCGATGCTCCTCCGTGCGATGCCGGAGCCATCAACCACCGAGGGTCGACGAATCCAGGGAGAGCTCAAGAATCTCCTGGAAGGCGCTGCGGCCCGACGGGCCGAGAGCACCGCCTCCCGAAGGCAGGGATATCCCTCGAAACCTCATGCCGCGACTTCCCGATTCATGCGGGAAGCCTCGGTCTACACCGGGCGCACGCGCAACACCGTGCCTGTGGCCCCGGGCCACCTCGGCAACGAGCACCATCGACGCGACCGTCGGGCCCACCTCGACGAAAGGGTGCGCCGAGGCTACCACCCCAGGCGTGGGGGGCGCTACGACAGCGGGGAGGATCGGAGTCCCTCGCCCGAACCACCCGGTCCGCAGGCCTTCAGTCGGGCCATCCGACGGGCGCCATTCCCGACCAGGTTCCGACCCCCGACTACTATCACGAAGTACTCGGGGGAAACGAGACCGGAACTGTGGCTCGCGGACTACCTCCTTGCCTGCCAACTGGGTGGGACGGGCGATGACATCCTCATCATCCGTAACCTCCCCCTGTTCCTCTCCGACACTGCTCGCGCCTGGTTGGAGCACCTGCCTCCGGGGCAGATCTCCAACTGGGGCAACTTGGTCCAAGCCTTCGCTGGCAATTTCCAGGGCACATACGTGCGCCCCGGGAATTCCTGGGACCTTCGAAGCTGCCGACAACAGCCGGGAGAGTCTCTCCGGGACTACATCCGGCGATTCTCGAAGCAGCGCACCGAGCTGCCCGACATCACCGACTCGGATGTCATCGGCGCGTTCCTCGCCGGCACCACTTGCCGCGACCTGGTGAGCAAGCTGGGTCGCAAGACCCCCACCAGGGCGAGCGAGCTGATGGACATCACCACCAAGTTCGCCTCTGGCCAGGAGGCGGTCGAGGCTATCTTCCGAAAGGACAAGCAGCCCCAGGGCCGCCCATCGGAAGAGGCTCCCGAGGCGTCTGCTCCGCGCGGCGCCAAGAAGAAAGGCAAGAAGAAGTCGCAATCGAAACGCGACGCCGCTGACGCGGACCTTGTCGCCGCCGCCGAGTACAAGAACCCTCGGAAGCCCCCCGGAGGTGCAAACCTCTTCGACAAGATGCTCAAGGAGCCGTGCCCCTACCATCAGGGGCCCGTCAAGCACACCCTCGAGGAGTGCGTTATGCTTCGGTGTCACTTCCACAGGGCCGGGCCACCCGCCGAGGGTGGTAGGGCCCGCGACGACGACAAGAACGAAGATCACCAAGCAGGAGAGTCCCCCGAGGTCCGCGACTGCTTCATGATCTATGGAGGGCATGCGGCGAATGCCTCGGCACGGCATCGCAAGCAAGAGCGCCGGGAGGTCTGCTCGGTGAAGGTGGCGACGCCAGTCTACCTAGACTGGTCCGACAAGCCCATCACCTTCGACCAGGCCGACCACCCCGACCATGTGCCGAGCCCGGGGAAATACCCGCTCATCGTCGACCCCGTTGTCGGCAATGTCAGGCTCACCAAGGTCCTGATGGATGGGGGCAGCTGCCTCAACATCATCTACGCCGAGACCCTCAATCTCCTGCGCGTCGATCTGTCCTCCGTCCGAGCAGGTGCTGCGCCCTTCCACGGGATCATCCCTGGGAAGCGCGTCCAGCCCCTCGGGCGACTCGACCTCCCCGTCTGCTTTGGGACGCCCTCCAACTTCCGAAGGGAGACCCTGACATTCGAGGTGGTCGGGTTTCGAGGAACCTACCACGCCGTATTAGGGAGGCCATGCTACGCGAAGTTCATGGCTGTCCCCAACTACACCTGCCTGAAGCTCAAGATGCCGGGCCCCAACGGGGTCATCACCGTCGGCCCCACGTACAAACACGCGTTCGAATGCGACGTGGAGTGCGTGGAGTACGCCGAGGCCCTCGCCGAGTCCGAGGCCCTCATCGCCGACCTGGAGAACCTCTCCAAGGAGGTGCCAGACGTGAAGCGCCATGCCGGCAACTTCGAGCCAGCGGAGACGGTTAAGGTCGTCCCTCTTGACCCCATTGGCGACACCACCAAGCAGATCCGGATCGGTTTCGGGCTTGACCCCAAATAGGAAGCAGTGCTCGTCGACTTTCTCCGCGCAAACGCCGACGTCTTTGCGTGGAGTCCCTCGGACATGCCCGGCATACCGAGGGATGTCGCCGAGCACTCGCTGGATATTCGGGCCGGAGCCCGACCCGTCAGGCAGCCTCTGCGCCGATTCGACGAGGAGAAGCGCAGAGTGATTGGCGAAGAGATCCACAAGCTAATGGCAGCATGGTTCATCAAAGAGGTATTCCATCCCGAATGGCTTGCCAACCCTGTGCTTGTGAGGAAGAAAGGGGGGAAATGGCGGATGTGTGTAGACTACACTGGTCTCAACAAAGCATGTCCGAAGGTTCCCTACCCTCTGCCTCGCATCGATCAAATCGTGGATTCCACCGCTGGGTGCGAAACCCTGTCCTTCCTCGATGCCTACTTAGGGTATCACCAGATCCGGATGAAAGAGTCCGACCAGCTCGCGACTTCTTTCATCACGCGCGTTCGGCATGTACTGCTACGTCACCACGCCGTTCGGTTTGAGGAATGCGGGCGCGACGTACCAGCGGTGCATGAACCATGTGTTCGGCGAACACATCGGTCGCACAGTCGAGGCCTACGTCGATGACATCATAGTCAAGACAAGGAAGGCTTCTGACCTCCTCTCCGACCTTGAAGCGACGTTCCGATGTCTCAAGGCGAAAGGAGTCAAGCTCAATCCTGAGAAGTGTGTCTTCGGGGTGCCCCGGGGCATGCTCCTAGGGTTCATCGTCTCCGAGCGAGGCATTGAAGCCAACCCGGAGAAGATCGCGGCCATCACCAGCATGGGACCCATCAAGGACTTAAAAGGTGTACAGAGGGTTATGGGATGCCTCGCGGCCCTGAGCCGCTTCATCTCACGCCTCGGCGAAAGAGGTCTGCCTCTGTACCGCCTCTTAAGGAAGGCCGAGTGTTTCACTTGGACCCCTGAGGCCGAGGAAGCCCTCGGCAACCTGAAGGCGCTCCTTACGAAGGCGCCTGTCTTGGTGCCCCCGGCGGATGGAGAAGCCCTCTTGGTCTACGTCGCCGCGACCACTCAGGTGGTTAGCGCCGCGATTGTGGTCGAGAGGCAAGAGGAAGGGCATGCATTGCCCGTTCAGAGGCCGGTCTACTTCGTCAGCGAAGTGCTGTCCGAGACCAAGATCCGCTACCCACAAGTTCAAAAGCTGCTGTACGCTGTGATCCTGACAAGGCGGAAGCTGCGACACTACTTCGAGTCTCATCCGGTAACTGTGGTGTCATCCTTCCCCCTGGGGGAGATCATCCAGTGCCGAGAGGCCTCGGGCAGGATCGCAAAGTGGGCGGTGGAAATCATGGGCGAAGCGATCTCGTTCGCCCCTCGGAAGGCCATCAAGTCCCAGGTGTTGGTGGACTTCGTGGCCGAATGGGTCGACACCCAATTGCCGACGGCTCCGATCCAACCGGAGCTCTGGACCATGTTTTTCGACGGGTCGCTGATGAAGACAGGAGCCGGCGCGGGCCTGCTCTTCATCTCGCCCCTCGGAAAGCACTTGCGCTACGTGCTGCGCCTCCATTTCCCGGCGTCCAACAATGTGGCCGAGTACGAAGCTCTGGTCAACGGGTTGCGGATCGCCATCGAGCTAGGGGTCAGACGCCTCGACGCCCGCGGTGATTCGCAGCTCGTCATTGACCAAGTCATGAAGAACTCCCACTGCCACGACCCGAAGATGGAGGCCTACTGCGACGAGGTTCGGCGCCTGGAAGACAAGTTCTTCGGGCTCGAGCTCAACCACATCGCTCGGCGCTACAACGAAACCGCAGACGAGCTGGCTAAAATAGCCTCGGGGCGAACGACGGTCCCCCCGGACGTTTTCTCCCGGGATCTGCATCAACCCTCTGTCAAGATCGACGACGCGCCCGAGCCCGAGGTACCCTCGGCTCAGCTCGAGGCACCGTCGGCACAGCCCGAGGTACCCTCGGCACCCGAGGGCGAGGCACTGGACGTCGAGGAAGAGCAGAACGGGGCCACGCCAGATCGAGATTGGCAGGCCCCGTAACTGCAATATCTCCGTCGAGGAGAGCTACCCCCCGACCAAGTCGAGGCTCGGCGGGTAGCGCGACGTGCCAAGTCATTCGTCCTGCTGGGCGATGAAGAGGAGCTCTACCATCGCAGCCCCTCGGGCATCCTCCAGCGATGCATCTCCATCGCCGAAGGTCGGAAACTGCTGCAAGAAATACACTCGGGGGCTTGCGGCCATCACGCAGCGCCCCGAGCCCTTGTCGGGAATGCTTTCCGACAAGGCTTCTACTGGCCAACGGCGGTGGGTGACGCCACTAGAATTGTCCGCACCTGCGAAGGGTGCCAATTCTATGCAAAGCAGACCCACCTGCCCGCTCAGGCTCTGCAGACAATACCCATCACCTGGCCCTTCGCTGTATGGGGTCTGGACCTCGTCGTTCCCTTGCAGAAGGCGCCCGGGGGCTACACGCACCTGCTGGTCGCCATCGACAAATTCTCCAAGTGGATCGAGGTCCGACCTCTGAACAGCATCAGGTCCGAGCAGGCGGTGGCGTTCTTCACCAACATCATCCATCGCTTCGGGGTCCCGAACTCCATCATCACCGACAACGGCACCCAGTTCACCGGCAAAAAATTCTTGGATTTTTGCGAGGATCACCATATCCGGGTGGACTGGGCCGCCGTGGCTCATCCCATGTCGAATGGGCAAGTGGAGCGTGCCAACGGCATGATTCTACAAGGGCTCAAGCCTCGGATCTACAACGACCTCAACAAGTTCGGCAAGCGGTGGATGAAGGAACTCCCCTCGGTGGTCTGGAGCCTAAGGACGACGCCAAGTCGTGCCACAGGTTTCACGCCGTTTTTCCTGGTCTACGGGGCTGAAGCTATCTTGCCCACTGACCTGGAATACGGCTCCCCGAGGACGAGGGCCTACACCGATCAAAGCAACCAAGCTAGCCGAGAAGAATCGATGGACCAGCTGGAGGAGGCTCGGGACAGGGCCTTACTACACTCGGTGCGGTACCAGCAGTCCCTGCGACGCTACCACGCCCGAGGGGTCCGGTCCCGAGACCTCCAGGTGGACGATCTGGTGCTTCGGCTGCGGCAAGACGCCCGAGGGAGGCACAAGCTCACGCCCCCCTAGGAAGGGCCATTCGTCATCGCCAAAGTTTTGAAGCCCGGAACATACAAGCTGGCCAACAATCAAGGCGAGATCTACGGCAACGCTTGGAACATCAAACAGCTACGTCGCTTCTACCCTTAAGATGTTTCCAAGTTGTTCATATACCTCGCACCTACGCAAAGTTTGGTCGTCAAGGAAGGGTCGGCCTAGCCTCGGCAAAGCCCGACCCTCCCTCGGGGGCTAAAAGGGGGGAGACCCCCTCTGCGTCGAATTTTTCCTCGAAAAAGGATCTCTTTTCAGCAGGATTACTTTCGTGCTTCTTGACTACTTCAGAAAGCGGATCCTGGAAACGACGGAGTACACGTAAGCAGCCAAGGCTGACCGAGCCGAGGGACTCCTACGCCTCCGGGACACGGATACCTCACTCATCACCTTCTGCGAGAAGTAACTCGCGCTCGGATAAAGCGACTCCGTGGACCGAACAAGTCTTCACGTTCGGAAGCTCTCCTGCCGAAGCAGTCCTTCAAGCTTTCTCGACTAAGTCGGGGACAGGGCCTCATGAATGGGTGAAAGTACGCGTAAGTGGCAAGGCCGACCGAGCCGAGGGATTCCCACGCCTCTGGGATACGGATACCTCACTCGTCCCTTCCGCGAGAAGCAACTCTCGCTCACACAAACATCCCTGTTACCGACAGAGTCCAGATGCTCGAAACAAGAGGAAAAAAGACGCAGCTTCGCAAGCACGGCGAGGGTGTGTTTTTCTGGCCTCGGCGGCCGCAGAAGGCACACGCTACAAGACGATCTGATCCTGCAGGCTCGGGTCTTCGCGCTGAAGGGAGCCGTAGCACCCTCGGCATCGACGACATCTTCAGCAAAGTCCGACCCAGCCTCGGACGGCGACGCGGTCCAGGGACTCCTCCGGGAATCCGGCCCGAGCAGGCGGCTCGGCCGGTTACCCCTGGGCCTCGGCCAACTGGCTTCCAAGGGCGCCAACCCGACCCGAGGCCTCGGCTGATCGACTTGGGCGTCGGCTCCGCTGACGGGCAACACGGCTAGGCTCCGGCCAACCAGGTTCCCATTCTCGAGCCAACTCCGCCTCTGTTCATACTGATATCGCTACCCCTGGCCTTGGCTCATCGAAGGGCGGCCGAGGGGTCTCTTTAACTAAGCTAAAGGAGCCCCAGACAACAAGGCCGATCGGGCCGAGGGATTCCTACGCCTCCGGGATACGGATACCTCACTCGTCACCTTGACACGGGGCGACTCATGCTTGGTAAAGCGGTTCAGATAATCAACAGGCGAGACTTAGCGCTCGAAAATGAGGAAAAAACACGGCTCCGTGCCGAAATTACATACATGTTCAGGCCTCGACAGCCACAATGAACAAAAAACACTGGCATTCGAAGTGCCATTACGTACGGAACTCCGGTTCCCCCTCCGCGGGTACGAACGACCCCACTCCATGGGGAAGGCCTGCGGAGCAACAGAAGACTGACGAGCGGCTCGCCGCCGCCCGTTCTGACTACGGCGACAGCGCGCCGGCGCTGCTGCGATCTTGCCCTCGCCCCCGCCGACGCTCGAGGGGCGAGGACAAGCACGCCGGCGCGGTGGCCCGGGGCGAGGGTGGTGGCAGTGATCCCATCGGCGACGAGGACTTCTCGAGCCGCCTCCGCCTCGGCGCCGATGGCAGGGGACACCAGCCCCCCGGCAGATCCCCACTCAAATCCTCCCAGACGAGTGGGGCATCGGCCTCTGCGCGAGAGCGCCGCCCCAGTGCAAAAGCAGGACCACCCCAGAACACAAACGCCGCCCTAACAGCGCGCGGCATCGTGGGTGGTCCTCCCTTGCACACGGCGCGGCGGTCGCCCTCCGGCAGGAGGGGCCGCCGGAAGCCCGGCCGACGACTCCGACACGTTGGAGGTAACGACGCCCGCCGTCGATCAGCCCCACGTTGTCTAAGTCCGCGCCGTCCGCAGGGCCAGCGAGCGCCTCCACCCCCAAACGCCGAGGGAAAGGGCGACCCGCGGACCCGCGCGGAAGGTAGAGCGCCGGCTCAGCGTGGCCCCCACCCCAGCAAGGATGATGAACATCCTTGAAGCTGAGGGTGGGACCAAGATCGCAGCCCGGCTTGCTCTTCCCCACCCAGAAACTGGTGGTCACCATCCTGGGTGATCGCCGGCATAGGGGTGCGGCCGGGCCGGCTGATGAAAATCCTTGAAGCCGAACGATGGCTGAAAGGTACCAACTCCCATGGAGTTGCGTTCCTCCAACGAGGAGGCGGAAAGGCGGCGGGTACCCCCCATCCGAGGGCTTGGAAGATGGAAAGACACGACGCATAAGGGAGGAAGAAGACACGGTTGCCTTCTAAAAGGAGTCTCCCTCCTTTTAAAGGCAACTCTCCCTACGTGCGCCCCCAGACGCCACGGGCTGAGTCTTCTCCAACGCGCTCCAAGGCCCTCCCCTGCGACTCGGGGGCTGGGTCCCGCATGTCATGCAAACCGGCTCAAGGCATAAGAAGCCAAACCGCCACGCGTGGTGCGCACGACCGTCCAGCGGTTACAAGCGACCCCCCACTTTTGCCCAGACCAACGGGCGGAAGGGGCGGGCAGCCATGCAGGCGGCATGCAACCGCGCCAGGTGGACGCGCTTCTCCGACTTCTAACACGCCAGCTTGGAAGCCCAGACCCACGCGTCAAGCAACCGGCGCGCCAGTCGCTGCATGCAAGCAACCGCACCGCCACTTGCGCCACCGTCGCGCCTCTTCGGTTGCGGAGCCTATGCCGCGACTCGAGGCGACCCAGCAACGCCAGCCTGGCGCGTCGGTCAAAGCAACCGAAAGTGGGCCGGCAGTAATGGCGGTGGCAGGCGGGCGGGCGCAGCAGTCACGTCGTCAGCCAGGCTCACGTCTCATCCCGGGACAGCAAGAGAGCCTCCTCCCACGGCGTGAAGACGGCGCACCCGTGACCCGTTCCTCGAACGGATCACGCACGCGCAACGGCCGCCCCGCCAACCACTCGCCCCGTCGCATTAACTCCGCGGCGGGACAGGCGGCGCCCCTGACGGGAGGAGCGCGCGACGCTTCACCTTCGCCGTAATAACCGCGTCAGAAAAGGTACACCACGTCGTTCGATTTCGTATCCTTTTCCTTTTTTCTCTTTCTCTATCTCTTGCAACAGGGACCGGGAAAGGGGGATACCCCGAAAAGGATCCTTCTCCGCGAAGGAACCGGGCTCCGAGCCCCCCTACTGATCAGGGGTTTGAAGACTGTCCCTCCGAAGGGTTCAACAGTCGCCTCAGATCGCGTGGGCCCGACACCCACTACTGGTCAGGGGTTCGAAGGCCAGCCCCCCGAAGGGTTCCATGGCCGCCTCAGGCTACCCGGGCTCCGCGCCCATTACTGATCAGGGGTTCGAAGGCTGGCCCCCGAAGGGTTCACAGTCGCCTCAGACACCGAACGAGGGATGACCAGGGGTACGTTCGATACATATCCGAGGCTCGGGCTGCGCTCCCGAGGTACCCTAGGACATTTCCGAGACCAGCGGGAACGATCTTGTAACGGAATCCCATCGGAGGGAGGCATCGAGCCCTCGGACCCCGTCGCCAGGGGACCGGGTCCGGCAAATCACCCGCAGGTACTTTTGGGCGTGCCTCTGGGCCCCTAGCCGACCCCCAACGAACGGGGCACAGACGTCCACTCGGATTACCCGCTTGCAGCTCACCGGAGACACCATGTTCGGTGCCCATCGAGGGTAACATGGCGCACTCCCCCCCTCCTCCTTGCGGAAAGGCGACGTAGGGGCGTATGTAAAAAGTCGAGTCTGTCCCTGATCGTCCTCTCGCCCTGTGCAGAGGCTCGGGGGCTGCTCTCGCAAAAACCGGCTCCGGCCAAACCATTGACAGCGTCAACATACCAGCCCGAGAGCTTGGGCCCCGACCGTGCACCCGGGCTACGGCCAGTTCGCATGAGGGAACGACCAGACCAGCCGAAGCATTACGCAAGGTATTAAGACCTCGAAGGAGTGTAACCACTCCTCCGAGGCCTCGGGGGCTACACCCGGCGGGTGCGCTCGCGCGCACCCACCGGAACAAAATGCAACCGAGAAAGGCTGGTCCCCTTGCAAAAAAGTGCGACGAAAGCCTCCAAGCGAGTGCTAACACTCCCTTCGAGGCTCGAGGGCTACTGTCGGGGACCATAATTAGGGGTACCCTCAAGACGCCTAATTCTCAGCTGGTAACCCCCATCAGCATAAAGCTGCAAAGGCCTGATGGGTACGATTAAGTCAGGGATCAGTCCACACGAGTGACTCGATCACGCTTCACCCGAGCCTAGCCTCGGCCAAGGGCGGCCGACCTCGAGAGACTTTCGTCTCGCCCGAGGCCCCCCTTTTTACGGCGGACACATCACCGGCTCGCCCGAGGCCTTGGCTTCGCTCAGAAGCAACCCTGACTAAATCACCACACCGACTGACCAAGTTGCAGGAGCATTTAACGCAAAGGTGGCCTGACACCTTTATCCTGACACGCGCCCCCCCGGCAGAGCCGAAGTGACCGCCGTCACTCCACCGCTCCACTGACCAGTCTGACAGAAGGACAGCGCCGCCTGCGCCACCCCGACTGCGGTGCCGCTCGACGGAGTGAGTCTGACAGGCAGTCAGGCCTTGCCAAAGGCGCCACGGCGAACTCCGCTCCGCCCGACCCCAGGGCTCGGACTCGGGCTAAGACCCGGAAGACGGCGAACTCCGCTCCGCCCGACCCCAGGGCTCGGACTCGGGCTAAGACCCGGAAGACGGCGAACTCCACTCCGCCCGACCCCAGGGCTCGGACTCGGGCTAAGACCCGGAAGACGGCGAACTCCGCTCCGCTCGACCCCAGGGCTCGGACTCGGGCTAAGACCCGGAAGACGACGAAACTCCGCCTCGCCCGACCCCAGGGCTCGGACTCCGCCCTGGCCTCGGCCGAACGACCTCCGCCTCGCCCGACCCCACGGCTCGGGCTCGGCCTCGGCAACAGAGGACAGACTCAACCTCGGCTTCGGAGGAGCCCACACGTCACCCTGCCTAGGGCACAGACCCGCCACGTCAACAGGAAGCGCCATCATCGTCCTACCCCGAATCGACTCGGGTCACGGAGAACAAGACCGGCGTCCCATCCGGCCAGCTCCGCCGGATGGGCAATGATGGCGCTCCACAAGCTCTGTGACGACGGCGGCCCCCAGCTCTCTTACGGAAGCAGGGCGACGTCAGCAAGGACTCTACCGCTCCAACAGCTGTCCCTCCGCCAGGCTCCGTCGCACCTCCGACAGCCACGATATCACGCCAGCAAGGTGCCAAGACCTCTCCGGCTGCCACATTGGCATGTACCTAGGGCGCTAGCTCTCTCTCCTCTAGACACGTAGCACTCTGCTACACCCCCCATTGTACACCTGGATCCTCTCCTTACGACTATAAAAGGGAGGACCAGGGCCTTCTTAGAGGAGGTTGGCCGCGCGGGACCGAGGACGGGACAGGCGCTCTCTTGGGGCCGCTCGCTTCCCTCACCCGCGTGGACGCTTGTAACCCCCCTACTGCAAGCGCACCCGACCTGGGCGTGGGACGAACACGAAGGCCGCGGGACTTCCACCTCTCTCACGCTCGGCTCCGGCCACCTCGCCTCTCCCCCCTTCGCGCTCGCCCACGCGCTCGACCCATCTGGGCTGGGGCACGCAGCACACTCACTCGTCGGCTTAGGGACCCCCCTGTCTCGAAACGCCGACAAGTCCGTTGATCAAAAGGCATATCGGTCCATGATAGGTTCATTGCTTTATTTATGTGCTAGTAGACCGAACATTATGCTTAGTGTATGCATGTGTGCTAGATATCAATCCGACCCCAAGGAATGTCACCTTGTGGTCGTTAAGCGAATTCTTAGATATTTAGTTTCTACACCTTGCTTCGGGATCTGGTATCCAAAAGGGTCTACCTTTGACTTGATTGGATACTCAGACTCTGATTATGCCGGATGCAAGGTTGATAGGAAGAGCACATCGGGGACGTGCCAATTTCTAGGAAAGTCCCTGGTGTTCTGGAGTTCTATGAAACAAACATCCGTTGCCCTATCCACCGCTGAGGCCGATTATGTTGCCGCAGGACAGTGTTGCGCGCAACTACTTTGGATGAGGCAAACCCTCCGGGACTTTGGCTACAATCTGAGCGAAGTCCCACTCCTATGTGACAATGAGAGTGCAATCCGCTTGGTGGATAATCCTGTTGAACATATCCGCACTAAGCACATAGACATCCGGCATCACTTCCTGAGGGATCACTAGCAAAAGGGAGATATCGATATTTATCACATTAGCACTGAGAACCAGCTAGCCGATATCTTCACCAAGCCGTTGGATGAGAAAACTTTTTGCAGGTTGCGAATTGAGCTAAATGTCTTAGATTCACGTAATTTGGATTGATCTATAGCTACATGTGTTCTATGCCTTTGATCATGTTACTTTATGCATTTCAATCAATTATTGTTATTTATGGTGCTCACGTTGTACAAGTGATCCCCAGACCTCACAAGTCCATATGCGAATGATGCACATATTAAGGGAGAGATGTGCTACAACTTGACCCTTTGAGACTAACCTGTTTATTTGAGTACCCTTGATGTAGTCTCAAAGGCGTGCATTGAAAGGGAAATGTGAACTTAGACGATGCAAAGACTTCCACTACACTCCGGTATTAGTGTACTTACTTCCAAGTTCATACTTGCAATCTCATTGCCTTTTTGCCTTAATTGACATTTTTGGTGAGGCAATGGGGTTAAAGGGCCAAAAATGATCCCATTTTGGTGCTTAATGCCAAAGGGGGAGAAATTAAGGCTAAAGCAAATGGATCAGCCAACCACTTGTGAATTTTGAAAATAATAGAGTTAGAATTTTTGATTTGTCCAAAATACTCTTATTGGAAAATTTGGTCTCTTATGGGGGAGAATTTTGATTATGGAAAAAAAGGGGGAGTTTTTGGCACTTGACCAATTTTTCCCTTGAAATATCTCTCGATTTGCTCAAACAAGTGTGTTTTACTTAGAGATAGGAAAAATAATTTGATTTGCAAAAACAAACCAAATGGTGGCAAAGAGTGATCCAAATATGCCAAATCATAAGCAAAAATTAATTTGGTCTTCAATTGCATTGATGTTGCACCCTCTTTGTTGCTTTTTGATGTGTTGGCATAAATCACCAAAAAGGGGGAGATTGAAAGGGAAATGTGCCCTTGGGCCATTTCTATAATTGTTTTGGTGATTAAGTGTCCAGCACAAATATTTTGAACTCTTGTGTGCTAAACAAGCAAAAGGTGCAAATCAAAGACAAGGTATGTTTCTAGACTTAGTGAATTGTTTTTGAGTACTAACATGGTTATCTAAGTGCTAGAAATAGTGCCAAGGAGAGAAGAAATGAACTGGAAATGAGTTGGTTGTGCCAGCTCGGCCTGGCACACCGGACAGTGTCCGGTGCGCCAATCAGCCCAGAGGAGCAACGGTCAGATATGCCTAATTTGGAAGGAGATCGCACACCAGACACTCTACAGGACCTGTCTGGTGGCGCACCGGACTGTCCGGTGCGCCACTCGACAGAAGGCAAGGATAGCCTTCCATGTTGATCTCAAACGGCTCCTAGCCGCCTTGGGGCTATAAAAGGGACCCCTAGGCGCATGGAGAGTCAACCAAGCATTCTCTAAGCATTCTAAGACATCCAGACTCCGCTCCCACACATTTGATTCTTCGTGTTAGTGATTTGGGCTCCATTCGAGTTGTGCACTCCCTGAGTTGTCATTTGAGCTCAAGTCTTCACTTGTGTGCGTGGTTGTGCTGCGTATTTGAGTCTTGCGTGTGTTGCTTCTCCCAACCTTACCCTGTGCTTTCTTTGTGATCTCTATTGTAAGGGCGAGAGACTCCAAGTTGTGGAGATTCCTCGCAAACGGGAAAATACACTTAAGGAAAAGACCGTGGTATTCAAGTTGATCATCGGATCACTTGAAAGGGGTTGAGTGCAACCCTCGTTGATTGGGACGCCACAACGTGGAAGTAGGCAAGTGTTACTTGGCCGAACCACGAGATAAAATCGCATGTCTCTTGTGTTGCTTTCTTTGTGATTGTTTTCTTTCACAAGAACTCGCCTCAAAACTACTTAGTCGCACTAACACTTTAAACTTAAGTTTTGTGTCTATTTAGTGTTTGATTTTACAGGATCACCTATTCACCCCCTCTAGGTGCTCTCAGCCATGACAGTTGCATTGCCTCCATATGAGGATATTGTTGCCTCATAGCTCATCAAGAATTGCTTCGGGTCCGAGTGCCCATCGTACATGGGTAACTGGGGTGGCTTGTAGGATTGTGGCCATGGAATGGCCTGCAATTCTACTGCTAGGGGAGAAGCATCATAAAAAGTAAAGGTACCATGATTAAAATCATCGTACCATTCATCTTCGTTGAATGAGCCTTCTTGATGAAGCTCCCTGTGTTGAGGCCTTCGGTCATGATCATCTTGAGTAAGATGACGCACTTCCTCAGTAGCTTCATCGATCTTCCTCTGAAGGTCGGCCAGCCGAGCCATCTTCTCTTTTTTCCTTTGCACCTGCTGGTGGATGATCTCCATGTTCCTAATCTCATGGTCCAACTCCTCCTCCTGAAGTGTTGGACTGGTGGCTTTTCTCTTTTGGCTTCTAGCCTTTCGGAGAGAGAGAGTCTCCTGGTTTGTGTCCAGTGGATGCAGTGCAGCTCCTGGCGCTGTTATCTTCTTCGGTGGCATGATGAAGGTTGATGCTTTGCCGAAGATTGTGGATGTGAGTACACCGGAGGTGGGCGCCAATGTTGGGGAGTTGTTCTCAACTTCTATGAATTAAGAACAAGGCAACACAGAAAGAAGTTAATGGTTAATTGCCCTTCGTCCTTCGAAGCATTATTTCCCTTAGGATATAACGATCTTCGGACGAAGGTCATGAAGGACATACCTTCATCATCACAGTTTACATTGATGAAAGAAGAAGCATATGAAACATGAGAAACAACATGAATAATCATATAACATCATTTATCTGTCCTTATTATATAATCATGGATGAATAAGAAGAATACTGAATTACATTTGTACCTTCGGCTTGATAAAAGGCAAAGGTACAAGTGTGACGCACGAGCGAATACAAGTCAACGTGAACAGTATGGGGGTACTGTTCATCTATTTATAGGCACAGGGCGCAGCCTGTGTGAAATTACATTCATGCCCTTCATGTTCACTATTGACTTAATAACAATCTATCGAGGACTAGATCGCCTTTTCCTCTTTAAGTCGGTTCCTTTTTCTGCTACTAAGCCGAAGCTCCCTTGCGTGCAGCTTCGGCGCTGGTTCAACCTTCGTTCCGACCCTTCTTTCCATATTGTGCACAGCTTCATTCCATGCCCGAAGGTTCCTGTACATATATTACGCTTGGGAAACATTGTTAATCATGTTTTTGACGACCTTCGGAGGACGAAGGCCCACAACATACATAATCGGAGTGATTACAAAAGTGATTCAAAGGAATAACTTTGAACTGTTATAAATTATTTGTAGTTTTGAAATATATGCTAGCTCAATGACCATCCTCAATAAGAAGTATAGAAGAGTTACTTAGACTTATAAGAAGGCCATGCCCACCGGCGCTTAATACCATCCACAACAGGACAATTCTAGTACCTGCAACAACATGGGTTTGAAAACCTTGAGTACGAAGTGTATTTTTGCAAGTCTTACCCGTCTAAGGAAAAAGACTCTCAAGGATATGCTGGCTTTTGGGAATCAAGGTATGGTTTAACAAGATTCAAAGACTCTGTTTTGCAGAAATTCTTTACTAGAAGTGGATCCTTAAAATTCATTTTACTTGTCAGGTTAAGTAAGGTTACCTGCATCTAATGTTCTTTCTATCCTACTTCAAGCATTTGGCCTACACTAGCCGTCTTTTTATCATACCTTTTACTTTACTGGATTGCTACGTGTAGGGCAGTGACCAAGTCTTCATATCCGAGAAGTAACGGCGATCCGAATCGATCAATACCTCAATGGGGATCTCCAACCACATGACATATGTAGCACTTAACCCTTGCATATGTCAACTCGCCACCGGGTTTCTTAAGACCAGACCTAGTTCACGCCAACCGAGAGCACAGATACACCACCGTCTAGCCTCTTGCCACGGAGGGTACACGCTACTCTCGCCATCTCTCCACTCCCATTGCGTGTTAGCCTTTCTAGTATTAGTCTGCCTGAGGCAAAGCTTACCCATGACGAGGCATGTGGCCAGTTAAAAGGTCCTCAATCATCAAGTCTACATCGGCACGGTCCTTAATCGACTCAGACGGAGACACTACACCGAGACTTCCTTCTCGTGCAAGTCACCCACCCGGTCTCGTTTTAATCATTTAAACCCAATGTTTGGTACCTAGCAGAGGTACATCTTTCCGATGTTGAACCCATCATGGTCGTGATGGATCCACCATCACAATTTTTCTTTGTAAAAATTCCCATCCAATCTGAAGCATCACCTTTTGTTTTAAAACAAAATATTTTGTCTTTCTAGAGCAAGGCTAAGCATCATAAAAATCCTTTTCATAAAAGGGTATCAAGGAAGGGTAATCAATTTTCCAAGGAAGGAAATGCATCAACTGTTTAGCAGACAACTCCTATCACCTAATGCATCAAACAAGGTGATAAAGATTTTAAAACAACAAGGAGGTGGCAAATGCACCGGGGCTTGCCTGGAATAAACACTACGTTAGTGTTTGATAGGTGACGTCCACTTGGCGATCAGCCTTTGTTCTGACACTCGCTTAGTCCATCCATCTTCGGGTTGGCCCAACTAACGACATCGTCTTGCGGAGATTTCCACTCTCTGCATCATCTTGGGGTCGACTCAGTTCTTGTCTTCCATATCACATGATCAACTAGCGTACCTAATGAGATGCATGATGCACATGGATGAACATACAGAGGAATAGCACACTTTAACATAATACTACATAAAAGAGAATTAAACACTTAAAACAAAGCATCACAACTCCTATGAGTAAACAGTAGATAATTTTGACTCTACAATCATAATCTTTGAATAGGATTAAAATAGGTTCACCACTATCGGACACCTAAGACTAAAATAGGATTAAAAGAAAGTTAATCCACTTTTAAGCTACTATTCATAGACCATCATACATGATATGCTAGTTAAACAAAACATTACATTATTATCAAAAGCATAAAGTCCTATAAACTGTATTCACGACAACCTAAGGACCTAAATAATTATGGGCATAATGCACCATATAGCTTCCATATTTTTGCTAGAACAAACTTGTCGATACTATTTAGTTCCACTCATTTAAGGTGATAATAAATATTTATCTAGGGTATTTAATCGGTCATTAACAAAGAGTATCAGGCTACTAAAGCATACCATGGACTTCACTGCATAATTAAAATTCGTCACAAGCAATGCCTACATCACTTGCCGACAAAGCACTGGAAATGCTAAATAAATATGTCCAACATAATCAATAATGACAAAACTTATCGGATGATGACATGGAATACCAAATACATCTTTTGCATAACTAATACACCACACTCCGCACTTTTAGGACCCATTTAATCACAGTCGACATAAACTCATCAACACATTGTGCTAACTAAAATACGAGAATCATTACAATCACTATGTATATTCTATCCATAAAACAAACCAAATAACAGAGCAATGAGTCCGTGCAGCATAGCTAAATCGAACTCGAATTCACTAGATCGACGACGATCTATAGTTCACCCATTTTACCGAACATCCGAGGAGTGCTGCGCTAGAGCTATTTTCACCGCACAACAAAAATTAGATAAGCACAAGCGACACCGATTTATCCTACCAAACTCATCACTTGCTTCATCCATTCAATAATTTAGCTAGCAGGAATAAAGATCAGCTTACCATTCCAATAGCTAACTCGAATTCACGAGATCAGTTATGGTTCTTCGATTCAGGCAATTTGTCGAGCGCTTGGTAGGTACTACACGAACTTCACGCACATCATCATCAAACGTTCAACAAATTTCTCCATAACCGGCGTAACACCCCTGGTGTTACTGTCACTAAAACTTGAGCATCACATCATGAGCATTGACATATCATGTGTTTGTTACACCTAGAATGCATTCACTAGGTAAAAATTTCAAATAAGTTGTACTGATATGACTTGATGTGTGGTTAACCCTAAGGTAAAGTGCTTAACCTCAGATCAGGGCTTATGGATATAAGTGAAGCCCAAACATGTGAAAAACTCAAAATACATGAGACATGGTCCTAAGATATCATCTTGGAAGGACTTTAGTGACACCAGAACCCTAAAGTGCTAAAAACCCTGAAAGGACCCCTGAAAAACCCTAAACTAGAACCCTAGGGGGCCAAGTGTAAAATTGGTGCACTTTTGGACCAAAGTGCAAATACCAAAGTATTATAACACCACAAATCATGTGTTTGTCACATTTGAGGATTTGCATGTCAAAATGTGGGATTTGGGCTTATTTGCAAAAAGCACCACTTAAGCCATATAAGCCTAAGTCTGAAATTCAGTGATCTTGAGGCATATTTGGAGCCTTGTATCTCTTAGTCCATAAGGAATTTTCCTAGGGTTAATACATCAAATTTGTAGAGCTACCAAAGGAGTATAACTTTGTTTAAGACATTAGGCATAAGTGTTGTACAAAAGTTGTAGTTAAATGGACTCAAAGTCTGGCTGTCAGTCAGCTCAAAGTCTGAACTTTTACTGACAGTGACATGGGGTGAACTTTGGGAGCTCCTTTGAAGATAATCCAGTGAGTGTTTGAGCATGGTTGCTATAGCAAGATTGTAACTGGATTGTAGGGCTACAACTTTGATACAAAGAGGTGGCCAAGTCACTACATGAAATTTGAAGCAAATTGCGCTGCAAAACGCTATGTCAAAACAACTGATGCTGCCCCTGATGGTACAGTAACGAAAAGATCTCAGGGTTCAGTCCCCCTCGCCGTCGGTAACCCGCACGCTCGGATTCATGCCAGTCACCGTGATTCGTTCTTGGCAAGCAGTGGATATCCACGGGGAGGTAAAAAGATCTCGCGGGGGAGTGGATTTGGTCGAGGCGGAAGCTTATCACCACGCCTGTAGCCGTGCGACGTGGCCGGTCCGCTGGTGTTGCCGTGGAAACTCCGGTGACCTCGGTTATGCCACGTCGTGGCTCGCTATTGTGCGGTAGTAACCGTGGCACACTTAGAATTACAATCCTTGATCCGTTGCACCGGTAAACGCCACGATTAAGCCACCAGTGCTCTCCCCTCTCTCTGGCCGCCATCGCGCCATGCTAAATTCAGGCGCCACCGCCCTCGGGCCCTATAAATTGAGCGTGTCATCAGCTCCGCTAGGTAGACACGCACCTAATACACCAGCTCGTGCCTCGAATCGTCCACCAGAACGCCCCAATTTGAGATTTCCCCCAAATCGGTGAAGAACACCGCGTGTGTGAGCTCGCCGCGGTTAGCCCTTCACAGGTCCCGTTAACGCCCTCCTCGCTCTTGTTTTAGCATCCCTGTGCGCTTGTGATGCTTCTCGACCCGGCCATTTGAGCTAGAACACGGATGATCACCGGGAACGCTTCGGGTTGTCCGTTGATCGCACTGTCACTGTGGGCAGAGAGATTAGGAGCTAGAACCTTGAAATTGGTTGAGGGGTAATGGTTATTAAGGGTCGAATTAGGTGTCAACTGCTCTAGAGCACCGGTCATTGCGTATCTTGGCTAGTACAGGCTCGCCAGAGCCGCTGCTCCGCCGTCCTCAGTCGGAGACTTTAGTTCACGAAGAATTAGAAAATGAAGGGCCTCTGCGCAAAGAGTCAGTGACACATAGGAACAGTGCGTGGGACTATTAACGGGGTTTTCAAACAAACAGGGACCCCTATGCAAAGTAGACACCTCTGGGCGCACGCGTGAGCGCGCGCGTGGGCGCGCTTTCGCCTGTCTTGGGCCGACTCGGATTAGATTAAGCCCATCACTGTTGGTGCTTTTCCTTTTTCTTTTTCTGCCAGACTTAGGAAATCCATAGAAAATTACAGAAAATGGTAAAACTATGAAACTAATTTTGTTGGACTCCTAGATTTCTCTAGTATTTAATAAAAATAGTTCTAGGATTTTTAGTCCAAACAAGGAATTAATCAGTATTTAAAAGAGCTTAAACCTAAACCTCTCAAATTTTAGGATTTATTTAATGAATCCAAAAATCACCAAACTTTTTGGATAAACTTATGATGGTATTTAGATCCTATGGATGAAATTTGACTTGCTTTGGACATTGTTTGATTCCTAAACCCAAAACCCTAGTTCCTTAGGGTAAAAATGCCTAACCCTACTAAAGTACTGACCTAGAAAAACCATAGTTTCCCTAGTAAACCGTGAAGGAAAGTTGTATTCAAGATACAACTTAATGTAGCTTCTCTATTATTGCATTTTCATAAGCATTACATGAGCATTCATGGTTATATATGATTATGTATAGAGAACGAAGAAGAGATAACTATTGAAGAGGAAGAGACTACTCCATCGATAGAAAACCCACCTGCCGAGAACTGTTTCTATTTTGATATTTGTGGAACAGAGCCCGACTCTCCTACAACACAAGGCAAGCCCGGTGCATTTGCCACCTCCTTGCTATTTTAAACTCTTTATCACTTGAATGATGCATTAGGTGATAGGAGTTGGGTGTTAAACCAATTGATGCATTTCTTCCCTTGGAACAGTTTGCCATTCCTTGATTATCTGTTTTTCTTAAAAGGATTTTCTTATGCTTAGTCCTGCTTTAGAAAAACAAATGTTTTGTTTTTAAACAAAAGGTGATGCTTCACAATGGATGGGATGTTTCAAAAATAAAACTTGATGGTGGATCCATCATGGCCATGATGGGTTCAACATCGGAAAAGATGTACCTCTACCAGGTACCAAACTTTGGGTTTTAAATGATAAAGCTGAGACCAGGCGGGTGACTTGCACGAGAAGAGAGTCTCGGTGTAGTGTCTCCGTCTGAGTCGATTAAGGACCGTATCGATGTAGGCCTGATGATCGAGGACCTTTTAACAAGTCACATACCTCATCATGGGTAAGCTTTGCCTCGGGCAGACTAATACCAGAAAGGCCAAAACACAATAGGATTGGAGAGATGGCGAGAGTAGCGTGTACCCTCTATGGCAATAGGCTGGACGGTGGTGTGTGCTCTCGGTTGGCGTGAACCCGGTCTGGTCTTAAGAACCCCGGTGGCGAGTTGACATATGCAAGGGTTAAGTGCTACATATGTTGTGTGATTGGGGACCCCCAGCTGGGTATTAATCGATTCGGATCGTCATTACTTCTCGGACATGAAGACTTGGTCAGTGACTTACACGTAGCATTCGAGTGAACAAGAAGGGTTGATAAAAGGATGGCTTCTATAGGCCAAGTGCTTGAACTAGGGTAGAAAGAACTCTAGTGATAGGTAATGACTTAACTTGCTAATAAAACTGGATTTTTAAGGATCCACTATTAGTAAGCATTTTTGCAAACAGAGTCTTGGTTCTTGATTAAGCCTTACCTTGACTCCCTTAAGCCAGCATATCCTTGAGAGTCTTTTATTTTGATGGGTAAGACTTACGAAAGTACACTTCGAACTCAGGGTTTTCGAACCCATGTTGTTGTAGGAGATGAAACAGCAGACTTCTGCTGTTTTTGCACTAAGGTGGTGCCCAAGGATGTGGTGCCCAAGGACGAACTTCAACAGTAACATGGTTGTAGAAGGACGTGGTCCTCCCCTTTGAAAAACAATATACTGTTATGTGGGAGGGGTTTTTGCCTCCCAAGTTTGTAATAATAATACTTATGCACTCTTATACCCTGGGTTGTAATAACTCTAATACTCTTTCTGTAATTTAATGAATGTAAATTAAAGTATTATAATTCGCTTCCGCTTATTCGTTCCTCCGATTGTAATATCTGCGTGACGGGTGAAACGCTCTTGGGAAAGGAAAAGAGTACAGATACCGAACTTGTCGAGTGATTATGTACATCTACAGGGTTGCCCAAGGTCCATTGGACAAGGACAACTGTAGGTGGGCCTAATGACTTGGGAGGTTCCGTCACAGCTGGTATCAGAGCGAAGCCCATCTCTTCAGATATTATGAAGCATTTCAAAAAGAATTTTCAAATACTTATCCAAGGAAATTTCTTTCATTCTTACCCTATCATTTTCTGGAAGCCCTCATCCTGTAAGACCAGGTAATAGAGTGCAATATATAGGAAGTAGGATCAACAAAGGTTGATTCTGTAATTATGCAAGCATCATGTTTGAAAACTATAATAATAAATTTTCCCCCTTATCGAGATATGCCGCGTACGAGGAAAACCGCGCGCAAGTCCACTGGACCTATTGGCGTGCCTCATCATCAGTTGGCTCCAAGGCATGAAGGGAGCAGCAGCGGCAGCAACGATCCAATCGGAGACTTAAAAGCCCAAGTGGAACAGCTTCGGACGTAGTTACGTCACCGAAACAAGGTGTGGGCAGAAGATGGTCAGCGTATAAATGAGTTGGCAGCTGATGTCAGACGCCTGTAAGACGAGTTTGCTGAACGAGATCTGGCAGGCGATTGGGCCGTCAACTCACGTTCGGTTGCTTGGGATCGGGAAGCCAAGGCTCGTGTTCGTGTGATCGAGCTTAGTGCGGCCCTTGACAACTTGCAGGTATACTGCAATACTCTACATGAGGTAGTTCATGTACTATATTCGCGACTGCACCCGGACGTACCTGCTGACCCTGTTCCAATGGGAGTTGGTCCATCAAGGATAGCAGGTGAAGGAACTGATGAGGAGCTAGACCTTTTTAGTCCTCCTCCTTCCATGAACCTGGCTGACGATCAGTCTCCCACGGCAGGAAATGGAGAAACCAAGGACGACGAAGACTAGATTAGTATAGTTTAGAAAATATACCTATGTAAATTAAATAATGAAGTCATGTTGTACACTTGAGTCTGTATCATTACATCTTGGTAATGTAAAATGATGGTGTGTATCGGCATGTTATATTTTTCCCAAATGTTTCATTGCCTCAGATGCCATCAAGGACTCGTGCTCAGGACGGTGCGGGTACTTCCTATGGTTGGGAAGATACTCCTAATCCACCACCTATACCACCAACATTGTGCCGAGGCTATTGCTGCCTTGGTTAATGCGACTGCCGATAATACTCGCTTCCTACGTGAAATGGCGGGTAACCAATTCTAGCAGCAAGGCGGAAGGGCTCCTCTCTAGGGACCGCATGAAACCTCATACCTGGACATCTCTGAAACACATCCCCCACTCTTTGTTAAAGCTGAAGATCCTCTTAAAGCTGATGAGTGGATCAGGGTAATGGAGCAGAAGTTTGGGTTAATCCGCTGCACCAAAACACAGAAGCCGTTGTTCGCCGCCCAACAACTAAGAGGTCCTGCCAGTACCTGGTGGGGAAATTTTGTGGCGATTCAACAAGCCGGACATCAGGTCACTTGGGATGAATTTAAATTGGCATTCCGTGAGCACTATATTCTAGAAGGAGTGCTTCACATGAAACAAGAGGAATTTATTCGACTAAAACAAGGAGGGGATACTGTGATGTAGTATCTCAACAAGTTTAATCATTTAGCCCAATATGCGATTGATCAAGTAAACACCGATCTGAAAAAGAAGAATTGCTTCATGAGAGGACTCAACGACCAGCTCCAAAGGAAAATGGCCACCTACCTAGATCTTACATACAACAGGGCTATCAGCACGGCGCTGGCAGTAGAAGCCAAGAATATAGGCCAAGGAAAATCCAAGGGATTTGGAGGTGGCAGGTCCAATCAGGGACCTGAGAAGCGAACAAGGTTGATAATCCGACCTTTCAATCAGAATCGTTTTTCGCCTCGTCCACCCTCCTATCCGTTTAGACAGCCTATTTTCATTCATCCTACCACTGCCCCCACTTCTAAAAATCAGCCGAGTGGCCTTGGTGCTCGTTTCCCCGCCCTCCCTAGTTCCTCAACTGGCTGCTTCAACTATGGGAAGTCTGGTCATTTTATCAAAGACTACCCATATCCGAGAAAGAATAAGTCCAACAATCAGTAGAACTCGGGGAGCTCAAATCAAGGCAAAGGGAACGTGACAAATAATTCAGTGGGCAAAATTATGAAGAAGACTGGGTGAAATTATTACACGCAAGTGGCCACTACACTGGAAGGAGAGCAGGTAATGATTGGTACGTTCCTTGTGGCCAATCACCCAGCAGTCATTCTCTTTGATTCTGGTGCTTCGCATACATTCATAAGCAAGAAATTTGTGGAAAAATATTGCATTCATTGCACTGAATCAAGGGAAGGGTTTATTATCCATTCGCCTGGGGGACAAATATTTACTAAGGAAATAGCCTTCCATGTGCCAGTAACATTGGCTGAACGGGATTTTCCCACTAACAAGATTGTCTTAAAAGGCCAAGATATAGATGTGATACTATGCATGAATTGGTTGGCCCAGCATAAAGCTATCCTCAATACGGACATAAGGACTATCAAGTTGAGCCATGACCATGAAGAAGTTCTCTTATCCATCCCTGTAGCTGTCCCCGCCAAACCATTTGGACGGGTCTATGAAGCTATTATTCCAGAAATCCAGGATATTCTGGTAGTATGTGAATTTCCGGATGTATTTCCTGAAGATCTGCCTGGATTACCTCCAGAAAGGGATGTAGAGTTTGTGATTGAACTAAAGCCCGGTACAGCCCCTATTTCTAGAAGATCGTACCAGATGCCCCCAAATGAATTGGCAGAGCTCAAGATTCAATTACAAGACTTGCTTGAGAAGGGATTCATTCGGCCCAGTTCATCACCTTGGGGATGTCCCGCAATCTTTGTCATGAAGAAGGTTCAAACACTTCGAATGTGCATGGACTACAGACCCCTTAATGAGGTCACTATCAAGAATAAGTACCCTCTTCCCTGGATCGATATCCTGTTCGATCAACTTACCGGAGCTCGGGTATTTTCCAAGATTGACCTCAGGTCAGGCTACCATCAGATCCGTATTCGACCCGAGGATATACCAAAGACCGCATTTACTATGCGGTATGGATTATTCGAATATCTGGTTATGTCCTTCGGCTTGACAAATGCTCCTGCCCACTTCACATATCTAATGAACTCGGTGTTTATGCCTGAGTTGGATAAATTTGTGGTAGTCTTCATTGATGATATCTTGATCTATTCCAAGACTAAAGACGAGCATGCTAAACATTTACGGATCGTGTTAACGCGCTTAAGGGAACATCAATTATATGCTAAATTTAGCAAATGCGTGTTTTGGCTGGAGGAAATCCAATTTTTGGGACATGTATTGTCTGCAAATGGGATTGCGACTGATCCGAGCAAGGTCAAGGATATTCTTGAATGGAAACCGCCAACCACTGTACATCAAGTTCGAAGTTTCCTTGGACTGGCCGACTATTACCACAGATTTATCCCAGATTTCTCCAAGATTGTGAAGCCAATCACAAGTCTATTGAAGAATGATACAAAATTTAACTGGTCCTCATGATGCAACGAAGCCTTCGAGCAGCTGAAGGTATTGTTGACCACTACTCCGGTATTGGCGCAACCGGATATTGAAAAGCCTTTTGATGTATACTATGACGCATCAGGCATTGGCCTCGGGTGTGTCTTAATGCACGAGGGCCGAGTTATAGCATATGCTTCAAGACAGTTGTGCCGGCATGAGGACCATTATCTAACTCATGACTTAGAATTAGCTGTTGTGGTTCGTGCCCTTAAAATATGGCGTCATTATCTGCTGGGAAATATCTGCCATATATATGCAGATCATAAAAGTTTGAAGTATATTTTTACCTAGTCAGAATTAAACATGAGGCAGAGAAGATGGCTTGAGCTGATTAAGGATTCTGAATTAGAGATTCACTATAACCCAAGCAAGGCCAACGTGGTGGCAGATACACTAAGTCGCAAGGCTTCCTGCCATTGTCTTACAGTAAAGACTTCTGACATCACATTATGCCAAGAAATGGAGAAGTTAAACCTAGGAATGATTCAACATGGAACCTTGAACCAATTGAAGCTCGAGTCAATTCTTCTGCAAAGGATTATTGATGCCCTAAGAAGTGATACGGGTATGAAACATATTCATGAGAAAATAAAAGTCGGTAAAGCAAATTGTTTCAAAAAGGATGATCAAGGCATATAGTATGGTTTAATAACCGCATAGTTGTGCCCAAGAATGATGAAGTCCGCCAACAAATTTTAGATGAAGCTCATCTTAGTCGATATTCCATTCATCCTGGAAGCACTAAGATGTATCAAGATTTAAAGCAACTGTGACGGAAACTCCCAAGTAATTAGGCTCACCTACAGTTGTCCTTGTTCAACGGACCTCAGACAACCCTGTAGGTGCCCCTGAATCACTTGACAAGTTCAGTATCTGCTTTTCTTACCTTTCCCAAGAGCGTTTCACCCGTCACGCAGACATTACAAGCATTGGAGTTACGAGAATGCGGAAGCAATTACATGAACTTACCTTTATTTTAAAAGTAAGATAAAGTTATATATTACAGACCAGGAAATAACCTACGAGTGCATAGTATTATTATTACACACCAAGGGAGGCAAAAACCCCTCCCATTAAGTTTTAAACAAAAGTTCTTATGGAGGATCCTTTCCTCCCGCAGCTTTACTCCTGGTGTTCTTCCTTCGGTACCACCTTAGAACAGAAGCAACAAAAGTTGGTTGCTTCCTCACCTAAAAACAACAGGGAATAAAACCCTGAGTATGGAATTACTCAGCAATTCTTACCCGACTAAAGAAAAGACTCTCAAGGGTATGCTGGTTATAAGGGAGTCAAGGTAAGGTTTCTCAATGATCAAAGACTCTGTTTTGCAGAAATGCTTACTAGAAGTGGATCCTTAAAAATCCAGTTTTATTTGTCCAGTTAAGTAAAATTACCTATATCTAGAGTTCTTTCTACCCTAGTTCAAATACTTGACCTGCACTAGCCAATTTCTTAACAACCCTTAATATTTACTAGAGTTCTACGTATAGGTCAGTGACCAAGTCTTCACAACCGCGAAGGTACGGCGATCCGAATCAATTATACTCAGTTGAGGATCTCCAATCACACGACATATGTAGCACTTAACCCTTGCATATGTCAACCCGCCACTGGGGTTCTTAAGACCAGATCAGGTTCACGTCAACCGAGAGCACAAAAACACCACCGTCTAGCCTCTTGCCATGGAGGGTACACGCTACTCTCGCCATCGCTCCACTCCCATTGCGTGTTATCTTATTCTGGCCTTAGTCTGCCCGAGGCAAAGCTTACCCATGACGAGGCATGTGACCAGTTAAAGGGTCCTCGGTCATCAAGCCTACATCGAGACGCTCCTTAATCGACTCAGACAGAGACACTACACCGAGACTCTCTTGTCATGCAAGTCACCCGCTCGGTCTCAGCTTAATCATTTCAACCCAAAGTTTGGTACGTGGCAGAGGTACATCTTTTCCGATGTTGAACCCATCAAGGCCTTGATGATCCATCATCAAGTTTTATTTTCGAAAACATCCCACCCACTTTGCCACATCATCTTTTGTAAAAACAAAACATTTTGTTTCTCTAAAGCAAGGCTAAGCATCAAAAATCTTTTGTAAAACGGTGATCAAGGAAGGTAATCAAATTCAAGGAAGGTAATGCAGGAATTGTTTTAGCAATCAACTCCTATCACCTAATGCATCAAGCAAGTGAAAAAGATTTTTAAAACACAAGGAGGTGGCAAATGCACCGGGGATTGCCTTCTTTTATAGGTGAGTCAGGCTCGGATCCGCATATGTCAAAGTAAAAACAATTTCCTGCCTGATGTTCCGCAGGTGGTGGTGGTGAAGTCTTCTCTTCTTCTACTTCAACCTCTTCCTCGTTTTCTAAATATAACCATATATATAAGAATGAATGCCATGTAATGCTCATGAAAGTGCAAGAATAGTAAAGGTTTATTTCTAAAATCTTGAATACAACTTTCCTTCATGGAACTCCGAGAACTTAGGGTTTCTGGAGTCAACAGTGAAGTTCAAAGAGTAGGGGGTAGGGTTTTGGGTTCTAAGCATCAAACAAGGTCCAAATCAAACCAAATTCTACCCAAGGCTTCTAAATAATGTTTAGAGTTCAAATAAAAAGTTTGGGAAATTTTGGAATTATTATCTATTTTCTAAAAATCCAGAACCAATGTTTTATGCTATTTTAAATGCCCCAAAATTCTCTATTTGATCTAAAAATCATGGAACTATTTTTATTAAATACTATGGAAAATTAGGAATCTAGTAAAATTGGTTTGACATTTTTGCCATTTTTCTGCAATTTTCTAAAATTGTTTTAGTCCTGGTAGAAAAAGAAAAAGAGAAAACTGTGAACAGGACTGGGCCGAAAGCAGCCCAAGCGGCCCAAACCTAGGCAAAAACGCGCGCGCCTGCGGCCACTTTGCAAAAAGGCCCTCGGCGTTCTCGATTACCAAAAGTGGGCTCTTGCACTATTCCCGTAAGTCACTGACGGTTTACAAGAAACCCCCTCACGTTCTAATTCTTCGCAGACCGAGGTCCACGACGACGAACGACATCGACCCGCGCTCCGGCGAGCCTACACTGGCGTAATACTGCAACGACTGGAGCTCCCATGTGGCAGAGACCAGATTAGACCCCACCCGCACACTTCCCCTTAACCAATTTCATAAATGGCGGTCTACCTTGCTCTGCCCACGGTAACAGCGAGCACCACGGGTAATCAATCGCGTTCTCGGTGATCCATGGGGTCTTAGCTCGATTGGGTGGGTTGGTGAGCATCACTAGCACATAAAGATGCTAAAACAAGAACAAGGAAGGCATGATCAGACCTGTGACGGGCTGACCATGGCGAGGTCTTTGTTACGGTGTTCGCGAGTGCTCTTGGGGGAAATCCGAAATTCGAGCTCTCAGGTGAACGATTGAGGACGATATCTGGTGGCTGGGTGTGTGACGATACTACGGAGCTCGCGGTGACTTCAATTTATAGAGCGCAACAGCGGTGGCCGCGAATTTCAGTGGTGACGCGCGGCGGTCGGAGGAGGGGGAGGTAACTGGTGCAAGTGCTTAGTGTCCGGTCACCGTGGTTGGCCTCCCGGCGATGGACAGAGGATTACAGCGGTTCACGGCGATCCGATGGAGGTGCCAGGGCACGTGGCGCCAAGCCGTGCGATGGCTGTTACCGGTGAGCTTATCTGCTCAGGCCGCAAAGCAAGGGGGTACGACGGTTAGTCACCGGAGTCATCTCAAGGCGAATAGCTATTACCTGGCAGCCTTATCGGGTCATCGGTGGCATGAATCGCAACGGCGGCGCGGATCTTAGGCGCACGTGTCGCCGACAACGAGGGATCGAGCTGGCAGCCTGATCCGATCACTGTACCATGGGAAGCTCTATTCAGAATGCCTGGCAGTCAAGGTTTAGGGTCAATTCTCTCTCAATTTTCTATGGCATCTCACCCAAAGCTCTGCAGCAAAGTTGTAGACCAATGTTCTAGCTACAATGTTTCCATAACAACTATAGCCAAATTCCTACTAAATCATGTTTGAATTTGTGCCCAAAGTTCCTGCAATTGCACTGTCAGTCTGAAATTCAGACTTCAATAGCCTGACAGCTCGACTTTGAGTGTGTTTTTCTTCCATTTCTTCATAACAACTATGCTTACACTCTTAAGCAAAGTTAATCTCCTTTGATAGGTCTACAATATTGATGTGGTGATCTTGGGCAAAAACCTTAGAATTTGAAAGTTACAAAGCTCCAAAGTTGAGCTCAAACACTGAATTTTCAGACTTAGGTGTATAGGGTTTAAGTGGTGCTTTTTGCAAATAGACCCAAAACTTAGGGTTTAACTTGCAAATCCACATATTTGTGATCCATATGACTTAGGACACTTTATTATCATGGTTTTTTCACTTTAGTTCAAAAGTGGACTAATTTTGCACTTAACCCCCTAGGGTTTGGATTTAGGGTTTTCCAGGGTCCTTTTTAGGGTTTTTGGTATTTCAAGGGTGTGAATATATTGTAAGTCCCTTTTTAGTAAAATTTTATGACTATTTTCCTTAAGCTTTAGAGTTTTCTTCATTTGGGTGTTGTTTTACCCCTCAGATCCATATTTAAGGTTAAGTACCCTACACTAGGGTTTTATTTGCAAAATACCATAACAATACAACTTGTGTGAAATTTTGCCTAGTGAATGCACTCTAGGTGTGTCAAACATATGAAATGCTAATGCTGATGATGTCATGCTCAAATTTTAGTAACAGTAACACCAGGGGTGTTACATCCTTCCCCCCATAAAAGAATCTCGTCCCAAGATTAAAAGTCCTAGGGTAAGTAATGGAAAAGGAAACACGACATGTCTTTATTTCCTTATTCTTGGTACAAGGCAGGGGTGGTTTGGGGCTCACTCCTTTATTACAACGATTACATACACTTTACAAATTACATGAGGCTAAAAAGCTTGGGAAATTCTTTTCTAAAAAGTCCTGAGTTTCCCATGTAGCCTCATCTTCTGAATGCTGGTTCCACTGTATCTTGTAAAACTTGAGAGTTTTTCTCCGTGTAACCCTGTCCTTTTGATCCAAGACTCGAATAGGGTGCTCAGAATATGTCAAGTCTGGTTCTAGGGCAATATCTGTTACTTCAATGGTTCGATCGGGAACCCGAAGACACTTCTTCAATTGTGACACATGTACTGCAGACAAGGTTTCGGGTAACTAAAGTCGATACGCCACTGGCCCATATCTTTCAAGAATAAGAAAAGGACCAATGTATCGAGGCGCGAACTTCCCTTTTACCCCGAAACGTGTTACACCCTTCATTGGGGAGACCTTCAGATAGACATAATCTTCATCTAGAAAGTATAAGGGTATCCGGTGTGTGTCTGCGTAACTCTTTTAGCGAGCTTGAGCTTTCTTCAAATGATGTATTATTCGTTGAACCTTTTTCTTCGGTATCCTTTACCATATCAGGCCTGAAAAAGTACCTTTCACCTGTTTCAGACCAATTTAACGGAGTACGACATCGTCGTCCATACAAGGCTTCAAATGGTGCCATTTTGATGTTTTCTTGATAGCTATTATTGTATGAGAATTCTGCTAACGGTAAACATTCGTCCCATTTCTGTGGGATTTCCAGAACACATGCCCGCAACATATCTTCAAGTATTTGGTTCACCCTCTCAGTCTGCCCACTGGTTTGAGGATGATAGGCCGAACTATGGAGCAACTTAGTACCCAAGGATTTGTGAAGTGCTTCCCAAAACTTGGCTACAAACTGAGGTCCACGATCCGACACTATAGTCTTTGGAACACCATGCAGACTAAGAATACGAGCAATGTACAATTGGGTAGTCTGCTCGAGGCAAAGCTTACCCATGATGAGGCATGTGACCAGTTAAAGGGTGCTCGATCAGCAAGCCTACATCGAGACGGACCTTAATCGACTCAGACAGAGACACTACACCGAGACTCCCTTCTCGTGCAAGTCAACCGCCCAGTTTTAGCTTTATTAATTTCAACCCAAAGTTTGGTACCTGGCAGAGGTACAACTTTTCCGATGTTGAACCCATCAAGGCCATTGATGGATTCACCATCAAGTTTTATTTTTGAAAACATTCCCACCCACTGAAGCATCACTTTTGTTTAAAAACAAAACATTTTTGTTTGCTAAAGCAAGGCTAAGCATCATAAAATTCTTTTCAAAACGGGTATCAAGGAAGGTAATCAATTTTCAAGGAAGGAAATGCATCAACGGTTTAGCACACAACTCATATCACCTAATGCATCAAACAAGGTGATAAAGATTTTAAAACACAAGGAGGTGGCAAATGCACCGGGGCTTGCCTGAATAACACTAGGTTAGTGTTGTTAGGTGACGTCCACTTGACGATCATCCTTGTCCTAGCACTTGATCGGGCAGGTTCGTCTACCAGCATCATCATACGGAGTAGCCTGCGCTTGGGGTCGACTTGGGTCGTTTTCCGCATCACGCGATTATTTATTGTACCTCATGAGATGCACGATGCACATGTATGAGTCCATGTATAACGAGTATAATATAGATAACCTACACTAAAAAGGATGAAACACTTAAAACCAAACATTAAGCATCATGGATATCACAGCAGGGCATCGACTACATCCATTAACCAAATTGACATAATGACACTAAAACATCTATTTTTATTCCTAGCTTTTTATTAACTATTTAAACTGTGTATCTTAATTACTTGATTTACCTATTCATCTAAATCGATCATCACAATATACGCATGCTAAATTAATAATATTTATTGAGACCAATAATTATATTTAATCTATTTATAGACTTAGTTGACTGGAATACGAATCAACTTACCCTTATGATATCCGACTTGAAACCACGAAATCGACGACGCCTTTCGGCTCAGCATTTCACCGGAAATAGGGTGAGTGCTGCGTCGAATCACGCTTCTTCTTTGTCCGCATCTAGAATTTTTCGGTCGCGTACTGATTTATTTTCATCTGCGCCTAATCTTCTCAGAGCTTGGCGTAGACGAGGATGACGATCAACGGCTTGTTCGAGCTTTTGTCGAGCACTTGGTGAACACCACGCTGCTAGCTTCGTCTTCACCCGATTCTTGGGATTTCTTGATGACGCGCGGAACGACGACGACCTTCGATTGAAGTCTTCGACCGAGCACTTGATAAGCGATGCACAGGGACCTCGCTTATTTCTGCATAACGTCCGGGATTCAGGGTTCGACGAGATCAAGTAGGGAAGAACACGGTTCGACGACACCGACGAGGTCAACGACGAGCCGATCAAACCAAAACTCCACGACGCCGACCGACACACGGGTTAGAGAATGGTGGCTGACGAGATCCGAGCTGGGAAAAAGAACACATGACTGGGCGTTAACGGTCGGATCCGAGCGTGAGGGAGAAGCTTGACCGGCGAGCTGGAGCGAGCTGGGCACACAACGACTTGAGGAAGCTGCGCGCGCACGGACTCAGGGAGATGGACGGATCGACACAGTGGAGCAGGGCACGCAGCGACACGAGAAGCAAAGCGAGGTCACAGTCGGGCGGGCTCGGACACAAACACACGCAGCGTTTCACCGTGTCCAGCACGCGCGTTACGGACTCGATGTCGACTGCAAGCAGTTTCGCGCGCACGACAACACAACGGAGGAGAACTGAACAGGGAGCTTCGCGGCAGCACGCGCAGGAACAACGGACCACACGCGACGCAGCCATGGAGGAACAGGGAGCAGGGACGCTGGTGCTGGAGACGCGGCATCGAGTGGCGGAGTTTGTGAACAATCCAGGGAGGCCGACATGGTTGAAGACAGGAGGCGAGCTGGGCGAGCTCGACCACCAGAGAGCAAGACGTGACGGCGGATCCGCGCGTGCGGAAAGCTGAAGACCAAATCGAGCTAGGGCCGAGCACCGGTCATGGGAAGCGGACGGTCGGGCACAGGAAGCTGGGAGACCGCTGCACTGGAACTGGGCGCCGTAGGAATAGCAGGAGAGGAGCGCGCGGCATGGGCGCGAGCTCGGAACTTGACGCAGCAGCCATGGAGATGGGCGCTGATCGAGCAGGGGAAACGGGGGGGTGGGGGGCGACGACTGGAGAAATGAAGCTCCACGGCGAGCAGAGGCGCGGCCGAACAGGAAGCTCCGGCGAGCTGCAGATGGCCGGAGGCGCGAGCACGGAGAGCTTGGGCGCGAGCTGCAATGGCGAGCAGGGTGCCGGACGAGCACAGCAGGAAGCTCGGACCAGGGGCGCGCGAGCTCAGAGAGCAGCTGCTAGGCGCGCGCCCAGGGGGCTGGGGAGGGAGACCCGCGAGCCGGAAGCCGAGCAGAGGGAGGAAGATGAGAGGGGCGCGCGGCGAGCAGGGATTCACGAGCTGGAAGAAGAAGCTGGGCGCAGTGCAGAAGACTGCGCGCGTGATAAAACGGAACAGGGGGCGGCGGGATTTTTCGCTTGAGTGGCGTAGGGGATGAGCTCGAAGGGAAAATCCCCAGCCACGGCAGCAAGGGATAGGAACGGGTTGGGAATTTCTTTAGAATTTTCTGTGTTTTTTTTAAATAAAGAAATTTGCAGATATTTGTTTGAATCACGATTTTTAACGATGCATATTGGGTCTGCACGCTACACGAATTCACATTTCATTCTCTGAATTCAGCGAGCCAACTTATTTACCAATTACTTATATTCGAAAAATTGGATCCGGGCGAGAAACGATAGCCCGAAAAGGACTGATTTCGTCTTCGATAATCTACATCTGATTCAGTTGATTTTAGACAAATTCCGTCCGCTATTCGAACACTTGGTTAGAGAACAATTTAATTAAAAATCTGTAGACGCGATGTCGTGTTTGATAGAAGGGGATTAAATTATTTTACTCTGAAGACGTAGTCGTCGAGTTCAAATTCATTTGTTCGGGATAAAAAGCGTAAAAGGAGGTCGCGCTTCCGAATTCGGATTCGCGCGGCGATGAATTTTAAATAATCATCGGACGCACCAATTTTCGGAACGACTATGTTCCGAACAACACGAAAATTTTGGAAGAGCCCAGACAGATAAAAATAAAAACGACGTCGCACTCGCGACAGACAAAACAGATGCGATATTAAAATCGCGATAGGCGAAAATAATTAGACCTTAGTGTCCGTCTTATTCACTTATATCACGTGCTTAAATCCGTACTCGTTGTCGAGCGGAATATAAACACCTGGGGTGTTACAGCGAAGTCTCTGCTTCTGTGTTTTAGCCTTTTGTCTTCGCTGTGATCAAATGGGTGGTAGTGGCCCTGAAGATATAGGGTGATTGGAGCCCGCCAGTCTTCAGCCATTATCAGATTGACTATCTGATGTCGGTCGGCGTCCTGTGTTATTTGCAGACCTTAGGGTTTCTTACGGCTGGTGTGCCGACTATGTGATAAAGTACATCGGAAGGCAAGGGTTCGCCCTTCGCTACTGATTTGGCTAATGTGTCAGCCTCTTTGTTCTTGTTTCTCTTGATGTGTTGTAGAGTGAAACCTTTGAATTGTTTCTTGAAGCTTCAAATGGCGTTAAGATACTGCATTAGCACATGCTCTTTGGAAGAGTACTCTTTTTCGATCTAGTCGGCGACGACCTTGGAATCAGTTTTGATGATGCAGGTGGTCACGCCAAGGGCTCTCAGTTTGCGGAGTCCTAGAATGACTGCTTCATACTCGGCGATGTTGTTTGTGCATTTATCTGACTCAAGTGCGAAGCTGAGACGTGCGGTGTATCTGTATTTGAGTCCGACAGGTGATGTAATAGTTGCTGCAGCACCGACGCTTGCGTGACACCATGCTCCATCACAGTGGATTGTCCAGACTGTTTCTGCATGACCCTGCTGCAGTTCCGAAGGCCCTGTCCAGTCTACGATGAAATCAGCCAGCACCTGTGATTTGATTGTTGTCCTGGGCTCGAAGGTTATGTTGTACCCTAAGAGCTCCACCACCAACTTTGTTATTCTAACGGCCGCCTCCAGATTTCTGAGCAACTCCCCGAGATCCCTATCGAAAGTGACTCATACTTTGTGTGCCTCGAACTAGTGTCTTAACTTGCGTCAAGCCATGATGACCGTGCATGCTATTTTTTCGAGCTGTGTCATGTTGCACTTTGAGCTTGTGAGGACTTCAGAGACAAAATATATTGGACATTGGTGAGTCTTGCCGTCTTTTGCCTTTTCTTGGACTAATGATGCGTTGACTACGCTGGGCGAGGCTGCAATGTATAGTAGTAGGGGTAGCGCTGGGTCTGGACTTGTTAATGTTGCCAGGTCGGATAGATATTGTTTCAGAGACTCAAAGGCAGTGGCTTGTTCTGGGCCCCAAGCGAAGTCTCTTGAGCCATGTAAGGTTTTGAGAAAAGGGAGGCTTCGCTCGATGGACCTTAAGATAAATCTGTTCAATGCAGCCAATCTGCCTATTAACCGTTGGATGTCCTTGGTGGATTGCGGCAGTGCCATGTCTATGATGGCTTGAATTTTATTCGAATTGGCTTCAATTCCTCTGTGTGATACGAGGTAACCAAGGATTTTTCCTTGGCATACACCGAAGATGCATTTCTCTGGGTTCAGCCAGAGTCAGGCTTCATGCATGTTGGCAAATGTTTCTGCGAGGTCTAAAAGGTGATCTTCCTTGTTTTTGCTCGCAATGACAATATCGTCGACATATGTGAATACATTGCAGCCCATTTGGTCCTCGAGAACCTTCTTGGTGAGGCGGGAGAATGTTGAGCCGGTGTTTTTGAGCCCTTCCGGCATCCGTACGAAGCAGTACGTGCCGAAGGGTGTAATGAAACTGGTGCTAGCCTTATCTTCCTCTTTCATGTAGATCTGATGGTAGCCCAAGAAGCAGTCTAGGAGGGACATGACCTCGCAGCCGGCTGTGGAATCGACGATTTTGTCGATTCGTGGTAGAGGAAAGTTGTCCTTGGGGAATGCTTTGTTGAGGCTGGTGAAATCAATGCACATGCGCCATTTTCCATTCTTCTTCTGAACCATCACAAAGTTGGCGAGTCAGGTGGGGTAAGCTATTGGCTCGATGAATTTGGCTTCCAGTAAGCGGTGCACCTTGGCCTTCGCTGCTTCTGTTTTTCATCAGACATTTTCCTTAACCATTGCTTTTTTGGCACACCGAGGGGACGATGCCCAGGCTGTTCGATGATGGTGCGGCTAACCCCCACTAGGTCTAGAGCGGACCAGGCAAATACGTCCTTGTTGTGGTTGAGATAGGAGAGAAGTCTTTCCTCATCATGTAGTGACAGGTCTTCGTTGATCATGATGGTTTGCTTTGGCGTTGCAGGGTCGAGAGGGACCGTCTTCGTTCTGTCGTTGCTCCGCAACTGGGCGTTGATCTTTTTGTTTTTGGTAGGGCGATGACTGTTTCTATATTCGCGCTTGCTGTTAGGCAATGAACATTGCGCTGCCCTGGAACAAAATCTCTTTAAATATTCTGCGCTGCTTGCTGGTCTCCTGGTATCTTCATGCAGAGATAAAGACCATGTATAGCTACCTCAAACGTGTTGATTGATCCACGCCCCATTATGGCATTATAAGGGTAGACCATGTCGACTATGTCGAAGGTGATTTGTTTGCTTCGCGCATTGGGCGTCGCACCGAATGACAACGACAACTCTAATTTGTCGACGGGGAATGTGCCTTTGCCTCCAAAACCGTATAAGGGGTTGTCTGCGGGCTTGAGGAGGCTATGACTGATGCCCATGTGATTGAAGGTGGGCAGGCAAATGATGTCAGCTTGGCTGCCATTGTCGACTTATACTTTGTGTAGATCCCAGCCTGCCACCCGGCAATTGATCACCATGGCATCTGCATGTGGCGGCGCTGCGTAAGTCGACGTCTCTGGTGTCAAAAGTGATTGGAACGTGGGAACATTTTGTTTGAACCACTGGTCTGGTAAGAGCTACGTGGTTAACATTGTGTTAGTGATCCTTTTTCTGTCGTTTGGTGTCGAAGTCTGTGCTTGACCCCCCGGTAATCATGTGGATGACCCCGTGGAAAGGCTGCTCGATGAAGTCCTCTTGCTTGGGTGCTGGCGGTGGAGGATTTTGATGGTGTGGTGGAGGAGGGAGGACTTCGATCTCTTGATGTTGGTGGTACATGTGATTAGGTTGGTGGTACATGTGATTAGGTTGGTGAAGGATCGGTTCATTGTGGTATGGTTGTTGGTGGTACTGCTGGGGGTGATAAGTATGTGCGACGACTCGCTGGTTGTCAGCTGGCTGATTTCTGGCCATCTTGTCTTTGGTGACCTTGGTTTTAGGGCAATCCCTAGTGGGGTGCGTGTAGTCTTTCCATGAAAAAGGCAGTAAAACCTTCGCGGCTGTGGGGCTCGGCCTCTACCTCTTCCTATGGTGTTGGTGCCACGGTTTTATTGTGCGGGGTACTCCTAACGACGAACTGCGTCTCCGGTGGGGGTGGGTTGGCGATGGTGTTGACTTGTTGCTAGTTGCGGTTTTGCCTGTAGGAATCAGACTGCACCGGCCTAACCCATGTTCTGCTGGACTGCAGAGTGTCCTTGGGTTTTTGCTGAGACTCTATCTTGCGCTGGTGCAGCTCTTCGGACATGGCGTACTTTTTGAACAACTGATAGAGCTCTTGCAAGTTTTTGGATGGGTCTCTGATGCAATGGTTGTACAAGACACAGGCGTGGAGCCCGCTAATTGCATAGTGGATGGCTATGTAGTCATGGATAGATGGTAACTTCGACTTAAGCATGAGGAACTTCTTATAGTACTCCCGAAGAGTTTCTTTCTCTTGTTGCCTGCAGAGTGATAATTAGGCCAAGGCATCTGTGTCTGGCCTGTACCCTTGGAAATTCAACAAGAACTTGTCGCGAATGCCTTTCCATGACTCGATTGATAGTGGTGGCAGCCTGGTGTACCAGGTCAGGGCTGGGCCATCGAGCGCGATGATGAAAGATTTGGCCATGGTGGTGTCATCCCCTCCGGAGGATGCAACAACAACTTGGTAGCTCATGATGTACTTGCTAGGTCTATGCTGTCGTTGTACTTGGGGTAAGTGTTGGCTCTAAAATTGTTAGGCCAAGGTGAGGCCCAGAGCTGTGGTGCAAGTGGGCTTCGCTCGTCGAGGTAATTAACTCCCTAAAAGGTGGCTGGAGTGATGAGGGGCCACGCTGTAGGTGGTATGGGCCTTCACCTTGCATATCTCCCTAGAAGGCGGCTGGAGTGATGAGGGGGCCACGCTTCAGGTGGTATGGGCCTTCGCCTTGCATATCTGTGATTTTTTGCTCTAGCTCTCGGGCCTTTTGTTCCTTGTCCAGTATCTTTTGTATAACTTTGGCTTGCATGTTGACGTGCTGGTGCTTAGCTTCGAGTATTTCTTTTTGCTTTTGTAGGTGATTGTTCTTGATACGCAGTGCTCACAGCTTTAACTGGTCTTTGGCCGAGATGCCTATGATCACGCCATCTTTGACAGTGTCTTCGCCTTCTAGATGAGCGAAGCCTGGCGGGGGTGCTTATGGTACACCCTCAGAACTGCAGGTGCGCGCGGTGCCCTCCAGCGTAGGCTGGTTGTCCTGGCGTTGCCTTTTTCTGTTGACGGCGTCATCGTCGAAGGCCTCCTGAGGGATGTCATCTGCAATGGGAGCCTTGCCTTTCTTCTCCGCTAGGAGTGCCTCCTTCGCTGCATCATCGATGGAAACGGCGACAATCGAATTCGATCTCTTGGGTGGCCATCGAGGGAATGCTTTGTCGTAGCACGAACGGTGGGCGCCAAATGTTGAGACCCGCTAACTCGTGGTCAGGCAAGTCCGAAGGGTGGGAGAGAAATGACCGGTTTGATGCTAGTAACCGCAAGGTATAAGAGCAACCGTGTTTTTCCCCGTCCTTTGCAATGGCATAGTATGGGGGTATTTATAGGTAAATGAGGGTCTGGCCTGCCTTGCCAAAGACAATTACGCCCTCAGTTACCTAGGTTATCCCCGGAATATTCCCCCTTGGGGGGTTATGGTGGGCATTACAGCGTAATCAATTATAGACATGGGCCAAACCTCTATTAGCCCTGCCAGTGTGGCGGCCTATGGTTGGGACCCGGTGGCATGGGCCGAACTATATACGGGCCCCCTGAAAAGGGAAATTGGGCTAACCATTTCCTATAATTAATTTTGGTGGTTGACGACCAACGCAAACATGTGGACTAACTAGTTTGTCTAGAATTCATATATTATAGGTGCATAAGGTTCAACACAAACTAAGAAAGAAATTAGTTAGGGACACAATTTTATTGGAGCAAAAAAGACTTGAGTGTGCTGAAAAATGGTACACCGGACTGTCCGGTGTGCAACCAGATAGTGTCCGGTGCACCAAGGTCGTACAGATGTCAACCAGCCACTCTCGGGGATTTGGAGACGAGCTCCGCTATAATTCACGGGACTGTCCGGTGTGCCACCGGACTGTCCGGTGAGCAAGCGGAGCAACGGCTCCCTGCGCCAACAGTCGACTCTGCAAAGTGCTACAATGATGAACAGTGCCGTGACAGAGTCAGAAGCGCAGAAGTCAGAGCGCACCGGACTGTCCGGTGCAGCTACAAGACAAACGTCCCCAACGGTCAACTGCTCAGAACCCTAACGGTTGCGCTGACGTGGTGCGCTCTGGACAGTGCACAGTACCTATCTAGTGGCGCACCGGACTGTCCGGTGCGCCCATCGCTAGCAGCCTTGGCCAACGACTACTAGGTAGTTGGGGGCTATAAATACCCCTCAACCGCCACAACCTTTGTTATCCAAGTTTTTCTCAAGATCACATTCAATACAAGAGCTAGAGCATTCACTCCAAGACACATTTCCAAAGATCAAACCCTCTCCAAGTCTCGAATTCATCTCAACCACTTAGTGACTTGAGAGAGAGTGTGTTCATGTTCATTTGCGCTCTTGTTGCTTGGATTGCCTTTCTTCCTTCTTCACTTCTTTTCTAAGTGCTTGTAAGCAAAGCAAGAGACACTTAAGAGTGTGGTGGTCCTTGCGGGGTCTTAGTGATCCCTGTGATTAAGGGAAAGGCTCACTCGGTCTAAGTGACCGTTTGAGAGAGGGAAAGGGTTGAAATAGACCCAGTCTTTGTGACCTCCTCAACGGGGACTAGGTTCTTTAGAACCGAACCTCGATAAAACAAATCATCGTGTTCACTCGCCTTGATTCTTATTTAATTTGTTTTCCCCACTCTAACGTTTCCTTGCTAGTGTGAAATTGAGTTGGCTCCCATACGTTATCTGCAATCCTGAGCAAGTCCTAGCAAGTGAGATATTCTTTTGGACTTGAATTTAATTCTAACACTAACCCCGGCTTGTAGTGTGTGTTTAAAGTTATAAATTTCAGGTTTCGTCTATTCACCCCCCCCCCTTTAGGTGACTTTCAATTGGTATAAGAGCCAATGCTTCATTAAGAGCCTAACTAACTCGAAGTGATGTCTGGAGATCATGCCAAGAGGGAGATCATGACCGGCAAAAAGACCGCAAGCTTGGGGAGGACCCTCTCAAGGGAGATCGACAACAAACACAAGGAGGAATCCTCTTCCTCCATCAAGTCGCATCGAAGAGGTGACAAGAAGAAGAAGAAGAAGAAGGTGGTCTACTACGAGACCGACTCTTCGTCACCCTCCACATCAAGCTCTGAATCGTCCACTACTTCTAAGCGCCATGAGCGCAAGAAGTATAGCTATGGCAGAACCGCCCGAATTATTCCAGCTTAAGTGCCTAAGTCACGCCTCAAAGGCCGTAACACACTTAAATCAAAATAACGCGTCAGTCCCTCAGATCTAGTCTGATAAAGCCACTTAACCAGGATCAAATACCACATACTCATTCGAAGGTGAGTCACAAAAGAAACACAATAAAACAGGAAAACCTCAAATTAAAGTACTGGAGTTATTACAAAAATCAGAGTTTTCAAGTAAACTGAAACAGTTCATAAGATAAAATGCATCGGATAATCGATGTCGTCGGTAGCGAGGAATTGGGCAAGGCCTAGCCCACTACTCCTCTTGCTCCTCTCCTGCTGCAGCAGCATCCCACTCGACCGTCCAACCCGGTGGCAGGGTGGTAGGCCAAGTCACACCATCAACCATATCCTGAAGCGTACCTGCAAAAATTATGCCACAAGCAAGGCCGAGTATACTAATACTCAGCTAGACTTACCCGGTGTGAGGAAACTACTCCTCTACCTCTAGACCATGCAGCTGTTTGGCTGAGGGGTTTGGTTTGCCAAAAGCACTGGTTGTATCTAAAATCAAGTTTTAGCTTTTCAATTTCTAGCATCATTAGCTTTACTAAGTTTGCTCCTTCTAAGCATACATGGTAGCAAGCATTTTAGTACACACAACATGTTATCTCATGTGACCTCATTTCACTTCTTACTCAATGTAGTACAAGGGGTCAAGCAGTCTCATTAGCTGCGAGAAGCAGACGATTCGAATCGAGTTTTATCCTTGCAAGGTAAACCTAAACACACGACATGTCAGGGCACTCCGTCCCCACACATGTCAACCGTCCCCATTGATTCCCCGTTCGCGTCCAAGCCTCACCACCTTGGCATACAATGCTCCACTGACCCCGACTGCCGCCGTGCAGTGACCGCACTTGTACCCATCATAGCTAGCATGGGAGACCCAGTCTCAGGTCGCGTGAGGGATAAAGTTCGCGCCCGGCTTCACTCAGGTACTAGGTTTACCGGTTACCATTTTTCCCGACATGTGCTTAGTATGTTCAAAAGCTTGACTCAGGTATCCACACATTAATCCTTAATTCCTTTTTCCCGTCTCATGGACAAGGCATCCTCCCTGGATCCAAGTCCATAGACTAACATAGATCTCGTTATCAAGATGAATACAATCAATTCCTGACCTCGCGCGAGTGCTAGAAAAATCACTTGACTTCTACCGAGATCCTGATTAGCAAAGCAGCTACTCGACCTAGCATACTAGTATCCATCAAAAAGGAATCCTAAGTTCATGCAACTAGAGGTTTCAAGCAACTCCTACACTTAAGTGCACATTACAATCCTACAAACATTAAGTGTATTAAAGTAGCATATATATATATATGTCGGGGACCATAATTAGAGGTACCCTCAAGGCTCCTAATTCTCAGCTGGTAACCCCCATCGGCATAAAGTTGCAAAGGCCTGATGGGTGCGATTAAGTCAGGGATCAGTCCATTCGAGCGACTCGATCACGCCTCGCCCGAGCCTAGCCTCGGACAAGGGCAGCCGACCCCGGAGGATTTCCGTCTCGCCCGAGGCCCCCCTCCAATGGCGAACATATTTCCGGCTCACCCGAGGCCCTGCCTTCGCTAAGAAGCAACCCTGACCAAATCGCCGCACCAACCGACCAAGTCGCTGGAGCATTTAATGCAAAGGTGGCCTGACACCTTTATCCTGATGCGCGCCCCCCAGCCGGCAGAGCCGAAGTGACCGCCGTCACTTCGCCGCTCCACTGACCGACCTGACAGAAGGACAGCGCCGCCTACGCCACTCCGACTGCGGTGCCACTTGACAGAGTGAAACTGACGGGCAGTCAGGCCCTGCCGAAGGCATCATAGGAAGCTCCGCTTCGCCCGACCCAGGGCTCGGACTCGGGCTAAGTCCCAGAAGACGGCGGACTCCGCTTCGCCCGACCCAGGGCTCGGACTCGGGCTCGGCCTCGGAAGACGGCGAACTCCGCTCCGCCCGACCCAGGGCTCAGACTCGGGCTCGGCCCCGGAAGACGGCGAACTCCGCTCCGCCCGACCCAGGGCTCGGACTCGGGCTCAGCCCTGGAAGACGGCGAACTCCGCTCCGCCCGACCCAGGGCTCGGACTTGGGCTCAGCCCTAGAAGACGACGAACTCCGCCTCGCCCGACCCAGGGGCTCGGACTCGACCTCGACCACGGAAGACAGACTCGACCTCGGCTTCGGAGGAGCTTCCACATCGCCCAACCTAGGGTGCAGACCAGCCACGTCAACAGGAGGCGCCATCATCACCCTACCCCGAGCTGACTCGGGCCGCAGGGAATAAGACCGGCGTCCCATCTGGCTAGCTCCGCCAGATAGGCAATGATGGCGCCCCGCGTACTCTGTGACGACGGCGGCTCTCAGCCCCCTTACGGAAGCAAGAGGACGTCATCAAGGACTCAACCGCTCCGACAGCTGTCCCTCCGCCAGGCTCCATCGCTCCTCCGACGGCCACGACATGACACCAGCTGGGTGCCAAAATCTCTCCGGCTTCCACGACGGCATGTACTTAGGGCGCTAGCTCTCCTCCGCTAGACACGTAGCGCTCTGCTACACCCCCCATTGTACACCTGGATCCTCTCCTTACGCCTATAAAAGGAAGGACCAGGGCCCTCTTAGAGAGGGTTGGCCGCGCGGGGACGAGGACGAGACAGGCGCTCGCTTGGAGCCGCTCGCTCCCTCTCCCGCGTGGACGCTTGTAACCCCCTACTGCAAGCGCACCCGACCTGGGCGCGGGACGAACACGAAGGCCGCGGGATTCCCACCTCTCTCACGCCGGTCTCCGGCCGCCTCGCTCTCCCCCCTTCGCGCTCGCCCTCGCGCTCGACCCATCTGGGCTGGGGCACGCGGCGACATTCACTCGTTGGCCCAGGGACCCCCCGGTCTCAAAACGCCGATAGTTGGCGCGCCAGGTAGGGGCCTGCTGCGTGTTGACAAACAGCTTCCCGTCAAGCTCCAGATGGGCAGTCTCCAGCAACCTCTCCAACCCGGGACAGTGCTCCGTTTCGGGAGTCTTGAGTTCATGTCCCTCGACGGCAGCTACGACATGATACTCCTTCCACCGCCTCGCGTCAACGACAACGGTGGCCAACAGCCCGCCCGCCGGCGGCGGAATCGACGACGTCTTCCCTGCGTGGTGGAAAGAACAACCTTCCAGCTCATCCCGCCCTCTTCCCCGCCGACGGAGGGGAAGGCAGGGCAACCAAGGCCAAGCTGGGGGCAGCGCCTCGTCGGCTGTCGAGCGAGTCGACAGCGCCGGCACCCCAACGGGGGGCGCACCGGGTATCGACTTCGTGCTTGAGACGAAGACGAGCGCCGTCTCCCCGCGACACGCCAATCCCGAGCAAGCGGACGACGCCAGCACGCTCGCGGAAAGCTTGCTGGACGTCACCCTCGTACCTGAGACGACGGTGCAGTCAGTCCCCGACGTGACTTTATCGCCGCTCGTCGACCAAGAGGTACCGACCGATTCCCATCCCACGTCATTTGGATTCAGCCTCAACCCGCCTAGCGACCTCGCTTTGGCGGGCGCTCTCGTAGAGGCGAGTCCAAACCCTCTGGGGTTTCGCATGCGATCGCCTTGGGACCGGCTGACGGACGTCTCGACCTACGGGCCCTCTGGGTCCGAGGAAGACGACGAGCCCAACATCTGTTGGGATTTCTCTGGACATGGCAACCCCAGTGCCATGCGGGGGTTCATGACCGCATGTGACTACTGCCTCTCCGACTGTTCAGACGGTAGCCACAGCCTCGGCGACGAGGACTGCGGCCCAAGCCGCGAATGTTTCCACGTCGATCTAGGGGGTCCCTCCGAAGGCAATCATCTCGGCATGCCGGAGGACGGTGATCTCCCTAGGCCAGTGCCCCACGTTGACATCCCACGGGAGCTAGCTGTGGTCCCCGTTCAAGCGGGGGGCCATGACCCACAGCTCGAGCAAATCCGCGGGGTGCAGGCCAGGATCGACGAGGGAGCAGGAGCGCTTGAGCCGATCCGCTGGGACGTCGAGCAGGCATGGGCGGGCCAACTCCCGGCCGGAGAAATACGTCATCTGCCCCAGGGCTTCCAGCACCGCATCACCGACGACGTCAGGGTCAGGCCGCCACCCGCATCTAGTGGGGTCGGCCAGAACTTGGCTGCAGCAGCGATGCTTCTCCGCGCGATGCCGGAGCCATCAACCACCGAGGGCCGGCGAATCCAGGGGGAGTTCAAGAATCTCCTGGAAGGCGCTGCGGTCCGACGGGCCGAGAGCTCTGCCTCCCGAAGGCAGGGGTACCCCTCGGAACCTCATGCCGCGACTTCCCGATTCATGCGGGAAGCCTCAGTCTACACCGGGCGCACGCGCAACACCGCGCCTGCGGCCCCGGGCCGCCTCGGCAACGAACACCATCGCCGCGACCGTCGGGCCCACCTCGACGAGAGGGTGCGCCGAGGCTACCACCCCAGGCGTGGGGGACGCTACGACAGTGGGGAGGATCGGAGTCCCTCGCCCGAACCACCCGGTCCGCAGGCCTTCAGCCGGGCCATCCGATGGGCACCGTTCCCGACTCGGTTCCGACCCCCGACTACTATCACAAAGTATTCGGGGGAGACGAGACCGGAACTGTGGCTCGCGGACTACCGTCTGGCCTGCCAAGTGGGTGGAACGGACGATGACAACCTCATCATCCGCAACCTCCCCCTGTTTCTCTCCGACACCGCTCGCGCCTGGTTGGAGCACCTGCCTCTGGGGCAGATCTCTAACTGGGACGACCTAGTCCAAGCTTTCGCCGGCAATTTCCAGGGCACGTACGTGCGCCCCGGGAATTCCTGGGACCTCCGAAGCTGCCGGCAGCAGCCGGGAGAGTCTCTCCGGGACTACATCCAGCGATTCTCGAAGCAGCGCACCGAGCTGCCCAACATCACCGACTCGGATGTCATCGGTGCGTTCCTTGCCGGCACCACCTGCCGCGACCTGGTGAGCAAGCTGGGGCGCAAGACCCCCACCAGGGCGAGCGAGCTGATGGACATCGCCACCAAGTTCGCCTCCGGCCAGGAGGCGGTCGAGGCTATCTTCCGAAAGGACAAGCAGCCCCAGGGCCGCCCATCGGAAGATGCTCCCGAGGCGTCGACTCAGCGCGGCGCCAAGAAGAAAGGCAAGAAGAAGTCGCAAGCGAAACGCGACGCCGCCGACGCGGACCTTGTCGCCACCGAGTACAAGAACCCTCGGAAACCCCCCGGAGGTGCCAACCTCTTCGACAAAATGCTCAAGGAGCCGTGCCCCTATCACCAGGGGCCCGTCAAGCACACCCTTGAGGAGTGCGTCATGCTTCGGCGCCACTTCCACAGGGCCGGGCCACCCGCGGAAGGTGGTAGGGCCCGCGACGGCGACAAGAAGGAAGATCACCAAGCAGGAGAGTTCCCCGAGGTCCGCGACTGCTTCATGATCTACGGTGGGCAAGCGGCGAATGCCTCGGCTCGGCACCGCAAGCAAGAGCGCCGAGAGGTCTGCTCGGTGAAGATGGCGGTGCCAGTCTACCTAGACTGGTCCGACAAGCCCATCACCTTCGACCAAGCCGACCACCCCGACCACGTGCCGAGCCCGGGGAAATACCCGCTCGTCGTCGACCCCGTCATCGGCGACGTCAGGCTCACCAAGGTCCTTATGGACGGAGGCAGCAGCCTCAACATCATCTACGCCGAGACCCTCGGGCTCCTGCGTGTCGATCTGTCCTCCGTCCGAGCAGGCGCTGCGCCCTTCCATGGGATCATTCCCGGGAAGCGCGTCCAGCCCCTCGGACAACTCGACCTTCCCGTCTGCTTTGGAACACCCTCCAACTTCTGAAGGGAGACCCTGACTTTCGAGGTGGTCGGGTTCCGAGGAACCTACCACGCGATACTGGGAAGACCATGCTACGCGAAGTTCATGGCCGTCCCCATCTACACCTACCTGAAGCTCAAGATGTCAGGCCCCAACGGGGTCATCACTGTCGGCCCCACGTACAAACACGCGTTCGAATGCGACGTGGAGTGCGTGGAGTACGCCGAGGCCCTCGCCGAGTCCGAGGCCCTCATCGCCGTCCTGGAAAGCCTCTCTAAGGGGGTGCCAGACGTGAAACGTCATGCCGGCAACTTCGAGCCAGTGGAGACGGTTAAGGCCGTCCCCCTCGACCCCAGTGGCGACGCCTCCAAGCAGATCCGTATCAGCTCCAGGCTCGATCCCAAATAGGAAGCAGTACTCGTCGACTTTCTCCGCGCGAACGCCGACGTCTTCGCGTGGAGTCCCTCGGACATGCCCGGCATACCGAGGGATGTCGTCGAGCACTCGCTGGATATTTGAGCCGGAGCCCGACCCGTCAAGCAGCCTCTGCGCCGATTCGACGAGGAGAAGCGCAGAGCGATAGGCGAGGAGATCCACAAGATAATGGCGGCAGGGTTCATCAAAGAGGTATTCCATCCCGAATGGCTTGCCAACCCTGTGCTTGTGAGAAAGAAAGGGGGGAAATGGCGGATGTGTGTAGACTACACTGGTCTCAACAAAGCATGTCCGAAGGTTCCCTACCCTCTGCCTCGCATCGATCAAATCATGGATTCCACTGCTGGGTGCGAAACCCTGTCTTTCCTCGATGCCTACTCAGGGTATCATCAAATCAGAATGAAAGAGTCCGACCAGCTCGCGACTTCTTTCATCACACCCTTCGGCATGTACTGCTATGTCACCATGCCGTTCGGCTTGAGGAATGTGGGCGCGACGTACCAGCGGTGCATGAACCATGTGTTCGGCGAACACATTGGCCGCACGGTCGAGGCCTACGTCGATGACATCGTAGTCAAGACGAGGAAGGCTTCCGACCTCCTTTCCGACCTTGAAGTGACGTTCCGATGTCTCAAGGCGAAAGGCGTCAAGCTCAATCCCGAGAAGTGTGTCTTCGGGGTGCCCCGAGGCATGCTCTTGGGGTTCATCGTCCCCGAGCGGGGCATCGAAGCCAACCCGGAGAAGATCGCAGCCATCACCAGCATGGGGCCCATCAAGGACTTGAAAGGCGTACAGAGGGTTATGGGATGTCTCGCGGCTCTGAGCCGCTTCATCTCACGCCTCGGCGAAAGAGGTCTACCTCTGTACCGCCTCTTAAGGAAGGCCGAGTGCTTCACCTGGACCCCTGAGGCCGAGGAAGCTCTCGGGAACTTGAAGGCGCTCCTCACAAAGGCGCCTATCTTGGTGCCTCCAGCTGCCGGAGAAGCCCTCTTGGTCTACGTCGCCGCGACCACTCAGGTGGTTAGCGCCGCGATTGTGGTCGAGAGGCAAGAAGAGGGGCATGCATTGCCCATTCAGAGGCCAGTTTACTTCATCAGCGAGGTACTGTCCGAAACCAAGATCCGCTACCCACAAGTTCAGAAGCTGCTGTATGCAGTGATCCTGACACGGCGGAAGTTGCGACACTACTATGAGTCTCATCCGGTAACTGTGGTGTCATCCTTCCCCCTGGGGGAGATCATCCAGTGCCGAGAGGCCTCGGGTAGGATTGCAAAGTGGGCGGTGGAAATCATGGGCGAGACAATCTCATTCGCCCCTCGGAAGGCCATCAAGTCCCAGGTTTTGGCGGACTTCGTGGCCAAATGGGTCGACACCCAGCTACCGACGGCTCCGATCCAACCGGAGCTCTGGACCATGTTTTTCGACGGGTCGTTGATGAAGACGGGAGCCGGCGCAGGCCTACTCTTCATATCGCCCCTCGGGAAACACCTACGCTATGTGCTACGCCTCCATTTCCCGGTGTCCAACAATGTGGCTGAGTATGAGGCTCTGGTCAACGGGTTGCGGATCGCCATCGAGCTAGAGGTCTGGCGCCTCGACGCCCGCGGTGACTCGCAGCTCGTCATCGACCAAGTCATGAAGAACTCCCACTACCGCGACTCGAAGATGGAGGCCTACTGCGATGAGGTTCGGCGCTTGGAGGACAAGTTCTATGGGCTCGAGCTCAACCACATCGCTCGGCGCTACAACGAGACTGCGGACGAGCTGGCTAAAATAGCCTCGGGGCGAACAACGGTTCCCCCTGACGTCTTCTCCCAGGATCTGCATCAACCCTCCGTCAAGATCGACGACACGCCCGAGCCTGAGGCGCCCTCGGCCCAGTCCGAGGTACCCTCGGCCCAGCCCGAGGTACCCTCGGCACAGCCCAAGGCACCCTCAGCTCGGCCCGAGGCACCCTCGGTTCAGCCCGAGGTACCCTCGGCCCCGAGGGTGAGGCACTGCGCGTCGAGGAGGAGCGAAGCGGGGCCACGCCTGATCGAAACTGGCAGACCCCGTACCTGCAATATCTCCACCAAGGAAAGCTACCCCTCGACAGAGCCGAGGCTCGGCGGGTGGCGCGGCGCGCCAAGTCGTTCATCTTGCTGGGCGATAAGAAGGAGCTCTACCACCGCAGCACCTCTGGCATCCTCCAGCGATGCATCTCCGTCGCCGAAGGTCAGGAACTCCTGCGAGAGATACACTCGGGGGCTTGCGGCCATCACGCAGCGCCTCGAGCCCTTGTCGGGAATGCTTTCCGACAAGGCTTCTACTGGCCGACGGCGGTGGCCGACGCCACTAGAATTGTCCGCACCTGCGAAGGGTGTCAATTCTACGCGAGGCAGACCCACCTGCCCGCTCAGGCTCTGCAGACGATACCCATCACCTGGCCTTTCGCTGTGTGGGGTCTGGATCTCGTCGGCCCCTTGCAGAAGGCACCCGGGGGCTACACGCACCTGCTGGTCGCCATCGACAAATTCTCCAAGTGGATCGAGGTCCGACCTCTGAACAGCATCAGGTCCGAGCAGGCGGTGGCGTTCTTCACCAACATCATCCATCGCTTCGGGGTCCCGAACTCCATCATCACCGACAACGGCACCCAGTTCACCGGCAGAAAGTTCTTGGACTTCTGCGAGGATCACCACGTCCGGGTGGACTGGGCCGCCGTGGCTCATCCCATGTCAAATGGGCAAGTAGAGCGTGCCAACGGCATGATTCTACAAGGGCTCAAGCCTCGGATCTACAACGACCTCAACAAGTTCGGCAAGCGATGGATGAAGGAACTCCCCTCGGTGGTCTGGAGCCTGAGGACAACGCCGAGCCGAGCCACGGGCTTCACGCCGTTCTTCCTAGTCTACGGGGCCGAGGCCGTCTTGCCCACAGACCTGGAATACGGCTCCCCGAGGACGAGGGCCTACATCGATCAAAGCAACCAAGCTAGCCGAGAAGACTCGCTGGACCAGCTGGAGGAGGCTCGGGACAAGGCCTTACTACACTCGGCGCAGTACCAGCAGTCCCTGCGACGCTACCACGCCCGAGGGGTCCGGTCCCAAGACCTCTAGGTGGGCGACCTGGTGCTTCGGCTGCGACAAGACGCCCGAGGGAGGCACAAGCTCACGCCCCCCTGGGAGGGACCGTTCGTCATCGCCGAGGTTCTGAAGCCCGGAACGTACAAGCTGGCCAACAGTCAAGGCGAGGTCTACGGCAACGCTTGGAACATCCAACAGCTACGTCGCTTCTACCATTAAGATGTTCTCAAGTTGTTCATATACCTCGCACCCACGCAAAGTTTAGTCATCAAGGAAGGGTCGGCCTCGCCTCGGCAAAGCCCGACCCTCCCTCGGGGGCTAAAAGGGGGGGACCCCCTCTGCGTCGAAATTTTCCTCGAAGAAAGATCTTTTCTGCCAGAATGTCTTTCGTGCTTTTTGACTACTTCGAAAAGTGGATCCTGAAAACGACGGAGTACACGTAAGCAGCCAAGGCTGACCGAGCCGAGGGACTCCTACGCCTCCGGGATACGGATACCTCACTCATCACCTTCTGCGATAAGTAACTCACGTTTGGATAAGTGATTCCGCGGACCGAACAAGTCTTCACGTTTGGAAGCTCTTCTGCCGAAGCGATCCTTCGAGCCTTCTCGACTGCGTCGGTGACAGAGCCCCATGGACGGGTAAGAGAGCGCGTAAGCGGCAAGGCCGACTGAGCCGAGGGACTCCTACGCCTCCGGGATACGGATACCTCACTCATCACCTTCTGCGAGAAGCAACTCTCGCTCGCACAAACATCCCTGTTACCGACAAAAAGGTCCAGATACTCGAAACAAGAGGAAAAGAGACGCAGCTTTACAACACAGCGAGGGTGTGTTTTGGCCTCGGCGGCCGCAGGAAACACACGCTGCAAGACAATCTGATCCTGCAGGCTCGGGTCTTGACGCTGGAAGGGGGCAGCAGCACCCTCGGCATCGACGACACCTTCGGCGAGGTCCGACCTAGCCTCGGACGGCGACGCGGTCCGAGGATCTCCACTCTAAAGGACGACGTCATCACCACGCCCGGGCAATCGCTGCCAGGGTCTTCTCCGGGAATCCGGCCCGAGCAGGCGGCTCGGCCGGTCACCCCGGGGCCTCGGCCAGTCGTCCTCCAAGGGTGTCAGCCCGACCCGAGGCCTCGGCTGGTCAACTCCGGCGTCGGTCCCGCTAACGGACGACCCGGCTAGGCTCCGGCCAACCAGGTTTCATTTTCGAGCCAACTCTGCCCCTGTTCATGCTGATATCGCTACCCCTGGCCTCGGCTCATCCAAGAGCGGCCAAGGGGTCCCTTTAACTAAGCTAGAGGAGCCTCGGACAACAAGGCCGACCAAGCCGAGGGACTCCTACGCCTCTGGGATACGGATACCTCACTCGTCACCTTTACACGGGGCGACTCACGCTTGGTGAAGCGGTTCAGACAACCAACAGGCGAGTCTTAGTGCTCGAAAATGAGGAAAAAACACGACTCCATGCCAAAATTACATACATGTTCAGGCCTCGACAGCCACAATGAACAAAAACACTGGCATTCAAAGTGCCATTACAAACGGAACTCCGGTTCCACCTCCGTAGGGACGAACAACCCCACTCGATGCGGGGGGGCCTGTGGAGCAACAGAAGACCGACGAACGGCTCGCCGTCGCCCGCTCCAGCAGCGACGACGACGACGACTTCTGCTCCGGGGGGCCAAACAGCGGCAACACTGACCTCAGGGCGGATGCTGCTGCCAAGAGGCCCCCGCCCATGCCCAAACTCGTGAGGCAAGGACGGGCAGAAGGCCATAGAGTTGGAGGTCGGTCCGTGGGCGGCCCTGGCTATCTCGTCGGTGGAAGAACCTCTTCCAGCTGCCGTGGCAGACGCCGGCGCCGGGAGCGGCTCCGAAGCCACTCGCGTCTGAGAGCCAGGCACGCTGCAGCTGCCGGCGCCACGGACGACGACCGCCCTTCCCTCCGATCACTGAGGGAAGGAGTGGGCCACCACCCACGCAGGGGCCGACCCCAACTCGGCACACTCCCCTCCCCAGCCCTGGTGATGAAAATCCTTGAGGCTGAGGGAGGGGCAGAGGCCGCAGCCCGGCTCGCTTTCCCCCACCATCAAACTGGAGGTCACCATCTTGGGTGACCGCCGGTGGAGGGGTGCAGCCGGGCTGCATGATGAAAATCCTTGAAGCCGAACGATGGCTGAAAGGTACCAACTCCCACGGAGTTGCGTTCCTCCAACGATGAGGCGGAAAGACGGCGGATATCCCCCATCCGGGGGCTTGGAAGGTGGAAAGACACGATGCATAAGGGAGCGCGAAGACATGGTCGCCTTCCAAAGGGGGTCACCCTCCTTTTAAAGGCGACTCTCCCTACTTGTGCCCCCGACCGTCGCGGGCTGAGTCTTCTCCAACACACTCCAAGGTCCTCCCCTGCGGCGCGGGGGCTGGGTCCCACACGTCATGCAAACCGGCTCAGAGCAGAAGAAGCCAAACCACCGTGCGCGGTGCGCACAACCGCCCAGCGGTTACAGATGACCCTCCACTTTTGCCCAGACCAACGGGCGAAAGGGGCGGGCAGCCATGCAGGCGGCATGCAACTGTGCCAAGTGGGCGCGCTTCTCCGACTCCTAACACGCCCAGCATGGAGGCCCAGGCCCACGCGTCATGCAACCGGCGCGCCGAATGCTTCGTGCATGCAACTGCACCGCCACTTGCGCCACCACCGCGCCTCCTCGACTGTGGAACCAGTACCGTGACTCGAGGTGGCCCAGCGCATGACCCAGCAGCGCCAGCCTGGCGCGGCGGTCAGTGCGGCCAAAAATGGGCCGGCAGTAATGACGGTGGCAGGCGGGCAGGAGCAGCAGTCACGTCGTCAGCCAAGCTCACGTCCCATCCGGGGGCAGCGAGAGAACCCTCTCTCACGGCGTGAAGACAACGCGCCCGTGTTCCGTTCCTCGAACGGCTCGCGCACGCGCAACGGCCGCCCCGCGAACCACTCGCCCTGTCGCATTAACTCCGCGACGGGACAGGCGGCGCCTCTGGCAGGAGAAGCAGGCGACGCTTCGCCTTCGCCATAATAACCGCGTCAAAAAAAAAGGTACGCCGCGTCGTTCGATTTCGTATCCTTTTCCTTTTTCCTCTTTCTCTCTCTTGCAACAGGGACCGGGAAAGGGGGATACCCTGAAAAGGATCCTTCCCCGTGAAGGAACCAGGCTCCGAGCCTCCCTACTGATCAGAGGTTCGAAGGCTGGCCCCCCGGAAGGGTTCGACAGCCGCCTCAGATCGCGTGGGCCCTACACCCACTACTGGTCAGAGGTTCGAAAGCCGGCCCCTCGGAAGGGTTCCACGGCCGCCTCAGGCTACCCGTGCTCCGCGCCAATTACTGATCAGGGGTTCGAAGGCTGGCCCCCGAAGGGTTCACAGCCGCCTCATACGCCGAGCGAGGGATGACCACGGGTACGTTCGATACATAACCAAGGCTTGGGCTGCTCTCCCGAGGTACCCTAGGACATTTCCGAGACCAGCGGGAACGATCTTGTAACGGAATCCCATCAGAGGGAGGCATCGAGCCCTCGGACCCCGTCGCCAGGGGACCGGGTCCGGCACATCACCCGCAGGTACTTTTGGGCGTGCCTCTGGGCCCCTAGCCCACCCCTAACGAACGGGGCACGGACGTCCACTCGGATTAGCCGCTTGCAGCTCACCGGAGACACCATGTTCGGCGCCCATCGAGGGCAACATGGCGCTTTCCCCCCTCCTCCTTGCGGAAAGGCGACGCAGGGGCGTATACAAAAAAGTCGAGTCTATCCCTGATCGCCCTCTCGCCCTATGCAGAGGCTCGGGGGCTTCTCTCGCAAACCCGGCTCCGGCCGAACTGTTGACAGCATCAACATACCAGCCCGAGAACTTGGGGCCCGACCGTACACCCGGGCTACGGCCAGCTCGCATGAGGGAACAACCAGACCAGCCGAAGCATTACGCAAGGCATTAAGACCTCGAAGGAGTGAAACCACTCCTCCGAGGCCTCGGGGGCTACACCCGGCGGGTGCGCTCGCGCGCACCCACCGGAACAAAACGCAACCGAGAAAGGCTGGTCCTCTTGCAAAAAAGTGCGACGAAAGCCTCCAAGCGAGTGCTAACACTCCCTTCGAGGCTCGGGGGCTACTGTCGGGGACCATAATTAGGGGTACCCTCAAGGCTCCTAATTCTCATCTGGTAACCCCCATCAGCATAAAGTTGCAAAGGCCTGATGGGTGCGATTAAGTCAGGGATCAGTCCATTCGAGCGACTCGATCACGCCTCGCCCGAGCCTAGCCTCGGACAAGGGCAGCCGACCCCGGAGGATTTCCGTCTCGCCCGAGGCCCCCCTCCAACGGCGAACATATTTCTGGCTCGCCCGAGGCCCTGCCTTCGCTAAGAAGCAACCCTGACCAAATCGCCGCACCAACCGACCAAGTCGCAGGAGCATTTAATGCAAAGGTGGCCTGACACCTTTATCCTGACGCGCGCCCCCCAGCCGGCAGAGCCGAAGTGACCGCCGTCACTTCGCCGCTCCACTGACCGACCTGACAGAAGGACAGCGCCGCCTGCACCACTCCGACTGCGGTGCCACTTGACAGAGTGAAACTGACGGGCAGTCAGGCCCTGCTGAAGGCATCATAGGAAGTTCTGCTTCGCCTGACCCAGGGCTCGGACTCGGGCTAAGTCCCGGAAGACGGCGAACTCCGCTCCGCCCGACCCAGGGCTCGGACTCAGGCTCGGCCCTGGAAGACGGCGAACTCCGCTCCGCCTGACCCAGGGCTCGGACTCGGGCTCGGCCCCGGAAGACGGCGAACTCCGCTCCGCCCGACCCAGGGCTCGGACTCGGGCTCAGCCCCGGAAGACGGCGAACTCCGCTCCGCCCGACCCAGGGCTCGGACTTGGGCTCAGCCCTAGAAGATGACGAACTCCGCCTCGCCCGACCCAGGGGCTCGGACTCGACCTCGACCGCGGAAGACAGACTCGACCTCGGCTTCGGAGGAGCTTCCACATCGCCCAACCTAGGGCGCAGACCAACCACGTCAACAGGAGGCACCATCATCACCCTACCCCGAGCTGACTCGGGCCGCAGGGAACAAGACCGGCGTCCCATCTGGCTAGCTCCGCCAGATAGGCAATGATGGCGCCCCGCGTACTCTGTGACGACGGCGGCTCTCAGCCCCCTTACGGAAGCAAGAGGACGTCAGCAAGGACTCAACCTCTCCGACAGCTGTCCCTCCGCCAGGCTCCATCGCTCCTCCGACGGCCACGACATGACACCAGCTGGGTGCCAAAATCTCTCCGGCTGCCACGACGACATGTACTTAGGGCGCTAGCTCTCCTCCGCTAGACACGTAGCGCTCTGCTACACCCCCCATTGTACACCTGGATCCTCTCCTTACGCCTATAAAACGAAGGACCAGGGCCCTCTTAGAGAGGGTTGGCCGCGCGGGGACGAGGACGAGACAAGCGCTCGCTTGGAGCCGCTCGCTCCCTCTCCCGCGTGGACGCTTGTAACCCCCTACTGCAAGCGCACCCGACCTGGGCGCGGGACGAACACGAAGGCCGCGGGATTCCCACCTCTCTCACGCCGGTCTCCGGCCGCCTCGCTCTCCCCCCTTCGCGCTCGCCCTCGCGCTCGACCCATCTGGGCTGGGGCACGCGGCGACATTCACTCGTCGGCCCAGGGACCCCCCGGTCTCGAAACACCGACAATATATATATATATATATATATATATATATATATATATATATATATATATATATATATATATATATATATATATATATATATATATATATACGGTTATGCATAAAACCGGGGCTTGCCTTCAATAGTTGGGGCTGTGGGGAGATCCTCGATGGCAGTTATGCAACTAGAGATTTCTAGTTGAACTTATTGGAGCGATGTTTATCTTTTATTTCTTTCCTTCTATTCCTCTTATGCTTTTAAGGTGGGTTTGAACTACAAGTTAACTTAATAAATTTCCAAAAATTCTGCAAAAATTACAGAGGCTTCTTACCGGTGTATAACTATCTGTCTCAAAATTTGGGGTTCAAAAATGTAGGGGTTCTCTATGTATAAAATTATCAAATATTAGGGTAGAGGGGGTGTTTTGAACTACAACTCCTTTTTAATAGAGGGTTATTCTCTAAGACATATTTTTGCTGGCATCTAGATGTTATAACATGACCTTGTACAAATTTCTAGCCATTAATACTTATTTGTTATTTTGCTATGATTTTCTAAAGTTTCTAGCCAAAGGGGTGCTTTCTACTACCACTATACTTGAAAAATATCAAACAACAGATTTCTAATTTTTCCTATCTCCTTTTTTGTGCAAGAGCAATCATTCTGAAGTTTGGCATCCTTTTGCTTTAGGGAAGGGTGGTAGGAGTTATTTGGATTAAATGGGCTTTTTCATGAAGTATTGGTAATGGGTATTATTTTGCAGCTTTAAATTGGGTTTTGCATTTTTCTATGGTGGCCTATTTCATTATTGATCTAGTAAAATTTTATTTGCCCATTATTGCACTAATTTTTGGTTGCTCATGATTTATTTGAAATATAACCCAATATCAAGTTTTATTTGTTTACCCTACTTAAAATGATGGGTTGTGGTGTTTATCATTTTTGTAGTGGGGTTCTAGTGGTTACAAGTCCACTGGATTTTTATTAACAGTTTTGAAATTGTTTTCATAATTCTAATAATTGTTTTTCTGGTTTGATTAATGCCTAATAAAACATTTCACTTTGAATCTGTTCTGGACTAGAGGTCCCTTTATTTTTCCTAGGTTCTCTGTTACTTAAGTAGACTAGGAAAATAAGTGCATTCACTGTTCATTATTTTCTAATGCCTTTCTGATTTTCCTAAGTTTTGGGCAAAAATGGCCTTTAGTAGGTATCCCTACTTAAATCTTCAATACTGGGGTGCTTATTATTTTTAAACAGTGCCTAAATGGGGTTTGAACATCTACAAATTTTCTTAAGCCTAGCACAGAAGCATAACAAATTTTCTTTAATTAAATAAGGTTTGGTTAGTTTCTCTAATTAATTTCAAACTCTAAAATTTAAAACAGAAAGCATGGGATTCAATATTTTTAATTGATAGTCCATAATATTTTGAATCCAGCAAAATTGGTTTAACAATTTTTGGTTAAAGATTTCTCAAGTTATGAATTTCCTAAGTTCTCTGTTCATTAAGAAGAATAAACAGAAAATGATTTAATGGAAAAAGACTTTGCAAAGGGGTCCCTGGCGAAAGTTCTTAAGTGAATTACAAACGGGTCCCCGGTGCACTATTCACATGAGTCTACGGCTCTGCAAAAAACCCCATAGGGTTTCTGGAAATTGAACCTGCGGTCCTTCCCTAATGGAACAGTGGTCGCAGAGGAAGAAAGGGGCGGAGGGTCTTACCGGCGGCGAGACTGCTTCGGTGAGGTGGTCGAGGGTGTAGGGGAGGTCCTGAGGGTCACGACGATGCGGGTCGCCGTCGGGGATGGTCAGAGTCGGCCGGTCCACGTGCGCAGGCAGGGGAGCTCATCGGCGGCGAGGAGTCCAGCCTAACCAGGGCACGATTGTTCAATCAAAAGGGTCAGCGAGCTTCCCCAGAGATCAGGGAAGGTGTGTGTGCAAGGAATCGGAGAATGACTCACTGGATTGCTCGGTCCACGCGCGCAGGCAGGCGACCGAAGTCCGGCGAGGACGATCTTGGGTCTCCGGTGAAGTTCTGCCGGGTCCGAGCGCTTGGAAAGCTTCATGGGCCACCGGTGAAGCTAACTGAAGGGCAGGCACGACTTGAAAGTGACTGGAGTGGGCTGGCCACGGTGGCCGAGGCTTGGGCAGTGATGGCGGGCAGAAGAGAGCTCACCGGAGCTAAGGAGGGGCGTCTGGCCAGCCAGGGTGAGCATGGGGTGAGGCGGTGAGGCGCGCCCGGGGAGGCTTTAAAGGCGTGAGCGGGCACGACCGAGGGCGAGGGCACGCAACGGACTTGACCGAACGCTGGGGCGAGCGCGCGCGCGGGTTGGGTGAACGCCGGTGTGCCGACTAGGGTCGAACATGTGTGCGCATTCATTCTACCCAAGTTCTGACGCGTGTGGTCATTCATCCGAGCCTGCTCTCGCCTTGGTCAGTGCACAAAACCTCTTCTCCTCTCTATAAGCTACCGATCTTGTGTGGGGTCATAGGATTTCGCCTACTGGTTTTAAAGATTTGGAGCCCTGAAATCTGGTCTGTCTCCCTGCTCGAGCCCGAGGAAAATCCTTGGTTTTGTCATGTCTACGGCTCGCGTCCCAATGCCATCTTCTGGCATGTGACAGAGGGGTTAGTTAGACACGATTTTGTCAATTGGAGCATTAGGATTAGAGCTAAGGATCAAGGTGAACACACTCGGTTTTGTTTCAAGGGCTGAAAATTCAAAAATCTGAATTTCAGAAATCCCCATTGAACCTCCACTTGAATGGATTGTTTGGAGTTTTTAATAAACTATTTTGGACAAGCATTCATAATCTTTATTGTAGCTTATTTAGTGTATTTCAATGTTTATAATTGGCCTTAGCCATGATTTTATGTTTTTCATGGTCTTTCATCCCTTTTGTTCTTCTCTACTTAAATGGCTTATTTAGGGTTGGCATTAGGGTTTCAACATTTCCCCATTTTGAAAAACTCAATTGTTTTGAACATGATTCTTTTAGATATAAACTTAGTGGACCTTTTATTCTCAAGTTAATTTGGTGCTTCTTGCTCAAATTTGCTTACATGAAATGATGGTTCTTGGGTTAGCACTGAGAAAACCCTAAGTGACACTGGGGTGTCACAATAGTAAGGTTCCCCTACGCTATCCTCATATTTCAATGTGCACTCCATTACTCTCCGCACCCCTAGGAAAACCACCATATTTTGATGGTGAAGATGATTTCATGTGGAATGATAAGATGAGGCACCATCTAACCTCACTCCATGAAAGCATTTGGGATATTGTTGAGTTTGGAGCGCAGGCACCAAAGGTGGGTGGCAAGGACTATGATTCGGACGAGGCCGCCCAAATTAGGCACTTTAACTCCCAAGCTACGTCTATACTCCTCGCCTCCTCGTGTCGAGAGGAGTATAACAAGGTGCAAGGGTTAAAGAGTGCCAAAGAAATTTGGGACATCCTCAAAACCACGCACGAAGGGGACGAGGTGACCAAGATCACCAAGCGAGAAATGATCGAGGGTGAGCTCGGTCGATTCGTCCTCAACAAAGGAGAAGAGCCGCAAGCGATGTACAATCGGCTCAAGACCATGATGAACCAAGTGTGCAACCTCGGGAGCACCAAATGGGATGACCATGAGATGGTCAAGGTTATTCTTAGATCCCTTGTATTTCGCAATCCTACTCAAGTTCAATTAATACGTGGGGATCCTAGATATAAACTAATGTCTCCAGAGGAAGTTATTGGCAAGTTTGTGAGCTTTGAACTTATGATCAAAGACTCCAAACACATTGTCAACTTGGAGCAAGGTGCCAACTCTACACCCGAGGTGCAACCCATCGCATTCAAAGCGACGGAAGAAGAGGAGTCTACACCAAGTAGGCTTCCAATCAACGCCTCCAAGCTCGACAATGAAGAGATGGCGCTCATCATCAAGAGCTTCCGCCAAATCCTCAAACAAAGGAGGGGGAAAGACTACAAGTCTCGCTCCAAGAGGGTGTGTTACTGTTGTGGTAAGTCTGGTCAGTTCATAGCAAAATGTCCAAATTCTAGTGAAAGTGACAGGGACGAAAACGAGAAGGGTAAGAAGAAGCAGAAGAAAAGATACTACAAGAAGAAGGGTGACGATGCACACATGTACCAGGAATGGGACTCCGACGAGAGCTCCACCGACTCCTCATCCGACGAGGATGCCGCCAACATCGCCGTCAACAAAGACCTCCTCTTCCCCAACATCGGCCACAAATGTCTCATGGCTAAGGACGACAAAAAGAAGAAGGTACACTCTAGAGCCACCTGTTGGGGGCCTTGGTCTTCCGAAGGTCCTCAAAAACACGACTAACATGTTTCCCAAGTATAATATATGTACAGGAACCTTCGGACATGGGATAAAGTTGTACATGAGATGAAGGGCGCAATTCAGAAGGATGAACCAATGCAGAAGCTACCCGTGGAAAAGCTTCGGCTTGGCAGTGGAAAATGAAACCAACTTAAAAGGGAAAAGGTTGTCTAGTCCTCGATAGATTATCCCTAGGTCAATAGTAAATGTGAAGGGCATGAATGTAAATTCACACAAGCTGCGTCATGGGCCTATAAAAAGATGTAACAGTGATATCGTACTGTTCACACTGACTTGTATTCACTCGCGCGTCACATTTGGAGTTTTCCTTCTGACAAGCCGAAGGTACAAATGTAATTCGATATTGTTCATGTTCATTCGTGATGACATAATAAAGATATATTAATAATGTCATATGATGAAGGTACGTCCTTCATGACCTTCGTCCGAAGATCATTATATCCTAAGGGAGATAATGCTTTGAAGAACGAAGGGCCTTAACCATTAACATTTTGTGTTGCCTTGTTATTAATTCATAGCATTTGAGAACAAGTCCCCAACACCACCCCCAAATATACAACATCTAGTGATGAGGGTAGCTCTAGCGATAATGAAGATGATTTACTTGCTCTTTTTGCCAACCTTAACATGGAACAAAAGAAAAAATTAAATGAATTAATAGAAACCATTAACGAGAAGGATGACCTTTTGGAAAGCCAAGAGGACTTCCTTGTTAAAGAAAACAAATAAATTGTTAAGTTGAAAAATGCTTATGCTCAGGAAATAGAAAAATGTGAAAACTTATCTAAGGAGCTTAGCATTTGTCATGATTCAATTTCAAGTCTTAGAACTGAGAATGCTAGTTTAGTTTCTAAAATTGAAAAATTGAATGTTTGCAATGATTCATTTTCCTGTCTTAGAGATGAGAATGTTAGATTAAATGCTAAGATAGAAGAATTAAATGCGTGCAAACCATCTACATCTACTATTGATCATGTTACTATTTGTACTAGATGTAGAGATGTTAATATTGAAGCTATGGATGATCACCTTGCCATGATTAAACAACGAAGTGATCACATAGCTAAATTAACTGCTAAAATTACTGAGCATGAACTAGAAAATGAAAAATTTAAATTTGCTCGTAGTATGCTTTATAATGGGAGACGCCTTGGCATTAAGGATGGCATTGGGTTCTAAAAGGGAAATAGTCTCAACATTTCCTATAATCGATTTTGGTGTTTGACGACCATGACAAACCTTGTGGACTTACCAGTTTGTCTAGTTGATCATTCCACAGGTGCATAAGTTCATCTACAACTATTCTAAAGTCGACTGTCCAGAATACCGTAGATTATTCCGAACAGGAGAAGCTTTTTGGAAAATCACCTATGCGAGGACCGTTCGATGGAGAAGCACACACCGTTCGAGACCAAGCACGGACCATCCGGCCTCAGGCGCGGACCGTCCGATCGTCGCAGAACCGGAAAAACCCGAAGGTGACGGGTTCGGTAAAATTAATTATAGCGTCCTCGCGGACCGTCCGCGACTACTTTATCTGACATCTGACGACACATTTAATGCATAGTAGCCATTGATATAGCCGTTACTGCTGACCGTTGCGATTTCAGCCGTTGATGTGCAGGGGTGGACCGTCCGGACCAGGGGTGCAGACCGTCCGCGGTCGGCAGAAAGGGGGCAACGACTAGAAAGTGGTTGGGGGATATAAATACAACCCCAACCACCTCCATTCACTTCACCCAAGCATTACAATCCTTCACATTCATATACAAGAGCTAGCAATCTATTCCAAGACACAATCAAAGCTTCCAATCTCTCCAAGTTCCACAATTGAGACAAGTGATCATTAGTGATTAGTGACTTGAGAGAGAGTGTGTGATCTGTGTGTTATTTGTCGCTCTTGTCGCTTGGCTTTTGCAATCGTGCTTTCTTTTTTTCCCATTATTATTCTCAAGTGACTTGTAATCAAAGCAAGAGACACCAAGTGTGTGGTGGTCCTTGTGGGGTCTAAGTGACCCATTTGATTAAGGAGACAGCTCACTCTGTCTAAGTGACCGTTTGACAGAGGGAAAGGGTTGAAAGAGACCCGGTCTTTGTGACCACCTCAACGGGGACTAGGTTCTTTGGAACCGAACCTCGGTAAAACAAATCACCGTGTTCATCCGCTTTATTTCTTGGTTGATTTGTTTTCCCTCTCTTTCGGACTCGGATTTAATTCTAACGCTAACCCCGGCTTGTAGTGTGTGCTTAAGTTTGTAAATTTCATATTCCGCCTATCCACCCCCCCTCTAGGCGACTTTCAGGTTCCATAAAGGGGACCAATCCAATGTCAAGCTTAAAGCCCCTAAGAAATTGTCTAACTTTGTGAAGGGCAAGGCTCTTATGGTTCAGGATAGTCAGGGTTATATTTTATATCCTGCAAACTCTACTATACTAATCTTTTCTATCTCATATTTAACTCTGGTTGGGTGAAAATGTACTTTAAACTCTTATGATCAGTATACATATGACATACATTTCCCAACAGATAATGACGCCAAATTTTAAGGGCATGAACCACTACGGCCAATTCCAAATCGTGTGTTGGGTAATGTTCCTCATGCCGACACAACTGTCTTGAGGCATAAGCTAACACTCGGCTTTCTTGTATCAAAACACATCCAAGCCCAATGCCTGATGCATCACAATATACATCAAACGGCTTCTCAATATCCGGTTGAACCAAAACCGGTGCAGTGGTCATTAATGTTTTCAACTGCTCAAAGGCCTCATTACACTTGGGACACCAATTAAACTGAACAACATTCTTCAACACCTCCATGATAGGTTTAACAATTTTGGAGAAATCTGGGATAAACCTACGGTAGTACCCATCTAGTCCAAGGAAGCTTCTAACCTGATGCACTATGGCGGGAGATTTCCATTCCAGAATATCCTTAACCTTGCTGGGATCAACCACAATCCCTTTAGCAGATAAAATATGCCCTAAAAATTGGATTTCCTCCTACCAAAATGAGCACTTGCTAAAATGAGCACCAGCTCCCATTGCCGCAACCTCCGGTGGCACGTTCGGATGTAGCTAGTCATACAACACGTGCACTTCCTCGTACAGAGTACTATTATACGCATGCAAATTTTCTAGGGCTACGCTTAGCTCTTCCACCCGGGCTCGGTCAGTCGCCTCGCAATCCGAGGCTATAGATCGTGAATTTACAGCCCAATCAATAGCCCTATCCCGCTCCACAATCTCTCACTGCAAACGGTCAACCTCTGCTGACAACTTAGCGATGCGGCGGCTATCATGCGCACGCTCCCTGCTTCCATGGCGCAATTCCATCGTTAGACGTTCAAATCTGACCTCCATATCCCCTATGGGATAATTACTCCCGCTACTGCTCCCCTTATGTCGAGGAGCCAACTAGTGCTGAGGTATGCCCTGAGGTCCGGTCACCTTCCGCTGGGTAGTCTTTGTGCGTGCCATGTCTCTATAAGTGGGGAAGATTACTTTGTATTGATTAAATATGATGCATGCATGAACTACGATTGTGGAATCAACCTCTTGTTGATCTCATACCTCCTGTGTAAAACCTATTATTTGGCACTCTATTACCTGACTTCAAAAGATAAGTTACTACAAGAAAGGATCAAGGTAAGAATGAAAGAATATTCCAAGGTAAGTATTTTAAAATCTTTTGAAGCACTAAGTAATGTCGGAAGAAATGGGCTTCGCTCCGTTACCAGTCACAGAACCTCCCAAGATATTAGGCCCACCTACAAATGCCCTTGTCTTGAGGACCTTAGACAGTCATGCTGGTGCGCACAATGGCTCGACAGGTCTGGTTATCTATATCTCCATCACATTGCCTAAGAGCGCTTATCCCATAACGCAGACATTACACACCGTCGGAGTAAGTGGAAAGGATTACAATAACATAATTTACATTCATAAGTAAAATATAGAAAGAGTTGATTATTACATAACCGGGTACTGAGTGCTTAAACTTATTATTACATCATAGGAAGGCAAAACACCTTCCCCAGGTAGGTCTTAGTTTTCTTCCTCCTACTTTGGAACCACCTTGGAACAAAAATAGTAGAACTCAGCAGTTTCATCACCTACAACAACATGGGTTAGAAAACCTTGAGTACGGAGTGTACTTTCGCAAGTCTTACCCATCAATGGAAAAAGATTCTCAAGGATATGCTGGCTTTTGGAAATAAAGGTAAAGCTTATCAAGATTCAAAGACTCTTTTGTAGAAAAACTTACTATGAGTGGATCCTTAAGAATTCATTTTACTTGTCAGGTTAAGTAATTACCTGCATCTAGATTCCTTTATATTCTTAGATCAAGCACTTGGCCTATACTAGCCATCTTTTTATCACCCCTTCAGTTCACTTGTTGCTACGTGTAGGTCAGTGACCATGTCTTCATATCCGAGAAGTAACGGCGATCCGAATCGATTAATACCCAGCTAGGGATCTCCAACCACACGACATATGTAGCACTTACCCCTTGCATATGTCAACTCGCACCCGGGTTTCTCAAGACCAGAATGGGTTCACGCTAACCGAGAGCACAGATACTCCACCGTCCAGCCTCTTGCCACGGAGGGTACACGCTACTGTCGCCATCTCTCCACTCCCATTTTGTGGTAGCCTTTCTGGTATTGGTCCGGCCGAGGCAAAGCTTACCCATGACGAGGCATGTGGCCAGTTAAAAGGTCCTCGATCATCAAGCCTATATTGGCTCGATCCTCAAACGACTCGGATGGAGACACTACACCGAGACTCTCATCTCGTGCAAGTCACCTGCCCGGTCTCGTCTTTATTATTTAAAACCCCAAGTTTGGTACCTGATAGAGGTACTCTTTTTAGATGTTGAACCCATCACGACCGTGATGGATCCACCATCATAAGTCTTTTCTTTGTAAAAATGCCCATCCAGTGTGAAGCATCACCTTTTTCAAACAAAACATTTTGTTTTCTATAGCAAGACTAAGCATCAAGAAAGCTTGTTTAAATAAAACAGGTAACAAGGACGGGTAACCAAATTTTTCAAGAAAGGAAATGCATCAACTGTTTATCACACAATTCCTGTCACCTAATGCATCATTTAAGGTGATAAAGATTTTAAAGCAACAAGGAAAAGGGATAATGCATCGGGGCTTGCCTTGTGTTGCAGGAGTTTCTGTTTCCACACCGCAGAAGTCGAAGTAAAAGTTGTTCTCCACTGGAGGATTCTCAGTCTGGGAGACAACTTCCTCCTCTGCTACGGATTCTTCCTCATGTTCTATACATGATAATACATGTACACGAATGCTCATGCTATGTCATGAATATGCAATTATACAATAGAAATATAGTAAGTTGCATCTTGAATACAACTTTACTTCATGGTACGAATCAATCATTAAGATTTCCTAATTAGGTAATCCCATGAGATTAATATCAGATAATAATCCTATGAAGCTAGTTATTGGGTTTTCTAGTCAAACAGTGTTCAAATTATTTCAAACTTCTCGTATATACCTCTTCAGATAATAATCCTATGAAGCTAGTTATTGTTTCAAATTATTTCAAACAGTGTTCAAATTATTTCCCTTAAATATTATTATCCCCATGAAATGAGGATTGGATGGCAAAACAATCAAGAGGGTCCACTCTTATATTATGTTTTACAATTTTGGGTATTACATTTCTCCAAGTTGATAATGTGTTTGGAGTCTTTGATCATTAGTTCAAAGCTCACAAACTTGCCAATAACCTCTTCAGGAAACATCTGTATATACCTTGGATCTCCACGGATTAGTTGCACTTGAGTGGGATTACAAAAAACAAGAGATCTAAGTATAATCTTGACCATTTCATGGTCATCCCACTTGGTGCTCCCGAGGTTGCACACTTGGTTGACCATTGTCTTGAGCCGGTTGTATGTTGCTTGTGGCTCCTCTTCTTTGTTAAGGACGAATCGACCGAGCTCTCCCTCGATCGTTTTGCGCTTGTTGATCTTGATCACCTCGTCCCCTTCATGCGCCATTTTGAGGACATCCCAAATTTCTTTGGCAGTTTTCAACCCTTGCACCTTATTATACTCCTCTCGACACAAGGAGGCGAGGAGTATAGAAGTTGTTTGGGAATTAAAATGCCTTATTTGGGCAGCCTCATTGGAGTCATAATCCTCGTCGCCCACCTGTGGTGCATGCGCTCCAAACTCAACAATATCCCATATGCTTTCGTGGAGTGAGGTAAGATGATGCCTCATTTTATCACTCCACATACAATAATCTTCACCATCAAAATATGGTGGCTTGCCTAGGGGTACGGAAAGTAGAGGAGCGCGTTTTGGAATGTGAGAATAGCGTAGATGTATCTTACTATACTTCTTGCGCTCTTGGCGCCTTGAAGTGGTAGACTCGGCGCCGGATGTGGAAGCTGATGAAGAGTAGGTCTTGTAGTAGTCCACCTTCTTCATTTTTTTTCTTCTTGTCACCCTTCCTATGTGACTTCATGGAGAAAGCAGATTCCTCCTTGTGCTTATCGTTGGCCTCCTTTGATGGAGTTCGTTCATCGTTCTTACTTCCCGAGCCTTCGGGCTTTTTGTCGGTGACCATCTCTCTCTTGGCGTGTTCTCCCGACATCACTTTGAGTTGTTAGACTCTAATGAAGCACCGAGCTCTGATACCAATTGAAAGTTGCCTAGAGGCAAGGGTGAATAGGCGAAACCTAAAATTTATAAACTTTGAACATGCACTATTCCCAGGGTTAGTGTTAGAAATAATTTGGAGTGCGGAAGATAGTTCTCCTTGCTATGAGTTGCTCAATCAATACAGATAACCTTGGGAGCAAACTCAAACTAATATGAGGAAGGGAACTTTAGAGAGAGAGGAGAGGGGAAAAATCGAGTGGAGATCAACATAAATGAACACAATGATTTGTTTACCGAGGTTCAGTTCCAAAGAACCTAGTCCCCATTGAGGAGGCCACAAAGGCCTGGTCTATTCCAACCCTTTCCCTCTCTCAATCAGTCACACAGACTGGTCGAGTGCTTCTCCTTAATTACTTGGGTCACTAAGACCTCGCAAGGATCACCACACACTTAGGTGTCTCTTGCTAGCTTTACAAAGCACATAGAAGTTTAGAGTGAGAAGAAGAAACCAATCCAAGCAACAAGAGCAACAAAAGAAACACAAAACACCCTCTCTCAAGTCACTAAGCAATAGAGTTGATTTTGAGGCTTAGAGAGGATTTGATCTTTTGATTCTGTCTTGGAGTGTAGGCTTTTGCTCTTGTATTGAATGTGAAGGGCTGAAAACTTGGATGGCTTGAATGGTGGTGGTTGGGGGGTATTTATAGCCCCAACCACTATTCTAGCCGTTGTTGTCGATGGCACACCGGACAGTCCAGTGGTGCACTGGACATGGCACTGGTCATTGTCCGGTGCGTGCCACGTCAGCTGACAGTTGGGGTTTGGAGCGGTTGACCGTTGAAGTCCTTTGTCTTCTTGTGGCACCGGACAGTCCGGTGCGTTCTCACTTCGCAGTTCTGACTTCTGCACTGTGCACTGTGCATTGTTCACCGCAGTCGACTGTTGGGCGCAGTTGACCGTTGCTCCATTGGCTCATCAGACATGTCTGGTGAATTATAGCGGAGTGACTCTGGGAAAAATCCTTGAGCGGCCAGTTCGTGGGTGCCTTGGCCTGGGCACCAGACAGTGTCCGGTGCACACTGGACAGTGTCCAGTGCGACACTAGCAGCACCTATTCTTGTCTTTTGCTCCAAACTTTGTAGAGTTCCCTAACTCATTTTCTTTGTTGGTTTTTGTTGAACTTTATGCACCTGAGATAAATGACAATTAGGAAAACTAGTTAGTCCATGTGGTTTGTGGTGGACATCAAACACCAAAATCAATTATAGGAAATGTTTAAGCCCATTTCCATTTCAAGTGAGCTCTTATACAATCATTTCTTAGCAAGTGTGGGGAAAAGTGTGTATGAGCTCACTTACGATTGAGGCTCATTGTCACACCCGGTTTTGGAAGGCAAACCGAATGTGAACCATGTACGTGCCAGGATCAGAAACTCACATACACATCGATTACATAGTTGGATATCATCACACATTGCTCGAAATATATAGTGGAAAAGGTACTTTATTATATCAAGATGTTCAAGACATCCACAGAGTCATTAACATAACATTGTCATTAACGTGATCAAAGTGCGGAATACGAAACGTAGAGATATTGCCTTCACAGGCAGCTGACTTGGGGTGTTGGGGACTTGTTCTCAAATGCTAAGAGTTAAGAACAAGGCAACATGAAAAGTGTTAAATGTTAAAGTCCTTCGCCCTTCAAAGCATTATCTCCCTTCGGATATAATGAATCCCGGACGAAGGTTATGAAAGACAAGCCTTCATAAGCACAATAAATGATGGAGAAGGATTCATACACAAGATACGAAAAATAATATAAACATTTTAAACATTGTTATTAACTTATTTTTATTTGCGTTACTGTATTAACATTAACAAATTATAAATGTACCTTCGGCTCGAAGGAAACCAAGGGTACAAGAATGACGCAAAAGCAAATGCCAAGTCAGCGTGAACAGTACGAGAATACTGTTCACCTATTTATAGGCACGGGTCGCAGCCCATGCAAAATTACATCTAGGTCCTTTGCCTATGACAACAACTCTATAGTAATTTATCTGGGTCTAGATAGTCTTTTCCTCTTTAAGTCGGTTTCCTCTTTTCTGCCATCATGCCGAAGCTCCCTTGCGCACAGCTTCGGCTCTGCTTCATCCATCGTATTATTTCCGTGCTTCTTCATACCGTGGGCTCTTGTTCGAAGATCCCTGTCCACACACTATACTCTAGAGGCATTGTTAAATCCTGTTTTTGAGGACCTTCGGAAACCGAAGGCCCCCAACAGTAGCCCCTCGCAATATTAATTTATTAGAATGATAAATTTAGATTGCGACATGGATGAAGGCCTTAAGCCGAAGGTCCGAAAAAACACCTTCCCTTTGCTAGAATAGCAACAGTCATTGACAAGCGGGACCCTCAAGTTTTCAACGTACTAGGCGTATAAATAGGAGCTCACCACGAGTTCATTTGGCACGCTTTCTTGCCATCTGCTCTTGCTTACTCAATTTTTAGCTCTTGCGCACCAACACTTGATTGGCTTTTTTAAGTTTTTAAGCTTCGGTTCTGAGAGAAGTTTCTCAGCACTTTCGAAGATGTCTGAAGACAAGAAAGCTGTCGCTGAGTCGAAGCTGAGCCTTTCTGAAGAGAAGAATCTTGGTTTTCTTGAATTAATGGCAAAGACAAATACAGAGAAGATTACCAGGGAGATTTTGGAAGGTTTGTCTGAAGATACTGGCGATAGCGACAGTTATGATGTGGAAAGTGGTGGAGAAGACTCCGAAGATCGACCCTGGCGACCAAGCCATACAGTTTTTGGAAAATCAACTATTAAATAGAGTCATCTTGATAATATGAGGGGAAGATATTTTCGGGACATGTCTATTGTAAGGGCTGATGACGGAGAGAGGACCGTGCCTACTCCCGAAGAGAATGAAGTTGTGATCTTCCGAAGCTTTTTCAAGGCTGGGCTTCGGCTTCCATTAAGAAAATTTGTGGTTGAGGTTTTGAAAATTTATCAAGTCTACCTACATCAAATTACTCCCGAAGCAATCATAAGAATGGGAATCTTTGTCTGGGCCGTGAGGAGCCAGGGCTTGGAGCCAAATGCAAAAAGCTTTTGTAATTTACATGAGCTAGTATATGAGACAAAACCCTGGGGTAAAGAGCAATATCATAACAATTTTGGCTGTTACAGCTTCGGCGCCCGCTCTGGGTCAAGCTGTCTCGTGCCGACTTTTCGGAAGAGATGGCCCGGGGACTGGATGAAGGAATGGTTCTATGTAAAAAACGATTTGAAGGTACGAGAAGATATTAAAGATATTGTTATGCGTCCTATTTGGCAACGCTTCGGCCTTCGGAGGCCGAAGGTGGAAATGGATGAAGCAGCCGAAGAATGCCAGAGAGCCTTCAGCGTGGTTTGCTCTTTCATCGGGACTAGGGACTTAGTTCAAGAGCACGTGGCCTACAGGGTATGGCCACTTGTAGAAAAGTGGGAAATACTAGAGGAAACCATCAGCAAACCTGGCAAAGGTGGACTAGTTAAATTAAAATACACCTTCAAATATGGAGATAAGTTCGTCGAGCCAGATGACGACTGGCTGAAAAGTATTGAGGCCATAAGCGATGAACTGCTTTGATCATACTCGAAGGCAGAAGATACTGCACTATCTGCGGCCTTCGGAGGCCGGAAGAAGAAAAGACTCAACCGAGTATTTGATGCCATTGGGTTTGTCTATCCCGACTACCGTTATTCAATACGGGGTCAAAAAAGAAAGGATACATCTTCTGCGAAGGAAGTTGCTTCAGCCGCTCCTAGTGAGCCGGCACCGAAGAGGAAAAAGATGAAGGTTCTTACACACCGGCCACGCTATATTGAACCGACCACAGTGCCTGAGTTTGTCGGTGAGACCTCTTCAGCCACCGAAGCCAAGGAGCCGACTCTCCTGTCGAATATTGAAGGGCCGGCCAGAATGCTGGCGATGGAAAAAATAGAAGAACCGAGGGCTGAAGAGACAAAGATATCGGAAATTCTAAGTCCTTCAACAAGAATTGAGGTGCCAATGCCAATGCCGATGACAACCCCCAAGAGGAAAAGAATGGTTAACGTGCTAGATGTACTGGAAACGATAAAATCTTCAAGCTCTACTTCGAAGATAGCTGCCGAAGTTCCAAAGGCACAAACTGAGGCCGAAGCTGCCAAAAATCAAGCGGAAACTGAAACTGGACTTTCAGAGTCTACCAAGAGAGAATTCTTGGAAATTGAAAAAGAAACGAAAAAAGAATCTGCAGAAGAAACTTTATCTGAGAAAATTGCCACACCTATTCCCGAAGCATCTTCTGAAGCTTCTGACTATATATTACGTCATGCTTCGGGTAAAAGTCTGAGCGAAAAAGAAAAAAGAGAAGCTCAATTCTATGCACAAAAAATGAAATATCCGAAAGGGGCGCTGATATTCAATGGCAGTGGAGAAGAAGACTTCTTGTATTGTCTCCCTGACAGCAAGGAGATTTCTGTCTGTCGGGAGATGAGCAAAAGCTTCAGATTCCCAACATTAGAAGACGGGTTCTCGGTGTTGTCAAAGAACGAGCTGGCCGACAGCTTAGCGTACAATAGTTTAAAGGTGAAAAAATGAGATCTTTGTATTATTTCTTGAAACCAAAATTTTTCATTTGTTTCAACTTATTAACACACATTTTTTCCCAGGGCCTTATACTTAGCAATGCCTTCAGGGCACAAAAAGATGCCGAAGACGAAGGGTGTACCATAGCCTTGAGCAACCTTCGTTCCGAAGTAATTGAACTAAGGAACGAAGGTCTCGAAAAAGATAAAATATTACACTCGTTAGTGAATAAAATAAAAGAAGACAAAGCCGCTTTCAAAGCTCAAGCTGAGGCTCAGAAGCGCGAAATTGAGGATCTTCAGAAACAGCTAGTCAGAGCTAAAGAAGAGTGCACACTTGAAGAAACAAAACGAGAAATTAGTGAACAATGGGCCAATCATTTAGAAAAAACATTGAAGAGCTTCGTTCATCCAAGAAAAGGTGTTATGAAAAATCTATAGAATGTGTTAAGAAAATAAGAACCAGCTTCGCCAGCGTTGGCGCATTCTCAAGTGAGGAAAACTTCATAAGGGGTGACCCCGAAGGCCCAATTAGATGGATCAGCCATGAAGCTAAAGCTTTTGAAGATGTTTTGAATAGCCGCGAAGACATATGTGCTTTTTCAGGTGCTAGGGGGATTGCCACTATTTTGGAGAGGAAAGGTTGTGACCATGTGAAATTCTTGGCACAATCCGAAGCCGCCTTATCTTATGAAGATATAAAAGACCCCTCGGCCGAAGCGAGTCTGGTTGGTGGAAAATTTTTTACCGACATCTGGGACAATGGTGGCCGAGAAATGGCCCAAGAAATTATACGAAAAAGCGAGAAAGGTATTCATGATGCTAGAAAAGTAGCAGAGGCCACTGAGAAAAGTGGGGATCTCGAAGGGCAAATAGGTATTGACTAGTAGTTTTTGGCTCTTTGTTGTAATTTTTTGATTTCGAACTTGTTTACACTTTGTAACACAGCCGCACTTTCTCCTCCCTCAGAGCCTGCCGAACCATCGGCGGTCCCCCACGCGAAGGGGGACGACGAAGTTAGAAAAATGGCCGAAGCTATCATGGATAAAGTTGTTGATCAACTACTAAACGAAGCTGCAGAAGTAGTTCTAAGGGAAGATTAGATGTTATTGTAAAAATATTTGGAATGTAATATTTGTTGAACAACATGTGTAATATTTTGTAACTTTGAATGTAATATATAAGCTATTTATGGTTCAATTTTTTACGATGCATGAAACTTTACATACATACCGTTTTTTGAGCCTTCGGCGAAAAAACACCTTCCCTTCTTTTCATGCTTCATAAATAATATCCGTATTTTCATAAAAATATCCAATCGTCGTAAAATTAGTAACCAATAGATCTTTTCATTTCGGAGTTTGACGAAGGTATGCTTCTTCGATAATTATTCTTGTGTCGTGGCACTGTTTCTTCGAAACATTCTTCGAATATCAACATTGAACCCCCTTCTTGCGTCATCGATGCAATATGATGTATGATGTTATGCTATGCAAATGATGTGATGTTATGCAAAATGATATTTGCCGAAGATCGACGTTTATTTTTCACTGTAAGCCTCCCTTAGGAGCTTCTTCGCCTTTTACTTCAGCGGAATCAACATTTATTTTTCGCTGTAAGCCTCCCTTGGGAGCTTCTTCGCCTTTTACTTTCAGCGGAATCAGCGTTTATTTTTCGATGTAAGCCTCCCTTAGGAGCTTCTTCGCCTTTTACTTTCAGTGGAATCAGCGTTTATTTTTCCTTGTAAGCTCTGCATTCCCTTCGGAACGACTTTTGAGCAGAAAACTTACGTTGCGCTCCCTTAGGAACGACTTTTTGTTATTTCGGAGATTCTCCTTGTAGCCATAAATTCTTATGCTTCGGCAACTCCGTTATTCCGTGAAGAAGGTATATTTTTACTGTGGCAAAAATGAAGCTATTACAAGAATTGAAAACGACAAAAAGCACTTAGGCTTTCAATAATTGTTCCTTATTAAAAAGAAAATGATACTGAATGTAAAAACTGCTGCCGAGGTAGGATATTTGTTAGTAAATATGCTTCGATTCTGGCACAGTACTATTGACTGTGCGAGCTTCGGATTCTTCTCTAATGTCCCGGAGATGGGTATGCTGACTCCCTTCTGGCTGCTGGCCTCGTTGCATTGGTGGTGGAGGTGGAGGCTGTTGCCAAGATGCCTGAGGTTGGCTTGCCGAAGCAACAGAAGCTGCAGGGTGGTTGCCTACATACTCTGGAATATAAGGCGAATGGTACGAAGCAGTGTGCATAACTTGCTTCGGCTGGCTCTGTTGGGCTGCAGCTTCTGCTATCTCCTTTTGTTTCTGGATGGTAACATGGCACATCCTGGTGGTATGGCCCTTGTCCTTACCACGGAATAGGCAATAAATTTTCCTGGGCTGATCCCCAAATCTTCCTCCGAAGCCCCTGGCACCTCTGCCCCTTGGAGCTGGAGGCCGAGGATAGCTCTGCTTCTGCCCCGAAGCCTGGGAGGAATATTGCGGCCTCTGCTGCTGGCTTCCCCTGTCATCACTCTGAGTGTTATGAATCGATCTGACATGTCTAGGATGAATTCTTCCTCCGAAGCCCCTGGCTATTTCGGAGAATCTGTAAGCTTCCTCCCTTCTCTGTCGAAAGTCATTGTCAGTGCGGATGTATTCATCCATCTTCTGAAGCAGTTTTTCCAGTGTCTGAGGGGGCTTCCTGGCAAAGTATTGGGCTGAAGGTCCCGGCCGGAGCCCCTTAATCATGGCCTCAATGACAATTTCATTGGGCATTGTTGGCGCTTGTGCCCTCAGGCGTAAGAACCTTCGGACATACGCCTGAAGATATTCTTCGTGATCTTGGGTGCACTGGAACAAAGCTTGAGCAGTGACTGGCTTCGTTTGAAACCCTTGGAAACTGGTGATCAACATATCCTTTAGCTTCTGCCATGATGTGATTGTTCCTGGCCGAAGGGAGGAGTACCAGGTTTGTGCAACATTCTTGACGGCCATGACGAAAGACTTTGCCATAACTGCAGTGTTGCCGCCATAGGAAGATATTGTTGCTTCGTAGCTCATCAGAAACTGCTTCGGATCTGAATGTCCGTCGTACATGAGGAGTTGAGGTGGCTTGTAAGACGGAGGCCAAGGTATAGCCTGCAGTTCTGCTGAAAGAGGAGAAGCATCATCAAAAGCAAAATTTCCATGATGGAAATCCTCATACCAGTCATCCTCGTTGAAAAAACCCTCTTGATGAAGCTCTCTGTGCTGAGGCCTTCGGTTCTGCTCATCTTGAGCAAGATGGCGAACTTCTTCAGAGGCTTCGTCTATCTGCCTTTGCAGGTCAGCTAGCCTAGCCATCTTTTCCTTCTTCCTTTGCACCTACTGATGGAGCATCTCCATATTTCTGATCTCTTGATCCAAGTCGTCCTCCTGAGGCATTGGACTAGTGGCCTTCCTCTTCTGGCTTCGGGCCTCCCGAAGAGAGGGGGTCTCCTGGTTGGGGTCCAGCGGCTGCAGAGTGGCAGCCCCTGTTGCTGAAGCTTTCTTTGGAGGCATGACGAAGGTCTATGCTTGCCGAAGGTGTTCGAAACTCAAAAAGTGGAAGTGAGTTCACCGGAGGTGGGCGCCAATGTTGGGGACTTGTTCTCAAATGCTAAGAGTTAAGAACAAGGCAACATGAAAAGTGTTAAATGTTAAAGTCCTTCGTCCTTCGAAGCATTATCTCCCTTCGGATAAAATGAATCCCGGACGAAGGTTATGAAAGACAAGCCTTCATAAGCACAATAAATGATGGAGAAGGATTCATACACAAGATACAAAAAATAATATAAACATTTTAAACATTGTTATTAACTTATTTTTATTTGCATTACTGTATTAACAATAACAAATTATAAATGTACCTTCGGCTCGAAGGAAAGCAAGGGTACAAGAATGACGCAAAAGCAAATGCCAAGTCAGCGTGAACAGTACGGGAATAATGTTCACCTATTTATAGGCATGGGTCGCAGCCCATGCAAAATTACATTCAGGTCCTTTGCCTATGAAAACAACTCTATAGTAATTTATCTGGGTCTAGATAGTCTTTTCCTCTTTAAGTTGGTTTCCTCTTTTCTGCCATCATGCCGAAGCTCCCTTGCGCACAGCTTCGGCTCTGCTTCATCCTTCGTATTATTTTCGTGCTTCTTCATACTGTGGGCTCTTGTTCGAAGATCCCTGTCCACACACTATACTCCAGAGGCATTGTTAAATCATGTTTTTGAGGACCTTCGGAAACCGAAGGCCCCCAACATGGGGTTTACCACTAACACAACTAGAACTCATTGTAGTCCTGAAACTCTTCAAAGTCCTCCATATTGCCTACATCTCCTCCTGAGCACTGATTGGGGACAACCTTGGATGTGGTGGTTTTTAAAGCAAGGGTGAGTACACATCAACGTACTAAGCAAATGTCTCTTTTGGCTAAAGTGGACTAGCTGTATGCAGAGTTAAGGTTAAAGAAGTTGCTTTTAGTTGGTCAGTTATTTACTACTAGTAGTAAGCCAAGTTTTAGTAACAAACTAAGTTATTACCCAGAAGTACACCCTTCAAGAGGAAATGTAACCCCCCTGGTGTTACGAGAACTAAAACTTTGGCATGACATCATATGCATTGGCATTACATTATGTATGATACACCTAAGATGCATCCATTAGGCTAAGATTTCAAAACAACCATGTGATGATCTGACTTGGTCAAAGAGGCCCTTGACCCTAGGTGGGAGTGTCTCTCCCCAAGGAATAGAAGCATGTGAACTTGTGAGATGAGCACTAGAGAACGATCTCAACAAGTTAGTAGAAATGTTCAAGAAAGGTTAAACTTAGAGAGCTTCAGTGCCATATGTACCTAGAACACTCAAAACCCTAATTTGGAACCCTAAACCCCTAATTAGTGCCCTGTTGGGTGATTTCAATTCTATGCACTTTTAGTCAAAATTGTTTACATCAAAGTGATAGAATAACTAAAGTTAAGAAACTTTCATGTTTGGGGATTTCCCAAGTTTTGTTGTGAAAATTGGGGTAAATTGCAAAAAGGATCCAAGGGCATCCTTGCTTTAAACCCTAAAAACAGTGTCAACAGGCCAACTTTGAGCCTCTATATCTCTTGATCTATGAGGAGTTTGTTATGGTTCATCACAACAAAGTTGTAGAGCTACCATAGTAGTACAAACTTGATTAAGTGATCTAGCCCCAAAACCATATGGAATTTAGTGTAAAATGTCCCCAAAGTATGGCTATCAGACTAGGGTATCTCTAAAACTGAGAAAGTAGTGACATTTGTCCAAGTTGAGAGCTAATTCGTGCCTGATCCATGAGGTTAAAGGCTAGGATCGTTATAGCAAAGTTGTAGCCCTTACATTAGGGAACAAATCTTCTATACAAAGTTGGACCTAGTGTTGTACAGAAATTGGAGGAAAACATCCCCAAAGAGGGCATTCAAAATGTACAGTAACTGAAAAGATGTCGGATTCACAGAACCTGCCGTTGTTGCGCCGGCGTTATGATTTGTGCCGTTGATGTGTGGATAACTGCTCAGAGTAAAATATCAGAGGGGAGGTGGATGTGGTCTCTGGCGTGAACTCATGGGCGCACTCAATTGCTCTGCGACGTTGCCGAGTGGCTGAAGCCGTCGTAGCTGCCGGTGACCTCAATTGTGCCACGTCATAGACCGTCTTACCATGTCGCAGTAAGTCATGGAGAGTAGCCGGTGATTGCCCTAGGACATTGCCTCATCGCGCGCCACAGTGAACTCATTTTAGTAAAAATATCTTGTCACCGTCGTGATCCTAACTTCATTCAAATTCGTGAGTAGCCGAGTCGATTCATTTAAATTGAAGACTCTCCCTGCTCCGCCTCCTTGTTACGAACCCAACACAACCCTAACTGTATCCTACCATCCACCGTAGCCCGGGAATTCGGAAATTCCCCCAAATTGGTCACCGACGCCGCCGCAAGACATCTCACCATGGCCAGCCCTTCTCAGGTTAGATCATGTCCCTCTGAGCCATGTTTTAGCATCCTCTAGTGCGAGTGAAGCTCACCGGCTTAACCGATTGAACGCTACTGCAGTTGGGCATCAAGAACATCGCGTCACCGCCACAGAGCACTCTCGAGAGCGCCCTCACATCGATTGGTCCTCCTGTGCTCCCTCCGTTTGAATTCGTACGTGTAGTATACCTCTAGTGAGCCAGTGATACTCATCCTAACTTCAATTTACACACTATCGCGTTTTGTTGCTCAGAACGGGCTCGCTGGAGTTATTGCTCTGCAGTAGTCACGGGCAGAGGGAATCCCAAGCTCGAGTAGTTCAATTGAAGCCTGGAATAGAGTCGCCTTGGCTCGAGGATGATGGGTAGGTGCTTGGATTCGACGATCGTCACCGTTTATAGAGAGTCCCAGCGTGTAGTGGTCAGCGGGCGAGCACGCCGTCGTGAAGGACGTGAAACCGTGAAGAAATAGAAGTAGGAGGACCTATGTGGAATTGTCAGTGATACAAGTAAACAGTGTCATGGAGTCTGTATTAGATATTTGAATGGCCAGTGACCTTTATGCAAAACCACACGCGCGGGCGTGGACGCAGACGCGTTTTGGCTGTCCGTGGGCCGGTTCGGGCCAGAATCGGCCCAACCCTGTTCATTATTTTTCTTTTTCTTTTTCCTGATAGCTTAGGAAATCCATAAAAAATGGTATAAAATTGGTAAAATCATGGGACCAACTTTGTTAGATTCCTAAAATCAAGTAGTATTGACTAAAAATAATTTCAAGATTTTTAGTTCAAACCTGGAATTATGTAACATTTAAAGGTGCTTAAATAAAGTCTTTTAGAATTTTAGAAATAATTTAGTAATTCCAAAAATCATAGAACTTTTTGGGTAGGCTTCATATGATGATTAGAAACCCTGAATGAAGTTTGAAATAATTTGAACACTGTTTGACTAGAAAACCCAATAACTAGCTTCATAGGATTATTATCTGATATTAATCTCATGGGATTACCTAATTAGGAAATCTTAATGATTGATTCGTACCATGAAGTAAAGTTGTATTCAAGATGCAACTTACTATATTTCTATTGTATAATTGCATATTCATGACATAGCATGAGCATTCGTGTACATGTATTATCATGTATAGAACATGAGGAAGAATCCGTAGCAGAGGAGGAAGTTGTCTCCCAGACTGAGAATCCTCCAGTGGAGAACAACTTTTACTTCGACTTCTGCGGTGTGGAAACAGAAACTCCTGCAACACAAGGCAAGCCCCGATGCATTATCCCTTTTCCTTGTTGCTTTAAAATCTTTATCACCTTAAATGATGCATTAGGTGACAGGAATTGTGTGATAAACAGTTGATGCATTTCCTTTCTTGAAAAATTTGGTTACCCGTCCTTGTTACCTGTTTTATTTAAACAAGCTTTCTTGATGCTTAGTCTTGCTATAGAAAACAAAATGTTTTGTTTGAAAAAGGTGATGCTTCACACTGGATGGGCATTTTTACAAAGAAAAGACTTATGATGGTGGATCCATCACGGTCGTGATGGGTTCAACATCTAAAAAGAGTACCTCTATCAGGTACCAAACTTGGGGTTTTAAATAATAAAGACGAGACCGGGCAGGTGACTTGCACGAGAGGAGAGTCTCGGTGTAGTGTCTCCATCCGAGTCGTTTGAGGATCGAGCCAATATAGGCTTGATGATCGAGGACCTTTTAACTGGCCACATGCCTCGTCATGGGTAAGCTTTGCCTCGGCCGGACCAATACCAGAAAGGCTACCACAAAATGGGAGTGGAGAGATGGCGACAGTAGCGTGTACCCTCCGTGGCAAGAGGCTGGACGGTGGAGTATCTGTGCTCTCGGTTAGCGTGAACCCATTCTGGTCTTGAGAAACCCGGGTGCGAGTTGACATATGCAAGGGGTAAGTGCTACATATGTCGTGTGGTTGGAGATCCCTAGCTGGGTATTAATCGATTCGGATCGCCGTTACTTCTCGGATATGAAGACATGGTCACTGACCTACACGTAGCAACAAGTGAACTGAAGGGGTGATAAAAAGATGGCTAGTATAGGCCAAGTGCTTGATCTAAGAATATAAAGGAATCTAGATGCAGGTAATTACTTAACCTGACAAGTAAAATGAATTCTTAAGGATCCACTCATAGTAAGTTTTTCTACAAAAGAGTCTTTGAATCTTGATAAGCTTTACCTTTATTTCCAAAAGCCAGCATATCCTTGAGAATCTTTTTCCATTGATGGGTAAGACTTGCGAAAGTACACTCCGTACTCAAGGTTTTCTAACCCATGTTGTTGTAGGTGATGAAACTGCTGAGTTCTACTATTTTTGTTCCAAGGTGGTTCCAAAGTAGGAGGAAGAAAACTAAGACCTACCTGGGGAAGGTGTTTTGCCTTCCTATGATGTAATAATAAGTTTAAGCACTCAGTACCCGGTTATGTAATAATCAACTCTTTCTATATTTTACTTATGAATGTAAATTATGTTATTGTAATCCTTTCCACTTACTCCGATGGTGTGTAATGTCTGCGTTATGGGATAAGCGCTCTTAGGCAATGTGATGGAGATATAGATAACCAGACCTGTCGAGCCATTGTGCGCACCAGCATGACTGTCTAAGGTCCTCAAGACAAGGGCATTTGTAGGTGGGCCTAATATCTTGGGAGGTTCTGTGACTGGTAACGGAGCGAAGCCCATTTCTTCCGACATTACTTAGTGCTTCAAAAGATTTTAAAATACTTACCTTGGAATATTCTTTCATTCTTACCTTGATCCTTTCTTGTAGTAACTTATCTTTTGAAGTCAGGTAATAGAGTGCCAAATAATAGGTTTTACACAGGAGGTATGAGATCAACAAGAGGTTGATTCCACAATCGTAGTTCATGCATGCATCATATTTAATCAATACAAAGTAATCTTCCCCACTTATAGAGACATGGCACGCACAAAGACTACCCAGCGGAAGGTGACCGGACCTCAGGGCATACCTCAGCACTAGTTGGCTCCTCGACATAAGGGGAGCAGTAGCGGGAGTAATTATCCCATAGGGGATATGGAGGTCAGATTTGAACGTCTAACGATGGAATTGCGCCATGGAAGCAGGGAGCGTGCGCATGATAGCCGCCGCATCGCTAAGTTGTCAGCAGAGGTTGATCGTTTGCAGTGAGAGATTGTGGAGCGGGATAGGGCTATTGATTGGGCTGTAAATTCACGATCTATAGCCTCGGATTGCGAGGCGACTGACCGAGCCCGGGTGGAAGAGCTAAGCGTAGCCCTAGAAAATTTGCATGCGTATAATAGTACTCTGTACGAGGAAGTGCACGTGTTGTATGACTAGCTACATCCGAACGTGCCACCGGAGGTTGCGGCAATGGGAGCTGGTGCTCATTTTAGCAAGTGCTCATTTTGGTAGGAGGAAATCCAATTTTTAGGGCATATTTTATCTGCTAAAGGGATTGTGGTTGATCCCAGCAAGGTTAAGGATATTCTGGAATGGAAATCTCCCGCCATAGTGCATCAGGTTAGAAGCTTCCTTGGACTAGATGGGTACTACCGTAGGTTTATCCCAGATTTCTCCAAAATTGTTAAACCTATCATGGAGGTGTTGAAGAATGTTGTTCAGTTTAATTGGTGTCCCAAGTGTAATGAGGCCTTTGAGCAGTTGAAAACATTAATGACCACTGCACCGGTTTTGGTTCAACCGGATATTGAGAAGCCGTTTGATGTATATTGTGATGCATCAGGCATTGGGCTTGGATGTGTTTTGATACAAGAAAGCCGAGTGTTAGCTTATGCCTCAAGACAGTTGTGTCGGCATGAGGAACATTACCCAACACACGATTTGGAATTGGCCGTAGTGGTTCATGCCCTTAAAATTTGGCGTCATTATCTGTTGGGAAATGTATGTCATATGTATACTGATCATAAGAGTTTAAAGTACATTTTCACCCAACCAGAGTTAAATATGAGATAGAAAAGATTAGTATAGTAGAGTTTGCAGGATATAAAATATAACCCTGACTATCCTGAACCACAATCCCTTTAGCAGATAAAATATGCCCTAAAAATTGGATTTCCTCCTACCAAAATGAGCACTTGCTAAAATGAGCACCAGCTCCCATTGCCGCAACCTCCGGTGGCACGTTCGGATGTAGCTAGTCATACAACACGTGCACTTCCTCGTACAGAGTACTATTATACGCATGCAAATTTTCTAGGGCTACGCTTAGCTCTTCCACCCGGGCTCGGTCAGTCGCCTCGCAATCCGAGGCTATAGATCGTGAATTTACAGCCCAATCAATAGCCCTATCCCGCTCCACAATCTCTCACTGCAAACGGTCAACCTCTGCTGACAACTTAGCGATGCGGCGGCTATCATGCGCACGCTCCCTGCTTCCATGGCGCAATTCCATCGTTAGACGTTCAAATCTGACCTCCATATCCCCTATGGGATAATTACTCCCGCTACTGCTCCCCTTATGTCGAGGAGCCAACTAGTGCTGAGGTATGCCCTGAGGTCCGGTCACCTTCCGCTGGGTAGTCTTTGTGCGTGCCATGTCTCTATAAGTGGGGAAGATTACTTTGTATTGATTAAATATGATGCATGCATGAACTACGATTGTGGAATCAACCTCTTGTTGATCTCATACCTCCTGTGTAAAACCTATTATTTGGCACTCTATTACCTGACTTCAAAAGATAAGTTACTATAAGAAAGGATCAAGGTAAGAATGAAAGAATATTCCAAGGTAAGTATTTTAAAATCTTTTGAAGCACTAAGTAATGTCGGAAGAAATGGGCTTCGCTCCGTTACCAGTCACAGAACCTCCCAAGATATTAGGCCCACCTACAAATGCCCTTGTCTTGAGGACCTTAGACAGTCATGCTGGTGCGCACAATGGCTCGACAGGTCTGGTTATCTATATCTCCATCACATTGCCTAAGAGCGCTTATCCCATAACGCAGACATTACACACCATCGGAGTAAGTGGAAAGGATTACAATAACATAATTTACATTCATAAGTAAAATATAGAAAGAGTTGATTATTACATAACCGGGTACTGAGTGCTTAAACTTATTATTACATCATAGGAAGGCAAAACACCTTCCCCAGGTAGGTCTTAGTTTTCTTCCTCCTACTTTGGAACCACCTTGGAACAAAAATAGTAGAACTCAGCAGTTTCATCACCTACAACAACATGGGTTAGAAAACCTTGAGTACGGAGTGTACTTTCGCAAGTCTTACCCATCAATGGAAAAAGATTCTCAAGGATATGCTGGCTTTTGGAAATAAAGGTAAAGCTTATCAAGATTCAAAGACTCTTTTGTAGAAAAACTTACTATGAGTGGATCCTTAAGAATTCATTTTACTTGTCAGGTTAAGTAATTACCTGCATCTAGATTCCTTTATATTCTTAGATCAAGCACTTGGCCTATACTAGCCATCTTTTTATCACCCCTTCAGTTCACTTGTTGCTACGTGTAGGTCAGTGACCATGTCTTCATATCCGAGAAGTAACGGCGATCCGAATCGATTAATACCCAGCTAGGGATCTCCAACCACACGACATATGTAGCACTTACCCCTTGCATATGTCAACTCGCACCCGGGTTTCTCAAGACCAGAATGGGTTCACGCTAACCGAGAGCACAGATACTCCACCGTCCAGCCTCTTGCCACGGAGGGTACACGCTACTGTCGCCATCTCTCCACTCCCATTTTGTGGTAGCCTTTCTGGTATTGGTCCGGCCGAGGCAAAGCTTACCCATGACGAGGCATGTGGCCAGTTAAAAGGTCCTCGATCATCAAGCCTATATTGGCTCGATCCTCAAACGACTCGGATGGAGACACTACACCGAGACTCTCCTCTCGTGCAAGTCACCTGCCCGGTCTCGTCTTTATTATTTAAAACCCCAAGTTTGGTACCTGATAGAGGTACTCTTTTTAGATGTTGAACCCATCACGACCGTGATGGATCCACCATCATAAGTCTTTTCTTTGTAAAAATGCCCATCCAGTGTGAAGCATCACCTTTTTCAAACAAAACATTTTGTTTTCTATAGCAAGACTAAGCATCAAGAAAGCTTGTTTAAATAAAACAGGTAACAAGGACGGGTAACCAAATTTTTCAAGAAAGGAAATGCATCAACTGTTTATCACACAATTCCTGTCACCTAATGCATCATTTAAGGTGATAAAGATTTTAAAGCAACAAGGAAAAGGGATAATGCATCGGGGCTTGCCTTGTGTTGCAGGAGTTTCTGTTTCCACACCGCAGAAGTCGAAGTAAAAGTTGTTCTCCACTGGAGGATTCTCAGTCTGGGAGACAACTTCCTCCTCTGCTACGGATTCTTCCTCATGTTCTATACATGATAATACATGTACACGAATGCTCATGCTATGTCATGAATATGCAATTATACAATAGAAATATAGTAAGTTGCATCTTGAATACAACTTTACTTCATGGTACGAATCAATCATTAAGATTTCCTAATTAGGTAATCCCATGAGATTAATATCAGATAATAATCCTATGAAGCTAGTTATTGGGTTTTCTAGTCAAACAGTGTTCAAATTATTTCAAACTTCATTCAGGGTTTCTAATCATCATATGAAGCCTACCCAAAAAGTTCTATGATTTTTGGAATTACTAAATTATTTCTAAAATTCTAAAAGACTTTATTTAAGCACCTTTAAATGTTACATAATTCCAGGTTTGAACTAAAAATCTTGAAATTATTTTTAGTCAATACTACTTGATTTTAGGAATCTAACAAAGTTGGTCCCATGATTTTACCAATTTTATACCATTTTTTATGGATTTCCTAAGCTATCAGGAAAAAGAAAAATAATGAACAGGGTTGGGCCGAATCTGGCCCGAACCGGCCCACGGACAGCCAAAACGCGTCTGCGTCCACGCCCGCGCGTGTGGTTTTGCATAAAGGTCACTGGCCATTCAAATATCTAATACAGACTCCATGACACTGTTTACTTGTATCACTGACAATTCCACATAGGTCCTCCTACTTCTATTTCTTCACGGTTTCACGTCCTTCACGACGGCGTGCTCGCCCGCTGACCACTACACGCTGGGACTCTCTATAAACGGTGACGATCGTCGAATCCAAGCACCTACCCATCATCCTCGAGCCAAGGCGACTCTATTCCAGGCTTCAATTGAACTACTCGAGCTTGGGATTCCCTCTGCCCGTGACTACTGCAGAGCAATAACTCCAGCGAGCCCGTTCTGAGCAACAAAACGCGATAGTGTGTAAATTGAAGTTAGGATGAGTATCACTGGCTCACTAGAGGTATACTACACGTACGAATTTAAACGGAGGGAGCACAGGAGGACCAATCGATGTGAGGGCGCTCTCGAGAGTGCTCTGTGGCGGTGACGCGATGTTCTTGATGCCCAACTGCAGTAGCGTTCAATCGGTTAAGCCGGTGAGCTTCACTCGCACTAGAGGATGCTAAAACATGGCTCAGAGGGACATGATCTAACCTGAGAAGGGCTGGCCATGGTGAGATGTCTTGCGGCGGCGTCGGTGACCAATTTGGGGGAATTTCCGAATTCCCGGGCTACGGTGGATGGTAGGATACAGTTAGGGTTGTGTTGGGTTCGTAACAAGGAGGCGGAGCAGGGAGAGTCTTCAATTTAAATGAATCGACTCGGCTACTCACGAATTTGAATGAAGTTAGGATCACGACGGTGACAAGATATTTTTACTAAAATGAGTTCACTGTGGCGCGCGATGAGGCAATGTCCTAGGGCAATCACCGGCTACTCTCCATGACTTACTGCGACATGGTAAGGCGGTCTATGACGTGGCACAATTGAGGTCACCGGCAGCTACGACGGCTTCAGCCACTCGGCAACGTCGCAGAGCAATTGAGTGCGCCCATGAGTTCACGCCAGAGACCACATCCACCTCCCCTCTGATATTTTACTCTGAGCAGTTATCCACACATCAACGGCACAAATCATAACGCCGGCGCAACAGCGGCAGGTTCTGTGAATCCGACATCTTTTCAGTTACTGTACATTTTGAATGCCCTCTTTGGGGATGTTTTCCTCCAATTTCTGTACAACACTAGGTCCAACTTTGTATAGAAGATTTGTTCCCTAATGTAAGGGCTACAACTTTGCTATAACGATCCTAGCCTTTAACCTCATGGATCAGGCACGAATTAGCTCTCAACTTGGACAAATGTCACTACTTTCTCAGTTTTAGAGATACCCTAGTCTGATAGCCATACTTTGGGGACATTTTACACTAAATTCCATATGGTTTTGGGGCTAGATCACTTAATCAAGTTTGTACTACTATGGTAGCTCTACAACTTTGTTGTGATGAACCATAACAAACTCCTCATAGATCAAGAGATATAGAGGCTCAAAGTTGGCCTGTTGACACTGTTTTTAGGGTTTAAAGCAAGGATGCCCTTGGATCCTTTTTGCAATTTACCCCAATTTTCACAACAAAACTTGGGAAATCCCCAAACATGAAAGTTTCTTAACTTTAGTTATTCTATCACTTTGATGTAAACAATTTTGACTAAAAGTGCATAGAATTGAAATCACCCAACAGGGCACTAATTAGGGGTTTAGGGTTCCAAATTAGGGTTTTGAGTGTTCTAGGTACATATGGCACTGAAGCTCTCTAAGTTTAACCTTTCTTGAACATTTCTACTAACTTGTTGAGATCGTTCTCTAGTGCTCATCTCACAAGTTCACATGCTTCTATTCCTTGGGGAGAGACACTCCCACCTAGGGTCAAGGGCCTCTTTGACCAAGTCAGATCATCACATGGTTGTTTTGAAATCTTAGCCTAATGGATGCATCTTAGGTGTATCATACATAATGTAATGCCAATGCATATGATGTCATGCCAAAGTTTTAGTTCTCGTAACACCAGGGGGGTTACATTTCCTCTTGAAGGGTGTACTTCTGGGTAATAACTTAGTTTGTTACTAAAACTTGGCTTACTACTAGTAGTAAATAACTGACCAACTAAAAGCAACTTCTTTAACCTTAACTCTGCATACAGCTAGTCCACTTTAGCCAAAAGAGACATTTGCTTAGTACGTTGATGTGTACTCACCCTTGCTTTAAAAACCACCACATCCAAGGTTGTCCCCAATCAGTGCTCAGGAGGAGATGTAGGCAATATGGAGGACTTTGAAGAGTTTCAGGACTACAATGAGTTCTAGTTGTGTTAGTGGTAAACCCCATGTTGGGGGCCTTCGGTTTCCGAAGGTCCTCAAAAACATGATTTAACAATGCCTCTGGAGTATAGTGTGTGGACAGGGATCTTCGAACAAGAGCCCACAGTATGAAGAAGCACGAAAATAATACGAAGGATGAAGCAGAGCCGAAGCTGTGCGCAAGGGAGCTTCGGCATGATGGCAGAAAAGAGGAAACCAACTTAAAGAGGAAAAGACTATCTAGACCCAGATAAATTACTATAGAGTTGTTTTCATAGGCAAAGGACCTGAATGTAATTTTGCATGGGCTGCGACCCATGCCTATAAATAGGTGAACATTATTCCCGTACTGTTCACGCTGACTTGGCATTTGCTTTTGCGTCATTCTTGTACCCTTGCTTTCCTTCGAGCCGAAGGTACATTTATAATTTGTTATTGTTAATACAGTAATGCAAATAAAAATAAGTTAATAACAATGTTTAAAATGTTTATATTATTTTTTGTATCTTGTGTATGAATCCTTCTCCATCATTTATTGTGCTTATGAAGGCTTGTCTTTCATAACCTTCGTCCGGGATTCATTTTATCCGAAGGGAGATAATGCTTCGAAGGACGAAGGACTTTAACATTTAACACTTTTCATGTTGCCTTGTTCTTAACTCTTAGCATTTGAGAACAAGTCCCCAACATTGGCGCCCACCTCCGGTGAACTCACTTCCACTTTTTGAGTTTCGAACACCTTCGGCAAGCATAGACCTTCGTCATGCCTCCAAAGAAAGCTTCAGCAACAGGGGCTGCCACTCTGCAGCCGCTGGACCCCAACCAGGAGACCCCCTCTCTTCGGGAGGCCCGAAGCCAGAAGAGGAAGGCCACTAGTCCAACGCCTCAGGAGGACGACTTGGATCAAGAGATCAGAAATATGGAGATGCTCCATCAGTAGGTGCAAAGGAAGAAGGAAAAGATGGCTAGGCTAGCTGACCTGCAAAGGCAGATAGACGAAGCCTCTGAAGAAGTTCGCCATCTTGCTCAAGATGAGCAGAACCGAAGGCCTCAGCACAGAGAGCTTCATCAAGAGGGTTTTTTCAACGAGGATGACTGGTATGAGGATTTCCATCATGGAAATTTTGCTTTTGATGATGCTTCTCCTCTTTCAGCAGAACTGCAGGCTATACCTTGGCCTCCGTCTTACAAGCCACCTCAACTCCTCATGTACGACGGACATTCAGATCCGAAGCAGTTTCTGATGAGCTACGAAGCAACAATATCTTCCTATGGCGGCAACACTGCAGTTATGGCAAAGTCTTTCGTCATGGCCGTCAAGAATGTTGCACAAACCTGGTACTCCTCCCTTCGGCCAGGAACAATCACATCATGGCAGAAGCTAAAGGATATGTTGATCACCAGTTTCCAAGGGTTTCAAACGAAGCCAGTCACTGCTCAAGCTTTGTTCCAGTGCACCCAAGATCACGAAGAATATCTTCAGGCGTATGTCCGAAGGTTCTTACGCCTGAGGGCACAAGCGCCAACAATGCCCAATGAAATTGTCATTGAGGCCATGATTAAGGGGCTCCGGCCGGGACCTTCAGCCCAATACTTTGCCAGGAAGCCCCCTCAGACACTGGAAAAACTGCTTCAGAAGATGGATGAATACATCCGCACTGACAATGACTTTCGACAGAGAAGGGAGGAAGCTTACAGATTCTCCGAAATAGCCAGGGGCTTCGGAGGAAGAATTCATCCTAGACATGTCAGATCGATTCATAACACTCAGAGTGATGACAGGGGAAGCCAGCAGCAGAGGCCGCAATATTCCTCCCAGGCTTCGGGGCAGAAGCAGAGCTATCCTCGGCCTCCAGCTCCAAGGGGCAGAGGTGCCAGGGGCTTCGGAGGAAGATTTGGGGATCAGCCCAGGAAAATTTATTGCCTATTCTGTGGTAAGGACAAGGGCCATACCACCAGGATGTGCCATGTTACCATCCAGAAACAAAAGGAGATAGCAGAAGCTGCAGCCCAACAGAGCCAGCCGAAGCAAGTTATGCACACTGCTTCGTACCATTCGCCTTATATTCCAGAGTATGTAGGCAACCACCCTGCAGCTTCTGTTGCTTCGGCAAGCCAACCTCAGGCATCTTGGCAACAGCCTCCACCTCCACCACCAATGCAACGAGGCCAGCAGCCAGAAGGGAGTCAGCATACCCATCTCCGGGACATTAGAGAAGAATCCGAAGCTCGCACAGTCAATAGTACTGTGCCAGAATCGAAGCATATTTACTAACAAATATCCTACCTCGGCAGCAGTTTTTACATTCAGTATCATTTTCTTTTTAATAAGGAACAATTATTGAAAGCCTAAGTGCTTTTTGTCGTTTTCAATTCTTGTAATAGCTTCGTTTTTGCCACAGTAAAAATATACCTTCTTCACGGAATAACGGAGTTGCCGAAGCATAAGAATTTATGGCTACAAGGAGAATCTCCGAAATAACAAAAAGTCGTTCCTAAGGGAGCGCAACGTAAGTTTTCTGCTCAAAAGTCGTTCCGAAGGGAATGCAGAGCTTACAGCGAAAAATAAACGCTGATTCCGCTGAAAGTAAAAGGCGAAGAAGCTCCTAAGGGAGGCTTACATCGAAAAATAAACGCTGATTCCGCTGAAAGTAAAATGCGAAGAAGCTCCCAAGGGAGGCTTACAGCGAAAAATAAATGTTGATTCCGCTGAAGTAAAAGGCGAAGAAGCTCCTAAGGGAGGCTTACAGTGAAAAATAAACGTCGATCTTCGGCAAATATCATTTTGCATAACATCACATCATTTGCATAGCATAACATCATACATCATATTGCATCGATGACGCAAGAAGGGGGTTCAATGTTGATATTCGAAGAATGTTTCGAAGAAACAGTGCCACGACACAAGAATAATTATCGAAGAAGCATACCTTCGTCAAACTCCGAAATGAAAAGATCTATTGGTTACTAATTTTACGACGATTGGATATTTTTATGAAAATACGGATATTATTTATGAAGCATGAAAAGAAGGGAAGGTGTTTTTTCGCCGAAGGCTCAAAAAACGGTATGTATGTAAAGTTTCATGCATCGTAAAAAATTGAACCATAAATAGCTTATATATTACATTCAAAGTTACAAAATATTACACATGTTGTTCAACAAATATTACATTCCAAATATTTTTACAATAACATCTAATCTTCCCTTAGAACTACTTCTGCAGCTTCGTTTAGTAGTTGATCAACAACTTTATCCATGATAGCTTCGGCCATTTTTCTAACTTCGTCGTCCCCCTTCGCGTGGGGGACCGCCGATGGTTCGGCAGGCTCTGAGGGAGGAGAAAGTGCGGCTGTGTTACAAAGTGTAAACAAGTTCGAAATCAAAAAATTACAACAAAGAGCCAAAAACTACTAGTCAATACCTATTTGCCCTTCGAGATCCCCACTTTTCTCAGTGGCCTCTGCTACTTTTCTAGCGTCATGAATACCTTTCTCGCTTTTTCGTATAATTTCTTGGGCCATTTCTCGGCCACCATTGTCCCAGATGTCGGTAAAAAATTTTCCACCAACCAGACTCGCTTCGGCCGAGGGGTCTTTTATATCTTCATAAGATAAGGCGGCTTCGGATTGTGCCAAGAATTTCACATGGTCACAACCTTTCCTCTCCAAAATAGTGGCAAGCCCCCTAGCACCTGAAAAAGCACATATGTCTTCGCGGCTATTCAAAACATCTTCAAAAGCTTTAGCTTCATGGCTGATCCATCTAATTGGGCCTTCGGGGTCACCCCTTATGAAGTTTTCCTCACTTGAGAATGCGCCAACGCTGGCGAAGCTGGTTCTTATTTTCTTAACACATTCTATAGATTTTTCATAACACCTTTTCTTGGATGAACGAAGCTCTTCAATGTTTTTTCTAAATGATTGGCCCATTGTTCACTAATTTCTCGTTTTGTTTCTTCAAGTGTGCACTCTTCTTTAGCTCTGACTAGCTGTTTCTGAAGATCCTCAATTTCGCGCTTCTGAGCCTCAGCTTGAGCTTTGAAAGCGGCTTTGTCTTCTTTTATTTTATTCACTAACGAGTGTAATATTTTATCTTTTTCGAGACCTTCGTTCCTTAGTTCAATTACTTCGGAACGAAGGTTGCTCAAGGCTATGGTACACCCTTCGTCTTCGGCATCTTTTTGTGCCCTGAAGGCATTGCTAAGTATAAGGCCCTGGGAAAAAATGTGTGTTAATAAGTTGAAACAAATGAAAAATTTTGGTTTCAAGAAATAATACAAAGATCTCATTTTTTCACCTTTAAACTATTGTACGCTAAGCTGTCGGCCAGCTCGTTCTTTGACAACACCGAGAACCCGTCTTCTAATGTTGGGAATCTGAAGCTTTTGCTCATCTCCCGACAGACAGAAATCTCCTTGCTGTCAGGGAGACAATACAAGAAGTCTTCTTCTCCACTGCCATTGAATATCAGCGCCCCTTTCGGATATTTCATTTTTTGTGCATAGAATTGAGCTTCTCTTTTTTCTTTTTCGCTCAGACTTTTACCCGAAGCATGACGTAATATATAGTCAGAAGCTTCAGAAGATGCTTCGGGAATAGGTGTGGCGATTTTCTCAGATAAAGTTTCTTCTGCAGATTCTTTTTTCGTTTCTTTTTCAATTTCCAAGAATTCTCTCTTGGTAGACTCTGAAAGTCCAGTTTCAGTTTCCGCTTGATTTTTGGCAGCTTCGGCCTCAGTTTGTGCCTTTGGAACTTCGGCAGCTATCTTCGAAGTAGAGCTTGAAGATTTTATCGTTTCCAGTACATCTAGCACGTTAACCATTCTTTTCCTCTTGGGGGTTGTCATCGGCATTGGCATTGGCACCTCAATTCTTGTTGAAGGACTTAGAATTTCCGATATCTTTGTCTCTTCAGCCCTCGGTTCTTCTATTTTTCCATCGCCAGCATTCTGGCCGGCCCTTCAATATTCGACAGGAGAGTCGGCTCCTTGGCTTCGGTGGCTGAAGAGGTCTCACCGACAAACTCAGGCACTGTGGTCGGTTCAATATAGCGTGGCCGGTGTGTAAGAACCTTCATCTTTTTCCTCTTCGGTGCCGGCTCACTAGGAGCGGCTGAAGCAACTTCCTTCGCAGAAGATGTATCCTTTCTTTTTTGACCCCGTATTGAATAACGGTAGTCGGGATAGACAAACCCAATGGCATCAAATACTCGGTTGAGTCTTTTCTTCTTCCGGCCTCCGAAGGCCGCAGATAGTGCAGTATCTTCTGCCTTCGAGTATGATCCAAGCAGTTCATCGCTTATGGCCTCAATACTTTTCAGCCAGTCGTCATCTGGCTCGACGAACTTATCTCCATATTTGAAGGTGTATTTTAATTTAACTAGTCCACCTTTGCCAGGTTTGCTGATGGTTTCCTCTAGTATTTCCCACTTTTCTACAAGTGGCCATACCCTGTAGGCCACGTGCTCTTGAACTAAGTCCCTAGTCCCGATGAAAGAGCAAACCACGCTGAAGGCTCTCTGGCATTCTTCGGCTGCTTCATCCATTTCCACCTTCGGCCTCCGAAGGCCGAAGCGTTGCCAAATAGGACGCATAACAATATCTTTAATATCTTCTCGTACCTTCAAATCGTTTTTTACATAGAACCATTCCTTCATCCAGTCCCCGGGCCATCTCTTCCGAAAAGTCGGCACGAGACAGCTTGACCCAGAGCGGGCGCCGAAGCTGTAACAGCCAAAATTGTTATGATATTGCTCTTTACCCTAGGGTTTTGTCTCATATACTAGCTCATGTAAATTACAAAAGCTTTTTGCATTTGGCTCCAAGCCCTGGCTCCTCACGGCCCAGACAAAGATTCCCATTCTTATGATTGCTTCGGGAGTAATTTGATGTAGGTAGACTTGATAAATTTTCAAAACCTCAACCACAAATTTTCTTAATGGAAGCCGAAGCCCAGCCTTGAAAAAGCTTCGGAAGATCACAACTTCATTCTCTTCGGGAGTAGGCACGGTCCTCTCTCCGTCATCAGCCCTTACAATAGACATGTCCCGAAAATATCTTCCCCTCATATTATCAAGATGACTCTATTTAATAGTTGATTTTCCAAAAACTGTATGGCTTGGTCGCCAGGGTCGATCTTCGGAGTCTTCTCCACCACTTTCCACATCATAACTGTCGCTATCGCCAGTATCTTCAGACAAACCTTCCAAAATCTCCCTGGTAATCTTCTCTGTATTTGTCTTTGCCATTAATTCAAGAAAACCAAGATTCTTCTCTTCAGAAAGGCTCAGCTTCGACTCAGCGACAGCTTTCTTGTCTTCAGACATCTTCGAAAGTGCTGAGAAACTTCTCTCAGAACCGAAGCTTAAAAACTTAAAAAAGCCAATCAAGTGTTGGTGCGCAAGAGCTAAAAATTGAGTAAGCAAGAGCAGATGGCAAGAAAGCGTGCCAAATGAACTCGTGGTGAGCTCCTATTTATACGCCTAGTACGTTGAAAACTTGAGGGTCCCGCTTGTCAATGATTGTTGCTATTCTAGCAAAGGGAAGGTGTTTTTTCGGACCTTCGGCTTAAGGCCTTCATCCATGTCGCAATCTAAATTTATCATTCTAATAAATTAATATTGCGAGGGGCTACTGTTGGGGGCCTTCGGTTTCCGAAGGTCCTCAAAAACAGGATTTAACAATGCCTCTGGAGTATAGTGTGTGGACAGGGATCTTCGAACAAGAGCCCACGGTATGAAGAAGCACGGAAATAATACGATGGATGAAGCAGAGCCGAAGCTGTGCGCAAGGGAGCTTCGGCATGATGGCAGAAAAGAGGAAACCGACTTAAAGAGGAAAAGACTATCTAGACCCAGATAAATTACTATAGAGTTGTTGTCATAGGCAAAGGACCTAGATGTAATTTTGCATGGGCTGCGACCCGTGCCTATAAATAGGTGAACAGTATTCTCGTACTGTTCACGCTGACTTGGCATTTGCTTTTGCGTCATTCTTGTACCCTTGGTTTCCTTCGAGCCGAAGGTACATTTATAATTTGTTAATGTTAATACAGTAACGCAAATAAAAATAAGTTAATAACAATGTTTAAAATGTTTATATTATTTTTCGTATCTTGTGTATGAATCCTTCTCCATCATTTATTGTGCTTATGAAGGCTTGTCTTTCATAACCTTCGTCCGGGATTCATTATATCCGAAGGGAGATAATGCTTTGAAGGGCGAAGGACTTTAACATTTAACACTTTTCATGTTGCCTTGTTCTTAACTCTTAGCATTTGAGAACAAGTCCCCAACACCCCAAGTCAGCTGCCTGTGAAGGCCATATCTCTATGTTTCGTATTCCGCACTTTGATCACGTTAATGACAATGTTATGTTAATGACTCTGTGGATGTCTTGAACATCTTGATATAATAAAGTACCTTTTCCACTATATATTTCGAGCAATGTGTGATGATATCCAACTATGTAATCGATGTGTATGTGAGTTTCTGATCCTGGCACGTACATGGTTCACATTCGGTTTGCCTTCCAAAACCGGGTGTGACAATGAGCCTCAATCGTAAGTGAGCTCATACACACTTTTCCCCACACTTGCTAAGAAATGATTGTATAAGAGCTCACTTGAAATGGAAATGGGCTTAAACATTTCCTATAATTGATTTTGGTGTTTGATGTCCACCACAAACCACATGGACTAACTAGTTTTCCTAATTGTCATTTATCTCAGGTGCATAAAGTTCAACAAACACTACAAGAAACTGGTTAAAGAACGTGGGTGAAAAACCGTCGAACTTAATGTAATAGGCCGTCGAACTTACCATAAGAACGTGGGTTTACCCACGAACATAGCCGACGGCGATTTTTGGACGAACTTAAAGAAGTAAGTTCGACGGCCCCCATGTTCTTAAGGTTAAGAACGTGGGTACCGTCGAACTTAAGGTTAAGAACGTGGGTACCGTCGAACTTAAGGTTAAGAACGTGGGTTTTTAAGTTCGACGGGGGCCGTCGAATTTTTTTCCATAAGTTCGACGGCACCCACGTTCTTAACCTTAAGTTCGACGGGGCCACGTGGCCGTCGAACTTATCGGTCGTGCCTGGGTCGGTGAGGGCTGCCCATTAAGTTCGACGGCACCCACGTTCTTAACCTTAAGAACGTGGGTACCCACGTTCTTAACCCTTTTCCAGAAAAAAATAAAAAATACAGAAATGTAAAATTAGACACTCATAATATCACATGCAACACAGAATATCACATAGAATACAGATTTCAAACACATTGATATATGTTCATATCACAAATTCACATAAGTCCAAATACATAAGTTCGCAAATTGACATAAGTCCAAATACATAAGTTCACATCCATAGTACACATTTTTAGTTCACAAGTTCAAACATGTACCAACATATAATGCATTCATATCACATTTGCTATGATAGTACGATATTTACATTGAACTTCTATTAAGTCGACTTATCACTCTTTCTAATCTAACTAAAATGAAAAGTGAAGCAATCATTCCAATTCCCTCGCATCCTTTTAGGCAGGTTTTTGTTAGTTCCAACCTGAAATCAAAATGGAAATTTAATGTTTAGAATAAGTACATTAGCCTATATAAACACACATAAATGAACATTTGAACTATATAGGACAAAAGATTTATCTCCTAGACCATTCTTCCTCACTGATACAAAGTATTGTTTTCAAGAATTAATTTTTTTAGCACTGTTAAAGACTTCTAAGCATGCAAAATATTACTTTATGTACCAACTCTCAGAAGCTCATCACATAGACCAATGATTGGGAGAAACAAATATTATGGAGGGGTAAAACAAATATTATGCAATGATTTGGTAAACAAGGCATTCATAGAAAAAGTAACATGAATTGGCGTAGAAAGAATTTGAGCACTAACAAAAAATACTAGTTTGTGTTATCACAAAAATAACAAGGATCTATATAAAGAACACTATTCAAGTTATCCACAATGCAGACAAAGATGCATTGTTTCTATGCAGCAAGGTGGCATGCTTTTTTGATAAAAAATATCGAGTGTACATTAACTCAAAGGAATTAGAAATCACAGGTGTATGTGTTGTACATGCATGTATCAATATTTTACATGTGTACAAATGTTTATGCGGTAGCATATATAGACATGGATATGTTATGATATGATATAAAACATGGGTTGTGTTTTTAGCTGGCACAAGAATGGAGGCTATAACAACTAATTAGAAAAATCACAAGGTAGATGGCACATTTGAATACTCAGACTCTACGGGTAAGTGATTGTAACACCCTAAATCCATCACCTAAAAGCAATCTGGTTAATTTATTAGTTTCCAATAGAAAGGACTACTGCAGTTGCATCAGCAAAACTGACTAATGCAATTGCAAACTCAATACATTACCACTTTTAATGTTACACAGGAAGCAGCACAAAAGAAGTACTGCAGTTTGTTTTCCTACGCAAAAATGAGAAAAATGTTGTGTGCGCTTACGGCAGCTTCGATATTCGCTGGGCACTGGTCATTCAAACTAGAGAGCATTGAAATGATTCTCATAACTATACTTTCAACCTGCATTATAAAAGCACACTAATAAATGATTTAAAAAATATAACTCTTTTATGCAATGAGATCATAAACAGATATACATAAGACCCAATTGATCTGTAGTAACAAGAGACATAATGTATAGGGCATTAAAAACTTCAACATATATTGCAAGAAATACCTTCTAGTTTAGTTGCTCGTTCGACTCTTTCAGTGAAAGGTACTCCATGGTCACCACGTCCTTCTCCTGCATGCGTAGTATATATATACAAATAATTAAACAATAGCATGGAGATGGATATCACCATCACCTGACAGCGGAGAATGGTCACATGTGAGCTCGCCTGCAGCAGTATGATGCATAATAGCATAAGTGTACTCCATCTTGAGAGGCGGCTATGCTTGCTTACTCGGGGATGTTGACACTGAAATGGACATATTGATCTTCGTGGTATGGTGAGTTTTTTTCTTGATTCCTGCAAGATAGATACATCACAATTTAGGTAAACATTCAAGTCCCCACAATGTGTTCAATTCACATTTGGCAGTTCACCTAGATGCCAGATAAATTTCCAAGTCATAACACACACGTAGGAGAATTTGATTGCTCGATCGATTCATAATTTTGTTAGTTCCTCGGACGAAAATAATCTCTACCATCGCTATGTTCCAGAAAACGTTTGGACTAATCGTTCCATAGACGCATAATAGCAGTGTTACAATCTGTAATTAAAGAGATATTGCACCGACAAAATAGAACAAAAGTGCGCACAATAAGTTACCTTTTCCTCTCAGAACTACATTTTCACCAGGTTAAGTAGCGTACTTGACCTGTGAGAAAATAGCAAGGTCAATGAAATTATCAAATATAGAGAGAATGAATGATGAAAGTTAGCTATGTGACAAACATACCTTTAGCACCATATGGGGCGCTCCATGAAATACACATTCAAAATGAAATAAGCTTCCATAGAAGACGAGTTCTTCTATAGGTTCAATGACTTATAGTTTGCATATATAGCAATGCAACATTATGCATAGATCTAATTGTAAAACTAGTGGAATCACTGGAAGATCGGTGGAGAATATAAAGGTTCAAAATCAACAGACAGAGAATATATGAATGGAAGATCAATGCAACATTTTGCGTAGACCTCATTGTAGAACTGGTTAAATTAGGGGAAGATGGGTGCAGATTATAATCTGAATATCTGAATGTGAGATCATTCAAATACACTGATGGCCTTCGTATAGTAGTTTGTTGCTGCTATTTGGTTTTCATAATAAGGCAATGCAGTTCTGAAAAAGAAATACTACCATTACTTAATGCATATCTTTCTATATTTTATTTGAGATCTTTTCTTATAGCTTCATAGTTTAAGTTGAGAATCATTGTTAATGCCACCGTATACGCTCACGTGCTATTCTAGAGAACACCAGAACCAAGTCTAATATGGCTAAATCTGGACAGAAGGTAAAGATAAGTAGTGTGCAGAGAAGAGTGAACATGAATCCTCCCTGCTCGACATGACACCCCATAGGTTTTACAACAGTTTTAGGCCCTATTTGGAAGCCTGGTATTTGGTCCAAAATTGTAAATTACCTGTCTGACGACTCCGCTGAACAGATCTAAAATTACGTATTTGGAGGAACATTGAGCACATTAAATTTACTTACATGTTAGTGTAAAATATTTGTAAAATAAAGCATACCTTCTACAACCCGTGCCTATAAATAGGTGATTAAATTACTATAGAGTTGTTGTCATAGGCAAAGGACCTAGATGTAATTTTGCATGGGCTGCGACCCGTGCCTATAAATAGGTGAACAGTATTCTCGTACTGTTCACGCTGACTTGGCATTTGCTTTTGCGTCATTCTTGTACCCTTGGTTTCCTTCGAGCCGAAGGTACATTTATAATTTGTTAATGTTAATACAGTAACGCAAATAAAAATAAGTTAATAACAATGTTTAAAATGTTTATATTATTTTTCGTATCTTGTGTATGAATCCTTCTCCATCATTTATTGTGCTTATGAAGGCTTGTCTTTCATAACCTTCGTCCGGGATTCATTATATCCGAAGGGAGATAATGCTTTGAAGGGCGAAGGACTTTAACATTTAACACTTTTCATGTTGCCTTGTTCTTAACTCTTAGCATTTGAGAACAAGTCCCCAACACCCCAAGTCAGCTGCCTGTGAAGGCCATATCTCTACGTTTCGTATTCCGCACTTTGATCACGTTAATGACAATGTTATGTTAATGACTCTGTGGATGTCTTGAACATCTTGATATAATAAAGTACCTTTTCCACTATATATTTCGAGCAATGTGTGATGATATCCAACTATGTAATCGATGTGTATGTGAGTTTCTGATCCTCGCACGTACATGGTTCACATTCGGTTTGCCTTCCAAAACCGGGTGTGACAATGAGCCTCAATCGTAAGTGAGCTCATACACACTTTTCCCCACACTTGCTAAGAAATGATTGTATAAGAGCTCACTTGAAATGGAAATGGGCTTAAACATTTCCTATAATTGATTTTGGTGTTTGATGTCCACCACAAACCACATGGACTAACTAGTTTTCCTAATTGTCATTTATCTCAGGTGCATAAAGTTCAACAAAAACCAACAAAGAAAATGAGTTAGGGAACTCTACAAAGTTTGGAGCAAAAGACAAGAATAGGTGCTGCTAGTGTCGCACTGGACACTGTCCAGTGTGCACCGGACACTGTCTGGTGCCCAGGCCAAGGCACCCACGAACTGGCCGCTCAAGGATTTTTCCCAGAGTCACTCCGCTATAATTCACCAGACATGTCTGATGAGCCAATGGAGCAACGGTCAACTGCGCCCAACAGTCGACTGCGGTGAACAATGCACAGTGCACAGTGCAGAAGTCAGAACTGCGAAGTGAGAACGCACCGGACTGTCCGGTGCCACAAGAAGACAAAGGACTTCAACGGTCAACCGCTCCAAACCCCAACTGTCAGCTGACGTGGCACGCACCGGACAATGACCAGTGCCATGTCCAGTGCACCACTGGACTGTCCAGTGTGCCATCGACAACAACGGCTAGAATAGTGGTTGGGGCTATAAATACCCCCCAACCACCACCATTCAAGCCATCCAAGTTTTCAGCCCTTCACATTCAATACAAGAGCAAAAGCCTACACTCCAAGACAGAATCAAAAGATCAAATCCTCTCTAAGCCTCAAAATCAACTCTATTGCTTAGTGACTTGAGAGAGGGTGTTTTGTGTTTCTTTTGTTGCTCTTGTTGCTTGGATTGGTTTCTTCTTCTCACTCTAAACTTCTATGTGCTTTGTAAAGCTAGCAAGAGACACCTAAGTGTGTGGTGATCCTTGCGAGGTCTTAGTGACCCAAGTAATTAAGGAGAAGCACTCGACCAGTCTGTGTGACTGATTGAGAGAGGGAAAGGGTTGGAATAGACCAGGCCTTTGTGGCCTCCTCAATGGGGACTAGGTTCTTTGGAACTGAACCTCGGTAAACAAATCATTGTGTTCATTTATGTTGATCTCCACTCGATTTTTCCCCTCTCCTCTCTCTCTAAAGTTCCCTTCCTCATATTAGTTTGAGTTTGCTCCCAAGGTTATCTGTATTGATTGAGCAACTCATAGCAAGGAGAACTATCTTCCGCACTCCAAATTATTTCTAACACTAACCCTGGGAATAGTGCATGTTCAAAGTTTATAAATTTTAGGTTTCGCCTATTCACCCTTGCCTCTAGGCAACTTTCAATTGGTATCAGAGCTCGGTGCTTCATTAGAGTCTAACAACTCAAAGTGATGTCGGGAGAACACGCCAAGAGAGAGATGGTCACCGACAAAAAGCCCGAAGGCTCGGGAAGTAAGAACGATGAACGAACTCCATCAAAGGAGGCCAACAATAAGCACAAGGAGGAATCTGCTTTCTCCATGAAGTCACATAGGAAGGGTGACAAGAAGAAAAAAAATGAAGAAGGTGGACTACTACAAGACCTACTCTTCATCAGCTTCCACATCCGGCGCCGAGTCTACCACTTCAAGGCGCCAAGAGCGCAAGAAGTATAGTAAGATACATCTACGCTATTCTCACATTCCAAAACGCGCTCCTCTACTTTCCGTACCCCTAGGCAAGCCACCATATTTTGATGGTGAAGATTATTGTATGTGGAGTGATAAAATGAGGCATCATCTTACCTCACTCCACGAAAGCATATGGGATATTGTTGAGTTTGGAGCGCATGCACCACAGGTGGGCGACGAGGATTATGACTCCAATGAGGCTGCCCAAATAAGGCATTTTAATTCCCAAACAACTTCTATACTCCTCGCCTCCTTGTGTCGAGAGGAGTATAATAAGGTGCAAGGGTTGAAAACTGCCAAAGAAATTTGGGATGTCCTCAAAATGGCGCATGAAGGGGACGAGGTGATCAAGATCAACAAGCGCAAAACGATCGAGGGAGAGCTCGGTCGATTCGTCCTTAACAAAGAAGAGGAGCCACAAGCAACATACAACCGGCTCAAGACAATGGTCAACCAAGTGTGCAACCTCGGGAGCACCAAGTGGGATGACCATGAAATGGTCAAGATTATACTTAGATCTCTTATTTTTTGTAATCCCACTCAAGTGCAACTAATCCATGGAGATCCAAGGTATATACAGATGTTTCCTGAAGAGGTTATTGGCAAGTTTGTGAGCTTTGAACTAATGATCAAAGACTCCAAACACATTATCAACTTGGAGAAATGTAATACCCAAAATTGTAAAACATAATATAAGAGTGGACCCTCTTGATTGTTTTGCCATCCAATCCTCATTTCATGGGGATAATAATATTTAAGGGAATTAAATAAGGCACCCTCATATAAAAGTATACTAATTGAGTTTAGAATTTGAAGTTAACGCAAAAGTACAATTTAGGAAATTGGGATTTAGCCCTAAATTTAAATTCGGATTTGAAAATAAGAAAGAGAGAAATATTATGAAATACAAAACAAAAACTTATAAATTTCAAACTATGTTCAAACTGAAAATTTAAGGTGAAGATAAATGTGTCATAAAAAACTTGAATTAAATCCTTGGATTTGGAATTTAAAACTGAAAAGAAAAAGAAATAGAGAAAAAGAAAAGAAAGGAAATTAAAAAGAAGAGAAACCACCTACCTGGGCCGATTTCTCTCCCTGGCGGCCCATTTAACTGTTTCGTGCAGCCCACCCCGCTCGTCAGCAAGCTCCTTCCACGCGCCAAACCCTAGCCGCCGTTCTCGTGTGAGTCTCTATCACGTGGGACCCCCGTGTCATCTTCAGTTCCCTACGCGCCTTGCCCGCAGAGGTTTCTAGACGGGCCCGCTGGCTAGTCGCCCGCGCGCGCCGCACATATCAAACTCGTGACACCGTCTGGTGGGACCATCCAATCAACTCTATCCCTCTCCTCTCAACCACTTCCTCGGATGCTCGGCTGAAAACTCGCTGGAAGACTCGGCAACGGACCGCGCGGGGCCCATCACGACCGCACCTCCCATGCGGTATAAAACCCCTCCTCGCAGTGTTCCAACCCCCCCTCCCCGCTTCATCCTTCTTGCCCTCATATCATCCCTAGCGGTCGCGCCGTGCCGTCGACCTTGGGCCACCCCATTCCAGTGCCTTCCGTCCGCCACGACGTTGCACCAACCACCCCTAAACATGTGAATCACCGCCTAGCCTCACTCCGTCGGTATCGCCGCACCCGTACTACTTCAGAATTGTCGGGGACCTAGCCGTCGGTCACCTGTTTGCCGCACCAGTTCGCATCGTGGGTAGACTGCATCTCTCCTCGCGTCGCGTGGCAAAAACTTCGCGTTGTCCTCGTCCGGCCTCGTCCGTGCCTCGTCGTCGGTGAGTCTTCCTCATGTCGTGCTCGCTTTGAACTACACATAAGCCATCCTCGGGACGTAGGTTGTAGCGAACACTCGATCGTGGGCAGGTTGTGCCGTGTGGCAAAGGCGCTGTCGTGGCTGTCCATCGTCGTCGCTGGGTGCCAGCCTGGGAATGGCGAAGGCAGGGAGTTTGGGGAGAAGATGGGTTTGCGCCGTTTAATCGTGGCTTGAATGGCGAGCTTGGAGCTGTTCGCTGCCGCGTCTATGGTGCTCGGCCACGGCGGGTTAGCTGGAGAAAGTAATGAGAGAAGAGGGAGAGAACCGGTGTGGTTGAAGGCGACACCTGGGACGTTGATTTTATGATTAACGACCACGATTAGAACTACTGACCCCTTTGGCCAGATTAAATCCTGGGCGTGGGGATCAGATCTGGCGGTCGGAATCGGGTGCTGGCGTGGGTGGCGTTGATCCGTTGATCCCTGATTGGACGACCTAGATAGTGTACCGATTCGATTCTAATCAGAGCCGCGCGTGTCGACTCTCTCATGATTAATTATGGAACTTAAACTCAATTTGTCATATGCATTGCATGGGATTTATTATTAATTTTGTTCTATTATTATTATTTATTATGGTTTGGTATTTACTTACACTTAGCAACTACTAATAAAATTTTGACCAACTTATAAAAGCAATGCTCAGCTTTAACCTTTATATTGTTGATCAGCCTTACACATCACATGAACTCCCACCTTTGGTGAGTTCATACACATTATTCCCCACAACTTGTTGAGCGATGAACATGTGTGAGCTCACCCTTGCTGTCTCACCCCCCCCCCACAGGTCAAGAACAGGTGGTTCAAGAGGAGCCACACATCGAGGAGTTCGATTCGGTCTAGGTGGCGTCTCTCAGTTGACTTTCTGGCGCCAAGGATGGATTTTAGATCCTTTTATATTTATCTTTTATTTTGTAAGACTTACGCTATGTAATAAATACCTTGATTATTGTGACATTTATCTCTATACACTCTGTTATTATATATGTTGTCTTCTTTGGGGCATGTATGAGATGCACCCGGCTTTGTCCCTTAAAACCGGGTGTGACAAGAAAGGCGCCACCTCCACACCCGATGTGCAACCCGTTGCATTCAAATCAATAGAAGGAATGAAGTAAGAGTCTACACCAAGTAGACTTCCAATTGATGCCTCCAAGCTTGACAATGAGAAGATGGTTCTTATCATTAAGAGCTTCTGGCAAATCCTCAAGCAAAGGAAGGGGAAGGAAAACAAACCCTGCTCCAAGAGAGTTTGCTATAGGTGTGGTAAGTCCGGTTACTTTATTGCTAAATGTCTATATACAAGTGATAGTGATAGGGACGACGATAAGAAAGGGAAGAAGAAGATGGAGAAGAAGAGATACTACAAGAAGGGTGGTGAGGCGCATGTGAGGCAGGAATGGGAATCCAACAAGAGCTCTACTGAATCCTCCTCCGACGAGGACGCCGCCACCATAGCCATCAACAAAGGCCTTCTCTTCCCCAATGTCGGCCACAAATGCCTCATGGCTTAGGACGACAAGAAGAAGAAGGTACATTCTAGAGACACCCCCAAATACACTACTTCCGATGATGAGGGTAGCTCTAGTGATTGTTGGGGGCCTTCTTCTTCCGAAGGTCCTCAAAAACATAATTAACCATTTATTTTTAGCATAAGCTATTACAGGAAACTTCATCTTCAAGATACAAGCTTCTCCATTATGATGAAAGCACGAAAGATGAAGACATCCAAAGAGGATAAGATTAAACGCCAAAGCTATGACCAGATGGACAGATTCGGCTCGCAATGAAGGTGATGAATAATAATGATGATCGAAAGAGGAAAAGACTACTTAGTCCTTAATAACTTGTATTACGATCATGTGTTAATGTTGAGGACATAAATATACTTTTGCTCGAGCTGCGTCTTGTGCCTATAAATAGATGAACAGTAACACCGTAATATTCACGCTGGATTGTAATCACTCTCCCGCATTCTCGCCTTCGAGCAAGCCAAAGGTACAAATGTAATATCAATTCTGTTGAATATTCATTTACATTTTATGGAACATGAGTAAATGAATTAATGAAGATCCAGACTTCATCTTTATCCTTTTACATTCCTATTCATATAATATATAATGAATGTCTATCTTTTGTAATCTTCGTCTGATGAGTAGACGAAGATCCTTAATCCTTAACGATTGTGTTTCCTTGTTCTTGATTCTGAAGCATTTGAGAATGAGTGACCAACATTGGCGGACACCTCCGGTGAACCTGTACGACCACCTTCGGCAAACATCCACCTTCGTCATGCCGCCGAAGAAGACAACAGTGCTAGGGGCTGCTTTGCAACCACTGGACACAAATTAGGACACGCTCTCTGTTGGGGGCCTTCGGCTTCCGAAGGTCCTCAAAAACATGATTTAACAATGTTTTCCAAGTAAAATGTGTGAGCAGGTATCTTCGGAATTGGATTACGAGTATATAAGATTATGGCCAAGACGAAGCTTGAGTGGGACGGAAGGCGATTGTGACGAAGGAAAAGATCATTACGAAGCTATGCGCAGATAAGCTTCGACATGACAGTAGAAAAGGGGAACCGACTTAAAGATGAAAAGCCGAATCAGACCCTGAAGAATTATTGTAAAGTTATTGATAAATATAAAGGGCACTAATGTAATTTTACACGGGCTGCGTCCAGTGCCTATAAATAGATGAACAGTACTCCCGTACTGTTCACTCTGACTTGGCATTCGCTTTTGGCGTCACACTTGTATTCTCACTCCTTCAAGCCGAAGGTACATTTGTAATCTAATATTGTTTGTACAAATAATAAAAATGAAAATAGATTAATAATAATGTTTACAAAAGATTATATTACTTTTTGTACTTTGTATGAATGTTCTTCATCTCTCATCATGGTCATGAAGGCATGTTTTTCATAACCTTCGTCCTAGATTCATTATATCCGAAGGGAAATAATGACCCGAAGGACGAAGGGCTTTTGACATTTAACATTTTATGTTGCCTTGTTCTTGATTCATAGCATTTGAGAACAAGTCCCCAACATTGGCGCCCACCTCCGGTGAACTCACTTCCATTTCTTGAGCTTTGAATACCTTCGGCAAGCATCACCTTCGTCATGCCGCCGAAAAAAGTTTCAGCAACAGGGGCTGCCACTCTGCAGCCGTTGGTCCCCAATCAGGACGTCCTTTCCCTCATGGATGCCCGAAGCCAAAAGAGGAAGGCCGCTAGTCCAACGCCTCCGGAGGACGACTTGGACCAGGAGATCCAAAACCTGGAGATCCTTCAGCAGCAGGTGCAGCGAAAAAAGGAGAAGATGGCTCGTCTAGCTGATCTTCAGAGACAGATAGATGAAGCTTCGGAAGAGGTTCGTCATCTTGTTCAAGATGATCAGAACCGAAGGCCTCCGCGCAGAGAGCTTCATCAAGAAGGCTTTTACAATGAGGACGACTGGTATGAAGATTTCCATCAGGGAAATTTTGCTTTCGATGATGCTTCTCCTCTCTCAACAGAATTGCAGGCTACACCATGGCCACAGTCTTATAAGCCACCTCAGCTCCCCATGTACGACGGTCATACAGACCCGAAGCAATTTCTGATGAGCTATGAAGCAACTATATCTTCGTATGGTGGTAATACTGCAGTCATGGCAAAGTCTTTTGTCATGGCCGTCAAGAGTGTCGCTCAGACCTGGTACTCCTCTCTCCGGTCAGGGACAATCACCTCTTGGCAAAAGCTGAAGGATATGTTGATAACTAGCTTCCAAGGATTTCAGACAAAGCCAGTTACCGCTCAGGCTCTCTTCCAGTGTACCCAGGACCATGAAGAATATCTTCAGGCGTATGTCCGAAGGTTTCTGCGCCTGAGGGCACAAGCGCCAACAGTGCCCAATGAAATTGTCATTGAGGCCATGATTAAGGGACTTCGGCCGGGACCCTCAGCACAATACTTTGCCAGGAAGCCACCACAAACTTTGGAGAAGCTACTCCAAAAAATGGACGAGTACATCCGAGCTGACAATGATTTCCGCAAGAGAAGGGAGGAGACATTCAGGTTCTCTAAGATGGCCAGGGGCTTCGGAGGAAGATTTCATCCGAGGCATGTCAGGTCAATTCATAACTCCACTCAAAGTGATGATCGAGGGAGCCAGCAGCAAAGGCCACAATACTCTTCACAAGCTTCGGGGCAGCAGCAAAGTTCTTTTCGGCCGTCAGCGCCAAGGGGCAGAGGCGCCAGGGGCTTCAGGGGAAGGTTTGGAGATCAGCCAAGAAAAATTTACTGCCTATTCTGTGGTGAAGACAAGGGCCATACCACCAGGATGTGCCATGTTACCATCCAGAAGAAGAAGGAGATAGCAGAAGCAGCAGCGCAACAAAGTCAGCCGAAGCAGGTCATGCATACTGCTTCGTATCATTCGCCTTATATTCCAGAATATGTAGGCAACCACCCTGCAGCTTCTGTTGCTTCGGCAAGCCAACCCCAAGCATCTTGGCAGCAGCCTCCACCACCACCGCCGACGCAGCGAGGACAGCAGCCAGAAGGGAGTCAGCACAATAACCTTCAGAGAGACTTCAGAGAGGAGTCCGAAGCTCGCACAGTCAATAGCACTGTGCCAGAGTCGAAGCACATTTATTGATAAATATCCTACCTCAACTGCAGTTTTTTCGCATTTTTACATTTCAGTATTACCTTTTTGTTAATAAGGAACAATTATGAGAGGTTTAAGTGTCTTTTATCGTTTTTCAATTTCTTGTAACACTTTCGTCTTTTACCATAATAAAAATATGTCCTTTCCATAGGCTTGAGTTGCCGAAGCATACGAGTTTATGGTGGCATGAATGACCTTTGTATTATCAAAAATTTGTTTTAACGGACACAGTGCAAATTGTTCAAAACAGTGAAAAGTCGTTCCTAAGGTTGCGCAGTGTAAGTTTTCTGAACCTACAGCGAAAAATAAATGCTGATTCCGCTGAAAGTAAAAGGCGAAGAAGCTCCTAAGGGAGGCTTACAGCGAAAAATAAACGCTGATTCCGCTGAAAGTAAAAGGCGAAGAAGCTCCTAAGGGAGGCTTACAGCGAAAAATAAGCGCTGATTCCGCTGAAAGTAAAAGGCGAAGAAGCTCCTAAGGGAGGCTTACAGCGAAAAATAAACGCTGATTCCGCTGAAAGTAAAAGGCGAAGAAGCTCCTAAGGGAGGCTTACAGCAAAAAGTCAGCGCTGATATAAAAAGTATGTGTGCTCTATTACAGGGACATGTATCTGCAGCACAAATATCATTTTGCATAACATAACATCATCACATCATTTTTGCATAACATAAGCATCATACAACATATTGCATGTGGAACAAGAAGGGGATACAGTGTTGATCTTCGGAGAATATTTTGAAAAAGAGAAAATCGTGCTAAGGCACAAGATAAATCGAGACGAAGTGTAGCTTCATTGGAGAGGCAACACAAAACTTTTTTATAACTTCGGAGAATATTTCACGATGCTCGGATAATCTTCATCAGAGAAGTATGCAAAACTTTGTGATATAGAAAAGATTTTCTTCACGAAGCATGAAAAGAAGGGAAGGTGTTTTTTCGCCGAAGGCTCAAAAAATGGTATGTATGCACAATTTCATGCATCGTAAAGAATTAAATTATAAATAGATTATATATTACATTCAAAGTTACAATATATTACACATGTTATGTTCCAAATATTTCTACAATAGCGTTTAATCCTCCTTGAGAACTATCTCTGCAGCTTCGTTCAGTAGCTGGTCGACAACCTTGTCCATAATGGCTTCGGCCATTTTTCTAATTTCATCGTCCCCCTTCGGGTGGGGGCCCGGAGATGCCTCAGCAGGTTCTGAGGGAAGAGAAGATACGGCTATATTACTATTACAAACCACGAACAAAGTCTGGAATTAAAAATTACAACACAATAAAAACCACTAATTAATACCTATTTGCCCTTCGGGCTCTGTACTTTTCTCGGCAGCTTCTGTCACCTTCCTAGCATCGTGGACGCCTTTTTCACTCTTTTGAATAATTTCTTGCGCCATTTCTCGGCTGCCGTTGTCCCAGATATCAGTGAAGAATTTTCCGCCAACCATGCTTGCTTCGGCTGAGGGGTCTTTGATGTCTTCGGAGGACAAGGCAGCTTCGGACTGCGCTAAGGATTTCACATGCTCGCAACCTCTCCTCTCTAAAACAGTAGCAATTCCTCTAGCACCCGAAAAAGCGCATATGTCACCACGGCTATTCAGGATTTCCTTGAAGGCCTCTGCTTCGTGACTGATCCATTCCATCGGACCTTCGGGATTGCACCTTGAGAAATTCTCTTCGCTAGAGAATGCGCCAACGTTGGCGAAGCTAGATTTTATCTTTTTAACGCATTCTATAGATTTAACATAGCATCTTCTCTGGGATGCACGAAGCTCTTTAACATTTATTTCTAAATGATTGGCCCATTGATCACTAAGCTCTCGTTTTGTCTCTTCAAGTATACGTTCCTCTTTAGCTCTAGCTAGCTGCTTCTGAAGATCCTTTATCTCACGTTTTTGGGCTTCAGCCTGGGCCTTTGAGGCAGCTTCGTCCTCTTTTATCTTGTCCACCAATGTAAGCAGAATTTTATCCTTTTCCAGAGCTTCGTTTCTCAGCTTAATGACCTCTGATCTTAGGTTGTTGAAAGCAATATCATAGCTCTCGTCTTCAGCATTCTTTTGCGCTCTTAACGCGTTGCTTAGTATTAAACCCTATATGTAAAAGAGTTGGCATAAGAATAAAAGAATAATTTACAAATTATAAAATTTCCAAGCACCTAGTTCTCATACCTTCAGGCTATTGTATGCAAGGCTATCCGCAAGATCCTCCTTCGTCATAGCGCATAATCCAGCTTCAAGCTTCGGAAACCCCATACTCCTAGCCATCTCCCGGCAGACGGATAATTCTTTGTTGTCAGGAAGGCAGTATAGGAAGTCATCTTCGTCTGTCCCATTGAACACTAGTGCCCCCTTCGGGTATTTCAATTCTCTAGCATAGTGACTAGCTTCATAAATCTCTTCTTCAGATAGTTTTTTCCCCGAAGCATGACGCACAATGTAATCTTGTATATTGGAAGGTGCTTCGGGGGCAGCAGTATCAATTTCTTCAACCGAAATTGGCTCTGACATTTTTATTTTTTCAGTTTCCAATGCTGCCTTTGTAACCTTTGTTTCTTCGGTTTCCAAAGGTTGTTCCTTGGAGGGCTCTGAAGGCCCAGTTTCAGCTTCAAGTTGTTGCTTCAAAGTTTCAGCAACAAAGGCTTCAGTAGACACTTCAGAAGTTCCAATGGTTTTCTTTGGTGTTATGCTCGAAGATTTAATTGCCTCCAAAACATCTAACACATTAACCATCCTTTTTCTTTTCGGGGTCACTATTGGACCCCTCTGGCTTTTTTCTGACTCAATCTTTGCTAAAGGATTTAAAATTTCTAATGTTTCCGCTTCTTCAGTCTTTGTTTTTTCTATTTTTTCTGTTGCTGGCTCTTCGGCCAACTGTTTGATTTCTGGCAACAGCGTTGATTTTTTAGCTTCGGTGGCCGAAGAGGTCTCACCGGCGAACTCAGGCACTATGGCCAGTTCAATATAACGTGGCCGGTGTGTGAGAACTTTTACCCTTTTCCTCTTTGGCGCCGGCTCACTAGGAGCGGCTGAAGTAGTTTCCTTCGCAGAGGAAGTATTCTTTCTTTTTTGACCACGCACTGGATAGTGGTAGTCGGGGTACACGAACCCAATGGCGTCAAACACTCGGTTCAGTCTCTTCTTTTTTCGGCCTCCGAAGGCTGCTGACAATGCAGTATCTTCGGCCTTTGAATATACCCCAAGTAGTTCATCACTTACAGTTTCAATGCTTTTTAGCCAGTCATCATCTGGCTCAACGAATTTATCTCCGAACTTAAAAGTGTACTTCAGCCTGACTAGACCACCTTCGTCAGCCTCTTTAATGGTCTCCTGCGGCATTTCCCATTTTTCCACAAGCGGCCATACTCTGAAGGCAATATGTTCCTGGACCAAGTCCCTTGTCCCAATAAAAGAGCAAACAACTCCGAAGGCTCTCTGGCATTCTTCGGCTAATTCATTCATTTCCACCTTCGGCCTCCGCAGGCCGAAGCGTTGCCAGATAGGACGCATAATGATCTTCTTTATATCTTCTCGTGATATCAAGTCATTCTTCACGTAAAACCATTCCGTCATCCAGTCGCCAGGCCACCTTTTTCGAAAGGTTGGCACTGGGCAGCTTGACCCAGACCGGGAGCCGAAGTTGTAGCACCCAAAATTGTTGTGATATTGTTCCTTACCCCAGGGTTTTGTCTCGTATATCAATTCGTGTATGTTGCAGAAACTTTTCGCATCAGGTTCCAGGCCTTGGCTTCTAACGGCCCACACGAAGATATTCATCCTTATGATCGCTTCGGGGGTAAGTTGGTGAAGGTAGATTTCAAATATCTTCAGCATCTCTACAACAAAGCTGCTTAGGGGAAATCGTAGTCCAGCTTTCAAGAAGCTTCGAAATATTACGACTTCATTTTCCTCAGGAGTTGGACAAGTCTTCTCTCCTTCGTCGGCCCTCACAATGGACAAGTCCCGGAAATACCTTCCCCTCATGTTGACAAGATGAGTTTCTTTAATACTTGATTTGCCGAAAACCGCATGGCTTGGTCGCCAGGGTCGATCTTCGGAGTCTTCGCCTCCACTATCCACATCATAGCTGTCACTGTCGCTAGTATCTTTAGATAAACTATCCAAGATTTCTTTAGTAATCTTCTCTGTATTAGTCTTCGACATTGATTGAAGAAAACCCAGATGCATCTCCTCAGAAAGACTTAGCTTCGAATCACCCGAATCACCAACAACTTTTTTACCTTCAGACATCTTTGCAAACGCTAAAAAGTGCTCTCTAAACCGAAGCTTTAAAATCTAAAAGGCCAAGCAAGTGTTGTTGCGCGTAGGCTAAAGGTTGGGTGAGTAAAAACGGTTGACAAGAGAGTGTACCAAATGACTCGGGATGAGCTCTTATTTATACGCCCAGAGCGTTGAAAACTGGAGGGTCCCGCTTGTCAAAGACTGGTTGCTATTCTAGCAAAGGGAAGGTGTTTTTTCGGACCTTCGGCTTAAGGCCTTCGTCCATATCACAATATAAATTTATCAGTACAACAAATTAATATTGCGAGGGGCTACTGTTGGGGGCCTTCGGCTTCCGAAGGTCCTCAAAAACATGATTTAACAATGTTTTCCAAGTAAAATGTGTGAGCAGGTATCTTCGGAATTGGATTACGAGTATATAAGATTATGGCCAAGACGAAGCTTGAGTGGGACGGAAGGCGATTGTGATGAAGGAAAAGATCATTACGAAGCTATGCGCAGATAAGCTTCGGCATGACAGTAGAAAAGGGGAACCGACTTAAAGATGAAAAGCCGAATCAGACCCTGAAGAATTATTGTAAAGTTATTGATAAATATAAAGGGCACTAATGTAATTTTACACGGGCTCCGTCCCGTGCCTATAAATAGATGAACAGTACTCCCGTACTGTTCACGCTGACTTGGCATTCGCTTTTGGCGTCTCACTTGTATTCTCACTCCTTCAAGCCGAAGGTACATTTGTAATCTAATATTGTTTGTACAAATAATAAAAATGAAAATAGATTAATAATAATGTTTACAAAAGATTATATTACTTTCTGTACTTTGTATGAATGTTCTTCATCTCTCATCATGGTCATGAAGGCATGTTTTTCATAACCTTCGTCCTAGATTCATTATATCCGAAGGGAAATAATGACCCGAAGGACGAAGGGCTTTTGACATTTAACATTTTATGTTGCCTTGTTCTTGATTCATAGCATTTGAGAACAAGTCCCCAACACTCTCCTTGCGAGAAGCTAAGAGCCAGAAGAGAAAGGCTACTAGCCCATCACTTCATGAGGAGGAGCATGACCAGGAGATCAGAGACTTAGAAGCAATTCCCCAGCAAGTACAGAGGAAAAAGGAAAAATGCTTCTACTGGCCGATCTCCAGAAGAAGATTGACAAAGCAGCTGAGGAGATGCGTCATCACACTCAAGATGACCAAGACCGAAGGCCTCAACACTGGGAGCTTCGTTAAGAAAGCCCAATCAACGAAGATGAATGGTACGACGATTTTGATCATGGTAACTTTGCTTTCGATGATGCTTCTCCTCTGGCAGCAGAATTGCAGGCTACCCCATGGCCACCATCCTACAAGTCACCTCAGTTACCCATGTATGATGGGCACTCAGATCCAAACTAATTCCTGATGAGCTACGAGGCGACAATATCCTCGTATGGGGGCAACACTGCCGCCATGGCGAAGTCCTTTGTCATGGGAGTCAGAAGTGTGGCTCAGACATGGTATTCCTCTCTCCGGCTAGGGACAATTACGTCGTGGCAGAAGCTGAAGGACATGCTAGTCACCAGCTTCCAGGGCTTTCAGACGAAGCCAGTCACTGCTCAGGCCCTGTTCCAATGCACGCAAGACCATGAGGAGTACCTGAAGGCATACGTCCGAAGGTTCTTGCGTTTGAGACCTCAAGTGCCTACATTGCCCAATGAGATTGTCATTGAGGCCATGATCAAGGGGCTTCCACCAGGACCCACATCTCAATATTTTGCAAGGAAGCCACCGTAGACCTTGGAGAAACTTCTTCAGAAGATGGATGAGTACAACCGGGTTGATAATGGTTTCTGTCAAAGAAGGAAGGAAGCATATAGATATTCTGAGATGACTAGGGGCTTCGGAGGAAGACTCCATCCCAAGCATGTCAGGACAATCCACAATCTCAATGCCAGCGATGACAAGGGCCAATAATGCTCAAAGCAGTTAGCACATCTCACATTCTTCAGGCATGCTGTAGACTTCTTATAGACCACCAGCCCCGAGAGGCAGAGGGGGGAGAAGCTTTGGCGGAGGAAGGTACGGTAATCAACCCAAAAAATTGTTCTGCCTTTTCTGTGGCGAGGACAAGGGACATACAATGAGGACATGCCAAGTCACGATCCAAAAGCAAAAGGAAATTGGTGAAGCCGAGGCACGGTAGAATCAGCCGAAGAAGGTCTTGCATACTACTTCGTGCTACTCTCCATACATCCCGAAATACGTAGGCAATCAACAGCCTACGACTTCTGCTGCTTCAGCAAGTCACTCTCAAGCTTCCTGGGCTCAGTTACCCCCACCCCCACACTGGCGCCTCCCCCAAGTCATGATCAGCAGCCAGAAGGGCATCTTCGGCCTCAGCAACAACGTGACCTTCGGGAGCAGTCCGAATCTCGCACAGTTAATAGTATTGTGCCTGAGTCAAGGCATATCTACTAAAGATGGCACAATGTTCTGGCCAAGAGAGATCTCTGATTTGTTTTATTTTTACTCTTTTTGTTTTTATATTTCTTTCTAAAAAGACAATACAGGAAGGTTTAACCTTCAGCTTGATGTAATAAACATGTGCTTACACCATCCAGTGTGACAAGAGTAAGTTTCGAAGCTTCAAAGTCGTTCCTAAGGGAGCGCATGGTAAGTTTTGAAGCTCAGAAGTCATTCTTAAGGGAGCGCAAAGTAAGTTCTGAAGCTCAAAAGTCGTTCCTAAGGGAGCGCAGAGTAAGTTCCAAAGCTCAAAAGTCGTTCCTAAGGGAGCACAGAGTAAGTTCTGAAGCTCAAAAGTCATTCCTAAGAGAGCGCAGAGTAAGTTCCGAAGCTCAAAAGTCGTACCTAAGGGAATGCAGAGCTAAAATACCACCTAAATAAAAGGTGAAGAAGCTTCAAAGTCATTCCTAAGGGGATGCAGAGCTTAAATACAACCTAAATCAAAGGTGAAGAAGCTTCAAAGTTGTTCCTAAGGGGATGCAGAGCTTAGCTCCAAAGTCGTTCCTAAGGGGATGCGGAGCTGAAATACCACCTAAGTAAAAGGTGAAGAGACTCCAAAGTCGTTCCCAAGGGGATGCATAGTCTGGGTGTGTATCCGTGTGGTTTCTTACTTTTGGGACAAATGACATTCTGCATCATATCATCATATCATATTGAATAGCATCGCATCATACATCATTTTGCATCACCAAAAAGATGTGGAGAAACAAAGGGATGTTGCCCTTTCGAAAGAATTGACCGGTTTATGGAAGGGAATACTATAGCACAAGACATGCTTTCGGTAGATATATCTCTCTATACGAAGATAATCTTCGTCAGTAGTGACATAAAGAGAATCTTTTTCTTCGCCGAAGCATGAAAAGAAGGGAAGGTGTTTTTTCGCCAACAGCTTAAAAACGGTACGTATGAAGATTTCATGCATCACAAAGAAATATATTACATTAATATACATACAAAAACTTGATGTTTGTTTCTTACAAAAGACGAAGGCCATACACAAGCATTACACTTTCAAGTATACAAAAATTTAGTCTTCCTTTAGCACAATTTCAGCAGCTTCATTTAGCAGTCTGTCGATGGTTTCGTCAACGGCTTCATTAGCGGTTCTTATTATGTCTAATTTTTCCTTCATGGTCGGGTCAGCTTCAGGGTTATATGGCTCCGGTGGAGGTGAAAGTTCAGCTACAATAAAAAATGTTGGTCAATTCTGAAGCTGAAAACGAACTCCGAAGTTAAACCTTAGTAAAAGTACCTATAAGCCTTGTGCGCTCAGCAACTTCTTCAGCTCGCTTAGCTTCTTCTTGAGCGTCGTGAGATTCTTTCTCATTTTTTCTAATCGCTTCATCAGCCATCTCACGACTGCCCTTCACCCACACATCAGAGTAAAATCTCCCGCCCAGCGTAGAAGCTTCAGCCAAAGGGTCTTTGGTGTCATCCGCCGAGAAAACAAATCCCGGCTGAGCCGCACCCTTAACGTGTTCACAATTGGCTTTCTCTAAGGTCGCCGCGACCCCTCGTGCGCCAGGGAATGCGCAGAAGTCTCCCCGGTCACTTATGATTTCATCAAAGGCTTCGACTTCTCCGCTGAGCCACTGGACGACACCATTGGGGTCACCACGGATGAATTTCTGCTCGAAAGAATATGCTCCCACCCTTGCAAAACTGTTCTTTAGAGTTTTGGCGCATTCCAAGGATATTTTGTAGCATCAGTTTAAAATTAATCAATTAAGGCTAATTGGAAAGGTCACCTAAGTATTTTGCTCTTGTTCGAGCGATCTCTACGAATTCGGTAGAGACACTACTAAGGGCAGACTGTTTAAATAAATCGATGCCAAACTAACCGAAACTGTAACAATTGTTAGCCGATTCAGTTTCCTATTTAAAATCCGAGAAAATAATACTTTAACCGATAGCGCTATATATTGACCCGTTTACTTCTCGTTAAATCCAAATCCCAGATCCCAGATTTATCTGACAAAATAGAAAAAAATCAAATTGGAGAGAAACATATATATTTATTAGATATATGTAAAAAGACAAATGACTCATTTATCTTCCCCGCTCTCAGCTTAGATTCTAGGATATTTATCACATCGCGACTGAAATTCTTCAAAATCGTGGCATTTAATCGTTACAACGCCTGCACGTCACAAGTTGCCACCGTATCCAATTTCTCCTCTCCTTCTCTCCTTATCCTCACGCTGCATAACAGGCCATCAATCTTATCCTCAAGCCGCCCCAGCTGATTCTTTCGTGGAGCATCAGTTTACTTGGCCGTGCAGCTTATCTCGCTGCTCCCAGTACACTTGCTTCACCCATGCATTCACCGTCATCCATGGATCCACGCAGCATCTCTCCAGCCGCTCGGACTCCACCACGCCCGGTCGTGCGCTCGCCCTGCTTCCTGTTCCCACGCTCGTCCTTGGTTCCATGGCCGGTGCTCCCTCAAGCTTAGTTTCCATGGCCGTTCGTCCTGGCCGCGGTTCCCTGGCATCCGCGCGCGCCCATCTCTCTGCTACCGCCCTCCCATGGACGCGCGCAGCTCCCCATCTCCCACGCGCGCCCCTGCTTCCCTGTTCTCTGTTCCCGGTGCCGGATTTCCTGCGGGCTCCCTCTCCCACGGCCGTCTCCTTCCCCTAGCAATTGGCTGCCGCTGCATCACGCCCAGAAAGCGCTCGACCGCCGTTCCCAGCGTCGGCTTCTCCAGTCTGCCCTGGCTCAACGCTTGGACACCGGGTCCACTGTGCTCGTCCGTGCCCCGGACTCCATGGCGTTCTCGCCTCCATGCTAGCTCCAGCCGAGTCTTTTTTCCCATCGAGCTCGCCCTCAACTCTACAGCGCCGTCTAGCCCGTCGTTTTTCTCGTCCAGTGCTCGCGCGGTTTTACCCGAACCGCGCTGCCGTCTCCTAGTTGCCGTGCTGCCAGCACTCACCCAGCTTCCTTGTTGGCCGCGCCTCTATACTCTACTCCTACCGGATGTCGCCTCCGTCAGCCTGTCATCATTCAGGCGAATATCAAATCAAATTGAGATATGGTGAGCTGATTCACTATTTTTACTATTAGTTTTATATTAGTTTTATGATCGTGAAATAAGACGCTTGATATGTGTATAAAGTTTAAGTTAGAAATACATGTAACATCCTAAATGTCGATTTTATGTTACGTCGGGAGATCTATCCTAATCTCGGATGCTCAGTGAAAATTTCTATTTCTCGCTTGCGTATGTCTCTGATTATCTAGATTATTCATTCACATTTCACCGAATTCGGAGTTATTCAGTCTCACAGAAGGCCGAATTTGGAGCCTGTTAAAACTTTTATTTCTCGGTACGAATGCAAACTCGATAATCCATCTCGATTTATAAATCTCGTCTAAAGCTGATTTAATTAAGCGCTCGACAGTTGCTAGTCGAGCTGTGTCTAAATCTAATTTCTCGATGTTTGATCTACGTCCAAAAATTAATCTGAGTCCGTACTCTCAAACGAAATGCTTTGTTGCGTCGTTCCCTAATCAATTATTATCCGACTCAGCCAAATATCTCTATGTCCGAACCAAACTCAAAACCAGTATCGACAGTAATTTTTTAAAATGTCACGATTCGTCTTCTCCGACTAAAAATCCAAAGCCGATCAAAAGTTTGAGAGATGTATTGTTTCTAAAATAGTGCGCTAGAAAATTTCAAAGCGGAATCTCCAATGCGTTGTTCTCAAATAAATTCTTATTCGACTCGGCTTAATACCTCTGTGTCCGATCCAATTTCAAAAATCAACATCGGCGATAATTTTTAAATGTCGCGATTTATCTCTTTCAATCATAAAGCCAAAAGTCGGTCATATCTTAAGACGATTTATTTTCGAATCATGCGTAGGGAATTATTTTCGAGCGAAATCAAATCAGACTCTCGGCCGAATTAGTCGCTCAATCGTCCATTCGTTCGAACTCTATTTCGCTCTGTTCTCTATAGAGACGAATTCCGCAGGAGCATTTTTGCTCAAAAAAATAATTAGCGCAGCCAATTTAGTGTTTTGGGATAGCCCAACCCATTTGGCCCATTCAGAAACCCTAACGCTAGGGCTCCTCTATAAATACGGACCTCCTCACTTGCATTTGGCTATTTTCCACCAACCGCCTAGCCGCTACTTCCCTTTTCCGTGTCTCTTTCTTCCTCACGGCAGCAGCCCGCGCTCCTCCTCCCACACGGCAGCGCGCAGGGAGCTTCCTCCCCTCCCATGGCGCCCTCCTCCCTGGGCCCCATTGCTCGGAGCTCAGCCAGGGCCGAGCGTCCCTTTCCCTCTCGCGCCTCCCAGCCGCCCCCTGTGCTCGGCGCCCCTTCCTGGCGTCCATGGCACCGGCGTAGCTCCATTGTCGCCCAGCTCTCTGTCCATGGCGCCACGCTCGTAGCCGGCCTCCTTAGCTCCCCATGGCGCGCGTGCCCCCTGCCCTAGGCGCTCGCCTCCTCCATTTCGGATGGCCGGCCTTGGTAGCCGTGGTTGCCATGAGCGCCATGGCCGAGCTCCCTGTTCCCCTGCTCCATGGCACCCTGCACAGCGACCTTCTCCCCCTCGGCTCCCCCATCCGAGCGCCCAAGCAACGCCTTTCCCTGCCCCTCTCTATCCCCAACGACAAGCAGCAAGGACTCCCTCTCCTCCACATCGCAGTAGCCCTCCCGTTCTTTCGCCACTCCCCTCATCGTGTGTCATCGCTCTCGTGCTCGCTGCGCAGCTCCATCCGTGACGCCGTCGAAATCCGTGGTGAGAAACCCCCTGCTGTCCTCGATGTTTATTTTCCGATGTGTGTGATTTTCGATGAACTGCCACCAACAAATTTGTGTGTTTTCGCAGCTAGTGGTCGACATCACGCTTCGTGCTTTGCCCGTTCGACGAAATGCCGAGCCATGTGGACAGCACATGTGTCTAGTCTGATCCCGTTCAGGTTGATTGATTTATAGTTTACAATACGTATGATTTGGTTGATGACAGGCAATGCATGTATATGTGTGGATGTGTGTAAAATGTTTCGGCTATACACATTGGTAGGATCACATTTGCGGTTAGAGAACAAGAGGTTGTTTCATGTGTGCAGTTGTTGTTTGTCTAATTATGTTTTGGTCGATGTAGTGTATGTTGGGGACCTTCGGCGTCCGAAGGTCCTCAAAAACAGGATTTAACAGTATTTCTGTAGTACAATGTGTGAACAGGTACCCTCGGACTAAAGTTGGCATTGCAGTAGACCGGAATAATACGAAGCTTGATACAGAGCCGAAGGTGTTGAGCAGGAAAGCTTCGGCGTAACAGCAAAGAGTGGAACCGACTTAAAGATGAAAAGGCTATTCAGACCTCGATAGACTACTATAGAGTTATTATCAAATGTAAAGGGCATGAATGTAATTTTGTAAGGGCTGTGTCCCGTGTCTATAAATAGGTGAACAGTATCCCCGTACTGTTCACGCTGACTTGACATTCGCTTTTTGCGTCACACTTGTATTGTCATTTCCTTCCGATTGAAGGTACACTTGTGACTCAATAATATTTTTATTTATACTCAATAATAAATGATTGTTCATGTTTTCTTTTATATTATTTATATTTTATCACCTTCGTCATTGTCTGATGAGTTTATGAAGGTATGTCCTTCATAACCTTCGTCCGCAAGTCATTACATCCTAAGGGAAATAATGCTTCGGAGGACGAAGGACATTAACGATTAACATTTTCTATGTTGCCTTGTTCTTAACTCTTGAAGTGCTTGAGAACAAGTCCCCAACATTGGCGCCCACCTCCGGTGAACTCACTTCCATTTCTTGAGCTTTTCAACATCTTCGGCAAGCATCACCTTCGTCATGCCGCCGAAGAAGGCTTCAGCACCAGGGGCTGGCACGCTGCAGCCGCTGGACCCCAATCAAGATGTCCTTTCTCTTAGAGAGGCACGAAGCCAGAAGAGGAAGGCTACCAGTCCAACACCTCCGGAGGATGATCTAGATCAGGAGATTCAAAATCTGGAAATCCTTCAGCAGCAGGTTCAACGCAAGAAGGAAAAGATGGCCAGGGTAGCTGAACTGCAGAGGCAGATAGACGAAGCCTCTGAAGAAGTTCGTCATCTTGCTCAGGACGAGCAACACCGAAGGCCTCAGCATCAAGACCTTCATCAGGAGGGTTTTCCCAACGAAGATGATTGGTATGACAATTTCCATCATGGAAATTTTGTTTTTGATGATGCTTCTCCTCTGTCCGCTGAGCTGCAGGCTACACCTTGGCCCCCGTCCTACAAGCCGCCTCAGCTCCCTGTATTCGATGGCCACTCAGACCCGAAGCAGTTTTTGATGAGTTACGAAGCAACAGTGTCTTCGTATGGTGGCAATGCTTCAGTCATGGCCAAATCTTTCGTTATGGCTGTCAGAAGTGTTGCTCAAACCTGGTATTCCTCCCTTCGACCAGGCACGATCACTTCATGGCAGAAGCTGAAGGATTTGTTGTTAACCAGCTTTCAAGGATTTCAGACGAAGCCGGTCACTGCTCAGGCTCTGTTCCAGTGCACTCAGGACCACGAAGAATACCTTCAGGCATATGTCCGAAGGTTCTTGCGTCTGAGGGCACAGGCACCAACGGTGCCCAATGAAATTGTCATCGAGGCCATGATCAAGGGGCTTCGGCCAGGTCCGTCAGCTCAGTACTTCGCCAGGAAGCCTCCTCAAACTTTGGAGAAGCTTCTCCAGAAAATGGATGAATACATTCGGGCCGACAATGATTTTCGCCAAAGAAGGGAGGAGGCTTTCAGGTTTTCTGAAATGACCAGGGGCTTCGGAGGGAGGTTTTACCCGAGGCATGTGAGATCAATTCACAATTCTACATAAAATGATGACAGAGGAAGCCAACAGCAAAGGCCACAATGCTCCTCACAGGCTTCTGGACAACAGCAAAGCTCCTTCCGGCCACCAGCTCCAAGAGGCAGAGGCGCCAGGGGCTTCGGAGGAAGATTTGGCGATCAACCGAGAAGAATCTTTTGCTTATTCTGCGGTGAGAACAAAGGCCATACTACCAGGATGTGCCATGTTACTATACAGAAGCAAAAGGAAATAGCTGAAGCAGCAGCACAACAAGCCCAGCCGAAGCAGGTCATGCATACAGCTTCGTATCATTCGCCCTACATCCCAGAATATGTGGGCAACCATCCTGCAGTCTCTGCTGCTTCGGCGAGTCAGCCTCAAGCTTCCTGGCAACAGCCTCCGCCTCCACCTCCGTTGCAACAAGGCCAGCAGCCAGAAGGGAGCCAATATGCTCCGCATCAAAGGGACTTCAGAGAACAGTCCGAAGCTCGCACGGTCAACAGCACTGTGCCAGAATCAAAGCACATCTATTGACAAATATCCTACCTTAATAGCAATCTTTTTCATTCAGTTTTATTTTCTGTAATAAAGGACATTGTTTAGGTTTCATGTAATTAGTTTCGTTGATTCCTACAAGAAAAATATGTTTTCTTCACAGGCTTGTGATAATAAAAAGGACCTTCGGACTATCGAAAATTCATCGAAGCAACAAAAAGCCGTTCTAAGGAACGCAGAGTAAGTTTGACGAAGTCACAAAAAGTCGTTCCGAAGGGAGCGCAGTGTAAGTTTTCTGCTCCAAAGACGTTCCTAAGGGAATGCAGAGTTTACAGTGAAAAGTCAACGCTGATACCGCCTAAGTAAAAGGCGAAGAAGCTCCAAAGACGTTCCTAAGGGAATGCAGAGCTTACAGCGAAAAGTCAACGCTGATTCCGCTGAAGTAAAAGGCGAAGAAGCTCCAAAGGGAGGCTTATAGCGAAAAGTCAATGCTAATTCACAAAAAGATTATGTGTTTTATCGCGCAAATATGCGTGTATCTTCGGAATACCACCTTACATAGCATTGCATCATCACATCATCTTTGCATAACATAAGCATCATACATCATACTGCATGTGGCATAAGGAAATATGATATCACTCTTCGGAAAAACGCTTTGAAAAAGGGGCAAATCATGCCAAGTAACAAGGAGAAACAATATTGATCTCTGAAGTATAGCCTTGAAGAATGTTTCTACGAAGCTTCAAAACTTTCCAGGATACTTCGGATATTGTTGTGATAAATGCTAATTCTTCTTCACGAAGCATGAAAAGAAGGGAAGGTGTTTTTTTCGCCAAAGACTCAAAAAAGGTACGTATGTAAAATTTCATGCATCGTAAAGAATTGAATCATAAAGAAAAATAAAACAAATATGTTACATACAGGATTACAAGATATTACACATGTTACATTTAAAATATTTTTACAATAGCATCTAGTCTTCCCTAAGTACCACTTCTGCAGCTTCGTTCAACAGTCGATCGACAACTTCATCCATAATAGCTTCAGCCATCTTTTTAATCTCATCGTCACCCTTAGGCCGTGCACCCGGAGATACTTCAGTAGGATCTGAGGAAGGACAGGACACGGCTACTTTGCTATTACAAATCGCAAACAAATCTTAAAGCCTAAGATTACAACACGATAAAAACTATTATTTAATACCTAATTGACCTTCGGCTTCTGCGCTCTTTTCAGCAGCCTCAGCTACTTCTCTAGCATCGTGGATGCCCTTTTCACTTCTTCAAATAATTTCTCCGGCCATTTCTCGGCCACCATTATCCCAGATATCGGTAAAAAACTTTCCACCAATTATGCTAGCTTCGGCCGAAGGATCTCTTGTATCTTCAAAGGACAAGGCAGCTTCGGACTGTGCTAAAATTTTTACATGTTCGCAGCCCTCCTTCTCTAAGATAGTGGCAATCCCTCTGGCGCCAGAGAAGGCACATATATCTCCTCGGCTATTTAAAATTTCTTCAAAGGCTTCGGCTTCGTGGTTAATCCATTCAATGACACCTTCGGGATTGCCTCTTGAAAAGTTTTCCTCACTTGAGAATGCGCCGACCTTGGCGAAGCTAGCCTTTAATTTCTTGACACAATCTATAGATTTATTGTAGCATCTCTTTTTGGACGAACGAAGCTCTTCAACAGTCACTTCTAGGTGATCTGCCCATTGATCGCTGAGTTCACGCTTTGTTTCTTCAAGTATGCGTTCTTCCTTGGCTCTGGCCAGTTCTTTCCGAAGGTCTTCAATTTCGCGTTTCTGAGCTTCAGCTTGAATTTTAAAAGCAGCTTCGTCCTCTTTTATTTTATTTATCAATGAGTATAATATTTTGTCTTTTTCGAGACCTTCGTTCCTCAGTTCAATTACTTCGGAACGAAGGTTGCTCAGGGCTATTGTATACCCTTCGTCTTCAGCATCTTTCTGTGCTCTAAGAGCATTGCTAAGTATCAAGCCCTGCAAAAAGAAATATGTGTGTGTGTCAGTGGGTTTAAACGAACGGAAAAATACAAGGATTTCATATATCGTACCTTTAAGCTATTGTAAGCCAGGCTGTCGGCCAGATCGTTCTTTGACAGCACTGAGAGCCCGTCTTCTAAAGTCGGGAATCCGAAGCTCTTGCTCATCTCCCGGTAGACAGAAATTTCCTTGCTGTCGGGAAGACAATACAAGAAGTCTTCTTCTCCACTGCCATTAAATATTAACGCCCCCTTTGGATATTTCAGTTTTTGGGCATAATGCTGGGCCTCTTGTTCTTCTTTTTCTGATAATTTTTTCCCCGAAGCATGACGAAAAATATAATCACGAATTTTGGGGGATGCTTCGGGGGCAACACCACCGGTTTCTTCAACAAAAGTTGGCTTTGTTATTTTTTCTGCCTCACGTTCCAAAGGTTTTCCCTTTACGGGCTCCGAGGGCCCAGCTTCGGCTTCAGCCCCTTGCTCTGGGATTGTAGAACCAGAAGTTTCAACTGTTGTTTCAGGAGTAACAGCAGCCTTCTTCGGAGGTGTGCTCGAAGATTTGATCGTTTCTAGTACATCTAGCACATTAGCCATTCTCTTTCTCTTCGGAGTTACGGCTGGCACTTTTTCATTTTTTGCTGTCCCAATGATTGCTGTAGGACTCAAAACTTCTGATGTTTTGGAGCCCTCAGTTGTTTCCTTTATCTCTTCCATTTTTTCTATGAATGGCGCTTCGGCCTTCTCTTTCGTTTCTGGTAACAAAATCTTTGATTGCTCCAATCTTGTCTTTGTTGGCACTTCGGCCGTTTCTGCGACTTCTGGCAGCAAAGTTGGCTCGGCTGGCTTTTTAGCTTCGGTGGCCGAAGAAGTTTCTCCGGTAAACTCAGGCACCGAAGCTGGTTCAATATAGCGCGGCCGATGCGTGAGAACCTTTATCTTCTTCCTTTTCGGTTCTGGCTCGCTAGGAGCAGCTGCAGTTTCTTCTTTTGCAGAGGTTGTGTTTTTTCTTTTCTGCCTTCGGGTGGGATAGCAATAGTCAGGGTAGACAAACCCGATAGCATCAAATACCCGATTCAGCCTCTTCTTTTTTCGGCCTCCGAAGGCTGCTGACATTGCAGTATCTTCGGCCTTCGAGTAGGTACCAAGCAGCTCATCACTTAAATTATCAATGCTTTTCAACCACTCATCATCTGGTTCAATAAATTTATCTCCAAACTTAAAAGTGTACTTAAACCTGATGAGTCCACCTTCGTCGGCCTCTTTAATGGTTTCTTGTGGCATTTCCCATTTCTCTGCAAGCGGCCACACCCTGAAGGCGATGTGCTCTTGTACTAAGTCCCTTGTTCCTATAAAAGAACAGACAATGCCGAAGGCCCTCTGGCATTCTTCGGCAGCTTCATTCATTTCAACCTTCGGCCTGCGAAGGCCGAAGCTTTGCCAAATAGGGCGCATAATTATACCCTTGATATCTTCTCGTGCTTTCAGATCATTTTTTACATAGAACCATTCTGTCATCCAGCCGCTGGGCCATCTTTTCCGAAAAGTTGGCACGGGGCAGCTTGATCCAGACCGAGAAACAAAATTGTAGCAGCCAAAGTTATTGTGATACTGTTCCTTACCCCAAGGTATTGTCTCGTATGATAATTCGTGCATATTGCAGAAACTTTTTGCATCAGGCTTCAGACCTTGGCTTCGCACGACCCACACGAAGATGTTCAGCCTTATAATTGCCTCGGGGGTAAGTTGGTGAAGGTAGACTTCGAAAATCTTCAACACCTCCACAACGAAGCTGCTCAAGGGCAATCGCAGCCCAGCCTTCAAAAAGCTTCGGAACACTACGACTTCATTCTCTTCGGGGTGTGGACAAGTCTTCTCCCCTTCGTCGGCCCTCACAACGGACAAATCCCGGAAATACCTTCCTCTCATGTTAACAAGATGATTCTCTTTGATAGTTGATTTACCATAAACTGAATGGCTTGGTCGCCAGGGGCGATCTTCGGAGTCTTCGCCACCGCTGTCCACATCATAACTTTCACTGTCACCAATATCTTCAGACAGACCTTCCAGAATCTCCTTGGTGATTTTTTCTGTGTTGGTCTTCGACATCGCTATAAGAAACCCCAAGTTCTTCTCTTCATCAAGACTCAGCTTCATCTCAGCAGCAGCCTTCTTAGCAGCTTCAGACATCTTCGGAAACACTAAAAAACTGTTTTCAAAGCCGAAGCTTCAAAGCTGAAAGCTTAGCAAATCACAGCGCACAAGAGCTAAAAATTGAGTGAGCGAGAGTGGTTGGCCAGAAAGCGTGCAAAATGAGTTTGCGGTATGGCCGTATTTATACGCTCGGTGCGTTGAAAGTTGAAAGGCCCCACTTGTCATTGAATGTTGCTATTCTAGCAAAGGGAAGGTGTTTTTTCGGACCTTCGGCGTAAAGCCTTCGTCCATATCGCAATCTAAATTTATTATTTCAAACAAATTAATATTGCGAGGGGCTACTGTTGGGGACCTTCGGCGTCCGAAGGTCCTCAAAAACAGGATTTAACAGTATTTCTGTAGTACAATGTGTGAACAGGTACCCTCGGACTAAAGTTGGCATTGCAGTAGACCGGAATAATACGAAGCTTGATACAGAGCCGAAGGTGTTGAGCAGGAAAGCTTCGGCGTAACAGCAAAGAGTGGAACCGACTTAAAGATGAAAAGGCTATTCAGACCTCGATAGACTACTATAGAGTTATTATCAAATGTAAAGGGCATGAATGTAATTTTGTAAGGGCTGTGTCCCGTGTCTATAAATAGGTGAACAGTATCCCCGTACTGTTCACGCTGACTTGGCATTCGCTTTTTGCGTCACACTTGTATTGTCATTTCCTTCCGATTGAAGGTACACTTGTGACTCAATAATATTTTTATTTATACTCAATAATAAATGATTGTTCATGTTTTCTTTTATATTATTTATATTTTATCACCTTCGTCATTGTCTGATGAGTTTATGAAGGTATGTCCTTCATAACCTTCGTCCGCAAGTCATTACATCCTAAGGGAAATAATGCTTCGGAGGACGAAGGACATTAACGATTAACATTTTCTATGTTGCCTTGTTCTTAACTCTTGAAGTGCTTGAGAACAAGTCCCCAACAGTGTACATTGGTGTTTGAATATGTGTGGGTATAAAATGTCTTGGTTATATGCAATGGCAAGGTCGCATTCACGTTTTGGTAAACAAATGTGTCGTGCTTGTTTGATGTGATAAGTAAGTTGGAAGTACAAGATATGCGAGCGATGGATTAGTGAACGTGTGTGTGTGTCGTGGTGCATCGTATTTATTGTTGCGCTACGTGGATCAAAGTGTCTCGAGTACATGCCGCCACATGGTTGTATGCGAGACAGGGCAATATAAGATGTGCTCGACACGAAGTTCAGTCAGAGTAGGTAGAAATTGTTTTGGCTTAAGTAGAGAGGTGATGGCATGCCAAAGTAGTCGTTGCTTCCTCTATGTTTATAAGCCGAGTCTATACGCGTTATGAGTTCCTTAAATTATGCTTCACATATAGTGTATGATCGTGTTTAGGACTTTGAATGGATGATTTCAAGTGGACAAAATAGTTTCCTAATGCAATTATGTGTAAGGTGTTTATAGTGACACATTATCTCAAAAAGTGTGATGCCTACGTATAAATAAGAAATAGGTGTATTTGGTGTAGTGTGGATTGATTTTGGGTGCATGTATCGCAAGAAATGAATTAGTGCGCATATAGGCGATGAATGGGTGTGATCAAGTGATGAGATGCTCCTTTTAATTTCATTCATAGCTCTTTTTAGATGTTGTAGTGAGATGGTCGTCGGTTTTGTCGTTGTGCATGGGTTTGTAAGTAGGTATGGGCACGAGTATGGTTTTAGCATAGATTAAAAGTATGTGGGGGAAAAAGTGGTACGCATGTGTATGGTAGTCGTGATTGCGTTAACTTGAACAAAGAGTCTCAAGTGCATGTTGTGCTATGGTTGTATTGAGATAGTAAATTATAAGAGTTGCGCAATAGGAGGTTCGATCAATGTAGTTAATATTGATTGGACTGTAGTGAGGTGGTGACATGCCGAAGTAGTTATCGCTTCCTCTGCGGTTAAGTCGATGTCATGTGTGATGATGCTATTTACGTGGTGAATGTGTTTGTTGAATGTATGTGGTAATTTTAGTGCACTAAATGACACAGATAAAAATTCGTAAGTCTACTTGTTAGTACTAAATTGATTGTTTTAACTCTAACAAACGGTAAAGTGTTAGAGTAATTTCAGTCGCTAGAACATGGTAATTTTTGAAGTAAATAGAAGCTGGAAACTATTAGTTGCTGTTTTAGACTGCACGCAGTGATTTCCTCGTGTTGTATGTTTGATGAACTAAATCATGTTTTCTGTATAAAAGCCATATAGAAAAGTTGTAGATAACCTTATGATCTTGTTTGTGTTAAAATTTGACAGCCATAAGTCTGATCATTTGGGAGTTATACTTTTCGCAAATTCAGTAACTGAATCTGTCCAAATTCTGTATAGATTTCAGAAACTGCATTGTTTGCTTATATTAATGTTACAATCTGTTCATGGTCGTTATAAGAAAGTTGTAGATGCTTTTATTATCTTGCTTGTGTTAAAATTTCAAAACCATAGGCCTGACAGTTTAAGAGTTATGAATTTTACAAACTGGTTGTTGTGTTCTGTCCACTATCAGAACAGATTTCGAAAACTGTAATGTTTGATTTGATTAAACCTGGAATCACTTCTTGATGATTATAAAAGTTATGTAGTGCTTTTGCCAAGCTTTCCAAAAAGTCTTGAATCACTATTTTTGGTGTTCCGAAGGTTAAGTTATGTATGTTTAAAGTGCGAAGACTGAATCTGTCCAGTTCTGGACAGCACAGCCTTCATAGTATATTTTACCCTTGATACATATTAAACCAGCCAGGGATGTTTATAAATAATTTGTAGAACATTTAATTAGCTTTTTAGAAAGTCTAAGATCACTTTTTTGGATGTCTGAGTCTCTAGTTATGAATTTTTGAAGTCGCAAGTCTAAATCTGTTCAAATATGGACAGAGCTGTTGTATTAGCACGTTTTGACCTTGCTAAGTGTTGAATCATGTTGTGATGACAATACCAAAGTTGTAGATCGCGTTTTAAGCTTTCCAGAAAATCCAAGTTTGATATTTTTTTATTAATATTTGAAGAGTTATGATTAAAACAAATAACTGCTGTGTTGCTGTCCAAAAATCTGCAAGCGCCCATTTAATTGTTAGTTCACCCTTTTGGCTAAAAATGATTGGTTAGCACTAAATTAATATATTGCCATGACTAAGCTGAATAATGCATGTGTGTCATGTTTTATATGTTTCTTCTCTAGTTGATTTTGATATAGGAGTTTATAGACATGGATGCCTAGGTCCTATTTAAACTTACGTTGTCTCGGTTGCTCTTGTATGGTCAATAGGAGAACAAATGAATGATTAAAGGTGAGCGTAGTAAATGCGTGTACTTGTGATGTTGTAGTCATGTTGCGTAAATAAATAAAATGTTGTCATCTTTTTAATGGTGTTAATGTTGAACGCCGATAACGTGGAGATAACTAATGCTAACGTGTGGTTGTTCACGGCGTCTTACAATTCAGTATTTAGTTCGCTACTGTGTCTTGAATATCTTGTGCTACTTTCATTATATTCATACATATGCATCTTGCATCTCATTTAGGACCGAGAGATGATGATCGAGCCAGTGATGTGGTGCCAACCACAAGATGTAGTTGGTGGACGACCTAAAGAATGGTGGACTTACCCAGTGGATGCTCGCCAAGCGAGTACCCCCCAACAAACACTATCTAAGTGTTAAATTAAAGGCAAGCCCCGGTTTTATGCATAACCATTATATATATGCTATTTTACTACACTCAATGTTTGTAGGCTTGTACTGTGCACTTAAGTGTAGGAGTTGACTGAAACCCTAGTTGCATGAACTCAGGATCCCCTTGAGATGGATACTAGTATGCTAGGTCGAGTAGCTGCTTTGCTAATTAGGGATCTCGGTAGAAGTCGAGTGATTTTTCTAGCACTCGCGCGAGGTCAGGACTTGGTTGTATCCATTTTGATAACAGAATAATGATGGTCTGTGGACACGGATCCATGGGAATGCATTGTCTACGACATGAGAAATTGGAATAAGGTTTAGCGTGCGGATACCTGTGTCAAGTGTTTGAACGTACTAAGCACATGCCGAGAAATATGGTAAATCGATAAGCCTAGTACCTGAGTGAACCTGGCAGCAGATTGCCCTCCTCATGCGACCTGAGACGTGGTCTCCCATTTCGGTTATGGTGGGTACAAGTGCGGTCACTGCACGACGGCAGTCGGGGTCAGTGAGGCATTGTACGCCAAGGAGGTGAGCCCCTTTCTGTTGACGGGGAATCGATGGGGACGGTTGATGTGTGTGGGGATGGAGTGCCTCGCCACATCGTGTGTTTAGGTTTACCTTGCAAGGTTAAAACTCGATTCGAATCATCTGCTTCTCGCAGCTAATGAGACTGCTTGATCCATTGTACTGCATTGAGTAATAAGTGGAAATGAGGTGACTGGTAAAGGATGTTGATTGATGAAAATGTTTGATACCATGTATGACTAGCTAGGTACACATCTAGTTAAAAAAGATCATACTAAAACTTGAAAAACTAAAATATGATTTTAGACTCAGCTAGTGCTTTTGGCAAACCAAACCCCTCAGCCAAACAACTGCATGTCTAGAGGTAGAGGAGTAGACTCCTCACACCGGGTAAGTCTAGCTGAGTATTAGTATACTCAGCCTTGCTTGTGGCATAATTTTTGCAGGTACCTCTTTGATTTAGTTGCTGGTGTGACTTGGCCTTTATCCCCGCCACCGGGATAGACGGTCGAGTGGGTTACTGCTTCCGCAGGAGAGGACCAGGAGGAGTAGCGTGGCCAGGCTTCGCCATGTTACTCGGTTTTCTCCGTTAGTTATTTCCGCTGCATTAAAATTTATAGTATGATTTCTGAAACTCCGATAATGTAATCACTAATGTTACTTTCTTAATTTATGGTATTATGCTTTATTGTATTTCTCTGTGCCTCACCTTCGAGTGAGCTAGTGGTATTCGATCCTGGTAAGTGGCTTTATTGGACTAGACCTGAGGGACTGACGGGTTATTCTGGTTTAAGTGTGTTGCTACCTTTAAGGGTGCGACTTGGGCACATAAGATGGAATAATTCGGGCGGTTCCGCCACAACTGGTATCGGAGCGAATACCATTACAAAGAAGTCAATAAGTCATGAATACCAACTTTTTAAAAGTAAAACTTGCTTAGAAACCAATGTTGGATAGATCGTCAGGACGATAAGTTAGACCTAGGACCTCAAGCCTTAGGAAATATATGGGTAGCTAGGTGGATAGTTATTTAGGCCATAAAGGCTACTACTACTATTAATAAGGATGCTATAGCAAGCACCCAAAAAATTAGTTAGGTCTGAGAGGACGACTAGAATGAGCATGCATCATGACTGTCGCATTATAATTGTCTCTTGTGCATCAACATGCTTCTCTCACCTTTATTCTAATAATAAGAACTTGTGAATAATGTGATGTACTACTATGTTAGAAATGCCTTACCTCGTGTTAGGTTGGTAAGTCTTGTTAGGTTGTGTTATGTGCTTCTTTTGCCTTGTTGTCTAGGTGGCATTGTAATTGTTCAACCATTTTTGCAAAAAAAATAGTTGTCTGTCCTGCTCATGAGAAGACCACCCCCTCCAAACAACCTTGAGTTTAGCAATTGAAACCTCCAAAAAAATTATGCTTGTGTTAGTGTTTCCTAACCCTTGTGTGTGTACCCTTGAAGTTACACCTGCACAACTTATAGATACCCATAGCTTGACCGCTAGACTAACCCCAGTTTCCTTGTGCACTTGTGTATGTCAAAAAAATGGTTTACTGTCTGTTCACGCAAACCATATCTAGCCTCAAATTCTTTTGGGAACCTTTTCCAAAATCCTCATTAAATTCTCCTCTGCTCAACCTAGAAGCCATCTAGGTTGATGACCTCTCTTTTCACCTGGATCTAGTAAACCTTTACCTTTATGAATCATGTTGTGGCGTTATCATCCAAATATCCGGATCCTTTAATGATCCTGCCCTGTTATCTGGTTATCTGCTATAACCTGTTCTCATGTATCGGATGTTGATATTGCCTAAATCTCTCATTTCTGGTCATTCTCATACCCCCTTCTTCAAGGATCATGACACTGTTTTATTGATTTTATCTCTAAGCAGTGTATCCATTTGGTTCAATGGATTATGTGGTTGTCTTTAGTTCTCTCATGTCTCCGCAAGCTGTCAATCTTGATCTCATGGTTGGTTCCCCGCATATCCACTCTCGTATAAATCTCCGACTTGATAATCTCTTGATGATCATAAAAGAGTATATGGAGTTGAAGAAGATTCTCATGATGCTCTTTTGCCAACAATCTTTGCTTCAACTTCAATGACATTTTCTGAGCCATATTCTCAAGGGCTCCATATATCTATGCCTCATGCATTCTCGTTGGTTGTGTCTAGTAATGGTGTTATGACTAAACGACTGATGGTGCCACGACGAAACCGAGAGCCTCCTGTGGGCGCACACACAAGGTTGAGCTGCTCGGCACGCGCGGGTATCGCGGTTAATAGTCGTGATCCAATACGAGACTATACTGATGTGCTATCTTTTATGAACATTCTCTAGAGTGATCGCTGCATTTTGTCTCAACATGTCGCGATATTCTATCCAAATCTATCTTCAATATCTTGTTAGATCCCATCTCATGAATTTGCATCTGTCTCTAGCCTGGGAGTTACATGCTTCTCCACCCTTGAAGATCCTCATTCAAATCTCGGGACGAGATTCTTTTAAGGGGGGAAGGCTGTGACACCCCAGTTGTCTATTTCATGTTACGTCGGGAGATTTATCCTAATCTCGGATGCTCAGTAAAAATTTCTATTTCTCGCTCGCTTATGTCTCTGATTATCCAGATTATTCATCCACATTTCACCGAATTCAGAGTTATTCAGTCTCACAGAAGGCCGAATTTGGAGCCTGTTAAAACTTTTATTACTCGGCATGAATGCGAACTCGATAATCCATCTCGATTTATAGATCGCGTCTAAAGCTCATTTAATCAAGCGCTCGACAGTTGCTAGTCGAGCTATGTCCGAATCCAATTTCTCGATGTTCGATCTACGTCCAAAAATTAATTCGAGTCCGTACTCTCAAACGAAATGCTCTGTTGCGTCGGTCCCTAATCAACTATTATCCGACTCGGCCAAATATCTCTATGTCCGAACCAAACTCAAAACCTGCATCAACAGTACTTTTTTAAAATGTCACAATTCGCCTTCTCCGACTAAAAATCGAAAGCCGATCAAAAGTTTGAGAGAAGCATTGTTTCTAAAATAGTGCGCGAGAAAATTTCAAAGCGGAATCTCCAATGCGTTGTGCTCAAATAAATTCTTATTCGACTCGGCTTAATACCTCTGTGTCCGATCCGATTTCAAAAATCAACATCGGCGATGATTTTTAAATGTCACGATTTATCTCTTTAAATCATAAAGCTGAAAGTCGGTCATATCTTAAGACGATTTATTTTCGAATCATGCGTAGGGAATTATTTTCGAGCGAAATCAAATCAGACTCTTGGCCGAATTAATCGCTCAATCGTCCATTCGTCTGAACTCTATTTCGCTCTGTTCTCCGTAGAGACGAATTCTGCAGGAGCATTTTTGCTCCAAAAAAATAATTAGCGCAGCCAATTTAGTGTTTTGGGCCAGCCCATTTGGCCCATTCAAAACCCTAACCCTAGGGCTCCTCTATAAATACGGACCCCCTCACTTGCATTTGGCTATTTTCCACCTACCCCCCTAGCTGCCACTTCCTTTTTTCCCTGTCTCTTTCTTCCTCATGGCAGCAGCCCGCGCTCCTCCTCCCACACGGCAGCGCGCAGGGAGCTTCCTCCCCTCCCATGGCGCCCTCCTCCCTGGGCCCCATTGCTCGGAGCTCGGCCAGGGCCGAGCGTCCCTTTCTCTCCCACACCTCCCAGTCGCCCCCTGTGCTCGGCGCCCCTTCCTGGCGTCCATGGCACCTGCGTAGCTCCATTGCCACCCAGCTCTCTATCCATGGCGCCACGCTCGTAGACGGCATCCTCAGCTCCCCATGGCCCCCGTGCCCCCTGCCCTAGGCGCTCACCTCCTCCATTTCGGGTGGCCAGCCTTGGTAGCCGTGGTTGCCATGAGCACCATGGTCGAGCTCCCTATTCCTCTGCTCCATGGCGCCCTGCACAGCGACCTTCTCCCCCTCGGCTCCCCCATTCGAGCACCCAAGCAGCGCCTTTCCTTGCCCCTCTCTGTCCCCAGCGACAAGCAGCAAGGACTTCCTCTCCTCCACAGCGTAGCAGCCCTCCAGTTCGTTCTCCACTCCCCTCGTCGCGTGTCATCGCTCTCGTGCTCGCTGCGCAGCCCCATCCACGACGCCATCAAAACCCGTGGTGAGAAACCCCCCGCTGTCCTCGATGTTTATTTTCCGATGTGTGTGATGTTCGATGAACTGCCGCCAACAAATTTGTGTGTTTTCGTAGCTAGTGGTCGACGTCGCGCTTCACACTTTGCCCGTTCGACGAAATGTCGAGCCATGTGGACAGCACATGTGTCTAGTCTGATCCCGTTCAGGTTGATTGATTTATAGTTTACAATATGTACGCTTTGGTTGATGAAAGGCAGTGGATATATATGTGTGGATGTGTGTAAAATGTTTCGGCTATACACATTGGTAGGATCGCATTTGCGGTTAGAGAACAAGAGGTTGTTTGATGTGTGCGGTTGTAGTTTGTCTAATTATGTTTTGGTCGATGTGGTGTACATTGGTGTTTGAATATGTGTGGGTATAAAATGTCTTGGCTATATGCAGTGGCAAGGTCGCATTCATGTTTTGGTAAACAAATGTGTCGTGCTTGTTTGATGTGATAAGTAAGTTGGAAGTACAAGATATGCGAGCGATGGATTAGTGAACGTGTGCCGTGCTGCATCATATTTATTGTTGCGCTACGTGGATCAAAGTGTCTCGAGTGCATGCCGCCACATGGTTGTATGCGAGACAGAGCAATATAAGATGTGCTCGACATGAAGTTCAATCAGAGTAGGTAGAAATTGTTTTGGCTTAAGTAGAGAGGTGATGGCATGCCAAAGTAGTCGTTGCTTCCTCTATGTTTATAAGTCGAGTCTATACGCGTTATGCGTTCCTTAAATTACGCTTCACATATAGTGTATGATTGTGTTTAGGACTTTGAATGGATGTTTTCGAGTGGACAAATAGTTTCCTAATGCAATTATGTGTAAGGTGTTTATAGTGACACTTTATCTCAAAAAGTGTTATGCGTGCGCATAAATAAGAAATAGGTGTATTTGGTGTAGTGTTAATTGATTTTGGGTGCATGTATCGCAAGAAATGAATTAGTGCGCATATAGGCGATGAATGGGTGTGGTGAAGTGGTGAGATGCTCCTTTTAATTTCATTCACAACTCTTGTTAGATGTTGTAGTGAGATGGTCGTCGGTTTTGTTGTTGTGCATGGGTTTGTAAGTAGGTATGTGCACGAGTATGGTTTTAGCATAGATTAAAAGTACATGGGGGGAAGAAGTGGTACACATGTGTATGGTAGTCATGATTGCGTTAACTTGAACAAAGAGTCTCAAGTGCATGCCGTGCTATGGGGTATTGAGATAGTAAATTATAAGAGTTGTGTCGGGGACCATAATTAGGGGTACCCCCAAGACTCCTAAATCTCAGCTGGTAACCCCCATCAGCACAAAGCTTCAAAGGCCTGATGGGCGCGATTCCGGTCAAGGCTCCGTCCACTCAAGGGACACGATCTCGTCTCGCCCGAGCCCAGCCTCGGGCAGGAACAATAGACCAAGGAAGATTCACGCCTCGCCCGAGGGTCTCCTCAAGCAACGGACGCACCTTCGACTCGCCTGAGGCCCAGCTCGGGCAGGCTTCGCGGAGAAGCAACCTTGGCCGGATCGCTACGCCAACCGACCGTATCGCAGGAGAATTCAATGCAAGGATCGCCTAACACCTTATCATGACACGCGCTCTTCAGTCGACAGAGCCGAAGTGACCGCGGTCACTTCACCGCTCCACTGACCGGCCTGACAGGAAAACAGCGCCGCCTGTGCTGCTCCGACTGCTGTGCCACCCGTCAGGGTGAGGCTAACAGCCGCCAAGACCGGCCTCAGGCGCCATAGGAAGCTCTGCCTCACCCGACCCCTAGGCTCGGACTCAGCCTCGACTCCGGAAGACAAACTCCGCCTCGCCCGACCCCAGGGCTCGGACTCGACCTCGACCTCGGACCACGGACTCCGCCTTGCTCGACCCCCAGGTCTCGGACTCGACCTCGACCTCAGACGATGGACTCCGCCTCGCCCGACCCCTAGGCTCGGACTCAGCCTCGACTCCAGAAGAAGGACTCCGCCTCGCCCGACCCCAGGGCTCGGACTCGACCTCGACCTCGGACGACGGACTCCGCCTCGCCCAACCTTAGAGCTCGGACTCTACCTCGACCTTGGACGACGGACTCCGCCTCGCCCAACCCCTGAGCTCGGACTCAGCCTCGACCTTAGAAGACGGTCTTCGCCTCGCCCAACCCCCAGGGCTCGGACTCTACCTCGACCTCGGACGACGGTCTCCGCCTCGCCCGACCCCTAGGGCTCGAACTCAACCTCGACCTCGGACGACGGTCTCTGCCTCGCCCGACCCCCAGGCCCGGACTCAGCCTCGACCTCGGAGGAGCCTCCGCCTCGCCCGACCTCGGGCTCGGACCGACCACGTCATAGGGGGGCCATCATTACCCTACCCCTAGCTAGCTCAGGCTACGAGGAACAAGACCGGTGTCCCATCTGGCTCGCCCCGGTAAACAAGTAATGATGGCACCTCGCGTGCTCCATGACGACGGCGGCTCTCAGCCCCTTACGGAAGCAAGGAGATGTCAGCAAGGATCCGACAGCCTCGACAGCTGTACTTCCACAGGGCTCAAGCGCTCCTCCGACGGCCACGACATCACATGAACAGGGCGCCAAAACCTCTCCGATAGCCACGACGACATGTACATAGGGCTCTGGCTCCCCTTTGCTAGACACGTTAGCACATTGCTACACCCCCCATTGTACACCTGGGCCCTCTCCTTACATCTATAAAAGGAAGGTCTAGGGCTCTCGTACGAGAAGGTGGCCGCGCGGGAGAACGGGCTGGCGCACAAGGCTCTCGCTCTCTCTCTCTCCCACGCGAATGCTTGTAACCCCCTACTGCAAGCGCATCTGCCCTGGGTGCAGGACAACACGAGGCCGTGGTTTTCCCTTACTGTTTCCCCCTTGTGTTCCGTCTCGCGCTGACCCATCTGGGCTGGGACACGCAGCGACAATCTACTCGTCGGTCCAGGGACCCCCCGGGGTCGAAACGCCGACAGTTGGCGCGCCAGGTAGGGGCCTGCTGCGTGTTGACGAACGACATCCCGTCAAGCTCCAAATGGGTAGTCTCCAACAACCTCTCCAACCCGGGACGGTGCTCCGTTTTGGGAGTCTTGAGTTCATGTCCCTCGATGGCAGCTACGACATGATACTCCTTCCTCCGCCGCGCGACAACGACAATGGCGGCCGTCAGCCCGCCCGCCGTTGGCGGAATCGATGTCTTCCCCGCGTGACGGAAGAGCAACATCCGGGTCTGTCCCGTCACCTTCCCCGCCGACGGAGGAGGAGGCGGGGCAGGCATGGCCAAGCAGGAGGCGGCACCTCGTCGGCTGTCGAGCGAGTCGACGGCGCCGGCGCCCCAACGGGGGACACGTCGGGCGTTGACCTCGCGTCTGAGACGAAGACGGGCGTCGTTTCCCCGCAACACGCCAACCCCAAGCAGACGGACGACACCAGCACGCTCGCGAAGGACTTGTTGGGCGTTAGTCTCGTACCCGAGATAACGGTGCAGTCCGTCCCCGACGCGACTTCATCACCATCCGTCGATCAAGAGGTACCGTCCGTTTCTCGTCCTGTGCCTTTTAGATTCAGCCTCGACCCACCAAGCGACCCCGCTTCGGTGGATGCTTTCATAAAGGCATATCCAAACCTTCCGGGGTATCATATGTGGTCAACCTGGTACCGATTGATGGCCGTCTCGACCTACTGGCCCCCGGGTTCCGAGGAAGATGGCGAGCCCGACTCTGGTTGGCATTTCTCTGGGCTCAATAACTCCAGTGCCATGCGGGACTTCATGGCCGCATGTGACTACTGCCTCTCCGATTGCTCTGATAGCAGCCACAGCCTCGGCGACGAGGACTGTGGCCCAAGTCGCGAATGTTTCCACGTCGATCTAGGGGGTCTCGACGAAGGAAACCACCTTGGTATGCCGGAGGACGGCGATCCCCCTAGGCCTGCGCCTCGAGTTGACATCCTTCGGGAGCTAGCTGTGGTCCTAGTCCCTGCGGGGGGTCAGGATGCACAGCTCGAGCAAATCCGCGAGGTACAGGCCAGGCTCGACGAGGAAGCAGGACAACTTGTGCAGCTTCAGCAAAATATCAGGCAGGAGTGGGCAGGCCGAGCACCGGCCGGAGAAGCACGTCATCTGGCCCAGGACGTCCAGCACCGCATCGCCGACGATGCCAGGGCAAGGCTGCCCCTAGCTTCTAGTGGGGTCAGCCAGAAACTGGCTGCAGCAGCAATTCTACTCCGAGCGATGCCGGAACCATCCACCACCGAGGGGCGGCGTATCCAGGGAGAGCTCAAGAATCTCCTGGAGGATGCCGCGGTCCGACGGGCCGAAAGCTCTGCCTCCCGAAGCCAAGGGTACCCCCTGGAGCGTCGCACCGCGACTTCCCGATTCATGCGGGAAGCCTCGGTCCACACCGGGCGCACGCGGGACACAGCGCCTGCGGCCCCAGGATGCCTCGGCAACGAGCACCACCGCCGCGACCATCGAGCCCACCTCGACGAGAAGGTGCACCGAGGCTACCACCCCAGGCGTGGGGGACGCTACGACAGCGAGGAGGATCGGAGCCCCTCGCCCGAGCCACCCGGTCCGCAAGCTTTCAGCCGGGCCATATGACGGGCGCCGTTCCCGACCCGGTTCCGAACCCCGGCTACCATCACCAAGTACTCGGGGGAGACAAGGCCGGAACTATGGCTCGCGGACTACCGGCTGGCTTGCCAGCTGGGTGGAATGGACGATGACAACCTCATCATCCGCAACCTCCCCATGTTCCTCTCCAACGCCGCCCGAGCCTGGCTGGAGCATCTGCCTCCTTCGCAGATCTCCAACTGGGACGGCCTGGTCAATGCTTTCACCGGCAACTTCCAGGGCACGTACGTGCGCCCTGGGAACTCCTGGGATCTCCGAAGCTGCCGCTAGCAGCCGGGAGAATCCCTCCAGGACTACATCCGGCGATTTTCGAAGCAGCGCACCGAGCTGCCCAACATCACCGACTCAGATGTCATCGGCGCGTTCCTCGCCGGCACCACTTGCCGCGACCTGGTGAGCAAGCTAGGTCGCAAGACCCCCACCAGGGCGAGCGAGCTGATGGACATCGCCACCAAGTTCGCCTCTGGTCAGGAGGCGGTCGAGGCCATCTTCCGGAAGGACAAACAGCCTCAGGGGCGCCAGCCGGAAGTGGTCCTCGAGGCGTCCGCTCAGCGCGGCACCAAGAAGAAGGGCAAGAAGAAGTCGCAAGCGAAACGCGACGCCGCCGACGCAGACCTTGTCACCGCCACCGAGCACAGGAACCCTCAGAAGCCTCCTAGAGGCGCCAACCTGTTCGACAAGATGCTCAAGGAGTCGTGCCCCTATCATCAGGGTCCCGTCAAGCACACCCTTGAGGAGTGCGTCATGCTTCGGCGCTACTTCCACAAGGCCGGGCCACCGGCGGAAGGTGGTAGAGCCCACGACAATGACAAGAAGGAAGGTCACAAGGCAGAGCAGTTCCCCGAGGTCCACGATTGCTTCATGATCTACGGTGGGCAAGTGGCGAACGCGTCGGCTCGGCACCGCAAGCAAGAGCGCCGGGAGGTCTACTCGGTGAAGGTGGCGGCGCCAGTCTACCTAGACTGGTCCGACAAGCCCATCACCTTCGACCAAGGCGACCACCCCGACCGCGTGACGAGCCCGAGGAAGTACCCGCTCATTGTCGACCCCGTCATCGGCAACGTCAGGCTTACCAAGGTCCTCATGGACGGAGGCAGCAGCCTCAACATCATCTACGCCAAGTCCCTTGGGCTCCTGCAGATCGATCCGTCCTCGATCCGGGCCGGCGCGGCGCCCTTTCACGGGATCATCCCCGGGAAGCGCATCCAACCCCTTGGGCAACTCGATCTGCCCGTCTGCTTCGGGACTCCCTCCAACTTCCGAAAGGAAACCCTCACGTTCGAGGTGGTCGGGTTCTGAGGAACCTACCACGCAGTGCTGGGGAGACCATGCTATGCCAAGTTCATGGCCGTCACCAACTACACCTACCTCAAGCTCAAGATGTCGGGCCCCAATGGGGTCATCACCGTCGACTCCACGTACCGACACGCGTACGAATGAGACGTGGAGTGCGTGGAGTACGCTGAGGCCCTCACCAAATCTGAGGCCCTCATCGCCGACCTGGAGAGCCTTTCCAAGGAGGCGCCAGAGGCGAAGTGCCACGCCGGCAACTTCGAGCCAGCAGAGGCAGTTAAGTCCGTCCCTCTCGACCCCAGCAACGGCACCTCCACTCGACCCCAAATAGGAAGCAGTGCTTATCGACTTTCTCCGTGTGAACGCCGAGGTTTTTGCATGGAGTCCCTCGGACATGCCTGGCATACCGAGGGATGTCGCCGAGCACTCGCTGGATATCCGAGCTGGAGCCCGACCCGTGAAGCAGCCTCTGCGCCGATTCGACGAAGAAAAGCGCAGAGCCATAGGCGAGGAGATCCACAAGCTGATGGCTGCAGGGTTCATCAAAGAGGTATTCCATCCCAAATGGCTAGCCAACCCTGTGCTTGTGAGAAAGAAAGGCAGGAAATGGCTGATGTGTGTTGACTATATTGGTCTAAACAAAGCATGTCCAAAAAGTTCCCTACCCTCTGCCTCGCACCGATCAAATCATGGATTCCACTGCTGGGTGCGAAACCCTGTCTTACCTCGATGCCTACTCAGGGTATCACCAAATCAGGATGAAAGAGTCCGACCAGCTCGTGACTTCTTTCATCACACCCTTTGGCATGTACTGCTACGTTACTATGCCATTCGGTTTGAGGAATGTGGGTGCGACATACCAAAGGTGCATGAACCACGTGTTCGGAGAGCACATTGGTCGAACGGTCGAGGCTTACGTCGATGACATCGTAGTCAAGACGAGGAAAGCCTCCGACCTCCTCTCTGACCTCGAAACGACATTCAAGTGTCTCATGGAGAAAGGTGTAAAACTTAATCCCGAGAAGTGTGTCTTCAGAGTCCCCCGAGGCATGCTCCTGGGGTTCATCGTCTCCGAGCGGGGCATCGAGGCCAACCCAGAGAAAATCGCGGCCATCACCAACATGGTCTCATCAAGGACTTAAAAGGAGTTTAGAGGGTTATGGGATGCCTTGTGGCTCTGAGCCGTTCCATCTCGCGCCTCGGCGAAAGAGGCCTACCTCTGTACCGCCTCTTAAGGAAGACCGAGCGCTTCACTTGGACCCCCGAGGCCGAGGAAGCCCTCGGGAACCTAAAGGCACTCCTCACAAGCGCGCCCATCTTGGTGCCCCCGCTGCCGGAGAAGCCCTCTTGGTCTACGTCGTCGCTACCACTCAGGTGGTCAGCGTCGCGATCGTGGTCGAGAGACCAGAAGAGGGGCACGCATTGCCTGTACAGAGGTCGGTCTACTTCATTAGTGAACTACTGTCCGAGACCAAAATCTGCTACCCACAAATCGAGAAGCTACTATACACGGTAATTCTGACGAGGCGAAAGTTGCGACACTACTTCGAGTCTCATCCGGTGACTGTGGTGTCATCCTTCCCCTTGGGGGAGATCATCCAGTGCCGAGAGGCCTCGGGTAGAATTGCGAAGTGGGCAATGGAGATCATGGGCGAGACAATCTCGTTCGCCCCTCGGAAGGCCATCAAGTCCCAAGTCCTGGCAGACTTTGTGGCTGAATGGGTCGATACCCAGCTTCCAGCAACTCCGATCCAACCGGAACTCTGGACAATGTTTTTTGACGGGTCGTTGATGAAAACAGGAGTGGGCGCGGGCCTGCTCTTCATCTCACCCCTCGGGAAGCACCTCCGCTACGTGCTGCGCCTGTTGGGGACTTGTTCTCAAATGCTATGAGTTAAGAACAAGGCAACACAGAGAATGTTAAACGATAAAGTCCTTCGTCCTTTGAAGCATTATTTCCCTTAGGATATAACGATCTTCGGACGAAGGCCATGAAGGACGAGCCTTCATCATCACAGTATATATTAATGAAAAACGAAGCATATGAAACATAAAAGATAGCATGAATAATCATATAGCATTATCCTTTTAACTTTATTATATCATCATAAAGAAATAAAAACAATATTGAATTATAAATGTACCTTCGGCTTGGAAGGAGATGAAAATACAAGTGTGACGCAAAAGCGAATGCCAAGTCAGCGTGAACAGTACGGGGGTACTGTTCACCTATTTATAGGCACGGGGTACAACCCATACAAAATTACATACATGCCCTTTACATTTGGTGATAATTCTATAGCACTCTATCGAGGTCTAAATGGCCTTTTCATCTTTAAGTCGGTTCCCTTTTCTGCGAACATGCCGAAGCTTTCCTGCTTCACAGCTTCGGCGCTGTGTCAACCTTTGTATCTTTTGAGCTTCTCCCTTTCTGATACAAGTCCGAAGATACCTGCTCACACATTATAAAGCCGCTTCTCCCTTGAAGACCTTCGGCGACGAAGCATAGACCCAACAGTAGCCCCTTTCGTGGTGCTAGATCGTTTTTCGTAACGAGCTTGATCCGTGAAAAAAGTCTGTTAAGCTTCGGGGAGCCGAAGGTCCAAAAAACACCTTCCCTGAGCTCGTTGCCGAGAAACGATTCACTCTCCCTGCGCGTAGCGGCCCCACCTTGCAGAGTTACTGTTCGGTCTCTGTGGTCCACCGTTCAGCGAGTGCGTGCGGGTGTCCGCCTGGTGTAAAACTTCTGGCGCTTCGCCTTCTTACCTGCGGCACTATATAAACAGACGAGTAGGTGTGAAGTTACCACAGCATTTACTGCTATTTGCACTGTTTTGCTGCCAAAATTTTTAACCGTCACCGAAGCTTGTTTGTCAGAATTGAACGAAGCTCTATCTTGAAGCCTGCTTCGGAGAGAAAAGTATTAAAGTTTCACAAGTTCATAGTCAAATGGCCAGAGTCCGTTCTACAGCTAGGGTTGAACGTGAGGGGGACGAAACTGAAGCTTCGGAGATTGTCCCTATCTCCGAAGCCATGCGACGATCCGGGCTAGTGACTTCGGAAAAGGCTCCTATTGATGATGTAGAACAAACAATCGCTGAAGCAGAAGAAGATGCTGAGGAAACTGACCCCGAAGATGATTATCACCTTGCTACGCCAAGCAAACCCAGCCATTTGGACTTCGGGAAATCTACTGTTTCGAAGGCTGATTTGTCCAAGATGGTAAAGTCAGGCTATTTTACTGAAAATCAAAAGAAGCTATTACGCTTCGGGGGAGAAGAGACTACCCCAAAGCCGGAAAAAGATGAAATTGTTATTTTTAAGAGCTTCCTAAAGGCTGGATTAAGATTCCCCCTTCATGGGATTATTGCAGAGATATTAAAGAATTTTGGAATCTATTTTCACCAGCTGACCCCCAACGCTATCGTTAGGCTTAATGTTTATATCTGGGCACTCCGAAGCCAGGCGGTGGAACCGTTTGCGGACAGCTTTTGCCGGGTTCACGAATTGCACTATCAGACAAAGGCTAGAAAAGATGGATTACATGAGAATTTTGGTTGCTATAATTTTGCTTATCGGAAGACTACGAAGTATCCTGTGATCAGCTACCGAAGCAAATGGGCAGCAGGGTGGAAATCGGAATGGTTCTACGTCAAGGTTGATGACAATAAGGAAAAGCTTGTACAGAGTCCACTTGAATTGACCTTCGGAGAAACCCGCCCCCAGTGCCACATGTTACCAGAGGGTCCGACTCAAAAAGCAATGTATGAATTCAAAATAATTGCAGAGAATATCAGTACAAGGGACCTGGTCCAGGAATTCTTGGCTTTCAAGGTTTTCCCTAGTGTAAAAGAGTGGGAAATGCCGAAGCTGGAGGGGGAAAAGAAAAAAGGTGAACTTGTACGTTTGCCTTACTACTTCAAATTTAAGAAATACTTTAAAGCTCCTTGCCAAGAGTGGCTGGACACGATTGAAGTGATGTGCAACGAAATACTTGGTAATTATTCCAAAAAAGAAGATCAATTGATGACCGCAGCCATCGGCACCCGTCCAAAACGAAGGCTGAATCGAGTGTTGGACGCCTTGGGTTTCGAATATCCAGACTACGAAAATCTGAACAAAGGTGCCGGAGGCCAAAAAAGGAAAAGGGTAACTGAAGCCCTAGATGAAGGTGAAAAAGAGCCAATAAAGAAGAAAATTCCGAAGAAAAGGAAAGCTTCTTCTCCGAAGCAACAAATATCCGAAGCAGAAGAAACTCCCGCATCACCTTCTGCTGCTGCTGTTGAGGAAATTCTGAAGGTAATGACTGAATCCTTACCTGCGAAGCTAAGTCCACTGAGTCCTCAACTGACAAAGTTTTTTCAGAAGGACAAGGAGCCCGAGAAATCGAAAAAAACAATCAAGGCAAGGAAACAAAGAATCATTACCGTGACAGAGGTAATTGACAAAACGCCGCCAAGAGCTTCGGCCCAAAAAACACGAGCAGCTGCAGAGGGGGCAGATATTGAAATTGCACCTTCGGAGGCCGCAGCCGCCGAAGCTACCTCAGCTGAAGATTTGAATTTAGAGAGTACAATTGAACATATTGACCAAATGCTGCTAGACATGGCTGCAGAAGAAGCTGCCACTGCTGCCGAAGAGACTGTGACCGCAGCATCAAAGAAAGGAAAAGAAATTGCTGATGAAGCTTCAGAAAACGAAGCCTTCGCGTTCCAAAACTTAGTTGGAGAACATCTAACAAAAGCTGAAATAGAAGAGCTTAAAGAGTATGCCCAATCCTGTGGATACAAACCTGGGGCACTCCTCTTCGGAGGCGTTGATGACGAGAAATTAGAGTGTATTCGAGACCAAACAGGGGCCAAAGTTATCAGTACTCTGTCCAAGAGTATTGGATTCCCGAAGCTAGAAGCAGATATCAGCCGCTACCGACGACAGCATGTCGTTGGTAGTTTGTTTTACTCCAACTTCAAGGTAAATGACTTGTCCCTTAAGTTTTATCGTTTCTAATAAAAACATGTCTGACGAAGGTTGTGTTTATGTAGAGCATGCTATTGAGCAAAGCCTTGCAAATGCAGCAAGATCTTGAAGATAAAAAGCATGAAATTATAATCGGAAATTTGGAAAACAAAATAAAGGAGCAATCAGATGCTTTTGAGAAAAAGAACTTTGAGCTCCAAGCAGCCGAAGGCTTACTGGCGGAAGCTGAAGCAAAAATATCAGAACTAAACTCGAAGCTTCTCCGCCAGTCTGAGCAGTTCGAACGAGAAAAACAAGATCTCAATGAAAAACTTGAAGCCGAAGCTCAGCAGAATTCGGATTTGAGAAAACTACTGACAAATCTTCAAGAAAAATGCCTGGAATTTAGCAACAAGTGCATTCAACGATTAAGAAAGATTTTTCATTCGGTTGGAGCTAGCAGCGAAAAATTTACCCCCTCAGCTGAAGATCTACCAAAAACCTTCGAACACATTGAGGGGGAGATTGACGAGCTCGACGAAGTCATAGCTGGGCATGGCGACTTCTGTGCCTGGGTGGCTTCTCGAGGGACTGCTGCAGCCTTCATGAAGGCTGGCTGTGATCATGGGAAAATTGTCAATAGGCCAAATTTTACTTTGTCACCATCAATCCTGGATGACATCCCTGATCTCGCCCGAAGCATCTCGAATCGATTTGTAAAAATGATATGGACAAAAGGTGGTCGAGAGAAAGCTGGAGACGAAGCTCGTAGCCACCTTGATCCAGTAAGAAATCATACCTTGTGCTTACCTTTTCCTATAAACTTGATTCTGACTTCCAATGACCTTATTCATGTAGGATGACGAGGCCGAAGCTGATGATCAAAAATAACGCCGAAGCCGAAGCTCCTTGGAGATTTAGATAGTAGACTGCAGACAGTACTTGAAAAACTTTTGAGATAACTTTTGTAAATGTAAACAAAACTTCCATGTATACTGTCCATACCTTGTAATATATCCTTAACCTTTTGACTGATGTATGAGAAATGCTTTGATGTGGACGAAATTTCCTTTTTTGAGCCGAAGGCGAAAAAAACACCTTCCCTTCTTTTCGTTCACAACGAAGCATAGAAAACAACATTTTCCTTTTTGCCGAAGCTCTCCTTCATAAAAACAATAGTTTCCCTTCTTTTTTGTGCACGAAGCTCTTTTTTCCCTTTCTTTTTCCTCTTCTTACCGAAGCAACCATTTTATGTGATGAAGATGATTATCCTACATATGCCTAGATGAATGTTTATGAATGCAAATGCTATGATGTAATGTGTTGTGCAAATGAATGGCCAAACACGTATCCGAAGCTATATTCATAGCCATTATTTTCTTAAAAACAATCGCACCTCAGCTCTGCATTCCCTTAGGAACGACTTTGGAGCTTCTTCGCCTTTACTTTTGGCGGAATCAGCGTTGACTTTTCGCTGTAAGCTCTGCATTCCCTTAGGAACGTCTTTGGAGCTTCTTCGCCTTTTACTTAGGCGGTATAAGCTCTGCATTCCCTTAGGAACGTCTTTGGAGCTTCTTCGCCTTTTACTTAGGCGGTATAAGCTCTGCATTCCCTTAGGAACGTCTTTCGAGCTTCTTCATTTTTACTTTTCGGCACTCGATGGTGCGCTCTCAGCTTTTACATTTACATTCTTTGGGGGATTTTGCTCTTATAAGACTAAAAAAGGAAATTACATATGCTGGCCCCATTAAAAACCTTTCTCCCCCTTTGGAAAGGAAAAGGGTGCCATGAAAGAAAAAATAAAAATGTGAAAAATTACATCGAATTATACATAATATCGCCGAAGCTCATCCGCATTCCAAGACCTAGGAATGTCATTGCCGTCCATATCTTTCAATCTGTATGAACCGGGCCTTGACGAAGATGCTACTAAGAAAGGCCCGTCCCATTTCAACTGCAATTTGCCCACTGTTTCCGGGTTGGCCACCCTCCGAAGTACCAAGTGCCCTGGCTCAATATTTTTTAGCCGAACCTTTCTATCCCGCCATTTGACTGTTTCAGCTTGATATTTATTAATATTCTCCACGGCTTGCAGTCTGATCCCTTCTAAAGCATCTTTTTCTATAGAATAAGCAGCTTCGGAATCTGATTCTGCCGAAGCTACTATCCTTATTGATCCGGCTTTAGCTTCCTCTGGAGTTATTGCTTCGTCACCGAATAATAACTTAAATGGAGTGAAGCCTGTAGACCTTGATGTTGTCGTGTTGTGGCTCCACACCACTTTGGTTAGCTGATCTGGCCATTTTCCTCTAGGTTGATTGAAGATTAGCTTCATTATTCCTGTCATTATAATGCCGTTGGCTCTTTCAACGAGTCCATTTGACTCCGGGTGCCTGACTGATGCAAAATGGATCTTCGTACCAATTTGGTCACAGAAATCCCTGAAAGCTTCGGAGTCAAACTGTGTTCCATTGTCCACAGTGATAGCCTTTGGCACCCCGAAACGACAAACAATATTCTGCCAGAAAAACTTTTGGACGGTAGCCGAAGTTATTGTGGCTAAAGGCTTCGCCTCAATCCATTTAGAAAAATATTCCACAGCTACCACAACATATCTCAAGTTCCCTTGGGCCGGTGGCAACGGACCTAACAAGTCAAGGCCCCACCTTTGTAATGGCCAAGTGGGTTGTATGAGCTATGTCAAGGACGAAGGTTGTTTTTGATCTCTTGCACATTTCTGACAACCTTCGCACTTTTGAACCAATTCTGCTGCATCCGAAGTTGCCTTCGGCCAATAAAATCCTTGACGGAAAATTTTTCCAAGTAACGGCCTAGATCCGATGTGAGATCCACACAGGCCTGCATGTATTTCTTTCATTAACTCTATACCTTCGGTTCTGGATAAGCATTTGAGCAACGGAGCACAAACTCCATGTTTGTACAACTCCCCTTCTATCATGACATATGGACGAGCTCTTGCCTCTATTCTCTTGTTATAAGCTTCGTCATCTGAAAGAAATTTACCCTGAAGGTAAGAGATGATCTCAGTTCTCCAATCTTCACTAAAAACAGGAGATATATTAAGAACTGCTCTTTCAAGGAGTTCCACCGAAGGTGCTTTTATTGTTTCAAAGAACACATCCGAAGGTAAAGGCAGCCCCTGTGCTGCTGACTTAGCTAGCAGATCAGCATGCTCATTTTGTCCTCGAGGGATATTCTTGACAGAAAACCCTTCGAAGGAAGCTTCGACTCTTCGAACCATATCCAGATATTTTTCAAGCTTCGGATCCTTAGCCTTACAACTTTTGTCAATATGACCCGAAACAACCTGGGAATCAGTTTTAAGTATGGCCCTTCTGATTCCCATTGCTTTTAACTTCCGAAGACCTAAAATCAATGCTTCGTACTCAGCAATGTTATTTGTGCAATTAAAATCAAGTTTTGCCGCATAACAGGTTTTGACTTTGGAAGGTGAAACCAACACAGCAGCCGCTCCTGCTCCGAAGGTTCCCCAAGATCCATCACAAAACACTATCCAGGCTTCGTTGTCTTTATTTGTTTCCTCCTCCTGAGCCCCTGGTGTCCAATCAGCAATAAAGTCTGCCAGTGCCTGCGACTGAATCGAAGATCTATGAACATATTCAATACAAAATTCATTGAGCTCTGCAGCCCATTTTCCAATCCTTCCAGTAGCTTCTCTGTTCCTCATAATATCCTTCAGAGGTTGTGATGAAGGAACAATTATGTTGTAAGCTTGGAAATAGTGCCGAAGCTTCCTGGAGGCCATCAAGACAGCATACAATATCTTCTCCAACTCTGTATAATTTTTCTTTGATAAACTAAGGACCTCGGAAACAAAATATATTGGTGCCTGCCTTTTGACTTGACCATCAAGCTTCTCCTGAACAAGCGTTGCACTTACCGCTGAGTGCGAAGCTGCCACATATAACAATAAAGGAGCCCCTGGCATTGGTGGAGTCAATGTTGTTAGATCTATCAAATACTGTTTCAGTTCTTCGAAAGCCTTCTGCTGGATTGGTCCCCATTGAAAGACTTCGGCCGACTTCAGCACTTCGAAGAATGGTAAATTTCTCTCTGCCGATCTGGATATGAATCTATTGAGAGATGCCAACCTTCCTGTCAATCTTTGAGCCCCCTTCTTTGTAGTTGGTGGCTCCATCCAAAGTATAGCTTCAATTTTACTTGGATTGGCTTCAATTCCCTTTGTTGAAACCAAGCATCCAAGAAATTTCCCCTTCTTCACTCCGAAGACACATTTTTCTGGATTTAACTTTAAGCCAGCTTGCCTGAAACTGGCGAAGGTCTCCTGCAGATCAGCAATATGATTCTCCTGCTTCGTGCTTTTGACAATGATGTCATCAACATAAGTTAACACATTTCTGCCTATTTGAGATTGAAGAACCTTCGCAGTCATTCGGCTGAAACTTCCTCCAGCGTTTTTGAGCCCCTCAGGCATCTGAAGATAGCAATATGTGCCACTTGGAGTGATGAAGCTAGTCTTCGGCTCATCTTCCTTCTTCATCCAAATTTGGTGATATCCTGAATAGCAGTCTAACAGACTCATGAGCTCTGACGAAGCTGCTGCATCAACTAAAGAGTCTATCCTTGGTAGTGGGAATTCATCCTTCGGACAAGCCTTGTTAAGATCTGTAAAATCGATGCACATTTGCCACTTGCCATTGGCCTTTTTTACCATAACAGTGTTAGCCAGCCATTCTGGGTACTTCACTTCTCTAATAACTCCTGCACTGAGGAGTCTTTTGACTTCGTTGCGAGCACCTTCGGCCTTATCATCTGACATTTTCCGAAGCCTTTGCTTTCTGGGTCTGAAGGATGGATCGACATTGAGCGAGTGCTCAATAACATCCCTATTAACTCCGCATAGATCATTGGCTGACCATGCAAAAACATCTTTGTTATTGAACAAAAACCTTATCAAGGTTTTTTCCTGCTCTTCGGATAGTTGAGAGCCTAACAGCACCTTCTGCTCTGCTATGTCCTCACATAAGAGCATAGGCTTCGGCTGATCTGCTGAAGCTGCTTTCTCCCTTCTGAATTTGTACTGTTCACAAGCTTCGGCTCCATCTATATTATGGATTGCTTTTGAGTCAGTCCAGTTACCTTCGGCCCTTCTTGCGGCTTCCTGACTTCCATGGATAGCAATGGGTCCCTGATCCGAAGGTATCTTCATGCAAAGATAAGCAGGATGAAGGATTGCTTCGAAGGCATTAAGAGTACCACGACCAATAATTGCATTGTAAGGATATTCCATGTCAACAATGTCAAACACAACTTGCTCAGTTCTAGTGTTGTTGATGAATCCGAAGGTCACCGACATGGTGATCTTGCCCAGTGCTACAATCTGTCTTCCTCCGAAGCCACAGAGAGGATGTGTAGCATCATGAATCTTATCTTCTGGCTCTTGCATTTGTCTGAAGGCTTTAGCAAATATGATGTCAGCTGCACTGCCTGTGTCAACCAAGACATTGTGAACCAGAAATCCTTTGATAACACAAGAGATAACCATGGCATCGTTGTGTGGGTAATCTTTAAGCTGAAGGTCCTCTTGGGAGAAGGTAATAGGAATGTGAGACCATCTTGTCTTGATGAAGGGTCCTTGCACCCCAACATGCTGTACCCTTCTCTGTGCTTCCTTCTTCTGTTTCTTGTTAGCTGGCTCTGAGGACGAGCCACCTGTGATCGGTAGCACCAGCTTCGGGTCCGAAGCAGCTCCAGCTTGGTCGTTGAACGAAGCCATCAGCTCAAAAAGTGGAAGTGAGTTCACCGGAGGTGGGCGCCAATGTTGGGGACTTGTTCTCAAATGCTATGAGTTAAGAACAAGGCAACACAGAGAATGTTAAACGATAAAGTCCTTCGTCCTTTGAAGCATTATTTCCCTTAGGATATAACGATCTTCGGACGAAGGCCATGAAGGACGAGCCTTCATCATCACAGTATATATTAATGAAAAACGAAGCATATGAAACATAAAAGATAGCATGAATAATCATATAGCATTATCCTTTTAACTTTATTATATCATCATAAAGAAATAAAAACAATATTGAATTATAAATGTACCTTCGGCTTGGAAGGAGATGAAAATACAAGTGTGACGCAAAAGCGAATGCCAAGTCAGCGTGAACAGTACGGGGGTACTGTTCACCTATTTATAGGCACGGGGTACAACCCATACAAAATTACATACATGCCCTTTACATTTGGTGATAATTCTATAGCACTCTATCGAGGTCTAAATGGCCTTTTCATCTTTAAGTCGGTTCCCTTTTCTGCGAACATGCCGAAGCTTTCCTGCTTCACAACTTCGGCGCTGTGTCAACCTTTGTATCTTTTGAGCTTCTCCCTTTCTGATACAAGTCCGAAGATACCTGCTCACACATTATAAAGCCGCTTCTCCCTTGAAGACCTTCGGCGACGAAGCATAGACCCAACAGCGCCTCCATTTCCCGGCGTCCAACAACGTGGCCGAGTACGAGGCTCTGGTTAACGGGTTGCGCATCGCCATCGAGCTAGGGGTCCGACGCCTCGACGCTCATGGCGACTCGCAGCTTGTCATCGACCAAGTCATGAAGAACTCCCACTGCCGCGACCCAAAGATGGAAGCCTACTGTGATGAGGTTCGGCGCCTGGTGGACAAGTTCTACGGGCTCGAGCTTAACCACATCGCCCGACGATACAACGAGACTGCAGACGAGCTGGCTAAGATAGCCTCGGGGCGGACAACGGTTCCTCCGGACGTCTTCTCCCGAGACCTACAACAACCCTCAGTACAAATCGACGACACGCCCGAGCCCGAGAAGGTCTCGGCTCAGCCCGAGGCGCCCTCGGCTCAGCCCGTGGCACCCTCGGCTCAGCCCGAGGCACCCTCAGCCCTCGAGGGTGAGGCACTGCGCGTCAAGGAAGAGCGGAATGGGGTCACGCCTAATCGAAACTGGCAGACCCCGTACCTGCAATATCTCCACCGAGGGAAGCTACCCCTCGACAGAGCCGAAGCTCGGCGACTGGCGCGGCGCGCCAAGTCGTTCGTCTTGCTGGGTGACGGAAAGGAGCTCTACCACCGCAGCCCCTCAGGTATCCTCCAGCGATGCATATCTATCGCCGAAGGTCAGGAACTATTGCAAGAAATACACTCGGGGGCTTGTGGTCATCACGCAGCACCTCGGGCCCTCGTTGGAAACGCCTTCCGACAAGGTTTCTACTGGCCAACCGCGGTGGCCAACGCCACTAGGATTGTACGCACCTGCCAAGGGTGTCAATTCTACGCAAAGCAGACCCACCTGCCCGCTCAGGCTCTGCAAACAATACCCATCACCTGGCCGTTCGCTATGTGGGGTCTGGACCTCGTTGGTCCCTTGCAGAAGGCACTCGGGGGCTACACGCACCTGCTGGTCGCCATCGACAAATTCTCCAAGTGGATTGAGGTACGACCCCTAAACAGCATCAGGTTCGAACGGGCGGTGGCGTTCTTCACCAACATCATCCATCGCTTTGGGGTCCCAAACTCCATCGTCACCGACAACGGCACCCAGTTCACTGGCAGAAAGTTCCTAGACTTCTGCGAGGACCACCACATCTAGGTGGACTGGGCCGCCGTAGCTCACCCCATGACGAATGGGCAGGTAGAGCGTGCCAACGGCATGATTCTTCAAGGACTCAAGCCACGGATCTACAACGACCTCAACAAATTCGGCAGGCGATGGATGAAGGAACTCCCCTCGGTGGTCTGGAGTCTGAGAACGACGCCAAGCTGAGCCACGGGCTTCACGCCATTTTTTCTAGTCTATGGGGCCAAGGCCATCTTGCCCACAGACTTAGAATACGGATCCCCGAGGGCGAGGGCATACGACGACCGAGACAACCGGATAAACCGAGAAGACTCACTGGACTAGCTGGAAGAGGCTCGGGACATGGCCTTACTGCACTCGGCAAGGCATCAACAGTCCCTGCGACGCTACCACGCCCGAGGGGTTTGGTCCCGAGACCTCCAGGTGGGGGACTTGGTGCTTGGGCTACGACAAGACGACCGAGGGCACCACAAACTCATGCCTCCCTGGGAAGGGCCGTTCATCATCGCCAAGATTTTGAAGCCCGGAACATACAAGCTGGCCAACAGTTAAAGCGAGGTCTACAACAACGCTTGGAACATCCGACAGCTACGTCGCTTCTACCCTTAAGATGTTTTCAAGTCGTTCTTATGCCTCGTTTACATACGCAAATAAAGTCTAACCATCAAGGAAGGGTCAGCCTTGCCTCGGCAAAGCCCGACCCTCCCTTGGGGGCTAGAAGGGGGGAACCCCCTCTGCGTCAAAATTTTCCTCGGAAAAAGTCTTTCTGCCAGAACATCTTTCGTGCTTTTCGACTACTTCGATAGTGGGATCCTGAAAACGATGGAGTACACGTAAGCAGGCAAGGCCGACCGAGACGAGGGACTCCTACGCCTCCGGGATACGGATACCTCACTCATCACCTTCTGCAATAAGTAACTCACGCTCGGATAAGCCATTCCGCTGGCCGAACAAGTCTTAACGTTCGAAAGCTTTTCTGCCAAAACGACTTTTTGTGTCTTCTCAACTATATCGATAACATAATCCAACGAAAGAGTAAGAGTACACGTAAGCGGCAAGGCCGACCGAGCCGAGGGACTCCTACACCTCTGGAATACGGATACCTCACTCATCACCTTCCGTGAAAAGTAACTCTCGCTCAGATAAACAATTCTGTTACCGACGAACAAGTCCTGATACTCGAAACAAGGGGAAATGAAATGCAGCTTTACAACACGACGATGGTATGTTTGGGCCCCGGCGGCCGCAAAAAACATACGCACACTACAGGTAAACTATTCGTGCAGGTTCAGACATCAATAGGGGGAGCAGCTGTGGCGGAACTGCCCGAATTATTCTGACTTAAGTGCCGAAGTCCCGCCTTAGAGGCAAGACCACACTTAAATGGGAATAACTCGTCAATCCCTCGGATCTAGTCCGACGAGGCCACTGACAGGATCAAGTACCACAATCTCACTCGATGGTGAGTCACAGAGCAAATACAATAAAGCATAAATCCATACATTAAGGAGTATTAAATTATTACATCATCATCGGAATTTTGCAAAAGTAGTCATCATTGTTCGAGTGCAGCGGAATAAAACTAACGAGAAATAAATAGAGAGATGGGGAAGCCTGTCCCATCACTCCTCATGCTCCTCCTCAGCCGAGGTAGGGTCCCACTCGACAGTCCAACCCGGTGGCAAGATGGACGGCCAAGTCACTCTAGCAACCATGTCCTCCAAAGAACCTGTAAAATTATGCCACAAGCAAGGCTGAGTATACTAATACTCAGCTAGACTTACCCGGTGTGAGGAGTCTACTCCTCTACCTCTAGACATGCAACTGTTTCGCTGTGGGGTTTGGTTGCCAAAAGCACTAGCTGAGTTTCTAAGTCAAGTTTTAACTTTGCCAATTTATGTGTGACTCTCTTAAGGCTAAATGTGTACTATCTACTCATACATAGTAGCAAACATTTTTAGCAATCAACATCTTGTATCAACTCATCATATTTCCACTTGTTACTCAATGCAGTACAATGGATCAAGCAGTCTCATTAGCTGCGAGAAGCAGACGATTCGAATCAAGTTTTTATCCTTGCAAGGTAAACCTAAACACACGACATGTAGGGGCACTCCGTCCCCACACACATCAACCGTCCCCATCGATTCCCTGGCAACAGATCAGGGCTCACCGCCTTGGCGTACAATGCCTCACTGACCCCGACTGCCGTCGTGCAGTGACCGCACTTGTACCCACCATAACCGGAATGGGAGACCACGTCTCAGGTCGCGTGAGGGGATATGTCTGCGGGCAGGTTCACTCAGGTACTAGGCTTACCGATTTACCATATTTCTCGGTATGTGTTTAGTACGTTCAAACGCTTGAAACAGGTATCCGCACGTTAATCCTGATTCCAATTTTCCATCTCGTAGACAACCAATCCCCATGGATTGTTGTCCACAGACCAGCATCATTATGATATTAAAGTGGGTACAACCAATTTCTGACCTCGCGCGAGTGCTACAAAAATCACTCGACTTCTACCGAGATCCCTAATTTAGCAAAGCAGCTACTCGACCTAGCATACTAGTATCCATCTCAAAAAGGATTCCTGACATCATGCAACTAGGGTTTCAAACAACTCCTACACTTAAGTGCACAATACAAGCCTACAAACATTAAGTGTAGTAAAATATCATATAGAACAGGTTATGCATAAACCGTGGCTTGCCTTCCAAAGCAGTGGTAGGCAGATCCTCTGGTGCAGGCTCTGGTGCTGGGTCCGGGGCTACCTCCTGAGCAGCTCCTTGCTCCGGCACGAGGACGTATTCTCCGTCAGCGAGGTTACAGTCTATCGAAATGCAATGAATATGTATGTCATGATTATGCAGGATTTAATAACATTATGCTAAAGGAAGAAAAACTAAGTTAATGAGTAACTTAGGGTTTCTTGGTCATACGTGGCTTTTAGTGGTTTATGCTTATCACTCTTGGTTTAGGTTTTGTTAGGGCTAGGCATAGTGGATTGGTATTTCCTTTATATATATTTTAGTGGACAATTTACAAAGGGTTTTTAGGATGACACTAATTTCCATTATTCATTTTCCCTTTCTTTATTTTCTTTTTATGATTTCTAGTGTAGGTTTGAACTACAACAGGGAACTAACTTTTTCCAAAAATTCTATAAAAATTACAGTAGCTTGCCATTGGTCAGTATAGCCTGTTCTAGGAATTTGAGATTCAAAATAAAAAGGCTATGCTCTAGACAAAAATAACAAAAGTTGTGTAAATGGGCCACTTTGCATTACAACTCTTAACTAGGAGTGGGTTCTGTCCTAAGGGTTATTTTTGTTGGCATCTAACAGTAATAATAAGCTTCTGTGCCAAAAATCACAGAAAGCTAAGGGATGGTCATTTAGTTGTGATTTTCCAAAGTTTAATGCCAAAAAGGCACTTTCCACTACCTTGCTATTTGAAAAATGTAATACAGCAGATTTCATATTTTTCCTATGTTCTTTATAACAAAAGTTTTACTATCCCAAAGGTTGGGGTGTTTTCACCTTGGGGTTATTTTTATAAGGCTTTTCTAAGTTTTCCTTGTTTTCTTAAAATAAAAGGTATCCTATTTATTTTATACTAAAACAGGACATAATCAATTTTTCTAGCAAACTACACTGAATAAGTATACTAACAAAAATATGGGGGCTCCCTGGTTCTTTATTTAAATCACCTTTCCTATTTTCTTTAACCTTAAGCATAATGTAAAATAAATGACAAATTCTACCTTAATGGGTTGTACAGATAGGTTTAGCATTTTTAAATAGGTCAGTAGGTAGTCATAAACTTCTCCAAATTTTCTTAACTCCAGTTAAAAAGTGCAACTATTTTTCTTCCCATTATTTAGCTTTTGGTCAAATCAGTATTTAAATCAGAACCCTAAAGTTTTCTGTAGTACATAAGGGTTTTATATTTTTCTTAAGTAGTTTATATTATTTAAGATCTGACAAATTGGTTTGACTAAATTTGGATGAATAAAACAGAAGATATGAATTATTCAAGTTTTGTTCAAATTTTAAATCAGATTTAATAAAAGGTTTCCTGGAAAACCACTTTGCACCGAGGTCCTTGGGTTATTTCCAAACAAACTCTCTCAGTTATACCCCCGCGCTACTATTTATCTGAGTCACTGACAATGCGCAAAACCCCCTAGCTTTCTTTTCTTCTCCCCCGCGGTCCCTCCCTAGGTTTAAACAGTACCCGCGAGAAAGAAAAGGGTGGCACGGCTTACCGGCGGCGAGAGAGGTCCGGCGAGGGGCGGGGTTGGCTCCGGGAGAATCTGACGGTCACAACGGTGTACGGCTTGATGGCGGGGGTGGCCGGAATCGTCCGGTCCACGTGCGCTGGCGGGGCTCTCGTCGGCGAGTGTTCCGGTCAAACCACGGCGATCTAGTTCAATCCAATGGCACGGTGAGCTTCACGGGGTGATGTAGAGGCTATCTGTGCATTGAATCGAAAAATGGCGCAGTGACTTACCCGGTCCACGTGCGCCGACGGGGTTCTGAACTCCGGTGAGCACGATTTCGCTATTCCGGTGGCGCGGGTCCTCGGTTCAAGCTCGTGCAAGCTTCACGGCCTCTCAGGGAAACTATCCGAGGGCTTGGACCGAGCGGAGGAGGGCGGGAAAGGGGCTGGCCACGATGGTTGCCCTCGGGTGGCTCTGGCGGGTCGCGGGGAGGTCGCCGGAGCTAAGGGCGAGCTCGGGGGAGTTAGGCGTGGTACGGAGGAGGCAACGGGGAAGGCAGCCGAGCACTGGGACGGGCTTTATAGCCTTGGCGCGGGCGTGGTCACGGGCGGCCGCGGGAGCGCGGGGTTTCGCGCACGGGCGTGCTCTGAGCGCACCCCCGAGTGTCAGCCCGCGTCGAACACGTGGGAGCTCGCTTCTGCCATGGTTCAATGGCGGATTTGAGAACCTTAGCGTGCGTATCTTGGCAAAACCACTGTGTACGGTGAGAAGTTGCCTATGTCATAGCTGTCCAAACCAGGACAAAAGCTATGCCAAGTCGTGTCAAACGACTTAGGGTAGGTGTCAACTTCCTCCAGGGCATTCTAGGGGTAATTTGGCGCCACTTTGTCAATTGGGTCGAAGTGTTTTGAATTTTGGATGAGGGTGAACATGTGTGATCTTTGTCCAAAGGTTAGTTTTGGACTTAGGCATTTTCTGATTTTTCTTTTGTGTTCAAACCTTTGGTGAACTTTTTGGGGCTTTTTTGAAATCTTTTTGGGGTTACTTCCTTACTTCTATTTGTAGGTTATTAAGTGTACTACAACTTTTATATTTGGCCCAAGCCATGATCATAAGGTTTTCATGACCTTTTGATCCTACTTACATCTAGGGTTCCTATTGTCCAAAGGGGTTTGCTTTAGGGTTTTGGGCAATTCTCCCCTTTAGATATGCATGACAAGCTAGGGCATGATATCCAAGATGGGTTGCACTTGCTTAGGACCTTGAATTCTAAGTTTGATGTACTTTGCTCAAACTAACCCACATGTGATAGTAGGTTAAATGGTGTAGCCCTGGGTGGACACCCTGAGTAACACCTGGGGTGTTACAGCCCTCCCCCTTAAGGGAATCTCGTCCCGAGATTTCAGGTAGAGTCCCTTGGAGGGGTGCTTGAAGGTGTGTTGGTGTGCTACCCTTTCTTTTATCCAAGTTTCTCTTGTTAACTGCTCTGCGAATGTCATTCTCTTTGCAACTTCAGAAGGAAGTCCTTTTTAAGTTAAAACCACAACTTAGACTATCCTTGTTATCTAAGTTTTCCTTATAATTGTATTCAAAGGGCAGGTGGGGGTGGGGTTTTGGGTTACGTACCGACTCCTTTGGGTAGAAAGTCGGGGAAGCGAGAGCGTAGAAAATCCTCAGTCTCCCATGTAGCTTCTTCTACTGAATGGTGACTCCACTGAACCTTATACATTCTGATTGACTTTGCCCGTGTTGACCTTTCTTTCTGATCCAATACCTTGACGGGGTACTCTTGATAGGACAAGTCTGGTTCTATCTCAATGTCTGGTTCAGGTAGCACTTCAGTGGGCAGGCGGACACATTTCTGCAGCTGAGATACATGAAACACATTGTGAACTGCTGACATGTGAGGTGGCAATTCCAATTGATAGGCTACGGGTCCACAACTTGCTTTGATCTCATAGGGTCCAATGTAGCTAGGAGCTAACTTGCCCTTGATCCCGAATCTCTGGACACCCTTGGTGGGTGACACCTTAAGATAAACATGATCTCCCACTTCAAACTGTAGAGGCTTCCGCCGCTTGTCATGATAGCTCTTTTGCCTGGCCTGAGCAGCTTCTAAGTTCTTTGTAATAACTCTGACCTTTTCCTCTGCCTCAAGTACCAAATCTGGTCCAAATATTTCCCTCTCTCCTGCTTGAGACCAATTCAGCGGGGTCCTGCACCTTCTCCCATACAAGGCTTCAAAAGGTGCCATCTTCAGACTAGACTGGTAGCTGTTGTTATAAGAAAACTCTGCCAAGGAAAGACACTTGTCCCAATCCTTTCCGTAGTGTAGTGCACATGCCCGCAACATGTCTTCTAAAATCTGATTCACCCTTTCCGTCTAGCCATCTGTTTGAGGATGGTATGCTGAGCTTCATATTACCTGGGTCCCAAGTGAGTCTTGCAGCTGCTCCCAAAAGCGTGCCACAAACAGTGCTCCTCTGTCAGATACAATGGTCTTTGGAATACCATGCAACCGCACTATTTGATCAACATAAATTTCTGCATAATTCTCTGTCTTGTGGGTGGTATGCATTGGTAAGAAATGAGCGGTCTTGGTCAATCTGTCCACAATAACCCAAATGGAATCATGGTGCCTGGAGGTATTGGGCAATCCCACGATAAAGTCCATGCAAATGTCCTCCCATTTCCACGATGGTATGTGAAGGGGTTGCAAAGGGCCTGCTGCCTTCAAATGACTGGCTTTGATTCTCTGGCAGGTATCGCACTCGGATATGTACTTGGCAATTTCCCTCTTCATCCTGGTCCACCAGTATAAGGATCTGAGATCATGGTACATCTTGTTGCTACCAGGGTGCATGGAGAACTTTGAAAGGTGAGCTTCATCCAATATCTTCTTTTTGAGCTCGGGGTCCTTGGGGACAACCAATCGATCTCCAAACCATAGAATTCCCTTGCTGTCCTGACGGAAGCACTTGTATTTCTCTGCCTTCTGCTTGATCATTCCCTTGATAACCTGAACACCCTTGTCTTCAATCTGTGCCCTGACTATTTGCTCTTGCAGTGTGGGCTCCACCGAGATATAATTTAAATCACCCGAGGAAACAACTTCCAGGTTCAATTTGCACAACTCATCCCACAGGGTGGTAACTCTTGCATCCATGCTCATACAATTGCACTGGGCCTTTCTGCTCAAGGCATCTGCCACAACATTGGCTTTGCCTGGATGGTAGTGCACCTCCAAATCGTAGTCCTTGATTAATTCTAACCATCTCCTCTGCCTCATGTTGATCTGCCTGAGTGAAAATGTATTTGAGACTCTGGTGATCAGTGTAAATGTTACAATGAGCTCCCATCAAGTAGTGTCTCCATATCTTGAGAGCATGAACCACAGCTGCTAACTCCAGATCATGTGTCGGGTAGTTCTGCTCATGGGGTCTGAGTGCTTGGGAGGCATAAGCAATCACTCTGTTATCTTGCATTAAGACGCATCCCAATCCGGTGCCGGAAGCATCACAATAAACTTCAAAGGGCTTGGTGTTATCAGGTTGAGCCAGCACTGGGGCTGTTGTCAAATGCTGCCTTAGTGTATGAATGCTTCTTCACACTTTTGGCTCCAATTATACTTGACTCCCTTCTTCAACAGTTCAGTCATTGGCTTGACAATTCTAGAGAAATCCGGAATAAATCATCGATAATACTCTGCCAATCCTAGAAAACTCCGAATATGCCTCACTGTAGTCGGGGGTTTCCAATCCATTGCCTCTTGTACCTTCTCAGGATCAACAGATATCCCATCCCGAGAAATTGTGTGACCTAAGAATTTAATTTCCTTCAGCCAAAATTCACATTTAGACAATTTGGCATACAACTGATGGTCACGCAGTCTCTGAAGCACAGTATGCAAGTGTTTAGTGTGCTCGGCTTCATTCTTGGAATAGACCAGAATATCGTCAATGAAAACGACCACAAATTTGTCCAGCTCTGGCATGAATACTGAGTTCATCAGGTACATAAAATAGGCCGGGGCATTGGTCAGCCCAAACGACATTACCAAAAACTCATAAAGCCCATATCTGGTTGAGAAAGCTGTTTTGGGAATATCACTAGTACGGATCTTGATCTGATGGTAACCCGAACGAAGATCTATTTTGGAGAACACTTTGGCTCCCACTAACTGATCAAACAGAACATCAATGCGGGGCAGTGGGTATTTGTTTTTGATAGTCACCGCATTGAGAGGGCGGTAATCAACACACATTCTCAAACTCTCATCCTTTTTCTTCACAAATAAAGCAGGACATCCCCATGGTGAAGTACTTGGGCGAATGAATCCCTTGTCCAACAAATCTTGCAATTGCTTTTTCAGTTCTGCCAATTCCGCGGGAGGCATCCTATAGGGTCTTTTAGAAATAGGAGCAGTCCTGGGTTGCAATTCGATTGCGAACTCGATGTCTCGGTCAGGTGGCATCCCCAACAATTCATCTGGAAAAACATCTGGGTAGTCACAGACCACTGGGATCCTTTCCACTGGGGATTCTATCATAACGAAGGCACAAGAACAGGTACATCCCTGGTCGGGCAAAAATAATGTGGTTTCACCACAGGTCGGTGAGTGCACTTCAATGGCCCTAGCTGCAATATCAATCACAGCCTGATGTTTGGTCAACCAGTCAGTTCCCAATATGATATCCACACTATCCAAACCCAAAATGAGGAGGTTGGTTTTGATTATCAGACTACCAAACCTTATAGGCACATTCTTGTTGATTTGGTAGGTGGCAACCCTGCCTCCTGGTGTTGAAATTGTAATACCCCCATTGGTGTGGTGAAAAGGCAATTGACACTTGGCACTAAATTTGGCACTGATAAAACTATACGATGCACCAGAATCAAAAAGAATAATAGCAGGATAATTCAAAACTGTAAAGATACCAGTCATGACGGGTGCTCCCTCTGGAATATCAGCCATGGTGGTGAAGTTCAGCCGGCCTTGCCTCACTTGCACCTTCTGTCTCTTGCCTTGGTTCTGGTTAACATTCTGCCCCTGCCTCTGCTGGTTTCTAGGGCAATTCTTGGCATAATGTCTGGTGTTGCCACATGTGAAACACCTGTTGTCATTTGCCTGGCGATACTGCTGCTGCTGTTGATTGTTCCTTTAAGCTGGAAGCTGGGTGCGGTTGGGTGCCTGCTGCTGCTGCTGCTATGGTCGGATCACCCATCGCCCTTGCTGCTGCTGAGGTCCCCTGTTCTGAGTGTCAGACACAATCCTGAAGCGATGTGGCTGAGCTGAAGGTCCTGCCACAGGGGTCTTCCTTTTATTTTCTGCCTGACGAGCTGTGATACAGTCCTCCTGGGAGATGGCCATGTTGACCAACTCATTATAGCTGTTGGCCCTGACGGTGTTGAGACGGTCACGGAGCTTAGTGCTGAGCCCCTCCTGAACCTGTCTCTCTTCTTCTCGTCCGTGTCTGCATGATATCCAGCATACTGGCATAGGTCATTAAAAGCCTGAGCATACTGCAACACTGTCCTGTTGCCTTGAGTGAGTGCCAGAATCTCGTTGAGCTTTCGGTCCATAATTCTGGCTGGTATATGGTGCCCCCTGAAAGCTGCCTTGAACTCTCTCCATTCCACCTCTCGGTCCTCTGGCTGCATAGCAAGAAAATGGTCCCACCAAGTACTTGCGGGTCCGCGGAGCTGCTGGGTGGCGAACCTGACCTTGGTGACCTCTGAGCAAACTCCATGGAGTAGCGGGAATTTGGATTCCACTACTCTCAACCATACATCTGCATCAAGTGGGTCCTCTGCCCTGGTGAACAATGGAGGCTGGGTACTGAGGAACTCCTGGTAGGTGGCTGCCGCGGGGTGACGCTGATGATCTCCACCACCATAGTGCTGAGGTGGTGGCTGACGCTGAGCCAGCTGCCTCAAGATCTCATTCTGCTGAGCCATTAGCTCCTGCAGAGTGGGAGGCGGTGGCGGCGGTGGAGGAACGCGCTCATTCTGACCGCGACGCGCTCTCCTGGCCATCTGAAAAATCACATATATTCTCAATAACACATCTTCAAGTTTAAGGTTTAATCGCGGTGAAGGAGTCAAAAGGTGAATTGATAGATTTTGCATAAACATAAAGGATTTCACAAGGCATAAACTTTTCTTCCCAATTTAAGGCTAACAGCATCCATCAACCATGCTTCCAAAAGAGTTTATCATGATTACATCAATGGCCCAAAAGACTCAACTCTATCTAGCCTAGTACCCCAAGGGTGCAAAAGCTAAGCTAGCTTGGAGGAGTCCCACCATTACCGACTTCTAGCCCTACTCCTGATACCTAGTGAGCGAACGAGGCAACACTCGACTCGGGGGAAGGTGGTCTCCCTGAGCCAGCAGTGTCCAAGCTGGAGGCAGGCTCCTCTCCTCCCTCAATGTCGACGTCCTCGTTAGCCTCCATGTCCTGTATCTCCTGGTGATGCATATCCAGGTGCTCATTAGCCTCGGCCAGCTGCTGCTGGGTGTTGATAAGCTGATCCTCGAGAACCTCAATGGTGTTCTCTCTGGTTCCCACTAATTCCTCCAGCTCTTGGATCTCATTTGACAGCTGCTCCACCTGCAAGTCCTTCTCCACCATCTCAGTGGACAAATCAACCACAAGCTCCTCTCTGTTGTCCAGGGTGATCTTAGTTGCCTCCAACAATGCCATCAGATGGGACATCGCTTCACCACGCATCACTTGCAGACGGTACAGGGCATTCATGCACCATATTGTCAAGTGAGCAGTCTGACCTGGGTAGATAGCCCAGATGTCCTTGGCATGCTCCACCCGATCCTTCCACATTGGGTCGTCCTCCCTCTCCGCGGGGAACAATCCAATGGGGTGGGTGGACAGCTCCAAGGGGTGGAATCCGCAGAAAGTGGTCAATCCGTGCAGAGCAATCGCCTCGATCGCATCCTCAGTCCGGTATCCAAAGGACTCAGAGTCCAGCGAACGCCAGCCTGGCTGCAGGGGATGAGGCTCCAAGGTCATCATCACCCTACAGCGGGGCACTCGGTGCTTCTCGAACTGCTGCACCGCGTACTGAGGAGGTGTCGTGTATCCGGCCCCCTGAAGTACCTCCCACAAAATACGGGGAAAGCCCTCTCGTGCAAGCCTGTCAGTGTGGGACAGTGCATTCCCGTCGTCTGAGGATCCATGGGAAGTCATCTGTGTACGGTTAAGCGTAAGTAAAAGAAAAAGAATTATAAAAAGAAAAAGGAAACACAACTCAGCCTCTCTCTAATTATAAAAATGGAACTGGGGTACTTAGTTGGTCATCATTTTGTATTTAAGTCTTTACTCAATTATCTATTTGTTTATTTAAGAATGCATGTATGCTCGTCCTGAACGACCTCACATCAATATAACGGGAATAGGAAAGAACTCCCATCCTTTATAGTAGCCTGTAGGGCTTAATGACTTAGCCACCTAGCTACCCCTCTATCATCCTAAGGCTTCACGTCCTAGCTCTATCCTGATCGTCCTACGATCTATCCAACATTGTTTCTATCAAGTTTTACTTCGGAAAAGGATGGTATTTATATTTTATTGATTCCTCTGTGGTGGTACAAGCTCCGATACCAGCTGTGGCGGAACTGCCCGAATTATTCCGACTTAAGTGCCTAAGTCCCGCCTTAGAGGCAAGACCACACTTAAATGGGAATAACCCGTCAATCCTTCGGATCTAGTCCGACGAGGCCACTGACAGGATCAAGTACCACAATCTCACTCGATGGTGAGTCACAGAGCAAATACAATAAAGCATAAATCCATACATTAAGGAGTATTAAATTATTACATCACCATCGGAGTTTTGCAAAAGTAGTCATTATTGTTCGAGTGCAGCGGAATAAAACTAACGAGAAATAAATAGAGAGATGGGGAAGCCTGTCCCATCACTCCTCATGCTCCTCCTCAGCCGAGGTAGGGTCCCACTCGACAGTCCAACCCGGTGGCAAGATGGACGGCCAAGTCACTCCAGCAACCATGTCCTCCAAAGAACCTGTAAAATTATGCCACAAGCAAGGCTGAGTATACTAATACTCAGCTAGACTTACCCGGTGTGAGGAGTCTACTCCTCTACCTCTAGACATGCAGTTGTTTGGCTGTGGGGTTTGGTTGCCAAAAGCACTAGCTGAGTTTCTAAGTCAAGTTTTAACTTTGCCAATTTAAGTGTGACTCTCTTAAGGCTAAATGTGTACTATCTACTCATACATAGTAGCAAACATTTTTAGCAATCAACATCTTGTATCAACTCATCATATTTCCACTTGTTACTCAATGCAGTACAATGGATCAAGCAGTCTCATTAGATGCGAGAAGTAGACGATTCGAATCGAGTTTTTATCCTTGCAAGGTAAACCTAAACACACGACATGTAGGGGCACTCCGTCCCCACACACATCAACCGTCCCCATCGATTCCCTGGCAACAAATCAGGGCTCACCGCCTTGGCGTACAATGCCTCACTGACCTCGACTCCCGTCGTGCAGTGACCGCACTTGTACCCACCATAACCGGAATGGGAGACCACGTCTCAGGTCGTGTGAGGGGATATGTCTGCGGGCAGGTTCACTCAGGTACTAGGCTTACCGATTTACCATATTTCTCGGTATGTGTTTAGTACGTTCAAACGCTTGACACAGGTATCCGCACGTTAATCCTTATTCCAATTTTCCATCTCGTAGACAACCAATCCCCATGGATTGTTGTCCACAGACCAGCATCATTATGATATGAAAGTGGGTACAACCAATTCCTGACCTCGCGCGAGTGCTAGAAAAAACACTCGACTTCTACCGAGATCCCTAATTTAGCAAAGCAGCTACTCGACCTAGCATACTAGTATCCATCTCAAAAAGGATTCTCGAGATCATGCAACTAGGGTTTCAAACAACTCCTACACTTAAGTGCACAATACAAGCCTACAAACATTAAGTGTAGTAAAATATCATATAGAACAGGTTATGCATAAACCGGGGCTTGCCTTCCAAAGCAGTGGTAGGCAGATCCTCTGGTGCAGGCTCTGGTGCTGGGTCCGGGGCTACCTCCTGAGCAGCTCCTTGCTCCGGCACGAGGACGTATTCTCCGTCAGCGAGGTTACAGTCTATCGAAATGCAATGAATATGTATGTCATGATTATGCAGGATTTAATAACATTATGCTAAAGGAAGAAAAACTAAGTTAATGAGTAACTTAGGGTTTCTTGGTCATACGTAGCTTTTAGTGGTTTATGCTTATCACTCTTGGTTTAGGTTTTGTTAGGGCTAGGCATAGTGGATTGGTATTTCCATTATATATATTTCAGTGGAAATTTACAAAGGGTTTTTAGGATGACACTAATTTCCATTATTCATTTTCCCTTTCTTTATTTTCTATTTATGATTTCTAGTGTAGGTTTGAACTACAACAGGGAACTAACTTTTTCCAAAAATTCCGTAAAAATTACAGTAGCTTGCCATTGGTCAGTATAGCCTGTTCTAGGAATTTGAGATTCAAAATAAAAAGGCTATGCTCTAGACAAAAATAACAAAAGTTGTGTAAATGGGCCACTTTGCATTACAACTCTTCACTAGGAGTGGGTTCTGTCCTAAGGGTTATTTTTGTTGGCATCTAACAGTAATAATAAGCTTCTGTGCCAAAAATCACAGAAAGCTAAGGGATGGTCATTTAGTTGTGATTTTCCAAATTTTAATGCCAAAAAGGCACTTTCCACTACCTTGCTATTTGAAAAATGTAAAACAGCAGATTTCATATTTTTCCTATGTTCTTTATAACAAAAGTTTTACTATCCCAAAGGTTGAGGTGTTTTCACCTTGGGGTTATTTTTGTAGGGCTTTTCTAAGTTTTCCTTGTTTTCTTAAAATAAAAGGTATCCTATTTATTTTATACTAAACCAGGGCATAATCAATTTTTCTAGCAAACTACACTGAATAAGTATACTAACAAAAATATGGGGGCTCCCTGGTTCTTTATTTAAATCACCTTTCCTATTTTCTTTAACCTTAAGCATAATGTAAAATAAATGGCAAATTCTACCTTAATGGGTTGTATAGAGGGGTTTAGCATTTTTAAATAGGTCAGTAGGTAGTCATAAACTTCTCCAAATTTTCTTAACTCCAGTTAAAAAGTGCAACTATTTTTCTTCCCATTATTTAGCTTTTGGTCAAAACAGTATTTAAATCAGGACCCTAAAGTTTTCTATAGTACATAGGGGTTTTATATTTTTCTTAAGTAGTTTATATTATTTAAGATCTGACAAAATTGGTTTGACTAAATTTGGATGAATAAAACAGAAGATATGAATTATTCAAGTTATGTTCAAATTTTAAATCAGATTTAATAAAAGGTTTCCTGGAAAACCACTTTGCACCGAGGTCCTTGGGTTATTTCCAAACTAACTCTCTCAGTTATACCCCCGCGCTACTATTTATCTGAGTCACTGACAATGCGCAAAACCCCCTAGCTTTCTTTTCTTCTCCCCCGCGGTCTCTCCCTAGGTTTAAACAGTACCCGCGAGAAAGAAAAGGGTGGCGCGGCTTACCGGCGGCAAGAGAGGTCCGGCGAGGGGCGGGGTTGGCTCCGGGAGGTTCTGACGGTCACAACGGTGTACGGCTTGACGGCGGGGGTGGCCGGAATCGTCCGGTCCACGTGCACAGGCGGGGGCTCTCGTCGGCGAGTGTTCCGGTCAAACCACGGCGATCTAGTTCAATCCAATGGCACGGTGAGCTTCACAGGGTGATGTAGAGGCTATCTGTGCATTGAATCGAAAAATGGCGCAGTGACTTACCCGGTCCACGTGCGCCGGCGGGGTTCTGAACTCCGGCGAGCACGATTTCGCTATTCCGGTGGCACGGGTCCTCGGTTCAAGCTCGTGCAAGCTTCACGGCCTCTCAGGGAAACTATCCGAGGGCTTGGACTGAGAGGAGGAGGGCGGGAAAGGGGCTGGCCACGGTGGTTGCCCTCGGGTGGCTCTGGCGGATCGCGGGGAGGTCGCCGGAGCTAAGGGCGAGCTCGGGGGAGTTAGGCGTGGTACGGAGGAGGCAACGGGGAAGGCAGCTGGGCACTGGGACGGGCTTTATAGCCGTGGCGCGGGCGTGGTCACGGGCGGCCGCGGGCGCGCGGGGGTTCGCGCACGGGCGTGCTCTGAGCGCGCCCCCGAGTGTTAGCCCGCGTCGAACACGTGGGAGCTCGCTTCTGCCATGGTTCAACGACGGATTTGAGCACCTTAGCGTGCGTATCTTGGCAAAACCACTGTGTACGGTCTCTTCCCTGCTCCATATCCTACCTTTTTGCTGTGAGTTCCAAGTCAAGATACGGTCGAGGTAGGGAGATAGAGAGGTGAGAAGTTGCTTATGTCATAGCTGTCCAAACCGGGACAAAAGCTATGCCAAGTCATGTCAAACGACTTAGGGTAGGTGTCAACTTCCTCCAGGGCATTCTAGGGGTAATTTGGCGCCACTTTGTCAATTGGGTCGAAGTGTTTTGAATTTTGGATGAGGGTGAACATGTGTGATCTTTGTCCAAAGGTTAGTTTTGGACTTAGGCATTTTCTGAATTTTCTTTTGTGTTCAAACCTTTGGTGAACTTTTTGGGGCTTTTCTGAAATCTTTTTGGGGTTACTTCCTTACTACTATTTGTAGGTTATTAAGTGTGCTACAACTTTTATATTTGTCCCAAGCCATGATCATAAGGTTTTCGTGACCTTTTGATCCTACTTACATCTAGGGTTCCTATTGTCCAAAGGGGTTTGCTTTAGGGTTTTGGGCAATTCTCCCCTTTAGATGTGCATGACAAGCTAGGGCATGATATCCAAGATGGGTTGCACTTGCTTAGGACCTTGAATTCTAAGTTTGATGTACTTTGCTCAAACTAACCCACATGTGATAGTAGGTTAAATGGTGTAGCCCTGGGTGGACACCCTGAGTAACACCTAGGGTGTTACAGCAGCAGCACCCTCGGCATCAACTCCACCATCGACAGAGTCCGACCGAGCCTCGGACGGCGACACGGTCGGAGGATCTCCACCTCGAAGAAAGATGTCAGCACCGCGCCTGGGCCATCGTCGTCGGGGTCTCCTCCAGGAACCCGACCCGAGCAGACGGTTCGACCGGCCGCTCCATAGCCTCAGCCAGCTGTCCCCCGAGTACATCACCCCGGCTCATGGCCTCGGCAACCCGACTCCGGCGTTGGTCCCGCCAGTGGACGGCCCGGCCAGGCTCCAGCCAACAAAGCCTCTTTTCGAGCCAACTCCGCCTCTGTCCATGCTGATACCGCTGCCTCCGGCTCCGGCTCATCGCAGAGCGGCCGAGGGTTCCTTTAACTGAGCAAGAGAAGCCTCGGGCGGCAAGGCCGACCGAGCCGAGGGACTCCTACGCCTCCGGGATACGGATACCTCACTCGTCACCTTCCGCATGGGGCAACTCACACTTGGTTAAGCGGTTTGGCTAGCCGACAGGCAAGTCCTAGTGCTCGAAATAAGGAAAAAACACGGCTTTACTCCAAAATACATTGATGTTCAGGCCCCGACAGCCACAATGAACAAACACCGGCACTCAAGGTGCCATTACAAACTGAACTCCGGTTCCGCCCCCGCAGGTACGAACAACCCCCCACATTGGAGGGCCTGCGGGGCGACAAAACCCCAGGTGGCTCGCCGCCGCCCACTCCGGCAGCAGCGACAACGACCTCCGCTCCGGGCGGCCAAACAGCAGCAGCGATGACCTCAGGGCAGACGCTGCTGCGATAAGGCCCTCGCCCACGTCCCCACTCGAGGGCCGAGGACAAGCTATCAAAGCCAAAGAGCCGGAGGCCCGGAGCGCGGATGGCGGCGGCGATCTCGTCGGTGACGAGGACTTCTTCAGCCGCCGCCACCTCAGCACCGACCTCCGCGCGGGGGCGTCGTACCGGAGCAAGGGCAGGACAGCCCAAGAACACGAACGCCGCCCTAGCAGCGCGTGACATCTTGGGCGGTCCCCCAGTGCGCACAGCGCGACCCCGTACAGCGGCTAGATAGCCACGCTTCGCCCGACAGCGAGAGGGGGCACCGGGAGCCGAGCCAGAGCCAGCTGAGCCAGCGAGCCCAATGCGCTGAAGCTGACGACGCTCGCGGCTGACCAACCCCTCGTTGTCGAAGTCCGCCCCTTCCGCTAGGCCGGTGAGCGCCCTCTCCCCTGAATGCTGAAGGAGTGGGTGACCCACGAACCCGTGCGGGAGGTGGAGCTCCGGCTCAGCTCGCCCTCCGCCCCAGCAAGGATGATGAAGATCCTTGAGGCTGAGGGCGAGGCAGAGGCCGCAGCCCAGCTTGCTTCTCCCCACCATCAAACTGGTGGTCACCGTCTTGGGTGACCATCGGCAAGGGGATGCAGCCGGGCTGCCTGATGAAAATCCTTGAAGTCGAGCGATGGCTGAAAGGTACCAACTTCCACGAAGTTGCGTTCCTCCAACGACGGCAAGACGAAAGCGACGCGGGCGCTCCCCATCCGGGGGCTCGGAAGGTGGAAGGACGCGACGCATGAGGGGAGTGCAAAGGCATGGCTGCCATCCAAGGGGGTCGCCCTCTTTTTAAAGGCAACTCTCCCCACTAGCGTCCTCAGGCGTCGCGGACTGAGTCTTCACCAACATGCTCCAAGGTCTTCCCCCTACGACACGGGGGCTGGGTCCCATGCGTCATGCAAGCTGGCCCAGAACAGAAGAGGCCAAACCACCGCGCGCGGTGCGCGTAACTGCCCAGCGGTTACAAGCCCTCCTCCACTTTTGCCCAGACCAGCGGGTGAAAGTGCGAAATGCCATGCAGGTGGCATGCAACTGCACCAAGGGGGCGCACCCTTTCGACTCCGACGCGTCCAGCATGGAGGCCCAGGCCCACACGTCATGTAACCGGCGCGCCGGTTACTACGGTTGCCCCGCGCCAGTACCATGCCTTCTCGACTACGGAACCGTTGCCGCGACTCGAGGCAACCCTGCGCATGGCCCAACAGTGCCAACCGAGCACATCGGTCATGGGTCAGTCAGCCGCGGGAGAAGGCGCGACGGTCGATATGGCCAAAAGTGGGTCGGCAGTAATGGCGGGCGGAAGCAGCGGTCAAGTCGTCTGCAAGCTCACGTCCCCTCCTGGGACAGCGAGAGAACCCTCTCACACGGCGTGAAGACGACACGCCTGTATTCCGTTCCTCGAATGGCTCACGCACGCACAATGGTTGCCCCGCAAACCACTCGTCCCGTCGCATTAACTCTGCGGCAGGGCAGGCGACACCTTTGGCAGGCGAAGCAGGCGACGCTTCACCTCCGCCATGATGACCGCGTCAAAAAAGGTACGCCACGTCGTTCGATTTCATATCCCTTTTTCACTTCCCCTTTCTCTCTCTTGCTACTGGGACCGGGAAAGGGGATACTCCGAAAGGGATCCTTCTCCGTGAAGGAAGCGGGCCTCGAGCCCTCCTACTGATCAGAGGTTCGAAGGCTGGCCCCTCAGAAGGGTTCGACAGCCGCCTCAGAGCACTCGGGCTCCGTGCCCACTACTGGTCAGAGGTTCGAAGGCTGGCCCCTTGGAAGGGTTCGACAGCCACCTCAGGCCACTCGGGCTCCGTGCCCACTACTGATCAGGGATTCGTAGGCTGGCCCCCGAAGGGTTCGACAGCCACCTCAGAGCACGCAGAGCGAGGGATGACTCTGGGTACGTCTGATACATGGCTAAGGCTCGGGCTATGCTCCCGAGGTACCCTAGGACATTTCCGAGACCAGCAGGAGCGATTCTGTAACGAAATCCCATCAGAGGGAGGCATCGAGCCCTCAGACCCTATCAAACGGGACCGGGTCTGGCAAATCACCTGTAGGTACTTTTGGAGCGCGCTTCTGGGCCACTAGACGACCCTTATCGAACGGGGCACGGGCGTCCACTTGGATCACCCGTTAGCAACTCACCGGGGACACCATGTTCGGCGCCCTCCGAGGGCAACATGGCGCTTTCCCCCCACCCCCCTCCTCCTTGCGGAAAGGCGATGAAGGGGCGTATGAAAAAAGCCGAGTCTGTCATTGGCCATCCTCTCGCTCTGTGCGGAGGCTCGGGGGCTGCTCTCGCAAACCCGGCTCCGGCCAAACCGTTGACAGCGTCAACATACCAGCCCGAGAACTCGGAACCTGACTATGCACCCGGGCTATGGCCAGTTCGCATGAGGGAACAACCAGACCGGCCGAGGCATCACGAAAAGCATTAAGACCTCGAAGGAGTCAAACCACTCCTTCGAGGCCTCTAGGGCTACACCCGGCGTGTGCGCTCGCGCGCACCCACCGGAACAAAATGCAACCGAGAAAGGCTGGTCCCCTTGCAAAAAAGTGTGACAAAAGCCTCCAAGCGAGTACTAACACTCCCTTCGAGGCACTGGGGCTACTGTCGGGGACCATAATTAGGGGTACCCCCAAGACTCCTAAATCTCAGCTGGTAACCCCCATCAGCACAAAGCTGCAAAGGCCTGATGGGTGCAATTCCGGTCAAGGCTCCGTCCACTCAAGGGACACGATCTCGTCTCGCCCGAGCACAGCCTCGGGCAGGAACAGTAGACCAAGGCAGATTCACGCCTCGCCCGAGGGTCTCCTCAAGCAACGGACACACCTTCGACTCGCCCGAGGCCCAGCTCGGGCAGGCTTCGCGGAGAAGCAACCTTGGCCGGATCGCTACGCCAACCGACCGTATCGCAGGAGCATTCAATGCAAGGATCGCCTGACACCTTATCCTGACGCGCGCTCTTCAGTCGACAGAGCCGAAGTGACCGCAGTCACTTCGCCGCTCCACTGACCGACCTAACAGGAAAACAGCGCCGCCTGTGCTGCTCCGACTGCTGTGCCACCCGTCAGGGTGAGGCTGACAGTCAGCCGCCAAGACCGGCCTCAGGCGCCATAGGAAGCTCTGCCTCGCTCGACCCCTAGGCTCGGACTCAGCCTCGACTCCGGAAGACGGACTCCGCCTTGCCCGACCCCAGGGCTCGGACTCGACCTCGACCTCGGACGACGGACTCCGCCTCGCCCGACCCCCTGGGCTCGGACTCGATCTCGACCTCGGACGACGGACTCCGCCTCGCCCGACCCCTAGGCTCGGACTCAGCCTCGACTCTAGAAGATGGACTCCGCCTCGCCCGACCCTAGGGCTCGGACTGGACCTCGTCCTCGGACGACGGACTCCGCCTCGCCCGACCCCCAGAGCTCGGACTCGACCTCGACCTCGGACGACGAACTCCGCCTCGCCCGACCCCTGAGCTCGGACTCAGCCTCGACCTCGGAAGACGGTCTCCGCCTCGCCCGACCCCCGGGGCTCGGACTCTACCTCGACCTCAGACGACGGTCTCCGCCTCGCCCGACCCCTGGGGCTCGGACTCAACCTCGACCTCGGACGACGGTCTCCGCCACGCCTGACCCCCGGGCCTCGACTCAGCCTCGACCTCGGAGGAGCCTCCGCCTCGCCTGACCTCAGGCTCGGACCGACCACGTCACAGGGGGGCCATTATTACCCTACCCCTAGCTAGCTCAGGCTACGGGGAACAAGACCGGCGTCCCATCTGGCTCGCCCCTGTAAACAAGTAATGATGGCACCCCACGTGCTCCATGACGACGGCGGCTCTCAGCCCCTTACGGAAGCAAGGAGACATCAGCAAGGATCCGACAGCCCCGACAGCTGTACTTCCACAGGGCTCAAGCGCTCCTCCGACGGCCACGACATCACATGAATAGGGCGCCAAAACCTCTCCGACAGCCACGACGGCATGTACATAGGGCTCTGGCTCCCCTTGGCTAGACACGTTAGCACATTGCTACCCCCCCCCCATTGTACACCTGGGCCCTCTCCTTACATCTATAAAAGGAAGGTCCAGGGCTCTCGTACGAGAAGGTGGCCGCGCGGGAGAACGGGCTGGCGCACAAGGCTCTCGCTCTCTCTCTCTCTCTCCCACGCGAACGCTTGTAACCCCCTACTGCAAGCGCATCCGCCCTGGGCGCAGGACAACACGAGGCCGTGGTTTCCCCTTACTGTTTCCCCCTTGTGTTCCGTCTCACGCCGACCCATCTGGGCTAGGACACGCAGCGACAATCTACTCGTTGGTCCAGGGACCCCCCGGGGTCGAAACGCTGACAAGTTGCGCAATAGGAGGTTTGATCGATGTAGTTAATATTGATTGGACTGTAGAGAGGTGGTGACATGCCGAAGTAGTCACCGCTTCCTCTACGGTTGAGTCAAGGTCATGTGTGATGATGCTATTTATGTGGTGAATGTGTTTGTTGAATGTATGTGGTAATTTTAGTGCACTAAATGACACGGATAAAAATTCGTAAGTCTACTTGCTAGTCCTAAATTGATTGATTTAACTCTAACAAACGGTAAAGTGTTAGAGTAATTCCAGTCGCTAGAACATGGTAATTTTTGAAGTAAATAGAAGCTGAAAACTATTAGTTGTTGTTTTGGACTGCACGCAGTGATTTCCTCGTGTTGTATGTTTGATGAACTAAATCTTGTTTTATGTAGAAAAGCCATATAGAAAAGTTGTAGATAACCTTATGATCTTGTTTGTGTTAAAATTTTACAGCCATAAGTCTGATCGTTTGGGAGTTATACTTTTCGCAAATTTAGTAACTGAATCTGTCCAAATTCTGTATAGATTTCAGAAACTGCATTGTTTGCTTAAGTTAATGTTACAATCTGTTCATGGTCGTTATAAGAAAGTTGTAGATGCTTTTATTATGTTGCTTGTGTTAAAATTTCACAACCATAGGCCTGACAGTTAAGAGTTATGAATTTTACAAACTGGTTGTTGTGTTCTATCCACTGTCAGAACAGATTTCAAAAACTGCAATGTTTGATTTAATTAAACCTGGAATCACTTCTTGGTGATTATAAAAGTTATGTAGTGCTTTTGCCAAGATTTACAAAAAGTCTTGGATCACTCTTTTTGGTGGTCTGAAGATTAAGTTATGTATGTTTAAAGTGCGAAGACTGAATCTGTCCAGTTCTAGACAGCACAACCTTCATAGTGTATTTTACCCTCGATACATATTAAACCAGCCATGGATGTTTATAAATAATTTGTAGAACATTTAATTAGCTTTCCAGAAAGTCTAAGATGACTTTGTTTGTCCAATGTGTGATCAATCCCAAGAGACAATTCAGCACCTCCTCACTGCGTGCATTTTTGCCCGGCAATTTTGGCACACAATTCTTGCTGCTATTGGTTTGGGGCACCTCACTCCAACAGCTGATGAGGAGAATTTTGCAGACTAGTGGGTGTTGGGGACTTGTTCTCAAATTCTATGAATAAGAACAAGGCAACACAAAATGTTAAAGGTTAAGGCCCTTCGTCCTTCGAAGCATTATTTCCCTTAGGGCATAATGATCTTCAAACGAAGGTCATGAAGGACATACCTTCATGATTGCAGTATACATTAATGAAAGAAGAAGCATGTAAGACATAGAAAACAATGTGAATAATTATATAACATTATCAATTCCTCTTCTATTATATTACCATGAATAAACAAGGAATAATATAGAATTACATTTGTACCTTCGGCTTGACAGAAGGAAACAGTACAAGCGTAATGCACGATCGAGTTCAAGTCCTCGTGAACAGTACGGGAGTACTGTTCATCTATTTATAGGCATAGGACGTAGCCTGTGTGGATTTACATTCATGTCCTTTATAACTGATTACAATCATGACACAGATTATAATGGGCCAATCGGTCTTTTCATCTTTAAGTCGGTGCCACCCTTCGTCTCAAGGCGTGTCACTATGCCGAAGCTTCCCGGGTGGTAGCTTTGACTTTGCTTCTGTGTTGATCTTCCGAAGGTGTTTCTTCTTACAGGACCTTCAGCGACGAAGCAGATCCCCAACAGTAGCCCCTTCACGGTGCCAGATCGTTTTTCGTAATGAGCTCGACCCGTGAAAAATTCTCTTAGGCTTCGGAATGCCGAAGGTCCGAAAAACACCTTCCCTGAGCTCGTTGTCGAGAAACGATTAAATATTTCGAGTGCGAGGTGGTCCCACCATACGACGAGTACGCGCGATCTGGTGATTCACCTTCTTGCGCACTGTGGTCCACCGTCCAGTGGGTGCGGGCGACTGTTCAGCGGGTGCGAGCGGCTTGACGATTCACCTTCCCACCTGCAGCACTATATAAACAGACGGGTAGGTGTGAAGTTACCACAACATTTATTACTATTGCACCGTTGTGCTGTTGAAATTTTGACCATAGCCGAAGCTTATTCATCGTATTCTCAATTAGAGCATCGTCTTGGTTTAGCTTCGTCATAAGAGGGAGCTTCGGCAAAATTGCAAAAAGTCATCAACTTCGTCAAAACCGTAAGAAAATCAGTATCAAATGGCCAGAGTGTGTTCAACTGCTAGAGTTACACGCGATGGAGAGGAGGCCAAAACTACCGAGACTGCCCCAATTTCCAAAGTAATGAGGCGATTGAGACTAGTTGTGACAGAGGGTGCTTCTGACGAAGGTACACCTACTGCCGAAGCTGAACAGGCTGACATTGAAGAGGGTAATGCTTATGAAGAAGAGATAGATTATGACACTGTCATGCCATCCAAACCCAGCCACTTGGACTTTGGAAAGTCTACTGTCTCTGAGGCTGATATGCCCATGATGATAAAGCTAGGCTACTTCGGGGAAGCCGAGAAGAGGCTGATTCGTTTTGGCGGGGAAGAAACGACTCCGAAGCCAGAAAATGATGAGGTGGTAGTTTTCAGAAGTTTCTTCAAAGCATGATTGAGGTTTCATTTGCATGAAATGATTGGGGATGTTTTGGAAGATTTCGAAATTTATCTTCATCAGCTGACTCCTAACGCTATCGTTAGGCTCAGCGTCTTTATCTGGGCTCTCCGAAGCCAAGGAGTGGACCCGCTTGCCGAAGCTTTCTACCGGGTGCACGAGCTTCATTATCAGACGAAGGCTAGAGAAGATGGGCTACACGAGAATTTTGGTTGTTACAACTTTGCTTACCGCAAAGATATGAAGACTCCGGTGATCAGCTATCGCACTAAATGGCCAACCGATTGGAAAATGAGTGGTTCTACGTTAAGGTTGATGAGAAAAAGGAGAAGATAGTTCAGAGCCCACTAGACCTAACCTTCGGGTTAACTAGGCCCCTGTGCGACATGCTACAAGGGTCACCATGCCGAGAAGCTATGGGCAAATTCCGAGTTGCGTGTGAGCATATCGGTACTAGAGATTTAGTGCAGGAATATTTAGCCAATAGAGTATTTCCGACGTTAAAGGAATGGAATATGCCGAAGCTTAAAGGAGAAAAGAAAAAGAATGAACTTGTTCGACTGCCCTATCACTTCAAGTTCAAGAAACATTTCAAAGAACCTTGCCAAGAATGGTTGGAAACGATTGAAGCTATGTGCAATGAATTTTTAGGCAACTATACTAAGAAAGAAGATCAATTGATGATCGCGGCCTTCGGCACCCGATCGAAACGAAGGCTAAACCGAGTAATGGATGCCGTGAAATTTGAATACCCTGACTATGAACGGTTAAGCAAGGGTGCCGAAGGGCCAAAGTGAAAAAGAGTTATTAGTGTTATGAAGAGGCAAGCTGCTAGAATGATAGAAGAAGATGAGAAAGCTATAAAAAAGAAAAAATCCAGCCTAGAGCCGAAGGTGGCTATTCGGAAGAAAAGAAAAGTTGCGGCTGCGAAGCCAAAAACAACTGATTTAGAGGAAGAACTTCCTTCAATGCCTCCTGCTGCTGACGTGGAGGAAATTTTAAAGGTAATGACCGAATCTTTACGTCTCAAGCTATGTCCACTAGGGCCACAACTGATGAAGCTTTTACAGAAGAAGGAGGATCCTGCGGCAATCAAGAAGCCTGCTGAAAAAAGGCGAAGGATTATTACTGTTATTGATGCTATTGAAGAAATCCCACCATCGGCTTCAGCGTCAAAAACACCGTCTGCCAAAGATACTGCAGCTACCTAGGCTGCCCCCACCGATGCTTCAACTGCCGAAGCTAAGACGACCGAAGATACAAATCTGGAGGGCACTTTTTCTGATATTGATAAGATGCTTTTGAACATGACCACGAAAGAAGCTGCTACAGCTGCCGAAGAGACCCTAGCCCCAGTGTCCGGGAAAGAGAAGGAGATTGTCGAGGATACTTCGGAGGAAAGGATTTTAATTTTCAAAACATACTTGGTCAAAAGCTGTATAAGGCTGAGAAGGAAGAGCTGAGGGATTATGCAATATCATGCGGCTATCAACCAGGAGCATTGCTTTTCGGTGGCATTGACGAAGAGAGCTTAGGATGCCTCCGGGACCGGACTGGAGCGAAGGTTGTCAGCACTCTATCGAAGAGTGTTGGCTTTCCAAAGCTTGAGGCCGACCTCAGTAGATACCGGTGGCAACATATCGCCGGCAGCTTGTTTTATTCTAATTTTAAGGTAAAGTTCTTACCTTAACTTTTTATTGTTTTCGAGATGAAGGTTAATTTGTTTTAGAGTCTACTACTAAGTAAAACCTTGAGGATGCAACAAGACCTCGAGGACAAGAAAAATGAGATTATAATTGAGGGTTTAGAGGGTAAAATTAAAGACCACGAAGCTGCTCTAGAGAAGAAGGATTTCGAACTTCAAATAATGGAAGGCTTACTGGCAGAAGCCCAAGCTAAAATAGCCAGATTGAATAGCGAAGTCCTCGCAAAGACAGAAAAATTGGAACAGGAAAAGCAGAAATTCGATGCGAAGCTTGAGGCTGAAGTTGAAAAAAGTTCAAATTTACAGAAATCATTGAAAGAGCTTCAAGATAAATGCGTAGACTTCAGCAACCGATGCGTGCAGCGGCTGAAGCAGGTCTTCCATTCGGTTGGGGCCAGTTCTGAGAAGTTTAAACCTTCAGTTGAAGACCTACCAGGATCTTCGAACATATTGAGGGCAAAGTTGATGCTCTTGACGAAGTTATGGCTGGGCACGGCGATTTCTGTGCCCTGCTAGCTTCTCGGGGCATAGCTGTTGCCTTCATGAAAACTGGTTGCACGCATGGAAAAATCGTCAATAGACCTAACTTCAGCTTATTACCAGCATACTTAAATGATATCCCTAGCCTGGCCCAAAGCATAGGAAATAAATTTATAACACAAACCTGCGCGAAGGGCGGGCGAAGCCTAGCTGGTGACGAAGCTCGAAGTCACCTCAAGCCGGTAATAAACTCATACCTTGTGCTTACCTTTTCCTTGAAACTTGAATTTACCTTATAATGCTTTGTTATGTACAGGATGACGAAGCTGGAGAGCAATGATCCGAAGCTTGGCGGATGATCCGAAGCTTAGCGGATGATGATGAAGCCGAAGACATTGCTATGAAAAAACTCTAGAGACACTCTTGAATTATCCTTGTAAAGAATATTGTAATTTAAGAATCAGATACTACTCTGTAAATTTGTCCATACCTTGTAATATATTTTTACCTTTCCGTCCATGTATGAACTGCTTTGATCTGGACGAAACTTGTATTTTTTGAGCCGAAGGCGAAAAACACCTTCCCTTCTTTTCGTATAGTCGAAGCCTTATCATTAGAGCCGAAGCAACTGTCTGTATTTGTATGATATGATGATGATGATCCTATGTATGTCTAAATGAATGTATATGAATGCAATGAATGATGTGATGTATTGTGCAAATGAATGTCCAGACACACGCTTACGAAGCCACATCAAAACTCTTCATTCCCTTAGGAATAGCTGAAATCTCTTTGCCGTTTATTTTTTGGCTGCACCGCTTATTTTTTGGTATAAGTTCTGCATCCCCTTAGGAACGTCATTTGAACTTCTTCGCCTTCTATTTCGGCGGTATCACCGTTGACTTTTTGGTGTAAGTTCTGCATTCCCTTAGGAACGTCTTTTCAACTTCTTCGCCTTATATTTCGACGGTATTTGGCTCTGCATTCCCTTAGGAACGACTTTTGAGCAGAAAACTTACGTTGCGCTCTCTTAGGAACGACTTTCGAGCTTCTCCCTGTTTTTTCTCTCTGCACTCGATGGTGCATGCTCAGATTTTACATTTTACATATTTTTGGTGGATTTTGCTCTCGTAGAGCTGGATAAGAAAGAAAAAATTACAAACTATGGCCCCATTAAAAACCTTTCTCCCCCTTTGGAAAGGAAAAGGGTGCCATAGGAAAAATGAAAAAGATTACATCAAGTTACACATAATATCGTCGAAGCTCATCCGCATTCCAAGATCTAGGAATGTCGTTGCCGTCCATATCCTTGAATTTGTAAGAACCGGGTCTTGACGAAGAAATCCCACTAGAAAGGGTCCTTCCCACTTCAGCTGTAGGTTGCCTACTGTGTCTGGATTGGCCACTCTCCGAAGTACCATGTTTTTCGACCGAACTTTTTAGTCACGCCATTTTATTGTTTCGGCTTGATATTTATTGATATTCTCCACAGCCTGAAGTCTGGTCCCTTCTATAGTATCTTTTGTCACAGAATAATCAGCTTCATCCTCTGCTGAAGCTACTGTTCTAATTGACCCTGCTTTAGCTTCTTCTGGGTTATAGCTTCATCACCAAACAATAACTTGAACGGTATAAAACCTGTTGACCTTGATATATTTGTATTGTGGCTCCACACCACTTTAATCAACTCATTTGGCCACTTTCCTCGGGGTTGATTGAAGATTAACTTCATTATTCTCGTCTGTTGGGGACTTGTTCTTAAGTGCTATGAGTTAAGAACAAGGCAACACAAAAAATGTTAAATGTTAATGCCCTTCGTCCTTCGAGACATTATTTCCCTTCGGATATAATGATCTTCAAACGAAGAAGCAATAAATTTTTCTAGGCTGATCCCCAAACCTTCCTCTGAAGCCCCTGGCGCCTTTGCCTCTTGGAGCCGGCGGCCGGAAAGAGCTTTGTTGCTGCCCCAAAACTTGCGAGGAATACTGTGGCCTCTATTGTTGACTTCCTCTGTCATCACTTGAGTAGAGTTGTGAATTGACCTGACGTGCCTCGGATGGATTCTTCCTCCGAAGCCCCAAGTCATTTCAGAGAACCTGTATGCTTCCTCCCTTCTCTGGCTAAAGTCATTATCAGCTCGTATGTACTCATCCATCTTCTGAAGCAGCTTCTCCAGAGTCTGTGGGGGCTTTCTAGCAAAACACTGGGCAGTTGGTCCTGGACGAAGCCCCTTGATCATGGCCTCAATGACAATTTCATTGGGCACTGTAGGCGCTTGTGCTCTAAGATGCAAGAACCTTCGGACATATGCCTGGAGGTACTCTTCATGATCTTGTGTGCATTGAAACAAGGCTTGAGCTGTGACTGGCTTCGTCTGGAAGCCTTGGAAACTTGTCACCAGCATATCCTTGAGCTTCTGCCACGAAGTGATGGTGCCTGGCCGAAGAGAAGAATACCATGTTTGGGCCACATTCCGAACTGCCATGACGAAAGACTTGGCCATGACAGCTGCATTGCCTCCATATGAAGATATAGTTGCTTCATAACTCATCAAAAACTGCTTTGGGTCTGAATGCCCATCATACATGGGAAGCTGAGGTGGCTTGTATGATGGGAGCCATGGGATAGCCTGTAGTTCTGCTGCCAATGGAGAAGCATCGACAAAAGTAAAGGTATCATGATTAAAATCATCATACCATCCGTCGTCGTTGAATAGGCCCTCTTGATGATGCTCCCTGTGTTGAGGCCTTCGATCTTGCTCATCTTGAGCAAGATGTCATACTTCTTCAGTGGCTTCGTCGATTTGTCTTTGAAGATCAGCCAGTCGGGCCATCTTCTCCTTCTTCCTTTGCACTTGCTGATGGATTATCTCCATGTTTCTGATTTCTTGGTCCAACTCTTCCTCTTGGAGTGTCGGACTAGTGGCCTTCCTCTTCTGGCTTCGGGCCTCTCAAAGAGAAAGGGTCTCCTGGTTTGGGTCCAGTGGCTGCAAAGCGACAGCCCCTGGTGCTGAAACTTTCTTCGGTGGCATGACGAAGGTTAGTGCTTGTCGAAGGTGGTCAACACGAGTTCACTGGAGGTGGGCACCAATGTTGGGGACTTGTTCTCAAGTGCTATGAGTTAAGAACAAGGCAACACAAAAAATGTTAAATGTTAATGCCCTTCGTCCTTCGAGAAATTATTTCCCTAGGATATAATGATCTTCAGACGAAGGTCATGAAGGACATACCTTCATCATTGCAGTATACGATAATAAAAGGAGAATCATATGGAATGTAAGAGATAACATGAACAATTATGTAACATTATCAGCTCATTTCTATTTTATTATCATGGAAAAATAGAAATGATATCAAATTACAAATGTACCTTCGACTTGATAGAAGGTAAAAGTACAAGTGTGACGCACGAGCAAATACAAGTCAGCGTGAATAGTACGGGAGTATTGTTCATCTATTTATAGGCACGGGACGCAGCCCATGTGAAATTACATCCATGCCCTTTATATTTGCTAATGGCCCTAAGGTAATCCATCGAGGTCTAAATAGCCTTTTCCCCTTTAAGTCGGTTCCCTTTCCTGCTGTCATGTCGAAGCTTCCTTGCGCATAGCTTCGGCGCTGCGTCAACCTTCGTATTGTTCGTGCTTCTCACACTATGGTTCTGATCTGAGTCCGAAGGTACCTGTTCATGTATGTCACACTCGGAAGACATTGTTAAATCATGTTTTTGAGGACCTTCGGAAGACGGAGGCCCCCAACACCGTCATTATAATACCATTTGCTCTTTTGACCAGCCCGTTTGACTCCGGGTGCCTGACTGATGCAAAATGAATCTTCATGCCAATCTGGTCGCAGAAATCTTTGAAAGTTTTGGCATCAAACTGTGTTCCATTGTCCACAGTTATAGCCTTCGGCACGCCGAAGCGACAAACGATATTTTGCCAGAAGAATTTCTGGACTGTAACCGAAGTTATTGTAGCCAAAGGCTTTGCTTCAATCCACTTAGAAAAATATTCTACAGCCACCACGACATATTTCAAATTACCTTGTGCTGGTGGAAGTGGGCCTAACAAGTCCAGGCTCCATCTTTGCAATGGCCAGGTTGGTTGTATTAACTGAGTTAATGACGAAGGTTGTTTTTGGTCTCTTACACATTTTTGACAATTTTCGCACTTTTGGACCAGGTCTGCTGCATCCGAAGCTGACTTCGGCCAGTAAAATCCCTGTCTAAAAACCTTTCCCAGTAAAGGCCTGGACCCAATATCAGATCCAGACAATCCTGCATATATCTCCATGTTTGTATACCTTCGGTTATATACCTTCGGTTCTGGATAAACACTTGAGAAGGGGGGAGCAAACTCCATGTTTGTATAATTCCCCTTCTATTATGATATATGGTCTTGTTCTTGCTTCCATTCTTTTATTATAAACTTCATCATCCGAGAGGCAGTTACCCTGGAGGAAAGATATGATTTCAGTCCTCCAATCTTCACTATGTACTGGAGAAATGGCAAGCACTGCTCTCTCCATGAGTTCGACCAAAGGTGCCTTTATTGTTTCAAAAAATACTTCCGAAGGTAGAGGGAGCCCTGAGCCGCTGATTTGGCTAACAGATCTGCATGCTCATTTTCGCCTCTTGGAATGTTCTTGACAGAGAAACCTTCGAAAGAAGCCTCCAACCTTCGAACTGTATCCAGATATTTTTCAAGTTTCGAATCTCTTGCCTTGCTACTTTTATCTATATGGCCAGAAATGACTTGAGAATCAGTTTTCAGAATAGCCCTTCTTATTCCCATTGCCCTTAACTTCTGAAGCCCCAATAGGAGTGCTTCGTATTCGGCAATATTATTTGTACAACTAAAGTCTAAGTTGGCTGCTTAACATGTTCTAACTTTTGAAGGTGCTACTAGAACAGCATCTGCTCCTCCGCCGAAGGTTCCCCAAGAACCATCGCAGAACACTGTCCAAGCTTCGGCATCTTTATTTATCTCTTCTTCCTGAGCCCCTGGCGTCCAGTCAGCGATGAAGTCTGCTAACGCCTGGGACTGAATTGAAGATCTATGTACATAATCAATGGTGAATTCATTAAGCTCTGCAGCCCATTTTCCAATCCTTCCAGTAGCCTCTCTGTTCCTCATGATGTCCTTTAGAGGTTGTGACGAAGGAACAATTATGTGGTATGCTTGAAAATAATGTTGAAGCTTTCTGGAGGCCATTAACACAGCATATAATACCTTCTCCAATTCTGTGTAATTTTTCTTTGATGGACTTAAAACTTCAGAGACGAAGTAAACTGGAGCTTGCTTTTTAGCCTGACCATCTAGCTTCTCCTGTACCAGTGCCGCACTCACTGCAGAATGCGAAGCTGCCACATATAAGAGCAATGGAGCCCCTGGTGCGAGTGGAGTTAATGTTGTTAAATCAATCAAATATTGTTTCAACTCTTCAAAAGCTTTTTGTTGTGCCAGGCCCCATTGAAAGACTTCGGCTGACTTCAGTATTTCAAAAAATGGCAGATTTCTTTCCACTGATCTGGATATGAATCTGTTTAATGATGCTAATCTTCCTGCTAGCCGTTGAGCCCCTTTCTTCGTGCTTGGTGGCTCCATCCGAAGGATAGCTTCGATCTTGCTTGGGTTGGCTTCAATTCCTTTCGATGGTACCAGACAACCAAGGAACTTACCTTTCTTTACTCCAAAAACACATTTTCTGGATTTAATTTCAGGCCAGCTTGCCTGAAATTGGCAAATGTTTCTTGCAAATCAGCAATGTGATTTTCTTGCTTCGTGCTTTTCACTATGATATCATCAACATAGGTCAGCACATTTCTGCCTATCTGGGAATGAAGGACCTTGGCTGTCATTCTGCTGAAGCTTCCTCTAGCATTCTTGAGCCCCTCAGGCATCTGAAGATAGCAATAAATGCCACTAGGGGTTATGAAGCTAGTCTTTGGCTCATCCTCCTTCTTCATCCAGATTTGATGATAGCCTGAATAACAATCCAATAGACTCATGAGCTCTGAAGAAGCTGCTGCATCTACAAGAGAGTCTATTCTTGGTAGCGGGAATTCGTCTTTTGGGCATGCCTTGTTAAGATCTATGAAGTCAATGCACATTCTCCATTTTCCATTGGCCTTCTTCACCATGACAGTATTGGCTAACCACTCTGGGTATTTTACCTCTCTGATGACACCAGCACTGAGAAGCCTTTTCACTTCATTCTGAGCACCTTCGGCTTTATCATCAGACATTTTCTGAAGCCTTTGCTTTCTTGGCCTGAAGGATGGGTCCACATTGAGTGAATGTTCAATGACATCTCTATTGACACCGCAGAGATCATTGGCTGACCAAGCAAAGAAATCTTTGTTGTTGAATAAAAATTTTATCAAAGTTTTCTCTTGCTCTTCAGATAGTTGAGACCCCAGTAGTACCTTTTGTTCTACTATGTCTTCACATAGAAGCATAGGCTTCGGCAGATCCGCCGAAGCAGCCTTCTCTCTTTTGTATTTGTACTATTCACAGACTTTGGCTCCATCTATATTGTGAATTGCTTTTGAGTCTGTCCAATTTCCTTCAGCTTTTCTGGCAGCTTCTTGTCTCCCATGAACAGCAATGGGCCCTTGTTCCGAAGGTATCTTCATGCATAGATATGCTGGATGAAGTATTGCTTCAAAGGCATTCAGTGTTCCACGACCAATGATTGCATTATAAGGATATTCCATGTCAACAATGTCAAAGGCGACCTGTTCGGTTCTTGTGTTATGAACGAAGCCGAAGGTAACTAGCATTGTGATATTGCCGAGTGCTGTAATTTGTCTTCCTCCAAAGCCACATAGAGGATGTGTAGCATCATGAATCTTGTCTTCTGGATCTTGCATTTATCTGAAGGCCTTAGCAAATATGATATCCTCTAGCTGCCTGTATCAACTAGAACATTATGGACCAGAAAACCCTTGATGATACAAGATATGACCATAGCATCACTGTAAGGATAATCTTTGAGTTGAAGGTCCTCCTGGGAGAAGCTAATTGGGATGTGGGACCATTTTGATTTGATGAAGGGTCCCTGCACCCCAACATGTTGTACCCTTCTATGTGCTTCCTTCTTCTGCTTCTTATTAGCCGGCTCTGAACCTGAACCGCCTGTTATCGGAAGCACCAGCAGCTTCGTAGCCGAAAATACTTCAGCTTGGTTGTTGAACGAAGCCATCAGCTCAATCAGTGGAAGTGAGTTCACCGGAGGTGGGCGCCAATGTTGGGGACTTGTTCTCAAATGCTATGAATTAAAAACAAGGCAACACAAAATGTTAAAGGTTAAGGCCCTTCATCCTTCGTAGCATTATTTCCCTTAGGGCATAATGATCTTCAGACGAAGGTCATGAAGGACATACCTTCATGATTGCATTATATATTAATGAAAGAAAAAGCATGTAAGACATAGAAAACAATGTGAATAATTATATAACATTATCAATTCCTCTTCTATTATATTACCGTGAATAAACAGGAATAATATAGAATTACATTTGTACCTTCGGCTTGACAGAAGAAAACAGTACAAGCGTAATGCACGATCGAGTTCAAGTCAGCGTGAACAGTACGGGGGTACTGTTCATCTATTTATAGGCACATGACATAGCCTGTGTGGATTTACATTCATGTCCTTTATAACTGATTACAATCATGACACAGATTATCAAGGGCCAATCGGTCTTTTCATCTTTAAGTCGGTGCCACCTTTCGTCTCAAGGCGTGTCACTATGCCGAAGCTTCCCGGGTGGTAGCTTTGGCTTTGCTTCTGTGTTGATCTTCCGAAGGTGTTTCTTCTTATAGGACCTTTGGCGACGAAGCAGACCCCCAACAGTGGGGAAAGGCGAGCCTTAGGGTTATCAAGACTAGGAAAAAGGGGCTTAACTCCTTGATCATCCTGGGGGCTTGGTGTCTATGGCTTCAGAGAAATAGAGTAGTGTTCCATGGGGAGTCTCCATCATTACCCATTTCAGGTGTTTCTCGGATGAGTACGCTTGCTGGGTAATAGCAGGAGCTAAGGAGTTTGGGAGCATGGGATTAGTTGCTGCCCTGGGCGAGGTTGGGTCAAGTTTCAACATCCATCTGTAATTACCTTCGAGTTTATGTGGGTCTTTGGGAGATTTGCTCAGCAACATCTCCTCTATTTTTTTGTTTCTTTTCCTCTCTAATATATAAGATGGGCAGTTCTCCTGCTCGTTCTATAAAAAAAAGTTATGAATTTTTGAAGTCGCAAGTCTGAATCTGTTCAAATCTGGAAAGAGTTGTTGTATTAGCACGTTTTGACCTTGCTAAGTGTTGAATCATGTTGTGATGACAATACCAAATTGTAGATCACTTTTTAACCTTTCCAGAAAATCCAAGTTTGATATTTTTGCATTAAGATTTGAAGAGTTATGATTAAAACAAATAATTGTTGTGTTGCTGTCCAAAAATCTGCAAGCGCCCAATTAATTGTTAGTTCACTCATTTGGCTAAAAATGGTTGGTTAGCACTAAATTAATATACTTGCCATGACTAAGCTGAATAATGCATGTGTGTCATGTTTTATATGTTTCTTCTCTAGTTGATTTTGATATAGGAGTTCATAGACATGGATGCCTAGGTCCTATTTAAACTTACGTTGTCTCGGTTGCTCTTGTGTGGTCAATAGGAGAACAAATGAATGATTAAGGTGAGTGTAGTAAATGCGTGTACTTGTGATGTTGTAGTCATGTTGCGTAAATAAATAAAATGTTGTCATCTTTTTACTGGTGTTAATGTTAAACGCCGATAACGTGGAGATAACTGATGCTAACGTGTGGTTGTTCATGGTGTCTTACAATTTAGTGTTTAGTTCGCTACTATGTCTTGAATATCTTGTGCTACTTTCATTATATTCATACATATGCATCTTGCATCTCATTTAGGACCGAGGGATGATGATCGAGCCAGTGATGTGGTGCCAACCACAAGATGCAGTTGGTGGACGACCTGAAGAATGGTGGACTTACCCAGTGGATGCTCGCCAAGCGAGTACCCCCCAGCAAACACTATCTAAGTGTTAAATTAAAGGCAAGCTCCGGTTCTATGCATAACCATTATATACATGCTATTTTACTGCACTCAATGTTCGTAGGCTTGTATTGTGCACTTAAGTGTAGGAGTTGACTGAAACCCTAGTTGCATGAACTCAGGATCCCCTTGAGATGGATACTAGTATGCTAGGTCGAGTAGCTGCTTTGCTGATTAGGGATCTCGGTAGAGGTTGAGTGATTTTTCTAGCACTCACGCGAGGTTAGGACTTGGTTGTATCCATTTTGATAACAGAATAATGATGGTCTATGGACACGGATCCATGGGGATGTGTTGTCTACGAGATGAGAAATTGGAATAAGGATTAACGTGCGGATACCTGTGTCAAGCATTTGAACGTACTAAGCACATGCCGAGAAATATGGTAAATCGGTAAGCCTAGTACCTCAGTGAACCTAGCAGCAGATTGCCCTCCTCACGCGACCTGAGATGTGGTCTCCCATTCCGGTTATGGTGGGTACAAGTGCGGTCACTGCACGACGGCAGTCGAGGTCAGTGAGGCATTGTACGCCAAGGCGGTGAGCCCCTTTCTGTTGACGGGGAATCGATGGGGACGGTTGATGTGTGTGGGGACGGAGTGCCTCGCCACGTCGTGTGTTTAGGTTTATCTTGCAAGGTTAAAACTCGATTCGAATCGTCTGCTTCTTGCAGCTAATGAGACTGCTTGATCCATTGTACTGCATTGAGTAATAAGTGGAAATGAGGTGACTAGTAAAGGATGTTGATTGATAAAAATGTTTGATACCATGTATGACTAGCTAGGTACACAACTATTTAAAAAGGATCATACTAAAACTTGAAAAGCTAAAATATGATTTTAGACTCAGCTAGTGCTTTTGGCAAACCAAACCCCTCAACCAAACAACTGCATGTCTAGAGGTAGAGGAGTAGACTCCTCACACCGGGTAAGTCTAGCTGAGTATTAGTATACTCAGCCTTGATTGTGGCATAATTTTTGCAGGTACCTCCTTGATTTAGTTGCTGGTGTGACATGGCCTTTATCCTCGCCACCAGGATAGACGGTCGAGTAGGTTACTACTTCCGCATGAGAGGACCAGGAGGAGTAGCATGGCCAGGCTTCGCCATGTTACTCGGTTTTCTCCGTTAGTTGTTTCCGCTGCATTAAAATTTATAGTATTATTTCTGCAACTCCGATAATGTAATCACTAATGTTACTTTCTTAATTTATGGTATTATGCTGTATTGTATTTCTCTGTGCCTCACCTTCGAGTGAGTTAGTGGTATTTGATCCTGGTAAGTGGCTTTATCGTTCTAGACCCGAGGGACTGACGGGTTATTCCGGTTTAAGTGTGTTGCTACCTTTAAGGGTGCGACTTGGGCACTTAAGCTGGAATAATTCGGGCGATTCCACCACAATACCAAGTGATGCGAGGTGTGCTTCGATGAGTTTAGTTGTCGAGTATGTTCAAACTAGTTCAATTTTGCAGAGTGTGGTATTTCGATAACGCGTAGGTTAAGTTTAGTATTTTAAGCAATTATCGATAAGTCTGTCGATGTTAATTGTGTTCAGTACGCGTAAGATGAAGTCGATGTCCTGCGCTAGTAGTTAGTATAATCTATGTTTGTGATCGATAATGTTGGAGTCGGATATTGATTAGTTAGATTAATAGCTATGAATAAGTAGTTATTGTTATCTTGTTTTCGGTTGTCCAAATTAATTGGAGGCGAACAACATCATTTGGTCCGCTTCAGTTAAAATAAATAAAAGAAAAACTACTCAGTGGACATGGTTCTTTAGTATTTTAAATCTTTAGGATTTAAGTGGTTTACAAAATTTACTAATATGCTTCCTTACTCTAAATTGTTGGTATCCAAAAATAGTGAATAAAAATGTGACGAGTCATTTGATATTGGGTGTTTTGACATAAGACTTGTGCTTAGCTTATTATCACTTGATGTTTCAAGTAGATGCGATTACGCTAGAAAAGTGTGATAATTGTGCGTAGTCATATGTTGACAACTAGTGTTTCCTTATGAAATTGTACAACGCCTCGCCGCTAGATGTTTAATTCGCTATCGTGTGGCATTATTTAGGTTTGTGATATTCCTGCTTATATCCATTTATATGCACCATGCATCTCATTAGGTACGCTAGCTGAGAATCGTATGAAGCGGAGGACAAGAACCGGATTTCTCTCACGGTGATGCTGGTGGACGAACCTAAAGATGGATGATCTGATCGAGTGCTAGGATGAGAGATGCTCACCAAGTGGTCGACATCTAACAACACTAACCTAGTGTTATCCTAGGCAAGCCCCGGTGCATTTGCCACCTCCGTGCTGTTCTAAAATCTTTATCACCTTGTTTGATGCATTAGGTGATAGGAGTTGTGTGCTAAACTATTGATGCATTTCCTTCCTTGATTAAACAACCCTAATACCTGTTTTATGAAAATTTAGTGATGCTTAGCCCTGCTTATTAATTTAGGATTGTTTTTAAAATATGATGTGTAACACGGGATATGGGAATTTATGAAATAAAAGGACTTGTGATGATGAACCCATTGTGGCCATGATGGTTTCATCATTCAAATAGGGTACCTCTCTCAGGTATCAAGTTTTGGGAAATAATATGTAATGTAGACCAGACGTTGAGCAGGAAAGTTTGCCCATCTGTGTCGATTAAGGACCATTCGATGTAGGCCTGTTATGGTGGAGACTTTGCAACTAGCCACATGCTCTGGTAAGCCTAAACCTGGCTATTCCATACGTGAAAAGACAATCGCACACTGGGCGTGGGAGATGGTGGGAGTAGCGTGTACCCTCCTGGCTAGAGGCTAGACAGAGGAGTACTATGCTCCCAGGTAGTGCGTGTGGCGGAACTGCCCGAATTATTCCAACTTAAGTGCCTAAGTCCCGCCTTAGAGGCTAGACCACACTTAAATGGGAATAACCCATCAATCCCTCGGATCTAGTCCGACGAGGCCATTGACAGGATCAAGTACCACAGTCTCACTCGATGGTGAGTCACAGAGCAAATACAATAAAGCATAAAATCATACATTAAAGAGTATTAAACTTATTACATCATCATCGGAGTTTTAACAAAAGTAGTCATCATTGTTCGAAATGCAGCGGAATAAAACTAACGGTAAATAAACAGAGAGATGGGGAAGCCTGTCCCATCACTCCTCATGATCCTCCTTAGCCGAGGCAGGATCCCACTCGACTGTCCAACCCGGTGGCAAGATGGACGGCCAAGTCACTCCAGCAACCATGTCCTCCAGAGAACCTGTAAAATTATGCCACAAGCAAGGCTGAGTATACTAATACTCAGCTAGACTTACCCGGTGTGAGGAGTCTACTCCTCTACCTCTAGACATGCAACTGTTTGGCTGTGGGGTTTGGTTGCCAAAAGCACTAGCTGAGTTTATAAATCAAGTTTTAGCTTTGCCAAGTTTTAGTGTGACTCTCTTAAGACTAAATGTGTACTATCTACTCATTCATGGTGTCAAGCATATTTAGCAATCAACATCTTTTGTCACATCATCACATTTCCACTTGTTACTCAATGCAGTATAATGGATCAAACAGTCTCATTAGCTGCGAGAAGCAGACGATTCAAATCGAGTTTTTATCCTTGCAAGGTAAACCTAAACACACGACGTGGCGAGGCGCTCTGTCCCCACACACATCAATTGTCCCCATCGATTCCCCGTCAGCAGATCAGGGCTCACCGCCTTGGCGTACAATGCCTCACTGACCCCGACTGCCGTCGTGCAGTGACTGCACTTGTACCCACCATAACCGGAATGGGAGACCACGTCTCAGGTCGCTTGAGGGGTAAAGTCCACTGCAAGGTTCAATCAGGTACTAGGCTTACCGATTTACCATATTTCTCGGCATGTGCTTAGTACATTCAAACGCTTGACACAGGTATCTGCACGTTAATCCTTATTCCAATTTCATCTCGCACACAGGCTCGCAACATGTCTTCGAGGATTTGATTTACTCTTTCTGTCTGGCCATCAGTCTGCGGATGATATGCGGAGCTCCTTATTGCATGGGTCCCAAGTGATTCTTGTAGCTGCTCCCAAAAGCGTACCACAAACAGTGATCCTTGGTCAGATACAATGGTCTTCGGAATGCCATGCAAACGCACTATTTGATCAACATAGATTTCTACATACTTTTCTGCCTTGTGGGTGGTGTGTACCAGCAAGAAATGAGTTGTCTTGGTCAATCTGTCCACAATGACCCAAATGGAATCATGGTGCCGGGAGGTATTGGGCAATCCTACGATAAAATCCATGCAAATATCCTCCCATTTCCAAGATGGTATGGGAAGGGGTTGCAAAGGGCCTGCTACCTTCAAATGACTGGCCTTGATTCTCTGGCAGGTGTCACATTCGAATATATACTTAACAATTTCCCTCTTCATTCTGGTCCACCAGTATAAGGATCTGAGGTCATGATACATCTTATTACTGTCGGGGTGCATGGAGAATTTTGAAAGGTGAGCTTCATCCAATATCTTCTTTCTGAGCTCAGGGTTCTTGGGAACAACCAATCGATCTCCAAACCATAGAATTCCTTTGTTGTCCTGACGGAAGCATTTGTATTTTTCTGCTTTCTGCTTGATCATTTCCTTAATGACCTGAACACCCTTATCACCAATCTGTGCCATGACTATTTGCTCCTGTAAGGTAGGCTCCACGGAAATATAATTTAAAGCACCGGAGGAAACAACTTCTAGGTTTAGCTTGCACAACTCATCACACAGGGTGGTGACTCTTGCATCCATGTTCATACAATTGCACTGGGCTTTTCTGCTTAAGGCATCTGCCACAACATTGGCTTTGCCAGGATGGTAATGCACTTCCAAATCATAGTCCTTGATTAACTCTAACCATCTTCTCTGCCTCATATTAAGATCCGCCTGAGTGAAAATGTATTTGAGACTCTTATGATCAGTGTAAATGTTACGGTGAGCTCCCATCAAGTATTGTCTTCATATCTTGAGAGCATGAACCACAGCTGCTAACTCCAGATCATGTGTGGGGTAGTTCTGCTCATGGGGTCTGAGTGCTCGGGAGGCATAAGCAATGACTCTGTTGTCTTGCATTAAGACACATCCCAATCCAGTACCGGAAGCATCACAATAAACTTCAAAGGGCTTGGTGTTATCCGGTTGAGCTAGCACTGGTGCTGTTGTCAAATGCTGCCTTAGTGTATGAAAGGAATCCTCACACTTCTGGCTCCAATCATACTTGACTCCTTTCTTCAACAATTCAGTCATTGGCTTGGCAATTCTGGAGAAATCCGGAATGAATCGTCGATAATACCCTGCCAATCCCAGAAAACTCCGATTCTGTCGCACTGTGGTAGGAGGTTTCCAATCCATTACTTCTTGTACCTTCTCAAGATCAACTGATATCCCATCCTGAGAAATTGTGTGACCCAAGAATTTAATTTCCCTCAGCTAGAATTCACATTTAGACAACTTAGCATACAAACGATGATCGCGCAGTCGCTGAAGCACGATGTGCAGATGCTCAGTATGCTCGTCTTCATTCTTGGAATAGACCAGGATATCATCAATGAAAACCACCACGAATTTGTCCAGCTCTGGCATGAATATTGAGTTCATCAGGTACATGAAATAAGCCGGGGCATTGGTCAGCCCAAAAGACATCACCAAAAACTCATAGAGCCCATATCTGGTAGAAAAAGCCGTCTTCGGAATATCACTGGCACGGATCTTGATCTGATGGTAGCCCGAGCGAAGGTCTATCTTGGAAAACACTTTGGCTCCCACCAACTGATCAAACAAAACATCAATGCGGGGCAGCGGGTATTTGTTCTTGATGGCCACCGCATTGAGAGGGCGGTAATCAACACACATTCTCAAACTCTCATCATTTTTCTTCACAAATAAGGCCGGACATCCCCATGGTGAAGTGCTTGGGCGAATGAACCCCTTATCCAACAACTCTTGCAGTTGCTTTTTCAATTCAGCCAATTCCGCTGGAGGCATCCTATAAGGCCTCTTGGATATGGGAGCAGTCTCGGGTTGCAATTCAATGGCGAACTCTATGTCTCTATCGGGTGGCATCCCTGGCAATTCATCCGGAAAACATCTGGGTAGTCACAGACCACAGGGATTCTGTCAACCGAGGACTCTATCATGGTGAATGCACAAGAACGGGTACAACCATGATCAGGCAAATATAACGTGGTTTCACCATAAGGGCTTGTTCGGTTAGACCAATCCAGAGGGGGATTGGAGGGGTTTAAATCCCCGTCTAGTCATTTTTGACTAGGAGGGGATTTGATCCCCTCCAATCCCTCTTTGTATTGGTGTAACCGAACATGCCCTAAGTCGGTGAGTGCACCTCAATGGCCCTAGCTGTAATATCAATTACTGCCTGATGTCTTGTTAACCAGTCAGTTCCCAATATGATATCCACGCTATCCAAACCCAATACGAGGAGGGTGGTTTTAATTATCAGACTACCAAACTTTATAGGCACATGTCTGTTGATTTGATAGGAGGCAACCCTGCCTCCTGGTGTTGAAATGGTAATACCCCCATTGGTGTGGTGAAAAGGTAATTGGCACTTGGCACTAAATTTGGCACTGATAAAACTATGTGATGCACCAGAATCAAAAAGAATAATAGCAGGATAAAACAAAACTGAAAAGATACCAGTCATGACGGGTGCTCCCTCTGGAATGTCAGCCATGGTGGTGAAGTTCAGTCTGCCTTGCCTCACTTGCACCTTCTGTCTCTTGCCTTGATTCTGGTTGGCATTCTGTCCCTACCTCTGCTGGTTCCTGGGGCAATTCTTGGCATAATGTCCGGTGTTACCACAAGTGAAACACCTATTGTCATTGGTCTGACGATATTGTTGCTGCTGCTGTGGCTGATTGTTCCTTTGAACTGGAAACTGGGTGCGGTTGGGTGCCTGCTGCTGCTGCTGATGTGGCCGGATCACCCAACGTCCTTGCTGCTGCTGAGGTCCTCTGTTCTGAGTGTCAAATACAATCCTGAAGCGCTATGACTGAGCTGAAGGTCCTGCCACAGGGGTCTTCCTCTTCTTCTCTGCCTGACGAGCTGTGATACAGTCCTCCTGAGAAATGGCCATGTTGACTAACTCATTATAGTTGTTGGCCCTGACGGTGTTGAGACGGTCACGGAGCTTAGTGCTGAGCCCCCTCCTGAACATGTCCCTCTTCTTCTCGTCAGTGTCTACATGATATCCGGCATACTGGCACAGGTCATTAAAGGCCTGACCATACTGTAACACTGTCCGGTTTCCTTGAGTGAGTGCCAGAAACTCGTTGAGCTTGCGGTCCATAATGCCTACTGGTATATGGTGCCCCCTGAAAGCTGCCTTGAACTCTCTCCATTCCACCTCACGGTCAGCTGGCTGCATAGCAAGAAAGTGGTCCCACCATGTCCGCGTGGGTCCACGAAGCTGCTGGGTGGCGAACCTGACCTTAGTCACCTCTGAGCAAACTCCATGGAGTAGCGGGAATTTGGATTCCACTACTCTCAGCCAAACATCCGCATCAAGTGGGTCCTCTGCCCTGGTGAACAATGGTGGCTGGGTACTGAGGAACTCCTGATATGTGTCTCCCGCGGGGTGACGCTGATGATCTCCACCGCCATAGTGCTAAGGTGGTGGCTGACGCTGAGCTAGCTGTCTCAAGATCTCGTTCTGCTGAGCCATCAGCTCCTGCAGAGTAGGAGGTGGTGGCGGGGGTGGAGGAACGCGCTCATTCTGTCCATGACGCGCTCTTCCTGCCATCTGAAAAATCATGTATATTCTCAATATCACATTCCTGAGGTTCAAGGTTCAATCGTGGTGAAAGAGTCAAAAGGGTAAAACCAATATATATTTTGCATAATTATAAAAGATTCCACATGGCCCAAACTTTTTTTTCTTCTTAATTTAAGACTGGTAGCATTCATCAACCATGCTTCCAAAAGAGTTTATCACAATTACATCAATAACTCAAAAGACTCAACTCTATCTAGCCTAGTACCCCAAGGGTGCAAAAGCTAAGCTAGCTTCGAGGAGTCCTACCATCATAGACTTCTAACTCTATCCTTGCGACCTAGTGAGCAAACGAGGCAACGCTCGACTCGGGGGAAGGTGGTCTCCCTGAGCCAGCAGTGTCCAAACTGGAGGCAGGCTCCTCTCCTCCCTCGATGTCGACATCCTCGTTGGCCTCCATATCCTGGATCTCCTGGCGGTGCATATCCAGATGCTGGTTAGCCTCCGCGAGTTGCTGTTGAGTGTTGATAAGCTGATCCTCGAGAACCTCGATAGTGTTCTCCCTGGTTCCCACTAGCTCCTCAAGCTCTTGGATCTCATTTGACAATTGTTCCACTTTCAAGTCTTTTTCCACCATCTCAGTGGACAAGTCAACCACAAGTTCCTCTCTGTTATCCAAAGTGATCTTGGTTGCCTCCAACAATGCCATTAGATGGGACATTGCCTCTCCACGCATCACTTGCAGACGATACAGGGCATTCATGCACCGCACCGTCACGTGAGCAGTCTGACTTGGGTAGATAGCCCAGATATCCTTGGCATGCTCCACTCGGTCCTTCCACATTGGGTCGTCCTCCTTCTCCGCGGGGAACAAGCCAATGGGGTGAGTGGACAGCTCCAAGGGGTGGAATCCACAGAAGGTGGTCAGTCCATGAAGAGCAATCGCCTCGATAGTATCCTCAGCCCGGTATCCAAAAGACTCAGAGTCCAGCGAACGCCAGCCTGGTTGCAGGGGATGAGGCTCTAGGGTCATCCTTACCCTACAGCGGGGCACTCGGTGCTTCTCGAACAACTGCACCGCGTACTGGGGAGGCGTCGTGTAACCAGCTCCCTGAAGTACCTCCCACAAAATACGGGGGAAACCCTCTCGTGCAAGTCCGTCAGTGTGGGACTGTGCATTCCCTTCGTCCGAGGATCCGTGAGAAGTCATCTGTGTAAGGTTAAGCGTAAGTAAAAGAAAAAGAATTATAAAAAGAAAAGGGATCACAACTCAGCCTCTCTATAACTACGACAATGGTACTGGGGTACTTATTTGGTCATCATTTTGTATTAAAGTTCTTACCCAATTATCCATTAGTTTAATTAAGGATGCATGCATGCTCGTCCTGAACGACCTCACATCAACATAAAGAGAATAGGGAAGAACTCCCATCCCTTATAGTAGCCTGTAGGGCTCACTCAATGAGCCACCTAGCTACCCCTCTATCATCCTAAGGCTTCACGTCCTAGGTCTATCCTGATCGTCCTACGATCTACCCAACATTTGTTTCTACCAAGTTTTACTTTGGAAAAGAATGGTATTTATAGTTTATTGATTCCTCTGTGGTGGTACGAGCTCCGATACCAGCTGTGGCAGAACTGCCCGAATTATTCCAACTTAAGTGCCTAAGTCCCGCATTAGAGGCTAGACCACACTTAAATGGGAATAACCCGTTAATCCCTCGGATCTAGTCCGACGAGGCCACTGACAGGATCAAGTACCACAGTCTCACTCGATGGTGAGTCACAGAGCAAATACAATAAAGCAAAAAATCATACATTAAAGAGTATTAAACTTATTACATCATCATCGGAGTTTTAACAAAAGTAGTCATCATTGTTCGAAATGCAGCGGAATAAAACTAACGGTAAATAAACAGAGATGGGGAAGCTTGTCCCATCACTCCTCATGCTCCTCCTCAGCCGAGGCAGGATCCCACTCGACTGTCCAACCCGGTGGCAAGATGGACAGCCAAGTCACTCCAGCAACCATGTCCTCCAGAGAACCTGTAAAATTATGCCACAAGCAAGGCTGGGTATACTAATACTCAGCTAGACTTACCCGGTGTGAGGAGTCTACTCCTCTACCTCTAGACATGCAGCTGTTTGGCTGTGGGGTTTGGTTGCCAAAAGCACTAGCTGAGTTTATAAATCAAGTTTTAGCTTTGCCAAGTTTTAGTGTGACTCTCTTAAGACTAAATGTGTACTATCTACTCATTCATGGTATCAAGCATATTTAGCAATCAACATCTTTTGTCACATCATCACATTTCCACTTGTTACTCAATGTAGTACAATGGATCAAGCAGTCTCATTAGCTGCGAGAAGTAGACGATTCAAATCAAGTTTTTATCCTTGCAAGGTAAACCTAAACACACGACGTGGCGAGGCGCTCCGTCCCCACACACATCAACCGTCCCCATCGATTCCCCGTCAGCAGATCAGGGCTCACCGCCTTGGCGTACAATGCCTCACTGACCCCGACTGTCGTCGTGCAGTGACCGCACTTGTACCCACCATAACCGGAATGGGAGACCACGTCTCAGGTCGCGTGAGGGGTAAAGTCCGCTGCCAGGTTCAATCAGGTACTAGGCTTACCGATTTACCATATTTCTCGGCATGTGCTTAGTACGTTCAAACGCTTGACACAGGTATCCGCACGTTAATCCTTATTCCAATTTCATCTCGTAGACCATGCATCCCCATTAATACGTGTCCACAGACCAATCATCAATATGATATGAAAGTGGGTACAACCAATTCCTGACCTCGCATGAGTGCTAGAAAAATCACTCGACTTCTACCGAGATCCCTAATTAATAAAGCAGCTACCCGACCTAGCATACTAGTATTCATCTCAATAGGATTCCTGAGATCATGCAACTAGGGTTTCAAACAACTCCTACACTTAAGTGGACATTCAATCCTACAATCATTACGTGTAATAAAATAGCATAATAAATAGGTTATGCATAAAACCGGGGCTTGCCTTCCAAAGCTAGGGCAGGCAGATCCTCTGGTGCTGGATCCGGGGCTACCTCCTGAGTAACTCCTTGCTCCGGAATGAGGATGTACTCTCCGTCAGCGAGGTTGCAATCTATCGAATGCAATGAGTAAGAATATGTATGCTATGATTATGCAGGATCTAATAATCATTATGCTAAGTGAAAGAAAACTAAGTTAGTCAGTAACTTAGGGTTTCCTGGTTATACGTGGCTCTTAGTGGTTTATGCTTATCAACTTTAGGTTTGGGTTTTGCTTAGGGATAAGCATAGTGGATTGAAACTTGGATTTCCCTTAGATGTTTTAGTAGACATTTAATAGGTTTTGTTGGTTGGGTTAGAATGACATTAATCTCCATTATTAATTTCACTTTTTCATTTTCTATTTATGAATTCTAGTGTGGGTTTGAACTACAACAGTGGTTTAACTTTTTCCAAAAATTCTATAAAAATTACAGTGCTTTACTATTTGTTATTGTAGTCTGCCTTATAAATTTGAGGTCCAGAATAAATAAAATATGTCCTGGAAAAAAATAACAAAAGTTGGGGCAAAGGGGGTCACTTTGCACTACAACTCTTAACTAAGGGTGGGTTCTGTCCTAAGGGTCATTTTTGCTGGTATCTAAAAGTAATAACATGCCTCTGTGCCAAAAATCACAGAAGGATATTTGGTGGTTATTTTGTTGTGATTTTCTAATGTTTAATGCTAAAAAGACACTTATAACTAACTTGTTATTTGAAAAATATCAAACAACCAAACTTGTATTTTTCCTAGGTTCCTCTTAGCACAAGAATAGTTATTCCTAAGGTAGGGGTGTTTTCTCTTTAGGATTATTTTCTTATGATTTTTTAAAGTTTTCTTAGTTTTTCATGAATAATTGTGATTACAATTTCCTCTCACTGGACCATGGTTCAATGGATTTTTCTTGTGAACTACATAACTTAGGCATGCTAGGAAAAATATGGTTGCCCTGTGGTTTTCATTTTAAATTCCTTTTCTTAATTTACCTGAGTTTGAGCATAAACAAGCTTTAGTGAATAAATCCTCCTTAACCTTGTATACTGGGGTGTTTATTAATTTTAAACAGGATAACCACTAGGTTAGGGTCTCCACTATTTTTCTCAACCCTGGTCTAACAATATTTCCATTTTTCCCTTAATTAATGAACTTTGGGCAGTTTTCTTATTTAATTCAAAACTATGTAAAACATTACAGGAACTGTGGGGTTTATGATTTTTGCCTGATAGCTTATATTTCACAAAGTCCAGCAAAATTGGTTTGACAATTTTTGGATGATTATTCTTCAAGTTATGCATTTATTAAGTTCTCTGCAATATTTAAAGAAAAATAAAGTCAAAAAGGAAAAGAATTACAGGTTTGCGCTGAAGCCCCTGGGTTTCTCTCCTTTTTCTCTCACAGAACAGTCCTCGATCTACTATTTGCATGAGTCACTAACCTTGCACAAAACCCCCTGGACTTAGCCGAAATCTAACCCGCGCTCCCTGGCTGGCTTAAACAGTACCCGCAGCAAAGATTACGGCGGCGAGGCTTACCGACGGCAGTAGAGCTCCGGCGGGGTGGTCAGTGGTGTCGGGGGGATCACGGCGATCACGTTGGTGTGCGGGTCGGCGTCGGAGGTGGTCGGAGCTGTTCTGGCCACGAGCGCAGGCGGGTGATCTCGTCGGCGGCGGGTGTTCCGGCTGAACCACGGCGATCTAGTTCAATTGAACGGCACGATGAGCTCCACGGGATGACGTAGAGGCTATGTGCGCAAGGAATCGAAAAATGGAGCAGAGGCTTACCTGGTCTACGTTCACCGGCGGTCGGGTGAAGTCCGGCGACCATGCACTGGCTTCTCCGGCGAGGCAAAGTCCGATTCCTTGCTCGGGGAGCTTCACCGAGGCATGCACGGTCTCTTCCGAGGGTCGGGCGTGGCTGGGAAGGGCTCTGCTGCCCAGTCTACGGTGGCGGGGGATCGGGTGGTCGCGGGCACGCTGTTTGCAGGGCAAACGCCGGTGGTTTCCGGCTCCGGTGAGGTCGAGCATGCGCGGAGGAGTACGGTCGACGCCTGAGGAGGCTTTATAGGCGCGGGCGCGAGCAGGGGACACGGGCACGGCTCGGCGCGGCGCGGGGCACGCGGGGTCGGGCGCGGGCGTGCTTTGGCGCGCTCAGAGCGCGTCGAACACGTGGAAGTGTTCTTCTGCCCGTGTTCAACAGCTCGCCGAGATCGCAAGCGTGCGAATCTTGGCAAAAATCCGGCACAGGCCTCCTCCTAGCACCTAGGGCTGTCTCTTATATGTGAGTCCCCATGGCAGATATGCCCTAGGTAGGGAGATTTGCGGACGCCAAATCTGGCTTGTCCCTCTGCCCACCTCGCGACAAAAGCCATGCCAACTCTTGTCAAACGTCTTGGGCTCGGTTTCAAACTTTTCCAGTGGGTGCCTTAGGTGGTATGACACATTTTTGGTATACAACTCAAGTGGTTTTGGTGCCATTTACTAAGTGAACACGGTGGATCTTTAGATTAGGTTCAAAATTTGACTTAGAAAGAATTAGAGAGCTCTAGTGCTCTCTCCACTTAAGGAATGGATTTGGGGTTCTTTAAGGGGTCTTTTTGCAATGTCTCCTCTCTGTATTTTGTAGATTATAATGTTACTTAAACTTTGGCTAAGGGTTAACTCATGATTTGCACAATTGCTTAACCTTTCCCCCTTTACCAGGGTTTTGGGAGTTAAGGGCTCAAGAAGGGTCTAGGGTTTATTCTTCTCTTGCCCAAGGTGATAATTGCATAAATGCTTGGGTAATGCTTTTGGTCATTAACATTCTTGGTTAATACATGGTTCCCAAGGTTTTATGCTCTTCTTCTCAAGTCTCTCCCACATGTGATCACAGTCATTAGTGCATAAATGTGCCATGGCCATGGTAACACCTAGGGTGTTACAGTGCGGACCGGTTCACATTGTGGAGGATCTGTGGGAACGGTTGACATATGCAAGGGTTAAGTGCTACATATGTCGTGTGGTTAGGGATCCCCAGCTAGGTATAATCGGTTCGAATCGTCGTTGCTCCTCGGTCATGGAGACTCTACCCTCCGACCACTCATCGTAGTTTATAAGTAAAATAAGAATTTGGGTAAAAGAAAGCTAGACCAGGACAAGTGAATGCTCTAGATTAGGCAATTCTAGATTCAGGAAAAGTACTTAACTTGTGAAGTAAAATTTTGGCATAAGGATTCACTACTAGTAAGCTCTTCTGCAAATGAGTCTTTGAAAGTTGATAAGCCTTACCATGATTCTCGACAAGCCAGCATATCCTTGAGAGTCTTTTCTTTAGTCGGGTAAGTATTGCTGAGTACTTGCGTACTTAGGGTTTTATTCTCATTATTGCTGCAGGTTACGAGTCACTTTGATTGTGATTGATGTTAAGCGCCGATGGGCATGGCCTTCTTATAAGTCTAAGTAACTCTTCTATACTTCTTATTGAGGATAGTCACTTAAGCTAGCATATATTTCAAACTTATAAATAATTTATAACCGTTCAAAGTTATTTCTTTGAACCACTTTTGTAATCACTCCGATCATCTACATTGTAAACTTGATGTAGCTTGTAAAATTTGGTAATAAGATTTCCGCTGCAAATTGTTGGTGTGTGATTTGTGTTTACTTAATCCTACGGTCCTAGTTGTAAGTGGTTTATCCGGGGTCCTTGGGACACTCAGACAGATCCTATTAAGTTATTTGGTGCACATGCATAGCCGTCTGAGGTCTTTGAGACAAGGACAGGTGCATGTGGGCCCAATAACTTGGGAGATTCTGCCAAATCACTGCCACTATACACTAAGGACCCTCAGGGGTACTTTAGATCCTTGGCATATTGTCTTGCTTTGGCAATCTGCTCCTCCACCAGTTGCTTCCCCGAAGCGTGTCGCAAAATAAACTCCAGCTCTTCGGCAGGTGCTCCGGGAGCAGGAGACTTGGATTTCTCAGAGGCACCCTCTTTTTCTAGGATCGATGTTGCCATTTCCGAAGCTCTTGCTTCGACAGAAACTGAGGGTCCAGCTTCAGAAACAGTTTGCGCCATGTCAGCCTCGTCATGTTTCTTTAAAATTTCACCTTCTGTGCTACGCGCTTCTGCAGAAGCAGGAGTTGATGTCTTTATAGATTCCATAATAGCGTCTAGCACGCTGGCCATTCTCCTTTTCCTTGGAGTTGTTGTAGGAATCCTTGATGCCTTCGGTAGTTTCGTTATGCATGGCGGACTCAGTGCCTTCAGCTGCACTGCTCCCTTCTCTAGTTTCGGCTCTTCAGCCGGTTCTGTCTTAGCTTCGACGGGCACAGACTGACTTGGCTCAGACATAGAAGCGGACCCTTCAATTAGCTTCAGCACTTCGGCCGTCTCAATGCGCCTGGGTCGACGCGTCAAAACTTTAACCTTTTTTGACTTCGGCGCGCTAGAAGTCGCCAAAGTAGCAGCCTTTCTCTTCTTTCCTTGCTTCCGCGAAGGATAACAGTAGTCTAGATATACAAATCCGATGACATCGATTACCCTGTTCAACCTCTTTTTGCCTCGAGCTCCGAAGGCAGTTGTCATGGCGTCATCTTCAGCCTTCAAATATGCTGCAAGCAATTCATCACTAGTCGCCTCTATGGCATCTAGCCAGTCATCATTCAGTTCATCAAATTAGCTCCTGTACCTGAAGGTATACTTTAGGTAGACTAAACCACCTTGGCTAGAGCCAGCAGCAGTCTCCTTCGGCATTTCCCAGCCATCTGCAAGTGGCCACACTCTATAGGCAATGTGCTCCTGCACCAAGTCCCTTGTGCCTATGTAAGTACACACTATATTGAAAGCCACATGGCATGTTTGTATATCATTTCCAAAGGCAGTGGCTATCCTCCTAATGCTGAAGCGAGACCATATAGGACGTTGAATGATCCCTTTTACATCCTCCCTTTGACTTAGGTCATTCTTCACATAGAACCATTCCTGCATCCAGGACCCAGGCCATCTCTTCACGAAATGTGGGAATTGGGTAGCTCTTCTCAGACCGAGGCACGAAACTGTAACAACCAAAGTTGTTGTGATACTGCTCCTTTCCGGTAGCCTTCATCTCATACGACAACTCATGGATGTTGCAAAAGCATCTCGCATCTGGTCCTAGTCCTTGGCTCCTCATAGCCCATATAAAGATCTCCACTTTAATGATGGCATCGGGAGTAAGTTGGTGAAGGTAAATTTCAAAGGTTTTAGAACCTCGACCAACAATTTGTCCAGGGGGAACCAAAGTCCCGCTTTCATGAAGCTTCTGTAAACTACCACTTCGTCAGCTTCAGGAAGAGGAACATTATTCTCTCCTCCGGTCCTTACGATTGAGATATCACAAAAATACCTCCCCCTCATTGCATCGATCTGACCTTGTTTAATAGATAATTTTTCGAAGACAACATGGCTTGGTCTCCAGGGCCGATCTTCGGCATCTTCGTTTCCACTTTCTACATAGAAACTTTCACTATCGCTAGAGTTTTTAGATATTCCAGCCAACATCTCATTTGCAATCTTCTCTGTGTTGGTTTTTTCCATAGCTTCGTAAAATCCGTCCAGCACCGGATCAACAACCTTCTTTTCATCAGCCATTTGGTTGATGGTTGCTAGAATGTCAAAGATTAAAATCTAATTGAACTCGACGAGCCAAGAAAGGTTAAAATGATGAGCGCAATGTAAGCAACTGAAATAGCACAAAAAATACTCACAATGCAGGCTCCTATTTATATGTTCAGAGCCCCACAGTTTGGTGGGTCCCGCAGGTCAGTGTAATTCACTATTCTAGGGAAGGGAAGGTGTTTTTAGGACCTTCGGCTAAAGGCCTTCGTTTACATCACAGTCTAAATTTGTTACAAAGAAACAAATCAATACTGCGAGGGGCTACTATTGGGGGCCTTCTCCTTCTGAAGGTCCTCAAAAATATAATTAACCATTTGTTTTTAGCATAAGCTATTACAGGAAACTTCGTCTTCAAGATACAAGCTTCTCCCTTATGATGAAAGCACACAAGATGAAGACATCCAAAGAGGATAAGAGTAAACGCCGAAGCTATCACCGGATAGACAGCTTCGGCTCGCAATGAAGATGATGAATAATAATGATGATCGAAATAGGAAAATACTACTTAGTCCTTAATAACTTGTATTACGATCATGTGTAAATGTTGAGGACATAAATGTACTTTTGCTCAGGCTGCGTCCCGTGTCTATAAATAGATGAACAGTAACACCGTATTGTTCACGCTGGATTGTAATCACTCTCCCGCATTCTCGCCTTCGAGCAAGCCGAAGGTACAAATGTAATATCAATTCTGTTGAATATTCATTTACATTTTATGGAACATGAGTATAAATGAATTAATGAAGATCCAGACTTCATCTTTATCCTTTCGCATTCCTATTCATATATTATATAATGAATGTCTGTCTTTTGTGATCTTCGTCTGATGAGTATTATCTCCATATGAAGATAATACTTCAGAAGACGAAGATCCTTAATCCTTAACGATTGTGTTGCCTTGTTCTTGATTCTGAAGCATTTGAGAACGAGTGACCAACAATGATGATAATGATGATTTAACTTCTCTTTTTGCTAACCTTACCAAGGATCAAAAGAAAAAGATAAATGAATTGATAGAAACCATTAACGAGAAGGATGATCTCTTGGAATGCCAAGAGGACTTGCTCGTTAAGTGTCGGGGACCATAATTAGGGGTACCCTCAAGACTCCTAATTCTCAGCTGGTAACCCCCATCAGCATAAAGCTGCAAAGGCCTGATGGGTGCGACTAAGTCAGGGATCAGTCCATTCGAGCGACTCGATCACGCCTCGCCCGAGCCTAGCCTCGGACAAGGGCAGCCGACCCCAGAGGATTTCCGTCTCGCCCGAGGCCCCCCTCCAACGGCGAACATACTTCCGGCTCGCCCGAGGCCCTGCCTTCGCTGAGAAGCAACCCTGACCAAATCGCCACACCAACCGACCAAATCGCAGGAGCATTTAATGCAAAGGTGGCCTGACACCTTTATCCTGACGCGCGCCCCCCAGCCGGCAGAGCCGAAGTGACCGCCGTCACTTTGCCGCTCCACTGACCAGCCTGACAGAAGGACAGCGCCGCCTGCGCCACCCCGACTGCGGTGCCACCTGACAGAGTGAAACTGACAGGCAGTCAGGCCCTGCCGAAGGCATCATAGGAAACTCCGCTCCGCCCGACCCAGGGCTCGGACTCGGGCTAAGTCCCGGAAGACGGCGAACTCCGCTCCGCCCGACCCAGGGCTCGGACTCGGGCTAAGTCCCGGAAGACGGCGAACTCCGCTCCGCCCGACCCAGGGCTCGGACTCGGGCTAAGTCCCGGAAGACGGCGAACTCCGCTTCGCCTGACCCAGGGCTCGGACTTGGGCTCAGCCCCAGAAGACGACGAACTCCGCTTCGCCCGACCCCAGGGCTCGGACTCCGCCCTGGCCTCAGTCGACGGCCTCCGCCTCGCCCGACCCAGGGGCTCGGACTCGACCTCGTCCACGGAAGACAGACTCGACCTCAGCTTCGGAGGAGCTTCCACATCGCCCAACCTAGGGCGCAGACCAGCCACGTCAACTGGAGGTGCCATCATCGCCCGACCCCGAGCTGACTCGGGCCGCAGGAAACAAGACCGGTGTCCCATCTGGCTCGCTCCGCCAGATAGGCAATGATGGCGCCCCATATACTCTGTGACGACGGCGGCTCTCAGCCCCCTTACGGAAGCAGGAGGACGTCAGCAAGGACTCAACCGCTCTGACAGCTGTCCCTCCGCCAGGCTCCATCGCTCCTCCGACGGCCACGACATCACACCAGCTGGGTGCCAAAATCTCTCCGGCTGCCACAATGGCATGTACTTAGGGCGCTAGCTCTCCTCCGCTAGACACGTAGCACTCTGCTGCACCCCCCATTGTACACCTGGCTCCTCTCCTTACGCCTATAAAAGGAAGGACCAGGGCCCTCTTAGAGAAGGTTGGCCGCGCGGGGACGAGGACGAGACAGGCGCTCGCTTGGGGCCGCTCGCTCCCTCTCCCGCGTGGACGCTTGTAACCCCCTACTGCAAGCGCACCCGACCTGGGCGCGGGACGAACACGAAGGCCGCGGGATTCCCACCTCTCTCACGCCGGTCTCCGGCCGCCTCGCTCTCCCCCCTTCACGCTCGCCCTCGCGCTTGACCCATCTGGGCTAGGGCATGCGGCGACATTCACTCATCGGCCCAGGGACCCCCCGGTCTCGAAACGCCGACAGTTGGCGTGTCAGGTAGGGGCCTGCTGCGTGTTGACGAACAGCTTCCCGTCAAGCTCCAGATGGGCAGTCTCCAGCAACCTCTCCAACCCGGGACGGTGCTTTGTTTCGGGAGTCTTGAGTGAGTCCCTCGACGGCAGCTACGACATGATACTCCTTCCACCGCCGTGCGACAACAACAATGGCGGCCGACAGCCCGCCCGCCGGCGGCGGAATCGACGACGTCTTCCCCGCGTGGTGAAAGAGCAACCTTCGAGCTCATCCTACCCTTTCCCCCGCCGACGGAGGGGAAGGCAGGGCGACCAAGGCCAAGCAGGAGGCAGCGCCTCGTCGGCTGTCGAGCGAGTCGACAGTACCGGCACCCCAACAAGGGGCGCACCGGGTATCGACTTCGTGCCTGAGACGAAGACGAGCGCCGTCTCCCCGCGACGCGCCAATCCCGAGCAAGCGGACGACGCCAGCGCGCTCGCGGAGAGCTTGCTGGACGTCACCCTCGTACCTGAGACGACGGTGTAGTCAGTCCCCGACGTGACTTCATCGCCGCTCGTCGACCAAGAGGTACCGACCGATTCCCATTCCACGTCATTTGGATTCGGCCTCAACCCGCCTAGCGACCTTGCTTTGGCGGGCGCTCGCGTAGAGGCGAGTCCAAACCCTCTGGGGTTTCGCATGCGGTCGCCTTGGGACCGGCTGACGGACGTCTCGACCTACGGGCCCTCTGGGTCCGAGGAAGACGACGAGCCCAGCATCAGTTGGGATTTCTCTGGACTTGGCAACCCCAGTGCCATGCGGGACTTCATGACCGCATGTGACTACTGCCTCTCCGACTGTTCCGACGGTAGCCGCAGCCTCGGCGACGAGGACTGTGGCCCAAGCCGCGAATGTTTCCACGTCGATCTAGGGGGTCCCTCTGAAGGCAATCATCTCGGCATGCCGGAGGACGGTGACCTCCCTAGGCCGGCACCCCGCGTCGACATCCCACGGGAGCTAGCTGTGGTCCCCGTTCAGGCGGGGGGCCATGACCCATAGCTCGAGCAAATCCGCGGGGTGCAGGCCAGGCTCGACGAGGGAGCAGGAGCGCTTGAGCCGATCCGCCGGGACGTCGGGCAGGCATGGGCGGGCCAACCCCTGGCCGGAGAAATACGTCATCTTCCCCAGGGTTTCCAGCACCGCGTCACCGACGACGTCAGGGTCAGGCCGCCACCCACATCTAGTGGGGTCGGTCAGAACCTGGCTGCAGCAGCGATGCTTCTCCGCGCGATGCCGGAGCCATCAACCACCGAGGGCCGGCGAATCCAGGGGGAGCTCAAGAATCTCCTGGAAGGCACCGCGGTCCGACGGGCCGAGAGCTCTGCCTCCCGAAGGCAGGGATACCCCTCGGAACCTCATGCCGCGACTTCACGATTCATGAGGGAAGCCTCGGTCTACACCGGGCACACGCGCAACACCGCGCCTGCGGCCCCGGGCCGCCTCAGCAACGAGCACCATCACCGCGACCGTCGGGCCCACCTCGACGAGAGGGTGCGCCGAGGCTACCACCCCAGGCGTGGGGGACGCTACGACAGGCGGGAGGATCGGAGTCCCTCGCCCGAACCGCCCGGTCTGCAGGCCTTCAGCCGGGCCATCCGACGGGCACCGTTCCCGACCCGGTTCCGACCCCCGACTACAATCACAAAGTACTTAGGGTAGACGAGACCGGAACTGTGGCTCGCGGACTACCGTCTGGCCTACCAACTGGGTGGAACGGACGATGACAACCTCATCATCCGCAACCTCCCCCTGTTCCTCTCCGACACCGCTCGCGCCTGGTTGGAGCACCTGCCTCCGGGGCAGATCTCCAACTAGGACGACCTAGTCCAAGCCTTCGCCGGCAATTTCCAGGGCGCGTACGTGCGCCCCGGGAATTCCTGGGACCTCCGGAGCTGCCGGCAGCAGCCGGGAGAGTCCCTCCGGGACTACATCCGGCGATTCTCGAAGCAGCGCACCGAGCTGCCCAACATCACCGACTCGGATGTCATCGGCGCGTTCCTTACCGGCACCACCTGCCACGACCTGGTGAGCAAGTTGGTTCGCAAGACCCCCACCAGAGCGAGCGAGCTGATGGACATCGCCACTAAGTTCGCCTCCGGCCAGGAGGCGGTGGAGGCTATCTTCCGAAAGGACAAGCAGCCCCAGGGCCGCCCATCGGAAGATGCTCCCGAGGCGTCAACTCAGCGCGGCGCCAAGAAGAAAGGCAAGAAGAAGTCGCAAGCGAAACGCGACGCCGCCGACACGGACCTTGTCGCCGCCGCCGAGTACAAGAACCCTCGGAAACCCCCCGGAGGTGCCAACCTCTTCGACAAGATGCTCAAGGAGCCGTGCCCCTATCACCAGGGGCTCGTCAAGCACACCCTTGAGGAGTGCGCCATGCTTCGGCACCACTTCCACAGGGCCGGGCCACCCGCGGAATACTTGCAATGTCCTAGAACTGAAAATGCTAGTTTAAATGCTAAGGTAGAAGAATTGAATACTTGCAATGTTTATACATCTGTTGTTGAGCATGTCACCATTTGCACTAGATGTAGAGATGTTAATATTGATGCTATGGATGATCACCTTGCTATGATTAAAGAATAAAATGATCCATAGCTAAATTAAATGCTAAATTGCCGAGCATGAAAATGAAAATTTTAAATTTGCTCGTAGCATGCTTTATAATGGGAGATGCTCTAGCATTAAGGATGGCATTGGCTTCCAACAAGGGGGTCAAAGCAACACCAAACTTAATGCCCCCAAGAACAGACTATCTAATTTTGTTAAGGGTAAGGCTCCCATGGTTCAGGATAAAGAGGGTTACATTTTATATCCTGAGAACTATCCTGAGCACAAAATTAGGAAAATTCATGATAAAAAATCTCATACTATTTCTCATCATGCTTACATGTATAGTAATGAGGCTTCTAGCTCTAGGCATTCAACTCATATCAAAATGCCTAAAAGGAAAATTGCAAATGCATCAAATGAACATAGCATTTTATTTAAGACTTTTGATGCATCTTTTGTGCTAACTAACAAATCAGGCAAAGTAGTTGCTAAATATGTTGGGGGCAAATACAAGAGTCCCAAGACTTATGTTTGGGTACCCAAGCTGCTTGTTTCTAATGTGAAAGGACCCAAGACCGTTTAGGTACCTAAGAACAAGGCATAAATTTGTTTTGTAGGTTTATGCATCCGGAGGGTCAAGTTGGATAATCGATAGCGGATGCACAAACCACATGACAGGGGAGAAAAGAATGTTCTCCTCATATGAGAAAAATGATGATCCCCAAAGAGCAATCATATTTAGGGATGGAAATCAAGGTTTGGTCAAAGGTTTGGGTAAAATCGCTATATCACCTGACCACTCTATTTCTAATGTTTTTCTTGTAGATTCTTTAGATTACAACTTGCTTTCTGATTCTCAATTATGCAAAATGGGCTACAACTCTATTCATTAATATAGGTGTCACTGTCTTTAGAACAAGTGATGATTCCGTAGCATTTAAAGGAGTGTTAGATGGTCAGCTATACTTAGTTGATTTTAATGATAACAATGATGAACTAGACACTTGCTAATTTCTAAGACTATTATGGGCTGGCTCTGGCATTGCCGACTTGCTCATGTTGGGACGAAGAATCTTCACAAGCTTCTAAAGGGAGAGCACATTTTAGGACTAACAAATGTTCATTTTGAGAAAGATAGGATTTGAAGCGCATGTTAAGCAGGGAAGCAAGTTGAAGCTCATCATCCACACAAGAACGTCATGACGACTGATAGGCCGCTTGAGCTACTCCACATGGATCTATTCGGCCTGATCGCTTACATAAGCATCGGCAGGAGTAAGTATTGTCATGTTATTGTGGATAATTATTCTTGCTTCACTTGGATATTCATTTTTGTAGGAAAAAACTCAAAGAGATTCTTGAGATGATCTCAAAATGAGTTCGGATTGAGAATCAAAAAGATTAGAAGCGACAATGGAACGGAGTTCAAGAACTCTAAAATTGAAGGATTTCTTGAGGAGGGCATCAAGCATGAGTTCTCTTCTGCCTACACACCTCAACAAAATGGTGTAGTGGAGCGAAAAAATAGAACACTTTTGGATATCGCAAGGACCATACTTGATAAGTACAAGACTCTGGATCAGTTTTGGGTGGAGGCGATTAACACCGCCTGCTACTCCATCAACCGACTCTACCTTCACCGAATCCTCAAGAAAACATCATATGAACTCCTCACCGGTAAAATGCCCAATGTTTCTTATTTTAGAGTTTTTGGGAGCAAATGTTTTATTCTTATTAAGAGAGGTAGAAATTCTAAATTTGCTCTCAAACACAAGGGCATATAAAGTCTTCAACAAGTCCACTGGATTAGTTAAAGTTTCTTGTGACATTGTGTTTGATGAGGCTAATGGCTCTCAAGTAGAGCAAGTTGATCTTGATGAATTAGATGATGAAGAGGCTCCTTGTGTCGTGCTAAGGAACATGTGCATTGGGGATGTGTGTCCAAAAGAATCCGAAGAGCCTCCACAAGCACAAGATCAACCATCATCTTCCATACAAGCATCTCCATCAACTCAAGATGAGGAAATGGCTCAAGAAGAGGAGGATGAAGATCAAGACGATGAGCCACCACAAGAGGAGGACATTGATCAAGGGGGAGATGAAGATGACCAAGACAAGGAAGATAATCAAGAAATTCAAATTCAAAGACCACCGCACCTAAGAGTCCACCAAGCAATTCAAAGAGATCACCCCATCAACTCCATTCTTGGTGACATCCACAAGGGGGTAACCAATCGATCTCGAGTTGCTCATTTTTGTGAACATTACTCTTTTGCGTCCTCTATTGAACCATACAGGATAGAGGATGCACTAAGAGATCCGGACTGGGTGGTGGTAATGCAAGAGGAGCTCAACAACTTCATGAGGAATGAGGTATGGCATTTAGTTCCACGCCCTAACCAAAATGTTGTAGGTACCATGTGGGTATTCTGTAACAAACAAGATGAGCATGATGTGGTGACTAGGAACAAAGCCCAACTTGTTGCCAAGGGATATTCACAAGTCAAAGGTTTGGATTTTGATGAAACATATGCACACGTAGCTAGGCTTGAATCAATTCGTATATTACTTTCATGTGCTACTTACCATGGCTTTAAGTTATATCAAATGGACGTGAAGAGTGCCTTCCTCAATGGCCCTATCAAGGAAGAGGTATATGTTGAGCAACCTCCCGGCTTTGAAGATAGTGAGTATCCTACACATGTTTATAAGCTCTCAAAGGCGCTTTATGGGCTCAAGCAAGCCCCAAGAGCATGGTAAGAATGCCTGAGAGACTTTCTTATCACTAATGGCTTCAAAGTTGGTAAAGCTGACCCTACTCTCTTCACTAAAACAATTGCTAAAGACTTGTTTATTTTCCAAATTTATGTTGATGATATTATCTTTGGGTCTACTAACAAGTCATCTTATGAAGAGTTTAGTAGGATTATGGTACAGAAATTCGAGATGTCTATGATGGGGTAGTTGAAGTATTTCCTTGGATTCCAAATCAAGCAACTCCAAGAGGACACCTTCATCTGCCAAACTAAGTACATTCAAGACATTCTTAAGAAGTTTGGAATGAAGAATGCTAAACCCATCAAGGCACCCATGGGAACAAATGGGCATCTCGACCTCGACACGGGAGGTAAATCCGTAGATCAAAAGGTATATCGGTCGATGATAGGTTCTTTACTCTATTTATGTGCTTCACGACCGGATATTATACTTTCTGTAAGCATGTGTGCAATGTTCCAGGCAAATCCTAAGGAAGTTCACCTTAGGTCTATGAAAAGAATCATGAGATATTTAGTTTACACTCATAAGTTTGGGCTTTGCTACCCCAAGGGATCTTGCCTTCGATCTAATTGGGTATTCTGATGCCGACTATGTCGGATGTAAAATTGACAGGAAGAGCACATCAGGGACTTGTCAGTTTCTAGGAAGATCCCTGGTGTCTTGGGCTTCGAAGAAACAAAACTCGGTAGCTCTATCCACCGCCGAAGCCGAGTATATTGCTGCAGGACACTGTTGTGCACAATTACTCTGGATGAGGCAAACACTTAGGGACTATGGCTACAAATTGAGCAAAGTCCCTCTCCTATGTGATAATGAGAGTGCAATCCGCATGGCGGATAATCCTGTTGAACACAGCCGCACTAAGCACATAGACATCTAGTATCACTTTTTGAGAGATCACCAACAAAAGGGAGATATCGAAATTGCTTATGTTAACACCCACTACCAATTAGCTAATATCTTTACCAAGCCCCTAGATGAAAAGACTTTTAGCAAACTTAGAATGTGCTCAATATTCTTGATTCTCGAAACTTTGATTGAAAGATTGCACACATTGCTCATTTATATATCTTTGACCATGTCTCTTTCATTTGTTACAAATGTATATTTCTTATTCTTCTTGTGCCAACGCTAAGACTAATGTGCTTCCAAGTGTATTTCTATCCTTAGGCTTAGATTGAAAGGGAATGAAGAATTCGGCAAAGGCAGAGCTTCCACTCAACTCTATCGGTGTCATTTATCATTTGCCCTCCTTATATACTTTCATTCATATTCAATGGGGGAGAATTAGAGGGCCTCTCAAGTTCTTCGTTTTTGGCGGTTAATGCCAAAAAGGGGGAGAATATAGGCCCAAAGCAAGAGGACCGCACCACCATTCGCACCACCACTTTGTTTTCAAAAACTTTTCAAAAACTATTTCACAAAGGGGGATAAATTATTTTAAATTACAAAAACCCTCTTGAGAGCTAAGAGGAGAACTTCTTCAGGGGGAGCTTTTATTTAGCCAAAGGAAAAGCATTTGAAACAGGGAGAGAATTTTCAAAATATTGAAAATGCTTTGAAATCATATTCCTACATCATTGGCTATTTGCAAAAGAATTTGAAAAGATTTTTCCAAAAGATTTGCAAAAATAAGCAAAGTGGTGCAAATGTGGTCCAAAATGTTAAAATAGAAGAAAGCAATCATATATACTTAGAAATACCTTCAGTTGGTTAAATTCAAGTAACTTATGCACATCCGTCAAATTAAAATTGCAAAATAGTTACATTCCTACACTTCATATTTGCTTTGGTTTGTGTTGGCATCAATCACCAAAAAGGGGAGATTGAAAGGGAAATGGGCTTAAACATTTCCTATAATCAATTTTGGTGTTTGATGCCCACCACGAACCATGTGGACTAACTAGTTTGCCTAGTTGTCATTTATCTCAGGTGCATAAATTTCAACACAAACCAACAAAGAAAATGAGTTGGGGAACTCTACAAAGTTTGGAGCAAAAGACAAGTATAGGTGCTGCCAGTGGCGCACAGGACACTGTCCGGTGCCTAGGCCAAGGCACCCACGAACTGGCCACTCTCAGGTTTTTTCCAGAGTCGTTCCACTATAATTCACCGCAATGTCTGGTGTGCACTGGACATGTCCAGTGAGCCAACGGAGCAATGGTCAAGTGTGCCCAACAATCGACTGCGGTGAACAATGCACAGTGCAGAAGTTAGAAGTCAGAACTGCAAAGTCAGAACGCACCGGACTGTCCAGTGCCACAAGAAAACAAAGGACTTCAACGGTCAACCGCTCCAAACCCCAATGGTCAGCTGACGTGGCATGCATCGGACAATGAACAGTGCCATGTCCGGTGTGCCATCAACAGCAACGACTAGAATAGTGGTTGGGGCTATAAATACCCCCAACCACCACCATTCAAGCCATCCAAGTTTTGGCCCTTCACATTCAATACAAGAGCAAAAGCCTACACTCCAAGACACAATCAAAAGATCAAATCCTCTCGAAGCCTCAAAATCAACTCAATTGCTTAGTGACTTGAGAGAGGGTGTTTTGTGTTTCTTTTGTTGCTCTTATTGCTTGGATTGGTTTCTTCGTCTCACTCTAAACTTCTAAGTGCTTTGTAAAGCTAGCAAGAGGCACCTAAGTGTGTGGTGATCCTTGCAGGGTCTTAGTGACCCAAGTAACTAAGGAGAAGCACTCGACCGGTCTGTGTGACCGATTGAGAGAGGGAAAGGGTTGGAATATACCCGGCCTTTGTGGCCTCCTCAACGGGGACTAGGTTCTTTGGAACCGAACCTCGGTAAACAAATTGTTGTGTTCATTTGTGTTGATCTCCACTCTTTTTGTTTCCCCTCTCCTCTCTATCTCTAAAGTTCCCTTGCTCATATTAATTTGAGTTTGCTCCCAAGGTTATCCGCATTGATTGAGCAACTCATAGCAAGGAGAACTATCTTCTGCTCTCCAAATTATTTCTAACACTAACCCTAGGCATAGTGCATGTTCAAAGTTTATAAATTTCATGTTCGCCTATTCACCCCCCTAGGCGACTTTCATCACTCTTGCTATAATCACACCAGGTCAAGAACAGGAACCGTTGGAGGAGCATGAATGATGATGCGATGAGTCGGAGAGGCCTAGCCCGTCGTCTCCCAGTCAAGTATGGTTGCGGAGGATCGTCGTCATCATATGATGTAATTTATTTAGCAAATTTGTACAAAACTTGTATTAAGTAATAAAGTGTGACATTGTTTTCTGTATGCTGAGTCATCATATGTGTGAGACTTTATCCTAGCACATATTTGAGATGCATCTAGATTTGCCCTTAAATCTGGGTGTGACAAAATTGGGGTGGTTATGACATGGGTAGGTATTGGGGTGGAGGTGACCATGCTGGTGTTTGTAGTGCTAATTGGACAATGTCTCGAGCCGATTTATTAGGCATTACTTGGTGAAAAGGTCCAATTGCTTTTGCTTGTCTCTTCCGATCAGGCGAGCGAGATCGCTTTCCTGGACGATCATTGTGACCAACCTTCTTGTTGACATATTTGGACAACAACTTGTCAAAAGTTGGGTCGGCTTTAATCAACCGATCAGGTGCTTTAGCTAAATTTTGTTTCGATTTACCTATTTTGGGTCATTGAGGTTTGAAGGTACGCAGTCGATGTTGCCTCTGGTCACTATCGGACCATCTGCCCATGGTGGTCGAACTGCCCGCCGGAGATCCGGGTCGTCTGCGATACACAGAACAGGGGCCCTAGCCTTGCTGTTTGTCTATGCATGCCCCCGATGCTAGAGGACTTGATGGTGATCTTCAGTGTCTCTCCCCCATCTGGCTTTTTCAACAATGACTTCCCTAAAGAGAATTTTCCTGTTCTCATCGAGGACCCAAGGGTCGCTGGTGTGGATTCTATCCGCCACCTCTATCCGAACCAAGACCCTTTTACCATCCAGATCCATGGTGTTGACAGTGAAAGGTTGCTTATCCACCTGCATTTCCTGAAAATTTAACCAACCCTCAATAATGCCCAATTGAATTTGTTGACATAATACATTGCAGTCATTAGTGGCATGAGAAAAAAATTATGCCATTTACAATAAGCTTTCCTATTTAATTCATTAGTAGGTTGAATGGTATGAGTCATTTTAATGTTGCCACTTTTTACTAATTCATCAAATATTTTGTCATATTTGGCAACATTAAAGGTAAATTTTATCTCTTCTTGTCGATTCTTTTGGACTAGCTGTAAAGAGGAAGAGGAGGATGGTTGGCCTTGCCTGACCAGACCATCTTAGCGGCATACACCTCTTTTGGCTCATCATCTAAGCTACTTTAATCATAATTGACTAAATTAATATTGTGACATGTTGCCCTAGGTGTATCTTTACTCTCGCTCTCACAAACCAAAGCCCACTGTAATTGTGCTAATGTAAAAAATTCGATGCCTTATATTTTTTTTCTTTAAATAATGGTGCATCCCATTATGGGCTATCCCTACTGCTTGTTTTTCTGCAATGTTGATCTCGAAACATTGGTTTCTAGTGTCTCAGAACCTTTGGATATAATCATTTATCGATTCATCATTTACATGTCGTAGGGCTGTTAAATCGACCAGGTCTAACTCATAATCTCCAGAAGAAATGACCATGAAATTTTTGGTCTAAATCCCCCAAGAGTAGATAGAGTTAGGTGGCAAGGTGGCGTACCATGCGAAAGCAGTACCGGCTAGGGATAATGAGAATAAACGTACGTGGAATGCCTCCCTATCGGCTAATTCCCCTAATTGTGCTAAGAATTGACCTACATGCTAGTGTGTGTGCTCCTGCCCTGGTCACCCAAAAAAATTAAATTTGGGTATCCTAGTCCCCTGTGGGTATGGGTCATAGTCGAATCATCTGTCGTATGGCCTCCGATAATACTACCCCCATGGGACATGTTAACTCTAAGTTTTGTCTCGGAATGCCCCACCTATCTCTTCTCTCACTATATCAATGACAGCCTATGGTAATGCACTGGCCCTTTGGCCCAACGCTGGGGGCACTTGTGTTTCTATGTGTCATTCCCTGACCCATGGTTTTGGTTTATGTGGGGCATTAATATTGGCTCTAGGTGCTCCATATTGGACGTTGGATTTTTCTGGCCTTCTTGGGGCTGAAAAGGACTCATACCCATGTGTTGAGGGAATCACATCATGATTTTGAGGTAGAGAGAAGTTATGTTGGGGTGGGTAGGAGGTTTGCTGATAATAATTTGCATCTTGTTCTGCATACCCTACCTGGAGCATGTTAGTCGTCCCTGTTAGCCATCCCTGGAACGTAATAGCCGGACGGTCTGGTGGTGTACTCGATTGGTCCAAGGATGTTAGCCGTCCCTAGAGTGGGTTTCGGTGGTTCGTCGCGGAGGACGTGACTGACCACCGCTGGGCCAGACTATTCGACCTCAGGCTCGGACGGTCCGGCCGTGCGCAGGGGCGTGGGTTTTCCCCTCTTAGAATTCATCGGCATTCCATAAATTGGTTGGGACTATGAGCGTCATTTGCGGCCGATGAATCTTGTGTGGCATCAATGTCGCGTGATAGAAAGTTGGGAGCAACAGATTTCTCAAATATGTGTGTCATTCTTTTAAAATCATCTAGCATACCCCCAACTAATTGTTGAAATTGCTCCTGCTATTCATCTATGTAAACACTAAGAGCGTGAATACCGTCGGATTTACTTACTATGGGCACGAGTGCAGCGGGTCAAACAGTTGCCAGGTCACATTCCCTCTACCGGACGAGCTTCTGGTGTCAGTCGACCTAGAAATTAGCCAAGAACTTTGCGTTGATTTCCGCCAGCATCTTTTTCCTAACATCCTCCACCTTCTGAAATTCCTCAGTCGACAGGTCCTCTATTATCAGCTCAATAATGTTGCTAGGGGAGATATCAGAGTTATCCTTTGAACCGACCATATGGGGTCGATCTATGCCAACTCACACCCAATTATGTGTTCCCCAGCGGAGTCGCCAAAAATTGTGTTGGCACTGATCTGGCGTCGGTCACTAACAAGGTGTACCGGCGGCGGTGCTCTCTACAGCGGTGCAGACGGTCCGAGGCCTAGAGTCGGATGGTCCACAGCCCTGCAGCATGTGCGGATCTTCCCTGCGTTGAACCGGACGGTCCACGCGTTGAGCCAGAACGGTTCGTGCGTGTACAGGGGCAGCGGCGATTGCCAACAGCACCTGGATCCCGCCTCCCGGGTGGGACCCCAACAAGGAGGAGAGATCCTAGGTGGTCGGCAGGCCACCCAAGACGCCTCTAGATGGCGTAGAGTTAAAGAGAGGTGAACATGAGGATGAAGAAGACTACGTTACTACTACTCCTAGGGAACGAAAGTAAAGAAATAAAAGATAGATTGATTTCGTTCGATTATTGGTTCAAGCTATCGATCGTACCTGTTGGGGACTTGTTCTCAAATGTTATAAATTAAGAACAACACAAAATATTAATGGTTAAAGACCTTCGTCCTTCGAAGCATTATCTCCCTTAGGATATAATGATCTTCAGACGAAGGTTATGAAGGACATACCTACATCATCTCAGTATATATTAATGAAAGTAGGAGCGTATGAAACATGAGAAGCATCATGAATAATTATATGACATCATTAATATATCATCATAAATGAATATAAACAATGTTGAATTACATTTATACCTTCGGCTTGACAGAAGGCAAAGATCCAAGTGTGATGTGCAATTGAATACAAGTCAGCGTGAACAGTACGGGGGTACTGTTCACCTATTTATAGGCACGGGACGCAGCCCGGTCAAAATTACATTTGTCCTTGATGACTAGTTATAATCATGACACAAATTATCATGGACTGATCGGTCTTTTCCTCTTTAAGTCGATGCAGCGCTTCGTCTCGAGGCATGTCACTATGCCAAAGCTCCCTGGATCGTAGCTTCGGCGTGTACCTTCGCGCTGAGTTTGCTTATATGCCTATCTTTCGAAGGTGTTTCTGCTTAGAGGACCTTTGGCGAAAAAGCAGGCCCCAACAGTAGCCCCTTCGCGGTGCTAGATCGTTTTTTGTAACGAGCTTGATCCATGAAAAATCTCCAAGGCTTCGGAATGCCGAAGGTCCGAAAAACACCTTCCCTGAGCTCGTTGCTGAGAAACGATTAAAATATTTCGAGCGCGAGGTGGCCAACCACGCAGCGGGTGCGGGTGACTGTTCAGCGGGTGCGGGCGACTTGGCGATTCACCTTCCCACCTGCAGCACTATATAAACAGACGGGTAGGTGTGAAGTTACCACAACATTCATTGCCATTGCACTGTTGTGCTGTTGAAAAATTTAACCATAGCCGAAGCTTTTTCACTGCATTCTCGAGCGAACCATCATTTTGAATTAGCTTCGGCAAAAGAGAGAGCTTCGTTAAGAACTGTGAAAAACATCAGCTTCGTAAAAACCGCAAAAGATCCATCAGATGGCCATAGTACGCTCGACTGCGAGGGTGACTCGTGAAGGAGAGGAGACTGAGGCCACCGAGACGGCTCCGATTTCCGAAGTCATGAGACAATCGGGCTTAGTTGTGACAGAGGGAACCGTTGACGAAGGTACTTCTGGTGCCGAAGCTGAGCAGGCTGATATTGAAGAAGAAAACGCTGATGAAGAAGAGGAAGATTATAGCATTCTGATCTCATCAAAACCCAGCCGCTTGGATTTTGAGAAATCTACTGTGTCTGAAGCCGACGTGCCCATGATGATGAAACGGGGTTACTTCGGGGAAGCTGAACAAAAACTGATCTGATTTGCTGGAGAAGAGACCTCCCCAACGCCGAAAGATGATGAAGTAATTGTTTTCAAGAGTTTATTCAGAGCCGGACTGTGGTTCTCTCTTAACAAGATGATAGGAGAAGTGTTGAAGAATTTTGAAATTTATCTTCATCAGCTGACCCCTAACGCTATCGTTAGGCTCAGCATCTTCATCTGGGCCCTTTGAAGCCAAGGGATGGATCCAAATGCCGAAGCATTCTGCCGAGTGCATGAGTTGCACTATCAAACGAAGGGCAGAGCAGATGGGTTCCATGAAAATTTTGGGTGCTATAACTTCGTGTATCACAAAGATACGAAGGCTCCGGTCCTCAGCTATCGTACCAAGTGGCCAACCGGCTGTAAGAGTGAATGGTTTTATATCAAGGCCGATGACAAGAAAAGGGGGAAACTGATGACGATGGTCATGTGACCGCTGGCTTTGAGCTTCGGAATGACCAGACCTTTGTGCAACATGAAGCCAGGGTCAGCATGCCAACTGTCCGTATCAGAATTCAGGGTGGTGGCTGAATAGATCAGCACTAGAGATCAAGTTCAAGAATACTTGGCTAACATGACGTCTCCGACGTTAAGTGAATTTAGCACGCCGAAGCTAAAGGGAACGAAGAAGACACTTGAGCTTGTGTGATTGCCTTACCGCTTTAAGTTTGAAAAACTGTTCAAGGAGCCTTGCCAAGAGTGGCTAGAAATGATTGAGACAATGTGCAATGAAATTTTGGGAAACTACACCAAAAAAGAAGATCTATTAAAGACTGCAGCCTTCGGCACCCGACCAAAACGAAGATTGAACCGAGTAATGGACGCTTTAAATTTTGAATACCCTGATTATGAGCGACTCAGCAAGGGTGCCGAAGGGACAAAAAGAAAGAGGGTTGTCAGCATTTTGGGCAGACAAGCTGCTAGGATGTTGAAAGAGGACGAGAAATCTTTGAAGAAATTAAAATCCAGTCCTAAGCCGAAAGCGACAACGTCGAAAAAGAGAAAAGCTTCAACTCCAGAGCCGAAGGTGACTGAGGTGGAAGAGGAAACTCCTTCAACTCCTTCTGCTGCCGAAGTAGAAGAAATTTTAAAGGTAATGACTGAATCCTTACCTATCAAGGTGCTAAGTCCTCTGGGACCGCATCTGACGAAGCTTTTACAGAAGAATGACGAGCCTTCGGCAACGAAAAAGGCGGTTGGGCCTAAAAAGCGAAGAATTATTACTGTTATGCAAGCCATTGAGGAAACGCCACCGCCGACCTCAACATCAAAGATGACACCAGCTATCGAAGCAGATACTTCTGTCGAAGCTGCGGCCGCCGAAGCTACCAATCTGGAGAGTACGTTATCTCCTATTGATAAAGTGCTCTTGGATATGGCCACAGAGGAGACTACTGCGGCTACAGAAGAAGTCATGGCAGCAGTGCCTGAGAAAGGGAAAGAAATTGCTGAAGACACTTCGGAAGAAAAAGGCTTCATCTTTTAGAATCTAGTTGGTCAAGAATTATCCAAGGCCGAGAAGGAGGAGCTGCAGGAGTATGCTGCATCCTGTGGCTACCAGCCAGGAGCCGTGCTCCTTGGTGGAATTCATGAATAAGCCTTAGGATGTATTCGAGACCGCACCGGGGCGAAGATTATCAGCACTCTGTCTAAGAGTGTTGGTTTTCCGAAGCTTGAAGCTGACATTAGCAGCTACCGGCGATAGCATATCATTGGTAGTTATTCTATTCCAATTTTAAGGTAAAGCTTTGTCCTCAGCTTTTTAGTCTTTTGTGTGGAAGCAAAAAAATTCTGATGAAGACTATTTTGTACATAGTATGCTACTAAGCAAAGCACTGAGGATGCAACAAGATCTTGAGGATAAAAAGAATGAGGGCCTAGAAAAGAAAATCAAAGATCATGAAGCTTCTCTGGAGAAAAAGGACTTCCTTCTTCAGACAATGGAGGGTTCATTGGCAGAAGCCCAAACCGAAGTTGCTAGATTAAATGATGAAATCCTCCGTAAATCAGAAAGCTTCGAACAAGAAAGGAAGAATTTTGATGCGAGGCTTGAAGCCGAAGTCGAGAAAAGCTCAAATCGACAAAAATCCTTAAAAGAACTTCAGAATATTTGCTTGAACTTCGGCAACCGCTGCGTGCAACGGCTAAGACAGGTCTTCAACTCAGTGGGAGCCAGCTCTGAAAAATTTGAACCTTCGATTGAAGACTTGCCAAGCACCTTCAAGCATATTGAAAGCGAAGTTGAGGTGCTTGACGAAGTAATAGCTGGGCATGGCGACTTCTGTGCCCTGCTGGCTTCCCGCGGCACAGCTGTAGCTTTTATGAAGGCTGGTTGCACGCACGGAAAGATAGTAAATAGACCGAACTATAGTCTATCTCTAGCGGACCTAGTTGATATCCCCAGCCTAGCCCAAAGTGTTGGGAATAAATTTATAACACAAATTTGGACGAAGGGTGGGCGAAACTTAGCTGGTGACGAGGCACGAAGTCATCTTAAGCCGGTATGATACTAATACCTGTTGCTTGCTCTCTTATAATTACTTTTTACCTTATATTATGTTGTCGTGTACAGGATGATGATGCCGAAGGTCAATAGTCCGAAGCTCTTCTGAGAGATTACTGAAGCTGCTGAACAAGGCTTAGAAATATTTGAAGTATCTTTGTAAAAGATATTGTAATTTAGGAATCAAACATTACTCTGTAAATTTGTCCATACCTTGTAATATATTTTTACCTTTCCATCCGTGTGTGAATTGCTTTGATGTCGACGAAACTTGTATCTTTTGAGCCGAAGGCGAAAAATACCTTCCCTTCTTTTCGTACACAACGAAGCGTATCTTTGCTTCTTTATGCTCATCGAAGCATTGTCTCAAAGCTGAAGTAGCTGTCTGTGTTTTATGTTATGATGATGATGATGATCCTACGGATGTCTACATGAATGTGTATGAATGCAATGAATGATGTAATGTAACGTGCAAATGAATGTCCAAACACACACACGAAGCCACACCCAGACTCTGCATACCCTTAGGAACGTCTTTTGAGTCTCAAGCCCTGCATCTCCTTAGGAACGACTTTTGAGCTTCTTCACCTTCTATTTCGGTGGTATAAGTTCTGCATCCCCTTAGGAACGACTTTTGAACTTCTTCGCCTTATATTTCGGCGGTATAAGTTCTGCATCCCCTTAGGAATGACTTTTGAACTTCTTCGCCTTATATTTCGACGGTATTTGGCTCTGCATACCCTTTGGAACGACTTTTGAGCAGAAAACTTATGCTGCGCTCCCTTAGAAACAACTTTTGTAGCTTCGTCATGCTCTGCATCCTCTTGGGGACGACTTTTGAGCTTCTCCCTGTTTCTCTTTTTGCACTCGATGGTGCAGGCTTAGATTTTACATGTTACATCTTTGGGGGATTTGGCCCTCATGGGGCTAAATAAGAATGAAAAATTACAAGCTATGGCCCCATTAAAAACATTTCTCCCCCTTTTGAAAGGAAAAGGGTGCCATAGAAAAAATGAAAAAAGATTACATCAAATTACACATAATATCGCTGAAGCTCATTCGCATTCCAAGATCTAGGTATTTCGTTGCCGTCGATATCCTTCAACCTGTAAGAACCGGATCTTGACGAAAATACAACCAGAAAAGGACCTTCCCACTTCAGTTGTAATTTTCCCACTATGTCAGGATTGGCCACTCTCCGAAGTACCAAATGTCCTGGCTTGATATTTTTCAATCAAACTTTTCTGTCACGCTATTTTATTGTTTCGGCCTAATATTTATTGATGTGCTCTATAGCCTGAAGTCTGGTCCCTTCTATAGTCTCTTTTGTTATTTGACAATCAGCTTCGTCTTCTGTCGAAGCTATTGTTCTTATTGACCCTGTATTTGCTTCTTCTGGAGTTATTGCTTCGTCACCAAATAAGAGTTTGAAGGGTGTAAATCTTGTTGATCTTGACATAGTTGTGTTATGACTCCATACAACTTTGATCAACTCATCTGGCCATTTTCCTCTAGATGATTGAAGATTAGCTTCATTATTCCTGTCATTATAATGCCATTTGCTCTTTCTACTAGTCTGTTTGATTCTGGGTGCCTTACTGATACAAAATGAATCTTCGTGTCAATTTGGTCACAAAAATCTTTGAACGTTTCAGCATCAAACTGTGTTCCATTGTCCACAGTTATAGCCTTTGGCACGCCGAAGCGACAAACAATATTTTGCAAGAAGAATTTTTGGACTGTAATTGAAGTTATTGTAGCCAAAGGCTTTGCTTCAATCCACTTAGAAAAATATTCTACAGCCACCACAACATATTTCAAATTACCTTGCGCTAGTGGAAGTGGGCCTAACAAATCCAGGCCCCATCTTTGCAATGGCCAAGTAGGCTGTATTAGCTGGGTGAGAGATGAAGGTTGCTTCTAGTCTCTTGCACATTTTGACAATTTTCATATTTTTGAACTAGCTCTGCTGCATCCGAAGCTGCCTTCGGCCAATAAAATCCTTGTCTAAAAACTTTACCCAGTAGAGGCCTAGATCCAATATGAGATCCGCACAGGCCTGCATGTATCTCCTTCATTAACTCTATACCTTCGGTTCTGGATAAACATTTGAGCGGAGAACAGACCCCATGTTTGTACAATCCTTGCTTCCATTCTCTTATTATAAACTTCGTCATCCGAAAGACAATTTCCTTGGAGGAAAGACATAATTTCAGTCCTCCAATCTTCACTGTGTACAGGAGATATTGTAAGCACTGCTCTCTCCATAAGTTCAATCGAAGGTGCTTTTATTGTCTCAAAAAATACTTCCGAAGGTAAAGGAAGCCCCTGTGCCGCTGACTTGGCTAACATATCAGCATGCTCATTTTCCCCTCTTGGAATATTCTTAACAGAAAATCCATCGAAAGAAGCTTCGAGCCTTCGAACTGTGTCCAAATATTTTTCAAGTTTCGGATCTCTTGTCTTGCTACTTTTGTCGACATGACCAGAAATGACTTGAGAGTCAGTTTTAAGGATTGCCCTTCTTATTCCCATTGCCTTTAACTTCCGAAGCCCTAAAAGAAGAGCTTCGTATTCAGCAATGTTATTTGTACAACTGAAGTCAAGCCTTGTTGTATAACATGTTCTGACTTTAGAAGGCGCAACTAGGACAGCAGCCGCTCCTGCACCGAAGGTTCCCTAGGAACCATCGCAAAACACTGTCCAAGCTTCGGCGTCTTTATTTGTTTCTTCTTCCTAAGCCCCTGGTGTCTAATCAGCAATGAAGTCTGCTAACGCCTGGGACTGACTTGAGGATCTATGTACATAGTCAATACTGAATTCATTAAGTTCCGCAGCCCATTTTCCAATCCTTCCAGTAGCTTCTCTGTTCCTCATTATGTCCTTCAGAGGCTGTGATGAAGGAACGATTATGTGATATGCTTGAAAATAATGACGAAGCTTCCTGGAGGCCATTAACACAGCATACAACACCTTCTCCAATTCTGTATAGTTTTTCTTTGATAAACTTAGAACTTCGGAGATGAAGTATACTGGGGCCTGCTTTTTGATTTGGCCATCTAGCTTCTCCTGTACAAGTGCCACACTAACTGCAGAGTGAGAAGCTGCTACGTACAGGAGTAATGGAGCCCCTGGCGAAGGTGGAGTTAGAGTTGTCAGATCTATCAAGTATTGCTTTAATTCTTCAAAAGCTTTTTGCTGAGCCGGACTCCACTGAAAAACTTCGGTTGACTTTAGAATTTTAAAGAATGGTAGATTCCTCTCTGTTGATCTTGATATGAACCTATTCAATGACGCAAGCCTTCCTGCCAATCGTTGAGCCCCCTTTTTTGAATTTGGTGGCTCCATCCGAAGTATAGCTTCAATCTTGCTCGGGTTGGCTTCAATTCCCTTCGTTGATACCAAACAGATAAGGAACTTGCCCTTCTTCACTGCGTTGTGCCGGACGGTCCGTGCGTTGAGCCAGAACGGTTCGTGTACAGGGGCAGCGGCGATTGCCAACAACACCTGGATCCCCCCTCTCGGGTGGGACCCCAGCAAGGAGGAGAGATCCTAGGTGGTCGGCAGGCCACCCAAGACGCCTCTAGACGGCATATAGTTAAAGAGAGGTGAACATGAGGATGAAGAAGACTACATTACTACTACTCCTAGGGAACGAAAGTAAAGGAATAAAAGATAGATTGTTTTGGTTCGATTATTGGTTCAAGCTATCGATCGTATCTGTTAGGGACTTGTTCTCAAATGCTATGAATTAAGAACAAGACAACACAAAATATTAATGGTTAAAGACCTTCGTCCTTCGAAGCATTATCTCCCTTAGGATATAATGATCTTCATACGAAGATTATGAAGGACATACCTTCATCATCTCAGTATATAATAATGAAAGTAGGAGCGTATGAAACATGAGAAGCATCATGAATAATTATATGACATCATTAATATATCATCATGAATGAATATAAACAATGTTGAATTATATTTATACCTTCGGCTTGACAGAAGGCATAGATCCAAGTGTGACGTGCAAGTGAATACAAGTCAGCGTGAACAGTACGGGGGTACTGTTCACCTATTTATAGGCACGGGACGCAGCCCGGTCAAAATTACATTTATGTCCTTGATGACTAGTTATAATCATGACACAAATTATCATGGACTAATCGGTCTTTTCCTCTTTAAGTCGGTGCAACCCTTCCTCTCGAGGCATGTCACTATGCCGAAGCTCCCTGGATCGTAGCTTCGGCGTGTACCTTCGCGCTGTGTTTGCTTATATACCGATCTTTCGAAGGTGTTTCTGCTTAGAGGACCTTCGACGAAGAAGCAGGCCCCCAATAGTACCCCTTCATATATATAAGAAGAGGTCTGGACTCATCCTAGGCGTTCCCCAATAGAATCAGCGGATTTAGATGGATAAACATGCACGAAAAAAGTGGCTAAACCGCCTGATCTAATCTTCACGCGGACCGTGCGCGCCTAGGGCGGTCCTGTCCTCGGCCCGGACCGTCCGGCCTCTCTAGGTGGCACATATGGTGCTCAACAGATTCAAAGATGAAAAGGGTTCTGATGAAGGAATGGATTTCATGGTTTCAAGCATGATGAATATAGAGGCTTGTTTTGGTGGAAGTGTGCCTACCACAGTGCAAGCTCCTCAAGAAGAATATTAGAGTTTCATTTGTTGTGAGGCTATTTTCAACAGCTTACATATCCTCATACTGATATTCCAACTCTACTATGTGAACAATGCAGTCTACCATGCAAAACAGTGTTTTAGCTGACCATATAGGTGAACTGCTAGATACGGTCTGACATTCCAAAAACAGTTGTGGTTCATCCACCAACTGATGTTGATTCAAAGGGAAGGAGTAAAAGAATCAAGAGAGCAAAAGAAATACCTAAGCCACACAAGGGAAAGAATGGGATGAATTAGCCACCTCAAAATATGAATTTCCTGTTGTTTTGTTTTACAATTTTGCTCATCTTCTCTAAGTTATGCAGAACAATAACTACCAGCACTTTTTCTGACATCAACTTATTTTGTTCCATTATCTGATGTTTCTTCTTATTAGTATTCTTTTCTTCTGAATTATGATTGGTATTCATACAGAAATTTTGCACGAGTAGCTTAGGCTGAATGCAGCAAGGGGACATGACCAAGTAGCTGCATATTCTTTAGTTCAATTGAGAAGGTGCAGTGATATGGACGTCATCTACATGGCTGAAAACAGGACCAGTACAGCCTGCTTTGCTGCTCCATCGTGTTGCACAGGATGGGGCGGCCTCTGCAGTGTGTGTCATTGCAGTCAATAGGGCCATCAGCCTCCGCCAGGTCTGACAGACTGGAGGAGTGGCCGGGTGCTGCGCTACGGGTACGGCTGAGCGGACGGAAAGGTCTCTTTGCAAAATTGTCAGTTGACGGTTAGATCAAAGATGATGGGCTCACATGTGCACTAGGCTGGCATGTGGACCCTTTTTTTGTGGTGAATGATCGATCAACTATTTCTTTTTTTGTGGTATATCAGAGACACTATTGCAGCCGTACAGTGTGTATGTGGTCCGGAGGAAGGACAACGACTACTACTACGCTGCCGCCGACAAGGACAACGACACAACTTGCAATGGCACACAGGCCGAGACTTTCAGGCCCAAGATCCACCGGTTCCTCTCCAACTGACGATTGGATTAAGCCACCATTTTCTGTTTCTGTTTACACATATAAAAGCCGCTCTACATAAAGAATTATCCAAATCACATGTTTATGGCGTGCCCGCTCAATCATCACCGCCGAAATGCTCATTGTTCCTGTTCCTCTAAAAGATGTCAATGCCAGTTTTTGACGACGCAGGTTTTCGCCAAAATACACACGGCCAGTGGGCCACCACTGCATACGGTAGCTTGGAACAAGAAGGGCATGAGTTTACCCGGCCTCCTACAGTTTAACAATAAATTACCTGGCGACCTCAGCTTCTTTCTTCTACTGTTACACAGCGTTACAGCTAACGGGTTCAATATCAATGTTTGCCTGAGGTCGCCTCCCTCGCTAAACAATCTACCAGTTACAAGCACAACTAATTGATTGATTCATATAAGGACTTACCAAGATTGCTATCCTATCATACTTACCGAGAGGTCAGTAAGTCGCCAGCAACGGAACTATCAACGGAACTGGTGCAGCTACGAGGTGACCACGTTGGCATTGGCTTCTGGTGCTTGTTGTGGTAGCGCCGGTGTGATATCCATTGGGTCAACTTTGCTCTTAGCAGCTTCATACTCTGATAGGAGATCCATAAACTCGTTGAGCAGACGCTGGACTTTCCGGTTAGATGCCATCGATGGAAGTATGTCTTCCCTGAGGAGTTGGTGCTTCTTCATCCCCTGTACATCAATTGCCATCAGTTACTTGTCGAAATTGGAGATCATGTACGCTAAGAATATGAGAACTGGAGCATCATCTATTTACAGTTCATGAACTATGGTTATTATTGTGTAACACTAACATGTCGGGAGAAAGATAGACTTACGAGAACATCAGAATCCCACGCTGGACTTTTGGGATCCGTAGATGACTCAGATCCAAGCATGCCCATGGGAGGACCTAGGAAGCTCTCACAAACCTCACGTAGACGGGATTCATCTGCTTCTCTGCATGTAAAGAAGAAAAATAAAATAAACGTGTCAGTAAACTGTCACTGACAGTTTAACAGACAGCTGAGCGCCTGAGCCCACATAACTAACCTTGCCAGAAACCGTATGTAGGATAGGAGGCATTGGCGGTACTCCTGTGGTGACTTCAAAGCCAAAGAAGCTGCCAACTGGGTCTCTAAATGGGCACGTGTCTGCAAACCATCATCTGTAACCCTGAAACAGAAACTCCCACATCAGTATGTTTTGAGCTAGCTCTGATATGCAGTGCATTAGCTTGCCACAGGCATAGTGTTCAATAATACTACAGCAATCAGAGGTGCATGCAGACCTGCTCCATATAGGCTTTCTAGCCATAAACTTGCCTACATCAATCTGCAACTTGCCTAGCTCTCCAGCTTGGGGAAAAATAAATGAGCTGGCAAAATTTGATGCCGGAAAACAATCATCAGCAATCCTTAACCAGCACTTCATGCTCATGTCAAAAAGAAAAGCATGACGGCTGGCAAGGACAACTAAGGGAAAACCACATCTTGAGAATTTAGCAGATATAACCTTTACTGCACCTGTAAACATGGCAAAGATAACTACTAAGCACCAACTATTTCAGCAAACACTAAGATGCAGCAAAGTTCAGAATCACCATCTCAGTCTGTACGCGAGAACTAAAGACTGGATGTACAAATAGTTACCTGCATGATTTGCTGATGACTCATCTGGAGATGCAACCAAAGCAGCCAATGAGTCCTGCAAAATGCAGGTCCTGTTATGGAGGTCCCATATATACATTAAACCTCTTCTTGTGACAAGAAGCAATTTCCAGCAGTCATCACAGTCTATAAAAACAGCTGCAGATCCCATCATCATTGCCGGCATGGCTCGTCTTCCACATTTTGTGTAAACCTAGTTAATTAAGAGCAGTCAAATGTGAGAACATAAAATCCTATTCCAACAATAATTGATTGGGGTTACATAGTACTTCTCCCTCATCTATACTACTCTATTAAGAATCTAATGTGGCCACCTGGTGCTACCAGGGTCAAACCCTCCGCGCTGACACTCTAGGTCCGCCCACCACACCGCGCAAAAAATAGTCTCATGTATACATGGAAATCATCGGTCAAATCATGCGGTATTTATGCACGCGAAGGATGCCAGAGAGAAATTATATACCTATACTACTCTCTTAAAAACCTAACTACCATGGCTTCACCCTCCACTCTGACACTCTGGGTCCACCCACCACACCGCGCAAAAAATAGTGCAGAGCGAGCACTTGAACCCAAACCCCCCTGCTCTAGAAGTTTAGGGCTAACCACCAAACCACACATACTTTAGTGTTTAGAAATAAACAATAATTATAAAAAAGGGCATACCCAGTGTCGTAGGCTTCCCGCACTGTGGAGGGTCAGGTGAAGGGTAGCTTTAAGCGTCAAGCCTTACTCGCATAATATGCAGAGGCTAGGGCTCGAACCCGGAACCTTCTGGTTACAAACGGTAGGCTCTACCGCTGCACCAGGCCCTCCCTTCTAAATAAACAATAATTATATTTGAATAAATATCTTAATACCTATTTATTTGATATATAAAAATAGTACTAAAGCACGGGCAACTGGCTAGTTTTCAAAATGTAAGGAACAGTTTGACCCAGTGTGGTCTACAAGGCATCAATTTGACCGTCAATATCTCAAATACTAGTAAAATTTTTGTGACCATGAAATATGAAATCATACTTAAGTTACATGGTATAATAAAGTTCTTAAATTGTTACTCAACATAAAGTTCAAATCTTCGCTTCAATTCATCTATACTACTATATTAAGACTGTAAGGGGGTAGCCTGCCTCCACCTGGTTCTGCCTTCAGCCAATCTGCACCGTCGATCTGTCCTTGCTCATTCCTCACCCTCAAAGCAAAAGATCGTTTTTTCTCCTCCTTTTTTGACCAATCAAATCAGAGGGGTTCCGGAATAAAAACACGAATTCCACGTCTGGACGGTGACACGACGCAAAATCCCCAACGGATTTCCAATTTCACATGCAAAAAGTCGTTCGAATGCGATGAACTTTTAACGTGTTGATACAAGTATATACGTCGTCCCGTCCGATGTACAGTAATCTATACTACTATATTAAGGTTGTAAGGGGGTAGCCTGCCTCCACCTGATTCTGCCTTCAGTCAATCTGCATCGTCGATCTGTCCCTGCTCAATCCTCACCCTCGAAGCAAAAGATAGTGGCCGCGATCGTCGTGCGTCTTACTGTTTCACACGATGGCCGCGATCCTCCCCCACGAGCCGCCGCGATGGCCGCGATCCTCCCTCTCCCTCCGTATACTGATTTGATGATGTCGTCACTGCCTTTTTCGGTTGATGCAGTTTAACCTTAATATGTTGAACGAGTGTCGTCGTGGTGGTGTGTCTGCCTAAGCTGCCTCTATTGGGATTATTCATGGGTTTTATTCCATTGATGGTATTTGATTAGTCATAATAAGACACGGTGAAACTTTGAACGACTATGTCCACAGCTTACGATTCTTGGGATTAATGCATTTTGTTATCCTATGTTGTATCTTGGTCTCTGGTGATCATAAATAATGAAACGAAGCCGTTATGTTGGAATATGTGTGCGTATTTTTCCTGATCGTACATAAGGAAACCTGTTTTTGGTAATCAGGTCCATTCCGTTAATAATTTCGCGAACTCGCGGGCCTACAAACACGTGTCGTTTTCAATCGTGGCGTAGTTGTCTATCTGGAAAGGTGGTCTTAAGATAAAGTCGACGAAATTTTACACTGGTAGTAGCTCTTCGATAATAAAGAGTATGCATTACCCACAAAATTTAACATGTGAAGGCAGCAGAGATTATCCACCCGAAATCAACCAATTACAAAGATTCCTTCTCTACTAGACATAGAAGTCATTTCTTTGCTTTTCTTTACTCCTATAAAGCTTTTCCACGTCATAATTTTGCAAAAAAAATCTTGTATTTTCTTTCTTATTTAACCCGCAATGTTTTATACTAAATTTTAACTTTTGCCACGGGCAAATACCTATTATCTATAAAGATACATAGAAATTACATAGTTCTTCTGTTTCAGCACTTGATTCAGTCCATTTGGTAAATAGCTTTCGATTCTCCATATGTGATATTATATTTCCAATACTTGAAATAGTAGTAGATAAGTATCACTTAGATTCTTGAATATTTTTGGATGGAGGGAGTAGTATTTAAAGAAGAGCCTTGCATGCAATTTCTTTTGTTTGAATAATGTTTTCAACTTAAATTCCTTTTTTGCACGCGTGATATTTATTCTCCGTAATATTTTTTCAAGGAACTTGTGAGTCATTTTCATAAACCAGCGCTAAGGATGAATCCATGTTTCTTACTCAGAAACCCCGAATAAAGACCACTAGCAGGAGGCGCGCGCGTTGGCGTCGCTTATCGACGACAAGAAGAAGTTTGGTGACTACTAGTCCGACCTCTAGAAGCAGTCCTACGTGGCCGCATGCGTCGTTGTGGATGACAAGCTCCGGTGCAGCCGTCGCTAGGACGCGGTCCAGAGCGGCTGCACCGCGCCATCCATCATCAAGCAGGGGGTCTCATGGTCGCCAACGTCGGTGACTCCTAGGTTGTTCTAGGCATCGCATCCGACGACGATGTCATCATTGTCGTCCAACTCATCGTCGACCTGAAGCCCGACCTGCCACGTAAGTCACTACTGACCGGCCATGAATTCTTGTGCGCTGCGACGGCAGCCGTTGCTGACGTTGTGTGAGTGTGTCATGGACCTTCGGTCCATGGGATAGCTGTCTTCTCCGACGAGGTTATACCCCTCTGCCGCAGGCTTGGTTCTAGGGTAGCAGCCCTAGACGCTTGAGAGGGTCATTGCAAGGGAGAGAGATTGGTTTGATAATGATATTGCTTCATTTATTCCCTGCTGCCATGCGGCTTATAAATAGCCCTATGGCTAACCAACTTCTTCTACAAACTCTCAACTAACTCCTACTTTCTTGGACTTATCTGATGCTAACCAACTCTCCACAATTCTCTCATTTCAATCTTATTCTCTAACCTTATCCCAGCTCATCTCAATCTTATTCTCTAGCCTTATCCCAGCCTGGCTGTTGCCTCTCGCTCCCTAATATGCCCATGACATCTCCCCCTCCCTTGAGGACCAGCTCGTCCTCGAGCTGCCATAGACTTACCTGACACGACTTAAGGTTAAGCCTTTTACATCTCGGCTTACCTTTATTATTTAAGACGAAAATACAAAATAATTGTGGAACTAAAATATAAATTTGAACTGTAGCTATGTCCTCCTGGATCCCAATGAAAGAGCTGAACTGTAGACTTTACGCTGGATGAAAGGTGAAGGAGGAACCAGCCCTTGGGTCTGTCCAGCACCAAGGCAGTTGCTCGAATGAGGGAGACGGCCCTCTTTGGCCGTGCAGGGGGGCTGCATACCCAGATCTCGACTTCTGTAGGGGGTTCAAAAAGTATAGACGAGACCTGGTGGTTGGACGCGCAGGCTGCGAGTTGGTGCAGCGATGAGCTGATCAGCAAGTGCAGCTTCTGCACCGCCCGCCTAACAAGGAAGCCGCGCACTGCGGCTTGCAAGCGCACCACGGCCTGCTCATGTGATGACGGCCATGGGGTGGCCCTGGAGGCCACAGCAAGGTGCTTCTCCCCACGAAGGGACTGTACCTGGCGGCGTGCCAGGAACCCTCGCGCTGCCGCCTGAAGCCGCACCGCTGCTTGGAGTTCCTTCTCTGTCTTCTCCTTGTAGCGATGGAACATCACAACGAATTGATCCCACTTCTCTTCGAGCCGAGTGAATGCATCTGGAGTTGGAGAGGGCGGGTGGGAGGGCGTTGCGGCGGTAGATGGCGCGGCGGCTGGTGGTGGTGAGGGATGGGCGGCTGGTGGTGGTGAGGATAACCTGGAGCTGCGCACCGCTGCTTGGAGTTCCTTCTCTGTCTTCTCCTTGTAGCGGTGGAACATCACAACGAATTGGTCCCACTTCTCTTCGAGCCGAGTGAATGCATCTAGAGTTGGAGAGGGCGGGTGGGAGGGCGTTGCGGCAGCAGATGGTGCGGCGGCTGGTGGTGGTGAGGGATGGGCGGCTGGTGGTGGTGAGGATAACCTGGAGCTGATACCAGGTGTCATGGACCTTCGGTCCATGGGATAGCTGTCTTCTCCGGCGAGGTTATACCCCTCTGCCGCATGCTTGGTTCTAGGGTAGCAGCCCTAGACGCTTGAGAGGGTCATTGCAAGGGAGAGAGATTGGTTTGATAATGATATTGCTTGATTTATTCCCTGCTGCCATGCGGCTTATAAATAGCTCTATGGCTAACCAACTTCTCCTACAAACTCTCAACTAACTCCTACTTTCTTGGACTTATCTGATGCTAACCAACTCTCCACAATTCTCTCATTTCAATCTTATTCTCTAACCTTATCCCAGCTCATCTCAATCTTATTCTCTAGCCTTATCCCAGCCTGGCTGTTGCCTCTCGCTCCCTATTATGCCCATGACAGAGTGTCCTAAAACATTATGTATGTACGGGAGGAGTGCATCCGACGGTGCAACAGCCAGGTGTACTACCTCGCTGATGAACCTGAGGTGCAGTTCGTCTAGCAGCCTAGCCAAGAGTCGTCGAGGCTCTCCATGTCGCGCGCATTCGACGACTACTGTATCAAGGATAGTGGCGTCATCTCGGTGCCGGAGGTGACGCAGATGAGGATCGACAGCAATGACCAGTTCGTCATCCACGCCACCGTCAAGGGTAGCTTTTGTGCCTGTCTGTCTTGAATTCTCTTCGTAAACACACACTTGTCTTTTTGTTTAAGCAAGCACGTACGGTGGTGCGTGCCTGATGACTGACGATGTATGAGAAAACTTCTTCCGTCAGGTGTGGGACGTGCTCTCCAACGACAAGGCCATGTAGATCATGGCATATATAGAAATCTACATGGCACTGATAGTCACAATGTAGTGGTGAAACAACTAGATTAAAATAACAAAATTTATGTATGGTTAGGATCACAAATGAATTATGAAATCTTTTCTAATAACAGTATAACACACATTTTATATATAAGTTATTGTGGTATTATATGTTCCCGTTGTAACGCACGGGCACTCACCTAGTTTTTTTATAAAAGAAAAACAGAATCAATCTATAAGAAATTCAGATAGGAAAATATTACTTGCCTGCAGGTAACCATCTTCACAGCCAACAGCCCAGAAATTTGTATTGCCTGCCAAGGCAGTAACCTTTGCAGATATACGATCCAACCAAAGAGTTTCTGTTCCTCTTGTACACCTTATTTCTGTTCCTTTTGTTGAAAAGGCACCACCGACACCATTCATATCACCTGCAGCGTGTTCTACAGGATTTGCCTCAAGGCAGACTGGCAAGGAATCCTCATTGTCTTTCTTATCTAATACATGTATAGAAAGTGCAGGGCAGTTCAAAGAGCCTGGAACAACAGATCCAGTGCGTTCTACAGTCAGCCTTCCATCACTGCTAGCATTGGTTGAAGCTTTTTGAATAACAAGACTTTCTGTAATGTTAGCCCTTGCTGTGACACCAGAGCAGTCCTTAACTCCAGAGTTGTTACAGTTACTGCTACTACAATAAGATGGTCTTATCCCATTCATTCGCTGATCTAAGGATGAAAAATCTATAACGTGGTTCTGAGAACGGCTGGGTATGTTATCCTGGTTGGATGGAAATCCAACAGCCTCTGGGATTATTCTTTTCCTGCCATCAGGACGCCGGTATTCTCTCTGCTTCACTGGACTAGATAACCGAGTAACTTTATTCATACCATCAGCAGCAGGATCTGATGATTTCTTCTCATCTTCAGGTAAAGCTTCAGGAGCTTTCTGATTTTGCACAACAGGAGCTGGGTTAAGCACATCTGCAGAAAGTTTTTGGGGTGCTTGAAATTGCTGGACAATCGGAGTCCCTTTTTTGCTAGCCGATTGCTTTGCTGATGCTTCTTCTAGCAGTAACTGTGCAGGGCTTTCAGCCAGATTTGATTGCCGTCCTCTAACATCACCATATCTGCTCCTCTTCAATTCATCCAGATCAGAATCACTTAACTTGTATCCAAGCTCCTTTGCTTCAAAGTGGAAGTTGGCAACAGATCCATCCAAGGAGCATGCAAAAAGTGAATAACCATCAGGGCTCCTGTCAGGTGAAAAGCACATTATCACCATGAGCTAGGGTAATTATTAACTATAGAGGAGTAATCGAGATGCCTTACCAAGATAAATCAACCACGCTTTGAGAGAAAAAATGCTTAGCAACGAACAATGGCCGTGCACTCGCTGTTGTCCAAACAGTAATTGTTCTGTCCTGACTTCCAATAGCAATAACATTATATGGTTGCTGTTCTTTTGATGATATCTTTGATGTCCCATTGGCCCATCCAGCTGGTGCAGCTTTTGTGTCTTGACCATTGGAGAAACTCTTACGGAACATTGAGTTATTAAACTTAACCACCACGATAGGTGCGTTATGTCCTAGAAAGTCAAATGTAGCAGACCACTCGCCTCTTTCAAGCACAGGGGCTGAATGCCTAGGTTTCTGGAAGCCATGAGTCGTAGTAATGAAGTGGCCACAAGGTGACCACGCAAGTCGCCTAAAAAATGTTGAACCAAGCTGCAGGAAGAAGGAAAGTAAGAAAGCATTGCATTGAGGGCATGTTGACACAGTAAATTATAAAATTCAGGAGACATAACATACAGATTTTTCCCAATGGCCTTCTGTCTTGTGAGCAAGACTCCAGTCACTTGTACGCCATATTATAACGGTCTTATCATCTGATTGGCTTGCGATGAAAGAGCCAATAGGATCCCAGGTAACACCCTTGACCAAGCTGGAATGCCCTCTCAAGACGGCAGTGCACATACCATTGGTTATGTTCCATATGTGAACAGTATTATCCAAGCTACCACTAGCCAATGTTGAATCATCAGGGGACCAGTTAAGATCTACCTACTTCAGGCATAGGAAAAGGAAAGGGTGCTCAATAGTTAGACAGTAACAATAACAAAAGATAATAATAAGAGGTAAAGAAAGAGTAACAGAATTCTCCACATGCTTGTTTAAGAAAAATTAGGGCAGATTTATAGCATGGATGCAATTTTGGAAGATAATTACCACGTCCGCAGTATGCCCTCTTAAGGTCATAATAACCTTCCAATTTTCCACATCTGGAGGTTCCCCACTACCAAACTCAGATGTTCCAGAACCAGCTTTTCTCTCATGAATTAGGATAACCTGATCATCTGATCCAGAAGCCAGATAGCGGCCATGCCTTGCCCATCTCACACAGTTTACCGATCCAAAATGGTCACGCATTGTAGCTAGCAACCCTTGGCTGGAATCATTGTGATTATTATTCTTGTCCACAGATTTCATGCTCCATATTCGAACCTATTGCAACACCGCAGAAAATAAAAGGGCCTTAAAGGAGATCAATTATGAATGAAAAAAGGGTAAACCAGTGTCGAGGCTCCCACATGAGTGGGGTTTGGGAAGGAATAACCCGAGGCAAGTCTCCCCCACACATGCGGAGAAGCTGCTTCGAAGCCACGGCCTGACTTAGTGAGACGGCTCTCACCACTGCACTAGGCCTACCCTTTAGATCACATATGAATGATGAAAGGAAAATATGAAACACTGGTCACACCTCAGTGTAACATAACGAGTTACAAACAAATATGCGTTAACATGACAAGAAATCACAACCAACTAAATCTTTAAATTTTTTATTATAACCCAACAATGAAATTACCAATATTCTGATTAAGAATCATATCAATGCAAAACCTTATGTTTGACGAACACTCAATAAGCTATTTAATTATAATGCAACATGCTAGCTAATATGGACTAAAAACAACAAAGTGAAACCTATGAGATTAAAATTTGGGAGGATGAGTAGTGACCGCACAATATTTCCCGGTTGAAAATCTAGTCACTAATTGCATCGGATATACTCACTAATTACAAGGTTATGTACGAGCAGAGAATTGTTAGAACTAAACAAAATATGCCTGGATGGAGTACCCCCCCCCCCCCCCCCCTCCCACACACACACCCAATAGGTAGCCAGTACACCCAAAATAATACCTTAACCGAACAAGCTGGACCCAAGAATGCAAACAAATGCTCATAAACTACTAGCAGTGGTGAACTCAAGAGAGTTCTAGAGCTTAGGCAAATCTACTATGATGAATGTTTGCTATAAAAAAATCTGTTTCAATATTGCGTGTTTGCTGAGGAGCCCAGCCAGCTGGGGTCACCTGGCACCAAGTCCACCCCTGCCTACTTGCAATCCTTAACCTCCAAATACTTTCAACTCGGGATATCACTGAAGCACAATTAGCACGCAAATATTAACCTATTATAGTACTGAGAAAGAGGACAAGGCAAGCCAGCAGGAAAAAATATCAATGGAGAAGATAAAAGAGAAAGGGAAAAATACAGCGCTGAGCTCGGAGCCTCGGACTAAACTAGAAGCAAGTAAAGGAAAAACAAACAACACATAATACCTTCTGGTCGCCGCCGCCAGTGGCGAAGCGGAGGCCGCCGGGCTGGATGTCGATGGAGAAGATCTGTAGGCCCTCGTGACGAATCCAGTTTGGCTTCTCCGCAATCATCTCTTCAAGACTTAGATTTCAACGTGATCATCTCTTGACATCCTAGCTAATTATTAAATTACACTGCCCGTCGATCACACTCCCAAACCCACGAGGCCATATGCCCCAAACCCTAGAATTTGGTAGTGAAACTCATATCTGGGTTGCGACTGATGATGGCAATCGAGAGACAAATCGAATAGGATGAGATGTACAGAAGCTTGGAGGAGTAGGGATCCGGAGGTTACTGGGAGGCGGCGGGCGGATTCGATCGGTGGGCAGCGGCGGCGCGAAGAACACGGCGATGGGGACGAACGTGTTCGTCTTGTTCGTGTGAGAATGGGGAAAAACAAAAAAGAACGAAAAACGAAAACGAATTCGAATGAAAATTGAACTGAATTGGAAAGTGTGCACTTGTGAAGGAAAGGCAGAGATGTGTCGACAATTTAATTTACTTTTTTGTCCTTTTTTCTCTCTTATAAATCGTATACCTTTACAATGAAGCTGCATGCTTTACGATTAGTACTTTTGAGAAGGAACATTGGATGGCAGTAACAAACAACAATACATGTATACATTGTAACAGAGCACGTGTACTGTTTGTTGGTTTCTGTATTTTTTTATACCCATACCACAGCAACTGGCACCGTCAGATAGATTGTTCACACGAAAGAAATTGAAAGGTAGCTGACACAGAAATTCGGTGCTAGCAAAAGCAATATCAAAAGATTATCAGGCATATACTGTATATACGTGTTAAAAATAAATACGGCGCAATGCATGGATACGGAAAGGAAAACAAACGATAAGACAAAATAAAATCTCTTACGCCCCGTTTGAATCATTGGAATTGAATTTCATTCAAATAATAGTAATTTAGGCATATATCAATTAAGCTCATTCGATTTTATGTAAAATATATTTGTATACTATTATTAACAAGATGTCGGAGATATTTATGTGCTACATTTTTACTATAGAGGAGTGAGACGAAGAGTGTCATGTAAGTTACAGGGTAGAAACAAATTCTACTAATGCATAAAATCATTTCTAACCCTCCACCACATGAATTTGAGATAGGCTTATATCTGAACTTTGGAAAGTGGTGGAATGTCAAAATTCAAACTAAATAAGTTATTTTATTGAGTGAATTCCAATTCCTCTAAAATGAAGGTATCCAAACGCACCGTTAGATTGAATTAGGCAGCTAGCAACTGCAGCTAATTTCTTCATTGATGGTGGCAGCCAAAACAGAAATGCAATCTGAAAGCGGAGAAGGTTGTACTGGACCTTGTTCCATGTTGGGCCTCTTTCAATTTCAACATCTGATCGTGATGCTATGCTGGAGCGGTCCAAGCACGCAGTCCAACCCAATAATGATTCGATACATAGGAAGCTTCAAAGGCTAAGTCATAATATTATATTTGGTTCGTTGCCTAACTTAACATATTTTACCTAACTTTTTGTCTAAGGTTAGTTTTTAAATTCGGACGACTAACTTTAGACAAAGTATGTTACAATTAGCCGCGAATCAAACAGACCATAAACGCTTCAAAGTTAAAGAGAAATGATTCGATACACACGAAGCTTCAAAAGCTAAGCGCTCCAAAGTCAATGAGAGCATGTGAACGACCGTGTAACACCCTAAAAATCCTAATTTTGGGACCTAGTAAAATTCTTTAGAAATTTATACTTTAAAGTGTCTTTTAATAAAATTATGAAATGAAACTTGTTTACTAAAGTTAAATAAATAGTAAATATTCAGTTTTGAATATGCACTTAAACTATTTTCTTAAATAATATATATGGTGGAATTCCTGATCATTTAATTCCCTATTTATGCATATTATTTGTTTAAGAAGAGTAGTGATTATGAATAATTTTTTAATAATAATAACATAATAATGATAACAAAAATATACTTTGCATCATGCTGGATTTATGCTTTTGCATTTAATATGAACTTTGGACTTCAAACCGAGATTTAGATTTGAAGTGAAAACCTGAAAATCTTGAAATAGAAATAAGAAATAGAAAATAGAAAATAAAAAGGGAAAAGGGTAACCTGCTACCTGAGCCAATTTCCACGAGTCGGTCCGCTCTCCCGCTCTCCTTTTCTTTTCTTCACCGGGTACACATCCCTAACTACAAGTCGCTGACACGTCGGCCGCTCGGGTCAGTGATCAATGTGCCACGCTCAGGTTCCTACGACCGCAGACAAGTGGACCCCTCAGAACAGGAGCTTCTCCTCCCTTCGGATCGAAACAAACTCGCAGTCGTACCCACCGCGAGGTTGTTGCGGCCAGCTGTGAATTACCTGGCCGAGATTCCCTCTTCCGTGGGCCATATAAACCGATTTCTACCCCCCCCTCCCTGTATCCTCATCCATTGGCACTACCAGCAGGGAACCTCGCGCTACCGGTGGTCGCCGAGCGGAACAGAGGAAGGAGAGGCAAACTAACGTCGACGTTGTTCCGAGCATGCGGCGGCGATTGGTGGCAGGGGAAGGGTTGTGGGCGTTCATCAAGATGTTTGGATCGTGTACACGAAGTATCGGGCTCGAGGGGATGATCCAAGCGCTGGGAATTTCTGGTCGGAGTTCTTCCTCCGTTGTGCACCCGCTCTCCACCGCGGACCAGCCTCACCGCAACCTCACAATTGGTAAGAAGCCTCTCATAGTGTTCGCAGACACATACTTTTTTTCTTTTTCACCGAACCAAAGTTTAGTGCGACGGGAATGGCAGCCCACGACGAAGGCGAGGCCGCGGTGGATATCTAATCTGGTGAGAAATCCTATGGCCTTCAGTCGCTAATCCCACGCGGCGAGGCTATAGATACCTTCCTCGTGGTTTGGTGGAGGTTCACGGCACGACACCGAGGGCGCGGCGACGACAAACACCCGAGTCGATTATGGTGGTGTTGACGCCTTTTTGGAGCGCCAAACACTCAACAAGAACCGTGGCGGTGCCCTCTGCACAGGGGCGGACGGTCCGCGCACAGGGGCGGACGGTCCGCGCACAGGGGACGGACGGTCCGCGGCCTGGTGCAAGGCGCGGCGGTGCTCTCTGCCTAGGGGCGGACGGTGCGCGCGTAGGGGCCGGATGGTCCGCGGCCTGGTGCAAGGCTAGGGCTCCTGCCTGACGGCCGGACGGTCCGTGCCCTAGGGCCGGACGGTCCGCGCGTACGCAGGGGCGGCGGAAGATCGCCGGCGGTGCCTGGATCTCGCTCCCGGGAGGGACCCCGTCGGGGAGGAGAGATCCTAGGAGTTGTCTAGGCTCGGGCCGGCCGACCTAGACTCCTCTAATCGACGTAGAGTCGAAGAGAAGCGGAGAATTTGGGGGATCGAGAGGCTAAACTAGGACTAGACTAGAACTACTCCTAATTGTACTAGAAATACATGTGAAATAGAAGTTGTATTGATTCGATTGATGATCTCAAATCGGCCGTATACCTCTCTATTTATAGAGGAGAGGGGCTAGACCCTTTACACAACTGAATTCCGAGCTAATTCCGCGAATCTAGCTAACAACCGTAGCACAAAACTCGGAACCCTAATCTACTCTCCGCATGCGCGGACCGTCCGGCCCACGGGCGCGGACTGTCCGGACCGCGGATTGTCCGGCCTCAGGGCCGGACCGTCCGCACGCTCAATTTGGTGCCAAACATATGCCCCCCTGCCTTTTGGTGGAGCTCGGCAAACCAAAAGCATCGTAACTCGATGTGATCACATCGTTTTCTTAAGCATCTTGCCACATACTAGGATGGTACTGCTTGAGGAAACGCCCATTCAAAGCTTTGGATAAATCCTTGCCTTGTAATGTCTGTAGTAAATAGGCGTTACCATATATTACCTGTTTTACTTTATAAGGACCTTCCCAGCTTGGCGACCATTTCCCAAACTTCCGGTCTTTATTCCTTAGAGGCAGGATGGTCTTCCACACCAGGTCCCCTACTTGAAATGACTTTGCTTTGACCTTCTTGTTGTAGGCCCTGGCTACCATGATCTTGTCCTTTTCTATTGCTCCCAAAGCTATCATCCTCTTGTCGGTCACCTCATCAATATTATCCATCATTGAATTGTAATAATCAGTGGTGGTTAGATCATTTTGTCTAGTGAACATGACAGCATTCAAACTTATTTCCACAGGCAACACTGCCTCCTGCCCATAGACAAGCTCAAAAGGAGACACTTTAGTAGCACTATGTTTAGATATTCTGTGAGCCCATAAAGTTTCGGACAAAATCTTATGCCAATGCTTAGGATTATCCGATATCTTCTTTTTTATCAAGTTAATCAATGTCCTATTACTAGACTCAGCCTGTCCATTGGCATGAGCATAATATGGAGATGAATTAAGCAACTTAATTCTATATAATTCAGCAAACTCACGTACCTCCTTTGACATAAAAGAAGTCCCTTGATCTGTAGTCAAGGTCTGGGGAATGCCGAATCTATGAATAATATGCTCAGTTACAAACTCAATTACCTCCTTGTGTGTCATGTTCTTTAGAGCAACGGCTTCAGTCCATTTGGTAAAGTAGTCAGTGGCAACTAACACGAACCGATGCCCCTTTGATGATGAAGGATGAATTTCCCCAATAAAGTCTAATCCCTATCCTCTGAAAGGCCAAGGCTTGATGATAGGATTTTGGCTGCAGGGACCAACTGTAGGTCGCCGAATTTTTGACACACTTGGCAACCCTTGTAGTACTTGAAACAATCAGCTATCATATTAGGCCAATAAAAACCAGACCTTCGCAACAGCCACTTCATCTTTGGAGCCGATTGATGGGTACCACAAATTCCTTCATGTACTTCAGCCATGGCTAATATAGCATCATCTGGGCCCAAGCACTTAAGCAGGACGTCGTTGACTGTTCGGCGGTAGAGTTCATCACTCATCAAAACATACTTGAAAGTTGTACGCCGAATGTTCTTATCTGTCCTAACATTAGGATTTCGTAAATAATTAGTTATGAGCGTCCTCCAATCTCCTGCATCGGCTTCATTATCAGCCGAATTGATTAGGAAAACTTTCCTGGTAACCCCGGACGGTCCGACGTCATCACGTGGACGGTCCGCGACCTGGGGATTTGGCCTGCACTAGTTATCAGATTTTCAGTATTGTGAAATTTTCCTCTCTTTATCCGATAACCTGATGCATCTTGTGCCAAATTGTTAGCTCTATGTTTCTCAACTCTAGAGATATGCCGAATACTGAATTCGTCAAAAGAATGGATTATGCTCCAACATTTTTCAAGGTAACTATTTAGAGTACCATCAAAACATTGACATTCTTCTAACACCTGTTGGACGACTAGCTGAGAATCACCAAATGCCTTTACATGTTTTACTCCCATACAATTTAAAAGCTCTAAACCGAACAAAAGGGCTTCATATTCGGCTTGATTGCTAGTGCAATAAGTTTTCAATCGGCTAGAGAAGTCAAAGGAGACATTACTTGGTGAAACAAGCACAATGCCAATCCATTGCCCTTCATTGCAAACCAATCCATCAAAATATAAAGTCCAAGGAGTAATAGTGAGGTATGACATGTCTAGTTCATGAGTATCATTAATCCGATGTTCTACAATAAAATCTGCTACAACCTGGCCTCTCATAGATTTCAGTGGTTCATAGGCCAAGTCATATTCTATAAGTGCATAAGCCCACTTACCAATTCTACCACTCATAATTGGGTTATGCAACATGTATTTAATTACATCGGCTTGACCAGAAACAGTGCAATGACTAGACAGTAAATAACACCTACACTTGGTGCACGCATAAAAAAAGAATAATCATAACTTCTCAATAAGAGTCTACCTTGTTTCAACATCCACCAACCTCCGACTTAGATAAGTCACCACATGCTCCTTTCCTTCAGTTTCTTGTGTCAGAACAGCTCCAATGACCTTATCTTCAGCGGCAATGTATAATCGGAATGGTACTCCTGCTCGTGGTGCTTTTAATACGGGAGCCGAAGACAAGTATTTTTTAATTAGATCAAATGCTTCCTGCCGCTCTGCCCCCCAAGCGAATTCGGCCTCATTCTTAAGCCGAAGGATAGGGGTGAAGGCATCAATCTTCCCGGCTAGGTTAGAAATAAACCTTCGTAAATAATTCACCTTGCCGAGAAACCTCTGCACTTCGACTTTACAGGTCGGAGGCCCCACATCCCGAATAGACTTAATTCGGTCAGGGTCTATCTCTATGCCATGTTCATGGATGATAAATCCTAAAACTTACCAGCTAACACCCCAAAAGCACATTTACGTGGGTTCATTTTCAAACCATACCGACGCATTTTATCAAAGGCTTTGCGTAAATCAGCTATATGAGAACTAAACTCAGCCGATTTGACTACGATATCATCAATGTAGACTTCCACAGTATTTCCTAACAACTCATGGAAAATCAAATTCATAGCCCTCTGATAAGTAGCACCAGCATTTTTAAGACCAAATGTCATGACAACCCATTCAAATAAACCAATGAAGCCTGGACATATGAAGGTCGTTTTAGACGCATCCTCTTCGGCCATATAAATCTAATTATATCCGGCATTGCCATCAAGAAAGCTAATAATTCTATTTCTTGATGCATTGTTGATTAATGTGTCGGCTATGGGCATGAGATACTCATCTTTAGGAGTTGCTCTATTTAAATTGCAAAAATCAATGCATACTCTAAGCTTACCTGACTCCTTCTTCTCCACCGGCACAATATTAGAGACCCATTTTGCGTATCTACAAGGTCTAATAAAATCAACTTCTAGCAGCCGGTGGATTTCGTCCTTGATCCGTGGGAGAAGGTCTGGACGAAATGTTCTAGCTTTCTGCTTGAAAGGTCTGAAACCAGACTTAATAGGCAGTTGATGCTCTACGATCTCTCGGCTTAATCCAGGCATCTCAGTATAATTCTAAGCAAAGCAATCTGAATATTCCTTCAATAGACCGATCATCTCATTTCTAGGATCGGTCTCCAAGGTCTTGTTTACAAAAGTCGGCCTTGGAGTTTTACTATCTCCTATGTCAATCGCCTCCAAAGGATCGGCCGATGTAAACCCCTGTCCTAGTTTATCAAGATCTCTAAATTCCTCTATCATGTCCCCCACAGAGGAATCAGATGATCTTTGTGTGATGGCGGGCTTTTCGGTCTCAGGGACCGGATCATCCGTGACACTGTCTTTACGTTGCGGTAGATGTTTGGTCTTAAGGTCCGAACTGTTTTGTGAAAGACCAGACCATCCGGCCTTAGAAGCCAAACTATCTGTGACCAAAGACTCATGAACTTTATGTGTACTCACCATTTAAACTTTATTTAGGATTTAGCCGATTCTTCATCGGCTCTAGCATTACAGGAATGAAACCCTTCTTATCTATACTTATGAACTGATAATCAGAAAAATCTACTCCTGTGAGACATGTAGCAGTCTCATAAGTCCAGAGTACAGGGGCATCAGCCACAGCGATACAGGCCGATACATCAGCATGTACTTGTTCTACATCATCGCCTACCCATTGTATCAACATTTGATGTAATGCAGACGGTATACATTGATTGGCATGAATCCAATCTCTGCCTAGGATTAAATTGTAATTTCCTTCTACATCAGCGACGAAGAATGCAGCAGCAAGGGTCTTAGTCCCGATGGTTAATTCAACGGACGTGACTCCCCTGGCTTTGATCGAACTATCAGTTCCAACACCGCTGAGGGTCATGTTGGTCTTGACAAGTTCGTCATCTTGTTTACCTAATTTTCTGTATAATGAATAAGGCATTAGATTTACAGCCGCCCCTCCATCTACCAACATCTTAGCAATCGGTATCCCATCAATATGACCGTGCACGAAGAGCGGCTTTAAATGATTTACCGATTCCTTTGGTTTAGTAAAGGCGACTTCTTTAGGACCAAAATTAAACTGGGCGACAACAGGTTCATCGTCGCCGACAATAGTACAATCGGTGGAAAATGTAATAATATTCACGTCCATACCTGGGCGCTCTGGAGAAGCCTCGTAGTCGACCAGGTCTTCTTCAAGTAGGTCGTCTTCTTCCATTGACGTCGGCGTGTCGTCAGAGACTTCCTGGTGAACGGCGGATGGTCCGCGCACAAGGGTCGGACGGTCCGCGCCTGATGCAGGTTGTCCAGAGGCTTCCTGGTGAAGGACGGACGGTCCGCGCGCAGGGACCGGACGGTCCGTGCCTGGTGCAGATTGTCCAGCCTTGTTGGCCGAGCAATCTGCCATACCTGCAGGGTGCTGCACAAATGTTGTTTGATTTTCTATTTTTGTGGCCGTTTGTTTTTCTTCAACGGCCTTTGGTCTCCATTTCTTTTGCGGTGGCGGGTACTGTGGATGTGTGTCATTGAATATCTTTTCCGCCTCCGTCTCTTGGCTCTCCTTTGCTCTTAGGCGTTGTAACTTCCGCTTTTGGGACCGTCTCAATCCCGCTGGGCACCATCGAGGCATGGAGTATTTCGGATCGGCTGTTTTGATGGTAGCCGTATCTTCTTTTTTGGTTGTGTTGGCCGACTCACCAAAAATCATCGGCCCTTTATTATCTTCCTGTATGACAACATCTGCAGTGCCTATTTTGATGATTTCCTTTTTTGTTGTTCTTTGAGTTGCTGCAGGCATATGCCCCCCTACCGGATTGGTCGGCCTTGGAGGCCGAGTACTCCGACAATCTTGTTGGGCCTGTGCCTGGTGACCGGTTTCAGCAGCGCTCAATCGGTCTTGTACTGGCGGTGCCAACCTGTCGAATACAGATGTTTGTGGTGCCCTTGAAGCAGGGTACTGTGGCATCCCAAATGAATATGGTGGCATGCCCCACATTTGATTTGGAACATATGGTGGAGGCATGTATGTGTATGGATATGGCATAGGTGGATATGGAGATGGAGGTGTCCATGCAGGTATGTTAGGTCTCAATTGCACAGTGTGACCTTTCATTTCTTCCGATTGGTGAGGTAGTCCAATCGGCTTTACCTGACGTTGCTCATGAACAGGTGAGCGGGATCGCTTTGCTGGCCGGTCATTGGGGCCGGCCTTCTTTTTCACATATTTGGACAACAATTGATCGAAAGTTGGGCCGGATCTGACCAGCCGACCAGCTGCTTTAAATGTATTTGTTTTCCACGTACCTATCTCTGGTCGTCGTGGTTTGAATGTACGTGGTCGTTGTGGGTCTTGAGTGTCGCCGGACCGTCCGCCAGAGGTCTTCGGACCGTCCGGAGAAGCTTCAGACCGTCCGCGTCTAGATGGCGGACCGTCCGCGATGCGCAGAATGGGTTCTTGCGTCTGTCTCCCTGTCTGTGTTTGCCCCCCAGTGCCAGAGGCTGTGATGGTCACCTTCAGGGTCTCCCCTCCATCAGGAGTCTTCTCGGCCACCACTTTCCTGCAAGAAATTTTATGATTCCCACCGGCCTCTCTTGCATTGCCGATGACTATCTCTTTGCCTTTGCCTTCATCGGCTGTGTTTGGCCGAGTCAGGACTTTCTTGCCCTCAAAGTCGATCATGTTCATCGGAAAGGGCTCCGTGTCCACTTGCATTTCTTGAAATTTCAATCGTCCTTCGTTAATGGCCGATTGAATCTGTCGACGGAATACATTACAATCATTAGTGGCATGAGAAAATGAGTTATGCCACTTGCAGTATGCACGACGTTTTAGCTCGTCGGGGGATGGAACAATGTGATTTATTTTGATGTTGCCATTTTTGAGTAACTCATCAAATATTTCATCACATTTACCAACATTAAATGTAAACTTGACCTCCTCTTGGCATTTCTTTTGAACCGGCTGTAAGGAAGAACAAGCCGAAGATTTAGCCTGCTTTGGCCAAACCATTTTAGAAGCATATATTTCTGTTGACTCGTCATCCGAGCTACTTTGATCACACTCTACTATGTGGACATTGTGATGAACGGTTTTGGCAATCTCTTTGCTTCGGCTTTCACAGGCCAAAGCTCTCTGGTGTAATTGTGCTAACGTGAAAAATTGGATGCCTTCTAATCTTTCTTTTAAATAATATCATAGTCCATTAAAGGCTAATCCTGCTAGCTGTTTTTCTGCTAAGTGTATTTGGAAGCATCGGTTTCTTGTATCTTGGAACCTCCGGATATATTCATTAACCGATTCATCCTTCCCCTGCCGCAGGGCCGCTAAGTCTACCAAATCTAACTCAGAGTCACCGGAGAAAAAGTGGTCATGAAATTTTTGTTCTAAACCCCCCCCCATGATGAAATAGAATTAGGAAGTAAAGTGGCGTACCACGCGAACGTGGTTCCTGTTAAAGATAATGAAAATAAACGTACACGAAATGCTTCCGTGTCGGCCAATTCTCCTAATTGTGCTGAAAACTGGCCTATGTGTTCGCGCGTGTTTTTTCCTTGGTCACCCGAAAATTTTGCGAATTCGGGTATCCTAGTTCCCTGTGGGTATGGGTGGTGATCAAATCGGCTGTCATAAGGTTTCCAATATGATTGCCCCCCAGGGACCATGCTTATTCCGAGCTTATCTCGGAACGCCCTGGCTATTTCCTCCCTTACTATATCAATGGCAGCCGGTGCAAGACCACCGGCTCTCTGATCAAACATAGGTGGGGTTGGCTGAAAATTAGCGTGTTGTCTTCCCTCCCACTGGTTATGTGGTGCATTGCCACTTGCCCTATATGGTTCATAGGTTTTATCGTTCCTTTCCGACCTTCTAGGTGGGGCCGGAAAGCTTCCCTGGGCTCGGGATCTTGAATTAATGGGTTGATGCATTGCATAGTGTGATGGGAAGTGTTGCTAGGACGGGTGAGGATTCAGGTAACAATCATCCTCAAAAAGGTCATGTGTGGATTGTCCGGACATTGGTCCGGACCGTCCATGATTATATGCGGACCGTCCGTCGTTGTACGCAGACCGTCCGATTGGGTAGCTCAGATTCTTGCCATATGTGGTGGCTCGGGTGCATGTTTGGGTAACTCATTAAAATTGGGCCCGGCTGTGGCTGGCCCGGACGGTCCGCGATCACGGGCGGACGGTCCGGACATGTGCAGATCGGCTGATTTACTGCCGATTTGCTGTTGCTCAGGGTATGTGTCCATCAGCATCCCATAAAGGGGTTGGTCGTGACAACCTATATCCGATGTATTACGTGTGTTACCCCCTAACTCAACCTCGTGCGAAGGAAAATTTGCAATGCTAGATTTATCAAATGCACGTGCTAGTCTCCTATAGTCGTTTTGCATACCCCCTATGATACTTTGCATTTGTTCTCGCTGTTCATCTACATAATTCTTAAGAGATTGCAGCTCGTTTGTGTTACTTACATTGGGGATATCTGGTGTGGGTCGAAGCGAAGCCGGATCCGTCGCTCGATGTCGGACGACCTTGTTGTTCCTATCCACTTTGAAGTTGGCCAAGAACTTTGCTTTTGCCTCCTGGATCATCTGCTCCTTGTGCTCCTCGAACTGGAGCTGTTCGTCAGCCGGCAAGGTCTCCCAAGTCGGCTCTACGATGTTGCTTGGGGAAATATCAGAGCTATCCCTTGAACCGACCATTGAGGGCCGATTTGATGAGTCTATATTTGTTGTCCCCAGCGGAGTCGCCAAAAAGTATGTTGACGACTTTTTGGAGCGCCAAACACTCAACAATAACCGTGGCGGTGCCCTCTGCACAGGGGCGGATGGTCCGCGCACAGGGGCCGGACAGTCCGCGGCCTGGTGCGAGGCGCGGTGGTGCTCTCTACCCAGGGGCGGACGGTCCGTGCGTAGGGGCCGGACAGTCCGCAGCCTGGTGCAAGGCTAGGGCTCCTGCCTAACGGTCGGACGGTCCGCGCCCTGTGGCCGGACGGTCCGCGCGTACGCAGGGGCGGTGGAAGATCGCCGGCGGCGCCTGGATCTCGCTCCCGGGAGGGACCCCGTCGGGGAGGAGAGATCCTAGGAGTTGTCTAGGCTCGGGCCGGCCGACCTAGACTCCTCTAATCGACGTAGAGTCGAAGAGAAGCGGAGAATTTGGGGATCGAGAGGCTAAACTAGAACTAGACTAGAACTACTCCTAATTGTACTGGAAATACATGCGAAATAGAAGTTGTATTGATTCGATTGATGATCTCAAATCGGCTGTATACCTCTCTATTTATAGAGGAGGGGGCTGGACCCTTTACACAACTGAATTCCGAGCTAATTCCGCGAATCTAGCTAACAACCGTAGCACAAAACTCGGAACCCTAATCTACTCTGCGCACGCGCGGACCGTCCGGCCCACGGGCGCGGACTGTCCGGACCGTGGACTGTCCGACCTCAGGGCCGGACCGTCCGCACGCTCAATTTGGTGCCAAACAGGTGGCAATTCTCACGATCCGCTTGTGCTAACTCCTGGTAGTTAGGGTGCCTGGCCACTAAGAACTCAAGGGGGGTTGACGGCACTCGGTCCCACATATAGGCTGAGGTAAGGCGATGGGATCGGCTAGCTGGTTCGGTGGGGGTTGGTTACACGCTCGTGATTCACGGGGGGGGGGGAGGGGGTTCTGTTGGGATCGCGCCACGCAGGGAAGATGCACAGTGGACGGGCCCACGTAGCAGTGTCGGTGTCGGGTTTTTGGGGCCAGCTGCGAACCGTGTGCGCGAGAGGGCCAAAGCACAAGGGGCTGACAGGAGGCCCCCGCCTTGCCGAGCTGGGCCGCCGCGTGCGGAGTGGAAACTAGGCCAAGGTGAGTGGCATTTGGCCTAGTGAGGTTTGTTTTATTTTTTTTTTCTTTTTAATTTTTCCTTTCCCAATCCAACTTCAAATTTGAAATTCAGATTTGATTATGAATTTTGACCATAATTCAAATGCACAAATAAAAAGTCTCTTAGCATGGATGCATTCATCATTTTGTTATAATAATAATAATTATTATCATTATATATATATTTACTTACCATTTGTTTGAAGTAGCATGTATAAACAACAAAACACAACTCCAAATAAATTTTAATATACTTTCCAAGTGATAAGGGCTAACTAACTTCCTTGATGCCATATTTAGGGTTTACAAATCCTACCCCCATTAAAAATAATCTTGACCTCAAGATAACGACAGGCTAAAAAAAGGTGGGAAAATTCTACTCATAACTCATCTTCCTGTTCCCAGGTAGCTTCATCTTCTGCATGATGACTCCATTGTACCTTACACATTTTAATCACTTTGTTTCTGGTAACTCGGGTCTGGGTATCAATGATCTTAAGGGATATTCCGTGTAGGTTAGTTCACCCTGCACACTGAGTTCCTCCATAGGTAGTTGCTCTTCTAGCACCCTGAGGCACTTCTTCAACTGGGATACATGGAATACATGTACATCAGTCAGATGGTTGGGTGACTCCACTTGATAACTTCCTCATACCCTGAATTGGTGACACCTTCAGGTACACGTGATCACCTTCCTAAAACTCTAACTGTCTTCTTCGGGTATCTGCATAGCTTTTCTGCCTTGACTGTGCTGTTCTCAGGTTCTCCCTTATTATCCGAACTTGTTCTTCTGCCTCTTGTATAATTTCTTGTCCAAAGAACTACCTTTCACCAGTCTGATCTCAATACAGCGAGGTTCTACACTTCCTCCCATATAATGCCTCAAACGGGGACATCTTCAAGCTGGATTGGTAACTGTTATTATAGGGGAACTCCACGTAGGGTAAGCTCTTGTCCCAACTGCCACCATGCTTAAGAGCACAAGCTCTCAACATATCCTCTAGCACATGATTTGTTCTTTCAGTTTGACTATCTGTTTGAGGATGATAGACTGAACTAAAGTTCAATTTTGTATCCATACTCTCATGCAAACTCTTCCAAAATCGGGAAGTAAACTGAGATCCCTATTCAGAAACTATCTTCTTAGGTACCCCATGTAGGCACACAATCCAAGACATATATAACTCTGCCAGTAGAGTGCCCTTATAGGTGGTCTTGACCGGAATGAAGTGAGCTACCTTGGTTAATCTGACCACAATCACCCATATGGAGTCATAACCCTTCGGGGTGCGAGGCAACCCGACTATGAAATCCATACCAATTTCTTCCCACTTCCATTCAGGTACTTGTAACGGATGGAGTAATCCAGCTGGTCTCTGATGTTCAACCTTTTACCCTTTGACAAACATCACATACAACCACATGTGCAGCGACATCCCTTTTCAGACCATACCACCGGTACTTCTGTTTCAGATCCTGATACATCTTGGTACTACTAGGATGAATAAAATAGGTGGAGTCATGGGCTTTGTCACACCTGGTTTTGAAAGGTAAACCGAATGTGAACCATGTACATGCCAGGATCAGAACTCATGTACACAGCGTTTTGGTAAACAAGGGTAAGGGAAATACAAACTAGTCAATCCTTAAGTTTTAGTAATGTAATGCGGGACTGAGAGCACCTAGAGGGGGGGGGGTGAATAGGTGATCCTGTAAAATTCAATGCTAAATAGCCACAAGCTTGGTTATAAAGATGTTAATGCAATAGAACCAAGTGACTATAGAGCGAGCTCTTGTGAATCACAATAATAACAGAAAAAGACAACACAAGGGACACAATGGTTTATCCCGTGGTTCGGCCAAGTATAACACTTGCCTACCTCTACGTTGTGGCGTCCCAATGGACGAGGGTTGCACTCAACCCCTTTCAAGTGATCCTATGATCAACTTGAATACCACGGTATTCTTCCTTATAGTTTTCTTCCCGTTTGCGAGGAATCTCCACAAGTTGGAGCCTCTCGCCCTTACAAAATTGATCACAAAGAAAGCACGGAGTAAGGTTGGGAAGAGCAACGCACACTAGAATTAAATCCACACTTCAAACACGCACACAAGTGAGAAGATGAGCACACAAAACACGGCGGGGAGTTTACAACTCGAAAAGTGCTCCAATCTCAAGAACGATGAACGATTGCATGAAAGTGAGGACTAGAAGTCTTGGAATGCTTAGAGTGTGCTTGGGTGACTCCTCCATGCGTCTAAGGGTCCCTTTTATAGCCCCAAGGCAGCTAGGAACCGTTGGAGGCCAACAAGGAAGGCCAAAGTTTCCTTCTGTCGGGTGGCGCACCGGACAGTCCTTGTGCGGATCTCCTTCCTAATTTAGCGCAAATGACCGTTGCAGCGCCGTGGCAGTTGGCGCACCGGACACTGTCCGGTGCCCCCTGCCGACTGTTGGCGCGGGCCACGCGTCTCCCGCAAATTCTCCCGAGAGCGGCCTGTTCACCAGAGTCCAGCCTGGCGCACCGGACACTGTCTGGTGTGCCAAGCTGAGCTGTAATTTGGCTGTACCAAGCCAAGTCTTTTGCATCTCTTTTCTTTTCTTCTTTTGTTTGTTTCTAACACTTAGACAAAATATGTTAGTACTCAAAACAATGTACTAAGTCTAGAAACGTACCTCGTTACATGATTTGCACCTTTTTGCTCGTTTGGCACACAATATCTCATTCACTATGTGTTGGACACTTAATCATCAAAACATTATAGAAATGGCCCAAGGGCACATTTCCCTTTCAATCTCCCCCTTTTTGGTGATTTATGCCAACACATCAAAAAGCAATGCAAAACATGCAACATTGATTTAAATTGAAGACCAAATTGTTTTTGACTCTAATTTGGCATATTTGGATCATTCTTCGCCACCACTTGGTTTGTTTTTGCAAATCAAATTCATTTTCCTATCTCTAAGTCAAACTCACTTGTTTGGGCATTGAGAGAGATAATCCAAGAGTGAAAATGATCAAGATCCAAAAACTCCCCCTTTTCCCATAATCATAAATTCTCCCCACACGAGACCGAATTTTGACAATAAGAGTATTTTGACAAATCAAAAAAAATTCTAACTTTACTATTTTCAAAATTCTCAAGTGGTAGCTGATCCATTTGCTTTGGCCTTAATTTCTCCCCCTTTGGCATCAAGAACCAAAACGGGATCATTATTGGCCCTTTAACCCCATTGCCTCACCAAAATCGTCAGTTAAGAGCAAAAAGGCAATAAGATCATAAGAATGAACTTGGAGGTGAGTACACTAATACCGGAGTGCAGTGGAAGTCTTTGCATGGTCCAAGTTCACCTTTCCCTTTCAATTCACCTTTGAGACTACATTAAGTAAACTCAAACACAAATGTTAGTCTCAAAGGGTCAAGTTGTAGCACTTCTCCCCCTAAATATGTGCATCACTCACACATGGACTTGTGAGGTCCGGGGATTCCTTGCACAACTTGAGCACCATAAATAAACAACAAATCTCATAAATGTAAAAATAACATGATCAAAAGCGTAAAACACATGTATGCTACAGATCAATCCATGTTACGTGAATCTAAGACATTTAGCTCACTACGCAGCCTACAAAAGGTTTTCTCATCTAAAGGCTTGGTAAAGATATCGACTAGCTGGTTCTCGGTGCTAATATGGAACACCTCGATATCTCCCTTTTACTGGTGGTCTCTCAGAAAGTGATGCCGGATGTCTATGTGCTTAGTGCGGCTGTGTTCAACAGGATTATCCGCCATGCGGATTGCACTCTCATTGTCACATAGGAATGGGACTTTGCTTAGATTGTAGCCAAAGTCCCGGAGGGTTTGCCTCATCCAAAGTAGTTGCGCGCAACACTGTCCTGCAGCAACATACTCGGCCTCAGCGGTGGATAGGGCAACAGAGGTTTGTTTCTTAGAACTCCAAGACACCAGGGACCTTCCTAGGAATTGGCACGTCCCTGATGTACTCTTCCTATCAACCTTGCACCTAGCATAATCAGAGTCTGAATATCCAATCAAGTCAAAGGTAGACCCCTTTGGATACCAGATCCTGAAGCAAGGCATAGCAACTAAATATCTAAGAATCCACTTAACGGCCACAAGGTGACACTCCCTTGGGTCGGATTGAAATCTAGCACACATGCATACGCTAAGCATAATATCCGTTCTACTAGCACATAAATAAAGCAATGACCCTATCATAGACCGGTATGTCTTTTGATCAACGGACTTACCTCCTTTGTTGAGGTCGACATGTCCGTCGGTTCCCATAGGTGTCTTCGTGGGCTTGGTGTCCTTCATCCCAAACCTCTTGAGAAGATCTTGAGTGTACTTCGTTTGGGAGATGAAGGTGCCGTCCTTGAGTTGATTCACTTGGAACCCAAGGAAGTAGTTCAACTCGCCCATCATTGACATCTCAAACTTTTGAGTCATCACCCTGCTAAACTCCTCACAAGACTTTTGGTTAGTAGAACCAAATATTATGTCATCGACATAAATTTGGCACACAAAAAGGTCACCGTCACAAGTCTTAGTGAAAAGACTGGGATCGGCTTTCCCAACCTTGAAAGAATTAGCAATTAAGAAATCTCTAAGGCATTCATACCATGCTCTTGGGACTTGCTTAAGTCCATAGAGCGCCTTAGAGAGCTTACATACATAGTCGGGGTACCTGTTATCTTCAAAGCCAGGGGGTTGTTCCACATACACCTCCTCCTTGATTGGCCCGTTGAGGAAAGCGCTCTTCACATCCATTTGAAATAACCTGAAAGAGTGATGAGCGGCATAGGCTAATAATATTCTAATAGACTCTAGCCTAGCCACAGGAGCAAAGTCTCCTCGAAATCCAAACCTGCAACTTGGGCATAACCTTTTGCCACAAGTTGAGCCTTGTTTCTTGTCACCACCCCGTGCTCATCTTGCTTGTTGCGGAACACCCACTTGGTTCCCACAATGTTTTGCTTTGGACGTGGCACCAGGCTCCAAACTTCATTCCTCTTGAAGTTGTTGAGCTCTTCCTGCATGGCCAACACCTAGTCTGGATCTTGCAAGGCTTCTTCTACCCTGAAAGGCTCAATAGAAGAGACAAACGAGTAATGCTCACAAAAATTAGCTAATCTTGAGCGAGTAGTTACTCCCTTGCTTATGTCACCTAGAATCTGATCGACGGGGTGATTTCTTTGAATCGTCGCTCTGACTTGAGTTGGAGGGGCCTGTGGTGCTTCTTCCTCCAAAACTTGTTCTTCTTGCGCTCCCCCTTGATCACATGCCTCTTCTTGAGGAACCTGTTCATCATATTGAGTTGGGTGGTGCACCATCATTGAGGAAGAAGTTTGATCTTGTTCTTGTTGTTCCTGTGGTCGCACATCTCCAATCGCCATGGTGCGTATTGCGGCCGTCGGAACATCATCTTCATCTATATCATCAAGATCAACATGCTCTCTTGGAGAGCCATTAGACTCATCAAATACAACGTCGCTAGAGACTTCAACCAAACCCGATGATTTGTTGAAGACTCTATATGCCTTTGTATTTGAGTCATACCGTAGTAAAAACCCTTCTATAGCTTTGGGAGCAAATTTGGAATGTCTACCTTTCTTCACCAGAATGTAGCATTTGCTCCCAAATACACGAAAGTAAGATACATTGGGTTTGTTACCGATAAGAAGTTCATACGAGGTATTCTTGAGGAGGCGATGAAGGTAGAGCCGGTTTATGGCATGGCAGGCTGTGTTCACAGCTTCCGACCAAAACCACTCAGGCGTCTTGAACTTTCCAAGCATCGTCCTTGCCATGTCGATAAGCGTCCTGTTCTTCCTCTCTACCACACCATTTTGCTGTGGTGTGTAGGGAGCGGAGAACTTGTGCTTGATGCCTTCTTCCTCAAGATGCTCCTCCACTTGAAGATTCTTGAACTCAGACCCGTTGTCACTTCTTATCTTTTTACCTTGAGCTCAAATTCATTTTGAGCCCTCCTTAGAAAGCGCTTGAGGGTCCCTTGGGTTTCTGATTTATCTTGCAAAAAGAACACCCAAGTGAAGCGGGAAAAGTCATCTACAATTACAAGACCATACTTACTTCCCCCGATGCTAAGGTAGGTGACGGGTCCAAAGAGGTCCATTTGAAGAAGCTCCAGTGGTCTTGACGTTGTCATCACATTCTTGCTGTGATGAGTGCTTCCCACCTGTTTCCCTGTTTGACAAGCTACACAAGGTCTATCTTTTTCGATGCAGACATTGGTTAGTCCTAACACATGTTCTCCCTTTAGAAGTTTATGAAGGTTCTTCATCCCAACATGTGCTAGACGGCAATGCCACAGCCAACCCATGCTAGTCTTAGCTATTAAGCATGCATCTAGATCGGCCTCCTCTTTCGAAAAATCAACTAAGTAGAGTTTGCCATCTAATACACCCTTAAACGCTAATGAACCATCACTCCTTCTAAAGACAGAAACATCAACATTTGTAAACAAACAATTGTAGCCCATGTGGCACAATTGACTTACAGACAGGAGATTATACCCTAATGACTCTACTAAGAATACATTTGAAATGGAGTGTTCGCTTGTGATGGCTATCTTTCCCAAACCTTTAACCTTGCCTTGGTTCCCATCTCCAAAAATAATCGTATCCTAGGAATCCTTGTTCTTGACGTAGGAGGTGAACATCTTCTTCTCCCCCGTCATGTGGTTTGTGCATCCGCTGTCGATAATCCAGCTTGAGCCCCCGGATGCATAAACCTGCAAGGCAAATTAGGCTTGGGTTTTAGGTACCCAAATCTTGTTGGGTCCTACAAGGTTAGTCACAATAGCTTTTGGTACCCAAATACAAGCCTTGTCTCCTTTGCATTTGGATCCCAATTTTCTAGCAACCACTTTTTCATTTTTACATGAAAGTACAAATGTAGTGTTGCAAGCATGAAAGGCAGTGGTAGGTCTATTACACATTTTCTTAGGAGCATGAGACACAAAATTTCTCCTAGGCCTACCATTAAAATTAGAGCTTGAAGCAAACATAGCATGTGAATCACAAGCATCATGATCATATCTCCTATTATGACTAGCAATTTTCCTATTACACATAAAAGTATGATTCTTTTGATTACAACTAGCCATAGGGGCCTTCCCTTTCTCCTTGTTGGGAATGGGAGCCCTTTGGCTTGTTAAGTTCTTGGCTTCCTTTCGAAAGCCATGTCCATCCTTAATTTAGGGGTGTCTACCAATTGTGTAGGCATCCCTAGCAAACTTTAATTTATCAAAATCTATCTTGCAAGTCTTAAGTTGAGCATTAAGACTTGCCACTTCATCATTTAATTTAGTAATGGATGCAAGATGTTCATTACAAGCATTAATATTAAAATCTTTGCATCTATTGCAAATTACAACATGTTCCACACATGAACTAGATTTATTAGCTACTTCTAGCTTAGCATTTAAATCATCATTAACACTCTTTAAGTTAGACACAGTTTCATAACAAGCAGATAACTCAGAAGATAGCATTTCATTCCTTTTAACCTCTAAAGCAAGAGATTTTTGCACACTAAGAAACATATAATGCTCTTCATACAAAATATCCTCTTGCTTTTCTAAAAGTCTATCCTTTTCATTTAAAGCATCAATTAACTCATTAATTTTATCTACTTTTGCTCTATCTAAACCCTTAAATAAATCGGTATAATCTACTTCATCATCACTAGAATCATCATCGCTTGAAGTAGTATACTTAGGGGTTTCTCGAACGCTTGCCTTTTTCTCCTTTGCCATGAGGCAAGTGTGGCGTTTGTTGGGGAAGAGAGAGGACTTGTTGAAGGCTGAGGCAGCAAGTCCTTCGTCGTCAGAGTCGGAAGAAGAGCAGTCTGAATCCCATTCTTTGCCAAGGTGTGCCTCGCCCTTTGCCTTCTTGTAGGCCTTCTTTTCCCTCTTCCCATGCTTTTCTTGTTCTTGGTCATTGTTATTATCGGGGCATTGTGCTATAAAATGACCAGTCTTACCGCATTTAAAACAGGAGCACTTTCCCTTTGCTTTGCTCTTGTTGGGATACTCCTTGCGTCCTTTTAGCGTGGTCTTGAAACGCTTGATGATTAGAGCCATCTCATCTTCGTTTAGCCCGGTCGCCTCAACTTGTGCCACCTTGCTTGGTAGCGCCTCCATGCTGCTTGTTGCTTTGAGAGCAACGGGTTGAGGCTCGTAGACGGGTAATGGACCATTAACCGCGTCGTCTACATATCGGGCTTCTTTCACCATCATGCGCCCGCTCACAAACTTTCCGAGTATCTCCTCGTGTGTCATCTTTGTGTACCTGGGATTTTCACGGATGAGGTTCACAAGATGAGTGTCAATAACAGTAAAAGACCTGCGCATAAGTTGGACGACGTCGTGGTCCGTCCATCTTGTGCTACCATAGCTCCTAATCTTGTTGACCAGGGTCTTGAGCCTGTTGTACGTTTGTGTTGGCTTCTCTCCCCTGATCATCGCGAATCTTCCCAGCTCGCCCTCCACCAACTCCATTTTGGTGATCATGGTGGCGTCGTTTCCCTCATGTGATATTTTGAGGGTGTCCTAGATTTGCTTGGCGTTGTCCAAGCCGCTCACCTTGTTGTACTCATCCCTGCACAAAGATGCTAGCAAAATAGTGGTAGCTTGTACATTTTTATGAATTTGCTCGTTAATAAATACAGGGTTATCCGTACTATCAAATTGCATTCCATTTTCAACTATCTCCCAAATACTAGGATGGAGAGAAAATAAGTGACTACGCATTTTGTGACTCCAAAAAGAGTAGTCCTCTCCATCAAAGTGTGGAGGTTTACCAAGAGGAATTGAAAGCAAATGATCATTGGAATTGAAAGGAATACGAGAATAATCAAATGAAAAATTTGAATTAACCAGTGTCGGCGTTTCGAGACAGGGGGGTCTCTAAGCCGACGAGTGAGTGTGCTGCGTGCCCCAGCCCAGATGGGTCGAGCGCGTGGGCGAGCGCGAAGGGGGGAGAGGCGAGGTGGCCGGAGTCGAGCGTGAGAGAGGTGGAAGTCCCGCGGCCTTCGTGTTCGTCCCGCGCCCAGGTCAGGTGCGCTTGCAGTAGGGGGGTTACAAGCGTCCACGCGGGTGAGGGAAGCGAGCGGCCCCAAGAGAGCGCCTGTCCCGTCCTCGGTCCCGCGCGGCCAACCTTCTCTAAGAAGGCCCTGGTCCTCCCTTTTATAGTCGTAAGGAGAGGATCCAGGTGTACAATGGGGGGTGTAGCAGAGTGCTACGTGTCTAGCGGAGGGAGAGCTAGCGCCCTAGGTACATGCCAATGTGGCAGCCGGAGAGATCTGGGCACCCTGCTGGCGTGATGTCGTGGCTGTCGGAGGTGCGGCGGAGCCTGGCGGAGGGACAGCTGTTGGAGCGGTCGAGTCCCTGCTGACGTCGTCCTGCTTCCGTAAGAGAGCTGGGGGCCGCCGTCGTCATAGAGCTTGTGGAGCGCCATCATTGCCCCTCCGGCGGAGCTGGCCGGATGGGACGCCGGTCTTGTTCTCCGTGACCCGAGTCGATTCGGGGTAGGATGATGATGGCGCTTCCTGTTGACGTGGCGGTCTGTGCCCTAGGCAGGGCGACGTGGGGGTTCCTCCGAAGCCGAGTGTTGGGGACTTGTTCTCAAATGCTATGAGTTAAGAACAAGGCAACACAGAGAATGTTAAACGATAAAGTCCTTCGTCCTTTGAGGCATTATTTCCCTTAGGATATAACGATCTCCGGACGAAGGTCATGAAGGACGAACCTTCATCATCACAGTATACATTAATGAAAGACAAAGCATATGAAACATAAAAGATAGCACGAATAATCATATAACATCATTCATTTAACTTTATTATATCATCATAGAGAAATAGAGACAATATCGAATTATAAATGTACCTTCGGCTTGGAAGGAGATGAAAATACAAGTGTGACGCAAAAGCAAATGCCAAGTCAACGTGAACAATACGGGGGTACTGTTCACCTATTTATAGGCACGGGGTACAACCCATACAAAATTACATACATGCCCTTTACATTTGGTGATAATTCTATAGCACTCTATCGAGGTCTAAATGGCCTTTTCATCTTTAAGTCGGTTCCCTTTTCTGCGAACATGCCGAAGCTTTCCTGCTTCACAGCTTCGGCGCTGTGTCAACCTTTGTAGCTTTTCCCTTTCTGATACGAGTCCGAAGATACCTGCTCACACATTTTAAGCCGCTTCTCCCTTGAAGACCTTCGGCGACGAAGCATAGACCCAACAGTAGCCCCTTTCGCGGTGCTAGATCGTTTTTCGTAACGAGCTTGATCCGTGAAAAAAGTCTCTTAAGCTTCGGGGAGCCGAAGGTCCAAAAAACACCTTCCCTGAGCTCGTTGCCGAGAAACGATTTAATTTCCCAGCACGCAGCGGTCCCACCTTGCAGAGTTTACTGTTTGTCCCTGCGGTCCACCGCGCAGCGAGCGCAAGCGGGTGTGCGCCTGGTGTAAAAACTCTGGCACTTCGCCTTCTTACCTGCAGCACTATATAAACAGACGAGTAGGTGTGAAGTTACCACAGCATTCATTGCTATTTGCACTGTTTTCCTGCCAAAATTTTTAACCATCGCCGAAGCTTGTCTGTTAGAAACGAACGAAGCTCCAGTTTGAAACCTGCTTCGGAGGAAGAAAATTTTAAAGTTTCACAAGTTCATAATTGAATGGCCAGAGTCCGCTCTACCGCTAGGGTTGAGCGCGAGGGGGAGGAAACTGAAGCTTCGGAGACTCTTCCCATCTCCGAAGCCATGCAACGATCGGGTCTAGTGACTTCAGAAAAGATCCCTCATGATGATGCAAAACAAGCAGAACAAGCAATCGCTGAAGCAGAGGAAGAAGATATTGAGGAAACTGATTCCGAAGATGATTACCGCATTGCCATGCCAAGCAAGCCGAGCCACTTGGACTTCGGGAAATCTACTGTTTCGAAGGCTGATTTGTCCAAGATGGTAAAAGCGGGCTTTTTTACTGAAAATCAGAAGAAGTTGTTGCGCTTCGGTGGAGAAGAGACTACCCCGAAGCCAGAGAAGGATGAGATTGTTATTTTTAAAAGTTTTCTAAAGGCTGGATTAAGGTTCCCCCTACATGGGATTATTGGAGAGGTACTGAAGAGGTTCGGTATCTATTTTCATCAGCTGACCCCTAACGCTATCGTTAGGCTTATTGTTTATATCTGGGCACTCCGAAGCCAAGCAGTGGAACCATTTGCAGACAGCTTCTGCCGGGTTCACGAGCTACATTATCAAACAAAGGCTAGAAAAGATGGATTACACGATAATTTTGGTTGCTATAACTTTGCCTATCGGAAAACTACAAAGTTCCCTGTAATTAGCTACCGAAGCAAGTGGGCAGCAGGCTGGAAATCAGAGTGGTTCTATGTCAAGGTTGATGACGACAAGGAAAAGCTTGTACAAAGCCCGCTGGAATTAATCTTCGGAGAAACCCGACCTCGCTGCAATATGACACCCGAAGGTCCAACACAACAAGCAATGAGTGAATTCAGAATTATTGCAGAGCATATCAGCACAAGGGACCTGGTTCAAGAGTTTTTAGCATTCAAAGTTTTTCCCAGTTTGAGAGAATGGGAAATGCCGAAGCTACAGGGGGAAAAGAAAGAAGGTGAACTCGTACGTTTACCTTACTATTTCAAGTTTAAAAAGTACTTTAAAGCACCTTGCCAAGAGTGGCTAGATACGATTGAAGCAATGTGTAATGAAATACTTGGCAATTATTCCAAAAAAGAAGATCAATTGATGACCGCAGCCTTCGGCACTCGTCCGAAACGAAGGCTAAATCGAGTGTTGGACGCCTTGGGTTTCGAATACCCAGACTACGAAAATCTGAACAAAGGTGCTGGAGGCCAAAAAAGGAAAAGGGTAACTGAAGCCTTAGATGAAGGTGAAAAAGAGCCAGTAACTAAGAAAATTCCGAAGAAAAGGAAAGCTTCTTCTCCGAAGCAACAAATATCCGAAGCAGAAGAAACTCCCGCATCACCTTCTGCTGCTGTTGTTGAGGAAATTCTGAAGGTAATGACTGAATCCTTACCTGCGAAGCTAAGTCCACTGGGTCCTCAACTGACAAAGTTTTTTCAGAAGGACAAGGAGCCCGAGAAATCGAAGAAAACAATCAAGGCAAGGAAACAAAGAATCATTACCGTGACAGAGGTAATTGATAAAACGCCGCCAAGAGCTTCGGCCCAAAAAACACGAGCAGCTTTAGAGGGGGCAGATATTGAAATTGCACCTTCGGAGGCCGCAGCCGCCGAAGTTACCTCAACTGAAGATTTGAATTTAGAGAGCACAATTGAACATATTGACCAAATGCTGCTACACATGGCTGCAGAAGAAGCTGCCACTGCTGCCGAAGAGACTGTGACCGCAGCGTCAAAGAAAGGAAAAGAAATTGCTGATGAAGCTTCAGAAAACGAAGCCTTCACGTTCCAAAACTTAGTTGGAGAACATCTAACAAAAGCTGAAATAGAAGAGCTTAAAGAGTATGCCCAATCCTGTGGATACAAACCTGGGGCACTCCTCTTCGGAGGCGTTGATGACAAGAAATTAGAGTGTATTCGGGACCAAACAGGGGCCAAAGTTATCAGTACTCTATCCAAGAGTATTGGATTCCCGAAGCTAGAAACAGACATCAGCCGCTACCGACGACAACATGTCGTTGGTAGTTTATTTTACTCCAACTTCAAGGTGAATGACTTGTCCCTTAACCTTTATTGCTTCTAATAAAAACATGTCTGACGAAGGTTGTGTTTGTGTAGAGTATGTTATTGAGCAAAGCCTTGCAAATGCAGCAAGATCTTGAAGATAAAAAGCATGAAATTATAATCGGAAATTTGGAAAACAAAATAAAGGAGCAATCAGATGCTTTTGAGAAAAAGAACTTTGAGCTCCAGGCAGCCGAAGGCTTACTGGCGGAAGCTGAAGCAAAAATATCAGAACTGAACTCGAAGCTTCTCCGCCAGTCTGAGCAGTTCGAACGAGAAAAACAAGATCTTAATGCAAAACTTGAAGCCGAAGCTCAGCAAAATTCGGATTTGAGAAAACTACTGACAAATCTTCAAGAAAAATGCCTGGAATTTAGCAACAAGTGCATTCAACGACTAAGAAAGATTTTTTACTCGGTTGGAGCTAGCAGCGAAAAATTTACCCCCTCAGCTGAAGATCTACCAAAAACCTTCGAACACATTGAGGGGGAGATTGACGAGCTCGACGAAGTCATAGCTGGGCATGGTGACTTCTGTGCCTGGGTGGCTTCTCGAGGGACTGCTGCAGCCTTCATGAAGGCTGGCTGTGATCATGGGAAAATTGTCAATAGGCCAAATTTTACTTTGTCACCATCAATCCTGGATGACATCCCTGATCTTGCCCGAAGCATCTCGAATCGATTTGTAAAAATGATATGGACAAAAGGTGGTCGAGAGAAAGCTGGAGACGAAGCTCGTAGCCACCTTGATCCAGTAAGAAATCATACCTTGTGCTTACCTTTTCCTGTAAACTTAATTCTGACTTCCAACGACCTTATTCATGTAGGATGACGAAGCCGAAGCTGATGATCAAAAATAACGCCGAAGCCGAAGCTCCTTGGAGATTTAGATAGTAGACTGCAGACAGTACTTGAAAAAACTTTTGAGATAACTTTTGTAAATGTAAACAAAAACTTGTTTTTAATGTATGTTGTTCATACCTTGTAATATATCCTTAACCTTTCACTGATGTATGAGAAATGCTTTGATGTGGACGAAATTTCCTTTTTTGAGCCGAAGGCGAAAAAACACCTTCCCTTCTTTTCGTACGCAACGAAGCATAGAAAACAACATTTTCCTTTTTTCCGAAGCTCTCCTTCATAGAAAACAACATTTTCCTTTTCTCCGAAGCTCTCCTTCATAGAAAACACCATTTTCCTTTTCTCCGAAGCTCTCCTTCATAGAAATTTTTTCCCTTTCTTTTTTCTCTTCTTGCCGAAGCAACCATTTTATGCGATGAAGATGATTATCCTACATATGCCTAGATGAATGTTTATGAATGCAAATGCTATGATGTAATGTGATGTGCAAATGAATGGCCAAACACGTATCCGAAGCCATATTCATAGCCATTATTTTCTTAAAAACAATCACACCTCAGCTCTGCATTCCCTTAGGAACGACTTTGGAGCTTCTTCGCCTTTACTTCTGGCGGAATCAGCGTTGACTTTTCGCTGTAAGCTCTGCATTCCCTTAGGAACGTCTTTGGAGCTTCTTCGCCTTTACTTTTGGCGGAATCAGCGTTGACTTTTCGCTGTAAGCTCTGCATTCCCTTAGGAACGTCTTTGGAGCTTCTTTTTTTCTTTTTGGCACTCGATGGTGCATTCTCAGCTTTTACATTTACATTCTTTGGGGGATTTTGCTCTTATAGAACTAAAAAAGAAAATTACACGTGATGGCCCCATTAAAAACCTTTCTCCCCCTTCGGAAAGGAAAAGGGTGCCATGAAAGAAGAACTAAAAAATAAAAAATATGAAAAATTACATCGAATTATACATAATATCGCCGAAGCTCATCCGCATTCCAAGATCTAGGAATGTCATTGCCGTCCATATCTTTCAATCTGTATGAACCGGGTCTTGACGAAGATGCTACTAAGAAAGGCCCGTCCCATTTCAACTGCAATTTGCCCACTGTTTCCGAGTTGGCCACCCTCCGAAGCACCAAGTGCCCTGGCCCAATATTTTTTAGCCGAACCTTTCTATCCCGCCATTTAACTGTTTCAGCTTGATATTTATTGATATTCTCCACGGCTTGCAGTCTGATCCCTTCTAAAGCATCTTTTTCTATAGAATAAGCAGCTTCGGAATCTGATTCTGCCGAAGCTACTATCCTTATTGATCCGGTTTTAGCTTCTTCTGGAGTTATTGCTTCGTCACCGAATAACAACTTGAATGGAGTGAAGCCTGTAGACCTTGATGTTGTCGTGTTGTGGCTCCACACCACTTTGATTAACTGATCTGGCCATTTTCCTCTGGGTTGATTGAAGATTAACTTCATTATTCCTGTCATTATAATGCCGTTGGCTCTTTCAACGAGTCCATTTGACTCCGGGTGCCTAACTGATGCAAAATGGATCTTCGTACCAATTTGGTCACAGAAATCCCTGAAAGCTTCGGAGTCAAACTGTGTTCCATTGTCCACAGTGATAGCCTTTGGCACCCCGAAACGACAAACAATATTTTGCCAGAAAAACTTTTGGACGGTAGCCGAAGTTATTGTGGCTAAAGGCTTCGCCTCAATCCATTTAGAAAAATATTCCACAGCTACTACAACATACCTCAGGTTCCCTTGGGCCGGTGGTAACGGACCTAACAAGTCAAGGCCCCACCTTTGCAATGGCCAAGTGGGTTGTATGAGCTGTGTTAAGGACGAAGGTTGTTTTTGATCTCTTGCACATTTCTGACAACCTTCGCACTTTTGAACCAATTCTGCTGCATCCGAAGCTGCCTTCGGCCAGTAAAACCCTTGACGGAAAACTTTTCCAAGTAACGGCCTAGATCCGATGTGAGATCCACACAGGCCTGCATGTATTTCTTTCATTAACTCTATACCTTCGGTTCTGGATAAACATTTGAGCAGCGGAGCACAAACTCCATGTTTGTACAACTCCCCTTCTATCATGACATATGGACGAGCTCTTGCCTCTATCCTCTTGTTATAAGCTTCGTCATCTGAAAGAAATTTACCCTGAAGGTAAGAGATGATCTCGGTTCTCCAATCTTCGCTAAAAACAGGAGATATATTAAGAACTGCTCTTTCAAGAAGTTCCACCGAAGGTGCTTTTATTGTTTCGAAGAACACATCCGAAGGTAAAGGCAGCCCCTGTGCTGCTGACTTAGCTAGCAGATCAGCATGCTCATTTTGTCCTCGAGGGATATTCTTGACAGAAAACCCTTCGAAGGAAGCTTCGACTCTTCGAACCATATCCAAATATTTTTCAAGCTTCGGATCCTTAGCCTTACAACTTTTGTCAATATGACCCGAAACAACCTGGGAATCAGTTTTAAGTATGGCCCTTCTGATTCCCATTGCTTTTAACTTCCGAAGACCTAGAACCAATGCTTCGTACTCAGCAATGTTATTTGTGCAATTAAAATCAAGCTTTGCCGCATAACAAATTTTGACTTTGGAAGGTGAAACCAACACAGCAGCCGCTCCTGCTCCGAAGGTTCCCCAAGATCCATCACAAAACACTGTCCAGGCTTCGTTGTCTTTATTCGTTTCCTCCTCCTGAGTCCCTGGCGTCCAATCAGCAATAAAGTCTGCCAGCGCCAGTGACTGAATCGAAGATCTATGAACATATTCAATACAAAATTCATTGAGCTCTGCAGCCCATTTTCCAATCCTTCCAGTAGCTTCTCGATTCCTCATAATATCCTTCAGAGGTTGTGATGAAGGAACAATTATGTTGTAAGCTTGGAAATAGTGCCGAAGCTTCCTGGAGGCCATCAAGACAGCATACAATACCTTCTCCAGCTCTGTATAATTTTTCTTTGACAAACTAAGAACCTCGGATACAAAATATATTGGGGCCTGCCTCTTGACTTGACCATCAAGCTTCTCCTGGACAAGCGCTGCACTTACCGCTTAGTGCGAAGCTGCCACATATAATAACAAAGGAGCCCCTGGCATTGGTGGAGTCAATGTTGTTAGATCTATTAAATACTGTTTTAGCTCTTCAAAGGCCTTCTGTTGGATTGGTCCCCATTGAAAGACTTCGGCTGACTTCAGTACTTCGAAGAATGGTAAGTTTCTCTCTGCTGATCTGGATATGAATCTATTGAGAGATGCCAATCTTCCTGTCAATCTTTGAGCCCCCTTCTTTGTAGTTGGTGGCTCCATCCGAAGTATAGCTTCAATTTTACTTGGATTAGCTTCAATCCCCTTTGTTGAAACCAAGCATCCAAGAAATTTCCCCTTCTTCACTCCGAAGACGCATTTTTCTGGATTTAACTTTAAGCCAGCTTGCCTGAAACTGGCGAAGGTCTCCTGCAGATCAGCAATATGATTCTCCTGCTTCGTGCTTTTGACAATGATGTCATCAACATAAGTTAGCACGTTTCTGCCTATTTGAGATTGGAGAACCTTCGCAGTCATTCGGCTGAAACTTCCTCCAGCGTTTTTGAGCCCCTCAGGCATCCGAAGATAGCAATATGTGCCACTTGGAGTTATGAAGTTAGTCTTCGGCTCATCTTCCTGCTTCATCCAAATTTGGTGATAGCCTGAATAACAGTCTAACAGACTCATGAGCTCTGAAGAAGCTGCTGCATCAACTAAAGAATCTATCCTTGGTAGTGGGAATTCATCCTTCGGGCAAGCTTTGTTAAGATCTATAAAATCGATGCACATTCGCCACTTGCCATTGGCCTTTTTTACCATAACAGTGTTAGCCAGCCATTCTGGGTACTTCACTTCTCTGATAACTCCTGCACTGAGGAGTCTTTTGACTTCGTTGCGAGCACCTTCGGCCTTATCATCTGACATTTTCCGAAGCCTTTGCTTTCTGGGTCTGAAGGATGGATCGACATTGAGTGAGTGCTCGATAACATCTCTATTAACTCCGCAGAGATCATTGGCTGACCATGCAAAAACATCCTTGTTATTGAACAAAAACCTTATCAAGGTTTTCTCCTGCTCTTCGGATAACTGAGAGCCTAACAGCACCTTCTGCTCTGCTATGTCCTCACATAAGAGCATAGGCTTCGGCTGGTCTGCTGAAGCTGCTTTCTCCCTTCTGAATTTGTACTGTTCACAAGCTTCAGCTCCATCGATGTTATGGATTGCTTTTGAGTCAGTCCAATTACCTTCGGCCCTTCTTGCAGCTTCCTGACTTCCATGGATAGCGATGGGTCCCTGATCCGAAGGTATCTTCATGCAAAGATAGGCAGGATGAAGGATTGCTTCGAAGGCATTGAGAGTACCACGACCAATAATTGCATTGTAAGGGTATTCCATGTCGACAATGTCAAACACAACTTGCTCAGTTCTAGTGTTGTTGATGAACCCGAAGGTCACTGACATGGTGATCTTGCCCAATGCTACAATCTGTCTTCCTCCGAAGCCACAGAGAGGATGTGTAGCATCATGAATCTTATCTTCTGGCTCTTGCATTTGTCTGAAGGCCTTAGCAAATATGATGTCAGCTGCACTGCCTGTGTCAACCAAGACATTGTGGACCAGAAATCCTTTGATAACACAAGAGATAACCATGGCATCGTTGTGTGGGTAATCTTTGAGCTGAAGGTCCTCTTGGGAGAAGGTAATAGGAATGTGAGACCATCTTGACTTGATGAAGGGTCCTTGCACCCCAGCATGCTGTACCCTTCTCTGTGCTTCCTTCTTCTGTTTCTTGTTAGCTGGCTCTGAGGACGAGCCACCTGTGATTGGGAGCACCAGCTTCGGGTCCGAAGCAGCTCCAGCTTGGTCGTTGAACGAAGCCATCAGCTCAAAAAGTGGAAGTGAGTTCACCGGAGGTGGGCGCCAATGTTGGGGACTTGTTCTCAAATGCTATGAGTTAAGAACAAGGCAACACAGAGAATGTTAAACGATAAAGTCCTTCGTCCTTTGAGGCATTATTTCCCTTAGGATATAACGATCTCCGGACGAAGGTCATGAAGGACGAACCTTCATCATCACAGTATACATTAATGAAAGACAAAGCATATGAAACATAAAAGATAGCACGAATAATCATATAACATCATTCATTTAACTTTATTATATCATCATAGAGAAATAGAGACAATATCGAATTATAAATGTACCTTCGGCTTGGAAGGAGATGAAAATACAAGTGTGACGCAAAAGCAAATGCCAAGTCAACGTGAACAATACGGGGGTACTGTTCACCTATTTATAGGCACGGGGTACAACCCATACAAAATTACATACATGCCCTTTACATTTGGTGATAATTCTATAGCACTCTATCGAGGTCTAAATGGCCTTTTCATCTTTAAGTCGGTTCCCTTTTCTGCGAACATGCCGAAGCTTTCCTGCTTCATAGCTTCGGCGCTGTGTCAACCTTTGTAGCTTTTCCCTTTCTGATACGAGTCCGAAGATACCTGCTCACACATTTTAAGCCGCTTCTCCCTTGAAGACCTTCGGCGACGAAGCATAGACCCAACACCGAGGTTGAGTCTGCCTTCCGTTGCCGTGGCCGAGCCCGAGCCATGGGGTCGGGCGAGGCAGAAGTCGTTCGACCGAGGCCAGGGCGGAGTCCGAGCCCTGGGGTCGGGCGAGGCGGAGTTTCGTCGTCTTCCGGGTCTTAGCCCGAGTCCGAGCCCTGGGGTCGGGCGGAGCGGAGTTCGCCGTCTTCCGGGTCTTAGCCCGAGTCCGAGCCCTGGGGTCGGGCGGAGCGGAGTTCGCCGTCTTCCGGGTCTTAGCCCGAGTCCGAGCCCTGGGGTCGGGCGGAGCGGAGTTCGCCGTCTTCCGGGTCTTAGCCCGAGTCCGAGCCCTAGGGTCGGGCGGAGCGGAGTTCGCCGACTTCCGGGTCTTAGCCCGAGTCCGAGCCCTGGGGTCGGGCGGAGCGGAGTTCGCCGTGGCGCCTTTGGCAAGGCCTGACTGCCTGTCAGACTCACTCTGTCGAGTGGCACTGCAGTCGGAGTGGCGCAGGCGGCGCTGTCCTTCTGTCAGACTGGCCAGTGGAGCGGTGGAGTGACGGCGGTCACTTCGGCTCTACCGGGGGCACGTGTCAGGATAAAGGTGTCAGGCCACCTTTGCGTTAAATGCCCCTGCGATTTGGTCAGTCGGTGCGGCGATTTAGTCAAGGTTGCTTCTGAGCGAAGCCAAGGCCTCGGGCGAGCCGGTGATGTGTCCGCCATAAAAAGGGGGCCTCGGGCGAGACAGAAGTCTCTCGAGGTCGGCTGCCCTTGGCCGAGGCTAGGCTTGGGTGAAGCGTGATCGAGTCACTCGTGTGGACTGATCCCTGACTTAATCGTACCCATCAGGCCTTTGCAGCTTTATGCTGATGGGGGTTACCAGCTGAGAATTAGGCGTCTTGAGGGTACCCCTAATTATGGTCCCCGACAGTAGCCCCCGAGCCTCGAAGGGAGTGTTAGCACTCGCTTGGAGGCTTTCGTCGCACTTTTTTGCAAGGGGACCAGCCTTTCTCGGTTGCATTTCGTTCCGGTGGGTGCGCGCGAGCGCACCCGCCGGGTGTAGCCCCGAGGCCTCGGAGGAGTGGTTACACTCCTTCGAGGTCTTAATACCTCGCGCAATGCTTCGGCTGGTCTGGTCGTTCCCTCATGCGAACTGGCCGTAGCCCGGGTGCACGGTCGGGGTCCAAGCTCTCGGGCTGGTATGTTGACGCTGTCAACGATTTGGCCGGAGCCGGTTTTTGCGAGAGCAGCCCTCGAGCCTCTGCACAGGGCGAGAGGGCGATCAGGGACAGACTCGACTTTTTACATACGCCCCTACGTCGCCTTTCCGCAAGGAGGAGGGGGGGGAGTGCGCCATGTTACCCTCGATGGGCACCGAACATGGTGTCTCCGGTGAGCTGCAAGCGGGTAATCCGAGTGGACGTCCGTGCCCCGTTCGTTGGGGGTCGGCTAGGGGCCCAGAGGCACGCCCAAAAGTACCTGCGGGTGATTTGCCGGACCCGGTCCCCTGGCGACGGGGTCCGAGGGCTCGATGCCTCCCTCCGATGGGATTCCGTTACAAGATCGTTCCCGCTGGTCTCGGAAATGTCCTAGGGTACCTCGGGAGCGCAGCCCAAGCCTTGGTTATGTATCGAACGTACCCCTGGTCATCCCTCGCTCGGTGTCTGAGGCGACTGTGAACCCTTCGGGGGCCAGCCTTCGAACCCCTGATCAGTAATGGGCGCGGAGCCCGAGTAGCCTGAGGCGGCCATGGAACCCTTCGGGGGGCTGGCCTTCGAACCCCTGACCAGTAGTGGGTGTCGGGCCCACGCGATCTGAGGCGGCTGTTGAACCCTTCGGAGGGCCAGCCTTCGAACCCCTGATCAGTAGTGGGGGGCTCGGAGCCCGGTTCCTTCGCGGAGAAGGATCCCTTTCGGGGTATCCCCCTTTCCCGGTCCCTGTTGCAAGAGATAGAGAAAGAGGAAAACGGAAAAGGATACGAAATCGGACGACGTGGCGTACCTTTTCTGACGCGGTTATTATGGTGAAGGTGAAGCGTCGCGCGCTCCTCCCGTCAGAGACGCCGCCTGTCCCGTCGCGGAGTAAATGCGACGGGGCGAGTGGTTGGCGGGGCGGCCGTTGCGCGCGTGCGATCCGTTCGAGGAACGGGTCACGGGTGCACCGTCTCCACGCCGTGAGAGGAGGCTCTCTTGCTGTCCCAGGATGGGACGTGAGCCTGGCTGACGACGTGACCGCTGCGCCCGCCCGCCTGCCACCGCTATTACTGCCGGCCCACTTTCGGTCGCTTTGACCGACGCGCCAGGCTGGCGCTGTTGGGTCGCCTCGAGTCGCGGCATTGGCTCCGCAACCGAAGAGGCGCGATGGTGGCACAAGTGGCGGTGCGGTTGCTTGCATGCAGCAACTGGCGCGCCGGTTGCTCGACGCGTGGGCCTGGGTTCCCAAGCTGGCGTGTCAGAAGTCGGAGAAGCGCGCCCATCTGGCGCGGTTGCATGCCGCCTGCATGGCTGTCCGCCCCTTCTGCCCGTTGGTCTGGGCGAAAATGGGGGGTCGCTTGTAACCGCTGGACGGTCGTGCGCACCACGCGCGGCGGTTTGGCTTCTTCTGCCCTGAGCCGGCTTGCATGACATGCGGGACCCAGCCCCCAAGTCGCAGGGGAGGGCCTTGGAGCGTGTCGTAGAAGACTCGGCTTGCGGCGCCTGGGGGCGCACGTAGGGAGAGTTGCCTTTAAAAGGAGGGAGACTCCTTTCGGAAGGCAACCATATCTTCTTCCTCCCTTAAGCGTCGTGTCTTCCCACCTTCCAAGCCCCCGGATGGGGGGTATCCGCCGCCTCTCCGCCTCCTCGTTGGAGGAACGCAACTCCATGGGAGTTGGTACCTCTCAGCCATCGTTCGGCTTCAAGGATTTTCATCATGCTGCCCGGCTGCTCCCCTCCGCCGGCGGTCACCTGAGATGGCGACCTCCGGTTTGATGGTGGGGGAAAGCGAGCCGGGCTGCGGCCTCTTCCCCTCCCTCAGCCTCAAGGATTTTCATCACCAGGGCTGGGGAGGGGAGTGCGCCGAGTTGAGGTCGGCCCCCGCGTGGGCGGCGGCCCGCTCCTTCACTCAGTGATCGGAGGGAAAGGCGGCCGTCGTCCGTGGCGCTGGCAGCTGCAGCGTGCCTGGCTTTCAGGCGTGGGTGGCTTCGGAGCCGCTCGCGGTGCCGGCATCCGCCACGGCAGCTTGAAGAGGTTCTGCTGCCGGCGAGATAGCCGGGGCCGGCCACGGGCTGACCTCCGACTCTACGGCCTTCTGCCCGCCCTTGCCTTACGAGTTTTGGCATGGGCGGGGGCCTCCTGGCAGCGGCATCTAGCCTGAGGTCGGCGTTGCCGCTGCTTGGTCCCTCGGAGCAGAAGGCGTCGTCGTCGCCGCTGCTGGAGCAGGTGACGGCGCACCATTCGTCGGCCTTCAGTTGCTCCGCAGGCCTTCCCCCTCGGAGTGGGGTCGTTCGTGCCTGCGGAGGGGGAACCGGAGTTCCGTTCGTAATGGCACTTCGAATGCCAGTGTTTTTTGTTAATTGCGGCTATCGGGGCCTGAACATGTATGTAATTTCGGCACGGAGCCGTGTTTTTTCCTCATTTTCGAGCACTAAGTCTCGCCTGTTGATTATCTGAACCGCTTTACCAAGCATGAGTCGCCCCGTGTCAAGGTGACGGGTGAGGTATCCGTATCCCGGAGGCGTAGGAATCCCTCGGCCCGTTCGGCCTTGTTGTGTGGGGTTCCTCTAGCTTAGTTAAAGAGACCCCTCGGCCGCCCTTCGGTGGACCGAGGCCAGGGGTAGCGATATCAGTATGAACAGAGGCGGAGTTGGCTCGAGAATGGGAACCTGGTTGGCCGGAGCCTAGTCGTGTTGTCCGTCAGCGGAGCCGACGCCAAAGTCGATCAGTCGAGGCCTCGGGTCGGGCTGGCGCCCTTGGAAGCCGGTTGACCGAGGCCCCAGGGGTAACCGGTCGAGCCGCCTGCTCGGGCCGGATTCCCGGAGGAGTCCCTGGGCCGCGTCGCCGCCCGAGGCTGGGTCGGGCTTTGCTGGAGACGTCGTCGATGCCGAGGGTGCTACGGCTCCATTCAGCGTGAAGACCCGAGCCTGCAGGATCAGATCATCTTGTAGCGTGTGCTTTCTGCGGCCGCCGAGGCCAGAAAACACACACCCTCGCCACGCTTGCGAAGCTGCGCCTTTTTTCCTCTTGTTTCGAGCATCTGGACTCTGTCGGTAACAGGGATGTTTGTGTGAGCGAGAGTTGCTTTTCGCGGAAGGGACGAGTGAGGTATCCGTATCCCAGAGGCGTGGGAATCCCTCGGCTCGGTCGGCCTTGCCGCTTACGCGTACTTTCACCCGTCCATGAGGCCCTGTCCCCGACTTAGTCGAGAAAGCTTGAAGGACTGCTTCGGCAGGAGAGCTTCCGAACGTGAAGACTTGTTCGGTCCACGGAGTCGCTTTATCCGAGCGCAAGTTACTTATCGCAGAAGGTGATGAGTGAGGTATCCGTATCCCGGAGGCGTAGGAGTCCCTCGGCTCGGTCAGCCTTGGCTGCTTACGTGTACTCCGTCGTTTCCAGGATCCGCTTTTCGAAGTAGTCAAGAAGCACGAAAGAAATCCTGCTAAAAAGAGATCCTTTTTCGAGGAAAAATTCGACGCAGAGGGGGTCTCCCCCCTTTTAGCCCCCGAGGGAGGGTCGGGCTTTGCCGAGGCTAGGCCGACCCTTCCTTGACGACTAAACTTTGCGTAGGCGCGAGGTATATGAACAACTTGAAAACATCTTAAGGGTAGAAGCGACGTAGCTGTTTGATGTTCCAAGCGTTGCCGTAGATCTCGCCTTGATGGTTGGCCAGCTTGTATGTTCCGGGCTTCAGAACTTTGGCGATGACGAATGGCCCTTCCCAGGGGGGCGTGAGCTTGTGCCTCCCTCGGGCGTCTTGCCGCAGCCGAAGCACCAGATCGCCCACCTGGAGTTCTCGGGACCGGACCCCTCGGGCGTGGTAGCGTCGCAGGGACTGTTGATACCGCGCCGAGTGTAGTAAGGCCCTGTCCCGAGCTTCCTCCAGCTGGTCCAGCGATTCCTCTCGGCTAGCTTGGTTGCTTTGTTCGGTGTAGGCCCTCGCCCTCGGGGAGCCGTATTCCAGGTCAGTGGGCAAGATAGCTTCAGCCCCGTAGACCAGGAAAAACGGCGTGAAGCCCGTGGCACGACTCGGCGTCGTCCTTAGGCTCCAGACCACCGAGGGGAGTTCCTTCATCCATCGCTTGCCGAACTTGTTGAGGTCGTTGTAGATCCGAGGCTTGAGCCCTTGTAGAATCATGCCGTTGGCACGCTCTACTTGCCCATTCGACATGGGATGAGCCACGGCGGCCCAGTCCACCCGGATATGGTGATCCTCGCAAAAATCCAAGAATTTTTTGCCGGTGAACTGGGTGCCGTTGTCGGTGATGATGGAGTTCGGGACCCCGAAGCGATGGATGATGTTGGTGAAGAACGCCACCGCATGCTCGGACCTGATGCTGTTCAGAGGTCGGACCTCGATCCACTTGGAGAATTTGTCGACGGCGACCAGCAGGTGCGTGTAGCCCCCGGGCGCCTTCTGCAAGGGACCGACGAGGTCCAGACCCCATACAGCGAAGGGCCAAGTGACGGGTATTGTCTGCAGAGCCTGAGCGGGCAGGTGCGTCCGCTTTGCATAGAATTGGCACCCTTCGCAGGTGCGGACAATTCTAGTGGCGTCAGCCACCGCCGTTGGCCAGTAGAAGCCTTGCCGGAAAGCATTTCCGACAAGGGCTCGGGGCGCTGCGTGGTGGCCGCAAGCCCCCGAGTGTATTTCTTGCAGCAGTTCCCGACCTTCGGCGATGGAGATGCATCGCTGGAGGATGCCCGAGGGGCTGCGATGGTAGAGCTCCTCTTCGTCGCCCAGCAAGACGAATGACTTGGCGCGTCGCGCTACCCGCCGAGCCTCGACTTGGTCGAGGGGTAGCTCTCCTCGACGAAGATATTGCAGGTACGGGGCCTGCCAATCTTGATCTGGCGTGGCCCCGCTCTGCCCTTCCTCGACGTTCAGTGCCTCACCCTCGGAGGCCGAGGGTACCTTGGGCTGTGCCGAGGGTACTTCGGGCTGTGCCGAGGGTACCTCGGGCTGAGCCGGGGGTACCTCGGGCTCGGGCGCGTCGTCGAGCTTGACGGAGGGTTGATGCAGATCCCGGGAGAAGACGTCCGGGGGGACTGTCGTTCGCCCCGAGGCTATCTTAGCCAGCTCGTCTGCGGTTTTGTTGTAGCGCCGAGCGATGTGGTTGAGCTCGAGCCCGAAGAACTTGTCTTCCAGGCGCCGAACCTCGTCGCAGTAGGCCTCCATCTTTGGGTCGCGGCAGTGGGAGTTCTTCATGACTTGGTCGATGACGAGCTGCGAATCACCGCGGGCGTCGAGGCGTCTGACCCCTAGCTCGATGGCGATCCGTAATCCGTTGACCAGAGCTTCGTACTCGGCCACATTGTTGGACGCCGGGAAATGGAGGCGCAGCACGTAGCACAAGTGCTTTCCGAGGGGCGAGATGAAGAGCAGGCCTGCGCCGGCCCCCGTCTTCATCAGCGACCCGTCGAAAAACATGGTCCAGAGCTCCGGTTGGATCGGAGTCGTTGGCAGCTGGGTGTCGACCCATTCGGCCACGAAATCCGCCAATACCTGGGACTTGATGGCCTTCCGAGGGGCGAACGAGATCGTTTCACCCATGATTTCCACCGCCCACTTTGCGATCCTGCCCGAGGCCTCTCGGCACTGGATGATCTCCCCCAGGGGAAGGATGACACCACAGTTACCGGATGAGACTCGAAGTAGTGTCGCAGCTTCCGCCTTGTCAGGATCACAGCATACAGCAGCTTTTGAACTTGCGGGTAGCGGATCTTAGTCTCGGACAGCACTTCGCTGGTGAAGTAGACCGGCCTCTGAACGGGCAATGCATGCCCTTCCTCTTGCCTTTCGACCACAATCGCGGCGCTAACCACCTGAGTGGTCGCGGTGACGTAGACCAAGAGGGCTTCTCCGTCCGCCGGGGGCACCAAGACAGGCGCCTTTGTAAGGAGCGCCTTCAGGTTGCCGAGGGCTTCCTCGGCCTCGGGGGTCCAAGCGAAACACTCGGCCTTCCTTAAGAGGCGGTACAGAGGCAGACCTCTTTCGCCGAGGCGTGAGATGAAGCGGCTCAGGGCCGCGAGGCATCCCATGACCCTCTGTACCCCTTTTAAGTCCTTGATGGGTCCCATGCTGGTGATGGCCGCGATCTTCTCCGGGTTGGCTTCGATGCCTCGCTCGGAGACGATGAACCCTAGGAGCATGCCTCGGGGCACCCCGAAGACACACTTCTCAGGATTAAGCTTGACTCCTTTCGCCTTGAGACACCGGAATGTCACTTCAAGGTCGGAGAGGAGGTCGGAAGCCTTCCTTGTCTTGACTACGATGTCATCGACGTAGGCCTCGACTGTGCGACCGATGTGTTCGCCGAACACATGGTTCATGCACCGCTGGTACGTCGCGCCCGCATTCCTCAAACCGAACGGCATGGTGACATAGCAGTACATGCCGAACGGCGTGATGAAAGAAGTCGCGAGCTGGTCAGACTCTTTCATCCGGATCTGGTGATACCCTGAGTAGGCATCGAGGAAGGACAGGGTTTCGCACCCAGCGGTGGAATCCACGATTTGGTCGATGCGAGGCAGAGGGTAGGGAACCTTCGGACATGCTTTGTTGAGACCAGTGTAGTCTACACACATCTGCCATTTCCCCCCTTTCTTCCTCACAAGCACAGAGTTGGCAAGCCATTCGGGATGGAATACCTCTTTGATGAACCCTGCTGCCATTAGCTTGTGGATCTCTTCGCCAATCACTCTGCGCTTCTCCTCGTCGAATCGGCGCAGAGGCTGCCTGACGGGTCGGGCACCGGCCCGAATATCCAGCGAGTGCTCGGCGACATCCCTCGGTATGCCGGGCATGTCCGAGGGACTCCACGCAAAGACGTCGGCGTTTGCGCGGAGAAAGTCGACGAGCACTGCTTCCTATTTGGGGTCGAGCCCGGAACCAATCCGGACCTGCTTGGTGGTGTCGCCACTGGGGTCGAGAGGGACGGCCTTGACCGTCTCCGCTGGCTCGAAGTTGCCGGCGTGGCGCTTCACGTCTGGCACCTCCTTGGAGAGGTTCTCCAGGTCGGCGATGAGGGCCTCGGACTCGGCGAGGGCCTCGGCGTACTCCACGCACTCCACGTCGCATTCGAACGCGTGTTTGTACGTGGGGCTGACGGTGATGACCCCGTTGGGGCCCGGCATCTTGAGCTTCAAGTAGGTGTAGTTGGGGACGGCCATGAACTTCGCGTAGCATGGCCTCCCTAGCACGGCGTGGTAGGTTCCTCGGAACCCGACCACCTCGAACGTCAGGGTCTCCCTTCGGAAGTTGGAGGGTGTCCCGAAGCAGACGGGGAGGTCGAGTCGCCCGAGGGGCTGGACGCGCTTCCCAGGGATGATCCCGTGGAAGGGCGCAGCGCCTGCTCGGACGGAGGACAGATCGACGCGCAGGAGCTTGAGGGTCTCGGCGTAGATGATGTTGAGGCAGCTGCCCCCATCCATCAGGACCTTGGTGAGCCTGACATCGCCGACAACGGGGTCGACGACGAGCGGGTATTTCCCCGGGCTCGGCACATGATCGGGGTGGTCGGCCTGGTCGAAAGTGATGGGCTTGTCGGACCAGTCTAGGTAGACTGGCGCCGCCACCTTCACCGAGCAGACCTCCCGGCGTTCTTGCTTGCGGTGCCAAGCCGAGGTTTTCGCCGCATGCCCTCCATAGATCATGAAGCAGTCGCGGACCTCGGGGAATTCTCCTGCTAGGTGATCTTCGTTCTTGTCGTCGTCGCGGGTCCTGCCACCCTCGGCGGGTGGCCCGGCCCTGTGGAAGTGACGTCGAAGCATAACGCACTCCTCGAGGGTGTGCTTGACGGGCCCCTGATGGTAGGGGCACGGCTCCTTGAGCATCTTGTCGAAGAGGTTTGCACCTCCGGGGGGCTTCCGAGGGTTCTTATACTCGGCGGCGGCGACAAGGTCCGCGTCAGCGGCGTCGCGTTTCGATTGCGACTTCTTCTTGCCTTTCTTCTTGGCGCCGCGCGGAGCAGACGCCTCGGGAGCTTCTTCCGATGGGCGGCCCTAGGGCTGCTTGTCCTTTCGGAAGATAGCCTCGACCGCCTCCTGGCCAGAGGCGAACTTGGTGGCGATGTCCATCAGCTCGCTCGCCCTGGTGGGGGTCTTGCGACCCAGCTTGCTCACCAGGTCGCGGCAAGTGGTGCCGGCGAGGAACGCGCCGACGACATCCGAGTCGGTGATGTTGGGCAGCTCGGTGCGCTGCTTCGAGAATCGCCGGATGTAGTCCCGGAGCGACTCCCCCGGCTGTTGCCGGCAGCTTCGAAGGTCCCAAGAATTCCCGGGGCGCACGTATGTGCCCTGGAAATTGCCAGCGAAGGCTTGGACCAAGTCGTCCCAGTTGGAGATCTGCCCCGGAGGCAGGTGCTCCAACCAGGCGCGAGCAGTGTCGGAGAGGAACAGGGGGAGGTTACGGATGATGAGGTTGTCGTCGTCCGTTCCACCCAGTTGGCAGGCAAGGCGGTAGTCCGCGAGCCACAGTTCCGGTCTCGTTTCCCCCGAGTACTTCGTGATAGTAGTCGGGGGTCAGAACCGGGTCGGGAATGGCGCCCGTCGGATGGCCCGACTGAAGGCCTGCGGACCGGGTGGTTCGGGCGAGGGACTCCGATCCTCCCCGCTGTCGCAGCGCCCCCCACGCCTGGGGTGGTAGCCTCGGCGCACCCTTTCGTCGAGGTGAGCCCGACGGTCGCGTCGATGGTGCTCGTTGCCGAGGTGGCCCGGGGCCGCAGGCGCGGTGTTGCGCGTGCGCCCGGTGTAGACCGAGGCTTCCCGCATGAATCGGGAAGTCGCGGCGTGAGGTTCCGAGGGATAACCTTGCCTTCGGGAGGCAGTGCTCTCGGCCCGCCGGGCCGCAGCGCCTTCCAGGAGATTCTTGAGTTCTCCCTGGATTCGCCGACCCTCGGTGGTTGACGGCTCCGGCATCGCGCGGATGAGCATTGCTGCGGTTGCCAAGTTCTGACCAACCCCGCTGGATGCGGGCGGCGGCCTGATCCTGACATCGTTGGCGACGCGGTGCTGGAGACCTTGGGGCAGGTGACGTATTTCTCCGGCCAGGGGTTGGCCCACCCATGCTTGTCCGACGTCCCGACGGATCGGCTCAAGCGCTCCTGTTCCCTCGTTGAGCCTGGCCTGCGCCTCGCGGACTTGCTCGAGTTGTGGGTCGTAACCCCCCGCCGGAGCGGGGACCACAGCTAGCTCCCGTGGGATGTCGGCGCGAGGCACCGACCTAGGGAGATCACCGTCCTCCGACATGCCAAGATGGTTGCCTTCGGAGGGATCCCCTAGCTCGATGTGGAAACATTCGCGGCTTGGGCCGCAGCTCTCGTCGCCAAGGCTGTGGCTTCCATCGGAACAGTCGGATAGGCAGTAGTCACATGCGGTCATGAAGTCCCGCACGGCACTGGGGTTGCCAAGTCCGGAGAAATCCCAAGCAATGCTGGGATCGTCATCTTCCTCGGACCCAGAGGGCCCGTAGGTCGAGACGTCCGTCAGTCGGTCCCAAGGCGACCGCATACGGAACCTCAGTGGGGTTGCACTCGCCTCAATGAGAGCGCCCGCCAAAACGAGGTCGTTTGGCGGGTTGAGGCCGAGTCGAAATGACGCAAGATGGGAGTTAGTCGGTACCTTTTGGTCGACGAGGAGCGACGTAGCCACATCGGGGACTGGTTGCACCGTCATCTCTGGTTCGAGGGCGACGTCCTGCAGGCTTTCCGCGAGCGAGCCGGCGTCGTCTTCTTGCTTGGGGTCAGCGTGCTGCGGGGGGACGGCGCTTGCCTCCGTCTTGAACGCGAGGTCGACGTCCGGCGTGCCTTCCGTCGGGGTGTCGGGGGCGTCGATTCGCTCGACGGCCGACGAAGCGCGGCCTCCCACCTGGCCTTGACGGCCCCGCCTCCTCCTCCGTTGGCGGGGGAGAGAACGGAGCGAGCCCGAATGTTGTCCTTCCACCACGCGGGGAAGACGTCGTCGATTCCGCCGCCGGCGGGCGGGTTGTCGGCCGCCATTGTCGTAGTCGCGCGGCGGTGGAAGAAGTATCATGTCGTAGCTGCCGTCGAAGGACATGAACTCAAGAGTCCCGAAACGAAGCACCGTCCCGGGCCGGAGAGGTTGCTGGAGACTGCCCATCTGGAGCTTGACGGGGAGCTATTCGTCAGCACGCAGCAGGCCCCTACCTGGCGCGCCAACTGTCGGCGTTTCGAGACAGGGGGGGTCCCTAAGCCGACGAGTGAGTGTGCTGAGTGCCCCAGCCCAGATGGGTCGAGCGCGTGGGCGAGCGCGAAGGGGGGAGAGGCGAGGTGGCCGGAGTCGAGCGTGAGAGAGGTGGAAGTCCCGCGGCCTTCGTGTTCGTCCCGCGCCCAGGTCAGGTGCGCTTGCAGTAGGGGGGTTACAAGCGTCCACGCGGGTGAGGGAAGCGAGCGGCCCCAAGAGAGCGCCTGTCCCGTCCTCGGTCCCGCGCGGCCAACCTTCTCTAAGAAGGCCCTGGTCCTCCCTTTTATAGTCGTAAGGAGAGGATCCAGGTGTACAATGGGGGGTGTAGCAGAGTGCTATGTGTCTAGCGGAGGGAGAGCTAGCGCCCTAGGTACATGCCAATGTGGCAGCCGGAGAGATCTGGGCACCCTGCTGGCGTGATGTCGTGGCTGTCGGAGGTGCGGCGGAGCCTGGCGGAGGGACAGCTGTTGGAGCGGTCGAGTCCCTGCTGACGTCGTCATAGAGCTTGTGGAGCGCCATCATTGCCCCTCCGGCGGAGCTGGCCGGATGGGACGCCGGTCTTGTTCTCCGTGACCCGAGTCGATTCGGGGTAGGATGATGATGGCGCTTCCTGTTGACGTGGCGGTCTGTGCCCTAGGCAGGGCGACGTGGGGGTTCCTCCGAAGCCGAGGTTGAGTCTGCCTTCCGTTGCCGTGGCCGAGCCCGAGCCATGGGGTCGGGCGAGGCGGAAGTCGTTCGGCCGAGGCCAGGGCGGAGTCCGAGCCCTGGGGTCGGGCGAGGCGGAGTTTCGTCGTCTTCCGGGTCTTAGCCCGAGTCCGAGCCCTGGGGTCGGGCGGAGCGGAGTTCGCCGTCTTCCGGGTCTTAGCCCGAGTCCGAGCCCTGGGGTCGGGCGGAGCGGAGTTCGCCGTCTTCCGGGTCTTAGCCCGAGTCCGAGCCCTGGGGTCGGGCGGAGCGGAGTTCGCCGTCTTCCGGGTCTTAGCCCGAGTCCGAGCCCTGGGGTCAGGCGGAGCGGAGTTCGCCGTCTTCCGGGTCTTAGCCCGAGTCCGAGCCCTGGGGTCGGGTGGAGCGGAGTTCGCCGTGGCGCCTTTGGCAAGGCATGACTGCCTGTCAGACTCACTCTGTCGAGTGGCACTGCAGTCAGAGTGGCGCAGGCGGCGCTGTCCTTCTGTCAGACTGGCCAGTGGAGCGGTGGAGTGACGGCGGTCACTTCGGCTCTGCCGGGGGCGCGTGTCAGGATAAAGTTGTCAGGCCACCTTTGCGTTAAATGCCCCTGCAATTTGGTCAGTCGGTGCGGCGATTTAGTCAAGGTTGCTTCTGAGCGAAGCCAAGGCCTCGGGCGAGCCGGTGATGTGTCTGCCATAAAAAGGGGGCCTCGGGCGAGACGGAAGTCTCTCGAGGTCGGCTGCCCTTGGCCGAGGCTAGGCTCGGGTGAAGCGTGATCGAGTCACTCGTGTGGACTGATCCCTGACTTAATCGTACCCATCAGGCCTTTGCAGCTTTATGCTGATGGGGGTTACCAGCTGAGAATTAGGCGTCTTGAGGGTACCCCTAATTATGGTCCCCGACAACCGGTTTCTTTTTCTCGTCGTCGTCTCTTGGTGAAGAAGAAGATTAGTCGCTGTCGTAGTAGACGATCTTCTTGATGTGCCTCTTCTTCTTCCCATCCTTCTTCTTGTGACTTGAGCCAGAGTCAGTGGGCTTGTCGTCCCTTGGCTCGTTGAAGATGGACTCCTTCTCCTTATCATTGACCACCATCCCCTTTCCCTTAGGATCCATCTCTTCGGGCGATTAGTCCCTTAAGTGAAGAGAACGGCTCTGATACCAATTGAGAGCACCTAGAGGGGGGGGGTGAATAGGTGATCCTGTAAAATTCAATGCTAAATAGCCACAAGCTTGGTTATAAAGATGTTAATGCAATAGAACCAAGTGACTATAGAGCGAGCTCTTGTGAATCACAATAATCACAGAAAAAGACAACTCAAGAGACACAGTGGTTTATCCCGTGGTTCGGCCAAGTATAACACTTGCCTACCTCCATGTTGTGGCATCCCAATGGATGAGGGTTGCACTCAACCCCTTTCAAGTGATCCTATGATCAACTTGAATACCACGGTATTCTTCCTTATAGTTTTCTTCCCGTTTGCGAGGAATCTCCACAAGTTGGAGCCTCTCGCCCTTACAAAATTGATCACAAAGAAAGCACGGAGTAAGGTTGGGAAGAGCAACGCACACTAGAATTAGATCCACACTTCAAACACACACACAAGTGAGAAGATGAGCACACAAAACACGCGCGGGGAGTTTACAACTCGAAAAGTGCTCCAATCTCAAGAACGATGAACGATTGCGTGAAAGTGAGGACTAGAAGTCTTGGAATGCTTAGAGTGTGCTTGGGTGACTCCTCCATGCACCTAGGGGTCCCTTTTATAGCCCCAAGGCATCTAGGAGCCGTTGGAGGCCAACAAGGAAGGCCAAAGTTTCCTTCTGTCGGGTGGCGCACCGGACAGTCCGGTGCACCACCGGACAGTCACTATAGCATGTCCGGTGCGGATCTCCTTCCTAATTTGGCACAGATGACCATTGCAGCACCGTGGCAGTTGGCGCACCGAACACTATCCGGTGCACACCGGACAGTAAGGTGCCCCCTGCCGACCGTTGGCGCGGGCCACGCATCGCCCGCGGATTGCGCGGCCAACCGTTGCGCTGGCGGCCGTTGGCTCACTGGATAGTCCGGTGCACCACCGGATAGTCCGGTGAATTATAGCCGTACGCCGCTAAATTCTCCTGAGAGCGGCCTGTTCACCGGAGTCCAGCCTGGGGCACCAGACACTGTCCGGTGCACCACCGGACAGTCCGGTGTGCCAAGCCGAGCTGTAATTTGGCTGTACCAAGCCAAGTCTTTTGCATCTCTTTTCTTTTCTTTTTTTTGTCTGTTTCTAACACTTATACAAAATATGTTAGTATTCAAAACAATGTACTAAGTCTAGAAACATACGTCGTTACATGATTTGCACTTTTTTGCTTGTTTGGCACACAATATCTCATTCACTATGTGTTGGACACTTAATCACCAAAACATTATAGAAATGGCCCAAGGGCACATTTCCCTTTTAGGGACAGTGAATTATAAAGTATAGTATTACATAGTAGGACTGAGGACACTTGCCTTCACCAGGTTGCTGCTCAGGGAGGTCTCCAACAACACACTCAGGAACTTCGGACTGCTCGTTGTCTAAGTAAAGCGAGCATACATTCAATACATTTGGAAAAGTGTAAATGAACAGCACATCAAACATTTACAATCATTGGAACACATCTTAAAAGACACAATACTACATAAGCGATAATGGATTCAAAGTATAACATGAACTACAACATAACTTAACTTCATTTTGGAAATTGATTATTATTCCTCTAAGTGTTACTGACCAGTACAAAAACATAGTTCAACATATTTTATTGTGACCTACAATTTAGAACAGAGATGAACTTATGTAATACATATTACTAATCTCACAAGCTTAAACAAGTTTAAATCTCTAAGGTTCTCCTTTTATTTATTCTATTAAATAAATAAAACTACATCTACATTAGTTCACATTCAATCCTAAAAAAATTAGAGAGTGCACAATAGGAACGGGGGTGCCCGATCTTCCATCAGGTGAAGGTAACTATAGATTTGGTGGAGATGTCACACAGACGATCCAGCTTCCAATCAACACGACTAGAACCCCGTAAATGCAGCACCACTTCTCCTCTGGTTATCAACTGTGCACTGCGCGATTGACCTCGCCATGAGGGCTAATTCCTGCCTGAGAATCGAAGACACAAGCAAGAACAAGAAAGAACACAATCTAGAATATTGCGGATGAATGATTAAGCTAACAAGTTGGGGTCTCACAAACTGATCTACGGCGACTGTTCTAGACAGATCTAAACTTAAGCAAAACCCGCCTCTAACAAGGATGTGGCGGCTATTAATAAAGACTCTAGGGTTATGCAAAACCCTGGACGCGCCCCTAATGGGCTCAACTAAGATACATGGCCCAAAAGCCCAAAAGACGGCGTCACAGCGCCAGAACAGATTCTGAACGTCAACTTGGGCCTCCATCTTGATCCCAACGTACTAGCTGGTCCTCCCCTTCATTCCTAAGTACAATTAAATCATTAGGTAGCATACTACTCTCAAATGCACAAGAATAATTACTTAGGAACGAGATCACCTGTAAATTCAATTGTCGAGCGCGTGCGTGAGTAATTGGGTAGTCAACTTGAGTAGTGTTGTTTGTATCCATGGGAGTGATGTCCTCATCATCCTCCCCCTCTTGAAGTGGAGTCGCCCTCGACTCAAGCTCATCTTCTTCTCCCAAATATGGCTTTAAATCTGAAATATTAAAGGTGGGACTAATCCCAAACTCAGGGGCAACTCAAGTTTATATGCATTGTCATTAATCTTCTCCAAAATTTTAAATGGTCCAGCAGCACGGGGCATTAATTTAGACTTTCTCAAATCTAGAAATCTATCCTTCCGTAAATGTAACCACACTAAATCACCCGGTTCAAGTTTTACTGCCTTTCTACCTTGACTACCAGCAAGTTTATATTTCTCGGTCATCTTTTCTATGTTCTCTTTAGTTGAAGCATGCAATTTCAAAATAAAATCAGCACGCTCCTTAGCATCACTATGTACATGCTCCATAGTAGGTAGAGGCAAAAGATCAATAGGCGCACGAGGGTTAAAGCCATACACTACCTGAAAAGGACTTACCTTGGTGGTTGAATGTTCCGCCCTATTATATGAGAACTCCACATGTGGCAGACACTCTTCCCACATCTTAAAATTGTGCTTCAATATCGCTCACAACATTGTAGACAATGTGCGATTCACAACCTCTGTTTGTCCATCCGTTTGGGGGTGGCAAGTAGTAGAAAACATCAACTTTGTCCCCAATTTGTTCCATAGTGTACGCCAAAAGTGACTCAAAAACTTTACATCACGATCTAAAACAATAGTAGAAGGCATACCATGCAAGCGTACAATCTCTTTGAAAAAGAGGTTAGCAATATGAACGACATCATCTGTTTTATGACAAGGTATAAAATGTGTCATCTTAGAAAAAACGATCAACCACCACAAAAACACTATCGCTCCCCCTCTTTGTTTGAGGCAATCCCAAAACAAAATCCATCGAAATATCTGCCCATGGAACCGAAGGAATAGGGAGAGGCATATACAAACCATGTGGGTTCAACCGTGACTTGGCATTTTGACACGTTGTGCATCTAGCAACAAAGCGCTCAACATCACGTCTCAAATGGGGCCAAAAGAAGTGTGTGGACAGCACAGCCTCCGTCTTCTTAGCATCAAAGTGGCCCATCAAACCACCACCATGCGCTTCCTGCAACAACAAGAGACGAATGGAACCAACTGGAATGCATAGGCGGTTAGCTCTAAATAAGTATCCATCATTAAGCACATATTTATTCCATGTACGTCCCTCTTTGCAATTTAATAACACATCTTTAAAATCATCATCTAATGCATATTGTCCTTTAATCGATTCAAGTCCAAAAATACGATAATCAAGTTGAGACAACAAGGCATAGCGCCTAGATAAAGCATAAGCAATCACATTATCACTCCCCTTTTTGTGTTTAATGATGTAGGGAAATGTCTCAAGAAACTCCACCCATGTAGCATGTCTACGATTCAGATTTGTTTGGCTACGAAGATGCTTAATTGATTCATGATCCGAATGAATAACAAATTCCTTAGACCATAAATAATGTTTCCATGTATGTAAAGCACGAATGAGAGCATACAATTCTTTGTCATATGTAGAATAATTAAGAACAGGTCCATGCAGTTTCTCACTAAAGTAAGCAACGGGTTTACCTCCTTGCAACAAAACAACACCAATGCCAACTCCACTTGCATCACATTCGAGTTCAAAAGTCTTACCAAAGTCAGGAAGTTGGAGTAGTGGCGCGTGAGTAAGCTTCTCTTTTAAAAGAGCAAAAGAATCCTCTTGTGACTGCCCCCAATTAAATGAAACACCCTTCTTGGTCAACTCATGTAATGGGGCAGCGATGGTGCTGAAATCCTTCACGAAACGACGATAAAATCCTGCAAGTCCAAGAAAACTCCGCACTTGTGTCACCGTCGATGGAGTTGGCCAACTCTGAATAGCATGCACCTTGGCTTCATCAACCTCAATACCCTGTGGAGTGACAACATAGCCAAGAAACGATACGCGTTCGGTGCAAAAGGTGCATTTCTCAAGGTTAGCAAATAAGCACGTAGATGGTCAAGTTGTTCAGATAAACAAGTGCTGTAGATCAAGATATCATCAAAATAAACCACCACAAATTTTCCAATGAATGGGTGCAAAACCTCGTTCATCAAACACATAAAAGTACTAGGGGCATTAGTTAATCCAAAAGGCATCACTAACCACTCATACAAGCCGAACATGGTTTTAAAAGCAGTTTTCCATTCATCGCCTAATTTCATTCTAATTTGGTGGTACCCACTGCGCAAATCAATCTTAGAAAATATTTTAGAACCACTTAACTCATCAAGCATATCATCTAATCGAGGAATAGGATGATGGTACCGGATAATGATGTTGTTAATGGCTCTACAACTACACACATGCGCCAACTGCCATCTTTCTTTGGAACCAAAATGATAGGAACAGAACAAGGACTAAGGCTCTCACGTACATACCCGGGGTCCAAAAGGTCTTGGACTTGGCACTGAATCTCCTTAGTCTCCTCAGGATTTGCTCGATATGCAGCACGGTTGGGCAAGCTCGCTCCAGGAATCAAATCAATCTGGTGCTCAATCCCACGAATGGGAGGAAGTCCTAGAGGTAACTAAGAGGGAAAAACATCTCGGAACTGCTGCAAAAGGTTAGTCACAGATGCAGGCAAAGTGCTAGCAATATCATCAATAGAAAAGAAAGCATCTTTGCAAACCAAGGCATAGCAACAAGCATTAGTAGCATGAGTTTCAAGAAGATCAGATTTAGTAGCAAGCATGACAAGAGCTTTCAATTTAATTTGTTGCTGAATTTCTGTCTCATTAGTTAGTTCCTTATGGGTACTTGCAGCTCTATCTTTATAAGCTTGTACAATTTCAGCAAGAGTCATAGGTAGCAAAGTAATGTTTTTATCTTTATGCCTAAAAGTGTATGTATTACTCCTACCATGGTGACGTGCATCAGTATCATATTCCCAAGGTCTACCCAACAAAAGAGAACAAGCTTCCATAGGTACTACATCGCAATCCGCATAATCAGAATACATACCAATGGAGAAATGCACTCGTACCATGTGTGTTACCTTAACCTTGCCTGAATCATTGATCCACTGAATGTGGTATGGATGTGGCCGTGGACGTGTGGTCAGGCCAAGCTTCTTGACCAAATCTGAACTCACCAAATTATTGTAGCTTCCACCATCAATAATAACACGTTCACGCCGATTCTCGATGGAGAAGAAAGTCTGGAACAAATTATGGCGTTGCTGCTTCTCTGATGATTCAGGCTGGGAACTAAGAACACGTTGCACCATGATGCTTCGAAGGTTCACCATAGCATCAGCACCAAGCATGGCATCATCATTAGCAGCAACATCAGTGGAGTTATCATCGTCACCCTCACCGTCGGAAGCACTAATGTAGCCATCATCCGTAGCAATGTATGTTCGCTGACTCGGGCAATCCTTCTTCACGTGACCAATCCCATGACAGCGGTGGCAAACAATACCCGAAGAACAACCACTGGAAGGTGCTGCAGGTGCTAGTGAATTCTGTTTCTTGGCGTGTACATGCAAAGGAAGGTTACCAACATGTGCAACAGGTGTCGAGGGAGTGTTGGAACTTGCTCTCTGCTGCAAGTGGGCCAACGGGGGTGAACAATGGCGACAACAGGGTTACGTGCACGGGGGCAATAGCTCTGTTGATCTAGCCTCTCACGGGCACTGTGCGGGGGTATTTATAGGTGTCTGAGTGCCCAGCGTCTTGTGTTAAGGACGCATGTGCCCTCAGACGCCTAGTTTATCCCCGGAATATTCCCATAAAGCAGGGTTACAAGCTGTAATTACAAGTTTGCCTTTACAAGTCAGGCCCGTAATACAGAGGCGGCCACGCGGGGCCCGTTACAATGGGCCGGATCACACGTGGGCCTTGGGGCTGAACGAGGCCGCGCCGTGTGAGGTCGTCGCCGCAGGCCTTCGTCAAAGCGCCGAGTCCTGCGAAGGGTGTCCCTGCCCGCTTTGCCTCCGGCGGACCAGCGGCTGCAGCGAAGGCCTCGAGCGAAGGGTGGCGTCTTTGCCTTCGCTCCAACATTTGCCCTCCGAGGGACCAGTTCGACAAAGTCACCTGGTGCCGAAGACGTCGCTAGATGGCGGAGACGCTGCCCTCGCTCGAAGTGGTTCCGCGGGGGTTTTTGATGTGACCGTTGATGGACGGCGTACAGTTGGATTGCGGGTTTCCCGAAGCGTCGCGGCCTGTCGGGTTGTGGGTTTCCCGAGGAGCCGCGCCCTGCCTATAAAAGGGGGCGGGGGCGGCGCTGTTTGAATTCTGCTTTCCGCGCTCCGTAAAACCCTAGCCGCCCGCCGTCTTGCTGCTCCTTTTCCTCCGCTGCTCCCTTTGCTCGCCGTCGTTCTGGCTCGAGTGAAGCAAACCGCCCGCCGCCGCCGACGGTACGTAGCCATGCCATCCTCTTCTTCTTCCGCCACCGCCACGCCGCCGGCCGCCGCCTCGTCTGAGGAGACGTTGAGTAACGCGATGGTGGAAGAGTTGCGCGCCGGCGACTCTGTTGAATTCGGTGTGTCACGGATGACGTCAGGCCGTATTGAAGATATGCAGCGGTTGGGCTACTTTGGCGGCGGAGTCGCTCGTGCTCCGGGGACGGAGGAAGTCCCCGAGCCGGAGGGCGAGTTGGTTGTTTTCGAGGCGTTCTTCGCCGCCGGACTCCGCCTGCCTGCGCACCGGTTTGTCAGCGAAGTCCTGCGCAGATTCAGTGTTCAAATACATCAGCTTACGCCGAACGCCATAGTGGCGCTGGCGAAGTATGTCTGGGCGACGACTTCGTACGGCGGGCAGCCGTCGGTTGAAGTTTTCGCGAAGAATTATTGCTTGCATTGGCAGAAAAGGGTGGTTGAGGGCGGAGTTGCGCAGTTCGGGTCGTGCACTTTCACGCCGAAGACCGGCAAGACCACGATGCCAGTAGTGGAGTTGGTCCCGTGCGCCCGCAATAAGTGGGGCAGTTGGAATGAGTTTTGGTTTTATGTTGCTGAGGCTACTGTCGAAGGCCATCAAGGGCTCCCCGTGTCCGAAATGTGTTCTCACTATTACTCTGCGTATCCGCCTTTCGAAGTGGCAGAAGAGGATACAGACGAAGGGGCCCTTCGGTACGCCGCCGGTCAGAGCAGCGGGCGTGATTTGGTTGAAGAGTTTGCGGCGTACGGGGTCTGGCCCTTGGCGCACGGCTGGGCGCTGGGCGAAGTATGCCCTCGCCAGATGCCCTTTCACGGAGGAAGGGAGGTGCGAAGTCCTGCCTTCGCACTGAGTTTGCGGAACCGTGACCCGGCCGCCTTCGTGCGTGATGCAGAAGACTTGGCGGTGCGACTCGTGGGGCGCTACGTGCCGAAGACGGAAGGCCAGCGCAGTTTTGATATCCGTGGGTCAAACGATCGCTTGAACAGGGTCTTTGAATTAAATCAACTGCCGTACGACGGCTACCCTGGTCAGGACGAAGCAGACCGCCGCGGGAAGAAACCGGCGGTGGAGGCCGGAGGCGACCCTGCGCTGGCGGCCGCCACCTCTTCGAAAAAGAGAAAATTAGGTACTGCGATGGGAGGGCTTGGGGTGTCTGATAGTTTCGCTAGAGAGTTAATGAGGACGTGTGCGGCCCCGGGGGAGAGGATGTCTTCGCCCGAGCTCCGGGAGTCTTCGGCTCGGATGCTGAGGGTTACCGGGGGTTGCTGGCCTAAAAACATTCCTATCCCCTGGGATGAAGAGGACTTGGACTATTTTGCGGCCCTGGACGAGGCTGCGGCGGAGGCTGCGCTACATGCTGCGGACGCGCCAGGCGTGCCCGGTGCTGCAGGGGTTGGCCGTGCTGTCGGCCGAGGTAGCCTTCGCGCATGTCCTCCGGCTGAGCGCGTTGTTGGAGGGGTGGTTCTTGCTGCAAACCGAGGTGGCCTTCGCGCTGCATCAGCGCGATCTCGCGCTCGAGGTCTTGGGCTTTCTGCTCCTCGTCGCGTATCATTTGCCGCACTTTGGCTAATGCGGAAACACGTTGGCGCTTGGCCTCCAGTATCTCTTTCTGCCTCTGGAGATTGCGGTTCCTGAGGCGCAGGGTGCGCAGCTGCAGCTGTTCTTCTGTTGAGACGCCGAGGGCCTCACCATCCTCGGTGAGGTCGGCGCCTTCCAGTGGGGCGAAGCCTGGGGGCGGCTGCGACTGTCCTTCGGTTCCGCAGGTGCGGAAGGTGTCGTCTTCGCCGGTGTGGGGAACATTGTCCTCAATGGGCTCTTGGTGGGTGGATTGGGTGAGGGCGAGGGCCTTGCCCTTTCTTGCGGCCAGCAGTGCTGCCTTCGCAGCCTCGTCAGCCTTGGGGTTAGCTCTCTTGGGTGCCATCGCGGGTGGTTTTGTCGTAGCACGAACGGTGGGCGCCAAATGTTGGAACTTGCTCTCTGCTGCAAGTGGGCCAACGGGGGTGAACAATGGCGACAACAGGGTTACGTGCACCAGGTGACTTTGTCGAACTGGTCCCTCGGAGGGCAAATGTTGGAGCGAAGGCAAAGACGCCACCCTTCGCTCGAGGCCTTCGCTGCAGCCGCTGGTCCGCCGGAGGCAAAGCGGGCAGGGACACCCTTCGCAGGACTCGGCGCTTTGACGAAGGCCTGCGGCGACGACCTCACACGGCGCGGCCTCGTTCAGCCCCAAGGCCCACGTGTGATCCGGCCCATTGTAACGGGCCCCACGGTGGGCGCCAAATGTTGGAACTTGCTCTCTGCTGCAAGTGGGCCAACGGGGGTGAACAATGGCGACAACAGGGTTACGTGCACGGGGGCAATAGCTCTGTTGATCTAGCCTCTCACGGGCACTGTGCGGGGGTATTTATAGGTGTCTGAGTGCCCAGCGTCTTGTGTTAAGGACGCATGTGCCCTCAGACGCCTAGTTTATCCCCGGAATATTCCCATAAAGCAGGGTTACAAGCTGTAATTACAAGTTTGCCTTTACAAGTCAGGCCCGTAATACAGAGGCGGCCACGCGGGGCCCGTTACAATGGGCCGGATCACACGTGGGCCTTGGGGCTGAACGAGGCCGCGCCGTGTGAGGTCGTCGCCGCAGGCCTTCGTCAAAGCGCCGAGTCCTGCGAAGGGTGTCCCTGCCCGCTTTGCCTCCGGCGGACCAGCGGCTGCAGCGAAGGCCTCGAGCGAAGGGTGGCGTCTTTGCCTTCGCTCCAACAGGGAGTATGACTCGAGGCAGGTGTGTGCATCCGTGATGCAGAGGAGGCGCCAAAAGTAGCCCTAGGTCGATGTTGGCGTCCCTGCAATTCCTTCTCTGCAAGCATAGCAAACTGGAACAACTTGTTGATAGTGTTAAATTCTTTGTAATCCACAATGTCCTGAATGTCACGCCGCAAACCTGAATAAAAACAGCAAATAGCATCCCATGTCCCTCTACTATCCCACAATGCTGCAATCCCTTCTGAAGCTCAGCATAATAATCTTGAACATATTTATCCCCTTTCTCTAAACGCATCAATTTCTTACGCAATTCTCTATGATAAGATGGGGGAACAAATCTATCGCACATAGCTACCTTAAGATCTTCTCAAGTTGTAGGTGCTCTACCATCCCCAACTAGACCAGTCCACCAGACAATAGCAAAATCTTTAAATGCACTAGTGGCTTGTCTAACTTGATGTCGTTCAGGTACAAGGTGGGCAACAAATTTTTGTTCTATCGTCATCTCCCAATCAAGATATCCCTCAGCATCATAATGACCCAAAAAACATGGTATAGAAAATTTAATCTTAGCATAAGGGTCATCAGGAGCACGATTTTTATTACCTTGCTGGAGGTGTGGCATATCTTCTGTGTTTTGATGAAGACGGCGACGGAGGCGCAAATCTCTAGTGACCGCTTCATCAAAATTACCTTCTTCACCAAACACCACATCATCGGGAAGACGTGGACGAGGAGGTGGTGGTGGCGGTGCTTGTTGTTGCGTCTCCAAAACAGCAAGTCTGTCGACGATCTGGGACAATCGTCGATCCAGCCTCTCGTAAGTCTTGCCAAGGTTGATGTCAATGAAGGCATCATGCACTGACTTATGGACCGTCTCCTCCATTTGCTCCTTCAGGAGCTTGTTGTTTGCCTCAAGATCTTGGCGGCTAACACATTCATCGAAGTCTGTAGGGATCCTTGCTTCTTCTTTGTCGCCTGCCATCGAAACACAAAAACAGGAAACAAACGATGACGATTATCCCTAATAATTTCACTACACGCTCCTCTCAGGTGGAACACAGGAACACGCTCTAATGTATCTTACCAAGCTCTTACAAGTGTCTGACGAAATACAAATCAAAGGATGGTACAATCGGAGGCTGGTTCGTGATACTTACCAAGAGGTAGTGACACCGTGATTGCAAGGTCAAATCTGTATTGATCAGAAGATATAGTATGTGGAGCTGTAGGACAGGCACAATATGTATGTGAATGTGGAACAAAATTGAGTGTAGATGAGTGAAGTTCAATAAATATCCAAAGCACAAGTCACAATTGCTGGCTAAGAGATGTATCTGAGGTGTAGCACAACAAGTCGGAACAAAGAACAATGGAACTAGCAGAATGGCAGTAGCTTAAATGTTGTACTAGCGAGGCGAAAAAGACACTAGTAGGATTCACTGGTGATTTTGTTTTTCTTTTTTGTATGATTTTTTTGATATTTTTCTCAGCACAAGAAGCAACAAAATAGTTGCTACACCAAGTTTCACCTAAAACAGAGATCAGATGTGGTCTACAGAAAATGAGCAAGTTCTCTGAAAAGCGTGCAAGAGCTTTGACAATTTTTTCTTTATTTTCCTGAATTTTTTTGACAATTTTATCGAAACCAAACAGGCCATAGGCGAGTTTGGCTGGCCTCAGAGTGGTGTCAACAAGCTCCTGTAAAAATTTTAGATTTTTTGGACACCCGAGCGAAAAGTTATGCCCGGTTTAAGGAAGGTACCTCAAGTTATGTTTTTGGGAGGTACGACTAGAAAGCGGCGCGGCGGTTAGGGCAAGTCGATTAATGGGGTGGATCGACTTGTGATCTGGGTAATGGTGGATGGGATAGCAGCGAAGGTGCAGTTGAACTACGACGAAGATACAATCTAAACCAGCAACACGACTCGACTACGGACATGAACTGAACAAAGCCAAACTAAAAACAAAATTGCAAAGGCTAAACAAGGGTTCTAGGACAGCGTAATTTTTTTGTATGGCAATTTTCTGGAGTTATAGGATGAAAAACATAGACTAAACTAGGGTAAACCTGACGGTAATACCCAAGTCTTTGAATACCACTTGATTGGAACGGGGGTGCCCGATCTTCCGTCAGGTGAAGGTAACTATCGATTTGGTGGAGATGTCACACAGACGATCCGACTTCCAATCAACACGACTAGAACCCCGCAATCGCAGCATCACTTCTCCTCTGGTTATCAACCGTGCACTGCGCGATTGACCTCGCCACGAGGACTAATTCCTGCCTGAGAATCGAAGACACAAGCAAGAACAAGAAAGAACACAATCTAGAATATTGCGGAAGACGATTCACCAGCGGGGTCACTGCTGTGTCAGGGCCGTCGGGTGGAAGACGATGCCGTCGCCGTAGATATTGAGATGACCGGTAGGGATTAGAATAAGTGTTTGGCAAAAGATAACTGTGGGATCGTTGATATGCGGTGCAGATCTAATCGGGGATACCTCCTGGATGAGTTAATCCGGGCCGTAGGTTTAATCGGACGGTTCGGAATGCGTTAGGCTTCATAAAATCTAAAGCCTAGACTCCTGATCCGATGATGGCGATCGTGTACCGATTTGGTCCTCTCTAGATCTAATCCTGGGCACACATCCCATATCCAACAACCGATATCGCGCCATACCCCTTCGCTGCGCATGTTTTGCAGAAGACCCCTTATGGTTTTAGAGAATAAAACCCACCGTCCATAGTAGTGGCGCGCTGAGTCTTAGAGACTTTTGCACCAGACACCCCTATGTTCCTGTTTAATTGACGCCCAGTCCAGAGCCCTTTTTAATTGAATAAAGGAATTAGAAATTGGATTTTGAATATGAAAATAAACCCTAGAACTTGTATGAATCATAGAAAATCCATTTTTTGTCCAAATTACTCCATTCCAGTTTCTAAAATTTTGTAATATTATTTTTTACCACTTAGAGTCTCTGTTATGGCATGAAAACAGTAAGAAAATTTATTTCTCACTTAATCCTATTTTAAGCATAATACCTTTGGAAATTCATATCTCAAAAGCCATAACTCCAAAATTAATGATTCCTGTTGCTAGGTTCTTATTTTAATATGTAGATTTTTATCATATACTTTATTTACATGTTTGGTGTGATGTTAATTTTTGCTATACTATGTATGTATTGTGTTGATGCGAGTAGACGAGCAAGCCACTGTGGATCCTGAGGTTCAGCAGGTAGAAGTTGCTGAGCAGGAGCTCATTGAAGGCAAGTTGTGCCCTTGATCCACTTTTGTTACCCAATAATATTCTTTATTATCACTATTCAATGCATAGGTTTAATTTTGATGGGACCCAATAGGTCACCCTTGTTTGTTTATCCATTTTACCTTGTTTACCCCTGAATCATATGGGTAGTTATGCTATTGCTTTACATGGTTTTGGGTTAATATTTCATTATATCCATGTTCCAGTTATTTTGTTATTCTATTTATGTTCATGTCAAGATCATTAATGTTAATTGGAACATGGAGCTTAACTTGAGAAACACGTGCCACCACAAGGGTTTAATGGGATGCCCTTGGCCAACTAACTAGGAAAGCTAGTGGAAGACTACCTTACCCGAAAGGGGCAAGGGCAGTAGGGGATTGCATGCAAGGAGGTTCTCGGGTTGATTTTGCTGCGATGGCGGTCAGACGGGGGTTTCTTGCAAGTGCTCTTCCCATAAACTATAGCGGGTTTTCGAAAGCTAGTGGAACTTTGTAGAGGCCTCGTAGTGGATCCCTAGCCATTCACCTCGGTAGTGTCTAAGGGTCTAGCTAACCCTGGCAACATGGGATACATGACTTGTGGGTACAGGGTACAACATCTACAGAGTGTAAAACTGGTATACTAGCTGTGCTCGCGGTCATGAGCAGCTCAGGACTCTCTGATGATTAAATATGGAACCTAAACTCAATTTGTCATTTGCATTGCATGGGATTTGTTAATTAATTTTGTTCTATTATTATTTATTATGGTTTGTGTTGGTGGTCTGCTTCGTCGCTGAAGGTCCCATAAGAAGAAACACCTTTGGAAGAATGACACAAAGCCGAAGCTATTAATCAGAGAGCTTCGGAGTACATTTCCAAATGCACCGACTTAAAGATGAAATGACCAATCGACCCGTGATGACTTGTATTATGATTGTAAACCTTTGTAAAGGGCATGAATGTAATTTCTCACATGCTGCGTCCTGTGCCTATAAATAGGTGAATAGTACCCCTGTACTGTTCACGCGATCTTGTATTCGCTCGTGCGCAACACTTAGATTTTTTGCCTTCTATCAAGCCGAAGGTATAAATGTGATTAAATATTGTATTTAAATACTTGAATTCATGTAATGAAGATATGTGAATAATGCTATATGATTGTTCATGTTATCTTTCATGTTTCATATGCTTTGTCTTTCATTACCACTTATCATGATGATGAAGGTACGTCCTTCATGACCTTTGTCCGAAGATCGTTATATCCTAAGGGAAATAATGCTTCGAAGGACGAAGGATATTAACCTTTAACACTGTGTTGCCTTGTTCTTGATTCATAGCATTTGAGAACAAGTCCCCAACATTGGCGCCCACCTCCAGTGAACTCACTTCCACTGATTGAGCTGATGGCTTCGTTCAACAATGAAGCTGAAGTAGCTTTGGCTACGAAGATGGTGCTCCCGATAATAGGCGGTTCATGTTCAGAACCGGCCAAGAAGAAGCAGAAGAAGGAGGCTCAGAGAAGGGTGCAACATGTTGGGGTGCAGGGACCCTTCATCAAGTCAAAATGGTCCCACATCCCAATCACCTTCTCACAGGAGGACCTTCAGCTCAAGGATTACCCTCACAATGATGCTATGGTTATATCTTGTGTCATCAACGGATTTCTGGTCCACAATGTTCTGGTTGACACAGGCAGCGCAGCGGATATCATATTTGTTAAGGCCTTCAGACAGATGCAAGAGCCAGAGGACAAGATTCATGATGCTACACACCCTCTTTGTGGCTTCGGAGGAAGGTAGATCGTAGCACTTGGAAAGGTCACAATGCTAGTGACCTTCGGATTTGTCCACAACACAAGGACTGAACATGTTGTGTTTGATATTGTTGACATGGAATACCCCTACAATGCAATTATTGGATGTGGGACACTTAATGCTTTCGAAGCAATTCTTCATCCAGCATACCTATGCATGAAGATACCTTCGGAACAAGGGCCTATTGGAATTCATGGAAGTCAGGAAGCTGTCAGGAAGGCTGAGGGAAATTGGACAGACTCAAAAGCCATCCACAATATAGATGGAGCCGAAGCCTGTGAGCAGTACAGATGAGAGAAGGTTGCTTTGGCTGATCAGCCGAAGCCCATGCTTCTATGTGAAGACATAGCAGAGTAGAAGGTACTGCTGGGGTCTCCATTATCTGAAGAGCAGAAAAAAACTTTGATAAGAGTTTTATTCAACAACAAAGATGTTTTTGCATGGTCGGCCAATGATCTCTGTGGTGTCAACAGGGATGTCATTGAACATTCACTTAATGTCGATCCATCCTTCAGGCCCAGAAAGCAAATGCTTCAGAAAATGTCTGATGATAAAGCCGAAGGTGTTCGGAATGAAGTAAAAAGACTTCTCAGTGCTGGTGTCATCAGAGAAGTAAAATATCCAGAGTGGCTAGCCAATACTGTTATGGTGAAGAAGGCTAATGGCAAATGGAGAATGTGTATTTATTTCACAGATCTCAACAAGGCCTGTCCGAAGGACGAATTTCCATTACCAAGGATAGACTCTCTTGTGGATGCAGCAGCTTGTTCAGAACTTATGAGTCTTCTGGATTGCTACTCAAGATATCATCAAATATGGATGAAGAAGGAGGATGAGCTGAAGACTAGCTTCATAACTCCCAGTGGAACCTATTGTTATCTTCGGATGCCTGAGGGGCTCAAAAATGCTGGAGGCAGTTTCAGCAGGATGACGGCCAAGGTCCTTCATTCCCAGATAGGCAGAAATGTGCTAACATACGTTGATGATATCATAGTAAAAAGCACGAAGCAAGAAAATCATATCACTGATCTGCAAGAAACATTTGCTAATTTCAGACAAGCTGGCCTGAAATTAAATCCTGAAAATGTGTCTTTGGAGTGAAGAAGGGCAAGTTCCTTGGCTGTCTGGTTTCAACGAAGGGGATTGAAGCTAACCCAAGCAAGATCGAAGCTATCCTTCGAATGGAACCACCGAGCACAAAGAAGGGGGCCCAACGGTTGGCAGGAAGATTGGCTTCCTTGAATAGATTTATATCTAGATCAGCAGAAAGAAACTTGCCATTCTTTGAAATACTAAAGTCAGCCGAAGTCTTTCAATGGGGCCTAGCTCAGCAGAAAGCCTTCGAAGAGTTGAAGCAATATTTGATTGATATAATAACATTAATTCCACCTGCGCCAGGGGCTCTGTTACTATTATATGTGCAGCTTCGCACTCCGCAGTGAGTGTGGCGCTTGTGCAGGAGAAATTGGAAGGACAAATCAAAAAGCAAGCCCCAGTATACTTTGTCTCCGAAGTTTTAAGCTTCTCAAAGAAAAATTATACAGAATTGGAGAAGGTGTTGTATGCTGTCTTAATGGCCTCTAGGAAGCTTCAGCATTATTTTCAAGCATTCCATATAATTGTTCCTTCGTCACAACCTCTGAAGGACATCATGAGGAACAGAGAAGCTACTGGAAGGATTGGAAAGTGGGCTGCGGAACTCAACAAATTCAGCATTGATTATGTACATAGATCCTCGATTCAGTCCCAGGTGCTAGCAGACTTCATCGCTGACTGGACGCCAGGGGCTCAGGAAGAAGAAGCAAATGAAGATGCCAAAGCTTGGATGGTGTTCTGCGACGGTTCTTGGGGAACCTTCGGAGCAGGTGCGGCTGCTGTCTTAGTTGCACCTTCCAAAGTCAGAATATGCTATGCAACAAAGCTTGACTTCAGCTGCACAAATAATATTGCTGAATACGAAGCTTTGCTTTTGGGGCTTCAAAAGTTAAAAGCAATGGGGATAAGAAGGGCGGTCCTTAAAACCGATTCCCAAGTTATTTCTGGTCATGTTGACAAGAGTTGCAGGGCAAGAGACCCGAAGCTTGAGAAATACCTGGACACAGTTCGAAGGCTTGAAGCTTCTTTTGAAGGATTTTCTGTCAAGAATATTCCACCAGGAGAAAACGAGCACGCTGATCTGCTAGCTAAGTTAGCGGCACATGGGCTGCCTTTACCTTCGGAAGTATTCTTTGAGACAATAAGAGCACCTTCGGTGGAACTTCTTGAAAGAGCAGTACTCACTATATCTCCTGTTCATAGTGAAGGTTGGAGGACTGAGATCATATCTTTCCTCCAAGGTAACTGCCTTTCAGATGACGAAGCTTATAATAAGAGAATGGAGGCAAGAACAAGACCATATGTAATAATAGAAGGGGAGTTATACAAACATGGAGTCTGCTCTCCATTTCTTAAGTGCCTATCTAGAATCGAAGGTATAGAGCAGATGAAGGAAATACATGCAGGCTTGTGTGGATCTCACATTGGATCTAGACTTTTGTTGGGGAAGGTCTCCAGACAAGGATTTTATTGGTCGAAGGCAGCTTCGGATGCAACGGATCTGGTTCAAAAATGCAAAAATTGTCAAAAATGTGCAAGAGACTAGAAACAACCTTCATCGCTAACCCAATTAATACAACCAACTTGGCCATTGCAAAGATGGGGCCTGGATTTATTAGGTCCACTTCCACCAGCACAAGGCAATTTAAGATATGTTGTAGTGGCTGTGGAGTATTTTTCCAAGTGTATTGAAGCAAAGCCTTGGCCACAATAACTTCGGTCACAGTCCATAAATTCTTCTGGCAAAACATTGTTTGTCGCTTCGACGTACCAAAGGCTATCACTGTAGATAATGGAACACAGTTCGATGTCGAAGCTTTCAAGGAATTCTGTGATCAGATTGGCACGAAGATTCATTTTGCATCGGTCAGATACCCAGAGTCAAATGGACTTGTCAAAAGAGCAAATGGTATTATAATGACATGAATAATGAAATTAATTTTTAATCAACCTAGAGGAAAGTGGCCAGAAGAGTTGATTAAAGTGGTGTGGAGCCACAATACAACTGTATCAAGATCAACATGTTTTACGCCATTTAAGTTGTTATTTGGTGACGAAGCTATAACCCCAGAAGAAGCTAAAGCGGGGTCAATAAGAACAACAGCTTTGACTGAAGATGAAGCTGATTATCATGTGGCAAAAGACACTATAGAAGGGGTCAGACTTCAGGCTGTGGAAAATATAAATAAATATCAAGCTGAAACAATAAAATGGCGCGACAGAAAAGTCCGACTAAAAAATATCAAACCAGGGCATCTGGTGCTTCGAAGAGTGGCTAATCCGTACACAGTAGGCAAGTTACAGCTGAAGTGGGAAGGACCCTTCCGGGTGGTATCTTCGTCAAGACCCGGTTCTTACAGATTGAAGGATATCGACGACAACGACATTCCTAGATCTTGGAATGCGGATGAGCTTCAGCGATATTATGTATAGCATGATGTAATTTTTTTATTTTTCCTATGGCACCCTTTTCCTTTCCAAAGGGGGAGAAAGGTTTTTAATGGGGCCATAGTTTGTAAATTTTTCCTTTCTTATTTAGCCCCATGAGAGCAAAATCCCCCAAAATATGTAAATGTAAAATCTGAGCATGCACCATCGAGTGCAAAGAAAAAGAGAAAACAGGGAGAACTCAAAAGTCGTCCCTAAGGGGATGCAGAGCATGACGAAGCTACAAAAAGCTGTTCCTAAGGGAGTGAAGCGTAAGTTTTCTGCTCAAAAGTCGTTCCTAAGGGAATGCAGAGCCAAATACCGCCGAATATAAGGCGAAGCACGAAAAGTCAATGCGAATACTGCCGAAATAGAAGGCGAAGAAGTTCAAAAGACGTTCCTAAGGGGATGCAAAACTTACACCAAAAAATAAGCGGTGCAGCCGAAAAATAAACGACAAAGAGATTTCAGTCATTCATAAGGGAATGAAGGTTATCGATGAAGCTTCGAATGAGTGTGTTTCGGCATTCATTTGTACAATACATTACATCATACATTGCATTCATAAACATTCATTTACACATACATAGGATCATCATCATATCATACAGATACAGACAGTTGCTTCGGTTCTAAGCATACAGCTTCAAGAAGCAGATTCATGCTTCGTTGTGTACGAAAAGAAGGGAAGGTGTTTTTCGCCTTCGGCTCAAAAATACAGGTTTCGACCACATCAAAGCATTTCATACATCGATGGAAAGGTAAAAATATATTACAAGGTATGGACAAATTTACAGAGTACAATCTAATTCTTAAGTTACAATATTCTTCACAAGGGTTAATACAAAAGTTTTCTTAGAACTTTTTCCACAGCTAGGTATTCGAGCTTCATCATCATCTGTTGAGCTTCGGATTGCCTGCTAAGCTTCAGCTCTTTGTTCTTCGGCTTTGTCATCCTGTACATTTCAAAACATTATAAGGAAAATTCAAGTTTCAAGGAAAAGGTAAGCACAAGGTATGATTTTCTTACCGGCTTGAGATGACTCTGAGCTTCGTCACCAGCTAGGCTTCGCCCACCCTTCGTCCATATTTGCTTTATGAATCTGTTTCCTATGCTTCGAGCTAGGCTGGGGATATCAATCAGATCTGCTGGTGATAAGCTGAAGTTTGGTCTATTAACAATTTTCCCATGCGCGCAACCAGACTTCATGAAGGCAACAGTTGTGCCCTGAGAAGCTACTAAGGCACAGAAATCACTGTGTCCCGCTATGACTTCATCAAGAGCATCAACTTCGCCCTCAATGTGTTCGAAGATCCCTGGCAGGTTTTCAACCGAAGGACTGAATTTCTCAGAACTGGCTCCAACCGAGTTGAAGACCTGTTTTAGCTGCTGCACGCATCAGTTGCTGAACTCTAGACATTTATCTTGAAGCTCTTTCAATGATTTTTGCAAATTTGAACTTTTTTCGACCTCAGCTTCAAGCTTCGTATCAAATTTCTGCTTTTCTTGTTCGAAGCTTTCTGATTTTGAGAGAAGCTCCTTATCCAACTTTGCAATTTTGGCTTCAGCTTCTGCCAGTAAGCCTTCCATTGTCTGAAGTTCGAAATCTTTCTTTTCAAGAGCAGCTGCCTGATCTTTTATTTTGTTTTCTAAACTTTCAATTATAACTTCATGCTTTTTATCTTCAAGGTCCTGTTGCATCCTCAAAGCTTTACTCAATAACATACTCTATACAGAAGCAACCTTCGTTAGAAAACACCTTCGTTGTTAGAAACAATGAAAAGTCGAAGAAAAGTTTTTACCTTGAAGTTAGAATAGAATAAACTACCGACGATATGCTGTCGTCGGTAGCGGCTGATATCGGCCTCAAGCTTCGGGAAACCAATACTCTTCGATAGAGTATCGATAACCTTCGCCCCTATTTGGTCTCAGACACAACCTAAGCTCTCATCGTTAATGCCGCCAAAGAGTAGCGCCCCTGGTTGATACCCGCAGGATTTGGCGTAGTCTCTCAATTCTTCTTTTTCAGCCTTTGACAATTCTTGTCCAATTAAGTTTTGAAAGTTGAAATCTTCTTCTTGTGAAGTATCTTCTGCTATTTCCTTCTCTTTCCCAGGCACTGTGGCCATGGTCTCTTCGGCGGCTGTAGCAGCTTCTTCTGCAGCCATATCCAGAAGTATTTTATCTATATCAGAAAGTGTGCTTTCTAAGTTTGAATCCTTGGCCGTTGTAGCTTCGGCAATTGCGGCTTTGGCAGGTGCAGCTTCGGTAGCTGCAGCGCTCTCGACAGCTGGTGCTTTTGACGCCAAAGTTGGTGGTGGTGTTTCTTCAATGGCCTCTGTCACAGTAATAATTCTTTGTTTTTTTGACCCAGCAGACTTGCCGAGGGCTCCTTCTGTAAAAGCTTCGTCAGATGTGGCCCCAGTGGACTTAGCTTGATAGGCAAGGATTCAGTCATTACCTTTAGAATTTCTTCCACGTTGGCAGCAGAAGGTGTCGAAGGAGTTTCTTCTTCCGTATCAGTCGCCTTCTGCTTCGGAGCCGCAACCTTCCTTTTCTTCGGAGCAACTGCCTTCAGCTCAGGGCTCAATTTTCTTTTCTTCAGGATTTCTGCATCTTCTTTCACCATTCTAGCAGCCTGTCTACCCACAACACTAACAATTCTTTTTCTTTTTTGCCCTTCGGCACCCTTGTTCAATCGCTCACAGTCTGGATATTCAAAATTCAGGGCATCCATTACCCGATCCAATCTTCGCTTCGGTCGGGTGCCGAAGGCTGCAGTTATCAATTGATCTTCTTTTCTCGTATAATTGCCCAAAATCTCGTTGCACATAACTTCAATTGTATCTAACCATTCTTGGCAGGGTTCTTTGAACTGTTTCTTGAACTTGAAATGATAGGGCAGCCGAATGAGTTCATTCTTCTTCTTCTCATTTTCAAGCTTCGGCATACCCCATTCCCTCAGCGTTGGAAATACTCTGTTGGCTAAGTACTCTTGGACCAAATCCCTAGTCCCAATATTTTTTCAGACACAATTCTAAACTCATACAAAGCATCTAGGCATGGTGCCCCCGGCGTCATGTTGCACTGAGGCCTAGTCAGCCCGAAGGTTAACTCCAACGGGCTCTGTACTAGCTTCTCCTTTTTCTCATCAATCTTAACATAAAACCATTCAAATTTCCAACTGGTCGGCCATTTCGTGCGATAGCTGACCACCGGTGTCTTCATGTCTTTACGATAAGCAAAGTTATAGCAGCCGAAGTTCTCATGCAGTCCGTCTTCTCTGGCCTTCGTCTGATAGTGAAGTTCATGTACTCGGCAGAAGGCTTCAGCGAGCGGATCCACCCCTTGGCTTCGGAGGTCCCATATATACACGCTGAGCCTAACAATGGCGTTAGGGGTCAGCTATTGAAGGTAAATCTCAAAATTTTCCAAGACATCTGCAATCATCCCGTGCAGAGGAAATCTCAGCCCTGCTTTGAAGAAGCTCTTAAAGGCCACCACTTCATCATTTTCTGGTTTCGGGATAGTTTCTTCCCCACCAAAGCGAATCAACCCCTTGTCGGCTTCTTTGAAGTAGCCTAGCTTCGTCATCATAGCCATATCAGCTTCAGACACAGTTGACTTCCCAAAATCCAAATGACTGGGCTTCGATGGCATAGCGGTATTATAATCAATCTCTTCTTCACCAATATCGCCTTCTTCAATGTCTGCCTGCTCCGCTTCAGTAACAGGGGCGCCTTCGTCAGGAGCGCCCTCCATTACAACTAGTCCCGACCGCCTCATAACTTTGGAGATCAGAGCAGTTTCAGTAGCTTCGGTTTCCTCTCCGTCGTGTGTAACCCTAGCTGTTGAGCACACTCTGGCCATTTGACGTTGAATCTCTTGCGTTTTAACGAAGTTGATTATTTTTGACGAAGCTCTCTCTTCTCACGAAGCTAGAACAAAGTGATCTTTTGATTGAGAATACGGTGAACAAGCTTCGGCGGTGGTCAAATTTTTCAGCAGCACAACAGTACAATAGCAGTAAATGTTGTGGTAACTTCACAACCACCCGTCTGTTTATATAGTGCTGCAGGTGGGAAGGTGAGTAGTCAAGTCGCTCGCACCCACTGAACAGTCACCCGCACTCGCTGAACGGTGGACCATAGTGCCCAAGAAGCTGAATCACCAGATCGCGCGTACCCATTGCATGGTGGGACCATCCTTCACTCAGAATATTTAAATCGTTTCCCGGCAACGAGCTCAGGGAAGGTGTTTTTCGGACCTTCGGCATTCCGAAGCCTGAGAGAGTTTTTCACGGGTCGAGCTCGTTACGAAAAACGATCTGGCACCGTGAAGGGGCTACTGTTGGGGGTCTGCTTCGTCGCCGAAGGTCCCATAAGAAGAAACACCTTCGGAAGAATGACACACAACCGAAGCTATTAATTAGAGAGCTTCGAAGTACATTTCCAAATACACCGACTTAAAAATGAAATGACCAATCAACCCGTGATGACTTGTATTATGATTGTAAACCTTTGTAAAGGGCATGAATGTAATTTCTCACAGGCTGCGTCCTGTGCCTATAAATAGGTGAACAGTACCCCTGTACTGTTCACACGATCTTGTATTCGCTCGTGCGCAACGCTTGGATTTTTTGCCTTCTGTCAAGCCGAAGGTATAAATGTGATTACATATTGTATTTAAATACTTGAATTCATGTAATGAAGATATGTGAATAATGCTATATGATTGTTCATGTTATCTTTCATGTTTCATATGCTTTGTCTTTCATTACCACTTATCATGATGATGAAGGTACGTCCTTCATGACCTTCGTCCGAAGATCGTTATATCCTAAGGGAAATAATGCTTCGAAGGACGAAGGATATTAACCTTTAACACTGTGTTGCCTTGTTCTTGATTCATAGCATTTGAGAACAAGTCCATAACAGTTTGGTATTTACTTACATCTAGTAATTGCTAATAAAATTTTGACCAACTTATTATAAGCAATGCTCAGCTTTAACCCCTATTGTTGATCAGCCTTACACAACACATGAACTCCCACCTTTGGTGTGTTCATGCCACATTATTCCCCATAACTTGTTGAGCGATGAACATGTGTGTCGGTACCCTAGAACAGGGGTACCCCTTACTACAGTGTGAAGGCATGGTGCCCATGTGGCTACCTCTAGTTGCGTGGTAAACAGCGCCCGACCCCACCACGTGGACGACTCCCGGGTCACCACGTGGCCAGAGAAGACGATATACTCCAGGATATCAACAGTGGGTCCGGACCCCCATGGGAAAGTGCCGGACCCTTGTACATACGAACCGGACCTCTGGGTAAGATCCAAAACCTGCACGGGCGTGCCCGGACCCCTGGGACGGGTCCCGGACCCCTCTGTATAGGGTCCGGGCCACTCACAGCAAGGTCCCGGGATTCCGGGACAAAGAATACCCAGGCCTTGATCAAGGTCAGGCGGGGGTCCGGAGCCGACACGTGTCCGGACCATACCTCGTACGATTCTGCTCCCCGCTCAGGCGGAGACCCGATGCTGCCATGTGGCCTACTGCCCGTGATGTGAGCCAGCGGGCGGAGCCTAACATAAGGTCTCTGGGCCGCGCGACGCTGCATTTATTGCGGATAAGGCGCGCCGCCTGTCTATTCCACTGGCAGGTGATGTGCCGCCTTGGCATTTAATGAGCCCTGCCACTCCGTTGGCAGGCGATGTGTCGCCTCAGCATTTAATGTGCCCTGTCCACTTCGCTGACGGGCGGCGACTAGGCCATCCTGCAGATGGCGTGCTTGTCCATTCCGTTAGCAGGCAGTACGCCCCTGCTGCAGCGTACACTATGCTCATCATCACTCGCACGTTACCAAGGAAGCAGTGCAGGATATCAAGATTGTATACACTACGGACATTATGGCGCTCGGAGATCTTCTAGGTTGCACTGGCCTTGGATACTTCTATATGTATTCCCTCCGTTTTGCCCCTAGGCCCACATGTCAGGGCTCAGCACCCTTGTACGTACCCCCCATGAGTTATAAAAGGGAGGGTATACGACGTTACAAGGCAGACACACTTAGACCCAACTTAGGCTCACAAGTTCATACAAGCTCTCAAGCTCAATACATCACACAGTGGAGTAGGGTGTTACGCTCCGGCGGCCCGAACCACTCTGAACCCTTGTGTGTTCTTGTGTTCTTCCTGATTCCATCGAGCAGGCAAAACGCTTAGGCCCCTCCTCATCTTAGGATTTAGGGCGGGTGCATTCGGCCACCCGGCCGGAGAATTCCCTCTCTGACATTTGGCACGCCAGGTAGGGGGCTAGGCTTTAGGTTTTTGCTTCTTTTCTTGCTCAGCATGATGGTGCAAATCGTGGAGCACCGCGCCGAGACTTTGGGGGATTTCCTGGAGGAGGAGGAAGCTGCTTCTTCCAAGCCACGGGTTCCCAACCGCCCAGTGCCGGGCACTGCTGCTATGCACGCTGCACAGTAGCATGCAACTGCGTAGACATCCAGGATTCTGTCGAGGGCGGCTCCGGGGGCATTGTCTGTGTAACACCCCTGGTGTTACTGCCACTAAAACTTGAGCATGACATCATAAGCATTGACATATCTATATGATTGTTAAACTTAGAGTGCATTCACTAGGTAAAAAGTTCAAACAGGTTGTATTGATGTGACATGTTATAAGTGAAACCCTAGGGAACAGTGCTTAACCCTAGATTGGGCTTAATAGAGCAAACAAGGCTTAATAAGGGGAAAACATTAAAACTCAATTGAAATAGTCATAAAATGTCACCAGGAATGGACTTAAGTAACATCCAAACCCTAGAAGTACTAAAAACCCTAAATAGAACCCTAGAAAACCCTAGACTAAAATCCTAGGGGGCTAAGTGCAAAATTAGTGCACTTTTGGACTAAAGTGCAAAAACCATGAAATTAGGGCATCTTAACTCATGTGGTTCACAAGTATGTGGATTTGCAACTTAAACCCTAAGTTTTGGGCCTATTTGCAAAAAGCCTATTTGAACCCTATGGAGTTAAGTGTGATTTCATTGCATTTGGTTCAACTTTGGAGCCCTATATCTTTCAAATTATGAGGAGTTTGCCCTAGATCAACACATCAAAGTTGTTGAGCTATCATTGGAGAACAAGATTACTTAAGTGACTAAACACTTGTACTGAAGAGAAATTGGAATAAAATAAGCATCAAGTTGGGCTATGAGTCTGTTTAAAACCTGAAATATGGTATTCAAAGGCATAGGATGAACTTTGGGGGCCATTTTGAATATGATCCCGTGGATATTTAAGCATGGTTACCATAGTCGGTTTATAACTGGATCATAGGGCTACAGGTTTGCTACAAACGGATTAGTGAGTTCTTATGCGAAAATTCAAGATTTTGGCGTCACAAAATGGTCTGTCAGGCTGACTGAATGAGTAGCGCGATGGTACAGTGCACTGATCAGATCGCCAGCTCAGTGCCCTTGCCGCCGACGAGCCATGCGCGGATTCGTGCTAACGTCGCGGTGATTCGCGCTCGGATCAATTCGAGAGCGCCGGGGGTAAGAAATATCGCCCGGGGATGAACTCCAGCCGCTATTTTACTCCGACCGCCGTACCCGAGCGTGTCGCGGCCGCCTTGGATAGGTTCGCCAGAGATAGAATCTTCGCGACCGTGCGCCACATGCCCGAGCATCTTACCACGTCACAGTTAGTCGTGTTAAGCGTATCCGGTGATCGCCGGAGAGCTTGCCACGGTAATTAACACGAATCAACTGTGCCAGTGACCTCCTATTTCTCTGACCGCCGCGCGTCTTCATCCAATTCCCCGACCACCGCTCATGCCTGCTATAAATTGAGCATGCCGTGAGCTCCGTAGGATAATTACGCATCCAAAGCACCAGCAATTGCCTCCAATCGTTCACTAGAGAACATGAATTGCTCATTTCCCCCAATCTGTGTTTCCGCCACCGCGAAAGAGACTTCACCGTGGTCAGCGAATCCCAGGCCCGTTCATGTCCTCTGAGTCCTCGTTTCAGTGTTCTTGGATGCTCTGGATACTCTCTGACCCATCCAATTGAGCTAGAGTCTCTAGGATCGCCGGGAACACGTTTGAATGTCCGCGATGCCCGCTGTCACCGTGGGCAGGGCATGTTAGTGTGCCATTAGTAAAATCGATTGAGGGGAAACCCTCTTTAGGTCTTGAATTCGGTCTCTGCCAAAGAAGAACACCAGTCATCAAGTATTCTAGCCGGTACAAGCTCGTCGGAGCTCGGTCCTGTGCCGTTCACCGTCGTGGACTTCGGTCTGTAAAGAAATAGAAGCGCAAGGGTATTTGTGTAACGTGTCAGTGAGACATAAGAATAGTACCGTGACCTTTTTCCAGTTATTCAAACTGATGGGGGGGTTTCTGCAAAACCAGCCGAGCGAGCGCGCGCGTGGGCGTGTTTTCACCAGTAGATGGGCCAACTTGGGCCGATTTCGGTCCAATACTGTTCATGTCTTTTCTTTTTCCTTTTCTGCCAGAGCTAATGAAATTCTAGAAAATTGTAGAAAAATGATACAAATACAAGACCAACTTTGCTAGACTTCTAATTTCCTATAGTATTTAATAAAAATAGTTTCATGATTTGTAGTCCAAATAGGAAATTATAGAGCATTTAAAATAGCCAAAAACCATGCTTCTGGATTTTTAGGGAATAAATAATAAATCCAAAATTCACTAAACTTTTAGGGTAAACTCTAAATAATATTTAGAAACCTTGGGTAAATTTTGGAATGATTTGGACCATGTTTGATACTTAGAACCCAAAACCCTAGCACCCTGCCCTATGAACTTCACTATTGACTCTGAAAATCCTAAGTTCTCGGAGATCCATTAAGGAAAGTTATATTCAAGACCTTAGATAATAAACTTTTATTATCTTTGCATCTTCATGAGCATCACATGAGCATTAATTATTATATTTGGCTATATTTAGAAAACGAGGAGGAAGTAGAAGTTGAAGAGACAAGGACTTCATCACCACCACCACCTGTGGAACATTAGGCAGGCAACTGTTTTTATTTTGATATCTGCGGAACAGAGCCTGATTCACCAGTAACACAAGGCAAGCCCCGGTGCATTTGCCACCTCCTTGTTCCTTTTAAAATCTTTCTCACTTGCTTGATGCATTAGGTGATAGGAGTTGTGTGCTAAACCAATTCCTGCATTTCCTTCCTTGAATTTGATTACTTCTCCTTGAGTCCCTGTTTTACAAAAGGTTTTTCTTATGCTTAGCCCTACTCTAGAAAAACAAAATGTTTTGTTTTCATAAAAGATGATGTGGCAAAGTGGGTGGGATGTTTTCGAAAATAAAACTTGATGGTGAATCCATCATGGCCATGATGGGTTCAACATCGGAAAAGATGTACCTCTGCTAGGTACCAAACTTTGGGTTTGAAATGATTAAGCTGAGACCGGGCGGGTGACTTGCACAAGAGGAGAGTCTCGGTGTAGTGTCTCCGTCTGAGTCGATTAAGGACCGTCTCGATGTAGGCTTGATGATCGAGGACCCTTTAACTGGTCACATGCCTCGTCATGGGTAAGCTTTGCCTCGGGCAGACTAATACCAGAATAAGATAACACGCAATGGGAGTGGAGAGGTGGCGAGAGTAGCGTGTACCCTCCGTGGCAAGAGGCTGGACGGTGGTGTATCTGTGCTCTCGGTTGGCGTGAACCTGATCTGGTCTTAAGAACCCCGATGGAAAGTTGACATATGCAAGGGTTAAGTGCTACATATGTCGTGTGATTGGAGATCCTCAGCTGAGTATAATCGATTCGGATCACCGTAACTTCATGGATATGAAGACTTGGTCACTGCCCTACACGTAGAATTCCAGTGAAGATGAAGGGTTGTTAAGAAATTGGCTAGTATAGGTCAAGTGATTGAACTAGGGTTGAAAGAACTCTAGCTGCAGGTAATTTTACCTAACCTGACAAGTAAAACTGGATTTTTAAGGATCCACTATTAGTAAGCATTTCTGCAAACAGAGTCATTGATATTTGATAAGCCTTACCTTGACTCCCTTAAAGCCAGCATATCCTTGAGAGTCTTTTACTTTGTCGGGTAAGTCTTGTGAAAGTACACTTCGTACTCAGGGCTTTGTCCCATGTTGTTTTAGGTGAAGAAGCAGCAAACTTTTGTTGCTTCTGTTCAAAGGTGGTACCAAAAGAAGAGAACCAAGACTAAAGCTACGGGAGGAAAGGTCCTCCATTAAGAAAAACTTTTACTGTTTATTTGGGAGGGGTTTTTGCCTCCCATGTTATGTAATAATAATACTGAGCACTCATATATTTCGTTCTGGTCTGTAACTATATAACTCTGTCTTACTTTTCAATAAAGTAAGTTATTGTAACTGCTTCCGCACTTTTGTATCTCCGATGAACTGTAATGTCTGCGTGACAGGTGAAACGCTCTTGGGAAGGTAAGGAATTCAGATACCGAACTTGTCAAGTGATCAGGTGCACCTGCAGGGTTGTTTGAGGTCCGTTGGACAAGGACAACTGTAGGTGGTCCTAATGACTTGGGAGGTTCCGTCACAGCTGGTATCGGAGCGAAGCCCATCTCTGCAGATATTATGAGACATTTTCAAAAAGAATTTCCAAGGACTTATCTAGAAAATTTCTTTCCTTCTTATCCAATCTCCTTCAGAGGTACTTATTTTAAAGAACAGATAGTAGAGTGCAATGTATAGAAGGTGTGAATCAGCTAAGGTTGATTTTATAATTATACATGCATCATGCTAAAAACTATGCTAATAAGACTTTCCCCCTTAGAGAAATGCCGCCACGCACAAGAAAGACCGCGCGCAAGTCTACAGGACCGATTGGCGTACCCCGCTATCAACTTGCCCCAAGCCATGAAGACAGTAGCAGCGGTAGCAATGATCCAATCGGGGATCTGGAAGCTCAAGTTGAACAGCTTCGATCAGAACTCCGTCATAGGAGCGATATATGGGTCGCGAATGGTGAAATAATAAACGAATTGAGAACAGCCATCTGCCACCTGCAAGACCAATTAGCTGAACGGGATCTAGCGCTCGACTGGGCTGTTAACTCTCGTTCACTTGCTTGGGCCAAGGAAGCTAGAGCTCGAGCCCGCGTGGAGGAGCTTAGCTCAGCCGTGGATAACTTGCAGGTTTATTGTAATACACTACATGAGTAAGTTCATGTATTGTATTCACAACTGCACCCTAACATCCCTGCGGATCCTATCGGGATGGAAGCCAGACCTTCTGGAGTAGCGGGAGAAGCACTTGGTGGTGAATTGGACCTTTTCAGGCCTCCTCCCTCTATGAACCTGGTCGATGAGTGGTCTCCTACACCCGACAGCGAGGCTACCAAAAGTGACAAGAAGCTAGAGTAGTGTAGTATAGATGTAGTAATAATGTGTAATAGGTAATGTAATCCTGTTGTAAACTTGAGTCTGTAACATTACCCTTTTTAGTAATGTAAAATGGGTGGTTTGCTTTGGCATATTATATTTCTCCGAATGTTCTTTGCCTCAGATGCCATCCCAGACTCGCGCACAGGATGGGGCAGGAACCTCCCGTGGGAGGGAAGCAACCCCTAATCCACCCCCAGTACCTCCAACATTAGCTGAGGCCATTGCTGCCTTAGTTAATGCCACAGCTGACAACACCCGCTTTCTGCGGGTAATGGCGGGACAACAGATGCAGCAGCAAGGTGGGCGGGCGTATCCGCAAGGACCCCGCGAAACGTAATATCTAGATTTCTCAGAGACACGTCCCCCATTATTTGTCAAGGCGGAAGATCCTCTGGAAGCGGATGAGTGGATCCGCGTCATCAAGCAAAAGTTCGGGCTTCTCCGATGTACAGAGACTCAAAAGCCCTTATTTGCGGCACAACAGTTGTGAGGCCCTGCCAGCACATGGTGGGGAAATTATGTTGCCGTTCAGTCGGCCGACCATCAAATTACATGGGACGAGTTCAAATTGGCTTTTCGGGAGTACTATATACCTGAAGGGGTGCTCCATATGAAGCAGGAGAAGTTTATGAAGCTCAAACGGGGTGGGGATATTGTCACTCAGTACCTCAACAAAATCAACCACTTGTCCCAATATGCTATCGATCAAGTCAACATGGATTTAAAGAAGAGAAATTGCTTCATGAGAGGCCTTAATGATCCAATGCAACGAAATATGGCCACTTGCGTTGATCTTTCTTATGGAAGGGCTGTCAGCATGTAACACTCAAAATTGTTTACAAGGAATAAATAGTGAATTCCCTACTGTATGTGCCTTAATTGCATCATGAAAAGAGCATGCATATAATTAAGAGTGAGACAAATGATTCAAAAATAAAATAAAGTACATCTTGTTGGAGTTTTATGTTTGTGCATTAAATAAAAATAATAACAATATAAAAATGACTAGAAATTGGATTAAACCCTAAGTTGAAAAAATAGGGTTTTCTAAAATGAGAAGAAGAGGAATGATACAAAAATATAAATAATGTTATTATACTTTTAAAATTGGTAATTTTTCATTTCACAATATGATTTGAGAATAAATTTGCACAAGGTTTGAAACTAAATTCGAATTCAAATTGATTTTTAGAAATAAAGAAAAGAAAATGGGAGATGAAAAGAAAAGGAAAAGCAAAATCCCACTGTTGGGCCCAAAACCCTCAATTCGGCCCACCATCTCTTTTGATCCGCGCAGCCCACCACTCACTCTCGTCGCCGACATGGTGGGCCCACAGGGCAGTCGCGCCAGCGCACACAGCATTTCCCCTTTCACTACGTCGCAGGGCCCACTGGTCAGCCTCTTCGCTCCTACCACTCCGTCGCTCGCTTACGTATGGGTCCAGCTCGTCAGTTCCTTGGCGCGCGCCAGGAAATGTTTGTCTCGCCGACTTGTGGGACCCTCGCGTCAGTTTCGCCTTCATCCTAACGGACTGGCGCGGGTCTTACGCGGATGGCGCCGGAGGAATCGGCGGCGCTGTTCTGACCGGCACGGCCCTCGGTGCATATATACCGAGGCGCTCTGTCCATCCGAGCCGTTAGAAATCGCTACCCACGACCTAGTTTTCCCTGTGCGTTGTGTTTCCCATTGCCGCCGCCGACACACGATAGAACAGGGTGCCGCCGCCGCCAAAACCTCGCACCATATCGCCGCTCCCCGTGTTTTGTGCCCGGAGGAACTCGTGGATTCGTGCGCAACCTCATCACCGACTAATTTGGACTTGTGGTTGGCTCGCGCCACCTCGATTGCTCACCGGTGTGCCAGCTCCACCTCGGATCCGCTTAGCACCGACGACTGGCCGCAACACGGTCCCAATTGCCGGTAACAACTTCCCCTATGTCTCACCGTAGCTCTGCATTCGTATAGTTTACATACAATCGAACTCTGGGGCCCTGAATTGCCGTATCGGGTTACTCCGGCGAGGAGCGCCGCCGTAGCGCGTGCGGCAACCTCGCTGCCGTGGCGTGTGGTTGGGAATGAGAGCCTAGTCGTCGATTGAGCAATCAAGGGTGCAGGTTAGATCGGGGGGGGGGGGGGGGCGGATCAGGCCAGGGTAAATGCGGATCGTCCGATCGCGATCGGGCGAGTCGGGGCGATCGCAGGGGATTTTAAATCCAAACCGTAGATTTGTAATCGAGCGGTGCCTACTGGATACCGATTCGTTTCGAAGCCAGTCTAATCGTAGCCGTAGAACTTTAATCCAACGACCGGGATTGGCCCGTACCCCTTCGCGGGTACGTTTTACAAAAGAAACCCCGCCAAACTTTGAAACCAACCCGCCGTCCAGTGGAACTATTCCCTGAGTCTGGGTTATCTTGCGCAGAGACCCTTGAAGTTATCAGGAATCGAGGCCCAGTCCTGAGATGATTAAAAACAGAGAATTATAGAAATTCGTTTTTAATAAAAAAACAAATATAGAAACTTGTTTAATTCATAGAAAATGCATATGAACTCCAAATTGATCCATTCCAGTTCTAAAATTTTTATAATATTATTGTATAACCATTAGTGTCTCTGTTTTGACATGAAAGCAGTAAGAAAATTAATTTATCATTTAATCCTATTTCAAGCACATTAAACCTTAGGAAATTCATAACTTAAATTCTATAACTTCAAATTTAGTGATTCCAGTTCCTATGATCTCATTTTATTGTGTAGATTTTTACTGTATAGTTTATTTACATGTTTGGTGTGATGTTGATTTTGACTATACTATGTATGTATTGTGTTGATGCGAGTAGACGAGTAAGCCACTGTGGAAACTGAGGTTCAACAAGTAGAGATAGCTGAGCAGGAGCTCATTGAAGGCAAGTTGTGCCCTTGATCACTTACTTTTTCCCAGCCATGTTCTTGTTAATTATAATGATCTGCATAGGTTAATTTTGATGGGACCCAATAGGTTACCCCAGTTTTGGCTATCTTTATACCTTGTTTTGCCACTGAATATTTTTGGGTAGTACTTGCTATCGCTTATTGTGGTTTTGGGTATGAAGATACACTATTAATTACTACACTTTTATTATCTTTTTATTATTAATGTTCATGTTAAGATCATTATGTTAATGGGAACATGGAGCGACCACCCGGGAAAACAGTGCTACCACAAGGGTATAATGGGACGCCCTTGGCTGATTAACTAGGAAAGCTAGTGGAGGTCTTCCTTACCCGAAAGGGGCAAGGGCAGTAGGGGAGTGGTCAGTGTAGGGAGGTCCTTGGGTTGATTTTGCTGCGATGGCGGTCAGGCAAGAACCCTGCACTGGAGCTTCCTATAAACTGTGGCGGGATTTCTGAAGCTAGTGGAACTTTGTAAAGGCCTCGTAGTGTTATCCTGCCTCGCCTCCTCGGTAGAGGTGTATGGGATTGGCCATCTATTGGCAGATGGGTAACATGACTTGTGGGTAAAGATGCGCAACCTCTGCAGAGTGTAAAACTGGTATACTAGCCGTGCTCACGGTCATGAGCGGCTCGGACCCTCACATGATTAATTTATGGAACTTAAACTTAATCTGTCATTTCATTGCATTTGGGATTATTTTATTATTACTTTTACTTATTATTTCTAAGGGTTTGGTATTTACTTACAATTAGTAATTGCTAATAAAATTTTGACCAACTTATAAAAGCAATGCTCAGCCTCAGCCTCTATTTCATTGATCAGCCTTACACTTCATGAACTCCCACCTTTGGTGAGTTCATGCCACATTATTCCCTACAACTTGTTGAGCGATGAACGTATGTGAGCTCACTCTTGCTGTCTCACACCCCCCCACAGGAGAAGAACAGGTGGTTCAGGAGGAGCCACAAGGCGAGGAGTATGATCTGATCTAGGTGGCGTTTCTCAGTTGACATTGGCGCCAACGATCCTTAGTTCGTTTTATATTTATCCTTTTATTTTGTTATAAGTCTTCCGCTATGTAATAAGTACTCTGATGTTATTATGACATTTATCTCTATACACTCTGTTATTGTATATGTTGTCTTCTTGGCGCATGTATGAGATGCACCTGGCTTTGTCCCTTAAAGCCGGGTGTGACACAGCACGGCGCTGGCAGTTGAAGCAAAATATGCAGGCTCAGGAAAATCAAAGGGCAATGGAGGCGACAGGCCCAATCAGGGGCCTGAGAAAAGACAAAGGTTGGTAATCCGACCTTTTAATCAGAATCATTCTTCATCACGTCCACCCTCCTACCGTTTCAAACAACCAGTTTTTATCCGTCCTACCACTACTCCCACCGCAACAAATCAGCCAGATGCCCCTGGTACTCGTTTCCCCGCTCTCCCAAGCTCTTCAACAGGCTGCTTTAATTGTGGAAAGTCCGAACATTTTATCAAGGACTGTCCATACCCGAAGCAGAATCGATCAAATAATCAGTAGAGTTCTGGGAGTTCCGCTCAAGGCAAGGGAAATACGACAAACAATACCGCAGGCAAAAATATGAAGAAGACGAGGCGGATTTATTATACTCAAGTGGCCACAACACCGGAAGGCGAACTGGTTATGATGGGTACGTTTCTCGTGGCCAATCACCCTACCATTATTCTTTTTGATTCTAGCGCTTCACATACATTCATAAGCAAGAAGTTTGTGGAGCAACATTGCATTCCATACAATGAATCAAGGGAAGGGTTTGTAATTCATTCGCCTGGGGGACAAATATTTACTAAAGAGGTGGCTTACCATGTGCCCGTAACATTGGCTGAACGGGACTTTCCTACAAACATGATTGTTCTACAAGGCCAAGATATAGATGTAATTTTGGGCATGAATTGGTTAGCCTAGCATAAAGCAATCCTCAACACCGATCTAAGAACCATCAGATTGAGTTATGGCCAAGAAGAGGTTCTTTTGTCCATCCCCGTAGCTATTCCAGCTAAACCATATGGCAGAGTATATGAAGCCATCATACCGGAGATCCAAGATATTCCGGTAGTATGTGAATTCCCGGACGTCTTCTCGGAAGATCTGCCTGGATTGCCTCTAGAAAGAGATGTAGAATTTGTGATTGAGTTGAAGCCCGGTATAGCTCCTATTTCTAGAAGGTCGTACCGAATGCCTCCAAATGAACTGGCAGAACTCAAGACCCAATAACAAGATCTACTTGAAAAAGGATTTATTCGACCAAGTTCATCACCTTGGGGTTGTCCAGCCATCTTTGTCAAGAAGAAGGACCAAACATTACGAATGTGCGTGGATTATAGACCCCTTAATGAGGTCACCATCAAGAATAAGTACCCTTGTCGGGTACCATAATTAGGGGTCCCCCCAATGCTCCTTAATCCGGCTGGAAAGCATCTTCAGAACAAACCATACACGGCTGATAAAGCGCGGCTCAAGTCAAGGCCACGCCTACCAAGGGATGCGACCTCACCCGAGCCCAGCCTCGGGCGGGAATAGTAGTCCCGGACGGATTCACGCCTCGCCCGAGGGTCCCCTCAGGCGATGAGCGCACCCTCGGCTCGCCTGAAGCCTAGCTTGGGCAGATTTTGTCGTGCAGCGACCTTGGCCAAATCGCCTTACCAGCCGACCGTATCGCGTGCGCATTTAATGCGGGGATCGCCTGACACCTTATCCTAACACATGTGCTTCAGTCGGCAAGGTCGAAGTGACCGCAGTCACTTTGCCCCTTTACTGACCGATCTGACAGGAAAACAGCGTCGTTCGCCCCGCTCCGGCTACCGTGCCAACCACCAGGATAAAACTGAGTCACGATCTCCCACGAGTTCGGCCTCGGGCACAACAAGGAGCTCCGCCTCGCCCGACCTCAGGCCTCGGCCTCAGCCTCAGCCTCGGAAGAAGATCTCCGCCTCGTCCGACCCCAGGCCTCGGCCTCAGCCTCGGCCTCGGGAGGAGTCACAACCTCGGCCGAGCCCAGCCTCGGCCTCTAGAGAAGTCTCCGCCTCGCCCGACTTGGGCCTCGGACCGACTACGCTACAGGGGATACATCATTACCCTACTCCTAGCTAGCTGCCTCAGGCTACAAAGGAACAAGACCGGTGTCCCATCTAAGGTCACTCCGGTAACAGGTAATGATGGTTCCCCGCGTGTGCCCATGACGTTTGTTGCTCTCAAACCCCCTACGGAAGCAAGACAACGTCAGCAGCATCCACGGCGCGCCGACAGCTATGCTTCTACATGGCTCAAGGCACTTCTCCGATGGCCACGTTAGCTTGGGTACAGGGCTCAAGGCGCTTCTCCGCCAGCCACGATAGCACATAGCTACACCCCCTTGTACAGCTGGGCATCTCCTTGTATCTATAAAAGGGGATGTCCAGGGCCTTCCTAAGGCACGTCGCGGACACACGTTCACGTCGCGGACACACGTTGCAACACTGACAACGTTGGACGTCGAGGACAGGCAAGGCAGACGAGACAGGCGGAACGCAGAGACTCTCTCTCTCTCACTCTCTCTCGCCCTCGCTCCCTCGCGCGACGCTTGTAACCCCTACTACAAGCACCCCGGTGCGAGATAACATAAGTCACGTTTCCCTCTTGTGTTCCATCTTGCATCAACCCATCTGGGCAGGGACACGCAACAACAAATTTACTGGTCGGTTGATGGTCCTCGCGGGTCCGAAATGCCGACAGTTGGCCCGCTAGATAGGGGGTTTGAGAGCAACCGACGTCATGGGCGCACAGGGGGAACCATCATTACCTGTTACCGGAGTGACCTTAGATGGGACACCGGTCTTTGTAACACCCCACTGGGTCACACACAATGGTTAATACCACAAACCCCACCCACCAAACTTACTCACACAAGAGAAGTAATAAAGAAAGAATATATATAGCAAAAATCCGGCAACACCTCCTTTGAAAACTAGCATAACAAGGAGGGGAAACATGAAGCTCATACAAGATATAAAGACATATAATTCACATAGTAGAAACTGAAATGCAAAAGTGGTAAAACTTAATTATGACCCAACTGAAGCAAAACAAATGGGATAAGAAACTCAGCCCACCCCAAAATAAACGCTCAACCAAGAACAAAGCGATTCACTAGACTTGTCCAACTCTGATTAACAACATTATTAAATGGTGGTTCGTTTATTAAAGGTGTAGTGGCCGTGCTGCTACATCCCTCTATTCCCAAAGCAGAAATTAGGCGCCTGCATCAAACAATGCAAGATGTGAGATAATACATCTCAGCAAGTAAACATAATGACAACAAATAGGACATTGTAAATCAACTGTGCTTACACAACCACGTGTTCAGAACTTCTTTCTTTTCTTTTGAACAGTAAATTGCAGCAAGTAAACAAGTAACTAAAAACTCAACGCCAAGTAGAATCACCATGCACAAGTCCAAATTATCCACATCCACATAATAGATTCAACACCTCTCCCATGAATGCACATGGCTAAAAATGCAATAATGACTTCTGCCTCCATATCTCTAAGGATATGAAGCTGCACCATACCCCTTCTCGGGCAACTTATGATGCTCAATGTACCGGTACGGTCGGACCATAAGATCGCGATGAAACTTCAATGCAATGGATGATGAGTGCATTATGCATGACAACATCATGAGTTCTTCCCAAATAAAAATGTGCTAGAAATTTACTTCCACCCATTCCACATAATAACCACTTGAGTAACATAATCAAACCTCAAACTCAACATATGAAATCCATGAAACATGAACATTTTCAAATGATGGTACTCAAAAGAAAATATGAATTTGAACATAATAGCACAACATAAACAAGTATAAGACATCCTCATCTGACAGACGGAATAACCATCACAGTTTTACTTGACTTCACCGGAAGTTTGGGCAAATCCCTAAGAACGATCTGGGAGTCCACCACCTGTTTTTGACACCCAACTTAGTGCACCAAATTGACATAAAAAAACTCAAAACAACGCCGCACCTACGCGCAATCTCAAACCCCGCCGCGGGTAACAATTCTCCCCACACCAACCAAACTGCAGCGGCGCTGCTTAACAATTCCATAACTTTAAAATTAAGACAGCAGTGGTGTCAAACGAAAACTCCAGAGGCAACTACATAAAATTCCCCACAAGTTTTGTATACAATTTATGATTAAATTCTAAAATCTAATTACCCCTAAACGGTCCACAAAATAAACCCTGCAATCTGTTTTTTTTCTGTTTTGGGCAGCGACATACTCGGATTCAAACAGCGATAACTTTTAAAATATAATTCCGAATCAAGCGCATAAGTTCCTGTTGGAAAGATAAGAAAGAGCCCTTCATGATTCTTATACTGATTAACCCTAATTACTCCCGAAAAATCCCCAGAAACTGCTAATACTGCTGCTGTTCATCCCCCTGAAAATCTGTTTTTTTGGACAGCCACATACCCGGATTCAAACGGTGATAACTTTCAATTTATAACTCCAAATTGAGCGCATAAATACTCATTGGAAAGGTAAGACAAAGTTATACATGATCCCCAAACTGATTTCCCTTAATTTCTCACGAAAAAACACAGAAACTGCTAGAACTACTGCTGTTCATCCACCACCTAAAATTCTGGACAGCCCCCTCTACCCAATCGCAAACGCAACCTCTAATCAATTAAATTGCAGCGCAAATGAACAAGGGATGAACACAAAAATCACCTTGGATTCTCCCCCTTTCCTTCCTCCCTTCTTCCCTCCACCAAAACGATTGAAGACTCGTACCACGTGACGATGATCCGAGCGGCAAGGATTGGCACCTTGGGAGGAGGGGATTGGGGGGGGGCTAGGGTTTGGTGGCTGCAAGAATTGAGAGAGGAGGAGATGGGCAGGGGGGCGGCGGCCAAGGTGTGGGAGAAGTGGGGGGGGGGGGGCGGCTGCACAAGTGGGGAGGGGGTTAGGAGGGAGGCGGCTAGGGTTTGGGAGGATTAATGGGCCGAAACACCAATTGCGGCCCAACTAACCCACGCGACAGTCCTGACCGCAACGCAAGCGTCAAACCAAATAAATTCTACTGCCCTAGTTGTGAATGTTTTCCACAAAATTCCAAATCCCCAAAACAACAACCGGATGAGGAAAAAAACAAAAAAGAACAACCCCCAACTTCTCTTCTTTGCAACCCGGGTATCACACTCTACCCCTCTTAAAAAGAATTCGAGCTCAAATTCTGACGCTTCTATCGGAATGACAAAAGAAAAGATTAATGAATCAACAACGCTTACCCATAACGAAAAGTTCTGGGTACTTCTGCCGCATCAGCTCCTCAAGTTCCCACGTAGCCTCGCGTTCAGACTGATTAGTCCATAAGACCTTGACATACTTAATTGATCTCTTCCTCAGCACACGCTCCGAGAATTCCAATATACGCACCGGACGACACTCCAGAGTCAGATCCTGCTGCACCGCAATTGGTTCCATCTCAATCTGATGGTCCGGATCCCGCAAGAACTTCCTCAACATAGAGACATGAAAAACCGGGTGTACCCCTGCCATGGAATCCGGCAGTAGCAAACGATAAGCCAGGCTACCCACTCGGGCCAAGATAGTGAACGGTCCAATGTATCTCGGGCTGAGCTTCCCAGAGACACCGAACCGAACAACTCCCTTAGTGGGTGATACCCTGAGAAGGACTTGGTCACCCACAGCAAATTCCAGATCCCGCCTCCTCACATCAGCATAACTCTTCTGACGACTCTGAGCTGCCAAAATATTCTGACGAATTTCCCGAACCTTTTCAGAAGTTTGCTGAACCCAATCAGGACCAACCAGGGATCTCTCTCCCAAAGTCTCCCAGCACAGAGGAGAGATACACCGCCTGCCATACAAAGCCTCAAATGGTGTCATCTTGATGCTAGCCTGGTAGCTGTTGTTATAAGCAAACTCTGCCAGTGCAAGATGATCCTCCCAGCTACCCTTCCATGACAGAACACAAGCACGCAACATATCTTCCAAGGTTTGGATTGTTCGCTCTGACTGACCATTCGTCTGAGGGTGAAAAGCGACACTAAGCGAAAGCTTGGTGCCCAAAGCACTATGGAGACTCTCCCATAATTTGGATACAAATTTGGAGTCTCGATCAGAAACAATAGACTTAGGTACCCCATGAAGCCTGACTACTTCCTTCATATACAAGGGAACCGAATCTGAAGCTGAATTTGTGGTCTTCATGGGAATAAAATGCGCAGACTTAGTCAAGCGATCCACTACCACCCAAATAGCATCCTTGCCACGAGGGGAACGAGGAGACCCACCACAAAATCCATGGTGATATGCTCCCATTTCCACTCTGGAATTTCTAATGGCTTCAGCAAACCTGCAGGCCGCTTATGTTCGGCCTTCACGCGCTGACACACTTCACAGGCGGCCACATACTTAGAAATGTCAACCTTCATCCGCTTTCACCAGAAGTTTTGCTTGAAATCTCGGTACATTTTGGTTTCGCCAGGATGGACGGTGTAAGGCGTTTTGTGAGCTTCTCGCAGGATATCCAGCTTCACCTCTGATTTCTGAGGCACACAAAGACGGCCCCTGAAACGAACCAAATCATTCTCATCAATGGTGAACTCCCGCGGTTTACCATCACCAACCCTCTTTCGAGCTTCCAGCAAAAGACGATCCTGCTGCTGAGCCGCACGCACCCTCTCCATGAGAGAGGATTGAATAAGCATCTGAGTCTCCTTGCTAGCGGTGCCGACATAACACAAAGCGATCCCCAAACGGTCCAGATCAGCGATCAATGGCAAGGCCACATTTGGAACCCCGGACCTGCTAAGGGCATCCGCCACCACATTAGCCTTCCCTGGGTGATAATGAATGGACAAATCATAATCTTTAATCAATTCTAGCCACCGACGCTGCCGCAAATTCAGCTCCTTCTGAGTAAAAATATACTTGAGACTTTTGTGATCGGTGAAAATGTCACAAGCCTCGCCATAAAGGTAATGCCTCCACGACTTTAGAGCAAAAACCACCGCGGCCAATTCCAGATCATGAGTTGGATAATTCCCCTCATGCTTCCTCAACTGCCTTGAGCCATAAGCAATCACTCTGCCTTCCTGCATCAGCACACAGCCAAGACCAATACGCGAAGCATCCGTAAAAACTGTGAAACGCTTACCGCTCTCAGGCAAAGCTAGGATAGGGGCGTCCACCAACTTGCTCTTCAATGACTGATAACTGACTTCACAATCGCCGGACCAGACGAAGGGAACACCCTTCTCCAGGAGCCTAGTCAAAGGCTTAGCAATGCTGGAAAAATTTGGTACGAAGCACCGATAATACCCAGCAAGCCCCAAGAAACTTCGGATTTCAGAGACACTAGAGGGTCTCTTCCACTCCACCACAGCCGCAACATTTTTGGGATCAACTGCAATACCCTGCTGATTAATCACGTGCCCCAGGAAAGCCACCTCGGATAGCCAAAAAGCACACTTCTTCAACTTGCCATAGAATTGATTCTTCCTTAGGGCACCCAGAACGAGACGGAGATGCTGCTCATGCTCGGCCTCGGTCTTTGAATATATCAGAATATCATCCAGGAACACGACCACAAAGTCGTCCAGGAATTCATGCAACATCCTATTCATTGCTTCCATAAAGGCAGCAGGGGCATTAGTTAAGCCAAAAGACATGACTATGAACTCATAATGCCCATACCTGGTGCAGAAGGCGGTCTTCTCAATATCCTCCTCACAAATCCTCAATTGATGATAACCAGAGTTCAAATCAATTTTGGAGAACACCTGGGCACCCCTCAACTGCTCAAAGAGGACCTCAATTCGGGGAAGCGGATATTTATTCTTGATTGTCACTTGATTCAAAGCGCGATAATCCACACACAGCCTCTTGCTTTTATCCTTCTTCTCAACAAACAATACCGGGGAAGCCCATGGAGACCTGCTAGGCCTAATGAAGCCCTTAGCCAGCAGATCATCCAATTGCCGCTTTAATTCAATCTGCTCCTTTGGGGCCATTCGATACGGGGCCTTATGAATAGGCTGCGTACCCGAGATCAGCTTAATCTCAAAAGCTGCATCGCGCTCCGAAGGAATGCCTAGAAGCTCCGCCGGAAACACGTCAGCAAAGTCACACACCACCCGGATGTCCTGCACCCGCAAGGCAGCCTCACCCTCCACCACCATGGAGAAAAAGATCCCTGACTTCCTTGACCGGCGATCAGGAAGCAATTGCGCCAACAAGGATAGAGAGAACTTCGGGGAACTCCCCAAGAACACCACCTCCTTACCCAACGGCGCCTGCAATAACACTGTCTTCCAGAAGCAGGATATAACCGCGCGATACTGGGATAACCAGTCCATACCCAAGATAACATCGAATGCCCCTAAGGAAATCACCACCAGATTGGCCGAAAAGACCTCATCAGCAAGAATGACAGAACATCCCTGACAAACTGAGCAGCTACTAATGGAGCCATTAGCAGATCTAACCAAAATTGGGTGACCCAGCCTCTGCACCGAAAGACCAGCCCGCGACACAAAATCCTCTGAAACAAACGAGTAGCTAGCGCTAGAGTAAAAAAGAGCATGGGCTGCAAATGAATCAACTGAAATCGTACCTGTCACCACGTCTCCTTGCTCCCTGCCATCCGTAGCGGGTAGCACATAAGCTCCAGAAATACCCGCAGAAGAGGAAGCTCCCGGAGTGAAATTAACAGAAGAACCCCACTGAGCCACCGGAGGAGGCTGGCGCGGAGCTCCAAACTGAGTTAGCACAGGGGTAGACGGTGCAGGAGTAGGCGCGACCTGATACTGACGGAAACCCTGCATCGGCACGAACTGAGAAGTCCCAGGCACATAAAGCTGTTGTGGAGGAAGAGGAACTGAAAACTGCTGCTCAGCACTTGACATCATGTTGATAGTGCCCTGAGAAGAGGAGGAAGTCACCGGCTCCCATCTGAGCTTCCCATTGGGATTCCTCCTACACACCACATCCTTGTGGTCCTGACTGCAGATAGAACACCTGCCACTCCACTGGCACTCTGCACGGCGATGCGCATCTCCACAGCGGAAACACACCAGCCCCAGCCCGGGCTTAGGAATGGCCCGAAACCTCTGAGTACTTCCTCCTGAAGTACCCGCATCAGAAGATTTGCCACGGTAAGGATGGTGGCGCTGATGCTGAGACTTGCCCTTCTTGTGAGCTGGACCTCCAGTGTTGCCCCTCCTCGTGTCCTAGCTACGAGGCTGATCAACACCCGAAGACTTCTTCGACTCCATGGTATACTGGTGTTGCATTTCCATACCCAGTGCCTGCTCCACCGTGGTACGGAAGTCCACCAACAGAAAGGCCCCCAGTGCATGCTTGATAGAAGGCTTCAGACCCTGACGGAATTGGCTCGCCTTCTCCATCTCATTATAAGCCACATGAGGGACAAAGCGGACCATCTTGTTGAAGCCCACCTCATACTCTGTGACAGACTTCTTCTCCTGCTTGTAGGACTGCAAGTCAATCTTCATCTTCTCCAGAAAGGTGACCGGGTAGAATCTCCTTTCGAACTGCCTGATGAAAACATCCCATGATAGGACTCCTGGTGAGGAGTGCGCTGCCTGCACGCCTCTCCACCAAATTTGTGCCTCTCCCTTCAGCAGCTGAGTGCCAAAGCGAACCCGATCTCCATATGCAATATCGAAGACATTCATCTTATCCTCCACATAAGTCAACCAATCTGTTGCCTCGACCGGAGTACCACTGCCATCAAAAGAATCCAACTTCATGCCCATCCACTGCATCAGAGAAAGACCACTGACTAGAAGGGGCACCTCGGCCCCGCCACCTGGAACAGCACCCTCAGGGACAGCGCCCCCGGGCACTTCTCCACCTCCAGCACCCTGAGCAGCACTCGTAGGGGCAACAGGAATGGCTTGCCTTAGAAGGGCCAACTCCTGCTGCATGGCCTGCATTGCGGCTAACATTGCCGCCGGACTCATCGAGTCCCCACTAGGAGCTTGCGGACTACCCCGAGCCCTACGAGGCGGCATAGCTGCAGCCACAGGGATGAGAATAATAAGTAAATGAGATAGGCATAGCATCTCTTCAGATAATGTCAAAGCTAGCACAGACCATAACATAATCATATCAATAGCAAGACAGAAATCCCATCCTACATGTGCAGTGTGTCAATTTATTACTACTCCACTTGCTAGGACCTACAACCTGCCTCTGATACCAACTGTAACACCCCACTGGTCACACACAATGGTTAATACCACAAACCCCACCCACCAAACTTACTCACACAAGAGAAGTAATAAAGAAAGAATATATATAGCAAAAATCCGGCAGCACCTCCTTTGAAAACTAGCATAACAAGGAGGGGAAACATGAAGCTCATACAAGATATAAAGACATATAATTCACATAGTAGAAACTGAAATGCAAAAGTGGTAAAACTTAATTATGACCCAACTGAAGCAAAACAAATGGGATAAGAAACTCAGCCCACCCCAAAATAAACGCTCAACCAAGAACAAAGCGATTCACTAGACTTGTCCAACTCTGATTAACAACATTATTAAATGGTGGTTCCTTTATTAAAGGTGTAGTGGCCGTGCTGCTACATCCCTCTATTCCCAAAGCAGAAATTAGGCGCCTGCATCAAACAATGCAAGATGTGAGATAACACATCTCAGCAAGTAAACATAACGACAAGAAATAGGACATTGTAAATCAACTGTGCTTACACAACCACGTGTTCAAAACTTCTTTCTTTTCTTTTGAACAGTAAATTGCAGCAAGTAAAAAAGTAACTAAAAACTCAACGCCAAGTAGAATCACTAGGCACAAGTCCAAATTATCCACATCTACATAATAGATTCAACACCTCTCCCATGAATGCACATGGCTAAAAATGCAATAATGACTTCTGCCTCCATATCTCTAAGGATATGAAGCTGCACCATACCCCTTCTCGGGCAACATATGATGCTCAATGTACCGGTACGGTCGGACCATAAGATCGCGACGAAACTTCAATGCAATGGATGATGAGTGCATTATGCATGACAACATCATGTGTTCTTCCCAAATAAAAATGTGCTAGACATTTACTTCCACCCATTCCACATAATAACCACTTGAGTAACATAATCAAACCTCAAACTCAACATATGAAATCCATGAAACACGAACATTTTCAAATGATGGTACTCAAAAGAAAATATGAATTTGAACATAATAGCACAACATAAACAAGTATAAGACATCCTCATCTGACAGACGGAATAACCATCACAGTTTTACTTGCCTTCACCGGAAGTTTGGGCAAATCCCTAAGAACGATCTAGGAGTCCACCACCTGTTTTTGACACCCAACTTAGTGCACCAAATTCACATAAAAAAACTCAAAACAACGCCGCACCTACGCGCAATCTCAAACCCCGCCGCGGGTAACAATTCTTCCCACACCAACCAAACTGCAGCGGCGCTGCTTAACAATTCCATAACTTTAAAATTAAGACAGCAGTGGTGTCAAACAAAAACTCCAGAGGCAACTACACAAAATTCCCCACAAGTTTTGTATACAATTTATGATTAAATTCTAACATCTAATTACCCCTAAACGGTCCACAAAATAAACCCTGTAATCTGTTTTTTTCTGTTTTGGGCAGCGACATACTCGGATTCAAACAGCGATAACTTTTAAAATATAATTCCGAATCAAGCGCATAAGTACTTGTTGGAAAGATAAGAAAGAGCCCTTCATGATTCTTATACTGATTAACCCTAATTACTCCCGAAAAATACCCAGAAACTGCTAATACTGATGTTGTTCATCCCCCTGAAAATCTGTTTTTTTGGACAGCCACATACCCGGATTCAAACGGTGATAACTTTCAATTTATAACTCCAAATTGAGCGCATAAATACTCGTTGGAAAGGTAAGACAAAGTTCTACATGATCCCCAAACTGATTTCCCTTAATTTCTCACGAAAAAAACACAGAAACTGCTAGAACTACTGCTGTTCATCCACCACCTAAAATTCTGGACAGCCCCCTCTACCCAATCGCAAACGCAACCTCTAATCAATTAAGTTGCAGCGCAAATGAACAAGGGATGAACACAAAAATCACCTTGGATTCTCCCCCTTTCCTTCCTCCCTTCTCCCCTCCACCAAAACGATTAAAGACTCGCACCACGTGACGATGATCCGAGCGGCAAGGATTGGCACCTTGGGATGAGGGGATTGGGGGGGGGGGCTAGGGTTTGGTGGCTGCAAGAATTGAGAGAGGAGGAGATGGGCAGGGGGGCGGCGGCCAAGGTGTGGGAGAAGTGGGGGGCAGCTGCACAAGGGGGGAGGGGGTTAGGAGGGAGGCGGCTAGGGTTTGGGAGGATTAATGGGCTGAAACACCAATTGCGGCCCAACTAACCCATGCAACAGCTCCCGACCGCAACGCAAGCGTCAAACCAAATAAATTCTACTGCCCTAGTTGTGAATGTTTTCCACAAAATTCCAAATCCCCAAAACAACAACCGGATGAGGAAAAAAAACAAAAAAGAACAACCCCCAACTTCTCTTCTTTGCATCCCGGGTATCACAGTCTTGTTCCTTCGTAGCCTGAGGAAGGCCCTGGACATCCCCTTTTATAGATACAAGGAGATGCCCAGCTGTACAAGGGGGTGTAGCTATGTGCTATCGTGGCTGGCGGAGAAGCGCCTTGAGCCCTGTACCCAAGCTAACGTGGCCGTCGGAGAAGTGCCTTGAGCCCTGTAGAAGCATAGCTGTCGACGCGGCGTGGATCCTGCTGACGTTGTCTTGCTTCCGTAGGGGGTTTGAGAGCAACAAACGTCATGGGCACACGCGGGGAACCATCATTACCTGTTACCGGAGTGACCTTAGATGGGACACCGGTCTTGTTCCTTTGTAGCCTGAGGCAGCTAGCTAGGAGTAGGGTAATGATGTATCCCCTGTAGCGTAGTCGGTCCGAGGCCTAGGTCGGGCGAGGCGGAGACTTCTCCTGAGGCCGAGGCTGGGCTCGGGCGAGGTTGTGACTCCTCCCGAGGCCGAGGCTGAGGCCTGGGGTTAGGCGAGGCGGAGATCTTCTTCCGAGGCCGAGGCTGAGGCCGAGGCCTGAAGTCGGGCGAGGCGGAGCTCCTTATTGCGCCCGAGGCCGAACTCGTGGGAGATCGTGACTCAGTTTTATCCTGGTGGTTGGCACGGTAGCCGGAGCGGGGCGAACGACTCTGTTTTCCTGTCAGATCGGTTAGTAAAGGGCCAAAGTGACTGCGGTCACTTCGACCTTGCCGACTGAAGCACACGTGTCAGGATAAGGTGTCAGACGATCCCCGCATTAAATGCGCACGCGATACGGTCGACTGGTAAGGTGATTTGGCCAAGGTCGCTGCACGACAAAGTCTGCCCAAGCTAGGCTTCAGGCGAGCCGAGGGTGCGCTCATCGCCTGAGGGGACCCTCGGGCGAGGCGTGAATCCGTCTAGGACTACTGTTCCCGCCCGAGTCTGGGCTCGGGTGAGGTCGCGTACCTTGGTAGCTGTTGGTGCAGTGGTCGCTGGTGAGCCACCTGGAGTTTGTTATCCCGCAGGCCTTCCGGTGTGGAGGACCGACAGCTGCACCCTATCCAGGCAGCAGCAGTTCACCTTCCCCCGCATGGCTGGAGAACGCCTCCTCCGCAGAGCTGGAGGATGCCCTTCTCCCCCAAATGCTGGAGGAAGAAGCAGGTCGCCGGCCCACGCGGAGGCAGGCCCTAACTCGGTGCACCCCCCTCCCCAGCCTAGATGATGAACATCCTTGAAGTTGAGGGCGGGGCAGAGGCCATAGCCCGGCTTGCTTCTCCCCACCACAAGGCTGGTGATCATCCCTACGGATGACCATTGGTGAGGGACTGCAGCCGGGCTGCATGATGAAAATCCTTGAAGCCGAGCGGTGACTGAAGAGCGCCAACCCCCACGGGGTCGTGCTCCTCAAACAGCAGCAAAAAGAAGGCAACACAGGTGCACCCCATCTGGGGGCTCAGAAGGTGGAAGGGCACGATGAATGCGAGGATTGTGAAGGCATGGCTACTGCCCAGGGGATCGACCCCTTTTTAAAGGCAGAACTCTTCACTCGCACCCCCAAGCGTCATGGGCAAAGTCTCCACCGACGCGTTCCAGGGTTCTCACCCTCCGACGCGGGGCTGGGTCCCACACGTCATGCGGGCTGACCCGAAATGGAAGAAGCCAAATCGCCACACACGAAGCATGTAACCGACCCACGGTTATAAGCGTACCCCCATCCTCGCCGAAACCAGCGGTCGAAAAGGTGGACCGCCACGCGGGAAGCACGTAACCGCACCGCGGTTGTGCACCCTTTTCGGCCCCCGCCGCATTCGGCGGACCAGCATGGAGGCCCGGGCCCACATGTCATGTAACCGGCGCAACGGTTACTGCATGCAAGGAAACCACACCGCCACTCGCGCCAATGCCGCGTTTTCTCGACTGCGGAACCAGTACCGCGACTCGAGGCAGCTTTGCGCGTGACCCAACAGTGCCAATTGAGTGCAACGATCACGGGTCAGTCAGCCGCGTGGAGAGGCGCGACGGTCGATATGGCCAAAAGCGGACCTGCAGTAATTACAGCAGCAGACGGGCGGAAGCAGCGGTCCAATCACCTACAGGCTCGCATCCTCTCCTGAAATGGCAGGGGAGCCCCCTCCCACGGAGTAAAGACGACGCGCCGGTGTTCCGTTCCTCGAACGGCTCGCGCACACGCAACAGACGCCCCGCGAATCGCCCATCCTGTCGCATTAACTCCTTGGCAGGGCAAGCGACACCTCCGGCAGGAGAAGCGGGCGCCGTTTCGTCTCCGTCATGATGACCGCGTCAAAAAAGGTGCGCCACCTTATTTAAATTCATGTCCTTTTTCTTTCCCTCTCTCTCTCTCTTGCCACAGGGACCAGGAAAGGGGGTATTTCGAAATAGGATCCTTCCCAGCGAGGGAAACGGGCCCCGAGCCCTCCTACTGATCAGGGGTTCGAAGGTTGCGCCCTCCGGGGTTCGGCAACCGCCCCAGAGAACTCGGGCTCCATGCCCTCTACTGATCAGGGGTTCGAAGGCTGGCCCCTCGGAAGGGTTCGACAGCCGCCCCAGAGCACGCAGAGTCAGGGATGACCTTGGGTACGTCTGTTACATAGCCGAGGCTCAGGCTACGCTCCCGAGGTACCCTAGGAAATTTCTGAGACCAGCGAGAACGATTTTGTAACAGAATCCCACCGGAGGGAGGCATCGAGCCCTTGGACCCTATCGAATGGGTCCGGGTCCGGCAAATCACCTGCAGGTACTTTTAGAGCGCGCCTCTGGGCCACTAGCCGACCCTTATCAAACGGGGCTCGGGCGTCCACTCGGATCACCCGTTAGCAACTCACTGGAAACGCCATGTTTGGTGCCCCCCGAGGCTAACATGGTGCTATCCCCCCCTTCCTCCTTGCGGAAAGGCAATGAAGGGGCGTACAATAAAAGTCGAGACGGTCCTTGATCGTCCTCTTGCTCCGTGAAGAGGCTCGGGGGCTGCTCTCGCACCAGGCTACGACCGAAATGTTGACCACGTCAACAAACCAGCGTGAAAACTCGAAGCCTGACCGTGCACCTGGGCCACGGCCAGACCGCATGAGGGAACGACAATGTGGCAGAACCTCCCAAGTTGTTGGGCCCACATGCACCTGTCCTTGTCTCAAAGACCTCAGACAGCTATGCATGTGCACCAGATAACTTAACAGGATCCGTCTGATTGCCCAAGGACATCGGATAAACCACTTACAACCAGAACCGCGGGATTAAGTAACACAAATCACACACACAACATTTTTGCAGCGGAAATCTTATTACCAAATTTTACAGGTTACAAAAATTTTAAATTATTTTATCGAAGTGATTACAAAAGTATAAGTTTGAAATATATGCTAGCTCAAGTGATCATCCTCAATAAGAAGTATAGAAGAAGTACTTAAACTTATAAGAAGGCTGAGCCCACCAGCACTTAACACCATCAACAGCAGCACAAAATTAAAACCTGAAAAACAACAGGGAATAAAACCCTGAGTATGGAATTACTCAGCAAGTCTTACCCGACTAAAGAAAAGACTCTCAAGGGTATGCTGGATTTGGGAATCAAGGAGAGGCTTTAGCAAGAATCAACTTAGATACTTTTGCAGAAATAGCTTACTAAAGTGAGTCCTTACTTTCAATATTTTAACGCCAGATTAAATATTAATAGACTATGTTTGCATTTGGTCTAATTTCACCATCTCATCAATACAACATCTTTTTTATTCACGAGGTTCACATCCTGACTTAGGTTGTAGGTCAGTGACCAAGTCTTCATAACCGCGAAGGTACGGCGATACGAATTGATTATACTCAGCTGAGGATCTCCAATCACACGACATATGTAGCACTTAACCCTTGCATATGTCAACTCGCCACCAGGGTTCTTAAGACCAGATCAGGTTCACGCCAACTGAGAGCACAGATACACCACCATCCAACCTCTTGCCACGGAGGGTACACGCTACTCTCGCCACCGCTCCACGCCCATTCCGTTTTATCTTATTCTGGCCTTAGTCTGCCCGAGGCAAAGCTTACCCATGACGAGGCATGTGACCAGTTAAAGGGTCCTCGATCATCAAGCCTACATACACATCCAATCCTTAATCAACCTGGGTAGAACATCACCTGTTCCTAGCCCAAGTCCCGATTTAAGTACTTTCATCCTTAGGATTATTTGTTTTCCTTAGGACGAAAAGAGCATTATAGGGAACTTTGCAGTAAGATCCCACCACGCTCCCAATGAAAATATTCTTGCATGTAGAAGCCATCTTTCCTCAGGATAACCTCTGAGCTAGGCCTTATTGCGAAAGACAACTTCTACCCACAAGATCTAAGCAGAGCTAAGCATTTTTGTAAATCATATTTTGATACTTCACCAGAAGTATCTATAAAGGTATGGATATCAAGGAAGGCAATGCATCAAAGGGTTCCAAGCAACTCCTATAAACCTAATGCACATTTCACTAGACTTAAAGTGTGTAGAAATTATTTAAAAACACAAGGAAGGGGTTGCATGCACCGGGACTTGCCTGAGTAACACTAGGTTAGTGTTTGTTAGGCGATGTCCGCTTGACGAGTATCCCTCGACCGAGCACTTGATTGATTTAACCATCTTCAAGTTGGTCCATCAACTTCATCTTGCGATTTAGCCCGTGCTTGGGGTCGACTTGGCTTATCTTCTGCATCACGCGATTAATTAACGTACCTGAATGGGATGCATTATGCACATGAATGCATATCGACGGAAATATTACAAACCTAAATAGTGTTACACCGACAAGAAGTAAACACTTAGTGACGAAGCGTCGTACTATTTTATACGAAAACACTAGCTATCGACATATGACTAAGCGCAATAATTACGCTTCTCGAACCTAACGCAAACATCACAAACAACAAACTATACACATGAAATATAATTAGCCTACACAACTCACCAGCTAGTTAATTAAATGCTAACCTTATCTCTTGCTTTATAAATTATACTACATCTTTACAAGTGATTAAAATATTCCTTTACCACACAGACCTACTAATATTCTACTCGGTACATTAATTCAGCTAATTGACCGGAATAGCGAAATAACTCGCTATAACTGAACCTGGATCGATAATCGCAAGAACTGCGAAGTCGACGAGAGTTTTGTGACTTACACAATTTATCGAGCACCTTAATGTGCCTAGCACTAGCACATTAATTTATTCATCGATCAAACTATTCTGAATCTTTTCTTCATTTTTTTACAGAAAAACACAGATATTTTTGCGTCCGGATTTTTAGCAATGCCCATTGGGTCGATACACTATTCAACTACGTATTACATTTCCCGAATCTTGAAATGGAAATCCGAGGACTAACGACTTGATTTAGCGAATTCTCTAAACTCGGACAAAATCGTGCTGTTAATTCACTTTTGAAGAGTTAGACCAAAGCGAGAAGCAATGGACTGGATTAAACGGACTTCGGCTTCGGTATTTTTAATATGCGTGATTCGACTAATATTAGTCGGAACCATATCTGCTAATGCACACGCGATTTTGTCGTCAAAACAGCGTGCGGAAGAGTAAATTGAATCATATTTGAGCGCACGATTTCACTCAGACGACGCGCGATCCTAAATATTTTCCCCAAATAATTTTAGTCGTCGAGCACAAATTAATTTGCCCAGAATAAAAATCATCCGAGTGAGTCGGGCTTCCGAATTCGTGTTCGCGCAAGCGACGACTTTTAATTAATCATCGGACGCACTGATTTTCGGAACAACTATGTTCCGAACATCATGAAAATTTAGGAAGAGCCCGGATAGATAGAAATAAAAACGATGCCGCACTCGCGACAGATGAAACAGATGCGATATTAAAATCACGATAGGCGAAGACGTTTAAAATTTTGGCATCCGTTTCATCCACTGATATTACGTGCTTAAATCCAAACTCGTTGCCGAGCGGAATATAAACACCTGGGGTGTTACAGCCCTCCCCCTCAAAAGAATCTCGTCCTGAGATTCGGAGCGAAAGAGTTCTAAGGGTAGAGAAGCATGTAAACCATATCCATATCAGCGATAACCCTAAGACAGTCCGGAGCGAAGGCGAGTGCCTCAGGATGTCGTTTCTCTAGTGGACATAACATGTATCGCTACAAGCTAATTTAAAGATGTCCATCAATAGAGACAATGTCTGCCAGAGAAACACATAAGGTTTCAGGTGTGTAGTTTGCTTTTTCTGATGACACTGCACTATCTGAGTCTGTTAAGCAAGCGGTAAATACGCGATTTTACCCAAACAGAATCAGATGCACCATCTTGGGTAAAACACACAGAAAGAGGTTTACCAACAAGTGGTCACGGTAAGTTCGTAGCACACGAGACGGGTGTGAATATCGAATAACATCACAGTTAACTCGTGGCTAGTCCGAAAATCCAAGTTCAAGAAAAATGATAGAGACTCGAAAAATTACTAGTGAAAGGATCCGTAGATGCTACCTTCGCAACCAATCCATTTTATCAAGCACTAGGCATGGCTCGACATGATCACACACGCTGGAAAAGCACACGTGAGGCAATCGAGGCACGACTAGAGCGACGGCTAGGTGGTTACTGGCCAACTTAACTTAATTTTTGTGAGTACTTTCTTAAAATAGGTTGAACCAAAGTGAGTTCAGGCAAATCGATAAAACGATCTCTAAACTCAACCTTTGTTTACAAAGCAGTTTCAAGTTAGTAAAACCAACTTGTTGAACTACTATTGACATTGGACATGTCCTCTCAGTACTATCGGTAAGCCAATGGTCGAGAGTTCACATTTACTTGCAAAGGTCATGCATTTGGGCAGAAGTCCATTTGGTCAGGTCGTTCACCCGTTTCTTCATGCGAGATGAATTATCCACTTGGTTAGGGAATACATGGATTGAATAAGAGAGTGAATGAGCAAATTCCTGCATCTCAACAGCAGGGAAAAATCAATCTTCATTTTGAGAGCTAATCAGTTGTCTCTCGACACTAAAAAGCTCCAAGGCTTCACCTTTACACAAAGGATGTAAAGGGAACGTGTATGTGTGAGGTCACCATCAAAGTCAAGGAAAAGAGACCACACATGGGAAGTGGTATGCCCTTTTTATTCAACGGAGATGATAGATGTTGCTTGATCAATTGACAAACAACATAGAATTATTTCAAGGGAAGGTCCACAGAAGATAACCATCAGGGTAATTCCACAATGGATCATGACCAGAGACCTTGATACCAGCATCCGACGAGTGGCACAGTCCTATGTGCGCATTCACAGGAGGCTCTCAGTTTCGCAGCGGCACCATAAGTCATTAATCATGACACCATTACCGAACTGGCACCAATAGAGAATCTCACGTAGCAAAAATAGATTGTGCCAAGACAACACATTGATATAGTCTCATAATGGATTACAACTATTATCCGTGATACCAGCGCGTGCCAAGCAGCGCATCCATGTGTCGATCGTCCACATGAGGCCCTCGGTTTTGTCGCAGCACCATCGGTTTTAGTTATAACACCATTTCCAGACGTAACCAATAAGAAATCTCACGCGACACAAATAGACTGAGCAAGGGTGACAATATACAAAGAGATACTCCACCTGTAAGAATGGTTACAAGTAGAGAGCCAATAGATCATGGCCCGATGAAATGAACAAGACATGGCCATAACCTAAACTTGTTGAAAGGAGTATGATGGGAGACTGTTAATTTAGCCCCAAACATATTTCTATGCCCATCATAGGGATTACAAGGTCAAGGATTAGTATCTGACTAGATGCAGAGTAAAAATAATCATGAGATTAAGTTGGTATGCCTTCGATAGAAATGAGGAAATCAAAGGCATCAAATTCAAGAAAATGATTGGACATGTCTTTCCTAGGTTAGGTTGATAAAACAACATGGCGGTTCTTAAGAACAGGCAAACTAGATAAGGGACATCAGCTTGCACCAACCGAACAAGGATATGGTTTAGGATGGAGACATGACTCGAGATTCTTGTTTCACGTCCGGGTACACTTTAGGTCCAACAAAGAAATTATCTAGGCATTTGTTTGTATGTGTTTGGTAATGTAGTGGTGATGGACAATTCAACTTTGGGTCATGGTTCACTAAATAAGAACACAGCCTATTTTTGGGTTTAGACAAATAGGTCACAAACATTCTATCTGCACTTCAAGCACAAGAGCAAACACCATATAAGACCTTAACAGGTTACCTAAAGAATGGAGGACAACTATTTTCTCGAAGTTCGTAATACAATATTACACCACATTATTTACAATCAATGGTTACTAGAATAAGGCGAGGGAAGCATTTTGAGTGTATAGGTGACAAACATGATGCAAGCATCAGGATGCATGCTCGTCCTATTCGTCCTCACAAGTTTTGCCAACATAATGTGGCGATAGCGTTCTATATCGGTGACCGACTTATGACTCTCACGGTATATTGCTAGTCGTCAGCTACACATACGTTTTTGAAGTTAGTGTACCTGCAGAAAATTCCATCACAGCCCAATTTCCCAATGATGCAAGATCCACACATGACAGTTTATCACAGTTTATACTCCATATATTGCTATATGGAGGCCAGCTCATCATTAAGCGTCGAGCCACGCATAGGCGCCGTTGCCACACTTTAACCATAGGGCAACCCATTATGGTAACTTACCTTCTTACCTGAGCGTAGGTGCGTCGTTACAAGTACATTACAATTCTCAGTATTCCCATGTCTGTATACCCATACACATCCATGGGGTACTGAATTCCCGAAAAAGTAAATGCTCCACATCGCAGCTTTCGTATATACATATGTAGAACATGTATATAGTCAAGCGCCACAATTAAGCACTTCCCTAGACCGACGGTTGTTCGGTCATGCTCTCACATCTCACCTTACCTGAGCGTCGATCCATTCAAAACTGAATAGCCTTAAAAATAACAATACACATGTATGCAATACCCACTCGGTTGTGGGTTAGTGGTTTTAACTAAGCCACCTGATAGTCCTTAACTTAGGGCTTAACAGAGGATGTCGCTAGCATTATAGTTTTTCAAAGCTGTTTTTCAAAACCAAACAATGTGTTTAGTTGAAAATAAGTTTTTCAAAACCAAACAATGTGTTTAGTTGAAAATAAGTTTTTCAAAACCAAAACTTTTGTTTTGAAAATACGTATGTGACCGTATATACTTAATCCTGCTCCGATACCAGCTGTTGCAGAACCTCCAAAGTTATTGGGCCCACATGCACCTGTCCTTGTCACAAAGACCTCAGACAGCTATGCATGTGCACCAGATAACTTAACAGGATCCGTCCGATTGCCCAAGGACATCGGATAAACCACTTACAACCAGAACCACGGGATTAAGTAACACAAATCACACACACAACATTTTTGCAGCGAAAATCTTATTACCAAATTTTACAGGTTACAAAAATTTTACATTATTTTATCGGAGTGATTACAAAAGTATATGTTTGAAATATATGCTAGCTCAAGTGATCATCCTCAATAAGAAGTATAGAAGAAGTACATAGACTTATAAGAAGGTCAAGCCCACCGACACTTAACACCATCAACAGCAGCACAAAATTAAAACCTGAAAAACAACAGGGAATAAAACCGTGAGTATGGAATTACTCAGCAAGTCTTACCCGACTAAAGAAAAGACTCTCAAGGGTATGCTGGATTTGGGAATCAAGGAGAGGCTTTAGCAAGAATCAACTTAGATACTTTTGCAGAAATAGCTTACTAAAGTGAGTCCTTACTTTCAATATTTTAACGCCAGATTAAATATTAATAGACTCTGTTTGCATTTGGTCTAATTTCACCATCTCATCAATACAACATCATTTTTATTCATGAGGTTCACATCCTGACTTAGGTTGTAGGTCAGTGACCAAGTCTTCATAACCGCGAAGGTACGGCGATCCGAATCGATTATACTCAGCTGAGGATCTCCAATCACACGACATATGTAGCACTTAACCCTTGCATATGTCAACTCGCCACCGGGGTTCTTAAGACCAGATCAGGTTCACGCCAACCGAGAGCACAGATACACCACCGTCCAGCCTCTTGCCACGGAGGGTACACGCTACTCTCGCCACCGCTCCATGCCCAATCCGTGTTATCTTATTCTGGCCTTAGTCTGCCCGAGGCAAAGCTTACCCACGACGAGGCATGTGACCAGTTAAAGGGTCCTCGATCATCAAGCCTACATACGCATCCAATCCTTAATCAACCTGGGTAGAACATCACCTGTTCCTAGCCTAAGTCCCGATTTAAGTACTTTCATCCTTAGGATTGTTTGTTTTCCTTAGGACGAAAAGAGCATTATAGGGAACTTTGCAGTAAGATCCCACTATGCTCCCAATGAAAATATTCTTGCATGTAGAAGCCATCTTTCCTCAGGATAACCCCTGAGCTAGGCCTTATTGCGAAAGACAACTTCTACCCACAAGATCTAAGCAGAGCTAAGCATTTTTGTAAATCATATTTTGATACTTCACCAGAAGTATCTATAAAGGTATGGATATCAAGGAAGGCAATGCATCAAAGGGTTCCAAGCAACTCCTATAAACCTAATGCACATTTCACTAGACTTAAAGTGTGCAGAAATTATTTAAAAACACAAGGAAGGGATTGCATGCACCGGGACTTGCCTGAGTAACACTAGGTTAGTGTTTGTTAGGCGATGTCCGCTTGACGAGTATCCCTCGACCGAGCACTTGATTGATTTAACCATCTTCAAGTTGGTCCATCAGCTTCATCTTGCGGATTAGCCCGTGCTTGGGGTCGACTTGGCTTATCTTCCGCATCACGCGATTAATTAATGTACCTGAATGGGATGCATTATGCACATGAATGCATATCGACGAAAATATTACAAACCTAAATAGTGTTACGCCGATAAGAAGTAAACACTTAGTGACGAAGCGTCGTACTATTTTATACGAGAACACTAGCTATCGACATATGACTAAGCACAATAATTACGCTTCTCGAACCTAACGCAAACATCACAAACAACAAACTATACACATGAAATATAATTAGCCTACACAACTCACCAGCTAGTTAATTAAATGCTAACCTTATCTCTTGCTTTATAAATTATACTACATCTTTACAAGTGATTAAAATATTCCTTTACCACACAGACCTACTAATATTCTACTCGGTACATTAATTCAGCTAATTGACCGGAATAGAGAAATAACTCGCTATAACTGAACCTGGCTCGATAATCGCAAGAACTGCGAAGTTGACGAGAGTTTCGTGACTTACGCAATTTATCGAGCACCTTAATGCGCCTCGCACTAGCACATTAATTTATTCATCAATCAAACTATTCTGAATAATTTATCAGATTACCGTTTCCACATCTGACACGAATCCACGAGATCGGTAGCGATTTTCCGATCCAGGCAATTTGTCGAGCGTTTGGGGAATATCGCGCTGCTAGCTTCGTCTTCACCCGATTCTTGGATTTTTTGCTGATGCGCGGAACGACAACGACTTGACGGCAAACGACGCAACGACGAGCAGCGGAGAGAAGCAGACGGCCGAGCTAGGAGGGAGGCTGCGCGCAGACCAAACACTGGCGAACTCGCACGCGTGGGGAAACGGCAAGCGCGATGGCCAGGGAGTTCGGCTGGGACTAGTCAGAGGGTCGCGGCTCGTGCAAGGAGGAGGAAGAACGAGCGGCCGCCATAGGAGGGAGCCGTCGGTGGGAGCCGAACAGAGGCCGGCGCCGTGGAAAATGAAGCCGAAGAGGAGCGATCGGCGTTGAGGGCTGGGGCGAGACTATGGCAGGGAAACTCGCGCTCATCCTCCGACGAGCACGGGCCGAGGAAAACCGAGCGCCATAGCAGGCAAGGGATGGAGCTCGGCAAACTCCAGGGGCTCGCAGAAATCGGGCTTCACAGGGGACTCCGAGCAGCGTGCGGTTGGGGAAGATGGAGCAAAGGGCGCGACGGGGAAGCTCCATGGCTGGGCGGGCACCGACAGGGAAGCAGGGAGCTCAGACCATGGGGATTTACCTGCGCAGGGGCGAGCGCCATGGGGGACGAGAGAGAAACTGGGGAAAGGGAGCTACGACACGACGGAGATAGCAGTGCTCCACGACGAGCAGAGAGCCGTGCAAGGGAGTTTGGCTGGTCACAGCTTCCATAGGAGATGGCGGTCGGTTGCAGCTTGGGGCGAGGTGGAGCGCAGACAGGCGACGGCGGGCATGGGTAGAGCTCAGCGGCTATGGGAGCTTGAAGGAGGAACGAGCAGGGAGATGGGAGCCGAGCTAGAGCAAGGTCTGGCAGCCGGCCATGGGAAGGTCGCCGGGCACCAAGGGAAGGAGCAAGGCCGAGCAGGAGAAGCCGGCCATGGAGAAGAGCTGGGTACGAGCGAACAGAGAGATCCGGCTGGAGAAGATAAAGGCCCAGCGGTCAAACGCGCGCGCGAGATATTTTCTCCCAGCGATGAGCGCCGCGCGGATAGGATAGAATCGGCTGTAGATTTTTTGATTTTCTTTTCTTCATTTTTTTACAGAAAAACACAGATATTTTCGGAATCTTGAAACAGAAATCTGAGGACTAACGACTTGATTTAGCGAATTCTCTAAACTCGGACAAAATCGTGCTGTTAATTCACTTTTGAAGAGTTAGACCAAAGCGAGAAGCAATGAACTGGATTAAACGGACTTCGGCTTCGGTATTTTTAATATGCGTGATTCGACTAATATTAGTCGAAACCATATCTGCTGATGCACACACGATTTTGTCGTCAAAACAGCGTGCAGAAGAGTAAATTGAATCATATTCGCGCGCACGATTTCACTCAGACGACGCGCGATCCTAAATATTTTTCCCAAATAATTTTAGTCGTCGAGCACAAATTAATTTGCCCAGAATAAAAATCATCCGAGTGAGTCGGGCTTCCGAATTCGTGTTCGCGCAAGCGACGACTTTTAATTAATCATCGGACGCACCGATTTTCGGAACGACTATGTTCCGAACATCACGAAAATTTAGGAAGAGCCCGGATAGATAGAAATAAAAACGATTTCGCACTCGCGACAGATGAAACAGATGCGATATTAAAATCACGATAGGCGAAGATGTTTAAAATTTTGGCATCCGTTTCATCCACTGATATTACGTGCTTAAATTCGAACTCGTTGCCGAGCGGAATATAAACACCTGGGGTGTTACAGACAAGGCCATCCAAGGCATCGCAAAAAATCAAGACCTCAGAGGAGTCAAACCACTCCTTCGAGGCCTCGGGGGCTACACCAGGCGGGTGCGCTCGCGCGCACCCACCGGAACAAAATATGACCAAGAAGGGCCGGTCCCCTTGCAAAAATCCGGCAGAACCTCCAAGCGAGTGCCCGCACTCCCTTCGAGGCTCGGGGCTACTGTCGGGTACCGTAATTAGGGGTACCACCAATGCTCCTTAATCTGGCTGGAAAGCATCTTCAGAACAAACCATACACGGCTGATAAAGCGCGGCTCAAGTCAAGGCCACGCCTACCAAGGGACGCGACCTCACCCGAGCCCAGCCTCGGGCGGGAACAGTAGTCCCGGACGGATTCACGCTTCGCCCGAGGGTCCCCTTAGGCGCCCGAGGGTCCCCTTAGGCGATGAGCGTACCCTCGGCTTGCCTGAAGCCTAGCTTGGGCCGACTTTGTCGTGCAGCGACCTTGGCCAAATCGCCTTACCAGCCGACCGTATCGCGTGCGCATTTAATGTGGGGATCGCCTGACACCTTATCCTAACACGCGTGCTTCAGTCGGCAAGGTCGAAGTGACCTCAGTCACTTCGCCCCTTTACTGACCGATCTGATAGGAAAACAGTGCCGTTTGCCCCGCTCCGGCTACCGTGCCAACCACTAGGATAAAACTGAGTCACGATCTCCCACAAGTTCGGCCTCGGGCGCAACAAGGAGCTCCGCCTCGCCCGACCTCAGGCCTCGGCCTCAGCCTCGACCTCGGAAGAAGATCTCCGCCTCGCCCGACCCCAGGCCTCGGCCTCGGGAGGAGTCACAACCTCACCCGAGCCCAGCCTTGGCCTTAGGAGAAGTCTCCGCCTCGCCCGACCTGGGCCTCGGACCGACTACGCTACAGGGGATGCATCATTACCCTACTCCTAGCTAGCTGCCTCAGGCTACGAAGGAACAAGACCGGTGTCCCATCTAAGGTCACTCCGGTAACAGGTAATGATGGTTCCCCGCGTGCGCCCATGACGTCGGTTGCTCCCAAACCCCCTACGGAAGCAAGACAACGTCAGCAGGATCCACGCCACGCCGACAGCTGTGCTTCTACAGGGCTCAAGGCACTTCTCCGACGGCCACGTTAGCTCGGGTATAGGGCTCAAGGCGCTTCTCCGCAAGCCACGATAACACATAGCTACAACCCCTTGTATAGCTAGGCATCTCCTTGTATCTATAAAAGGGGATGTCCAGGGCCTTCCTAAGGCACGTCGCGGACACACATTCACGTCGCGGACACACGTTGCAACACTGACAACGTTGGACGTCGAGGACAGGCGGGGCAGACGAGACAGGCAGCACGCAGAGACTCTCTCTCTCTCTCTCTCTCACTCGCTCTCGCCCTCGCTCCCTCACGCGACGCTTGTAACCCCTACTACAAGCACCCCGGTGCGAGATAACATAAGTCACGTTTCCCTCTTGTGTTCCATCTTGCATCAACCCATCTGGGCAGGGACACGCAACAACAAATTTACTGGTCGGTTGACGGTCCTCGTGGGTCCAAAACGCCGACAACCCTCTTCCCTGGATTGACATTCTATTTGATCAACTTACTGAAGCTCGGGTATTCTCCAAGATTGACCTCAGGTCGGGTTATCATCACATCTGTATTCGACCCGAAGATATACCAAAGACCGCATTCACTACACGGTATGGATTATTTGAATATTTGGTTATGTCTTTCGGACTAACAAATGCTCCTGCCCACTTCACATATCTGATGAACTCAGTATTTATGTCCGAGTTGGACAAATTTGTGGTGGTATTCATTGACGATATCTTAATATACTCCAAGAATGAAGAGGAGCATGCTCGGCATTTGCGGATCATATTAACGCGCTTAAGGGAACACCAATTATATGCTAAGTTCAGTAAGTGCGCATTCTGGCTGGAGGAGATTCAATTTCTGGGACATGTATTATCTGCCAAGGGGATTGCGGTGGATCCCAGCAAAGTCAAGGATATATTGGAGTGGAAACCCCCAACCACTGTACATCAAGTTCAAAGTTTCCTTGGACTGGCTGGTTATTACCGCCGATTCATACCAGATTTTTCCAAGCTTGTGAAACCAATCACAAGTTTATTAAAGAATGAAACCAAATTTAATTGGTCTTCAAAATGTAATGAAGACTTTGAGCAGCTGAAAGTATTATTAACCACTGCTCCTGTATTGGCTCAACCGGACATTGAAAAGCCCTTTGATGTGTATTGTGACGCATCAGGCAGTGGTCTCGGCTGTGTTCTAATGCAATAGGGCTGAGTGATAGCTTCTGCTTCAAGGCAGTTGCGCCGGCATGAAGAACATTATCCAACTCATGACCTAGAGTTAGCTGCGGTGGTTCATGCCCTAAAAATATGGCGTCATTATCTGCTGGGGAATATCAATCACATTTATACAGATCATAAAAGTTTGAAGTATATCTTTACCCAGCCAGAGCTTAATATGAGACAAAGGAGATGGCTTGAGCTGATCAAAGATTATGAATTAGAGATTCACTATCACCCAGGTAAGGCTAATGTAGTGGCAGATGCGTTAAGTCGCAAGGCTTCCTGCCATTGTTTGACGATAGAAACTTCTGACATTACGTTATGCCAAGAAATGGAAAAGCTAAACCTAGGAATGATTCAGCATGGGACTTCAAATCACTTGAAGCTTGAGTCAGTCATCCTGCAAAGCATAATTGATGCACAAAGAAATGATGAGGGAATGAAACACATTCATGAGAAAATAGAGGCCGGTAAAGCCAACTGCTTCAGAAAAGATGATCAAGGTGTTGTATGGTTTAACAACGGCATAGTTGTGCCTAAAAATGATGAGATTCGCCAGCAAATTCTAGATGAAGCACATCTTAGTCGCTATTCTATTCATCCCAGAAGCACTAAGATGTATCATGATCTAAAACAGCATTATTGGTGGACAAAGATGAAGATTGAAATCGCACGCTATGTGGCAAGATGTGACACTTGTAGACGTGTCAAAGCCATACATATGAAGACTGCTGTTTCATTACAATCCTTACCTATACCAACATGGAAATGGGAGGATATAAGCATGGACTTTATTGTGGGATTGCCCAGGACCGTAAGGGGGTATGATTCTATTTGGGTTATCATTGATCGACTTACGAAGATCGCCCATTTTCTACCAGTCAAAGTAAAGTATCTAGTAATCGCATATGCGGAACTGTATATTGCTCGCATCCTCAGTTTGCACGGTGTTCCAAAGACCATAGTGTCGGATCGTGGACCGCAATTCGTGTCCAAATTTTGGGAAGATCTTCACAAGGCTTTGGATACTAAGTTGCTCCATAGTTCGGCCTATCATCCCCAAACCAGTGGGCAGACTGAGAGGGTAAATCAGATACTTGAAGGTATGTTGCAAGCATGTGTTTTGGAATTCCCACAGAAATGGGATGATTGTTTACCATTAGCAGAGTTCTCATATAATAATAGCTATCAAGAAAGCATTAAGATGGCACCCATCGAAGCCTTATATGGACGATGATGTCGTACTCCGTTAAACTGGTCTGAACCAGGTGAAAGAAATTTCTTCAGGCCTGATATGGTAAAGGAGACAGAAGAGAGAGTTCAACAAATAATTCATAATTTGATAGAAGCTCAAGCTCATCAGAAGAGTTACGCAGACAAATGCCGGATACCCTTGTACTTCCTAGTTGGAGATTATGTCTACCTGAAAGTTTCACCAATGAAGGGTGTATCACGTTTCGGGGTAAAAGGGAAGCTTGCACCCTGGTATATTGGTCCTTTTCCTATCCTTAAAAGATATGGACCAGTGGCATACCGACTCCAATTACCTGAAACATTGTCTACCGTACATAATGTGTTCCATGTGTCTCAATTGAAGAAGTGTCTTCGGGTTCCCGATCGAACCATTGAAGTGATGGATGTTACCTTAGAACCAGACTTGACATATTCAGAGCACCCTATTCGAGTCTTGGATCAAAAGGACAGAATTACCCGAAGGAAAATTCTCAAGTTTTACAAGATACAGTGGAACCAACATACAGAAGATGAAGCTACTTGGGAAACTCAAGACTTTTTAGATAAGAATTTCCCAGACTTTTTAGCTTCGTGTAAATTGTAAGATGTATAAATTTGTTGTAATAGAGGAATGAACCCCAAACCACCCCTGCCTTGTACCAAAAATAAGGAAATAAAGATATGTCGCGTTTACTTTTCCATTACTTGCCCTAAGACTTTTAATCTCGGGATGAGATTCTTTTATGGGGGGAAGGATGTAACACCCCTGGTGTTACTGCCACTAAAATTTGAGCATGACATCATATGCATTGGCATATCATATGATTGTTACACTTAGAGTGCATTCACTAGGTAAAAAGTTCAAACAAGTTGTATTGATGTGACATGTTATAAGTGAAACCCTAGGGAGCAGTGCTTAACCCTAGATTGGGCTTAATAGAGCAAACAAGGCTTAATAAGGGGAAAACTTTAAAACTCAATTGAAATAGTCATAAAATGTCACCAGGAATGGACTTAAGTAACATCCAAACCCTAGAAGTACTAAAAACCCTAAAAAGAACCTTGGAAAACCCTAGACTAAAATCCTAGGGGGCTAAGTGCAAAATTAGTGCACTTTTGTACTAAAGTGCAAAAACCATGAAATTAGGGCATCTTAACTCATGTGGTTCACAAGTATGTGGATTTGCAACTTAAACCCTAAGTTTTGGGCCTATTTGCAAAAAACCCTATTTGAACCCTATGGAGTTAAGTCTGATTTTAGTACATTTGGTTCAACTTTGGAGCCCTATATCTTTCAAATTATGAAGAGTTTGCCCTAGATCAACACATCAAAGTTGTTGAGCTACCATTAGAGAACAAGATTACTTAAGTGACTAAACACTTGTACTGAAGAGAAATTGGAATAAAATAAGCATCAAGTTGGTCTGTCAGTCTGTTTAAAACCTGAAATTTGGTATTCAGAGGCATAGGATGAACTTTGGGGGCCATTTTGAAGATGATCTCGTGGATATTTAAGGATGGTTACCACAGTTGGTTTATAACTGGATCATAGGGCTATAGGTTTGCTACAAACGGATTAGTGAGTTCTTATGCGAAAATTCAAGATTTTGGCATCACAAAATGGTCTGTCAGGCTGACTGAATGAGTTGCGCGATGGTACAGTGCACTGATCAGATCGCCAGCTCAGTACCCTCGCCACCGACGAGCCGCACGAGGATTCGTGCCATCGCCGCGGTGATTCGCGCTCGGACAATTGGATAGCACCGGTGGTAAGAAATATCGCCCGGGGATGAACTCCAGTCGCTATTTTACTCCAGCCGTCGTACCTGAGCGTGTCGCGGCCGCCTTGGATAGGTTCGCCGGAGATAGACTCTTCACGACCGTGCGCCACGTGCCCGAGCATCTTACCACGTCGCAGTTAGTCGTGTTAAGCATATCCGGTGATCGACGGAGAGCTTGCCACGGTAATTGACACGAATCAACTGCGCTAGTGACCTCCTATTTCTCCGACCGCCGCGCGTCTTCATCCAATTCCCTGGCCACCGCTCATGCCTGCTATAAATTGAGCACGCCGTGAGCACCGTAGGATAATTACGCATCCAAAGCACCATCAATTGCCTCCAATCGTTCACCAGAGACCGTTCACCCCAATCTATGTTTCCGCCACCGCGAAAGAGACTTCACCGTGGTCATCGAATCCTAGGTCTGTTCATGTCCTCTGAGTCCTCGTTTCAGTGTTCTTGGTTGCTCTGGATGCTCTTTGACCCATCCAATTGAGCTAGAGTCCCAAGGATCGCCGGGAACACGTTTGAATGTCCGCGATGCCCGCTGTCACCGTGGGCAGGGCATGTTAGTGCGCCATTAGTAAAATTGGTTGAGGGGAAACCCTCTTTAGGTCTTGAATTCGGTCTCTGCCAAAGAAGAACACCAGTCATCAAGTATTCTAGCCGGTACAAGCTCGTCGGAGCTCGGTCCTATGCCGTTCACCGTCGTGGACTTCGGTCTGTAAAGAAATAGAAGAGCAGGGGTATTTTTGTAACGTGTCAGTGAGACATAAGAATAGTACCGTGACCTTTTTCCAGTTATTCAAACCGATGTGGGGGGTTTCTGCAAAACCAGTCGAGCGAGCGCGCGCGGGGGCACGTTTTCACCAGTGGATGGGCCGACTTAGGCCGATTTCGGTCCAATACTGTTCATGTCTTTTCTTTTTCCTTTTTTGCCAGAGCTAATGAAATTCTAGAAAATTGTAGAAAAATGCTAAAAATACAAGCCCAATTTTGCTAGACTTCTAATTTCCTATAGTATTTAATTAAAATAGTTTCATGATTTGTAGTCCAAATAGGAAATTATAGAGCATTTAAAATTGCCAAAAACCATGCTTCTAGATTTTTAGGGAATAAATAATAAATCCAAAATTCACTAAACTTTTAGAGTAAACTCTAAATAATATTTAGAAACCTTGGGTAAAGTTTGGAATGATTTGGACCATGTTTGATACTTAGAACCCAAAACCCTAGCCCCCTGCCCTATGAACTTCACTATTGACTCCGAAAACCCTAATTTCTCGGAGATCCGTGAAGGAAAGTTATATTCAAGACCTTAGATAATAAACTTTTATTATCTTTTCATCTTCATGAGAATCACATGAGCATTCATTATTATATTTGGCTATATTTAGAAAACGAGGAGGAAGTAGAAGTTGAAGAGACAAGGACTTCATCACCACCACCACCTGAGGAACATCAGGCAGGCAACTGTTTTTATTTTGATATCTGCGGAATAGAGCCTAATTCACTAGTAACACAAGGCAAGCCCCGATGCATTTGCCACCTCCTTGTTCCTTTTAAAATCTTTCTCACTTGCTTGATGCATTAGGTGATAGGAGTTGTGTGCTAAACCAATTCCTGCAATTCCTTCCTTGAATTTGATTACTTCTCCTTGAGTCCCTGTTTTACAAAAGGTTTTTCTTATGCTTAGCCCTGCTCTAAAAAAACAAAATGTTTTGTTTTCACAAAAGATGATGTGGCAAAGTGGGTGGGATGTTTTCAAAAATAAAACTTGACGGTGAATCCATCATGGCCATGATGGGTTCAACATCGGAAAAGATGTACCTCTGCCAGGTACCAAACTTTGGGTTTCAAAGGATTAAGCTGAGACCGGGTGGGTGACTTGCACGAGAGGAGAGTCTCGGTGTAGTGTCTCCGTCCGAGTCGATTAAGGACCGTCTCGATGTCGGCTTGATGATCGAGGACCCTTTAACTAGTCACATGACTCGTCATGGGTAAGCTTTGCCTCGGGCAGACTAATACCAGAATAAGATAACACACAATGGGAGTGGAGAGGTGGCGAGAGTAGCGTGTACCCTCCGTGGCAAGAGGCTAGACGATGGTGTATCTGTGCTCTCGGTTGGCGTGAACCTGATCTGGTCTTAAGAACCCCAGTGGCGAGTTGACATATGCAAGGGTTAAGTGCTACATATGCCGTGTGATTGGAGATCCTCAGCTGAGTATAATCGATTCGGATCGCCGTAACTTCACGGATATGAAGACTTGGTCACTACCCAACACGTAGAATTCCAGTGAACCTCCTACAGTTTTCTTGATCATTTTACAAAGTTCCACTAGCTTATGAAAACTCGCTACAGTTTATGGGAAGAGCACTTGCAAGAATCCCCCGTCTGACCGCCATCGCAGCAAAATCAACTCGAGAACCTCCTTGCATGCAATCCCCTACTGCCCTTGCCCCTTTCGGGTAAGGTAGTCTTCCACTAGCTTTCCTAGTTAGTTGGCCAAGGGCGTCCCATTAAACCCTTGTGGTGGCACGTGTTTCTCAAGTTAAGCTCCATGTTCCAATTAACATTTAATGATATTGACATGAACATAAATAGAATAACAAAATAACTGGAACATGGATATAACAAAATATTATCCCAAAACCATGTAAAGCAATAGCAAACTACCCAAGTGATTCAGGGATAACAAGGTAAAGAGATAAACAATCTAGGGTGACCTATTGGGTCCCATCAAAATTAAGCCTATGCATGGTAAATGATTACAAAGAACATTATTGGGTAACAAAAGTGGTCAAGGGCACAACTTGCCTTCAATGAGCTCCTGCTCAGCTACTTCTATCTATTGGTCCCTAGGATCCTCAGTCACAGGTTCCTCTACTCGCCACAATACAAACAAGCACAATATATAGATAAAATTAACATCACACCAAACATGTAAAAAAATACATAATAATAATCTACACATTAAAATAAAATCCTACGAATAGGAATCATAATTTTTTGAGTTATAGATTTTAAGATATGAATTTCCAAAGGTTTTATGTGCTTCAAATAGTGTTAAGTGAGAAATTATTTTTCTTACTATTTTCATGTCAAAACAGAGGCTCTAAGTGATAGAATAATATTACAAAATTTTAGAAAGTGGAATGGGTTAATTTGGAGCTCATATGAATTTTCTATGAATTATTAAAGTTCTAGCATTTATTTTTGTATTAAAAATCTATTTTCCAATTACTTTTCTCTGATTTTATAATACTCTGGACTGTGCGTCATTTACTAAGAAATACAAGGACTAATTTGAATAATTCACCAGACTCAGTCCAACCCTAGGGTGGATGGCGGGTTGTTTTCTATTAAAATCAGGGGCTCGTTTGCAATTATGTTGGACGAAGGGGTATCGTCGCTTTTTGGCCGTCTGATCAGAATTCGGCCGCCAGGATTAGACCTACGCTTTATGCGAATCGGCAAACAATCCCGATCAGGGGATCGGGATCCAACGGCCTGGATAAACGACTGCCCTCGATACGCCGAGATCCATCCGATCGTTATCCTACGCTCTGCACCAAATCGCACCGGACATCATTCGTGACCGTCGGATTACGAATTGACGGTCACAGAGACACCCCACCTCCCTGATTGCACCCAGCCGATGTCGCCCGCGAACGCGGCGGAGCATCGTCGGCGCGCATCAATTTCGGCCTCCCAGTGTGTTTTACTACCGGATTTCTAGCACTATGCCATGAGTAGAGAATCGCAAAGCTGGTAGTGGCGCCATACCGGAAGATTAGGCCCCGAAGAACGCACGCCCACGGAGAGGGAGGAATCCACAGCGGTGCCCAGTCTTCGGCAAGGGATTGGGGCGGAGCTTGGCTATCAATATCAGGTAGAGCAGCCACTAATGTCTTTCCCCGAGTATGAGGGAGGCCACATACCACACCGACGAAGCAGATGACGCCCAGACCGGAGGTTCCCCCGCGGTGGGTCTTCTACCTCATGGCGGCGGTGGCGACGTTGTAACTGGGTTGTCGCGGACTCAATAGGGCAGGGCAAGGGAATTGGGTGAACGCTTGGTTTGTATAGCCCACGAATCCGGTCACCGGGTGAGATACGCGACGTGCGGCCGGAATTAGCGGCATGGTTGAACGGCGTCGCGGCCGGTGGAGGTCCGAGGATGCGGGCGATTCTGTTGAAGGAGCTGTTACGCGGACCCTCCAGTCAGTGGGACAACAGAAACTCTGGTGCTCCACAGCGTATGACGCGCGGGACCCGGACGTCAGCGCCAGCCCACGCAGCAAGTCGCGCGCAGAGGAGGCATTGGCCGCGCGAGTGTAATTCAGAGTTGGGCCCAAAAGGGTTTCTGCGGCCCAGGTGGGGTTTCCTCTTTTTTTTCTTTTTCTTTTATATTTCTTCTTCATTTTCTTTTGCCTTTTTTATTTGAACTTTAAATTTTGAATTCACCAACTGTTGTGGTTTTATTATTCTCAACTAACACATAATTTGAACATACCCGTATTACTTTTATTTATAATATTTATTCTGTATAATTTTTGTACCTTTCTTTCTTCTTCTCCAATTTTCTAGGTTTTGTTTTCAAATTAGGGTTTAAATTCTATGGACCCATTTATATATTGTTATTGACACTTTTATTTTTATTATCCACAAATGCACAATCACATAAACTCCAACATGATGCACAATTTATTTGGGTGTCTCTTGTTAATGGTTTATTAGTGTTAGTAATGTGTTCACATGAAATGATAGATAGAGATGACACACTCATGTATACAAAGGGATATAATTTTCTCCTTTTCGATTTTCTTACAAAGTGGGTGTTACAAATCCTACCCCCTTAAAAAGAATCTCGTCCTCAAGATTTAGGAGGAACGAGGGAAAAGATGGGGAAAATATATGTGAAACTCTTCTTCTCTTTCCCATGTCGCTTCATCTTCTCCATGGTGACTCCATTGCACTTTGCACATCTTTATCACCTTATTTCTTGTACCTCTAGTCAAAGTATCAAGAATCTTGATAGGATACTCCATGTAAGTCAAATCACCCTGAACACTGAGCTCTTCCATTGGTAATTGTTCCTCAGGGACACGAAGACACTTCTTCAGTAGAGATACGTGGAACACATTGTGCACATCAGATAGACTATTAGGTAGCTCGAGTTGGTATGCCATCTCCACAACCCGCCTAAAGATCATGAATGGTCCAATAAAGCGAGGGAACAATTTGCCCTTAACTTTGAATCTCCTCATTCCACGAAGTGGTGACACCTTGAGGTACACATAATCTCCTTCCTCAAATTCCAATGGTCTTCTTCTATTATCAGCGTGGCTCTTTTGCCTGGTTTGAGCTACCCTCAAATTCTCTCGAATTATACGGACATGTTCTTCTGCCTCTTGAATAAGTTCAGGTCCAAAGAATTGTCTTCCTCTAGTCTGATCCAATATAGAGGAGTCCTGCATTTCCTGCCATATAGAGTCTCGAACGGTGACATCTTTTAGACTGGCCTGGTAACTATTATTATATGAGAACTCAGCATAAGGTAGACTCTTGTCCCAACTACTACCATGCTGAAGGGCACAAGCTCTCAACACGTCCTCCAATACTTGATTAGTCCTTTCAGTCTGTCCATCAGTTTGAGGATATTAGGCCGAACTAAATTTCAACTTCGTATCCATATTCTCAAGAAAACTTTTTCCAAAATCTGGAGGTATACTGTGATCCTCTATCCAAAATGATCTTCATCGATACACCGTGTAGAGACACAATCCGAGCCATATATAACTCTGCCAATTAAGATCCCTTATAAGTGAAATGAGCCGCTTTTGTCAATCTATCCACAATAACCCATATAGAATCATATCCTTTCGAGGTACGAGGCAATCCAGTAATGAAGTCTATATCAATCTCTTCCCACTTCCATTCGGGTATCTTTAATGGGTATAATAGTCCAGCTGGCCTCTGGTGTTCAGCCTTCACTCTTTGACACACATCGCACATAACCACATGTGCAGCCACATCTCTCTTCAATCCATACCACCAATACTTCCGCTTCAAATCCTGATACATCTTGGTACTACCAGGATGAATAGAATAATCCGAGTCATGGACCTCCTTTAAAATAGTCTCACGAAGGCTTTCAATATCAGGAACACATATCCTGTCCCTGAACCGCACAGTGCCCTCCTCATCTTCCGTGAATCCCAGACCTCGACCTTCAGTAATCAGATCCCTAATCTCTTGTATCTTAGCATCACCATTCTGTCCTTCTGCGGATTTCTTGATCCAAGGTAGGTTCCACATCAATAATAACTCCTTCAGTGTGAGCAACTATCCCCAGGTTAAGTCTCCTAAAATCCTCAACAATCTCATCGGGTAGCTGGGCAACAACAGCTGAATGAACATGCTCCTTTCGACTCAAAGCATCTGCAACCAAATTTGCCTTGCCCGGGTGATAGTGAATCTCCAAATCATAATCCTTAATAAGCTCCAACCAACGACGTTGCCTAAGGTTGAGATCCTTCTGTGTGAATATGTACTTCAAACTCTTATGATCCGTGTATACTTGACACTTGGTTCCCATAATATAATGTCTCCAAATCTTAAGCGCATGCACAACGGCTGCCAGTTCTAAGTCATGAGTGGGGTAGTTCAACTCTTGTTTCTGCAACTGTCGAGACGCGTAGTCGGTCACATGTCCTTCTTGCATGAGCACACATCTTATGCCTTGGCCACATGCATCACAATAAATGTCAAATCCTTTCTGTAGATCTAGCATAACCAACACTAGTGGCGACATCAATCTCTTCTTTAATTGGTCAAAGCTATCTTGGCACTTCTCGTCCCACTTAAATTCTCTTCCCTTCTTTAGAAGCGAGGTCATAGGCTTAGCAATCTTAGAAAATCCTTCAATAAATCTCTAATAATATCCTACAAGTCCCAAGAAACTCTGAATCTCCGTAACTGTAGTGGGTATGCTCCACACCACTATCCCCTTGACTTTAGCAGGATCCACTGTTATCCCTCCATTAGAAATGATATGTCCAAGGAATGACACCTCATCAATCCAGAACTCACATTTATTGTACTTGGTGTAGAGTTGATTATCTCGTAGCTTCTGTAGCACCAATCTCAGATGTTCCTCATGATCGCTATCACTCTTGTAATAAATAAGAATATCGTCAATGAATACTACAACGAATATGTCCAAATACTCCATAAACACTTTATTCATCAGATTCATAAAATAAGCTGGTGCATTAGTTAGTCCAAATGACATAACAGTGTACTCATATAAACCATATCGGGTTGAGAAAGCCGTCTTGGGAATATTCGATGGCCTAATCTTCATTTGATGGTAACCCGATCGGAGATCAATCTTCGAGAATACCCTTGCACCTCTCATCTGATTAAATAAATCCTCAATGCGGGGCAACGGATACTTGTTCTTCATGATAACATCATTAAGGGACCAATAATCCACACACATCCTTTGGGATCCATCCTTCTTCTGTACAAATAGTACCGGTGCTCCACAAGGTGAAAAATTCAAACGAATGTACCCAGCCTCTTGTAATTCCGTTAACTGCTTCTTCAGCCCCTTTAACTCTTCTACAAACATCATGTATGGCCGTTTGAAAGTAGGGGTAGCCTAGGTAAGGGATCAATGACAAACTCAACTTCCCTATATGGTGGCATCCTTGGTAACTCTTCTGGGAAGACATCTGGAAAACCTCTAACCACACGGATGTTGACACCAACAAACTTCCCATCTACTAAGAATGTCGCTAGTCTGGTGGTGGTAGTTACTGCAATTCCAACTTCAAATCTTTCTCCTTTGGAACTGGTGAGTTCTATGGTTCCTTTAGCACAGTGTATAAACTGTCTTTGCCTTTCTTAACCATGACATACCAAGGATCACGTCTATAGTGCTCTCTTCTAACACTATAAGGGTAGCCCATCTGGGTTAGAAACACAGTGTACGAAAGAAAGAATTGTAGACAAGGCGAGTAATTACGAGGAATGTTACTGCGAGGGATTTATTAGCTAAGTAGATCAGTGTGTCACCTACTAACGCTAATACATTACCTTATGGTGGTACATGCTAAGATGCCCGACTATAATGTTTCAATCAACCAAAGAAGCAAATCAAGCATTGATCATTAGAACAATCAACCAACATTTTTAAATAAAGAAAATAATTTTATTTTTTTGTCTTAGGTCTCCTATCCCTTGAAAAGGTCATAAATGTTTGATTCCAAGGTGTGAAATCCATCTTGTTTTAGAGTACAAAAGATAAGAATGATCAGACTAGAACAGTAGAAGGTCAGACAAGATCAAGATAAGTATAGAGAGAATCAGAGTAAGGTAAGTATAGAATGAATCAGAGTAAGATAAGTAGGTAAGGGTTTTGTCCATTTCTATCTAGGTTTCATCCTACAGTTAACATTTCCTCTGATACCACTTCTGTCACACCCGGGCTTTAAGGAACAAAGCCGGGTGCATCTCATACATGCGCCAAAGAAGACAACATATATAATAACAGAGTGTATAGAGGTAAATGTCACAATATAAACAGAGTACTTATTACATAGTGGAAGTCTTACAAAAAAATAAAAGATAAATATAACAGGATCTAAAATCCATCCTTGGCGCCAGAAAGTCAACTGGGAAAACGCCACCTAGATCAGACCAAATTCCTCGCTTTGTGGCTCCTCCTGAACCACACCTGTTCTTCTCCTGGGGGGGGGGGGTGTGACACAGCAAGGGTGAGCTCACACATGATCATCGCTCAACAAGTTGTGGGGAATAATGTGGCATGAACTCACCAAAGGTGGGAGTTCATGTAATGTGTAAGGCTGATCAACAATAGGGGTTAAAGCTAAGCATTGCTTTTAACAAGTTGGTCAAAATTTTATTAGCAGTTACTAAGTGTAAGTAAATATCAAACCATAATAAATAATAGAAAAAATTTAATAATAAACCCATGCAAATGCATATGACAATTTGAGTTTAGTTTCCATAATTTAATCATTAGAGAGCCCTAAGCTGCTCATGACCGCGAGCACAACTAGTATACTAGTTTTACACTATGCAGAGGTTGTACCCTGTACACACAAGTCGTGTATCCCATGTCGCCAGGGTTAGCTAGACCCTTAGACACTACCGAGGTGAATGGCTAGGGATCCACTACGAGGCCTTTACAAAGTTCCACTATCTTCCGAAAACCCGCTACAGTTTATGGGAAGAGCACTTGCAAGAATCCCCCGTCTGACCGCCATCGCAGCAAAATCAACCCGAGAACCTCCTTGCATGCAATCCCCTACTACCCTTGCCCCTTTCGGGTAAGGTAGTCTTCCACTAGCTTTCCTAGTTAGTTGGCCAAGGGCGACCCATTAAACCCTTGTGGTGGCACGTGTTTCTCAAGTTAAGCTCCATGTTCCAATTAACATTTAATGATCTTGACATGAACATAAATAGAATAACAAAATAACTGGAACATGGATATAACAAAATATTATCCCAAAACCATGTAAAGCAATAGCAAACTACCCAAGTGATTCAGGGATAACAAGGTAAAGAGATAAACAATCTAGGGAGACCTATTGGGTCCCATAAAAATTAAGCCTATGCAAGGTAAATGATTATAAAGAACATTATTGGGTAACAAAAGTGGTCAAGGGCACAACTTGCCTTCAATGAGCTCCTGCTCAGCTACTTCTATCTGCTGGTCCCCAGGATCCTCAGTCACAGGTTCCTCTACTCGCCACAATACAAACAAGCACAATATATTGAAAAAATTAACATCACACGAAACATGTAAAAAATACATAGTAATAATCTACACATTAAAATAAAATCCTACGAACAGGAATCATAATTTTTTGAGTTATAGATTTTAAGATATGAATTTCCAAAGGTTTTATGTGCTTGAAATAGTGTTAAGTTAGAAATTATTTTTCTTACTATTTTCATGTCAAAACAGAGACTCTAAGTGATAGAGAATAATATTACAAAATTTTAGAAAGTGAAATGGGTTAATTTGGAGCTCATATGAATTTTCTATGAATTATTAAAGTTCTAGCATTTATTTTGTATTAAAAATCTATTTTCCAGTTACTTTTCTCTGATTTTATAATACTTTGGACTGCGCGTCATTTACTAAGAAATACAGGAGCTATTTTAAATAATTCACCAGACTCAGTCCAACCCTAGGGTGGACGGCGGGTTGTTTTCTATTAAAATCAAGGGCTCGTTTGCAATTATGTTAGACGAAGGGGTATCGTCGCTTTTCGGCCGTCCGATCAGAATCGGCCGCTAGGATTAGACCTACGCTTTATACGAATCGGCAAACAATCCCGATTGGGGGATCGGGATCCAACGGCCCGGATAAACGACTACCCTCGATACGCCGAGATCCATCCGATCGTGATCCTACGCTCTGCACCAAATCGCACCGGACATCATTTGTGACCGCCGGATGCCGAATTGACGGTCACAGAGACACCCCGCCTCCCCGACGGCACCCAGTCGATGTCGCCCACAAACGCGGCGGAGCATCGCCGGCGCGCATCAATTTCGGCCTCCAGTGTGTTTTACTACCGGATTTCTAGCGCTATGCCATGAGTAGAGAATCGCAAAGCTGGTAGTGGCACCATACCGAAAGATTAGGCCCCGCAGAACGCACGCCCACGGAGAGGGAGGAATCCACGGCGGCGCCCAGTCTTCGGCGAGGAATTGGGGCGGAGCTTGGTGATCAATCTCGGGTAGAGCAGCCACTAATGTCTTTCCTCGAGTATGAGGGAGGCCACAGACCACACCGACGAAGCAGATGACGCCCAGACCGGAGGTTCCCCGCGGTGGGTCTTCTACCTCACGACGGCGGTGGTGGCGTTGTAACTGGGTTGGCGCGGACTCAATAGGGTAGGGCAAGGGAATTGGGTGAACGCTTGGTTTGTATAGCCCACGAATCCGGTCACCGGGCGAGATACTCGACGTGCGGGCGGAATTAGCGGCATGGTTGAACGGCGTCGCGGCCGGTGGAGGTCCGAGGATGCAGGCGATTCTGTTGAAGGAGCTGTTACGCGGACCATCCAGTCAGTGGGACAACGGAAACTCTGGTGCTCCACAGCGTATGACACGCGGGACCTGGACGTCAGCGCTAGCCCACACAGCAAGGCGCGCGCGTAGAGGAGGCGTGGGTCGCGCGAGTGTAATTCGGAGTTGGGCCCAAAAGGGTTTCCGCGGCCCAGGTGGGGTTTCCTCTTTTTTTTTCTTTTTCTTTTATATTTCTTCTTCATTTTCTTTTGCCTTTTTGATTTGAACTTTAAATTTTGAATTCACCAACTGTTGTGGTTTTATTATTCTCAACTAACACATAATTTGAACATACCTGTATTACTTTTATTTATAATATTTATTCTGTATAATTTTTGTACCTTTCTTTCTTCTTCTCCAATTTTCAAGGTTTTGTTTTCAAATTAGGGTTTAAATTCTATGGACCCATTAATATATTGTTATTGACACTTTTATTTTTATTATCCACAAATGCACAATCACATAAACTCCAGCATGATGCACAATTTATTTGGGTGTCTCTTGTTAATGGTTTATTTGTGTTAGTAATGTGTTCACATGAAATGATAGATAGAGATGACACACTCATGTATACAAAGGGATATAATTTTCTCCTTTTCGATTTTCTTACAAAGTGGGTGTTACACGGTGGCGCCTGAGCCCTTGGTTGTATCGTGCACGATCCGCTAGCGGTGGCGCCCGATCCGCTTGCCATCTGCGTTCGTTGATGAAGTCCATGTCCTTAAGCCGCAGCTATTCCTGCATAGACTCGTTAAAATACTGGACCCGTGAGGAGCCCATAAGGGTTTCCGGGGGAAGGCAGGCTTCAGCCCCGTAGACCAGGAAGGACGGGGTCTCCCCGATGGACCGACTAGTAGTCATCACCGGAGTCAGAATCTCCGGTGAAAACATCCTTCAGGACCCCCTCGGGTGACTGATACCCGAGGTCCGGTTCTCCCATAGCCACCTCGCCGCTGTCGACCCTTTCCTTGCCAGGCCGGCGACAAGGAGGGGAGCCGCCCTTGGAGGTCTGCTCGCGCCGTTCGCTGACGCGCTTCACGAGTTCGATGATCTCGCGACACTCCGCGGCGCTATGGTGACTATTGGGGTGTACAGCGCATGAGCCGCTGTTACCCCTCTACGGTTGTGGGCGCTTGTTGCGCTCGTTTCGGTCCCCAGTCGCACCTGCGATGACCAGAGCAGCAGACGGCGGCCTCTCGGAGCCGTGGTTCTTCTTTTTCTTCTTTTTGCCGTCCTGAGCGACGGCACCCGAGCCACTCGTCTGGGCAACCCTGGTCTATGGTGCCGAGTGCTATGCCCGGCCCTCAGCAGCCCTAGCGCACTTGTCGGCTAGAGCGAAGAGCGTGGTGACAGTCTCCACGTCATGTGTGGCCATCTTCTCCAGCATCTTTTCATCACACACCCCCTAGCGGAAAGCGGTGATGATGGAAGCATCGGAGATATGGGGTATAGTTCCCCGTACCTTGGTGAAGCGGGAGATGAAGGTCTGGAGAGTTTCCTCGGGCTCCTGCCTCACTGCATGGTGGTGAGCCTCCAGGCCATGCCGCTGATAAGCACTAGCAAAGTTCGCTGCGAACCGCGCGCAGAGCTCTTCCCATGAGTAGATGGATCCTGGGGTAAGGTTCATGAGCCAAGTCCGGGCAGGCCCAGACAAGGCAACATGAAAATATGTTGCCATTACGGCGGTGTCTCCACCCGCTGCCGTAATGGCGGTGACGTACACCTGCAAGAATTCCAATGGGTTGGACGTACCGTCGTACTTCTCCGGCAGGTGTGGCCGGAACTTGTATGGCCAAGTCACCGCGCGGAGATGGCTCGCCAGTGTGGAGCAGCCCACGCCGGCCAAAGTCTTGATCGAGGTTGCGACCCTCGATGTTTAGCCGGCGCTCACGCGCCCTCTCTAGAGAGACTCGAGTGTCTTCGTGACCCTCGAAGTTTTGTCGGTGCTCCTGTGCCCTCTCCAGAGAGACCCGGGCATCCTCTTCCGCACGCCTGCAGTTGAGCTCTGCCCGGAGGTCGTCGGTCTGTGCACCCCTCACAGAGGGTGAGCGCACAAACGTTGTCACCTCATGTTGGCGCTGGGATGACCGTGGCCTAGACCTGGTCGAGCTAGAGTGCGCCATGCCGAGCAGTCGGTCGACGTCGTCACGCCACTGCTTCATGGCTCCCGGTGAGGCCGTGGAGCTTGGAGGGCAGCGCAGCAACTCCCTGGCCGCAGAGTGTGACGGAACCTCCCAAGTCATTAGGCCCACCTATAGTTGTCCTTGTCCAACAGACCTCAGACAACCCTGCAGGTACACCTGATCACTTGACAAGTTCGGTATCTAAATTCCTTACCTTCCCAAGAGCGTTTCACCCGTCATGCAAACATTACAATTCATCGGAGATACGAAAGTGCGGAAGCAGTTACAATAACTTACTTTATTGAAAAGTAAGACAGAGTTATATAGTTACAGACCAGAACGAAATATATGAGTGCTGAGTATTATTATTACATAACATGGGAGGCAAAAACCCCTCCCAAATAAACAGTAAAAGTTTTTCTTAACCGAGGACCTTTCCTCCCGTAGCTTTAGTCTTGGTTCTCTTCTTTTGGTACCACCTTTGAACAGAAGCAACAAAAGTTTGTTGCTTGTTCACCTAAAACAACATGGGACAAAGCCCTGAGTACGAAGTGTACTTTCGCAAGACTTACCCGACAAAGTAAAAGACTCTCAAGGATATGCTGGCTTTAAGGGAGTCAAGGTAAGGCTTATCAAATATCAATGACTCTGTTTGCAAAAATGCTTACTAATAGTGGATCCTTAAAAATCCACTTTTACTTGTCAGGTTAGGTAAAATTACCTACAGCTAGAGTTCTTTCTACCCTAGTTCAATCACTTGACCTATACTAGCCAATTTCTTAACAACCCATCATCTTCACTGGAATTCTACGTGTTGGGTAGTGAGTTTTCATAAGCTAGTGGAACTTTGTAAAGGCCTCGTAGTGGATCCCTAGCCATTCACCTCGGTAGTGTCTAAGGGTCTAGCTAACCCTGGTGACATGGGATACACGACTTGTGGGTACAGGGTACAACCTCTACAGAGTGTAAAACTGGTATACTAGCCGTGCTCGCGGTCATGAGCAGCTCAGGACTCTGTGATGATTAAATTATGGAACCTAAACTCAAATTGTCATATGCATTTGCATGGGTTTATTATTAATTTTTTTCTATTATTTATTATGGTTTAATATTTACTTACACTTAGTAACTGCTAATAAAATTTTGACCAACTTATTAAAAGCAATGCTCAGCTTTAACCCCTATTGTTGATCAGCCTTACACATTACATGAACTCCCACCTTTGGTGAGTTCATGCCACATTATTCCCCACAACTTGTTGAGCGATGATTGTTGGGGGCCTTCGTCTTCTGATGGTCCTCAAAAACATGATTTAACAATGTTTCTGGAGTATAATACATAAACAGGTACCTTCGGACTCGGATCAGAACCACAATGTGAAGAAGTACGAAGAATACGAAGGTTGGTGCAGAGCCGAAGTTGTACGCAGGGGACCTTCGGCATGATAGCAGAAAGGGGAACCGACTTAAAAGGGAAAAGGCTATTTGGACCTCGATGGATTACTATAGAGTCATTAGCAAATGTATAGGGCATGAATGTAATTTTACATGGGTTGCGTCTCGTGCCTATAAATAGATGAACAGTGCTCTGTACTGTTCACGCAGACTTGTCATTCTGCTTTTGCGTCACGCTTGTACTTTTACCTTCTTTCAAGCCGAAGGTACATTTGTAATTTGATATCATTTCTATTTTTCCATGATAATAGAATAGAAATGATCTTACAATAATATATAATTGTTCATGTTATTTCTTATGTTTCATACATTTCTTCTTTCATTAATGTACACTATGATGATGAAGGTATGTCCTTCATGACCTTCGTCCGAAGATCGTTATATCCTAAAGGAAATAACGCTTCGAAGGACGAAGAGCATTAACCATTAACCTTTCTTTGTGTTGCCTTGTTCTCAACTCATAGCATTTGAGAGCAAGTCCCCAACATTGGCGCCCACCTCCGGTGAACTCTTTTCGACCACCTTCGGTAAGCACTGACCTTCGTCATGCCACCGAAGAAAGCTTCAGCGACAGGGGCTGCCGCTCTGCAGTCGCTGGACCCGAACCAGGAGACCCTTTCTCTTCGAGAGGTCCGAAGCCAGAATAGGAAAACCACTAGTCCAACAACCCAGGAGGACGAGTTGGACCAAGAAATCAGAAACATGGAGATGCTTCATCAACAAGTACAAAGGAAGAAGGAGAAGATGGCCCGACTAGCCGACCTTCAGAGGCAGATTGATGAAGCCACTGAAGAAGTACGCCATCTTGCTCAAGATGAGCAAGAACGAAGGCCCCCAACACAGGGAGATTCATCAAGAAGGCTCGTTCACTGATGATGGATTGTATGATGATTCTAATCATGGTACCTTTACTTTTGATGATGCTTCTCCCTTGGCAGCAGAACTGCAGGCTATCCCATGGCCACCATCATACAAGCCACCTCAGCTTCTAATGTATGATGGGCATTCAGACCCGAAGCAGCTTTTGATGAGTTATGAAGCAACCATATCTTCATACGGAGGCAATGCAGCTGTCATGGCCAAATCCTTCGTCATGGCAGTTAAGAATGTGGCCCAGACATGGTATTCTTCTCTTCGGCCAGGAACTATCACTTCATGGCAGAAGCTCAAGGATATGCTGGTGACAAGCTTCCAAGGCTTCCAGACGAAGCCAGTCACAGCTCAGGCTTTGTTTCAATGCACGTAAGATCATGAGGAGTATCTCCAGGCATACGTCCAAAGGTTCTTGCGTCTGAGAGCACAAGCGCCTACAGTGCCCAATGAAATTATCATTAAGGCCATGATCAAGGGGCTTCGCCTAGGACCTACTGTCCAGTATTTTGCTAGAAAGCCTCCACAGACTTTGGAGAAGCTGCTTCAAAAGATGGATGAATACATCCGCGCTGATAATGACTTTCATCAAAGAAGGGAGGAAGCCTACAGGTTCTCTGAGATGACCTGGGGCTTCGGAGGGAGAATCCACCCAAGGCACGTCAGATCAATCCACTCCACTCAGAATGACGACAGAGGAAGTCAGCAACAGAGGCCACAATATTCCTCGCAAGCTTCGGGGCAGCAACAAAGCTATCTTCGGCCGCCAGCTCCAAGGGGCAGAGGCGCCAGGGGCTTCGGAGGAAGGTTTGGGGATCAGCCCAGAAAAATTTATTGCCTATTCTGTGGTGAGGACAAGGGCCATACTACAAGGATGTGCCATGTCACCATTCAGAAACAAAAGGATATAGCAGAAGCTGCAGCCCAACAGAACCAGCCGAAGCAGGTCATGCACACTGCTTCGTATCACTCACCCTACATACCAGAGTATGTGGGTAACCATTCTACAGCTTCTGTTGCTTCGGCTAGCCAGCCACAGGCATCATGGCAACAACCTCCACCTCCGCCACCACTACAACCTATGTATTCACGAAGCCAGCAACCATAAGGGAGTCAACAGACCCATCAGCAGCGAGACATCAGGGAGGAGTCCGAAGCTCGTACAGTCAACAGTACTGTGCCAGAATCGAAGCATATCTACTAAGAGATATCCTACTCCTGAAACAGTTTTTACATTCATTGCCATTTCTTTTTTAATAAGGAACAATTCTTGAAAACTTAGTTCTCTCGTCATTTTCCATTTCTTGTAATAGCTTCGTTTTTGCCATAGTGAAATATATATTCTACACAGACTCGCCGAAGCTACCAAAAATCGTTCTAAGGAACGCGGCATAAGTATCACCGAAGCTACAAAAAGTCGTTCTACGGAATGCAGCGTAAGTTGCCGAAGCTACAAAAAGTCGTTCCTAAGGGAGCACAGTGTAAGTTTTCTGCTCAAAAGTCGTTCCAAAGGGAATGCAGAGCCAAATACCGCCGAAATATAAGGCGAAGCGCGAAAAGTCAACGCGAATACCGCCAAAATAGAAGGAGAAGAAGTTCAAAAGACATTCCTAAGGGAATGTAGAACTTACAGCGAAAAGTCAGCGCTGATACACCGAAAAATAAGCTGTGAAGCCGAAAAATAAACGGCAAAGAGATTGTGTATTCCACTATGGGGATGTGTGTGTGTCTTCGGCACAAAAATCATTTTGCATAGCATAACATCATTACATCATTTTGCATAACATAACATCATACATCATGTTGCATCAATGGCACAAGAAGGGGATACAATGTTGATCTTCGGAGAATGCTTCGAAAAAGCGAAGTTGTGCTAAGGCACATAATAAGTTTTGAAGAAATACAGCTTCATCAGCTCTGATATGGAGGAAAAAATCTATTGTTGACAAAGCATTAAAGCTTTTTGGCGACATCTGGAGGATTTTTCACGAATCATAAAAGCTCTTCTTTACGAAGCATGAAAAGAAAGGAAGGTGTTTTTTCGCCGAAGGCTCAAAAACGGTATGTACATAAAAATTTCAAGCATCGCAAAGAAATAAATTACAAAACTATTTATATATTACATTCAAAACCCATGATCACCAAATATTACAAGCATAGTTCAGCAAATGTTACATTAATAATCTAGCAATGTCTTTACAATAACTATTCTTCTTCTTTCAAAACTTTATCTGCAGCTTTGGTCAGCAGTCGGGTAACGACTTCGTCTATAATAGTTTCGGCCATGCTAATAATTTCTGATGATTCTTTTGCCTCTGCTTCGGCCAGTGGCTCGAAGGGCTCTGGGGGAGGAGATAGTTCAGCTGCGGTAGAAAACGTAAATTGTTTCGAAGTCGCAAAAGTAAACAACAAAGGTAAAAATCATTAAGTAATACATATTTGTCTCTCAAGCTCTGCAGCCTTTTCAGCTGTTTTTGTTGCTTCTCTAGTGTCGTGAGTATCTTTTTCACTTTTCTTTATTATTTTGTGAGCCATCCCTCGACCGCCATTCTCCCAAATGTTAGTGAAAAATTTTCCGCCCATTAAGCTTGCCTCGGCCGAGGGATCCTTCGTATCATCAATGGAGAAAGCAGCTTCGGCTTGGGCCAAAGTTTTGACATGTTTGCACCCTGCTCTCTCCAAAATAGCTGCAACTCCCCTCGCGCCAGAAAAGGCGCAGACGTCCCCACGGCCACTCAAAACTTCCTCAAAAGCTTCGGCTTCGCTGCTGATCCATTCAATTGGGCCCTCAGGATCGCCTCTTATGAAGTTGTCCTCGCTTGAATATGCGCCAACGTTGGCGAAGCTAGTTTTTATTTTCTTCACGCAGTCCATAGATTTTTCAAAGCATCTTTCCTTGGATATGCGAAGTTCTTCAACGTTCTTCTCTAAATGATTTGTCCATTGTTCGCTAATTCCTCGTTTAGCTTCTGCAACTACGCACTTCTCTTTAGCTTCGGCAAGTTGCTTCTGAAGGTCTTCAATCTCAATTTTTTGGGCTTCAGATTGGGTTTTAAAGTTAGCTTCATCCTTCTTTACTTTATCCACCAATGTAAGCAAAATTTTATCTTTTTCCAAAGCTTCGTTCCTCAGCTTAATAACTTTTGTTCGAAGGTTGTTGAAAGCAATGGTGTAGCTCTCGTCTTCGGCATTCTTTTGCGCTCTCAAGGCGTTGCTAAGTATTAAACCCTATATGAAAAAAATTTAGTATAAGAGCAAAAGAATAATTCAAAATTTATAAACTTCCAAATATACAATTTTTGTACCTTCAGACTGTTATATGCGAGGCTATCTGCCAGATCGTCCTTCGTCATAGCACAAAGGCCAGCTTCGAGCTTCGGAAAGCCCATACTTCTGGCCATCTCCCGGCAGACAGATAATTCTTTGTTGTCTGGGAGGCAGTATAAGAAGTCATCTTCGTCTGTGCCATTGAACACTAAGGACCCTTTCGGATACTTCAGTTCTCGGGCATAGTGTTTAGTTTCAAAAATCTCTTCTTCAGATAATCTTTTTCCCGAAGCATGTCGTACAATATAATCAAGTACTTCGGAAGATGCTTTGGGAGTAGGAGTGGCAGTTTTTTCAGGCAGAATTTGTTCTACAGCTTCTTTTTCCGTTTCCTTTTCTCCGGTTTCCAAGGATTTCTCCTTGGCGGGCTCTGAAGGCCCAGCTTCGGTCTCGGCCTGGCTCTTTGCAGCTTCGGCTTCAGTTAGTTTTGTCTCAGTCTGCACTTTTGAAGCTTCGGCAGTTTTCCTTGGAGTAGAGCTTGAAGTCTTTATCGTCTCCAGCGCATCTAGTATGTTGACCATCCTTTTTCTCTTGGGGGTCACTGTAAGACCTTTTTGTGCCTTTGGCACTGTCACTTCCACCGAAGGGCTTATAACTTCTAATATCTTTGTTCCTTCGACCCCTATCTCTTCAATATTATCGGCCTTCGGCTCAGCTAATTTGGTTGAGGATGCCTTCGGCATTGCAGCCGGCTCTTCAATCTTCTGCGTAAGCGCAGGTTCTTTGGCTTCAGTAGCCGAAGAGGACTCACCGCCAAATTCGGGCACTGTGGCTGGTTCAATGTAGCGCGGTCGGTGAGTAAGAACCTTCACTTTTCTCCTCTTCGGCGCGGGCTCACTCAGAGCAGCTAAAGTAATATCCTTCCCAGAAGTTGCACTCTTTCTCTTCTACTCCCTTGGCGGGTAGCGGTAGTCAGGATACATAAATCCGATAGCATCAAAAACTCTATTTAGCCTCTTCTTTTTTCGGCTCCCGAAGGCCACAGATAGTGCGTTATCTTCAGACTTGGAGTAGGCTCCAAGTAGTTCATCGCTAGTGTTTTCAACGCACTTCAGCCAATCGTCGTCTGGTTCGATAAATTGGTCTCTAAACCTGAAGGTATATTTTAATCGAACCAAACCACCTTCGTTAGGGTTGCTGATGGTCTCTTTTGGCATCTCCCAGTTGTCTACCAATGGCCATATCCTGTAGGCCATGTGCTCTTGGACTAAGTCCCTTGTCCCAATAAATGCGCAGACTGTGCTGAAGGCCCTCTAGCATGCTTCGGTTACCTCATTATTCTCTACCTTCGGCTTTCGGAGGCCGAATCGTGACCAGATGGGGTGCATGATGATATGTTTTATATCTTCTCTTGCTTTTAAATCATTCTTCACGTAGAACCATTCTTTCATCCAGTCTCCAGGCCATCTCTTCCGAAACGTTGGCACTGGGCAGCTTGAGCCTGAGCGAGCAACGAAGCTATAGCAACCAAAGTTGTTATGATACTGCTCCTTACCTCAGGGCTTTGTCTCATATAAAAGTTCGTGCATGCTGTAGAAACATTTTGCACTTGGTTCTGAACCTTGACTCCTCACGACCCACACGAAGATCCCCATTCTGATAATTGCTTCGGGGGTAATCTAGTGAAGGAAGATCTCACATATCTTTAGAACTTCAACCACAAATCTGCTTAAGGGGAACCGAAGCCCAGCCTTGAAGAAGCTTCGGTAGATAATGACTTCATTCTCTTCAGGAACAGGAACAGTCCTGTCTCCATTGTCAGCCCTCACAATAGATATGTCTTGAAAATACCTTCCTCTCATGTTATCAAGATGACTCTGTCTAATAGTCAATTTTCCGAAGACTGCGTGACTTGGTCACCAGGGCCGATCTTCGGAGTCTTTGCCCCCGCTTTCTGCATCATAACTATCGCTGTCATTGGTATCTTCAGATAAGCCTTCCATAATTTCTTTCGTAATCTTTTCTGTATTTGTCTTTGCAATTGACTCAATGAATCCAGCAGTCTTTTCCTCAAGAAGCTTCTCCTCTTCGGTTAGCTTCGCTTCAGCAATTGCTTTCTTGTCTTGAGACATCTTATCTTCGGAACTGACGAAAATATGTCCTTAAATCCGAAGCTCAGAAAACTTAAGAAACAAAGCAACTGTTGGAAAGCAAGACCTAAGAAATAAAGCAAAGCAAAGTAAGCGTACCAAATGTGCTCGGGGTGAGTTCTTATTTGTACGCCCATCGCGCTCCAAGTTGGAGGGCCCAGGTTGTCATTGACTGTTGCTATTCTAGCAAAGGGAAGGTGTTTTTTCGGACCTTCGGCTTAGGGCCTTCGTCTATATTGCAATCTGAATTCGTTATTCTAAAAAATTAACATTGCGAGGGGCTACTGTTGGGGGCCTTCGTCTTCCAAAGGTCCTCAAAAACATGATTTAACAATGTTTTTGGAGTATAATACATAAACAGGTACCTTCAGACTCGGATCAGAACCACAATGTGAAGAAGTACGAAGAATACAAAGGTTGGCGCAGAGCCGAAGTTGTACGCAGGGGACCTTCGGCATGATAGTAGAAAGGGGAACCGACTTAAAAGGGAAAAGGCTATTTGGACCTCGATGGATTACTATAGAGTCATTAGCAAATGTAAAGGGCATGAATGTAATTTTACATGGGCTGTGTCCCGTGCCTATAAATAGATGAACAGTGCTCCCGTACTGTTCACGCTGACTTGTCATTCTGCTTTTGCGTCACGCTTGTACTTTTACCTTCTTTCAAGCCGAAGGTACATTTGTAATTTGATATCATTTCTATTTTTCCATGATAATAGAATAGAAATGAGCTTACAATAATATATAATTGTTCATGTTATTTCTTATGTTTCATACATTTCTTCTTTCATTAATGTACACTGTGATGATGAAGGTATGTCCTTCATGACCTTTGTCCGAAGATCGTTATATCCTAAAGGAAATAACGCTTCGAAGGGCGAAGAGCATTAACCATTAACCTTTCTTTGTGTTGCCTTGTTCTCAACTCATAGCATTTGAGAGCAAGTCCCCAACAATGATCATGTGTGAGCTCACCCTTTCTGTCTCACACCCCCCACAGGAGAAGAACAGGTGGTTTAGGAGGAGCCATAAAGCGAGGAGTTTGATCTGATCTAGGTGGCGTTTTCCCAGTTGACTTTCTGGCGCCAAGGATGGATTTTAGATCCTGTTATATTTATCTTTTATTTTTTGTAAGACTTCCGCTATGTAATAAGTACTCTGATTATATTGTGACATTTACCTCTATACACTATGTTATTATATATGTTGTCTTCTTTGGCGCATGTATGAGATGCACCCGGCTTTGTTCCTTAAAGCCCGGGTGTGACACACCGCTAGCGGATCGTGCATAGTAGGGAGCTCGGGGTCCGGGACCTAGTCCTACGATGAGTACTAAACCGAGAAGGGCTCCACAAACTCTCCCCCAGTTGGGAAGGACCCTTCAAGGTGACGGAAGCATGCCGACCCGGGAGTGTCAGCCTCGCCACAACTGAAGGAGTGCCTCTTCCCAATCCCTGGAACATAGGGCATTCCTGTAAGTCCTACCCACATAAGCAAGTCCGAGGGGTTATGGTTTCTCCTTGTAACCATGTTGTGCATACGTGTACGCCAGCCCGGTGAGGTCCGCCCCCATAAGCCCGACCCGTTGGTCTACACTCGTGCATGTCAAGTTATAAGGAGAGAATTTACCTCCTCGGATGTGCTCCTGTGATGGTTTTATCCTGCTATAGATCCCAGATATTATTATTTTTTATCTAACCCACCCATACGGTCTACCACCCTTGCTGGTATGATGACATCCGAGTTAGGTAGCCAGGCTTGCAGTTTAGGACCCCTCTACGAAAGTTGGGGGGTCCGGTAGCCTGGGGGCTAGTTCTGAAGAATGGTTACTCGTCTCCTGGGGTGGTCCGGAGCTGTGTTGCCGCTTAGCTTGGTGCCGCACCCTAAGCCTACACGCTCCACCACTCTGTGACCAGCATCCTAGTATCTGGAACAATAGCCCTATAGGTCCAGGAACTTGGGGTCCGGTTCTAGAGAATGGACGCACGTCCCCTGGGGTGGTCCGGAGCCGTGTAAGCCGCTTAGCCTGGTCCCGTACCGTAAGCCTGCACGCTCCACCACTCTGCGATGGGTGTCCTAGTATATGGAACTGTGATTCAGGGGGGCAGGCACACGGCTTGGCTTCCCAGGCCAAACCCTGCAAGTCTTGTTGCATGAATCAAAGGATGGTTGATACCAGACGATGGGTCCTAATGGGTGTGCTACTAACACTTTGTAGCCAAAGCTATGTGCAGGTCCAGTTCCTAGTCGAGGCTACCTCTTGGGGGCCGAGACACCAACTCTTTCTTAGGTATGCTGGTATCTAGCCTCGACGCGTCGAGCCTACATCCCAGGGGAGCCGAGTACCAGGAGAAAAGTTGATAAAACCACATACAACAAGAACAAGCACCATACAGATAAGAGCTGTTTAATTGATAGTTCCCAAAAAGTATCTTACAAAAACAAAAGTTATTACATCCGCCTTTAAGCGGAGCCCTAGCCTCATTTCTACAGGTATGAGCTACTCGACATCACTAAGGTCGCACTGGAAGCGCTCGGCCGCCGTCTCCATGACATCTTGTATGACCTCCCGGGCAACGTCTTCAGTATCGACAACCAGACTAACGGTCACCATTGGAGGCGACGTCGAGGCCATTAAAGCCAAAGAGATAAAGGCACGAAAGACAGAGCCGCAGCTCAGCTCGCTTCACACCTCATGGAGTTGGAGCTAGACCAGTTCATGGAGGTGTACCATGGGATGCTGGTGAAGCTCATGCAAAAGATGGAGCCGCAGCTCAGCTCGCTTTCCACCCCCGGAAGGTCGTTGCACAACACCCTTCCGTCCGAATGCTAGAGGAAGAAGCGTCTCCCCACGAACATCTCGCAGAGGTAGGCGAAGATGGCTGCCTGAAGGATGAAGCGGGGCGTGAAGTGCTGAGGTTGGAGGCTGAGCTCCTCCAGCAGCAGCACGAAGAAAGACGAGATCAGCAGCGCCAACTCGTAGGGGAGGTTGGAGACGAAGAGCATGAACTCCCCGGCGGCGAGATCGTCGAGGGGAGAGGCGCCGACACGGATCCTTCCAGCGAATGCCGGTACACCCCATCTGAGTAGGTTGCGCATCAAGTTGAGTGCCACCTCAGACCGGAAGCACTCGGGAGGGTCTAGCAAGACCATGGCGGCTACGGCGGCAGAAGAGCGCGGAGAGCTTGAAGGCGAAAGGGCGCAGCGAGTGATAAGAGTGACTGCCGCACTCGGGGGAATCCTTTTTTAAGGAGGAATCTCCCGTTCACGCCCCAAGGCGCTGCAGAAAATCTCGCCCGATGCGCACCAAGGCGACCCAACCTCTGACACGGAGGCCCGGGCCCACGAGTCATACTCCTTGGGCATCAGTCTCCATGTTCGAAGAAGGTGAACCGCCACGCGAGGAGCAAACCACCACGCCTCTTCATCTCCACTGAAAGGAGCGGACTAGCCTCTGACACGGGGCCCGGGGCCACGAGTCATACTCCTTGGGCATCGGTCTCCGAGTGCGAGGAAGACGAACCATCGCGTGAGGAGCGAGCCACCGCCCGCAGTAGTGCGCCTCTTCACCTCCGCCGAAATTAACAGCCCAGTGTCTGACATGGGGGCCCAGGCCCATGAGTCATCCTCCTTGGGCACCGGTTCCTCGGTGCAGAGAAGTCGAACCACCGCTCGCGCCAGTACCACACCTCCTTGGGGCCGCTGCAAAAGACAGAGAAGGTGAATTTTCAAAAACAATGCAGCAGTATTGAGGCACCCCACGCATGGCCCGACAAAACCATCAACTACAGAGGCCACAGGTCAGTCAGCCGCGGGGACAGGCGTGGCAGTTGGCGTGACCGAAGGCGGACTGGCAGGGATTACGTCAGCGAGCGCACGGAAGCAGCACTCCAATCGCCAATCAAGCTTTGGCCCCACGTATAGGCTCGTATCCTCCCTTGAGGTGGGCCCGAGGGCCACTGTCGGTACCCTGGAACAGGGGTACCCCTTACTACAGTGTGAAGGCACGGTGCCCATGCGGCTACCTCTAGTCGTGTGTTAAACAGCGTCCGAGCCCACCATGTGGACGGCTCCTAGGTCGCCACATGGCCAGAGAAGACGATATACTCCAGGATATCAACAGTGGGTCCGGACCCCCATGGGAAAGTGCCGGACCCCTGTACGTACGGACCAGACCTCTGGGTAAGATCCAGAACCTCCACGGGCGTGCCCGGACCCCTAGGATGGGTCCCGGACCCCCCTGTACAGGGTCTGGGCCACTCACAGCAAGGTCCCGGGATTCCGAGACAAAGAATAGCTAGGCCTTGATCAAGGTCAGGCGGGGGTCCGGAGTCGACACGTGTCCGGACCATACCGCGTACGATTCTGCTCCCCGCTCAGGCGGAGACCCGATGCTGCCACATGGCCTACTACCCGTGACGTGAGCCAGCGAGCGGAGCCTGACGTAAGGCCTCTGGGCAGCGCGGCGCTGCATTTATTGCGGATAAGGCACACCGCCTGTCTATTCCACTAGCAGGTGATGTGCCGCCTCGGCATTTAATGAGCCCTGCCACTCCGCTTGCAGGCGATGTGCCGCCTCAGCATTTAATGTGCCCTGTCCACTCCGCTAACGGGCGGCGATGAGGCCATCCTGCAGACGGCGTGCCTGTCCATTCTGTTGGTAGGCAGTAAACCCGTGCTGCAGCGTACACTATGATCATCATCACTCGCACGTTACCGAGGAAGTAGCGCAGGATATCAAGACTTTATACACTACAGACATTATGGCACTCGAAGATCTTCTGGGCGACACTGGCCTTGGATACTTCTATATGTATTCCCTCCGTTTTGCCCCTAGGCCCACATGTCGGGGCTCAGCACCCTTGTACGTACACCCCTTGAGCTATAAAAGGGAGAGCATACGACGTTACAAGGTAGACACACTTAGACCCAACTTAGGCTCACAAGTTCATACAAGCTCTCAAGCTCAATACATCACACAGTGGAGTAGGGTGTTACGCTTCGGCGGACCGAACCACTCTAAACCCTTGTGTGTTCTTGTGTTCTTCCCGATTCCATCGAGCAGGCAAAACGCTTAGGCCCCTCCTCATCTTAGGATTTAGGGCGGGTGCATTCCGCCACCCGGCCGGAGAATTCCCTCTCCGACAATGTGTGATCTCACCCTTGCTATCTCACACCCCCCACAGGAGAAGAACAGGTGGTTCAGGAGGAGCCACAAAGCGTGTAGTTTGATCTGATCTAGGTGGCGTTTCCCCATTTGACTTGCTCCAAGGATGATCCTTAGTTCGTTTTATAATTATCTTTTATTTTGTAATAAGACTTCCACTATGTAATAAATACTCTGATGTTATTGTGATATTTATCTCTATACACTCTGTTATTGTATATGTTGTCTTCTTGGCGCATGTATGAGATGCACCTGGCTTTGTTCCTTAAAGCTCAGGTGTGACAGAAATGGTATCAGAGGAAATGTTGACTGTAGGACGAAACCTAGATAGAAATGGACAAACCCTTACCTACTTATCTTATTCTGATTCATTATATACTTACCTTACTCTGATTCTTTCTATACTTATCTTGATCCTGTCTCACCTTCTACTATTCCACTCTGACCATTCTTATCTTTTCTACTTTAAGACAAGATGGGTTTTACACCTTGGAATCCTACAACTATGAACTTTTTCAGAGATAGGGAACCTAAGACAAATTTAAAATTATTTTCTCTATTAAAAATGTTGGTTGATTGTTCTGATGCTCAATGCCTGATTTGCTTCTTTAATTGATTGAAATAGTATAGACGGGCATCTTAGCATGTACCACCATAAGGTAATGAATTAGCTTTAGTAGGCAACAACTTAGCTAATAAATTCCCCAAAGTAACATGATTTGTAATCACCTGCCTTGTCTACTATCCTTTCTTTCGTACCCTGTGTTTCTAACGCAGATGGGCTACCCCTACAGTGTTAGAAGAGAGCACTATAGAAGTGATCCTTGGTATGTCATGGTTAAGAAAGGCAAAGGGTGTTTATACACTATGCTAAAGGATCCATTGAACTCACCAGTTCCAAAGGAGAAAGATTTGAAGTTGGAATTGCAGCAACTACCACCATCAGACTAGCGACATTCTTAGTAGATGAGAAGTTTGTTGGTGGCAACATCCGTGCGGTTTGAGATTTTTCGGTTGTCTTTCCAAAGGAGTTACCAAGGAAGCCACCAGATAGGGAAGATGAGTTTGTCATTGATCTCTTACCTGAGACTGCCCCTACTTTCAAACGGTCATACAGGATGTCTGTAGAAGAGTTAAAGGGACTGAAGAAGCAGTTAACGGAATTACAAGAGGCTGGGTACATACATCCGAGTTCCTCACCTTGGGGAGCACCGGTACTGTTTGTATAGAAGAAGGATGGACCGCAAAGGATGTGTGTGGATTATAGGTCCCTTAATGATGTCACTATGAAGGACAAGTATCCATTACCCCGCATTGAAGATTTATTTGATCAGATGAGAGGTGCAAGGGTATTCTCGAAGATTGATCTCCGATCGGGTTATCATCAAATGAAGATTGGGCCATCGGATATTCCCAAGACGAATTTCTCGACCCGTTATGGTTTATATGAGTTCACCGTTATGTCATTTGGATTAACTAATGCACCTGCTTATTTTATGGATCAATAAGGTGTACATAATCTGGACAGATTCGTCGTGGTTTTCATCGACGATATTTTTATTTATTCCAAGAGTGTTAGTGATCATGAGAAACATCTGAGATTGGTTCTACAGAAGCTACGAGATAATCAACTCTACACCAAGTATAGTAAATGCAAGTTCTGGATTGACGAGGTGCCATTCCTTGGACATATCATTTCTAATGGAGGGATATCAGTGGATCTTGCAAAAGTCAAGGAGATAGTGGCGTGGAGCATACCCACTACAATTACGGAAGTTCGGAGTCTCTTGGGACTTGTAGGATATTATTGGAGATTTATCGAAGGATTTTCTAAGATTGCTAAGCCTATGACCTCGCTTCTGGAGAAAGGAAGAGAATTTAAGTGGGACGAGAAGTGCCAAGAAAGCTTTGATCAATTAAAGAAGAGATTGATGTCGCCACAAGTGTTGGTTATGCCAGATCTACAGAAGGGATTTGACATTTATTGTGATGCATGTGGCGAAGGATTAGGATGTGTCCTCATGCAAGAAGGACATGTGATTGCCTACACATCTCGTCAATTGCGGAAAGATGAGTTAAACTACCCCACTCATGACTTAGAACTGGCAGCCGTTGTGCATGCGCTTAAGATTTGGAGACATTGTACAATGGGGACCAAGTGCCAAGTGTACACGGACCATAAGAGTTTGAACTATATATTCACTCAGAAGGATCTCAACCTGAGGTAACGTCGTTGGTTGGAGCTTATTAAGGATTATGATTTGGAAATTCACTATCACCCGGGCAAGGCAAATTTGGTTGCAGATGCCTTGAGTCGAAAGGAGCATGTTCATTCAGCTGTTGTTGCCCAGCTACCTGATGAGATTGTTGAGGATTTCAGGAGACTTAACCTGGGGATAGTTGCTCACACTGAAGGAGTTACTATTGATGTGGAACCTACTTTGGAGCAAGAAATCCGCAAAGGACAAATTGGTGATGCTAAAATACAAGAGATTAAGGAACTGATTACTGAAGGTCGAGGTTCGGAATTCATGGAGGATGAGCAAGGCACCATATGGTTCAAGGACACGATACGTGTTCCTGATATTGAAAGCCTTCGTGAGACTATTTTAAAAGAGGCCCATGACTCGGATTATTCTATTCATCCTGGTAGTACCAAGATGTATCAAGATTTGAAGTATAAGTACTGGTGGTATGGACTAAAGAGAGATGTAGCTGCACATGTGGCAATGTGCGATGTGTGTCAAAGAGTTAAGGCCGAACACCAAAGACCAGCTGGACTATTATACCTGTCGGAGAGGAAATTCTCTGTCTAGGTGGCGGAACGCACCCGCCCTAAATCCTGAGATGAGGAGGGGCCTAAGAGTTTTGCCTGCTAGATGGATTCAGGATGAACACAAGAACACACAAGGTTTTAGAGTGGTTCAGGCCGCCGGAGCGTAATACCCTACTCCACTGTCTGTGTATTGTATGAGAGTCTGAGTGAATCTGTGAGCTTGTGAGCGTCTAAGTGTGTCCACCTTGTAACGTCGTGTGCCCTCCCATTTATAGCTCAAGGGGGCACGTACAAGGATACTTGAGCCCCGACATGTGGGACCAGGGGCAAAATGGAAGGAAATAACTAATGCCTGTAACACCTGGGCGATCTCCGAGCGACATAATGTCCGTAGTCCATATAGTATTGATATCTCGTGGCTGCTTCCTCGGTAACGCGCGAGTCATCATGAGTGTAGCGCATGTGGCAGTGTGGACACGCCGCCTGCCAATGGATTGGACAGGCACACCGCCTGCAGGATGGTTTGGTCGTTGTCCGCCAGAGGAATGGACAGGGCTCATTAAATGCCGAGGCGGCACATCGCCTGACAGTGGAATGGACATGGCTCATTAAATGCTGAGGCAGTACATCATCTGCCAGTGGAATAGACAGGCTGCGTGCCTTATCCGCATTAAATGCAGCGGCCGCGCGGCCCAGAGGCCTTACGTCAGGCTCCGCCCGTTGACTTACATCACGTGCACCATGCCACGTGGCAGCATCGGGGCTCCGCCTGAGCGGGGAGCAGAAGCATATACAGTATGGTCCGGACACGTGTCGGCTCTAGTCCCCCGCCTGGCCTTGATTAAGGTCTGGGTATTCTTTGTCCCAGAATCCCGGGACCCTGCTGTGAGTGGCCCGAACCCCACACAGAGGGGTCCGGTTCGTGCACATGGAGGCCTAGGACCTTACCCGGGGGTCTGGTCTGTATATACAGGGGTCTGGTGCTTTCCCATGGGGGTCCGGACTCACTGTTGATACCTTGGGATATATCATCTTCTCTGGCCACGTGGTGGTCTCAGAGCCGTCCATGTGGTGGGGTCGGTTGCTGCTGCTGGTCTAGAGTAGTCGCACGAGGCTGGGGCGAGCCGTGGTCTGGTCCCACGCACAGCTCCTTTACCACGCGACTAGAGATAGCCGCGTAGGTACTGTGTCTTTATACTGTAGTAAGGGGTACCCCTGTTCTAGGGTACTGACAGTGGCCCCCAGGCCCACCTTAGGGGAGGATGCGAGCCTGCAGGTGGGGCCAAAGCTTGAACTTTGCCTCAACATGGCTTACTTGGTGACTGGCACGCCGCTTCAGTGCGCCTGCTGGCGCACTCACCGTCAGTCCAGCTTCGGTCACGTCAAATCCATGTTTGTCCTCACGGCTGACAGACCCGCGGCCCCACATCTAGCGGTTCCATTGGGCCACGTGCGGGGCGCCTAGTTGTCGCTGCCTTGGTCAAAAAATATTTCCCTGCAGCGGCCCCGAGGCGATGCGCGATCGTGCACGGCGGTTCGCTCCGCGCATGGCGGTTCGCTTCCTCCGCACTCGGAGACTAGCACGCCAGGAGCATGACTTGTGGACCCGGGCCCCCATGTCAGAGACTGGGCCGCCGGGGCGTCAGGTGTGTGCCGAGTGGGATTTCCCGTAGTGACTCGGGGCGTGAGCGGGAGAGTCTGCCTTGAAAAGGGATTCACCCCTCGCGCAGCAGTTACGCTTTCGCATTCTCTCGCAATCGCCGTGCCCTTTTGCCTTCGAGCTCTTTGCGCCCCTTTGCATTCACGCTCTCCTGCTCCACACCTGCGCCGCCGCCGACGCCATGACTTCGCTTGGCCAACCCGACCGCTTCCAGACCGAGGCGACACTCAATGTGGTGTGCCACATGCTCGGATGGAGCGCACCGGCGCTCGCCGGGAGGATCCGCGCTGGCGCCGTCCCCCTCGGAAACCTCGCTGCGGGGGAGTTCATTTTGTTTGTCTCCTACATTTTCTGCGGGTTGGCGCTGCCGATCTCGCCTTTCTTCCTGTTGTTGTTGGAAGAGTTCGGGCTCCAGCTTTAGCACCTCACCCCCCATTCCATCCTCTAGGCAGCCATCTTTGCCCACCTCTGTAACACCCCTGGTGTTACTGTAACTAAAACTTGAGCATGGCATCATAAGCATTGGCATTGCATATGTTTGATACACCTAGAGTGCATTCACTAGGCAAAAATTTCAAACAAGTTGTATTGTTTAAGTGTTTTTGCAAATAGAACCCTGGATAGGAAACTTAACCCTAAATAGGGATTAAAGGGGTAAAACTTAACCCAAGTTGAGAAAACCTAAAGACTTTAGGGAAATAGTTATAAAATATCCCCAAAAATAAATTTGAATCACATTTATACCCCTGGGATACCAGAAACCCTAATTGGAACCCTGGAAAACCCTAAAACTAAACCCTAGGGGCCTATGTGCAAAATTAGTCCACTTTTGGGCTAAAGTGCAAAAACCAAGTCAAATAAGTTTCTTAAGTCCTTTGGTTCACAAACGTGTGGACTTGAAAGCCAAATATTGAGTTTTGGACTTAAATGCAAAATGGACCTCAATTAGGTTCTATTCTAAGTCTGAAATTCAGTGTTGATGGCCCAACTTTGAAGTCTTGTAACTTTCAAACTATAGGGTTTTTGCCCTAGGTCACCACATTAAGATTGTAGCCCAATCATAGGAGAACAACTTTGCTTTAAGGTGTGAGCATAGTTGTTAAGGAAAAACTGGAGATAAATGAGCCTAAACTTGGACTGTCAGGCTGTTATGGTCTGAATTTTCAGACTAGCAGTGGACTAATATCGACTTCAAGCTAAATTCTGAGCATGATCCAGTGGAAATCTACCTATGATTGCCATAGCAAGGTTGTAGTTGGTATAATGCTCTACAAGTTTGCTGCAAAGATTAACTTGTGTTACCACAGGAATTTGGGAGAAAATCAAGCTCCAACTTGGTATGTCAGACAAGATTTGTACTGAATCAAGGCGCACTGTTCACCGATCTTCAGAAAAATCGCGCCGGCGATAAGAACGCCACCGCAGCGTGGATGGTCGTCGGCGGCCACGGTAAAAGGCTTTTGCAACGTGGCGTTAAAACGGGGAGGTGCCAGGCTCTGGTTAATCGGCGGCCACCGTGCCATCACCGTGGTTCTACCGTAGCTAGGCTCGCCGTACCTCCCTTGCGCGTCGACTGATCGGATAAGACCTCACCGCCGGCCGATTACTGTCGCTCATCGTGGTGACTCATCGGTTGCATGCCCGGCGATCACCGGAGCCACTGCCACGGTGAAAGCCACTTTTCCCCGTACTGAGCTCGCCTCTTTTCTCCGGCCGCCAGCACCCCTCAGCCAAATTCTTCACCGTCGCTCGATGCGCCTATAAATTGAGTGCGCCACTAGCTCCGTAGGGTAGTCAAGAACCCCGCCACCAAGAATTACCCTCACTGGATCCCCAACGAGCGCGAATCTTACAATTCCCCCAAATCGGTTCAAACATGCCGCAAGAACACTTCACCGTGGTCAGCCCGATTCAGGTCCAATATCGCCCTCGGTTTCCTTGTTTCAACATCCTTGCTTGCTCTTGATGCTCACCGACCCGTTAAATCGAACTAGACCACCCCCAATCCGCGGGAACGTGTGCTCCCACGCTCGGTTTCCGCCGTGAACGTGGACCGGCCGTTCTCGGGGTGTTCGGGTCAAATTGGTGTGTGTTCCGAGGCCGTCGTAGGTCAGTGAAGCCTCATAAATAGTTAGCTTGAGCAGTCTTCGCCAACCATGGCCGGTACGGACCGCGTCTGGGACGATCTGCGTGCGCACCGTGGTCAGGGGCATTCGCGGGGAAGAAACAGAAGGGGAAGGGCCTTTCTGTGATTTGTCAGCGACACATCAAAACAGTAGAAGAACCTGTCTCCAGATAGATAAAACCCCGAGGCCCTTTTTGCAAAGCCGCCAGGGCGCGGACGCGCGCGGGCGCCTTTCTTCCTCTGAGCTGGGCCACTGGGCTGAAATCAGCCCAGTACTATTCATCTGTTTTCTTTTTCTTTTTACTCCAGAGCCAAAACAATTTTAGAAAATTGTAGAAAAATCCTAAAATTGTGAAACCAATTTTCCTAGGCTTGTTATTTCCCCTAGAATTTAATAAAAATAGTTTTGTGATTTTTAGTGGAAATAAGAAATTTTAGGGCATTTAAAGTAGTTAAAAGTGTTAGTTATGGATTTTTAGAAAATAATTGATAAGTCCAAAAATGCCCAAACTTTTTATGGGAACTTAAAACAATATTTAGAAGCCTTGGGTAGAATTTGAATTGATTTGGACCATGTTTGATAACTAGAACCCAAAACCACCCCCCTGCCCTATGAACTCCTTTACCGACTCCGGAAACCCTAAGTTCTCGGAGTTCCGTGAAGGAAAGTTGTATTCAAGACTTAGATAATAAATCTTTATTATCTTCGCACTCTCATGCGCATTACATGACATTCATTCTTATATATGTATATATATGGTTATGTTAGAACATGAAGAAGAAGTGGAAGTCATCGAAGAAAGGACACCACCACCCTCGGATTCTCAGGCACGCAACTGCTTCTACTTCGATATTTGTGGATCCGAGCCAGACTCACCTGTTAACGAAGGCAAGCCCCGGTGCATTTGCCACCTCCCTTGATGTTTTTAAAAATCTTTCTCACTTGCTTGCTGCATTAGGTGATAGGAGTTTCTTGATAAAACAATTCTTGCATTACCTTCCTTGAACTTGATTACCTTCCTTGAAACCCTGTTTTTACAAAAAGGTTTTACTATGCTTAGTATTGCTTTAGAAAAACAAAAGGATTTGTTTTACAAAAGATGTTTGGCAAAGTGGGAGGGATGTTTTCGAAAATAAAACTTGATGGTGGATCCATCATGGCCGTGATGGGTTCAACATCGGAAAAAATGTACCTCTGCCAGGTACCAAGTTTTTGGGTTGAAATGATTAAGCTGAGACCGGGCGGGTGACTTGCACGAGAAAGGTGTCTCGGTGTAGTGTCTCCGTCTGAGTCGATTAAGGACCTTGTCGATGTAGGCCTGCTGACCGAGGACCCTTTAACTGGTCACATGCCTCGTCATGGGTAAGCCTTGGCTCGGGCAGACTAAGGCCAGAATAAGATAACACGAAATGGGCATGGAGTGGTGGCGAGAGTAGCGTGTACCCTCTGTGGCAAGAGGCTGGACAGTGGTGTATCTGTGCTCTCGTTTGCGTGAACCTGATCTGGTCTTAAGAACCCCGGTGGTGGGTTGACATATGCAAGGGTTAAGTGCTACATATGTCGTGTGATTGGAGATCCTCAGCTGAGTATAATCGATTCGGATCGCCGTACCTCCGCGGTTATGGAGACTTGGCCACTGACTTACACGTAGCATTCCACTAAAGATGATGGGTTTTTGTTAAGAAATTGGCTAGTGCAGGACCAGTGATTGAACTATGGTAGGAAGAACTCTAGTTGCAGGTAATTGTACTTAACTTGACAAATAAAATTGGATTTTTAAGGATCCACTTTAGTAAGCATTTCTGCAAAACAGAGTCTTTGATTATTGAAAAGCCTTACCTTGACTCCCATATAACCAGCATACCCTTGAGAGTCTTTTCTTTAGTCGGGTAAGACTTGCTGAGTAATTCCATACTCAGGGTTTATCCCTTCGTTGTTTTTAGGTGAGGAAGTAGCAGATTTCTGTTGCTTCTGTGCCAAGGTGGTTCCTAAGGAGGAAAAACAAGACTGAAGTGCGGGAGGACTTGGTCCTCCACATAGAAAACTTTTGCTTAAAACTTATCGGGAGGAGTTTGTGCCTCCCTTGGTATGTGTAATAATATTACTCAGCACTCGCTTTTTAGTTCTGGTCTGTAATAAAACAACTTGAGCTTGCTTTTTAAATAAATGTAAGTTATGTAATCGCTTCCGCATTTCTTTATCTCCGATGTTTTGTAATGTCTGCAAGACGGGTGAATCATTCCTGGTAAGGTAAGGAAAGATACCAAACTTGTCAAGTGACTTAGGAACATCTACAGGGTGTCTGATGTCTATTAGACAAGGACAACTGTAGGTGGGCCTAATTACTTGGGAGGTTCCGTCAGAGCTGGTATCGGAGCGTAGCCCTTCTTTGTAGAGATTATGAGGCATCTTCAAATGGATTTTCAAAAGTCTTACCTAAAAACTCTTTTCTCTTCTTACCTAAATATTCTGAAGAGTCTATCTTAAAGACCAGATAGGAAGAGTGCAATGTATAGAAGGTTGAATCGACTAAGGTTGATTCTGTAATTACACATGCATCATGCTAAGAATTATACTAATAACATTTTCCCCCTTAGAAAGATGTCGCCACGCACAAGGCTAACGGCGCGCAAGTCAACTGGACCAATCGGTGTGCCTCGGCATCAACTGGCCCCTCGACATGAGAACAGTAGCAGCGGGAGTAATGACCCAATAGGAGATCTTGAAGCCCGAGTAAGTCGACTTCAAGCAGAGCTGCAACACAGGACCGACGCTTGGGTTGCGGACGGAGATAGAATAAATGAACTAAGAAGGGAAATCCGTCACCTGCGGGATCAGCTTGCTGATCGGGACTTAGCACTCGACTGGGCAGTACAGTCCCGTTTGCTGGCATGTGCTAAGGAAGCAAGGGCTCAGGCCCGAATCAAGGAACTTAGCTCAACTGTCGACGACCTGCAGGTCTATTGCAATACGTTACATGAGGAAGTCCATGTACTGTATTCGCAATTACACCCTAGTGCACCTACACACCCTGCTGAGGCGGAAGCCGGACCCTCCCACGTTGCATGAGGTTGGTTGACGTATGGACTCCCACACCTGACGATGAGGCCGCCAAGAGTAATGGGAAGCAGGACTAATGGTGTAATAGAAGTAGAAGTAGAGTAGTGTATTGTAGGTTGTACTGGTGTATAATAGGTAATGCTATTGTATACTAGGTATTGTACCCTGTTGTAAGAGTCTTGAGTCTGTAACATTACTTTTGGTAATGTAAAATGGAATGGCTTTTTCTTTGGCATATCATATTGTTTTCAAATGTTGTTGCCACAGATGCCTTCCAAGACTCGAGCTCAGGACGGAGCTGGTACTTCCCGGGGGCGTGAATCTACACCCAATCCACCCCCTGTTCCTCCGACATTGGCGGATGCAATTGCCGCCTTAGTGAACGCAACTGCAGACAATACCCGCTTCCTAAGAGAAATGGCGGGCCAACAATTCCAGCAGCCTGGTGGGCGGGGCTATCAACAAGGCCCCCGCGAAACTACTTATCTGGACTTCTCGGAAACCCGTCCACCACTATTTGTTAAAGCTGAAGATCCACTAGAAGCCGATGAATGGATACGGGTTATTGAGCAGAAATTTGGTCTTCTAAGTTGTTCAGAGACACAGAAGCCGTTAATCGCAGCGCAACAACTACGCGGCCCTGCCAGTACTTGGTGGGGTAACTTCGTGGCCGTTCAGCCGGCCAATCATAAAGTAACCTGGGAGGAATTCAAAGTGGCATTCTGTGAGCATTATATACCCGAAGGCGTTCTGCATATGAAGCAAGAAGAGTTCATGAAGCTAAAACAAGGAGGAGATACTGTCAATCAGTATCTCAACAAGTTTAATCACCTGTCCCGATATGCAATTGATCAGGTGAACACTGATCTGAAAAAGAGAAATTGCTTCATGAGAGGACTAAATGATCGGCTACAGAGAAAAATGGCTGCTTGTATTGACTTGACGTATGGAAAGGCTGTCAGCACAGCCCTATCTGTTGAAGCAAAATATGCAGGATCCGGAAAGAACAAGGGATTTGGTGGTGAGAAGACTAATCAGGGTCAGGCAAAAAGGCAACGGTTTATTCTCCGGCCTTCTAATCAGACTCCTCCACGTGCACCAACCTTCCCTTTCAAGCAGCCGATAATTATTCGTCCCAATAAAGCCCCCACTGCCCCAAGTTAGCCGGGTGCCCCAGGCACTCGATTCCCTGCCTTGCCTAGCTCTTCAACCGGATGTTTTAATTGTGGCAAGTCTGGACATTTCATCAAGGACTGCCCATATCCCAAGCAGAATCAAGCAAATAATCAGCAAGGATCGGGTAATTCTTCACAAAGCAAGGGAAATGTTAAGGGCAAAAATTTCAAGAAGACGGGACGCGTATACTATACTCAAGTGGCCACTACACCGGAAGGGGAACCGGTGATGATGGGTACGTTTCTCGTGGCCAGTCACCCTGCAATTATTCTTTTTGATTCTGGTGCTTCGCATACGTTCATTAGCAAGAAGTTTGTGGAGCAACATCACAATGCATGCCATGAATCAAAAGAGGGATTTAAAATACACTCACCTGGGGGACAAATCTTTACTAGAGAAGTGGCCTATCAAGTGCCCGTATCATTGGCCGGACGGGACTTTCCTACCAATATGATCGTCCTGAAAGGCCAAGACATAGATGTTATTTTGGGTATGAATTGGTTGGCCAAGCATAAAGCAACACTCAATACTGATCAAAGAACCATCAGGTTGAGTCATAATCAAGAAGAAATTATTTTGCCCATCCCTATTCCAAACAAAACTACTGGCAGAGTTTATGAAGTTATGGTACCGGAAATTAAGGATATCCCGGTAGTATGTGAGTTTCCTGATGTCTTTCCCGAGGAATTGCCGGGATTGCCACCTGAGCGGGAGGTAGAGTTTGTAATAGAGTTGAAGCCCGGTACGGCTCCTATTTCTCAAAGATCGTACCGTATGCCTCCTAATGAGTTGGCAGAGTTGAAGATTCAATTGCAAGATCTCCTGGAGAAAGGATTTATCCGGCCAAGCTCATCGCCATTGGGTTGTCCAGCCATATTCGTTAAAAAGAAGGATCAAACCTTACGAATGTGTGTGGATTATCGACCCTTGAATGAGGTCACCATCAAAAACAAGTACCCTCTTCCAAGAATTGACATTCTATTTGATCAATTGACTGGAGCAAGGGTATTTTCAAAGATTGATCTCCGATCGGGCTATCACCAGATCCGTATTCGGCTCGAAGATATACCAAAGACCGCGTTCACTACGCGATATGGGTTGTTTGAATATCTGGTAATGTCTTTTGGGTTAACAAATGCTCCGGCCCACTTCACATATTTGATGAACTTGGTGTTCATGCCCGAGCTAGATAAGTTTGTGGTGGTCTTCATTGATGACATTTTGATATATTCCAAGAATGAAGAGGAGCACGCCCAACATTTATGGATCGTGTTAACGCGCCTGAGGGAACATCAGTTGTATGCTAAGTTCAGCAAATGCGCATTTTGGCTGGAGGAAATTCAATTTCTAGGACATGTTCTATCTGCCAGAGGGATTGCGGTAGATCCCAGCAAAGTCAAGGACATTTTGGAGTGGAAACCCCCGACCACTGTTCATCAGGTCCGAAGTTTCCTTGGACTGGCTGGATATTATCGCAGATTTATACCAGACTTTTCTAAGCTTGTGAAGCCAATCACAAGTTTATTGAAGAATGATGTTAAGTTCAATTGGTCTTCAAAGTGTGATGAAGCCTTTAAACAATTGAAGACATTACTAACCACTGCTCCGGTATTGGCTCAACCGGACATCACCAATCCTTTTGATGTATATTGTTATGCATCTGGCAGTGGACTCGGCTGCGTGCTAATGCAAGAGGGCCGAGTAATTGCGTATGCTTCACGGCAGTTACGTCGACATGAGGAGCATTACCCAACTCATGATCTGGAGCTAGCTGCTGTGGTTCATGCCCTGAAAATTTGGCGTCACTATCTGCTGGGAAATGACTGTCATATATATACAGATCATAAGAGTTTGAAGTACATCTTCACCCAATCAGAATTGAATATGAGGCAGAGACGATGGCTTGAGCTTATTAAGGACTATGAACTGGAAATCCATTATCACCCAGGCAAAGCCAATGTTGTGGCAGATGCATTAAGCCGTAAGGTTTCTTGTCATTGTCTTACAATGAAGACCTCTGACAACACTTTATGTCTAGAGATGGAGAAGCTAAACCTGGGAATGGTCCAACAAGGAACTTTGAATCAGCTAAAGCTTGAGTCAGTCCTCTTGAAAAGGATAATTGATGCCCAAAAGGATAATGAGGGCATGAGACACATTCGTGAGAAGATGAGGGCTGGAAAAGCCAAATGTTTCAAAGAAGATAATCAAGGCATTGTATGGTTTAATAACCGCATAGTGGTGCCAAAGAATGAAGAGCTCCGCCAGCAGATTCTTGATGAAGCACATCTTAGCCGCTATTCTTTTCATCCCGGAAGCACTAAGATGTACCAAGACTTGAAGCAACATTACTGCTGGACAAAGATGAAGATCAAAATTGCACGCTATGTGGCGAGATGTGACACCTGCAGACGTGTCAAAGCCATACATTTGAAAGCTGCTGGTCCATTACAGTCGCTACCAATACCGACATGGAAATGGGAAGATATAAGTATGGACTTTATTGTGGGATTGCCCAGGACCACAAAAGGGTATGACTCTATCTGGGTGATTGTTGATCGACTTACAAAGATTGCTCACTTTCTGTAGGTCAAGACAGATTCCCCAGTTACGGTCTATGCCCAATTATACATTGCTCGTATTCTTAGTCTGCATGGTGTTCCGAAGACCATAGTGTCGGATCGTGGACCTCAATTTGTAGCCAAGTTTTGGGAAGCGCTTCACAAATCCTTGGGTACTAAGTTGCTCCACAGTTCGGCCTATCATCCTCAAACCAGTGGACAGACTGAGAGAGTTAATCAGATACTCGAAGATATGTTGCGAGCATGCGTTCTGGACTTCTCACCAAAATGGGATGAATGTTTGCCTTTGGCAGAGTTTTCATATAATAATAGCTATCAAGAAAGTATCAAGATGGCACCCTTTGAAGCTTTATATGGACGACGGTGTCGTACTCCGCTAAATAGGTCTGAACCAGGAGAAAGGTACTTCTTTAGGCCTGATATGGTGATGGAGGCCGAGGAAAAGGTTCAGAAAATTATTCATAATATGAAGAAAGCACAAGCTCGTCAGAAGGGTTATGCAGACAAACGGCGAATGCCCTTATATTTTCATGAAGGAGACTATGTCTACCTGAAAGTTTCACCCATGAAGGGAGTATCGCGTTTCGGGGTTAAAGGGAAGCTTGCACCCAGGTACATTGGTCCATTCCTGGTGCTTGAGCAATGTGGACCAGTGGCATACCGACTCCAACTACCCAAAACATTGTCTGCTGTGCATAATGTGTTCCATGTGTCACAATTGAAGAAGTGTCTTCGGATTCCCGATCGAACCATTGAAGTAACAGATGTTGTCCTTGAACCGGACTTGACATACTCTGAGCACCCTATACGAGTCTTGGATCAAAAGGACAGGGTTACCCGGAGAAAAACCCTCAAGTTCTATAAGATACAGTGGAACCAGCATTCTAAAGATGAGGCTACATGGGAAACTCAAGACTTTTTAGATAAGAATTTCCCAGGCTTTTTAGCCTCTTGTAAACTGTTAAGCCTGTATAACTGTGAATACAGAAGTGACCCCCACATCACCCCTGCCTTGTACCAGAAATAAGGAAATAAAAGTATGCCGCGTTTCCTTTTCCATTACTCACCCTAGGACTTTTAATCTCGGGACGAGATTCTTTTATGGGGGGAAGGATGTAACACCCCTGGTGTTACTGTAACTAAAACTTGAGCATGGCATCATAAGCATTGGCATTGCATATGTTTGATATACCTAGAGTGCATTCACTAGGCAAAAATTTCAAACAAGTTGTATTGTTTAAGTGTTTTTGCAAATGGAACCCTAGATAGGAAACTTAACCCTAAATAGGGATTAAAGGGGTAAAACTTAACCCAAGTTGAGAAAACCTAAAGACTTTAGGGAAATAGTTATAAAATATCCCCAAAAATAAATTTGAATCACATTTATACCCCTGGGATACCAGAAACCCTAATTGGAACCCTGGAAAACCCTAAAACTAAACCCTAGGGGCCTATGTGCAAAATTAGTCCACTTTTGGGCTAAAGTGCAAAAACCAAGTCAAATAAGTTTCTTAAGTCCTTTGGTTGACAAATGTGTGGACTTGAAAGCCAAATATTGAGTTTTGGACTTAAATGCAAAATGGACCTCAATTAGGTTCTATTCTAAGTCTGAAATTCAGTGTTGAGGGCCCAACTTTGAAGTCTTGTAACTTTCAAACTATAGGGTTTCTGCCCTAGGTCACCACATTAAGATTGTAGCCCAATCATAGGAGAACAACTTTGCTTAAAGGTGTGAGCATAGTTGTTAAGGAAAAACTGGAGATAAATGAGCCTAAACTTGGACTGTCAGGCTGTTATGGTCTGAATTTTCAGACTAGCAGTGGACTAATATCGACTTCAAGCTAAATTCTGAGCATGATCCAGTGGAAATCTACCTATGATTGCCATAGCAAGGTTGTAGTTGGTATAATGCTCTACAAGTTTGCTGCAAAGATTAACTTGTGTTACCACAGGAATTTGGGAGAAAATCAAGCTCCAACTTGGTCTGTCAGACAAGCTTTGTACTGAATCAAGGCACACTGTTCACCGATCTTCAGAAAAATCGCGCCGGCGATAAGAACGCCACCGCAGCGTGGATGGTCGTCGGCGGCCACGGTAAAAGGCTTTTGCAACGTGGCGTTAAAACGGGGAGGTGGCAGGCTCTGGTTAATCGGCGGCCACCGTGCCATCACCGTGGTTCTGCCGTAGCTAGGCTCGCCGTACCTCCCTTGCGCGTCGACTGATCGGATAAGACCTCGCCGTCGGCCGATTACTGCCGCACGCCACGTGCTTAAGCACTAGTCCTCATCGTGGTGACTCATCGATTGCATGCCCGGCGATCACCGGAGCCACTGCCACGGTGAAAGCCACTTTTCCCGTACTGAGCTCGCCTCTCCTCTCCGGCCGCCAGCACCCCTCAGCCAAATTCTTCACCGTCGCTCGATGCGCCTATAAATTGAGTGCGCCACTAGCTCCGTAGGGTAGTCAAGAACCCCGCCACCAAGAATTACCCTCAGTGGATCCCCAACGAGCGCGAATCTTACAATTCCCCCAAATCGGTTCAAACAAGCCGCAAGAACACTTCGCCGTGGTCAGCCCGATTCAGGTCCAATCTCGCCCTCGGTTTCCTTGTTTCAACATCCTTGCTTGCTCTTGATGCTCACCGACCCGTTAAATCGAACTAGACCACCCCCAATCCGCGGGAACGTGTGCTCCCACGCTCGGTTTCCGCCATGAACGTGGACCGGCCGTTCTCGGGGTGTTCGGGTCAAATTGGTGTGTGTTCCGAGGCCGTCGTAGGTCAGTGAAGCCTCATAAATAGTTAGCTTGAGCAGTCTTCGCCGGCCATGGCCGGTACGGACCGTGTCCGTGACGATCTGCGTGCGCACCGTGGTTAGGGGCATTCGCGGGGAAGAAACAGAAGGGGAAGGGCCTTTCTGTGATTTGTCAGCGACACATCAAAACAGTAGAAGAACCTGTCTCCAGATAGATAAAACCCTGAGGCCCTTTTTGCAAAGCCGCCAGGGCGCGGGTGCGCGCGGGCGCCTTTCTTCCTCTGAGCTGGGCCACTGGGCTGAAATCAGCCGAGTACTATTCATCTGTTTTCTTTTTCTTTTTACTCCACAGCCAAAACAATTTTAGAAAATTGTAGAAAAATCCTAAAATTGTGAAACCAACTTTCCTAGGCTTGTTATTTCTCCTAGAATTTAATAAAAATAGTTTTGTGATTTTTAGTGGAAATAAGAAATTTTAGGGCATTTAAAGTAGTTAAAAGTGTTAGTTATGGATTTTTATAAAATAATTGATAAGTCCAAAAATGCCCAAACTTTTTATGGGAACTTAAAACAATATTTAGAAGCCTTGGGTAGAATTTGAATTGATTTGGACCATGTTTGATAACTAGAACCCAAAACCACCCCCCTGCCCTATGAACTCCTTTACCGACTCCGGAAACCCTAAGTTCTCGGAGTTCCGTGAAGGAAAGTTGTATTCAAGACTTAGATAATAAATCTTTATTATCTTCGCACTCTCATGCGCATTACATGGCATTCATTCTTATATATGTATATATATGGTTATGTTAGAACGTGAAGAAGAAGTGGAAGTCATCGAAGAAAGGACACCACCACCCTCGGATTCTCAGGCAGGCAACTGCTTCTACTTCGATATTTGTGGATCCGAGCCAGACTCACCTGTTAACGAAGGCAAGCCCCGGTGCATTTGCCACCTCCCTTGATGTTTTTAAAAATCTTTCTCACTTGCTTGCTGCATTAGGTGATAGGAGTTGCTTGATAAAACAATTCTTGCATTACCTTCCTTGAACTTGATTACCTTCCTTGAAACCCTGTTTTTACAAAAAGGTTTTACTATGCTTAGTATTGCTTTAGAAAAACAAAAGGATTTGTTTTACAAAAGATGTTTGGCAAAGTGGGAGGGATGTTTTCAAAAATAAAACTTGATGGTGGATCCATCATGGCCGTGATGGGTTCAACATCGGAAAAGATGTACCTCTGCCAGGTACCAAGTTTTTGGGTTGAAATGATTAAGCTAAGACCGGGCGGGTGACTTGCACGAGAAAGGAGTCTCGGTGTAGTGTCTCCGTCTGAGTCGATTAAGGACCTTGTCGATGTAGGCCTGCTGACCGAGGACCCTTTAACTGGTCACATGCCTCGTCATGGGTAAGCCTTGCCTCGGGCAGACTAAGGCCAGAATAAGATAACACGAAATGGGCGTGGAGCGGTGGCGAGAGTAGCGTGTACCCTCCGTGGCAAGAGGCTGGACGGTGGTGTATCTGTGCTCTCGGTTTGCGTGAACCTGATCTGGTCTTAAGAACCTCGGTGGCGGGTTGACATATGCAAGGGTTAAGTGCTACATATGTCGTGTGATTGGAGATCCTCAGCTGAGTATAATCGATTCGGATCGCCGTACCTCCGCGGTTATGGAGACTTGGCCACTGACTTACACGTAGCATTCCACTAAAGATGATGGGTTTTTGTTAAGAAATTGGCTAGTGCAGGACCAGTGATTGAACTAGGGTAGAAAGAACTCTAGTTGCAGGTAATTGTACTTAACTTGACAAATAAAATTGGATTTTTAAGGATCCACTTTAGTAAGCATTTCTGCAAAACAGAGTCTTTGATTATTGAAAAGCCTTACCTTGACTCCCATATAACCAGCATACCCTTGAGAGTCTTTTCTTTCGTCGGGTAAGACTTGCTGAGTAATTCCATACTCAGGGTTTATCCCTTCGTTGTTTTTAGGTGAGGAAGTAGCAGATTTCTGTTGCTTCTGTGCCAAGGTGGTTCCTAAGGAGGAAAAACAAGACTGAAGTGCGGGAGGACTTGGTCCTCCACATAGAAAACTTTTGCTTAAAACTTATCGGGAGGAGTTTGTGCCTCCCTTGGTATGTGTAAAAATATTACTCAGCACTCGCTTTTTAGTTCTGGTCTGTAATAAAACAACTTGAGCTTGCTTTTTAAATAAATGTAAGTTATGTAATCGCTTCCGCATTTCTTTATCTCCGATGTTCTGTAATGTCTGCAAGACGGGTGAATCGTTCCTGGTAAGGTAAGGAAAGATACCGAACTTGTCAAGTGACTTAGGAACATCTACAGGGTGTCTGATGTCTATTAGACAAGGACAAATGTAGGTGGGCCTAATTATTTGGGAGGTTCCGTCACAACCTCTACGAGATGTTCGTGGGGGTGGCCCCCTCACTTTCCTCTTCCGCCATTTCTTCGTGCTGGTCAAATCTGGGAAGGCTAGGGACCATCTTGGTGCCTACTATTTTTAGACGAGGCCGAATTCAGCCGTGTCCTACATCTCCACCCTCGGCGGCGCAAGGTGGGAGAACTGGCGCGCCGACTATGTGATCGTCATCGCCGAAGCCAACGACCGCCTGGTCCTACCGAGCAACGGGCCAACCCTCGACTGCAAGCTCTGGAGGACCCAGCCGTCGCTATCACCAGAGCTCCTGACCGTGCTGGACAGGATCGAGACCTTGGTGACCGGTGGCCTGACCTCCATGCATGTGGTCGGTGAATTCCTAAAGCACCAGGTCACGTCGCTGCAGCAGAGGCCACGCCTGAGCTACTGGTTGACCGGCCCGAATGATATTTGTAGGATCCAGCATGGGCCAGGAACAGATCTGTCCTGGGAGGAGCTGGAACTCCTGGTGAAGGGGATTACTGGTGAGTCCTTTATCTCTGAATCCATGATACTTCCCAGGGCATCTCGGCGCTCTGACCCCGCTTTGCGAACGGTGATGTTGGCCTCGCTGCCGACCCTCGATGAGAGCGGCGTGGCGCTTCGTCAGACCGGCGGCTGGGACCCCCACCGCCGGATTCGGATCTCCGGTGCGCCGACCGGAGGCCCCCAGCCTGCTGGCGTGGCTCCCAGCGCCCCCGCCGGAGCTTCCAGCGCCTCCGCTGCGGCCCCCGCCCCTTGGATAAGGGCAAGGGGGCTACAAGTAGCTTCTCCGCCCGAGGCGGCGCCGGGGTGTCAGAGGAAGAGAGGCGACGCCGGCTGCGCCGCGTCGACGGGTCGTTTGTTTCGAACCCCCTGGTGGGACCGAGGAGGCCGGCTCCCAGAAGCATCAGAGGGCCGCTGGTGGGGCCGAGGAGACCGGCTCCCAGGCCCAGGGCGTGCAGAGGCGCGTCAGCCCTCCGCCACCACAACCATTGGGTCCGCCGCCACCACAACCACCACCACCGTCAGGTTCGCCGCCGCAGCCACCACCCGGGGCGATCGCCCCCAGGGGCACCAGCAGCAGCAACAACAACAGTAGCAGCAACAACAGCAGCAACAGCAAAAGAAGCGGTCGCCCGCTTCCAGGGTCATTGGAAGGTCCAGGGCCCTAAGTGAGTGTAGCTCTTTATTATTTCCATTAGTCTGTTTATCATGTCGATGGGTCTTAACCCGTCCTTTGCTTGTCAGGGCGACCCCCCCCCCCCCTTTGCTCCCAAGGTCGTGCCTCCCCCGCCTCCGGCTGCTGCCGCCGAGACAACGCCACCGGGCTCCCATGCTCCAGCTGGGGGTCCGATAGCGGTGGTGCAAACGCCGAGCAGCACTGCAGCGGCGGAGGTGGTCCCAACTGCCCCGACGGCTACCGAAGCCCCAATGACGGCGATGTCATCGAGTACACTGTTGGCAGCGGCAGAGGAGGCCACAACTGCGCCCAGCCCCGCCATCGAGGCGACGCGAGGGGCACGTATAACTCTATCCCGCCGCCCACTCCAGAGGAGACGGAGTGTAACACCCCAGGTGTTACCATGGCTAGAGCACACCTTGGCACTAAGGACTGTGAATTATATGTGGTAGAGGCTTAGGGCAACACATAAGAACTTTTGAGATCATGTGCTAATCAAGTTGCCAATGACCTAAGAAGCATTACTCTAATCCTTGCACACTTACTACCTTGGATAAGAGGGGAGAAGAACCCTAGACCTCTCCTAAACCCTGTCTCCCAAAACCCTAGATAAGAGGGAAAAGAGAGTGAGCAAGTGTGCAAAGCATGAGTAACATTTACCCAAACCTTAAGTAACCTTATAACCAGTAATTAGGGGAGGGAAATATTGCAAAAAGACCCCTGGAGAAACCCCAATTCAAATCTCCAAGTGGAGATAGATCTAGAGCTCTCTATTTCCCTCTAAGTCAAATTCTAACCCTAATCCAAAGACCAACCGTGTTCACCTTGAATATGGCACCAAAACCACTTAGGTTCTATACCAAAAATGTGGTATACCACCTAAGGCACCCCCTGGAAAAAGTGGAAACTGAGACTTTGACGTTTGACAGGTATTGGCATCAGTTTTGTCGCGAGGTGGGCAGTGAGACAAGCCAGATTTGGCGCCCGTCTATCTCCTGATCTAGGGCGTATCCTCCATTGGAACTCACACATGTGAGATAGCCCTAGGTGCCAGGAAGAGGTCTGCGCCGGATTCATGGCAAGATTCGCACGTTTGTGATCTCTGCAGGCGTTTGAACAATGGAAGAAACACACCTCCACGTGTTCGACGCTTCCTGCCCGCGCCAGAGCACGCTCGCGCGCGCCCCCGCATGCCCAGCGTCGCGCCCGAGGCAAGCCAGCGCCATGGCCCGCGCCCGCGCCTATAAAGCCCTCCCAGGCTTCGACTGCACTCTTCCTCGCACCCTCAAACCTCACCGGAGTTTAGCTCGCCGCCGTTTGCCCGTGCGCAGCGTGTCCTCGGCCGCCCAATCCCTCTGCCACCGTAGACCGGCCAATAGAGCCATTCCCAACCCCGTCCAGCCCTCGGAGAAGACTGTGCACACCTCCGTGAAGCTCCCCGAGCGAGGAATCGCAGTTTGCTTCGCCGGAGAGGCCAGTCCACACTCGCCGGAGCTCTCAACCCCGCCGGAGTACGTGGATCGGGTAATCCACTCAACCATCCCTCGATTCCTTGTGCACACGGTCACTACGTTACCCCGTGAAGCTCACCGTGCCCTTGGATTGAACCAGTTCGTCGTGGTTTGGCCGGTACACTCGCCGCCGACGAGAACACCCGCCTGCGCGCGTGGACCGGGCGATTCCGGCCATCCCCGACGTCAAGCTGTACCTCGACGTGACCGCCAGAGCCTCCCCGAGCCAACCCCACCCTTCGCCGGACCTCCCTCGCCGCCGGTAAGCCGCGCCACCCTTTTCTTTCCCACGGTTACTGTTTACATTGGGGGAAGGACTGCGGGTGAGAGGGAGAGAAGGTCAGGGGTTTTTGTGAAGTGTCAGAGACACAGGGGAATAGTGGTGCAAGGGTAGATTTGCGAAGGTTAATTTAGTTTAAACCCAGGGACCTCGGTGTAAACTGTTTTTCCAGAAAACCTTTATTAAATCTGTTTTTAATTTGAACAGAAACTTTAAAAACTCATAACTTCAGTTTAGTTCATCCAAATTTGGTCAAACCAATTTTGCCAGACTTTAATTAATGTAACCTACTTAAGAAAAATATAAAACCCCTTGGTACTATAGAAAACTTCAAAGTTCTGATTTAATGTTAGTTTTAGCCAAAAGCTCAATAATAGAAAGAAAAATAGTTGTGCTATTTGACTAGGGTTAGAAAAATTTGGAGAAGCTTATATCTACCTACTGACCTGTTTAAAAATGTTAAACCTCTCTGTCCACCCCAATAAGTTAGTCTTTACCCCTTATTTTGAAATATGCTTAAGATTAAGGAAAATAGAAAAAGGGGTATAAATAATGAACCAGAGAGCACCTCTATTTTTGTTAGGATCCTTATTCAATATAGTTCACTGGAAAAATCTATCATACCCTGGTTTAGTATAAAATAAGTAGGATACTTTTTGTTTTAATAAAATAAGGATAACTTAGAAAAACCCTACAAAAATAACCCCAAGGTAAACACACCCCCACCCTTGGGATAACTAATATTTTGTTAATGAGAACTTAGGAAAAATATGAAATCTGCTGTTTGACATTTTTCAAATAATAATGTAGTAGAAAGTGCCTTTTTGACATTAAATTTAAGAAAATCATAACTCAATAACCACCCCTTAGTTTTCTGTGATTTTTAGCACAAAAGCCTATTATTACTATTGGATGCCAGCAAAAATAACCTTTAGGACAGAACCCACCCCTAACTAAGAGATGTAGTGTAAAGTGGCCCATTTTGCATAACTCTTGTTATTTTTGTTTAAAGCCTAGCCTTTGCACATTAAGCCTCAAATTCTTAAAACAGGCTAGAATAGCCAATGGCAACCCTCTGTACTTTTTACAGAATTTTTGGAAAATATTAGACCCCTGTCATAGTTTAAACCTACCCTAGAAACCATAAGTAGAAAATAAAAGAAAGGGGAAAGTGGGTAATAGGAAAATGGTGCCATCCTAAAATCCTTTATATCTTATCCACTGAAGGGTACAAGAGCAATACAAATTCCCTATGTTTATCCTCAACAAAAACCTAAGCCTAAAGGTGATAAGTCTAACCCACTAGAAGCCCCACATAACCAAGAAGCCCTAAGTTACTTCTTGACTTAATTTCTTTTAGCATAATGTTATTAAATCTTGCATAATCATGACATACATATTCATTGCATTTCGATAGACTGTAACCTTGCTGACGGAGAGTACGTCCTCGTGCCGGAGCAAGGAGCTGCTCAGGAGGTAGCCCCGGATCTAGCACCAGAGTATGCACCAGAGGACCTGCCTGCCACTGCTTTGGAAGGCAAGCCCCGGTTTTATGCATAACCTGTTATTTATGCTATTTTACTTCACTTAATGATTGTAGGATTGATTGTGCACTTAGGTGTAGGAATTGTTTGAAACCCTAGTTGCATGATCTCAGGAATCCTTTTTGAGATGAATACTAGTATGCTAGGTCGAGTAGTTGCTTTATTAAGTAGGATCTCGGTAGAAGTCGAGTGATTTTTCTAGCACTCGCGCGAGGTCAGGAAATTGATTGTATCCACTTTCTTATCAGAATGATGCTGGTTTGTGGACAACAATCCATGGGGATTGGTTGTCCATGGGATAAAAATTTGAATAAGGATTAAGGTGTGGTACCATGAGTCAAGCGTTTGAACGTACTAAACACATACCGAGAAATATGGTAAATCGGTAAGCCTAGTACCTGAGTGAACCTGCCCGCAGATTGCCCTCCTCACGCGACCTGAGACGTGGTCTCCCATTCCGGTTATGGTGGGTACAAGTGCGGTCACTGCACGACGACCAGTCGGGGTCAGTGAGGCATTGTACGCCAAGGCGGTGAGCCCCTTTCTGTTGCCAGGGAATCGATGGGGACGGTTGATGTGTGTGGGGACGGAGTGCCCCTACATGTCGTGTGTTTAGGTTTACCTTGCAAGGTTTAAAAACTCGATTCGAATCGTCTGCTTCTCGCAGCTAATGAGACTGCTTGATCCATGCTGCTACATTGAGTAACAAGTGGAATTGTGCTGAGGTGATACAAGATGTTGATTGCTAAAAATGTTTGCTACTATGTATGAATAGATAGTACATCTTTAGCCTTAAGAGAGTCACACTTAATTTTGACAAAGTTAAAAACTTGATTTAGAAACTCAGCTAGTGCTTTTGGCAACCAAACCCCACAGCCAAACAGCTGCATGTCTAGAGGTAGAGGAGTAGACTCCTCACACCGGGTAAGTCTAGCTGAGTATTAGTATACTCAGCCTTGCTTGTGGCATAATTTTTACAGGTTCTTTGGAGGAAATGGTTGCTGGAGTGACTTGGCCGTCCATCTTGCCACCGGGTTGGACTGTCGAGTGGGACCCTGCCTCGGCTGAGGAGGAGCATGAGGAGTGATGGGACAGGCTTCCCCATCTCCCTATTTATTTACCGTTAGTTTATTTCCGCTGCACTTCGAACAATGATGGTTACTTTTGCAAAAACTCCGATGATGATGATGGTGATGTAATAATTTAATACTCTGCCATGTATGGTTTTATGCTTTATTGTATTTGCTCTGTGACTCACCTTCGAGTGAGATTGTGGTACTTGATCCTGTCAGTGGTCGTGTCGGACTAGATCCGAGGGATTGACGGGTTATTCCCAATTAAGTGTGGTCTAGCCTCTGAGGCGGGGCTTAGGCACTTAAGTTGGAATAATTCGGGCAGTTCCGCCACAGCTGGTATCGGAGCTTGTACCACCACAGAGGAATCAATAAAATGTAAATACCATCATTTTTCCAAGTAAAACTTGATAGAAACAATGTTGGATAGATAGTAGGACGAACAGGATAGACCTAGGACGTGAAGCCTTAGGGTAATAGAAGGGTAGCTAGGTGGCTAAGTAACTAGGCCCTACAGGCCATTTTTTTCAGGATGGGAGTTATTCCCTATTCCTTTTATCTTGTTGTGAGGTCGTTCAGGACGAGCATGCATGCATTCTTAATTAAGCAAATGGATAACTGAGTAAGGACTTAAACACAAGATAACAACCAACTAGGTCCCCAGTACCATTTTATTTTAACCAGAGAAAGGAGCTGAGTTTTATTTTTTTCCTTGTTCTTTTTATAATTCTTTTTCTTTTACTTACGCTTAACCGTACACAGATGACTTCCCACGGATCCTCCGATGACGGAAATGCACTGTCCCACACTGACGGGCTTGCACGAGAGGGCTTTCCCCGCATTTTGTGGGAGGTACTTCAGGGGGCCGGATACGCGACACCCCCTCAGTACGCGGTGCAGCAGTTCGAGAAGCACCGAGTGCCCCGCTGTAGGGTGAGGATGACCTTGGAGCCTCATCCCCTGCAGCCAGGCTGGCGCTCTTTGGACTCCGAGTCTTTCGGATACCGAGTGGAGGACACGATCGAGGCGATCGCTCTGCATGGATTGACTACTTTCTGCGGGTTCCATCCTTTGGAGCTGGCTACCCACCCCATTGGCTTGTTCCCCGCTGAGAGGGAGGACGACCCAATGTGGAAAGATCGGGTGGAGCATGCCAAGGACATCTGGGCCATCTACCCAGGACAGACTGCGCACTTGACCGTACGGTGCATGAATGCGCTGTACCGTCTGCAAGTAATGCGCGGTGAGGCGATGTCCCATCTGATGGCACTGCTGGAGGCAACAAAGATTACGTTGGACAACAGAGAGGAACTCGTGGTTGACTTGTCCCAAGAAATGGTGGAGAAGGACTTGCAGGTGGAGCAGCTATCCACTGATATCCAAGAGTTGGAGGAGCTAGTGGGCACCAGGGAGAACACCATCGAGGTTCTAGAGGATCAGCTCATTAACACTCAGCAGCAGCTTGCTGAGGCTAACGAGCACCTGGATATGCATCACCAGGAGATCCAGGACCTGGAGGCCAACGAGGACGTCGACATCGAGGGAGGAGAGGAGCCTGCCTCTAGTGTGGACACTGCTGGCTCAGGAAGACCACCTTCCCCCGAGTCGAGTGTTGCTTCGTTCGCTCACTAGGTGTTCAGGATAGGATTAGAAGTTGGATAGTCGGACTCCTCGCAGCTAGCTTAGCTTTTGCACCCTTGGGGTACTAGGCTAGATAGAGTTGAGTCATTTTGGGACAATTGATGTAATCGTGCTAAACTCTCTTGGAAGCTTGTTTGATGGATGCTGTCATCAGTTTAAATTTGGAAGGAAGAATTTAAGCCTTTTAAAATCCTTTTGTTGAAGTCGGAGTCTATCATGTTGTTTTAACTTTTTCTCCGCGATAAAATCTTGAACTTGGAAATAAGGTGTTAAGTATGTGGTTTTTCAGATGGCCGGGAGGCAGCGTCGTGGCCAGAACGAGCGCGTTCCTCCACCACCGCCACCACCCCCCACTCTGCAGGAGCTAATGGCTCAGCAGAATGAGATCCTGAGGCAGCTGGCTCAACGTCAGCCACCACCTCAGCACTATGGTGGTGGAGACCATCAGCGTCACCCCGCGGCAGCTACATACCAGGAATTCCTCAACACCCAGCCTCCATTGTTCACAAGGGCAGAGGACCCACTTGATGCAGATGTGTGGTTGGGAGTGGTGGAATCCAAATTCCCACTACTCCATGGAGCTTGCTCAGAAGTCACCAAAGTTAGGTTCACCACCCAGCAGCTTCGCGGACCCGCAAGGACTTGGTGGGACCATTTTCTTGCCATGCAGCCAGAGGATCGAGAGGTGGAATGGAGGGAGTTCAAGGCAGCTTTCAGGGGACACCATATACCAGCCGGGATTATGGACCGGAAGCTCAATGAGTTTTTGGCACTCACTCAGGGCAACAGGACAGTGTTGCAGTATGCCCAGGCTTTTAATGACTTGTGCCAGTATGCGGGATATCACGCAGATACGGATGAGATGAAGAGAGACAGGTTCAGGAGGGGGCTCAGCACTAAGCTCCGTGACCGTCTCAACGCCGTCAGGGCCAACAGTTACAATGAGTTGGTCAACATGGCTATCTCCCAAGAGGACTGCATTACAGCTCGACAGGCAGAGAAGAAGAGGAAGACCCCTGTGGCAGGACCTTCAGCTCAGCCATAGCGCTTCAGGATTGTGTCCGACACTCAGAACAGGGGACCCCAGCAGCAGCAAGGGCGATGGGTGATCCGACCTCAGCAGCAGCAGCAGCAGGCACCCAACCGCACCCAGTTTCCAGCTTAGAGGAACAATCAGCAGTAGCAGTACCGTCAGGCAAATGACAACAGGTGCTTCACTTGTGGCAACACCGGACATTACGCCAAGAATTGCCCCAGGAACCAGCAGAGGCAGGGGCAGAATGTTAATCAGAACCAAGGCAAGAGGCAGAAGGTGCAAGTGAGGCAGGGCAGGCTAAACTTCACCACCATGGCTGATATTCCAGAGGGAGCACCTCTCATGACTGGTATCTTTACAGTTTTAAATTATCCTGCTATTATTCTATTTGATTCTGGTGCATCGCATAGTTTTATCAGTGCCAAATTTAGTGCAAAGTGCCAGTTGCCCTTTCACCACACCGATGGGGGCATTACAATTTCAACACCAGGAGGCAGAGTTGCCACTTATCAAATCAACAGGCAAGTGCCTATAAAATTTGGTAGTCTGGTAATTAGAACCACCCTTCTCATCTTAGGATTGGATAGCGTGGATATTATATTGGGAGCTGACTGGTTGACCAGGCATCAGGCAGTATTGGATATTGCAGCCAGGGCCATTGAAATTCATTCCCCTGCTTATGGCGAGACTGTATTATATTTACCTGACCAGGGATGCACCCGTTCTTGTGCCTTCGTCATGATAGATTCCCCAGTGGAAAAGATCCCAGTGGTCCGTGACTACCCGGATGTGTTTCCGGATGAGTTACCAGGGATGCCACCTGACCAAGATATTGAGTTCGCCATCGAATTGCAACCTGGGACTGCTCCTATCTCTAAGAGACCCTATAGGATGCCTCCCGCGGAATTGGCAGAATTGAAGAAGCAATTGCAAGAATTGTTGGACAAGGGGTTTATTCGTCCAAGCACTTCACCATGGGGATGTCCAGCATTATTTGTGAAGAAAAAGGATGAGAGTTTGAGGATGTGTGTTGACTACCGCCCTCTTAACGCGGTGACTATCAAGAACAAATACCCACTGCCCCGTATTGATGTTCTGTTTGATCAGTTGGGAGGAGCCAAAGTGTTCTCCAAGATAGATCTTCGCTCAGGATACCATCAAATCAAGATCCGTGCCAGCGATATTCCCAAGACGACTTTCTCTACCAGATATGGGCTCTATGAGTTTTTGGTGATGTCTTTTGGGCTGACCAATGCCCCGGCTTATTTCATGTACTTGATGAACTCAGTGTTCATGCCAGAGTTAGACAAGTTCGTGGTCGTTTTCATTGATGACATTCTGGTTTATTCCAAGAATGAAGCCGAGCAAACCAAACATTTGCATACTGTACTTCAGAGACTGCATGACCATCGGTTGTATGCTAAGTTGTCTAAGTGTGAATTCTGGCTGAAGGAGATTAAATTCTTGGGTCACACAATTTCTCAGGAAGGGATATCAGTTGATCCTGAGAAGGTACAAGAAGTGATGGATTGGAAACCCCCGACTACCGTGAAGCAAATCCGGAGTTTTCTGGGATTGGCAGGGTATTATCGACGATTTATTCCGGATTTCTCCAGAATTGCCAAACCAATGACTGAACTGTTGAAGAAGGGAGTCAAATTTGAGTGGAGCCAAAAGTGCGAAGATGCCTTTCATACTTTGAGGCAGCATTTGACAACAGCCCCAGTGCTGGCTCAACCGGATAACACCAAGCCATTCGAAGTTTATTGTGATGCTTCTTGTACCGGATTAGGATGTGTCTTGATGCAAGAGAACAGAGTCATTGCTTATGCTTCACGAGCACTCAGGCCCCATGAGCAGAACTACCCTACACATGACCTGGAATTGGCAGCTGTGGTTCATGCTCTTAAGATATGGAGGCACTACTTGATGGGACCTCACTGTAACATCTACACTGATCACAAGAGTCTCAAGTACATCTTCACTCAGGCAGATCTGAACATGAGGCAAAGGAGATGGTTGGAGTTAATCAAGGACTACGATTTGGAAGTGCATTACCATCCGGGCAAAGCAAATGTTGTGGCAGATGCCTTGAGCAGAAAAGCCCAGTGCAATTGTATGAGCATGGATGCAAGAGTCACCACCCTGTGCGATGAGTTGTGCAAGCTGAACCTGGAAGTTGTTTCTTTGGGTGACTTAAGTTATATCTCGGTGGAACCCACATTGCAAGAGCAAATAGTAAGGGCACAGATTGAGGATAAGGGTGTCCAAATGATTAAGGAAATGGTCAAGCAAAGGGCAGAGAAATACAAGTGTTTCCGATAGGACAGCAAGGGAATTTTATGGTTTGGAGATCGATTAGTTGTTCCCAAGGACCCTGAGCTCAGAAGGAAGATACTAGATGAAGCCCACCTTTCCAAATTCTCCATGCACCCTGGTAGCAACAAGATGTACCATGATCTCAGATCTTTATATTGGTGGACCAGAATGAAGAGGGAAATTGCCAAGTACATCTCCGAGTGTGATACCTGTTAGAGGATCAAAGCTAGTCATTTGAAGGCAGCCGGCCCTCTGCAACCCCTTCCCATACCATCTTGGAAATGGGAGGACGTTTGCATGGACTTTATAGTGGGATTACCCAATACATCCAGGCACCATGATTCTATTTGGGTTATTGTGGACAGATTGACAAAGACTGCACATTTCTTACCAGTGCACACCACCCACAGGACAGAAAAGTATGCGGAGATCTACATTGACCAAATAGTTCGTCTGCATGGGATACCAAGGACTATAGTCTCGGATAGAGGAGCACCATTTGTGGCACGATTTTGGGAGCAATTGCAGGAATCCCTTGGGACCCATGTCATACGAAGCTCAGCCTACCATCCTCAAACAGATGGCCAGACAGAAAGGATAAATCAGATTTTGGAAGACATGTTGCGAGCATGTGCACTACACTACGGGAAGGATTGGGACAAGTGTCTGTCTTTGGCAGAGTTTTCTTACAATAACAGCTATCAGTCCAGCCTGAAGATGGCGCCATTTGAAGCCTTATATGGGAGAAGGTGTAGGACCCCACTAAATTGGTCTCAAGCAGGAGAAAGGGAAATTTTTGGGCCAGATTTGGTACTTGAGGCAGAGGCAAAGGTCAGGATCATCAAGAAGAACTTAGAAGCTGCTCAGGCCAGGCAAAGGAGCTATCATGATAAGAGGCGGAAGCCTCTATAGTTTGAGGTGGGAGATCATGTCTATCTTAAGGTATCACCCACCAAGGGTGTCCAGAGATTCGGGATCAAGGGCAAGTTAGCTCCTCGCTACATTGGACCCTACGAGATCAAGGAAGCTTGTGGACCCGTTGCCTATCAATTGGAATTGCCACCTCACATGTCAGCAGTTCACAATGTGTTCCATGTATCTCAGCTGCAGAAATGTGTTCGCCTACCCACTGAAGTGCTGCCCGAACCAGACATTGAGATAGAACCAGATTTGTCCTACCAAGAGTACCCCGTCATGGTATTAGATCAAAAGGAAAGATCAACTCGGGCAAGGTCGATCAGAATGTACAAGGTTCAGTGGAGTCACCATTCAGCAGAAGAAGCTACATGGGAGACTGAGGATTTTCTACGCTCTCGCTTCCCCGACTTTTTACCCAAGGGAGTCGGTATGTAACCCCAAAACCCCACCCCCACCTGCCCTTTGAATTCAATTATGAGAAAAACTTAGATAACAAGGATAGTCTAAGTTATGGATTTAACTTAAGAAGGGCTTCCTTCTGAAGTTGCAAAGAGAATGACATTCGAAGAGCAGTTAATAAGAGAAACGTAACACACCTTCAAGCACCCCTCCAAGGGGCTCTACCTAAAATCTCGGGACGAGATTCCTTTAAGGGGGGAGGGCTGTAACACCCCAGGTGTTACCATGGCTAGAGCACACCTTGGCACTAAGGACTGTGAATTATATGTGGTAGAGGCTTAGGGCAACAGATAAGAACTTTGGAGATCATGTGCTAATAAAGTTGCCAATGACCTAAGAAGCATTACTCTAATCCTTGCACACTTACTACCTTGGATAAGAGGGGAGAAGAACCCTAGACCTCTCCTAAACCCTGTCTCCCAAAACCCTAGATAAGAGGGAAAAGAGAGTGAGCAAGTGTGCAAAGCATGAGTAACATTTACCCAAACCTTAAGTAACCTTATAACCAGCAATTAGGGGAGGGAAATATTGCAAAAAGACCCCTGGAGAAACCCCAATTCAAATCTCCAAGTGGAGAGAGAGCTAGAGCTCTCTATTTCCCTCTAAGTCAAATTCTAACCCTAATCCAAAGACCAACCGTGTTCACCTTGAAGATGGCACCAAAACCACTTAGGTTCTATACCAAAAATGTGGTATACCACCTAAGGCACACCCTGGAAAAAGTGGAAACCGAGACTTTGACGTTTGACAGGTATTGGCATCAGTTTTGTCGCGAGGTGGGCAGTGAGACAAGCCAGATTTGGCGCCCGTCTATCTCCTGATCTAGGGCGTATCCTCCATTGGAACTCACACATGTGAGATAGCCCTAGGTGCCAGGAAGAGGTCTGCGCCGGATTCATGGCAAGATTCGCACGTTTGCGATCTCTGCAGGCGTTTGAACAATGGAAGAAACACACCTCCACGTGTTCGACGCTTCCTGCCCGCTCCAGAGCACGCTCGTGCGCGCCCCCGCATGCCCAGCGCCGCGCCCGAGCCAAGCCAGCGCCATGGCCCACGCCCGCGCCTATAAATCCCTCCCAGGCTTCGACTGCACTCTTCCGCGCACCCTCAAACCTCACCGGAGTTTAGCTCGCCGCCGTTTGCCCGTGCGCAGCGTGTCCGCGGCCGCCCAATCCCTCTGCTACCGTAGACCGGCCAATAGAGCCATTCCCAACCCTGTCCAGCCCTCGGAGAAGACTGTGCACACCTCCGTGAAGCTCCCCGAGCGAGCAATCGAAGTTTGCTTCGCCGGAGAGGCCAGTCCACACTCGCCGGAGCTCTCAACCCCGCCGGAGTACGTGGACCGGGTAATCCACTCAACCATCCCTCGATTCCTTGTGCACACGGTCACTACGTTACCCCATGAAGCTCACCGTGCCCTTGGATTGAACCAGTTCGCCGTGGTTTGGCCGGTACACAAGCCGCCGACGAGAACACCCGCCTGCGCGCGTGGACCGGGCGATTCCGGCCATCCCTGACGTCAAGCCGTACCTCGACGTGACCGCCAGAGCCTCCCCGAGCCAACCCCACCCTTCGCCGGACCTCCCTCGTCTCTGATAAGCCGCGCCACCCTTTTCTTTCCCGCGGTTACTGTTTACATTGGGGGAAGGACTGCGGGTGAGAGGGAGAGAAGGTCAGGGGGTTTTGTGAAGTGTCAGAGACACAGGGGAATAGTGGTGCAAGGGTAGATTTGCGAAGGTTAATTTAGTTTAAACCCAGGGACCTCGGTGTAAACTGTTTTTCTAGAAAACCTTTATTAAATCTATTTTTAATTTGAACAGAAACTTTAAAAACTCATAACTTCAGTTTAGTTCATCCAAATTTGGTCAAACCAATTTTGCCAGACTTTAATTAATGTAACCTACTTAAGAAAAATATAAAACCCCTTGGTACTATAGAAAACTTCAAAGTTCTGATTTAATGTTAGTTTTAGCCAAAAGCTCAATAATAGAAAGAAAAATAGTTGTGCTATTTGACTAGGGTTAGAAAAATTTGGAGAAGCTTATATCTACCTACTGACCTGTTTAAAAATGTTAAACCTCTCTGTCCACCCCAATAAGTTAGTCTTTACCCCTTATTTTGAAATATGCTTAAGATTAAGGAAAATAGAAAAAGGGGTATAAATAATGAACCAGAGAGCACCTCTATTTTTGTTAGGATCCTTATTCAATATAGTTCACTGGAAAAATCTATCATACCCTGGTTTAGTATAAAATAAGTAGGATACCTTTTGTTTTAATAAAATAAGGATAACTTAGAAAAACCCTACAAAAATAACCCCACGGTAAAAACACCCCCACCCTTGGGATAACTAATATTTTGTTAATGAGAACTTAAGAAAAATATGAAATCTGCTGTTTGACATTTTTCAAATAATAATGTAGTAGAAAGTGCATTTTTGACATTAAATTTAAGAAAATCATAACTCAATAACCACCCCTTAGTTTTCTGTGATTTTTAGCACAGAAGCCTATTATTACTATTGGATGCCAGCAAAAATAACCTTTAGGACAGAACCCACCCCTAACTAAGAGATGTAGTGTAAAGTGGCCCATTTTGCATAACTCTTGTTATTTTTGTTTAAAGCCTAGCCTTTGCACATTAAGCCTCAAATTCTTAAAACAGGCTAGAATAGCCAATGGCAACCCTCTGTACTTTTTACAGAATTTTTGGAAAATATTAGACCCCTGTCATAGTTTAAACCTACCCTAGAAACCATATGTAGAAAATAAAAGAAAGGGGAAAGTGGGTAATAGGAAAATGGTGCCATCCTAAAATCCTTTATATCTTATCCACTGAAGGGTACAAGAGCAATACAAATTCCCTATGTTTATCCTCAACAAAAACCTAAGCCTAAAGGTGATAAGTCTAACCCACTAGAAGCCCCACATAACCAAGAAGCCCTAAGTTACTTCTTGACTTAATTTCTTTTAGCATAATGTTATTAAATCTTGCATAATCATGACATACATATTCATTGCATTTCGATAGACTGTAACCTTGCTGACGGAGAGTACGTCCTCGTGCCGGAGCAAGGAGCTGCTCAGGAGGTAGCCCCGGATCCAGCACCAGAGTCTGCACCAGAGGACCTGCCTGCCACTGCTTTGGAAGGCAAGCCCCGGTTTTATGCATAACCTGTTATTTATGCTATTTTACTTCACTTAATGATTGTAGGATTGATTGTGCACTTAGGTGTAGGAATTGTTTGAAACCCTAGTTGCATGATCTCAGGAATCCTTTTTGAGATGAATACTAGTATGCTAGGTCGAGTAGTTGCTTTATTAAGTAGGATCTCGGTAGAAGTCGAGTGATTTTTCTAGCACTCGCGCGAGGTTAGGAAATTGATTGTATCCACTTTCTTATCAGAATGATGCTGGTTTGTGGACAACAATCCATGGGGATTGGTTGTCCACGGGATAAAAATTTGAATAAGGATTAAGGTGTGGTACCGTGAGTCAAGCGTTTGAACGTACTAAACACATACCGAGAAATATGGTAAATCGGTAAGCCTAGTACCTGAGTAAACCTGCCCGCAGATTGCCCTCCTCACGCGACCTGAGACGTGGTCTGCCATTCCGGTTATGGTGGGTACAAGTGTGGTCACTGCACGACGGCCAGTCGGGGTCAGTGAGGCATTGTACGCCAAGGCGGTGAGCCCCTTTCTGTTGCCAGGGAATCGATGGGGACGGTTGATGTGTGTGGGGACGGAGTGCCCCTACATGTCGTGTGTTTAGGTTTACCTTGCAAGGTTTAAAAACTCGATTCGAATCGTCTGCTTCTCGCAGCTAATGAGACTGATTGATCCATGCTGCTACATTGAGTAACAAGTGGAATTGTGCTGAGGTGATACAAGATGTTGATTGCTAAAAATGTTTGCTACTATGTATGAATAGATAGTACATCTTTAGCCTTAAGAGAGTCACACTTAATTTTGACAAAGTTAAAAACTTGATTTAGAAACTCAGCTAGTGCTTTTGGCAACCAAACCCCACAGCCAAACAGCTGCATGTCTAGAGGTAGAGGAGTAGACTCCTCACACCGGGTAAGTCTAGCTGAGTATTAGTATACTCAGCCTTGCTTGTGGCATAATTTTTACAGGTTCTTTGGAGGAAATGGTTGCTGGAGTGACTTGGCCGTCCATCTTGCCACCGGGTTGGACTGTCGAGTGGGACCCTGCCTCGGCTGAGGAGGAGCATGAGGAGTGATGGGACAGGCTTCCCCATCTCCCTATTTATTTACCGTTAGTTTATTTCCGCTGCACTTCGAACAATGATGGTTACTTTTGCAAAAACTCCGATGATGATGATGGTGATGTAATAATTTAATACTCTGCCATGTATGGTTTTATGCTTTATTGTATTTGCTCTGTGACTCACCTTCGAGTGAGATTGTGGTACTTGATCCTGTCAGTGGCCGTGTCGGACTAGATCCGAGGGATTGACGGGTTATTCCCAATTAAGTGTGGTCTAGCCTCTAAGGCGGGGCTTAGGCACTTAAGTTGGAATAATTCGGGCAGTTCCGCCACACGGAGGTGATATTTCGGCGGCGGCTCCGGTCCAACGCCGAGCCAGAAGTGGCGCTAGTTCCCCTCCCTCGGGTGCTGCTTTGCGCCCATCAGGCTCTCCATGAGACTGAGGCGGCGATCCCGAGAGAGTGGGAGGCGCTCGAGGCTTAGCACCAGCGCCTTGGCGATTGGCGCACCCAGCTGGAGGAGCGCACCAAGGTGGCGTCCCGCTAATTCGCTTCCGAGCGGTCCGAGCATGAGAGGGACCGCAAGGACTATAAAAAGGACCACCAGAAGGTGTACGCCCGGGAGCTGGAGGCGAGCCAGAAGAAGAAGAAGCTGGCCAAGCAGGAGGAGCACTTGGACCAGAGGGAGGAGGTCATCACAGAGCTCCAGGCCAAGCTAAGTGCCTTCAACAAAATCCTGGAGGAGCAGTGGGTCGAGCAGACCATGGCTGTGGAGAGGATCCAAAAATGGGAGCGGGAACTGGGGGACAAGGCCAGCAGCATTGCCCTGGCCTAGGAGAACCTCAAGGAGAAGGATGCTTCCCTGGATAAGCGGGTGACGGATCTCGCCTGTTGGGAGAAGGACCTCGCCTTTAGGGAGGAAATGTTTGAAAGGCGGCAGAAGCTGCTGGCCGATCAAGAGCTTGAGGCGGAAGAGAAGGAGCAGACGCTGGAGGAGCGGATCTGCCATTTCTAGGTGGCGCAGGAGGCACCGGGCCCCTAGGTGGTGGAGGCAACGAAGAAGGCGCTTGAAGATCTCCAAGCGAAGCATCGAGCCGGGGTCCAGCGCATCGCCGCATGGGCCGACGAGGCGAGCACAACTCTGGTGCCGCTAGGGGTGAGTCCCATCCCGGTGTCGTAGCTGCCGACGTCCATCTCCGACGCTCTCCCGGTGCTGGACTCCGCTGCCGACTGCCTCCGGCGCCTGGACCAGATCCTGGGCGCCCGCCTAGAGGCCGAGGGTGGCAGACTCTGCCAGGCAGTAGTCGAGTACATCTTGACGTGCTTCTGGAGCCACGACCCGGCCATATCCTTGGAGCCGGTGATCACTGGTCTGGTGGCCGACACTGAAGACGCCGCCTGGGAGGGCATTAAAGACGCCGTGGAGCTGGTGGCCGAGCGCTTCCAGCGGGATCTCGTTGATGACGAGTAGCCGAATCTGCAGAGAGAAGGCAAGGGTCCCACTGGGATGCAGCTTGTAATATTTTTTGGTCTTCGTAAGATACTTTTGAGTACTATTTATCGAGCAGTATTAGCACTTATCTATATGCTATTTGTCCTTGCTGTGTGTGGTGTTACCAACTCCTCCCCAGTACTTGGCCCCCCTGGGATGTAGGCTCGACATGTCGATGCTGGATACCAGTATACCTAAGAAAGAGTTGGTGACCCGGCCCCCAGGAGGTAGCCTCGACTAGGACCTGGACCTGTACACAGCTTCGGCTAGGAAGTGTTAGTAGCGCACCCATATAACCCATCGTCTGGTATGAGTCATCCTTTGATTCATGCAACAGGACCTGCAGGATTGAGTCTGGGAAGCCAAGCCTCATGTCCGGACCTACAAGATCACAGTTCCAAATACTAGGGAACCCGTTGCAGAGTGGTAGAGGTGCAAGCTTAGGGTACGGGACCAGGCTAAGTGGCTACACAGCTCCGGACCACCCCAGGAAACAAGCGCCCATTCTCTAGAACCGGACCCGCACGTTGCCGGACCCCCTGTATCAGGATAGGGGTCCAGTACTGCAAGCCTATCTTACTCAATTCAGATGTCCTCATACCAGCAAGGGTGGGAACTGTATGGGTGGGTTAGATAAAATATCTGGAAACTGTAGCAGCATGAAATCATCCCAGAAGCACATTTGAGGGGGTAAATCCATTCTTTATAACTTGATATGCATGGGTGCAGACCAACAGGCCGGTCTTATGAGGGCGGACCTCACCGGGCTGGCGTACACATATGCACAACCTAGTTACAAAAATAAGAAATGTTAACCCCACAGACTTGCCCCTATGGATAGAACTTACAGAGATGCTCTATGTTCCAGGGATTGGGAAGAGGCACTCCTTCTGTTGTGGCAAGGCGGACACACCCGGGTCAGCATACTTCCGTCACCTTGACGGGTCCTTCCCAGCTGGGGGAGAGTTTGTGGAGCCCTTCTCGGTTCAGTACTCGCCTTAGGACTAGGTCCCCGACCCGAAGCTCCCTACTATGCACGAACTACTGGTGGTAACGCCTGAGCGCTTGGTTGTATCATGCATTTCGGATCGCCGCTTGCCATCTGCGTTCGTCGATGAAGTCCATGTCTTCACGATGTAGCTGTTCCTGCATAGACTCATCAAACGACTAGACCCGTGGGGAGCCCATAAGGATTTCCGGGGCAAGGCAGGCTTCGGCCCCGTAGACCAGGAAGAACAGGGTCTTCCCTATAGCTCGGTTGGGTGTGGTCTGGTTCCCCCATAGCACGGATGGGAGCTCGCTGACCCAATTTGCACCATGATTTTCAAGCAATCGTAGGTGCGTGTCTTGAGTCCCCTGAGGATTTCTGTGTTTGCCCTCTCCACTTGGCCGTTGCTCCTTGGATGAGCCACGGACGCAAAGCAAAGCTGGGTGCTGATGTCCTTGCAATATCCTAGAAGATCCGACTTGTAAACTAGGTCCCGTTGTCCATAATGATATGGCTTGGGACCCCAAATCTACAGATGATCGACTTGAGGAAAGCGACAACAACACCCTGGGTGATATTAACCACAGGGGGTGGCCTCTGGCCACTTTGTGAACTTGTCGATGGCGACGAAGAGGAACCGGTACCCGCTGACGGCCCTGGGGAATGGTCCAAGGATATTCACCCCCCATACGGCGAATGGCCAGGAGGGTGAAATCATCTGTAGAGCCTGAGCTGTGTGTGTATCTGCTTTGCGTGGAACCGGCACACCTTGCAGGACTTTACCATCTCAGCTGCATCCTGGAGAGCGGTTGGCCAGTAAAAGCCATGCCGGAAGGACTTACCGACCAGCGTGCAGGATGATGAATGGCATCCGCACTCTCCTCCATGGATCTCCGTGAGCAACTCACGGCCCTCCTCCTGGGTAATGCACCGCATGAGAATGCTGTTGGCGCCAAGGTGGTAGAGATCCCCTTCCACCACCGCGTAGTGTTTAGCCAACTGCACTATGCACTCTGCGGACACATGGTCTTCAGGAACGATATTTTCCTTCAGGTAGTCTCGGATCTCAGAGATCCATGCATCAGGACCACTCTGAGATATTGGCTGTGGCGCTAAGGGACTGGCAGGATCTCCTATAGCACACACAGTCTTCGGTGGGTTCTATAGATGGGACGCCACCGGGACCGCTAGCTTCAAGGTGCTAGTCTCGCCCCCTTCGCCCAGTTCGGCCGGCTGGGCGGTCGGTCTCAGCAGCCGTCTTTTGAAGACGCCCTCAGGCACTGGTGCCCAAGTTGATGCCCTCACGGAGAGGTCATCTGCTGCCGAGTTGTCAGCCCGAGGAACGTATTGCAGTTCTAGGGCAGTGAAGTCCTTTTCCAGCTTCCTCACGTGAAGAAGGTACGCTGCGAGCCTGGGCTCATTGCAGCTACACTCCTCGTGGACTTGCTTGATGATCAGATGGAAGTCCCCCTTCACCAGGAGGTGGCGAATCCCTAGGGATAGGGCCGTCGACAAGCCGAAGATCAGTGCTTCATACTCCACCATGTTGTTGGTGGCCTTGAACTCAAGGTGCACCATGTACTTCACTTGATCTCTGCTTGGGTCGATGAGGACCACTCCAGCTCCACCAACTTGCTGACGGGCAGATCCATCGAAGAAGAGCGTCCAGTGGGGCTTGGTGAAGATCGAACCACTGGGCTCCGCAGGTGTGGGGTCTGAATCGGGATCCGGACCCCCAGGAACGCTCGGGGGAGGCGTCCACTCCACGATGAAGTCAGCCAGGACCTGGCTCTTGATGACGTGGCGAGGCTGGAAGTCAAGCTGGAACTCAGCGAGCTCCGCGGCCCACTTGGCGATGTTGCCTGTGGCGTTAGAGTTGTGGAGGATGGCCCTTAACGGAAAGGAGGTCACCACCATGACCCTGTGTGCCTAGAAATAGTGGCGCAGCTTCCTGGATGCAACAAGCATAACACAGAAAAGTTTGTGCGTCTCAAGGTACCTGGACTTCGCCTCGTGGAGGACCTCGCTGACGTAATAGATCGGCCTCTATACAGTCCGGACCCCGGCACCTGGTACTAAGTCCTCAAGTTCCTGGCCTTCTTGTGTCGTCCTTTCAACGACCAACACCATGCTCACCGCTTCCGCAGCCACCACAATGTATAAATACAACGGCTCCCTAGGTTCTGGGGCTACTAGTACTAGTGGGGACACCAGGTGCTGCTTCAACTCTTGGAAGGCTTGTTCTGCCTCTTCTGTGACGGAACCTCCCAAGTCATTAGGCCCACCTACAGTTGTCCTTGTCCAACGGACCTCAGACAACCCTGCAGGTGCCCCTGAATCACTTGACAAGTTTGGTATCTGCTTTTCTTACCTTTCCCAAGAGCATTTCACTCGTCACGCAAACATTACAAATCATCGAAGATGAGGAAGTGCGGAAGCAGTTACAATAACTTAGTTTTATTTAAAAGTAAGATAGAGTTAAATATTTATAGACCAGAATAAAATATACGAGTGCAGAGTATTATTATTACAAACCATGGGAGGCAAAAACTCCTCCCTAAATAGCTAGTAAAAAGTTTTTAATGGAGGGCCTTCCCTCCCGCAGCTCTAGTCTTGGTGTTCGTCTTTGGGTACCACCTTTGAATAGAAGCAACAAAAGTTTGTTGCTTCTTCACCTAAAACAACATGGGACAAAGCCCTATGTACGAAGTGTACTTTCGCAAGACTTACCCGACAAAGTAAAAGACTCTCAAGGATATGCTGATTATTAGGGAGTCAAGGTAAGGCTTATCAATAATCAATGACTCTGTTTGCAGAAATTCTTACTAAAGTGGATCCGTAAAAATCCAATTTTAATTTGTCAGGTTAAGTAAGATTACCTGCAACTAGAGTTCTTTCTACCCTAGTTCAAACACTTGACCTGCACTAGCCAATTTCTTAACAACCCTTCATCTTTACTGGATTTCTATGTATAGGTCAGTGACCAAGTCTTCATAACCGCAAAGGTACGGCGATCCGAATCGATTATACTGAGCTGAGGATCTCCAATCACACGACATATGTAGCACTTAACCCTTGCATATGTCAACTCGCCACCGGGGTTCTTAAGACCAGATCAGGTTCATGCCAACCGAGAGCACATATACACCACCGTCCAGCCTCTTGCCACGGAGGGTACACGCTACTCTCGCCATCTCTCCACGCTCATTGTGTGTTATCTTATTCTGGTATTAGTCTACCTGAGGCAAAGCTTACCCATGATGAGGCATGTGACCAGTTAAAGGGTCCTCGGTCATCAAGCCTACATCGCGACGGTCCTTAATCGACTCAGACGGAGACACTACACCAAGACTCTCTTCTCGTGCAAGTCACCCGCCCGGTCTTAGCTTAATTATTTCAAACCCAAAGTTTGGTACCTGGTAGAGGTACATCTTTTCCGATGTTGAACCCATCATGGCCATGATGGATCCACCATCAAGTTTTATTTTCAAAAACATCCCTCCCACGTTGCCACATCATCTTTTTGTAAAAACAAAACATTTTGTTATTCTAGAGCAAGACTAAGCATATGAAAAACCTTTTGTAAAACAGGGATTCCAAGGAAGGTAATCAAATTCAAGGAAGGAAATGCAGGAATTGTTTTAGCACACAACTCCTATCACCTAATGCTTCAAGCAAGTGAGAAAGATTTAAAAAGAATCAAGGAGGTGGCAAATGCACCGGGGCTTGCCTTGTTTTACTAGTGAATCAGGCTCAGACCCGCAGATGTCAAAATAGAAACAGTTGCCTGCCTGATGTTCCTCAGGTGGTGGTGGAGTCTTCTCTTCTTCTACTTCAACTTCTTCTTCGTTTGTTATATATAGCCAAGTATAATAATGAATGCTCATGTAATGCTGATGAGAGTGCAAAGATAATAAAGGTTTATTATCTAAAGTCTTGAATACAATTTTCCTTCACGGATCTATGAGAACTTAGGGTTTCCGGAGTCAATAGTGAAGTTCATAGGGCAGGGGGTAGGGTTTTGGGTTCTAAGTATCAGACAAGGTCCAAATCATACCAAACTCTACCCAAGGCTTCTAAATATTATATAAGGGTCATCTGAAAAGTTTGGGGATTTTTGGGAATCATTATCTATTTTCTAAAAATCCAGAAACAAGGTTTTAGACTATTTTAAATACTCTATAATTTCTTTTTTGGATTAAAAATCCTAAAACTATTTTTATTAAAATCTATGGAAAATTAGGAATCTAGCAAAATTGGTCCTACATTTTTAGGATTTTTCTACAATTTTCTAGAATTGTTTTAGCTCTGGCTGAAAAAGAAAAGGAAAACGTGAGGAATAGTACTAGACCGAATCTAGCCCAGGTTGGCCCAGGCCTGCTGCGACTTTGCAAGAAAACCCCTGGTGTTCTGGTTAACTTGAAGTGGGTTCTTTCACTGTTGCTTTGAGTCACTGACAGTTTCCAAGAAGACCCCCCCATATTCTATTCCTTTACAAGTTGAGGTCCCCGACGGGGAGCGGCGTTGCAGAGCTCCGGCGAGCTCGCGTACCGGCCGAACCGCTCCAGGACTCGTGTCCTACTTTGGTAGAGATCAAATCCAAGATCTAACGAGGGTTTCCCCTCAATCAATTTCACGATTAGCGATCTACCTAGCTCTGCCCATGAAAACAGCGGGCAGTGTGGACATTCACTCGCGTTCCCGGTGATCAGTGGGTTCCTAGTTCAATTGGGTGGGTCAATGATCATCACGGGTACATGAGAACACTCAAACGAGGGAGCAGAGGGTATGAGTTGACCTGAATCGAGCTGGCCGCGGTGAGGGTGTTCTTGCGGTGTTTCTGAGCAGATTTGGGTGAAGTTCAAAATTCGAGCTCTCAGTTGTAAGATTGGAGGCAATACTTGGTGGTGTGGTGCGTGATCAACCTACGGAGCTCACGGTGGCTTCAATTTATAGGGATCGACCTCGAGCACAATGAATTTAAGCGGCGGATCGTGATCGGTAAGAACAAGGTGAGTCACTTGTGGCCGCTCAACGTGGCCTTTACCGTGGCGGCGCCTCCGGCGATCACCGTATATGCATAGCGCGTTTAGCCGCTACGTGGTAAAGTGCCCGAACACGCGGTGCACGGCAGTGATCGACCAACAGCGGCGAGCTCTTATCCCGATCGTCCGATGAGCAAGGGGGTACGACGAGGTTAGCCGCGGTCGGACTCAAGCTGATCCAGGCGCCAAGATCTTTACCCGCCCACAGTTATCCACAATCCACAGCGCACGAATCTCGACGATCATCGTGAATCACAGCGCGACGATCATCGGCGGTGAGGTTTACGGAACCTGATCTGATCGGTACCATGAGAGTCATGTTCAGAACGCCAGACATATGATGTTTAGGGTAGATTATCTCTAAACTTTCTTTGGCAACATCATCATCCCTCTGCATCAAAGTTGTAGTTCTATCAACCATCTCCATCTTTGCCACAGCATTCCTAGTCGAATTCCCACTGGTTTTAGCTTAAATCTGATCTCAAGTTCGGCCAATACCACTGGTGGCCATATTTCAGTCAACCAATTGACTGACAGCCCAACTTGGCGCCTATTTTGCTCTTAACTTTGCATAACAACAATGCTTACTTCCTTTAGCAAAGTTGTTCTCCTTTGATAGATCTACAAAGTTTATGTGGTGACCTAGGGCAAAATCCCCTTTGTTTGGAAATTACAAGGGCTCAAAGTTGAGTCAATAACACTGAAATTCAGACTTAGTCAAAAGAGTTCAAATGTGGCTCTTTTGTAAACAAGTCCAAACTCAGGGTTTAAGTTGCAAATCTTAATACTTGTGGACCATATGACTTAAGATGCTTTAACTTCATAGTTTTTGCACTTTAGTCCAAAAGTGCACTAATTTTGCACTTAGCCCCCTAGGGTTTAGGTTTAGGGTTTTCCATAGTTCCAATTAGGGTTTCTTGCACTCTTAGGGTTTGGATCCCACTTAAGTTCATCCATGTGACACTTTATGACTTCTTCAATTGAATTTTGAAGTTTTCTCTTGTTTAGGCCTTATTTGCTCTATTAAACCCAATCCAGGGTGGAGTATTCTACTCTAGGGTTTGATTCACAAAATGTCATATCAACACAACTTGTTTGAAATTTTTGCCTAGTGAATGCACTCTAGGTGTAACAAACATATGGAATGCCAATGCTTATGATGTTATGCTCAAGTTTTAGTGACAGTAACACCAGGGGTGTTACATCCTTCCCCCCATAAAAGAATCTCGTCCCAAGATTAAAAGTCCTAGGGCAAGTAATGGGAAAGGAAACACGACATGTCTTTATTTCCTTATTCTTGGTACAAGGCAGGGGTGGTTTGGGGCTCACTCCTTTATTACGACAATTGGATGCACTTTACAAATTACATGAGGCTAAAAAGCCTGGGAAATTCTTTTCTAAAAAGTCCTGAGTTTCCCATGTAGCCTCATCTTCTGAATGTTGGTTCCACTGTATCTTGTAAAACTTGAGAGTTTTTCTTCAGGTAATTCTGTCCTTTTGATCCAAGACTCGAATAGGGTGCTTAGAATATGTCAAGTCTGGTTCTAGGGCAACATCCGTTACTTCAATGGTTCGATCGGGAACCCGAAGAGACTTCTTCAATTGTGACACGTGGAACACATTATGTACTACAGACAAGGTTTCGGGTAATTGAAGTCGGTATGCCACTAGTCCGTATCTTTCAAGGATAGGAAAAGGACCAATATACCGGGGTGCAAGCTTCCCTTTTACCCCGAAACGTGATATACCCTTCATTCGTGAAACTTTCAGGTAGACATAGTCTCCAACTGGAAAGTACAAGGGTATCCAGTGGGTGTCTGCATAACTCTTGTTCCGAGCTTGAGCTTTCTTCAAATTATGAATTATTCATTGAACCTTCTCTTCTGTCTCCTTTACCATATCAGGACTGAAGAAATATCTTTCACCAGGTTCAGACCAGTTTAACAGAGTGCGACATCATCGTCCATATAAAGCTTCGAAGGGTGCCATCTTAATACTTTCTTGATAGCTATTATTATATGAGAACTCCGCTAATGGTAAACAATCATCCCATTTCTGTGGGAACTCCAGAACACATGCTTGCAACATATCTTCAAGTATCTGATTTACCCTATCCGTCTGCCCACTGGTTTGAGGATGATAGGCCGAACTATGGAGCAATTTAGTACCCAAAGATTTGTGAAGTTCTTCCCAGAATTTGGATACAAATTGAGGTCCACGATCTGATACTATAGTCTTTAGAATACCATGCAAACTGAGAATACGAGCAATGTACAGTTCCGCATATGTGAGGACCAGGTAATATGTCTTGACTAGCAGAAAATGAGCAATTTTTGTAAGCCGATCAATTATAACCCAAATAGAATCATACCCCTTTGCGGTCCTGGGTAATCCCACAATAAAGTCCATGCTTATATCTTCCCATTTCCATGTTGGTATTGGTAGAGATTGTAATGGACCAGCAGTCTTCATATGTATGGCTTTGACACGTCTGCATGTGTCACATCTTGCCACATAGCGTGCGATTTCAATTTTCATCTTTGTCCACCAATAATGTTGCTTTAGATCATGATACATCTTAGTGCTTCCGGGATGAATAGAATAGCGACTAAGATGTGCTTCATCTAATATTTGCCGGTGGATCTCTTCATTCTTTGGCACAACTATGCGGTTGTTGAACCATACAATGCCTTGATCATCCTTTCTGAAACATTTTGCTTTTCCGGCCTCTATTTTATCATGGATGTGCCTCATACCCTCATTATCTTTTTGAGCATCCATTATCCTTTGTAAAAGGACTGACTCAAGCTTTAGTTGACTTAAGGCTCCTTGTTGGATCATTCCCAGGTTTAACTTCTCCATCTCCTGGCATAGTGTATTATCAGAGGTCTTCACCGTAAGACAGTGACAGGAAACCTTATGGCTAAGTGCATCTGCCACTACATTGGCCTTGCCCGGGTGATAATGAATTTCCAATTCATAGTCCTTAATAAGCTCAAGCCATCGCCTTTGTCTCATGTTCAACTCTGACTGGGTAAAGATATACTTCAAGCTTTTATGATCTGTATAAATGTGACAGATATTACCCAGCAGATAATGATGCCAGATTTTTAGGGCATGAACCACTGCAGCTAGCTCCAGATCATGAGTCGTATAATGTTCCTCATGTCGGCGTAACTGCCTTGAAGCATAAGCTATTACTCGGCCTTCTTGCATTAATACACAGCCGAGACCACTGCCTGATGCGTCACAATATACATCAAAGGGCTTATTAATATCCGGTTGAGCCAATACCAGAGCAGTGGTTAATAATACTTTCAATTTTTCAAAAGCTTCATTACATTTTGAAGACCAATTGAATTTAATATCATTCTTCAATAAACTCGTGATTGGTTTCACAAGCTTAGAAAAATCCAGAATAACCAGCCAGCCCAAGGAAACTTTGGACTTGATGTACAGTGGTTGGGGGTTTCCACTCCAAAATATCCTTGACTTTGCTGGGATCCACCGCAATCCCCTTAGCAGATAATACATGTCCCAGAAATTGAATTTCTTCCAGCCAGAACGCGCATTTACTGAACTTGGCATATAACTGATGTTCTCTCAAGCGCGTTAATACAATCCGCAAGTGCTGAGCATGCTCCTCTTTATCCTTGGAGTATATTAAAATATCGTCGATGAATACCACCACAAACTTGTCCAACTCGGGCATAACTACCGAGTTCATCAGATATGTGAAGTGGGCAAGAGCATTCGTCAGTTTGAAAGACATAACCAAATATTCAAATAATCCATACCGCGTGGTGAATGCGGTCTTTGGTATATCCTCGGGCCTGATACGGATCTGATGATAGCCCGACCTGAGGTCAATCTTGGAGAATACCCTTGCTCCCATCAGTTGATCAAATAGAATGTCAATCCGTGGAAGAGGGTACTTATTTTTGATAGTAACCTCATTAAGGGGTTTATAGTCCACGCACATCCGAAGTGTTTGGTCCTTCTTCTTGACGAAGATGGCTGGACAACCCCATGGTGACGAGCTTGGCCGGATGAATCCCTTCTCTAGTAGATCTTGCAATTGGGTCTTGAGTTCTGCCAGCTCATTTGGAGGCATTCGGTACGACCTTCTAGAAATAGGAGCCGTACTGGGCTTCAACTCAATCACAAATTCTATATCTCTTTCTGGAGGCAATCTAGGCAAATCTTCTGGAAAGACGTCTGGGAACTCACATACTACTACTTCTATACTATACTACTCTTGCTTCTTGTCGCTTTTGGTAGCCTCGCTGTCAGGCGTAGGAGACCACTGATCGGCCAAATTCATTGAAGGAGGGGGTCTGAAAAGGTCCAGTTCTCCTCCAAAGGCTTCTCCTGTTGTTCCAAATGGTCCAGCTCCCATCCCGATAGGATCTGCAGGGTTGTTCGGGTGCAATTGTGAATACAACACATGAGCTTCTTCATGTAATGTATTACAATATACCTGCAAGTTATCCACAGCTGAGCTAAGCTCTTCCACATGGGCTTGAGCTCTAGCTTCCTTTGCCCAGGCTATTGAACGAGAGCTCAGAGCCCAGTCGAGCGCTAGATCCCGATCCGCTAGCTGGTCTTGCAGGTGGCGGATTTCTGTTCTCAATTCATTGATTCTGTCGCCATCCACAACCCATAGATCGTTCCTATGTTAGAGTTCTGCTCGAAGCTGATCAACTTGTGCTTCAAGATCCCCGATCGGATCGTTACTACCACTGCTGCTACCTTCATGTTATGGGGCAAGTTGATGACGGGGCACGCCAAACAGCCCGGTAGACTTGCGCGCAGTCTTTCTCGTGCACGGTGGCATATCTCCATGAGGGGAAAACCTTATTAGTATAGTTTTTAGCATGATGCATGTATAATTACAGAATCAACCTTAGTTGATTCACACCTTCTATACATTGCACTCTTACTATCTGGTCTTTAAAATAAACTCTTCAGAGATACTTAGGTAAGAAGGGAAGAAATTTTCTAGATAAGTCTTGGAAAATTCTTTTTAAAGATGCCTCATAATATCTGCAGAGATGGGCTTCGCTCTGATACCAGCTGTGACGGATCCTCCCAAGTCATTAGGCCCACCTACAGTTGTCCTTGTCCAACAGACCTTAGACAACCCTGCAGGTGCCCCTGAATCACTTGACAAGTTCGGTATCTGCTTTTCTTACCTTTCCCAAGAGCGTTTCACCCGTCACGCAGACATTACAAACCATCGGAGATACAGAAGTGCAGAAGCTGTTACAATAACTTAGTTTTATTTAAAAGTAAGATAGAGTTAAATATTTACAGACCAGAATAAAATATACGAGTGCAGAGTATTATTATTACAAACCATGGGAGGCAAAAACTCCTCCCCAAATAGCTAGTAAAAAGTTTTTAATGGAAGGCCTTCCCTCCCGCAGCTCTAGTCTTGGTGTTCGTCTTTGGGTACCACCTTTGAACAGAAGCAACAAAAGTTTGTTGCTTCTTCACCTAAAACAAGATGGGACAAAGCCCTGAGTACGAAGTGAACTTTCGCAAGACTTACTCGACAAAGTAAAAGACTCTCAAGGATATGCTGGCTATAAGGGAGTCAAGGTAAGGCTTATCAATAATCAATGACTCTGTTTGCAGAAATGCTTACTAAAGTGGATCCTAAAAATCCAATTTTAATTTGTCAGGTTAAGTAAGATTACCTACAACTAGAGTTCTTTCTACCCTAGTTCAAACACTTGACCTGCACTAGCCAATTTCTTAGCAACCCTTCATCTTTACTGGATTTCTACGTATAGGTCAGTGACCAAGTCTTCATAACAGCGAAGGTACGGCGATCCGAATCGATTATACTGAGCTGAGGATCTCCAATCACACGACATATGTAGCACTTAACCCTTGCATATGTCAACTCGCCACAGGGGTTCTTAAGACCAGATCAGGTTCACGCCAACGGAGAGCACAGATACACCACCGTCCAGCCTCTTGCCACGGAGGGTACACACTACTCTCGCCATCTCTCCATGCCCATTGCGTGTTATCTTATTCTGGTATTAGTCTGCCCGAGGCAAAGCTTACCCATGACGAGGCATGTGACCAGTTAAAGGGTCATCGGTCATCAAGCCTACATCGAGACGGTCCTTAATCGACTCAGACGGAGACACTACACCGAGACTCTCTTCTCGTGCAAGTCACCCGCCCGGTCTCAGCTTAATTATTTCAAACCCAAAGTTTGGTACCTGGCAGAGGTACATCTTTTCCGATGTTGAACCCATCATGGCCATGATGGATCCACCATCAAGTTTTATTTTCAAAAACATCCCTCCCACATTGCCACATCATCTTTTTGTAAAAACAAAACATTTTGTTTTGCTAGAGCAAGACTAAGCATAGGAAAAACCTTTTGTAAAATAGGGATTCCAAGGAAGGTAATCAAATTCAAGGAAGGAAATGCAGGAATTGTTTTAGCACACAACTCCTATCACCTAATGCATCAAGCAAGTGAGAAAGATTTTAAAAGATTCAAGGAGGTGGAAAATGCACCGGGGCTTGCCTTGTTTTACTGGTGAATCAGGCTCAGACCCGCAGATGTCAAAATAGAAACAGCTGTCTGCCTGATGTTCCTCAGGTGGTGGTGGTGGAGTCTTCTCTTCTTCTACTTCAACTTCTTCTTCGTTTGCTTTATATAGCCAAGTATAATAATGAATGCCCATGTAATGCTCATGAGAGTTCAAAGATAATAAAGGTTTATTATCTAAAGTCTTGAATACAATTTTCCTTCTCGGATCTCCGAGAACTTAGGGTTTCCAGAGTCAATAGTGAAGTTCATAGGGCAGGGGGTAGGGTTTTGGGTTCTATGTATCAGACAAGGTCCAAATCATACCAAACTCTACCCAAGGCTTCTAAATATTATATAACGGTTATCTGAAAAGTTTGGGGATTTTAGGGAATCATTATCTATTTTCTAAAAATCCAGAAACAAGGTTTTAGACTGTTTTAAATACTCTATAATTTCTTTTTTGGATTAAAAATCCTAAAACTATTTTTATTAAATTCTATGGAAAATTAGGAATCTAGCAAAATTGGTCCTACATTTTTAGGATTTTTGTACAATTTTTTAGAATTGTTTTAGCTCTGGCTGAAAAAGAAAAGGAAAAAGTCAGGAATAGTACTAGACCGAATCTAGCCCAGGTCGGCCCAACAACAGCAGATACGCGACCACGCGCGCGCGCCTGCGGCGACTTTGCAAGAAAACCCCTGGCGTTCTGGTTAACTTGAAGTGGGTTCTTTCACTGTTGCTTTGAGTCACTGACAGTTTCCAAGAAGACCCCCCCCCCCCCGTATTCTATTCCTTTACAAGTCGAGGTCCCCGAGGGAGTGGCGTTGCAGAGCTCCGACGAGCTCCCGTACCGGCCAAACCGCTCCAGGACTGGCGCCCTACTTTGGTAGAGATCAAATCCAAGATCTAATGAGGGTTTCCCCTCAATCAATTTCACGATTGGCGATCTACCTAGCTCTGCCCACGAAGACAGCGGGCAGAGTGGACATTCACTCGCGTTCCCGGTGATCAGTGGGTTCCTAGTTCAATTGGGTGGGTCGATGATCATCACGGGTACATGAGAACACTCAAATGAGGGAGCAGAGGGTATGAGTTGACCTGAATCGAGCTGGCCGCGGTGAGGGTGTTCTTGTGGTGTTTCTGAGCAGATTTGGGGGAAGTTCAAAATTCGAGCTCTCGGTTGTAAGATTGGAGGCAATACTGGGTGGTGTGGTGCGTGATCAACCTACGGAGCTCACGGTGGCTTCAATTTATAGGGATGAACCGCGAGCACAACGAATTTGAGCGGCGGATCGTGATCGGTAAGAACAAGGTGAGTCACTGGTGGCCGCCCAACGTGGCCTTTACCGTGGCGGCGCCTCCGGCGATCACTGTATATGCATAGCGCGTTTAGCCGCAACGTGGTAAAGTGCACGAACACGCGGCGCATGGCAGTGATCGACCAACGGCGGCGAGCTCTTATCCCGATCGTCCGATGAGCAAGGGGGTACGGCGAGCTTAGCCGCGGTCGGACTCAAGCTAATCCAGATGCCAAGATCTTTACCCGCCCGCAGTTATCCACAATCCGCAACGCACGAATCTTGGCAATCATCGTGAATCACAGCGCGACGATCATCAGCTGTGAGGTTCACGGAACCTGATCTGATCGGCTACTGTACCATGAGAGTCATGTTCAGAGCGCCAGACAGATGATGTTTAGGGTAGATTATCTCTAAACTTTCTATGGCAACATCATCATCCCTCTGCATCAAAGTTGTAGTTCTATCAACCATCTCCATCTTTGCCACAACATTCCTAGTCGACTTCCCACTGGTTTTAGCTTAAATCTGATCTCAAGTTCGGCCAATACCACTGGTGGCCATATTTCTGTCAACCAACTGACTGACAGCCCAACTTGGTGCCTATTTTGCTCTTAACTTTGCATAACAACAATGCTTACTTCCTTTAGCAAAGTTGTTCTCCTTTGATAGATCTACAAAGTTGATGTGGTGACCTAGGGCAAAATCCCTTTTGTTTGGAAATTACAAGGGCTAAAAGTTGAGTCATTCACACTGAAATTCAGACTTAGTCAAAAGAGTTCAAATGTGGCTCTTTTGCAAACAAGTCCAAAACTCAGGGTTTAAGTTGCAAATCTTCATACTTGTGGACCATACGAGTTAAGATGCTTTAACTTCATAGTTTTTGCACTTTAGTCCAAAAGTGCACTAATTTTGCACTTAGCCCCCTAGGTTTAGGTTTAGGGTTTTCCATAGTTCCAATTAGGGTTTCTTGCACTCTTAGGGTTTGGATCCCACTTAAGTTCATCCATGGTGACACTTTATGACTTCTTCAATTGAATTTTGAAGTTTTCTCTTGTTTAGGCCTTATTTGCTCTATTAAACCCAATCCAGGGTGGAGTATTCTACTCTAGGGTTTGATTCACAAAATGTCATATCAACACAACTTGTTTGAAATTTTTGCCTAGTGAATGCACTCTAGGTGTAACAAACATATGGAATGACAATGCTTATGATGTTATGCTCAAGTTTTAGTGACAGTAACACCAAGGGTGTTACATCTTCGGTCCAAGAGAATGGGCCGGACTTCCGCAACAGCTTGAAGAAGGGTAGCACCCTCTCAGCCAGCCTTGAAATGAAACGGCTAAGGGCGGCTAATGACCCTGTAATCTTCTGGACGTCCTTGATGCGTGTAACGCCCCGAATTTTGGAGTTAAATTTTTTCTTTTCTTCACTCGCCAAATTCGGGCGTTACCCTTTCCTTTTTCCTTTTCCCTCGCTAAGCCTTGTTCTTTTTTCAATGTTCTAGCGAGATTTAGCCCGAGATCTCATGTAAGTAAACCCTAGAGTTAAACCTTTTGGTTGTTGCATCATGCCGGTCCATGCATATCTTTTGTTTGTGGATTGAATTTGTGAAAACATGCTTTTAGCGCCTTCCCCTCTCCTGGGCCGGCTGGCCGGCTCGTGGCTCAACTCGGTATCTGGCGCGGCCCAGTCGGGCCCCCTTTTCCCCCGCGCGCGTCTCACAGGCTGGCTGGCTCGCGGCCCAGCCGCCCCAACAGCTTGCCCCGCTTCCGTCGCGCGCGTGCGCGCTGGGCAGTTGCCCAGCCCCTGTCGCCACCGGTGGGGCCCACATGTAGGTGCCCAAGCCGCCCCCTGGACATCTCCTCCAACCCCACGATGCCCGCTTTTCTCTCACCTCGCGCAGCTCGCCCGTTCTTGCCTCACGCCCACGCAAAATCGCCGTCGCGCCGATCGTCGAGCTCTGCCGTGCGCCCGATGTCCCGCCGGCCGTTCGGGATTCGCCGAGGTGAGCTCGTCCCCATCTTCCCCCTTCCCTTCCCCTTTTCCCCTCCCTTCTTCTCCGTTGCGCGCGGCGTGCCCCAACCCCGGCGTGGCCTCGACCTCCCCCTGCTCGCGCGGCGTGCCCCATGCCGTGGCGCGGCCGGCGTGCGTGCACGGCCCGGCGTGGGCGCGCGACCTCGGCTTGGCCTGCGTGCGCGGCGCGGCTCGGCCAGCGCTCGGCCATGGCGCGGCGACATGGCTCGCCCGCGCTCGGCTCGGTCCGGCGCCCGCGCCCAGCTCGGCGCGCCCGTCGTGGCGCGGTCTCCGCGCGCCCGCCCGCGGTTGGCCCCGGCACGGTTCGGCCGGATGGCGCGGCTCGGCCATGGCGGCCGGAGCTCGGCCGTGGCGCCCGGCGCGGGCCCCCGGTGTCCTGCGCAGGCCCGCCCTGGCTGCTGGCGCGCGGCCATGGCCCCGTCGTGGCTTCGGCGTGGTGCGTAGCCCCGCCCGGCTCGGCGGCCTGCTTGCGCGGCTCGCCCGCGACGTTGTGGCGTGGCGCGCCCCCTGGCGTCCCAGCTCGCCTGCGGTAGCCCGCGCGGCTTGCTCGTGACGGCCTGCGTGGCGCGTGGCAGCCCGTCTGCGACATGTTCGCAGCAGCAACTCACTCGCGTGCGCAGCAGCGGTCCGCGGCCTCGTTCGCTCGCTCGCGTAGCCTGTTCGTCCGTGCACGCGGCTCGGCCCTAGCGTGGTTGCCCGTAGCGTGCAGCGTGGTTCACGTCCAGAGCCCCAGCACGGCGTAGCGCGCGGCTAGCAACTCGCTCGTTCGCTCGCTCGCCCGTGCTACGCTTAAACGTCACGCTTAGTCATTTACCTTTTGTGTGCAAATTGTCGTGCGACGATGCTCTTCCCCATTTAAAAGTGCTAGTACTAATTGAACTGTATCAAGAAGCGGCAATAACTAGGCATGAGTTATTATGCTTAGATAATAACTATCTTTACACCTATATTAAATATCAGTTGGTATAACTACATGAAATGAAGTGGTTAAGTTCATTATTTCACCTAACATGAACATAGCAAGTTGTCAATTATAGTAAGGGTTACGTTATTCTCACTACTTAAAATGGTCATAAGCGCTAACCATATGTCGGATATGTGACTATTGGATTCATCTCTTTGTATGGTGTATTATTTACTTTTCTGATTTGAGATGTGAATGTATGATTGTGTTCGCATAGAGAACGACCTGGTTGAGGAGCCCGAAGAACTCGCAAGAGAAGCCCCTGAGCAGCAGTCGATTGGTGGAGGCAAGTGTCCCTTGACCTATCTCTGTCCTATACATACTTTAATTCACCTCCCGCATTACACATTTATACCTAATGATGTACTAGCTTTTGTTATCCATGTTCTTGTTTACCTATCTGGGTTGGATTATTATTGTTTAGCTTTATGCTATTGCTCAACTCTAATCAATGAACATGATGAGATTCCCTAGTGATACGTTGTTTCCCTCTTTTTATTATGATGTTATACTTGTGGCCTTCATGGGGGCTCGAGCGGTTTCTCGAGTGCCTTTCCGTAAGGACCTGTTCGTTGGATGACCGCCCGGGAAAACAGTGCAACCATGAGGGTGGAATGGGTGCCCTTAGCTGAATAATTAAAGGATCTGGGGTGTAGTTCGCTTAGCCGTCGTGCCGTTAATGGGGCTCTGTGTATGCGGCTCGCTCTGCCAAGCTTGGGTTTGCCCCCTTGGGGAGGAGTGCGGTGCATTTAGGAAACCTAACGGGCGGCTACAGCCCCAGGGAATCTTTGTAAAGGCTACGTAGTGAGACCCTGCCTACTCACCTTGGGAGTGTTCAAGGGTCTGTACAACCCGAGGCAAAAAGGGAATCACTGCTCATGGGTAAAGTGTACAACCTCTGCAGAGTGTTTGAAAAACTGATATATCAGCCGTGCTCGCAGTTATGAGCGGCCAAGGGAGCTCCATTGATTAGTGGTACTTGATCAGAGATGTTCGGATTACACACCAACCCCCCCCCTTCCCTAGGTTGTCCCCATTGCAACCACTGCTCAAGCGAAGATGAAGCCGTGGAAGGAGACTTCCAGGAGTTCCAAGACAACGACGAGTTCTAGGCGTGGGTTAGCGGCAAACCCCCAGTCGGCTTCCTGTGAAGGCCGCGTTTATCTACGTTTCGATTTCGCACTTTGATTATTGTAAAGACTATGTGGATGTCTCAGACATATGATGTAATCGACTATTATTTCCCTTTTTAATACTATTTGAGCACTGTGTGATGATGTCCATGTTATGTAACTGCTGTGTACGTGAATTGCTGATCCTGGCACGTACATGGTTCGCATTCGGTTTGCCTTCTAAAACGGGGTGTGACATAAGTGGTATCAAAGCTAGGTTGACTGTAGGACCGCTAACCTAGAGTAGAATGGTCGTTCTAAGGATTATAGACCTCTGTCCCTGCCTTGACTTTGGTATCCCTTCAAAAGTTGGTCATATCGACCAAAACTATGTTCTACTATATATTATACATTGCTGAAATTGTACTTTATTCTAATCCTTCATTTATTTATGGTTCATTACTTGCTGGTCATACTAGTCCTGTTCTCACTGTTTTGCTTACGGTGTCTTTTGTAGATGGCTCGTCTTAGGCACACCACACGGAAGTCTTTCATCCCCTTCTTACCCTCTCGTCTCGCGGAGCGTCCGCTTCGCCATCCCGTGGCCGGTCAGTCCAGTCACTTGGAGAGGCTGCACCACCGCTTGCATGAGGAGCAGGAACGTCGACGACAGGAGTGGCAGGGCTCTTCTTTCTCACTCCAGCAAGAGATAGAGTCTATGAGGAGTTGCTCCCCTGTGCTTCCCCTGGAGGCACCCCCTGCACCACCACTGGACGCCCCAGCCCCTGGAGTAGATGCTGGAGGAGACCCAGACGACGGAGGTGGCGACAGCAGCTCGAACCACAACACCGACTTTTCTTCTGATCAGGAGCCGGAAGGATGGGTTGCTCGACCCATCACTCGCGACGCTGCTCGCGGGTGTCACTTCCACGATGCGCTCGACACCCTGCTACGTCGGGCACTTGACCGACGTACTTGGTCTATCGAGTATCGCTGTGTGGTCTTCCATCACAGTCGCGGGTCTACCCGGACCGCTGGGAGGCGACCTGCTTCGTGCGCCGTCTAGAGAACAGTCTCCGGGGTGCAGAGGTCTGCTCAGAGCAATATTCCATCTCTGAGCGGGACTCGGCTGAGGCGGCCATGAAAGATGCCGCACGGCGTGCGCTTTCGCACTACTGCTCAGTTTTCGGCTGGGTAGCCGAAGGTCTCAACCTGAAGTATTACCCCCGCCGTCCATCTGGCAGCACAGGAGGCGTGATTGTCTCACCAGTTGGTGAGGACAATACTAGGTTGAGCAGCATAGCCAACCTAGCCGCCGTGCTAAACACAGAGCTGGACCATGCATTAGACGAGCTGAGTAGGGCTCGTGCTGAGATCACCCAGCTACAGGCTGAGCGCGCGGAACGTCGTCACCTGGATGATGGTTCCCCCGCTCCCGTCGGGACTCAGCACCCGTACCGCTCACCTCGGCATGGACACCAGTCTTATGGCAATCCTGACTGCAAGACCAAGATAGACTTAGAACCATAGATCGTCAATGTTGAGTCTTGTAATAAATGCTTAATATAGAAGTTTTAGTCTTAGTCTCAGTCTTAGCGTTAGTCTCGCTCTTAGTCAGTCTTAGTTAGACAGGGTAGTTTGCTTATCCTGTGCATTTATGTTTGTCATGATGAACTATGTTTGATTTGGATCTTTGTAATGACTGTCACCAGAGTGTGGGTATCCCCTGCTTTTTGGTTTACCTGTTATATGTTAATTGAAGTTAGTTATATAGTTGGGAAGCCTTTTATTCCACTTTCCTCTTTATCTGGGAAGCTGTGTTGGTTTGTGTTGGAGATTAGTGAAGATGCTCATCTGTTCAGTGTTGTGGAGAATTCTATACTCTTTTCTTATGCTGCAAGATTTGCGAGATTAGTTCTGATGTGTGGTTGTATTCTGCAGATGTCGGAAAACAGGCGCAGAGGAGGATGGCGTGCTCAGTAGGAGCAGGCAGCTCAGCAGGAGGTGGTACCCCAGCAAAAGCAGCTGCCACCCCTACCCCCGATGTCCATCGAGCAGATGTTTCTGATGCAGACTCAGGCAGTCCAAGCCATCGGTCAGACTCTGCCTGCCATTCAGCAGCAGCAGTAGCAGGCACCACCTCAGCCTCAGATGCCTCAGATGCCCAGGGACAAGCGTGCTGAATTCATGAGAGGTCATCCACCAACGTTTGCTCACTCTTCTGACCCCATGGATGCTGAAGACTGGCTGCGCACAGTGGAGCAGGAGTTGCATACCGCTCAGTGCGATGACAGGGAGAAAGTCCTGTATGGTCCCCGTCTGTTGAGGGGAGCAGCTCAGTCATGGTGGGAGTCTTATGACAGTACCTAGGAAGAGTTCAGATGTAGCTTTTGTCAGTACCATGTTCCTACAGGTCTGATGACAGTGAAGAAGGAGGAGTTCCTTGCCCTCAAGCAAGGGTCATTGTCTGTCAGTGAGTACCGGGACAGGTTTCTGCAGTTGTCTCGCTATGCTCCTGAAGATGTCAACACCGACGCCAAGCAACAGTACCGTTTCCTGAGAGGCTTGGTTGACCCCCTGCAGTATCAACTGATGAATCATACCTTCCCGACGTTTCAGCACCTGATTGACAGAGCAATCATGATAGAAAGGAAGCGTAAGGAGATGGAGGATCGCAAGAGCAAGATCAGTGGACCCTAGCCTGGAAGCAGCAATCGTCCTCATTTCTCAAGCAATCAACCATAGCAGTTCAGGCAGAACGAGCGTCCACCTCAGCATCTGCAATTCCAAAGGCAGTATCCTCAGCACCAGTATCAGAATCGCCAGAACAATTAGTCAGGAGGAGGTCAGTTCCAGAGGCAGAATCAGCAGGCACCTCGTCTTCCTGCCCCAGCAAACCAGCAGAACAATCAAGCGGCACCAGCTCAGGTTGGAAACAGAGCATGTTTCCACTGTGGAGAGCAAGGCCACTGGGTGATGCAATGTCTAAAGAAGGCAGCCCAGAAGCAGTCAGGCCCCAATGCCCCAGCAAAGCAGAATGTGTCTCAGCCTGGAGCAAGCAACCGCTCTCAGCCACGTTATAATCATGGGAGACTGAACCACTTGGAGGCTGAAGCAGTTCAGGAGACCCCCGGCATGATAGTAGGTATGTTCCCAGTCGACTCCCATATTGCGGAAGTGTTATTTGTTACTGGAGCAACGCATTCTTTCCTTACTGCATCATGGGTAAAAGCATATAATCTCCCAATAACTACCATGTCAACCCCCATTCAAATTGACTCAGCTGGTGGTAGAATTCGAGCCGATAGCATTTGTTTGAATGTAAGTGTGGAAATAAGGGGGATAGCATTTCCCGCTAACCTCATAGTAATGGGTACTCAAGGAATAGATGTCATCCTAGGGATGAACTGGCTAGATAAATATCAGGCAATTATCAGTTGTGATAAGAGGACAATCAAGTTGGTGACCCCACTAGGAGAGGAAGTGGTGACCGAGTTAGTCCCGCCTGAGCCGAAGAAAGGAAGTTGTTATCAAATGGCTGTCGATAGCAGTGAAGCAGACCTAATTGAGAGTATCAAGGTTGTGTCCGAGTTCCCAGATGTGTTTCCAAAGGACTTACCAGGTATGCCACCAGAGAGGAAAGTTGAATTTGCCATAGAGCTTCTTCCTGGAACCGCCCCCATCTTTAAGAGAGCTTACAGAGTGTCAGGACCAGAGTTGATTGAACTAAAGAAGCAGATCGATGAGCTGTCAGAGAAAGGTTACATCCGGCCAAGCACCTCGCCTTGGGCCGCCCCTGTCCTATTTGTGGAGAAGAAAGATGGCACCAGAAGGATGTGTATCGATTATCGAGCTCTGAATGAGGTCACAATCAAGAACAAGTACCCCTTGCCCAGAATTGAAGATCTGTTCGACCAGTTGAGAGGAGCCAGTGTGTTCTCCAAGATAGATCTAAGGTTACGTTATCATCAGCTCAGGATCCGACCTTCAGACATTCCGAAGACGACATTCATTACCAAGTATGGGTTGTATGAGTTCACTGTGATGTCTTTCGGTCTAACCAATGCACCGGCCTTCTTCATGAACTTGACGAACAGTGTATTCATGGATTATCTTGATAAATTTGTGGTGGTATTTATTGATGACATTCTGATATACTCTCAAAGCAAAGAAGAGCATGCAGATCATTTGAGGATGGTATTGCCGAGATTACGAGAGCACTAGTTGTATGCAAAGTTGAGCAAGTGCAAGTTCTAGATCAGTGAAGTCATGTTCCTGGGTCACATAATCAACAAAGAAGGATTGGTTGTGGATCCGAAGAAAGTGACAGACATTCTGAACTGGGAAGCGCCAACAGATGCTCGAGGAATCAAGAGCTTTATTGGAATGCCCGGATATTATCGACGATTCATTGAAGGGTTTTCGAAGATTGCGAAACCAATGACAGCTTTGCTAGGCAACAAGGTTGAGTTCAAGTGGACCCAAAAATGTCAAGAGGCCTTTGAAGCACTAAAAGAGAAGTGGACTACAGCGCCTGTCTTAGTCTTGCCTGATGTGCACAAACCCTTCTCGGTGTATTGCGATGCTTGTTACACTGGTTTGGGATGTGTGTTGATGCAAGAGGGAAGAGTTGTGGCTTACTCGTCCCGACAACTGAAGGTTCATGAGAAGAATTACCCAATCCATGATCTAGAGTTGGCAGCAGTGGTTCACGCACTGAAGACATGGAGGCACTATCTGTATGGACAGAAATGTGATGTTTACACAGACCACAAGAGTCTGAAGTACATATTCACTCAGTCAGAGTTGAATATGAGGCAACGAAGATGGTTAGAGCTAATCAAAGACTATGAATTGGAGATTCATTACCATCTAGGTAAAGCGAACGTAGTGGCAGATGCTTTGAGCAGGAAGAGTCAAGTCAATTTGATGGCCGCTCGTCCGATGCCTTATGAGTTGGCCAAAGAGTTTGACAGGTTGAGTCTCGGATTTCTGAACAACACGCGAGGAGTCACAATTGAGTTGGAACCTACCCTGGAGCGGGAAATCAAAGAAGCGTAGATGAATGATGAGAAGATCAGCAAAATCCGGCGACTGATTCTAGATGGCAGAGGCAAAGACTTTCGGGAAGATGCAGAAGGTGTGATATGGTTCAAAGACCGCTTGTGTGTTCCCAATGTCTAGTCTATTCGAGAATTGATCCTCAAGGAAGCTCATGAGACAGCTTATTCGATTCACCCTGGCAGTGAGAAGATGTATCAGGATCTGAAGAAGAAATTCTGGTGGTACGGAATGAAGAGGGAAATCGCAGAGCATGTGGCTATGTGTGATAATTGTCGGCGGATCAAGGCAGAGCACCAGAGACCCGCTGGATTGCTGCAACCATTGCGAATTCCTCAATGGAAATGGGATGAAATCGGTATGGACTTCATAGTCGGATTGCCTCGCACTCGAGCCGTCTACGATTCCATTTGGGTAGTAGTGGACCGTTTGACCAAGTCAGCCCACTTCATACCAGTCAAGACCAACTACAGCAGTGCAGTCTTGGCAGAGTTGTACATGTCTCAGATCGTTTGTCTTCATGGTGTGCCAAAGAAGATAGTGTTAGACAGAGGAACACAATTCACCTCTCATTTCTGGCAGCAGTTGCATGAAGCCTTGGGCACACATCTGAATTTCAGTTCAGCCTATCATCCGCAGACAGATGGACAGACCGAAAGGACTAATCAAATCCTTGAAGACATGTTGAGAGCCTGTGCGTTGCAAGATCAGTCCGTATGGGATAAGAGATTGCCTTATGCAGAGTTCTCCTATAACAACAGTTACCAGGCCAGCTTGAAGATGTCACCATTTCAGGCGCTCTATGGAAGGAGTTGTAGAACTCCATTGCAATGGGATCAGCCTGGAGAGAAGCAGGTGTTCAGGCCAGACATTCTGCTTGAAGCCGGAGAGAACATCAAGATGGTTCGAGAGAATCTGAAGATAGCGCAATCGAGGCAGCAAAGCTATGCAGACACAAGAAGAGAGCTGAGTTTCGAGGTTGGAGATTTTGTCTATTTGAAAGTGTCACCGATCAGAGGAGTCAGAAGATTCGGAGTCAAAGGCAAGCTAGCACCCCGCTACATTGGTCCATATCAGATTCTTGCAAGGCGTGGAGAAGTGGCCTATCAGAGCAGTTGCTAGTGGAAGGTCTTGAAGTCCAGGAGGACTTGACCTACATTGAGAAGCCAACGCAAATCCTTGAGACTGCAGACAGAGTCACCCGAAGGAAGACCATCAGAATGTGCAACGTCAGATGGAATCATCACTCTGAGGAAGAAGCCACCTGGGAGCGTGAAGATGATCTGATGGCCAAGTACCTTGAGCTCTTTGCTAGCCAGCCTTGAATCTCAAGGGCGAGATTCTTTTAAGTGGGATAGGTTTGTAACGCCCCGAATTTTGGAGTTGAATTTTTTCTTTTCTTCACTCGCCAAATTCGGGCGTTACCCTTTCCTTTTTCCTTTTCCCCTCGCTAAGCCTTGTTCTTTTTCAAAGTTCTAGCGAGATTTAGCCCGAGATCTCATGTAAGTAAACCCTAGAGTTAAACCTTTTGGTTGTTGCATCATGCCGGTCCATGCATATCTTTTGTTTGTGGATTGAATTTGTGAAAACATGCTTTTAGAAAATAGATTAAAATGGGAAAAACCCTTTTTCCCTTCTCTTTCTCCCCCCTCTCCCTTGGGCCGGCGTTTCCCCTCGTACGACCCATCTGGCGCGCCCTGCCCTTCTCCCGCGCCCCCCCCCCCCCCCGCCCTCGCACCTTCCCCTCTCCTGGGCCGGCTGGCCGACTCGCGGTCCAACTCGGCATCTGGCGCGGCCCAGCCGGCCCCCCTTTTTCCCCCGCGCTGTGGCGGAACTGCCCGAATTATTCTGACTTAAGTGCCTAAGTCCCGCCTTAGAGGCTAGACTACACTTAAATGGTAATAACCCGTAAATTCCTCGGATCTAGTCCGACTAGGCCACTAACAGGATCAAGTACCACAATCTCACTCGAAGGTGAGTCACAGAGCAAATATAATAAAGCATAAAACCATACATGAAGGAGTATTAAATTATTACATCACCATCGGAGTTTTGCAAAAGTAGTCATCATTGTTCAAAGTGCAGCGGAATAAAACTCCTCATGCCTCATCACTCCTCATGCTCCTCATGAGGTAAATAAACAGAGAGATGGGGAAGCCTGTCCCATCACTCCTCATGCTCCTCCTCAACCGAGGTAGGGTCCCACTCGACAGTCCAACCCGGTGGCAAGATCGACGACCAAGTCACTCCAGCAACCATGTCCTCCAGAGAACCTATAAAATTATGCCACAAGCAAGGCTGAGTATACTAATACTCAGCTAGACTTACCCGGTGTGAGGAGTCTACTCCTCTTCCTTTAGACATGCAGCTGTTTGGCTGAGGGGTTTGGTTGCCAAAAGCACTAGCTGAGTTTCTAAATCAAGTTTTTAACTTTGTCAAATTAAGTGTGACTCTCTTAAGGCTAAAGATGTACTATCTATTCATACATAGTAGCAAACATTTTTAGCAATCAACATCTTGTATCATCTCAGCACAATTCCACTTGTTACTCAATGTAGCAGCATGGATCAAGCAGTCTCATTAGCTGCGAGAAGCAGACGATTCGAATCGAGTTTTTATCCTTGCAAGGTAAACCTAAACACACGACATGCAGGGGCACTCCGTCCCCACACACATCAACCGTCCCCATCGATTCCCTGGCAACAGATCACGGCTCGCCGCCTTGGCGTACAATGCCTCACTGACCCCGACTGCCGTCGTGCAGTGACCGAACTTGTACCACCATAACCGGAATGGGAGACCACGTCTCAGGTCGCGTGAGGGGTAAAGTCTGCGGGCAGGTTCACTCAGGTACTAGGCTTACCGATTTACCATATTTCTCGGTATGTGTTTAGTACGTTCAAAAGCTTGACACACGGTACCACACCTTAATCCTTATTCCAATTTTTATCCCGTGAACAACCAATCCCCATGGATTGTTGTCCACCAACCAACCTCATTATGATAAGAAAGTGGATACAACCAATTTCCTGACCTCGCGCGAGTGCTAGAAAAATCACTAGTCTTCTACCGAGATCCTAATTAATAAAGCAGCTACTCGACCTAGCATACTAGTATTCATCTCAACAGGATTCCTGAGATCATGCAACTAGGGTTTCAAACAATTCCTACACCTAAGTGCACAATCAATCCTACAATCATTAAGTGAAGTAAAATAGCATAAATAACAGGTTATGCATAAACCGGGGCTTGCCTTCCAAAGCAGTGGCAGGCAGGTCCTCTGGTGCAGGCTCTGGTGCTGGATCAGGGGCTACCTCCTGAGCAGCTCCTTGCTCCGGCACGAGGATGTACTCTCCGTCAGCAAGGTTACAGTCTATCGAATGCAATGAACATGCATGTCATGATGATGTAGGATTTAATAACATTGTGCAAAGAAGAAAACTAAGTTAAGGAGTAACTTAGGGTTTCTTGGTCATGCGGGGCTTCTAGTGGGTTATGCTTATCACTTTTAAGCTTAGGTTTTTATTGTTGAGGATAATCATAGGGAATTAGTATTGCTTTTATGTACTTCAGTGGACAAGTTATAAAGAGTTTTTAGGATGGCACTAATTTCCTGTTATTCACTTTTCCTTTTCTTTATTTTCTACTTATGGTTTCTAGGGTAGGTTTGGACTACGACAGTGGTTTATTATTTTCCAAAAATTCCATAAAAAATTACAGTGGGTTGCCATTTGCTATTCTAGCCTGTTTTAAGAATTTGAGGCTTTACATATAAAGGCTTTGCTTTAGACAAAAATAACAAGAGTTGTGTAAAATGGGCCACTTTACACTACATCTCCTAATTAGGGGTGGGTTCTGTCCTAAAGGTTATTTTTGCTGGCATCTAATAGCAATAATAGGCTTCTGTGCCAAAAAGCACAGAAAGCTAAGGGATGGTCATTTAGTTATGATTTTCTAAAGTTAAATACCAAAAAGGCACTTTCTACTACTTTGTTACTTGAAAAATGTCAAACAGCAGATTTCATATTTTTCCTATGTTCTTATTAACAAAACATTAGTTATCCCAAGGGTTGAGGTGTTTTCACCTTGGGGTTATTTTTGTAGGGTTTTTCTATGTTTTCCTTGTTTTATTAAAATAAAAGGTATCCTACTTATTTTCTACTAAACCAGGGTATGATAGATTTTTCCAGTGAACTACATTAAATAAGTACCCTAACAAAAATAGGGGTGCCCTCTGGTTCATTATTTAAATCACATTTTCTATTTTTCTTAACCTTAAGCATATTGTAAAATAAGTGGTAAAAACTAACTTAATGGGGTGGACAGAGAGGTTTAGCATTTTTAATTAGGTCAGTAGGTGGACATAAATTTCTCCAAATTTTTCTAACCCTAGCCAAATAGTACAACTATTTTTCTTTCTATCATTGAGCTTTTGGCCAAAACTATAATTAAATCAGAACCTTAAAGTTTTCTATAGTGCATAGGGGGTTTTATATTTTTATTAAATAGGTCACATTATTTAGAGTCTGACAAAATTGGTTTGACCAAATTTGGATGAACTAAACAGAAGTTATGAATTTTCAAAGTTTCTGTTCAAATTTAAAATCAGGTTTAATAAGGTTTTCTGAAAAAGCAGTTTACACCGAGGTCCCCAGGGTCTTTCCTAATCAATCTTCGCAGTTCTACCCTTGCGCCACTATTCCTCTGTGTGACTGACAATGCGCAAAACACCCTGGCTTTCTCTTCCTCTCCCCCGCGGTCCCTCCCAGGTGTAAACAGTATCCGCAGAGAAGAAAGGGGTGGCGCGGCTTACCGGCGACGAGAGAAGTCCGGCGAGGGGTAGGGTTAGCTCGGGGAGGTTCTGACGGTCACAACGACGTACGGCTCGCCGGCGGGGATGGCCGGAATCGCTCAGTCCACGCGTGCAGGCGGGTGTCCTCGTCGGCGGCGGGTGTACCGGCCAAACCACGGCGACCTATTCCAATCCAACGGCACGGCGAGCTTCCTGGGGTGATGCAGAGTCTATCTGTGCATTGAATCCGAAAATGGCTCAGTGATTTACCCGGTCCACGTGCGCCGGCGGGGGAATGAACTCCGGCGAGCACGGTTTCGCTATTCCGGTGACGCGGGTCCTCGGTTCAAGCTTGAGTAAGCTTCACGGCCTCACCAGGAAGCTATCTGAAGGCTTGGATCGAACGGAGGAGGACGGGAAAGGGGCTGGCCATAGTGGTTGCTCTCGGGCGGCTCTAGCGGGTCGCGGGGAGGTCGCCGGAGCTAAGGGCGGGCTCGGGGAAGTCAGGCGTGGTACGGAGGAGGCAACGGGGAAGGCAGCTGAGCACTGGGATGGGCTTTATAGCCGTGGCGTGGGCGTGGTCACGGGCGGCCGCGGGCGCGCGGGGGTTCACGCACGGGTGTGCTCTGAGCGCGCACCCGGGTGTCAGCCCGCGTCGAACACGTGGGAGCTCGCTTCTGCCATGGTTCAATGGCGGATTTGAGCACCATAGCGTGCGTATCTTGGCAAAGTCACGGTGTACGGTCTCTTCCCTGCTCCATATCCTACCTTTTTGCTGTGAGTTCCAAGTCAAGATATGGTCGGGGTAGGGAGATAGAGGGGTGAGAAGTTGGCTGTGTCAGCTAGGTCCAAGCCGAGACAAAAATGGTGCCAAGTCGTGTCAAACGCCCTAGGGTAGGTGTCACCTCTTTCCAGGGCATTCTAGGGTTAATTTGGCGCCACTTTGTCAATTGGGTCGAAGTGTTTTGAATTTTGGATTAAGGTGAACATGTGGGATCTTTGTTCAAGGGTTAGTTTTTAGACTTAGGCAAATTCTGAATTTTCTCTTGTACTCAACCTTGGGTGAACTTTTTGGGGCTTTACTGAAATCTTTTTGGGGTTACTTCCTTACTATCATTTGTAGGTTAAGAAGTATATTACAACTTTTACATTTGGCCCAAGCCATGATCATAAGGTTTACATGACCTTTTGATCATACCTTCATCTAGGGTTCCTATTGCCCAAGAGGGGTTTGCTTTAGGGTTTTGGGAATCCCCCCCCCTTAGATGTGCATGACAAGCTAGGGCATGATATCCAAGATGGTTGGCACTTGTTTAGGACCTTGAATTCCAAGTTTGATGTACTTTGCCCAAACCAATCCACATGGGATAATAGGTTAAAAGGGGTGGCCCTGGGTGGACACCCTGAGTAACACCTGGGGTGTTACAGCCCTCCCCCCTTAAAGGAATCTCGTCCCGAGATTTGAGGTAGAGTCCCTTAGAGGGTGCTTGAAGGTGTGCTACTTTTTCTTTATACTCAAGTTTCTCTTGTTAACTGCTCTTCGAATGTCATTCTCTTTGCAACTTCAGAAGGAAGCCCTTTTTAAGTTAAATCCACAACTTAGACTATCCTTGCTATCTAAGTTTTTCTTATGATTGAATTCAAAGGGCAGGTGGGGGTGGGGTTTTTGGGTTACGTACCGACTCCTTTGGGCAGAAAGTCGGGGAAGCGAGAGCGTAGAAAATCCTCTGTCTCCCATGTAGCTTCTTCTGCTGAATGGTGACTCCACTGAACCTTATACATTCTGACTGATCTTGCCCGAGTTGATCTCTCCTTCTGATCCAATACCTTGACAGGGTACTCTTGATAGGATAAGTCTGGTTCTATCTCAATGTCTGGTTCTGGCAGCACTTCAGTGGGTTGGCGAACACATTTTCGCAGCTGAGATACATGGAATACATCATGAACAGCTGACATGCTGGGTGGCAACTTCAGTTGATAGGCAACGGGTCCACAAGCTTCCTTGATCTCGTAGGGCCCAATGTAACGAGGAGCTAACTTGCCCTTGATCCCGAATCTCTAGACACCCTTGGTGGGTGATACCTTAAGATAAACATGATCCCCCACCTCAAACTGTAGAGGCTTCCGCCTCTTGTCATGATAGCTCTTTTGCCTGGCCTGAGCAGCTTCTAGGTTCTTCTTGATAATTCTGACCTTTGCTTCTGCTTCAAGTACCAAATCTGGCCCAAAAATTTCCCTCTCTCCTGCTTGAGACCAATTTAGTGGGGTCCTACACCTTCTCCCATATAAGGCTTCAAAAGGTGCCATCTTCAGACTGGACTGATAGCTGTTATTGTAAGAAAATTCTGCCAAGGAAAGACACTTGTCCCAATCCTTTCCGTAGTGAAGTGCACATGCTCGCAGCATGTCTTCCAAAATCTGATTCACCCTTTCTGTCTGGCCATCGGTTTGGGGATGATAGGCTGAGCTTCGTATGACCTGGGTCCCAAGTGATTCCTGCAATTGTTCCCAAAATCGTGCCACAAATGGTGCTCCTCTGTCTGAGACTATAGTCCTTGGTATCCAGTGCAGACGAACTATCTGGGCAATGTAGATCTCTGCATACTTCTCTGTCCTGTGGGTGGTGTGCACTGGCAAGAAGTGAGCGGTCTTGGTCAACCTGTCCACAATAACCCAAATGGAATTATGGTGCCTGGAGGTATTGGGCAATCCTACGATAAAATCCATGCAAATGTCCTCCCATTTCCAAGATGGTATGGGAAGGGGTTGCAAATGGCCTGCTGCCTTCAAATGACTGGCTTTGATTCTCTTGCAGGTATTGCACTCGGATATGTACTTGGCAATTTCCCTCTTCATTCTGGTCCACCAATATAAAGATCTGAGATCATGGTACATCTTGTTACTACCAGGGTGCATGGAGAATTTTGAAAGATGAGCTTCGTCTAGTATCTTCCTTCTGAGCTCTGGGTCCTTGGGAACAACCAATCGATCTCCAAACCATAGAATTCCCTTGCTGTCCTGCCGGAAGCACTTGTATTTTTCTGCCTTATGCTTGATCATTTCCTTGATCACCTGAACACCCTTATCCTCAATCTGTGCCCTGACTATTTGCTCTTGCAATGTGGGTTCCACCGAGATAAAACCTAAGTCACCCGAAGAAACAACTTCCAGGTTCAATCTGCACAATTCATCACACAGGGTGGTAACTCTCGCATCCATGCTCATACAATTGCACTGGGCCTTTCTGCTCAAGGCATTGCTACTACATTGGCTTTACCAGGGTGGTAATGCACCTCCAAATCATAGTCCTTGATTAGCTCCAACCATCTCCTCTGCCTCATGTTAAGATCTGCCTGAGTGAAGATGTATTTGAGACTCTTGTGGTCGGTGTAGATGTTACAGTGAGCTCCCATCAGGTAGTGTCTCCATATCTTAAGAGCATGAACCACAGCTGCCAATTCCAGATCATGTGTAGGATAGTTCTGCTCATGGGGTCTGAGTGCTCGGGAAGCATAAGCAATGACTCTGTTATCTTGCATCAGGACACAACCCAAACCTGTACCAGAAGCATCACAATAAACTTCAAATGGCTTGGTGTTGTCAGGTTGAGCCAGCACTGGGGCTGTTGTCAAATGCTGCCTCAAAGTGTGAAAGGCATCCTCGCACTTTTGGCTCCAATCATACTTGACTCCCTTCTTCAACAGTTCAGTCATTGGTTTGGCAATTCTGGAGAAATCCGGAATGAATCGTCGATAATACCCTGCCAATCCCAGAAAACTCCGAATCTGCCTCACTGTAGTCGGGGGTTTCCAATCCATCACCTCTTGTACCTTCTCAGGATCAACCGATATCCCATCCTGGGAAATTGTGTGACCCAAGAATTTAATCTCCTTCAGCCAGAATTCACATTTAGACAATTTAGCATACAACTGATGGTCACGCAGTATCTGAAGTACAATATGCAAATGCTTGGTGTGCTCGGCTTCATTCTTGGAATAGACCAGAATATCATCAATGAAAATGACCACGAACTTGTCTAATTCTGGCATAAACACTGAGTTCATCAGGTACATAAAATAAGCCGGGGCATTGGTTAGCCCAAAAGACATCACTAAAAACTCATAAAGCCCATATCTGGTTGAGAAAGCCGTTTTGGGAATATCACTAGTACGGATCTTGATTTGATGGTAACCCGAACGAAGATCTATTTTGGAGAACACTTTGGCCCCCACCAACTGATCGAACAAAACATCAATGCGGGGCAACGGGTATTTGTTCTTGATAGTCACCGCATTGAGAGGGCGGTAGTCAACACACATCCTCAAACTCTCATCCTTTTTCTTTACGAACAAGGCAGGACATCCCCAAGGCGAAGTACTTGGGCGAATAAACCCCTTGTCCAACAACTCTTGCAGTTGCTTTTTCAGTTCTGCCAATTCTGCGGGAGGCATCCTATAGGGTCTCTTAGAGATAGGAGCAGTCCCGGGTTGCAATTCGATGGCGAACTCAATATCTCGGTCAGATGGCATCCCTGGCAATTCATCCGGAAACACATCCGGGTAGTCACAGACCACTGGGATCTTTCCCACTGGGGACTCTATCATAACGAAGGCACAGGAATGGGTACATCCCTGGTCGGGCAAATATAATGTAGTTTCACCACAGGTTGGTGAGTGCACCTCAATGGCCCTGGCTGCAATATCAATAACTGCTTGATGCCTGGTTAACCAGTCAGTTCCCAATATAATATCCACGTTATCCAAACCCAAAATGAGGAAGGTGGTTTTAATTATTAGACTACCAAACTTTATGGGCACATGTCTGTTGATTTGATAGGTGGCAACCCTGCCTCCTGGTGTTGAAATTGTAATGCCCCCATCGGTGTGGTGAAAGGGCAACTAGCACTTGGCACTAAACTTGGCACTGATAAAACTATGTGATGCACCAGAATCAAAAAGAACAATAGCGGGATAATTTTAAAACTGTAAAGATACCAGTCATGACGGGTGCTCCCTCTGGAATATCAGCCATGGTGGTGAAGTTTAGCCTGCCCTGCCTCACTTGCACCTTCTGTCTCTTGCCTTGATTCTGATTAACATTCTGCCCCTGCCTCTGCTGGATCCTGGGGCAATTCTTGGCATAGTGTCCGGTGTTGCCACACGTGAAACACCTGTTGTCATTTGCCTGGCGGTACTGTTGCTGCTGCTGGTTGTTCCTCTAAGCTGGAAACTGGGTACGGTTGGGTGCCTGCTGCTGCTGCTGCTATGGTCGGATCACCCATCTCCCTTGCTGCTGCTGGGGTCCCCTGTTCTGAGTGTCGGACACAATCCTGAAGCGCTGTGGCTGAGCTGAAGGTCCTGCCACAGGGGTCTTCCTCTTCTTTTCTGCCTGTCGAGCTGTAATGCAGTCCTCTTGGGAGATAGCCATGTTGACCAACTCATTGTAGCTGTTGGCCCTGACGGTGTTGAGACGATCACGGAGCTTAGTGCTGAGCCCCCTCCTGAACCTGTCTCTCTTCTTCTCATCCGTATCTGCGTGATATCCAGCATACTGGCACAAGTCATTAAAAGCCTGGGCATATTGCAACACTGTCCTGTTGCCCTAAGTGAGTGCCAGAAACTCGTTGAGCTTTCGGTCCATAATCCTGGCTGGTATGTGGTGTCCCCGGAAAGCTGCCTTGAACTCTCTCCACTCCACCTCTCGATCCTCTGGCTGCATGGCAAGAAAATGGTCCCACCAAGTCCTTGCGGGTCCGCGAAGCTGCTGGGTGGCGAACCTGACTTTAGTGACCTCTGAGCAAGCTCCATGGAGTAGCGGGAATTTGGATTCCACTAGTCGCAACCACACATCTGCATCCAGTGGGTCCTCTGCCCTGGTGAACAATGGTGGCTGGGTGCTGAGGAACTCCTGGTAGGTAGCTGCCGCGGGGTGACGCTGATGGTCTCCACCACCGTAGTGCTGAGGTGGTGGCTGACGCTGAGCTAGCTGCCTCAAGATCTCATTCTGCTGAGCCATTAGCTTCTGCAGAGTGGGAGGCGGTGGCGGCGGTGGAGGAACGCGCTCATTCTGGCCACGACACTGCCTCCCGGCCATCTGAAAAACCACATATACACTTAACACCATATTTCTAAGTTCAAGGTTTACTTGCGGCGAAAAGAGTCAAAAGCAAAATGATAGATTCCAACTTAAACAAAAAGGATTTTAGAAAGACATAAATTTTTCCTTCCAAATTTAAAACTGATAACAGCATCCACCAATCATGCTTCCAAGAGAGTTTATCATGGTTACATCATTGGTCCCAAAAAGACTCAACTCTATCTAGCCTAGTACCCCAAGGGTGCAAAAGCTAAGCTAGCTGCGAGGAGTCCTACCATCACCGACGTCTAACCCTATCCCGGACACCTAGTGAGCGAACGAGGCAACACTCGACTCGGGGGAAGGTGGCCTCCCTGAGCCAGCAGTGTCCAAACTAGAGGCAGGCTCATCTCCTCCCTCGATGTCGATGTCCTCGTTGGCTTCAATATCCTGGATCTCCTGGTGATGCATATCCAAGTGCTCATTAGGCTCAGCAAGCTGCTGCTGAGTGTTAATGAGCTGATCCTTGAGAACCTCGATGGTGTTCTCCCTGGTGCCCACCAATTCCTCCAACTCTTGGATATCAGTGGATAGCTGCTCCACCTGCAAGTCCTTTTCCACCATTTCAGTGGACAAATCAACCACGAGCTCCTCTCTGTTGTCCAAGGTGATCTTTGTGGCCTCCAACAATGCCATCAGATGGGACATCGCCTCACCGCGCATCACTTGTAGACGGTACAGAGCATTCATGCACCGTACGGTCAAGTGCGCAGTCTGTCCTGGGTAGATGGCCCAGATATCCTTGGCATGCTCCACCTGATCCTTCCACATTGGGTCGTCCTCCTTCTCCGCGGGGAACAAGCCAATGGGGTGGGTAGACAGCTCCAAAGGATGGAACCCGCAGAAAGTGGTCAACCCGTGCAGAGCAATCGCCTCTATCGTGTCCTCAGCCCGGTATCCAAAAGACTCAGAGTCCAATGAACGCCAGCCTGGCTGCAGGGGATAAGGCTCCAAGGTCATCCTCACCCTACAGCAGGGCACTCGGTGCTTCTCGAACTGCTGCACCGCGTACTGAGGAGGCGTCATGTATCCGGCCCCTTGAAGTACCTCCCACAGAATGCGGGGAAAGCCCTCTCGTGCAAGCCCGTCAGTGTGGGACAGTGCGTTTCCGTCATCTGAGGATCCGTGGGAAGTCATCTGTGCACGGTTAAATGTAAGTAAAAGGAAAAGAACTATAAAAAGAACAAGAAAAATAAGACTCAGCCTTTCTCTAGTTAAATAAAATGGTACTGGGGTACTTAGTTGGTCATCATTTTGTATTTAAGTCCTTACTTAATTTTCCATTTGTTTAATTTAAGAATGCATGCATGCTCGTCCTGAACGACCTCACATCAATGTAAAGGGATTAGGGAAGGACTCCCATCCCCTAAAGTGGCCTGTAGGGCCTAGTCACTTAGCCACCTAGCTACCCTTCTATCATCCTAAGGCTTCACGTCCTAGGTCTATCCTGCTCGTCCTACGATCTATCCAACATTGTTTCTATCAAGTTTTACTTCGGAAAAGGATGGTATTTATATTTTATTGATTCCTCTGTGGTGGTACAAGCTCCGATACCAGCTGTGGCGGAACTGCCCGAATTATTCCGACTTAAGTGCCTAAGTCCCGCCTTAGAGGCTAGACTACACTTAAATGGGAATAACCCGTAAATCCCTCGGATCTAGTCCGACTAGGCCACTAACAGGATCAAGTACCACAATCTCACTCGAAGGTGAGTCACAGAGCAAATACAATAAAGCATAAAACCATACATGAAGGAGTATTAAATTATTACATCACCATCGGAGTTTTGCAAAAGTAGTCATCATTGTTCGAAGTGCAGCGGAATAAAACTAACGGTAAATAAACAGAGAGATGGGGAAGCCTGTCCCATCACTCCTCATGCTCCTCCTCAACCGAAGTAGGGTCCCACTCGACAGTCCAACCCGGTGGCAAGATGGACGGCCAAGTCACTCCAGCAACCATGTCCTCCAGAGAACCTGTAAAATTATGCCACAAGCAAGGCTGAGTATACTAATACTCAGCTAGACTTACCCGGTGTGAGGAGTCTACTCCTCTACCTCTGGACATGCAGCTGTTTGGCTGAGGGGTTTGGTTGCCAAAAGCACTAGCTGAGTTTCTAAATCAAGTTTTTAACTTTGTCAAATTAAGTGTGACTCCCTTAAGGCTAAAGATGTACTATCTATTCATACATAGTAGCAAACATTTTTAGCAATCAACATCTTGTATCATTTCAGCACAATTCCACTTGTTACTCAATGTAGCAGCATGGATCAAGCAGTCTCATTAGCTGCGAGAAGCAGACGATTCGAATCGAGTTTTTATCCTTGCAAGGTAAACCTAAACACACGACATGCAGGGGCACTCCGTCCCCACACACATCAACCGTCCCCATCGATTCCCTGACAACAGATCAGGGCTCACCGCCTTGGCGTACAATGCCTCACTGACCCCGACTGCCGTCGTGCAGTGACCGCACTTGTACCCACCATAACCGGAATGGGAGACCACGTCTCAGGTCGCGTGAGGGGTGAAGTCTGCGGGCAGGTTCACTCAGGTACTAGGCTTACAGATTTACCATATTTCTCGGTATGTGTTTACTACGTTCAAACGCTTGACACACGGTACCACACCTTAATCCTTATTCCAATTTTTATCCCGTGAACAACCAATCCCCATGGATTGTTGTCCACCAACCAACCTCATTATGATAAGAAAGTGGATACAACCAATTTCCTGACCTCGCTCGAGTGCTAGAAAAATCACTCGTCTTCTACCGAGATCCTAATTAATAAAGCAGCTACTCGACCTAGCATACTAGTATTCATCTCAACAGGATTCCTGAGATCATGCAACTAGGGTTTCAAACAATTCCTACACCTAAGTGCACAATCAATCCTACAATCATTAAGTGAAGTAAAATAGCATAAATAACAGGTTATGCATAAACCGGGGCTTGCCTTCCAAAGCAGTGGCAGGCATGTCCTCTGGTGCAGGCTCTGGTGCTGGATCTGGGGCTACCTCCTGAGCAGCTCCTTGCTCCGGCACGAGGACGTACTCTCCGTCAGCAAGGTTACTGTCTATCGAATGCAATGAACATGGATGTCATGATGATGTAGGATTTAATAACATTGTGCAAAGAAGAAAACTAAGTTAAGGAGTAACTTAGGGTTTCTTGGTCATGATTCTAGTGGGTTATGCTTATCACTTTTAGGCTTAGGTTTTTATTGTTGGGGATAATCATAGGGAATTAGTATTGCTTTTATGTACTTCAGTGGACAAGTTATAAAGAGTTTTTAGGATGGCACTAATTTCCTGTTATTCACTTTTCCTTTTCTTTATTTTCTACTTATGGTTTCTAGGGTAGGTTTGGACTACGACAGTGGTTTATTATTTTCCAAAAATTCCATAAAAATTACGGTGGGTTGTCATTTGCTATTCTAGCCTGTTTTAAGAATTTGAGGCTTTACATATAAAGGCTTTGCTTTAGACAAAAATAACAAGAGTTGTGTAAAATGGGCCACTTTACACTACATCTCCTAATTAGGGGTGGGTTCTGTCCTAAAGGTTATTTTTGCTGGTATCTAATAGCAATAATAGGCTTCTGTGCCAAAAAGCACAGAAAGCTAAGGGATGGTCATTTAGTTATGATTTTCTAAAGTTAAATACCAAAAAGGCACTTTCTACTACATTGTTATTTGAAAAATGTCAAACAGCAGATTTCATATTTTTCCTAAGTTCTTATTAACAAAACATTAGTTATCCCAAGGGTTGAGGTGTTTTCACCTTGGAGTTATTTTTGTAGGGTTTTTCTAAGTTTTCCTTGTTTTATTAAAATAAAAAGTATCCTACTTATTTTCTACTAAACCAGGGTATGATAGATTTTTCTAGTGAACTACATTGAATAAGTACCCTAACAAAAATAAGGGTGCCCTCTGGTTCATTATTTAAATCACATTTTCTATTTTTCTTAACCTTAAGCATATTGTAAAATAAGTGGTAAAAACTAACTTAATGGGGTGGACAGAGAGGTTTAGCATTTTTAATTAGGTCAGTAGATGGACATTAAATTCTCCAAATTTTTCTAACCCTAGCCAAATAGTACAACTATTTTTCTTTCTATCATTGAGCTTTTGGCCAAAACTATAATTAAATCAGAACCTTAAAGTTTTCTATAGTGCATAGGGGGTTTTATATTTTTATTAAATAGGTCACATTATTTAGAGTCTGACAAAATTGGTTTGACCAAATTTGGATGAACTAAACAGAAGTTATGGATTTTCAAAATTTCTGTTCAAATTTAAAATCAGGTTTAATAAGGTTTTCTGAAAAAGCAGTTTACACCGAGGTCCCCAGGGTCTTTCCTAATCAATCTTCGCAGTTCTACCCTTGCGCCACTATTCCTCTGTGTGACTGACAATGCGCAAAACACCCTGGCTTTCTCTTCCTCTCCCCCGCGGTCCCTCCCAGGTGTAAACAGTATCCGCAGAGAAGAAAGGGGTGGCGCGGCTTACCGGCGACGAGAGAAGTTCGGCGAGGGGTAGGGTTAGCTCGGGGAGGTTCTGACGGTCACAACGACGTACGGCTCGCCGGCGGGGATGGCCGGAATCGCTCAGTCCACGCGCGCAGGCGGGTGTCCTCGTCGGCGGCTGGTGTACCGACCAAACCACGGCGACCTATTCCAACCCAACGACACGGTGAGCTTCCTGGGGTGATGCAGAGGCTATCTGTGCATTGAATCGGAAAATGGCTCAATGATTTACCCGGTCCACGTGCGCCGGCGGGGGAATGAACTCTGGCGAGCACGGTTTCGCTATTCCGTTGACGCGGGTCCTCGGTTCAAGCTTGAGTAAGCTTCACGGCCTCACCAGGAAGCTATCTGAAGGCTTGGATCGAACGGAGGAGGACGGGAAAGGGGCTGGCCACGGTGGTTGCCCTCGGGCGGCTCTGGCGGGTCGCGGGGAGGTCGCCGGAGCTAAGGGCAGGCTCGGGGAAGTCAGGCGTGGTACGGAGGAGGCAACGGGGAAGGCAGTCGAGCACTGGGACGGGCTTTATAGCCGTGGCGTGGGTGTGGTCACGGGCGGCTGCGGGCGCGCGGGGGTTCGCGCACGGGCATGCTCTGAGCGCGCCCCCGGGTGTCAGCCCGCGTCGAACACGTGGGAGCTCGCTTCTGCCATGGTTCAACGACGGATTTGAGCACCATAGCGTGCGTAACTTGGCAAAGTCACTGTGTACGGTCTCTTCCCTGCTCCATATCCTACCTTTTTGCTGTGAGTTCCAAGTCAAGATATGGTCGGGGTAGGGAGATAGAGGGGTGAGAAGTTGGCTGTGTCAGCTAGGTCCAAGCCGAGACAAAAATGGTGCCAAGTCGTGTCAAACGCCCTAGGGTAGGTGTCACCTCTTTCCAGGGCATTCTAGGGTTAATTTGGCGCCACTTTGTCAATTGGGTCGAAGTGTTTTGAATTTTGGATTAAGGTGAACATGTGGGATCTTTGTTCAAGGGTTAGTTTTTAGACTTAGGCAAATTCTGAATTTTCTCTTGTGCTCAACCTTGGGTGAACTTTTTGGGGCTTTACTGAAATCTTTTTGGGGTTACTTCCTTACTATCATTTGTAGGTTAAGAAGTATATTACAACTTTTACATTTGGACCAAGCCATGATCATAAGGTTTACATGACCTTTTGATCATACCTTCATCTAGGGTTCCTATTGCCCAAGAGGGGTTTGCTTTAGGGTTTTGGGAATTTCCCCCCCTTAGATGTGCATGACAAACTAGGGCATGATATCCAAGATGGTTGGCACTTGTTTAGGACCTTGAATTCCAAGTTTGATGTACTTTGCCCAAACCAATCCACATGGGATAATAGGTTAAAAGGGGTGGCCCTGGGTGGACACCCTGAGTAACACCTGGGGTGTTACACGCGCGCAGCCCACAGGCCGGCTGGCTCGCGGCCCAGCCGCCCAAATGGCTTGCCCCGCTTCCGTCGCGCGTGTGCGCGCTGGGCAGTTGCCCAGCCGCCGTCGGCACCGGTGGGGCCCACCTGTAGGTGCCCAAGCCGCCCCCTGTTCATCTCCTCCAACCCCACGACGCCCGCTTTTCTCTCACCTCGCGCAGCTCGCCCGTTCTTGCCTCACGCCCACGCAAAATCGCCGTCACGCCGATCGTCGAGCTCCGTCGTGCGCCCGACGTCCCGCCGGCCGTTCGGGATTCCCCAAGGTGAGCTCGTCCCTGTCTTCCCCCTTCTCCTTTCCCCCCTCCCTTCTTCTCTGTCGCGCGCGGCGTGCCCCAACCCCGACGCGGCCTCGACCTCCCCCCAACCCTGACGTGCGTGCGCGGCGCGGCTCGGCCAGCGCTCGGCCATGGCGCGGCGACACGGCTCGCCCGCGCCCGGTTCGATCCGGCGCCCGCACCCCCTTGCCCTGTGCCCAGCTCGGCGCGCCCGCCCGCGGTTGGCCCCAGCGCGGTTCGGCCCGATGGCGTGGCTCGGCCATGGCGGCCGGAGCTTGGCCGTGGCGCCCGGCGCGGCCCCCCGGCGTCCTGCGCAGGCCCGCCCTGGCTGCTGGCGCGCGGCCATGGCCCCGCCGTGGCTTCGGCGCGGTGCGCAGCCCCGCCCGGCTCGGTGGCCTGCTCGCGCGGCTCGCCCGCGACGTCGTGGCGTGGCGCACCCCCTGGCGTCCCAGCTCGCCTGCGTCAGCCCGCGCGGCTTGCTCGTGGAGGCCTACGCGGCGCGTGGCATCCTGCATGCGACATGTTCGCAGCAGCAACTCGCTCACGTGCGCAGCAGCGGTCTGCGGCCTCGTTCGCTCGCTCGCGTAGCCTGTTCGTCCGTGCACGCGGCTCGGCCCCAGCGTGGCTGCCCGTAGCGCGCAGCGCGGTTCACATCCAGAGCCCCAGCACGGCGTAGCGCGCGGCTAGCAACTCGCTCGTTCGCTCGCTCGCCCGTGCAATGCTTAAACGTCACGCTTAGTCATTTACCTTTTGTGTGCAAATTGTCGTGCGACGATGCACTTCCCCATTTAAAAGTGCTAGTACTAATTGAACTGTATCAAGAAGCGGCAATAACTAGGCATGGGTTATTATGCTTAGATAATAACTATCTTTACACCTATATTAAATATCAGTTGGTATAACTACATGAAATGAAGTGGTTAAGTTCATTATTTCACCTAACATGAACATAGCAAGTTGTCAATTATAGTAAGGGTTATGTGATTCTCACTACTTAAAATGGTCGTAAGCGCTAACCATATGTCGGATATGTGACTATTGGATTCATCTCTTTGTATGGTGTATTGTTTACTTTTCTGATTTGAGATGTGAATGTATGATTGTGTTCGCATAGAGAACGACCTGGTTGAGGAGCCCGAAGAACTCGCAAGAGAAGCCCTTGAGCAGCAGTCGGTTGGTGGAGGCAAGTGTCCCTTGACCTATCTCTGTCCTATACATACTTTAATTCACCTCCCGCATTACACATTTATACCTAAGGATGTACTAGCTTTTGTTATCCATGTTCTTGTTTACCTATCTGGGTTGGATTATTATTGTTTAGCTTTATGCTATTGCTCAAATCTAATCAATGAACATGATGAGATTCCCCAGTGATACGCTGTTTTCCCTCTTTTTATTATGATGTTATACTTGTGGCCTTCAAGGGGGCTCGAGCGGTTTCTCGAGTGCCTCTCCGTAAGGACCTGTTCGTTGGATGACCGCCCGGGAAAACAGTGCAACCATGAGGGTGGAATGGGGTGCCCTTAGCTGAATAATTAGAGGATTCGGGGTGTAGTTCGCTTAGCCGTCGTGCCGTTAATGGGGCTCGGTGTATGCGGCTCGCTCTGCCAAGCTTGGGTTTGCCCCCTTGGGGAGGAGTGCGGTGCATTTAGGAAACCTAACGGGCGGCTACAGCCCCAGGGAATCTTTGTAAAGGCTACATAGTGAGACCCTGCCTACTCACCTTGGGAGTGTTCAAGGGTCCGTACAACCCGAGGCAAAAAGGGAATCACGGCTCATGGGTAAAGTGTACAACCTCTGCAGAGTGTTTGAAAAACTGATATATCAGCCGTGCTCGCGGTTATGAGCGGCCAAGGGAGCTCCATTGATTAGTGGTACTTGATCAGAGATGTTCGGATTACAGGTGGCAATGAGATTGATGGTTTTGGTATTGACCCTGGTAATGGTAAGTGGTATTCTTTCCATTTGGAAAGGATACATCTGGGTTAATAACGTCGGTTAATTCTAAAACTTAGCTTTCTCTACTAGTAATAATAATCTGACCAACTAAAAGCAACTGCTTGACTTATCCCCCACATAAAGCTAGTCCACTACATCCAAACAGGACACTTGCTGAGTATGTTGATGTGTACTCACCCTTGCTCTACACACCAACCCCCCCCCCTTCCCCAGGTTGTCCGCATTACAACCACTGCTCAGGCGAAGATGAAGCCGTGGAAGGAGACTTCCAGGAGTTCCAAGACTACGACGAGTTATAGGCGTGGGTTAGCGGTAAACCCCCAGTCGGCTGCCTGTGAAGGCCGCGTTTATCTACGTTTCGATTTCGCACTTTGATTATTGTAAAGACTATGTGGATGTCTCAGACATATGATGTAATCGACTATTATTTCCCTTTTTAATACTATTTGAGCACTGTGTGATGATGTCCATGTTATGTAACTGCTGTGTACGTGAATTGCTGATCCTGGCACGTACATGGTTCGCATTCGGTTTGCCTTCTAAAACCGGGTGTGACAATGCGGGTCGGAGGCCTCATTGCCTCAATCGCCTTGATTTTCTCTGGGTTTGCTTCAATGCCCCGGTACGAAACCAGGAACCCCGGCAACTTCCCTGCGGAGACACCAAAGACGCACTTGTCCGGGTTCAGCTTCGTGCGGGTTCCCCGCAGCCTGTCAAAGACCAGGGTTAAGTCTTCCACTAGGGTCGACCCTCTCTTATTCTTAACCATGATGTCATCGACATATACCTCCACCTTGTCCCTGATCAGGTCCCCGAAAGTCTTACTCATCACCCGCACAAATGTTGGCAAGGCATTTTTCAGACCGTAAGGCATTACAACATAGCAGTCCACTGTTACAAAAGTTGTATGCTTCCTATCTTCCCTAGACATACGGATTTGATGGAAACCAGAATAAGCATCTAAGAAAGACAAAATGTCGCACCTAGAGGTAGAATCCACGATTTGATCTATTCGCGGAAGTGGATAGAGGTCCTTGGGACAAGCCTTATTCAGGCTGGTGTAGTCGATGCACATCTGAAGCTTCCCATTCGCCTTGGGGACGATGACCGGGTTGGCCAGCCACATTGGGTGATGAACCTCTTCGATGAAGCCGGTGTCTAGCAGCTTCCGGACCTCCTTTCGGATGAAGTCCTGCCGCTCGACGGACTGACTGTGAGGCTTCTGACTCACCGGCTTCGCGTCAGGGTTGATCTTCAGATGGTGCTCGATCACCTCCGTGGGGATCCCAGGCATCTGCGATGGCTCCCATGCGAAGACGTCGGCATTTGCATGGAGGAAGGCGACGAGCGTGAGTTCCTATTTTTCCTCCAGATCACCCGCAACGCGAGTGGTCTAGGAGGAACCCGCACAGAGCTAGACGGCCTTCACGGGGACGTCGTCCACTCCAGATGGCCGCACCTTGGTAGGTGCCTTGGTCCCGAAGGTCGAGGGGTTCCTCCCTCCGTCATCCGGGCGAGCAGCCTCTGCCGCCAGGGCGTGCAGCTATTCCACAGCCGCAAGCGCAGCGGCGTGGTCGCCCTGCATAGTGAGGACCCCGGCCAGAGACAGCATCTTGAGGACCAAATACCCGTAATGGGCAATGGCCATGAACCGGTACAGGGTCGGCCTGCCGATGATGGCGTTGAAGGGGAGGTTAACCTCCGCGACGTCGAATAGGACGTTCTCAGTGCGGAAGTTCTCCTCGGTCCCGAATGTTACCAGGAGTGTGATGCTCCCAAGAGGATACACCGGTTGTGGGCCCACTCTGGAGAATGGATGAGAGGGTCCCAGCCGGGATCCTGGGATCTGCAGCTGCTTGAATGCAGCATGACTGATGACGTTGAGGTTGGCCCCTCCGTCAATCAGAACATGGTGCAGCCGCATGTTGGCGATGACAGGGGCGGTGATGAGCGGTAGTACACCAGCCCCTACCATGTTTTCGGGGCAGTCGGATGCCCCGAAGGAGATAGTGGTGCTCCTCCACCACTGATGTGGAGCAGCCTTTGGGACCCCCGGGACCATCGAAAGGACCTCTCAGCGCAAGGACTTGACGTTCCTGCGGGAGGTGAGCTCCCAGCTCCCACCGTACATCACGTACAGCTTCTTGCGGCGGTCGCCGTCATCACCGGAGTCGGAGTCTCCAGTGAAGACGTCTTTGAGGAACCCTCGGGTGACTAATACCCGAGTTCTCGTTCCCCCGCGACCACCTCGCCGTCGACGACCCTCTCCTTGCCAGGCCCGCGATGAGGTGGGGAGCCATCCTTAGAGGACTGCTCGCGCCGTTCGCTGACACGCTTCGCGAGCTTGATGATCTCGCGGCACTCCAAGGCGCTGTGGTGACTGTTGGGGTGCACAGGGCATGTGCCGCTGTTGCCTCCCTGTGGCCGGGGGCGCTTGTTGCGCTCGCTCCGGCCCCTAGTCGCAGCTGCGACGATCGGAGCGGCAGTTTGCGGCTTCTTATGGCCGCAGTTCTTCTTCTTCTTCTTTTTGTCGTCCTGGATGACGGCACCCAAGCCACCCGTATGGGCGACCCCGGTCTGTGGTGCCGAGTGCCATGCACAGCCCTCGGTGGCTCTGGCACACTTGTCAGCCAGAGCAAAGAGTGTGGTGATAGTCTCCACGTCATGCGTGGCTAACTTCTCCAACATCTTTTCATCACATACTCCCTGGCAGAAAGCGGTGATGATGGAAGCATCGGAAATACGAGGTATAGTGCCTCGTACCTTGGTGAAGCGGGAGATAAACACCCGGAGAGTTTCCCTAGGCTTCTGCCTCACTGTGTGGAGGTGGGCCTCCATGCCATGCTGTTGATAAGCGCTAGCAAAGTTCGCTGTGAACCGCGCGCAGAGCTCTTCCCAGGAGTAGATCGATCCTGGGGTAAGGTTCATGAGCCAAGTCCGGGCTGGCCCAGACAAGGCTACATGGAAATATGTTGCCATTACAACGGTGTCTCCACCTGCTGCCGTAATGGCGGTGACGTACACCTGCAAGAATTCCGATGGGTTTGACGTACCGTCGTACTTTTCCGGCAGGTGTGGCCAGAACTTGGATGGCCAAGTTGCCGCGCGGAGATGATCCGGCAGTGCGGCGTAGCCCACGCCGGCCAAGGGGACACACGCCTGGATCCGGGCGCCCGTTGGAGATTGCGGTGCGACCGCAGCGAAGTCGTAGTCGATGTTGCGACCTTCGAAGTTTAGCCGGCACTCACGCGCCCTCTCCAGAGAGATGCGGGCATCCTCGCCCGCACGCGTGCGGTTGAGTTCTGCCCACAGGTCATCAGGCCTCTCTAGAGAGACTAGAGCATCCTCTCCCGCATGCCTGTGGTTGAGCTCTGCCTGGAGGTCGTCGGTTTGTGCACCCCTCACCGAGGGTGAGCGCACAGACGCCGTCGCCTCGCGCTGGCGCCGGGATGACCACGGCCTGGATCTAGTCGAGCCAGAATGCGCCATGCCGAGCAAACATTCAACGTCGTCATGCCACTGCTTCATGGCCCCCGGCGAGGCCATGGATCTAGGAGGGTGGCGTAGCAACTCCCTGGCCGCAGACAACGCCCCAGGAGCTGCTCTTGACGGAGTCTGGGACGTCTACGCAGGCGTGTGCTGCCACGCAGCATGCACAGCAGCAGCCCTAGGCGCAGGGCGGTTAGACACTCGTGGCATGGAAGATGCAGCTTCTTCCTCCACCAGGAAGTCCTCAGAAGTCTCGGCGTGGTGCTCGACGATCTGGACCATTGTGTCGAGCAGGAAGACAAGCAAAAACCTAAAGTGTATGACCCCTACATGGCACGCCAAATGTCGGAGAGGAAATTCTCCGGCCGGGTGGCGGAACGCACCCGCCCTAAATCCTAAGATGAGGAGGGGCCTAAGCGTTTTGCCTGCTAGTTGGATTCGAGATGAACACAAGAACACACAAGGGTTTAGAGTGGTTCAGGCTGCCGGAGCGTAATACCCTACTCCACTGTCTGTGTATTGTATGAGAGTCTGAGTGAATCTGTGAGCTTGTGAGCGTCTAAGTGTGTCCGCCTTGTAACGTCGTGTGCCCTCCCTTTTATAGCTCAAGGGGGGCACGTTCAAGGATACTTGAGCCCCGACATGTGGGGCTAGGGGCAAAATGGAAGGAAATAACTAATGCCTGTGACGCCTGGGCGATCTCCGAGCGCCATAATGTCCGTAGTCCACATAGTATTGATATCTCGTGGCTGCTTCCTCGGTAACGCGTGAGTCATCATGAGTGTAGCGCATGTGGCAGTGTGGACACGCCGCCTACCAATGGATTGGATAGGCACGCCGCCTGCGGGATGGTCTGGTCGCCGTCCGCTAGAGGAATGGACAGGGCTCATTAAATGCCGAGGCGACACATCGCCTGCCAGTGGAATGGACAGGGCTCATTAAATGCTGAGGCGACACATCACCTGCTAGTGGAATAGACAGGCGGTGCGTCTTATCCGCATTAAAAGCAGCGGCCGCACGGCCCAGAGGCCTTACGTCAGGCTCCGCCCGTTGGCTTACGTCACGTGCACTATGCCACGTGGCAGCATCGGGGCTCCGCCTGAGCGGGGAGCAGAAGCGTATACAGTATGGTCCGGACACGTGTCGGCTCTAGACCCCCGCCTGGCCTTGATTAAGGCCTGGGTATTCTTTTCCCAGAATCCCAGAACCCTGCTGTGAGTGGCCTGGACCCCACACAGAGGGTCTGGAACCCATCCAAGGGGTCCGGTTCGCGCACGTGGAGGCCTAGGACCTCACCCGGGGGTCCGGTCTTTATATACACGGGTCCGGCGCTTTCCCATGGGGTCCGGACTCACTGTTGATACCTTGGGATATATCATCTTCTTTGGCCACGTGGTGGTCCCGGAGCCATCCATGTGGTGGGGTCGGGTGCTGCTGCTGGTCTAGAGTAGTCGTCCGAGGCTGGGGCGAGCCGTGGTCTGGTCCCACGCACAGCTCCTTTACCACACGACTAGAGATAGCCGCACAGGTACCGTGTCTTTATACTGTAGTAAGGGGTACCCCTGTTCCAGGGTACTAACAATACCCATTAAAGATACTCGAGTGGAAGTGTAAAGAGATTGGTATGGACTTCATTACTGGATTGCCTCGCACCCCGAAAGGATATGATTCGATATGGGTGATTGTGGATAGACTGACCAAAGTAGCTCATTTCATTCTGGTCAAGACTACCTATAAGGGATCTCAATTGGTAGAGTATATATGGCTCGGACTGTGTCTCTACACGGTGTACCCAAGAAGACCGTTTTGGATAGAGGATCACAGTTTACCTCCAGATTTTGGAAAAGTTTTCATGAGAATATGGATACGAAGTTGAATTTTAGTTCGGCCTACCAGCCTCAGACTGATAAACAGACTAAAATGACTAATCAAGTTTTGGAGGACATGTTGAGAGCTTGTGCCTTTAACATGGTAGTAGTTGGGACAAGAGTCTACATTATGCTGAGTTCTCATATAATAGTAGTTACGAGGCCAGTCCGAAGATGTCACCGTTCGAGACTCTGTATTTCAAGAAGTGCAGGACTCCTCTATATTAGGACTAGACTGGAGGAAGACAGATCTTTGGATCTGAACTTATTCAAGAGGTAGAAGAACAAGTCTGTATAATCAAGGAGAACTTGGGGGTAGCTCAGATCAGGCAAAAGAGCTACGCTGATAATAGAAGAAGACCACTGGAATTTGAGGAAGGTGATCATGTGTACCCCAAGGTGTCACCACTTCATGGAATGAGGAGATTTAAAGTTAAGGGCAAATTGTCCCCTCGCTATATTGGACCATTCTTGATCTTTAGGCGAGTTGGGGGTTTGGCATACCAACTCGAGTTACCGGATAGTCTATCTGATGTCCACAATGTATTTCATGTGTCTCAACTTAAGAAGTGCCTCCGTGTCCCTGAGGAACAGTTACCAATGGAAGAGCTTAGTGTTCAGGGTGATTTGACTTACACGGAGTATCCTATCTAGATTCTTGATACTTTGACTCGAGTTACAAGAAATAAGGTGATAAAGATGTGCAAAGTGCAATGGAGTCACCATGGAGAAGATGAAGCAACATGTGAAAGAGAAGAAGAGTGTAACGCCCTGAATTTGAGAGTTGAGTTTTTTTTTCTCCAGCACTCCCCAAATTCGGGTGTTACCTCTCCTCTTTCTTTTTCTTCTCGCTATGACTTGTTCTTTTTCAAATATTCTAGCGAGATTTAGCTCAAGATCTCATGTAAGTAAAACCTTGGGGTTAGATCTTTTGGTTGTTGCACCATGCCGGACCACGCATTTATATTTGGTTGTTGAGTGAATTGGTGAAATCATGCATTTAGAAAATAGATTAGGTAAAAGGAAAAAACCTTTTTCCCTTCCTCCCCCCTTCCCTGGCACGCGGCCTGCCCCGCCTCCCCCCTCGCGGCCCAGCTGGCCTCGTGGCCCAGCCGCCCCCCCCACGCACGCCGCGCCCAGCGTGGCAGTTGGAACCGCCACCGCCTCCATGCCCTGGTGGGGCCCACCCGCCAGTCGGCCCCCTCCCCAAACCTGCTCTCTCTCCTACCCTGCGCACGGCCCTCTCTCTCCCTCGACGCCGCTCGCCCTCGCCCCGCGCGGTAAGCCCCTCCCTCCTCTCTCCTTCCCTCCCTCCCTCCCCTTCTCCGGCCATGGCACCGTCCGGCCTGGCGCCCCTCGGCGCGGTGGCGCGCCCGCGCGGCTCCTGCCTGCCCGACGTTCCGGCCCCGCCCCGGCGTGGCTTCCCCCGCCCGGCCTCCCCCGCTCGGCGCCCCGCCCCGCCCCGGTGCGGCTTCCCCTCTGCGCCTGACCTCGCTCCCGGCCCCGGCGCGGCGGTGGCGTGCCCGCTCAGCCTCGCCCGCCCTTGCTCGCGACGTGTCCACCCCGCTCCGGCGCGACCTCGATTTGGCGTGCCCGCCCCGGTGCAGCCCTGCCCCCGGCGCCTCGTCCCCTGCCCCGGCGTCCCGCCCCCTGCCCCGGCGCGCTCCCTCGCCGAGCCCCAACGCGCCCGTCCCGTCCCGGCGTGGCGCTGTGGCCCCGGACGGCCCGCCCTGGCCCACGACGGCCCTCCCCGGCTCGCCTGCCCCTCCCCGTGCGTGATGCGTGGTCTGGCTCGGTCCGGTGGAGCATAGCTGGCCCCCGGCGCGGTCCCGCGGCCTTGCGCGTGCTCGCGTGGTGCACGCGGCGCCTTGGCGCGGCTCGCCATGCTCTCGGCATGACGCATAGCGCCCTGCCGCGTTCGTGACGTACCCGTCTACCCCTAGACGTGCCCGTCTACTCCTAGCCACCCGTCTACCCCCTATGTATTTTATGCGCGTTGATCATGTTATTTATATTAATGAAATGGAAACTCTACTCAGAAATTGATCATGTTAGTTATCTCATGTAGTTAATCATTGACTTTGTTTAATGTCGACCAATTGGAAATAGTTATAACTCCATTAGTGCATGTAATTAAAAATTGTTAGTATAACCAGATAGAGCTAGATGAAGTAATGATTAATTATACATCTACCCATAATACGCTTCGATTATAACTTTAGCCACTGCGAGACCTTCCTTCTTTTCTTTCCAGCAATTGCGAATGCAAAATCGTATGTCATATTTTATGCATATTTGACTTATCTGCTCTCTTGTATGGTGTACTGTTTATTTCCTAATTCAAATGGATGGATGTATGTTTGCGCTCGCATAGATAACGGTCTGGTTGAGGAATCTGAAGAACTCGCAGGAGAAGACCCTGAGCAGCAGCTGGTTGGTGGAGGCAAGTGTCCCTTGACCCATCTATGTCCTATACAATTATATATTTCACTTTCCGCATTTACACAGTTTATACTTAAGGATTGACTAGCTTTTGTTATCCATGTCCTTGCTTACCTACTTGGGTTGGATTATTATGGTTTAGCTTTATGCTAGTGCTTAACATTAATCAATGAACATGATGAGATTTATCTATGATACGCTATTTTCCTTCTTATTTATGATGATATACTTGTGGCATTTAAGGGGACTCGAGCTGTTTCTCTAGTACCTCTCCGTAAGGACCTGTTTGTTGGATGACCGCCCGGGAAAACAGTGCAACCATGAGGATGGAATGGGACGCCCTTAGCTGAATAATTAGAGGAACCGGGGTGTAGTTCGCTTAGCCGTCGTGCCGTTAATGGGGCTCGGTGTATGCGGCTCGCTCTGCCAAGGTTGGTTCGCCCCTTGGGGAGGAGTGTGGTGCATTTAGGAAACCTAACAGGCGGCTACCGCCTCGGAAAATCTTTGTAAAGGGTACGTAGTGATACCCTGCTGGGTCACCTTGGTAGTGATCAATGGAGAGTCATGATCTCTGGGTAGAAAGGGAATCACGACTTGTGGGTAAAGTGCGCAACCTCTGTAGAGTGTTTGAAACTGATATATCAGCCATGCTCGCGGTTATGAGTGGCCAAGGGAGCTCCATTGATTAGTGATACTTGATCAAAGATGTTCGGATTACAGGTGGTGATGAGAATGGCGGATTTGGTATTGACTATGGTAATGGTAAGTGGTATTCTTTCCGTTTGGAAAGGGTACGTTTGGGTTAACAACGTGGGTTAATACTAAAACTTGGCTCTCTCTACTAGTAATAATAATCTGACCAACTAAAAGCAACTGCTTGGCTTACCCCCACATAAAGCTAGTCCACTACAGCCAAAACAAGACATTTGCTTAGTATGTTGATGTGTACTCACCCTTGCTCTACACACCAAACCCCCCCCCCTCCCCAGGTTGTCCGCGTTGCAACCACTGCTCAGGACAAGATGAAGCCGTGGAGGAAGATTTCTAGCAGTTCCAAGATTATGATGAGTTTTAGGCGTGGGTTAGCGGCAACCCCCAGTTGGCTGCCTGTGAAGGCCACGTGTATCTACGTTTCGTTTTCCGCACTTTGATTATTGTTGAAGACTATGTGGATGTCTCAGACATATGATGTAATCGACTGTTATTCCCCTTTTATGTTATTATTTGAGCATTGTGTGATGATGTCCAGTTATGTAACTGCTGTGTACGTGAATTGCTGATCCTGGCATGTACATGGTTCGCATTCGGTTTGCCTTCTAAAACCGGGTGTGACATAGGTGATATCAAAGCCGTGCTGACTGTAGGACCGCTAACCTAGAGTAGAATGGTCGTTCTAAGGATTATAAACCCCTATTCTCACCTTGACTTTGGTATCCCTTCAAAAGTTGGTCATATTGACCAAACCTATGTTCTACTATATACTATACCTTGCTAAAAATCTTTTGTTTATTCTAATTGCTCATTTATTTATGGTTTACTTGCTGGTCATATTAGTTATGTTCTCACTCTTATGCTTACAGTGTCTTTTGTAGATGGCTCGTCTTAGACACAACGCCGGAAATTTGTCATCCCCTTCTTACCCTCTCGTCTCGTTGAGTGTCCGCTTCGCCGTCCAGTGACCGGTCAGTCCAGCCAAAATAGGACATTCGATGGGAGGTGACCTGCTTGGTGCGCCGTCCGGAGAACATTCTTCGGGGTGCGGAGATCTGCTCAGAGCACTATTCCATCTCTGAGCGGGACTCGGCTGAGGCGGCCATGCAAGATGCCGCACGTCGTGCGCTTTCGCACTACTGCTCAGTGCTCGGTGGGGTAGCCAATGGTCTCAACCTGAAGTATTACCCCCGCCGCCCATCTGGCAGCACAGGAGGCGTGGTTGTCTCACCTATTGGTGAGGACAATCCTATGTTGAGCAGCACAGTCAACCTAGCTGTCGTGCTAAACACGGAGCTGGACCATGCATTAGATGAGCTGAGTAGGGCTCATGCTGAGATCGCCCAGCTGCGAGTTGAGCGCGCGGAGCATCGTCACCTTGAGGATGGCTTCCCCGCTCCCGTCGGGACTCAGCACCCGTACCGCTCACCTCGGCGTGGACACCAGGCTTATGGCGACCCCGACTGCAGGACCAAGATAAATTTAGAACCATAGACCATCAGTGTTGGGTCTTGTAATGAATGCTTAATATAGAAGTTCTAGTCTTAGTCTTAGTCTTAGTCTCAGTCTTACTTTTAGTTAGTCTTAGTTAGACAGGGTAGTTTGCTTATCATGTGCTTTTATGTTTGTCATGATGGACTATGTTGGATTAGGATCTTTGTAATGACTGTCACCAGAGTGTGGGCATCCCCTGCACCTTGGTTTACCTGTTAAATGTTAATGAAGTTAGTTATCAAGTTGGAAAGCCTTTTATTCCACTTTCCTCTTTATCTGAGAAGCTGTGTTGGTCTGTATTGGAAATCAGTGAAGATGTTCATCTGTTCAGTATTGTGGAAAATTCTATACTCTTTTCTTATGCTGCAAGCTTGCAAGACCAGTTCTGATATGTGATTCCATTCTGCAGATGTCAGAAAATAGGCGCAGAGGAGGAAGGCGTGCTCAGCAGGAACAGGAAGCACCACAGGACGAGGCACCCTAGCAACAGCAGCTGCCACCCCTACCCCCAATGTCCATCGAGCAGATGCTCCTAATGCAGACTCAGGAAGTTCAAGCCATCGGTCAGACTCTGGCCTCCATTCAGCAGTAGCAGTAGCAACCACCACCTCATCCTCAGATAACTCAGATGCCTAGGGACAAGCGTGCTGAATTCATGAGAGGTCATCCCCTAGTGTTCGCTCATTCTTCTGGCCCCATGGATGCTGAAGACTGGCTGCGCACTGTGGAGCAGGAGTTGCATACCGCTCAGTGTGATGACATGGAGAAAGTTCTGTATGGTCCCCGTCTGTTGAGAGGAGTAGCTTAATCTTGGTGGGAGTCTTACACTACTAGAAAACCCCCCTTGTAGCTATGCTTTTTTGGACAATAGGCACGCTTTAATTCGTCTCTATATGAATGTATGCACGCTTTCCAAAAACGTGTTAGAAGCGTCTTCGTATGGACCGTACCAGACTTTGTAGAAACGATTATCGTAAGCGTATATATTAGATGAATAGACGTTTCATAGACATGTTAGATGCATGTTTAAACACATTGATACGCTTTTATAGATGCGCATATAACATGTGTCTATTATTGTTGTTACGTCATATAGTAACGTTTCATTATGTGTGAAAAAATATAGATACGATATTATAGATACATTCATAATTCATGTGTATTACTAGTCACGTTTTATAGTGACGCTTTATTGCGCATTAAGGAGTATAGAGACGATATAGTAGGTGACACGAATGATGACATGGCAGGTGATGTGGATAGGTGACATGGCAGGTGATGTGGAAAAATGACGTGGCAGGTGATGTGGAAAGGTGACGTGTCAGCTGAACTGGCGAGTGACACATTTTATAGTAATGCCAAAACGCGTGTTAACAAAAGTAGAAACAATACTATAGCCACATTTGTATTGTGTGCCTACGCATATCAATACGTTATATAGTAACGTCAAAGTGTGTATTAAGACCTGTAGAAACGATTTTGTACATACATCTATATTTGTTTGTAATAATATAGACACGTTATATTGTAACACTTTATTACGTGCCAAAAAAAGATGTTTTCATTTATATATTTATATATATATAGATATGTGCATCGAGATGAATGTTAAAACAATCAAATTATAAACCCTCAATAATATTGCTTTTGGCCTTGGCAAAATATCAAGAAGCTAACTAACTCGATAGCAAACATGTTCAGTAACTGCCAATTGTGTTCACAAAGAAGCAAAGCCAAAGTGGCAATATCATACAAATATCACTTAAAAATTTTAGTAACTACTAGAATCTAACTGATTCACTTTGCAATTATACTAGGCTTCCCATCTAGCTTTGTCCACGCCATCTAGCTTTGTCCATGTGCTACAGGTACCAACTTGTTGCGGGTACAAGATGAGCTTCTAGCTTGCTTCACCTATGAAGCATGTGTTAGATCAATAACTCAATTTGAAGTTGTTATGGGGACACATGTACTATTTGAAATAAAAAAGAAACTTACATGTGTAATTGGCCAAGGAATAACATAGCCAATAGCATCAATTAGTGTACGAATATGATTAGATGGTCTAGGTACCTCCTCATCTATAATATTGCCAAGTTCAATATTTTCAAGGCCTTCAACAAGAACCCCACAATATTCTGGTCCAAGCTTTCACAATATTCTGGTCCAAGCTTTGCTCCTAATATTTCTCTTTGGCTATCTGTAGTCACTAACTTCCCTTTGGCCACAACTCTGCCTTTGTTTATCAGTGAAATAAGGTAGACTTGCTTTTGTCTCTACAAATTACAAAACATGAACATATGATCTTTTGGTAAAACAACGTCATAATTGGAAAGAAATAAGGCAAATAAAACCACATACTGATTCTGATATGCCCATGCTGTCAGCTTGAACCCTTCGAGTTCTCTATAATAAACATCAAATCATAGCATCACTTAATCAAATTATGCTTTAAATTTTAATTGAAACAATAATACAATTAGCTTAGACATACCATGTTGTGCAATATAGGATCACTTGGCAAATCTGTGACTACATTGCCATCAAGTTGTGCCTCCTACAGGCATAGTTTCACTCAATTATTATAGAAAAAGGAAATTATAAATATTAGATTTTAATAGGGAATGTAGACGAACAAGAACCAATTACTGAACCCTAGAGTTGCAAAAGAAAGCTAATTAATTAGGCAACTAAACTAAAAGAGAGTTTTTAATGCTTTTCACTTAAGTTTATATATGCTAAATGAGACGGATTAACAACTGAATGAAAGCAGAGTATATGCTACTTCTTCTTAAATAACTACAGAGAATCAAAGAGCAATAAATCAACAGGTGAAAAGAAACTTTGCAAATTTATCTCACATGAAAATCCTTTATATCTCTTCTATTCTGTAAGAACAATCTATATCCAACTACAAGTATTCAAATTTGCAAAATAACAAATTTGAAGCAGGTAACAAAATACAAAATAATACAAGATACATGTGCATTGGTAATTGAGTAGGCCTTTCTAACATACCTTTGAAGGTGTTTGCTCATGTGGTGTAGATGTATGGACTTGAGTTCGTCCAAGACTTCTATGGACAGATTGTTGTTGTTGCTGCTCGACATTAACCATGTTCTACAAGCCATTAGCAAGAGCTTGAATATTATTATATAGTAGCTAATGATATTTAATAATTGAAATAAAGGAAGTATACATGCACTTCATTTGTTCGAGAGGTCACGTCAGCATTTGAATCTTCTTGGATGCTACTCGTATCTTTGGCAGCATAATTTTCAGATGTGTCATTTTCAGTGCATTGGTCATAACTATCACCACCCTGAAATATTTGAACCAACATACTGTTAAAAATATGCTCTTATTCTAGAGAGGGAGGGGGCCATGGTTGAATGCAAGCTTACTTCATTTTGTAAAGCTTCTCTCATCTCTAGGGTCAAATCTTCTGGATACTTTTTTGACATAAAAGTAAGCCAATGCTTCATGAGACCACTCACGGATTCCATTTTATTGTCAATTTCATTTACTTTCTCTTGGTACATTCTTTCTTCCTCTGTTTGAATAACAAACGGTAAACCATGAAAAGCTTGTACTTGACTCCAGTACTTATCATCATAGTACCCACGTGCTTTGAAATCCTTGGCAACAATATCATTGAACACTTCATTGTAATCTTTAGATGAAAGGCGATTACCATCGTTGTCCCCTCGCCCTTTTTTAAATTCCTCATAAGATGCAGCCTATTGAAACAAGTATATAGGAAGGTTAAGGAACTATAAGCTAATTTTTAGATCAAGCATAAATCATTTATACCAGAAAATGTACGTACCATCAGTGTCTCTGCTTTTTCTGTTGTGTATCTACCATTCTTCTTTTTATGAGCTGCCTCCCATAGTTCTATCCTATGAACCTTTCGTTTAGTTCTGGTTTCCTGCATAATTGAGTTATTTGGCTGTCATTTGAATCCTCAGATAGATGATAGTGAAATTTAACAAATATGGATGAATATTTATCACCATCTCTTTTTTTAATCTAGCAAGGCTTTTCCTCCCACATGTGTGTGCAGTCTTCTGTTCTTTTGCACAACGAGAGTTTGTGGAACATAATTTCTGCAAAGACAGGCAATGATTAAGAAATAATGTAACATTCCTTGATTAAAAATTGATATAAACATGTTGAGTAAATAGATGGCACCTTATGTTGCTCTTGACACCAAATTCCAACTAGAGATCTCCATTGATGTTCATTAGTCGTTAGTGGCTTCTCTCTTAGGATTTCTTCTAGAGTTCTCTCGTCACGATTGAAGTATTGTTTCTTCAACTTAGATTTGTACGCTCGCCACCTATTATTAACTGTCCTTAGGATCCAGTCCCTTGTAAGATGTATGGTTTGCCTTGGGAAGGCAAACTTTAGCTATATACAGGAAGGTAAATGTTAGTACATATATAAAAAATGAAGGTACATGCTTGCACCGATAACAAAAAATTACCTCAACATCCTTTATTATTTGTTCCTTGTGTGAATTAAACCTGCGATTGTCAAATCTTGGGATGTCTAAAGGAGCTAAGGTTGGGCTTTCTGCTACATGGCCAAGGTGCTGCCCAAGAATGGAGGCTGACCCTTCATTTGGGACACCATTTTCATCTGTCTCTACAATTACCTTTCCTCCTTGTAATGCTAGTAAATTTGAAAGTGTGAATTCCCCTATAATCTGTCTAACCTCTCCATTTGGCCCTACATATATGAAAATGTAAGATTTCACATTGTACCAAGATATACAAGAACAAACCTGAAACTTACATATGAATCTAGCGGAAGGAGATACTGGCAAGGTATGTATTGTAGGATTTAGTTAAACAGTGATCCAAACAGTCACGTAACAGTGAAGCTACTTCTCGGATCATAAGAAATGCCAACAGAGACAAACTCCGATCACCACTTGCCCGCAAGCGAAATAAAATCTGCAGTGTTTGCAGCATATATAGTAAGTTAAAATTGCAGCAAAAATGAAATTAATTTAACAAACTCAAAATGTAGCTTCTATCTTCACATTGTATGTAGTAATTGAACACCAAGCGGATTTTTGAACCCTAAGCACCAAGGATTCATGACCAATAATATTAATACTGCAGTATAATTGTTTAAAGAACTGTCAAATTAATACATATATAAATAATAACCACATGAAGCTTTTGTAAGAATATCCCTTCTAAATGTTTATAAGATTATATACCAGACAGATGACTAGAACTCGAGGAAGCCTATTAGGTTATTACATTCACAATTTTTGTATAATAATAATGGTCTACCTAGCCAACAACAGGACCAAACATAAAAATTAGCATTCATTCCAAATATATACCAGGAACTGATGACTAAGATGATGCATTCAAGCCTGTTACAATCACAATTTCATGTAATAGAGTTTTGCCAGAAACAGAACCATGTGTCTCCACGTCCTAACTCGAAGATCCCTAAGTTAAGAGTATATCTAAAATAAACATATTGCCTTCGTTAATACATGAATTCATTTCATAATAGCAATACAGTTGGGTCAACTAGATTTAGACATGAACTAAATTCATAATAAATAAACATGCAAAACTGAATTACACTCTAAGCAAGTAACATCATCACAAGATAGCAGTACCTTGACAAGCCTACTTGATGTTGATGGATATGCAGAAAAAACGACCACTGATACCCTCAACCGAGTCAAAACAAAGGCAAGTATCTTGTTGTCTGTAAGTTGACTAAGAAGGTCAAGAGAACTTGATAGGTAGGACTTTATGAGAGGATCAACAGTTAGCCATTTCTTTGAATTTCTCAGGTTCATAATATTTCCTTTGTTAATGTCATCTTGAATTTCCAAAAGAGCACGAAAAATGTTGTCCGACTCAGAAAGAACAAACATTATTATTTGATAAAACACCCTGGCACATTGAAATCTCTGCATCAAGTGCCCATCAGAGTGAACACCATATCGACAAGCATCTCAAAAAGCATTTAGTAGATTACGCAAGGCAGGTGCTTTAGGTTCCTTTGATACTAACTGGCACCATTCACTTATCGTCTTTCTTGTAAGGACCTTAGCATTTGGTAAATTCCCATCATTGGAGTCATCATCATCATCCATAGAATCCATACCCTCTTCATCAGAATCCTATTGGAAATTTAAAATTAGACATAACAAAACAAAAATAAACTGGTGAGATCAAGTTTATTTAACAGTGTAAACAGAACATGCAAAAAGTGTATTTGCGTTCTGCAGAAGCAAAAAAGAACAGCTACTGATACTTACTCCTTTACTTCTAGAGCATTTTAAAATCCGACTGCCATTTTTTGAGAAAATTTGCAAATTCAGAGTCCTACAATATATTTAAAATCTATATTGAAATCACTATAAGCAATGTACATCACAACCCTAGAATTTCACTTAAATTGTACTAGCATTTCATATATGTTTCTTTTTTGACAGTCGCAGATAATTTGAAGCACCTTGCATAGATCGTGACATCAAAAACTCATGGATTAGTGCAGAATCTCTACATAACTACAACCACAAACTGTGTCTAAAAATACACACACTGGGTGCACTTCAATTACTACTTTATTAAATGAACAGGTCCAGAAGTTCAGAGCTGAGCTGACCTAATCTAAAATGAGCTTAGTAGCTTACCCAATCGATTGAGCAGAAAGTATACAGTTACATACTATGATACAATTAATACTATCAGCTATAGCCTACAGAAATTTCGCCAACATTTTTCTGTGCACAAATTTTCTTCCAGGCCCCATTAACATTATATGATGAGCTCTGTATGCTGAAAACCTTTATGTAAAGAAAATGGCATACAAACATAAGACCCATTAAAAGGAAGTTGTAAAATGTTTTCCATGATGGCAAGAAGAAACTATTGAGCGGACAGCCTGTAATTGTAAGAACATTGATAATTTAAAATGAGCATGCCAGGTCTTTTGGTGAACAGAAGTTTAACCTTATCCAGCAACTTCTTCAACTTTTTCTTTTGCTTCTTGATATCTCGATTCATGTCATCATTCTGTCTGTCCAAACCTTCTTCCATGATACAATCTACACAAAACGTTGTGATACTTAGTTTGTATTTTCCCAACTTGGAATTATGACGAGCTGGTTCTTGTCGCCCTCGGGGTCCTCAACAACAGGTTTAACCCTTGGCTTGTCGAGCAGATAACTAAAATCACATATGGGGAAGGGAAATGAGCCTCCATTTAGTCGTTGACACAACAGATACTATAACTAAGTTATCCGTTTGTTTTTCCTGTTCCTACCAGATTAATTGGATTGGAACCTGGAACAAGGGAGAAACGTTACCCAGAGCGAAGGAGACAGGTAACTGCGGAGGCGAGCTAACGGGGGATGCGGAGCGCCTAGAGCTCTAACCGCTGCTCGAACTTTCTCTTATCCAGCTTCTCCATAGCCACTCTCCGGCTCTCCCGCTCCCTCTCTTTCTCTCTCACACACACTCTCTCTTGAACTCCTCCCTCTGGCTAGAGGTTTCTAGGGTTTTGGCTGCTGGGGAACTGGGAAACGGCGGGCGTGGCGGTGGACGACGTGTTTTGGGTGGTGTTTGGGTCGTCCAATTTTTTTTACTTTAGCTATTATGTTTGACTCATGGACGACTTAATTTCTTTTTTAGACGTTTTGCTCGGCGTCAAGGCTTTGGGTAACATGACGTAGGGTAACATGTCTCGACAGCATGTGTGTGTTGATATTTTTGTGCATACTGACAATTGATGCGAGGAACGTGAGCGAGAAAGGATAGTGAGGGGGAAGATAAGGGAGATTCACGGGTTAAGATAAAAATATAACTTCCTAGAGTAAAGTCGTAGTAAGTTACTTAACTTCCTAGATGTTGTACATGTACTCTAAGAAGTTAATTCACTTCCTAGAGCAGGCCATAGAAAGTTAGCTTTTCGTTTGACTGGTCAAAAGCTGAAAGCTAACTTCCTAGATGAGGTCGTAGGAAGTTAGCATGGGCAGCTAACTTTCTAGAGGCGGCCGTAGAAAGTTAGCGGCTCGTTTGACCGCACCCGCGGATCAGCAACTGAAAGCTAACTTTCTAGAGTAGGCCGTAGGAAGTTAGCAGGAGAATCTTACTTCCTAGAGTAGGTCGTAGGAAGTTAGCGGGAGAAGCTAACTTTCTAGAGCAGGTCGTAGGAAGTTAGCGGCTCGTTTGACCACACACACGGGTCAGCATGTGAAAGCTAATTTCCTATAGATTTTATAAAATATCGTAGGAAGTTATGTTTATTACCTGGAGCTACCAGTTGGCTCTCGGAAGTTATTTATTTCCTATGGTTTGTAATAAAAGTTGTAGGAAGTTAAAAAACCATAGGAAGTGTATGTTTTTGGTGTAGTGATAACTCGATGAAGAAAGTTAGACAAGGCTTAGGTTTTCCGGTCATCTAATGCTATATAAGAATATCGTGGGTTTTTTACTTGCACTGAATCAGAATGAACTAATATGTGTTACTTTAGATAGGAGGTGCCAACTTGTTGGGTTAATGTTGTTTAGTGTACAAATTTTCCTATTTGATTAAATACTACAATCCATGAGACTTATAACATGGCTTATTTAATTATTCTTAGCTTTGATGTTTTCTGGTTATGAGTGTGCCCAAATCAGGCGCTTTTTATATTTATTATTATCGAGTGAGTGACCATACTTTTTCCCATTTCAAGTGGGCATGACCATATTTTTCTGATTTATTATTATTATTATTATTATTATTATTATTATTATTATTATTATTATTATTATTATGCCTTTATTAGACCTATACAACATACACTAGCTAAACACAATTAATGTTAACATTGTTTTAGCCTCCTATAATATATGCCACGTTAGCTCTAGTGGAAGATATACCACACAACAACTATGGTGACTAATATACCTCGATAGGTTACATGTTTTAAATTTTACACCAAAAACATCTCTACATGGTTAAGGATAAATTGCTAATACACATTAAAACGTGTCTTCAAGTAGTAACGGTTAAAAGCGTATCTAATTTCATATCAACTAGAGATATTTCATTATCACATAAAAAACATCTCTATGAGGCTAAGAACGGTTATTTGATGCGCTTTATGACGTATCTTCATGTTAGTCATGTATTGAAAGCATGTCTAACTATGTCATTTTTATACGTTTTTAATTGCATATCAAAAAGCGTCTTAAGGTTCCTATAGACGATTTTAATACGTGTTTTGCAACGTGTCTATGGGTTACTGACGATTGAAAGTGTGTCTAATTTCGTGTCATTCTAATACGATTTTAATAGCGTGTTAAAAATTGTGTTTAGGTATCTCTTCACGTTAAAAGCGTGTCAAATACCGTAACATTTTGATGCATTCTTAAAATTGTTTCAAATAACGTCTTTATGTACCGCCGTAGAGACGCTTTTGTGTGCGCTACAACTAAAACGTACATACAAGGGGGGTTTTCTAGTAGTGTTACCTCGCCACCCATGCCAACCCCGACACCATCACTAGGGAAGAATTCAGAGATAGCTTCCGTCAGTACCATGTTCCTGCAGGTCTGGTGACGGTGAAGAAGGAGGAGTTCCTGGCACTCAAGCAAGGGTCAATGGCCGTCAGTGAGTATCGAGACAGGTTTCTACAGGTGTCTTGCTATGCTCCTGAAGATGTCAACACCGACGCCAAGAGGCAGTATCGATTCTTGAGAGGCTTGGTCAACCCTCTGCAGTATCAGCTGATGAATCATACCTTCCCCACTTTTCAGCACCTGATTGACAGAGCAATCATGACAAAGAGGAAGCGCAAAGAGATGGAGGATCGCAAGCGTAAGTTCAGTGGACCTCAGCCTGGAAGCAGCAATCGCCCTTGTTTCTCCGGCAACCCACCTCAGCAGTTCAGGCAGAACCAGCGCCCACCTCAGCAGCAGCAGTTTCAAAGGTAGTACCCTCAGCACCAACAGCAGAATTGCCAAAACAATCAGTCCGGAGGAGGTCAGTTTTAGAGGCAGAATCAACAGGCACCTTGTCTTCCTGCCCCAGCGACCCAACAGAACGCTCAAGCAGCACCAGTTCAAGGCGGAAGCAGAACATGTTTCCACTGTGGAGAGCAAGGCCATTGGGTGATGCAATGTCCAAAGAAGGCAGCCCAGCAGCAGTTGGGTCCTGGCGCCCCAGTAAAGCAGAATGTGTCTCAGCCTGGAGTAGGAAACCGCTCTTAGCCATGCTACAATCATGGGAGACTAAACCACTTGGAGGCTAAAGCAGTTCAGGAAACACCCGACATGATAGTAGGTATGTACTGAGTCGACTCCCATATTGCAGAAGTGTTATTCGATACTGGAGCAACACATTCATTCATTACTGCATCATGGGTAGAAGCACATAATCTTCCAATAACTACCATGTCAACACCCATTCAAATTGACTCAGCCGGTGGTAGAATTCGAGCCGATAGAATTTGCTTGAATGTAAGTGTGGAAATAAGGGGGATAGCGTTTCCCACTAACCTCATAGTAATGGGTACTCAGGGAATAGATGTCATCCTAGGGATGAATTGGCTAGATAAGTATCAGGCAGTTATCAGTTGTGATAAGAGGACAATCAAGTTGATGTCCCCACTAGGAGAGGAAGTGGTGACCAAGTTAGTCCCGCCTGAGCCAAAGAAAGGAAGTTGTTATCAGATGGCTATTGATAGCAGTGAAGCAGATCCACTTGAGATTATCATGGTTGTGTCCGAGTTCCCAGATGTGTTCCCAAAGGACTTACTAGGCACGCCACCAGAGCGAACAGTTGAGTTTGCCATAGAGCTTCTTCCTAGCACCACCCCCATTTTTAAGAGAGTTTATAGAGTATCTGGACCAGAGTTAGTTGAACTTAAGAAGTAGATCAATGAGCTGTCAAAGAAAAGTTACATCCGGCCAAGCACCTCGCCTTGGGCCGCCCCTGTCCTATTCGTGGAGAAGAAAGATGGCACTAGAAGGATGTGTATCGACTATCGAGCTCTGAATGAGGTCACAATCAAGAACAAGTACCCCTTGCCCAGAATAGAAGATCTGTTCGACCAATTGAGAGGAGCCAGCGTGTTTTCAAAGATAGATCTGAGGTCAGGTTATCACCAGCTCAAAATTCGACCCTCAGACATTCCGAAGACGGCATTCATTACCAAGTATGGGTTGTATGAATTCATCGTGATGTCTTTTGGTCTAACAAATGCACCAGCCTTCTTCATGAATCTGATGAACAGTGTATTCATGGACTATCTTGACAAGTTTGTGGTGGTATTTATTGATGATATTTGATATATTCTCAAAGTGAGGAGGAGCATGCAGATCATTTGAGGATGGTTTTGTAGAGATTGCGAGAGCAGCAGCTATATGCAAAGTTGAGCAAGTGCGAGTTCTGGATTGATGAAGTCCTGTTCTTGGGTCACATAATCAACAAAGAAGGATTTGTTGTGGATCCGAAGAAAGTGGCAGATATTTTGAACTAGAAAGCGCTAATAGATGCCCCAGGAATCAAGAGCTTCATCGGAATGGCCCGATATTATCGGCGATTCATTGAAGGGTTTTCGAAGATCGTGAAGCCAATGACAGCTTTGCTAGGCAACAAAGTTGAGTTCAAGTGGACCCAGAAATGCCAAGAAGCCTTCGAAGCGCTGAAAGGGAAGTTGACTACAGCGCGTGTCTTAGTCTTACCTGATGTGCACAAGCCCTTCTCAGTGTATTACGACGCTTGTTACACTAGTTTGGGATGCGTGTTGATGCAAGAGGGAAGAGTTGTGGCTTACTCGTCCCGACAGCTGAAGGTTCATGAGAAGAATTACCCAATCCATGACTTAGAGTTGGCAGTAGTGGTTCACGCACTGAAGACATGGAGGCACTATCTGCATGGGCAGAAGTGTGATGTCTACACAGACCATAAGAGTTTGAAGTATATATTCTCTCAGCCAGAGTTGAATATGAGGCAACGAAGATGGTTAGAGTTGGTCAAAGACTATGAATTGGAGATTCATTACCATCCAGGCAAAGCTATGGCAGATGCTTTGAGCAGGAAGAGTCAAGTTAATATGATGGTCGCTCGTCCGATGCCTTATGAGTTGGCCAAAGAGTTCGACAAGTTGAGCCTCGGATTTCTGAACAATATGCGAGGAGTAACAGTTGAGTTAGGACCCACCTTGGAGCGGGAAATCAAAGAAGCACAGAAGAATGATGAGAAGATCATTGAATTCCGGCAACTGATTCTAGAAGGCAGAGGCAAAGACTTTCGAGAAGATGTAGAAGGTGTGATATGGTTCAAGGACCGCTTGTGTGTTCCCAATGTCTAGTCTATTCAGGAGTTTATTCTCAAGGAAGCTCATGAGACAACTTATTCTATACACCCTGGAAGTGAGAAGATGTATCAGGATCTAAAGAAGAAATTCTGGTGGTACGGAATGAAGAGGGAAATCGCAGAGCATGTGGCTATGTGTGATAGCTATCGACGGATCAAGGCAGAGCATCAGAGACCAGCTGGATTGTTGTAACCGTTGTGAATTCCTCAGTGGAAATGGGATAAAATCGATATGGATTTCATAGTCGGATTGCCTCGCACTCGAGCCGGCTATGATTCCATTTGGGTAGTGGTGGATCACTTAACCAAGTCAGCCCACTTCATACCTATCAAGACCAACTACAACAGTGTAGTATTGGCAGAGTTGTACATGTCCCGGATTGTTTGTCTTCACGGTGTGCCAAAGAAGATAGTGTCAGACAGAGGAACGCAGTTCACCTCTCATTTCTGGCAGCAGTTGCATGAAGTCTTGGGTACACATCTGAATTTCAGCTCAGCTTATCATCCGCAGACAGATGGTCAGACCGAAAGAACTAATCAAATCCTTGAAGACATGTTGAGAGCTTGCACGTTGCAAGATCAGCCCGGATGGGACAAGAGGCTACCTTATGTAGAGTTCTCCTATAACAACAGATACCAGGCCAGCTTGAAGATGTCACCATTTCATGCGCTTTGTGGAAGGAGCTGTAGAACTCCGTTGCAATGGGATCAGCCAGGGGAAAAGCAAGTGTTCGGGCCAGACATTCTGCTTGAAGCTGAAGAGAACATTAAGATGGTTCAGGAGAACCTGAAGATAGCGCAATCAAGGCAGCGAAGCTATGCAGACACGAGAAGAGAGCTGAGTTTCAAAGTTGGAGATTTTGTCTATCTGAAAGTGTCACCCATCAGAGGAGTCAGAAGATTCGGAGTCAAAGGTAAGCTAGCACCCCGCTACATTGGTCCATATCAGATTCTCGCAAGGCGCGGAGAAGTGGCCTATCAGCTTAGTCTACCAGAAAATTTGTCTGTCGTGCATAACGTCTTTCATGTGTCTTAGTTAAAGAAATGTCTGCGTGTGCCAGAAGAGCAGTTGCCAGTGGAGGGTCTCGAAGTCCATGAAGACTTGACCTATATTGAGAAGCCAACGCAAATCATTGAGACTGCAGACAGAGTCACCCGAAGGAAAACTATCAGAATGTGCAAAGTCAGATGGGGTCATCACTCTGAAGAAGAGGCAACGTGGGAGCGTGAAGATGATCTGATGGCTAAATATCCTGAACTCATTGCTAGCCAACCTTGAATCTCGAGGTCGAGATTCTTTTAAGGGGGATAGATTTGTAACGCCCCGAATTTGAGAGTTGAATTTTTTCTTTCTCTAGCACTCCCCAAATTCGGGAGTTACCTCTCCTCTTTCTTTTTCTTCTTGCTATGCCTTGTTCTTTTTCAAATATTCTAGCGAGATTTAGCTCGAGATCTCATGTAAGTAAAACCTTGGGGTTAGATCTTTTGGTTGTTGCACCATGCCAGGCCATGCATTTATTTTTGGTTGTTGAGTGAATTGGTGAAATCATGCATTTAGAAAATAGATTAGGAAAAAGGAAAAAAACCTTTTTCCCTTCCTCCCCCTCCTCTCTCCCCCCTTCCCTTGCGCGCGGCCTACCCCGCCTCCCCCTCGCGGCCCAGCTGGCCTCGCGGCCCAGCCCCCCACCCCCGCGCGCACACCTCGCCCAGCGTGGCGGTTGGAACCGCCGCCGCCGCCATGCCCTTGTGGGGCCCACCTGCCAGCCGGCCCCCTCCTCAAACCTCCTCTCTCTCCCCTACCCCGTGCACGTCCCTCTCTCTCTCCCTTGACACCGCTCGCCCTCGCCCCCGCACGGTAAGCCCCTCCCTCATCTCTCCTTCCCCCCTTCCTCCCCTTCTTTGGCCATGACGCAGTCCGGCCCGGCCCCGGTGCCCCTCGGCACGGTGGCGCGCCCGCGCGGCCACCGCCCGGCGTTTCGGCCCCGCCCCGGCGCGGCTTCCCCCGCCCGGCCTACCCCGCTCGGCGCCTCACCCCTGCTCGCGGCGTGTCTGCCCCGCCTCGGCGCGGCCTCGCCTTGGCGCGCCCCCACCCGCGGCGCGGCTTCCCCTCCCCGCCCAACCTCGCTCCTGGCCTCGGCGTGGCGGTGGCACGCCCACTCGGCCTCGCCCGACCCTGCTCACGGCGTGTCCGCCCCGCCCCGGCGCGGCCTCGTCGTCTCGCGCCCGCCCCAGTGCAGCCCCACCCCCCGGCGCCTCGTCCCTCACCTCGGCGTCCCACCCCTGCCCCGGTGCGGCTTCCCCGCCCCGGCGCGCTCCCCCGCCCAGCCCCAGCGCGCCTGTCCCGTCCCGGCGCGGCGGCCCCGGCCGGCCTGCCCTTGCCCACGGCGGCCCTCCCCGGCTCGCCCGCCTCTCCTCGCGCGCGGCGGCGCGCCCCGCTGTTCGCGTGGTCCAGCTCGGTCCGGCACGGCACGGCTGGCCCCTGGCGCGGTCCCACGGCCTTGCGCGTGCTCGCGTGGTGCGCACTGCGCCTTGGCGCGGCTCGATGTGCTCTCGGCGCGACGCGTAGCGCCCTACCGCGTTTGTGACGTGCCCGTCTACTCCTAGCCACCCGTCTACCCCCCTTCCATGTATTTTATGCACGTTGATCATGTTATTTATATTAATGAAATGGAAACTCTACTCAGAAATTGATCACGTTAGTTATCTCATGCAGTTAATCATTGACTTTTTTTAATGTCGACCAATTAGAAATAGTTATAACTCCATTAGTGCATGTGATTAATACTTGTTAGTATAACCAGGTAGAGCTAGATGAAGTAATGATTAATTATACATCTACCCGTAATACGCTTCGATTATAACTTTAGCCACTACGAGACCTTCCTTCTTTTCTTTCCAGCAATTGCGAATGCAAAATCGTATGTCATATTTTATGCATATTTGACTTATCTGCTCTCTTGTATGGTGTACTGTTTATTTCCTAATTCAAATGGATGGATGTATGTTTGAGCTCGCATAGATAACGGTCTGGATGAGGAATCCGAAGAACTCGCAGGAGAAGACCCTGAGCAGCAGCTGGTTGGTGGAGGCAAGTGTCCCTTGACCCATCTATGTCCTATACAATTATATAATTCACTTTCCGCATTTACACAGTTTATACTTAAGGATTGACTAGCTTTTGTTATCCATGTCCTTGCTTACCTACTTGGGTTGGATTATTATGGTTTAGCTTTATGCTAGTGCTTAACATTAATCAATGAACATGATGAAATTTATCTATGATACACAGTTTTCCTTCTTATTTATGATGGTATACTTGTGGCATTTAAGGGGACTCGAGCTGTTTCTCGAGTACCTCTCCGTAAGGACCTATTCGTTGGATGACCGCCCGGGAAAACAGTGCAACCATGAGGGTGGAATGGGACGCCCTTAGCTGAATAATTAGAGGAACCGGGGTGTAGTTCGCTTAGCCGTCGTGCTGTTAAGGGGGTTCGGTGTATGTGGCTCGCTCTGCCAAGGTTGGTTCGCCCCTTGGGGAGGAGTGCGGTGCATTTAGGAAACCTAACGGGTGGCTACAGCCCCGGGAAATCTTTGTAAAGGCTACATAGTGATACCCTACTCGGTCACCTTGGTAGTGATCAATGGAGAGTCATGATCTCTGGGCAGAAAGGGAATCACGACTTGTCGGTAAAGTGCGCAACCTCTGCAGAGTGTTTGAAACTGATATATCAGCCATGCTCGCGGTTATGAGCGGCCAAGGGAGCTCCATTGATTAGTGATACTTGATTAGAGATGTTCGGATTACACGTGGTGATGAGAATGGTGGTTTTGGTATTAACTAAAACTTGAGTTAACAACGTGAGTTAATACTAAAACTTGGCTCTCTCTACTAGTAATAATAATCTGACCAACTAAAAACAACTGCTTGGCTTACCTCCACATAAAGCTAGTCCACTACAACCAAAATAGGACATTTGCTGAGTATGTTGATGTGTACTCACCCTTGCTCTACACACCAAACCCCCCTTCCCCAGGTTGTCCGCGTTGCAACCACTGCTCAGGAGAAGATGAAGCCATGGAGGAAGATTTCCAAGAGTTCCAAGATTATGATGAGTTTTAGGCGTGGGTTAGCGACAACCCCCAGTTGGCTACCTGTGAAGGCCGCGTGTATCTACGTTTCGTTTTTCGCACTTTGATTATTGTTGAAGACTATATGGATGTCTCAGACATATGATGTAATCGACTATTATTCCCCTTTAATGTTATTATTTGAGCATTGTGTGATGATGTCCAGTTATGTAACTGTTGTGTACGTGAATTGCTGATCCTGACACGTACATGGTTCGCATTCGGTTTGCCTTCTAAAACCGGGTGTGACAAACAACTTTGCATAGATTTTCCCCATCTTTACCCTCGTTCCTCCTAAATCTCGAGGACGAGATTCTTTTTAAGGGGGGTAGGATTTGTAACACCCAGTTTGTAATATATAATAAAAGTGGAGAAAAGTCATTTCCTATACTTTATGTGTGTGTTGAATCTACTTGTAATCACATGTGAATACCATATTCAAACAACAAATAAATAATAAAAAAGATATACCACTAAATTATGCATCATGCTGGATTTATTTTTTTGTGCATTTTGTGACAACATAAAAAGACAGGAAATATATTAAAGCTCATAGTGGAATTTAAATTCTAAAAGGAATTCCAGAATTTAGAAAAGAGAAGAAAACAAGTATGAAGTGGATATAAAAATAAGAGAATAAAAATATATTATCCCTGCACTAGGGTTTTAATTTGTGTAATTTACTCAAAAGAAACTCATAACAAGATTCAAATTTAAATTTGAGGTTTAAATGAAAAGTAAAATGAAAATATAAAAAGAAAAAGGGAAGTCCCATTGTTGGGCCCAAATTCACCATTTCAGCCCATCATTCCCTCTTCCCTCTGTGGCCCACTGTTGCATCTCGCGCATGCCGTCGGCCTGACAAACGGGGCCCACCGGGCGGCCTCACCACTGCGTGAACTCATGAGCTCACAGACGCGCCGCCCTCTCTGGTCTGCGGGATCCACTAGACGACCACTCGCCCGTCGCTGCACTGCGGGCCTAGTGGGCCAGGAGCTTCCCACGCAGAGAACTCACATACGTCGGCGCAACTGCGTCCGCAATTCTCGCCCAATCACGTCGTGGCCCTGGAATCCAGCTGGTCTACCGTGCCTATATGACGGGGAGATGGGCGCACAGCTGCGCTCGCCGTATTCTAAAAGAAAACCTGCAGAGAGAACTCGCCGCCATCCGAGAGTTCGGTGACCGGGGGAAATCGTGCGTCGTCAATCCGTTTCGCACCCTGGTGCCTGGCTGCCGCGGATTGGGTTCGACCGCCGCCAGGGAAGCCTGCGCGGAGGTGTCTTCGTACCTTGGGCACCTGGGATTGGGCCAATTCGAAGCTAGGGACATACGAGACTTGCGACGTCGCTTCGGGCTGCCAACACCGTGCGCAGTGCTCCGTCGATCCCCCACTGACAGTGAGCGCTTCCTCATGCGATTCAATTCCGCTTTAGCATCGTGTTGCTCAGATTGTATGCATGGGTAGTGTTAGGGCGCGGGTTTACACTGCAGCGATTCACCGGCGGGGTCACCGCCGCGTCAGGGTCATCGGGTGGAAGACGATGTCGTCGCCGTAGATATTGAGATGACCGGTCGGGATTAGAAGAAGTGTTGGGCAAAAGATAACCGTGGGATCATTGATATGCGGTGTAGATCTAATCGGGATACCTCCTGGTTGAGTCAATCCGGTGTTGGGGACTTGTTCTCAAATGCTATGAGTTAAGAACAAGGCAACACAGAAAATGTTAAACGATAAGGTCCTTCGTCCTTTGAAGCATTATTTCCCTTAGGATATAACGATCTCCGGACGAAGGTCATGAAGGACGAACCTTCATCATCACAGTATACATTAATGAAAGACGAAGCATATGAAACACAAAAGATAGCACGAATAATCATATAACATTATTCGTTTAACTTTATTATATTATTATAGAAAAATAGAAACAATATTGAATTATAAATGTACCTTCGGCTTGGAAGGAGATGAGAATACAAGTGTGACGCAAAAAGCGAATGCCAAGTCAGCGTGAACAGTACGGGGGTACTGTTCACCTATTTATAGGCACGGGGTACAACCCATACAAAATTACATACATGCCCTTTACATTTGGTGATAATTCCATAGCAATCTATCGAGGTCTAGATGGCCTTTTCATCTTTAAGTCGGTTCCCTTTTCTGCGAACATGCCGAAGCTTTCCTGCTTCACAGCTTCGGCGCTGTGCCAACCTTCGTATCTTTTGAGCTTCTCCCTTTCTGATACGAGTCCGAAGATACCTGTTCACACATTATACTCCAGAAACATTGTTAAATCATGTTTTGAGGACCTTCGGAAGCCGAAGGTCCCCAACAGTAGCCCCTCGCAATATTAATTTGTTTGAAATAATAAATTTAGATTGCGATATGGACGAAGGCTTTACGCCGAAGGTCCGAAAAACACCTTCCCTTTGCTAGAATAGCAACATTCAATGACAAGTGGGGTCTTTCAGCTTTCAACGCACCGAGCGTATAAATACGGCCATACCGCAAACTCATTTTGCACGCTTTCTGGCCAACCACTCTTGCTCATTCGATTTTTAGCTTTTGCGCGCTAAGATTCTCTGAGTCTTTAGTTTTTAAAGCTTCGGATTTGAAAACAGTTTTTAGTATCTCCGAAGATGTCTGGAGACAAGGATGCTGTTGCTGAGACGAAGCTGACTCTTGATGAAGAGAAAAACTTGGGGTTTCTTATAGCAATGTCGAAGACAAACACGGAAAAAATTACCAAGGAAATTCTGGAAGGCTTGTCTGAGGATACTGGTGACAGTGACAGTTATGATGTAGATAGTGGCGGTGAAGACTCCGAAGATCGCCCCTGGCGACCAAGTCATGCGGTTTTCGGCAAATCAGCTATCAAAGAAAACCATCTTGCCAATATGAGGGGAAGGTATTTCCGGGATCTGTCCATTGTGAGGGCGGACGAAGGGGAAAAAACTTGTCCACACCCTGAAGAAAATGAAGTTGTGGTGTATCGAAGCTTTTTGAAAGCTGGATTGCGATTCCCCTTGAGTAGCTTCGTCGTGGAGGTGTTGAAAATCTTCGAAGTCTATCTTCATCAACTTACTCCCGAGGCAATTATAAGGCTAAATATCTTCGTGTGGGCCGCGAGAAGCCAAGGTCTGAAGCCTGACGCAAGAAGCTTCTGTAATGTTCATGAATTATTATATGAAACAAAGCCTTGGGGCAAAGAACAGTACCATAATAACTTTGGCTGCTACAGCTTCGTCTCTCGGTCCGGGGCAAGCTGTCCCGTACCAACCTTTCGGAAGAGATGGCCCGGGGATTGGATGACAGAATGGTTTTATGTGAAGAATGACTTATCAGCACGAGAAGACATCAAAGGTATAATTATGCGTCCTATTTGGCAAAGCTTCGGCCTTCGGAGGCCGAAGGTGGAAATGAATGAAACTGCCGAAGAATGCCAGAGGGCCTTCGGCGTTATCTGCTCTTTTATTGGAACAAGAGATTTAGTACAAGAGCATATTGCCTTCCGGGTGTGGCCGCTTGCGGAAAAATGGGAAATGCCTCAAGAAACCATAAAAGAGACCGACGAAGGTGGGCTTGTGAGACTGAAGTACAGCTTCAAGTTTGGAGATAAATTTACTGAGCCAGATGACGACTGGCTAAAGAGTATTGAAAATTTAAGTGACGAATTGCTTGGTGCTTATTCGAAAGCCGAAGATACTGCGATGTCAGCGGCCTTCGGAGGCCGAAGAAAGAAGAGGCTGAATCGGGTATTTGATGCAATTGGGTTTGTTTACCCTGACTATTGCTACCCCGTCCGAAAGCAGAAAAGAAAGAACATAACTTCTGCAAAAGAAGAAGCTGCAACTGCTCCTAGCGAGCCAGAGCCTGAAAGAAAGAAAATAAAAGTCCTCACTCACCGACCGCGCTACATCGAACCAGCTTCGGTGCCGGAGTTTACCGAAAAAACTCCTTCGGCAACCGAAGCTAAAAAACCAACTGAGCCAACTCTGCTGCCAGAAGTCACAGAAATGGCCGAAGTGCCATCAAAGATGGAATTGGAACAATCAAAGATTTTGTTTCCAGAAATAAAAGAGAGGGCCGAAGCGCCGTCCACAGAAAAAATGGAACAGGTAAAAGAAGCAACTGAGGGCCCAAAAACATCAGAAGTTTTGAGTCCTGTGGCAAACATTGAAACAGTAAAAAATCAAAAAGGGCCAGCAGTGACTCCGAAAAGAAAGAGAATGGCTAATGTGCTAGATGTGCTGGAAACGATCAAATCTTCAAGCACCCCTCCGAAGAAGGCTGCTGTCACTCCTGAAACAACAGTTGAAGCTTCGGGTTCTAAAGCTCCAGAGCAAGATACTGAAGCCGAAGCTGGGCCCTCAGAGCCCGCAAAGAAAAGACCCTTGGAAAGTGAGACAGAAAAAATAACAAAACCAACTTTTATTGAAGAAACCGGTGTTATTGCCCCCGAAGCATTCAAAGTTCGTGATTATATTGTTCGTCATGCTTCGGGGAAAAAATTATCAGAAAAAGAAGAACAAGAGGCCCAGCACTATGCCCAAAAACTGAAATATCCAAAGGGGGCGTTAATATTCAATGGTAGTGGAGAAGAAGACTTCTTGTACTGTCTCCCCGACAACAAGGAAATTTCTGTCTGTCGGGAGATAAGCAGAAGCTTCGGATTCCCAACTTTAGAAGACGGACTTTCGGTGCTGTCAAAGAATGATCTGGCTGACAGCCTAGCTTATAACAGTTTAAAGGTACGATATATGAAATCCTTGTATTTTTCCGTTCATTTAAACCCACTGACACACACACATATTTCTTTTTGCAGGGCTTGATACTTAGCAATGCTCTCAGAGCACAGAAAGATACTGAAGACGAAGGGTGTACAATAGCCCTGAGCAACCTTCGTTCCGAAGTAATTGAACTGAGGAACGAAGGTCTCGAAAAAGACAAAATATTATACTCATTAATAAATAAAATAAAAGAGGACGAAGCTGCTGTTAAAATTCAAGCTGAAGCTCAAAAACGCGAAATTGAAGACCTTCGGAAACAGCTGGCCAGAGCCAAGGAAGAACGCATACTCGAAGAAACAAAGCGTGAACTCAGCGATCAATGGGCAGATCACTTAGAAGTGACTGTTGAAGAGCTTCGTTCGTCCAAAAAGAGATGCTACAACAAATCTATAGATTGTGTTAAGAAATTAAAGGCCAGCTTTGCCAAGGTCGGAGCATTCTCAAGTGAGGAAAACTTTTCTAGAGGCAATCCCGAAGGTGTTATTGAATGGATTGGCCACGAAGCTGAAGCCTTCGAAGAAATTTTGAATAGCCGAGGTGATATATGCGCCTTCTCTGGCGCCAGAGGGATTGCCACCATCTTAGAAAAGAAGGGCTGCGAACATGTAAAGATTTTAGCACAGTCCGAAGCTGCCTTGTCCTTTGAAGATACAAGAGATCCTTCGGCCGAAGCAAGCATAATTGGTGGAAAGTTTTTTACTGATATCTGGGATAACGGTGGCCGAGAAATGGCAAGAGAAATTATTCAGAGAAGTGAAAAGGGCATCCATGATGCTAGAGAAGTGGCTAAGGCTGCTGAAAAGAGCACAGAGCCCGAAGGTCAACTAGGTATTAACTAATAGTTTGTATTGTGTTGTAATTTTTAGTTTTAAGCCTCATTTTCCGTTTGTAATAGCAGCATAGCCGTGTCCTGTTCTTCAGATACTGCTGAAGCGTCTCCAGGCCCTCAGCCGAAAGGAGACGATGAGATTAAACAGATGGCCGAAGCAATCATGGACGAAGTCGTCAATCGACTCCTGAATGAAGCTGCAGAAGTAGTATTAAGAGAAGACTAGGTGTTTTCAGGAAAAACATTTGAATTGTGATTTATGTAATATTTTGTACATTTGAATGTAATATTCAAGTCTCTTTTCATTATTCAATTCTTTACGATGCATGAAACTTTACATACGTACCGATTTTGAGCCTTCGGCGAAAAAAAAACACCTTCCCTTCTTTTCATGCTTCGTGAAGAAAAAAAAATTTTTATGTACAACAATGTCCATAGTGCTTTGATGAAGAATACCCAAGCTTCGTGAAAACATTCTCCGAAGCTATTCTCTGAAGATGAAGATTGTGTCTCCCACGCTTACGATTTTCACTCTTTCAAAGCATACTTCCGAAGATCAATATTGTGTCCCCTTCTTATGCCATATGCAACATGATGTATGATGCTTATGCTATGCAAAATGATGTGATGATGTTATGTTATGTAGATGACATTTGTTCCGAAAGATACACGCGTTCCTGTGACAAAACATACAAAATTTTTTATTATAAGCCTCCCTTAGGAGCTTCTTCGCCTTTTACTTCAGCGGAATCAGCGTTGACTTTTCGCTGTAAGCTCTGCATTCCCTTAGGAACGTCTTTGGAGCTTCTTCGCCTTTTACTTAGGCGGTATAAGCTCTGCATTCCCTTAGGAACGTCTTTGGAGCTTCTTCGCCTTTTACTTAGGCGGTATCAGCGTTGACTTTTCGCTGTTTGCTCTGCATTCCTCTTGGAACGACTTTGGAGCAGAAAACTTACACTGCGCTCCCTTCGGAACGACTTTTTGTGACTTCGTCAAACTTACTCTGCGTTCCTTAGAACGACTTTTTGTTGCTTCGAAGAATTTTCGATAGTCCGAAGGTCCTTTTTATTATCACAAACCTGTGAAGAAAACATATTTTTCTTGTATGAATTAACGAAACTAATTACATAAAACCTAAACAATGTCCTTTATTACAGAAAATAAAACTGAATGAAAAAGATTGCTATTAAGGTAGGATATTTGTCAATAGATGTGCTTTGATTCTGGCACAGTGCTATTGACCGTGCGAGCTTCGGACTGTTCTCTGAAGTCCCTTTGATGCGGAGCATATTGACTCCCTTCTGGCTGCTGGCCTTGTTGCAACGGAGGTGGAGGCGGAGGCTGTTGCCAGGAAGCTTGAGGCTGACTCGCCGAAGCAGCAGAGACTGCAGGATGGTTGCCCACATATTCTGGGATGTAGGGCGAATGATACGAAGCTGTATGCATGACCTGCTTCGGCTGGGCTTGTTGTGCTGCTGCTTCAGCTATTTCCTTTTGCTTCTGTATAGTAACATGGCACATCCTGGTAGTATGGCCTTTGTTCTCACCGCAGAATAAGCAAAAGATTCTTCTCGATTGATCGCCAAATCTTCCTCCGAAGCCCCTGGCGCCCTTGCCTCTTGGAGCTGGTGGCCGGAAGGAGCTTTGCTGTTGTCCAGAAGCCTGTGAGGAGCATTGTGGCCTTTGCTGTTGGCTTCCTCTGTCATCATTTTGTGTAGAATTGTGAATTGATCTCACATGCCTCGGGTAAAACCTCCCTCCGAAGCAACACTTCTGACAGCCATAACGAAAGATTTGGCCATGACTGAAGCATTGCCACCGTACGAAGACACTGTTGCTTCGTAGCTCATCAAAAACTGCTTCGGATCTGAATGGCCATCAAATACGGGGAGCTGAGGCGGCTTGTAGGACGGAGGCCAAGGTGTAGCCTGTAACTCAGCGGACAGGGGAGAAGTATCATCAAAAACAAAATTCCCATGATGGAAATTGTCATACCAGTCATCTTCGTTGTGAAAGCCCTCCTGATGAAGGTCTTGATGCTGAGGCCTTCGGTGTTGCTCATCCTGAGCAAGATGACGAACTTCTTCAGAGGCTTCATCTATCTGCCTCTGCAGTTCAGCTAGCCTGGCCATCTTCTCCTTCCTGCGTTGAACCTGCTGCTGAAGGATTTCCAGATTTTGAATCTCCTGATCTAGATCATCCTCCGGAGGTGTTGGACTGGTAGCCTTCCTCTTCTGGCTTCGTGCCTCTCTAAGAGAAAGGACGTCTTGATTGGGGTCCAGCGGCTGCAGCGTGCCAGCCCCTGGTGCTAAAGCCTTCTTCGGCGGCATGACGAAGCTGATGCTTGCCGAAGGTGTCGAAAAGCTCAAGAAATGGAAGTGAGTTCACCGGAGGTGGGCGCCAATGTTGGGGACTTGTTCTCAAATGCTATGAGTTAAGAACAAGGCAACACAGAAAATGTTAAACGATAAGGTCCTTCGTCCTTTGAAGCATTATTTCCCTTAGGATATAACGATCTCCGGACGAAGGTCATGAAGGACGAACCTTCATCATCACAGTATACATTAATGAAAGACGAAGCATATGAAACACAAAAGATAGCACGAATAATCATATAACATTATTCATTTAACTTTATTATATTATTATAGAAAAATAGAAACAATATTGAATTATAAATGTACCTTCGGCTTGGAAGGAGATGAGAATACAAGTGTGACGCAAAAAGCGAATGCCAAGTCAGCGTGAACAGTACGGGGGTACTGTTCACCTATTTATAGGCACGGGGTACAACCCATACAAAATTACATACATGCCCTTTACATTTGGTGATAATTCCATAGCAATCTATCGAGGTCTAGATGGCCTTTTCATCTTTAAGTCGGTTCCCTTTTCTGCGAACATGCCGAAGCTTTCCTGCTTCACAGCTTCGGCGCTGTGCCAACCTTCGTATCTTTTGAGCTTCTCCCTTTCTGATACGAGTCCGAAGATACCTGTTCACACATTATACTCCAGAAACATTGTTAAATCATGTTTTGAGGACCTTCGGAAGCCGAAGGTCCCCAACATCCGGGCCGTAGGTTTAATCGGACGGTTCGGAAAGCGTTAGGCTTCATAAAATCTAAAACCTAGACTCTTGATCTGACGATGGCGATCGTGTACCGATTCGGTCCTCTCTAGATCTAATCTTGGCACACATCCCAGATCCAACGGCCCATATCGCGCCATACCCCTTCGCTGTGCATGTTTTGCAAAAGACCCCTTATGGTTTTAGAGAATAAAACTAGTCGTCCATAGAAGTGGCGCGCTGAGTCTTAGAGACTTTTGCACCAGACTGCCCTGTGTTCCTGTTTAATTGATGCCCAGTCCAGAGCCCTTTTTAATTGAATAAAGGAATTAGAAATTGGATTTTTAATATGAAAATAAACCCTAGAACTTGTATAAATCATAGAAAATCCATTTTTTAGTCTAAATTACTCCATTCCAGTTTCTAAATTTTTGTAATATTATTCTTTACCACTTAGAGTCTCTGTTTTGGCATGAAAATAGTAAGAATTATGTAACACCCAGGTGTTACTTAGAGTTTTCCACTCAAGGCTACATAGGTAAGCCCATCATCACATGTGACTTAAGTTGGGAAAAGTACACCAAAGTTGGAGCTCAAGATCCTAAGTAAGTGCAACCCATCTTAGAAGTCATACATTGGCTTATCATGCACATATAAGGAGGAGAATTGCCCAATCCCTAATTCAAACCCCTTGGACAAGTGGAGCACTAGTGTAAGTATAATCAAAAGGGTATGAAAACCACTTGTTCATGTCTTGGGCCAATTATAAAAGATGTAGTGCACTTAATACCCTACAAATAATAGTAATAAAGTAACCCCAAAAAGATTTCAGAAAAACCCCAAAAGGTTCACAAAAGGGTTGAGCATAAGAGAAAAATCAGAATTCTTCTAAGTCCAAAACCAACCCTTGGCCAATGATCAAACATGTTCACCCTCATTCAAACTTCAAAACCATTTGACCCAATTGACAAAGTGGCACCAAAATACCTCTAGAACACCCTGGAAAAGTTTGAACCCAACCTTAAGTCATTTGACACGACTTGGCACAAGATTTGACTCGGTATGGACAGCTAGGACAAAGGCAACTACCCACCCCCATATCTCTCTAACTCGACCACATCTTCCCTTGGAACTCACATGAACTAGGTAGCCCTAGTTGCAGGGAAGAGATCTCTCACAGGTCTTAGGGCAAGATTCGCACGTTTTGGCCGCTCAGCAGAGGGTAGAACAAGAACAGAAACAAAGAGCCACGTGTTTGACGCGCTCTGAGCTCGCCAGAGCACGCCCGACGCGCGCCCCCGCGTGCCCCGCGTCGCGCCAAAGCCGAGTCGGTGCCATTGCCCGCGCCCACGCCTATAAAGCCCCAGAGACGTCGACCGTACTCCTCCGCGCGCGCTCGACCTCACCGGAGCACCAGATCACCGGCATTGCCCCGCGCACGGCGTGCCGCGGCCACTCGATCCCCCGCCACCGTAGACCGGCCAGCAGAGCCTCCCCCAGCCGCGTCGGACTCTCGGAGTAGACCGTTAATGCCTCGGTGGAGCTCTCCGAGCAAGGAATCAAACTTTTCCTCGCCGGAGAAGCCAGTCCACGGTCGCCGGACTTCACCCGACCACCGGTGAACGTAGACCGAGCTCCACGATGAGTTGTTCTTCAATTCCTTCCACGAGTCGACTCATCAACACCCCGTGAAGTTTCCCGTGCCCTTGGACTGACCTATGCCGCCATGGTTAGGCCGGAGCACTCGCCGCCGACGAGTTCACCCCCCTGCGCACGTGGACCGGCCGATTCCGGCCACCACCGCCGTCGAGCCGTACCTCGCTGTGACCGCCAGAACCTCCCAGAGCCAACCCCGCCCCTTGCCGGACCTCTCTCGCCGCTGGTAAGCCGCACCGCCCTTTTCCTTTCCGCGGTTACTGTTTACATAAGGGGAGGGACCTCGGGGGAGAAGAAGAAAAGGCTAGGGGGTTTTGTGCGCTGTCAGTGACTCAAGGGAATAGTGGCGCAGGGGTATAACTGAAGGGATTAGTTTAGAAAGAACCCAGGGTCTTCGATGCAAAGTAGTTTTCCAGAAAACCTTTTTAAATATTCTGATTTAAATGCCAACAGAACTTGAAAAATTCATAACTTCAGTTTGGTTCATCCAAATCAAGTCAAACCAATTTTGCCAGATCCTAAATAATATAAACTACTTAGGAAAAATATAAAACCCCTAAGTGTTGCAGAAAACATAAAAGTTATGATTTAATTGATTAACTGGTCAAAAGCTAAAGAAAATGAGGGAAAATAGCTACACTATTAGATTGGGGTTAAGAAAATTGAGAGAAGTACTTAGTCACTTCCTAACCTGTTTAAAAATAATAAACCCCTCTGTACACCAAGTTAAGGTAGAGTTTACCATTTAAGTCATTTTTAGCCTAAAGTTAGAAAAAATATTAAAGGTCGTTTAAACTAAGAACCAGGGAGCACCCACATTTTTGTTGGCTCCCTTATTCAGTATAGTTCACTAGAAAAATTTATTATACCCTTGTTTAGTGCAAAAGAAAGGAGATACCTTTTAATTTAGAAAAACAAAGAAACCTTAGAAAAACCCTAGAAAAATAACCCTGACGAGAAAACACCCCAAACCTTGGTATAACTAATGTTTTGTTGTTGTGAACATATGGAAAATATGAAATCTGTTGTTTGACATTTTTTAAATAACAAGTTAGTTATAAGTACCTTTTTGGCATAAAACTTTAGAAATTCACAACTAAATATCCATTAGGCCTTTTTATGTGATTTTTAACACAGAGGCCTAACATCACCTATGAATCTGGACAAAAATAAAATTTAGTACAGAAATTTCACTTAAATCACAGCTATAGTGTAAAATGCCCTTTTAAAACTTGTTTTTGTTAATTTTGCACAAGTAGTATCTTAATCAGTATCCACCTCAAATTTATAGGGCAGACTGCAGTGACAAATAGTAACCCACTGTAATTTTACAGAATTTTTGGAAAAAGTTAAATCACTGTTTTAGTTCAAACCCACCCTAAAAGCATAAATAGAAAAAGAAAAAGGAAATTAATAGTGGAGACTAATTTTACCCTAACCAAACCAGCAAAACCCCTTGAGTACCCACTAAAACATTTAAGGGGCATTCCAAGTCTCAATCTATTATGCTTAGGCAAGAACCTCAAACCTAAATTGATAAGCCTAAAACCCTAAGAGCCTCTTATAACAAGAAAACGCTAAATGATTAACTAACTTAGTTTTTCTGCACTAAGGCATAATTGCTATTAAATTCTACATATCATAGCATGCATATATCTTATTCATTGCATTCGATAGATTGCAACCTCGCGGATGGAGAGTACATCCTCGTGCTAGAGCAAGGAGTTGCTCATGAGGTAGCCCAGGATCCAGCACCAGAGCCTGCCCCAGAGGATATGCCTGCCCCAGCTTTGGAAGGCAAGCCCAAGTTTTATGCATAACCTATTTATTATGCTATTTTACTACACTTAATGATTGTAGGATTGAATGTGCACTTAAGTGTAGGAGTTGTTTGAAACCCTAGTTGCATGATCTCAGGAATCCTTTTGTGATGGATACTAGTATGCTAGGTCGAGTAGCTGCTTTCTTAATTAGGGATCTCAGTAGAAGTCGAGTGATTTTCTAGTACTCGCGCGAGGTCAGGACTTGGTTGTACCCACTTTCATATCATAATGATGTTGGTCTGTGAACAACAATCCATGGGGATTGGTTGTCTACGAGATGGAAATTGGAATAAAGATTAAGGTGTGGTACCGTGAGTCAAGCGTTTGAACGCACTAAACATATGCCGAGAATTATGGTAAATCGGTAAGCCTAGTACCTGAGTGAACCTGCCCACAGATTGCCCTCCTCACGCGACCTGAGACGTGGTCTCCCATTCTGGTTATGGTGGGTACAAGTGCGGTCACTGCACGACGGCAGTCGGGGTCAGTGAGGAATTGTACGCCAAGGCGGTGAGCCTCTTTCTGTTGCCAGAGAATCGATGGGGACAGTTGATGTGTGTGGGGACGGAGTGCCTCGCCACGTCGTGTGTTTAGGTTTACCTTGCAAGGTTTAAAAACTCAATTCGAATCGTCTGCTTCTCACAGCTAATGAGACTGCTTGATCCATGCTGCTACATTGAGTAACAAGTGGAAATGTGATGACTTGGCAAAAGTTGTTGATTGCTAAATGTTTGATACCATGTATGATTAGATAGGTATACATTTAGTCTTAAGAGAGTCACACTGAAACTTGACAAAGCTAAAACTTGATTTATAAACTCAGCTAGTGCTTTTGGCAACCAAACCCCTCAGCCAAACAGCTGCATGTCTAGAGGTAGAGGAGTAGACTCCTCACACCGGGTAAGTCTAGCTGAGTATTAGTATACTCAGCCTTGCTTGTGGCATAATTTTACAGGTTCTCTGGAAGACATGGTTGCTGGAGTGACTTGGCCGTCCATCTTGCCACTGGGATGGACAGTCGAGTGGGACCCTGCCTCGGCTGAGGAGGAGCATGAGGAGTGATGGGACAGGCTTCCCCATCTCTCTGTTTATTTATCGTTAGTTTTATTCCGCTGCATTCCGAACAATGATGACTACCTTTGCAAAAAAAACTCTGATGATGATGTAATAAGTTTAATACACCTTAATGTATGGTTTATGCTTTATTTTATTTGCTCTGTGCCTCACCATCGAGTGAGTACGTGGTACTTGATCCTGTCAGTGGCCTCGTCGGACTAGATCCGAGGGATTGACGTGTTATTCCCATTTAAGTGTGGTCTAGCCTCTAAGGCGGGACTTAGGCACTTAAGTTGGAATAATTCGGGCAGTTCCGCCATAGCTGGTATCGGAGCTCGTACCACCACAGAGGAATCAATAAACTATAAATACCATCCTTTTCCAAAGTAAAACTTGGTAGAAACAAATGTTGGATAGATCGTAGGACGATCAGGATAGACCTAGGACGTGAAGCCTTAGGATGATATAGGGTAGCTAGGTGGCTGATTAAGTAAGCCCTACAGGCTACTATAAGGGATGGGAGTTCCTTCCTATTCCCTCTAAGATGATGTGAGGTCATTTAGGATGAGCATGCATGCATCCTTAATTAAACTATTTAATAATTGGGTAAGAACTTTAATACACAATGATGACAAATTAAGTACCCCCAGTACCATTGTCGTAGTTATAGAGAAGCTGAGTTGCGATCCCTTTTCATTTTATAATTCTTTTTCTTTTACTTACGCTTAACCGTGCACAAATGACTTCTCACGGATCCTCGGATGAAGGGAATGCACAGTCCCACACTGACGGGCTCGCACGAGAGGGTTTCCCCCGTATCTTGTGGGAGGTCCTTCAGGGAGCTGGTTACACGACGCCTCCCCAGTACGCGGTGCAGCTGATCGAGAAGCACCGAGTGCCCCGTTGTAGGGTGAGGATGACCCTAGAGCCTTATCCCCTGCAGCCAGGCTGGCGTTCGCTGGACTCTGAGTCTTTTGGATACAGGGCTGAGGATACTATGGAGGCAATTGCTCTTCACGGACTGACCACCTTCTGCGGATTCCACCCCTTGGAGCTATCCACTCACCCAATTGGTTTGTTCCCTGTGGAAAATGAGGACGACCCAATGTGGAAGGATCGAGTGGAGCATGCTAAGGATATATGGGCTATCTACCCAGGTCAGACTGCTCACTTGACGGTGCGGTGCATGAATGCCCTGTATCGTCTGCAAGTGATGCGAGGAGAGGCAATGTCTCATCTGATGGCATTGTTGGAGGCTACCAAGATCACCTTGGATAATAGAGAGGAACTTGTGGTAGACTTGTCCACTGAGATGGTGGAAAAAGACTTACAAGTGGAGCAACTGTCAAATGAGATCCAAGAGCTTGAGGAGTTAGTGGGAACCAAGGAGAACACCATCGAGGTTCTCGAGGATCAGCTGATCAACACCCAGCAGCAGCTTGCAGAGGCTAACCAGCACCTAGATATGCACCACCAGGAGATCCAGGACATGGAGGCCAACGAGGATGTTGACATCGAGTGAGGAGAGGAGCCTGCCTCCAGCTTGGACACTGCTGGCTCAGGGAGACCACCTTCCCCCGAGTCGAGCGTTGCCTCGTTTGCTCACTAGGTCGCAGAGATAGAGTTAGAAGTTTGTGACGGTAGAACTCCTCGAAGCTAGCTTAGCTTTTGCACCCTTGGGGTACTAGGCTAGATAGAGTTGAGTCTTTTGAGTTACTGATGTAATCATGACAAACTCTTTTGGAAGTATGGATGATGAATGATGCCAGTTTTAATTTAAGAAGAAAAGTTTATGCCATGTGGAATCTTTTATAATTATGCAAGAATATATTGGTTTTACCCTTTTGACTCATTCACCACGATTGAACCTTGAATCTCAGAAATGTGATGTTGAGAATATACATGATTTTTCAGATGGCAGGAAGAGCGCGTCGTGTCAGAATGGGCGTGTTCCTCCACCACCGCCACCACCTCCTACTCTGCAAGAGTTGATGGCTCAGCAGAACGAGATTCTGCGACAGTTGGCGCAGCGTCAGCCGCCACCTTAGCATTATGGTGTTGGTGATCATCAGCGTCACCCTGCAGCAGCCACTTATCAGGAGTTCCTCAGTACCCAGCCACCGTTGTTCACCAGGGCAGAGGACCCACTTGATGCTGATGTATGGCTGAGAGTAGTGGAATCCAAATTCCCGCTACTCCATGGAGTTTGTTCAGAGGTAACTAAGGTCAGGTTCGCCACCCAGCAGCTTCGCGGACCCACGCGGACATGGTGGGACCACTATCTTGCTATGCAGCCAGCTGACCATGAGGTGGAATGGAGAGAGTTTAAGGCAGCTTTCAGGGGGCACCATATACCAGTAGGCATTATGGACCGCAAGCTCAATGAGTTTCTGGCACTCACTCAAGGGAACCGGACAGTGTTATAGTATGCTCAGGCCTTGAATGACCTGTGCTAGTATGCCGGATATCATGCAGACACCGACGAGAAGAAGAGGGACAGGTTCAGGAGGGAGCTCAGCACTAAGCTCCGTGACCGTCTCAACACAGTCAGGGCCAACAACTATAATGAGTTAGTCAACATGGCCATTTCTCAGGAGGATTGTATCACAGCTCGTCAGGAAGAGAAGAAGAGGAAGACCCCCTGTGGCAGGACCCTCAGCTCAGCCACAGCGCTTCCGGATCGTATCTGACACTTAGAACAGGGGACCCCAGTAGCAGCAAGGACGTTGGGTGATCCGACCACAGCAGCAACAGCAGGCACCCAGCCGCACCCAGTTTCCAGTTCAGAGGAACAATCAGCCACAGCAGCAGCAGTACCGTCAGGCCAATGACAACAAGTGTTTCACTTGTGGTAACACCGGACATTATGCCAAGAATTGCCCCAGAAACCAGCAGAGGCAGGGACAGAATGTCAACCAGAACCAAGGCAAGAGGCAGAAGGTGCAAGTGAGACAAGGCAGACTGAACTTCACCACCATGGCTGACATTCCAGAGGGAGCACCCATCATGACTGGTATCTTTTCAGTTTTGAATTATCCTGCTATTATTCTTTTTTATTCTGGTGCATCACATAGTTTTATCAGTGCCAAATTTAGTGCCAAGTGCCAATTACCTTTTCACCGCACCAATGGGGGTATTACGATTTCAACACCAGGAGGCAGGGTTGCCACCTACCAAATCAACAGGCAAGTGCCTATAAAATTTGGTAGTCTTGTGATTAGAACCACCCTTCTCATCTTAGGATTGGATAGCGTGGACATTATATTGGGAACTGATTGGTTATCCAGGCATCAGGCAGTATTGGATATTGCACCAAGGGCCATTGAGATTCACTCCCCTGCTTATGGCGAGACTATTTTATACTTGCCTGATCAGGGTTGTACCCGTTCTTGTGCATTCACTATGATAGAGTCACCGGTTGAAAGAATCCCTGTGGTCTGTGACTACCCAGATGTCTTTCCTAACGAATTGTCAAGAATGCCACCCGACAGAGACATCGAGTTCGCGATTGAATTGCAACCCGGGACTGCTCCTATATCCAAGAGACCCTATAGGATGCCTCCCGCGGAATTAGCGGAGTTGAAAAAGCAGCTACAAGAGTTGTTGGACAAGGGGTTTATTCGACCAAGTACTTCACCTTGGGGATGCCCAGCCTTGTTTGTAAAAAAGAAGGATGAAAGTCTGAGAATGTGTGTTGATTACCGCCCTCTCAATGAGGTGACCATCAAGAACAAATACCCACTGCCCTGCATTGATGTTTTGTTTGATCAGTTGGTGGGAGCCAAAGTGTTCTCCTAGATAGACCTTCGCTCGGGCTACCATCAGATCAAGATCCGTGCCAGCGATATTCCCAAGACGGCTTTCTCCACCAGATATGGGCTCTATGAGTTTTTGGTGATGTCTTTTGGGCTGACCAATGCCTCGGCTTATTTCATGTACCTAATGAACTCAGTATTCATGCCAGAGCTGGACAAATTTGTGGTGGTTTTCATTAATGATATTCTGGTCTATTCCAAGAATGAAGCTGAGCACACTAAACATTTGCATACCGTACTTCAGAGACTACGTGACCATCAGTTGTATGCTAAGTTGTCTAAATGTGATTTCTAGCTGAGGGAAATTAAATTTTTGGGTCACACAATTTCTCAGGACGGGATATCAGTTGATCCTGAGAAGGTATAAGAAGTAATGGATTGGAAACCTCCTACCACAGTATGGCAGATCCGTAGTTTTCTGGGATTGGCAGGGTATTATCGACGATTCATTCCGGATTTCTCCCGGATTGCCAAGCCAATGACTGAATTGTTGAAGAAAGGAGTCAAGTATGAATGGAGCCAGAAGTGTGAGGATGCCTTTCATACACTGAGGCAGCATTTGACCACAGCACCAGTGCTAGCTCAACCTAACAACACCAAGCCCTTTGAAGTTTATTGTGATGCTTCCGGAACGGATTGGGATGTGTCTTAATGCAGGACAACAGAGTCATTGCTTATGCCTCCCGGGCACTCAGACCCCATGAGCAGAACTACCCCACACATGATCCGAGTTAGCAGTAGTGGTTCATGCTCTCAAGATATGGAGACATTACTTGATGGGAGCTCACTGTAACATTTACACTGATCATAAGAGTCTCAAATATATCTTCACCCAGGCTGATCTTAATATGAGGCAGAGAAGATGGTTAGAGTTGATCAAGGACTACGATTTGGAGGTGCATTACCATCCTGGCAAGGCCAATGTTGTGGCAGATGCCTTAAGTAGGAAAGCCTAGTGCAATTGTATGAACATGGATGCAAGAGTCACCACCCTATGTGATGAGTTGTGCAAACTAAACCTAGAAGTTGTTTCCTGCGGTGCTTTAAATTATATTTCAGTGGAGCCCACATTACAAGAGCAAATAGTCAGGGCACAAATTGGATACAAGGGTGTTCATGTTATTAAGGAAATGGTCGAACAAAAGGTGGATAAATACAAATGTTTTCGTCAGGACAGCAAAGGAATCCTATGGTTTGGAGACCGATTGGTTGTTCCCAAGAACCCTGAGCTCAGAAAGAAGATATTGGATGAAACTCACCTTTCAAAACTCTCCATGCACCCCGGCAGTAACAAGATGTATCATGATCTCAGATCTTTATACTGGTGGACCAGAATGAAGAGGGAAATTGTGAAGTATATATCGGAATGTGACACCTGCCAGAGAATCAAGGCCAGTCATTTGAAGGTAGCATGCCCTTTGCAACCCCTCCCCATACCATCTTGAAAATGGGAGGATATTTGCATGGATTTTATCGTGGGATTGGCCAATACCTCCCGGCACCATGATTCCATTTGGGTCATTGTGAACAGATTGACCAAGACAGCTCATTTCTTGATGGTACACACCACCCACAGGACGGAGACGTATGCAGAAATCTACATTGACCAGGTAGTTCGCTTGCATGGAATACCAGGGACTATAGTATCTGACAGAGGAGCACCATTCGTGGCATAATTTTGGGAGCAATTACAGGAATCACTTGGGACCCATGTAATAAGAAGCTCAGCATACCATCCTCAAACATATGGCCAGACAGAAAGGGTAAATCAGATTCTGGAAGACATGTTGAGGGCATGTGTGCTACACTATGGGAAGGATTGGGACAAGTGCCTTTCCTTGGTAGAATTTTCTTATAATAACAGGTACCAGTCCAGTTTGAAGATGGCACCTTTTGAGGCCTTGTATGGGAAAAGGTGTAGGACACCACTAAATTGGTCACAAGCTGGGGAGAGAGAAATATTTGGACCAGCCTTGGTACTTGAAGCAGAGGAAAAGGTCAAAGTTGTTAAGAAGAACTTAGAAGCTGCTCAGGCCAGGCAAAAGAGCTATCATGACAAAAGAAGGAAGCCTCTACAGTTTGGAGTGGGAGATCATGTTTATCTTAAGGTGTCACCCACCAAAGGTGTCCAGAGATTTGGAATCAAGGGCAAGTTAGCTCCTCGCTACATTGGACCCTATGAGATCAAGGAAACTTGTGGACCTGTAGCATATCAATTGAAGTTGCCACCCCACCTATCAGCAGTTCATGATGTGTTCCATGTATCCTAGCTACGGAAATGTGTCCGCTTACCCACTGAAGTACTACCTGAACCAGAAATTGAGATAGAACCAGACTTGTCTTATCAATAGCACCCCGTCAAGGTATTGGATCAAAAAGAGAGATCAACGCGGGCAAGGTCGATCAGAATGTATAAGGTTCAGTGGAGTCTCCATTCAGTAGAAGAAGCTACGTGGGAGACTGAGGATTTTCTATGTTCTCACTTCCCCAACTTTTTGCCCAAAGGAGTCGGTACGTAATCCAAAACCCCACCCCCACCTGCCCTTTGAATCTAAATATAAGAAAAACTTAGATGTTAAAAGTAGTGTAAGCTTTGAAATGACTCAAAAAGGACTTCCTTCTGAAGTCGCAAAGAGAATGACATTCAAAGAGCAGTTAACTAGAGAAACTTGGATGAAGGAAGGAACAACACACCAGCACGCCTTCTTGGCACCCCTACAAAGGACTCTACCTAAAAATCTCGGGACGAGATTCCTTTAAGTGGGGAGGGCTGTAACACCCTAGGTGTTACTTAGAGTTTTCCACTCAAGGCTACACAGGTAAGCCCATCATCACATGTGACTTAAGTTGGGAAAAGTACACCAAAGTTGGAGCTCAAGATCCTAAGTAAGTGCAACCCATCTTAGAAGTCATACCTTGGCTTATCATGCACATATAAGGGGGAGAATTGCCCAAACCCTAATTCAAACCCCTTGGACAAGTGGAGCACTAGAGGTAAGTATGATCAAAAGGCTATGAAAACCACTTGATCATGTCTTGGGCCAATTATAAAAGATGTAGTGTGCTTAATACCCTACAAATAATAGTAAGAAAGTAACCCCAAAAAGATTTCAGAAAAACCCCAAAAGGTTCACAAAAGGGTTGAGCATAAGAGAAAAATCAGAATTCTTCTAAGTCCAAAACCAACCCTTGGCCAATGATCAAACATGTTCACCCTTATTCAAACTTCAAAACCATTTGACCCAATTGACAAAGTGGCGCCAAAATACCTCTAGAACACCCTGGAAAAGTTTGAACCCAACCCTAATTCGTTTGACACGACTTGGCATAAGATTTGTCTCGGTTTGGATAGCTAGGACAAAGACAACTTCCCACCCCCATATCTCTCTAACCCGACCACATCTCCCCTTGGAACTCACATGAACTAGGTAGCCCTAGGTGCAGGGAAGAGATCTCTCACAGGTCTTAGGGCAAGATTCGCACGTTTTGGCCGCTCAGCAGAGGGTAGAACAAGAACAGAAACAAAGAGCCACGTGTTCGACGCGCTCTGAGCTCGCCAGAGCACGCCCGACGCGCGCCCCCGCGTGCCCCGCGTCGCGCCAAAGCCGAGCCGGCGCCGTTGCTCACACCCGCGCATATAAAGCCCCCAGAGACGTCGACTGTACTCCTCCGCGCGCGCTCGACCTCACCGGAGCACCAGATCACCGACATTGCCCCGCGCACGGCGTGCCCGCGGCCACCCGATCCCCCACCACCGTAGACTGGCCAGCAGAGCCTCCCCCAGCCGCGTCCGACCCTTGGAGTAGACCGTGCATGCCTCGGTGAAGCTCCCCGAGCAAGGAATCGGACTTTGCCTCGCCGGAGAAGCCAGTCCACGGTCGTCGGACTTCACCCGACCGCCGGTGAACGTAGACCGAGCTCCACGGTGAGTTGTTCTTCAATTCCTTGCACGAGTCGACTTGTCAACACCCCGTGAAGCTTCCGTGCCCTTGGACTGACCTATGCCGCCGTGGTTAGGCCGGAGCACTCGCCGCCGACGAGTTCACCCGCCTGCGCACGTGGACCGGCCGATTCCGGCCACCACCGCCATCGAGCCGTACCTCGCTGTGACCGCCAGAACCTCCCAGAGACAACCCCGCCCCTCGCCGGACCTCTCTTGCCGCCGGTAAGCCGTGCCGCCCTTTTCCTTTCCTCATTTACTGTTTACATAAGGGGAGGGACCTCGGGGGAGAAGAAGAAAAGGCCAGGGGGTTTTGTGCGTTGTCAGTGACTCAAGGGAATAGTGGCGCAGGGGTATAACTGAAGGGATTAGTTTAGAAAGAACCCAGGGTCTTCGATACAAAGTAGTTTTCCAGAAAACCTTTTTAAATATTCTGATTTAAATGCCAACAAAACTTGAAAAATTCATAACTTCAGTTTGGTTCATCCAAATCAAGCCAAATCAATTTTGCCAGATCCTAAATAATATAAACTACTTAGGAAAAATATAAAACCCCTAAGTGTTGCAGAAAACTTAAAAGTTATGATTTAATTGATTAACTGGTCAAAAGCTAAAGAAAATGAGAGAAAATAGCTACACTATTAGACTGGGGTTAAGAAAATTTAGAGAAGTACTTAGTCACTTACTAACCTGTTTAAAAATAATAAACCCTCTGTACACAAAGTTAAGGTAGAGTTTACCATTTAAGTCATTTTTAGCCTAAAGTTAGAAAAAAATATTAAAGGTAGTTTAAAATAAGAACCAGGGAGCACCCACATTTTTGTTGGCTCCCTTATTCAGTATATTTCACTAGAAAAATTTATAATACCCTTGTTTAGTGCAAAAGAATGGAGATACCTTTTAATTTAGAAATACAAGGAAACATTAGAAAAACCCTAGAAAAATAACCCTGAGGAGAAAACACCCCAAACCTTGGGATAACTAATGTTTTGTTGTTATGAACATAGGAAAAATATGAAATCTGTTGTTTGACATTTTTCAAATAACAAGTTAGTTATAAGTACCTTTTTGGCATAAAACTTTAGAAATTCACAACTAAATATCCAGTAGGCCTTTTTATGTGATTTTTAACACAGAGGCCTAACATCACCTATGAACCTGGAAAAAAATAAAATTTAGTACAGAAATCTCACTTAAATTGCACAAGTAGTATCTTAATCAGTATCCACCTCAAATTTATAGGGCAGACTGCAGTGACAAATAGTAACCCACTGTAATTTTTACAGTATTTTTGGAAAAAGTTAAATTACTGTTGTAGTTCAAACCCACCCTAAAAGCATAAATAGAAAAAGAAAAAGGAAATTAATAGTGGAGACTAATTTTACCCTAACCAAACCAGCAAAACCCCTTGAGTACCCTCTAAAACATTTAAGGGGCATTCCAAGTCTCAATCCATTATGCTTAGGCAAGAACCTCAAACCTAAATTGATAAGCCTAAAACCCTAAGAGCCTCTTATAACAAGAAAACCCTAAATGATTAACTAACTTAGTTTTTCTGCACTAAGGCATAATTGCTATTAAATTCTACATATCATAGCATGCATATATCTTATTCATTGCATTCGATAGATTGCAACCTCGCGGACGGAGAGTACATCCTCTTGCCAGAGCAAGGAGTTGCTCAGGAGGTAGCCCCGGATCCAGCACCAGAGCCTGCCCCAGAGGATCTGCCTGCCCCAGGGGACTTGTTCTCAAGTGCTATGAGTTAAGAACAAGGCAACATAGAAAAAATGTTAATCGTTAAGGTCCTTCGTCCTCCGAAGCATTATTTCCCTTAGGATATAATGGTTTACGGACGAAGGTTATGAATGACGTACCTTCATAAATTCATTAAACAATGACGAAGGATAGAATTCAAGGGATATAAAAGACAACATGAACAATTATATATTATTATTAGATATAAACAGAAATACCGCTGAGTTACAAGTGTACCTTCAATCGGAATAAGATGACAATACAAGCGTGACGCAAAAAGCGAATGCCAAGTCCGCGTGAACAGTACGAGAGTACTGTTCACCTATTTATAGGCGCGGGACACAACCCATACAAAATTACATTCATGCCCTTTACATTTGATAATAATTCTATAGTAATCTGTTGAGGTCTAAATAGCCTTTTCATCTTTAAGTCGGTTCCGCTTTCTGCTGTCACGCCGAAGCTTTCCTGCTTACACCTTCGGCGCTGTACCGACCTTCGTATTATTCTGGTCTGTTGTGATGCCGACCTGAGTCCGAAGATACCTTTTCACACATTATACTCCAGAAATACTGTTAAATCCTGTTTTTGAGGACCTTCGGATGCCGAAGGTCCCCAACAGTAGCCCCTCGCAATATTAATTTGTTTGAAATAAAAAATTTAGATTGCGACGTGGACGAAGGCTTTACGCCGAAGGTCCGAAAAAACACCTTCCCTTTGCTAGAATAGCAACATTCACTGACAAGCGGGGTCTTTCAATTTTCAACACTCTTGGCGTATAAATACAGTCATACCGCAAACTCATTTGACACGCTCTCTGGCCAATTGCTCCTGCTCACTCAATTTTTAGCTCTTATGCCCTAAGATTTGTTAAGCCCTTAGTTTTGAAGCTTCGGCTTTGAAAATAGTTTTTAGTGTCTCCGAAGATGTCTGAGGATAAGAAGACTGCTGCTGAGATGAAGCTGAGCCTGGACGAAGAGAAAAACTTGGGATTTCTTATAGCGATGTCAAAGACCAATACAGAAAAAATCACCAAGGAGATTCTGGAAGGTTTGTCTGAAGATACTGGTGATAGTGACAGCTATGATGTGGACAGTGGTGGTGAGGACTCCGAAGATCGTCCCTGGCGACCAAGCCATTCAGTTTATGGTAAATCAACTATCAAAGAGAATCATCTTGCCAACATGAAAGGAAGGTATTTCCGGGATTTATCCATTGTGAGGGCCGACGAAGGGGAAAAAACGTGCCCACACCCTGAAGAAAATGAAGTCGTAGTGTACCGAAGCTTTTTGAAAGCTGGACTGCGATTTCCTTTGAGCAGCTTCGTCGTGGAGGTGCTGAAAATCTTCGAAGTCTATCTTCACCAACTTACCCCCGAAGCAATCATAAAGCTGAATATCTTTGTGTGGGCCGTGAGAAGCCAAGGCTTGCAGCCTGATGCAAAAAGCTTCTGCAATATACACGAATTATCATACGAAACAAAACCTTGGGGTAAGGAACAGTATCACAATAATTTTGGCTGCTACAGCTTCGTTTCCCGGTCCGGGTCAAGCTGTCCAGTGCCAACCTTTCGGAAGAGATGGCCCGGAGATTGGATGACAGAATGGTTTTATGTGAAAAATGATCTGACAGTACGAGAAGATATCAAAGGTATAATCATGCGCCCTATTTGGCAAAGCTTCGGCCTTCGGAGGCCGAAGGTTGAAATGAATGAAGCTGCCGAAGAATGCCAGAGGGCCTTCGGCGCAGTCTGCTCTTTCATTGGAACGAGAGACTTAGTACAAGAGCATATTGCCTTCAGGGTATGGCCGCTCGCGGAGAAATGGGAAATGCCACAAGAAACCGTAAAAGAGGCCAACGAAGGTGGGCTTATCAGGTTAAAGTATACTTTTAAATTTGGAGATAAGTTTGTTGAGCCAGATGACGACTGGTTAAAAAGTATTGAAAATTTAAGTGATGAACTGCTTGGGGCTTATTCGAAGGCCGAAGACACTGCAATGTCAGCAGCCTTCGGAGGCCGAAAAAAGAAGAGGCTGAATTGGGTATTTGATGCAATCGGGTTTGTCTACCCTGACTATTGCTATCCCATTCGAAGGCAGAAGAGGAAAACACAACCTCTGCAAAAGAAGAAGCTGCGACTGCTCCTAGCGAGCCAGAACCGAAAAGAAAGAAGTTAAAGGTCCTTACACATCGGCCGCGGTATATTGAACCAGCTTCGGTGCCTGAGTTTACCGGAGAAACCTCTTCGGCCACCGAAGCTGAAAAACCAATCGAGCCAACCTTGCTGCCAGAAGTCGCAGAAACGGCCGAAGTGCCAACAAAGATAGAATTAGAGCAATCAAAAATTTTGTTATCAGAAACGAAGGAGAAGGCCGAAGCGCCGTTCTCAGAAAAAATGGAAGAGGTAAAAGTAGCAACTGAGGGATCCAAAACATTAGAAGTTTTGAGTCCTGCGGCAAATATTGAGACAGCAAAAAATCCAAAAGTGCCAACAGTGACTCCAAAAAGAAAGAGAATGGCTAATGTGCTAGATGTACTGGAAACGATCAAATCTTCAAGCACACCTCCGCAAAGGGCTGCTGTCAATCCTGAAACAACTGAAATTTCTGGTTCTAAAGTTCCAGGGCAAGAGACTGAAGCCGAAGCTGGGCCCCCAGAGCCTGTAAAGATAAAATCCTTGGAAAGTGAGGCAGACAAAATAACAAAGCCAACTTTAGTTGAAGAAACCAGTGTCATTGCCCCCGAAGCATCCCCCAAAGTTCGTGATTATATTGTTCGTCATGCTTCGGGGAAAAAACTATCAGAAAAAGAAGAGCAAGAGGCCCAGCACTACGCCCAAAAACTGAAATATCCAAAAGGGGCGTTAATATTCAATGGCAGTGGAGAAGAAGACTTCTTGTATTGTCTCCCCGACAGCAAGGAAATTTCTGTCTGCCGGGAGATGAGCAGGAGCTTCGGATTCCCAACTTTAGAAGACGGGCTCTCGGTGCTGTCGAAGAACGATCTGGCCGACAGCCTAGCTTACAATAGCTTAAAGGTGCGACAAATGAAATCCTTGTATCTTTTGTTGAGTCCAAAATTTTTCGTTTGTTTAAACCTATTGACGCACACATATTTCTCTTTGCAGGGCTTGATACTTAGCAATGCCCTTAGGGCACAGAAGGATGTTGAAGACGAAGGGTGTTCTATAGCCCTGAGCAACCTTCGTTCCGAAGTTATTGAACTGAGGAACGAAGGTCTTGAAAAAGATAAAATATTACACTCATTGATAAATAAAATAAAAGAAGACGAAGCTGCTTTTAAAGGTCAAGCTGAAGCTCAGAAGCGGGAAATTGAAGATCTTCGGAAACAACTGGCCAGAGCCAAGGAAGAACGCGTACTTGAAGAAACAAAACGAGAACTCAGCGACCAATGGGCCGATCACCTAGAAATAACTGTTGAAGAGCTTCGTTCGTCCAAAAAGCGATGTTATAACAAATCTATAGAATGTGTTAAAAAGCTGAAGGATAGCTTCGCCAAGGTCGGCGCATTTTCAAGTGAGGAAAACTTTACGAGAGGCAATCCCGAAGGTCCCATCGAGTGGATCGACCACGAAGCTGAAGCCTTCGAAGAGATTTTAAATAGCCGTGGAGATATATGTGCCTTCTCTGGCGCCAGAGGACTTGCCACCATCTTAGAGAAGAAAGGCTGCGAACATGTAAAAATTTTAGCTCAATCCGAAGGTGCTTTGTCTTTTGAAGATGCAAGAGATCCTTCGGCCGAAGCTAGTATAATTGGTGGAAAATTTTTTACCGATATTTGGGATAATGGTGGCCGGGAAATGGCCGGGGAAATTATTAGAAGAAGTGAAAAGGGAATTCATGATGCTAGAGAAGTAGCTGAGGCTGCTGAAAGGAGCGCAGAGGCCGAAGGTCAATTAGGTATTTAACTGATAGTTTTATTGTGTTGTACTCTTAGGCTTTAAGATTTGTTTGCGATTTGTAATAGCACTGTATCCGTATCCTCTGTTACTTCAGATCCTGCTAAAGCGTCTTCGGGCCCTCAGCCGAAAGGAGACGACGAAATTAAAAAGATGGCTGAAGATATTATGGACGAAGTCGTCAATCGGCTCCTGAACGAGGCTGCCGAAGTCGTTTTGAGAGAAGATTAAGTATTTTTGTAAAACAAAAACTTCGGAAATGTAATATACTGTAACATTTGGTAACCACAAATGTAATATACCTATTTTTGTTAGTCAATTCTTTACGATGCATGAAACTTTACACGTACCGCTTTTGAGTCTTTGACGAAAAAACACCTTCCCTTCTTTTCATGCTTCGTGAAGAAGAATTTTTCATTGTCACAACAATATCCAATGTTCTGATGAATAATATCCAGGCTTCGTAAAAATATTTTCCGAAGCTACCCTTCCGAAGATCAATGATGTATCTTTTTTTTTTCAAAACGTTCTTCCGTAGATTGATAATGTGTCCACCTCTTGTGCCATGTGCAAAATGATGTATGATGCTTATGCTATGCGAAATGATGCGATGATGTTATGTTATGTGAGATGATGTTTACTCCGAAGATATATACGCATCCCTGCAATAAAACACAATCTTTTATAAGCCTCCCTTAGGAGCTTCTTCGCCTTTTACTTCAGCGGAATCAGCGTTTATTTTTCGCTGTAAGCCTCCCTTAGGAGCTTCTTCGCCTTTTACTTTCAGCGGTATTCGCGTTGACTTTTCGCGCTTCGCCTTTTACTTAGGCGGTATCAGCGTTGACTTTTCGCTGTATGCTCTGCATTCCCTTTGGAACGACTTTGGAGCAGAAAACTTACACTGCGCTCCCTTTGGAACGACTTTTTGTGACTTTGGTAAACTTACTCTGCGTTCCTTAGAACGACTTTTTGTTGCTTCGAAGAATTTTCGATAGTACGAAGGTCGTCTTTGTCATCACGTCTTTGAATTTTAATCAATATATGCCTGTGAAGAAAGTATATTTTCCTTGTAGGAATCAACGAAACTAATTACATGAAACCTAAACAATGTCCTTTATTACAGAAAATAAAACTGAATGAAAAAGATTGCTATTAAGGTAGGATATTCGTCAATAGATGTGCTTTGACTCTGGCACAGTGCTATTGACTGTACGAGCTTCGGACTGCTCTCTGAAGTCCCTCTGGTGTGGAGCATATTGGCTCCCTTCTGGCTGCTGGCCTTGTTGCAACGGAGGTGGAGGCGGAGGCTGTTGCCAGGAAGCTTGAGGCTGACTTGCCGAAGCGACAGAAACTGCAGGATGATTGCCCACATATTCTGGGATGTAGGGTGAATGATACGAAGCTGTATGCATGACCTGCTTCGGCTGAGCTTGTTGCGCTGCTGCTTCAGCTATTTCCTTTTGCTTCTGAATAGTAACATGGCACATCCTGGTAGTATGGCCTTTGTTCTCACCGCAGAATAAGCAAAAGATTCTTCTTGGTTGATCGCCAAATCTTCCTCCAAAGCCCCTGGCGCCTCTGCCTCTTGGAGCTGGTGGTCGGAAGGAGCTTTGCTGTTGCCCCGAAGCCTGTGAGGAACATTGTGGCCTTTGCTGTTGGCTTCCTCTGTCATCATTTTGTGTAGAGTTATGAATTGACCTGACGTGTCTCGGGTAGAACCTCCCTCTGAAGCCCCTGGTCATTTCAGAAAACCTGAAAGCCTCCTCCCTTCTTTGGCGAAAATCATTATCGGCCCGAATGTACTCATCCATCTTCTGGAGCAGCTTCTCCAAAGTTTGAGGAGGCTTCCGAGCGAAGTACTGAGCTGACGGTCCTGGCCGAAGCCCCTTGATCATGGCCTCAATGACAATTTCATTGGGCACCGTTGGTGCCTGTGCCCTCAAACGCAAGAACCTTCGGACATATGCCTGAAGGTATTCTTCGTGATCTTGGGTGCACTGGAACAGAGCCTGAGCAGTGACCGGCTTCGTTTGAAATCCTTGGAAGCTAGTTAACAACAAGTCCTTCAGCTTCTGCCATGAAGTGATCGTTCCTGGTCGAAGGGAGGAATACCAGGTTTGAGCCACACTCCTGACAGCCATAACGAAAGATTTGGCCATGACCGAAGCATTGCCACCATACGAAGATACTGTTGCTTCGTAGCTCATCAAAAACTACTTCGGGTCTGAGTGACCATCGAATATAGGAAGCTGGGGCGGCTTGTAAGACGGAGGCCACGGTGTAGCCTGCAGCTCAGCGGACAGAGGAGAAGCGTCATCAAAAACAAAATTCCCGTGATGGAAATTGTCATACCAGTCATCTTCGTTAGGGAAACCCTCCTGATGAAGATCTTGATGTTGAGGCCTTCGGTGCTGCTCATCCTGGACAAGATGACGAACTTCTTCAGAGGCTTCGTCTATCTGCCTCTGCAGTTCAGCTAGCCTGGCCATCTTTTCCTTCTTCCTCTGTACTTGTTGATGAAGCATCTCCATATCTCTGATTTCTTGATCTATCTCGTCCTCTGGTGGTGTTGGACTGACAGCCTTCCTTTTCTGGCTTCGGGCCTCCCGCAAGGAGACTATCTCCTGATTGTGGTCCAGAGGTTGCAGAGCTGCAGCCCCAGTCGCTGAAGCCTTCTTCGGCGCCATAACGAAGGTTTATGATCGCCGAAGGTGTTCAAAAAACTCAGAGTGGAAGTGAGTTCACCGGAGGTGGGCGCCAATGTTGGGGACTTGTTCTCAAGTGCTATGAGTTAAGAACAAGGCAACATAGAAAAAATGTTAATCGTTAAGGTCCTTCGTCCTCCGAAGCATTATTTCCCTTAGGATATAATGGTTTACGGACGAAGGTTATGAATGACGTACCTTCATAAATTCATTAAACAATGACGAAGGATAGAATTCAAGGGATATAAAAGACAACATGAACAATTATATATTATTATTAGATATAAACAGAAATACCGCTGAGTTACAAGTGTACCTTCAATCGGAATAAGATGACAATACAAGCGTGACGCAAAAAGCGAATGCCAAGTCCGCGTGAACAGTACGAGAGTATTGTTCACCTATTTATAGGCGCGGGACACAACCCATACAAAATTACATTCATGCCCTTTACATTTGATAATAATTCTATAGTAATCTGTTGAGGTCTAAATAGCCTTTTCATCTTTAAGTCGGTTCCGCTTTCTGCTGTCACGCCGAAGCTTTCCTGCTTACACCTTCGGCGCTGTACCGACCTTCGTATTATTCTGGTCTACTGTGATGCCGACCTGAGTCCGAAGATACCTGTTCACACATTATACTCCAGAAATACTGTTAAATCTTGTTTTTGAGGACCTTCGGATGCCGAAGGTCCCCAACACCCAGCTTTGGAAGGCAAGCCCCGGTTTTATGCATAACCTATTTATTATGCTATTTTACTACAGTTAATGATTGTAGGATTGAATGTGCACTTAAGTGTAGGAGTTGTTTGAAACCCTAGTTGCTTGATCTCAGAAATCCTTTTGTGATGGATACTAGTATGCTAGGTCGAGTAGCTGCTTTCTTAATTCAAGATCTTGGTAGAAGTCGAGTGATTTTCTAGCACTCGCGCGAGGTCAAGACTTGGTTGTACCCACTTTCATATCATAATGATGTTGGTCTGTGGACAACAATCCATGGGGATTGGTTGTCTACGAGATGGAAATTGGAATAAGGATTAAGGTGTGGTACCGTGAGTCAAGCGTTTGAACGTACTAAACATATGCCGAGAAATATGGTAAATCGGTAAGACTAGTACCTGAGTGAACCTGCCCGTAGATTGCCCTCCTCACGCGACCTGTGACGTGGTCTCCCATTCCGGTTATGGTGGGTACAAGTGCGGTCACTGCACGACGGTAGTCGGGGTCAGTGAGGCATTGTACGCCAAGGCGGTGAGCCCCTTTCTGTTGCCAGGGAATCGATGGGGACAGTTGATGTGTGTGAGGACGGAGTGCCTCGCCACGTCGTGTGTTTAGGTTTACCTTGCAAGGTTTAAAAACTCGATTCGAATCGTCTTCTTCTCGTAGCTAATGAGACTGCTTGATCCATGCTGCTACATTGAGTAACAAGTGGAAATGTGATGACTTGGCAAAAGTTGTTGATTGCTAAATGTTTGATACCATGTATGATTAGATAGGTATACATTTAGTCTTAAGAGAGCCACACTAAAACTTGACAAAGCTAAAACTTGATTTATAAACTCAGCTAGTGATTTTGGCAACCAAACCCCTCAGCCAAACAGCTGCATGTCTAGAGGTAGAGGAGTAGACTCCTCACACCGGGTAAGTCTAGCTGAGTATTAGTATACTCAACCTTGCTTGTGGCATAATTTTACAGGTTCTCTGGAAGACATGGTTGCTGGAGTGACTTGGCCATCCATCTTGCCACCGGGGTGGACAGTCGAGTGGGACCCTGCCTCGGCTGAGGAGGAGCATGAGAAGTGATGGGACAGGCTTCCCCATCTCTCTGTTTATTTATCGTTAGTTTTATTCCGCTGCATTCCGAACAATGATGACTACTTTTGCAAAAAAAACTCCGATGATGATGTAATAAGTTTAATACTCCTTAATGTATGGTTTATGCTTTATTGTATTTGCTCTGTGCCTCACCATCGAGTGAGTACGTGGTACTTGATCCTGTCAGTGGCCTTGTCGGACTAGATCCGAGGGATTGACGTGTTATTCCCATTTAAGTGTGGTCTAGCCTCTAAGGCGGGACTTAGGCACTTAAGTTGGAATAATTTGGGCAGTTCCACCACAAATTATTTCTCACTTAATCCTATTTTAAGCATAATAACTTTGGAAATTCATATCTCAAAAGCCATAACTCCAAAATTAATGATTCCTATTCCTAGGTTCTTATTTTAATATGTAGATTTTTATCATATACTTAATTTACATGTTTGGTGTGATGTTAATTTTTGCTATACTATGTATGTATTGTGTTGATGCGAGTAGACGAGCAAGCCACTGTGGATCCTGAGGTTCAGCAGGTAGAAGTTGCTGAGCAGGAGCTCATTGAAGGCAAGTTGTGCCCTTGATCCACTTTTGTTACCCAATAATATTCTTTATTATCATTATTCAATGCATAGGTTTAATTTTGATGGGACCCAATAGGTCACCCTAGTTTGTTTATCCATTTTTCCTTGTTTACCCTGATATCATATGGGTAGTATGCTATTGCTTTACATGGTTTTTGGTTAATATTTCATTATATCCATGTTCCAGTTATTTTGTTATTCTATTTATGTTCATGTCAAGATCATTAATGTTAATTGGAACATGGAGCTTAACTTGAGAAACACCTGCCACCACAAGGGTTTAATGGGACGCCCTTGGCCAACTAACTAGGAAAGCTAGTGGAAGACTATCTTACCTGAAAGGGGCAAGGGCAGTAGGGGATTGCATGCAAGGAGATTCTCGGGTTGATTTTGCTGCGATGGCGGTCAGACGGGGGATTCTTGCAAGTGCTCTTCCCATAAACAGTAGCGAGTTTTTGGAAGCTAGTGGAACTTTGTAAAGGCCTCGTAGTGGATCCCTAGCCATTCACCTCAGTAGTGTCTAAGGGTCTAGCTAACCCAGGCGACATGGGATACACGACTTGTGGGTACAGGGTACAACCTCTATAGAGTGTAAAACTGGTATACTAGCTGTGCTCGCGGTCATGAGCAGCTCAGGACTCTCTGATGATTAAATATGGAACCTAAACTCAATTTGTCATTTGCATTGCATGGGATTTGTTAATTAATTTTGTTCTATTATTATTTATTATGGTTTGGTATTTAGTTACATCTAGTAATTGCAAATAAAATTTTGACCAACTTATTAAAAGCAATGCTCAGCTTTAACCTCTATTGTTGATCAGCCTTACACATCACATGAACTCCCACCTTTGGTGAGTTCATGCCACATTATTCCCCACAACTTGTTGAGCGATGAACATGTGTGAGCTCACCCTTGCTGTCTCACACCCCCCACAGGAGAAGAACATGTGGTTCAGGAGGAGGCACAAAGCGATGAGTTTGATCGAATCTAGGTGGCGTTTCCCCAGTTGACTTGCGCCAAGGATGATCATTAGTTCATTTTATAATTATCTTTTTTTTTGTAATAAGACTTCCGCTATGTAATAAATAATCTGATGTTATTGTGACATTTATCTCTATACACTCTGTTATTGTATATATTGTCTTCTTGGCGCATGTATGAGATGCACCTGGCTTTGTTCCTTAAAGCCCGGGTGTGAAAATCCCTCAATGAAACGCTGGTAATAACCCACGAGTCCTAGAATTTTTTGGATTTCAGTAACTGTCACACCAGGATTTAAGGGATAAAGCCACGTGCGTCTCATATGTGCGCCAAAGAAGAACAACACATGTAATGACCAAGTGTATATAGATAAATGTCACAAATATTATTACATCGCGAAAGTATCTTACACAAAAATAAATGATAACAATAAAGCGAACAAATTATTCCTTGGCACCATTAAGCTGACTGGGAGACGCCACCTAGACAAGCTCGTACTCCTCATAGTAGACCTCCTGGGATACCTGTTCTTCTCCTATGGGGGGTTATATATCGCAAGGGTGAACTCACAAAAGATCATAGCTCAACAAGTTGTGGGGAATAATGTGCATGAACTCACCAAAGGTGGGAGCTTATGTGAAGTATAAGGTTGATCAACAAATAAGGGTTAAAGCTGAGCATTGCTTTTAATAAGTTGGTCAAATTTTATTAGCAGTTACTAAATGTAAGTATATACCAAACCAGAGTAATAATAGATCAAAATTAATAATAAAACCACAATGTGATGCAAATGACTAATTGAGTTTAATTTTTATCAGTTAATCATGCGAGAGTCCTAAGCTGCTCATGACCGCGAGCACGATTAGTATACTAGTTTTACACTCTGCAGAGGTTGTACCCTTTACCCACAAGTCATGTTACCCACCTGCCACGGGGTTGTACGGGCCCCATACACCTCTACCAAAAAAGCGAGGCAGAGTAACACTATGAGGTCTTTACAAAGTTCCACTAGCTTTAGAAAACCCGCTACAGTTTCTAGGGAGCGCAATGTAGGAATCCCCCGTCTAAAAAGCCATCGTAGCAAAATCAACCCGAGAACCTCCCTATACCGACAACTCCCCTATTGCCCTTGCCCCTTTCGGTTAAGGTAGACCACCACTAGCTTTCCTAATTAGTCAGCCATGGGCGTCCCATTCGACCCTTGTGGTGACACGTGTATCTCAAGTTAAGCTCCATGTTCCAATTAACACAATAGTCTTATCATGAACAGAATAGAACAACAATAATAACACATGATCATGAGTAATAATTATCTTAACACCCAAAACCACAAATAGTTCCCAAAAGTTCAGGGGTAAACAAGGTGTAAAGATGACCAAACTAGGGTGACCTATTGGGTCTCATCAAAATTAAGCCTAAGCATGCCAAAATGATTATAGAGAACATTATTGGGTAAATAAAAGTGGTCAATGGCACAATTTGCCTTCAACGAGCTCATGCTCAGTATTTTCCACCTGCTAGGTATCGGGTTCCTTGGTCACTTGCTTGTCTACTCGAAGCAATACAAACAAACATAGTATAGGAGAAATTAACATTACACCAAACATGAGAACATAATGTATAATAATATTCTACGCATCGTAACGAGCTCGTAGGTTCGAGAATCATTAAATTCTGAGTTATGGTTAAAGAGTTATGATTTTCCGAAGTTTTAAGTGTTTGGTATGGAATAAACTATGTGGATAACTTTATTTTATGTTTCATGATAAAACAGAGTGACCAGGTGATAAACAATATTAATACAAAATTAATCCAACTGGAATGGATCAAAAAGGAGTTAAATTCATCAAGTTATGAATTTCCTAAGTTTGGGACATTATTTTTGCAATAAAAAGGATTTCTGTATTTAATTTAATGGATTTTTGAGTTACCTGTATTGCAGCCACAATTATACAAGAATTTAGGGGTCTAAATCCAATAAATTAGGACCTAATTGAAACACTTCCTAATTGTACTGGGACGACGAGTTATTTTATAGAAAACCGAGGCGACTCTCATGCAATTTTCTGAGGCCGAAGGGGTATGTTTCGACTAGGACCGAAGGATCATAAATCTACGACGAGGATTAAATCGCCAGCGCGATGAAACGGTATGCAGCGCCATCATCCGATCCAAAATCTACGGCGCAAAGTTTAAATAACCCGAAACCTTCTAGATCCACCCGATCAGAACTCAACGACTCTAGTTCGCCTTTACTGAATCGGTACGCATGCCCCAATCTCGCCCGTCCGCACAACATCCAACGACGCAGATCTGCCCTATCCCAACTGATACGGAGATATGATCTCAACCATTCACTACCAAATCAATGGTCGTCCGAATTCCCCCATCATCACCGGCAAGGCACGGCGGCGCGAGCGCCCAACGCATCGGAGGGCATCACCAGAGAGGTGAATCCATGGCCCTAGCGCCCCAACCTAGATCCGATAGGCCCTACTAGTTGTGGTAATGAAGATGAATACAACCAAGGAGTTATTACAGAGGGTCGTGCGCGCAGGCGTGCAGTCCACGGTGTCTCACGGCTCCGCGATGGCGGCACGATTCCATCGAGCAATTACGGCGGTGTCAGCGGCGATTCATGAGTGGCACGACCAAGACTAACTTCCCCCCGACCAAGAGAAGCTCCTGAGGCCAATCCGAGGGCGTGGTCGACGACCAGTCAAATTTCCTAGAGGCGATGCTCACTACATAACCCGGCTTGTGAGGTTCTTGATGGCTAGATGAACCCGGGTTCAATGGAACGGGGGAGGAGAGGAGGCGTTCGCGGCCCGACTTTTATTTACCCGTGAAGTCGGTGAAGACGGTTGAGGCGTCAGCTCCACCCTGGTCGGCGGCAAACTTAGCGCCGATCTGTTACCAGGCAAGGAGGATCTACAGGGTCACTTGGCCCAGGAGTCAGCGGCAGCTCAGCGAAGTGGACTGACCAGCGGGTCCCAGGTGACAGTGGTTTCATGCGATGAGAGCGGAAGTGGCGCGCACGGCGTACGATGGAGTCTGGCCGACCACTTTGGGCCCGCATGTCGGCGCGCTCTATTTGGTTGGGTCGCCGGACCCAAAAGATCGACTGGACCGAAAGTGAGGGAGTCGGCCCACAACTGGATTCTGGTTGTTTTCCTTTTTTCTTTTTCTTTTTCTTTTCTGTTTTCTTTTCTTTTTATTTTTAGATTTCAAATTTGAATTCAAATTTTATTGTGAATTTCACACTCAGAGTAAATGCAAAAATCAAACACCAGCATGAAGAAGTATTTTCATTATTTTATATATGTATTTTGATTTATTTATCAAGGGGTCTATTTTCTATTTAACTTGTGTTTGTATATTCATGCATGTAAAAAAATATTCCATAATCACCAAATACTCTAACTCCTTTATTTATTATGATCTAGGTATTACAAATCCTAGCCCCCTGAAAAATAATCTCGACCTCAAGATTAAGAGGAACTAGGGAAGAGGTGGGGAAATTCTATTCGTAGATTTTCTTCTCTCTCCCAAGTAGCTTCATCTTTTCCATGATGACTGTTGGGGTCTTCTTCTCCACCGAAGGTCCTCAAGACAGAGTTATCATGTAATGCCCAAAATTGATATAAGAGAAAGATAATAGGATAAATAAATAAATGCTGGAATTTTGAGGATTTCTTAATCTTCTTTTCTTTGTGTATATTCAATTAATAGAATTATATTGGTCAAATAACAAATAAATAAAAATAGAAATATGCATACCATGCTGGAGTTGTGTTGTGCATAATAATGTGAATAAGAACTCCAAACTCATATTTGATAATTTGAAACAGGAATTTGAAATAAGAAACTAAAATAGAAAACAAATCATAAATAGAAAAAAAGAGAAATGTCCTCATGTAAATCAAATCTCAATGGTGAAGAATTATGAGGATTCTCCCAAACTTTAAATAAACATGTTTTCTAATAAATTAAAAACAAGACTTTCATTCTATAAAGGTTATCTTTTGTTGAATCTTCATAACTGGAAATATTCTCCAAAAGATCTAAACAAAATAGATATGTTTTTTAAAAAACATTATTTTGGATAAAATTGTCTTAATAAAATGGTATGGAGAACTATTGATGTGAGTGATTTCTCATTCTTCATAACTAGACACATTTTCTTAGATGAATAAGATAATAAATAACTCAAATAAAATTTTTATATTTTTGCATCCCATATGGTCCTCCTTTGATTGTATCCTAATTAAAGTTTAAATTCAAACTCTACTTGAATTTACTTTGAATTTGAAATAAAAATTAGAAAATGAAATAGAAATAGAATAGAAATAAGAAAAACAACTTTGGCCGCTTCCTCTCTGCCCAGCCCAACCATCCGCGCGGCCCATCCAGCTAGCCCCATTCGCTTGCCGCACCATGACATGTGGGCCCCGTTTGTAAGGGTCATCTTCCTCCAGCTGCTGGAAGTACGAGCGAACCGGACGCCATAGCTGCCGCACCGCAGACCCCAGTTTGCCAAGTCTCCTTCTCCGCCCGAATCACGCTCAGGCCATGCTCCAGCCGCGGACCCCCTCCAGTGCCATGTGGGCTGCAGCTTAAGATCACTCACCACATCGGCTGGCACGTGGGTCTCCCGCCCGCATCGTCTTCATCGCGAGGCCACACGTAACTGAATCCGCGTATCTGCAGGGTCTGCTCGACTGCGTAACCGAATCATGCCATCGGGTGCTAGCTGCCCAGTTCGGGTATAATTATCGATCCCTTTCTTCGCCTCGCCATCAACCGACGAGAGGAGCTAAGAACCAGTCGTCGCGGGAGAGAGAGAGAGAATCGGGCCGAGGGGGTAGGAACTGTCGCGTCTTGTCTTGGGTTGTGCCTTGTGTTGCGGGATTACCTACGCCGCGCCGCGGGTCCCCAGCGAGTTGCCGGCTGAGGGCACCCGCAGAGCTTTTGGGCACGCTCACCGGTACTGGTGGTTAGCGTCGCGCCGTGGAACGGACCCATCAACATCTTCCTTACCTGTAAGCTAGGCTTAGTGGGTAGAAGCTATAGCACCTTTGGACCGCATGCTGCAAATGGCGCCGCCCTGGAGTTAGACCGGTAGGAGGTGAGGAGAGAGGGTGTCGAGGGTAGAAGAAGCACCCTGCACCGTTGCATCTGGATGGTTGGTCTGGATTAGAATGCTAAATACCCCTTCATCGCATTATATATGAGCCGTAGGTATTGGAACGATTGGGCAGGATTGGATCGTGGCATGGTTGTGTGTGGGCCGCTGATCCATGATCCAAGGGCCGCAGTCAATCGTCGTTTCCTTTAACTACTGGCGTGATTTGGGCCGTTGCTTGGTGATCACACGGCCCAAATAGCAAGATACCCTTTCGGCCGTGTGAAGTTGCAAAAGGCCCTAGACCTTTATCTAAACTAACCCACCGTCCACCCTAGGGTTGGGCTGAGTCTGGGGAATATTTATGATTTCGCCCCGTGTTTCTATAGATTTAGAGCTCGGTCCAGAGACCATGTAAATGGGATAAATAAATATGGAAATGGATTTTTAGTGTAAAAACAATTCCTAAAACTTGTTTAATTCATAGAAAATTCATATTGACAAATCGATCCATTCTAGTTTCTATAATTTTGTAATATTATTGTTTATCACATAGTACCACTATTTTAACATGAAACACATATTAAATTTGATCACCTAATTAATTTTGTACTCAACACATACAAACTTCGGAAAATCATAACTAATTCATTTTAACTCTGTTTCAATCCGTTCAAGTTGCGTTAGCCTCGTATAAATATTTACTACGCAGTAGCAGCATTGATTATATGATATCCCATACTTTTATAATTAGGTTACTAATTTGATTAATCTATGTTTTCTAGATTAGCTTATTCTAATATTAATATAGTATCCTGATCTTATGGTTAACTTTGGCCTAAAAGATGAATTATAATCAAGTAATGACCTAGATTGAAGTTGAGTTAATTATTTATAAGATATTCTCTCATATGATGTACACTGATAAATTTAAAATCACATAGATCTCCCATAAATCATAACTCATTAACCATGACTCCGAACTTAGTAGTTCTCGATCCCATGATCTCGTAGCAACGCGTAGATTATTATTATGAAGTTTATTCTTATGTTTGGTGTGATGTTAATTTTGCCTATACCATGTTTGTTTGTATTGCTATGACTAGCAGCGAGGTTACGAGTCACTTGAAGAGCAAGTTGGTACCTGGAATCTCAAGTCCCAGGCAAGTTAGGCCCTTCAATATCACTTTTGTTTACCCAATAATATTTTTTAGAATCATTTATTCATGCATAGGTTTAATTTTGATGGGACCCAATAGGTCACCCTAGTCTGATTATCTTTTACCTTGTTTACCCCTGAATCATTTGGATAGTTTTCTTTTGCTTTATTGGTTTTGGGTTAATATTTCATTACATCCATGTTCCAATTATTCTGTTATGTTATTTATGTTCATGTCAAGATCATTATATTTTTAATTGGAACATGGAGCTTAACTTGAGAAACACGTGCCACCACAAGGGTGGAATGGGACGCCCTTGGCTGATTAATTAGGAAAGCTAGTGGAAGACTACCTTACCCGAAAGGGGCAAGGGCAGTAGGGGAGTAGGCATGCAGGGAGATTCTTGGGTTGATTTTGCTGCGATGGCGGTCAGACGAGGGATTCTTGCAATTGCTCTTCCCAGAAACTGTAGCGAGTTTTCGGAAGCTAGTGGAACTTTGTAAAGGCATCGTAGTGGATCCCTAGCCATTCACCTCGGTAGTGTCTAAGGGTCTAGCTAACCCTGGTGATTTGGGATACACGACTTGTGGGTACAGGGTACAACCTCTGCAGAGTGTAAAACTGGTATACTAGCCGAGCTCACGGTGATGAGCAGCTCAGGACTCTCGTATGATTAAATTATGGAACTAAATTCAATTTGTCATTTGCATTGCATGGGATTTATTATTAAATTGTTCTATTATTATTATGGTTTGGTATTTACTTACATTTAGTAACTGCTAATAAAAATTTGACCAACTTATTAACAGCAATGCTCAACTTTAACCCCTATTATTGATCAGCCTTACACATCACATGAACTCCCACCTTTGGTGACTTCAAGCACATTATCCCCACAACTTGTTGAGCGATGAACATATGTGAGCTCACCCTTGTTGTCTCACCCCCCACAGGTCAAGAACAGGTACCACAGGATGAGGCGCATGGTGGATGCTGCGATGTGTTCGTGAGAGGTCTAGGTCGTCGTCTCCCAGTCAACTTTGGGTTGCTAGATCGTTGTCTCCTTGCGATGTAATTATTTATTTATTTTGTACAGAACTCTTATTGTATAATAAAGTTGTGACATTCGTTTTTGTACCACTATTCATTATATGTGTGAGACTTGGTTCCAGCACACCTAGTGTTTATGTTCGCGCCTGGGTCCCTAAAACCCGGGTGTGACATATCACTGACAAATTGATGTTGAGGATCTTCTCTACTGAAGGTCCTCAAGATGAAGATACTGTTTGAGAACCATAATGACGAATGCCGAAGCTCCTAACCGAAGGACGACAACTTCGACTTATGGTGGTGACGAAGGTCAAGCATGGCACTAGACCGAAGAGGAAAAGACCAGTTAATCCCAGGTGATTTAGGTTACGGTTATGTATAGACATTAAGGTCACAAATGTATTTTCACCCGAGCTGTGTCCCGTGCCTATAAATAGGTGAACAGTACCCATGTACTGTTCATGCTGAATTGTAATCGCTCTCGCATCAGCACCTTCGAGCAAGCCGAAGGTATTAATGTAATGTAAACTTTGTTAATGTTCATGTATACATTATGAAATGCATATGTAAATGAACTGAAAAACTACATTCATTATCTCTATGTACTCTTATTATTATGAATGATGAAGGCATGTCCTTCATGACCTTCATTTGAAGATCATTATATTCGAGAGGAGATAATGCTTTAGAGGACGAAGGTCCTTGACCTTTAACAATTATGTTGCCTTGTTCTTGACTCACAGCATTTGAGAACAAGCGAACAACATTGACGCCCACCTCCGGTGAACTCACTTCCAAAACCACGACAATGGCTTCGCAAGGCGACCAAGTTGTGCTACCTTTGGCTACGAAGCTGGTGCTTCCAATCATAGATGATTCAAGATCTAAACTAGCCAATAAGAAGCAGAAGAAGGAAGCACAAAGAATGGTACAACATGTTGGAGTGCAAGGACCCTTCATCAAATCCAAGTGGTCTCATGTACCAATCACATTCTCCCAAGAAGACCTTCAGCTCAAGGACTACCCACATAATGACGCAATGGTCATATCTTGTGTTATCAAAGGGTTTCTGGTTCACAATGTCCTTGTAGACACAGACAGTGCAACAGATATCTTCTTCGCAAAAGCCTTCATGCAGATGTAGGAGCAGGATGACAAGATACATGATGCAACACACCCTTGTGTGGCTTCGGGGGAAGGCAGATAGTGGCACTTGGATAGAAGCGATGGCTAATCATTAGAACAAGTGGTATTTGACATTGTTGATATGGATTATCCTGACAATGCAATCATTAGTCGAGGGACACTGAATGCCTTTGAAGCAACACTCCATCCAACATATATGTGCATGAATATACCATCCGACCAAGATCCTATTGCTGTGCATGGAAGTCAAGAGGTTGCTAGAAGGACCGAAAGAAACTAGACAAATTCAAAGGCCATCCATAACATAGATGAAGCCGAAGCTCATCAATAGTTTAAACATAAAAGAGACAAGGCTGCCTCAGCAGATCAACCAAAGCATATGCTTCTGTGCGAAGACATAGCTGAGAAGAAGGTGTTGTTGGGGTCCCAATTGTTTGATGAACAAGAAAAAACTCTGTTAAAGTTTCTGTTCAACAACAAGGATGTTTTTGCTTGGTCAGCCAATGATCTTTGTGGTGTCAACAGAGATGTCATTGAACACTCACTCAATGTAGACCCGACCATTAGACCAAGAAAGCAGAGGCTACGGAAGATGTCCGATGACAAAGCCGAAGGTGCAAGAAACGAAGTCAAAAGGCTCCTGAGTGCTGGAGTAATCAAAGAGGTGACATATCCAGAGTGGCTACCCAATACTGTGATGGTGAAGAAGACTAATGGAAAGTGGAGGATGTGCATTGATTTTACGGATCTCAACAAGGCATGTCCGAAGGATGAGTTCCCCTTGCCAAGAATAGACTCCCTTGTGGACGAGGGATTCTTGCAATTGCTCTTCCCAGAAACTGTAGCGAGTTTTCGGAAGCTAGTGGAACTTTGTAAAGGCATCGTAGTGGATCCCTAGCCATTCACCTCGGTAGTGTCTAAGGGTCTAGCTAACCCTGGTGACATGGGATACACGACTTGTGGGTAGAGGGTACAACCTCTGCAGAGTGTAAAACTGGTATACTAGCCGAGCTCACGGTGATGAGCAGCTCAGGACTCTCGCATGATTAAATTATGGTACTAAATTCAATTTGTCATTTGCATTGCATGGGATTTATTATTAAATTGTTCTATTATTATTATGGTTTGGTATTTACTTACATTTAGTAACTGCTAATAAAATTTTTTGACCAACTTATTAACAGCAATGCTCAACTTTAACCCCTATTATTGATCAGCCTTACACATCACATGAACTCCCACCTTTGGTGACTTCATGCACATTATCCCCACAACTTGTTGAGCGATGAACATATGTGAGCTCACCCTTGCTGTCTCACCCCCCACAGGTCAAGAATAGGTACCACAGGATGAGGCGCATGGTGGATGCTGCGATGTGTTCGTGAGAGGTCTAGGTCGTCGTCTCCCAGTCAACTTTGGTGATGTGCACCCGTTGGGTGATTGCCCGATCTTTCGATGAGAGGGTGTGGAATAACTCGATTGGGGGAGGAGACGACGTTCACAGCCCGACTATAGCCTTCCAAAGACGCTGCGCCTTAGCAACCGATACACCACCTCCTATGGCTGTCACGATCTTGTGGAGCGTGACACCCTGGCCACTAGGGCACTCGTCCTGCAAGCAATCGAAGAACTAGCAAGAACAAGTAGAACAAGTACTGAATTACCAGATCTAAATGTAGGTTTCAAAGTCAAACTCCAATATGGTGGGGTTCCGAAGACAAGAAGACGGGCGGCTGAACTAGCACGCGCGCTTGCAAGCAAGTAGCGAGAGCTAAACTTGATCTAAACAAAAACCCGCTGTTCTTGGTCGCGGCTAGGGGGTCTATAAACATGGGAGGACGACCACAAGGGTATTGGGGTCGTGCTGCAACCCTAGGATGCGTCCCTAATGGACCTAACTTGATACACGACCCATTGGGCCAAAATAGGGTGATGCAGCACCATGGGCAGAAAAGGCAGAAAATATCTCGGTAAGAAAACAATGATTACGGCAGCCTCAGAACAGATATGACTATAATTCCGGATCCATATGAAAGTAGACTTGATAAGCTTTCTATGTTGTGCTTGAACATTCCAATCCGAGCCCGCATCTGACCGTGGTGACCGTCACAAGTTGGTGTTCTTCTGCAGTCCGAATCCAGCATGTTCAAATCCTTTTCCCTTTCGGTCTTCTCCCTGGTTCCTAAGCAAAACAAGAGTGCACGGGTCTCCATGGTCTAAATAAGATGGACATGAACTCAAGAGTGTAATCACCTGATGGTTGAGTTGACGAGCACGAGCGCGAGTAATGGGACCAGAAATTGGTACTTGTATTGGCATAGATGTATCAGTAGTGTGGATGTCTTCATCATTCTCCCCTTCTTGCATTTGAGTCGTCCTCGACTCAAGCTCAACTTCCTCTCCCAAGTAGGGCTTTAAATCTGCAATGTTAAATGTGGGGCTAACCCCAAAGTCTGCAGGCAGATCTAGCCTATGTGCATTGTCGTTAATTTTCTCTAGCACTTTAAACGGTCCATCGGCTCGAGGCAACAATTTAGATTTTCGTAATTCAGGAAACCTTTCCTTTCTCAAATGCAACCAAACTAAATCTCCAGGTTCAAAATTTATTTCCTTTCTACCTTTATCACTAGCAAACTTATATCTAGCATTCATACGCTCTATGTTTTCTTTAGTAGTTTCATGCAGTTTTAACATCAATTCAGCACGCCTAGTAGCATCAAAATTTAGTTTTTCAGAAGATGGCAAAGGCATTAAATCAATAGGAGCACGAGGCAACAAACCATATACAATCTGAAATGGGCACATCTTTGTAGTAGAATGCAATGATCGATTATAAGCAAATTCAACATGAGGCAAACAGTCCTCCCACATCTTAATATTCTTCTTTAGAACTACCCTTAACATAGTAGACAAAGTTCTATTCACAACTTCAGTTTGACCATCAGTTTGAGGATGACATGTAGTAGAAAATAAAATCTTAGTCCCCAATTTTGCCCACAAAGTCCTCCAAAAATGACTAAGAAATTTAGCATCACGATCAGAAACGATTGTGTTGGGCACACCATGCAAGCGAACAATTTCACGAAAGAACAAATCAGCAATATGAGTAGCATCGTCAGTTTTATGACATGGTATGAAATGTGCCATCTTAGAAAATCTATCAACAACCACAAACACACTATCACGTCCCTTCCTAGTCCTAGGCAATCCCAGCACAAAATCCATAGAAATATCTTCCCAAGGAGCACTAGGAACGGGTAGAGGCAAATACAAACCGTGTGGATTTAACCGTGACTTCGCCTTTTGACATGTCATGCAACGAGCAACCAATCTCACCACATCTCTTCTCATCTTGGGCCAAAAGAAATGACCAGCAAGTATGTCCTCCGTTTTCTTTGCTCCAAAATGTCCCATTAAGCCACCTCCATGTGCTTCCTGTAACAACAACAAACGAACGGAGCTAGCTGGAATGCATAGCTTGTTAGCTCTAAACACAAACCCATCGCTAACGATATATTTGTTCCATCCTTTCCCATCTTTACAATGCAGCAACACATCTTTAAAATCAGCATCATGAACATATTGGTCTTTAATCGTCTCCAATCCAAAGATTTTGTAGTCAAGTTGATTCAGCAAAGTATATCTCCTAGACAAAGCGTCAGCAATGATATTCTCTTTTCCTTTCTTGTGCTTAATAACATAAGGAAACGATTCGATAAATTCAACCCACTTAGCATGTCTACGGTTCAGTTTTCCTTGACTACGAATATGTTTCAAAGATTCATGATCAGAATGAATAACAAACTCTTTGGGCCACAAATAATGCTGCCATGTTTCTAATGTTCGCACAAGAGCATATAATTCCTTATCATAAGTAGAATAATTTAGAACAGACCCACTCAATTTTTCACTAAAATATGCAACAGGTTTGCCTTCTTGTAACAAAACACCACCCAATCCAATTCCACTAGCATCACATTCAAGCTCAAAAGTCTTATTAAAATCAGGAAGTTGGAGGAGAGGTGCATGTGTCAACTTATCTTTCAGCACGTTGAAAGCGTGCTCTTGTACTTTGCCCCAACTAAAATGCACTCCCTTCTTCGTAAGCTCATTCAAAGGTGCAGCAATGGTGCTAAAGTCCTTCACAAAACGGCGATAGAAGCCAGCAAGTCCTAGGAAACTCCGCACCTGTGTGATAGTCTTTGGCATAGGCCATCCATGTATCGCTTCTACCTTGGCTTGATCAACCTCAATTCCCTGTGGAGTCACAACATAACTAAGAAACGAAACTCGATCGGTGCAAAATGTGCACTTCTCAAGGTTACCAAATAAACGTGCATCTCGTAAAGCATTAAAAACAGCACACATGTTTTCAACATGTTCATCCATAGATTTGCTGTAGATCAATATGTCATCAAAGTATACTACCACAAATTTTCCAATGAAGGCACGCAAAACCTCGTTCATTAATCTCATGAAAGTGCTAGGTGCATTAGTTAACCCAAAAGGCATGACTAACCACTCATACAATCCGAACTTAGTTTTGAAAGCAGTTTTCCATTCATCTCCCAATTTCATACGAATCTGGTGGTACCCACTACGCAAATCAACATTAGAAAAGACGATGGCACCACTCAATTCATCAAGCATATCATCTAAACGTGGAATAGGGTGTCGATACCGTATCGTGATATTATTAATAGCCCTACAATCAACACACATACGCCATGTTCCATCTTTTTTAGGCACTAAAATAACCGGAACAGCACACGGACTAAGAGACTCACGCACGTAACCTTTGTCGAGTAGTTCTTGCACTTGTCGCTGAATTTCTTTTGTTTCCTCTGGATTTGTCCTATATGGCGCACGATTTGGCAAAGATGCACCAGGAATAAGATCAATTTGGTGCTCAATCCCTCGTATAGGTGGCAGCCCCTCTGGTATCTCACTTGGAAATACATCAGAATACTCCTGCAAAATGTTAGTAATAACAGGAGGCAAAGAATGCTGCATATCTTGAATTGAAATCAAAGCATCCTTGCATACCAAGGCGCAGGCAACAGTAGTGGAAGCAAATAATTCATTAACATCAGTTTTTGTCGCAAGCAAGCAATGTCCTTTCAATTTTATCCCATCTTTGTTATTACCAACAGCTTTAATATTCTTGTTGTTCTCAGTTTTAGCTTTGGTAGCTTTAGCAACATCATCACGCACAATAGCCTCAGGGGACATGGGAAGCAAAATAATTTTCTTATCATGGTGTATGAGAGAATATTGATTTGATCTACCATGATGCATACAATCTGAATCAAATTGCCATGGTCTACCTAGCAGAATATTACAAGCATCCATAGGCACAACATCACAGTCAACAACATCATGATATGAACCAATAGCAAAATTAATTCGTACCAGCTTGGTTACCTTGACCTTACCACTATTGTTAAGCCATTGAATGTGATATGGATGCGGGTGCGGTTTGGTCGTAAGTGCAAGCTTCTCCACCATGTCGCTGCTACCCAAGTTGTTGCAGCTACCTCCATCAATGATCAAACGACATGAACGCTCCTTAATGACACACTTTGTTTGAAACAACGTATGTCGCTGATTTTGCTCTGCCTTCTCCATTTGTGCACTAAGCACACGCTGTACAATGAGGCTCTCATAATGCTCTGCATCATCTGCACCAATCTGTTCTTCGGGTGGTTCCTTAGTGCCTGCATCATCAGCCGCAAGCAAAGCAAGTGTAGCTTCATCCAAATCACTAGCAGAGGAATACCCACCATCGTCTTTTACCACCAAAACACGCTGATTAGGACAATCACGCTGCACGTGTCCATAGCCCTTGCATCGATAACACAGAACATCTCTTGTTCTACCCGTGGATGCTACTGAAGAGGCACTACCTGCTGGTTTCTGGGCAGATTTGGTTGCTGAATTTGTGGAAGATGCACATGGTTTGTCACCGGAGGAAGGCGGGGGTGCTGGTCGACTTGGCGAGGGAGTTGGTGCTGGTGTACGGCCGATCATGGACGTAGTCGTGCGCTGTTGCCATGGTGTAGATTTTCCTGCAGAAACATTAGACCTTGCACTAGCACGTCGTCCCTGCACTTCCCTTTCAGCTTTGCAAGCAAGATGAAACAATCGGGTTACATTAGCATAATCTTTATAAGCAAGGATGTCCTGAATTTCCCTATTTAACCCGCCCAAAAATCTAGCCATAGCAGATTCCTCACCCTCCTCTATGTTACAACGCAGCATACCCATTTGTAATTCCTGATAGTATTCTTCTACACTTTTAGTACCCTGTCTCAATTGTTGCAACTTGTTTAACATATCACGTGCATAATAAGAAGGAACAAATCTAGCCCGCATGACCCGTTTCAACGCATCCCAAGTTTGTGGCATGTTATTAGGATTCTTCTTACCATGTTCTATCCACCAAACAGAAGCAAAATCAGTAAACTCACTAGTAGCAGCTCTAACCCGCGCATTCTCAGGAAATTCATGGCATGCAAACTTTTGATCAACCACAATCTCCCAAGTAATGTAAGCATCAGGGTCATATTTACCATCAAAAGGAGGTATTTTAAATTTAACCTTACTAAAAGCATCATCATTACCATGTACCTCACGTCGGCGAAAACCACCCATACCTCTACGGTTAGTACGTAGTCGCCGGCAATTAGGTGCTTCTTGGTCATCTTGTTCAGTATCAGCAACATAGTCATCCCAGTTACCTTCGGCGCCCTCATCACGCCCACCATTGGTATTAGCATGCATCTCATCAAATCGCCTCAAGAGTGCGACAAGGCTCTTGTCAATATGAGCAACTGTCATTTCCACATTTGCAAGTTTGGTGTTTGTGTCGATCTGTGTGGCCTCCAATTGCCCCATCTTTTCATTCGTCACCTGCATGTCATTATCAAGGCCTTCCGTGTGCGTCTTCACGAGCCTTACAAAGTGTTGTATGATACCCTTGGTGCGAGGAGAGTGTGGCATATTACGAGAAGCATCATCAACCTCCAATCCTGCCATGGTTAGACGAACAGAGGCAACAAGAAAAAAAACGTGAAGGAATAAAAACTCTACAACTATTAGGATGTAGCTACTGCAAGGCGCTCACTCTCAACCTGCCACACAAGCTCTTACCAATTCTTACCTTGCACAACAGGAGGGGTCAGCAACCAACAAGTCTGCAACCGTGGAATAAGTGTATCGGTGCCGCAGCAACACGACCTGTCAAACTGTAGTCGAAATATGTAGAGTTGTAGGTGGGCTGAAGCAAGGAATACACTAGTACCACGTTAGTTACAAAAGCAAGCTGAATAATCGTTCAACGGTGGTACTGTGCAGGTCCTAGGCTAAACCATGCTAGAGACGTGAGCCTAGGCACAAAGGTAGTCACTGAAAAAGAACAACTAGCACAACACAAAGAGAAACAACAGATTTAGAGATTCAGTCCCCTTCTTCTTCTTTTCCTCTTTTTTTTCTTTTCTATTCTTTTTCTTCTTCTTCTTCTTCTTCTTTTTTTTGCAGGGGCCTAAACCCTTTTTTTCACTATGACAACCCAAACAATAAAGATATTGCTAACAGCCCCTTTAAATCAGATTTAACAAATCTTGTTAATATAGAAAGTCCAGAAATCTCTACGATGATTGCGGAGCGCTCAGAATGAATTTTGAGATAAGGTCAGATCCGTTGGAAAGAAGATAAGATAAGCTTTCCAGATTGTATTTAAACTTCCAAATCGGACATGAGATGTATCCGTGGTGGCAAAAACGAACCAGAGATGTTTATGGTGATGGTGGATCTCGTGGTGACCAAAACGTGGTAGAACTCAAAACTCTAAAGGAATAAACTAAGACCAGCAACTCGACACAATCGATGCAACCAAAAACTCAACAAGCACTAGCTAAGTAGTACTAGTAAATGCTCAATGGTTTATAGGATTGCGGTAAAACTAATCTACTATTTTTTTGGCTTTTTCTAGACTATAGGAGATAAGAAAACAGCGAAGAAAAGTAAATCTCTCACCGATAAACCTGCCTCTGATACCAACTGATGTGCACCCGTTGGGTGATTGCCCGATCTTTCGATGAGAGGGTGTGGAATAACTCGATTGGGGGAGGAGACGACGTTCACAGCCCGACTACAGCCTTCCAAAGACGCTGCGCCTTAGCAACCGATACACCACCTCCTATGGCTGTCACGATCTTGTGGAGCGTGACACCCTGGCCACTAGGGCACTCGTCCTGCAAGCAATCGAAGAACTAGCAAGAACAAGTAGAACAAGTACTGAATTACCAGATCTAAATGTAGGTTTCAAAGTCAAACTCCAATATGGTGGGGTTCCGAAGACAAGAAGACGGGCGGCTGAACTAGCACGCGCGCTTGCAAGCAAGTAGCGAGAGCTAAACTTGATCTAAACAAAAACCCGCTGTTCTTGGTCGCGGCTAGGGGGTCTATAACCATGGGAGGACGACCACAAGGGTATTGGGGTCGTGCTGCAACCCTAGGATGCGTCCCTAATGGACCTAACTTGATACACGACCCATTGGGCCAAAATAGGGTGACGCAGCACCATGGGCAGAAAAGGCAGAAAATATCTCGGTAAGAAAACAATGATTACGGCGGCCCCAGAACAGATATGACTATAATTCCGGATCCATATGAAAGTAGACTTGATAAGCTTTCTATGTTGTTGTTGAACATTCCAATCCGAGCCCGCATCTGACCGTGGTGACCGTCACAAGTTGGTGTTCTTCTGCAGTCCGAATCCAGCATGTTCAAATCCTTTTCCCTTTCGGTCTTCTCCCTGGTTCCTAAGCAAAACAAGAGTGCACGGGTCTCCATGGTCTAAATAAGATGGACATGAACTCAAGAGTGTAATCACCTGATGGTTGAGTTGACGAGCACGAGCGCGAGTAATGGGACCAGAAATTGGTACTTGTATTGGCATAGATGTATCAGTAGTGTGGATGTCTTCATCATTTGGGTTGCTAGATCGTTGTCTCCTTACGATGTAATTATTTATTTATTTTGTACAGAACTCTTATTGTATAATTAAGTTGTGACATTCGTTTTTGTACCACTATTCATCATATGTGTGAGACTTGGTTCCACCACACCTAGTGTTTATGTTCGCGCCTGGGTCCCTAAAACCCGGGTGTGACATATCACTGACAAATTGATGTTGAGGATCTTCTCTACTGAAGGTCCTCAAGATGAAGATACTGTTTGAGAACCATAATGACGAATGCCGAAGCTCCTAACCGAAGGACGACAACTTCGACTTATGGTGGTGACGAAGGTCAAGCATGGCACTAGACCGAAGAGGAAAAGACCAGTTAATCCCAGGTGATTTAGGTTACGGTTATGTATACAAATTAAGGTCACAAATGTATTTTCACCCGAGCTGTGTCCCGTGCCTATAAATAGGTGAACAGTACCCATGTACTGTTCATGCTGAATTGTAATCGCTCTTGCATCAGCACCTTCGAGCAAGTCGAAGGTATTAATGTAATGTAAACTTTGTTAATGTTCATGTATACATTATGAAATGCATATGTAAATGAACTGAAAAACTACATTCATTATCTCTATGTACTCTTATTATTATGAATGATGAAGGCATGTCCTTCATGACCTTTGTTTGAAGATCATTATATTCGAGAGGAGATAATGCTTTAGAGGACGAAGGTCCTTGACCTTTAACAATTATGTTGCCTTGTTCTTGACTCACAACATTTGAGAACAAGCGAACAACATTGACGCCCACCTCCGGTGAACTCACTTCCAAAACCACGACAATGGCTTCGCAAGGCGACCAAGTTGTGCTACCTTTGGCTACGAAGCTGGTGCTTCCAATCATAGATGATTCAAGATCTAAACTAGCCAATAAGAAGCAGAAGAAGGAAGCACAAAGAAGGGTACAACATGTTGGAGTGCAAGGACCCTTCATCAAATCCAAGTGGTCCCATGTACCAATCACATTCTCCCAAGAAGACCTTCAGCTCAAGGACTACCCACATAATGACGCAATGGTCATATCTTGTGTTATCAAAGGGTTTCTGGTTCACAATGTCCTTGTAGATATAGACAGTGCAACAGATATCTTCTTCGCAAAAGCCTTCATGCAGATGTGGGAGCAGGATGACAAGATACATGATGCAACACACCCTTGTGTGGCTTCGGGGGAAGGCAGATAGTGGCACTTGGATAGAAGCGATGGCTAATCATTAGAACAAGTGGTATTTGACATTGTTGATATGGATTATCCTGACAAAGCAATCATTAGTCGAGGGACACTAAATGCCTTTGAAGCAACACTCCATCCAACATATATGTGCATGAAGATACCATCCGACCAAGATCCTATTGCTGTGCATGGAAGTCAAGAGGCTGCTAGAAGGGCCAAAAGAAACTAGACAAATTCAAAGGCCATCCATAACATAGATGAAGCCGAAGCTCATCAATAGTTTAAACATAAAAGAGACAAGGCTGCCTCAGTAGATCAACTAAAGCATATGCTTCTGTGCGAAGACATAGCTGAGAAGAAGGTGTTGTTGGGGTCCCAATTGTTTGATGAACAAGAAAAAACTGTGTTAAAGTTTCTGTTCAACAACAAGGATGTTTTTGCTTGGTCAGCCAATGATCTTTGTGGTGTCAACAGAGATGTCATTGAACACTCACTCAATGTAGACCCGGCCATTATACCAAGAAAGCAGAGGCTACGGAAGATGTCCGATGACAAAGCCGAAGGTGCAAGAAACGAAGTCAAAAGACTCCTGAGTGCTGGAGTAATCAAAGAGGTGACATATCCAGAGTGGCTAGCCAATACTGTGATGGTGAAGAAGACTAATGGAAAGTGGAGGATGTGCATTGATTTTACGGATCTCAACAAGGCATGTCCGAAGGATGAGTTCCCCTTGGCCAAGAATAGACTCCCTTGTGGACGAAGCAGCCACTTTGGAACTTATGAGTTTATTGGACTGCTATTCAGGCTATCATCAAATCTAGATGAAGAAGGAAGATGAGCCTAAAACAAGCTTTATAACCCCTAGTGGGACCTACTGCTATCTTCGGATACCTGAGGGGCTCAAGAATGTCGGAGGAAGCTTCAGCAGAATGACTGCCAAAGTTCTGCTCTCAAATTGGCAGGAATGTTCTGACATATGTCGATGACATCATAGTGAAAAGCATGAAGCAAGAAAATCACATTACCAATCTGCAAGAAACATTTGCCAATTTCAGGAAGGCTGGTCTCAAGCTCAATCCAGAGAAATGTGTCTTCGGGGTGAAGAAGGGGAAATTTCTTAGGTGCCTTGTGTCAACAAAAGGAATTGTAGCAAATCCAAACAAAATAGAAGCTATATTTCGGATGGAGCGACCAAGGACAAGAAAAGGTGCTCAAAGATTAACAGGAAGACTGGCATCTCTCAACAGATTCATCTCAAGGTCAGCAGAGAGCAACTTGCCATTCTTCGAAGTGCTAAAATCAGCGGAAGTCTTTCAATGGGGACCAACTCAACAAAAGGCTTTCGAAGAGCTGAAGCAATATCTAATACAATTGACAACATTGACTCGACCTTCGTCAGGAGCCCCATTGCTACTGTATGTAGCTGCTTCCCAAGCTACAGTCAGTGCAACGCTGGTGCAGGAGAAACAAGATGGTCAAGCAAAGAAGCAAGTCCCAGTATACTTTGTCTCTGAAGTACTTTGTCCATCAAAAAGAAATTACACAGAGCTGGAGAAAGTACTATATGCTGTGTTGATGGCTTCTAGAAAGCTTCGGCATTATTTCCAGTCATACCACATTACAGTACCTTCGTCTCAGCCTCTCAAGGACATTATAAGAAATAGAGAAGCCACAGGAAGAGTTGGAAAGTGGGCCACAGAAATGAATGAATTCACTATTGATTTTATTCATAGGTCTTCGATCCAATCCCAAGCGTTAGCAGACTTCATTGCTGATTGACGTCAGGGGCTCAGGTCGAAGAAAGCACAACAGATACGAAGCTTGGACAATGTTCTGTGATGGGTCAAGGGGGACCTTCGGCGCAGGTGCAGCTGCTATCCTAATTTCGCCATCCAAGATCAAAACCCGCTATGCAGCCAGATTGGAGTTCAACTACACAAATAACATTGCAGAGTATGAAGCCCTTCTCTTGGGGCTTCGAAAGCTTAAGGCGATGGGAATAAGAAGGGCAGTCCTCAAATCTGACTCACAGGTCATCACATGCCATGTTGATAAAAGCAGCAGAGCAAGAGATCCGAAGCTTGAGAAGTATCTTGATATAGTCCGAAGAATGGAAGCCTCTTTCGAAGGTTTCTTAGTGAAGAATATCCCAAGAGGAGAAAATGAGCATGCAAATTTACTAGCTAAATCAATGGCACATGGGCTCCCACTCCCTTTGGAAGTATTCTTTGAAACTCTAAAAACACCTTCAGTCGAGCTCATGGAGCGGGCGGTGCTAACAATCTCACCAGTACACAGCGAAGATTGGAGGACTGAGATTGTATCTTTCTTGCAAGGCAACTATCCTTCAGACGACGAAGTTTACATAAAAAAAGAATGCAAGCAAGGACAAGACCCTACTTGATCATAGAAGGAGAATTGTTCAAACAAGGGGTTTGTTCCCCATTACTGACGTGTTTATCCAGAGCCGAAGGTCAAGAACTTATGAAAGAGATAAACGCAGGGGTATGCAGAGCTCATATCGGAACTAGGCCTTTACATGGAAAAGTTTTCAAACAAGGATTTTATTGGCCAAAGGCGGCTTTGGATGCAGCAGATTTATTTCAGAAATGTTAAAAATGCCAGAAGTGTGCTAGAGATAAAAAACAACCTTCGTCTTTAACTCAGTTAATCCAACCCACTTGGCCATTACAAAGGTGGGGCCTAGATTTGTTTGGCCCACTTCCACCATTGCAAGGAAACTTGAAATATGTTGTGGTAGCGGTGGAGTACTTTTCAAAGTGGATTGAAGCTAAGCCCTTAGCTACAATCACTTCGACCACTGTCCAAAAATTCTTCTGGCAGAATATTGTTTGCCGGTTCAGTGTGCTGAAGGCTATCATGGTTGATAATGGAACTCAGTTTGATGCCGAAACATTCAAAACTTTTTGTGACCAAATTGGTACAAAAATGCATTTTGCATCTGTGAGGCATCCATAATCAAATGGATTGGTAGAACGAGCTAACAGAACTATTATAACAGGAATAATGAAGTCAATCTTCAATCTACCAAAAGGAAAGTGGCCAGATGAGTTGGTAAAAGTGGTATGGAATCACAACACTATTGTCTCAAGATCAACAGGATTTACCCCGTTCAAACTTTTATTCGATGATGAAGCAAAAAGACCAGAAGAAGCAAGAACAGGTTCAATAAGAACCCTAGCTTCGACAGAAGACGAAGAGGCTTGCAAAATAACAAAAGACACCCTAGAAGGGACTAGGCTTCAGGCAATAGATCACATCAATAATTATCAGGCCGAAATAGTTAAATGGCGGGATAGGAAGGTAAGACTAAAGAATATCAAGCTAGGACACTTGGTGCTTCAAAGACTGGCCAACCCAGACACAGTGGGGAAGCTTCAGCTTAAGTGGGAAGGTCCTTTCATGATGGTGTCTTCGTCATGACCTAGATCATATAGGTTGAAGGATATGGACGGTAATGACATTCCGAGATCCCGGAATGCAGATGAGCTTCAGAGATATTATGTGTAAATTATGTAATTTTCTTATTTTTCCTGTGGCACCCTTTTCCTTTCAAGTGGAGAGAAAGGTTTTTAATAGGCCATAGGTTGTAATTTTCGTTTTCCTTGTGCGGCCCTGTGCAATACAAGGGCCAGCTTCCCCACATGTAAGATGTAAAGATATAGGATTACACCATCGAGTGTAAAAAACTATGAAAAAGCTCCAAAGCTGTCCCTAAGGGGATGCCGAGCTAAAATGCCACTTAAGTAAAAGATGAAGAAGCTCCAAAGTCGTTCCTAAGGGGATGTAGAGCTTAAATGCCACCTAAGTCAAAGGTGAAGAAGCTCCAAAGTCATTCCTACGGGGATGTAGAGCTTAGCTCCAAAGTCATTCCTAAGGGGATGAGAGCTGAAATACCACCTAAGTGAAAGGTGAAGAGACTTCAAAGTCGTCCCTAAAGGGATGCAGAGTCTGTGTGTGTATTCATGTGAATTTTTTACCTTCGTCATACATTTGCTTACTTTATCACATCATCTTTTGCATCTCATACAAACATACATTTGGCATATGTAACTTCATCACATCATGACATAACGCATAAGGCATTAATAGGAAAAGAAGCGATGGCTTCAGCCTTCAACGCGAAAATACTTCGTTGTGAACGAAGATGCTTTGTTTCAAATGAAGATTGTTTTTCAGGAAAAGAAAGAGAAACACTTCGATATTTATAAGGGGGCCATTCTTTAATTTAGGTCCAAAGGTGCTTCGGTGTGAACGAAAAGAAGGGAAGGTGTTTTTCGCCTTTGGCTCAAAAAGCTGCGAGCGGTGGTTTTGTCCACAGCAAAGCAGATAACAGTCGAATAAAAGGTAAAGCGACATTACAAAGCATTTACGTATATTTACAAAAATATGTTAACATTCAGTTACAATTCTTTGCCAAATGGTACATTTTCTTGTACAAAGAACCTTCAAAAAGCGTTTCTAAAAATATTAATAAGAGAAGCCTCCGAAGTCTTCTTCAGCGCCGAGCAAGCTTCGGTTCTTTATCCTTCGGTAGTATTACCCTAAAAATGACAAAAGCAAAGGTATTAAGGAATATGGTAAGGAAAATAAAAGCGTATAGGTGAAAGAGGTTTTTTATACTTTGTTGAGTAGATTTTGAGCATCATCTCCAGCCATCTCTCGGTCGCCCTTTGCCCAGATCTAAGTGATGAATCTATTGCCTATTCTTAGAGCTTCGACTGGAATGTCAACTAGGTCGGATGGTGAAAGGCTAAAGTTTTGCCTGTTAACAACTCTTATATGATTGCATCCAGCTTTCATGAAAGCAGCAGCCGTACCACGAGAGGCCACTAGCGCACAGAAATCATCGTGGCCAGTTATAACTTCGTCGTGGACGTCAACCTCTTTTTCAACACATTCAAGAGCCCCAGGAATATCTTCAACAAAAAGGGTAACTTCTTCAGATACGACACCAACAGAATTAAATATACTCTTCAGCCGAGCAACACATTGACTAGCAAAACTGAAGCATTTATCGCGAAGAATTTTCACTGTTTGGTTTAGTTTGACATTCTTTTCAACTTTGGCCTTGATTGTCGCATTCAGTGCTTCAGACTCACGATTGAAGCGATTCGAGTTCCTTTCCTAAAGTGTTCAAGCTTCTTCCAGCTCTTTGCTCAATTTTTCATTTTGACATTGAGCTTCGGCGAGAGCCTTCAGCTAAATGCATCAGGCTATCTTTTTCCTTCAAATAAGTTTCAAGCTTTTTAATCGTATCTTCCAAGCCTTCGATAATGATCTCATTTTTTCTGTCTTCGTTATTGTGCTGCATTTTCAAAGCCTTGCTCAGCAAAAGACTCTAAAAGATGAATTAAAGTTAGAATCTCATTATTGAAATACTTAAACCAGCATGATGAAAGAAAAGATAGCAAAGGAACTTTACTTTAAAGTTTGAGTAAAATAAGCTGCCAATAATGTGCTGTCTTCTGTAGCAGCTAACGTCCTTCTCTAGTTTTGGGAATCAGATGCTCTTTGATATTGTGCTTATGATTTTAGCTCCGGTGCAGTCGTGAATACATCCTAAAATCTCTTCGTCGACACCGCCAAAAAGCATGGATCCAGGCTGATAGCCGCATGATATGGCAACTTCCTTCAGCTCCGATATATCCTCTTTGGAAAGTTGTTGGCAACCTAGGTGCCGAAGGTCGAAATTTTTATCTTCTGAAGAGATCTCTTCAATTCCCTTTCCCTTAATAATATCCGCTTTGGCTACATCTTTCTCAGGAATCACATCAGATATGAGTTTATCAATTTCTGACATCGTGGTAGCGAGGTTATCAGATTTAGGCATAGTTTAATTAACTTTGGCCCCAACAGTATCTTTAGCATCAGCAGGCGCAATATACTTTTTTGCCAAAGCTGGGGGCGGGGTCTGTTCAATAGCTTGCATCACGTTCATCATTCGTCATTTCTTCTACCCCCTGGCTTCCCCCCGGTAGCCGAAGCGGTTTCCTATGACTGTAAGAGGCTAGTCAGATCTAACCTTAAAGGACTTAGCATTATGAACGGGATGGGTTCAGTCATTACCTTCAGAATTTCTGAAATATCAGCAGAAGAAGGCGAATAAGGGCCTATAGTCCTGTCTGGCACATCTTGTACCTTCGTCTCTACAGGAGATATCCTAACGAGCTTTCGTTTCTTGGGAGTCGAATCCTTTGGCTCTGATAGAGTTTTTTTGCTTCTTCATAGCTTTCTGGTCTTCCTTAACTGACCGGATAGCCTATCTGTTCAGAATGCTAATAACTCTTCTCTTTTTAGCTCCTCTGGCCCCTTCGTGAAGTATCTCGTAATATGGGTACTCAAAATTCAGAGCATCCATCACACGATTTAACCTTCATTTTTCACGAGTGCCGAAGGCAGCTGTCATCAGCTGATCTCCTATATTTGTGTAGTTCCCAAGAATTTCATTACACATCATTTCTATTAGCTCTAGCCATTCATTGCACGGTTTGCTGAATCTTTTCTGGAACTTAAACCGGTAAGGAAGTCGAACAAGTTCATACTTTTTGCCTTCCTCCTTTTCTTCGGCATGCCCCAACCACCAGAGATTGGAAACATCCTCTTTGCCAAGTATTCTTGCACCAAGTCCCTGGTGCTAATGTGCTCAGCCACAACTCTAAACTCCACCTCATCCAGTTGGCATGGGGACCCCAGCTTCATATTGCACAAAGGTCGAGTCATGCCGAAGTTTAGTCTCAAGGGACTCATTACCATGCTCATGAGCTTCTCCCTTTTGTTTTGATCGGCCTTCACATAAAACCACTCGTTTGTCCACCCGGTTGGCCATTTAGTGCGGTAGCAAATCACGGGGGTCTTGGTATCCTTTTGGTATGCAAAGTTGTAGCACCCGAAGTTCTTGTGCAGACCACCGGCTCTTGCCTTCATATGATAATGAATATTGTGCACTCGATAGAATCCTTCGACATTGGTACTCTTTCCTTGGCTTCGAAGAGCTCAAATATACACGCTGAGCCTAACAATGGCATTATTGGGGGTTAGCTAGTGTAGGTAGATTTCAAACTTCTTCAAAACCTCACTGATCATCTCATAAAGGGGGAACTGAAGTCCAACCCCGAAGAAGCTTTTTAAGACTACGACTTCATCCTCTTTTGGCTCGGGAATCGTCTCCTCTCCAGCGAAACGAACCAGTTCATCATCATTCTTCCCAAAGTATCCTAGTTTCTTCATTAAAACTAGATCCTCTGCCTTTACTGTGGATTTTCTGAACTCGACATGGCTGGGTTTGCTCGGGCTTAGGATACTGTTATCATCCTCACTTTCATTTTCACTTTTAGCTTCGGCAGCAGTCTGTTCAACTTCGGCATCAGCAACACAACGGTGAAGCGTTTGTCCAAAGTATAAAGTAGCAAGCTTCGGCTTCAGTGAAAATTTTCAGCAGCATAACAGTGCAATAACAATGAATGTTGTGGTAACTTCTCACCGACTTGTCTCTTTATATAGCAATGTAGGAGAAGAAGGCGAACCGCCAGGATATACATACTGACTGATCGGTGGACAGATAAGCGCTATAAATTTTATATTCGTTTTTTTAAAAACAAGCTCAGGGAAGGTGTTTCTTGGACCTTCGGCATTCCGAAGCCTCTGTACTTTTCGCGGATCAAGCTCGTTATGAAAAAAACGATCTAGCACCGCGAAGAGGCTACTGTTGAGGGTCTCCTTCTCCGTCGAAGGTCCTCAAGACAGAGTTATCACTGACAAAGTGATGTTGAGGATCTTCTTTGTCGAAGGTCCTCAAGACGAAGATACTATATGAGAACCATAATGACGAATGTCGAATCTTCTAACCGAAGGACGACAGCTTCGACTTAAGGTGGTGATGAAGGTCAAGCATGGCGCAGGATCGAAGAGGAAAAGACCAGTTAATCCCTGGTGATTTATGTTACGGTTATGTATACAAATTAAGGTCATAAATGTATTTTCACCAGGGCTACGTCCCGTGCCTATAAATAGGTGAACAGTACCCCTATACTGTTCACGCTGAATTGTAATCGCTCTCGCATCAGCACCTTCGAGCAAGCCAAAGGTATTAATGTAATGTAAACTCTATTAATGTTCACGTATCCATTATGAAAGGCATATGCAAATGAACTGAAAAACTACATTCATTATCTCTATGTACTCTTATTATTATGAATGATGAAGGCATGTCCTTCATGACCTTTGTTTGAAGATCATTATATCCGAGAGGAGATAATGCTTCGGAGGACAAAGGTCTTTGTCCTTTAACAATTGTGTTGCCTTCTTCTTGACTCACAACATTTGAGAACAAGCGAACAACAATGACTCCATTGCACTTTGCACATTTTTATCACTTTATTCCTTGTAACCCGAGTCAAGGTGTCAATGATCTTGATAGGATGCTCTGTGTAAGTTAGATCACCTTGCACACTGAGTTCTTCCATTAGCAACTGTTCCTCTAGGACACGAAGACACTTCTTAAGTTGAGATACATGGAACACATCATGTACATCAGATAGATGATCTGGTAGCTCATGTTGGTAGGCCATCTCCCCAACTCGCTTAAGGATTTTGAAGGGTCCAATAAAGTGAGGGGATAACTTGCATTTAACCTTGAATCTTCTCATTCCACGAATTGGTGACACCTTTAGGTACACGTGGTCACCCTCTTGAAATTCTAGTGGTCTTCTCCGGTTATCAGCATAACTCTTCTACCGAGTCTGCGCTATCCTTAAGTTCTCCTAGATCATACGAACTTGTTCTTTTGCCTTTTGAATAATTTTAGGCCCAAAGAACTACCTTTCACTAGTTTGATCCCAATACAGAGGAGTTCTGCACTTTCTGCCATATAAAGCTTCAAATGGGGACATCTTAAGACTGGCCTGATAACTATTATTATAAAAGAACTCTGCATATGGCATACTCTTGTCCCAACTGCCTCCATGCTTAAGGGCACAAGCTCTTAACATATCCTCAAGTACTTAGTTGATTCTCTCAGTTTGGCCATCACTTTGGGTATGATAGGCCAAACTGAAATTCAACTTCGTATCCATATTCTCATAAAGACTCTTACAAAATCTCGAGGTAAACCGAGATCCTAGATCAGAAATAATTTTCTTAGGTACACCATGTAGGCACACAATTCGAGCCATATATAACTCTGCCAACTGAGAACCTTTATAAGTGGTGTTGACTGGGATAAAGTGAGCCACTTTGGTTACTCTATCCACGATCACCCATATGAAATCATAACCTTTCTGGGTGCGAGGTAGCCCGACTATGAAATCCATACCAATTTCTTCCCACTTCCATTTGGGTACTTTTAACGGGTGTAGCAGTCCAGCTGGCATATGATGTTCAGCTTTGACTCTTTGACATACATCACATACAACCACGTGTGCAGCTACATCTCTTTTCAGCCCATACCACCAGTACTTTCGCTTCAGATCTTGATACATCTTGGTGCTACCAGGATGAATAGAATAGTCTAAGTCATGGGCTTCCTTCAGTATGGTCTCACGTAGGCTGTCAATCTCAGGGACACATATCCTGTTCTTGAACCATATTGTGCCTTGTTCATCCTCTGTGAAGTCTGAACCTCTACATTCTACCATTAGATCTTTGGTTTCCTGAATTTTGGCATCATCGATCTGACCCTTGCGTATTTCTTGCTCCAAGGTAGGTTCTACATCTATAGTGATCCCTTTAGTATGTGCAACTATTCCTAGGTTGAGCCTTTCAAAGTCTTCTACTAACTCATCGGGTAATTGGGCGACAATAATTGCATGAACATGCTCCTTCCAACTCAAGGCATCCGCAACCAAATTTGCCTTGCCCAGATGATAATGGATCTTCCCAAGAAACTCCGGATTTCAATGACCAAGCTTGGTATCTTCCACCCCACTATCTCTCTCACTTTAGCTGGATCTACTAATATTCCTCCATTGGAGATGATGTGTCCAAGAAATGGTACTTCATCAAGCTAGTACTCACACTTGCTATACTTGGCATAGAGTTGATTATCCCTTAATTTCTATAGTACCAAATGCAGATGTTCCTTGTGATCACTATCATTCTTAGAATAAATCAGAATGTAGTCGATGAATACCACGACGAACTTATCAAGATACTCCATGAACACCTTGTTCATCAGATTCATGAAGTAGGAAGATGCATTAGTTAAGCCAAACGACATGACTGTGAACTCATACAGATCATATCGGGTAGAGAAAGCTGTCTTGGGAATATCAGAAGGCCTAATCTTCATTTGATGATAACCCGATCTGAGATCAATCTTAGAGAATACCCTGGCACCTCTCATCTGATCAAACAAGTCTTCAATACGAGGTAAAGGATACTTATTCTTAATTGTGACATCATTAAGTGATCTATAATCCACACACATCCTCTATGAACCATCCTTCTTTTGTTCAAACAGAACCGATGCTCCCCAAGGTGAGGAACTCGGACGAATGTACCCCACCTCCTCCAACTCTGTTAGTTGTTTCTTAAGTTCCTTTAATTCTTCAACGGACATTCTATATGGCCTTTTTGAAATAGGAGCGCTTCCAGGCAAGAGATCAATAACAAACTCAACTTCTCTAGCTGGTGGCATCACGAGTAACTCCTTTGGAAAGACATCTGGGAACTCTCTAACCACACGAATGTTTCTGCCCACAAATTTACCATCTGCTAGATATATGGCGGGTCTGGTGGAAGGGGTTATGCTAATCATGACTTCGAATTTTTCTCCTTTTGGACTGGTGAGTTCAACGGTTCCCCTAGCACAATGTATAACTGCCTTTGCTTTCCTTTACCATGACATACCAAGAATCAGATCTATACTGCTCTCTTCTAATACTATAGGCATAAATTAGAATTCACTCCCCATGATTGTCAATGTTAATCATTTGGTCATATAATTTGCTTCAATAGACCCTTTAGGGGTGATTACTATCATTGGTTTTTGCATAGTTTGAAGTGGTAACTCATTTGTATTGACATAGTGTTGGGGAGTCTTCTTCCTCCGAAGGTCCTAAAAAACGTGACTGACTATATGTTTTCAGTATGACATGGATTATTGCAGGAGGCTTTAGCTTTGGAATGAAGGTCTTCTCTCATGACAAGGGTAATGATGTAACACGAAGGTGATAAAAATGGATGACGAAGCTATAGCCACAGAACTTTGGCTTGATGTGATGACGAAGACGAAGTTTAATGATGACTAAAAAAGGACAAAGACTACTTAGTCCTTAATGTTTTGTGTTATGATTGTAAATGGATGACAAGGACATATATGTAATTTCACCCGGGCTATGTCCCGTGCCTATAAATAGATGAACAGTACCACCATATTGTTCAAGCTAAATTGTAATCACTCTCCCACATTCACGCCTTCGAGCAAGCCAAAGGTATCAATGTAATATTAATACTATTGAATATTCATTTATGTTTTATAGAATACAAATATAAATGAATTAATAAGATCTAGTCTTCATCTTTATCCTTTCGTATTCTTATTCACGTATTAAATAATGAAGGCAAGTCTTTCTTGATCTTCGTCTGATGAGTATTATCCCTATGTGGATATAATGCTTTGGAAGACGAAGATCCTTAATCTTTAACAATTGTGTTGCCTTGTTCTTGATTCATAGCATTTGAGAACAAGTGACTAACATTGGCGCCCACCTCCGGTGAACCTGAACGACCACCTTCGGCAAGCATCCACCTTCGTCATGTCGCAGAAGAAGACAACAGTGCCAGGGGCTGCTCTGCAGCCACTGGACACAAATCAGGACACACTCTCCCTACGAGAAGCTAGGAGCCAGAGGAGAAAGGCTACTAGCCCAACACTTCATGAGGAGGAACTGGACCAGGAGATCAGGGACTTAGAAGCGATTCACCAGCAAGTACAGAGGAAGAAGAAAAAAATGCTTCGGTTGGCCGACCTTCAGAGGACTGCATAATAATATTCTACGCGATGCTACGAGATCGTGTGTTTGAGAACTACTAAAATCAGAGTTATAGTTAAAAAATATGGCTTTTCATAAGTTTTATGTGATCAAATATGAAAACTATGTCTATATTGATTAATGAATCACGTGGGAAAGATATTCCTAAGAAAACATTAATTTAATTTTTAATCTAATTTATAATTTGATTATATATCATATTTTAATCAAATTATAATTATGGACCGGTTAGCTTTGATTAGGAGAGTGGGTCTAGTAAACATAGGTTAAATAAATACCTAATTATAAAAATATGTGGAATGATACAAATAATGTTTTTAACGTGTATACAATTTTATTGCGAAGCTAACGAAACTTGAATGAATAAAAACAAAGTTAAAATGGTTAATATATGAATTATACAAGATTATGGGTTTATTTTTCTACTAAGAATCATTTTTCTAGATTTAATAAAGTCAAGGGACGTCGGGCGATGGTCTATTCTCTGTTGTGGACTGCGGGTTGAATATATAAAAGAGTAGGGTATCTTCTGCAAAACGACCTAACAACCTTACTGAAGGGGAACGAAGTAACCAGGGCCACACGATCGAGCCTGATGGTCAAGATTTGATTCTCATTAATCCGAAAGCGTACGCGATCCGAGCGGTCGGATCCCCGATCAACGTTTAGAAACAATCCACAACATGGATCAATTCCGCACCTGTGACACCCTAGTGTCACCTAGGGCTTTTCTCAGTGCTAACTCAAGAACCATCATTTCATGTAAGCCAAATTGAGCATGAAGCCCCAAATCAAATTAAGAATAAAAGATCCACTAAGTTTATATCTAAAAGAATCATGTCTAACACCATTGGGGTTTTCAAAAAGGAAAAATGCTAAAACCCTAATATCAACCCTAATTAAGCTTTTTAAGTAGAAATGAAGAAAAGGGATGAAAGACCATAAAAAACTTGAAATCATGGCTTAGGCCAATTATAAAAAAATGAAATACAATAAATAAGCTACAATAAAGATTATGAAAGCTTGGCCAAAATAGTTTATTAAAAACTCCAAACAAGCCATTCAAGTGGAGGTTCAATGGGGAAACTGGAATTCAGATTTCTGAATTTTCAGCCTTTGAACCAAAACCGAGTGCGTTCACCTTGATCCTTAACTCTAATCCTAATGCCCCCATTGACAAAAACGTGTCTAACTAACCCCTCTATCACATGTCAGAAGATGGCATCGGGACGCGAGCCCTAGACACGACAAAATCAAAGATTTGCCTTGGGCTCGGGCTGGCTTCAGAGCTCCAAATCTTTGAAACCAGTAGGCCAAATCCTATGACCCCCACACAAGAACGGTAGCTTATAGGGAGGAGAAGAGGTTTTGTGCACTGACCAAGGCAAGAGCAGGCTCAGATGAATGACCACACGTGCCAGAACTCGGGCAGAATGAACGCGCACACATGTTCGACCCTGGTCGGCACGCCGGTGTTCGCCCAACCCCCGCGCGCGCTCGCCCCAACGTCCGGTCAAGTCCGCCGCGCGCCCTCGCCCTCGGCCGTGCTCGCCTGCGATTTTAAAGCCTCCCCCGGGCGCGCCTCACCTCACCCTGTGCTCACCCTCGTTGGCCAAACGCCCCTCCTTAGCTCCGACGAGCTTTTCCTCCGCCCGCCACCACTGCCCAAGCCTCGGCCACCACGGCCAGCCCGCTCCAGTCGCGTTCAAGTTGTGACTGCCCCTCAGTTAGCATCGCCAGTGGCCCGTGAAGCTTTCCAAGCGCTCGAACCCGGCAGAACCTCACCGGAGACCTAAGATCATCCTCGCCGGACTTCGGTCGCCCGCCTGCGCGCGTAGACCGAGCAATACGGTGAGTCATTCTCTGATTCCTTGCACACACGCCTTCCTTGATCTCTGGTGAAGCTCACTGACCCATTTGATTGACCTATCGTGCCCTGGTTAGGCCGGAATCCTCACCGCCGACGAGCTCCCCCGCCTGTGCTCGTGGACCGGCCGACTCCGACCATCCCCGAAGGCGACCCGCACATCGCCGTGACCCTCAGGACCTCCCCTACACCCTCGACCACCTCACCGGAGCAGTCTCACCGCCGGTAAGCCCCTCCGCCCCTTTCTTCCTCTGTGGCCACTATTCCATTAGGGAAGGACCGCGAGTTCGATTTCAAGAAACCCTAGGGGGTATTCTGTAGAGCCATAGACTCATGTGAATAGTGCACCGAGGACTGTCTGTAATTCACTTAAGATCTTTCGCCAGGGACCCCAGTGCAAAACCATTTTCCTTTATCCATTTCTTTTTAACCTTTTTAAATTCAGCAGAAAACTTAGAGAATTTATATCTTGAGTTATATTTAACCAAATTTGACCAAACCAATTTTGCTGGATTCAAAATATTATGGGCTATCAATTCAAAATACTGAACCCTGTACTTTCTGTTTTAAATTTTAGAGTTTGGAGTTGATTAAGGAAAATAAACAAACCTTATTAAATTAAAGAAAATTTGTTATGCTTCTGTGATGAACATAAAAAAATTGCAGATGTGTAAACCCCCCCTTAGGCACTGTTTAAAAATAGTGAGCACCCTAGTGTTGAAAGTTTAAGTAAGGTTATCTATTAAAAGCCATTTTTGCCCAAAACTTAGGAAAATCAGAAAGGCATTAGAAAATAATGAACAATGAATGCAATTATTTTTCCTAGTCTACTTAAGTAACAGAGAACCTAGGAAAAATAAAGGGACCCCTAGTCCAGAACAGATTCAAAGTGAAATGTTTTATTAAGAACTAACCAAACTAGAAAAACAATTATTAGAATTATGAAAACAATTTCAAAATTGTTAATAAAAATCCAGTGGACTTGTAACCACTAGAACCCCACTACAAAAATGATAAACACCCAGCCCATCATTTTAAGTAGAGTATACAAATAAAACTTCATATTGGGCTATATTTCAAATAAATCATGAGCAAACCAAAAATAGTGCAATAATGGGCAAATAAAATTTTACCAGATAGGTAATGAAGTAGGCCACCAGAGAAAATTGTAAAACTCAATTGAAATCTGCAAAATACTACCCATTGCCAATACTTCATGCATAAGGCCATTTAATCCCAATAATTCCTACCACCTTTCCCTTGAGCAAAAAGTTGCCAAATTTCAAAATGATTGCTATTGCACAAAGAAGAAGAAAGCACCCCTTTGGCTAGAAACTTTAGAAAATTATAGCAAAATAACTAATAAGTATTAATGGCTAAACATTGGTACAAAGTCATGTTATAACATCTAGATGCCAGCAAAAATATATCTTTGAGTATAATCCTCTGTTAAAAAAGAGTTGTAGTTCAAAACACCCCCTCTGCCCTAATATTTGATAATTTTATACAGAGAGAACCCCTCACTTTTTGAACCCCAAATTTTGAGACAGAGAATTAAACACCAGTAAGAAGCCACTGTAATTTTTACAGAATTTTTTGGAAATTTATTAAGTTAACTTGTAGTTCAAACCCACCTTAAAGGCATAATAGAAATAGAAGGAAAGAGAGGAAAGATAAACCTCGCTCCAATAAGTTCAACAAGAAATCTTAATAAATTCTCACTAAGACATTAAAAGGAGATCAGTGGAACACCAAAATGGACTTACCACTTAGTTTAACTAAACTTGACCCTAAATTACTAAGTATATCCCAAGAATCTTCAAGTAGCAAGATTTAGCCCTACCTTATTAAAATGATCATTCACCATCCAAGTTTAATTGCTAAATTGCATATCATACCATGCATATATCTTACTCATTGCATTCATTAGATTGCAATCTCGCTGACGGAGAGTACGTGCTCATGCCCGAGCAAGGAGCTGTCCACGAGGAAGGCCAGGAGCAAGCTCCCGAGACTGCCATCGAGGATCTCCCCGCAGCCCCAGCTATTGAAGGCAAGCCCCGGTTTTATGCATAACCGTATCTATATATGCTACTTTGCTACACAAAATGTTTGTAGGATTGTAATGTGCACTTAAGTGTAGGAGTTGCTTGAAACCTCTAGTTGCATGAACTTAGGATTCCTTTTTGAGATGGATACTAGTGTGCTAGGTCAAGTATCTGCTTTGATAATCAGAATCACGGTAGAAGTCGAGTGATTTTTCTAGCACTCGCGCGAGGTCAGGAGTTGATTGTATTCTTCTTGATAACGGGATATATGTTAGTCTATGGACTTGGATCTAGGGAGAATGCCTTGTCCATGAGACGAGAAAAAGAAATTAAGGATTAATGTGTGGATACTTGAGTCAAGCTTTTGAACGTACTAAACACATGTCGGGAAATATGGTAATCGGTAAACCTAGTACCTGAGTGAAGCCGAGCGTGGACTTTATCCCTCACGCGACCTGAGACTGTGTCTCCCATGCTAGCTATGGTGGGTACAAGTGCGGTCACTGCACGACGGCAGCCGGGGTCAGTGGAGCATTGTATGCCAAGGCGGTGAGGCCTCGCCACGAATGGGGAATCGATGGGGACGATTGACATGTGTGGGGACGGAGTGCCCTGACATGTCGTGTGTTTAGGTTTACCTTGCAAGGTTAAAAACTCGATTTGAATCGTCTGCTTCTCGCAGCTAATGAGACTACTTGACCCCTTATACTACATTGAGTAAGAAGTGAAATGAGGTTACATGAGATAACTTGTTGTTTGTATTAAATGCTTGCTACCATTTATGCTTAGAAGGAGCAAACTCAGTTAAGATAATGATGCTAGAAATTGAAAAGCTAAAATTTGATTTTAGATACAGCTAGTGCTTTTGGCAAACCAAACCCCTCAGCCAAACAGCTGCATGGTCTAGAGGTAAAGGAGTAGATTCCTCACACAGGGTAAGTCTAGCTGAGTATTAGTATACTCAGCCTTGCTTGTGGCATAATTTTTGCAGGTACGCTTCAGGATATGGTTGATGTTGTGACTTGGCCTATCACCCTGCCACTGGGTTGGACGGTCGAGTGGGATGCTGCTCCGGCAGGAGAGGAGCAAGAGGAGTAGTGGGCTAGGCCTTGCCCAATTCCTCGCTACCGACGACATCGATTATTCGCTGCATCTTATTTTATGAACTTTTACCAGCTACTTGAAAAACTCCGATTTATGTAATAATTCAGTACTTTAAGTTGAGGTTTTCCTATTTTATTGTATTTCTTCTGTGACTCACCTTCGAGTGAGTATGTGGTATTTGATCCTGGTTAAGTTGCTTTATCAGACTAGATCTGAGGGACTGACGGGTTATTCCGATTTAAGTGTGTTACGGCCTCCGAGGCGTGACTTAGGCACTTAAGCTAGAATAATTCGGGTGGTTCTGCCACAGCTGGTATCAGAGCAAATACCGCCACAGAGAAGGGCAATAAACCATGAATACTAATTTTCAAAATCTAAAACTTGCTTAGAAACTAATAAGAATCGTCACGACTAGACCGCTAGACCTAGGACGAAAGGCCTTAGGAATAGAGGGAGAAATAGGTGGCTAATTAAGTTGGCCCTGTGGGCTAGTATTTAGATTCTTAGAAGATGCCTTAAATCACCCTGTTATTCGGAGAGGAGACGTTATTTTCAGCATGCATGCATTATAAAATTAAAAGGGATTAAGAACTAAAGAAGCAAAAACTTGAGCTAAACCGCTTCCTCTTTAAACCACCCAGGCTCTTTTATTTTCTTCCTTCCACCATAATCATTACATCTGATACCCTTCCGCAGATGACTTCACCCACCCCCGCCAATGGAGGAGACACTTGTTTCATTTCTGACTTTCTTTCTCACGATGGCTTTCCTTCCATCTTGTGGGAAGTGCTTAACTCCGTCGGTTACCCTACGCCCCCTCTGTACACGGTGCAGTTGTACGTGGAGCATCGGGTACCATGTTGCCGAGTCTGGCTGACTTTGGAGATTAATCCCCTTCAGCCGGGTTGGCGTTCTCTTGACTCCGAGATGGTTGGATTCAGGACAGACGACACCACTGAAGCGGCAGCCATGAAGAGACTCTCACAACTTTCTGTGGCTACCACCCCCTGGAGATGGTGATGCACCCCTTGGGACTCTTCCTTGCTGAGAAGATGGATGACCCCATGTGGTGCAACCGTGTGAGCCATGTGAAGGATGTGTGGGCAATGTATCCTGACTTGGTTGGGAGGGTCACTGTTCAGTGCATGAGTGCACTGTACCGCCTTCAGGCCCTGCAGAGCGATGCTATGCACATCTTGCTAACATCGCTCAAACCACCAAGCTCACCCTCGATAGCCGAGAAGACTTTGTGGTCAACTTGTCCTCCGAGTTGGTGGAGAAGGATCGACAGGTGGAAAGGCTGAGCCAGCACATCACCACCTTGGAGCAGCAGGTGGAGATCCGAGACAACACCATTGATGTCTTGGAGAACCAGCTCCATGATGTGCAGCGGGAACTCGAGGAAGCTAACGACCAGCTGGACATGCACCACTTAGAGATGGAGGCCAATGAGGCCGGAAGCGAGGGAGAAGAGGCTCCCGAGGAGTTAGGACGAGCCCCTGGTGCCAACGGGACTACCTCCGCGATGCCCCCTTCACCCGCATCCAGTGTCGCTTCCACCGCTCAGGGTTGATCAGTTGTTTTGACGTCTTAGAGGATAGAAACCTACGCGAGCTTAGTTAATGACATATTTTGGACTAGGCTTACGAGTACTTTTCCCTAATTGATGTAACCCTTGAGAACTTTTCAGATATGTGGGATGTTTGTAACCATGTTATCTTCATTCGAACTTAATGTTATGATTATGGCAATTTCCTTTCCATATGAGATAATAGCATGTCGTTCGAAATTGTGGATCGGGATAACAATGGCGATAATCTCTGTTTTCAGATGGCAGCTAGGCAGCGTCGCGGGCATAACGAGCAAGTTCCCCCGCCACCTCCTCCAGCTCCCACAGTGCAGGAGCTAATGGCCCAGCAGAATGAGATTCTGCGACAGCTCTTGCAGCGCCAGCCCCACCCTCAGCAGTATGGTGGAGGCCAGCAGCAGCGACCTCCAGCAGCGGCAACCTACCAGGAATTCCTGAGCACGTAGCCGCCCTTGTTCACCAAGGCAGAGGATCTGTTGGATGCCGACGTGTGGCTCCGCGTCGTTGAGTCCAAGTTTCCCCTCCTCATGGGAGACTGCCCTGATGATACCAAGGCTCATTTCACCGCGCAGCAGCTTCGCGGCCCTGCTCGGACTTGGTGGGACCACTTCCGTGCTATGCTACCCGCTGATCGTGAAGTGTATTGGGAGGAATTCAAGACTACTTTCAAAGGGCACCACATCCCAGCAGGAATTCTTGATCGCAAGCTGAATGAATTCCTGGCACTCAATCAAGGAACCCGCACGGTATTGTAGTACGCTCATGCCTTCAACGACCTGTGCCAGTACGCAGGTTATCATGCTGATTCCTATAAGAAGAAGAGAGACTGCTTCCGCAGGGGTCTCAACACCAAGCTGCGGGAACGCCTTAACACTGTCCGGGATGATGGCTTCAATGAGTTGGTCAACCTGGCCATCTCCCACGAGGATTGTATTGTAGCTCACCGGGCAGAGAAGAAGAGAAATGCACCAATGGCAGCACCATTCGCTCAGGTCCAGAGGTTCAAGATTGTTTCTCACAATCAGAGCAGGGGATTTCAGCAGCAGGCAGGCAGATGGGTGATCAGGCCACCTCAGTAGCAGCAGCCGGCACCCACTCGTTTTCCAGCTCCCACTCCAAGGAACAATCAACCTCCGCAGCAACAGCAGTTCCGCCAGGGCAATGGGAACAAGTGCTTCACTTGTGGCAATGTGGGCCACTATGCCAAGAATTGCCCAAGAAATCAGTAGAGGCAGATGCTAGCACCAAATCAAGACAAGGGAAGAAAGCAGAAGGTACAAGTCAGGCAAGGGAAGCTCAACTTCACTACTCTAGAGGAGTTACCTGAGGGAGCCCCCGTCATGACTCGTATCTTTTCAGTTTATTATCAACCTTCCTTAATTCTATTTGATTCTGGTGCATCTCATAGTTTCATTAGCCAAAAGTTCAGTGCTAAATGTCAACTGCCTTTCTATCACACAAAAGGGTCATTTATGATAGCCACACCTGGGGGTAAAATTGCAACTAATCAATTAAACCAAAGTGTGCCTATTCAACTGGGAAGCCACATTATCAAAACCACCCTTCTTGTTTTGGGTTTGGAGAATGTGGATATTATTCTGGGAGCTAATTGGATGACCCTACACCAAGTAGTGCTTGATGTAGCCAGCAGCATCGTGGAAATCAATTCCCCAATCTGTGAGAATTTCACCTTGTTTCTGCCCCGTCAAGACTCTACTCAGTCATGTGCTTTTGCTATGACGGAGTTACCTCTAAAGAAGATTCCAGTGGTATGTGAGTATGCAGATGTATTTCCAGAAGAATTGCCAGGAATGCCACCAGATCGGGATATTGAGTTCGCCATCGAGTTGCAACCGGGAACGACACCTATTTCCAAGAGGCCTTACCGGATGCCACCTGCTGAGTTGGCAGAATTGAAGAAGCAATTGCAAGAATTGCTGGACAAAGGCTTTATTCACCCAAGTACTTTGCCTTGGGGATGTCCAACCTTGTTTGTAAAGAATAAAGATGAAAGCTTGAGGTTGTGTATAGATTACTGCCCACTTAATGCGGTGACTATCAAGAACAAGTATCCTTTGCCTCGTATTGATGTTCTTTTTGATCAGTTGGTCAGAGCCCAAGTGTTTTCCAAGAAAGACCTTCGCTCCGGCTACCATCAGATCAAGATACGAGTCAGTGATATTCCGAAGACTGCTTTCTCAACCAGATATGGGCTATACAAATTCTTGGTGATGTCTTTTGGGCTGACTAATGCACCAGCATATTTCATGTATATGATGAATTATGTTTTCATGCCTAAATTGGACAAGTTCGTAGTGGTTTTCATCGATGATATCTTGGTGTACTCGAAGAACGAAGAAGAACATGCCGGACATTTGCATGTAGTGCTTCAACGTCTACGAGAGCACCATCTTTATGCCAAATTGTCAAAATGTGATTTTTGGCTATAGGAGATCAAATTCTTGGGTCACACTATCTCTCATGCAGGTATAGCTGTTGATCCTGATAAGGTGCAAGAGGTGATGAACTGGAAGCCGCCAACGACTGTCCGTCAGATTCGGAGTTTTCTAGGATTAGCTGGTTATTACCGAAGATTCATCCCGGATTTCTCTCGAATTGCGAAGCCCATAACTGAGCTGTTGAAGAAAGAAGCCAAGTTTGTTTGGGGTCAGAAGTGCGAAGATGCCTTCCATGCATTAAGGCAACATCTAACCACAGCGCCAGTGTTAGCGCAACCCGATAGCAGCAAGCCATTTGATGTGTATTGTGATGCCTCTGGCACTGGACTAGGTTGTGTCTTGATGCAAGACAATCGAGTCATTGCTTACGCATCAAGAGCACTCAGGCCTCATGAGCAAAATTATCCCACTCATGACTTGGAGTTAGCAGCCGTGGTTCATGCATTAAAAATGTGGAGACACTATTTGATGGGAACCCACTGCAACATCTTCACTGATCATAAGAGCCTTAAGTATATCTTTACTCGGGCTGATCTCAACATGAGGCAGAGAAGATGGCTAGAGCTGAGCAAGGATTATGACCTGGAGGTACATTATCACTCAGGAAAGGCCAATGTGGTAGCAGATGCCACGAGTCGGAAATTGCAATGCAACTGTGTTATGATGGATTCTCGCATTGACACCTTGTGTGATGAGTTGAGCAAGATGAAGATTGAAGTGATTCCTTCTGGTGCTTTGTCTCACATTTCCGTTGAGCCAGCTTTGCAAGACCAGATCATCATGGCCCAGCTCAGTGACAAGGGAGTGCAAATTATTAAGGAGAACCTCCATCAGAAGACCGAGAAATATAAATGTTTTCGCTAAGATGGAAAGGGTATATTGTGGTTTGAAAGCAGATTGGTGGTTCCTAAAAACAAGGATCTCAAGAAGAAAATCTTGGACGAGGCCCATCTCTCCAAATTCTCTATGCATCCAGGGAGCACCAAAATGTACCATGATCTGAAGCCCTTGTATTGGTGGACCAGAATGAAGAGGGAGATAGCCCAATATGTATCAGAATGTGACACCTGTTAGAGGATAAAGGCAAGCCACTTGAAATCAGCTGGAGCTTTGCAACCCCTATCTATACCTTCGTGGAAATGGGATGACATCAGCATGGATTTTATTGTGGGTCTGCCCAACAACTCTCGTCATCATGATTCGATTTGGGTTATTGTGGACCGACTGACGAAAGTGACACATTTTCTCCAAGTGCACACCACTGATAAGGCTCAAAAGTATGCAGAGTTGTACATTGACCGAATCGTGTGTTTGCACGGATTGCCCCGGACCATTGTTTCTGACCAAGGAGCCCAATTTGTTGCCAGATTTTGGGAACAACTGCAAGAGTTTTGGGAACCAAGCTAATCAGAAGTTCAGCTTACCACCCACAGACTGATGGTCAGACCGAGAGGGTAAATCAAATTCTTGAAGATATGCTGAGAGCTTGTGCGATCAATTGTGGCAAGAACAGGGATAAGCACCTCCCCTTGGCAGAGTTTTCTTATAACAATAGTTATCAATCCAGCCTAAGGATGGCACCCTTCGAAGCTCTCTATGGGAGAAGGTGTAGAACACCCCTCAATTGGTCTCAGCCTGGAGAAAGAGAAGTTTTCGGACCTGACTTAGTGACTGAAGCCGAAAGGAAGGTCAAACTAATCAAGAAGAATCTAGAAGCTGCTTAAGCCAGGCAGAAATGTTACCATGATAAGAGGAGGAAACCTCTCCAGTTTGAGGTGGGAGATTTCGTATATTTGAAGGTATCACCCACCAAGGGAGTGCAGAGATTCGGGATCAAAGGCAAGTTAGCCCCTCGTTATATTGGACCTTATGAGATCATAGAAACATGTGGAGCCGTGGCATACAAATTGAAGTTACCTCCAAAAATGTCTGCCATCCACAATGTATTCCATGTATCCCAACTGAAGAAGTGTGTTCGATTGCCGACCGAGATCGTAGCAGAACCAGAATTGGAGATAGAGCCAGATCTATCGTACCAAGAGTACCCTTCCAAGGTTCTGGATTGCAAAGAAAGATCAACTCGGGCTAAATCGATCAAAATGTATAAGATCCAATGGAGTAATCACTCAGAGGAAGAGGCTACTTGGGATACTGAGGAATTTCTGTGTTCCAACTTTCCCAATTATCTACCTACAGAAATTGGTACGTAATCATGCCCAACCCCTCCTCCTGCCCTTCGAATCTAAATTTCAGAAAAATGATCTTAAAGTAGAATGAGTCAATTATAGAACTAAAGATAAATGGACTTCCTTCTAAAGTTGCAAAGAGAATGACATTCGAAGAGCAGCTTGTCTTAATAAATAAAGCACCCACTTCAAGTAAGCCTCACCCTTCGCTTCACCCCGAGAGGACTCCGACCCAAATCTCGGGACGAGATTCCTTTAAGGGGGGAAGGCTGTGACACCCCAGTGTCACCTAGGGCTTTTCTCAGTGCTAACTCAAGAACCATCATTTCATGTAAGCCAAATTGAGCATGAAGCCCCAAATCAAATTAAGAATAAAAGATCCACTAAGTTTATATCTAAAAGAATCGTGTCTAACACCATTGAGGTTTTCAAAAAGGAAAAATGTTGAAACCCTAATATAAACCCTAATTAAGCTTTTTAAGTAGAAATGAAGAAAAGGGATGAAAGACCATGGAAAACTTGAAATCATGGCTTAGGCCAATTATAAAAAAATGAAATACACTAAATAAGCTACATTAAAGATTATGAAAGCTTGGCCAAAATAGTTTGTTAAAAACTCCAAACAAGCCATTCAAGTGGAGGTTCAATGGGGAAATCTGAAATTTAGATTTCTGAATTTTCAGCCTTTGAACCAAAACCGAGCGCGTTCACCTTGATCCTTAACTCTAATCCTAATGCCCCCATTGACAAAACGTGTCTAACTAACCCCTCTGTCACATGTCAGAAGATGACATCGGGACGCGAGCCCTAGACACGACAAAACCTAAGATTTGCCTCGGGCTCGGGCTGGGAGACAGACCACACTTCAGAGCTCCAAATCTTTGAATCCACTAGGCCAAATCCTATGACCCCCACACAAGAACGGTAGCTTATAGGGAGGAGAAGAGGTTTTGTGCACTGACCAAGGCAAGAGCAGGCTCGGATGAATGACCACACGCGCCAGAACTCGGGCAGAATGAACGTGCACACATGTTCGACCCTGGTCGGTACGCTGGCATTCGCCCAACCCGCGCGTGCGCTCGCCCCAGCGTTCGGTCAAGTCCGTCGCGTGCCCTCGCCCTCGGCCGTGCTCGCCCGCCCCTTTAAAGCGTCCCCCGGGCGTGCCTCACCTCACCCCGTGCTCAACCCGCGGGCCAGATGCCCCTCCTTAGCTCCGGCGAGCTTTTCCTCCGCCCGCCACCACTACCCAAGCCTCGGCCACCGCGGCCAGCCCGCTCCATTCGCGTCCAAGTTGCGTCTGCCCCTCGGTTAGCTTCGCCAGTGGCCCGTGAAGCTTTCCAAGCGCTCGGACCTGGCAGAACCTCACCGGAGACCCAAGATCATCCTCATAGGACTTCGGTCGCCCGCCTACGCGCGAAGATCGAGCAATCCGGTGAGTCATTCTCCGATTCCTTGCACACACGCCTTCCTTGATCTCTGGTGAAGCTCACTGACCCATTTGATTTACCTATCGTGCCCTGGTTAGGCCGGACTCCTCGCCACCGACGAGCTCCCCCGCCTGCGCACGTGGACTAGCCGACTCCGACCATCCCCGACGGCGACCTGCACATCGCCGTGACCCTTAGGACCTCCCCTACACCCTTGACCACCTCACCGGAGCAGTTTCGCCGCCCGTAAGCCCCTCTGCCCCTTTCTTCCTCCGCGCCACTGTTCCATTAGGGAAGGACCGCGGGTTCGATTTCCAGAAACTCTAGGGGGTTTTCTGTAGAGCCGTAGACTCATGTGAATAGTGCACCGATGACCTGTCTGTAATTTACTTAAGATCTTTCACCAGGGACCCCAGTGCAAAACCATTTTCCGTTATCCATTTCTTTTTAACCTTTTTAAATTCAGCAGAAAACTTAGAGAATTTATATCTTGAGTTATATTCAACCAAATTTGACCAAACCAATTTTGCTGGATTCAAAATATTATGGGCTATCAATTAAAAATACTAAACCCTATACTTTCTATTTTAAATTTTAGAGTTTGGAATTGATTAAGGAAAATAACCAAACCTTATTAAATTAAAGAAAATTTGTTATGCTTCTCTGCTGAACTTAAGAAAAATTTGCAGATGTGTAAACCCTCCTTAGGCACTGTTTAAAAATAGTGAGCACCCCAGTATTGAAAGTTTAAGTAAGGTTATCTATTAAAAGCCATTTTGCCCAAAACTTAGGAAAATCAGAAAGGCATTAGAAAATAATGAATAATGAATGCAATTATTTTTCCTAGTCTACTTAAGTAACAGAGAACCTAGGAAAAATAAAGGGACCCCTAGTCCAGAACAGATTCAAAGTGAAATGTTTTATTAAGCACTAACCAAACTAGAAAAAAATTATTAGAATTATGAAAATAATTTCAAAATTTTTAATAAAAATCCAGTGGACTTGTAACCACTAGAACCCCACTACAAAAATGATAAACACCCCAGCCCTTCATTTTAAGTAGGGTAAACAAATAAAACTTGATATTGGGCCATATTTCAAATAAATCATGAGCAAACCAAAAATAGTGTAATAATGGGCAAATAAAATTTTACCAGATAGGTAATGAAGTAGGCCACCAGAGAAAATTGTAAAACCAATTTGAAAGCTGCAAAATACTACCCATTTCCAATACTTCATGCAAAAGGCAATTTAATCCAAATAATTCCTACCACCTTTCCCTTGAGCAAAAAGTTGCCAAATTTCATAATGATTGCTCTTGCACAAAGAAGAAGATAAAAAAAATCATAAATCTGTTGTTTGATATTTTTCAAATATAGTGGTAGTAGAAACCCTTTGGCTAGAAACTTTAGAAAATCATAGCAAAATAACTAATAAGTATTAATGGCTAAAAATTAATACAAAGTCATGTTATAACATCTAGATGCCAAAAAAAATATGTCTTAGAGAATAACCCTCTGTTAAAAAGGAGTTGTAGTTCAAAACACCCCCTCTGCCCTAATATTTGATAATTTTATACAGAGAGAACCCCCTCACTTTTTGAACCCCAAATTTTGAGACAGAGAATTATACACCAGTAAGAAGCCACTGTAATTTTTACAGAATTTTTGGAAATTTATTAAGTTAACTTGTAGTTCAAACCCACCTTAAAGGCATAAAAGAAATAGAAGGAAAGAGAGGAAAGATAAACCTCGCTCCAATAAGTTCAACTAGAAATCTTAATAAATTCTCACTAAGACATTAAAAGGAGATCAGTGGAACACCAAAATGGACTTACCACTTAGTTTAACTAAGCTTGACCCTAAATTACAAATTATACCCCAAGAATCTTCAAGTAGCAAGATTTAGCCCTACCTTATTAAAATGATCATTCACCATCCAAGTTTAATTGCTAAATTGCATATCATACCATGCATATATCTTACTCATTGCATTCATTAGATTGCAATCTCGCTGACGGAGAGTACGTGCTCATCCCCGAGCAAGGAGCTGTCCACGAGGAAGGCCAGGAGCAAGCTCCCGAGACTGCCATCGAGGATCTCCCCGCAGCCCCAACTATTGAAGACAAGCCCCGATTTTATGCATAACCGTATCTATATATGCTACTTTACTACACTTAATGTTTGTAGGATTGTAATGTGCACTTAAGTGTAGGAGTTTCTTGAAACCTCTAGTTGCATGAACTTAGGATTCCTTTTTGAGATGGATACTAGTGTGCTAGGTCGAGTAGCTGCTTTGCTAATCAGGATCTCAGTAGAAGTCGAGTGATTTTTCTAGCACTCGCGCGAGGTCAGGAGTTGATTGTATTCATCTTGATAACGGGATATATGCTAGTCTATGGACTTGGATCCAGGGAGGATGCCTTGTCCATGAGACGGGAAAAAGAAATTAAGGATGAATGTGTGGATACCTAAGTCAAGCTTTTGAATGTACTAAACACATGTCGGGAAATATGGTAACCGGTAAACCTAGTACCTGAGTGAAGCCGGGCGCGAACTTTATCCCTCACACGACCTGAGACTGGGTCTCCCAAGCTAGCTATGGTGGGTACAAGTGCGGTCACTGCACGGCGACAGCCAGGGTCAGTGGAGCATTGTATGCCAAGGCAGTGAGGCCTGGCCACGAATGGGGAATCGATGGGGACGGTTGACATGTGTGAGGACAGAGTGCCCTGACATGTCGTGTGTTTAGGTTTACCTTGCAAGGTTAAAAACTCGATTCGAATCGTCTTCTTCTCGCAGCTAATGAGACTGCTTGACCCCTTGTACTACATTGAGTAAGAAGTGAAATGAGGTTACATGAGATAACTTGTTTGTATTAAATGCTTGCTACCATGTATGCTTAGAAGGAGCAAACTCAGTTAAGATAATGATGCTAGAAATTGAAAAGCTAAAATTTGATTTTAGATACAGCTAGTACTTTTGGCAAACCAAACCCCTGAGCCAAACAACTACTTGGTCTAGAGGTAGAGGAGTAGATTCCTCACACCGGGTAAGTCTAGCTGAGTATTAGTATACTCACCCTTGCTTGTGGCATAATTTTTGCAGGTACGCTTTAGGATATAGTTGATGGTGTGACTTGGCCTACCACCCTGCCACTGGGTTGGACGGTCGAGTGGGATGCTGCTCCGGCAGGAGAGGAGCAAGAGGAGTAGTGGGCTAGGCCTTGCCCAATTTCTCGCTACCGACGACATCGTTATCCGCTGCATCTTATTTTATAAACTTTTACCAGCTACTTGAAAAACTCTGATTTATGTAATAATTCAGTACTTTAATTTGAGGTTTTCCTGTTTTATTGTATTTCTTTTGTGACTCACCTTCGAGTGAGTATGTGGTATTTGATCCTGGTTAAGTGGCTTTATCAGACTAGATCTGAGGGACTGACGGGTTATTCCGATTTAAGTGTGTTACGGCCCCCGAGGCGTGACTTAGGCACTTAAGCTGGAATAATTTGGGCTGTTCTGCCACAACACCGTCTGATCAAAAGGTGATGGTCAGATTTTAATGAATCAAAGGTGTACGCGGATTTATAGTATTGACCATTCCTCCCGATCCAATGGCCCAAGATCACCTAGACGAAACGGTACACGATCTTCTAATTTCGGTCGTTGATGGCTTGATTGATGGCTAGGGACACGTCGCCCCACCCAACCGCACCCCGCATCGACCGGATTCCACCCACAGCGGCTCCATAGCCGCCACCCACTGCCCAGATGCCCAGATTGACCCGAGCCCAAAACTATGCCGAAAAATGGTATTGAGCTGAAGGAGAGACGTGCAAAGGAGTGCACACCAGGGGAAGCACGAAAATATCCCGGCCGCGGTATGGGTGGACGCAGTCCCTTCGGTGAGCAATTCACCAGTGACGAAGTTGATATGGCCCACAGCAACACTGGTGTTAGCTCCCTTGCGCTCTTTAGTTTGTCCCCGACCGCACGACACCCACCAATCCGCGATGCAGGTGCAGGACCATGGCACGGTCGACTCAAGCTCCCCTCTCTCTCCTGTTTGATTCTTAGGTGATCTTGTAGAGCAGCGATGGCACAATCCGAGCGAAATTTATAGGGACATGGAGTCCGCAGGGAGGCGAATTACATACCCGCCCTGTTGGCACGATCGTTGGATAGAATCATGATGGGTTCGGTGAGGAAGGTAGACCTGACAGGGTGGGGCCACACGTCTGTGTCATGGGCCAAGGCGGTGTGCGGCTGACCTGTGGGCCCCACATGTCAGCGCGTGTGAGCAGGCGCGTGCAGAGGCAGCACCATTGGGCAGGCGTGGTGATATTTGGGCTGAGGTGGGGAGGAGTCGGCCCAGATCACAGGTTCTTTCTCTCTTTTGTTTTTTTCTTTTTCTTTTTCTTTTCTATTTCAAATTTCAAATATTCAAATCAAAATAAAATTCATGTTTTGAATTTCAAATTCTCAATCACAATTATAAAATCCAAATCCTACTATTTGCAATATTATTATTTATTCTCCTTCCATTATTTAATTCTAGACTTAAATGACTTTATACTTTCTTTTCTCATTTTCTATTTTATTTTTTTCATTTATAATTTGGGATCAAATCTATGGTTTCAATAAAATGCATCACAACAGAATCATCAGCATGAGATACACGTTTCTTTATTTATTTATGGTTTAATTGACTAATTTTACTCCATTAGTTGGCTATGAAAATGGAAGGGTCCTCTTAGATTTCCCAAGGTTTCAAAAATTCTCAAAACATTATTATAAATATATTTATTTATTTATTTTATTATTTTTTTTCTACCAATTTTTGGGCTTTACAGGTTTTTGCTCACTGGTTGAGAAGATCTTGCACACTCAAGTGTGATTTGTCCAGTAGGCTATTTTCGAGGCAAACATCAGGGTTTTGTCGAGTTTGGCTTCGAGTTTTGATGCCTCCTTCTAACATGGGTTAGCTTAGGTAATTAGTCACGACTTTATCCATTGGAACTTTTTAATTTAGGGTCTACAACCTAGTGAACGTTGGCGGTTTTAGTTAGAGGGTTGGATTTTCAGAATGTGCAAGTTCTGATTTTTTACCTATTCTCTCTCATTTGTAGCTTGTTTGGGGGTAACTTAGCCACATTTTCCTTGGAGGTTTTGCTGATAAGTTTTGGTAAGAATTTGGTGTGTTGTTTTCCTTTTATGTTACTAGCCCAAGCTATGATAGTATGCTTCAATCATTTTCTCGTTTGATTTTTCTTGCTTAAGGTAAGGCATCTGGGGTTTTCTGGGTCACCTTACTTTTCTGAGGATCATAAGAGGATTTTGGTGATGACTTATGATACCTTGGTATTTACTTAAGGTCTTAGGTCCCGAGTATGACTTCACTTGTTGTATTCTTACTCTACTTCTGAGGGTAAAGCTAGTGAGAGTGCCGAGCAGAAACCCTAGTAACACCTAGGGTGTTACAGCCCTCCCCCCTTAAAAGAATCTCATCCTGAGATTGGAGTTGGGGCCCTCCAGGGGTGAGGAGGTAGGTAACCACTTGCTTGGGTAGTGTGGGTCATCTTTCTAAGGTTCACTAGGAAACCTGCTCTTCGAATGTCATCCTCTTTGCAACTTCAGAAGGAAGCCCTTTTACACCTAGTTTCACGACTTAATTCTATTTTCAATAAGAGTATCTTTTCTATATTTGGAATCAGAGGGCAGGGGGCTAGGGTATGGTTACGTACCAACTTCTTTAGATAGGAAATCAGGGTAGTTTTTTCTTAGATAATCCTCTGTCTCCCATGTAGCCTCTTCTTCCGCCATAGGAACCATTTCTTTGTTTTTCGCAACGAACATGCCCAATCCACTACTTTAGGTCCAAAACTCATGTTTGAGGTGGTTTCGCTCTATTTCGTTGCCGCCCCTCACCCATTCCGAAAATGGGTATCAGGGGCATACAAAGCATGAGTTTTTGGCACAGGAACCATTTCTTCATTTTTCGCAACGAACATGCCCATTCCACTAATTTAGGTCCAGAACTCATGTTTGCGGTGGTTTTGCGCTATTTTGTTGCCGCTCGTCACCCATTTCGATAATGGGTATTGGGGTGCATACAAAGCATGAGTTTTTTCCTTCGTAACAATTTCTTCGTTTTTCGAAATGAACATGCCCAATCCACTACTTTAGGTCCAAAACTCACGTTGGGGGTGGTTTCACGCAATTTCGTTGCCGCAAGTCATCCATTCCGAAAACGGCTATCGGCGTGCATACAAGCTTGAGTTTTTGCCACCAGAATCATTTCTTCGTTTTCTCAATGAACATGCCCCATCCACTATTTTAGGTCCAAAACTCATGTTTGGGCTGGTTTCGCGCAATTTCGTTGCAGAACGCCTCCATTTCGAAAATCGGTATCGGGGTACATACAAAGCATGAGTTTTTGCCACCGAAACCATTTCTTCGTTTTTCACAACAAACATTCCCAATCCACTAATTTAGGTACAAAACTCGGGTTTGGGGTGGTTTCGCGCTATTTCGTTGTCACAAGTCACCCATTCCGAAAACCGGTATCGGGGGCATACAAAGCATGAGTTTTTGCCACCGGAACCATTTCTTCGTTTTTCACAACGAACATGCCCAATCCACTACATTAGGTCCAAAACTAATGTTTGGGGTGGTTTCGCGCAATTTCGTTGCTTCACGTCACCCATTCCGAAAATCGGTATCGGTGTGAACCATTACAGAGGAATAAATAAGTCATGAATGCCAACTTTTCAAAATTAAAATTGGCTTAGAAACCAGTGATGGATCGTCAGGACTAGAACGCTAGACCTAGGACGAAAGGCCTTAAGAGTAGAGGGAAATAGGTGGCTAAATAAGTAGGCCATATAGGTCAGTCTTAGAATAGCAGGGATGCCTAGAAGCACCCCTCCGATCGGTGAGAAGAAATTCTCTCCAGCATGCATGCATTATAAACCATGAAGAAATTAGGAACTAAGGAAAAGGTGCATCAGATAATATGCCTAACAAGCATTGTTATTAATGGATAATGAGATGAGTTGGGGTAGATAAATCTAATCTAACCCACCCCCTTTTAGCAACCCGGGCACATGTTTTTCCTTTCCACTGCCATAACACTTACATCTAACCCTCTTCACAGATGACTTCACCCACCCCATCAATGGAGGAGACACTCTTTTCAGTTTCGACTACCTTTCTCACGAGGGTTTCCCCGCCATCTTGTGGGAGGTGCTCTGCTCCGCTGGTTACCCTACACCCCCTCTGTACATGGTGCAGTTGTACGAGGAGCATCGGGTGCCACGTTGCCAGGTTTGGCTGACTCTAGAGGCTCACCCTCTACAGCCGGGTTGGCGTTCCCTTGACTCTGATACTGTCGGGTTCAGGGCGGACGACACCACCGAGGCCGCAGCACTGAAGACCTTGACAACCTTCTGCGGGTATCATCCCTTAGAGATGGTGATGCACCCACTGGGACTCTTCCCCGCCGAGAAAAGGGATGACCCCATGTGGTGCAACAGAGTGAGCCACGTGAAGGACGTGTGGGCTATGCATCCCAACCAAGTTGGGAGGATCACTGTTCAGTGTATGAGCGCACTGTATCGCCTACAAGCCCTGTAGAGTTGTAAGGCCCAAAATTGGTATAAGAAAAAACATAATAAAATAAATATATGAAGAAATAAAATAGCAAATTCAGTGATCTCAAATTATACTTGAGTGTTGAAAATTGAGGACTGAATTTTGAAAACCAAGAATTATTTTAGAAAAGAGGTAATAGAAAAGTTTTATGCTCAACTAAATGATTATGCATATCATTAAATGATACACCAAGAGCATTTATTTACATGAATATTTAGTTTCAAGTAACTTTTAATTCTTGTTCCCCAATCAAAATACTATTTTCCTAAAAAGAAAGAAAACAATAGGAGTGTGTTTCATATTTCGAACATCTACCAAACAAATAAATTAATTAGAATAAATAAATAATCCGTGTATCATATTGGAGTTTATTTGTTTGTGCATTTGATAATAATAATAGTAATAAAAATATATTAATGTCAAAATTGGGATTTAAAACCTAATTTTAAATCTAGAAATTGAAAATGAAATGGGAAAGAAAAGAGAAGAAAAGGAAAACAATATACAAAATAAAAAATATATAAATCAATATATCTTTTTCATACTGGTATCTTTAATTTATACATTTAACCTGAGAACAAAATTCACAACAACATTTGAATTCAAATTGAGGTTTAAAAATGAAAAGAAAAAAAGAAAAGAAAACGAGGGTGGAGAGTCGGCTTTGGGCCGAAAGCTCCATACAGCCCACTTTTCTAGCCTCGTGCAGCCAGGATGCGCCCGCGCGTGCTGAAGTCGTGGCCCACTGGTCAGCTTCTTGTGTCATCGCCTATCGCCGACGTGTGATCCCCACCGGTTAGGATGGTCTTCCCCCTCTCGCGGACGCTCTGTTTCAACCACCGCGCGTGAAGACCGGGTCCGAGCACACCAAAAGCTGGGGATAAAACCCTGGATGGCCTACAGACTTCCCCTCCTTATCCGCTAATCCTCGCACTAGAACAAGCCACGTCTCGCACCTCATACCCGCGTCCGTCGTCCCTAACCCCTCAACTGTGCGCTGCCATGGGAGAAGTGGGTGATCACCGTCGTTGGGTCCTCGGGAGTTGGTCGGCGTGCTTCTTCAAGTATTCTGGAAGAGTGTTGCGTTGTCCGCGAGTGGAGAAAGCCTCTGCGCGTGGAGCAATTCCTCGTCGGTCTTCGCGGGCACCGGGATATCGCCCCTCGCCGCGGGTAGCTCCCCAGCGACCGTCTCTAGCCCCGGTGAGCCATCCATCCTCTTGGTTGTACCTGTGGCACTGTGTAGGTTGTCGGGATTGGGGGAATTAGGGGTCCTAGCTCTAGATTTGGCAGAGCTCCGGCCATGGGCCGTCGCCACTCCAGGCGGCGCCGTCGTGGTTGGTAGGGAGGAGGGTAGGAAAACGTTTAGGCCGTTGATTTTCTAGTGAACGACTAGGATTAGAAATGACATATCGATCCGGTGTGATCAATCAGGAGCGTAGGTCTGTGAATGGGCGGCCTTAGATCGATTGTGTGATTTACAATTCGGTCCGTTGAGATTTTGAATCCAAAGGCCGGCTGCGGATCGCGTCTCATAAAACCCTAGTCGTTGATCCCTGATCGAACGCACGGTATTGTGTACCGGTTCGGGCGTGGACGAATCTAATTTGCACCGACGATCTCGCATCCAACGGTGCAGATCAATCCATACCCCTTCGTCGAGCCAATTTTGTAAAAGAGCCCTCCTAGAATTTAGGAACCAACCCGCAGTCCATTGTTCTGTGCACTGAATCTTGAGACTTTTGCGGGTTAGCCCCTATGCTCTCTGGTTATCTTGTGCCCAGTCCAGAGAATTATAAAATTCAGTAAAAGTGATTAGAAAATATTTTTAATGTGAAAATGAATGCTAGAATTTGTTTAAGTCATAATAAATTCATATGAATTCCAAATTAATCCATTCCAGTACCAATAATTTTGTAATATTATTGTTTATTTGTTAGTACCACTGTTTTGACATGAAAGTCACATTAAAATTTATATCCTATTTAATCTTGTATCAAATACATAAAACATTTAGAAATTCATAGCTTCCCCATTTAAACTCCGACTTGACCTGTTCCAGTTGCGTTAGCTTCATATGAATATTAACTATGCAATAACAACATTTATTGTACCATGTCTCATACTTAATAATTGGATATTTATTTAACTTATGTTGGTTAGTCTTGTTAATGTGCTCATCATTATCTACTAAAATATGATCTATGGTCAATTTATAATTTAGATTAAATTTGAATTAATTACTACTTTAGGTCATCCTTTCTCTGGAATTATAAAATAAACACAGAACCTAGTGTTAATCATTTAATCACCTCATAACTTGATGACCACGACTCCGATTTTAGTGGTTCTCGATCCCACGATCTCGTAGCAACGTGTAGATTATTATTATTCAGTTTGTACTTATGTTTGGTGTGATGTTAAGTTTATCTATACCATGTTTGTTTGTATTGCTATGACTAGCGTGAGGTCCCAAGGATATGAAGAATCATCCTGGTACCTGGATTCTAGAGTGCCAGGCAAGTTGTGCCCTTGACAACTTTTTTACCCAATAATGTTCTTTAATACCACTTGTTCGTGCATAGGTTTAATTTTGATGGGACCCAATAGGTCACCCTAGTCTGTTTATCATTTTCCCTTGTTTACCCCTAAATCATTTGGGTAGTTATGCTATTGCTTTACATGGTTTTGGGTTAATATTTCATTATATCCATGTTCCAATTATTTTGTAATTTTATTTATGTTCATGTCAAGATCATTATTTTTAATTGGAACATGGAGCTTAACTTGAGAAACACGTGCCACCACAAGGAAGGAATGGGACCCCTTGGCTAACTAATTAGGAAAGCTAGTGGAAGACTATCTTACCCGAAAGGGCAAGGGCAGTAGGGAGTTGCATGCAAGGAGGTTCTCGGGTTGATTTTGCTGCGATGGCGGTCAAACGGGGGATTCTTGCAAGTGCTCTTCCCATAAACTGTAGTGGGTTTTTGAAAGCTAGTGGAACTTTGTAAAGGCCTCGTAGTGGATCCCTAGCCATTCACCTCGGAAGTGTCTAAGGGCCTTGCAAACCCTAGCGATATGGGATACACGACTTGTGGGTACAGGGTACAACCTCTGCAGAGTGTAAAACTGGTATACTAGCCGAGTGTCACACCCGGATTTTAGGGGCACCAAGACCCGGGCGCGAACATAATCACCAGGTGTGCTGGGACCAAGTCTCACACATATGATGAATCATGGCACAGGATCGAATGTCACATCTTTACTACATAACAGGAGTTCTGTACAAAAATAAATAAATAATTACATTATAAGGAGACAACGGTCCAGCAACCCTAAGTTGACTGGGAGACGACGACCTAGACCTGTCACTAACTCGTCACAGCATCCTCCAAGCGCCTCATCCTGTGGTACCTGTTCTTGACCTAGGGGGGTGTGAGACAGCAAGAGTGAGCTCACATACGTTCATCGCTCAACAAGTTGTGGGGAATAATGTGCATGAACTCGCCAAAGGTGGGAGCTCACGTGAAGTGTAAGGCTTACCAAAGAGGATGGTTGAAGCTGAGCATTGCTTTTAAAGTTGGTCAAAATTTTATTAGCAATTACTAAGTATAAGTAAATACCAACCCAATTAAATAGTAGAACAAAAGTAACATCATCACCTGCGATGCAATGCATATGACAAATTGAATTTAGTTCCATAAATTAATCATGTGAGGGTCCGAGCTGCTCATGACCGTGAGCACGGCTAGTATACCAGTTTTACACTCTGCAGAGGCTGCGCATCTTTACCCACAAGTCATGTTACCCATCTGCCAAGGGATTGCGACTTCCCATACACCTCTACCGAGGAGGCGAGGCAGGGTAACACTACGAGGCCTTTACAAAGTTCCACTAGCTTCAGAAAACCCGCTACAGTTTATAGGAAGCTCCAATGCAGGGTTCTTGCCTGACCGCCATCGCAGCAAAATCAACCAAGGACCTCCCTACACTGACCACTCCCCTACTGCCCTTGCCCCTTTCGGGTAAGGTAGTCCTCCACTAACTTTCCTAATTAATCAGCCAAGGGCGTCCATAAACCCTTGTGGTAGCACTGTTTTCCCGGGTGGTCGCTCCATGTTCCAATTAACATAATGATCTTATCATGAACAGTGATAATAAACAGATAATAAAAGTATAATCGTGAACAATGTATCTTCATACCCAAAACCACATAAAGCACTAGCAAGCACTACCCAAAAAGTTCAGTGGTAAACAAGGTATAAAGATAGACAAACTGGGGTAACCTATTGGGTCCCATCAAAATTAACCTATGTGGATCATTATGATTAATCAGAACATGGCTGGGTAAAAAGAAGTGATCAAGGGCACAACTTGCCTGGGACTTGAGATTCCAGGTACTAGGATGATCTTCAGATGACTCGTAACCTCGCTACTAGTCGTAGCAATACAAACAGACATTGTATAGGCAAAATTAACATCACACCAAACATAAGAACAAACTGAATCATAATGATCTACACGAAGCTACGAGATCGTGGGTTCGAGAACCACTAAAATCGGAGTTACGGTTAAGGAGTTATGATCTATGAGAGTTTTATGTGGTTGAACATTAAATTATATTATAAATTGATTATTATAGAAAATATACTCCAAATAATCCTTTCAACTTTAATCAAGATTACACTTGACTAGAGATCATGTTTAGTCAACTTATACTCATAAACAGAGTAATCTTTGGTTAAAAGGGTAAATCTACTAGCACTGATTAAACAAATATCTAACTATAAAATTATGCAATATGGTAAAATTCATAATGTCACGGTATACTAAATATTTATACGAAGCTAACGCAACTAGAACGAGTCAAATCGTTTTAAACGGAGGAGTTACAAATTTCCTAAGGTTTTATGTACTTGATACGAGATTAATTAAGAAATAATTTTTAATACCATTTTCATGTTAAAACAGAGACACATGGTGATAAACAACATTATTACAAAATTATAGAAATTGGAATGGGTCAAAAAGGAATTAAAATGAATTTCTTATGAATTAATCAAGTTTCTAGATTTATTTTTGCACTAAAAATCAATTTCTGTAATTAATTATATGATTTTCCATGTCCTCTGGACTGTGCCTCAATTAAATAGAAACGCAGGGGCTATCCTAGAAGATTCTCCAGACACAGTCGACCCTAAGTTGGACGGCGGGTTGGTTTTTAGAAAGCGTGGGGGTTCTTTTGTAAAATAACCGGATCGAAGGGGTACGAGAGGCTCTGGTCCGCCCGATCGACAACGGACGGCGGTGATTAGACTTAGGTTTTGTCGAATTGGTATGCACCGAGAGCCATCGGTTCCAGATCCATCGGCCAACATCCTACGATCCCGAGATCCGATCCTAACCCTCCGATCGCGATCCAACAGCCGAGATGAATTTAGCGAAGGGGTATGCGGTCCACTAATCAGAGTCGTCCATCGGAAATCCGACGGCCGAGGTGTCCCAGTGATGGATTTGATCCCGATCGCTAGTGCAAAGATCAACGGTTCACGTGTTGTCTTCTTCCTTACGTAGGAGCCCACAACTCCTATACATATCGGACGCCGCCGTAACAGTGGGAAGCAGCGGCAGCCGTGGCTTGGGAAGGGAAAAGTGCTCACCGCCGATGGAGGAGGCCGCCCGACGATGGAGCGCGGATCCGCAGCGAGGCACAGACCCAGGGCTCGTCTCCTTCTCCCCGCGGTCGCCCAGCTCGATCCCACGACCAAGCAGACGGGATGGTGCGCCACGGAAATCCCTCCAATGTCGACCGCACGTAGCCACGGAACTCCCAGGAGTTGTGCGAGTTCTCCGCGCACGAATCGGCAACGAGGAAACCTCTCTGTTCCCAATCTTCTCTCGATCGCTCCCTGTGGTGGTCTTTTTGGCTCTCGGCAGCAAAAGCCTCTCGCTGCATGCTAATGGCGGCGCAAGAAGGGAGGTAGTAAGAGAGATATCAGGCTTGACTTTTATGCACCATGGTGGAGTCCGCGTGGGGAAAATCGTCTAGTGGATCTCCCCGAAACACGGAGCGATCGCAGCGCGCGGTCAGTCAAAATCGCGGCGTTTGTTACGGTGCCCGGTTTCTGATCCTCGAAGAGGATGGAGCTGACACAAGAGGCCCACATGGCAGCAGTTCTGGGAAAATAAAAAAAGGTAGAGGAGTAGTGGGCTGCGCGGGTAAGGAGTTGGGCCGCCAGTGTGGTTTTCCCATGGGCCGAGGAGAGGAAGTGAGAGTGGGCCGACCAGGACAATTCGGCCCATGTGGCAGGTGGTTTTCCACCTTTTATTTTCCTATTTCCTTTTCTATTTTAGTTTTCTACTTTCCAATTCAATTTGAATCTAGGTATTGGAATTTCAGATTTTCAAATAGCTAATACCATCCTACCCCCTTAAGTTAATTATTCTCCCTATTATTTAATTATGGAAGTATAATTGATTTCCTTTCTCATTTTCTGTTTTATTTTCATTTATAATTTGAGATCAAGTTTAAGTTACGATTTCTTTATTTCATCAAAATGCCTCACAACAAAATCATGAGCATGAGATGCACATTTACTAGCTTTTACTCTCTTAATTAATTATGATAGTGGAAGGGAATAAAAATATTCTAAAGGTTTCAAACATTCTCAAAACCCCCTTATAAATATATTTATTTATCTACTTTATTATTATATTTTTTTCTTCTACCAATATTTGGGCATTACACCGAGCTCACGGTCATGAGCAGCTCAGGACTCTCGCATGATTAATTTATGGAACTTAAATTTAATTTGTCATTTGCATCTGCATGGGATTATTTATTAATTTTGTTCTATTATTTATTATGGTTTGGTATTTACTTACACTTAGTAACTGCTAATAAAAATTTGACCAACTTATTAAAAGCAATGCTCAACTTTAACCCCTATTGTTGATCAGCCTTACACATCACATGAACTCCCACCTTTGGTAAGTTCATGCCCACTAGTTTCCTCACAACTTGTTGAGCTATGATCATGTGTGAGCTCACCCTTGCTATCTCACACCCCCCACAGGAGAAGAAGAGGTGGTTCAAGAGTAGCCACACAACGAGGAGTTCGATTCGATCTAGGTGGCGTCTCCCAGTTGACTTTGTGGCGCCAAAGATGGATTTAGTTCGATCTATATTTATATTTTATTTTGTAACACTTCCTCTATGTAATAAATACTCAAATTGCTGTGACATTTATCTCTATACACTCTATTATTATATATGTTGTCTTCTTTGGCGCATGTATGAGATGCACCCGGCTTTGTCCCTTAAATCTGGGTGTGACAGAAGTGGTATCAGAGGAATGTTGACTGTAGGACGAAACCTAGATAGAAATGGACATAACCATTACCTACTTATCTTACTCTGATCTTCCTATACTTCTCTTGATCCTGTCTCACCTTCTACTGTTCTACTTGGATTAACCTTACCTTTGCTACTCTGATTCTTTCCTAAACTTATCTTAATCTTTTCTCATCTATTTCCGCTTTACTCTGATTATTCTTACATGTTCCTTCTAAAGACAAAAGTGGATTTCACAAATTGAAATCCTGTGCCTAAAGTGACTTTAGGAATAGGAGACCTACTCTTAGGAACAAAAACAAAACTATTTTTATAGGATCTATACGCTTGAGTGTTTGTTCTTATGATATTTGTCTGATTTGGATCTTTGATTGAGTGTGATGAGTCGTGGAGTAATGTCCACAATTACATCTACATATACGTATAGGCATAAGTATAAATAACTAAAATTCATGAGATTAGAAGATTAGATTATCCTCCATTAAAGTGTATCTATTTTAATAGATCAATCTTATCTTAAAAGATTCTCTCATATTTTAATAGATCTATCTTATCTTAAAAGATTCCCTATTACCTTAATAAATTCATCTTATCTTGAAGAGATTCTATCCTATCCTAATAGATCTAACTGATCTCAAAAGATTCTATCTTATTCCTAGAGACTCATCTTGTCCTAATGAGCATACTTCTCCCCACCACTTTGCTTATCTCATAACAGAATAACAAACATAATCTATTCGAAAATAAAATAAGTATATCTCATCTAGTCTAATCTGATTACACCAATTTAATTCTGATCCCATCTAATCTGATCAGATCTAATCTAATGGACAAACATGTTAGAAAATACTGGTAAAATAAGATTGGATCCTACCCTTATAAATATGTTTCAATCTAAATTGGAGTCTTAGTCCAACCTGGCCATATGCAACTACCTTAACCACTCGATAGTTGCATAACCCCTCTGTTTTAACCTGACAGAGATTCTGACCAACCTACACTATATAATTCATCCTATCTCAAAGGATTCTAACACATATTAATAATACATATTCTACCCTAGTAGGTTTATCTAATTTAAACTAAGTTTAATCCAGTTATATTCAATCTAATCTAGACCCTACCTAATTTAATATGGTCTAATCTATGTTACAAGTATTAACTAAACCATATTCCTATAAATGGGTTTTAAAACCTAAATTGGTGTCTTAGACCAACTCGTCCGTGAAACCACGACCCATCCTTTTTTATAGGTTGCCCAACCCATTTATTCCAAAAGCAAAGTAAAATTCTGTTTAATCTACCTAACACCATGACTAATGGTCCCCAAAACAGACCCAAGAAGAAGGTTAACCTCGACAATGAAGGATATGAGTAGAAACAAATATTTAGATGAATCAAGATCTAACACACGGAATAAAAGTCTTCCTTAACTTTATTTTACCCCAAATCTTCTCTACATTCACCCAATAGCTAAAAGCCTGTTGGACCCTTGTTTCTATGCCACACCTACTAAGGGCATGAAAACTTTTGGTATAAAAAATACTAATTGGAAGTTCCACTGAGGTAACAAAAAAATATACTAGAATTTCATAAAGGTAAAGTCAGCTAGATATGCTCAACTAAATGGTATTCTCAAATGGGATTATAGAATCTAATGTGATCTAAACTAATGTGGTCTACTTAAACAGATTAGTGATACTGGTGGAAAAGATTAAACCCTACTAGCCAGGTGTTAACTTAACTTAGCACATTAGACCAACTCAACCATGAGCTAACCCAACCCGTAGAGTCATGATGAATAGTATAACATATCTATCCCACCTAAGACCAAACAAACTTTTAACCTACATCATGTAAACTATCTCCTCTTGACAAAGTTTTATTCTACCTTCGGATAGTTACCTTATACGACTAGTTACCCAATCAGGACATAAAATAAAGATTAAGCCCTGCCAAAGAATCTTCAGTTCATAATCAATTATTAGCCTATCCATCTGCCTGCCAAATAATTTTCCTTGCAAAAATATATTACCATATGCTTCTAACTCTCATGGTCAATACCAAGAAGGGAAGATTATCAACCAACAGCAAACGGAAATGAATCCTCCAAATCCTCCACCGGTTGGAATCGATCAAGTGGTTGCCACCTAAATGATGGTAATACAACAAATGGCAAACATGGTTACCGAATTGCAAAATCAGATAAGACAAGAACGCGACGAAATACGTCAGGACCGGCTGGAGATATGTCGAGAAATAAGGCAAGCACAGTTGGAAAGACAACGACAACAACTACCTCCACCACCACCACCAGCTCCACCAAGCTACAGACACACACACACACACATATATATATATATATATTACTACTATTTGTAAGATCTAAGTGTTACTTTAGTTAGTAGATAATATAATACTATCTTAGGAGGAATAATAAGGTATAATTGACCCCATGTGTTGCTAATAAATTATGCATCATGCTAAGATTTTGTTTGTGCATACGTTTTGAGATAACATGGTTATACACCATTTCCTTACAAATCTCGAGGGCGAGATTTCTGTTAAGGGGGTAGGATTTGAAAGGCCCAAAATTGGTATAATAAAAATAAAATAAAATTAATATATGAAGAAATAAAATAGCAAATTCAGTGATCTCAAATTATACTTGAGTATTGAAAATTAAGGACTGAATTTTGAAAACCAAGAATTATTTCAGAAAAGAGGTAATAGAAAAGTTTTCTGTTCAACTAAATGATTATGCATATCATTAAATGATACACCAAGAGCATTTATTTACATGAATAGTTAGTTTGAAGTAACTTTTAATTTTTATTCCCCAATCAAAATACTATTTTCCTAAAAAGAAAGAAAACAATAGGAGTGTGTTTCATATTTCGAACATCTACCAAACAAATAAATTAATTAGAATAAATAAATAATCTGTGTATCATATTGGAGTTAATTTGTTTGTGCATTTGATAATAATAATAGTAATAAAAATATATTAATGTCAAAATTGGGATTTAAAACCCAATTTGAAATCTAGAAATTGAAAATGAAATGGGAAAGAAAAGAGAAGAAAAGGAAAACAATATACAAAATAAAAATAATAATATATAAATGAATATATCTTTTTCATACTGATATCTTTAATTTATACATTTAACCTGAGTACAAAAATCACAACAACATTTGAATTCAAATTGTGGTTTAAAATGAAAAGAAAAAAAAAGAAAAGAAAACGAGCTGGAGAGTCGGCTTTGGGCCGAAAGCTCCATACAGCCCACTTCTCTGGCCTCGTGCGGCTGGGATGCGCCAGCGCGCGCTGAAGTTGTGGCCCACTGGTCAGCTTCTTGCGTCATCGCCTGTCGCCGATGTGTGGTCCCCACCGATCAGGATGGTCTTCCCCCTCTCGTGGACGCTCTGTTTCAACCACCGCGCGTGAAGACCGGGTCCGAGCGCACCGAAAGCTGGGGATAAAACCCCGGACGGCCTGCGGACTTCCCCTCCTTATCCGCTAATCCTTGCACTAGAATAAGCCATGTCTCGCACCTCATACCCGCGTCCGTTGTCCCTAACCCCTCAATCGTGGCTGCCGTGGGAGAAGTGGGTGATCACCGTCGTTGGGTCCCCAGGAGTTGGTCGGCGTGCTTCTTCAAGTCTTCTGGAAGAGTGTTGCATCGTCCGCGAGTGGAGAAAGTCTCCGCGCGTGGAGCAATTCATCATCGGTCTTCGCAGGCACCAGGAAATCGCCCCTCGCCGCGGGTAGCTCCCCTGCGACCGTCTCTAGCCCTAGGATTGGGGGAATTAAGGGTCCTAGGTCTAGATTTGGCGGAGCTCCGGCCATGGGTCGCCGCGACTCCAGGCGGCGCCGTCGCGGTTGGCAGGGAGGAGGAGAGGAAACGTTTAGGCCGTTGATTTTCTAGTGAACGACTAGGATTAGAATTGACATATCGATCCAGTGTGATCAATCCGGAGCGTAGATCTGTGAATGGGCAGCCTTAGATCGATCGTGTGATTTTTCGGTCCGTTGAGATTGAATCCAAAGGCCGGCTGCAGATCGCGTCTCATAAAACCCTAGTCGTTGATCCCTGATCCAACGCATGGTATTGTGTACCGGTTCGGGCGTGGACGAATCTAATCTGCACCGATGATCTCGCATCCAACGATGCAGATCAACCCATACCCCTTCGTCGAGCCAATTTTGTAAAAGAGCCCTCCTGGAATTGAGGAACCAACCTGCAGTCCATTGTTCTGTGCACTAAGTCTTGAGACTTTTGCGGATTAGCCCCTATGCTCTCTGGTTATCTTGTGCCCAGTCCAGAGAATTATAAAATTTAGTAAAAGTTATTAGAAAATGATTTTAATGTGAAAATAAATGCTAGAATTTGTGTAATTCATAATAAATTCATATGAAGTCCAAATTAATCCATTCCAGTTCCTATAATTTTGTAATATTATTGTTTATCAGTTAGTACCAATGTTTTGACATGAAAGTCACATTAAAATTTATATCCTATTTAATCTTGTATCAAATACATAAAACCTTTAGAAATTCATAACTTCCCCATTTAAACTCCGAATTGACCCGTTCCAGTTGCGTTAGCTTCATATGAATATTTACTATGCAATAACAACATTTATTGTACCATGTCTCATTCTTCTATAATTGGATCTTTATTTAACTTATGTTGGTTAGTCTTATTAATGTGCTCATCATTATAAAATTTATAATTTAGAAATTTAATTAATTACTACTTTAGGTCTTCCTTTCTCTGGAATTATAAAATAAACATATAACCTAGTGTTAATCATTTAATCACCTCATAACTTGATGACCACGACTCCGATTTTAGTGGTTCTCAATCCCATGATCTCGTAGCAACGTGTAGATTATTAGTATTCAGTTTGTACTTATGTTTGGTATGATGTTAATTTTATGTATACCATGTTTGTTTGTATTGCTACGACTAGCATGAAGTCCCGAGGATCTGAAGAATCATCCTGGTACCTGCATTCTCAAGTGCCAGGCAAGTTGTGCCCTTGACCACTTTTATTACCCAATAATGTTTTTAATACCACTTATTCGTGCATAGGTTTAATTTTGATGGGACCCAATAGGTCACCCTAGTTTGTTTATCATTTTCCCTTGTTTACCCCTGAATCATTTGGGTAGTTATGCTATTGCTTTACATGGTTTTGGGTTAATATTTCATTATATCCATGTTCCAATTTTTTTATGTTCATGTCAAGATCATTATTTTTAATTGGAACATGGAGCTTAACTTGAGAACACGTGCCACCACAAGGGAGGAATGGGACCCCTTAGCTAACTAATTAGGAAAGCTAGTGGAAGACTACCTTACCCGAAAGGGCAAGGGCAGTAGGGGAGTTGCATGCAAGGAGGTTCTCGGGTTGATTTTGCTGCGATGGCGGTCAGACGGGGGATTCTTGCAAGTGCTCTTCCCATAAACTGTAGCGGGTTTTCGGAACCTAGTGGAACTTTGTAAGGGCCTCGTAGTGGATCCCTAGCCATTCACCTCGGAAGTGTCTAAGGGCCTTGCAAACCCTGGCGACATGGGATACAAGACTTGTGGGTACAGGGTACAACCTCTGCAGAATGTAAAACTGGTATGCTAGCCAACTCACGGTCATGAGTAGCTCAGGACTCTTGCATGATTAATTTATGGAACTTAAATTCAATTTGTCATTTGCATCTGCATGAGATTATTTATTAATTTTGTTCTATTATTTATTATGGTTTGGTATTTACTTACACTTAGTAACTGCTAATAAAATTTGACCAACTTATTAAAAGCAATGCTCAGCTTTAACCCCTATTGTTGATCAGCCTTACACATACATGAACACCCACCTTTGATGAGTTCATGCCCACTGGTTTCCCCACAACTTGTTGAGGTATGATCATGTGTGAGCTCACCCTTGCTGTCTCACACCCCCCACAGGAGAAGAACAGGTGGTTCAAGAGGAGCCACACAGCGAGGAGTTCGATTATATCTAGGTGGTGTCTCCCATTTGACTTTGTGGCGCCAAGGATGGATTTAGTTCGATCTATATTTATATTTTATTTTGTAAGACTTCCGCTATGTAATAAATACTCTGATTATTGTGAAATTTATCTCTATACACTTTGTTATTATATATGTTGTCTTCTTTGGTGCATGTATGAGATGCACCCGGCTTTGTCCTTAAATCCGGGTGTGACAAGAGCGACATCGTGGCACACCTCACTAACCTTGCTCAGACTACTAAGATCACTGTCGAGAGTCGAGAGGACTTCGTGGTCGACTTGTCTTCAGAATTGGTGGAAAAAGACTTACAGGTAGAACAGTTGAGCTAGCGCATCGCGACCCTAGAGCAGCAGGTGGAGATCCAGGATTACACCATCGATATCCTGGAGATCCATCTCCATGATGTGTAGGAAGAACTTGAGGAAGTCAACGACCACCTGGAGATGCACCACCAGGACATGGAGGCAAATGAGGCAGGAAGCGAGGGAGAGGAGGATCCTGAGGAATTAGAGCCATCTCTAGGTCCAAATGCGACTCCCTCCAGAGTGCTCCCTTCACCTGCTTCGAGCGTTGCCTCTACCACTCAGGGTTGATGGGTTAGTTGACATATTAGGAGGATAGGAACCCACGCGAGCTTAGTTTGGTACTAATTTTTGGACTAGGCTTGAGGGTGAATCTCCTAAATTGTTGTAATCCGGGAAGAACTTTTATGAGCAATGAATGCAAGCATGTTATTCTCGTTTGGTTTCAATACTATGTTATGACATTTTCTTCTCATAATATAAAGGATTCTGTTGAAACCATGAGTCGAAATAACAACGGCGAAATTTCTATTTTCAGATGGCAGCTAGGCAGCGTCGTGGGCAGAACGAACAGATTCCCCCACCACCTCCTCCAGCTCCCACGGTGCAGGAGCTAATGGCTCAGCAGAATGAGATTCTACAGCAGTTATATTACAGCGCCAACCCCACCCTCAGCAGTATGGTGGAGGCCAGCCGAGGCAACCTATCAAGAGTTCTTGAGCACGCTGCCGCCCTTGTTCACCAAGGCAGAAGATCTGCTGGACGCCGATGTGTGGCTAAGGGTTATGGAGTCAAAGTTCCCACTCCTCATGGGAGGTTGCCCTGATGACACGAAGACCCGCTTCACCGCACAACAACTTCATGGACCTTCTAGGACATGGTGGGACCATTTCCGCGCCATGTTACCTGCTGACCATGAGGTGACATGGGAGGAATTCAAGAGGCTTTCAGGGGACACCATATTCCAGCAGGGATTCTGGACCGCAAGCTCAACGAGTTCTTGGCTTTGACTCAAGGAACCCGCACCGTGCTACAGTATGGCCAGGCCTTCAACGACTTGTGGTATTATGTGGGCTATCATGCAGATTCAGACGAAAAGAAGAGAGACTGTTTCCTCAGGGGACTCAACACCAAGCTGCGTGAGGGCCTCAACACTGTTCGGGCTGATAGCTTCAATGAACTGGTCAACCTTGCCATATCACATGAACACTATATTGTAGCTCACTGGGCAGAAAAAAAGAGGAAGGCACCAATGTCAGGACCCTCAGCTCCGCCCCAGAGGTTCCAGATTGTCTCCAACAGTCAGAGCAGAGGATTCCAGCAGCGAGCAGGAAGATAGGTCATCAGGCTGCCGCAGCAGCAGCAAGCACCCAAGTGTTTCCCCGCTCCCGCTCCAAGGAACAATCAACCCCAGCAGCAGCAGTTCCGACAAGGGAATGGAAACAAGTGCTTCACGTGTGGCAATGTGGGCCACTATGCTAAGAATTGCCCGCGGAATCAGCCAAGGCAGATGCCAGCACCCTACCAAGATAAAGGGATGAAGCAGAAAGTGCAAGTCAGGCAAGGGAAGCTCAACTTCACCACTCTAGAGGAGCTACCTGAAGGAGCACCCGTCATGACTGGTACCTTTTCAGTTTTTAATCAACCTGCATTGGTTTTATTTGACTCCGGTGCATCACATAGCTTCATTAGCCAGAAATTCAGCGTTAAAAGCCAACTGCATTTCTATCATACCCAAGGGTCTTTCGTGTTAACAACGCCTGGGGGCAAAATTGCAACAAACTAATTAAATCGAAATGTGCCTATCTCACTGGGGTGTAAAATCTTCAAAACTACACTCCTGATTTTGGGATTAGAGGGCATGGACATCATTCTCGAAGCTAACTGGATGACTCAACACCGGGTGGTGTTGGATGTAGCTGGTAGAGCTCTGGAAATTCGTTCTCCTACCTTCGGCGACCTTATGTTGTACCTGCCTAGCCAAGAGACCGCTCGATCATGTGCTTTTTCCATGATAGAATTACCCTTGAAGAAAATTCCAGTGGTCTGTGAGTATGTAGATGTTTTTCCTAATGAGTTGCCAGGAATGCCACCAGATCGGGATATCGAGTTTGCCATGGAATTGCAACCAGGAACGACACCTATCTCTAAGAGGCCCTACCGGATGCCACCCGCTGAGTTGGCAGAATTGAAGAAGGAGATGCAAGAATTGTTGGACAAGGGTTTCATTCACCCTAATATTTCACCTTGGGGATGTCCGGCCTTGTTCGTGAATAAGAAGAATGAAAGCTTAAGATTATGTATAGATTATCGCCGACTCAATGCGTTGACTATCAAAAACAAGTATCCTTTGCCTCATATTGATGTTCTTTTTGACCAATTGGTCGGAGCTAAAGTGTTTTCCAAAATAGACCTTCACTCCGGCTATCATCAAATAAAGATACGAGCAAGTGGTATTCCAAAGACTGCCATCTCAACCAGATATGGGTTGTATGAGTATTTGGTGATGTTGTTTGGTTTGACAAATGCACCCGCCTACTTCATGTACCTGATGAACTCAGTCTTTATGCCTGAACTGGACAAATTCGTGGTGGTCTTCATTGATGATATCTTGGTGTACTCAAGAAACGAAGAAGAGCATGCCGATCATTTGCATGTAGTGCTCCAACGTTTGAGAGAACACCGCCTTTATGCCAAATTATCAAAATGTGATTTCTGGATAAAGAAGATTAAATTCTTGCATCACACTATCTCTTAAGAAGGCATAGCCATTGATCCAGATAAGGTGCAAGAAGTAATGAATTGGAAGTCGCCCACAACTATCCGCTAGATTCGGAGTTTACTAGGATTGGCCGGGTATTATCGACGATTCATTCCAGACTTCTCCCGAATTGCGAAGCCCATGACTGAATTGTTTAAGAAGGGAGCAAAGTTTAAATGGGGTCAAAAATGCGAGGATGCCTTCCACACCTTGAGGCAACATCTGACCACAACACCTGTGTTGGCGCAGCCTGACAACAACAAGCCGTTTGATGTGTATTTTGATGCCTCGGGCACTGGACTGGGTTGTGTTTTAATGCAAGACAACCGAGTCATTGCCTATGCATCAAGAGCACTCAGACCTCATGAGCAAAATTACCCTACTCATGACTTAGAGTTAGCAGCCGTGGTTCATGCATTAAAAATGTGGAGGCACTACTTGATTGGAACCCACTTCAACATCTATACAGATCACAAGAGCCTCAAGTACATCTTTACTCAGGCTGATCTCAACATGAGGCAGAGAAGATGGCTAGAATTGATCAAGGACCAAGACTTGGAAGTGCATTACCACCCGAGGAAAGCCAATGTGGTTGCAGATGCCTTAAGTCAGAAGTCACAATGCAACTGTATGATGATGGATTCTCGCATCAATACCCTATGCGATGAGTTGAGTAAGATGAGGATTGAGGTAATTCCTTCTGGTACCTTGTCTCACATCTCCGTTTAACCCACCTTGTTAGACCAGATTATTATGGCCCAACTTGGTGACAAGGGAGTGCAAATCATCAAAGAGAATCTTAATCAAAAAGTGGAGAAGTACAAGTGCTTTCGCCAAGACCGCAAGGGGATACTATGGTTTGAAGACAGATTGGTGGTTCGTAAAAATAGAGACCTCAAGAAGAGAATCTTGGATGAGGCTCAGCTCTCCAAATTCTCCATGCACCCAGAAAGCACCAAGATGTACCATGATCTGAAGCCCCTATATTGGTGGACCAGGATGAAAAGGGAGATAACTCAATATGTATCGGAATATGACACGTGTCAGAGAATAAAGGCAAGCCACTTAAAATCAGCTAGTGCCTTGCAACCCCTATCGATACCTTCTTAGAAGTGGGATGACATCAGCATGGATTTGATTGTGGGTCTGCCCAACACCTCTCGACATCATGATTCAATCTAGGTCATTGTGGAGCGATTGACGAAAGTGGCACATTTTCTTCTAGTGCACACCACCGATAAGGCTCATAAGTATGTCGAGTTGTACATTGACCAAATAGTGTGTTTACACGAATTACCCCGGACAATTGTATTTGACCGAGGAACCCAATTCGTGGCAAGATTTTGGGAGCAATTGCAAGAGTCTTTGGGAACCAAGCTGATAAGAAGTTTGGCTTACGACCCCCAGACTAATGGTCAGACCGAGAGGTTAAATCAGATTCTTGAAGATATGTTAAGGGCTTGTTCGATCGATGACAGCAAGAACTGGGATAAGTGCCTCTCTTTGGCAGAGTTTTCTTATAACAACAGTTATCAATCCAGTCTGAAGATGGCACCTTTTGAAGCCATATATGGAAGAAGGTGTCGAACACCCCTCAATTGGTGACAGCCTGGAGAAAGAGAAATCTTTGGGCCCAACCTAGTGTCGGAAGCTGAAAGAAAAGTCAAACTAATTAGGAAAAACCTAGAAGCTGCTCAAGCCAGGCAAAAGAGTTACCATGACAAGAGAAGGAAACCCCTCCAGTTCAAAGTGGGAGATTTCGTGTATCTGAAAGTATCATCCACAAAAGAAGTGCAAAGGTTTGGGATCAAAGGCAAGTTAGCCCCTCGCTACATTGGACCTTATGAGATCATAGAAGCATGTGGACCCGTGGCATACAAATTGAAGCTACCTCCAAAGATGTCTGCCATCCACAATGTATTCCTTGTATCCCAATTGAAGAAGTGTGTTAGTTTGCCAACCGAGGTCATAACAGAACCAAATGTGGAGATAGAGCCAGATCTATCATACCAAGAGCACCCTTCCAAAGTTCTGGACTGCAAGGAAAGATCAACTCGTGCGAGGTCAATCAAAATGTATAAGATCCAATGGAGCAACCATTCAGAGGAAGAGGCTACCTGGGAAACTGAGGATTTTCTACGTTCAAACTACCCAAATTGTCTACTAAGGAAATCGGTACGTAACCATACCCCAGCCCCCTGCTCCTTGAATCGAAATTTAAGAAAGATGATCTTAACATAAACCAAGTTAAGCTATGAAACAAAAACAAAAAGGACTTCCTTCTGAATTTGCAAAGAGGATGACATTCGTAGAGCAGGTTTTCTAAAAGAACCTTAATAAGCAAATAAACACTATTGGGGGTCTTCGTCTTCCGAAGGTCCTCAAAAACACGACTAACATGTTTTCCAAGTGTAATATACTGTTACAGGAACCTTCGGCTTTGAGATGAATGTGCGCGCGGTATGAAAGGAGCGGTCTGGAAGAAGGATGAATCAGTTCCGAAGCTATGGATGATGAAGCTTCGGCTTAGTGCAAAGACTGATGGAGAATGAAACCGACTTAAAGGTGAAAAGACTGCTTAGTCCTCAACACATTAATCCTTAGTCAATAGAAAATGTCAAGGACTTGGATGTAATTTTACCCAGGCTGCGTCCTGTGCTTATTAATAGATGAACAGTAACACTGTACTGTTCACGCTGACTTGGATTCACTCGCACGTCATTCTTGAATTCTTACCTTCTGTCAAACCGAAGGTATAAATGTAACTCAATATCGTTAATGTTTATTCATGATCATATAATGAGAATATAGATGATCTAATGATTTGATATGAATATTTATATTATCAGTATGTAACATACGTACCTGCTTTTCATTACATATTGAGATGATGAAGGTATGTCCTTCATTACCTTCGTCTGAAGATCATTATATCCTAAGGGAGATAATGCTTCGAAGGACGAAGGTCTTTAACCATTAACATTTGTGTTGCCTTGTTCTTAACTCGTAGCATTTGAGAACAAGTGAACAACATTAGCGCCCACCTCCGGTGAACTCATTTGACCACCTTCGGCAAGCTGTGACCTTCGCCATGCCGCCGAAGAAGTCTTCAGGGCTAGGGGCTGCACTGCAGCCGCTGGACGTCAACCAAGACACATTACGCGAAGCTAGGAGCCAAAAAAGGAAGGCTACTAGTCCAACACCTTAGAAGGAGGAGTTGGACAAAGAAATTAGGGACCTCGAAGCCATTCATCAACAGGTCCAGAGGAAAAAGGAAAAGATGCTTCGTCTCACCGATCTTTAGAATAAGATTTACGAGGCCGCTGATGAAATGCGTCATCTCACCAAAGATGACCAAGACCGAAGACCTCAACCCAGAGAGCTTCGTCAAGACAACTCCTACAACGATGACGAATGGTATGATGATTTTCATCATAGCAATTTTGCTTTTGATGATGCTTCTCCTCTAGCAGTAGAATTGCAGGCTACCCCATGGCCCCCATCATACAAGCCACCCCAGCTCCCTATGTATGATGGACACTCAAACCCGAAGCAGTTTCTAATGAGCTACGAAGCAACCATATCTTCATATGGGGGCAACACTGCAGTCATGGCAAAATCCTTCATCATGGCGGTCAAAAATGTCGCACAAACCTGGTACTCTTCTCTCTAGCCTGGGACAATCACGTCATGGCAGAAGCTGAAGGAAATGCTAATCACCAGCTTCCAAGGATTTCAGACAAAGCCAGTCACTGCCCAGGCTTTGTTCCAGTGCACACAAGACCATGAGGAGTACCTTCAGGCATATGTTCGAAGGTTACTGCGTCTGAGAGCACAAGAGCCTACAGTGCCCAATGAAATTGTCATTGAGGCCATGATTTAAGGGCTTCGGCCAGGACCTACGGCTCAGTATTTTGCCAGGAAACCACCATAGACCCTGGAAAAGCTTCTTCAAAAGATGGATGAATACATCCGGGCTGATAATGATTTCCGCCAGAGAAGGGAAGAAGCCTATAGGTTTTCTGAAATGACCAGGGGCTTCAGAGGAAGAATCCACCCCAGGCATGTCAGATCAATCCATAACTCTAGACTAAGCGATGATAGAGGGAGCCAGCCTAAAAGACCACAACACAGCTCCTAATCTTCAGGGCAACAACAAAGCTCTTTCAGGCCACCAGCCCCAAGGGGCACAGGCGGCAGGGGCTTCAGAGGAAGGTATGGGGATCAGCCCAGAAAGCTCTATTGCTTATTCTGTGGAGAAGACAAGGGCCACACTACAAGAACATGCCAAGTTACAATTCAGAAGCAAAAGGAGATCGCCGAAGCTGAAGCACAGCAGAATCAGATGAAGAAGGTTTTACATACTGCTTCATGATACTCTCCCTATGTACCAGAGTACGTAGGCAACCAACAACCTTCGGCTTCTGTTGCTTCGGCAAGTCATTCTCAAGCATCCTGGGCCTAGCTCCCATTACCACCACCATTACCAACCACTCATACCCAAAAGCCAGCAGCCAGAAGGGCACCAGCATGTTCAACAGTAGTGTGACTTCCAGGAGGAGTCCGAAGCTCGTAAAGTCAACAACACTGTTCCAGAATCCAAGCATATCTACTAAAGAATATCCTACTCTTGATGTACCTATATCTTTTATGCCATTTTGATTTTTGTAAGAAAAACAAGTAACGACGGATTAGATTTCGATTTCATGTAATAATTGAGCCTGCATCAATGAGTAAAGTATGCTTTCTTCACGGACTTCCAAAGCTAAAAAGTCGTTCCTAAGGGAGAGGAGTAAATTTTGAAGCTACAAAAGTCGTTCCTAAGGGAGCATAGAGTAAGTTTTCTGCTCAAAAGTCATTCCTAAGGGGATGCAGAGCCAAAAATTCCACCGAAATAGAAGGTGAATAAGCTCAAAAGTCGTTCCTAAGGGGATGCAGAGCTTAAATGCCACAAAAATATAAGGTGAAGAAGCTCAAAAGTCGTTCCTAAGGGGATGCAGAGCTTAAAGACTAAAAAGTCATTCCTAAGGGGATGAAGAGTCTTGTGCGTTTCAGTGTGGGCGCGCGTGTGTGTGTTTGACGTCATCATCATATTGCATCATATCATAGCATCATTTCGCACAACATTACATCATACATCATATTGCATTAACAGCAAAAGGATTGGACACGAAGAAAATTTTCAGCAATACTTTGTTAAATGAAAATGTGCTGAGGCACGAAGCAAACTTCGAGAAATGCAATTGTATTAGACTGTCCGTAGAAGGGGCACCTTTCTTTATAAAGTATGAAAAGAAGGGAAGGTGTTTTTTCGCCGAAGGTTCAAAAACGGTATGTACGTAAATTTCATGCATCACAAAGAAATATATTACAACAATTTACATGTCTCATCAATTGTTCAAAACACCAAATGTTACATAGTATCATTACAATAAAGTCTAATCTTCCTTAAGTATTTTCTCTGCGGCTTCGTTCAGCAGCTTGTCGACGACTTCGTCTATAATGGAGTTAGCAATGCTCATTATGGACATTGCTTCTTTCATGACCGGATCAGCTAGGGGGTTATATGGCTCGGGCAGCGGTGACAATTCAGTTGTAGTAGACAAACCGTTAGTTCGAAGCCAGAAAATAAGAGTCGAAGCTAAAATTCAAAAACATTACCTATGCGCCTTTCGCGTTCAGCAGCTTCTTCGGCTCGTCTAGCTTCTTCTCGGGCTTCATGGGTTTCCTTTTCATTTTTCTTTATAATTTCGTTGGCCAATTCCCGGCCACCATTCACCCAGACATCCGAATAAAATTCTCTGCCCACTGAAGTAGCTTCAGCCGAAGGGTCTTTTGTGTCATCTGTGGAGAAGGCGGCCTCAGCCTGGGCTGCAGTTTTAACGTGCTCCCAACCAGCCTTCTCCAGAATTGGCGCACACCTCGAGCACCAGAAAAGGCACAAATATCCCCGCGATCGTTCAGGATTTCTTCAAAGCCTTCGGCTTCCCCGCTTATCCAATCAATGACGCCTTCGGGGTCGCCTCGAATAAAGTTCTCTTCAGAAGAATAAGCACCTTCTTTTGCAAAGCTGCTTTTCAATTTTTTCATGCAATCCAAGGATTTTTCGAAGCACATTTCCTTGGATTCGCGAAGCTCCTCAACATTTTTCTCTAGCCTAATTTTTGACCATTCACTAATTTCTTCACTGGCTTTTTCAAGTGCAAAGTTCTCATTAGCTTCTGCGAGCTTTTTCTGAAGGTCTTCGACCTCGACTTTATGAGCTTCGACCTGAGCGTTGTATTTCACTTCATCTTCCTTCACTTTACTCACCAATGGAATTAGAATCTTTTCCTTCTCCAAGGCTTTGTTTCTCAGCTGAATTACCTCTGATCAAAGGTTGCCGAGAGCTATAGTGCAGCTCTTGTCTTCTGCATTCTTTTGTGCCCTCAGGGCTTTGCTAAGGATTAAGCCCTACAAGAAAAAAGAAAGGATCAGAATGAGAATGAAAGAATTAATTTTCAAGACCATAAACTTCAAAGTTCAAATCTTCTGTACCTTCATACTGTTGTATGCGAGGCTGTCCGGAAGGTCATCCTTCGACATGGCGGAGAGGCCAGCTTTGAGTTTCGTAAATCCCATACTTTTGGCCATCTCCAGGTAGACGATTATCTCTTTGTTGTCTGGGAGACAGTATAGGAAATCATCTTCGTCCGTGCCATTAAACACTAAGGCCCCCTTCAGATATTTTAGATCCCGGGCATAGTGTTTGGCCTCTAAAATTTCTTCTTTGGATAATCTTTTCCCCGAAGCATGTCGAATGATATAATCAAGATCTTCAGACGGAGCTTTGGGAGCAGAAGATTTAGCTTTTTTCGTCACGTCCTACCTTGCCACCATGCCGGCATTTGGAAATTCTTCTTCAGCCTTATCCTCAGTCGTGGCAGGCTTCGTCTCAATGGGCACTGAAGGCCCAGCTTCGGCTTCAGCCTTGGCCGTAGCAGCTTTGGCAACTTTCTTCGCGGGGGCAGGAGTTAATGCCTTTGTGGTTTCCATGACAGCGTCTAGCACACTGGCCATTCTCCTCCTTTTGGGAGTTGTGGTGGGAGCCTTTGACACCTTCGGCAGTTCTGCCTATACCGGTAAGCTCTTTGGCAACATTATTGTTTTTTCCAAGTCTGGCTCTTTGGCCACACCATCTTTGGCTTCCGCTGACCCGACTATAGGCACCTTCGGCACTACAGTCGATCCTTCAGCGCTCCGAACGGCGGGAGCAGCTTGTTCCGCTTCGGCAGCGGAAGAGGTCCCTTCACCAAATTCAGGCACTACGGCCGTTTCAATATATCGTGGCCGATGCGTCAGAACCTTGATCTTTTTGCCCTTCGGCATAGCAGAGATGGCCGAAGTGGCAGTTTTCCTCTTTTTTCCCTGCCTTCGCAAGGGGTAGCAGTAATCAGGGTATATGTAGCCAATTGCATCAAAAACCCTGTTCAATCTTTTCTTGCCCCGACCATCGAAGGCTGAGGATAAAACATCATCTTCGGCTCTGGTATATGCCCCAAGTAATTTGTCGCTAGTAGCCTCAATACATTTTAACCAGTCGTCATTAGGTTTGTCAAATCGGTCTCTGTATCTGAAGGTATATTTGAAACGAATTTATCCACCTTCACTGGACCCGACAACAGTCTCCTTCGGCATCTCCCAGTTATCCACTAGTGGCCATACCCTATAGGCTATGTGCTCTTGGATCAGGTCTCTTGTGCCAATGAAAGCACAGGCATTACTGAAAGCCTTTTGACATGCTCTGGCATCATTATCAATCGCCACGGTCGGCCTTCGAAGGCCGAAGCGAGACCAGATGGGGCGTTGGATGATCCCCTTGATGTCCTCCATTTCAATTAGATTATTCTTAACATAGAACCACTCCTCCATCTAGGACCCAGGCCACCTTTTCCGAAATGTTGGAACCGGGTAGCTTGCATTAGAGTGAGCAATGAATCCATAACAACCGAAGTTGTTGTGATACTGCTCTTTGCCAATGGCCTTCGTCTCGTACAATAGTTCGTGCATGCTGCAAAAACACTTCGCGCTCGGTTCTAGCCCTTGGCTTCTCACAGCCCAAACAAACAAACCCATTCTAATTATAGCTTCAGGAGTAAGTTGGTGAAGAAAAATCTGAAATATCTTCAACACTTCAACTAAAAATCTGCTTAATGGGAATCGAAGACCTACCTTCAAAAAGCTTCTATAGACAACAACCTCATTTTCTTTAGGAGCAGGGGCGGTGCTGTCTCCTCCAACCCTCACAATAGACATGTCACGAAAGTATCTTCACTTTATGGCATCAATATGACTTTGCTTAATGGTCGACTTTCCGAAGATGGTATGGCTTGGCCGCCAGGGCCGGTCCTCAGAATCTTCATCCCCACTTTCCACATCATAGTCATCGCTATCATCAGAATCTTCAGACAAATCCGCCATTATTTCCTTTGTGATCTTTTCTGTATTTGTTTTTGCCATAGATTCATAAAACCCAGCAAGAAAGGGGTCCGCAACTTTCTTCTCCTCATACAACTTCTCCTCCTCGGATATCTTCTTCTCTTCAGACATCTTCTTCTCTTCACACATGGAACAAGCACTTGTCTTTATCACGAAGCTCGAAAATCAAGAGAGAGCTGATGCGTAAGAGTTAAAAATTTGAGAAAATAACGCAAGCAATAGAAATGGCGTAGCAAATGCTGCCGCTGTGGGTTTCCATTTAAATTCCTAGTGCTTTGCAACTTGGCGGGCCCCATTTGTCATTGACTTTCGCTATTCTAGCGAAGGGAAGGTGTTTTTTTGGACCTTCAGCTAGTTCACGTCGCAGTCTAAATTTGTTAGATACAAGAACAAATTAATACTGCGAGGGGCTACTGTTGGGGGCCTTCGTCTTCCGAAGGTCCTCAAAAACACAACTAACATGTTTTCCAAGTGTAATATACTGTTACAGGAACCTTCGACTTTGAGATGAAGGTGCGCGCAGTATGAAAGGAGAGGTCTAGAAGAAGGATGAATCAGTTCCGAAGCTATGGATGATGAAGCTTCAGCTTAGTGCAAAGACTGATGGAGAATGAAACCTACTTAAAGGGGAAAAGACTGCTTAGTCCTCGACAGATTATTCCTTAGTCAATAGAAAACGTCAAGGACTTGGATGTAATTTTACCCAAGCTACGTCCTGTGCTTGTAAATAGATGAACAGTAACACCGTACTGTTCACGCTGACTTGGATTCACTCGCACGTCATTCTTGAATTCTTACCATCTGTCAAGCCGAAGGTATAAATGTAACTCAATATCGTTAATGTTTATTCATGATCATATAATGAGAATATAGATGATCTAATGATTTGATATGAATTTTTATATTATCAGTATGTAACATACATACCTGCTTTTCATTACATATTGAGATGATGAAGGTATGTCCTTGATTAACTTCGTTTGAAGATCATTATATCCTAAGGGAGATAATGCTTCGAAGGACGAAGGTCTTAAACCATTAACATTTGTGTTGCCTTGTTCTTCACCCGTAGCATTTGAGAACAAGTGAACAACACACACCATGAAAGCAAACCGTAACCTTCTCCTCACCCCTAGAGGATCCCGACTCGAATCTCGAGATGAGATTCCTTTAAGGGGGGAAGGCTGTAACACCCAGGTGTTACTTAGGGTTTCTTCCCACTACTAACCTCAAGACCACTATCACATGTAAATCAAATTGAGCAAAAGACACCAAACTTGAGGGGAAAAATTTAATTAAGTACTTTTCACCTCAAGGATCATACCTTAACCATATCATGCACATAAAGATGAGAAAAATGCCCAAACCCTAGAATAATCCAAATTAAGCCATTTAAGTGAAAAAGGGGAAATTAGCAAAAAGACTATGAAAAACATGGAATCATGGCTTTGGCCAATTTTAAAAGTTGAAATACACTAAATAAGCTACAAAAATTAGTATGAGAGTTTGGCCAAAAGAATTTTTCAAAACCCTCAAACAGGCCATTCAATTGGAGGCTCTCTTTAGAAATATGAAATTCAGATTTCTGAATTTCAGCCCCTCACTCAGAACTCGAGCGCGTTCACCATGATCCCTAATCCAAAACCATGGGCTTCCATTAGCAAAAATGTTCTAAACTAACCCCTCTATCACATATCTAAAGATGGCATTGGGATTCGGACCCTAGACACGACAAAACCGAAGATTTGCCTCGTGCTCGGGTTGTGAGACAGACCCTAATTGAGAGCTCCATATCTTTGGAACCAGTAGGCCAAATCCTTTGACCCCCACACATAATCAGTAGTTTATGGGAAGGGGAAGAGGTTGTGTGCACTGACCAAGGCAAGAGTAGGCTTGGATCAGTGACTACTCGTGCCAGAACTCAGGCAGAAAAAACGCACACACGTGTTCGACCATGGTCGACACGCCGGCGTTCACCCAACCAGCGCGCGCTCGCCCCCGTGCACGGTCAAGTCTGTCGTGCGCCCTCCTCGCACCCATGCCTATAAAGGCCAATGGCCCTGCACGACCTCGCCTTAGCTTCCCCCACACGCTGCGCTCAGTCACCGGAGCTTTGACCGTTAACCGAGAGCTCCTCTGCCCGCCAAGCCGCCCAAGCTCCGGCCATCGCGGCTAGCTCACCCCAGCCACTCCTAGTCCACGCCAGCAGTTCGGTTAGCTTTGCCAGAGACCCGTGAAGCTCCCCTAGCTCTCAGACCCAGCGCAACCTCACCGGAAACCCAGAATCACCCTTGCCGGACTTCTTCCGCTCACCAGCGAATGTGGACCGGGTAAGTCACGGCACCATTTCTCAATTCCTCGCGTATACCGCCTCTGCATCACTTGGTAAAGCTCCCCAAGCTAGTCAATTGAACTATCCCACGTTGAGAAGGCCGGAACACTCGCCGCCGACGAACTTCCCCGCCTGCGCACGAGGACCGGCCGACTCTAGCCATCTCCGACACCGACCCGCAACTCGACGTGACCGTCGTAACCTCCCCGGCCTACCTGGACACATCACCGGAGCTAGATCGCCGTAGGTAAGCCCCACCACCTTTTCTCTGCCGAGGGTACTGTTCCAATAGGGTTAGGACCACAGGTTAGATTTAGATTAACCCAAGGGGGTTTTCTGCATTGTTAGAGACTCGGTTGAATAGTAGCCCGAGGACCTGTTTGTAAGAGATGCAGAAAAAGTATACCAGGGACCGTAGCGCAAAGTAGATTTTCTTTTTCCATTTAAAATTCAATTCTTTAAATCCGCAGCAAAATATTTAAATGCATAACTGAAGAAATACTCATCCAAATTTGGTCAAACAAATTTTGTTAGGCTCTATGAAATATGCACTGTGAGACAAAAATAGTAAACCTCATGTTTTTTGTACTAATTTTTAGAGTTTTGAATTAAATAAGGAAACTACCAAACCTTAATAATACAGAGAAAAATAGAAATACTTTTATACTATACTTGAGAAATTTTTTGGAGATACTCACCTAGTATACACATTGTTTAAAAATAATGAACACCCCAGTATACAAGAATAAACCAGATATATCCATTAAATACTATTTCTGCCCAAACTTTTGAAAAATGAAAAAGAGGATAGAAAATAGAAACCAGAGAGTGACCATATTTTTCATAGTATGCCTAAGTGATATAGATCATAGGAAAAATATATGGAACCATGGTCTAGTGATGATCTAAGGTTATAATTTTATTAGGCATTAATAAGTCAAGAAAATCAATGGTTAAAAATATAAGGACAAATACAAAAATAACAAGAAAAATTCAGTAGACCCCTGACCACTAATATGCCACTACAAAAATGGTATACACCCCAAACCATCAAAGTTAGTGGGTTAAACAAATAGAACTTGGACTTAGACAATACTTCAAATAAATCAAAATAAATACTAAAAATGTGAAACAGTGAGTAAACCAATTATTATCCAAATACTTATGATGTAAACCACCAGATAAAAATATGAAACTAAGATAAAAATACGATGAAATACACCTCACTCCCTACCCCATGAAAAAGACCATGTATTCCAAGAAATTATACCACCCCTTCCCTATGAGAAAAATTAACCAACTTCAAGAATGATTGCTCTTGCACAAAGAACAAGGTAAGAAAAATAGGAAATCTGTTGTTTGATATTTTTCAAATATAGTAGTAGTAGTAGTAGAAAGCACCACTAAGCCCTAAAACTTTAGAAAATCACCATAAAATTACTATTAGGTATCATTGGCTAAAATTTGGTACAAAGTCATATTATTACCCCTAGATGCCAGAAAAAATAAACCTTAGCGAAAAATCCACTGTTAGAAGAGAGTTATAGTTCAAAGTACCCCCTCTACCCTAAATTTTACTATTTTTGTACAGAGAAAACCGTTATCATTTTAAGCTTCAATTTTTGAGAATGAGTTGTGCAAACCAGTGAGAAGCCACTGTAATTTTTTCAGAATTTTTGTAAATTCTTAAATTAGTGTTGTAGTTCAAACCTACTCTAAAAGCATAAATGGAAAAAGGGAACAAGAGAGAAGTAGTAGAAGTTATAAATCTTACCCATAATGATTTCAGCATGGATTTTGATAAACTTTTCACTAAGACACTAAAAGTCAGTGGAATACCCAAAATAATCTAATCTGACCACTTAAACTTGACCATACCTAATTCTAAATGACCAAGTATTCCACTAAAACCTTCAATAGAAGAGTTCGGTTTTATATCACTAACTTAATCATTTCACCTTGCATTATCATTACTAAATTACATACCATAGCATACATATCTCTTATTCATTGCATTCATTTAGATTGCATCCTCGCTGACGGAGAGTACGTGCTCATTCCCGAGCCAGGAGTTGTTCCAGAAGAAGTTCAGGAAACAGCTCAAGAGCCTGCCACCAAGTATCTCCCCGTAGCCTCAGCTTTTGAAGGCAAGCCTCGGTTCTATGCATAACCTTTATATATGCTACTTTACTACACTTAATGTTTGTAGGTTTATAATGTGCACTTAAGTGTAGGAGTCGCTTGAAACCCCTAGTTCCATGAAACTCAGGATTCCTTTTTGAGATGGATACTAGTATGCTAGGTCGAGTAGCTGCTTTGCTAATCAGGATCTCGGTAGAAGTCAAGTGATTTTTCTAGCACTCGCGCGAGGTCAGGAATTGATTGTATTCATCTTGATAACAGGATCTATGATGGTCTATGGACTTGGATCCAGGGTGGATGCCTTGTCTATAAGACGAAAATGGAATTAAGGATTAATGTGTGGATACCAGAGTCAAGCGTTTGAAAGTACTAAACACATGTCAGGAAATATGGTAACCGGTAAGCCTAGTACCCGAGTGAAGCCAGGCGCGTACTTTCCTCCTCAGTTGTCCTGAGACTGGGTCTCCCATGCTAGCTATGGTGGGTACAAGTGCGGTCACTGTACGGCGGTAGCCAGGGTCATTGGAGCATTGTATGCCAAGGCGGTGAGCCCTGGACGCGAACGGAGAATCGATGGGGACGGAGTGCCCCTACATGTTGTCTGTTTAGGTTTACCTTGCAAGGTTAAAACTCGATTCGAATCGTCTGCTTCTCGTAGCTAATGAGACTAGTTGACCCATTGTACTGCATTGAGTAAAAAGACAAATGAGGTCTTACCTGAGATAACATGATTGATTGTACTAAGTGATTGCTACCATGTATGCTTAGGGAGGAGCAAACCTAGCTTAATTAAAAATGTTAGAACTAGAAAAGCTAAAACCATTTTAGACTTAGCTAGTGCTTTTGGAAAACCAAACCCCTCAGCCAAATAGCTGCATGATCCAGAGGTAGAGGAGTAGGCTCCTCACACCGGGTAAGTCTAGCTGAGTATTAGAATGGGGATTTTCATTTGGGCCATGAGGAGCCAGGGTTTGGAGCCAAATGCAAAATGCTTCTGCAACATGCATGAGCTGTTCTATGAGACAAAGGCTACTGGCAAAGAACAATATCATACTAATTTTGGTTGTTACGGCTTCGTGCCTCGCTCTGATGTGAGCTATCCCGTCCCAACATTTTGGAAGAGGTGGCCAAGAGCCTGGATGCAAGAGTGGTTTTATGTGAAGAACGACTTAGTTGAAAGAGAGCATATAAAGGGGATCATTCAACGCCCTATCTGGTCTCGTTTCGGCATTAGGAGGCTAGCCACTGCCCTTGGAAATTATATTGAAGCATGCCAGATGACCTTTAACATTGTATGTACTTATATTGGCACTAGGGACTTAGTCCAGGAGCATATTGCTTACAGAGTGTGGCCTCTTGGAAGTGGCTGGGAGATGCCGAAGGAAGCTGCTGCCAGGACCAGTCAAGGCAGTTTATTTTATCTGAAATACACCTTTAGATACAGAGATCAGTTCGATGAGCCTAATGATGACTGGTTGGATTGTATTGAGGGAACTAGTGATGAATTGCTTGGGGCCTACACAAGGGCCGAAGACGATGTCATGACATTGGCCTTTGGACGACGAGGCAAGAAGAGATTAAACATGGTTTTTGATGTAATTGGTTTTGTATACCCGGACTATTGCTATCCCTCACGAAAGCAGGGAAAGAAGAGAAAAGATGCTGCTTCAGTTATCGCTAGTACTCCGAAGGTAAAACGGTTAAAGTTTTGACACACCGGCCTAGGCACATTGATATGGCAAAAATGCCAAAGCTTGTCCAAGGACCTTCTTCTGCCGCTGATCTAGATCACCCTGCTACCACTGAAGCCAGGGTGAAATCAGCCGAAGAGCCAATCTTGAAGGCAGCACCAGAGAAGCCAGAAGCCGAGATAGCCGATGTGCCGAAGTGTCCTGCCGAAGCTAGGGCAAAAACGGCCGAAGAGCCATAATTGAGGAAATCGGCAGAGCAACCGAAGACTCTGAGCCCGCCACAAGAGACAGAGCTACCGAAGGTATAAAAAATTCCTGCAGTAACTCCAAAGAGGAGGAGAATGGCCAGCGTACTAGACGTTGTCATGGAATCGACAAAGGTACTAACTCCTGCCTCTACAGAAGTACCTAGCATGGTTGAGAAAAATACAAAGGAAACCACCGAAGCTATCGAAACTCGGGTTGAAACTGAAGCGGGGCCCTCAGTTTCCGCAGAAATAGGGCCTGCGGAGCTTGTTGAAAAGGATACTGAACAAGGACCTTCGGATACTGCAAAAGCTCTATTACCGTTAGAAAAAGAGAGAACCAGCAAAGAATCTGAATTCCCTGCAGCTGAAGCTTCTACTGAGGGATTGGAATTTATAGTACGTCACACAGCAGGGAAAAAGCTATCAGAGGAACAAATTGCCGAAGCTAGGCAAAATGCTAAGGATCTGAAGTATCCCCCAGGATCCCTGGTGTTTAATGGCACTGACGAAGATAATTTTTTGTATTGCCTTTCGGACAACAAGGATATATCTGTTTGCAGGGAGATGGCAGAAAATATAGGTTTCTCGAAGCTAGAGCTTGGCCTATCTACAATGTCGAAGGATGACCTTGTAGACAACCTTGCCCATAACGGTCTGAAGGTGAGGATGTTTTAACTTATAAGAAGATTACTTCTTTTCTTATTATTGTGTGCTGATCCTTCATTTTTTGTAGGGCTTAATCCTAAGCAAGGCTTTAAGGGCACAAAAGAAAGCGGAAGACGAAAGCTGCCAAATAGCCCTTGGGAACCTTCGGTCGAAAGTTATTACTGTAAGGAATGAGGCGCTTGAGAAAGATAAAATATTGCTTTCCTTGGTGGATAGGCTGAAGAGCGAAGCGAAACTTAATACACAATTTGAAGCTCATAAAGCCGAAGTCAAAGACCTTCGGAAAAAGCTTGTTGAAATGAGCGAAAATTTTGAAGTTGCAAAAGCAAAACAAGAAATAAGTGAATGGACTAGCTCAAGATTGCAAAAGAATGTGGAGGAGCTTCGTGAATCCAAGGAGAGATGCTATGAGAGATCCTTGGATTGCGCAAAGAAATTGAAAGACAGTTTTGCAAAGGTGGGTGCATACTCATCGGAGCAAAAGTGTAACACCTCTGGTGTTACTGTAACTAAAACTTGAGCATGACATCATAAGCATTGGCATTGCATATGTTTGACACACATAGAGTGCATTCACTAGGCAAAAATTTCAAACAAGTTGTATTGTTTTAATGTTTTGCAAATAGAACCCTGGTTAAAGGACTTAACCCTAAATAGTGGTTAAAGGGGTAAAACTTAACCCAAGTTGAGAAAACCTAAAAGCTTTAGGGTAAAAGTCATAAAATGACCCCAAAAATAAACTTGAATAACATTTATACCCCTGGGATACCAGAAACCCTAATTGGAACCCTGGAAAACCCTGAAACCAAACCCTAGAGGCTTATGTGCAAAAATGCTGAACCTTTGGACTAAAGTGTAAAAACTACAGTATTAAAGTATATAAAGTCACATGGTTCACATTTGGGAAAAATTTACAAGCCAAACCCTGAGATTTGGACTTAAGTGCAAAAGAGCCACACTTGACTCATGTGATGAAGTCTGAATTTCAATGTGATTGGTTCAACTTTGGAGCCCTGTATCTTTCAAATTATAGGGTTTTTGCCCTAGGTCACCACATCAAAATTGTAGCCCAATTATAGGAGAACAACTTTGCTAAAGAGTGTGAGCTCAGTTGTTAAGACAAATTTAGAGATAAATGAGCCTGAAGTTGGACTGTCAAGCTGATTCAGTCTGAAATTCAGATATTTAGTGTAGCAGAGCCAACTTTGAGTATGAATTCAACCTTGATTTAGTACTCAAATGTGTTCAAGTCCTATAGTCGAATTGTAGCTGGTTTGTAACTCTACAACTTTGGTACAGAGGGTTGATGAAGTTCACATGCAAATTCTAGAGAAAATGGAGCTCTAAGATGATCTGTCAGGCGACTGAATCAGATTTTTTCCCATGGAACAGTGACTGCAGAAGATACCCCTCTTTCCCCTCCGCCGCCGATGACCCACACGCCGTGATTCACGCCGTCGTTGGGATTTTTGTCCGCTGGCGGGGAGATAACTTCGGTGAAGTAAAGATCTCGCGGGGAGGAGTGGATAGGATCACACATCTAAGCTTATCGCCGTGATTCTTGTCACTGCGACGTGGGCGGTCTGCCTGTGCCGCCGTGGAAACGCCGGTGACCGCCGCCCTCCGGCCTTGTGCCGCGTGTTTACCCTTCCCACCGCATCGCCACAACTTACCCCTACTCACCGTTGATCGCCGGAGCAATTGCCACGCCTCTGGACACGTATTCACCGCGCACAGGGTTCTTCCCTATCTCCGGCTGCCGCACATCTTCATTCAAATTAGCGGCCACCGCCCGCTAGCACTATAAATTGAGCCCTCCCCTAGCTGCATAACATCATCATCCACCCAGCCACCGTTAATCGCTGGCAGTCCTTCACTAGAACTCGCGAATTTTGGATTCGCCCCAAATCCACTCTCCGCCACCGTGAACTCACCCCACCGCGGCCAGCCTTTCCCAGGTCTGCTCATTCCCTTCTCGTTCTTGTTCTAGCACCCTTACATGCTGGTGATGCTCCCCGATCCATTTAATCGAACCGAACCGCCTGGGATTGCCGGGAACACAACGCTTTAGCCGCCATGCTCTCGGCCACCGTGGCCAGAGCTCCGTAGTTGATCATAAGCGCAATTGAGTGAGGGGAAATACTCCTTAGGGGTTTAATCCGGTGTATGTCACTCGGGAGCGCCGGTCATAGCCCCGTTTGGCCGGTACAGTGCTCGCCGGAGCGCGGCGGTGCGCGAGCGCCGTCGGGGACTTTAAACACATAATAGGTAGAAGAGGAAGGACTTTTGTGCAAACAGTAAGTGACCCAGTGAAACAGTAAACAAACCTGATTTGAGTTAGCCAAAACCGTGAGGGCCTTCGTGCAAAACCGCCAGGGCGCGGGCGCGCGCGGGCGCGTTTTGCCCTGGACCTGGGCCGTCTGGGCCAGAACCGGCCTAGTACTATTTAATCCTTTTCTTTTTCTTTTTCCAGCAGAGCTTTAGAAATATGTAGAAAAATGTAGAAAAATGCTAAAATTGTGAAACTAATTTTCCTAGGCTTGTTATTTTCCCTAGAATTTAGTAAAAATAAGTTTGTGATTTTTAGTGGAAGTAAGAAATTTTAGGGTATTTAAAGTGGTTAAAAATGTTGGTTATGGATTTTTAGAAAACAAATGGTAATTCCAAAAATGCTCAAAATTTTTGTATGAGTTCCTCATAATATCTAGAAGCCTTGGGTAGAGTTTGAATTGATTTGGACCTTGTTTGATCACCAAACCCAAAACCACCCCCTGCCCTATGAACTCCTTTACCGACTCCAGAAACCCTAAGTTCCCGGAACTCCGTGAAGGAAAGTTGTATTCAAGACATACATAATAAATTTATATTATCTTTGAATCCTCATGAGCATCCCATGGCATCCATTCTTATACTTATGTATGGTTATGATTAGAACGTGAAGAAGAGGTAGAAGTCCCCGAAGACAGGACACCACCACCTTCGGAATCCCAGGCCGGGAATAGTTTCTACTTCGATATCTGTGGATCCGAACCCGAATCACCTGTAAACGAAGGCAAGCCCCGGTGCATTTGCCACCTTCCTTGCTATTTTAAAATCTTTCTCACTTGATTGTTGCATTAGGTGATAGGAGTTGATTGATAAAACAATTCCTGCATTACCTTCCTTGAATTTGATTACCTTCCTTGATCACCCGTTTTACAAAAGATTTTGATGCTTAGCCTTGCTTTAGAAAAACAAAATGTTTTGTTTTTACAAAATATGATGTGGCAAAGGTGGGTGGGATGTTTTCGAAAATAAAACTTGATGGTGGATCTGTCAAAGGCCTTGATGGATCCAACATTGGAAACGATGTACCTCTGTCAGGTACCAAGATTTGGGTGAAATGATTAAGCTGAGACCGGGCGGGTGACTTGCACGAGAAAGGAGTCTCGGTGTAGTGTCTCCGTCTGAGTCGATTAAGGACCTTGTCGATGTAGGCTTGATGACCGAGGACCCTTTAACTGGTCACATGCCTCGTCATGGGTAAGCCTTGCCTCGGGCAGACTAAGGCCAGAATAAGATAACACGAAATGGCGTGGAGCGGTGGCGAGAGTAGTGTGTACCCTCCGTAGCAAGAGGCTGGACGGTGGTGTATCTGTGCTCTCGGTTTGCGTGAACCTGATCTGGTCTTAAGAAACCCGGTGGCGGGTTGACATATGCAAGGGTTAAGTGCTACATATGTCGTGTGATTGGAGATCCTCAGTTGAGTATAATCGATTCGGATTGCCGTACCTTTGCGGTCATGAAGACTTGGTCACTGCCCTATACGTAGAACTCCAGTAAAGATGAAAGGTTTTGTTAAGAAATTGGCTAGTGTAGGTCAAGTGATTGAACTAGGGTAGAAAGAACTCTAGTTGCAGGTAATGTTACTTCACTTGACAAATAAAACTGGATTTTTAAGGATCCACTTTTAGTAAGCATTTCTGCAAAACAGAGTCTTTGATTATTGAGAAGCCTTACCTTGACTCCCTTAAACCAGCATACCCTTGAGAGTCTTTTCTTTAGTCGGGTAAGTCTTGCTGAGTAATTCCATACTCAGGGTTTATCCCTTTGTTGTTTTTAGGTGAGGAAGTAGCAGACTTTTGCTGCTTCTGTGCCAAGGTGGTTCCAAAAGAAGAAAAACAAGACTGAAGTGCGGGAGGACTCGGTCCTCCACTTAGGATCTTTTGTTTATTAAACTTATCGGGAGGAGTCTGTGTCTCCCTTGGTTTGTATAATATTACTACTCTGCACTCACTTTTAGTCTGGTCTGTAATAAAATAACTCAAGCTTGCTTTTGAAATAAATGTAAGTTTATGTAACTGCTTCCGCATTTCTTTATCTCCGATGTTCTGTAATGTCTGCAAGACGGGTGAGACGTTCCTGGTGAGGTAAGGAAAGATACCGAGCTTGTCAAGTGACTTAGGAACATCTACAGGGTGTCTGATGTCTGTTGGACAAGGACAACTGTAGGTGGGCCTAATTACTTGGGAGGTTCTGTCACAGCTGGTATCGGAGCGTAGCCCTTCTTTGCAGATATTATGAGGCATCTTCAAAAGGATTTTCAAAAAGTCTTACCTAGAAATTCTTTTCCCTTCTTACCTAAGTATTCTGAAGAGTCTATCTTAAAGACCAGATAGGAAGAGTGCAACGTATAGAAGGTTGAATCGACTAAGGTTGATTCTGTAATTATACATGCATCATGCTAAGCACTATAATAATAACACTTTCCCCCTTTAGAAAAGATGCCGCCACGCACCAGGCTAACGGCACGCAAGTCTACGGGACCAATTGGGGTGCCTCGGCATCAATTGGCTCCCCGACATGAAAGCAGCAGCAGTGGAAGTAATGACCCCATCGGAGATCTTGAAGCCCGTGTGGGCCGACTTCAAGCAGCACTTCAACACAGGACCGATGCTTGGGTCGCCGACGGAGATAGAATCAATGAACTGAGAAGGGACATCCGACACTTGCAGGATCAACTCGCTGATCGAGACTTAGCACTTGACTGGGCCGTACAGTCTCGTTTGCTAATGTGTGCTAAGGAAGCAAGGGCTCAGGCCCGAATTAAAGAACTTAGCTCAACGGTTGATAACCTGCAGGTTTACTGCAATACGTTGCATGAGGAAGTCCATATACTATACTCACAATTACACCCAAGTGAGCCTGCACAACCTGCAGAGGCGGAAGCCGGACCATCTCACGTTGCGGGTCGTGCGCTGGGTGGGGAGTTAGACCTTTTTGAGCCCCCTCCTTCTTTGAGGTTGGTTGATGTCTGGACTCCCACACCTGACGATGAGGCCGCCAAGACTAATGGAAAGCAGGAATAATGGTGTAATAGAAGTAAAAGTAGAGTAGGGTATTGTAGGGTGTACTGTTGTATAATAGGTTGAACTTTTGTATAATGGGTATTATATCATGTTATGTAATATCGAGTCTGTATCATTACTTTTTATAGTAATGTAAAATGGAAGGTTTTCTCTGGCACATTTTGTTTACTTCAAATGTTCTTTGCCACAGATGCCGACCAAGACTCGAGGACAAGACGCAGCCGGAACTTCTAGGGGCAGGGATGTTACCCCAAACCCACCTCCAGTTCCTCCCACGTTAGCCAAGGCGATTGCCGCCTTGGTGAATGCCACCACAGACAATACCCGCTTCCTTAGGGAAATGGCGGGTCAGCAGCAATTCCAGCAGCAGGCGGGAAGGGGTTTTCAGCAAGGCCCTCGTGAGACCACCTATCTGGATTTCTCGGAAACCCGTCCACCCCTATTCGTCAAAGCTGAAGATCCCCTAGAAGCTGATGAGTGGATTCGGGTTATTGAACAAAAGTTTGGTCTTCTCCATTGCTCAGAAACGCAGAAGCCGTTATTTGTAGCACAACAACTCCGTGGTCCTGCCAGTACCTGGTGGGGAAATTTTGTGGCTATTCAACCTGTCAACCATCAAGTCACCTGGGATGAGTTTAAAGCAGCCTTCCGTGAGCACTACATCCCTGAAGGAGTGCTGCATATGAAACAAGAGGAATTTATGAAGTTACAACAAGGGGGAGATACCGTCACTCAATATCTCAACAAGTTCAATCACCTGTCACAGTATGCCATCGACCAGGTGAATACGGATTTAAAGAAGAAGAACTGTTTTATGCGGGGACTGAATGATCGGCTACAAAGGAAAATGGCCACATGCATAGATCTCACGTATGGGAAGGCTGTCAGCACAGCCTTATCTGTTGAAGCCAAGTACACAAATTCTGGGAAGAATAAGGGATTCGGTGGTGAGAGGCCTAATCAGGGCCAGGCGAAGAAGCAACGGTTTGTGATCCGACCTTCAAACCAAAATCGCACTTTTTCTCGTCCACCCTCATTTCCCTTCAAACAGCCAATCATTATCCGCCCCAACAATACCCCCACTACCCCAAATCAGCCGGGTGCCCCAGGCACTCGATTCCCTGCCTTGCCTAGTTCTTCAACTGGGTGTTTTAATTGCGGCAAGTCGGGACACTTCATCAAAGACTGCCCATATCCTAGGCAAAATCAATCAAATGCTCCGCAAGGATCTGGGAAATCAGCTCAGCCCAAAGGAAATGCTATGGGGAAAAATACGAAGAAGACGGGGCGTGTGTATTACACTCAAGTGGCTACTACACCGGAAGGAGAGCCGGTGATGATGGGTACGTTTCCCGTGGCCAGTCACCCAGCAATTATTCTTTTTGATTCTGGTGCTTCACATACATTCATTAGTAAGACATTTGTGGAGCAACATCATATTGCATACCGTGAATCAAAAGAGGGATTTAAAATTCATTCACCTGGGGGACACATTTATACTAGAGAAGTGGCCTATGGAGTGCCAGTAACAATGGCCGGACGGAACTTTCCTGCTAACATGATTGTTCTGAAGGGCCAGGATATAGATGTAATTTTGGGTATGAATTGGTTAACCCAACACAAGGAAATTCTCAACACTGAACTCAGGACCGTCAGGTTGAGCTATAACCAAGAAGAGATTCTTTTGACTCTCCCCGCAACCAATCCAGCCAAAGCTTCTGGTAGAGTCTATGAAGCCATTGTACCGGAGATCAAGAACATTCCGGTAGTATGTGAGTTTCCAGATGTATTTCCGGAAGATTTGCCTGGACTGCCCCCTAAAAGAGATGTAGAATTCGTAATTGAGCTAAAGCCCGGTACGACTCCCATCTCCCGAAGATCGTACCGTATGCCCCCTAATGAGTTGGTGGAACTGAAGATTCAATTACAAGATCTACTGAATAAGGGATTCATCCGGCCAAGCTCGTCCCCATGGGGTTGTCCCGCCATTTTTGTTAAGAAGAAGGATCAAACCTTGCGAATGTGCGTGGATTATCGACCCCTGAATGAGGTCACTATCAAGAATAAGTACCCTCTTCCAAGGATCGACATCTTATTTGATCAACTGACTGGGGCGAGGGTATTTTCCAAAATTGATCTCAGGTCGGGCTATCATCAAATCCGTATTCGGCCCGAGGATATACCGAAGACCGCGTTTACTACGCGGTATGGATTGTTTGAATACTTGGTAATGTCTTTCGGGCTCACAAATGCTCCTGCCCACTTCACCTATTTGATGAACTCGATGTTCATGCCCGAGTTGGACAAGTTCGTGGTAGTCTTCATCGACGATATCTTGATATATTCTAAGAATGAAGAGGACCATGCTCAGCATCTACGGATTGTATTGACGCGCCTCAGGGAACATCAGCTATATGCCAAGTTCAGCAAGTGCACGTTCTGGCTGGAAGAAATTCAATTTTTGGGGCACGTGTTATCGACTAAAGGAATTGCGGTAGATCCTAGCAAGGTCAAAGATATTCTGGAGTGGAAACCCCCGACAACTGTTCACCAAGTCCGGAGTTTTCTTGGACTAGCTGGGTATTATCGCAGATTCATACCAGATTTTTCTAAGCTTGTGAAGCCAATCACAAGTTTATTGAAGAATGACATTAAGTTCAATTGGTCTTCTAAGTGTAATGAAGCCTTTGAGCAACTGAAGACACTATTGACCACTGCTCCGGTATTGGCTCAACCGGACATCACTAAACCTTTTGACGTGTATTGTGATGCATTTGGCAGTGGGCTCGGCTGTGTACTGATGCAAGAGGGCCGAGTGATTGCGTATGCTTCAAGGCAGTTGCGCCGACATGAGGAGCATTATCCAACTCATGATCTGGAGCTAGCTGCTGTGGTTCATGCCCTAAAGATTTGGCGTCACTATCTGCTGGGAAATATCTGTCACATATATACAGATCATAAAAGTTTGAAGTACATCTTCACCCAGTCAGAGTTAAATATGAGGCAAAGACGATGGCTTGAGCTTATTAAAGATTATGAACTGGAGATCCATTATCACCCAGGCAAAGCCAATGTGGTGGCAGATGCACTGAGTTGTAAGACTTCCTGCCACTGTCTTATGGCGAAGACCTCCGAGAACACTTTGTGTCAAGAAATGGAAAAGCTGAACCTGGGAATAATCCAACAAGGGACTCTGAATCAACTAAAGCTTGAGTCAATCATTTTGCAAAGGATAAGTGATGCTCAAAAGGATAATCTGGGTATGAAGCACATTCGAGAGAAGATAAAGGCTGGAGTAGCCAAGTGTTTCAAGGAAGACGATCAAGGTGTGATATGGTTTAAAAACCGCATAGTAGTGCCAAAGAACGAAGAACTCCGCCAGCAAATTCTTGATGAAGCACATCTTAGTCGTTATTCTATTCATCCCGGAAGCACTAAGATGTATCAAGACTTAAAGCAGCATTACTGGTGGACAAAGATGAAAATTGAAATTGCACGCTATGTGGCTAAGTGTGACACTTGCAGACGTGTCAAGGCCATACACATGAAAACTGCTGGTCCATTACAATCTTTGCCAATCCCAACATGGAAATGGGAAGACATCAGTATGGACTTTATTGTGGGATTGCCCAGAACCGCAAAAGGGTATGACTCTATTTGAGTTATCATTGATCGACTTACCAAGATCGCCCACTTCCTCCCTGTCAAAGTAAAATATCCCATCATTACCTATGCGGAGTTATACATCGCCCGTATTCTCAGTTTGCATGGTGTTCCGAAGACCATTGTGTCGGATCGTGGTCCACAATTTGTATCCAAATTCTGGGAAGAACTTCATAAATCCCTGGGTACTAAGTTACTCCACAGTTCGGCCTATCATCCTCAAACCAGTGGACAGACTGAGAGAGTGAACCAAATACTTGAAGATATGCTGCGGGCATGTGTCCTGGACTTCTCACCAAAATGGGATGAATGTTTGCCTTTGGCGGAGTTTTCATATAACAATAGCTATCAAAAAAGTATCAAGATGGCACCCTTCGAAGCGCTATATGGACGACGGTGTCGAACTCCGCTAAATTGGTCTGAACCTGGAGAAAGATGCTTCTTTAGGCCTGATATGGTGAAAGAGGCCGAGGATAAGGTTCAGAAAATTATTTATAATATGAAGAAGGCACAAGCTCGTCAAAAGAGTTATGCAGACAAACGGCGAAGGCCCTTATATTTCCTGGAAGGAGACTATGTTTACCTGAAGGTCTCACCAATGAAAGGTGTATCGCGTTTCGGGGTTAAAGGGAAACTTGCACCCAGGTACATTGGTCCATTCCTGGTGCTTGAGCAATGTGGACCAGTGGCATATCGACTTCAACTCCCCGAAACATTGTCTGCTGTGCATAATGTGTTCCACGTGTCACAATTGAAGAAGTGTCTTCGGGTTCCTGATCGAACCATTGAAGTGACTGATGTTGTCCTGGAACCAAATTTAACATACTCGGAACATCCTATTCGAGTTCTGGATCAAAAGGACAGGATCACCCGGAGAAAGACTCTCAAGTTTTATAAGATACAGTGGAACCAGCATTCTGAAGATGAGGCTACATGGGAAACTCAAGATTTTCTAGAAAAGAATTTCCCAGGCTTTCTAGCCTCTTGTAAATTGTAAAGCCTGTATAGTTGTTGTAATAAAGAAGTAACCCCCACATTACCCCTGCCTTGTACCAAAACTTAAGAAATAAAAATGTGATGTGTTTCCTTTACCATTACCTACCCTAGGATTTTAATCTCGGGACGAGATTCTTTTATGGGGGGAAGGATGTAACACCTCTGGTGTTACTGTAACTAAAACTTGAGCATGACATCATAAGCATTGGCATTGCATATGTTTGACACACCTAGAGTGCATTCACTATGCAAAAATTTCAAACAAGTTGTATTGTTTTAATGTTTTGCAAATAGAACCCTGGTTAAAGGACTTAACCCTAAATAGTAGTTAAAGGGGTAAAACTTAACCCAAGTTGAGAAAACCAAAAAGCTTTAGGGTAAAAGTCATAAAATGACCCCAAAAATAAACTTGAATCACATTTATACCCCTGGGATACCAGAAACCCTAATTGGAACCCTGTAAAACCCTAAAACCAAACCCTAGAGGCTTATGTGCAAAAATGCTGAACCTTTGGACTAAAGTGTAAAAACTACAGTATTAAAGTATATAAAGTCACATGGTTCACATTTGGGAAAAATTTACAAGCCAAACCATGAGATTTGGACTTAAGTGCAAAAGAGCCACACTTGACTCATGTGATGAAGTCTGAATTTCAATGTGATTGGTTCAACTTTGGAGCCCTGTATCTTTCAAATTTTAGGGTTTTTGCCCTAGGTCACCACATCAAAATTGTAGCCCAATTATAGGAGAACAACTTTGCTAAAGAGTGTGAGCTCAGTTGTTAAGACAAATTTAGAGATAAATGAGCCTGAAGTTGGACTGTCAGGCTGATTCAGTCTGAAATTCAGATATTTAGTGTAGCAGAGCCAACTTTGAGTATGAATTCAACCTTGATTTAGTACTCAAATGTGTTCAAGTCCTATAGTCGAATTGTAGCTGGTTTGTAACTCTACAACTTTGGTACAGAGGGTTGATGAAGTTCACATGCAAATTCTAGAGAAAATGGAGATCTAAGATGATCTGTCAGGCGACTGAATCAGATTTTTTCCCATGGAACAGTGACTGCAGAAGATACCCCTCTTTCCCCTCCGCCGCCGATGACCCACACGCCGTGATTCACGCCGTCGTTGGGATTTGTGTCCGCTGGCGGGGAGATAACTTCGGTGAAGTAAAGATCTCGCGGGGAGGAGTGGATAGGATCACACATCTAAGCTTATCGCCGTGATTCTTGTCACTGCGACGTGGGCGGTCTGCCTGTGCCGCCGTGGAAACGCCGGTGACCGCCGCCCTCCGGCCTTGTGCCGCGTGTTTACCCTTCCCACCGCATCGCCACAACTTACCCCTACTCACCGTTGATCGCCGGAGCAATTGCCACGCCTCTGGACACGTATTCACCGTGCCCAGGGTTCTTCCCTATCTCCGGCAGCCGCACATCTTCATTCAAATTAGCGGCCACCGCCCGCTAGCACTATAAATTGAGCCCTCCCCTAGCTGCATAACATCATCATCCACCCAGCCACCGTTAATCGCTGGCAGTCCTTCGCTAGAACTCGCGAATTTTGGATTCGCCCCAAATCCACTCTCCGCCACCGTGAACTCACCCCACCGCGGCCAGCCTTTCCCAGGTCTGCTCATTCCCTTCTCGTTCTTGTTCTAGCACCCTTACATGCTGGTGATGCTCCCCGATCCATTTAATCGAACCGAACCGCCTGGGATCGCCGGGAACACAACGCTTTAGCCGCCATGCTCTCGGCCACCGTGGCCAGAGCTCCGTAGTTGATCATAAGAGCAATTGAGTGAGGGGAAATACTCCTTAGGGGTTTAATCCGGTGTATGTCGCTCGGGAGCGCCGGTCATAGCCCCGTTTGGCAGGTACAGTGCTCGCCGGAGCGTGGCGGTGCGCGAGCGCCGTCGGGGACTTTAAACACAGAATAGGTAGAAGAAGAAGGACTTTTGTGCAAAAAGTCAGTGACCCAGTGAAACAGTAAACAAACCTGATTTGAGTTAGCCAAAACCGTGAGGGCCTTCGTGCAAAACCGCCAGGGCGCGGGCGCGCGCGGGCGCGTTTTGCCCTGGACCTGGGCCGTCTGGGCCAGAACCGGCCCAGTACTATTTAATCCTTTTCTTTTTCTTTTTCCAGCAGAGCTTTAGAAATATGTAGAAAAATGTAGAAAAATGCTAAAATTGTGAAACTAATTTTCCTAGGCTTGTTATTTTCCCTAGAATTTAGTAAAAATAAGTTTGTGATTTTTAGTGGAAGTAAGAAATTTTAGGGTATTTAAAGTGGTTAAAAATGTTGGTTATGGATTTTTAGAAAACAAATGGTAATTCCAAAAATGCTCAAAAGTTTTGTATGAGTTCCTCATAATATCTAGAAGCCTTGGGTAGAGTTTGAATTGATTTGAACCTTGTTTGATCACCAAACCCAAAACCACCCCCCCTGCCCTATGAACTCCTTTACCGACTCCGGAAACCCTAAGTTCCCGGAACTCCGTGAAGGAAAGTTGTATTCAAGACATACATAATAAATTTATATTATCTTTGCATCCTCATGAGCATCCCATGGCATCCATTCTTATACTTATGTATGGTTATGATTAGAACGTGAAGAAGAGGTAGAAGTCCCCGAAGACAGGACACCACCACCTTCGGAATCCCAGGCCGGGAATAGTTTCTACTTCGATATCTGTGGATCCGAACCCGAATCACCTGTAAACGAAGGCAAGCCCCGGTGCATTTGCCACCTTCCTTGCTATTTTAAAATCTTTCTCACTTGATTGTTGCATTAGGTGATAGGAGTTGATTGATAAAACAATTCCTGCATTACCTTCCTTGAATTTGATTACCTTCCTTGATCACCCGTTTTACAAAAGATTTTGATGCTTAGCCTTGCTTTAGAAAAACAAAATGTTTTGTTTTTACAAAATATGATGTGGCAAAGGTGGGTGGGATGTTTTCGAAAATAAAACTTGATGGTGGATCTGTCAAAGGCCTTGATGGATCCAACATTGGAAAAGATGTACCTCTGTCAGGTACCAAGATTTGGGTGAAATGATTAAGCTGAGACCGGGCGGGTGACTTGCACGAGAAAGGAGTCTCGGTGTAGTGTCTCCGTCTGAGTCGATTAAGGACCTTGTCGATGTAGGCTTGATGACCGAGGACCCTTTAACTGGTCACATGCCTCGTCATGGGTAAGCCTTGCCTCGGGCAGACTAAGGCCAGAATAAGATAACACGAAATGGGCGTGGAGCGGTGGCGAGAGTAGTGTGTACCCTCCGTAGCAAGAGGCTGGACGGTGGTGTATCTGTGCTCTCGGTTTGCGTGAACCTGATCTGGTCTTAAGAAACCTGGTGGCGGGTTGACATATGCAAGGGTTAAGTGCGACATATGTCGTGTGATTGGAGATCCTCAGCTCAGTATAATCGATTCGGATCGCTGTACCTTCGCGGTCATGAAGACTTGGTCACTGCCCTATACGTAGAACTCCAGTAAAGATGAAAGGTTTTGTTAAGAAATTGGCTAGTGTAGGTCAAGTGATTGAACTAGGGTAGAAAGAACTCTAGTTGCAGGTAATGTTACTTCACTTGACAAATAAAATTGGATTTTTAAGGATCCACTTTTAGTAAGCATTTCTGCAAAACAGAGTCTTTGATTATTGAGAAGCCTTACCTTGACTCCCTTAAACCAGCATACCCTTGAGAGTCTTTTCTTTAGTCGGGTAAGTCTTGCTGAGTAATTCCATACTCAGGGTTTTATTCCCTGTTGTTTTTCAGGTTCTAACTTTGTGCTGTTGTTGATGGTGTTAAGTGCCGGTGGGCTCGGCCTTCTGATAAGTCTAAGTAACCCTTCTATACTTCTTATTGAGGATGATCCCTTGAGCTAGCATATATTTCAAACTTATACTTTTGTAATCACTCCGATAAACTAATGTAAAATTTATGTAACCTGTAAAATTTGGTAGTAAGATTTCCGCTGCAACAATATTGGTGTGTGTGATTTGTGTTACTTAATCCCGCGGTTCTAGTTGTAAGTGGTTTATCCGATGTCCTTGGGGCAATCGGACAGATCCTGTTAAGTTATCTGGTGCACATGCATAGCCGTCTGAGGTCTTCGGGACATGGACAGGTGCATGTGGGCCCAATAACTTGGAGGTTCTGCCACAAAAAGTTTATTCAAGGTGATCCCGAAGGAATCGTTGAATGGATCGGCGAAGAAGTTGAAGCTTTTGAAGAAAGGAGATTTTTGTGCCTTCACCGATGCTCGATGGGTTGCAGCGATTCTGGAGAAAACTGGCTGTGAACACATTAAAGCTGCATCCTAGGCAGAAGTCTTCTCCATAGACGATACAACGAAACCTTCAGCCGAAGCTACTCTAATGGGTGGGTAATTTTATTCCGATGTTTGGATGAAGGACGACCGCGAGATAGCTGATGAAGCAATAAAGAAAAAAGAAAAAGAATCCCATGATGCCCGAGTAGAAGCAAAGGGAGCTGAGAAAGCTGCCGAACGTGCATTGATTGTAGGTACTATTTAATGCCCCTTTTGCTTTATTGTTCGTTTCTAACTTTGAAACCTTATTAACATATATTTTACTGTAACTGGCCTTTCACCACCACCAGAGCCATATAACCTTGAGGCAGATCCCATTATGAAAGAGGATTTGGACGTGATGAATGTTGCCAATACAATCGTCGACGAAGTTGTCGACATGCTGCTGAATGAAGCTACCAAAAAAAGTACTAAAGAAGACTAGATTCTTATTTTGCTAGGAAAATGTAATATTTGTGTATGAGTCAAACAACAAACATGTATATTAATGTAATATATTTCTTTGTGATGCATGTAAATTCTGTACGTACCATTTTTTCAAGCTTCGCAAAGAAAAACACCTTCCCTTCTTTTCAAGCTTCGCAAAGAAAAAGTCATGCCTTCTATGCCATAGCTGTTATATAATATTGTTGTCGATGAAGATTTTCTTGGTATGTAAAATTATAGCTGCTGAAGGTATACCTTGTGCTTCAGCACATTGTTCCATTCAAACTTTTTGAAAGAAGCATCTTTCCTTTCCCACATTCTTTTTGCTGATGTGATATGATGTATGATGTAATGCTATGCAAAATGATGCGATGATATGATGTTGCATGATGTTTATGCCGAAGACACACACTCACATGAGAACATACCTAGACTCTGCATCCCCTTAGGAACGACTTTGAAGTCTCTTCACCTTTTACTTAGGTGGTGTTTTAGCTCTGCATCCCCTTAGGAACGACTTTGGAGCTAATCTCTGCATCCCCTTAGGAACAACTTTGGAGCTTCTTCACCTTCTATTTCGGTGGCATTTAAGCTCTGTATCCCCTTAGGAACGACTTTGGAGCTTCTTCACCTTTTATTTTGGTGGCATCTTGGCTCTGCATTCCCTTAGGAACAACTTTTGAGCTTTGGAACTTACTCTGCGCTCCCTTAGGAACAACTTTGTAGCTTCGGAACTTACTCTGCGCTCCCTTAGGAATGACTTTGTAGCTTCATAAGTATTGTTAAGGGGATGCGCTCCACACTCGATGATGTGACCACGATATTGTTACATCAAATTGGAAATTAATCCTTCGTGAATTGTTTTTCATGCAAGAAAATAAAATGGTGGAAAAAACTAAGATACATCAGGGTAGGATATTATTTAATCAAGTCCGCCCAAGACCGAAGATCTAATCCTAAACCTAGGTTTGAGATCCCACGGTCGAGGCACATCCTCAACCAAGATGACGCAGGATGGCGGCGCCGCCGGCCAACCACGACGGCAACCTCACCGGTGCACACCAACTAGGCAAAATAGAGACCTAATCGACACTCTGACTAGTGCTATACGTAGAGTAGAAAGTAACAGAGGTGATGAGGTACTTCTTACCGGCGATCTAGCAGTGAAGCAGGCGGGCCACGGCGCGAGGGGTTCCGCGGCAGAGCTAGGACTTCTGACGAGGAATTCCACGTGCGCAGAGACACCAACGGAGAAATTAGCGACCGCCAAGGTGTCAAGGGGTCACAGTGCAACTCTAGAGTGCCCCACGGATATCCCAGAGCCTGTGGTTTACGTGTTCGACGGCGGGGACCTCGTGCTCTCCCGACGAGCTCACGGTGTGCTGGCGGCGCGAGGCTTGACTCAGGGTGGGTAGGTCGGAAACGAGGAATAGGTCTGTTGGCGCCTCGGTGAATGGGATATGGGCCGCTCGGAAGAAAGCGGGGTTAGTGGGCCGAATTGAGGGAAGCCGGCCCGAGCAAGCTTTTTCTCCTTTTCTTTTATATCTTCTTTTCTTTTCCCTTTTAAATTCTCAAATTCATAATTTTAAAACCCATTCAAATTCAAACTTCTTGGTAGATTAGTTTTCTCATTAAATATTCATCTTAGACATGGTACGGTGAATTTATCTATTTTTAATATTTATTTTGTTAAATCTAGTGCCTTGTTTTCTCCAAATTTCTAGGATTCCAAATTTAGGTTAAATGCCCATCTCAACTTTAGTATATTTCTTTTATCATTATCTTCATGAGTGAATGCACAAAAAAAAACCACAACATGATGCACAAATTATTTTAGGTGTCATCAGTTAATTAATGACTTTTGAGGTATTTGTTCACATGTTATAATAAATGGAGGCAAACACATATATGAAAATCAAATATATCCTCTTTTACACTTTTTGGGTATTACACTATTTTTGGTGTCCTTTTCTATTTTTCCAAAGTTTGGGTAAAAACAAGTCCTAGGGGATAAGATTTTCTTAATCTTGGGTACTGGGGTGCTTAATACTTTTAAACCTTGTAACTACAGGTCAAGTATCTGTACAAATTTTCCCAACCCCAGTCTAAAAGTTTTTCCACCAAATTCCTTATTTTCAAGGTTTAAGGGGTTTTCTTATTTAAATCAAACCCTAAAACAAGATGTTATACAAAGGTGATTTCATATTTTTAGTTGAAAGCTCTCAGTCTACATAGTTTAACAAAATTGGTTTCATGAATTTTGGGCAAGTATTCTTTTAGTTATGAACTTTTGAAGCCTGCTGCAGATTTAAAAAGGTATTTTTCAAATAACAGGAAAAGAAATGCCGTTTTTGAACCTCCTGGTGGCGATGGCGTGAGGGTTGGAAGATGATGTTGGCTGGGCCACGGTGGTTGGCCCTGAGGATGGTGAGGCGGGTGGGGGCATACTACGGCGGTTGCGAACTCTGGTGAAGAAGCCTTGAAATGGGTGCATAGGGAGAGGCTGAGGGCGCACTGCTACTTATAGGCGCGGGCGCTCACGATGCTGCGGTTTCCCCTGTCGTGGCATAGGAGGGGGCAGGCGCGCTGGTTGGCGCACGGACAGGCGGACAGAGCCCGCTCGGCTTCTGTCAACCGACGTCGAACACCTGGCAAGTGTTCGCCGAGCCCCTTTCTTTGCCATTTTGTCGCTTGTTCAAGCCCTATCTGAGCTAAATCTTTGTATACGATCTGTTGCTTATACTCTAAGCTAGAGATAAGGTGTGGGGGTCGACGGATTTTGTCCACTGACTGAGTAGATCTTCCCCACTCAAGTGTGATATGTCCAACAGGCGTTTTCCCGGGGCAAGGGCAGGGTTTTGTCACGTTTGGCTTCGAGTTTCGATGCTGTTGGTACCCTGAATTAGGGGTACCCCTTACTATAGCATTAAAGACACGGTGCCCGCGCAACTATCTCTAGTCGCGCGGTAAACAGCACCCAACCTTTTCGCTTGGGCAGCTCCAGGGCAACCGCGTGGCCCGAAAAGGTGGTATACTCCAGGATACCATCAGTAGGTCCGTACCTCCTCGAGAAAGCGCTGGACCCCTGTACTCACGACCCGGGTCTCCGAGTATGGTCCAGGGCTCCCATGCAAGCGAGCCGGACCCCTTGGGTAAGGTCCGAACCCCTCTGAGCGAGGTCCGGGCCACCCATAACGAGGTCCCGGGACAGGGGATAACCTGGCCTAAGCAAGGGTCCGGTACTGACATGTGTCCAGGCTTTATCCTGTGCGCTTGCGCTCCCCGCTCAGGCGGAGACCCGATGCTGCCACTTGGCTTGTTGCCCATGACGTAAGCCAGCGGGCGGAGCCTGACGTAAGGCCTCTGGGCCGCGCGGTCTCTGCATTTATTGCGGAGAGGAGACGCCGCCTGTCCACCCTGCTGACAGGCGATGTGCCGTCTCAGCATTTATTGTGACCTATCCACTCAGCTGGCAGGCGGCGTCCAGGCCATCATGCAGGCAGCGTGCCTGTCCAGTCCATTGCCAAACAGTACGCCCGTGCTGCAAGGTGCACTGTGTCCATCATCACTTATGCGTTGCCAGGGAAGCTTCCCCTGCACGCCAATACCACGCAGATCACGAATGTCAGGGTGCAAGAAGATTGCTCTAGTAACTCCAAGTATTACATCCATTATATTCCTGGGCCCACATGTCGGGGTTCAGCAACCTTGTACACACCCCCCTTGAGCTATAAAAGGGTAGGCGTGCAAAGTTACAACGGGACAAGCACACTTAGACCTAGCTCAGGCTTACAAGTTCATACAAGCTCAATACATTACACAGTGGAGTAGGGTGTTACGCTCCGGCGGCTCAAACCACTCTAAACTCTTGTGTGTTCTTGCGTCTTTCCCACTTTCCAACTAACAAGCAAAACGCTTAAGCCCCTTCCTCATCTTAGGATTTAGGGCGGGTGCACTCCGCCACCCGGCCGGAGAATTCCCTCTCCGACATTTGGCGCGCCAGGTAGGGGGCTTGGCATTAGGTTTTTGCTTGTTTCTTGCTCAGCATGATGGTGCAAATCGTTGAGCACCGCGCCGAGACTTCGGTGGATTTCGCGGTGGAGGAAGAAGCTGCTTCTTCCACCCCACAGGTTCCCAACCGCCCTGTGCCAGGCACTGCTGCTGTGCACGCTGCACAGCAACATACAGTTGCGCAAACATCCTGGACTTCGTGGAGGGTGACTCCGGGGGCATTGTCCGCAGCCATGGAGTTGCTGCCTCACCCTCCAAGCTCCACGGCCTCGTCAGGGGCCATGAAGCAGTGGCGCGACGACATCGACCGGCTGCTCGGCATGGCGCATTCCACCTCGACCAGGTCCAAGCCTCGGTCATCCCTGCGCCAACGTGAGGCGACGGCGTCTGTGCGCTCACCCCCCAGTAAGGGGCACGCAGACCGACGACCTCTGGGCAGAGCTCAACCGCAGGCGTGCGGGACAGGACGCCCGGATCTCTTTAGAGAGGGCGCGCGAGCACCGGCAAAACATCGAGGGTCGCAACCTCGATCAAGACTTTGCTGCGGTAGCACCGCAGGCCCCAATGGGCACCCGGTCCCAAGCGGGTGTCCCCTTGGCCGACGTGAGCTGCGCCGCTCTCGCGGATCATCTACGCGTGGCGTCATGGCCATCCAAGTTCCGGCCGCACCTACCGGAAAAGTACGACGGTACGTCAAACCCGTCGGAATTTCTGCAGGTGTACGTCACTGCTATCACAGCAGCAGGTGGAAACACCGCTGTGATGGCGACATATTTTCATGTCGCCTTGTCTAGGCCTTCCTGGACATGGCTCATGAACTTCGTCCCAGGGTCAATCTACTCCTGGGAGGAGCTCTGCGCGCGGTTCGTTGCGAACTTCGCCAGCGCTTACCAGCAACACGGTGTGGAGGCCCACCTCCACACAGTGAGGCAGGAGCCCAATGAGTGATGAGGACATCAACACCAACACGAGTACATCTACACCAGCAGCACCTTCTCCAGCCTAGGCACCATCTTCTCTAGTCCAGGCGCCACCCCTTCCACCTGGGCCAGTGACTCGGGCCCGTGCAAGAGAATTGAACTATATCATGTTGTTAAAGAACGAAGGCCCAGAAGATTAGAAGATGGGCCAACAGGAAGGCCCGGATGGGGCGCCTAGGGAAGTCGTGAATAGTAACTGCGGTACTGTAGCGCCGGCCCTACTGTTCACGCCTCTCCTCTATTTAGTCAGAGTCATGTTTCATTTAGAACTTGAGTTTTGTTTTACATCTAGCTTTATCTACCCCAGAACACGCACAAATACGTGCTGTCCTCTGTGATTCAGAACTCCACCTCGAGTGATATTAAGATTGCTCGCATCTTTTTCTTGTTCGTTCTTCGATTGCGCACAGGAAACGATCTTCGTGATCAGGCCGATCTCGCATCAGCAAGGTCGGTAACCATTGGGAGTTGGTTCAGCGATTGCATTGGCGCTTCGGGTTCGCTCGTCGTAGTCGGATCGTGAGGGTCTACTTCCACCAAATCGGAATTATCTCCACTCACCGAAAGATCGGGCACTCCAGCTCTATCAAGTGGTATCAGATTTCCAGGTTGATCGGTGAGTTTATCGAGTGTTTTTTTCTCCTACAGTCCACAAAACCACATAAAAATTTAGGTTAGACCTTATCCCAGCACCCTTTTGAGCCTCGCACTTTCTTTCAATAATCTGCATTGTTGAATTTGTGTGATTTCACGTCATTTGTTGCTGGTTGCATTGTGTTATTTCACCATTCAAACCCTAGCGCGCCGCCACCATATTCCGTTTGGTCACGCCACAAACCGAGTCAACGCCGCTTCCTTATTTTTCTCCTTCGGTTACGTCAAAAAAATATACGTCAAAAAAATAGAAAAAAACAAACCGAGTCAACGCTGCTTCCTTGTTTTTCTCCTTCGGTTACGTCAAAAAAAATAAAAACAAGAAAAAAGAAAACGAAGGAGAAAGGATACAAAGCGGTTGTCTCATCTCGGTCGTTTTAAACATACCTTCCTTAAACCGGGCATAACTTTTCGCTGGGTTGTTCAAAAAATCTGAAATTTTTACAGGAGCTTGTTTGGTTTTGATAAAATTGTCAAAACAATTTAGGAAAATAAAGAAAAAAATTCGTCAAAGTTCTCGCATGTTTTTCAGAAAACTTCCTGATTTTCTGTAGACCACATCTTAACTCTGTTTTTGGTGAAACTTCGTGTAGCTCCTATTTTGTTGCTCCTTGTGCTGAGAAAAATATCAAAAAAATCATACAAAAAATCTGTTGTCGTCGGTTTTTCTCTTTTTGGTGTTTTGGTGTTTGCGCTAACTATGGCAGGAGCACACGACACGGTGGATGCCCAGTTGTTGGAAGTAAGGGGACAAGTTGATGGACTTGCTGCTGACATTAGGATGATGTATGAACGGCTTGATTCAACGGTCACTTCGACGACCGAGCATTTCAACCAGCTTGACCTTGCTCAAACGGCGACTCGCACCACACTCGACACCATCCTGGCACGCCTTGATGCGTTAACCACAAAGATGGAGCAGGACTACGGTGGTGACACTGAGCAGGACGATGGAGATCGTCGTGGTCGTGCACGCCGTGTGGTTCGTCATCCCCCTAATGACTTATTTTCTAAGATTAAATTTAAAATTCCACCTTTTAATGGCAAATATGATCCTGCTGCATATCTTGATTGGAAGTTAGAGGTTGAACAAAAATTTTCATGCCATGATATTGCTGCACATTCTCAGGTTAAAGCTGCTATTAGTGAATTTACTGATTTTGCTTTAATTTGGTGGCGTGAGTATAAAATAAAACATCCCACTGCCATTCCAACCACTTGGGATCAGTTGAAAGCTGCGATGCGACATCGATTTGTGCCTTCGTATTATGCTCGTGATTTGCATAGTAAAATGCAGCGTTTTCAGCAAGGTTCTTAATCTGTTGAGGACTATTTCCAGGAGTTACAAAAAGGTATGATTCGTTGTGGGATTATGGAGGACAATGACGCTGCTATGGCACGTTTTTCGTGGTGGTTTAAACCGCGAAATCCAGGATATACTTGATTATAAGGAATATTTTGATATGACTACTTTTTTTGAATATGCTTGCAAAGCTAAACGTGAAGTGCAGGGACGCCGCTCGAAGCCATATTCTAACCCTTTTGCAGGACGAAGCTCGACATCCACCTCAGCACCAGTTCCCCCTGCGCCATCCATGTCCACCACTACTCCACGCGAGAAGACGACCAAAACATCCAGCACTGCCCCACCCACAGGTCGTACACGAGATATTCAGTGTCATCGCTGTAGAGGATTTGGCCATGTGATTCGGGACTGCCCAAACAAGCGCACTTTGCTCATTCGTGACGATGGTGAGTACTCTTCCGCTAGTGATTCTGAAGAAATTGAACATGCACTACTTGCCACTGACCATGCAGCTCAGGCGGAGGTACATGTCAACCCGGGCGACGCTGATAGGTATGAAAGTCTTGTTGTGCAGCGTGTTCTTTGTACACAGGTCACTTTGCCCGAGAAGAATCAGCGACACACTCTGTTCCATACAAAGGGTGTTGTGCAGGAGCGGTCAATTCGTATCATTATCGACAGCGGTAGTTGCAACAATTTGGCGAGTACCATGCTGGTCGAAAAGTTGTTGTTACCCACTCGTAAGCATCCAAACCCATATCACATTCAATGGCTTAATGATGGCAGTAAAATAAAAATCACACGTTCCGTGCGTGTTCCTTTCTCCATGGGTGCTTATTCTGATTTTGTTGATTGTGATGTTATTCCCATGGAAGCATGCTCTTTGTTAATTGGTCTACCTTGGCAATATGATACTAATGGCTTGCATCATGGTCGTTCGAATCATTATTCTTTCATTTTTAAGGGTGAGAAAATAATTATACATCCAATGACACCAGAACAAATTGTTAAAGATGATCTTGCCCGAGGTGCTATAACTGCTAAACGACTTGATCCATCGCCCTCTGTTCCTTCTGAAATCAAGTTGAAGGCTCCTGTTTTACTTGCTACACGTGCTGATTTTGATGATCTACACGGTGCGCATTTGCCATGCTATGCACTTGTATGCTCTAGTGTCCTCATTTCACTTGATGATGCACCATCTTTGGCTATTCCCCCTGTGGTTGCTAACCTTTTGCAGGAGTACGCTGATGTCTTTCCCAGAAACTTACCACCGGGTCTCCCACCGCTTCGTGGCATTGAGCACCAGATCGACCTCATCCCCGGCACACAGCTTCCGAACCGCGCACCGTACCGTACAAATCTGGATGAGACGAAGGAGATTCAGAGCCAGGTACATGCATTGCTTGACAAGGGATACATTTGTGAGTCTCTTAGCCCTTGCTCTGTTCCTGTGTTACTTGTTCCCAAGAAAGATTGGTCATGGCGTATGTGTGTAGACTGTCGTGCTATTAATAACATCACTATTCGTTATCGATATCCTATACCACGCCTTGATGATATGCTAGATGAGATTAGTGGTGCCATTATTTTCACTAAGATTGATTTGCGTAGTGGTTACCACCAGATTAGAATGAAACTAGGTGATGAATGGAAAACGACTTTTAAAACGAAATTTGGTTTAAATGAATGGTTGGTTATGCCGTTTGGATTAACTAATGCTCCCAGCACTTTTATGCGAGTGATGAATGAAGTTATGAGGCCCTTCATAGGATTATTTGTGGTTGTTTATTTTGATGATATCCTTATTTACAGCAAATCTAAGAAAGAGCATTTGGAACATTTAAGTGTTGTTTTTGATGCATTGTGTGCTGCCTAGTTATTTGCTAACATGGAAAAATGCATCTTTTGCACACGACGTGTCTCGTTTCTTGGTTATGTTGTTACTCCACAGGGCATTGAGGTGGGTAGCAGCAAGATTGCTGCCATTCGGGAGTGGCCTACACCGACGACGGTCACACAAATTCGGAGCTTTCTTGGACTTGCCGGTTTCTACCGCAGATTTGTTCGTGATTTTAGCTTCATTGCAGCACCTCTACATGAGCTTACAAAGAAAGATGTGCCATTTGCTTGGAGTGATTCGCAGGAGGTAGCGTTCAGCACTTTGAAAGATAAGTTAATCCAAGCTCCCCTATTGCAATTGCCTGATTTTAATAAAGTGTTTGAGCTTGAATGCGATGCTAGCGGTATTTTGCTAGGTGCTGTTTTGTTACAAGAAGGAAAACCAGTTGCTTATTTTAGTGAAAAATTAAGCGGTGCTAGTCTGAAATATTCTACTTATGATAAGGAGCTTTACGCTTTAGTGCGCACTTTGCATACATGGCAGTACTATCTTTGGCATCGTGAGTTCATAATTCATTCTGATCATGAGGCTCTAAAACATATTCATACCCAAACAAATCTGAACCGTCGTCATGCTAAATGGGTAGAATTCATTGAGTCTTTTCCTTACATTATTAAACACAAGAACGGGAAGGACAATGTTATTGCTGATGCTTTGTCTCATCGCTATACCATGCTGTCACAGTTAGATTTTAAAATCTTTGGTTTGCACACTGTGAAAGATCAATATGTTGACGATGCTGATTTTAAAGATGCTTTCGGCCATTGTATTAATGGGAAACCATTGGGCAAATTTCACATACAGGATGAGTTCCTGTTTCGCGCTAACAAGTTGTGTGTTCCAACTAGCTCGGTTCGTCTTTTGTTGTTACAGGAAGCGCATGGAGGCGGTCTCATGGGGCACTTTGGCGTCTACAAGACACATGAGGTGTTGGCTGCCCACTTCTTTTGGCCTTGAATGCGCGCTGATGTTGAGCGCCTTGTTGCACGCTGCACTACTTGTCAGAAAGCTAAGTCACGGTTGAACAACCATGGTTTGTATATGCCTTTGCATGTTCCTACTTCCCCTTGGATTGATATTTCGATGGATTTTGTTTTGGGATTGCCTAGAACTAAGAAGGGGAGGGATAGCATTTTTGTGGTTGTTGATCAATTCTCCAAAATGGCTCATTTCATACCTTGTCATAAGACTGATGATGCTAGCAATGTTGCTGAATTGTTTTTAGAGAGATTATTCATTTGCACGGTATTCCCAATACAATAGTCTCGGATCGTGATGTTAAGTTTCTCAGTCATTTTTGGAGATCTCTGTGGAATAAATTGGGAACAAAATTGCTATTTAGCACCACTTGTCACCCTCAGACTGATGGTCAAACTGAGGTAGTTAATTGAACTTTGTCTACCATGCTTAGGGCTGTTTTAGACAAAAATTTGAAACGTTGGGAGGATTGCTTGCCTCATGTTGAGTTTGCTTATAATCATGCAACACATTCTTCTACAAAGTTGTGCCCTTTTTCAAATTGTTTATGGTTACATTCCTAGGGTGCCTATTGCTTTGTTTTCGCTTGATGCTGCGGACGCCCCACACATAGATGCTATTGCACATGTTGAACAAATGATTAACCTCCATGAACAAACTCAACAAAACATGCTGCTGCTAATGCTAAATATCAGATTACTGGTAGTAAAGGCCGGAAACTAGTTACTTTTGAACCTGGTGATATGGTTTGGTTGCATTTGAGAAAGGATCGTTTTCCTACTTTGTGTCGTTCTAAATTGATGCCTCGTGCTGCTGGTCCTTTTAAGATACTAACCAAGATTAATGCTAATGCTTATATCCTTGACCTACCTCCAGAGTTTGGTGTTTCCACTAGCTTTAATGTTGCAGATTTGAAACCGTATGAGGGAGAAGATGAGGAGTTGTTGTCGAGGACGACTTCAGTTCAAGAAGGGGAGGATGATGAGGGCATCAACACCAACACGAGTACATCTACACCAGCAGCACCTTCTCCAGCCCAGGCACCATCTTCCCCGGTCCAGGCGCCACCCCTTCCACCTGGGCCAGTGACTTGGGCCCGTGCAAGAGAATTGAACTACATCATGTTGTTAAAGAACGAAGGCCCAGAAGATTAGAAGATGGCCCAACAGGAAGGCCCGGATGGGGCGCCTAGGGAAGTCGTGAACAGTAACCGCGGTACTGTAGCGCCGGCCCTACTGTTCACGCCTCTCCTCTATTTAGTCAGAGTCCTGTTTCATTTAGAACTTGAGTTTTGTTTTACATCTAGCTTTAGCTACCCCAGAACACGCACAAATACGTGCTGTCCTCTGTGATTCAAAACTCCACCTTAAGTGATATTAAGATTGCTCGCATCTTTTTCTTGTTCGTTCTTCGATTGCGCACAGGAAACGATCTTTGTGATCTGGCCGATCTTGCATCAGCAAGGTCGGTAACCATTGGGAGTTGGTTCAGTGATTGCATTGGCGCTTCGGGTTCGCTCGTCGTAGTCGGATCGTGAGGGTCTACTTCCACCAAATCGGAATTATCTCCACTCACCGAAAGATCGGGCACTCCAGCTCTATCAGGGAGACTCTCCGGACATTCATCTCCCGCTTCACCAAGGTGCAAGGTACTATACCCTGCATTTCCGATGCTTCCATCATCACAGCCTTCCGCCAGGGGGTACGTGATGAGAAAATGTTGGAGAAGTTGGCCACGCATGACGTGGAGACTATCCCCACACTCTTCGCTCTGGCCGACAAATGTGCCAGAGCCGCCAAGGGCCGTGCATGGCACTCGGCCCCGCAGACCAGGGTTACCCAGACGGGTGGCTCAGGTATCGTCCCCCGGGATGGTAAAAAGAAAAAGAAGAAGGACCACGACCACCAGAAGTCGCGGTACACCGCTCTAGTCGTCGCAGCCGCGACTGGGGGCCAGGGCGACCGCAACAAACGCCCACGACCGCAGAAGGGTAATAGCGGCTCATGCCCTATGCACCCCAACGGTCGCCACAGCGTCGCGGAGTGTCGCGAGATCATCGACCTCGCGAAACGCGTCAGCGATCGGCGTGAGCAGTCTTCCAAGGATGGCTCCCCACCTTGTCGCCGACCTAGCAAGGAAAGGGTCGACGACGGCGAGGTGGCCGCGACTGAACGGGACCTCGGGTATCAGTCACCCGAGGGGGACCTGAAGGATGTCTTCGCCTAAGACTCCTACTCCGGTGGTGACAACTAGATGGACCCCCGGCGGGGCCCCGTACTCCCAGTGTACAGGGTCGAAGCCTACCTTCCCCCGAAAACCCTTCTGGACTCCCCACGGGTCCAGGCTTCTGACTAGTTCATGTAGAAACGGCTACAGCACGAGGACGAGGACTCCATCATAAAACGCAGATGGGAACCCAGGGTCGAAACCTAGTTGTTGGGGACTTGCTCTCAAATTGCTATGGATTAAGAACAAGGCAACATAAAGTGTTAAATGTTAACGTCCTTCGTCCATGAAACATTATTCCCTTGGGGATAATGGGCCTTGGACGAAGGTTGATGAGAGTAAAATTACGAAGCTTAAGTCTTCGTAATAAAATTTCTATAGATATTGCAAGACGACATAAAATAAAAGGTACAAAAGGGGTAAATAAATCATAGACGAATTATATTATATTTACTTAATATATTGAATCATTGAATACAATAATACCTCTGCCTTGGCAAAGGTTGAATTCCAGAATATGCGATTGCAATTACCAGAATGCGTAAACAGTAAAGGAATACTGTTTACTATTTATAGGCACAGGACGCAGCCTGTGAAGAATTACAAGTATGCCCCTTATAAAAGCTTACAACATTGACTCAGACCTTTATGGACTAAAAGGTCATTCTATCTTTAAGTCGGTTTGTAATACCGAAGCTTCACGAAGAGGAACCTTCGGCCATCTTATACAAACAGCTTCAGCCGAAGACTGCTTCTTCCTATAAGACCTTCGGCGACGAAGCATAGGCCCAACAGTAGCCCCTTTCGCGGTGCTAGATCGTTTTTCGTAACGAGCTTGATCCGTGAAAAAGTCTCTTAAGCTTCGGGGAGCCGAAGGTCCAAAAAACACCTTCCCTGAGCTCGTTGTCGAGAAATGATTCAATTTCCCAGCGCGTAGCGGTCCCACCTTGCAGAGTTACTGTTTGGTCTCTGCGGTCCACCGCACAGCGAGTGCAAGCAGGTGTCCGCCTGGTATGAAAATCCTGGCGCTTTGCCTTCTTACCTGCAGTACTATATAAACAGACGAGTAGGTGTGAAGTTACCACAGCATTCATTGCTATTTGCACTGTTCTGCTGCCAAAATTTTTAACCATCGCCGAAGCTTGTCTGTCGGAATCAAACGAAGCTCCAGATTGAAGCCTGCTTCGTCAGAAAAAACTTCGGAAGAGTGCGTTCATAATTAAATTTCCACACATTCATAATTAAATTTCCACACATTCATAATTAAATGGCCAGAGTGCGTTCTACCGCCAGGGTTGAGCGTGAGGGGGGCGAAACTGAAGCTTCGGAGACTATTCCCATCTCCGAAGCCATGCAACGATCCGGACTAGTGACTTCAGAAAAGATCCCTAGTGATGATGCAGAACAAGCAGAACAAGCAATTGCTGAAGCAGAAGAAGAAGATATTGAGGAAACTGATCCCGAAGATGATTATCGCATTGCCATGCCAAGCAAGCCCAGCCACTTGGACTTCGGGAAATCTACTGTTTCGAAGGCTGATCTGTCCAAGATGGTAAAGTCAGGCTTTTTTACTGAAAATCAGAAAAAGCTATTACGCTTCGGGGGAGAAGAGACTACCCCAAAGCCGGAGAAGGATGAAATTGTTATTTTCAAAAGCTTTCTGAAGGCTGGATTAAGATTCCCCCTACATGGGATTATTGCAGAGGTACTGAAGAGGTTCGGTATCTATTTTCACCAGCTGACCCCTAACGCTATCGTTAGGCTTAGCGTTTATATCTGGGCACTCCGAAGCCAAGCAGTGGAACCATTTGCGGACAGCTTTTGCCGGGTTCACGAGCTGCATTATCAGACGAAGGCTAGAAAGGATGGATTGCACGACAATTTTGGTTGCTATAACTTCGCCTATCGGAAAACCACAAAGTTTCCTGTAATCAACTATCGAAGCAAATGGGCAGCAGGCTGGAAGTCGGAGTGGTTCTATGTCAAGGTTGATGATGACAAGGAGAAGCTTGTGCAAAGTCCACTCGAACTAATCTTCGGAGAAACCCGACCTCGCTGTAACATGACACCCGAAGGTCCAACACAACAAGCAATGAATGAATTCAGAATTATTGCAGAGCATATCAGTACAAGGGACCTGGTTCAGGAGTTTTTGGCTTTCAAAGTTTTTCCCAGTTTGAAAGAATGGGAAATGCCGAAGCTAAAGGGGGAGAAGAAAGAAGGTGAACTTGTACGTTTACCTTACCATTTCAAGTTTAAGAAATACTTTAAAGCGCCTTGCCAAGAGTGGTTAGACACAATTGAAGTAATGTGTAATGAAATACTTGGCAATTATTCCAAAAAAGAAGATCAATTAATGACTGCGGCCTTCGGCACTCGTCCGAAGCGAAGACTGAACCGAGTGTTGGACGCCTTGGGTTTTGAATACCCTGACTATGAAAATCTGAACAAAGGTGCCGGAGGCCAGAAAAGGAAAAGGGTAACCGAAGCCTCAAATGAAGATGAAAAAGAGACACCAAAGAAGAAAATTCCAAAGAAGAGGAAAGCATCTTCTCCGAAAAGGAAAATATCCGACGAAGAAAAATCCCCCGCATCACCCTCTGCCGCTGACGTTGAGGAAATTCTGAAGGTAATGACTGAATCCTTACCTGCGAAGCTAAGTCCACTGAGGCCCCAACTGACAAAGTTTTTTCAGAAGGACAAGGAGCCCGAAAAGTCGAAGAAAACAATCAAAGCAAAGAGACAAAGAATTATCACTGTGACAGAAGTAATTGACAAGACACCGCCAAGAGCTTCAGCTCAGAAAACACCAGCGGCTGCGGAAGGGACAGATATTGAAATTACACCTTCGGAGGTCGCAGCTGCCGAAGCTGCCTCAGCTGAAGATTTGAACCTGGAGAGCACAATCGAGCACATTGACAAAATACTGCTAGACATGGCTGCAGAAGAAGCTACCACCGCCGCCGAAGAGGCTGCGACCGCAGCGTCGGAGAAAGGGAAAGAAATTGCTGATGAAGCTTCAGAAAACGAAGCCTTCATGTTCCAGAATTTAGTTGGGGAAAAACTATCAAAAGCTGAAATAGAAGAGCTTAGAGAGTATACCAAATCCTGCGGATACAAACCTGGAGCACTCCTCTTCGGAGGCGTTGATGATGAAAAATTAGATTGTATTCGAGATCAAACTGGAGACAAAGTTATCGGTACTCTGTCAAAGAGTATCGGTTTTCCGAAGCTGGAGACAGACATCAGCCGCTACCGACGACAACATATCGTTGGTAGTTTATTCTATTCCAATTTCAAGGTGAACTAGTTTTCCCTTAACTTTTATTGTTTCTAATAATGAAAACACGTCTGACGAAGATTGATTTCGTACAGTGTATGCTGTTGAGCAAAGCCTTGAAAATGCAGCAAGATTTTGAAGACAAGAAGCACGAAGTTATAATTGAAAATTTAGAAAGCAGAATAAAAGAGCAATCAGATGCTATCGAGAAAAAGAACTTCGAGCTCCAGTCAACCGAAGGTTCATTGGCGGAAGCCGAAGCAAAAATAACAGAACTGAACTCGAGGCTTCTTCGCCAATCTGAGCAGTTCGAACGAGAAAAGCAAGACCTTAATGCAAAACTTGAAGCCGAAGCTCAACAAAATTCAGATTTGAGAAAACTATTGACGAGCCTTCAAGAAAAATGTTTGGAATTTAGCAACAAATGCATTCAACGATTAAGAAAGATTTTCCACTCAGTTGGAGCCAGCAGTGAAAAATTCACCCCCTCAGCTGAAGATCTACCGAAGACCTTCGAACATATTGAGGGTGAGATTGACGAGCTCGACGAAGTCATAGCTGGGCACGGTGACTTCTGTGCCTGGGTAGCTTCTCGGGGCACTGCTGCAGCTTTCCTAAAAGCTGGCTGCGATCATGGAAAGATTGTCAATAGGCCAAATTTCACTTTATCACCATCAATCCTAGATGACATTCCTGATCTCGCCCGAAGTATCTCTAATAGATTTGTAAAAATGATATGGACGAAAGGTGGGCGAGAAAAGGCTGGAGACGAAGCTCGGAGTCATCTTGAACCAGTAAGAAATCATACCTTGTGCTTACCTCTTCCTTCAAGTTCGATTTTGACTACCAACCTTATTCATGTAGGATGACGAAGCTGATGATTAAAAAAAATGACGCCGAAGCTGAAGCTCCTTGGAGATTAAATAGTAGACTGTAGACAGTTCTTGAGAAACTTTTGAGATAACTTTTGTAAATGTAACTAAAACTTGTCTTTAATGAATTCTATTCATACCTTGTAATATATCCTTATCCTTCCAATGATGTATGAGAAGTGCTTTGATGTGGACGAAATTTTCTTTTTTGAGCCGAAGGCGAAAAAACACCTTCCCTTCTTTTCGTACGCAGCGAAGCATAGAAAACAACATTTCCCCTCTTTCCGAAGCTCTCCTTTTTGTACACGAAGCTCTTTCTTCTTCTTTTTTTTTCTTTTTTGCCGAAACAAACACTTATGCCATGATGATGATTATCCTACATATGCCTGGATGGATGTTTATGAATGCAAATGCTATGATGTAATGTGATGTGCAAATGAATGTCCAAACGCGTATCCGAAGCCATACTCATAGCCATTATTTCCTTAGAGACAATCACACATCAGCTCTGCATTCCCTTAGGAACGACTTTGGAGCTTCTTCGCCTTTTACTTTCGGCGGAATCAGCGTTGACTTTTCGCTGTAAGCTCTGCATTCCCTTAGGAACGACTTTGGAGCTTCTTCGCCTTTTACTTTTGGCGGAATCAGCGTTGACTTTTCGCTGTAAGCTCTGCATTCCCTTAGGAACGACTTTGGAGCTTCTTCGCTTTTTACTTTTCGGCACTCGATGGTGCACTCTCAGCTTTTACATTTACATTCCTTGGGGGATTTTGCTCTTATAGAACTAAAAAAAGAAAATTACATATGATGGCCCCATTAAAAACCTTTCTCCCCCTTTTAGAAAGGAAAAGGGTGCCATAAAAAGGAAAAAACATAAAAAATTACATCAAGTTACACATAGTATCGCCGAAGCTCATCCGCATTCCAAGATCTAGGAATGTCGTTGCCGTCCATATCCTTCAATCTGTATGAACCGGGTCTTGACGAAGATGCTACTAAGAAAGGTCCGTCCCATTTCAGCTGCAACTTGCCCACTGTATCTGGATTGGCCACTCTCCGAAGCACCAAATGTCCTGGCTCAATATTCTTTAGCCGAACTTTTCTATCTCGCCACTTGATTGTTTCGGCTTGATATTTATTGATATTCTCCACAGCTTGAAGCCTGATCCCTTCTAAAGCATCTTTTTCTACAGAATAAGCATCTTCAGAACCTGATTCTGCCGAAGCTACTACTCTTATTGATCCAGTTTTTGCTTCCTCCGGAGTTATTGCTTCGTCACCGAATAATAACTTGAATGGAGTAAAGCCTGTAGATCTTGATGTTGTTGTGTTGTGGCTCCACACCACTTTGGTTAACTGATCTGGCCACTTTCCCCTGGGTTGATTGAAGATTAACTTCATTATTCCTGTCATTATAATGCCGTTGGCTCTTTCAACGAGGCCATTTGACTCCGGATGTCTGACTGATGCAAAATGGATCTTCGTACCAATTTGCTCACAGAAATCTCTGAAAGCTTCGGAGTCGAACTGTGTTCCATTATCCACGGTGATGGCCTTTGGTACTCCGAAACGACAAACAATATTCTGCCAGAAAAACTTTTGAACGGTGGCCGAAGTTATTGTGGCTAAAGGCTTTGCCTCAATCCATTTAGAAAAATATTCTACCGCCACTACAACATATCTTAGGTTCCCTTGAGCCGGTGGTAACGGACCTAACAAGTCAAGGCCCCACCTTTGCAATGGCCAGATGGGTTGTATGAGCTCTGTTAAGGACGAAGGTTGTTTTTGATCTCTTGCACATTTCTGACAACCTTCGCACTTTTGAACTAATTCCGCCGCATCTGAAGCTGCCTTCGGCCAATAAAACCCCTGACGGAAAACTTTTCCAAGTAATGGCCTAGATCCAATGTGAGATCCACACAGGCCTGCATGTATTTCTTTCATCAACTCTACGCCTTCGGTTCTAGATAAACATTTGAGTAGCGGAGCACAAACTCCATGCTTGTATAACTCCCCCTCTATCATGACATATGGACGAGCTCTTGCCTCTATCCTTCTGTTATGAGCTTCGTCATCTGAAAGGAATTTACCCTGTAGGTAAGAGATGATTTCAGTTCTCCAGTCTTGGAAAAACGCAGATGGGAACCCAGGGTCGAAACCTAGTTCTACGACAAGTACCATACCAAGAAGGGCTTCACAACTCTCCCCCGGCTAGGAAGGACCCTTCAAGGTGACGGGAATACGCTGACCTGGGGGTGACTATCTTGCTACGACTGATGGAGTACCTCTTCCTAACCACTGGAGCATCTCTGTAAGTTCTATCCATAGGAGCAAGTCTGAGGGGTCGAATTTTTCTCCCTTTTGTAACTAGGTAACGCATATGTGTACGCCAGCCCTGTGAGGTCCGCCCTCATAAGCCCGGCCTATTGGTCTGCACCCATGCATGACAAGTTATAAAGAAAAGGTTTACCCCCTCAGATGTGCCTCTATGATAGTTTTATCCCACTGCTCCATGGTCTTACCTTGCAGTTTTCTGGATGTTATTTTATCTAACCCACCCGAATAGTTCCCATACCATCAAAAATAATGACATCCGAATTGAACAGCCAGGCTTGCAGTTTAGGATCTCTCTGCGAAAGCAGGAGGGCCCAACAACCTAGGGGCTGGTTCTAAAGAACGGGAGCCTGTTCCATGGGGTGGTCCGGAGCCTGTGTGGCCGCTTAGCCTGGTCTCGTACCCAAAAGCCTGCACACTCCACCACTCCATGACGGGTACCCTAGTATTTGGAACTATAAATCCTGTGGGTCCGGCAACCTGGGGTTCGGAACTAGAGAATGAACACTTGTCTCCTGGGGTGGTCCGGAGCCGTGTAGCCGCTCAGCCTGGTCCCGTACCGTGGGCATGCACGCTCCACAACTCTGTGACGGGTGTCCTAGTATCTAGAACCACCGTCCAGGGGGTCCGGACGCACAACTTGGCTTCCCATACTAGACCCTGCAGGTCCCGAGCATGTATCAAAGGATGGCTAGTGTCAGATGGTGGGTCCTGCGGGTGTACCACTAATGCTCCCTAGCCGAAGCTGTGAGTAGGCCTAGGTCCCAGTCGAGGCTACCTCCTGGGGGCCATTGCCAACTCTTTCTTAGGTATGCTGGTCTGCAGCCTCGACAAATCGAGCCTAAATCCTACGGGGGACAGGTACCAAGGGGGAATTGGTTGCACCAAACATAACAGGGACAAGTGGTACACACATAAGTGCTAATACTGCTTGATAAATAGTACTCAAAAGTACCTTACAAAAAGCAAAAGTATTACATCCACCTTCAAGCGGAGTCCTAGCTCCATCTCTACTCTACAGGTATGAACTACCTCCACACCAGTAGGGTCGCGTGGGTAGCTAGCTCCGAGCGGCTCACCAGCGGAGGCGACCACCTCTGCACCGATGGCTCGACAGCGGCGGCGGCCACCTCTGCTCCAAGCGGCTCGCCAGCGGAGGCGACCACCTATGCACCGACGGCTCGCCAGTGGCGGTAGCCACCTCTGCTCCAAGCGGCTCGCCAACGGCAACAACCACCTCTGCGCCGGACATCCTCACCAGCGGCGGCAACCACCTCTGCGCTGGGCAGCCTCACCAACGGCGACGACCACCTCTGCACCAGCGGCTTGCTAGCGACGGCGACCACCTCAACGCGTGCGCCATGGCAAAGAGGCCCTCGCCCCTGCCGTCCTACGGGGGTAAGAACAAGACCATCCAAGCCATGGATCTGGGAGCGTGGCGGCAGGCGGTGCTTGTGGTCTGGCTGGGACCACATAGCCGAAGTTCGCCTCCAGCCTTCACAAGGCTGGTGATCATCCTTTTCGTCCGAATGCTGGAGGAAGAGGCGGGTCACCAGCTCATGTGGAAGACGGAGCCGCGGCCCAGCTCGCTCTCCACCGATGCAAGGCTGATGAACATCCATGAAGCGAAGCACCGGTGGAAGAGCGCCACCCCCACGGGGCTGTGCACCTCCAGCAGAGGAAAGGCAATATTGGCGGTACCAACCCGCTGGGGAGGTTGAAGACAAAAAGAGCACAAACTCTCTGGCGGCATGTTCGCCGGGGAAGATGGTGCCGGCGCATCCCATCCAAGTAGGCGGCACACCATGTTGAGCACCCACTCAGTCTGGGCATGCTCGAGATGAACTTACAAGGCCATGGTAAACTATGGTGACACAAAGCAGAAACCTTGAAGGCAAAGGGGGCGCAAAGAGCTCGAAGGAAAAAGGGCACCGCAAGTGGGAGAGAAGCAAGGCATGGCTGCTACTCGAGGGATGAACCCCTCTTTAAAGGCAGATTCCCCCGCTCCCGCCTCGAAACGTCGCGAGAAGTCTCCTCCGATGCACTCCGGGGTATCCATCCTATGACAGGGGGGCACGGTCCCACAAGTCATACAGGTGGTGCGCTGGTCTTCGAGTGCGAAGAAGGCGAACCACCGCACAAGGAGCACGCCACCGCCCCACGGTAGTGCGCCCCTTCATCTTCGCCGCAACCTATGGTCATGAAGGCGAACCACCGCACAAGGAACGTGCTACCGCCCCGCGGTAGTGCGCCCCCTCATCTTCGCCTCAACCAGTGGTCCAACCTCTGGCATGGGGGCCCAGGCCCACATGTCATGCACCTGGTGCGCCGGTTTCTGTGTCCGAAGAAGGCGAACCGACGCGTGAAGGGCACGCCACCGCCTGTGGTAGTGCACCTCTTCGCCCCCGCCAAAACCGACAGACCAATCTCTGGCACGGGGGCCTGGGCCCACAAGTCATCCTCCTTGGGCACCAGTTCCTATGTACAGAGAAGTCAAACCGCCGCTCGCACCAATATCGCGCCTCCTCGGGGCTGCCGCAGAAGACAGAGAAGGTGAAATTTCAAAATTAATGTGGCGGTACCGAGGCACCCCACGTGTGGACCAGTAAAACCATCAAGTGCGGAGGTCATGGGCCAGTTAGCCGCGGGAACAGGTGTGGCGGTTGACGTGACTGAAGGCGGACTGACAGTAATTATGTTAATAAGCGCATGGAAGCAACACGCCAATCACCGATCAAAGCTTTGGCCCCACCTGCAGGCTCGTACCCTCCCCTGAGGCGGGCCCAGGGGCCACTGTCTGTACCCTGAATCAGGGGTACCTCTTACTACAGCATTAAAGACACGGTGCCCGCGTAGCTATCTCTAGTCGCGCGGTAAACAATACCCAACCTTTCCGCATGGGCAGCTCCGGGGCCGCCGCATGGCCGGAAAAGGTGGTATACTCCAGGATACCATCAGTAGGTCCGAACCTCCTCGAGAAAGCGCCGGACCCCTGTACTCACGACCCGGGTCTCCGGGTATGGTCCAGGGCTCCCATGAAAATGAGTCGGACCCCTTGGGTAAGGTCCGAACCCCTCTAAGTGAGGTCTGGGCCACCCATAACGAGGTCTTGGGACAGGGGATACCCTGGCCTAAGCAAGGGTCCAGTACTGACACGTGTCCAGGCTTTATCATGTGTGCTTGCGCTCCCCGCTTAGGCGGAGACCCGATGCTGCCACGTGGCTTGTTGCCCGTGACGTAAGTCAGCGGGCGGAGCCTGACGTAAGGCCTCTGGGCCGCGTGGTCTCTGCATTTATTCCGGAGAGGACGCGCCGCCTGTCCACCCTGCTGATAGGCGATGTGCTGTGTCAGCATTTATTGTGATTTGTCCACTCAGCTGGCAGGCGGGGTCCAGGCCATCCTGCAGGCGGCGTGCCTGTCCAGTCCATTGCCAAACAGTACGCCCATGCTACAAGGTGCACTGTGTCCATCATCACTTATGCGTTGCCAGGGAAGCTTCCCCTGCACGCCAATACGACACAGATCGCGAATGTCAGGGTGCAAGAAGATTGCTCCAGCAACTCCAAGTATTACATCCATTATATTCCTGGGCCCACATGTCGGGGCTCAACACCCTTGTACACACCCCGCTTGAGCTATAAAAGGGGAGGCGTGCAACGTTACAATAGGATAAGCACACTTAGACCTAGCTCAGGCTTACAAGTTCATACAAGCTCAATACATTACACAGTGGAGTAGGGTGTTACGCTCCGGGGCCTGAACCACTCTAAACTCTTGTGTGTTCTTGCGTCTTTCCCACTTTCCAACTAACAAGCAAAACACTTAAGCCCCCTCCTCATCTTAGGATTTAGGGCGAGTGCACTCCGCCACCCGGCCGGAGAATTCCCTCTCCGATAGATGCCATCTTATAACAGAGGTTAGGTTGGTAATTAGTCACGACATTGTCAATTGGGCCAAGGGGTTTTGCGTTTTAGAACATGGTGAACGCGCCAGATCCTTGCGAGAGGGCTGGATTTCAGAACTCTAAATCCTGGTTTTTATTTGAAGCTCCCATTTGAGTGGCTTGTTTAGGGATTTTACATGATTTTTTTGAGAAAACTCTCTTACTATTTTTGTTGGTTATTAAGTGTGTTATAACTTTTATAATTGGTCCAAGTCATGACAATGTGATTTGCTTGGTCCTTTCACTGAGTTTTTCTCTGGTGCACTAATGTACTAAAAGGGGATTCTAGGGTTCTAGCACTTCACCATCTTCCCTAGCTTGATATGGTTAAGGTATGATCTCCAGAGTGATAAAGACTACATTAAGGCTTGGCTCCTCAAGTTTGGTGCCTTTTGCTCCAACTAAACCACATGTGATAATAGGTCACAAATGTGGGTACTGAGGAGAAACCCTGAGTAACAACTGGGGTGTTATAGCCCTCCCCCTCAAAAGAATCTCGCCCCGAGATTCGAGTCGAGGTCCTCCAGGGGTGAGGAGGTGGTTACAACTTGCTTGCATAGTATGGGTTAGCTTTTTAAGGTTCACGAGAAAATTTTGCTCTTCGAATGTCATCCTATTTGAACATCAGAAGGAAGCCCTTTTTCACATAAGTTCATATCTTAATTCGATTTTCATTAAGAGGATATTTCTTATATTTGGAATCAGAGGGCAGGGGGCTGGGGCATGGTTCCGTACAGACTTCCTTAGGAAGACAATCGGGGTAGTTCTTGCGTAGATAATCCTCTATCTCCCACGTAGCCTCCTCTTCCGCATGGTTGCTCCATTGGATCTTATACATCTTGATCATCTTCGCACATGTGGATCCTTCCTTGCAGTCCAAAATCTTGGAGGGGTGTTCTTGGTACGATAGATGTGGTTCTATCTCTACATTTGGCTCGGTTATGACTTCCGTTAGTAGCTGAATACACTTCTTTAGTTGGGATACATGGAACACATTGTGTATGGCAGCCATATTTAGAGGTAACTTCAACTTGTATCCCATTGGTCCACATGCCTCTATGATCTCATAAGGTCCAATGTAGCGAGGGGCTAGCTTGCCTTTGATCCCAAATCTTTGCACTCCTTTCGTGGGTGATACCTTTAGATATACGTAATCTCCCACTTCAATCTGTAGGGGTTTCCTCCTTTTGTTGTGGTAACTCTTTTGCCTGGCCTGAGCAGCTTCTAGGTTCTTCCTGATTACTTTGACTTTTCTTTCAGCTTCCGACACCAGGTCGGGTCCAAAAATTTCTCTCTCTCTGGGTTGCGACCAATTTAGGGGTGTTCGACACCTCCTTCCATATAGGGGCCTCAAAGGGTGCCATCTTCAGACTGGATTGATAATTGTTGTTGTAGGCAAATTTTGCTAAGGAGAGACACTTGTCCCAGTTCTTGCCGTAATCGATTGCACAAGCCCTCAGCATATCCTTAAGGATCTAATTTACCCTTTCTGTCTGACCATCAGTTTGAGGATGGTAAGTCGAACTTCTTATTAGCTTGGTTCCCAAGGACTCTTGTAATTGTTCCCAAAATCTGGCTATGAATTGGGCTCCTCGGTCAGAATGATTATTGGGGGTATTCCATGCAAATAGACAATTCGGTCAATGTACAATTCTGCATACCTTTGCGCCTTATCGGTGGTGTGCACTAGAAAAAATGAGCTACTTTTGTTAATCAATCCACGATGACCCAGATTGAATCATGATGTCGAGAGGTGTTGGGTAGACCCACAATGAATTCCATGCTGATGTCATCCCATTTCCATGAAGGTATTGACAGGGGTTGCAAGGAACCGGCCGACTTTAGGTGACTTGCCTTTATCCTCTGACATGTATCACACTCAGACACATACTTGGCTATTTCCCTTTTCATCCTTGTCCACCAATAAAGGGGTTTCAGATCATGGTACATCTTGGTGCTCCTTGGGCGCATGGAGAATTTGGAGAGGTGAGCCTCATCCAAAATTTTCTTCTTGAGGTCCCCACTTTTAGGAACTACTAGTCGGTCTTCGAACCATAATATCCCCTTACTATCATGGCGAAAGCACTTATACTTCTCAACTTTCTGGTTAAGATTCTCCTTGATGATTTGCACTCCTTTGTCACCGAATTGGTCCATTATAATCTGGTCTAACAAGGTTGGTTCGACGGAGATGTAGGTCAAGGAACTAGAAGGAATTACTTCAATCCTCATCTTACTCAACTCGTCACATAAGGTATTGATGTGAGGATCCGCTGTCATACAATTGCATTGTGACTTCCGACATAGGACATCTGCTACCACGTTGGCTTTCCTAGGGTGGTAATGCACTTCCAAGTCGTAGTCCTTGATCAGTTCTAGACATCTTCTCTGTCTCAAGTTGAGGTCGGCCTAAGTAAAGATGTACTTGAGGCTCTTATGATCTGTATAGATGTTGCAGCGAGCTCCCATCAAGTAGTGCCTCCAGATTTTTAAGGCGTGAACGACGGCTGCCAACTCTAAATCGTGAGTAGGATAATTCTGTTCATGAGGTCTGAGTGCTCTTGATGCGTAGGCAATGACTCAGTTGTCTTGCATTAAAACACAACCTAGCCCAGTGCCAGAGGCATCACAATATACATCAAATGGCTTGTTGTTGTCAGGTTGCGGCAACATAGGTGCTATGGTCAGATGCTGCCTCAAGGTGTGAAAAGCATCTTCACATTTTTGACCCCACTCAAACTTTGATCCCTTCATTAATAGTTCCGTCATGGGCTTAGCAATTCGGGAGAAATCCGGATAGAATCACCGATAATACCCTGCCATTCCTAGAAAACTCCGGATCTGACGAACAGTGGTGGGTGGCTTCCAATCCATCACCTCTTGCACTTTATCCGGATCAACTGCTATTCTTTCTTGAGAGATAGTGTGACCCAAGAATTTAATTTCCTTGAGCCAAAAATCACACTTTGTGAGCTTGTCATACAGTCGGTGGTCTTGCAGTCGTTGGAGCACTATGTGTAGATGCATGGTGTGCTTAGCTTCGCTTTTCGAGTATACCAAGATATCATCAATGAAGACCACTACGAACTTGTCTAGCTCGGGCATAAAGACCGAATTCATCAGGTACATGAAGTATGCTGGCGCATTCATTACCCAATGACATTACTAGATATTCATACAACCCATATCTGGTTGAGAAGGCCATCTTCGGAATATCACTTGCTCTTATCTTAATTTGGTGATAGCCGGAGCGAAGATCTATTTTGGAAAACACCTTAGCTCCAACCAATTGGTCAAAAAGAACATCAATATGTGGCAAAGGATACTTGTTTTTGATAGTCATCGCGTTGAGTGGGCAGTAATCGATGCACAACCTTAAGCTCTCGTCCTTCTTCTTCACGAACAAGGCTAGACATCCCCAAGGTGAAGTACTTGGGCGGATAAATCCCTTGTCCAACAATTCTTGTAATTGTTTCTTCAATTCTGCAAGCTCGGCTGGTGTAGGGCCTCTTGGAGATAGGTGCAGTTCCCGGTTGCAATTCTATGGTGAACTCAATATCCCGATCTGGTGGCATTCCTAGTAGCTCATCTGGAAAACATCTGCATACTCACAGACTACTGGGATCTTCTCTAAGGGTAACTCTATCATGGAAAAGGCACATGATCTGGTGTTCCCCTGGCTAGGTAGATACAAGGTGAGCTCCCCAAAGGTGGGAGAATGGATTTCCAGAGCCCTAGCGGCTACATCTAGCAATACCTGGTGTTGGGTCATCCAGTTAGTCCCCAAGATGAAATCTATGTTTTCCAGTCCCAAAATTAGGAGTGTGGTTTTGAAAGTTTTGCTTCCCAATTGGATAGGCACACTTCAATTTAATTGATTGGTGGTAATTTTGCCTCCCGATGTTGCCACCATAAAAGCCACTTGGGTATGGTAGAAAGGCAGTTGGCATTTGACGCTGAATTTTTGGCTAATGAAGCTATGTGACGCACCGGAGTCAAAGAGAATTAACACAGGTTGATTAAAAACGGAGAAGGTATCAGCCATGACGGGTGCTCTCTTAGTCAGCTCCTCCAAAGTAGTGAAGTTGAGCCTCCCTTGCTTGACTTGCACCTTTTGCTTCTTCCTTTTTTCTTGGTTAGCGGCTGGCATCTGTCTTGGTTGATTCTGTGGGCAATCCTTGGCACAGTGGCCTATGTTTCCACATGTGAAACATTTGTTCCCATTTCCTTTTTGAGACTGTTGCTGTTGTTGCTGTCGCTGAGGCTGATTATTCCTTGGAGCGGGAGCGGGGAAACGGTTGGGTGCTTGCTGCTGCTAAGGCGGCCTGATGACCCATCTCCCTGCTTGCTGTTGGGATCCCTGCTTTGATTATTTGAGACAATCCGGAACCTTTGAGGTGGAGCTGAGGACCCTGTCATTGGTGCCTTCCTCTTCTTCTCTGCCCGATGGGCTAAGATGCAGTCCTCCTATGAAATGGCAAGGTTGACCAGTTCATTGTAGCTATCGGCACGAACCGTTTTGAGGCGCTCATGGAGCTTGGTGTTGAGCCCTCTTCGGAAGTAGTCTGTCTTCTTCTCATCAGAGTCTGCATGATAACCCGCACATTGGCACATGTCGTTTAAAGCTTGGGCATATTGCAGCACGGTGCGGGTCCCTTGAGTTAGTGCCAAGAACTCATTAAGCTTGCGATCCAATATTCATGCGGGAATGTGATATCCCCTAAAAGCCGTCTTGAATTCCTCCCATGTCACCACGCAGTCGGTGGGCAACATGGCGTGGAAGTGGTTCCACCATGTCCTTGCAGGTCCACGAAGCGAGTCTTTGCGGCATCAGGGCAAGCTCCCGTGAGAAGTGGAAACTTAGACTCCACGACCCTCAACCACACATCGATGTCCAGTGGGTCTTCCGCCTTGGTGAATAGCAGCGGTTGAGTGCTTAGGAACTCCTGATAAGCAGCTACAACCGGTGGGCGTTGCTGCTGCCCTCCACTAAACTGCTGGGGTTAGGGCTGGCGTTGCACCAGCTGTCGCAGGATCTCATTTTGTTGAGCCATTAGCTTCTGCATTGTTAGAGCTATGGGAGGTGGTGGGGGAACCTGCTCGTTTTGTCCACGACAAGGTCTAGCTGCCATCTGAATCAGAAATTATGTCATTGTTACCTCAATTTAGGGTTCCAAGCAGTGACTTTATATCATGAGGAGAAAAAAAAGACACAAAATTAGATCAAACCAAACGAGGATAACAATTCATTAATTGCATTGTTCATACAAGTTTTTGTAACACCCCTGTTGTTACAAAAACTAAAACTTGGGCATGACATTATATGCATTGCCATTTCATTATGTATGTTACACCTAGAGTGCATCCACTAGGCTAAAAGTTCAAAACAAGTGTGATGTGATGATTTGAAGTGATTCTTAAACCCTAGGATAGGGTACTGTTGTTCCTTGTTCTCAAATTCTATACATCAAGAACAAAACAACAAAGTTGACCTTCGTCCTTCGAAGCATTATCTCCTTTGGGACATGATGATCTTCAGACAAAGGTCATGAAGGGCATACCTTCATCATCTCAGTGAACGAATATAAATAAAGACATATGAAGCACAAAAGAATATGAATAATCATTACAGATCATTAGATTATTTATATTCTTATTTTATAAACATAGATAAACATCAATGGTACTAATATAACATCAATACCTTCGGCTTGTCAGAAGGTGAAAATGCGAGAGTGACGTGAAACTGATTACCATTCAGCGTGAACAGTACGATGTTACTGTTCATCTATTTATAGGCACGAGATGCAGCCCAAACAAAATTACATCCATGCCCCTGACATTTACTCTTAATCTTAAAGCAAACTATCAAGGGCTAAGTAGTCTTTCCCCTTTAGGTCAATTTCATCTTCCACCTTCGTCATTATATTAAGCCAAAGCTCCTTCAGTCACAGCCTCGGCATCCGTTCATTCTGCCTTCGAGTTGTATCTCCATATCACGCATACCTTCATGCCAAAGTCGAAGCCTCCTGTAACAGTCTATGTTACACTGAAAAACATATTAGTCATGTTTTTGAGGACCTTTGGAAGAGGAAGGCCCCCAACAGTAGCCCCTCGCTATGTTAATTTGTTTCTTTCTAACAAATTCAAACTGAGACGTGAACAAAGGCCTTTAGCCGAAGGTCCGAAAAAACACCTTCCCTTCGCTAGAATAGCGAAAGACACTGACATGTAGGGCCCACCAAGATGTGAGGCGCTGGGCATATAAATAGGGACTCACATTGATAGCTTTTGTTGTGCCATTTCAGCTGCTTGCGCTATTTTTGTTATTCTGAATTTTCTTGCTCTGCCGAGTTTTGATTATATTGTAAGCTTCCGCATTCGTGCAACCGTTGACTAAATGGCTGAAGAGAAGAAGATTGTTGACCCTCACTGGCTGGGTCTTATGAAGCTATGGAGAAGACAAATACAGAGAAAATCACCAATGAAATGCTGCCTAGGTTATCTAAGGATTCCGGTGACAGTGAATGTTTCGACTTGGAAAGTGGAAATGAAGATGCCGAAGATCGGCCCTAGTGGCCGAGTCATACCATCTTCGGAAAATCAACCATCAAGCAGAGTCCGATTGATGCTATGAAAGGAAGATACTTCCGTGATATTTCTATTGTGAGGGCTGGAGGAGATAGTACTGCCCCTGCGCCCGAAGTAGACGAAGTTGTTGTCTACAGGAGTTTCATGAAGGCAGGGCTTCGATTTCCCTTGAGTAAATTTTTAGTTGAAGTTCTGAAGACTTTTGAGATTTACCTTCATCAGATTACCCCTGAAGCTATCATCAGCATGGGAATTTTCATTTGGTCCATGAGGAGCCAGGGACTAGAGCCGAGTGCAAAATGCTTCTGTAACATGCATGATGTGTCCTATGAGACGAAGGCTACTGGCAAAGAGCAATATCATAATAATTTTGGTTGTTACGGCTTCGTGCCTCGCTCTGATGTTAGCTATCCAGTCCCAACATTTCAGAACAGGTGGCCTGGAGCTTGGATGGAAGAGTGGTTTTATGTAAAGAACAACTTAGTTGAAAGAGAAGATATAAAGGGGATCATTCAACGCCCTATTTGGTGATGCTTCAGTATCAGAAGGCTAGCCACTGCTCTTGGAAATGAAATTGAAGCATGCCAGAAGGCTTTTAACACTGTATGCACTTTTATTGGCACAAGGGACTTAGTCCAAGAGCATATTACTTATAGAGTGTGGCCTCTTGTAAGTGACTGGGAGATGCCGAAGGAGGCTGCTGCCGGGTCCAGTCAAGGCGGCTTGGTTTATCTAAAATACACCTTTAGATATAGAGATCAATTTGATGAGCCGAACGATGACTGGCTGAATTGTGTTGAGGCAACTAGTGACGAATTGCTTGGGGCCTACTCAAGGGCCGAAGATGATGTCATGACATTAGCCTTCGGAGGATGAGGCAAGAGAAGGTTAAACAGAGTTTTTGATGTAATTGGTTTTGTATACCCAGACTATCATTTTCCCTCGCGAAAGCAGGGAAAGAAAAGAAGAGCTGCTACTTCGGCCATTTCGGATATGCCGAAGGGGAAAAAGATTAAAGTTTTGACACATCGGCCCAGGTACATTGAAACGGCTAGAGTGCCGAAGCTTGCTGAGGGGACTTCTTCCTCTTTTAAGCCGGAATACCCCGCCCCTGCTGGTGCCAAGGGAGAATTGGCTGAAGTGCCGAAAGCAATGGTGATAGCGGAACATGAGAAAGCCGAGATAGTCGAAGTGTCGAAGCGTCCTGCCGAAGCTAAGGAAAAGACGGTCGAAGAACTAGAACTAAAGGAGTCGGCAGGGCAGTCAAAAACCCTGAGCCCGCCACCAGAGCCGGAGTTACCGAAGGTGTCCGAAATTCATGCAATAACTCCCAAGAGGAGGAGAATGGCCAGCGTGCCAGACGCTGTCATAGAATCGACAAAGGTACAAACTCCTGCTTCAAAGCTTGATAAAGAAGGCGACATTCCAAAGAAATCTGACGAAGCTAGGATATCACTGGATACTGCCGAAGCCGGACCGCCAACTTGTTCTGAAGCAAAACCTTCGAGAGCTACTTTGATTTTGGAAAAAGAAGGCGCACTCGAGAAGATTAAATCTCCTACCCCCGAAGCGCCTACTGAAGAGCTAGATTTTATCATATGACATGCTTCGGGGAAACAGTTGTCGGGAGAGCAGACTGCCAAAGCCAAGCAATATGCCAGGGATTTAAAGTACCAAAAGGATCTTTGGTGTATAATGGCACTGATGAAGATGACTTTCTGTACTGCCTTCTGGACAACAAGGAGATATCTGTTTGCCGAGAGATGGCAAGGAACATAGGGATTCCGAAGCTCGACCTTGGCCTATCTGCAATGTTGAAGGATGACCTTGCAGACAGCCTCGCTTATAACAGTCTGAAGGTAAAGATGTTTTGACTTATAAACAAATTATTTTTGTATCTTTTAGAAATTGTGCTGATCCCCCTTTTTTAGGGCTTAATCTTAAGCAATGCTTTAAGAGCCCAAAAGAATGCAGAAGACGAAAGCTACCAAATAGCCCTTGGGAACCTTCGGTCAGAGGTCATCAAACTGAGAAATGAAGCCCTTGAAAAAGATAAAATTCTGCTTTCCTTGGTGGATAGACTGAAGAGCAGCGAAGCAAAACTCAATGCACAATCCGAAGCACATAAAGCCGAAGTTGAAGACTTAAAGAAAAAGCTTGATGAAAAGAATGAGGATTTTGAAGTGGCAAAAGCGAAACAAGAAATAAGCGAATGGACTAGTTCAAGATTGCAAAAGAATGTGGATGAGCTTTGTGAATCGAAGGAGAGATATTATGAAAAATCCTTGGATTGTGCTAAGAAATTGAAAGATAGTTTTGCAAAGGTGGGTGCATACTGAACGAAGCAAAAAATTATTCAAGGCGATCCCAAAGGAATCATTGAATGGATTGGCGAAGAAGCTGAAGCTTTTGATGAAATACTTAGCGACCGTGGGGATTTCTACGCCTTCACCGGTGCCCGAGGGGTTGCAACAGTTTAGAGAAAACTGGTTGTGAACATGTTAAAGCTGCAGCCCAAGCGTAAACCGTCTTCTCCATAGACGACACGAAGGAGCCTTCGGCCGAAGCTACTTTAATGGGCAGGAAATTCTATTCTAATGTTTGGATGAAGGGTGGCCGCGAGATAGCCGACGAAACTATAAAGAAAAATGAAAAAGAATCCCATGATGCCCGAGAAGAAGCCAAGCGAGCCGAAGAGGCTGCTGAGCGCGCAAGGTGTATAGGTATTACTACTGAATCTTAGCTTCGATATTTGTTTTTGGCATCGGATTAACAACTTGCACTTTACTACAGCTGAACTTTCACCGCCACCCGAGCCATATGACCCCGAGGCCGATCTTGTGGTATAACCACCCGAATTATTCCAGCTTAAGTGCCTAAGTCACGCCTGAGGGGCCGTAACACACTTAAATCGAAATAACCCGTCAGTCCCTCAGATCCAGTCTGATAAAGCCACTTAACTAGGATCAAATACCACAAACTCACTCAAAGGTGAGTCACAGAAGAAATACAATAAAGCAGGAAACCTCAAATTAAAGTACTGGAGTTATTACATAAATCGGAGTTTTTCAAGTAGCTGATATAAGTTCACAAAATAAAATGCAGCGGATAATCGATATCATTGATAGCGAGGAATTGGGCAAGGCCTAGCCCACTACTCCTCCTGCTCCTCTCCTGTCGGAGCAGCATCCCACTCGACCGTCCAACCCGGTGGCAGGGTGGGAGGCCAAGTCAGACCATCAACCATATCCGGAAGCGTACCTGCAAAAATTATGCCACAAGCAAGGCTGAGTATACTAATACTCTGCTAAACTTACCCGGTGTGAGGAGTCTACTCCTCTACCTCTAGACCATGCAGCTGTTTGGCTGAGGGGTTTGGTTTGCCAAAAGAACTAGCTGAGTCTAAAATCAATTTTTAGCTTCTCAATTTCTAGCATCATTATCTTAGCTAGGTTTGCTCCTTCTAAGCATACATAGTAGAAAGCATTTAGTACAATCATCAAGTTGTCTCAAGTAAACCTCATTTCACTTCTTACTCAATGTAGTACAAGGGGTCAACCAGACTCATTAGCTGCGAGAAGCAGACGATTCGAATCGAGTTTTATCCTTGCAATGTAAACCTAAACACACGACATGTTAGGGCACTCCGTCTGCACACATGTCAACCGTCCCCATCGATTCCCTGTTTGCGGCCAGGCCTCACCACCTTGGCATACAATGCTTCACTGACCCCGGCTGCCGCCGTGCAGTGACCGCACTTGTACCCACCATAGCTAGCATAGGAGACCCAGTCTCAGGTCGCGTGAGGGATAAAGTCCGCGCCCGGCTTCACTCAGGTACTAGGTTTATCGGTTACCATATTTCCCAACATGTGCTTAGTACATTCAAACGCTTGACTCAGGTATCCACACATTAATCCTTAATTCCTTTTCCCATCTCATGGACAAGGCATCCTCCTTGGATCCAAGTCCGTAGACCATCATAGATCCCATTATCAAGATGAATACAATCAACTCCAGGCCTCGCGCGAGTGCTAGAAAAATCACTCGACTTCTACCGAGATCCTGATTTAGCAAAGCAGCTACTCGACCTAGCATAATAGTATTCATCTCAAAAAGGAATCCTGAGTTCATGCAACTAGAGGTTTCAAGCAACTCCTACACTTAAGTGCACATTACAATCCTACAAACATTAAGTGTAGTAAAGTAGCATATATAGATACGGTTATGCATAAAACCAGGGCTTGCCTTCAATAGCTGGGGCTGTGGGGAGATCCTCGATGGCAGTCTCGGGAGCTTGCTCCTGGTTTTCCTCGTGGATAGCTCCTTGCTCGGGGATGAGCACATACTCTCCGTCAGCAAGATTGCAATCTAATGAATGCAATGAGTAAGACACATGCATGGTATGATATGCAATTTAGCAATTAAACTTCGATGGTGGATGATCAAATTAATGAGGTAGGGCTTAATCTTGCTACTCGAGATTCTTGTGGTATACTTAGCAAATAAGGGTCAGCTTGGTTAAGCTCATTGGTAAGTTTATTTTGGTGTTTCACTGATTTCCCTTTAATGTCTTAGTGAGGGTTTATTTAGGTGTTTAGCTGAATCATTAGAGTGAGATTTATTATTCTCCCTCTTTCTCTTTTATTTCTTTTATGCTTTTAAGGTGGGTTTGAACTACAAGCTAGCTTAATAAATTCGCAAAAGTTCTGCAAAACTTACGGTGGCTTCTTACTGGTGTATAAGTCTCTGTCTCAAAATTTGTGGTTTAAAAAGTGAATAGTTCTCTCTGTATAAAATTATCAATTATTAGGGCAGAGGGGGTGTTTTGAACTACAACTCCTTTTTAACAGTGGGTTATTCTCTAAGACATATTTTTGCTGGTATTTAGATGTTATAACATGACTTTGTACAACTGTTTAGACAATAATACTTACTAGTTATTTTGCTATGATTTTCTAAAGTTTCTAGTCAAAGGGGTGCTTTCTACTAACACTATACTTGAAAAATATCAAACAACAGATTTCTAATTTTTCCTATCTTCTTCTTTGTGCAAGAGCAATCATCTTGGAATTTGGTAACTTTTTGCTCAAGGGAAAGGTGGTAGGAATTATTTGGATTAAATGGCCTTTTTCATGAAATATTAGCAATGGGTATTATTTTGCAGCTTTCAATTGGGTTTTGCATTTTTCTCTGGTGGCCTACTTCATTACCTATCTAGTAAAAAATTATTTGCCCATTATTGCACACTTTTTGGCTTGTTTATGATTTAATTGAAATATGGATTAAAATCAAGTTCTATTTGTTTACCCTACTTAAAATGATGGGCTAGGGTGTTTATCATTTTTGTAGTGGTATCTTAGTGGTTATAAGTCCACTGGATTTTTATTAAAATTTTTGAATTTGTTTTCGTAAATCTAATAATTGTTTTTCTGGTTTGGTTAGTGCCTAACAAAACATTTCTCCTAGGATTTGTTCTGGACTAGGGGTCCCTTTATTTTTCCTAGGTTCTCTATTACTTAAGTGGACTAGGCAAAATAATTGCATTCACTGTTCATTATTTTCTAATGCCTTTCTGATTTTCCTAAGTTTTGGGCAAAAATGGGTTTTAATAGATAACCCTACTTAAATCTTAAATACCAGGGTGCCCACTATTTTTAAACAGTGTCTAAATGGGGTTTGAACATCTACAAATTTTCTTAAGTTCAGCACAGATGCATAACTAATTTTCTTCCTTTTAAAAAGGTTTGGTCTGTTTCTTTAATTAATTTCAAACTCTAAATTTGAAAACAGAAAGCATAGGGTTCAGTATTTTTAATTGATAGTCCATAATATTTTGAATCCAACAAAATTGGTTTGGTTTAATTAGGTTGAATATAACTCAAGGTATAAATTCTCTAAGTTCTCTGATGAATTTAAAAATATTTAAATAGAAATGGATAAAGGAAAAGTGGTTTTGCACTGGGGTCCTTGGCGAAAGATCTTAAGTGAATTACAGACAGGTCCTCGGCGCACTAATCACATGAGTCTACGGCTCTGCAGAAAACCCCCTAGGGTTTTGCAAAATCAAACCCGCAGTCCTTCCCTAATTGAATAGTGGCCGCGGAGGAAGAAAGGGGCGGAGAGGCTCACCGGCGGCGAGACTACTCCGTTGAGGTGGTCGAGGATGTAGGGGAGGTCCTGAGGCTCACGGCGATGTGCGGGTCGCCGTCGGGAATGGTCGGAGTCGGTCGGTCCACGTGCGCAGGCGGAGGTGCTCGTTGGCGGCGAGGGGTCCGGCCTAACCAGGGCGATACAGTTCAATTAAATGGGTCACGGAGCTTCACCCGAGATCAAGGAAGGTGTGTGTGCAAGGAATCGGAGAATGGCTCACTGGATTGCTCGGTCTATGCACGGCCGCAAGCGACCAAAGTCCAACGAAGATGATCTCGGGTCTCCGGTGAGGTTCTGTCGGGTCCGAGAGCTTGGAAAGCTCCACGAGCCACTAGCGAAGCTAGCCGAAGGGCAGGCGCAACTTGGACGCGACTAGAGCGGGCTGGCCATGGTGGCCGAGGCTCGGGCGGTGATGGCGAGCGGAGGAAAGCTCGCCGGAGCTAAGGAGGGGCGTCTGGCCAGCGAGGGTGAGCACGGGGTGAGGTGAGGCGCGCCCGGGGGAGGTTTTAAAGGCACGGGCGAGCGCGGCCGAGAGGAGGCTCTGATAAGCACTCGGGGCATGCGTGGGCGAGCGCTAGTGCGCGCTCTAGCGTCTGGCACAACGTCGAGCACGAGGCAGCGCAGAGAGAGGTCGTGTTCAAGCGCGGATTGGCTCCAAATCTTTGACATTATAGCCATGATCCCGTTGAGAGATCTCTTCCCCTGACATTCCTTTGTCGTTTGTGTGTGGAAGCTTGCAGGTTTTGCTGACTGGATCAAGAGATAGAGAGGGGAGAAGTCGGGTTTGTCTCACTGCCGACCACAGAGAAAAGATCCCGGGTTTGATGTGTCCAGAGCACGCGTCTCGATGCCATCTTCTAGTATGAGGTAGAGGGGTTAGTTAGGCACATTTTTTCAATTGGAGCATTAGGATTAGAGTTAAGGATCAAGGTGAACGTGCTCGGTTTTGGTTCAAAGGCTAAAAATTCAGAAATCTGAATTTCAGATTTCCCCATTGAACCTCCACTTGAATGGCTTGTTTGGAGTTTTTAACAAACTATTTTGGCCAAGCTTTCATAATCTTTATTGTAGCTTATTTAGTGTATTTCAATTCTTATAATTGGCCTAAGCCATGATTTCAAGTTTTTCATGGTCTTTCATCCCTTTTCTTCTTTTCTACTTAATTAGCTTAATTAGGGTTTCAACATTTTTCCTCTTTTTGAAAAACCTCATTTGTTTTAGACATGATTCTTTAGATATAAACTTAGTGGATCTTTCATTCTTACATTGATTTGGTGCTTCATGCTCACTTTGGCTTACATGAAATGATGGGTCTTGAGTTAGCACTGAGAAAAACCATAAGTGACACTGGGGTGTCACAGCCTTCCCCCCTTAAAGGAATCTCGTCTCAAGATTCGGGTCGGAGTCCTCCCGGGGTGAAGCGAAGGGTGAGACTTACATGAAGTGGGTGCTTTATTTATTAGGGTAAACTGCCCTTCGAATGTCATTCTCTTTGCAACTTCAGAAGGAAGTCCATTTAACTTTAGTTTTAGAATTAACTCATTCTATTTTAAGATCATTTTGCTTATATTTTGATTCGAAGGGCAGGGGAGGGGTTGGGCATGATTACGTACCAATTTCCGTAGGTAGATAATCGGGAAAGTTGGAACGCAGAAATTCCTCAGTCTCCCAAGTAGCCTCTTCCTCTGGGTGATTACTCCATTAGATCTTATACATCTTGATCGATTTAGCCTGAGTTGATCTCTCTTTGCAATCCAGAACTTTGGAAGGGTACTCTTGGTACGATAGATCTGGCTCTATCTCCAATTCTGGTTCTACTATGATCTCAGTCGGCAATCGAACACACCTCTTCAGTTGAGATACATGGAACACATTGTGGATGGCAGACATTTTTGGAGGTAACTTCAATTTGTATGCCACGGGTCCACATGCTTCTATGATCTCATACGGTCCAATGTAACGAGGGGCTAACTTGTCTTTGATCCCGAATCTCTGCACTCCCTTGGTGGGTGATACCTTCAGATATATGAAATCTCCCACCTCAAACTGGAGAGGTTTCCTTCTCTTATCATGGTAACTCTTCTGCCTGGCCTGAGTAGCTTCTAGATTCTTCCTGATTAGTTTGACCTTCCTTTCGGCTTCAGTCACTAAGTCAGGTCCGAAAACTTATCTTTCTCCAGGCTGAGACCAATTGAGGGGTGTTATGCACCTTCTCCCATAGAGAGCTTCGAAGGGTGCCATCTTTAGGCTGGATTGATAACTGTTGTTATAAGCAAACTCTGCCAAGGAGAGGTGTTTATCCCAGTTCTTGCCACAATCGATTGCACAAGCCCTTAGCATAACTTCAAGAATTTGATTTACCCTCTCGGTCTGACCATCAGTCTGTGGGTGGTAAGCTGAAGTTCTGATTAGCTTGGTTCCCAAAGACTCTTGCAGTTGTTCACAAAATCTGGCAATAAATTGGGCTCCTCGGTCAGAAACAATGGTCCGGGGCAATCCGTTCAGACACACGATTCGGTTAATGTACAACTCTGCATACTTTTGAGCCTTATCAGTGGTGTGCACTGGGAGAAAATGTGCAACTTTTGTTAGTCAGTCCACAATAACCCAAATCGAATCATGATGACGAGAGGTGTTGGGCAGACCCACAATGAAATCCATGCTGATGTCATCCCATTTCCACGAAGGTATAGATAGGCGTTGCAAAGCTCCAGCTGATTTCAAGTGGCTTGCCTTTATCCTCTGACATGTGTCACATTCCGATACATATTGGGCTATCTCCATCTTCATTCTGGTCCACCAATACAAAGGATTCAGATCATGGTACATTTTGGTGCTTCCTGGATGCATGGAGAATTTGGAGAGATGAGCCTCATCCAGGATTTTCTTCTTGAGATCCTTGTTTTTAGGAACCACCAATCTGCTTTCGAACCACAATATGCCCTTTCCATCTTGGTGGAAACATTTATACTTCTCGATCTTCTGATGGAGGTTCTCCTTAATAATTTGCACTCCCTTGTCACTGAGCTAGGCCATGATGATATGGTCTTGCAAAGTTGGCTCAACGGAAATGTGAGACAAAGCACCAGAAGAAATCACTTCAATCTTCATCTTGTTCAACTCATCACACAAGGTGTCAATGCGAGAATCCATCATAACACAGTTGCATTGCAACTTCCGACTCAAGGCATCTGCCACTACATTGGCCTTTCCTGGGTGATAATGTATGTTGGGGGCCTTCGGCTTCCGAAGGTCCTCAAAAACATGATTTAACAATGTTTCTGGAGTATAATGTGTGAACAGGTATCTTCGGACTTGAATCAGAAAGGGAGAAGCTCAAAAGATACGAAGGTTGACACAGTGCCGAAGCTGTGAAGCAGGAAAGCTTCGGCATGTTCGCAGAAAAGGGAACCGACTTAAAGATGAAAAGGCCATTTAGACCTCGATAGAATGCTATAGAATTATCACCAAATGTAAAGGGCATGTATGTAATTTTGTATGGGTTGTACCCCGTGCCTATAAATAGGTGAACAGTACCCCCGTACTGTTCACGCAGGCTTGGCATTTGCTTTTGCGTCACACTTGTATTTTCATCTCCTTCCAAGCCGAAGGTACACTTATAATTCAATATTGTTTCTATTTCTTTATGATGAGTTAATAAAGTTAAATGAATAATGTTATATGATTATTCACGCTATCTTTTATGTTTCATATGCTTCGTCTTTTACTAATGTATATTGTAGTGATGAAGGTTAATCCTTCATGACCTTCGTCCGGAGATCGTTATATCCTAAGGGAAATAATGCTTCAAAGGACGAAGGATCTTAATGTTTAACATTTTCTGTGTTGCCTTGTTCTTAACTCATAGCATTTGAGAACAAGTCCCCAACATTGGCGCCCACCTCCGGTGAACTCACTTCCACTTCGAGTCTTCGTGAACACCTTCGGAAGCTATAGACCTTCGCTATGGCGCCGAAGAAAGCTTCAGCGGCTGGGGCTGCAGCACTACAACCGCTGGACCACAACCAGGAGACCGTCTCTCTTCGGGAGGCCAGAAGCCAGAAGAGAAAAGCCGTCAGCCCGACGCTTGAGGAAGAAGAGCTAGACCAAGAAATCAGAGAGATGGAGATGCTACATCAACAAGTGCAGAAGAAGAAGGAGAAGATGGCCCGCCTAGCTGAGTTGCAAAGGCAAATAGACGAAGCCTCTGAGGAGGTTCGCCACCTCACTCACGATGAGCAGAACAGAAGGCCTCATCAGAAAGACCTTCATCAGGAGGGCTTCGTCAACGAAGATGACTGGTATGATAATTTCCATCAGGGAAATTTTGTTTTCGATGATGCTTCTCCTCTGTCTGCTGAGCTGCAGGCTACACCTTGGCCTACATCCTATAAGCCACCCCAGCTTCCCATGTTTGACGGCCACTCCGACCCGAAGCAATTCTTGATGAGCTACGAAGCAACAGTGTCTTCGTACGGGGGCAACGCTGCAGTCATGGCGAAGTCTTTCGTTATGGCTGTCAGGAATGTTGCTCAGACCTGGTATTCCTCCCTTCGGCCAGGAACAATCACTTCATGGCAGAAGCTGAAGGATATGTTACTGACCAGCTTTCAAGGATTTCAAACGAAGCCGGTTACAGCTCAAGCCCTCTTCCAGTGTATTCAGGATCACGAAGAATACCTTCAGGCATATGTCCGAAGGTTCTTACGATTGAGGGCGCAGGCACCAACGGTGCCCAATGAAATCGTTATCGAAGCCATGATCAAGGGGCTTCGCCCTGGACCTGCAGCTCAATACTTTGCTCGGAAGCCTCCTCAGACCTTGGAGAAATTGCTCCAAAAGATGGATGAGTACATTCGTGCTGACAATGACTTTCGCCAAAGAAGGGAGGAGGCCTTCAGATTTTCTGAAATGACCAGGGGCTTCGGAGGAAGATACTACCCGAGGCATGTCCGTTCCATCCACAACACTCAGAATGATGATAAGGGGAGTCAGCAGAACAGACCGCAGTGCTCCTCACAGGCTTCGGGGCAACAACAAACTTCCTTCCGGCCACCAGCTCCAAGAGGCAGAGGCGCCAGGGGCTTCGGCGGAAGATTCGAAGATCAGCCAAGGAGACTGTTTTGCTTGTTCTGTGGAGAAGGCAAGGGCCATACCACTAGGACGTGCCATGTTACAATCCAGAAGCAAAAGGAAATAGCCGAAGCTGCATCTCAACAAGCTCAGCCGAAGCAGGTCATGCATACTGCTTCGTATCATCCGCCTTATATCCCACAATACATAGACAACCACCCTGCAGCTTCTGTAGCTTCGGCAAGTCAACCTCAAGCTTCCTGGCAGCAGCTTCCGCCTCCACCTCCATTGCAGCAAGGTCAACAGCCAGAAGGGAGTCAATACGCTCCACATCAGAGGGACTTCAGAGAACAGTCCGAAGCTCGCACAGTCAACAGCACTGTGCCAGAGTCGAAGCACATTTATTGACATATCCTACTTTCGATAGCAGTTTTTCTATTCAGTTTTATTTTTTGAAGCAAGAAACATTGATAGTTTTCATGTATTAATTTCGTTGTTTCCTACGAGGAAAGTTTATTTGCTTCACAGGCTTAAGTTACTGAAGCCCAAAACTTTTTCCGTTACCAAGGAGGACCTTCGGATTAAAAATCCTTCGGAATAACAGAAAGTCGTTCTAAGGAACGCAGAGTAAGTTTATAAAGTCACAAAAAGCCGTTCCAAAGGGAGCGCAGAGTAAGTTTTCTGCTCAGAAGTCGTTCCTAAAGGAATGCAGAGCTTACAGCGAAAAGTCAACGCTGATACCGTCTAAGTAAAAGACGAAGAAGCTCCTAAGGGAGGCTTACAGCGAAAAGTCAACGCTGATACCGTCTAAGTAAAAGACGAAGAAGCTCCTAAGGGAGGCTTACAGCGAAAAGTCAACGCTGATACCGTCTAAGTAAAAGACGAAGGAGCTCCAAAGACGTTCCTAAGGGAATGCAGAGCTCACGAATGTATTTTGTGTGTATCTTCGGAACAAATGTCACATGCATAACATAACATCATCACATCATTTTGCATGGCATAAGCATCATACATCATATTGCATTTGTCAAGAGAAGAGGATACTCTCAACCTTCGAAGGGATGCTTTGAAAAAGTGACATTGAAATTGTATAGCTTCGGAATACAGTTTCGGGGAATATTTTCACGAAACATGGGCGAACCTTATCAGATCAATATCAAAGTTGCATAGCTTCGGAAAATAGCTTCGGAAAATGTTTTCACGAGGCATCGATGTCATTCATCAGAATAATTTTAACGAAGGCTGTCTTCTTCACGACGCATGAAAAGAAGGGAAGGTGTTTTTTCGCCGAAGGCTCAAAAGTGGTATGTATTTAAAGTTTCATGCATCGTAAAGAATTCAATAATGAAAAGAGACTTGTATATTACATTCAAATGTACAAAGTGTTGCATAGATTACACTTTAAATGTTTTTTCCAAATAGCATCTAATCTTCCCTCAATACTGCTTCGGCGGCTTCATTCAGAAGTTGGTCAACAACCTTGTCCAGGATAGTTTCGGCCATTTGTTTAATTTCTTCGTCGACATTTGATCCAGCAGTTTCTGAGGGAAGAGAACATTTCTTCATTACTTTTACAAACCTTGAGCAAAGTTTGGAATAAAAATTACAACACAATAAGAGCGACTAATTGGTACCTAATTGCCTTTCGGGCTCTGTACTCCTTTCGGCAGCTTCTACCACTCTTCTGGCGTCATGAATGCCTTTTTCGCTCCTTTGGATGATCTCTTGCGCCATTCCTCGGCCGCCGTCGTTCCAGATATCAGTAAAAAATTTGCCACCAACCACGCTTGCTTCGGCCGAGGGGTCCTTGACGTCTTCGGAAGATAAGGTAGCTTCGGATTGAGCTAAAAATTTTACATGCCCGCAACCTTTCTTCTCTAAGACAGAAGCAATTCCTCTGGCGCCCGAAAAAGCGCATATGTCGCCACGACTGTTCAGAATCTCTTCGAAGGCCTCTGCTTCGTGGCTAATCCATTCCAGCGGACCTTCGGGATTGCCTCGAGAGAAATTCTCTTCGCTGGAAAAGGCGCCTACGCTGGCGAAGCTGGATTTAATTTTATTCACACATTCTACAGATTTGACATAGCATTTCCCCTGAGATGTGCGAAGCTCCTTAACTCTTGATTCCAATTTGCTGACCATAAAATCACTAAGTTCTCGTTTCGTTTCCTCAAGCGCGCGCTCCTCTTTAGCTCTAGCCAGCTGTTTCTGAAGATCTTTAATCTCGCGTTTTTGAGCTTCGGCCTGGGCCTTTGAAGCAGCTTCGTCTTTTTTCACTTTATCTACCAGTGTAAGCAGAATTTTATCTTTTTCCAAAGCTTCGTTTCTCAGTCTGATAACTTCGGAGCGTAAATTATTAAACGCAATTTCATAGCTTTCATCTTCGGCGCTCTTTTGGGCTCTTAGTGCGTTGCTTAGGATCAGGCCCTATACGAAAAAGAATTCATATAAGAAAAAAGGAATGAGTTGCGTAAAAATAAGGGGGTTTTTCAAGTGTTTAATTCCTATACCTTCAGGCTGTTGTACGCAAGACTGTCTGCGAGATCTTCTTTCGTCATGGCGCTTAATCCAGATTCAAGCTTCGGGAAACCAATACTTCTGGCCATTTCTCGGCAGACAAATAGCTCTTTGTTGTCAGGCAGGCAGTATAAGAAGTCATCTTCATTCGTTCCATTGAATATTACTGCCCCCTTCGGATATTTTAGTTCCTTTGCATAATGGATGGCTTCATGAGTTTCTTCTTCAGATAGCTTCTTCCCCAAAGCATGTCGTATCATGTAATCATGCATGCTGGCAGGTGCTTCGGGGATGGCGGTGTCAGTTTCTTCAACTAATACTGGTTCTGGAATTTTTATTGCTTCGGCTTCAAAAGGTTGCTCCTTGTAGGGCTCTGAAGGCCCAGCTTCAGCTTCAGCTTGTTGAGCCGAAGCTTCAGTAGAAGCTTCAGCAACTTCAACACTCTTTTTTGGAATTGTGCTTGAAGACTTAATTGTCTCCAAAACGTCTAGTACATTTACCATTCTTTTCCTTTTTGGGGTCATTGATGGCCCCTTTTGGTTTTTTGCTGTTTCAATATTTACTGCAGGACTCAAAACTTCTAATGTTTTTTCCTTAGTCGGCTTTTTCGCTTCTTCCATTTTTTCTGTGGATGGTGCTTCGGCCATCTCTGCAGTTTCTGGCAGCAAGGTTGGCTGTTCAGCTTCGGTGGCCGAAGAAGCTTCTCCGGTGAACTCAGGCACCGAAGCTGGTTCAATATAGCGTGGCCGGTGTGTGAGGACTTTTATCCTCTTTCTCTTTGATTCTGGCTCGCTAGGAGCAGTTGCAGCTTCCTCTTCTGCAGAGGTTGTGTTCTTTCTTTTCTGCCCTCGAGTGGGATAACGATAGTCAGGGTAAAAGAACCCAATTGCATCAAACACCCGATTCAGTCTCTTCTTTTTTCGGCCTCCGAAGGCTGCTGACATTGCATTGTCTTCAGCCTTCGAGTAGGTCCCGAGTAGCTCATCACTTAAATTGTCAATGCTTTTCAACCACTCATCATCTGGCTCAATAAATTTATCTCCAAATTTGAAGGTGTACTTCAGTCTCACAAGCTCACCTTCTTCGGCCTCTTTTATGGTTTCTTGTGGCATTTCCCACTTCTCAGCAAGCGGCCACACCCTGAAGGCGATATGTTCTTGTACCAAGTCCCTTGTTCCTATAAAAGAGCAGACAACGCCGAAGGCTCTTTGGCACTCTTCGGCGGCTTCGTTCATTTCAACCTTCGGCCTCCGAAGGCCGAAGCTTTGCCAAATAGGACGCATAATTATACCTTTGATGTCTTCTCGTGCTGATAAGTCATTCTTCACATAAAACCATTCTGTCATCCAATCCCCGGGCCATCTCTTCCGAAAGGTTGGTACGGGACAGCTTGCCCCGGACCGAGAAACGAAGCTGTAGCAGCCAAAGTTGTTATGGTACTGTTCTTTGCCCCAAGGCTTTGTTTCATATAATAATTCATGAACATTACAGAAGCTTCTTGCGTCAGGCTTCAGACCTTGGCTCCTCGCGGCCCACACGAAGATATTTAGCCTTATAATTGCCTCGGGAGTAAGTTGATGAAGATAGACTTCGAAGATTTTCAACACCTCTACGACGAAGCTGCTCAAGGGGAATCGCAATCCAGCTTTCAAAAAGCTTCGGTACACCACAACTTCATTTTCTTCAGGGTGTGGACAAGTTTTTTCCCCTTCGTCCGCCCTCACAATGGACAGATCCCGGAAATACCTTCCTCTCATATTAACAAGATGATTCTCTTTGATAGTTGATTTACCATAAACTGAATGGCTTGGTCGCCAGGGGCGATCTTCGGAGTCTTCGCCACCGCTGTCCATATCATAACTTTCACTGTCACCAGTATCTTCAGACAGCCCCTCCAGAATTTCCTTGGTAATCTTTTCTGTGTTGGACTTCGACATCGCTATAAGAAACCCTAGGTTCTTCTCTTCATCAAGACTCAGCTTCATCTCAGCAGCAGCCTTCTTAGCAGCTTCAGACATCTTCGGAAGCGCTAAAAAACTGTTTTTAAAAGCCGAAGCTTCAAAGCTAAAAACTTAGCAGATCACAGTGCACAAGAGCTAAAAAATGAGTGAGCAGGAGTGGTTGGCCAGAAAGCGTGCAAAATAAGTTTGCGGTATGGCCGTATTTATACGCTTGATGCGTTGAAAGTTGAAAGACCCCACTTGTCATTGAATGTTGCTATTCTAGCAAAGGGAAGGTGTTTTTTCGGACCTTCGGCATAAAGCCTTCGTTCATATCGCAATCTGAATTTATTATTTTAAACAAATTAATATTGCGAGGGGCTACTGTTGGGGGCCTTCGGCTTCCGAAGGTCCTCAAAAACATGATTTAACAATGTTTCTGGAGTATAATGTGTGAACAGGTATCTTCGGACTTGAATCAGAAAGGGAGAAGCTCAAAAGATACGAAGGTTGACACAGTGCCGAAGCTGTGAAGCAGGAAAGCTTCGGCATGTTCGCAGAAAAGGGAACCGACTTAAAGATGAAAAGGCCATTTAGACCTCGATAGAATGCTATAGAATTATCACCAAATGTAAAGGGCATGTATGTAATTTTGTATGGGTTGTACCCCGTGCCTATAAATAGGTGAACAGTACCCCCGTACTGTTCACGCAGGCTTGGCATTTGCTTTTGCGTCACACTTGTATTTTCATCTCCTTCCAAGCCGAAGGTACACTTATAATTCAATATTGTTTCTATTTCTTTATGATGAGTTAATAAAGTTAAATGAATAATGTTATATGATTATTCACGCTATCTTTTATGTTTCATATGCTTCGTCTTTTACTAATGTATATTGTAGTGATGAAGGTTAATCCTTCATGACCTTCGTCCGGAGATCGTTATATCCTAAGGGAAATAATGCTTCAAAGGACGAAGGATCTTAATGTTTAACATTTTCTGTGTTGCCTTGTTCTTAACTCATAGCATTTGAGAACAAGTCCCCAACAATGTACCTCCAGGTCATAGTCCTTGATCAGCTCTAGCCATCTTCTCTGTCTCATGTTGAGATCAGCCTGAGTAAAGATATACTTAAGGCTCTTATGATCAGTGAAGATGTTGCAGTGGGTTCCCATCAAATAGTGTCTCCACATTTTCAATGCATGGATCACAGCTGCTAACTCCAATTCATGAGTGGGATAATTTTGCTCGTGAGGCCTGAGTGCTCTTGATGCATAAGCAATGACTCGATTGTCTTGCATTAAGACATAACCCAGTCCAGTACCAGAGGCATCACAATACACATCAAGTGGCTTGTTGTTGTCGAGTTGCGCTAACACTGGTGCTGTGGTCAGATGTTGCCTCAATGCATGAAAGGCATCTTCGCACTTCTAACCCCAAACAAACTCGTCTTCTTTCTTCAACAATTCCGTTATGGGCTTCACAATTTGAGAGAAATCCAGAATGAATCTTCGGTAATAACTAGCTAATCCCAGAAAACTCCAAATCTGACGGACAGTCGTGGGTGGCTTCCAGTTTATCACCTCCTGCACCTTATCAGGATCAACAGCTGTACCTTCTTGAGAGATAGTGTGACCCAATAATTTGATATCCTTTAGCCAAAAATCACATTTTGACAATTTGGCATAAAGGTGGTGCTCTCGCAGACGTTGAAGCACTACATGCAAATGCCCGACATGTTCTTCTTCGTTCTTCGAGTACACCAAGATATCATCAATAAAAACCACTACGAGCTTGTCCAATTCAGTCATGAAAACAGAATTCATCAGATACATGAAATATGCTAGTGCATTAGTTAGCCCGAAAGACATCACCAAGAATTCATATAGCCCATATCTTGTCAAGAAGGCGGTCTTCGGAATATCACTTGCTCGTATCTTGATCTGATGGTAGCTGGGGCGAAGGTCGATCTTGGAAAACACTTTGGCTCTGACCAACTGATCGAAAAGAACATCAATACGAGGCAAAGAATACTTGTTCTTGATAGTCACCGCGTTAAGTGGGCGGTAATCTATGCATAGCCTCAAGCTTTCATCCATCTTCTTCACAAACAAGGCTGGACATCCCCAAGGCAAAGTACTTGGGCGGATAAAACCCTTATCTAGCAATTCTTGCAATTGCTTCTTCAATTCTGCCAACTCAGCGGGTGGCATCCGGTAAGGCCTCTTGGAAATAGGTGTCGTTCCCGGTTGCAACTCGATGGCGAATTCAATATCCCGGTCTGGTGGCATTCCTGGCAATTCATCTGGAAAAACGTCTGCATACTCACAGACCACTGGAATCTTCTTCAGGGGTAACTCCGTCATAGCAAAAGTACATGACTGAGTAGAGTCTTGACTAGGCAGAAACAAGGTGGAACTCCCACAGATTGGGGAATTGATTTCTACAATGCAGCTGGCTACATCAAGCACTACTTGGTGCCTGGTCATCCAATTAGCTCCCAGAATAATATCCACATTCTCCAAACCCAAAACAAGAAGGGTGGTTTTGATAATGTGGCTTCCCAGTTGAATAGGCACACTTTGGTTTAATTGATTAGTTGCAATTTTACCCCTAGGTGTGGCTATTATGAATGACCCTTTTGTGTGATAGAAAGGCAGTTGACATTTAGCACTGAACTTTTGGCTAATGAAATTATGAGATGCACCAAGATCAAATAGAATTAAAGCAGGTTGATTATAAACTGAAAAGATACCAGTCATGATGGGGGCTCCTTCAGGTAACTCCTCTAGAGTAGTGAAGTTGAGCTTCCCTTACCTGACTTGCATCTTCTGCTTTCTTCCCTTGTCTTGATTTGGTGCTGGCATCTGGCTCTTCTGTTTTCTTGGGCAATTCTTGGCATAGTGGCCCACATTGCCACAAGTGAAGCACTTGTTCCCATTGCCCTGGCGGAACTGCTGCTGTGGAGGCTGGTTGTTCCTTGGAGTGGGAGCTGGAAAACGAGTGGGTGCCAGCTGCTGCTGCTGAGGTGGCCTGATCACCCATCTGCCTGTCTGCTGCTGAAAACTTCTCTGATTGTGAGAAACAATCCTGAACCTCTGGGCCTGAGCAGATGGTGCTGCCATTGGTGCCTTTCTCTTCTTCTCTGTCCGGTGAGCTACAATACAGTCTTCCTAGGAGATGGCCAGGTTGACCAACTCATTGAAGCTATTAACCCGAACAGTGTTGAGACGTTCCCGCAGCTTGGTGTTGAGACCCCTGCGGAAGTGGTCTCTCTTCATCTTGTTGGAATCAGCATGATAACCTGCGTACTGGCATAGGTCGTTGAAGAACTGAGCGTACTGCAATACCATGCGAGTTCCTTGATTGAGTGCCAGAAACTCATTCAGCTTGCGATCAAGAATTCTAGCTGGGATGTGGTTCCCTCTGAAAGCAGACTTGAATTCCTCCCAAGACACTTCATGATCAGCAGGTAGCATAGCACAAAAGTGGTCCCACCAAGTCCGAGCAGGGCCACGAAGCTGCTGCACGGCGAAGCGAGCCTTGGTATCATCAGGGCAGTCTCCCGCAAGGAGGGGAAACTTGGACTCCACGACGCGTAGCTACACGTCAGCATCCAACGGATCCTCTGCCTTGGTGAACAAGGGCAGCTGCGTGCTCAGGAATTCCTGGTAGGTTGCCGCTACCGGAGGTCGCTGCTACTGGCCTCCACCATGCTGCTGGGGGTGGGGCTGGCACTGCAAGAGCTGTCGCAGAATCTCATTTTGCTGGGCCATCAGCTCCTGCACTGTTGGAGCTGGAGGAGGTGGTGGGGGAACTTGCTCGTTATGCCCACGATGCTGCCTAACTGCCATCTAGAAACAGAGATCATCGCCATTGTTATCACAGTTTCGAACAACATGCTATTATCTCATATGGAAAGAAAATTGCCATAATCATAATATTAAGTTCGAATGAATATAACATGGTTACAAACATCCCATAGATCTCAAAAGTTCTCAAGGGTTACATCAATTAGGGGAAAGTACCCGTAAGCCTAGTTCCAAAAATCTGTCATTAACTAAGCTCGCGTAGGTTTCTATCCTCCTAAAACGTCAAAACGACTCGTCAACCCTGAGTAGTGGAAGCGACACTGGATGCGGGTTAAGGGGCATCGCGGAGGTAGTCCCATTAGCACCAGGGGCTAGTCCTAACTCCTCAGGAGCCTCTTCTCCCTCGCTTCCAGCCTCATTGGCCTCCATGTCTAAGTGGTGCATGTCCAGGTGGTCATTAGCTTCTTCAAGTTCCCGCTCCACATCATGGAGCTGGTTCTCCAAGACATCGGTAGTGTTGTCTCAGATCTCCACCTGCTGCTCCAAGGTGGTGATGCACTGGCTCAGCTTTTCCACCTGTAGGTCCTTCTCCACCAACTCGAAGGATAAGTTGACCACAAAGTCTTCTCGGGTGTCGTGGGTGGCTTGGTGGTTTGAGCGATGTTAGCAAGATGTGCCAAAGCATCGCTCTGCAGGGCCTGAAGGCGGTACATCGCACTCATGCACAGAACAGTGACCCTCCCAACCAAGTCAGGATACATTGCCCACACATCCTTGACATGGCTCACACAGTTGCACCACATGGGGTCATCCTTCTTCTCAGCAAGGAAGAGTCCCAAGGGGTGCATCACCATCTCCAGGGGATGGTAGCCATAGAACGTTGTTAGAGTCTTCATCGCTGCAGCTTCAGTGGTGTTGTTCGTCCTGAATCCAATCGTCTCGGAGTCAAGATAATGCCAACCCGGCTGAAGGGGATGAGCCTCCAGAGTCAGCCAGACTCAGCAACATGGTACCCGATGCTCCTCGTATAGCTGCACCATGTACAAAGGGGGCGTTGGGTAACCGGCGGAGTTAAGCACTTCCCACAAGATGGAAGGAAAGCCATCGTGAGAAAGGAAGTCAGAGCTAAAACGAGTGTCTCCTCCACTAGCGGGGGTAGGTGAAGTCATCTGCGGAAGGGTATCAGAGGTAAAGATTATGGTGGAAGGAAGAAAACAAAAGAGCCTGGGTGGTTTAAAGGAAGCGGGTTAGCTCAAATTTTTTTACTTCTTTAGTTCTTAATCCTTCAAATTTTATATTGCATGCATGCTGAAAATAACGTCTCCTCTCCGAATAAAAGGGTGCTCTTAGGGCATCCTTTAAAAATCTAAATACTGGCCCACAGGGCCTACTTAATTAGCCACCTATTTCTCCCTCTATTCCTAAGGCTTTTCGTCCTAGGTCTAGCGGTCTAGCCCTGACGATTCACACTAGTTTCTAAGCAAGTTTTAGATTTCGAATATTGGTATTCATGGTTTATTGTCCTTTTCTATGGTGGAACCTGGTTCCGATACCAGCTATGGCAGAACCGCCCGAATTATTCCCTCTTAAGTGCCTAAGTCACGCCTCAGGGGCCATAACACACTTAAATCGGAATAACCCGTCAGTCCCTTAGATCTAGTCTGATAAAGCCACTTAACAGGATCAAATACCACAAACTCACTTGAAGGTGAGTCACAGAAGAAATACAATAAACCAGGAATCCTCAAATTAAAGTACTGGAGTTATTACATAAATTGAAGTTCTTCAAGTAGCCGATATAAGTTCACAAAATAAAATGCAGCGGATAATCGATATCGTCGATAGCGAGGAATTGGGCAAGGCCTAGCCCACTACTCCTCCTGCTCCTCTCCTACCGGAGCAGCATCCCACTTGACCGTCCAACCCGGTGGCAGGGTGGTAGGCCAAGTCACACCATCAACCATATCCTGAAGCGTACCTCCAAAAATTATGCCACAAGCAAGGCTGAGTATACTAATACTCAACTAGACATACCCGGTGTGAGGGGTCTACTCCTCTACCTCTAGACCATGCGGCTGTTTGGCTGAGGGGTTTGGCTTGCCAAAAGCTTTAGCTATGTCTCAATTTTTAGCTTTTCAATTTCTAGCATCATTATCTTAGCTAGGTTTGCTCCTTCTATGCATACATGGTAGCAAGCATTTAGTACAATCATCAAGTTGTCTCAAGTAAACCTCATTTCACTTCTTACTCATTATAGTACAAGGGGTCAAGCAGTCTCATTAGCTGCGAGAAGCAGACGATTCGAATCGAGTTTTATCCTTGCAAGGTAAACCTAAACACACGACATGTCAGGGCACTCCATCCCCACACATGTCAACCGTCCCCATCGATTCCCCGTTCGCGGCCAGGCCTCACCGCCTTGGCATACAATGCTCCACTGACCCCGACTGCCACCGTGTAGTGACCGAACTTGTACCCACCATAGCTAGCATGGGAGACACAGTCTCAGATCGCGTGAGGGGTAAAGTCCACGCCCGGCTTCAGTCAGGTACCAGGTTTACCGGTTACCATATTTCCCGACATGTGCTTAGTACATTCAAATGCTTGGCTCAGGTATCCACACATTAATCCTTAATTCGTTTTCCCATATCATGGACAAGGCAGCCTCCCTGGATCCAAGTCCATAGACCATCATAGATCCCATTATCAAGATGAATACAATCAACTCCTGGCCTCACGCGAGTGCTAGAAAAATCACTCGAATTCTATCGAGATCCTGATTTAGCAATGCAGCTACTCGACCTAGCATACTAGTATTCATCTCAAAAAGGAATCCTAAGTTCATGCAACTAGAGGTTTCAAGCAACTCCTACACTAAAGTGCACATTACAATCCTACAAACATTAAGTGTAGTAAAGTAGCATATATAGATATGGTTATGCATAAAACCGGGGCTTGCCTTCAATAGCTGGGGCTGCGGGGAGATCCGCGATGGCAGTCTCGGGAGCTTGCTCCTGGTCTTCCTCGTGGACAGCTCCTTGCTCAGGGATGAGCACGGACTCTTCGTCAGCGAGATTGCAATCTAATGAATGCAATGAGTAAGACACATGCATGGTATGATATGCAATTTAGCAATTAAACTTCGATGGTGAATGATCAAATTAATGAGGTAGGGCTTAATCTTTCTACTGGAGATTCTTGTGGTATACTTAGCAAATTAGGGTCAGCTTGGTTAAGCTCATTGGTAAGTTTATTTTGGTGTTCCACTGATTTTCCTTTAATGTCTTAGTAAGGGTTTATTTAGGTGTTTAGCTGAATCATTAGAGTGAGATTTATTACTCTCCCTCTTTCTCTTTTATTTCTTTTATGCTTTTAAGGTGGGTTTGAACTACAAGCTAGCTTAATAAATTCTTAAAAATTCTGCAAAAATTACAGTGGCTTCTTACTGGTGTATAAGTCTCTGTCTCAAAATTTGGGGTTTAAAAAGTGAATAGTTCTCTCTGTATAAAATTATCAATTATTAGAACAGAAGGGGTGTTTTGAACTACAACTCCTTTTTAACAGTGGGTTATTCTCTAAGACATATTTTCACTGGCATTTAGATGTTATAACATGACTTTGTACAAATTTTTAGCTATTTTGCTACGATTTTCTAAAGTTTCTAGTCAAAGGGGTGCTTTCTACTACCACTATACTTGAAAAATATCAAACAACAGATTTGTAATTTTTCCTATCTTCTTCTTTGTGCAAGAGCAATCATCTTGGAATTTGGCAACTTTTTGCTCAAGGGAAAGGTGGTAGGAATTATTTGGATTAAATGGCCTTTTTCATGAAATATTGGCAATGGGTATTATTTTGCAGCTTTCAATTGGGTTTTGCATTTTTTTCTCTGGTGGCCTACTTCATTACCTATCTGGTAAAAATTTATTTGCCCATTATTGCACACTTTTTGGCTTGCTTATGATTTAATTGATATATGGCTTAAAATCAAGTTCTATTTGTTTACCCTACTTAATATGATGGGTTGGGGTGTTTATCGTTTTTGTAGTGGTATCTTAGTGGTTACAAGTCCATTGGATTTTTATTAACAATTTTGAAATCGTTTTCATAAATCTAATAATTGTTTTTCTGGTTTGATCAGTGTTGGGGGCCTTCGGCTTCCGAAGGTCCTCAAAAACATGATTTGACAATGTTTTCCAAGTGAAATGTGTGAACAGGTATCTTCGGAATTGGATTACGGGTATATAAGAGTATGGTCAAGACGAAGCTTGAGTGGGACGGAAGGCGATTGTGACGAAGGAAAAGATCATCACGAAGCTATGCGCATATAAGCTTCGGCATGACAGTAGAAAAGGGGAACCGACTTAAAGATGAAAAGCCAAATTAGACCCTGAAGAATTACTGTAGAGTTATTGATAGATGTAAAGGGCATCAATGTAATTTTACACGGGCTGCGTCCCGTGCCTATAAATAGATGAACAGTATTCCCGTACTGTTCACGCTGACTTGACACTCGCATCACGCTTGTACCCTTGCTTTTCTTCAGACCGAAGGTACACTTGTAATTTACCATTTGTTGGAACTTGCTCTCTGCTGCAAGGGGATCCAACGGGGGGAGTAGTGACGTAAACAGGGTTCTCGCGCAAGATGGCAATAGCTCTGTTAACCTAGCCTCTTAAGGGCACTGTGCGGGGGTATTTATAGGTATCCGAGTGCCCAGCGTCTTGTGTTAAGGACGCATGTGCCCTCAGACACCTAGGTTATCCCCAGAATATTCCCATAAAGCGGGGTTACAGACTGTAATTACAGAGGCGCCTTTACAAATTAGGCCCGTAACACGCAGTGGCCACGCAGGGCCTGCGACAATGGGCCGGGTCACCCGTGGGCCTCCATGCTGGACAAGGCCGCACGGTGGGATGACCTCGTTGAAGGTCTTCGCCCGATGTCGTATGGAGCGAAGGATGCCTTCGCCCGTTGTCTTGTCTCCGTTGGACCGACGACCACGGCGAAGGCCTCGAGCGGAGGGTGACGTCTTCGCCTTCGCCCCAACATTTGCCCTCCGAGGGACTAGTTCGACTAAGTCATCTCGTGCCGAAGACGTCGCTAGATGGTGGAGACGCTGCCCTCGCTCGAAGTGGTTCCGCGGGGGTTTTTGACATGACCGTTGATTGACACCGTACTATTGAACTGCGGGTTTCCCGAAGCGCCGCGCCCTGTGTATAAAAGGGGGCGGGGGGCGGCGCGTTTTGAACTTTATCCTTCCGCGCTCCGTAAAAACCCTAGCCGCCTTTTTCCACCGTCTTGCTGCTCGTCTGCCCTCCTTGCTCCTGTTCGCCGGAGATCTGGCTCGAGTGAAGCAAACCGCCCGCCGCCGCCGATGGTACGTAGCGATGCCGACCTCTTCTTCTTCCGCTGCCGCTACGCCGCCGGCCGACGCGTCGTCTGAGGAAACGCTTAGTACTTTGGCGGCGGAGGAGTTGCGCGCCGGCGATACGGTTGATTTTGGTGTGTCGCGAATGTCGTCGGTCCGCGTGCAAGATATGCAGCGGCTGGGTTACTTTGGCAGCGGAGTCGCTCGTGTCCCGGGGACGGAGGAAGTCCCCGCGCCGGAAGGTGAGTTGGTTGTGTTCGAGGCGTTCTTCGCCGCCAGTCTCCGCCTACCTGCGCACCGATTTGTTGGAGAAGTCCTGCGCAGATTTAGCGTTCAGATCCATCAGCTGACTCCGAATGCCGTGGTGGCACTGTCGAAGTATGTCTGGGCGACGACTTCGTATGGCGGACAGCCATCAGTCGAAGTCTTCGCGAAGTACTATTGCCTGCACTGGCAGAAGAGGATGATTGGGGATGAAGTTGCCCAGTTTGGGTCCTGTACATTTACGCCGAAGATCGGCAAGACCACGATGGAGGTAGTGGAGTTGGTTCCCTGCGCCCGCAACAAGTGGGGCAATTGGCAAGATTTTTGGTTCTACGTTGCGAAGGGGACCGTAGAAGACCATCCGGGGCTCCCCGTGTCTGAGATGTGCTCGCATTTCTACTCAGCATACCCGCCTTTTGAAGTGGCGGAGGAGGATGCGGACGAAGGGGCCCTTCGGTGCGTCGCCGGCCTGAGCAGTGGGCGGGATTTGGTTGAGGAATTTATTGCGTACGGGGTATGGCCTTTGGCACATGACTGGGCGTTGGGCGAAGTGTGCCCTCGTTGGATGCCTTCCCATGGTGGGAAGCTGGTGCGAAGTCCTATCTTCGCACGGGATCTGCATAGCTGCGATCCGGCCGCCTTTGTGCGTGAAGCGGAGGATGGGGCGGTGCGGATCGTTGGTCGATACGTGCTAAGGACAGAGGGCCAGCGTAGCTGGGATATCCGCGGGTCAAATGGCCGTTTGAACAGGGTTTTTGAATTGAATGGACTGTCGTATGGCGGTTATCCCAGCCAGGACGATGTGGATCGTCGCGGGAAGAAGCCGGTGGTAGAGTCTGGAGATGACCCCGCGCCGGCGACCGCCCCGTCCACTAAGAAGAGGAAACTAGGTACTGCTATGGGAGGACTTGGGGTTTCCGATGGTTTTGCTACAGAATTGATGAGGACATGCGCGGCCCCGGGGGGAAGGATGTCTTCGCCCGAGCTCCGGGAGTCTTCGGCGCGGATGCTGAGGGTTACCGGGGGTTGGTGGCCTAGGAATGTTCCTATCCCCCGCGCGGCCGGTGAAGACTTTTTTACATCTCGCATGGTTCGTGTGTGGAAAGTGTTTCCTTACGGGCGGAATATTGCTGCTGTTGTGTCGGCAGTGATGGACAAGGATCGCCAAGGAGCTGCACAGAAGCGCCAGGCGGTCGTCAGGCTTCATGAAGCCAGGCCGAAGAGGCAGCGGGGGGCTGCGAAGGCTACTGCCCCCGGCGGAGGCCTGCCACCGCTGGCGGCGAAGTCGGTTGTCCCTGCATCCAGCAGGGCGCCGGAGGCTGCGGCTACCGCCGGTGGTTCCAAGACTACGAAGGCTGCACCGGCGTTCGGCAGGGTGCCGGAGGCCGTGAAGGCGGCCCGAGGGTTGCCACCGCCGGGCAAGCGCGTCGCCGACTTCGCCACCGACATTAGTGTGGAAGACTATCTTGTTGGTAAGGCACTGGCTCGTCTTTTTTTTTAATTTGTTGATACGTCGCAGGGTCGGACGAAGGCCAACTTGTCGTTGTTTCGCCTGCCGCGGCGACCACGGCGGCTGCCGTAGTGCCAAAGGCGAAGGGTGGTGCTCTTAGTGCTGGCGGCGAGATGTCGGCACTTGCTGCTGTGAGGGGCGAGGCGGGCGCTGTGTCCCGCCGGCTGAAGGAGATGAAGGAGGCACTAAGTCAGGTACATTGAGCTAGACTTCGGTTCTGTTTTTTTTCGGTTTCGTTGGGGCTGTGGTCTTACGTGTGTTTTGCAGGCGGCTGACTTCGCAGACCGCGCGGCTTCGGGGGCCCTCACGGCAGTTGTGTCTGCCGAAGTCGAGAGACTTCGGACGCAACATGCCGACGCCGTCCGGGAAAAATCGGCCGCCGACAGCAAGTGCCGCAAGCTGGCGTACAAGGTGGTCGCGCTGGAGGGGGAGAAGACTGACCTCCGGCGCCAACTGGCGGAGGAGAGGAGGGAGGCCAATGAGGCCCTCACCAAGGCGCAAGCTGCGCAGGCGGAGGCCAATTTCGCGCGGGTGGAGGGCGGTCTTGCCATGGAGCGCGCCGAGCAGTTGGAGGAGCGGCTCCGCGCCCTGCAGAGCCGTGTGGGGAGGGCCGAAGCCGCACGCGCACGGAGGCTAAGCGGACTCGCAAATAGCTTATGGATTCATACCATGAGCTAGGCGCGCGGACTGCTGAGTTCGAAGTGCCGGACCGAGAGCCCGGACTTTGCTGCCTGGAGTGGGTGCAGGAGGAGTTGCAGGCGCTCCCCACCATCGTGGAGGGGTTTATGTCTTATGCTTCTCTAGTCACCTGCGAGGGGGCGATGAACACGCTCTCTCGCGAAGGGTGCCGGCACTATGAAGTCTTCGACCAAGCTGATGAAGATTTCGAGCGTGATATCTACAAGGTCGAGGACTTTGTAGTGAAGGAATCCGCCGGAGCCCTCTACGACCGGATGTGGGGCCCCCACGGTCGAGAGGTGGTCAGGGAACGGGCCGAGACGGCGAGGGGTCAGGTAATGTCTGGCCTTTGTTTGGTGTTTGTTGGATGTGGGCTATGTATGGGTTTGCTGAATTTGTGTGCTGTGTCTCAGGCGGCGCGTGGTGAGAGGGTGGATGACTTTGGGGCTTTGAACTGCACGATGCCTGACCCGGAGTCGAACCCGGCGGAGGCCGCCCTGGAGCCGCTCCCGCAGACCGCCGAAGGCGCCCCTGAAGCCTCCGCAGCCGCTGCGGCCGGCGAAGGCCCACCCCTGGAGACCACCGAAGGCGTTCCTGATGCCCCCGCAGCCGCTGCAGCCGGCGAAGGCCCGCCGCCAACTGCTGCGCCGAGGGTTGAAGATCCTGCGATGGTGGCGGCGGAGGCTCCCGCGACGGCTGGGTCTTCGCACGTGGCGTAGTGGGTGTGGGTAGTTAGGGAATTTTGGATATGTTGCTGAATCTTGGTTGCTGCGCAGGTTCAAGATTTTGGGCCTGCGCACGCAACCGCCACTACTAATTTTTTGGCGGCTTCGACCGTGGATGATGGTAATAAATCGGATGGGTCTACATCTAAGTTTTCTGATTTTGGTGACTCTGGGAGCTCGGTTGAGTGGACTAAGGAGTCGTCGGATGAGGACTTGGACTACTTTGCGGCCTTGGATGTGGCAGCGGCGGAGGCTTCACCGCGCGCTGCGGATGCAGAAGATGTGCCTGGTCCGAGTACTGGGCGTAGGCGACGAAGGGCGGTTGCGAAGCGTAGTGTTAGTGGGGCGGACGGCAGTCGACTTCGTGTGAGTAGGGCCGGCCGGCAGGAACTGTTGTCCTTGTCGGCCGCCGTGAGTACAGGTGAGGAGGAATTGCAGAGTCTTTTTGCGGGTGAGGAGCTTAGGATAATGTTATTCAACTATAGGGAGATGGGAATTATTCCGAAGGCTGAGCCGATGTAGAGTGTGATGCCCTCGCTTGTACATGTGTAACGGCTTGTATGATGAAGTTGTGTGCCCTCGCAAATTCGGCTATGCTAGCGAAGGCGTTACGTACTTGGTCAGGTGTAATTGTTATGCTGGCCTGGTGTGCGTGTAGTCGGTCTTTGCGCGGACTGTTGCACGGACAGGTGTAATTGTTATTGTGCTAGCCCGGCTGCGCCCGTAGGCGACTTTTGCACAGATAGTCTCCGCGGTAGACTTCGGTTTGTCGCACTTGTTGTGCTAGTCCGGCTGCACCCTTAGGCCACTTCTGCACGGTAAGTCTTCGCGGTAGACTTCGGTTTTTCGCACTTGTTGTGCTAGTCCGGCTGCACCCTTAGGCGACTTCTGCACGGTAAGTCTTCGTGGTAGACTTCGATGTTTCGCACTTATTGTGCTAATTCGGCTGCACCCTTAGGCGACTTCTGCACGGTAAGTCTTCGTGGTAGACTTCGATTTTTCGCACTTATTGTGCTAATCTGGCTGCACCCTTAGGCGACTTCTGCACGGTAAGTCTTCGTGGTAGACTTCGATTTTTCGCACTTATTGTGCTAATCCGGCTGCACCCTTAGGCGACTTCTGCACGAAGTTGTCGCATGCGAGGGTGGCTAGCGCTGAGCCTCGCGGTGGCTTCGTATTGGTCGAATGTCGAAGACCGTCGTCGCGGTCTTTTTTCGACGCATGTTTTTGCGGGGGATTTTTCACTTGTATATTACATGGCTCCGCCTCGTTAAAAACCTCACCCCCCGGGAGGAAAAGTGTGCGGGCCAGAATATGATTGTTTTTGCGAATTACAAGGGCGAATCAGTCGTGATGAGTCAAACAAAAAATTTGCGGAGGTTGTCGATGTTTCAGGAGTGCTCCAGGTCTTCGCCGTTTGGCGTTGTGAGCCTTTAAGCGCTGGGGGAAGCTTTCGTCTTGACTATGAAGGGGCCCTCCCACCTGGGCTCCAGCTTGCCCCTGGACTCTGTCCGAGCTGTTCGGACGAGTACGAGGTCCCCTTCGCTGAATTACCTCGAGATGACTGCGTGGTCACGCCATGCTTTTGTCTGGGCTTGGTATTTGTTTAGAGCCTGTAGGGCGAAGACTCGGTCTCCATCGATGAGATCCTTTGAAGTGGGCTCGTCCACGTCGGGGACGGCTGACGGAACTGTTCGCGGGGACCTATGTTTTATTTCTTGTGGGGTCATGGCCTCCGATCCGTATAGAAGGCGGAAAGGAGTGAACCCGGTCGCCCTGCACTCAGTCATGTTTAGTGCCCAGACCGCCTCGGTTAACAAATCAGCCCACCTGCCCTTTTTTCGTCGAGGAGCATCTTTTTGACAGCTGTGAAGATTTTTCCATTGGCGCGTTCCACAACTCCGTTGGACTGCGGGTGATAGAATGAGGCGAAGGCGAGCTTGGTGCCGATGGAGAAGCAAAAATCCTTGAAGTCTTGGCTGTCAAACTGCTTGCCGTTGTCGACTGTTAGTTCGGACGGTACTCCGAAGCGGCAAACAATGTTTTGCCAAAAGAATTTTTGGGCAGTCTTTGATGTTATTGTGGAGACAGCCCTTGCCTCGATCCATTTGGTGAAGTATTCGACAGCGACGAAGGCGAACTTAAGGTTCCCCTGAGCCGTGGGTAGGGGCCCGACGATGTCTCGGCCCCAGCGCTGGAGAGGCCATGTGTGGGCGATCAGCTTTGTGAATTGCGAAGGGCCGCCTGATCGAGGGGAAAACTTCTGGCAGGCTTCGCAGGACCTTGTGACCTGATTTGCGGTGTAGATCATTGCGGGCCAGTAGAAGCCTTGGCGGATCACCTTAGCAGCTAGGGCCCTTGGCCCTGCGTGAGAGCCGCAGGTACCACTGTGGACTTCGCGTAGGATCTGGACACCTTCGGTTTCGATGACACATTTGAGCATTGGCTGACTGACCCCCTTCTTGTAGAGTTGGCCCTCAATCAGTGCGAAGTCCCAGCTTCAATGTTTGAGGCGCTTGGCCTCGTTGATGTCGGTTGGGTGATAATACCCCTGTAGGAACAGAGTTATTGGTGCCCGCCAGTCTTCGGTCATGATAAGGTTGACTATGCGGTGGCCCTCGCTGTCATTGGTTATTTGGAGCCCTTCGGGGCTCCGGACGGCTGGTGTGCCGATGACATGGTAGAACACGTCGGAGGGCAGGGACTCGCCTCTGGCGGTAGCCTTGGCCAATGCGTCGGCCTCTTCATTCTTGGCCCGGTCCACATGCTGCAAAGTGAATCCCTTGAATTGTCTCTCGAGACTTCGGATGGCCGCGAGGTATTGCATGAGTGCGGGGTCCTTTGCTGCATAGTCTTTCTCGACCTGGCCGGCAACTACCTTGGAGTCTGTTCTGATGATGCAGGTGGTGACCCCAAGGGCCCTCAGCTTGCGGAGACCGAGGATGAGTGCTTCGTATTCTGCTATGTTATTTGTGCATCTGTCGGATTCCAGAGCGAAGCTAAGGCGAGCCGCATATCTGTGCTTGACTCCGGTTGGTGAGGTGATGACTGCCGCGGCGCCTGCCCCTGCATGGAACCATGCACCGTCGCAATGGATCGTCCAAACCTTCTCTGCGGACGGGTCCGGCTGTGTTATTGGCCCAGTCCAGTCGATGACGAAGTCTGCGAGGACTTGTGACTTGATGGCTGTCCTGGGCTCGAAATTGATGTGGTAGCCGGAGAGTTCGGCCGCCCACTTGGCAATCCTCACCGATGCTTCTGGGTTTCTGAACAATTTGCCGAGGCCCCTGTCTGAGGTGACCCGGACCTTGAATGCTTCAAAATAATGGTGCAATTTGCGCGAAGACATAACGACTGTGTAGGTAATCTTCTCCAGTTCTGTCATGTTACATTTTGACGGCGTCAGCACTTTGGAGACGTAATAAATTGGGCACTGCCTGATCACGCCCTCAACTGCCTGCTCCTGCACCAGTGCCGCGCTGACTGCATGCGGCGAAGCCGCAACATAGAGCAACAGAGGTAGTGAAGAGTTGGGGCTTGTAAGGACTGCCAACTCCGACAGGTACTATTTTAATGAGGCGAAGGCCGCTGCCTGCTCTGGTCCCCAAGCGAAGTCTTTTGCGCCACGGAGAGTTTTGAGGAAAGGGAGACTTCGCTCAGCGGATCTGGAGATGAATCTGTTGAGGGCGGCCAATCTCCCCGTCAAGCGCTGGACGTCTCTGGTGGACTGCGAAGGTGTCATGTTTATGATGGCTTGAATTTTGGTTGGGTTGGCCTCGATGCCGCGGTGTGATACCAGGTAGCCCAATATTTTGCCTTGGCGAACGCCGAAGACGCACTTTTCCGGGTTTAGGCGGAGTCGTGCGTCTCGCATGTTCGCGAATGTCTCGGCGAGGTCAGTGAGATGGTCCGCCTTGCTCTTGCTGGCGACGACGATGTCGTCCACATATGTGAATATATTTCTGCCAACTTGCCCTTCGAGCACTGTCTTGGTAAGCCTGGAGAAGGTGGATCCGGCGTTCTTGAGTCCCTCCGGCATTCTGATGAAGCAATATGTGCCGAAGGGTGTTATAAAGCTGGTGCTAGCCTTGTCTTCCTCCTTCATGTATATCTGGTGGTAACCGGAGAAGCAGTCGAGGAGTGACATGACTTCGCATCCGGCCGCGCTATCGACTATTTTGTCGATCCGCGGCAACGGGAAGTTGTCCTTTGGGCAGGCTTTATTGAGACTGGTGAAGTCGATGCACATTCGCCACTTCCCGCTCTTTTTCTGCACCATCACAACATTGGAGAGCCACGTGGGGTAAGCCACCGGCTCGATGAATTTGGCTTCCAGGAGGCGGTGCACTTCTGCCTTGGCGGCCTCTGTCTTCTCGTCGGACATCTTGCGAAGCCGCTGTTTTTTCGGCCTCACAGAAGGGTCGATTCCCAAGCTGTGCTCAATTATGGATCGGCTGACCCCGACCAGGTCGAGGGCTGACCAGGCAAAGACATCTTTGTTCTTGGACAGGCAGGAGAGGAGCTTCTCCTCTTCATGCGAAGTGAGGTCTTCGCTGATAGTGACTGTCTGCTTGGGCGTGGCCTGGTCGAGGGGGACAGTCTTGGTCCCGTCGTTGCTCTGCAGCTGTGCCTTGTCGTGCTGTTTATCGGTTGGGCTGGCGGGCGCGGGGACCTCACGCTGGGCCGTGAGGCAGTGCACGTTTCTTTGACCGGGCACGAAGTCCCGCTCTATGTTGCGCGCAGTCTGCTGATTGCCGTAGACCGTAATAACGCCTAACGGACCTGGTATCTTCATACATAGGTACAGTTCGTGAATAGCTGCTTCGAACTTATTGATGGAGCCCCGACCCATGATGGCGTTGTACGGATAAACCATATCCACAATATCAAAGGTCACTTGCTCACTTCGGGCATTGGGTGCTACACCGAAGGAGAGAGGCAGCTCTATTTTGCCGACAGGAAAGGTGCCCTTGCCGCCGAAGCCATACAACGGGTTGTCCGAAGGCTTGAGCAGGCTGTGGCTTATGCCCATGCGATCGAAGGCGTGGAGGAAGATGATGTCCGCCTGACTGCCATTGTCGACTAGGACTTTGTGCAGGTCCCAGCCTGCCACGCTGCAATTGATAACCATGGCGTCGCTGTGGGGGGCGCTGCGCAGGTCGACGTCTCGTGCGTCGAAGGTTAGCGGTATGTGGGACCACTTTGTCTACACGACTGGGCCAGTGATGGCGACGTGGTTGATGCTGCGGTAGTGGTCCCGCTTCTGCCGCTTTGTGTCGAAGTCAGTGCTGGACCCCCCAGTTATCATGTGAATGACTCCGCGATACGGCTGATCGGCGAAGTCTTCCTGCTTTGGGGCGTGGGGGATGTTTTGATGTTGCTGGTGTGGTGGTGGGGGTGGGGGAGGTACGATTTGTACTTCCTGATGGTGTTGGTAAGCGTGGTGCGGTGGATGCAGGGCGGGGGCGTGGATATATGGTGGAGGGGGTTGCTGGTAAGTGTGCGCGACAACTCTGGGGTTGTCGGCTGGCTGCGCCCGTGCCATCCTGTCTTTGGTGGCCTTCGTTTCTGGGCAGTCTTTGGTTTGATGGGCGCAGTCTTCGCCATGGAAGAGGCAGTAGAATCGGCGCGGCGGCTGCGCACGCCCCCGACCCCTACCGCGAGTTCCATTTCCGCGGCCCTGGGGGGGATATTCCTGGCGACGAGGGGCCTCAGCAGCGGGGTGCTGGTTGGCGATGTTGTGCACTTGCTGTTGATTGCGACCGTCTCGACCGGAGTCTTGCTGCGGAGTCCTCGTCCACGTGCGGCTGGACTGTGGAGCATCTTTAGGCTTCCTTTGGGACTCAACCTTGCGCTGGTTGAGCTCTTTGGATTTGGCGTATTTTTCGAACAGCTGATATAATTCCTGGAGGTTCTTGGGCGGATCTCTGATGCAGTGGCTATGGAGGACGCCGGCGCGAAGGCCACTGATAGCGTAGTGGATAGCGATCTGGTCATCGACTGAGGGCAGCTGTGACTTGAGTGTTAAAAATTTGCGGTAATACTCCCGCAGAGTCTCCTTTTCCAGCTGCTTGCAGAGCGAGAGTTCGGCCAAGGCGTCGGTGTCTGGGCGGTACCCTTGGAAGTTGAGCAGGAACTTGTCTCGGAGGCTTCTCCAGGAATCATTGGACAGCGGAGGCAACCTGGTGAACCAGGTGAGGGCTGGGCCTTCGAGGGCGATGATGAAAGACTTGGCCATTGTGGCGTCGTCCCCTCCGGAAGATGCAACGGCGACCTGATAACTCATTATGTATTGTGCTGGGTCGGTGCTGCCGTTGTACTTGGGATAGGTCCCTGCACGGAAGTTAGCGGGCCAAGGTATCACTTGCAGGTGTGGCGCCAGGGGACTTCGCTCGTCGAGGTAGTTGACCCCTTGGAATGGCGCGGCGTGAGGCAAGGTGTGGTCGCGCTGGGGGAAACACGGGTCTTCTGGTTGTGCGCGCTGTTGCAGGGGTGGCCCATGCTGCAGGCCGAGGTGGCCTTCACGCGTGTCTTCCAGTTGTGCGCGCTGTTGCAGGGGTGGCCCGTGCTGCAGGCCAAGATGGCCTTCGCGCTGCATCAGCGCGATCTCCCGCTCGAGGTCCTGGGCCTTCTGCTCTTCGTCGCGTATCATTTGCCGCACCTTGGCTAGTGCGGACACGCGCTGGCGCTTGGCCTCAAGTATCTCTTTCTGCCTCTGGAGATTGCGGTTCTTGAGGCGTAGGGCACGCAGCTGTAGCTGTTCTGCCGCTGAGTCGCCGAGGACTTCACCGTCCTCGGTGAGGTCCGCGCCCTCCAGTGGGGCGAAGCCTGGGGGTGGCTGCGATTGTCCTTCAGGGCCGCAGGTGCGGAGAGTGTCGTCTTCGCAGGTGCGGAGAACGTCGTCTTCAGTGGCATCTTGGTGGGTGGATTGGGTGAGGGCGAGGGCCTTGCCCTTTCTTGCGGCAAGTAGTGCTGCCTTCACTGCCTCGTTAGCCTTCGAGTTAGCTTTCTTGGGTGCCATCGCGGGTGGTTTTTCGTAGCACGAACGGTGGGCGCCAAATGTTGGAACTTGCTCTCTGCTGCAAGGGGATCCAACGGGGGGAGTAGTGACGTAAACAGGGTTCTCGCGCAAGATGGCAATAGCTCTGTTAACCTAGCCTCTTAAGGGCACTATGCGGGGGTATTTATAGGTATCCGAGTGCCCAGCGTCTTGTGTTAAGGACGCATGTGCCCTCAGACACCTAGGTTATCCCCAGAATATTCCCATAAAGTGGGGTTACAGACTGTAATTACAGAGGCGCCTTTACAAATTAGGCCCGTAACACGCAGTGGCCACGCAGGGCCTACGACAATGGGCCGGGTCACCCGTGGGCCTCCATGCTGGACGAGGCCGCACGGTGGGATGACCTCGTTGTAGGTCTTCGCCCGATGTCGTATGGAGCGAAGGATGCCTTCGCCCGTTGTCTTGTCTCCGTTGGACCGACGACCACGGCGAAGGCCTCGAGCGGAGGGTGACGTCTTTGCCTTCGCCCCAACACCATTATTTATACGAGTAAAATGAAATAGAAATAAATCAATAATAATGTTTAAAATAATTATGTTATTCTCTCTATTTCATGCATAAATCTTTCCTTGTCTCTTATTATGATTATGAAGGTATGACCTTCATAACCTTCGTTCGAAATTCATTATATCCAAGGGGAAATAATGTTTCGAAGGACGAAGGGCTTTGAAATTTAATATTCTATGTTGCCTTGTTCTTAATTCATAGCATTTGAGAACAAGTCCCCAACATTGGCGCCCACCTCCAGTGAACTCACTTCCATTTCTTGAGCTTTGAACACCTTCGGCAAGCATCACCTTCATCATGCCGCCGAAAAAAGCTTCAGCGACAGGGGCTGCTACTCTGCAGCCGTTGGATCCCAATCAGGACGTCCTTTCTCTTAGAGAGGCCCGAAGCTAGAAGAGGAAGGCTGTTAGTCCAACGCCTCTGGAAGATGACTTGGATCAGGAAATCCAAAACCTGGAGATCCTTCAGCAACAGGTGCAACGCAAGAAGGAGAAGATGGCTCGTTTAGCTGACCTTCAGAGACAGATAGATGAAGCTTCCGAAGAGGTTCATCATCTTGTTCAAGATGACCAGAGCCGAAGGCCTCCGCGCATAGAGCTCCATCAGGAGGGCTTTTACAATGAGGACGACTGGTATGAAGATTTCCATCATGGAAATTTTGCTTTCGATGATGCTTCTCCTCTATCAACAGAATTGCAGGCTACATCATGGCCCCAGTCTTACAAGCCACCCCAGCTCCCCATGTACGATGGTCATATAGACCCGAAGCAATTTTTGATGAGCTATGAAGCAACCATATCTTCGTATGGTGGCAATACTGCAGTCATGGCAAAGTCTTTTGTCATGGCCGTCAAGAGTGTCGCTCAGACTTGGTACTCCTCTCTCCGGCCAGGGACAATCACCTCTTGGCAAAAGCTGAAGGATATGTTGATAACCAGCTTCCAAGGATTTCAGACAAAGCCAGTCACCGCTCAGGCTCTCTTCCAGTGTACCCAGGACCATGAAGAATACCTTCAGGCGTATGTCCGAAGGTTTCTGCGTCTGAGGGCACAGGCACCAACAGTGCCCAATGAAATTGTCATTGAGGCCATGATTAAGGGGCTTCGGCCGGGACCTTCAGCGCAATACTTTGCCAGGAAGCCACCACAAACTTTGGAGAAGCTGCTCCAGAAGATGGACGAGTATATTCGAGCTGACAATGACTTCCGCCAAAGAAGGGAGGAAGCATTCAGGTTCTCTGAGATGACCAGGGGCTTCGGAGGAAGATTTCACCCGAGGCATGTTAGGTCAATTCATAACTCTACTCAAAGTGATGATCGAGGGAGCCAGCAGCAAAGGCCACAATACTCTTCACAAGCTTTGGGGCAGCAGCAAAGTTCTTTTCGGCCGTCAGCGCCAAGGGGTAGAGGCGCCAGGGGCTTCGGGGGAAGGTTTGGAGATCAGCCAAGAAAAATTTACTGTCTATTCTGTGGTGAAGACAAGGGCCATACCACCAGGATGTGCCACGTTACCATCCAGAAGCAGAAGGAGATAGCAGAAGCAGCAGCGCAACAAAGTCAGCCGAAGCAGGTCATGCATACTGCTTCGTATCATTCGCCTTATATTCCAGAATATGTAGGCAACCACCCTGCAGCTTCTGTTGCTTCGGCAAGCCAACCCCAAGAATCTTGGCAACAGCCTCCACCGCCACCGCCGACGCAGCGAGGACAGCAGCCAAAAGGGAGTCAGCACAATCACCTTCAGAGGGACTTCAGAGAGGAGTCCGAAGCTCGCACAGTCAATAGCACTGTGCCAGAGTCGAAGCACATTTATTGATAAATATCCTACCTCAACATCAGTTTTTTCGCATTTTTACATTCAGTATTACTTTTTTGTTAATAAGGAACAACTAAGGGAACTTTTTCAATTTCTTGTAACACTTTCATCTTTTACCATAATAAAAATATGTCTTTTCCATAGGCTTGAGTTGTCGAAGCATACGAATTTATGGTGGCATGAAGGACCTTTGTATTATCAAAAATTTGTTCTAACGGACACAGTGCAAATTGTTCGAAACAGTAAAAAGTCGTTCCTAAGGGAGCGTAGAGTAAGTTTTCCGAGCCTACATCGAAAAGTCAACGCTGATTCCGCCGAAAGTAAAAGGCGAAGAAGCTCCTAAGGGAGGCTTACAGCGAAAAATAAACGCTGATTCCGCTGAAAGTAAAAGGCGAAGAAGCTCCTAAGGGAGGCTTACAGCAAAAAATAAACGCTGATTCCGTTGAAAGTAAAAGGCGAAGAAGCTCCTAAGGGAGGCTTACAGCGAAAAGTCAGCGCTGATATAAAAAGTGTGTGTGCTCTATTACAGGGATATGTATCTGCGGCACAAATATCATTTTGCATAACATAACATCATCACATCATTCTGCATAACATAAGCATCATACAACATATTGCATGTGGAACAAGAAGGGGATACAGTGTTGATCTTCAGAGAATATTTTGGAAAAGAGAAAATCATGCTAAGGCACAAGATAAATTGAGAAGAAGTGTAGCTTCATTAGAGAGGCAACACAAAACTTTTTTAGCTTCGGAGAATATTTCACGAAGCTTGGATATTCTTCATCAGAGAAGTATGCAAATTCTTGTGATATAGAAAAGATTTTCTTCACGAAGCATGAAAAGAAGGGAAGGTGTTTTTTCGCCGAAGGCTCAAAAAATGGTATGTATGCAAAATTTCATGCATCGTAAAGAATTAAACTATAAATAGATTATATATTAAATTCAAAGTTACAATGTATTACACATGTTACGTTCCAAATGTTTCTACAATAGCATTTAATCCTCCTTAAGAACTATTTCTGCAGCTTCGTTCAGTAGCTGGTCGACAACCTTGTCCATAATGGCTTCGGCCATTTTTCTAATTTCATCGTCCCCCTTCGGGTGGGGCCCGGAGATGCCTCAGCAGGTTCTGAGGGAAGAGAAGATACGGCTATATTACTATTACAAACCGCGAACAAAGTCTGGAATAAAAAATTACAACATAATAAAAACCACTAATTAATACCTATTTGCCCTTCGGGCCCTGTACTTTTCTCGGCAGCTTCAGCTACTTTTCTAGCATCATGGATGCCTTTTTCGCTCTTTTGAATAATTTCTTGCGCCATTTCTCGGCCGCCATTGTCCCAGATATCGGTGAAAAATTTTCCGCCGATCATGCTTGCTTCGGCTGAGGGGTCTTTAATGTCTTCGGAGGACAAGGTAGCTTCGGATTGCGCTAGAGATTTTACATGCTCACAACCTTTCTTCTCCAAAACAATAGCAATTCCTCTAGCACCCGAAAAAGCACATATGTCTCCGCGGCTATTCAGGATTTCCTCGAAGGCCTCAGCTTCGTGACTGATCCATTCAATCGGACCTTCAGGATTGCCCCTTGAGAAATTCTCTTCGCTAGAGAATGCGCCAACGTTGGCGAAGCTGGATGTTATCTTCTTAACGCACTCTATGGATTTAACATAGCATCTTCTCTGGGATGCACGAAGCTCTTTAACATTTATTTCTAAATGATTGGCCCATTGATCACTAAGCTCTCGTTTTGTCTCTTCAAGTATACGTTCTTCTTTAGCTCTAGCCAGTTGTTTCTGAAGATCTTTAATTTCGCGTTTTTGGGCTTCAGCCTGGGCCTTTGAGGCAGCTTCGTCCTCTTTTATCTTGTCCACCAATGTAAGCAGAATTTTATCCTTTTCTAGAGCTTCGTTTCTCAGCTTAATAACCTCTGATCGTAGGTTGTTGAAAGCAATATCATAGCTCTCGTCTTCGGCATTCTTTTGCGCTCTCAACGCGTTGCTTAGTATTAAACCCTATATGTAAAAGTGTTGGTATAAGAATAAAAGAATGATTTGCAAATTATAAAATTTCCAAGCACGAAGTTCTCATACCTTCAGGCTATTATATGCAAGACTATCTGCAAGATCGTCCTTCGACATAGCACAGAGTCCAGCTTCAAGCTTCGGAAACCCCATACTTCTAGCCATCTCCCGGCAGATGGATAATTCTTTGTTGTCTGGGAGGCAGTATAGGAAGTCATCTTCGTTTGTCCCATTGAACACTAGTGCCCCCTTCGGATATTTCAATTCTTTGGCATAGTGATTAGCTTCAAAAACTTCTTCTTCGGATAATTTTTTCCCCGAAGCGTGTCGCACAATATAATCGTATATTTTGGAAGGTGCTTCGGGGGCAGTAGTATCAATTTCTTCAACCAAAATTGGCTCTGACATTTTCATTTTTTCGGTTGCCTTTGCAATTTTCGTTTCTTCTATTTCCAAAGGTTTTACCTCGGTTGGCTCTGAAGGCCCGGCCTCGGTTCCAGTCTGTTGTTTCAAAGCTTCAGCAACGGATGCTTCAGCAGACGCTTCAGAAGTTTCAGCGGTCTTCTTTGGAGTTATGCTTGAAGATTTAATCGTCTCCAAAACATCTAACACGTTAACCATTCTTTTTCTTTTCGGGGTCACTGTTGGCCCCTTTTTAATTTTTGCTACTTCAATTTCTCCTGAAGGAATTAAAATTTCTGATATTTTTACTTCCTCAGCTGATGTTTTTGCTTCTTCAGTCTTTGATTCTTCCATCTTTTCTGTTATTGGCACTTCGGCCAACTCTTTAATTTCTGGCAGCATAGTTGGTTCTTTAGCTTCGGTGGCCGAAGGGGTCTCACCGGCGAACTCAGGCACCGTGGCTGGTTCAATATAGCGTGGCCGGTGTGTGAGAACCTTTACCCTTTTTCTCTTTGGTGCTGGCTCGCTAGGAGCGGCTGAAGCAGTTTCTTTCGCAGAAGTTGTGCCTTTTCTTTTTTGCCCCGCGCTGGATAGCGGTAGTCGGGGTAGACAAAACCAATTGCATCAAATACTCGATTGAGTCTTTTCTTTTTTCGGCCTCCGAAGGCCACTGACAATGCAGTGTCTTCGACCTTCGAATATACCCCAAGCAATTCATCACTTACAGTCTCAATGCTCTTTAACCAATCATCATCTGGTTCAATGAACTTGTCTCCGTACTTGAATGCATATTTCAACCTCACTAGCCCACCTTCGTCAGTTTCTTTAACAGTTTCTTTCGGCATTTCCCAGTTATCTGCATGTGGCCACACTCTGAAGGCAATGTGTTCTTGTATTAAATCCCTTGTCCCAATAAAAGAGCAGACTACGCCGAAGGCCCGTTGGCATTTTTCGGCTACTTCATCTATTTCTACCTTCGGTTTCCGGAGTCCGAAGCGCTGCTAGATAGGGCACATGATGATATCCTTAATGTCTTCTCGAATCTTCAAATCATTTTTTACATAGAACAATTCCTTCATCCATTCCTCGGGCCATCTCTTCCGAAAGGTTGGCACGAGACAGCTTGATCCAGAGCGAGCACCGAAGCTGTAACAACCAAAATTGTTATGATATTGCTCTTTACCCGAGGGCTTCGTCTCATATAATAACTCATGTATATTACAAAAGCTTTTTGCACTCGGCTCTAGGCCCTGGCTCTTCACGGCCCAGACGAAGACTCCCATTCTTATTATTGCTTCAGGGGTAAGTTGATGAAGGTAAACCTGATATATTTTCAGAACTTCTACCACAAACCTGCTTAAAGGGAATCGTAGCCCAGCTTTAAAAAAGCTTCGGAAGATCACGACTTCATTATCTTCGGGAGTCGGCACAGTCCTCTCTCCGTCATCTGCCCTCACGATGGACATATCTCGAAAATATCTTCCCCTCATGTTTTCAAGGTGACTTTGCCCAATAGTTGATTTTTCGAAGACTGAATGGCTTGGTCGCCATGGTCGATCTTCGGAATCCTCACCCCCGCTGTCTGCATCATAACTATCACTTTCACCAGTATCTTCAGATAAGCCTTCCAAAATCTCCCTAGTAATTTTCTCTGTATTTGTTTTTGCTATTGATTCAATGAAGCCCAGATTTTTCTCCTCAGAAAGGCTCAGCTTCACTCCGGCAGCAACTTTCTTTTCCTCAGACATCCCTTCGGAAATCCTGCCTCTCGACTTCGAAGCTTAAAACTAGGGAGGCAGTCAAATATTTGTGGGCAGAAAGCTATTTGAGCAGGTAAAACAGATGGCAAGAAAGCGTGCCAAATAACTTGTGGTGAGCCCTTATTTATACACCCAGTATGTCAAAAACTGGAGGGTCCCGCTTGTCAATGACTGTTGCTATTCTAGCAAGGGGAAGGTGTTTTTTCGGACCTTCGGCTTAAGGCCTTCGTCCATGTCGCAATATGAATTTATCAATGCAGCAAATTAATATTGCGAGGGGCTACTGTTGGGGGCCTTCGGCTTCCGAAGGTCCTCAAAAACATGATTTGACAATGTTTTCCAAGTGAAATGTGTGAACATGTATCTTCGGAATTGGATTACGAGTATATAAGAGTATGGTCAAGACGAAGCTTGAGTGGGACGGAAGGAGATTGTGACGAAGGAAAAGATCATCACGAAGCTATGCGCAGATAAGCTTCGGCATGACAGTAGAAAAGGGGAACCGACTTAAAGATGAAAAGCCAAATTAGACCCTGAAGAATTACTGTAGAGTTATTGATAGATGTAAAGGGCATCAATGTAATTTTACACGGGCTGCGTCCCGTGCCTATAAATAGATGAACAGTATTCCCGTACTGTTCACGCTGACTTGACACTCGCATCACGCTTGTACCCTTGCTTTTCTTCAGACCGAAGGTACAGTTGTAATTTACCATTATTTATACGAGTAAAATGAAATAGAAATAAATCAATAATAATGTTTAAAATAATTATGTTATTCTCTCTATTTCATGCATAAATCTTTTCTTGTCTCTTATTATGATTATGAAGGTATGACCTTCATAACCTTCGTCCGAAATTCATTATATCCAAGGGGAAATAATGTTTCGAAGGACGAAGGGCTTTGAAATTTAATATTCTATGTTGCCTTGTTCTTAATTCATAGCATTTGAGAACAAGTCCCCAACAATCAGTTCCTAACAAAACATTTCTCCTAGGATTTGTTCTAGACTAGGGGTCCCTTTATTTTTCCTAGGTTCTCTATTACTTAAGTGGACTAGGAAAATAATTGCATTCACTGTTCATTATTTTCTAATGCCTTTCTGATTTTCCTAAGTTTTGGGAAAAAATGGCTTTTAATAGATAACCCTACTTAAATCTTCAATACCGGGGTGCTCACTATTTTTAAACAGTGTCTAAATGGGGTTTGAACTTCTACAAATTTTCTTAAGTTCAGCACAGAAGCATAACTAATTTTCTTCCTTTTAAAAAGGTTTGGTCAGTTTCTTTAATTAATTTCAAACTCTAAATTTGAAAACAGAAAGCATAGGGTTCGGTATTTTTAATTGATAGTCCATAATATTTTGAATCCAGCAAAATTGGTTTGGTTAAATTTGGTTGAATATAACTCAAGGTATAAATTTTCTAAGTTCTATGCTGAATTTAAAAAGATTTAAATAGAAATGGATAAAGGAAAAGTGGTTTTGCACTGGGGTCCTTGGCGAAAGATCTTAAGTGAATTACAGACAGGTCCTCGGCGCACTATTCACATGAGTCTACGGCTCTGCCCAAAACCCCCTAGGGTTTTGCAAAATCAAACTCGTAGTCCTTCCCTAATGGAAAAGTGGCCGCGGAGGAAGAAAGGGGCGGAGGGGCTTACCGACGGTGAGAATGTTCCAGTGAGGTGGTCGAGGATGTAGGGGAGGTCCTGAGGGTCACGACGATGTGCGGGTCGCCGTTGGGAATGGTCGGAGTCGGCTGGTCCACGTGCGCAGGCGGAGGTGCTCGTCGGCGGCGAGCGGTCTGGCCTAACCAGGGCGATACAGTTCAATTAAATGGGTCAGGGAGCTTCACTAGAGATCAAGGAAGGTGTGTGTGCAGGGAATCGGAGAATGGCTCACTAGATTGCTCGGTCTATGCGCGGCCGCGGGCGACCGAAGTCCGGCGAAGATGATCTCGGGTCTCCGGTGAGGTTATGTCGGGTCCGAGAGCTTGGAAAGCTCCATGGGCCACTGGCAAAGCTAACCGAAGGTCAGGCGCAACTTGGACGCGACTGGAGCGGGCTGGCCGCAGTGGCCGAAGCTCGGGCGGCAATGGCGGGCGGAGGAACTCTCGCCGGAGCTAAGGAGGGGCGTCTAGCCAGCGAGGGTGAGCACGGGGTGAGGTGAGGCGCACCCGGGAGAGGTTTTAAAGGCGCGTGCGAGCATGGCCGAGGGGAGGCTCTGACAAGCGCTCGGGGCATGCGCGGGCGAGCGCCAGTGCACGCTCTGGCGTCTGGCACAGCGTCGAGCACGAGGCAGCGCAGAGAGAGGTCATGTTCAAGCGCGGACTGGCTCCAAATCTTTGAGATTATGGCCATGATCCCGTTGAGACATCTCTTCCCCTGACACACCTTTGTTGTTTTATGTGGAGGCTTGCAGGTTTCACTGATTGGATCAAGAGATAGAGAGGGGAGAAGTCGGGTTTGTCTCACTGCCGAGCATAGAGAGAAGATCCCGGGTTTGACGTGTCCAGATCACGCGTCCTGATGCCATCTTCTGGTATGAGGTAGAGGGGTTAGTTAGGCACATTTTTGTCAATGGGAGCATTAGGATTAGAGTTAAGGATCAAGGTGAATGTGCTTGATTTTGGTTCAAAGGCTGAAAATTCAGAAATCTGAATTTCAGATTTCCCCATTGAACCTCCACTTGAATTGCTTGTTTGGAGTTTTTAACAAACTATTTTGGCCAAGCTTTCATAATATTTATTGTAGCTTATTTAGTGTATTTCAATTCTTATAATTGGCCTAAGCCATGATTTCAAGTTTTTCATGGTCTTTCATCCCTTTTCTTCTTTTCTACTTAATTAGCTTAATTAGGGTTTCAACATTTTTCCTCTTTTTGAAAACCTCATTTGTTTTAGACATGATTCTTTAGATATAAACTTAGTGGATCTTTCATTCTTACATTGATTTGGTGCTTCATGCTCACTTTGGCTTACATGGAATGATGGGTCTTGAGTTAGCACTGAGGAAAACCCTAAGTGACACTGGGGTGTCATAGCCGATCCGGCCATGAAGGCAACATTAGAAACAATAAGGATTGCTGAAGAAGCGGTTGATGAAGCAGTCAACAAACTTCTGAATGAAGCTGCAAAGAAAATGTTAAAAGAAGATTGAATTCTTGTGTATTAAGAAATGTAATATTCGTGTATGAGTCAAACATCGAACATCTGTATGTATATGAATGTAATATATTTCTTTGTGATGTATGAAATCTATGTTCATACCTGTTTTTGAGCCTTCAGCGAAAAAACACCTTCCCATCTTTTCATGCTTCACAAAGAAAAAGTCACTCCTTATGCCGCAACTGTTATATAATATTATTGTCGATGGAGATTCTCTTGGCATTTAAAATTATAATTGCCGAAGGTACACTTTGTGCTTCAGCACGTTGTTCCATTCATCGCATATTTTGAAAGAAGCATCTTTCCTTCTCCACAATATTATTGCTGATGCGACATGATGTATGATGTAATGCTATGCGAAATGATGCAATGATATGATGCAGCATGATGTTTATGCCGAAGACACATACGCACACAAAAACACACCCACACTCTGCATCCCCTTAGGAACGTCTTTTGAGTCTCTCCACCTTCTATTTCGGTGGCATTTAAGCTCTGCATCCCCTTATGAACGACTTTTGAGCTTCTTCACCTTCTATTTCGGTGGTATTTAAGCTCTGCATTACCTTAGGAACGACTTTTGAGCTTCTTCACCTTCATTTCAGTGGCATATTGGCTCTGCATTCCCTTAGGAACGACTTTTGAGCTTCGGAACTTACTCTGCGCTCCCTTAGAAACGACTTCGTAGCTTCAAAATTTACTCTGCTGCCTTAGGAACGACTTTGTAGATTCGAACCTTACTTTGCGCTCCCTTAGGAACGACTTGATGAATTGTTCCACACTTGATGGTGTGTCCACAGTAATATTACATCAAATTGGAGATTAAACCATCATGAATTGTTTTTCATGCAAGAGAATAAAATGACGAACAAAACTAAGATACACCAGATTAGGATATTCTTTAATCAAACCACTGTGGCACCTTTAGTAGATGTGCTTCGACTCAGGCACAATGTTGTTGACTGTGCGAGCTTTGAACTCCTCTCGAAGGTCACGCTGTTGCTGAGCGTGGCGATGCCCTTCTGGCTGTTGACTGCGAACCAGGGCAGATGCTAGCGGTGGTGGTCGTGGCAACTTGGCCCAGGAAGCTTGAGAATGTCTTGCCGAAGCGATAGAGGCCGCAACCTGTTGATTGCCTACATACTCCAGGATGTAGGGAGAGTAGCACAAAGTAGTATGCATAACCTGCTTCGGCTGATACTGCCGTGTTTCAGCTTCGACAATTTCTTTCTGCTTCTGAATCGTGACTTGGCACATACTTGTGGTATGCCCTTTATCTTCACAGTAGAACAAACAAAACAGTTTCCTGGGCTGATCTCCATATCTTCCTCCAAAGCTTCTGCCCCCTCTGCCTCTTGGAGCTAGTGGCCTAAAAGAACTTTGTTGCGCCCTGATGATTGAGAGTTGTGATTCCCCCTGTTGTCATTTGTACTGGAATTATGAATCGACCTGACATGCCAAGGGTTGAATCTTCCTCCGAAGCCCCTAGCCAACTCAGAGTATTTGAAGGCCTCTTCCCTTCTTTGCCAAAAAATCATTGTCGGCTCTGATGTACTCATCCATTTTCTAGAGAAGCTTCTCCAAGGTTTGCGGTGGCTTCCTTGCGAAGTATTTTGCCGTAGGTCCTGGCCGGAGCCCCTTGATCATGGCCTCAATGACGATCTCATTGGGCATTATAGGTGCTTGAGCTCTCAGCCTCAAGAACCTTCGGACATACACCTGCAAGTACTCCTCCTGGTCCTACGTACAATGAAAGAGAGCTTGGGCAGTGACAGGCTTTGTTTGAAAACCCTGAAAGCTGTTCACTAACATATCCTTTAGCTTCTGCCATGACGTAATTGTCCCTGGCCGAAGAGAGGAGTACCAAGTTTGAGCTACGCTTTTGACCGCCATGACGAAGGACATTGCCATGACTGCAGTATTGCCCCCATATGAAGATATGGTTGCTTCGTAGCTCATCAGGAATTGCTTCGGGTCTGAGTGCCCATCATACATGGGGAGCTGAGGTGGCTTGTGTAACACCCCAGGTGTTGCTATGGCTGGAGCACACCTTGGCACTCAAGACTATGATCACATGTGGAAGAACTTAAGGAGCAAAAGTATAAGGGGCTTTGGAAACTAAGTTTTTACCAAGAGTTGGGAATGACCAAGGGCATTACTCTAATTGTGTGCAACTATCACCTTGGGAGAGGGGGAAAGAACCCTAGGCCTCTCTTAAACCCTAACTCCCAAACCATGGATAAGAGGGGAAAGAGAGTGAGCAAATGTGCAAAACATGGGTAATCTTTACCCAAACCCTAAGCAACATTATAACCATCAATTAGGGGAGGGAAATATTACAAAAAGGCCCCTAGGGAAACCCCATTTCAAATCTCCAAGTGGAGAGAGAGCTAGAGCTCTCTAATTCCCTCTAAGTCCCATTTTAGCCCTAAATCAAAGATCAACCGTGTTCACTTCAAAAATGGCGCCAAAACCACTTGGGTTCTATACCAAAAATGTGCAATACCAATTAGGGCACCCACTGGAAAAAATTGAGCTCGAGACTCGGACGTTTGACATGCCATGGCATGGCTTTTGTTGCGAAGTGCTCAGTGTGACACACCTGATTTGGCACCCGAAGATCTCCCTCCCTAGGCCGTATCTGCCCCGGCGTCTCACAGTTGAGTGACAGCCCTAGGTGCCAGGAAGAGGTCTGCGCCGGACCTTTGCAAAGATTCGCACGGTTGCGACCTCTGGCGACATTTGAACACTGGAAGAAACAAACCGCCACGTGTTCGACGCCGTCTGCCGCGCCAGAGCACGCCCGAGCACGCCCCGCGCCGCGCCCGAGCCAAGCCAGTGCCCTGGTCCGCGTCCGCGGCTATAAAACGCCCAGGAGCCTTGGCCGTACCCCTCCGCACGCGCTCAAGCCTCACCGGAGCTCAGTTCACCGCCGTCTGCCCATACGCGACGTGCCCGCGGCCACCCGAGCCCCTGCCACCGTAGACCGACCAACCCAGCCATTCCCAACCCCGTCCAGCCATCGGAGAAGACTGTGCACGTCTCTGTGAAGCTCCCAGAGCGAGGAATCGGGCTCTACTTCACCGGAGAGGCCGACCCAAGGTCACCGGACTTCAACCGACCGCCGGCAACCGTGGACCGAGGTACACCGTGCACCTCTCTTCGATTCCTTGCACGGTTAGACTCCTTGGACCTCCACGAAGCTCCCTATGCCCTTGGATTGAACTATGCCGCCGTGGATAGGCCGGAGCACACGCCGCCGACGAGCTCGCCCGCCTGCTCACGTGGACCGGGCGATTCCGGCCATCCCCGACGACGAGCCGTACCTCGACGTGATCGCCGGACCCTCCCCGAGCCAACCCTACCCTTCGCCGGAACTCCCTCGCCGCCGGTAAGCCGCGCCGCCCTTTCTTTTTCCGCGGCTACTGTTTCAATTGAGGGAGGGACTGCGGGTGAGAGGGAGAGAAACCCAGGGGGTTAAGTGAAAGGTCAGAGACTCAAGTGAATAGTGCCTTAAGGGTAGATCTGCGAGGTTTGAATTGTTTTAAACCCAGGGGCCTCGGCGCAAACTGTTTTTCCAGGAAAACTTAACTAAAACCTAATTTAAATTCAAACAGAAACTTTAAAAACCCATAACTTCTGTTTGGTTTATCTAATTTTGGTCAAACTAATTTTGCCAGACTCTAAATCATGTAACCTATTTAGGAAAAATATAAAACCCCTTGGTGCTGTGGAAAACTTAAGAGTTCTGTTTTAATGTTAACTTTGGCCAAAAGCTAAATAATAGTAAGAAAAATAGTTAGACTATTTGACTAAGGTTGGAAAAATTTAGAAAAGTTATTATCTACCTACTGACCTAGTTAAAATTGTTAAGCACCTCTGTCCATTACATTTAAGTTAATTTTACCCTTTATCCTAAAATATGCTTAAAGATGAGGAAAATAGAAAATACAACTTAATTAATGAACCAGAGAGCACTCCTATTTTTGTTGAGGTACTTATTTAATGTAGTTCAATAGAAAAATATATCATACCCTGTTTTAGTGTAAAATAATTAAGATCTCTTCTATTTTAATAAAACAAGTGAAACTTAGAAAAATTCTACAAAAATAACCCCAAGGTGAAAACACCCCCACCCTTGGGATAACTATTGTTTTATTAGAAAGAACTTAGGAAAAATATGAAATCTGCTGTTTGACATTTTTCAAATAGTAATGTAGTAGAAAGAGCCTTTTTGACATGAAACTTAAGAAAAGCATGACTAAATAACCACCCCTTAGTTTCCTGTGATTCTTAGCACAAAAATCTATTATTACCAGAGGATGCCAACAAAAATAATCTTTAGGACAGAACCTACCCCTAACTAGGAGGTGTAGTGTAAAGTGCCCCTTTTTGCCTAACTTTTGTTATTTTTGTTTAAGGCCTAACTTTTATACCTTAAGCCTCAAATTCTTAAAACAAGCTAAAATAGCCAGTGACAACCCACTGTAATTTTTACAGAATTTTTGGAAATTATTAAAACCCTGTCATAGTTCAAACCTGCACTAGAAACCCTAAATGGAAATTAAAGAAAGGAAAATGAATAATGGAAATTGATGTCATCCTAAGACCTTTGTAAATTTGTCCACTGAAATATATGAAGGCAATGCAAATCCACTATGTTGTCCTAAAGGAAAACCTAAGTCCAAAGAGTAATAAGTCTATCTATGTACCACTAGAAGCCCCGCATAACTAAGAAAACCCTAAGTTACTTCTTGGCTTAGTCTCTTTTTGCATAATGTTATTAAATCATGCATAATCATGACATACATGTTCATTGCATTCGCTAGACTGTAATCTTGCTGACGGAGAGTACATCCTCGTGCCGGAGCAAGGAGCTGCTCAGGAGGTAGCCCCAGATCCAGCACCAGAGCCTGCACCAGAGGACCTGCCTGCCACTGCTTTGGAAGGCAAGCCCCGGTTTTATGCATAACCTGTTATTTATGCTATTTTACTCCACTTAATGATTGTAGGATTGATTGTGCACTTAAGTGTAGGAATTTCTTGAAACCCTAGTTGCATGATCTCAGGAATCCTATTGAGATGAATACTAGTATGCTAAGACGAGTAGCTGCTTCATAAAGTAGGATCTCGGTAGAAGTCGAGTGATTTTTCTAGCACTCGCGCGAGGTCAGGACATTGATTGTACCCACTTTCATATCATACTGATGCTGGTTTGTGGACAATGATCCATGGGGATTGGTTGTCCACGGGATAAAATGTGAATAAGGATTAAGGTGTGGTACCGTGAGTCAAGCGTTTGAACGTACTAAGCACATGCCGAGAAATATGGTAAATCGGTAAGCCTAGTACCTGAGTGAACCTGCCCGCAGACATATCCCCTCACGCGACCTGAGACGAGGTCTCCCATTCCGGTTATGGTGGGTACAAGTGCGGCCACTGCACGACGGCCAGTCGGGGTCAGTGGGGCATTGTACGCCAAGGCGGTGAGCCCTGATCTGTTGCCAGGGAATCGATGGGGACGGTTGATGTGTGTGGGGACGGAGTGCCCCTACATGTCGTGTGTTTGGGTTACCTTGCAAGGATAAAAACTCGATTCGAATCGTCTGCTTCTCGCAGTTAATGAGACTGCTTGATCCATGCTGCTACATTGAGTAATAAGTGGAAGTATGATGAGTTGAGATATGATGTTGATTGTTAATAATGCTTGCTACCATGTACGAGTAGATAGTTCACTTTTAGCCTTAAGAGAGTCACACTTAACTTTGACTAAGTTAAAATCTTGATTTAGAAACTCATCTAGTGCTTTTGGCAACCAAACCCCCACAGCCAAATAGCTGCATGTCTAGAGGTAGAGGAGTAGACTCCTCACACCGGGTAAGTCTAGCTGAGTATTAGTATACTCAGCCTTGCTTGTGGCATAATTTTTACAGGTTCTCTGGAGGAGATGGTTGCTGGGATAACTTGGCCGACCACCCTGCCACCGGGTTGGACTGTCGAGTGGGACCCTGCCTCGGCTGAGGAGGAGCATGAGGAGTGATGGGACAGGCTTCCCCATCTCTCTGTTTAATTATCGTTAGTTTTATTTCGCTGCACTTCGAACAATGATGGATACTTTTGCAAAAACTCCGATGATGATGATGGTGGTGTAATAATTTAACATTATGACATGTATGGGTTTATGCTTTATTGTATTTGCTCTGTGACTCACCTTCAAGTGAGATTGTGGTACTTGATCCTGTCAGTGGCCGTGTCGGACTAGATCCGAGGGATTGACGGGTTATTCCCATTTAAGTGTGGTCTAGCCTCTAAAGGCGGGACTTGGACACTTAAGTTGGAATAATTCGGGCAGTTCCGCCACAGCTGGTATCGGAGCTTGTACCACCACAGAGGAATCAATAAAATGTAAATACCATCAATTTTCTAAATAAAACTTGATAGAAACAAGTTGGATAGATAGTAGGACGAGCAGGATAGACCTAGGACGTGAAGCCTTAGGTTAATAGAAGGGTAGTGTCACACCCGGGTTTTAGGGATCCAAAGCCCGGGCGCGAACATAAACACCAGGTGTGCTGGGACCAAGTCTCACACATATGATGCATAGTGGCACAGGATCGAATGTCACATCTTTACTATATAACAAGAGTTCTATACAAAATAATTAAATAATTACATCATATGAGGAAACGATCCAGCAACCCAAAGTTGACTGGGAGACGACGACCTAGATCTCTCTCACGAACTCATCGCAGCATCCTCCATGCGCCTCATCCTGTGGTACCTGTTCTTGACCTTGGGGGGGTGTGAGACAGCAAGAGTGAGCTCACATACGTTCATCGCTCAACAAGTTGTGGGGAATAATGTGCATGAACTCGCCAAAGGTGGGAGCTCACGTGAAGTGTAAGGCTTACCAAAGAGGATGGTTAGAGCTGAGCATTGCTTTTAAAGTTGGTCAAAATTTTATTAGCAATTACTAAGTATAAGTAAATACCAACCCAATTAAGTAGTAGAACAAAAGTAACAACCTCACCTGCGATGCAATGCATATGACAAATTGAGTTTAAGTTCCATAATTTAATCATGTGAGTGTCCGAGCCGCTCATGACCGTGAGCACGGCTAGTATACCAGTTTTACACTCTGCAGAGGTTGCGCATCTTTACCCACAAGCCGTGTTACCCATTTGCCACGGAGTTGATCAGACCCCATACACCTCTACCAAGGAAGCGAGGCAGGGTACCACTACGAGGCCTTTACAAAGTTCCACTAGCTTCAGACTACCCGCTACAGTTTATAGGAAGCTCCAGTGCAGGAATCCCTTGCAGGACCGCCATCGCAGCAAAATCCTCCCGAGGGCCTCCCTACACTGACCACTCCCCTACTGCCCTTGCCCCTTTCGGGTAAGGTAGTCTTCCACTAGCTTTCCTAATTGATCGGCCAAGGGCGTCCCATTAAACCCTTGTGGTAGCACTGTTTTCCCGGGTGGTTCTCCATGTTCCAATTAACATAATGATCTTAACATGAACAATAAATAACAACTGATAACAAAAGTATAATCATGAATAGTGTAATCTTCATACCCAGAACCACATAAAGCAATAGCAAGTACTACCCAAAAAGTCCAGTGGTAATCAAGGTATAAAGATAGTCAAACTAGGGTAACCTATTGGGTCCCATCAAAATTAACCTATGCAGATCATTATGATTAATCAGAACATGATTGGGTAAAAAGAAGTGATCAAGGGCACAACTTGCCTGGGACTTGAGATTCCAGGTACCAACTTGCCTTTCAGATGACACGTGTCCTCGCGCTAGTCGTAGCAATACAAACAAACATGGTATAGATAAAATTAACATTACACCAAACATAAGAACAAACTGAATAATAATGATCTACGCGTTTCTATGAGACTAACGCAACTTAAACGGATCAAATTGGAGTTAAAACGAAGGTGTTATGAATTTCTAAGGACTTTATGTGTTTTCTACAAAATTAAATAGGATATAGATTTTATCGTGACATTCATGTCAAAACAGTGGTACAAAATGATAAACAATAATAGTACAAAATTATAGAAATTGAAATGACTAAATTTGGACTGAGTATGCATTTTCTATGAATTAAACACACTCTAGTATTTATTTTTGCATTAAAAGGTATTTTCCAAATGAATTTATTTGATTTTCTAACTATCTGGACCGAGCACTAAATCTATAAAAACACGGGGGCGAAAACATAAGTGTTCCCTAGACTCAGCCCAACCCTAGGGTGGACGGCGGGTTCAAATTCTGGCAAGTGGAGGGGCTCTTTAGAAAAGTTGCAGCGCCAAAGGGGTATGAGGGTATCTGAGCTGTCCGATCTCGGCTGAACGGCCCAGATTAGAAACGCATCCATCCGAACGGGTACGCAATCTCAGTCGATGGATTCGCGACCAATGGCTCAGATTCGACATACGCGGTATCAAACTCTAGACGCTGGATCCGAATCCAACGCTCCTAGTTAATTTAGCCGAAACGGCACCACGAGCTGATCCTAGCCGTTAACTACCAATCTGACGGCTATCCAATCCTCGTCACCGCCCGATACCCGAGCTGTCGCGGCCGCGACGGATGGTGGCGATCTTCCCCCCCTTCCGGCGAGCAATTGCCAACGAAACAGACCCCAAATTTCATCCCGGCAAGACCTACTCGATGATTACGGTCTAGTGAATTGGGGAAGACGAAGATTACCTGCTAATATTCGACGTTGAGCCCAGGTCACGATGCGCAGCGGACATGCGGTCAGATGCAACACCGACGACAAATTCCCCGGACCCTAGCGACTAATCCTTGGTGGCGGGTCTTTGGAGACCTTTCCCCCGGCACTGCGAAGCTTGCGGGCGAGTGAAAGGCACACCAGCGGAGGCGGTGATGGGAATCCCATGGTGGCGGCCCCAATCGCTCCCTCACCCGGTTCGGCGTGGGCGTAGACTACCAGTACGAGACGGCAAAGGGCGCGCGACGGCTGAGGGACTTATAGCCGAGGTGTGGCCGAGTCAAACGCAGCAAGTGGGGGGGGGATTGGTTGAACGGAACCGCGAGGTCACGGCAATCTCGGATCGAGCCCGCTGCGTGCGCTGTTTTGGTTGGGGATTCGGTAGGGATGGAGCGCGATGGCCACGGGTGGAATGCGGGGATCTGCGACCTGGCTCTAAGTAATCGAAGGGAGGGCGAAGCTCGCGGTTAGTTGCGCCGACCACCAGGGATTTCACGGCGGATACGGCGACGGGTTCGCGGAGTACGCGCTGGTCCGCCCAGCCGAAAAGCTCGGCTTCTGTTGCGCGCGATCCGCACGGCGTCTGTTGCGGGCAGCAAGCGAAGGAGAAGGAGCAGCTGGTGGCGTGGGAATCTGACAAGTGGGTCCGCCCTGCCAGAGACAGCACACGCGCGAGGAGTGCTGGTGGGTCGTGCGGGGGAAGAAAGCAGATATGGGCCGAAATGGGTGTGTGCGGCCCACGATCAGGGTTTGTTCTTTTCTTTTATATTTCCTGCTTTATTTCTCCCTCTTTATTTGTAAATTTCAAATTTGAATTCAAATATTGTTGTGAGTTTCACCTTGGGTCTAAATGCATAATTTCAAATACTAATATAAAATGAATAGGTTTATTTACATATTTATTTTCTTTATATAATATTTTCCTTCTCCTTTCTCAAACCTTAGAATTTCCTTTAGACCTTAAATTCCCATTTGGGCATTAATATATTTCTTTTCACATTATTCTATGTTGTCACAAAATGCACACAAAATAAAATACCAGCATGATGCATGTATTATTTGAGTGTCTTTTCTTAACTATTTATTTGTTTAATTGTGGTGCTCACACGAAATGAGAAACATAGATAACACATATAGATATAAGGTAATATAATTTCTCTTTCTAGACTTTCTTTTAAAGTGGGTGTTACAAATCCTACCCCCCTTAAAAAGAATCTCGTCCTCGAGATTTGTAAGAAAAGGGATATAATAGGTTTGGTCTAGAATTTTAGTTTCTCATTTGGTTTTGAGAATCAAAGTTTTGTTCAAGTTTTTTTTTAACAGTTAGTAGATGATATGAATATTGTATGTCTAGATATTCATTAGGTCAGGTACGGTTATGGCAAGTAGAGGTTGTGGCAAGGGTATAATAAGGAAAGACTTCATCCTAAACTATGGATCTTGATTCCGCTGGCGATTCAACTTGATCTTTGAAGTCTTGAGTTGATGCTTATCCTTCTTTGACATGGTTGGTCTTCTTTGGCCTTTATTTCTTGGAGTTGTCTTCCGAGTTAAGGACATATGGCTAGGACATATGTGAGTAGGATGGATTGTATGGTGTAGGTAGGTTAGAATCTCTTGCTAGGTTAAAATTGTGGGGTTATGCAACTATTGGATGGTTAAGGTAGTTGCATATGGCCAAGTCGATCTGTCATTCTTAATTTAGTGCAGGGTGAACTAAGTTAAGACCCGTTCTATAGGAGTAGAGTCTAATCTATTTCATCAGTATTATCTAACATGTTTGATAAGTCACTTTAGATTAGATCAGATCTAGGATAGATTGGTGTGACTAGTTTGACTAGATAAGATCTTATTTATTTTAGGCTAGATCATGGTTGTTACACTAGCGTGGGATAAATATACTTATTGGGGTAAGATGAATCCATAGGGATAAGGTAGAATCTTTTGAGGTCAGATAGATCTATTAGGATAAGATACATCTTTTCAAGATAAGATGAGAATCTATTTTTTTAGGATAAGATGGATCTATGAGTGTAGGATAGACTTTTTCAAGATAAGATGGATTTTGCTAGGCTAGGTTCTTTGATGAGGGATAGCCTAGTTCATTTAGATATTTTTATAACCGTTTTTTTTCTATATATGCAGATGTGATTGTGGACATTACTCCACAACTAATCACACTCAATCAAAGATCCAAATCAAACAAGTATCATAAGAACAAACATTCAAGCATAAAAATACATATAAAAATAGTTTTGTTTTTGTTCCTAAGAGTAGGTCTCCTATTCCTAAAGTCACTTTAGGCACAGGATTTCAATGTGTGAAATCCACATTTGTCTTTAGAATGAAAAGGTAAGAATAATCAGAGTAAAGCGGAAATAGATGAGAAAAGATTAAGAAAAGTTTAGAAAAGAATCAGAGTAGCAAGGGTAAGTAAATAATGGTTGTCCAGTTCTATCTAGGTTTCGTCCTACAGTCAACATTCCTCTGATACCACTTCTGTCACACCCGGGTTTTAGGGATCCAAAGCCCGGGCGCGAACATAAACACCAGGTGTGCTGGGACCAAGTCTCACACAGATGATGCATAGTGGCACAGGATCGAATGTCACATCTTTACTATATAACAAGAGTTCTATACAAAATAATTAAATAATTACATCATATGAGGAAACGATCCAGCAACCCAAAGTTGACTGGGAGACGACGACCTAGATCTCTCTCACGAACTCATCGCAGCATCCTCCATGCGCCTCATCCTGTGGTACCTGTTCTTGACCTGTGGGGGGTGTGAGACAGCAAGAGTGAGCTCACATACGTTCATCGCTCAACAAGTTGTGGGGAATAATGTGCATGAACTCGCCAAAGGTGGGAGCTCACGTGAAGTGTAAGGCTTACCAAAGAGGATGGTTAGAGCTGAGCATTGCTTTTAAAGTTGGTCAAAATTTTATTAGCAATTACTAAGTATAAGTAAATACCAACCCAATTAAGTAGTAGAACAAAAGTAACAACCTCACCTGCGATGCAATGCATATGACAAATTGAGTTTAAGTTCCATAATTTAATCATGTGAGTGTCCGAGCCGCTCATGACCGTGAGCACGGCTAGTATACCAGTTTTACACTCTGCAGAGGTTGCGCATCTTTACCCACAAGCCGTGTTACCCATTTGCCACGGAGTTGATCAGACCCCATACACCTCTACCAAGGAAGCGAGGCAGGGTACCACTACGAGGCCTTTACAAAGTTCCACTAGCTTCAGACTACCCGCTACAGTTTATAGGAAGCTCCAGTGCAGGAATCCCTTGCAGGACCGCCATCGCAGCAAAATCCTCCCGAGGGCCTCCCTACACTGACCACTCCCCTACTGCCCTTGCCCCTTTCGGGTAAGGTAGTCTTCCACTAGCTTTCCTAATTAATCGGCCAAGGGCGTCCCATTAAACCCTTGTGGTAGCACTGTTTTCCCGGGTGGTTCTCCATGTTCCAATTAACATAATGATCTTAACATGAACAATAAATAACAACTGATAACAAAAGTATAATCATGAATAGTGTAATCTTCATACCCAGAACCACATAAAGCAATAGCAAGTACTACCCAAAAAGTCCAGTGGTAATCAAGGTATAAAGATAGTCAAACTAGGGTAACCTATTGGGTCCCATCAAAATTAACCTATGCAGATCATTATGATTAATCAGAACATGATTGGGTAAAAAGAAGTGATCAAGGGCACAACTTGCCTGGGACTTGAGATTCCAGGTACCAACTTGCCTTTCAGATGACACGTGTCCTCGCGCTAGTCGTAGCAATACAAACAAACATGGTATAGATAAAATTAACATTACACCAAACATAAGAACAAACTGAATAATAATGATCTACGCGTTTCTATGAGACTAACGCAACTTAAACGGATCAAATTGGAGTTAAAACGAAGGTGTTATGAATTTCTAAGGACTTTATGTGTTTTCTACAAAATTAAATAGGATATAGATTTTATCGTGACATTCATGTCAAAACAGTGGTACAAAATGATAAACAATAATAGTACAAAATTATAGAAATTGAAATGACTAAATTTGGACTGAGTATGCATTTTCTATGAATTAAACACACTCTAGTATTTATTTTTGCATTAAAAGGTATTTTCCAAATGAATTTATTTGATTTTCTAACTATCTGGACCGAGCACTAAATCTATAAAAACACGGGGGCGAAAACATAAGTGTTCCCTAGACTCAGCCCAACCCTAGGGTGGACGGCGGGTTCAAATTCTGGCAAGTGGAGGGGCTCTTTAGAAAAGTTGCAGCGCCAAAGGGGTATGAGGGTATCTGAGCTGTCCGATCTCGGCTGAACGGCCCAGATTAGAAACGCATCCATCCGAACGGGTACGCAATCTCAGTCGATGGATTCGCGACCAATGGCTCAGATTCGACATACGCGGTATCAAACTCTAGACGCTGGATCCGAATCCAACGCTCCTAGTTAATTTAGCCGAAACGGCTCCACGAGCTGATCCTAGCCGTTAACTACCAATCTGACGGCTATCCAATCCTCGTCACCGCCCGATACCCGAGCTGTCGCGGCCGCGACGGATGGTGGCGGTCTTCCCCCCCTTCCGGCGAGCAATTGCCAACGAAACAGACCCCAAATTTCATCCCGGCAAGACCTACTCGATGATTACGGTCTAGTGAATTGGGGAAGACGAAGATTACCTGCTAATATTCGACGTTGAGCCCAGGTCACGATGCGCAGCGGACATGCGGTCAGATGCAACACCGACGACAAATTCCCCGGACCCTAGCGACTAATCCTTGGTGGCGGGTCTTTGGAGACCTTTCCCCCGGCACTGCGAAGCTTGCGGGCGAGTGAAAGGCACACCAGCGGAGGCGGTGATGGGAATCCCATGGTGGCGGCCCCAATCGCTCCCTCACCCGGTTCGGCGTGGGCGTAGACTACCAGTACGAGACGGCAAAGGGCGCGCGACGGCTGAGGGACTTATAGCCGAGGTGTGGCCGAGTCAAACGCAGCAAGTGGGGGGGGATTGGTTGAACGGAACCGCGAGGTCACGGCAATCTCGGATCGAGCCCGCGGCGTGCGCTGTTTTGGTTGGGGATTCGGTAGGGATGGAGCGCGATGGCCACGGGTGGAATGCGGGGATCTGCGACCTGGCTCTAAGTAATCGAAGGGAGGGCGAAGCTCGCGGTTAGTTGCGCCGACCACCAGGGATTTCACGGCGGATACGGCGACGGGTTCGCGGAGTACGCGCTGGTCCGCCCAGCCGAAAAGCTCGGCTTCTGTTGCGCGCGATCCGCACGGCGTCTGTTGCGGGCAGCAAGCGAAGGAGAAGGAGCAGCTGGTGGCGTGGGAATCTGACAAGTGGGTCCGCCCTGCCAGAGACAGCACACGCGCGAGGAGTGCTGGTGGGTCGTGCGGGGGAAGAAAGCAGATATGGGCCGAAATGGGTGTGTGCGGCCCACGATCAGGGTTTGTTCTTTTCTTTTATATTTCCTGCTTTATTTCTCCCTCTTTATTTGTAAATTTCAAATTTGAATTCAAATATTGTTGTGAGTTTCACCTTGGGTCTAAATGCATAATTTCAAATACTAATATAAAATGAATAGGTTTATTTACATATTTATTTTCTTTATATAATATTTTCCTTCTCCTTTCTCAAACCTTAGAATTTCCTTTAGACCTTAAATTCCCATTTGGGCATTAATATATTTCTTTTCACATTATTCTATGTTGTCACAAAATGCACACAAAATAAAATACCAGCATGATGCATGTATTATTTGAGTGTCTTTTCTTAACTATTTATTTGTTTAATTGTGGTGCTCACACGAAATGAGAAACATAGATAACACATATAGATATAAGGTAATATAATTTCTCTTTCTAGACTTTCTTTTAAAGTGGGTGTTACAGGTAGCTAGGTGGCTAAGTAACTAGGCCCTACAGGCCACTTTTACAGGATGGGAGTTTCTCCCTATTCCTTCTATCTTGTTGTGAGGCCGTTCAGGACGAGCATGCATGCATTCATAATTAAGCAAATGGATAACTGAGTAAAAGACTTAAAAACAAGATAACAACCAACTAGGTCCCTAGTGCCTTTTTACTTAACTAGAGGAGGGCTGAGTTTTATTTTCCTTGTTCTTTTTACATTCTTTTTCTTTTACTTACGCTTAACCGTACACAGATGACTTCCCACGGATCCTCCGATGACGGAAATGCCCTGACCCACACTGACGGACTTGCACGAGAGGGCTTTCCCCGCATTCTGTGGGAAGTGCTTCAGGGAGCTGGATACACGACACCCCCTCAGTACGCGGTGCAGCAGTTCGAGAAGCACCGAGTGCCCCGCTGTAGGGTGAGGACGACCTTGGAGCCTCATCCCCTGCAGCCAGGCTGGCACTCCTTGGACTCAGAATCTTTCGGGTACCGGGCAGAGGACACGATCGAGGCGATCGCACTGCACGGATTGACTACTTTCTGCGGATTTCATCCCTTGGAGCTGGCTACCCATCCCATTGGCTTGTTCCCCGCTGCAAAGGAGGACGACCCAATGTGGAAGGATCGGGTGGAACATGCCAAGGACATCTGGGCCATCTACCCAGGTCAGACTGCGCACTTGACAGTACGGTACATGAATGCTCTGTACCGTCTGCAGGTGATGCGCGGTGAGGCCATGTCCCATCTGATGGCACTGCTGGAGGCCACCAAGATCACGTTGGATAACCGAGAGGAGCTTGTAGTCGACTTGTCTCAAGAAATGGTAGAGAAGGATTTGCAAGTGGAGCAGCTGTCTGGTGAGATTCATGAGTTGGAGGAGCTAGTGGGCACCCGGGAGAACACCATTGAGGTCCTAGAGGATCAGCTCCTCAACACTCAGCAGCAGCTGGCAGAAGCAAATGAGCACCTGGACATGCATCACCAGGAGATCCAGGACCAGGAGGACGACGAGGATGTCGACATTGAGGGAGGAGATGAGCCTGCCTCCAGTGTGGACACTGCTGGCTCGGGAAGACCACCTTCCCCCGAGTCCAGTGTTGCTTCGTTCGCTCACTAGGTGTCCAGGGTAGGCTTAGAAGTCGGACAGTCGGACTCCTCGCCGCTAGCTTAGCTTTTGCACCCTTAGGGTACTAGGCTAGGTAGAGTTGAGTCATTTTGGAACAAATTGATGTAATCGTATTAAACTCTTTTGGGAACTTGATGGATGGATGCTATTATTAGCTTAATCTTGGAAGGAAGAAATTTATGCCTCTTAAAATCCCGCTGTTTAACTTTTTCCCCGTGATAAAATCTTGAATTTGGAACTGTGGTGTTAAACATGTATGTGGTTTTTCAGATGGCTGGGAGGCAGCGTCGTGGCCAGAACGAGCACGTTCCACCACCACCCCACCTCCCACTCTGCAGGAGCTCATGGCTCAGCAGAATGAGATCCTGAGGCAGCTGGCTCAGCGTCAGCCACTACCTCAGCATTATGGTGGAGACCATCAGCGTCACCCCGTCGCTGCTACCTACCAGGAGTTCCTCAGCACTCAGCCACCATTGTTTACCAGGGCGGAGGACCCACTTGATGCAGATGTGTGGTTGAGGGTGGTAGAATCCAAATTCCCACTGCTTCATGGAGTGTGTTCAGAGGTCACCAAAGTCAGGTTTGCCACCCAACAGCTTCGCGGACCTGCAAGTACTTGGTGGGATCACTTTCTTGCTATGCAGCCAGAGGACCGAGAGGTGGAGTGGAGGGAGTTTAAGGCAGCTTTTAGAGGACACCATATACCAGCCGGGATCATGGACAGGAAACTCAATGAGTTCTTGGCACTCACTCAGGGCAACAGGACAGTGTTGCAGTATGCCCAGGCCTTTAATGACTTGTGCCAGTATGCGGGATATCATGCGGATTCAGATGAGAAGAAGAGGGACAGATTCAGAAGGGGGCTCAGCACTAAGCTCCGGGATCGTCTCAACACCGTCAGGGCCAACAGCTACAATGAGTTGGTAAACATGGCTATCTCCCAAGAGGACTGCATTACAGCTAGGCAGGCAGAGAAGAAAAGGAAGACCCCTGTGGCAGGACCCTCAGCTCAGCCACAGCGTTTCCGGATTGTGTCCGACACTCAGGGCAGGGGACCCCAGCAGCAGCAAGGGCGATGGGTAATTCGACCTCAGCAGCAGCAGCAGCAACAGGCACCCAACCGCAACCAGTTTCCAGCACAGCGGAATAATCAGCAGCAGTACCGCCAGGCCAATGGCAACAGGTGTTTCACGTGTGGCAACACTGGGCATTATGCCAAGAATTGCCCCAGGAACCAGCAGAGGCAGGGGCAGAATGTCAATCAGAACCAAGGCAAGCGGCAGAAGGTGCAAGTGAGGCAAGGCCGGCTGAACTTCACCACCATGGCAGATATTCCAGAGGGAGCACCCGTCATGACTGGTATCTTTACAGTATTAAATTTTCCTGCTATTGTTCTTTTTGATTCCGGTGCTTCGCATAGTTTTATCAGTGCAAGGTTTAGTGCCAAATGCCAGTTGCCCTTTCACCACACCAATGGGGGCATTACAATTTCAACCCCAGGAGGCAGGGTTGCCACCTATCAAGTTAACAAGAATGTGCCTATAAGGTTTGGTAGTCTGATAATTAAGACCAACCTTCTCATTTTGGGTTTGGAGAGTGTGGATATTATATTGGGAACTGATTGGTTAACCAGAAACCAGGCTGTGATGGACATTGCAGCTAGAGCCATTGAGGTGCACTCACCAACTTGTGGTGGAACCACACTATATTTGCCTGATCAGGGTTGTACCCGATCTTGTGCTTTTGTTATGTTAGAATCCCCGGTGGAAAAGATCCCCGTGGTCTGTGACTATCCAGATGTTTTTCCGGATGAATTGCCAGGAATGCCACCTGACCGAGATATTGAGTTCGCCATCGAATTGCAACCCGGGACTGCTCCTATCTCCAAGAGACCTTATAGGATGCCTCCCGCGGAATTGGCAGAATTGAAGAAGCAACTGCAAGAGTTGTTGGACAAGGGGTTTATTCGTCCAAGCACTTCACCATGGGGATGTCCAGCATTATTCGTGAAGAAAAAGGATGAGAGTTTGAGGATGTGTGTTGACTACCGTCCTCTCAATGCGGTAACCATTAAGAACAAATACCCACTGCCCCGCATTGATGTTCTGTTTGATCAGTTGGTAGGAGCCAAGGTATTCTCCAAGATAGACCTTCGCTCGGGATACCATCAGATCAAGATCCGTGCCAGCGATATTCCCAAGACGGCTTTCTCTACCAGATATGGACTGTATGAGTTTCTGGTGATGTCTTTTGGGCTGACCAATGCCCCGGCTTATTTTATGTACCTGATGAATTCAGTGTTTATGCCAGAATTGGACAAGTTTGTGGTCGTTTTCATTGATGATATCCTGATTTATTCCAAGAACGAAGCCGAGCACACCAAACACTTGCATACTGTACTTCAGAGACTGCGTGATCATCAGTTGTATGCTAAGCTGAGTAAGTGTGAGTTCTGGCTGAAGGAAATCAAATTCTTGGGTCATACAATTTCTCAAGATGGGGTATCAGTTGATCCTGAGAAGGTGCAGGAGGTGATGGATTGGAAACCCCCGACTACAGTGAAGCAGATTCGGAGTTTTCTGGGATTGGCAGGGTATTATCGACGGTTTATTCCGGATTTCTCCAGAATTGCCAAACCAATGACTGAACTGTTGAAGAAGGGAGTCAAATTTGAGTGGAGTCAAAAGTGTGAGGATGCCTTCCATACCTTAAGGCAACATTTGACAACAGCCCCAGTGCTAGCTCAACCTGACAACACCAAGCCATTTGAAGTTTACTGTGATGCTTCTGGCACTGGTTTGGGATGTGTCTTGATGCAAGAGAGCAGAGTGATTGCTTATGCTTCCCGAGCACTCAGGCCCCATGAGCAGAACTACCCTACACATGATCTAGAATTGGCAGCTGTAGTTCATGCTCTTAAGATATGGAGACACTACCTGATGGGAGCTCACTGTAACATCTACACTGATCACAAGAGTCTCAAATACATCTTCACTCAGGCAGATCTGAACATGAGGCAAAGGAGGTGGTTAGAGTTGATCAAGGATTATGATTTGGAGGTGCATTACCATCCAGGGAAGGCCAATGTGGTGGCAGATGCCTTGAGCAGAAAGGCCCAGTGTAATTGTATGAGCATGGATGTGGGAATGACCACCCTATGTGATGAGTTGTGTAAGCTGAACCTGGAAGTTGTTTCTTCGGGTAACCTAAGCTATATCTCGGTGGAGCCCACATTGCAAGAACAAATAGTCAGGGCACAGGTTGAGGATAAGGGTGTTCAGGTTATCAAGGATATGATCAAGCAAAAGGCAGAAAAATACAAATGTTTCCGACAGGACAGTAAGGGAATTCTATGGTTTGGAGATCGATTGGTTGTTCCCAAGGACCCTGAGCTCAGAAAGAAGATACTAGACGAAGCTCACCTTTCCAAATTCTCCATGCACCCTGGTAGCAACAAGATGTATCATGATCTCAGATGTCTATATTGGTGGACTAGAATGAAAAGGGAAATTGCCAAGTACATATCCGAGTGTGACACTTGTCAGAGGATAAAGGCTAGTCACTTGAAGGCAGCAGGCCCTCTGCAACCCCTTCCCATACCATCTTGGAAATGGGAGGACATTTGCATGGACTTTATAGTGGGATTACCCAATACCTCCAGGCACCATGATTCTATTTGGGTTATCGTGGACAGGTTGACTAAGACTGCTCATTTCTTGCCAGTGCATACCACCCACAGGGCAGAGAAGTACGCTGAAATTTATATTGATCAGATAGTAAGGTTGCATGGTATTCCCAAGACCATTATATCTGACAGAGGAGCACCTTTTGTGGCACGATTTTGGGAGCAATTGCAAGAGTCACTTGGGACCCATGTCATCCGAAGCTCAGCATACCACCCACAGACCGATGGACAGACAGAAAGGGTGAATCAGATTTTGGAAGACATGTTGCGGGCATGTGCACTGCATTATGGAAAGGATTGGGACAAGTGTCTGCCGTTGGCGGAGTTTTCTTACAATAATAGCTATCAATCCAGTCTGAAGATGGCACCTTTTGAAGCCTTGTATGGGAGAAGGTGTAGGACCCCACTAAATTGGTCTCAAGCAGGAGAAAGGGAAATTTTTGGGCCAGACTTAGTACTCGAAGCAGAGGCAAAGGTCAGGGTCATTACCAAGAACTTGGAAGCTGCTCAGGCTAGGCAAAGGAGCTATCACGATAAGAGGCGGAAGCCTCTACAGTTTGAAGTGGGAGATCATGTATATCTTAAGGTATCACCCACCAAGGGTGTTCAGAGATTCGGGATCAAGGGCAAGTTAGCTCCTCGCTATATTGGACCTTACGAGATCAAGGAGGCTTGTGGACCCGTAGCCTATCAAGTGGAATTGCCACCTCACATGTCAGCAGTTCATAATGTGTTCCATGTATCTCAACTGCGGAAATGCGTTCGTCTACCCACTGAAATACTTCCGGAACCAGACATTGAGATAGAACCAGACTTGTCCTATCAAGAGTACCCCGTCAGGGTGTTAGATCAAAAGGAGAGATCAACTCGGGCAAGGTCGGTCAGAATGTATAAGGTTCAGTGGAGTCACCATTCAGCAGAAGAAGCTACATGGGAGACTGAGGATTTTCTACGCTCTCGCTTCCCCGACTTTCTACCCAAAGGAGTCGGTATGTAACCCCAGAACCCCACCCCCACCTGCCCTTTGAATCCAATTATAAGAAAAACTTAGATAGCTAGGATAGTCTAAGTTGTGGATTTAACTTAAGAAGGGCTTCCTTCTGAAGTTGCAAAGAGAATGACATTCGAAGAGCAGTTAACAAGAGAAACTTGAGTATAAAGAAAGAGTAGCACCAACACACCTTCCAGCACCCTCCAAGGGACTCTACCTAAAATCTCGGGACGAGATTCCTTTAAGGGGGGAGGGCTGTAACACCCCAGGTGTTGCTATGGCTGGAGCACACCTTGGCACTCAAGACTATGATCACATGTGGAAGAACTTAAGGAGCAAAAGTATAAGGGGCTTTGGAAACTAAGTTTTTACCAAGAGTTGGGAATGACCAAGGGCATTACTCTAATTGTGTGCAACTATCACCTTGGGAGAGGGGGAAAGAACCCTAGGCCTCTCTTAAACCCTAACTCCCAAACCATGGATAAGAGGGGAAAGAGAGTGAGCAAATGTGCAAAACATGGGTAATCTTTACCCAAACCCTAAGCAACATTATAACCATCAATTAGGGGAGGGAAATATTACAAAAAGGCCCCTAGGGAAACCCCATTTCAAATCTCCAAGTGGAGAGAGAGCTAGAGCTCTCTAATTCCCTCTAAGTCCCATTTTAGCCCTAAATCAAAGATCAACCGTGTTCACTTCAAAAATGGCGCCAAAACCACTTGGGTTCTATACCAAAAATGTGCAATACCACTTAGGGCACCCACTGGAAAAAATTGAGCTCGAGACTCGGACGTTTGACATGCCATGGCATGGCTTTTGTCGCGAAGTGCTCAGTGTGACACACCTGATTTGGCACCCGAAGATCTCCCTCCCTAGGCCGTATCTGCCCCGGCGTCTCACAGTTGAGTGATAGCCCTAGGTGCCAGGAAGAGGTCTGCGCCGGACCTTTGCAAAGATTCGCACGGTTGCGACCTCTGGCGACATTTGAACACTGGAAGAAACAAACCGCCACGTGTTCGACGCCGTCTGCCGCGCCAGAGCACGCCCGAGCACGCCCCGCGCCGCGCCCGAGCCAAGCCGGTGCCCTGGTCCGCGTCCGCGGCTATAAAACGCCCAGGAGCCTTGGCCGTACCCCTCCGCACGCGCTCAAGCCTCACCGGAGCTCAGTTCACCGCCGTCTGCCCATACGCGACGTGCCCGCGGCCACCCGAGCCCCTGCCACCGTAGACCGGCCAACCCAGCCATTCCCAACCCCGTCCAGCCCTCGGAGAAGACTGTGCACGTCTCCGTGAAGCTCCCCGAGCGAGGAATCGGGCTCTACTTCACCGGAGAGGCCGACCCAAGGTCACCGGACTTCAACCGACCGCCGGCAACCGTGGACCGAGGTACACCGTGCACCTCTCTTCGATTCCTTGCACGGTTAGACTCCTTGGACCTCCACGAAGCTCCCTATGCCCTTGGATTGAACTATGTCGCCGTGGATAGGCTGGAGCACACGCCGCCGACGAGCTCGCCCGCCTGCTCACGTGGACCGGGCGATTCCGGCCATCCCCGACGACGAGCCGTACCTCGACGTGATCGCCGGACCCTCCCCGAGCCAACCCTACCCTTCGCCGGAACTCCCTCGCCGCCGGTAAGCCGCGCCGCCCTTTCTTTTTCCGCGGCTACTGTTTCAATTGAGGGAGGGACTGCGGGTGAGAGGGAGAGAAACCCAGGGGGTTAAGTGAAAGGTCAGAGACTCAAGTGAATAGTGCCTTAAGGGTAGATCTGCGAGGTTTGAATTGTTTTAAACCCAGGGGCCTCGGCGCAAACTGTTTTTCCAGGAAAACTTAACTAAAACCTAATTTAAATTCAAACAGAAACTTTAAAAACCCATAACTTCTGTTTGGTTTATCTAATTTTGGTCAAACTAATTTTGCCAGACTCTAAATCATGTAACCTATTTAGGAAAAATATAAAACCCCTTGGTGCTGTGGAAAACTTAAGAGTTCTGTTTTAATGTTAACTTTGGCCAAAAGCTAAATAATAGTAAGAAAAATAGTTAGACTATTTGACTAAAGTTGGAAAAATTTAGAAAAGTTATTATCTACCTACTGACCTAGTTAAAATTGTTAAACACCTCTGTCCATTACATTTAAGTTAATTTTACCCTTTATCCTAAAATATGCTTAAAGATGAGGAAAATAGAAAATACAACTTAATTAATGAACCAGAGAGCACTCCTATTTTTGTTGAGGTACTTATTTAATGTAGTTCAATAGAAAAATATATCATACCCTGTTTTAGTGTAAAATAATTAAGATCTCTTCTATTTTAATAAAACAAGTGAAACTTAGAAAAATTCTACAAAAATAACCCCAAGGTGAAAACACCCCCACCCTTGGGATAACTATTGTTTTATTAGAAAGAACTTAGGAAAAATATGAAATCTGCTGTTTGACATTTTTCAAATAGTAATGTAGTAGAAAGAGCCTTTTTGACATGAAACTTAAGAAAAGCATGACTAAATAACCACCCCTTAGTTTCCTGTGATTCTTAGCACAAAAATCTATTATTACCAGAGGATGCCAACAAAAATAATCTTTAGGACAGAACCTACCCCTAACTAGGAGGTGTAGTGTAAAGTGCCCCTTTTTGCCTAACTTTTGTTATTTTTGTTTAAGGCCTAACTTTTATACCTTAAGCCTCAAATTCTTAAAACAAGCTAAAATAGCCAGTGACAACCCACTGTAATTTTTACAGAATTTTTGGAAATTATTAAAACCCTGTCATAGTTCAAACCTGCACTAGAAACCCTAAATGGAAATTAAAGAAAGGAAAATGAATAATGGAAATTGATGTCATCCTAAGACCTTTGTAAATTTGTCCACTGAAATATATGAAGGCAATGCAAATCCACTATGTTGTCCTAAAGGAAAACCTAAGTCCAAAGAGTAATAAGTCTATCTATGTACCACTAGAAGCCCCGCATAACTAAGAAAACCCTAAGTTACTTCTTGGCTTAGTCTCTTTTTGCATAATGTTATTAAATCATGCATAATCATGACATACATGTTCATTGCATTCGCTAGACTGTAATCTTGCTGACGGAGAGTACATCCTCATGCCGGAGCAAGGAGCTGCTCAGGAGGTAGCCCCAGATCCAGCACCAGAGCCTGCACCAGAGGACCTGCCTGCCACTGCTTTGGAAGGCAAGCCCCGGTTTTATGCATAACCTGTTATTTATGCTATTTTACTCCACTTAATGATTGTAGGATTGATTGTGCACTTAAGTGTAGGAATTTCTTGAAACCCTTGTTGCAGGATCTCAGGAATCCTATTGAGATGAATACTAGTATGCTAAGACGAGTAGCTGCTTCATAAAGTAGGATCTCGGTAGAAGTCGAGTGATTTTTCTAGCACTCGCGCGAGGTCAGGACATTGATTGTACCCACTTTCATATCATACTGATGCTGGTTTGTGGACAATGATCCATGGGGATTGGTTGTCCACGGGATAAAATGTGAATAAGGATTAAGGTGTGGTACCGTGAGTCAAGCGTTTGAACGTACTAAGCACATGCCGAGAAATATGGTAAATCGGTAAGCCTAGTACCTGAGTGAACCTGCCCGCAGACATATCCCCTCACGCGACCTGAGACGAGGTCTCCCATTCCGGTTATGGTGGGTACAAGTGTGGCCACTGCACGACGGCCAGTCGGGGTCAGTGGGGCATTGTACGCCAAGGCGGTGAGCCCTGATCTGTTGCCAGGGAATCGATGGGGACGGTTGATGTGTGTGGGGACGGAGTGCCCCTACATGTCGTGTGTTTGGGTTACCTTGCAAGGATAAAAACTCGATTCGAATCGTCTGCTTCTCGCAGTTAATGAGACTGCTTGATCCATGCTGCTACATTGAGTAATAAGTGGAAGTATGATGAGTTGAGATATGATGTTGATTGTTAATAATGCTTGCTACCATGTACGAGTAGATAGTTCACTTTTAGCCTTAAGAGAGTCACACTTAACTTTGACTAAGTTAAAATCTTGATTTAGAAACTCAGCTAGTGCTTTTGGCAACCAAACCCCCACAGCCAAACAGCTGCATGTCTAGAGGTAGAGGAGTAGACTCCTCACACCGGGTAAGTCTAGCTGAGTATTAGTATACTCAGCCTTGCTTGTGGCATAATTTTTACAGGTTCTCTGGAGGAGATGGTTGCTGGGATAACTTGGCCGACCACCCTGCCACCGGGTTGGACTGTCGAGTGGGACCCTGCCTCGGCTGAGGAGGAGCATGAGGAGTGATGGGACAGGCTTCCCCATCTCTCTGTTTAATTATCGTTAGTTTTATTTCGCTGCACTTCGAACAATGATGGATACTTTTGCAAAAACTCCGATGATGATGATGGTGGTGTAATAATTTAACATTATGACATGTATGGGTTTATGCTTTATTGTATTTGCTCTGTGACTCACCTTCGAGTGAGATTGTGGTACTTGATCCTGTCAGTGGCCGTGTCGGACTAGATCCGAGGGATTGACGGGTTATTCCCATTTAAGTGTGGTCTAGCCTCTAAAGGCCGGACTTGGACACTTAAGTTGGAATAATTCGGGCAGTTCCGCCACAGCTTGTATGACGGTGGCCACGGGGTAGCCTGTAGTTCTGCTGCCAAGGGAGAAGCATCATCAAAAGCAAAATTGCCCTGATGAAAGTCACCGTACCATTCATCATCATTGAATAGGCTTTCTTGGCGAAGCTCCCGGTGTTGGGGCCTTCGGTCTTGGTCATCCCGAGTGAGGTGACACATTTCTTTAGCAGCTTTGTCGATCTTTTTATGAAGGTCGGCTAGTCGAAGCATCTTTTCCCTCTTCCTTTGCACCTGTTGGTGGATAGCCTCCAAATCCGTGATCTCTTGATCTAGCTCCTCCTCCTGAGGTGTTGGGCTAGTAGCCTTCCTCTTCTGGCTGCTAGCTTCTCGCAGTGTCTCCTGATTAGTGTCCAGTGGCTGCAGGGTAGCCCCTGGCATCGTTGTCTTCTTCGGCGGCATTGCGAAAGTCGATGATTGCCGAAGGTCATCGATTGAGTTCATCGGAGGTGGGCGCCAATGTTGGTCCTTGTTATCAAATGCTATACATCAAGAACAAAGCAACACACTTGTTAACGATTAGAGACCTTTGTCTTTCGAATCATTATCTCCTTTGGGACATAATGATCTTCAGACGAAGGTCATGAAGGGCATACCTTCATCATCTCAGTGAACAAATATAAATAAAGACATATGAAGCACAAAAGAATATGAATAATCATTACAGATCATTAGATTATTTATATTCTTATTTTATAAACATAGATAAACATCAATGGTACTAATATTACATCAATACCTTCGGCTTGTCAGAAGCTGAAAATGTGAGAGTGACGTGAGACTGATTACCATTCAGCCTGAATAGTACGGTGTTACTGTTCATCTATTTATAGGCACGGGACACAGCCTGGACAAAATTACATCCATGTCCCTGACATTTACTCTTAATCATAAAGCAAACTATCAAGGGCTAAGTAGTCTTTTCCCCTTTAGGTCAGTTTCGTCTTCCACTTTCGTCATTATACTAAGATGAAGCTCCATCAGCACAGCCTCGACATCCGATCATTCTGCCTTTGGGTTGTATCTCCATATCACGCATACCTTCATCCCAAAGTCGGAGCCTCATGTAACATTCAATGCTAAACTGAAAAACATATTAGTCACGTTTTTTAGGACCTTCGGAAGAGGAAGGCCCCCAACAGGTACTTAACCAATGGATCGAGGTATGTGGATGTGTGTGATAACAAATTGAGTATTACCTCAAAGGTTAGTGGAAATGTTCATAGGAGACTAAACTTGGTGAATTTGAGTGGCACATAAACCATGGAACACTCAAAAACCCTAATTGAAACCCTAGAAACCCTAATTAGTGCCCTACAAGGTGATTTCAATTTCTATGCACTTTTGGACCAAAGTGGTAGAGTATCAAAAACTAAACAACTTTTACATTGGAAGATTTTCATGTGTTGTGGAACAAATTGGAGTTAATTGCAAAAAGTCTCAAAGGCACCATATGGCTTAAATCTGAAAACAATGTGTTTGGGCTGACTTTTGGACCTTGTATCTCTTAATCCATGGAGATTTTTCCATAGGTCATTGCAACAAACTTGTAGAGCTATGTTAGTAGTTCAAGATTGATTAAGTGATCTAGCCCAGAGCTACATGGAAATGGGAGAAAAATGGACCTGAAGTTGGACTGTCAGTCAACTCCAATACTGAAACTTCACTGTTAGTGAACTGGGATGAACTTTGAGATCGATTTGCGTAGGATCTAGTGGATGTTTGATTGAGGTCTTTATAACAAAATTAAAGCTGGTACATTGGACAACAACTTTGATGTAGTTGAGTTAGCATTTTGTCACATGAGAATTCGAGAAAAGCGCCCTTCAATTTGCTTTGTCAGAACGACTGAAGAGGATCCTGATAGTACAGTGGACTTACAAGATCGTCAGATTCAGTGAATCTCGCCACCGGTGATCTCCGCGCCGCGATCTGCACCGGTCGCTGTGATTCGTGCTCAGCTCAGATAGGATATTACCGCAGACGTGAAAAGATCGAAGGGGGAGTAGATCGAGCCAACCTCACCATACCCACTTACCCGGTGACGTGGCCGTGCGACCGTCGCCATGGTTGCCGCTGTTTACTTCGGTCATGCCACGCCATAGGCCGTTTCACCATGTCGTCACGAGTCGTGGAGGGTAACAAGTGACCGCCGTAAACCCTTGCCCACTGAGCGCCACGATAGTTATGCTCCAGTGACTCACCTTCGCTCCGACCGCAAGCTATAAATTGAGTGTTCAGCATGCTCCGCTATAAATTGACCCATCCCAAATTCGCGAAACACTCGAGCGATCGCTATAAATTGAGTGTTCAGCATGCTCCGCTAGCTTGTTATGAACCCAGAGCACCGCTCCTCGCCCCCGATTAGCCACCGTAGCACGCGAATTTGGTATTTCCCCAAATGGCCCAAAATCGCCGTCGTGAGTCATCTCGCTGTGGCCAGCCATCCACAGGTCAGTTCGTGCTTCTCTGGTTCATGTTCTAGCATCCTTAGGGTCTCCTGTTGCTCGTAGACTCGATGAATTGAACGCTACCACGCTTGGTCGTCGAGAACAGCTCGGCTTGTCCTCGGTTTTCGCCGTCGTTGTGGCCAGGGGAATTCTGGGTCGGATTAGCTCAATTAAGACACGGACTAGGCTCGTCTGGGTTCGGAGATGATGACCCAACACTCAGTTTCGGGGGTCGTCGCGATTTGAAGCGAATCCCAACGAGGGGGTGGCCGACGGACGAACACGCCATCACCGGGGACTCGTATCGTAAAGAAATAGAAAGGCGAGGGCTTTTGTGCAAATGTTAGTGAGACAGGTGAACAGTGCTGCGGGCTCTTTACGAGTTTTTCAAATTGCCAGGGCCCTTCGCGCAAAGCCGCAAGCGTGGGCGCGGGCACGCACGGGTTTCCCCTGTTCGAGGGCAGGTTTGGGCTGATTTGAGCCCATCACTATTCATTCCTTTTCTTTTTCTTTTTACTGTGAGATTTGGAAATTGGTAGAAAATAGTAGAAAATGATAAAATTATAAGACCAATTTTGCTAGACTCCTAAAATCATCTAGTATTTAATAAAAATAGTTCCAAGATTTTTATTCCAAATCTAGAATTATGTAGCCTTTAAAGGTGATCAAACCAAGCCCTTTAGAATTTTAGAAATAATTTAGTAGCTCCAAAAATGGTAAAACTTTTTGGGAAGGCTTAGTATGATGATTAAAGACCTTGGATGAAGTTTGAAATGATTTGAACATTGTTTGGTCCCAAACCCAATAACTAGCCTCCTAGGGTTTAGTTGCTTAATACTGATAGAACACCAACTTAGAAAGCCCTAGTGAGTAGTGTGTACCTTGAAGGAAAGTTGTATTCAAGATACAACTTAGTATGTTTCTACTATGTAACTGCATATTCATAACATCACATAAGCATTCATGTACATGTACTATCATGTATAGAAAACGAGGAAGAGATTGTAGTTGAAGAAGTTGTCACTCCATCTGAGAATCCTCCAGCTGAGAATAACTTCTACATCAACATTTGTGGAGTAGACCCGAAACCTCCTGCAACACAAGGCAAGCCCCGTTGCATTAGCCCCTTTCCTTGATGTTTTAAAAACTTTATCATCTTTTATGATGCATTAGGTGGTAGGAGTTGTGTGCTAAACAATTGCTGCATTCCCTTCCTTGGAACTGATTACCATTACTTGTTACCTGATTTGCTTAAAGTTTTCTGATGCTTATCTTTGCTCTAGAAAACAAAATGTTTTGTTTTAAATAAAAAGGTGATGCTTCACATGGGATGGGATTTTACAAAGAAAAGACTTGTGATGGTGAATCCATCATGGCCATGATGGGTTCAACATCTGAAAATTTTGGGTTGTAAATGATAAAGACGAGATCGGGCAGTGACTTGCATGAGAAGGAGGTCTCGATGTAGTGTCGTCGTCTGAGTCGCTTAAGGACCAAGTCGATGTAGGCTTGATGGTCGGGGACCTTTTTAACTGGCCACATGCCTCGTTATGGGTAAGCTTTGCCTCGGTCGGACCAATACCAGAAAGGCCACCATGCAATGGGAGTGGAGAGATGGCGAGAGTAGCGTGTACCCTCTGTGGCAAGAGGCTGGACGGTGGTGTATTTGTGCTCTCGGTTGGCGTGAACCCATTCTGGTCTTGAGAAACCCGGTGGCAAGTTGACATCTGCAAGGGTTAAGTGCTACATATGTCGTGTGGTTGGAGATCCCTAGCTGGGTATTAATCGATTCAGATCGCCGTTACTTGTCGGACATGAAGACTTGGTCACTGCCCTACACATTGCAATCTAGTGAAATGAAGGGATGATTAAAGATGGCTAGTGTAGGCCAAGTGTTTGATCTAGGCTAGAAAGAACTCTATATGCAGGTAACTTTACTTAACCTGAGAAGTAAAATGAATTCTTAAGGATCCACTCATAGTAAGCTTTTCTGGAAAAGAGTCTCTGAATCTTGTTAAACTATACCTTGATTCCCAAAAGCCAGCATATCCTTGAGAGTCTTTTTCCTTATACGGGTAAGACTTGCGAAAGTACACTCCGTACTTAAGGTTTTCGAATCCATGTTGTTGTAGGTGATGAAACGGCAGAGTTCTGCTGTTTCCGTTCTAAGGTGGTGCCAAAGCAGGAGGAAGAACACTAAACTTGTTTGGGGGAGGATGTTTTGCCTCCCAGTAATGTAATAATAAGTTCCGCACTCAAACTCTCGGTTATGTAATAAATAATCTTTCTATATTTTTATATGAATGTAAATTATGTTATTGTAATCCTTTCAGCTCATTCTCTACTCCAATGATGTGTAATGTCTTCGTGATGGGTTAAGCACTCTTGGGCGATATGATGAAGATACAGATAACCGAACTTGTCGAGTCATTACGCGTGTTGGGGCAAAGGCAAACATGCCACCCTTTGCTCGACGACGTCTACCTCGACATTTCGCAGAACGAAGGCCGCTCTAACGGGCCTCGCCGGTCAGGCTACGAACATCGCCCATGCTAAGGCCCGAGTGCCCCTCTTCACACAGACAAGCCGAGACGAAGACCCCGCGAAGACCATGAGGCCATGTCTCCCTCAGCACTAGGAGGGCCCATGTACAATTCGGCCCATGTTGTAGGGCCCCGCCCCCGGACGCCATGTGGGTAGAGTGGGTTGGGCCGTGTCTGTAATAAAGTGTGCTGTAATGACTCACCGTAACCTCCCTACGAGGGAATATTTCGGGGATAAGCTAGGTAACTGAGGGCCTAAATGTCTTTGACAGGATCGGGTGATCCCTCGGTTACCTATAAATACCCCCGTACTATGCCAAAGCGCAGGGAGAAAAACATTGTTGCTTTGACACCCTATGTTAGAACTGCTAATCATCTTTCTCTATTTTCCCATTGCATCCATCTATCCTAAGAGACAAGTTCCAACATTTGGCACCCACTGTTCGTGCGACGAAAAAACACCCCGCGATGGCCCCCAAGAGAGCAACCTCGAAGGCTGGCGTTTCCATCGACGACACGGCGAAGGCGGCGCTCCTGGCGGAGAAGAAAGGCAAAGCCCTCGGGGACAGCACTCTTCAGGAGGCCTTCGAAGATGATGCCGTCAACAGCAAGAGACAACGCCACGACAACCCCACCCTAGACGGCACTATGCACACTTCCAGTTCCGAGGGCGCACGAAGGGCACCACCACCAGGCTTCGCTCCCCTAGAAGGCGAAGACACCATAGAGGATGGAGAGGTCATTGGCATCTCAGCCAAAGACCAGCTAGAGCTGCGAGCCTTGCGCATCAAGAACAACCACCTACAAAAGCAAAAGGAGATACTTGAACCCAAGCATCAACGAGTCACCATGCAAGCCAAAGTGCAACAGATGATAATAGATGAAGAGTAGAGGGCTCGGCAGCTAGAACAAGAAATCTCACTCATGGAAGGCGAAGGCCCGTACAACCTGCAACACGGCCCCCTCGCACCGCTAGTGGTTTTCCAGCAAAACATAAAGGCTGGAGACCCATTCCACCCGCAGCGCGGCCCCATCATCTCCCCAGCTGCTGCTTTCTAGGGAGTCAACTACCTCGACGAGTGAAGTCCTCTAGCTCCGTAGCTCCAAGCATCACCCTGGCCAGCCAACTTCAGGGCCAGCACTTACCCCAAAAACAATGGCAGCACCGACCCGACTCAGTACATCATGAGCTACCAAGTCATCGTTGCATCATTCAGAGGGGACGACGCCACAATGTGATGAGTACATTGTTGGGGACTTGTTCTCAAATGCTAAGAGTTAAGAACAAGGCAACATAAAAAGTGTTAAATGTTAAAGTCCTTCGTCCTTCAAGACATTATGTCCCTTCGGATATAATGAATTCTGGACGAAGGTTATGAAGGAAAAGCCCTTCGTGACCTCGATAGATAATAAAGAAGAATACATGTATGAAATACGAATAATGATACAGATATTATCATCAACTTATTTTTGTTTGCATTATTAAATTCATAATGACAAATTATAAATGTACCTTCAGATTGACGAAAAGTAAAGGTACAGGCGTGATGCGAAAAGCGAATGCCGAGTCAGCGTGAACAATACAGGAGTACTATTCATCTATTTATAGGCACGGGACGCAGCCCGTGTAGAATTACATTAATGCCCTTTACATTTATCAATAACTCTATAGTAATTCTTCGAGGTCTAATTTGGCTTTTCATCTTTAAGTCGGTTCCCCTTTTCTGCTGTCATGCCGAAGCTTTTCTGCGCATAGCTTCGTGATCGTCTTATCCTTCGTCATGATCGCCTTCCGTCCCACTCAAGCTTCATCTTAACCATGCTCTTGTATACCCGTAACCTGATTCCGAAGATACCTGTTCGCATATTTCACTTGGAAAACATTGTCAAATCATGTTTTTGAGGACCTTCGGAAGCCGAAGGCCCCCAACAGTAGCCCCTCGCAATATTAATTTGCTGGAATAATAAATTCATATTGCGACCTGGACGAAGGATTTAAGCCGAAGGTCCGAAAAAACACCTTCCTTTTGCTAGAATAGCAACAGTCATTGACAAGCGGGACCCTCCAGTTTTCAACGCACTAGGTGTATAAATAAGAGCTCACCACGAGTTTATTTGGCACGCTCTCTTGCCATCTGCTTTTACTCACCCAACTTTTAGCCTGCGCGCAACAACACTTGCTTGGCTTTTTAAATTTTTAAGCTTCGGTTTCGAGAGTAGTTTCTCAGCGTTTGCAAAGATGTCTGAAGATAAGAAAGTTGTTGGTGATTCGAAGCTAAGACTTTCTGAGGAGATGCATCTGGGCTTTCTTCAATCAATATCAAAGACTAATACAGAGAAGATTACTAGGGAGATTTTGGAGGGTTTATCTGAAGATACTAGTGACAGTGACAGTTATGATGTGGATAGTGGTGGTGAAGACTCCGAAGATCGACCTTGGCGACCAAGCCATGCGGTTTTTGGTAAATCTAGTATTAAAGAAAATCATCTTGTCAATATGAGGGGCAGATATTTTCGGGACTTGTCTGTTGTGAGGGCTGACGAAGGAGAGAAGACTTGTCCGACTCCTGAGGAAAATGAAGTCATGATATTCCGAAGCTTCTTGAAGGCTGGACTGCGATTTCCTTTGAGCAGTTTTGTCGTGCAAATACTGAGGATATTTGAAATCTACCTTCACCAACTTACCCCCGAAGCAATCATAAGGATGAGCATCTTTGTGTGGGCCGTGAGGAGCCAAGGTTTGGAACCTAATGCAAAAAGTTTCTGCAGCATACATGAGCTATTGTATGAGACAAAACCCTGGGGTAAAGAGCAGTATCACAACAATTTTGGCTGCTACATCTTCGGCGCCCGGTCTGGGTCAAGCTGCCCCGTGCCAACCTTTCGAAAGAGGTGGCCCGGCGACTGGATGACGGAATGGTTTTATGTGAAGAATGACTTGAAATGACGGGAATATATTAAAGGTATCATTATGCGCCCTATCTGGCAATGCTTCGGCCTCCGGAGGCCGAAGGTGGAATTGAATGAAGCAGTCGAAGAATGCTAGAGAGCCTTCGGTGTTGTCTGTTCTTTTATTGGGACAAGGGATTTGGTCCAAGAACACATTGCCTTCAGTGTATGGCCACTTGTGGAAAAATGGGAAATGCCGAAGGAGACCATTAAAGAAACTGACGAAGGTGGACTAGTCAGGCTAAAATACACATTCAAATACGGAGATAAGTTCGTTGAGCCAGATGATGACTGGTTGAAAAGTATTGAGGCCATCAGTGATGAATTTCTTGGGGTACACTCAAAGGCCGAAGATACTGCATTATCAGCGGCCTTCGGAGGCCGAAAGAAGAAGAGACTCAACCGAGTATTTGATGTAATTGGATTTGTCTACCCCGACTACCGTTATCCAACGCGGGGTCAAAAAAGAAAGAATACATCTTCTGTGAAGGAAACTGCTTCAGCCGCTCCTAGCGAGCCAGCGCCGAAGAGGAAAAGGGTAAAGGTTCTCACACACCGGCCACGTTATATTGAACCGGCCACATTGCCTGAATTTGTCAGTGAGACCTCTTTCGCCACCGAAACTAAAGAACCAACTCCGCTGCCAAAAATCGAAGAGCTGGCCAAAGTGCCAGCAACAGAAAAGATAGAAGAACCGAGGACTAAAGAAACAAAGACATCAGAAGTTTTAAGTCCTTCAGCAAAAATTGAGGCAGCAAAAAGCCAAAAGGGTCCAGCAGTGACCCCGAAAAGAAAAAGGATGGTTAATGTGCTGGATGTTTTGGAGACAATTAAGTCTTCAAGCATAACTCCGAAGAAAATTGTTGAAACTTCCGAAGTGCATACTGAAGCTTTTGTTACCGAAGCTTCAAAGCAACAATTTGAAACTGAAGCTGGGCCTTCAGAGCCCACCAAGGTAAAATCCTTGGAAGCCGAAGTAACAAAAATAGCAGAACCAATTTTGGTTGAAGAAACTGGCACTGCTGCCCCCGAAGCATCCTCCAAAGCCCTCGATTATATTGTACGACATGCTTCGGGAAAGAGATTATCTGAAGAAGAGATTTTTGAAGCTAATCACTATGCCCGAGAACTGAAGTATCCAAAGGGGGCCTTAGTATTCAATGGCACAGACGAAGATGACTTCTTATACTGCCTCCCAGACAACAAAGAATTATCTGTCTGCCGGGAGATGGCTAGAAGTATGGGGTTCCCGAAGCTTGAAGCTAGCCTCTGCGCTATGACAAAGGACGATCTTGCAGATAGCCTCGCATATAATAGTCTGAAGGTATGAAAATTGTATATTTGGAAATTTATAATTTTTGAATTATTCTTTTATTCTAATACTATTTTTTTCATATAGGGTTTAATACATAGCAACGCTTTGAGAGCGCAAAAGAATGCTGAAGACGAGAGCTATAATATTGCTTTCAACAACCTACGAACATAGGTTATTAAGCTGAGGAACGAAGCATTGGAAAAAGATAAAATTCTGCTTACATTGGTGGATAAGATAAAAGAAGACGAAGCTACATCTAAAGCTCAAGCTGAGGCCCAGAAGCACGAAATCGAGGATCTTCGGAAACAGTTGGCCAGGGCTAAAGAAGAACGCATACTTGAAGAGACGAAACGAGAACTTAGCGATCAATGGGCACATCATTTGGAAAGAAAAGTTGAAGAGCTTCGTGCATCCAAGAAAAGGTGCTATGACAAATCTATAAAATGCGCTAAGAAAATAAAAACTAGCTTCGCCAGCGTTGGCGCATTCTCGAGCGAGGAAAACTTCACAAGGGGTAACACCGAAGGCCCGATTGAATGGATCAGTCACGAAGCCGAGGCTTTTGAGGAAATTTTGAATAGCCGCAGAGACATTTGTGCTTTTTCGGGTGCCAGGGGGATTGCTACTATTTTAGAGAGGAAAGGCTGTGAGCATGTGAAACCTTTAGCACAATCCGAAACTGCCTTATCCTCTGAAGATATAAAAGACCCCTCGGCCGAAGCAAGCCTGGTTGGTGGAAAATTTTTCACCGACATCTGGGACAATGGCGGCCGGGAAATGGCCCAAGAAATTATTCAAAAAAGCGAAAAAGGCATTCATGATGCTAGAAAAGTAGCAGAGGCCGCTGAGAAAAGCGCGGAGCCCGAAGGGCAAATAGGTATTAACTAGTGGTTTTTGACTCTTTGTTGTAATTTTTTGATTTCGAACTCGTTCACGGTTTGTAATAGTAATAAATCCATATCTATTCTTCCCTCGGAACCTGCTGAGCCAACTCCGGGCCCCCACACGAAGGGGGGTGACGAAATTAGACAAATGGTCGAAGCTATCATGGATAAAGTTGTTGATCAGCTTTTAAACGAAGCTGCAGAAGTAGTCCTAAGAGAAGATTAGTTGCTGTTGTAAAAACATTTAGAATGTAATGTTTATTGAGAATCATGTGTAATATTGTGCAACTTTAGATGTAATATATTAGTTGTTTATAGTTCTATTCTTTACGATGCATGAAACATCATATACATACCGTTTTTGAGCCTTCGGCGAAAAAACACCTTCCCTTCTTTTCATGCTTCGTAAATAATATCCGTGTTCTCAAAAATCAGTAACTAATCCTCGTGAAATCAATAATCAATAGATCTTTCCATTTCAGAGTTTGACGAAGATATAACTCTTCAATGGCTATTGTTTGTGCTGTGTCACTATTTCTTCAAAACGATCTTCGAATATCAATATTGAGACTCCCCCTTCTTGCGTTGTTGATGCACTATGATGTATGATGTTATGCTATGCAAATGATGTAATGATGTGATGTTATGCAAAATGATATTTGCCGAAGGTCGACATTTATTTTTCATTTTAAGCCTCCCTTAGGAGCTTCTTCGCCTTTTACTTCAGCGGAATCAGTGTTTATTTTTCGCTGTAAGCCTCCCTTAGGAGCTTCTTTGCCTTTTACTTCAGCAGAATCAGCGTTTATTTTTTGCTGTAAGCCTCCCTTAGGAGTTTCTTCGCCTTTTACTTTCAGCGGAATCAGCATTTATTTTTCGCTGTAAGCTCTGCATTCCCTTCGGAACGACTTTTGAGCAGAAAACTTACACTGCGCTCCCTTAGGAACGACTTTTTGCTGCTTCGAAGAAATTGTACTGCGTTCCTTAGAACAAATTTTTGATAAATCGAAAGGTCCTCCTTGCCACCGTAAATTCTTATGCTTCGGCAACTTAAGCCTATGGAGAAGATATATTTTCATTGTGGTAAAAAGCGAAACTGTTACAAGAGATTGAAAAACGATAAAAAGCACTTAAACTTCCCATAATTGTTCCTTATTAAAAAGAAAGTAAGACTGAAATGCGAAAATGCGAAAAGCTGCTGTCGAGGTAGGATATTTGTCAGTAAATATGCTTCGACTCTGGCACAGTGTTATTGACTATGCGAGCTTCGGACTCCTCTCTGAAGTCACGCTGGAGGTGAGTGTGCTGACTCCCTTCTAGCTACTGACCTCGTTGCGTTGGTGGTGGCGGTGGAGGCTGTTGCCAAGATGCTTGGGGTTGAATTGCCGAAGCAAAAGAAGCTACAGGGTGATTGCCTACATATTCTGGAATGTAAGGCGAATGGTACGAAGCAGTATGCATGACTTGTTTTGGCTTACTCTGTTGCGCTGCAGCTTCTGCTATCTCCTTTTGCTTCTGGATGGTAACATGACACATCCTGGTGGTATGGCCCTTGTCTTCACCACAGAATAGGTAGTAAATTTTTCTTGGTTGATCTCCAAATCTTCCCCCGAAGCCCCTGGCGCCTCTGCCCCTTGGCGCTGGCGGCCGGAAAGAGCTTTGCTGCTGCCTCGAAGCTTGCGAGGAGTACTGCGGCCTTTGCTGTTGACTCCCTCTATCATCACTTTGAATAGAGTTGTGAATTGACCTGACGTGCCTCAGATGGAATCTTCCTCCGAAGCCCCTGGTCATTTCAGAGAACCTGAATGCTTCCTCCCTTCTTTGGCGAAAATCATTGTCAGCTCGAATATACTCATCCATCTTCTGGAGCAGCTTCTCCAAAGTTTGAGGAGGCTTTCTGGCAAAGTACTGAGCTGAAGGTCCCGGCCGAAGCTCCTTGATCATGGCCTCAATGACAATTTCATTGGGCACTGTTGGTGTCTGTGCCCTCAGACGTAGGAACCTTCGGACATACGCCTGAAGGTATTCTTCGTGGTTCTGGGTGCACTGGAATAAAGCTTGAGCAGTGACTGGCTTCGTTTGTAACCATTGGAAGCTGGTTATCAAAATGTCCTTCAGCTTTTGCCATGAAGTGATTGTCCCTAGCCGAAGAGAGGAGTACCAGGTTTGTGTAACACTCTTGACAGCCATGACGAAAGACTTTGCCATGACCGCCGTGTTGCCACCATACGAAGATATGGTTGCTTCATAGCTTATCAAGAATTGCTTCGGGTCTGAATGACCGTCATACATGGGGAGCTGGGGTGGCTTGTAAGACTCGGGCCAAGGTGTAGCCTGTAGTTCTGTTGACAGAGGAAAAGCATCATCAAAAGCAAAATTTCCATGATGGAAATCTTCATACCAGTCATCCTCATTGTAGAAGCCCTCCTGATGAAGCTCTCTGCGCGGAGGCCTTCGGTTCTGGTCATCTTGAGCAAGATGACGAACTTCTTCCGAAGCTTCATCTATCTGCCTCTGTAGGTCAGCTAGACGAGCCATCTTTTCCTTCTTTCGTTGAACCTGTTGATGGAGCATCTCCAAGTTTTGGATTTCCTGATCCAAGTCGTCCTCCGGAGGCGTTGGACTGGTGGCCTTCCTCTTCTGGCTTCGGGCCTCCCTAAGAGAAAGGATATCCTGATTGGGATCCAGCAGCTACAGAGTCACTCTGCAGCACGTGTAGAATTACATTAATGTCCTTTACATTTATCAATAACTCTATAGTAATTCTTCGAGGTCTAATTTGGCTTTCCATCTTTAAGTCGGTTCCCCTTTTCTGCTGTCATGTCGAAGCTTTTCAGCGCATAGCTTCATGGTCGTCTTATCCTTCGTCATGATCGCCTTCCGTCCCACTCAAGCTTCGTCTTGACCATGCTCTTGTATACCCGTAACCTGATTCCGAAGACACCTGTTCGCATATTTCACTTGGAAAACATTGTCAAATCATGTTTTTGAGGACCTTCGGAAGCCGAAGGCCCCCAACAGACATCAACACCAACACGAGTACATCTACACCAGCAGCACCTTCTCTAGCCCAGGCACCATCTTCCCCAGTCCAGGCGCCACCCCTTCCACCTGGGCCAGTGACTCGGGCCCGTGCAAGAGAATTGAACTACATCATGCTGTTAAAGAACGAAGTCCCAGAAGATTAGAAGATGGCCCAACAGGATGGCCCGGATGGGGCGCCTAGGGAAGTCGTGAACAGTAATCGCGGTACTGTAGCACCGGCCCTACTGTTCATGCCTCTCCTCTATTTAGTCAGAGTCCTGTTTCATTTAGAACTTGAGTTTTGTTTTACATCTAGCTTTAGCTACCCTAGAACACGCACAAATACGTGCTGTCCTCTGTGATTCAGAACTCCACCTCCAGTGATATTAAGATTGCTCGCATCTTTTTCTTGTTTGTTCTTCGATTGCGCACAGGAAACGATCTTCATGATCAGGCCGATCTCGCATCAGCAAGGTCGGTAACCATTGGGAGTTGGTTCAGCGATTGCATTGGCGCTTCGGGTTCGCTCGTCGTAGTCGGATCGTGAGGGTCTACTTCCACCAAATCAGAATTATCTCCACTCACCGAAAGATCGGGCACTCCAGCTCTATCAAGTGGTATCAGATTTCCAGGTTGATCGGTGAGTTTATCGAGTGTTTTTTTTCTCCTACAGTCCACAAAACCACATAAAAATTTAGGTTAGACCTTATCCCAGCACCCTTTTGAGCCTCGCACTTTCTTTCAATAATCTGCATTGTTGAATTTGTGTGCTTTCACGTCATTTGTTGCTGGTTGCATTGTGTTATTCCACCATTCAAACCCTAGCGCGCCGCCACCATATTCCGTTTGATCACGCGACAAACCGAGTCAACGCCGCTTCCTTATTTTTCTCCTTCGGTTACGTAAAAAAACAGAAACAAAAAAAGAAAACGAAGGAGAAAGGATACAAAGCGGTTGTATCATCTCGGTCGTCTTAAACATACCTTCCTTAAACCGGGCATAACTTTTCGCTCAGTTGTTCAAAAACATCTGAAATTTTTACAGGAGCTTGTTGACACCATTCTAAGGCCGGCCAAACTAGCCTACGGCATGTTTGGTTTTGATAAAATTGTCAAAAAAATCAGGAAAATAAAGAAAAAAATTCGTTAAAGTTCTCGCACGCTTTTCAGAGAACTTTCTGATTTTCTGTAGACCACATCTGAACTCTATTTTAGGTGAAACTTCGTGTAGCTCCTATTTTATTGCTCCTTGTGCTGAGAAAAATATCAAAAAAATCATATAAAAAACAAAAACAAAATCACCTGTGATTCCTACTAGTGCCTTTTTGGCCTCGCTAGTACAATATTTACGGTACTGCCATTCTGCTAGTTCCATCCGTCCTTTACACTTGTGGCCAACAATATAGTTTCGTATTTTGCACTATAATTCAACTTTGCATTATTGTTTGATCGTGCTAATCCTTGTCTTGAGTGCAGCCTACCCAAAACTCCACATATTTCTACGACGAGAAGGTTTCTGTTTCTTTAGGCAATCACTCATCCAATCTTTCACCGGTTCCACCTGTTGGCTGCAGTTCACCACTGTGGCTTGGTAAGAATGGATAAGAACTTGATAACAGCATTCCATTGAGCGAGTTGTCACCACCATTTCCCTGTTGTCGTCGGTTTTTCTCCTTTTTGTGTTTTGGTGTTTGCGCTAACTATGGCAGGAGCACACGACACAGTGGATGCCCAGTTGCTGGAAGTAAGGGGACAAGTTGATGGACTTGCTGCTGACAATAGGATGATGCATGAACGGCTTGATTCAACGGTCACTTTGACGACCGAGTGTTTCAACCAGCTTGACCTTGCTCAAACGGCGACTCGCACCACACTCGACACCATCCTGGCACGCCTTGATGCGTTGACCACAAAGATGGAGCAGGACTACGGCGGTGACACTGAGCAGGACGATGGAGATCGCCGTGGTCGTGCATATCGTGTGGTTTGTAATCCCCCTAATGACTTATTTTCTAAGATTAAATTTAAAATTCCACCTTTTAATGGCAAATATGATCCTGCTCCATATCTTGATTGGGAGTTAGAGGTTGAACAAAAATTTTCATGCCATGATATTGCTGCACATTCTCTGGTTAAAGATGCTATTAGTGAATTTACTGATTTTGCTTTAATTTGGTGGCGTGAGTATAAAATAAAACATCCCACTGCCATTCAAACCACTTGGGATCAGTTGAAAGCTGCGATGTGACATCGATTTGTGCCTTCGTATTATGCTCGTGATTTGCTTAATAAAATGCAGCGTTTTCAGCAAGGTTCTCAATCTGTTGAGGACTATTTCTAGGAGTTACAAAAAGGTATGATTTGTTGTGGGATATTGGAGGACAACGACGCTGCTATGGCACGTTTTCGTAGTTGTTTAAACCGCGAAATCCAGGATATACATGATTATAAGGAATATTATGATATGACTACTTTATTTGAATATGCTTGCAAAGCTGAACGTGAAGTGCAGGGACGCCGCTCGAAGCCATATTCTAACCCTTTTGCAGGACGAAGCTCGACATCCACCTCAGCACTAGTCCCCCCTGCACCATCCATGTCCACCACTACTCCACGCGAGAAGACGACCAAACCAGCCAGCACTGCCCCACCCACTGGTCGTACACGGGATATTCAGTGTCATCGCTCTAGAGGATTTGGCCATGTGATTCGGGACTGCCCAAACAAGCGCACTTTGCTCATTTGTGACGATGGTGAGTACTCTTCCGCTAGTGATTCTGAAGAAATTGAACATGCACTACTTGCCACTGACCATGCAGCTCAGGCGAAGGTACATGTCAACCTGGGCGACGCTGATAGGTATGAAAGTCTTGTTGTGCAGCGTGTTCTTAGTACACAGTTCGCTTTGCTCGAGAAAAATCAGCGACACACTCTGTTCCATACAAAGGGTGTTGTGCAGGAGCGGTCAATTCGCATCATTATCGATAGCGGCAGTTGCAACAATTTGGCGAGTACCATGCTGGTCGAAAAGTTGTCGTTACCCACTCATAAGCATCCAAACCCATATCACATTCAATGGCTTAATGATGGTGGTAAAATAAAAATCACACGTTCCGTGCGTGTTCCTTTCTCCATGGGTGCTTATTCTGATTTTGTTGATTGTGATGTTATTTCCATGGAAGCATGCTCTTTGTTACTTGGTCGACCTTGGCAATATGATACTGATAGCTTGCATCATGGTCGTTCGAATCATTATTCTTTCATTTTTAAGGGTCAGAAAATAATTATACATCCAATGACACCTGAACAAATTGTTAAAGATGATCTTGCTCGAGCTGCTATAACTGCTAAACAACTTGATCCATCACCCTCTGTTCCTTCTGAAATCAAGTTGAAGGCTCCTGTTTTACTTGCTACATGTGCTGATTTTGATGATCTACACGGTGCTCATTTGCCATGCTATGCACTTGTATGCTCTAGTGTCCTCACTTCACTTGATGATGCACCATCTTTGGCTATTCCCCCTGTGGTTGCTAACCTTTTGCAGGAGTACACTGATGTCTTTTCCCAAAGACTTACCACCGGGTCTCCCACCGCTTCGTGGCATTGAGCACCAGATCGACCTCATCCCCGTCGCACAACTTCCGAACCGCGCACCGTACCATACAAATTCGGATGAGACAAAGGAGATTTAGCGCCAGGTACAGGCGTTGCTTGACAAGGGATACATTCGTGAGTCTCTTAGCCCTTGCTCTGTTCCTGTGTTACTTGTTCCCAAGAAAGATGGGTCATGGCGTATGTGTGTAGACTGTCGTGCTATTAATAACATCACTAATTGTTATCGATATCATATACCATGCCTTGATGATATGCTAGATGAGCTTAGTGGTGCCATTATTTTCACTAAGATTGATTTGCGTAGTGGTTACCACCAGATTAGAATGAAACTGGGTGATGAATGGAAAACGACTTTTAAAACGAAATTTGGTTTATATGAATGGTTGGTTATGCCGTTTGGATTGACTAATGCTCCCTGCACTTTTATGCGAGTGATGAATGAAGTTATGAGGCCCTTCATAGGATTGTTTGTGGTTGTTTATTTTGATGATATCCTTATTTACAGCAAATCTAAGAAAGAGCATTTGGAACATTTAAGTGCTGTTTTTGATGCATTGCGTGCTGCCCAGTTATTTGCTAACATGGAAAAATGCATCTTTTGCACACGACGTGTCTCGTTTCTTGGTTATGTTGTTACTCCACAGGGCATTCAGGTGGATAGCAGCAAGATTGCTGCCATTCGGGAGTGGCCTACACCGACGATAGTCACACAAATTCGGAGCTTTCTTGGACTTGTCGGTTTCTACCACAGATTTGTTCATGATTTTAGCTCCATTGCAGCGCCTCTACATGAGCTTACAAAGAAAGATGTGCCGTTTGCTTGGAGTGATTCGCAGGAGGTAGCGTTCAGCACTTTGAAAGATAAGTTAACCCAAGCTCCCCTATTGCATTTGTCTGATTTTAATAAAGTGTTTGAGCTTGAATGCGATGCTAGCGGTATTGAGCTAGGTGCTGTTTTGTTACAAGAAGGAAAACCAGTTGCTTATTTTAGTGAAAAATTAAGCGGTGCTAGTCTGAAATATTCTACTTATGATAAGGAGCTTTACGCTTTAGTGCGCACTTTGCATACATGGCAGCACTATCTTTGGCATCGTGAGTTCATAATTCATTCTGATCATGAGGCTTTAAAACATATTCATACCCAAACAAATCTGAACCGTCGTCATGCTAAATGGGTAGAATTCATTGAGTCTTTTCCTTACATTATTAAACACAAGAACGGGAAGGACAATGTTATTGCTGATGCTTTGTCTCGTCGCTATACCATGCTGTCACAGTTAGATTTTAAAATCTTTGGTTTGCACACTGTGAAAGATCAATATGTTGACGATGCTGATTTTAAAGATGCTTTCGGCCATTGTATTAATGGGAAACCATGGGGCCAATTTCACATACAGGATGGGTTCCTGTTTCGCGCTAACAAGCTGTGTGTTCCAGCTAGCTCAGTTCGTCTTTTGTTGTTACAGGAAGTGCATGGAGGCGGTCTCATGGGGCACTTTGGCGTCTACAAGACACATGAGGTGTTGGCTGCCCACTTCTTTTGGCCTCGGATGCGCGCTAATGTTGAGCGCCTTGTTACACGCTGCACTACTTGTCAGAAAGCTAAGTCACGGTTGAACAACCATGGTTTGTATATGCCTTTGCCTGTTCCTACTTCCCCTTGGATTGATATTTCGATGGATTTTCTTTTGGGATTGCCTAGAACTAAGAAGGGGAGGGATAGCATTTTTGTAGTTGTTGATCGATTCTCCAAAATGGCTCATTTCATACCTTGTCATAAGACTGATGATGCTAGCAATGTTGATGAATTGTTTTTTAGAGAGATTATTCATTTGCACGGTATTACCAATACAATAGTCTCGGATCGTGATGCTAAGTTTCTCAGCCATTTTTGGAGATCTCTGTGGAATAAATTAGGAACTAAATTGCTGTTTAGCACCACTTGTCACCCTCAGACTGATGGTCAAACTAAGGTAGTTAATCAAACTTTGTCTACCATGCTTAGGGCTGTTTTAGACAAAAAATTTGAAACGTTGGGAGGATTGCTTGCCTCATGTTGAGTTTGCTTATAATCATGCAACACATTCTTCTACAAAGATGTGCCCTTTTCAAATTGTTTATGGTTACATTCCTAGGGCGCCTATTGCCTTGTTTTCGCTTGATGCTGCGGATGCCCCACACATAGATGTTGTTGCACATGTTGAACAAATGATTAACCTCCATGAACAAACTCAACAAAACATTGCTGCTGCTAATGCTAAATATCAGATTACTGGTAGTAAAGGTCGGAAACTAGTTACTTTTGAACCTGGTGATATGGTTTGGTTGCATTTGAGAAAGGATCGTTTTCCTACTTTGCGCCATTCTAAATTGATGCCTCATGCTGCTGGTCCTTTTAAGATACTAACCAAGATTAATGCTAATGCTTATATCCTTGACCTGCCTCCGGAGTTTGGTGTTTCCACTAGTTTTAATGTTGCAGATTTGAAACCGTATGCATGAGAAGATGAGGAGTTGCCGTCGAGGACGACTTCAGTTCAAGAAGGGGAGGATGATGAGGACATCAACACCAACACGAGTACATCTACACCAGCAGCACCTTCTCTAGCCCAGGCACCATCTTCCCCAGTCCAGGCGCCACCCCTTCCACCTGGGCCAGTGACTCGGGCTCGTGCAAGAGAATTGAACTACATCATGCTGTTAAAGAACGAAGGCCCAGAAGATTAGAAGATGGCCCAACAGGAAGGCCCGGATGGGGCGCCTAGGGAAGTCGTGAACAGTAACTGCGATACTGTAGCGCCGGCCCTACTGTTCATGCCTCTCCTCTATTTAGTCAGAGTCCTGTTTCATTTAGAACTTGAGTTTTGTTTTACATCTAGCTTTAGCTACCCCAGAACATGCACAAATACGTGTTGTCCTCTGTGATTCAGAACTCCACCTCGAGTGATATTAAGATTGCTCGCATCTTTTTCTTGTTCGTTCTTCGATTGCGCACAGGAAACGATCTTCGTGATCAGGCCGATCTCGCATCATCAAGGTCGGTAACCATTGGGAGTTGGTTCAGCGATTGCATTGGCGCTTCGGGTTCGCTCGTTGTAGTCGGATCGTGAGGGTCTACTTCCACCAAATCGGAATTATCTCCACTCACCGAAAGATCGGGCACTCCAGCTCTATCACAATGGCCAAGTCCTTCATCTTCGCACTCGAAGGCCCAACCTTAACTTGGTACACCAGGCTACCGCCACTACAATCGAGTCATGGAAGGGACTTCGCAACAAGTTCCTGCTCAATTTCCAAGGATACCAGCCAAACACAGATGCATTGGCCGAGTTATCACTCTGCAAGCAGCAAGAGAAGGAAACCCTTTGCGAATACTACAGAAAATTCCTCACGCTTAAATTGCAACTGCCATCAGTTGACGATCACATAGCGATCCATTATGCCATCAGCGGTCTTCGGGCTGGCGTCTTGTACAGTCATTGTATCAGGGACCTGCCCAAGCATCTACAAGAGCTCTACCAACTGTTCGAGAAGTATGCTAGGTCTGAAGAGCTCCATCTGCACAAAGTCGAATCTCAGAGGAAGCCCAAGGACCTTCCTTCGCAGTCCATCAGAACTTGGGATAATTGCAACCAGACTCCATCAGCACAAAGTTGAATCTCAGAAGAGCTCCATCAGCACGCAGTCAGACTCTAGCAGGGATAATTGCAACCAGCAACAGGTGCACACCATAGCCAATCAACATCCAACTGAAGAGACCGCACACCATCAGGGATACCCCCCTCAAGGCCGCGGCAACAGCACAAGAGGAAGGGGCAGAGTACGGGCCCTGCAGCCGGGAAGAATTTACTGCTTGTTTCACGACGAGGACTGCGTGCATCCCACAAGGGATTGTCCGGAGACCAAGGCCGCCAAGGACAGAATGGCTAGAGCCCAACTAGCCAACAACCAGCGAGTCGTCGTGCACACCTACCACCCCCAGCAACACCACCAACAACCTTACCATAACGAGCAAGTCCAACATCAACCCAATCGTGCATACCATCACCATCAAGAGGTGCAGGTTCTCCCCCACCACCTCCACACCATCCAAATCATCCACATAACCCCCACCTCCTACACCCAAACAAGAAGACTTCACCGAGCCACCGTACCGCGGAGTCATCCACATGATCACTGGGGGATCTAGCGTTGACTTCGACACCAAGCGACAAAAAAAGGACCACTATCGCAGTGTTAACCACATCGCTCTCACCGGCCCAGTAGTGCAAACGAAGTGGTCCCATGTACCGCTCACTTTTGACGCTAGAGATGTTGACTTGCGCAACACACTGCATGCAGACGCCATGGTAATCAACTGTAGGGTAGCAGGCTGGGATTTGCACAAAGTGTTTGTCGACAACTGCAGCTAGGCCGATATCATCTTCATACACGCCTTCGATCGCATGGGAATCAACCATAGCCTCCTCAAGCCCGCAGACAATCCTTTGTACAGATTCGACAGCAAAGGCATGTTCCCTGTTGGCAAGATAGAGCTACCTTTGTCATTGAGTGTGGCGCCCAATGCGCGCAGTGAGCAAGTCACATTCGACATTGTCGACATGGTCTACCCATACAACGCCATAATGGGGCGTGGTTCGATCAACAAGTTTGAGGCGGCCATTCATGGGCTTTATCTCTACATGAAAATCCTAGGCCACATGGCATAATCAGAGTCTATGGAGACCAGCAGACAGCGCGAAACATTGAGAGACTTTGTCCTAGGGCAGCACAATGTTCACTGCCTCATAATAGAATGCGAAGGCATCGATAGCCAGCGCCCAGCCAAAGGCAAAAAGGTCAATGCCCAGCTGTAGAGCAACGACGGGATGAAGATACTAACTCTCGATCTTGCAACTACGGAACAAACATTCATGATCATTGAAGTCCTTACATCACGAGACGAAGAAAAGCTCATTTTATGTCTCAGTCGTAAAAAGGATGTCTTCGCCTGGTCCGCCCTCGATCTAGTGGGGGTTAGCCGCGCCATTATCGAACCCAGCCTGGGCATCGAACCCTCAGTGCGCCCAAAAAAGCAGAAGCTATGGAAAATGTCCGACGAAAAAACAGAGGCAGCCAAGGCCGAAGTGCATCGCCTGTTGGAAGCTAGATTCATCAAACCAATCGCCTACCCATCATGTCTCACCAACATTGTAATGGTGCTGAAGAAAAGCGGAAAATGGCGCATGTGCATCGACTTCACAAGCCTCAATAAAGCATGCCCTAAGGACAACTTCCCTCTACCGCGAATCGACAAGATTGTCGAGAGCGCAGCAGGCTGTGAAGTCATGTCCCTCCTAGATTGCTTCTTGGGCTACCACCAGATCTACATGAAAGAGGAGGACAAGGCTAGCACCAGCTTGATCACACCCTTCGGCGCGTTCTGTTTCGTACGGATGCCCGAGGGACTCAAGAACACCGGTTCAACTTTTTCTCGCCTCACCAAGAAGGTCCTCAAAAACAAGTAGGCCGCAACATCTTCACCTATGTGGACGACATCGTCTGTTGGGGACTTGTTCTCAAATGCTAAGAGTTAAGAACAAGGCAACATAAAAGGTGTTAAATGTTAAAGTCCTTCGTCCTTCGAGGCATTATCTCCCTTCGGATATAATGAATCCCGGACGAAGATTATGAAGGACAAGCCTTCATAAGCACAATAAATGATGAAGAAGGATTCATACACAAGATATGAAAAATAATATAAACACTTTAAACATTGTTATCAACTTATTTTTATTCGCGTTACTGTATCAACAATGACAAATTATAAATGTACCTTCGGCTCGAAGGAAAGTAGGGGTACAAGCGGGACGCGAAAGTAAATGTCCAGTCAGCGTGAATAGTACGGGAATATTGTTCACCTATTTATAGGCATGGGTCGCAGCCCATGCAAAATTACATCCAGGCCCTTTGCCTTTGACAATAAGTCTATAGTAATCTATCTGGGTCTAGATAGTCTTTTCCTCTTTAAGTCGGTTTCCTCTTTTCTGCCATCATGCTGAAGCTCCCTGCGCACAGCTTCGGCTCTGCTCCATCCTTCGTACTGTTTCCGTGCTTCTTCATATCGTGGGCTTTTGTTCGAAGATCCCTGTCCACACATTATACTCTAGAGGCATTGTTAAATCATGTTTTTGAGGACCTTCGGAAGCCGAAGGCCCCCAACATCGTCGTAGCAAGTAAAAGCAAAGAGGACCACCTGACTGACCTCGCAGAGACATTCGCTAATATGTGCGACGCAAGATTACGGCTCAACCCAGAGAAGTGTGTCTTCAAGGTACGTTAGGGAAAAATACTCGACTAATTGGTATCGCACCGAGGGATTGAAGCCAACCCAACCAAAATCCAAGCAACCATGGACATGGCACCACCGCAATCTACCAAAGACATCCAGCGGCTAACAGGAAGACTAGCGGCCCTGAATAGATTCATCTCCAAATCCGCCGAGCGAAGCCTGCTATTCCTCAAAACTTTATGCAACGCCGAGAGAAAGGTTGAGTTTTTTCTTTTACTTACGCTTAACCATACACAGATGACTTCCCACGGATCCTCGGAGGACGGAAATGCACTATCCCACACTGACGGGCTTGCACGAGAGGGCTTTCCCCGCATTTTGTGGGAGGTACTTCAGGGGGCCGGATACACGACACCCCCTCAGTACGTGATGCAGCAATTCGAGAAGCACCGGGTGCCCCGCTGTAGGGTGAGGATGACCTTCGAGCCTCATCCCCTGCAGCCAGGCTGGCGCTCATTGGACTCCGAGTCTTTTGGATACCGAGCTGAGGACACGATCGAGGTGATCGCTCTGCACGGGTTGACCACTTTCTGCGGATTCCATCCTTTGGAGCTGGCTACCCACCCCATTGGCTTGTTCCCCGCAGAAAGGGAGGACGACCCAATGTGGAAGGATCGGGTGGAGCATGCCAAGGATATCTGGGCCATCTACCCAGGACAGACTGCGCACTTGACCGTACGGTGCATGAATGCTCTGTACCGTCTGCAAGTGATGCGCGGTGAGGCGACGTCCCATCTGATGGCACTATTGGAGGCAACAAAGATTACTTTGGACAACAGGGAGGAGCTCGTGGTTGATTTGTCCACTGAAATGGTGGAAAAGGACTTGCAGGTGGAGCAACTATCCACTGATATCCAAGAGTTGGAGGAATTGGTGGGCACCAGGGAGAACACCATCGAAGTTCTTGAGGATCAGCTCATTAACACTCAGCAACAGCTTGTTGAGGCTAATGAGCACTTGGATATGCATCATCAGGAGATCCAGGACATGGAGGCCAATGAGGACGTCGACATCGAGGGAGGAGAGGAGCCTGCCTCTAGTGTGGACACTGCTGGCTCAGGGAGACCACCTTCCCCCGAGTCGAGTGTTGCCTCGTTCGCTCACTAAGTGTCCGGGATAGAGTTAGACGTTGGTGATGGTAGGACTCCTCGCAGCTAGCTTAGCTTTTGCACCCTTGGGGTACTAGGCTAGATAGAGTTGAGTCTTTTTGGGACAAATGATGTAACCGTGATAAACTCTCTTGGAAGCATGATTGATGGATGTTGTTATCAGTTTTAAATTTGGAAGGAAAAATTTATGCCTTTTTAAATCCTTTCTGTTTAAGTTGGAATCTATCACTTTGCTTTTAACTCTTTTCGCTGCGATTAAACCTTGAACTTGGAGATATGGTGTTAAGTATATATGTGGTTTTTCAGATGGCCGGGAGGCAGCGTCGTGGCCAGAATGAGCGCGTTCCTCCACCGCCGCCACCGCCTCCCACTCTACAGGAGCTGATGGCTCAGCAGAATGAGATCTTGAGGCAGCTAGCTCAGCGTCAGCCACCACCTCAGCACTATGGTGGTGGAGACCATCAGCGTTACCCCGCGGTAGCTACCTACCAGGAGTTCCTCAGTACTCAGCCTCCATTGTTCACAAGGGCAGAGGACCCACTTGATGCCGATGTGTGGTTGCGAGTTGTGGAGTCCAAGTTCCCGCTACTCCATGGAGCTTGCTCAGAGGTCACTAAAGTCAGGTTCGCCACCCATCAGCTTCGTGGACCCGCAAGGACTTGGTGGGACCATTTCCTTGCCATGCAGCCAGAGGATCGAGAGGTGGAGTGGAGAGAGTTTAAGGCAGCTTTTAGGGGACACCACATACCAGCCGGGATTATGGACAGAAAGCTCAATGAGTTTCTGGCACTCACTCAGGGCAACAGGACAGTGTTGCAGTATGCCCAGGCTTTTAATGACTTGTGTTAGTATGCTGGATACCATGCAGATACGGATGAGAAGAAGAGAGACAGGTTCAGGAGGGGGCTCAGCACTAAGCTCCGTGACCGTCTCAACACCGTCAGGGCCAACAATTACAATGAGTTGGTCAACATGGCTATCTCCCAGGAGGACTGCATTACAGCTCGACAGGCAGAAAAGAAGAGAAAGACCCCTGTGGCAGGACCCTCAGCTCAGCCACAGCGCTTCAGGATTGTGTCCGACACACAAAACAGGGGACCTCAACAGCAGCAAGGGCGATGGGTGATCCGACCGCAGCAGCAGCAGCAGCAGGCACCCAACCGCACCAAGTTTCCAGCTCAGAGGAACAACCAGCAGCAGCAGCAGTACCACCAGGCAAATGATAACAGGTGTTTCACATGTGGCAACACCGGACACTATGCTAAGAATTGCCCCAGGAACTAGCAGAGGCAGGGGCAGAATGTTAATCAGAATCAAGGCAAGAGACAGAAGGTGCAAGTGAGGCAGGGCAGGCTAAACTTCACCACCATGGCTGATATTCCAGAGGGAGCACCCGTCTTGACCGGTATCTTTACAGTTTTGAATTATCCTGCTATTGTTCTTTTTGATTCTGGTGCATCACACAGTTTTATCAGTACCAAATTTAGTGCCAAGTGTCAATTGCCTTTTCACCACACCAATGGGGGCATTACAATCTCAACACCAGGAGGCAGGGTTGCCACCTATCAGATCAATAGACACGTGCCAATTAAGCTGGGTAGTTTCATTTTCAAAACCACTCTCTTGATAATGCGGTTGGATAGTGTGGATATCATCCTAGGGACTGATTGGTTATCCCGGCACCACGCGGTGATTGATGTCGCAGCCAGAGCCATAGAAATCCACTCTCCTTTGGATGGCGAGATTACCTTATATCTGCCCGACCAGGGTTGTACCCGTTCTTGTGCCTTCGTTATGATAGAGTCCCCAGTGAAAAAGATCCCAGTGGTTTGTGACTACCCGGATGTGTTTCCGGATGAGTTGCCAGGGATGCCACCTGACAGAGACATTGAGTTCGCAATCGAGTTACAACCCGGGACTGCTCCTATCTCCAAGAGACCCTATAGGATGCCTCCCGCGGAATTGGCAGAACTGAAAAAGCAATTGCAAGAGTTGTTAGACAAGGGGTTTATTCGCTCAAGTACTTCACCATGGGGATGTGCAGCTTTATTTGTGAAGAAAAAGGATGATAGTTTGAGAATGTGTGTTGACTACCGCCCTCTCAATGCGGTGACCATCAAGAACAAATACCCACTGCCCCGTATTGATGTTCTGTTTGATCAGTTAGTGGGAGCCAAAGTGTTCTCCAAGATAGATCTTCGCTCAGGCTACCACCAGATTAAGATCCGTGCAAGTGATATTCCCAAGACGGCTTTCTCTACCAGATATGGGTTGTATGAGTTTTTGGTGATGTCTTTTGGGCTGACCAATGCCCCGGCTTATTTTATGTACCTGATGAACTCAGTGTTTATGCCAGAGTTAGACAAGTTCGTGGTCGTTTCCATTGCTGATATTCTGGTTTATTCCAAGAATGAAGCCGAGCACACCAAACATTTGCATACTGTGCTTCAGAGACTGCGTGACCATCGGTTGTATGCCAAGTTGTCTAAATGTGAATTCTGGCTGAAGGAGATTAAATTCTTGGGTCACACCATTTCCCAGGATGGGATATCAATTAATCCTGAGAAGGTACAAGAGGTGATGGATTGGAAACCCCTGACTACAGTGAAGCAAATTCGAAGTTTTTTGGGTTTGGCAGGGTATTATCGACGATTTATTCCGGATTTCTCCAGGATTGCCAAACCAATGACTGAACTGTTGAAGAAGGGAGTCAAGTATGATTGGAGCCAAAAGTGCGAGGATGCCTTTCACATTTTGAGGCAGCATTTGACAACAGCCCCAGTGCTGGCTCAACCTGACAACACCAAGCCATTTGAAGTTTATTGTGATGCTTCTGGTACAGGTTTGGGATGTGTCTTGATGCAAGAGAACAGAGTCATTGCTTATGCTTCCCGAGCACTCAGACCCCATGAGCAGAACTACCCTATGCATGATCTGGAATTGGCAGCTGTGGTTCATGCCCTCAAGATATGGAGACACTACTTGATGGGAGCTCAATGTAACATCTACACCGATCACAAGAGTCTCAAATACATCTTCACTCAGGCAGATTTGAACATGAGGCAGAGAAGATGGTTGGAGTTAATCAAGGATTATGACTTAGAGGTGCATTACCATCCTGGCAAAGCCAATGTTGTGGCAGATGCCTTGAGCAGAAAGGCCCAGTGCAATTGTATAAGCATGGATGCAAGAGTTACCACCTTGTGTGATGAGCTGTGCAAGCTGAACCTGGAAGTTGTTTCTTCCGGTGACCTAAGCTATATCTCGGTGGAGCCCACATTGCAAGAGCAAATATTCAGGGCACAGATTGAAGATAAAGGTGTTCAGATGATCAAGGAAATGCTCAAGCAAAAGGCAGAAAAATACAAGTGCTTCCGTCAGGACAGCAAGGGAATTCTATGGTTTGGAGATCGATTAGTTGTTCCCAAGGACCCTGAGCTCAGAAAGAAAATATTGGATGAGGCTCACCTTTCCAAATTCTCCATGCACCCTGGTAGCAACAAGATGTACCATGATCTCAGATCTTTGTATTGGTGGACCAGGATGAAGAGGGAAATTGCCAAGTACATATCCGAGTGCGATACCTGTTAGAGAATCAAAGCTAGTCATTTGAAGGCAGCAGGCCCTTTGCAACCCCTTCCCATACCATCTTGGAAATGGGAGGACATTTGCAAGGATTTTATCGTAGGATTGCCCAATACCTCCAGGCACCATGATTCCATTTGGGTTATTGTGGACAGATTGACTAAGACTGCTCATTTCTTGCCAGTGCACACCACCCACAAGACAGAGAGGTATGCAGAAATATATGTTGATCAAATAGTGCGGTTGCATGGTATTCCAAAAACCATTGTATCTGACAGAGGAGCACCGTTTGTGGCACGCTTTTGGGAGACTGAAGATTTTCTACGCTCCCGCTTCCCCGACTTTCTGCCCAAAAGAGTCGGTATGTAACCCCAAAACCCCACCCCCACCTACCCTTTTTAATTCAATTATAAGAAAAACTTAGATAACAAGGATAGTCTAAGTTGTGGATTTAACTTAAAAGGGCTTCCTTCTGAAGTTGCAAAGAGAATGACATTCGAAGAGCAGTTAACTAGAGAAACTGGAGTGTAAGGAAGAGTAACACACCATCGTACCTTAGTAGCACCCTTCTAGAGGACTCTGCCTAAAAATCTCGGGACGAGATTCCTTTAAGGGGGGAGGGCTGTAACACCTCAGGTGTTACCATGGCTAGAGCACACCTTGGCACTAAGGACTGTGATCACATGTGGTAGAGACTTAAGGAAACACATAAGAACTTGGAGATCATGTGTTAATCAAGGTGTGTTAATGACCTAAGAAGTATTACTCAAACCTTTGTACACTTACTACCTTGGATAAGAGGGGGGGGGAAGAACCCTAGACCTCTCTTAAACCCTATCTCCCAAAGCCATGAATAAGGGGGGGAAAAGGGTGAGCAAATGTGCAAAACATGAGTAATCTTTAACCAAACCTTAAGTAACCTTATAACCAACAATTAGGGGAAGGAAATATTGCAAAAAGACCCCTGGAGAAACCCCAAATCAAATCTCCAATGGAGAGAGAGCTAGAGCTCTCTATTTCTCTCTAAGTTAAAAACTACACCTACACTAAAGATCAGTCGTGTTCACCTCGAAGCTGACACCAAATCCACCTACGTTCTATACCAAAAATGTGGCATACCACCTAAGGCACCCACTGGAAAAAGCTGAGCCCGAGACTTGGACGTTTGACATGCCTTGGCATGGTTTTTGTCGCGAGGTGGGCAGAGTGACACACCCGATTTGGCGACCGAAGATCTCCCTACCTAGGCCATATCTGCCATGGCAGCTCACGGATGAGAGACAACCCTAGGTGCCAGGAAAAGACTCGCGCCGGATTTTTGCCAAGATTCGCACGTTTGCGACTTGGGTGAGCTGTGGAACATGGGCAGAAGGAAAGTTCCACGTGTTTGACGCGCTCTGTGTGCGCCAGAGCACGCCCGCGCGCGCCCCGCGTCGCGCCAACGGCCAGCTGACGCCAGGGCCCACGCCCGCGCCTATAAAGCCCGCTCGGGCGTCGACTGCACTCTTCCGCGCACACTCAAGCCTCACCGGAGCTCAGTTCACCACCGTTTGCCTGTGCGCGGCGTGTCCGCGGCCACCTGAGCCACTGCCGCTGTAGACCGGCCAGCCCAGCCCTTCCCAACCCTGTCCAACCCTCTGAGGCGAGCGTGCACAACTCAGTGGAGCTCCCCGAGCGAGGAATCGAAGCCTGCTTCGCCGAAGAGGCCAGTCCACGGTCGCCGGAGTTCACAACCCCGCCGGAGTACGTGGACCGGGTAATCCGCCCAACCATTTTCCGATTCCTTGTGCACACGGTCTCTACGTTACCCCGTGAAGCTCACCGTGCCCTTGGATTGAACCAGATCGCCGTGGTTTGGCCGGTACACTCACCGCCGACGCGAACACCCACCTGCGCACGTGAACCGAGCGATTCCGGCCATCCCCGCCGTCGAGCCGCACCTCGTTGTGACCGCCAGAGCCTCCCCGAGCCAACCCTGCCCTTCGCCGGACCTATCTCGCCGCCGATAAGCCGCGCCACCCTTTTCTTTCCCGCGGGTACTGTTTACATTGGGGGAAGGACCTCGGGGAAGAAGAAGGAAAGGTCAGGGGGCTTTTTGAACTGTCAGCGACCCCGGGGAATAGTGGCGGAGGGGTAGATTTGTGCGGGTTGATTTAGTTTAAACCCAGGGACCTCAGTGTAAACTGTTTTTCCAGGAAACTCTTATTAAATCTGTTTTTAAATTGAACAGAAACTTTAAAAATTCATAACTTCTGTATAGTTCATCCAAATTTGGTCAAACCAATTTTGCCAGACTTTAAATAATGTATGCTACTTAAGAAAAATATAAAAACCCCTATGTACTACAGAAAACTTTAGGGTTCTGATTTAATCATTGTTTTGTCCATAAGCTAAATAATAGGGCTAAAATTAGTTGCACTATTTGACTAGGGTTAGAAAAATTTGGAGAAGTTTATATCCACCTACTGATCTAATTAAAAATGCTAAACCTCTCTGTCCAACCCATTAAGTTAGTTTTTGCCTTTTATTTACAATGTGCTTGAAATGAAGAAAAATAGAAAAGGTGAATAAAAATGATGAACCAGAGGACACTACTATTTTTGTTAGGGTACTTATTCCATATAGTTCACAAGAAAAATCTATCCTACCCTGGTTTAGTGTAAAATATGTGGGATACCTTTTATTTGAATAAAACAAGGAAAACTTAGAAAAACCCTACAAAAATAACCCCAAAGTGAAAACACCCCCACCCTTGGGATAGTTAATTTTTTGTTATTAAGAACTTAGGAAAAATATGAAATCTGTTGTTTGACATTTTTCAAATAACAATGTAGTAGAAAGTGCCTTTTAGGCATTAAACTTTAGAAAATCATAACTAAATAACCACCCCTTAGCTTTCTGTGATTTTTGGCACAGAAGCCTATTATTACTGATAGATGCCAACAAAAATAACCTTTAGGACAGAACCCACGTCTAATTAAGAGTTGTAGTACAAAGTGGCCCATTTACCCAACTTTTATTATTTTTGTCTAAAGCATAGACTTTTTATTTTTAACCTCAACTTCCTAGAAGGGGCTATAGTGACCAATGGCAACCCACTGTAATTTTTACAGAATTTTTGGAGGAAGTTAAGCTACTGTTGTAGTTCAAACCCCCACTAGATTTCATAAATAGAAATTAAAGAAAGGAAAATGAATAATGGAAATTAGTGTCATCCTAAAACCCTTGTAAATTGTCCACTGAAATATATAAAGGCAATACAAATCCACTATGTTTATCCTCAAAAAAAATCTAAACCTAGGAGTGATAAGCATAAACCACTAAAGGCCCCGTATGACCAAGCAAACCCTAAGTTACTCCTTAACTTAGTTTTTTTTTTCTTCTCTCAACATAATGTTATTAAATCCTGCATAATCATGACATACATGTTCATTGCATTTCGATAGACTGTAACCTTGCTGAAGGAGAGTACGTCCTCGTGCCGGAGCAAGGAGCTGCTCAGGAGGTAGCCCCAGATCCAGCACCAGAGCCTGCACCAGAGGATCTGTCTGCCACTGCTTTGGAAGGCAAGCCCCGGTTTTATGCATAACCGTTTATATATATGCTATTTTACTACACTTAATATTTGTAGGCTTGTATTATGCACTTAAGTGTAGGAGTTGTTTGGAACCTTAGTTGCATGACTCAGGATACCTTTTGTGATGGATACTAGTATGCTAGGTCGAGTAGTTGCTTTAATTAATTAGGATCTCGGTAGAAGACGAGTGATTTTTCCTAGCACTCGCGCGAGATCAGGAATTGGTTGTACCCACTTTATATATCATATTGATAGTTGGTTGGTGGACACGGATCCATGGGGATGCGTTGTCTACGAGATGGGAAAATGGAATAAGGATTAACGTGCGGATACCTGTGTCAAGCGTTTGAACGTACTAAACACATGCCGAGAAATATGGTAAATCGGTAAGCCTAGTACCTGAGTGAACCTGCCCGCAGACTTTGCCCCTCACGCGACCTGAGACGTGGTCTCCCATTCCGGTTATGGTGGGTACAAGTGCGGTCACTGCACGACGGCAGTCGGGGTCAGTGAGGCATTGTACGCCAAGGCGGTGAGCCCTGATCTGTTGCTAGGGAATCGATGGGGACGGTTGATGTGTGTGGGGATGGAGTGCCCCTACATGTCGTGTGTTTAGGTTTACCTTGCAAGGATAAAAACTCGATTCGAATCGTCTTCTTCTCGTAGCTAATGAGACTGCTTGATCAATTGTACTGCATTGAGTAACAAGTGGAAATATGATGAGTCGCTATAAGATGTTGATTGCTAAAATGGTTGTTACTATGTATGAGTAGATAGTACACATTTAGCCTTAAGAGAGTCACACTTAAATATGACAAAGTTAAAACTTGACTTAGAAACTCAGCTAGTGCTTTTGGCAACCAAACCCCACAGCCAAACAGCTGCATATCTAGAGGTAGAGGAGTAGACTCCTCACACCGGGTAAGTCTAGCTGAGTATTAGTATACTCAGCCTTGCTTGTGGCACAATTTTACAGGTTCTCTGGAGGACATGGTTGCTGGAGTGACTTGGCCGTCCATCTTGCCACCGGGTTGGACTGTCGAGTGGGACCCTACCTCGGCTGAGGAGGAGCATGAGGAGTGATGGGACAGGCTTCCCCATCTCTCTGTTTATTTACCGTTAGTTTTATTCCGATGCACTTCGAACAATGATGACTACTTTTGCAAAACTCCGATGGTGATGTAATAATTTAACACGCCTTCATGTATGGTCTTACGCTTTATTGTATTTGCTCTGTGACTCACCATCGAGTGAGATTGTGGTACTTGATCCTGTCAGTGGCCGTGTCGGACTAGATCCGAGGGATTGACGGGTTATTCCCATTTAAGTGTGGCCTAGCCTCTAAGGCGGGACTTAGGCACTTAAGTTGGAATAATTCGGGCAGTTCCGCCACAATAATTCAGTCTTCTGTCTGAACTGACAGCCAAACTTTCTGCCCATTTTTCTCCAATTTTTGTATAGCATCAAGGCTCAGCCACTTAAGCAAAGTTATTCCCCTATCATAGCTTTATAAATTTGATGTGTTGACTTAGGGCAAGATTGTAACACCCCAGTGTTACTTAGGGTTTTTCCCTAGTGCCCCAACTTGTGACCATTATCACATGTGATTTTAATTAAGCAAGAGACACCAAATTTAAGGAACTAAAACCTAAGTTAAGTATTTTTCATCTCAAAAGCCACACTCTAAACATATCATACACCTCAAGAGAAAAAAAGGTTCAAAACCCTAACACTACCCAATTAAGCTTTTGGAACATGATGGAGGAAATTAGTAAAAAGATTATGAAAAATGCAAATCTTAATATGGACCAATTATCAAAGATGTAATACACCAAATAAGCTACAAAGCCTAGTAAGAAATTCAAATCAAAAGAGTTGTGCAAAATTCCCAAAATAGCCATTGAAGTAAAGCCTCCTTGAGAAATTCAGAAATTCAGATTTTTGAAATTTGACCTCTTCATAAAGAACAGCTGCGTTCTCTTAATTCAAAAACACAAATCCATTTGGTACAAATATAAAAATTGCGCCAAACTACCTTGAACATACCCTGGAAAAATTTGTGAGCAAGACTCGGCCGTTTGACATGATCTTGGAAGGGATTTACCTCGGAACTCGGCCTTATGACACTGGCACATTGATGAGGCGACAACTCTCTGCCCTTGACCCAAAACCGCTCGGCTCCATGCGAAAACGATAGAACTCAGTTGGGGGAACAAATCTTACACAGCGGTCTTGCCCAAATTCACGAAGATCTACGCCCTATCGACGTTAGAACACGGGGAGAAGCAATGGTGCCATGTGCTCGACCGCGGCTGACATGCCCGGTGCACGCCAGCCCGCACACCCGCGCCAAGCCGTGCGAGCCCGCGCGCTCGCATTGGTCCACGCCTGCCCGTGCACCGCGCCTATAAGAGTAGGGAAGCCTCGGCCGTACTCCCTCCGCGCCTCACCTGACTCACCAGACCCAGCACTTAGCTCCGGCGAGCTCTGTGCCGCCCGCCGAGCAGCCCGAGCACTCGACCATCGTGGCCAGACCACTCCTGGCCATCTCCACTTGATCCCATGCCTCGGCTAGCTTCCCCAGAGCCCCGTAGAACTCCCCGAAGCAAGAAACCGGATGCTACTTCACCGAAGAAGCCATTCCACCCTCGTCGGAGTTGTTTTCCCCGCCGGCGCGTGTGGCCGCGACTAACCGGTAAGACGTAGTTCAATTCCGCGCGCCTACGCCTTCCCAAGCGCCTAGTGAAGCTCACTGACTAGTTTAATTGAACTCTACCGCCATGGATAGGCCGAAGCCCTTGCTGCCGACGAGCTCCCCCGCCTGCGCACGTGGACCGGCCTACTCTGAACATCCTCGGAGACGATCCGCACATCGGCGTGACCGTCACGACCTCCCCTACACCCTCGACCACCTCACCGGAGCAATCTCGCCACCGGTAAGCCCCTCCGCCCTTTCCTCTGCCGCGGGCACTATTTAAGTAGAGGAAGGACCACATGTTTGATTTAGTGGAACCCTAGGGAGTTTTCTGCGTAGTTAGAGACTCAGGTGAATAGTGTTTCAGGGGGCACGGTTTAAACAAATCAGGTAGAAGTAAACCCAGGGACCCCAATGCGAAACCTATTTCCTTTAACCATTTCTGTTTATTCTTTTTAAATAAGCAGAGAACTTAGAAAATTCATAACTTGAGAAATACTCATCCAAAATTTGTCAAACCAATTTTGCTGGATTCCAAATATTATGAACCGTCACACAAAAATACTGAACCCCATGTTTTCTGTATTAATTTTTAGAGTTTTGAATTAAATAAGGAAACTGCCCAAACCTTATTATTATGAAGAAAATTTGAAATACTTATGTGCTAGGCTTAAGAAAATTTGTAGAGATACATACCCAACATACACACTGTTTAAAAATACTAAGCACCCCAGTATACAAGAATAACTCAAGATTGTCTATTAATAACTATATCTGTCCAAAACTTAGGAAATTAAGAAAGGCAATAGAATTCAATGAACAGAGGATGAACACATTTTTCCTAGTATACTTAAGTGATGAGGAACCTAGAAAAAATACAGAGAACCCTAGTCCAAGACTAATCCAGGGTTAAATAATTTATTAGGCAACAAGGAACCAAGGAAAACCATGATTGAAAATATAAGAACCATTTAAAAAATGGTAAGAAAAAAATCAGTAGACTCCTAACTACTAGGACACCACTACAAAAATAATAAACACCCCAACCCCTCACAATAAGTGAGCCAAACAATTCAAATATGGTTTGGCCCATGTTTTAATTAAATCATGAGAAAGTCTAAAATTGTGCAACAGTAGGCAAATGGATTTTTACCTAATTATTAATGAAGTAGACCACCACAGAAAAATACAAAACCTATTTAAAATACAAGATAACACCCATTACCCCCTACCCATGAAAAAGACCATATAATCCAAGAAATTCTACCCCCTCTTCCCTTAAGCAAAAAGTTTCCAAATTCTAGAATGATTGCTCTTGCACTAAGAAGAAGATAGGAAAAATTAGAAATCTGTTGTTTGATATTTTTCAAGTATAGTGGTAGTAGAAAGCACCCCTTTGGCCTAAAACTTTAGAAAATCACAGTAAAATGCCCAATAAGTAAAAATAAAAAACAGTGGAACACTGAAATAATCTGACCATTCAACGTAACCAAACTTGACCTAAATGGCTAAGTGTACCACCAAAATTTCTAGTAGTAAGGTTAAGCTTTACCTTATTAATTTAAATCCTTCATCATCCAATTATAATTGCTAAATTGCATATCATGCCATATATATATCTTACTTATTGCATTCATTAGATTGTAACCTCGCTGACGGAGAGTACGTGCTCATTCCCGAGCAAGGAGCTGTCCACGAGGAAGACCAGGAGCCAGCTCCCGAGCCTGCCACCGAGGATGTCCCCGCAGCCCCAGCATTTGAAGGCAAGCCCCGGTTTTATGCATAACCAGTTTATATATATGCTATTTTACTACAATTAATGTTTGCAGGCTTGTAATGTGCACTTAAGTGTAAGAGTTGCTTGAAACCCTTAGTTGCATTAACTCAGGATTCCTTTTTGAGATGGATACTAGTATGCTAGGTCAAGTAGCTGCTTTGCTAATTAGGATCTCGGTAGAAGTCGAGTGATTTTTCTAGCACTCACGCGAGGTTAGGAATTGATTGTATTCATCTTGATAACGGGATCTATGATGGTCTATGGACTTGTATCCAGGGTGGATGCCTTGTCCATGAGACGGGAAAAAGAACTAAGGATTAATGTGTGGATACCTGAGTCAAGCGTTTGAATATGGTAACCGGTAAACCTAGTACCTGAGTGAAGCCGGGCACATACTTTCCCCCTCACTTGTCCTGGTACTGGGTCTCCCCATGCTAGCTATGGTGGGTACAAGTGTGGTCACTACACGGCGGCAGCCGGGGTCAATGGAGCATTGTATGCCAAGGCGGTGAGCCCTGGCCGCGAACGAGGAATCGACGGGGACGGGTGATGTGTGTGGGGATGGAGTGCCCCTACATGTCATGTGTTTAGGTTTACCTTGCAAGGTTTAGAAACTCGATTCGAATCGTCTGCTTCTCGCAGCTAATGAGACTGCTTGACCCCTTGTACTGCATTGAGTAAGAAGTGAAATGAGGTTTTAGTTGAGATAACATGTTGATTGTACTAAATGATCGTTACCATGTATGCTTAGAAGGAGCAAACTTAGCTAAAATTAATGATACTAGAATTGGAAAAGCTAAAATTGATTTTTAGACTCAGCTAGTGCTTTTGGCAAACCAAACCCCTCAGCCAAACAGCTGCATGGTCTAGAGGAAGAGGAGTAGATTCCTCACACCGGGTAAGTCTTGCTTGTGGCATAATTTTTGCAGGTACGCTTCAGGATATGGTTGATGGTGTGACTTGGCCTACTACCCTGCCACCGGGTTGGACAATTGAGTGGGATGCTGTTCCAGCAGGAGAGGAGCAGGAGGAGTAGTGGGCGGCCTTGCCCGATTCCTCATTATTCGACGTTACCGACTATCCGCTGCAATTTAAATTATGAACACGTTTCAGTTTACTTGAAAAACTCCAATTTATGTAATAACTCCAGTACCTTAATTTGTGGTTTCCTGTTTTATTGTATTTTCTCTGTGACTCACCATCGAGTGAGTTAGTGGTATTTGATCCTGAATGAGTGGCTTTATCAGACTAGATCTAAGGGACTGACGGGTTATTCCGATTTAAGTGTGTTGCGACCCCTAAGGCGTGACTTGGGCACTTAAGCTGGAATAATTCGGATGGTTCTGCCACAGTTGGTATCGGAGCAAATACCACCACAGAGAAAGCAATAAATCGTGAATACCAACTTTTCAAAAAAAAATAAAACTTGCTTAGAAACCAGTATTGGAATTGTCTGGACTAGAACGCTAGATCTAGGATGAAAGGCCTTAGGAATAGTGGGGAAAATAGGTGGCTAATTAAGTAGGTCCTACGGGCCGGTCTTAGGATTTTAAGGATGCCCCAAAGGCACCCTTCTGATTCGGTGAGGAGACATTATTTTCAGCATGCATGCATTACAAAACACAAAAGGATTAGAAATTAAAGGAGTAAAAAAGTTGATCTAACCTGCTTCCTTTTAACAACCCAGGCTCTCTTATTTTTCTTCCTTTTACCATAACCTTTACATCTGATCCTCTTCCACAGATGACTTCACCCACCCCCGCCAATGGAGGAGACACTCGTTTCAGTTCCGATTTCCTTTCTCACGAAGGTTTTCCTTCCATATGGTGGGAGGTGCTCAACTCCACCAGTTACGCTACGCCCCTTTGTACACGGTGCAGCTGTACGAGGAGCATTGGGTGCCACGTTGCAGAGTCTGGCTGACTCTGAAAGCACACCCCTTTAAGCCAGGTTGGCGTTCCCTTCACTTTGAGACTGTTGGATTCAGGACGGACAACACCACCGAGGCGACAGCTTTGAAGACCCTAACGACCTTCTGTGGCTACCATCCCCAGGAGATGGTGATGCACCCCTTGGGACTCTTCCCCGCTGAGAAGAGGGATGACCCCATGTGGTGCAACCCTGTGAGCCATTTGAATTACTGTTCAGTGCATGAGCGTGTTGTACCGCCTACAGGCCCTGGAGAGCGACGCTATGGCACACCTTGCTAACCTCGCTCAGACCACCAAGCTCAACCTCGACAGCTGAGAAGACTTCTGGTCGACCTGTCCTCAGAGTTGGTGGAAAAGGACCTACAGGTGGAACGGTTGAGCCAGCGCATCACCACCCTAGAGCAGCAGGTGGAGATCCGGGACAACACCATTGATGTCCTGGAAAACCAGCTCCACGATGTGTAGTAGGAGCTTGAGGAAGCTAACGACCACCTGGACATGCACCACCTGGAGATGGAGGCCAATGAGGCCGGAAGCGCGGGAGAGGAGGCTCCCGAGGAGTTAGGACCAGCCCCTGGTACCAATGCGACTACCTCCGAGATGCCCCCTTCGCCCGTATCTAGTGTCGCTTCCGCTACTTAGGGTTGATGGGTCATTTTGATGCTTTAGGAGGATAGAAACCCACACGAGCTTAGTGGACGTCGGATTATGGACTAGGCTTACGGGTACTTTCCCCTAATTAATGTAACCCTTGAGGACTTTTGCAAACAATGAAGTGATTGTAACCAAGTTATCCTCGATCAAATTGATGTTATGTTATGAAATTTTCTTTCCATATGATATGAAGCATATTGTTCGGAGTTTTGAATTGGGATAACAATGACAGGAATCTCTGTTTTCAGATGGCAGCTAGGCAGCGTCGCGGGTAGAACGAGCAAGTTCCCCCGCCACCTCCTCCAGCTCCCCCGGTGCAGGAGCTGATGGCTTAGCAGAACGAAATTCTGTGACAACTCTTGCAGCGCCAGCCCCACCCTCAGCAGTATGGTGGAGGCCAGCCGCAGCGACCTCTGGCCCCGGCGACCTACCAGGAGTTCCCGAGCATGCAGCCGCCCTTGTTCACCAAGGCAGAGGATCCGTTGGATGCAAACGTGTGGCTACGCGTCGTGGAGTCCAAGTTCCCCTCCTCATGGGAGACTGCCCTGATGACACCAAGGCTCACTTCGTCGTGCAACAGCTTCGTGGACCTGCTCGGATGTGGTGGGACCATTTTCGTGCCATGCTACCTGCTAGTCATGAAGTTTCTTAGGAGGAATTCAAGACTGCCTTCAGGGGACACCACATTCTAGTTGGGATTCTTGACCGCAAGATAAATGAGTTCCTGGCACTAAATCAAGGGACCCGCACTGTATTGCAGTATGCCCAGGCCTTCATCGACTTGTGCCAGTATGCTGGTTATCACGTAGATTCTAATGAGAAGAAGAGAGACCGCTTCCGCAGGGGTCTCAACACCAAGTTGCGTCAGCGTCTCAACACTGTCTGGGTCGATAGCATCAATGAGTTGGTCAACTTGGCCATCTCACAGGAGGAAAGTATTGTAGCTCACTAGGCAGAGAAGAAGAGGAAGGCACCAAATTCAGGACCCTCCGCTCCACCCCATAGGTTCAGGATTGTCTCCAACAACAAGAGCAGAGGATTCCAGCAGCAGCAAGCACCCAACCGCTTTCCAGCTCCCGCTCCAAGGAACAATCAACCCTAGCAATACCAGTTCCGCTAGGGAAATGGGAACAAGTGCTTCCCTTGTGGAAATGTGGGCCATTATGCCAAGAATTGCCCGAAGAATCAGCAGAGGCAGATGCCAGCACCAAACAAGACAACGAAAGGAAGCAAAAGGTGCAAGTCAGGCAAGGGAAGCTCAACTTCACTACTCTAGAGGAGTTACCTGAAGGAGCCCCCATCATGACTAGTATCTTTTTAGTTTTTAATCAACCCGCATTAATTCTATTTGATTCTGGTGCATCTCATAACTTTATTAGCTATAAGTTCAGTGCTAAATGTCAACTGCCTTTCTATCATACAAAAGGATCTTTCATGATAGCAATTCCTGGGGGCAAAATTCCAACAAACCAATTAAATCGAAGTGTGCCTATCTCACTGGGAAGTAAGGTCTTCAAAACCACACTCCTGATTTTGGGATTAGAGGGTATGGACATCTTCTCGGAGCTGACTGGATGACTCAACACCGAGTGGTGTTGGATGTAGCTGCGAGAGCTCTGGAAATCCATTCTCCTACCTTCGGAGACCTTGCACTGTATCTACCTAGCCAAGATTCTACTCGATCATGTGCTTTTGCTATGATAGAGTTTCCCTTGAAGAAGATTCCAGTGGTCTGTGAGTATGCAGATGTTTTTCCTAATGAATTGCCAGGAATGCCACCAGACCGGGATATTGAATTCGCCATTGAGTTGCAACCGAGAACGGCACCTATTTCCAAGAGGCCTTATCAGATGCCACCCGCTAAATTGGCAGAATTGAAGAAGCAATTGCAAGAATTGTTAGAAAAGGGTTTCATCCGCCCAAGTATTTCGCCTTGGGGATGTCCAGCCTTATTTGTGAAGAAGAAGGATAGTACTTCCAGGATGAACGGAATATCGACTAAGATGAGCTTCATCCAAAATTTGTTGGCGGACTTCAGCAGCTTTAGGCACAACTATGCGATTATTGAACCATAGTATTCATTGGTCATCTTTTCTAAAACAATTAGCTTTGCCAACTTCTATTTTCTTATGAATGTGTTTCATACCCTTGTTAGTTCTTTGGGCATCAATAATTCTCTGTAGAAGAACTGGCTCAAGTTTCATTTGTGTCAAAGTTTCGTGTTGTATCATACCTATGTTTAACTTCTCCTTTTCTTGACATAGTGTGGTGTCAGAGGTCCTTATTGTAAGACAATGGCAGGAAGCCTTATGACTCAGTGCATCTGCCACCACATTAGCTTTCCCTAGGTGATGATGGATTTCTAAATCATAATCTTTAATCAGCTTAAGCCATCTTCTTTGTCTCATGTTCAATTCTGACTGGGTAAAAATATATTTCAGACTTTTATGATCCGTATATAAATGACAAGTATTTCCCAGCAGATAATGATGCCATATCTTGATGGCATGAACAATTGCAGCTAACTCCAAGTCATGAGTTGGATAGTGCTCCTCATGCCGGCGCAATTGTCTTGAAGCATAAGTATGACTCTGCCCTCTTGCATTAGGACACATCCGAGTCCACTGTCTGATGCATCACAATACACATCAAAAGGTTTTTCAATGTCCGGTTGAGCCAATACCGGAGCAGTGGTTAATAATACCTTCAGCTGCTCGAAGGCTTCATTGCATTTCGACGACCAGTCAAACTTGGTATTATTCTTCAATAAACCTGTAATAGGTTTAACAATCTTGGAAAAATCCGGAAAAAACCTGCGGTAATATTCGGCTAGTCCAAGGAAGCTTCGAACTTGATGTACTGTTGTTGGCGGTTTCCATTCTAGAATATCTTTAACTTTACTGGGATCGACCACAATTCCTTTTGTAGATAATACATGTCCCAGAAATTTGATTTCCTCCAACCAAAACACGCATTTGCTGAATTTAGCATACAATTTGGTGCTCCCTCAAGCGCGTTAGCACAATACGTAAGTGCTTAGCATGCTCCTCTTCATTTTTGGAATAGATCAGGATGTCATCAATGAAGACCACCACAAATTTATCTAACTCGGGCATGAATACTGAGTTCATTAAGTATGTGAAGTGGGCTGGAGCATTTGTCAATCCGAAGGACATAACCAAATATTCAAATAATCCATACCGCGTAGTGAATGCGGTCTTAGGTATATCTTCGGGTCGAATACCGATCTGATGATAACCTGACCTGAGGTCAATCTTGGAGAATAACCGAGCTCCAGTAAGTTGATCGAATAAGATATTGATCCGAGGAAGAGGGTACTTGTTCTTGATAGTGACCTCATTAAGGGGTCTGTAGTCCATGCACATTCGAAGTGTCTGATCCTTCTTCTTAACGAAAATTGCTGGACATCCCCATGGTGATGAACTAGGCCTAATGAATCCCTTCTCAAGCAAATCTTGAAGTTGAATCTTGAGTTCTGCCAATTCATTAGGTGGCATTTGGTACGACCTTCTGGAAATAGGAGCCGTACCGGGCTTTAGTTCAATCACAAACTCTACATCCCTTTCTAGAGGTAGCCCAGACAAATCTTCAGGAAAGATGTCTGAGCATTCACACACCACCAGAATGTTCTGGATTTCTAGTATGATGGCTTCATAAACTTGCCCAGATGGTTTGGCTGGGACAGCTACAGGGATGGACAATTGAATCTCTTCATGGCCATGGCTCAATTTGATGGTCCTTAAGTTTGTATCGTTGATGGCTTTATGCTGGGCTAACCAGTTCATGCCCAGAATTACATCTATGTCTTGGCCCTTTAAAACAATCATGTTGGTAGGAAATTCCCCTCCGGCCAATGTTACTGATATGTGGAAGGCTACTTCCTTAGTAAATATCCGTCCCCCACGTGAATGGATAATAAATCCTTCCCTTGACTCAGTGCAGGGAATGCAATGCTTTTCCACAAAATTCTTGCTTATGAAGGTGTGTAATGCACCAAAATCAAAGAGAATAACTGTTGGGTAATTGGCAACAAGGTACGTATCCATCATTACCGGCTCGCCTTCCGGTGTTGTAGCCACTTAGGTATAATATATAGGTCCTGTTTTCTTGAAGTTCTTGCCCGCTGAAATATTAGCCGTATTTCCCTTTCCTTGGTTGGAATTCCCAGAGTTCTGTTGAAAGTTGGTTTTATTTTGGTTTGGGTATGGACAGTCCTTGATGAAGTGACCGGACTTTCCACAGTTAAAGCAACCAGTAAAAGAACTAGGGAGAGCGGGGAAACAAGTACCAGGGGCACTCGGCTGATTGGTAGGAGCGGGGGCAGTATTGGGACGAATGAAAGCAGGCTTCTTAAAGGGATAGGAAGGTGGGCGAGACGAAGAACGATTTTGATTAAAAGGTCGGAACACCAACCTAGTTCTCTTCTCAGGTCCTTGATTTGACCTTTTGAAAGGGAAATAGGTTTAACCTTTTCCTAGTATTAATTTTGGTGGTTGAATGCCCAACACAAATATTGGACTAACTAGTTTGCTCTAGATTATATACTATACAGGTGCATAAAGGTTCAACACAAACCAATAAAAGATTAAAGAAAGGGTTCAAAAACAAAGGAGCAAAGAAACCAAAAGTGCCCTGGGCTGGCGCACTGGACTGTCCGGTGCACCAGGACCGTACAACGTCCAACTCTCCACTCTCGGGTTTCTCAGGGTGCGCTCCGCTATAATTCACCGGACTGTCTGGTGTGCCACCGGACTGTCCAGTGCACCAGCGGAGCAACGACTCTTCGGCGCAACGGTCGACTGCAAAAGGCGCGGATCAGATGAACAGTGCGCGACTAGTGCACATAGAAGTCAGAGCAGTCGTCAGAGGCGCACCAGACAGTGAATAGTGCTTGTCCGGTGTGGCACCGGACTGTTTGGTGCCACTAGAAGACAAAGCCTCCAACAGTCAGAAGCTCTCGAACCCTAACGGTTGGGTGACGTGGCTGGCGCACCAGACAGTGTCCGGTGCGCCCATCGACAGCAGCCTGCCCCAACGGCTATTGGTGGTGGAGGGCTATAAATAACCCCCAACCACCACCACTCCAAGCATCCAAGTTTCCAGCACTTCACATTCAATACAAGAGCTAGTGGATTCACTCCTAGACACATTTTCAATAGAATCAAAGCCTCTCCAAGTCCCAAATACATTCCACTCACCTAGTGAGTTTGTTCGTGTTCTTTGCACTCTTGTTTCTTGGATTGTTTTCTTCCTTCCTCATTCTTGTTCCCAAGAGAATTGTAATCAAAGCAAGAGACACCAAGTGTGTGGTGGTCCTTGTGGGGTCTAAGTGACCCGTTTGATTAAGGAGAAAGCTCACTCGGTCTAGGTGATCGTTTGAGAGAGGCAAAGGGTTGAAAGAGACCCGGTCTTTGTGACCACCTCAACGGGGACTAGGTTCTTTACAACCGAACCTCAGTAAAAAAAAATCACCATGTTCATCCGCTTTATTTCTTGGTTGATTTGTTTTTCCCCTCTCTTTCGGACATGGATTTAATTCTAACGCTAACCACGACTTATAGTGTGTGCTTAAGTTTAAAATTTTCAGATTCCGCCTATCCACCCCCCCCCCCTCTAGGCGACTTTCAATTTGTATCGGAGCCCGATACTTCATTAGAGTTTAACCACTCAAAGTTATGTCGGGAGGATCTGCCAAGACGGGGATGGAAACCAGCAAGAAGGCCGCAAGCCACGGGAAGGCTCCATCAAGGGAGTCTGGCACCAAAGCCAAAGAGGGATCCCCTCTCCGTGTCAAGTCGCATCGGAATGGCGACAAGAAGAAAAAGATGAAGAAAGTGGTCTACTACGAGACCGACTCTTCGTCGCCCTCCACATCCGGCTCCGACGCGGCGTCCGTCACTTCTAAGTGCCATGAGCGCAAGAAGTATAGTAAGATGCCACTTCGTTATCCCCGTATTTCTAAGCGCACTCCATTACTTTTCGTTCCATTAGGCAAGCCACCATGTTTTGATGGTGAAGATTATTGTATGTGGAGTGATAAAAATGAGGCATCACCTAACCTCACTCCACGCAAGTATTTGGGACATTGTTGAGTATGGAGCGCATGTACCTAATGTGGGAGATGAAGACTACAATTCGGACGAGGTCGCCCAAATATGACACTTTAACTCCCAAGCAACTACTATACTCCTCACCTCTCTATGTGGAGAGGAGTATAATAAGGTGCAAGGGTTAAAGAGTGCCAAAGAAATTTGGGACGTCCTAAAGACCGCGCACGAAGAAGATGAGGTGACCAAGATCACCAAGCGGGAGACGATCGAGGGGGACTCGGTCGATTCGTCCTCAACCAAGGAGAGGAGCCACAAGCAATGTACAACCGGCTCAAGACCTTGATCAACCAAGTGCGCAACCTCGGGAGCACAAAATGGGATGACCATGAGATGGTCAAGGTTATTCTAAGATCCCTTGTTTTTCGCAATCCTACTCAAGTACAATTAATTCGTGGGGATCCTAGATACAAATTAATGTCTCCCGAGGAAGTGATAGGGAAGTTTGTGAGCTTTGAACTAATGATCGAAGGCTCTAAACACATCGTCGCCTTGGAGCAAGGCTGCACCTCCACACCCGAGGTGCAACCCGTCGCATTCAAAGCGACAAAAGAGAAGAAAGAAGAGTCTACATCAAGTAGGCTCCCCGTCGATGCCTCCAAGCTCGACAATGAGGAAATGACGCTTATCATCAAAAGCTTTCGCTAAGTCCTCATGCAAAGGAGGGGGAAGGACTACAAACCCCACTTCAAAAGGGTGTGCTACAAATGTGGTAAGCCTGGTCATTTTATTGCTAAATGTCTTATGTCTAGTGATAGTGACAGGGGCGACGACAAGAAGGGAAAGAAGAGAGAAAAGAAGAAGTACTACAAGAAGAAGGGCGGTGATGCCCACGTGTGTCGGGAATGGGACTCCGACGAGAGCTCCACCGACTCCTCCTCCGACGAGGATGTCGCCAACATCGTCGTCAACAAAGGCCTTCTCTTCCCCAATGTCGGCCACAAGTGCTTCATGGCAAAGGACGGCAAAAGAAAGAAGGTACAATCTAGAACCACCCCCAAGTATACTACATCTAGTGATGAGGGTAGTTCTAGTGATGATGAAGATGATCTGCTTACCCTTTTTGCCAATCTTAACATGCAACAAAAAGAGAAATTAAATGAATTGATAGGAGCCATTCATGAGAAGGATGAACTTTTGGATAGCCAAGAGGAATTCCTTATTAAAGAAAACAAAAGGCATGTTAAAGTAAAAAATTCTTATGCTCAGGAGGTTGAAAAATGTGAAAATTTGACTAAAGAGCTTAGCATGTGCCATGATTCAATTACCAATCTTAGAAATGAAAATGGTAGTTTAAATACTAAGATTGATAAATTGAATGAATCAATTTCTAGCCTTTGGAACAAAAATGCTAGTTTAATTTCCAAGGCTAAAGATTTAAATGTTTGCAATGATTCTATTTCATGTCTTAGAAATGAGAATGCCATATTACATGCTAAGATAGATGAATTAAATGTTTGCAAACCCTCTACATCTACTGTTGATCATGTTTCTATTTGTACTAGATGTAGAGATGTTAATGTTGATGCTATTCATGTTCATCTTGCTTTAATTAAACAACAAAATGATCATATAGCTCAACTAACTGCTAAAATTAATGAGCATGAAATTGAAAATGAAAAATTTAAATTTGCTAGAAGCATGCTCTATAATGGGAGACGCCATGGCATTAAGGATGGCATTGGTTTCCAACAGGGAAGCAATGTCAAGCTTAATGCCCCTAAAAGATTGTCTAATTTTGTTAAGGGCAAGGCTCCCATGGTTCAGGATAATGAGGGCTATATTTTATATCCTGCTAATTATCCTGAGCACAAAATTATGAGAATTCATGCTAAGAAATCTCATTATGTTTCTCACCATGCTTTTATGTATAAGAATGAGGCATCTAGCTCTAGGCATTCTACACATGTTAAAATGCCTAAAAAACTCCTACTGCATCAAATGATCATAATATTTCATTCAAAACTTTTGATGCTTCTTATGTGCTCACTAACAAATCAGGCAAAATAGTTGCCAAATATGTTGGGGCAAACACAAGGGGTCAAAGACTTGTGTTTGGGTACCCAAGGTGCTTGTTTCTAACGTGAAAGGACCCAAGACTATTTGGGTACCTAAGAACAAGGCCTAAATTGTTTTGCAGGTTTATGTATATGGGGGCTCAAGTTGGATAATTGATAGCGGATGCACAAACCACATGACAGGGGAGAAAAGGATGTTTTCCTCCTATGAGTAAAATGAAGATCCCCAAAGAGCTATCACATTAGGGGATGGAAATCAAGGTTTGGTCAAAGCACTTGGTAAAATTGCTATATCACCCGACTATTCCATTTCCAATGTTTTTCTTGTAGACTCTTTAGACTACAATTTGCTTTCTGTATCTCAATTATGCAAAATGGGCTACAACTATCTATTTATAGATATAGGTGTCACTGTCTTTAGAAGAAGTGATGACATAAATCCGTATGAATGGGCATCTCGACCTCGACACGGGAGGTAAATCCGTAGATCAAAAGATATATCGGTCGATGATAGGATCTTTCCTCTATTTATGTGCATCTCGACCGGATATTATGCTTTCCGTATGCATGTGTGCAAGGTTCCAAGCCGATCCTAAGGAACTTCACCTTAGGGCGGTGAAAAGAATCATGAGATATTTAGTTTACACTCCTAAGTTTGGACTTTGGTACCCCAAGGGATCCACTTTTGATTTAATAGGATATTCCGATGCCGATTGGGCAGGGTGTAAAATTGATAGAAAGAGCACATCATGGACTTGTCAGTTTTTGGGGAGATCCCTGGTGTCTTGGGCTTCAAAGAAACAAAACTCAGTAGCTCTTTCCACCGTTGAAGCCAAGTATATTGCCGCAGGCCATTGTTGTGCGCAATTACTTTGGATGAGGCAAACCCTCAGGGACTATGGCTACAAATTGAGCAAAGTCCCTCTCCTATGTGACAATGAGAGTGCAATCCGCATGGTGGATAATCCCGTTGAACACAGCCGCACTAAGCACATAGACATTCGGTATCACTTTTTGAGAGATCACCAACAAAGGAGGGATATCGAGATAGCTTATGTTAGCACCAAAGAACAACTAGCCGATATCTTTACCAAGCCATTAGATGAGAAAACCTTTAGCAAACTTAGGAATGAGCTAAATATACTTGATTCTCAGAATTTTGATTGAAACATTGCACACATAGCTCATTTACATACCTTTGATCATATCTGTTTCAGAACTATGACTAATGTGTTTTCAAGTGTATTTCTATACTAAGTCGTAGATTGAAAGGGAAATGGAGTCCTCGGCGAAGACAAGGCTTCTACTCCACTCTAACGGTATCATTTACCCTTCGTCGTCACTCCACATCACTCTCAAATTGGTATAATCTTCACTCATATTTCATTTACCAATAGGGGAGAAAGTATAAGGGCTCTCAAAGTCTTTGTTTTTGGTGATTAATGCCAAAGGGGAGAAATATTATTAAGCCCAAAGCAAAAGGACCGCACCACCAACTTCAAAAATTTTAGAAATGAAGATTTATTTGATTTTCACAAAAGGTTGTTTTTCAATTGATATCTTGTGATAAGCAATTTCTTCAATTAGTATGATATTTTCAATTGGTATATTTAAAAATAGATTTTCAAAACTATCATCTAAATATATTTCCAATTGGTATCTACTAAAACCCTCTTGAAAACTAAGAGGAGAATTCCATTCAGGGGGAGTTTTGTTTAGTCAAAGGAAAAGCATTTGAAACAGGGGGAGAAATTTCAAATCTTGAAAATGCTTCTTGCAATCTTATTCATATACCTTTGACTATTTGCAAAAGATTTTGAAAAGCCTTTCCAAAAGGATTTGCAAAAACAAAACAAGTGGTGCAAATGTCGTACAAAATGTGGCAAAACCGCCTGAATTATTCTAGCTTAAGTGCCCAAGTCACGCCTTAAAGGCCGCAACACACTTAAATCGGAATAACCCGTCAGTCCCTCAGATCTAGTCTGATAAAGTCACTTATCCAGGATCAAATACCACTAACCCACTTGATGGTGAGTCACAAAGGAAATACAATAAAGCAGGAAACCTCAAATTAAAGTACTAGAGTTATTACATAAATCGAAGTTTCTCAAGTAAACTGAAATAAGTTCATAAGATAGATTGCAGCGGATAATCGATAGCGTCGAAAGTGAAGAATAGGGCAAGGCCTAGCCCACTACTCCTCCTGCTCCTCTCCTGCTAGAGCAGCATCCCACTCGACCGTCCAACCCGATGGCAGGGTGGTAGGCCAAGTCACACCATCAACCATGTCCTGAAGCGTACCTGCAATAATTATGCCACAAGCAAGGCTGAGTATGCTAATACTCAGCTAGACTTACCCGGTGTGAGGAATCTAGTCCTCTACCTCTAGACCATGCGGCTGTTTGGCTGAGGGGTTTGGTTTGCCAAAAGCACTAGCTGTATCTAATGTCAACTTTTAGCTTTTCCATTTCTAGTATCATTATTTTAGCTAAGTTTGCTCTTTCTAAGCATACATGGTAACAGACATTTAATACAACCAACAAGTTATCTCATGTAAAGCCTGATTTCACTTCTTACTCAATGTAGTACAAGGGGTCAAGCAGTCTCATTAGCTGCGAGAAGCAGACGATTCGAATGGAGTTTTTAACCTTGCAAGGTAAACCTAAACACACGACATGTATGGGCACTCTGTTCCCACACATGTCAACCATCCCCATCGATTCCCCGTTCGCAGCTAGGACTCGCCGCCTTGGCATACAATGCTCCACTGACCCTAGCTGCCGTCGTGCAGTGACCGCACTTGTACCCACCATAGCTACCATGGGAGACCCAGTCTCAGGATGCGTGAGGGGTAAAGTCCACGCCCGGCTTCACTCAGGTACTAGGTTTACCGGTTACCATATTTCCCGGCATGTGTTTAGTACTTTCAAAAGCTTGACTCAGGTATCCACACATTAATCCTTAATTCCTTTTCCGGTCTCATGGACAAGGCATCCTCCCTGGATCCAAGTCCATAGACCATCATAGATCACGTTATCAAGATGAATAGAATAAATTCCTGATCTCGCGCGAGTGCTAGAAAAATCACTCGACTTCTACCGAGATCCTAATTAGCAAAGCAGCTACTCGACCTAGCATACTAGTATCCATATCAAAAAGGAATCCTTAATTCATGCAACTAAGGGTTTCAAGAAACTCCTACACTTAAGTGCACATTACAAGCCTACAAACATTAAGTGTAGTAAAGTAGCATATATATATATATATATATAACTTGGTTATGCATAAAACCGGGCCTTGCCTTCAAATGCTGGGGCTGCAGGGAGATCCTCGATGGCAGTCTTGGGAGCTTGCTCCTGGTCTTCCTCGTGGACAACTCCTTGCTCAGGGATGAGCACGTACTCTACGTCAGCGAGATTGCAACCTAATGAATGCACTGAGTAAGATTAAAGCATGGCATGATATGCAATTTAGCAATTAAATTTTCATGGTGGATGATCAAATTAATAAGGTAGAGCTTAATCTTACTACTGGATATTTTGTGGTACAGTTAGCAATTTAGGGTCAAGTTTGGTTAAGCTAATTGGTAAGTTTATTTTAGTGTTCCACTGATTTCCTTTTAATGCCTTAGTGAAAGTTTATTAAGATTCCTAGTTGAATTCATTGGGGTGAGATTCATTATTCCTTCTAATTTATCTCTTCTTTTCCTTTTTTCCTTTATGCCTTTAAGGTGGGTTTGAACTACAAGATAGCTTAATAAATTTCCAAAAAATCTGCAACAATTACAGTGGCTTCTCACTGGTGTATAACTCTCTGTCTTAAAATTTGGAGTCTACAAAGTGAGGGGTTCTCTCTGTACAAAATTATCAAATGTTAGGGCAAATGGGGTGTTTTGAACTACAACTTCCTTTAACAGTGGGTTATTCTCTAAGACTTATTTTTGCTAGGATCTAGATGTAATAATATGGTTTTGTACAAATTTTCAGCCACTAATACTAATTAGTTATTTTATTATCATTTTCTAAAGTTTCTAGCCAAAGGGGTGCTTTCTACTACCACTATACTTGAAAAATATCAAACAACAGATTCCTAATTTTCCCTATCTTCTTCTTTGCGCAAGAGCAATCATTCTAGAATTAGGTAACTTTTTGCTTAAGGAAGGGTGGTAGGAATTTCTTGAATTAAATGGCCTTTTTCATGAAGTAGGGGTAATGGGTGTTATTTTGTAGTTTTGAATAGGTTTTTGCATTTTTCTCTGGTGGCCTACTTCATTAATAATCTGGTAAAAATTTACTTGACCATTGTTGCACATCTTTTTGCTTACTTATGATTTAATTGGAATATGGTTCAATATCAAGTTTTATTTGTTCAACCCACTTAAGATGATGGACTGGGGTGTTTATGATTTTTGTAGTGGTGTCCTAGCGGTTAGGAGTCTACTGAATTTTTCTTACCAATTTTGAAATTGTTCTTATATTTTTAATAATGGCCTTTCTAGTTTTATTAGTGCCTAATAAAACATTTCACCTTGAATTTGTTCTAGACTAGGGTTCCTTTTATTTTTCCTAAGTTCTTCATTACTTAAGTGGAGTAGGAAAAATATTTTCATTCACTGTTCATTATTTTCTAGTGCCTTTCTCATTTTCCTAAGTTTTGGGCAATTACGGCCTTTAATAGATAACCCCGTTTAAATCTCTAATACTGGGGTGCTTAATATTTTTAAACAGTGTCTAAGTTGGGTTTGGACTTCTACAAATTTTTTTAAGTCCAGCACAAAAGCATAACTATTTTTCTTCATTTTAATAAGGTTTGGGCAGTTTCCTTATTTAATTCCAAACTCTAAAATTTAAAACAAAAAGCACAAAGTTCAGTATTTTTATTTGATAGTTCATAATCACTACTTGAAATATGCTTATTTAAGACATACATCTTAAGACAAATATCAGTACATTTTATAGAAGTGTCTTTTATCATATGGTGATGAGTAAGTTAAGACGGTTTGTTGGAGATCCGTCTTTTATGAAGAATGTTTTTGAGACAGATATATGATAGGAAATGTCTTATATTAATTTAATACATATTGGTTTTGAAAACCGTCTCAAATAAATATACCTTTTGAGGCATTAAGTTTACAAGAATTGTCTTATATTTTGGTTAGTATATTAGACACTTCTGTATATGAAACCATCTCAAATAAAGATATTATTAGAGTCATCTAGACTATACAAACTGTCTTAGATGTTAGTGAGTATACTAGAAACTTGTAAACATAAAACCGTCTTCGTATGATATTTCTGATAAGACATATTGTGAAAAAACGTAGTATATAGTAAATTTTGCTTAGATTGAACTAAGTATGTTCCATAGTGCTTCTAAAGCGCAAAACATGTTTGAATCATATTAATAAATCCCATAGAAGTCCCCATAATTATTCGATTTTTTGCTTATTTTTTTATTTCCGAAAAGCAAAATCTAATTATTTGAGGCAATTAAATATCTTTTTAAAAAGATATATGTTTTAAAATAAATTTATTGGATGTCAAAACATTTCTAATTTTTTTTGTAGAATTTTTGAGTCATTTGAATAATTTTTGGCATTTAAAATGAACTAGTTACCTGATTGTATGTTGGTACAGTTTCTATATATCCTATAGGTAAAAAATCTTGCTTAAATAAGAAACTTGTCCAAATAAAATTATACGTTTGAAATATGGTTATTTTTTATTTTCTCATTAATAGTATATGCATATTTATAATATAGTCTCTTTGTACAGTATAAGCAACCTGATAAGAGGTGGTTAATTTCACTGATATTTCTCTTACTATGCGTTTTGGACATATGTACAATATTTCTATACTCTCGTCTAAATAATAACTACTCATGGATTTCTCTCGTTCTCTCTAGAAGCACTTGACGCCTAGACTCGACGCCAAGGGTTTGGGCCGGCCGAGACAGCTTCCAATGGCGAAGGTTTCGGAAAGGGATGCTTAGGGTTTCGTGACCACCGACGGCGCTCTTCTCATCGACCTACGGCGACATTTGCGACCGCATCAGGTCCGTTCTTCGCTTAGTCTGCGATTTCTCCATCCTTTTCTCCTCCTTTGTGCTCTCCGATGGCGTGGCCACTGTTTCTTATGGCCATCAGCATCGCTGGCCTCTGCTCCATGCGGATATGCCTTTGCGAACGTGCATCTGGGCGCGTGTGTATCCTTCTGCAATAGCTCCATCCGTACGCCGCCAAATACCACCGTCACGTCCCTATGTACAGCACCGAATAGCGCCGCCGCGAAGGTGTATACAGGCATACAGTGGATGATGGCGGCATGGGGAGGCGTCTCAGATCTAGCCCGTGCAGAAGCCGGGGATCATGGGAGAGCCAGCGTGGATCGGCCCACGGTGACACCGGGAACGCTCGAGAGGGTGCGGATACCGCAATCTCATGGACTGCATCAGAGGTTCTGCCAGCAGTGCAGCAGGTCAGTAGGCCACTCGGGCATCACTGGATTCAATTCAATCCATCGATGATACACATCGATCTCGATCTCTCTGGCTAGCTAATTCGAGGGGTAAATAAGCTACCTTTATGGTTCGGTCGGGTACTTCACATGTCTATATAGATCTTGTCTACACATACATATATATCTGAAATCATCACGAGTTGCATTAAGTGATCTCCAAGTGATCCCCCCTTCAGTTCATTGGCCAGCTTGATCGAAACTGATTTCATGCATGCTTTATTATTGCTCGATCTCACGAGTTATATATCTGGCACTCTTTGAAGCTAGATTTTTGTCAGAGAAATCTTTTGGGCCGGGAGGATAGGTTACTTCGTTGCGCCTCATGATACATCACTTATTTTGCATGATATCATAATTATTACCTTCTTTTTTAGTTATAAAAAGTCAATTGAACGTAACTTGGAGTATCTGGTTTCCATGCTAGCGAGTAGACCTCTCTGCTATGCTTTAGTTCTGTATCTAGCGAGCAGACCTCTCTGCTATGCTTTAGTACTGATACATATGAGGAGAAGGGATGTGCGCAAGAGATAAAGATACGAAGGAGGATTGCTGCGCTGCAGTAGTGGTGGAATATTTAGAGGCATTGGGGATTTTGATTGATGTGTATGGGAGCCGTGGTCAAGCTGATGCAGAGTAGAGTAAGTGCATTAATTGGTGGATGCATAGACTACTGTAACATATTTCGGTTGCATTGTGGACCATCATAACGATCACCTTACAGATTACACACATCAATATTTTATTAAATGTTGTGGGCACATGACAATGCATAAACTTAATTGCGCTTTTGCAGGTTCCTGGACCACTTGATCATCTCCATGGTTTGTTGGCATTGGAAGAACTTCTGTGCAGGGGCTGTTATCAAGAAGGTTAATTTCGACAGAACAATCTCACACAAGTGTATATCAAATTTCATGGTCAAATGTTTACTTCCAAATTCATTGGATAAACTTGGTTAATTGTATGAATATTCATATACTTTTTTGGGCTATGTCAACGAATTATAAGGACCTGCGCCGACCTATTTCCAAACTTTTAAGTATACTGTCCAAATCTTCCACAGGCAAGTTCAGAGACAATATGTTACTTTCGTACAAAAAAATAAATGTATGCTACTGTTACAGCAGCTGTCAATGTTGCTATTTTAATTATCGTGGTGCAGGTAACTGTTTTACTCATATACATCCAGTTCATCCAAAGTGCAGGTAACTGTTTTATTCAGACATATATGATTAATCATCATTCATTAATATGTGAACTCCATTGAGCAAGTATATTGTAAAGTTAGAACTAAAAAGAGGAAACATTTGGTTCCACCATTTCACCTTATTTTGTACTAAGGGGAAGTATTTAGAGATTGAATTGATGGCAATTACTTCAGTCTTTAAACCTGTTATTAGTGTTGATAATGTTGATTCTATTCTGTCGCACATTGTTGTGAACAGCTTGGAAATACCTTGCGAGGTTTCCTTAAGTTGTTCCTAGTTTGGCATCAAGTTTGTTTGTGTTCTCTGCTCCTCCTCCCCTCCTGTTAAGACTGCAGCTTAGTATTCCGTTTGAAATTGGTCGTCTCATTTCACCAAGACTCGCTCTTAAAAGAAGACTTGCCATTATATGTCCTACTCAGCTAGGGAGGAAAAGAAGGGGAATGCTGGGGCCAACTGCCAAGGTAGTTATGCACTTGTATCTAATATATTGATTTGAATATGATGACATCTATATTGTCAGTTTCTGAATTTTTGCAACACAGATGAACCACTCAATTGACAAGCGATGCAGGATAAATAATTTGTCCACAAGCATGATTGCATTATCCCAGGTGCTTATGAAAGTTTTTACCTATTCTTCAATATGAAGTCTGAATGTGTGGTGTGGCCTGTCTGATCTATCTAGCAGGTTTAGTGTTAGTAGAGTATTAGCTTGAAAATTTCCAAATTATTGCAGCGGTCTTCATTATTTTGTGGACTGAACATGTACTTGAATTTATGAGAAGCTGGCTTCAGTTTTCAAGCAGGACAACAGTGTTGTGATTGCCAATCTTGATGCTGACAAGCACACTGACTTGGCTGAAAAGTATGCATTCTTCCATGTTCACAACATCTTTAATAATAATATACCTCTGCAGATATGGTGTTTCTGGTTTCCCTACATTGAAGTTCTTCCCTAAGGGAAACAAAGCCGGTGAAGATTATGATGGTGGCCGGGACTTGGATGACTTTGTCAAGTTCATTAATGAGAAGTGTGGCACCAGTCGGGATCCAAAGGGCCACCTGACTTCAGAGGTTGGTCATAAAGCCAAGCGAAATCGCTTTGGAATCAAGTTGATGAATTCTGGATTTGATGCATTCTGTTCATTTGTTGTTGTGTAGGCTGGGCTTGTGCCAAGCTTGAATCCTCTTGTGAAGGAGTTTCTCAATGCTGCTGATGACAAGCGGAAGGAAGTCCTCTCTAAAATAGAAGAGGATGTTGCTAAGCTCAGCGGTTTTGCAGCCAAGTACTTTCTTCCACCTTCCCCTACACTATGTTTGCAAGCTACTTGATTGATTTAACATTCTTATTATGTAGGCAGTGCCATTGTCAAATTACAAGTACTAACTATTTTGCTTCTAAACCAGGCATGGAAAGATATATGTGACAGCTGCAAAGAAGATCATGGACAAGGGCTCTGACTACACTAAGAAGGAGACTGAGAGGCTTCACCGCATGCTGGAGAAGGTGGGCATATAAGTTTCCATCCTCCATTCAATCTTTGAGCTATATTACTATTTAAGAAGCTAATTTCCATAAGTTTCTTAGTGGTGTAGCTAGTTCAGTAAAGATGAAAAGTGTCAAACTAGTTGTGGAATGGTGGTATTGTTTACAGTACATGTGTTTGGACTTTGGACACTGGGTTCCAATGACATTATGAGGTCAGAAATTGTGATCACCTGCTTGACAAATGCTAAGACTGTGATGTGACTTGCATTTGTGGATTGCAAACCTATTCTTACTCAGAAATTCTTGTGTATAGATTCCAAGTTCACACAGCAGGAGTTGCCAGCTTGCAAGCCGATTCTTACTCCAAAATGGGTAGGCTTACGAGTTGTGAAGATTATGATGCTACTGGTAAGTTTGGTCTTACTCAGTTTTCACTTCAAAGTTTGACGTCGGCACTCTTGGGAGTTTGAGGAACTTCCTTCAGAATGTGAGAGATTTTTATGGGAATGCTCTGCTTGAGTACCATGCTTGCCATATGATAAAGATAACATTTCTTGTTCTGAGGCATATATGAAAACAATCAAACATATATTGGGCTGACCGAAATCCCATTGTTCCTAAGGAACGAAAATTGGTATTGATGCAATATATAAAGCATGTGCTTGCTGAACGTCTTTTCTATTCGTCATCACATTTCTTTTCTGCTTTCCTAATTTTCTCGAATGCTTCTTTGCAAATACACCATGGATTAGGATTACCTGTGGGTTTCAATCTTTTTTTTGTAGGTTACGCCTAATCTTTATGGCAATTTGGTGGCTAACACAGCTGCAGGTATTGTTGGAGGGACGGGCATCATGCCTGGAGATAGGGATTGCAGCTAATTCTTTATTATTTGTTGTTTTCCCCTCTGAAAAAAATTGTTCTGGCATAGCGTTTCATTTCTGTAATTTATTACAAAAAATAATATTTTGGGCATGACTTATCTCCCTTTGTTCCTACATTGTTACATATTTGTAAAGACTTTGTGGCATATGGAACTTCTTGGAGCTTTTTGCTATGGTCTTCATCAAGTTTTCTACCAATGACTTATCTCCCGCCACCCCGACCCGCTCATCAAGGCCAACGACACCATCAAGATCGATCTGGAGACCAACAAGATCATAGACTTCATCAAGTTTGACATCGGCAACGTGGTCATGGTGACTGGCGGGAGGAACATCGGACGTGTAGGAGTCATCAAGAACAGGAAGAAGCACAAGGGCAGCTGAGACCATCCACGTGCTGCTTGGAGCTTTTTGCTATGTCTAGTTTTCTCCTATTTGTTGTACAGGAAAACATAGAATAGAATTCAAATTTGGTGGTCGCAAAAGTGTGGAGACTTTAATTCATCTAAAGTTAGGCTTAACATTAGTGCAAACAGTTGTATTTTAGTTTAGATTTAGAGTACAGTTATGTATGCGTTGTTTGACAATGCTTATTTATGATATATTGAATGGTACTTATTTATATTATATTAATTATAATGTTGTTCAATATATGTGTCTGTATATTTCTCTTTAAATTATTATAACATGATATCTGAAAAAATGATTATAAATTGAAGAATGTACTGCCATGTAAGTCATTTCGTTTAAATCTTAATAAGACGGTTACCAAAATGTCTAATATCAGTCTCCTAAATAAGACGGTTTCTAAAACGTCCATTATTAGTCACCTAAATAAGATGGTTTTCCTATTGTAATCGTCTATTATTGTAGGATATTCGAGACGGTTTGATAAATACTTTATGACTTTTAATGTTTGTATTCTCTATGATTCTTTAGAAGCAGTGTCTTAAAAAAACCTAATTCAAGACGGTTTATCGGACGAAATGACTTAAACAAATACCTTTTTCAGACGGTTTATCGGACAAAATGACTTAAACAAATACCTTTTTCATACGGTTATAAATTAAAAACTGTCTTATATAATATCTTTTAAGACGGTTTATAACCATCTTAAATGTGGGACACCTTTTGCGACTCCATCAAAATTGGACACTTCATAAGCGTCTTAATAACTGAAAATTAACTGTCTCATATAGCATGATCTGTAGTAGTGAATATTTTGAATCCAGTAAAATTGGTTTGACTAAATTTGGTTGAACATTTCTCAAGATACAAATTTCCTAAGTTCTCTGCTTAATTTAAAAAGAATAAATAGAAATGGTTTAAAGGAAAATGGTTTTGCATCTCGGTCCCTGGCGAAAGGTTCTAAGTGTATTATAGACAGGTCCTCGGTTTACTATTCACCTGAGTCTATGACTCTGCAGAAAACCCCTAGGTTTCTGATAATTCGAACCTGCGATCCTTCCCCTAATGGAACAGTGACCGCGGTGGAAGAAAAGGGCGGAGGGGCTTACCGGAGGCGAGGTTGCTTCGGTGAAGGGTCGGGCGAGGTCCGGGGGTCTCTGGCGATCACGTCGAGGTGCGGATCGTCGGCGGTGGTGGTCGGAGTAGGTCGGTCCACACGCACAAACGGGGGAGCTCGTCGGCGACCAGGAATCCGGCCTGCTCGCGGCGCGATAGTCCAATTGAACGGGTCAGAGAGCTTCACTAGATGCTAGGGAAGACCTAGGTGTGAGGAATTGGAAAATGGCTTACTGGTTAGCTTGGTTCACGCGCAGCGACGGGTGACTGAAGTCCGGCAAGGCTGATCCGGGGTCTCCGGTGAGGCTTTGCCGGGTACGAGGACTTGGGAAGCTTCACGGGCCTCTAGCGAAGCTAACCGAGCGACTGGCGTAGCCCGGGGGTGGCTAGAGTGCGCTGGCAGCGGAGGCCGAGGCTCGGGTGGCTTGGTGGGCGGTGGCACGGCGTGCTCGAGGCGAGGTCCAGTGAACTCCGGCTTGGGCAGGATTGAGAGCGCGCGGGGAGGTACGGCCAAGGCCTTGGGCTGCTTTATAGGCACGGCGTGGTCGAACACGCGAACTGGCGTGAACCAGGCATGTCAGCCGCGGTCGAACATGTGGAGCCGTTGCTTCTGCTCGTGTTCTAACACCGATCGGGCGCAGATCATTGCAAATTTGGGCAAGATCTCTATGAAGGATTTGTTCCCCTGACTGTGCTTTGTCGTTTGTGTGTGGATGTTGCGCGGTTTTAGGCTAGGGACAGGGAGTTGTAACGTTGCCAAGTCGCCAGTGTCAGACAGCCGAGTCCCGAGAACAAACTGCACCAAAATCATGTCAAACGGTTTTGGTTTGAGTCCAAACTTTACCAGAGCATGTTCAAGGAAATTTGGCACCACTTTGATATTTGGACTTTATGGATTCGAGCTCTGGAAGACAGGGAACACATCTGAACTTGGGAAAGGGTTCTGAAATTCAGATTTCTGATTTCTGAATTTTCCCATAGGGCCTGAGTTCATGGGCTAATTTGGGGATTTTGGAAAATTCAAATGGCCAAACTTTCTGACTATATTTTGTAGGTTATTTAGTGCACTAAAACTTTGTTATTTGGTTCATATCAAAATTTTGTATTTTTCCCAAGTCTTCTCTCCAATTCCCTTTATGTGCTTAAATGGCCCACTTAGGATTATTTAGGGTTTGTGAGTTCTTCTTACCTTGAGGTGCATGGCATGATTAAGGAGAATTACTTAAGATGAAAAAAATGCTTACTTAAACCTTTGTTCTTAATTTTTGATGTTCATTCCTCAATTTGGTTCACATGTGATAATGGTTTTGAGTTAGCTCTAAGAAGAAACCCTAGGTGACACTGGGGTGTCACAGCCTTCCCCCCTTAAAGGAATCTCATCCCGAGATTCGGGTTGGAGTCCTCCCGGGGTGAAGTGAAGGTTAAGGCTTGCTTGAAGTTGGTGGTTTATTCATTAAGGTTCTTCTTGGCAAACTGCTCTTCGAATGTCATCCTCTTTGCAACTTCAGAAGGAAGTCCTTTTAACTTTAGTCTTATAATTAACTCTTTCTATATTAAGATCATTTTTCTTATGTTTTGATTCAAAGGACAGGGGGAGGGGTTGGGCATAGTTACATACCAATTTCCTTAGGTAGACAATCGGGGAAGTTGGAACGTAGAAATTCCTCAGTCTCCCAAGTAGCCCCTTCTTCTGAGTGATTACTCCATTGGATCTTATACATCTTGATCGATTTAGCCCGAGTTGATATTTCTTTGCAATCTAGAACCTTGGAAGGGTACTCTTGGTACGATATGTATGGCTCTATATCCAATTCTGGTTCTGCTATGATCTCAGTCAACAATCAAACACACTTCTTCAGTTGGGATACATGGAATACATTGTGGATGGCAGACATTTTTGGAGTTAACTTCAATTTGTATGCCACAGGTCCACATGCTTCTAGGATCTCATAAGGTCCAATGTAACGAGGGGCTAACTTGACTTTGATCCCAAACCTCTGCACTCCCTTGGTGGGTGATACCTTCAAATATACGAAATCTCCCACCTCGAACTGGAGAGGTTTCCTTCTCTTAGCATGGTAACTCTTCTTCCTGGCCTGAGCAGCTTCTAGATTCTTCCTGATTAGTTTGACCTTCCTTTCGGCTTCAGTCACTAAGTTAGGTTTGAAAATTTCTGTTTTTCCAGGCTGAGACCAATTGAGGGGTGTCCGACACCTTCTCCCATATAGGGCTTCGAAAGGTGCCATCTTTAGGCTGGATTGATAATTGTTGTTATAAGCAAACTCTGCCAAGGAGCGGTGCTTGTCCCAGTTCTTGCCACAATCGATCACACAAGCCCTTAGCATATCTTCTAGGATTTGATTTACCCTCTCGGTCTCACCATCAGTCTGTAGGTGCTAAGCTGAACTTCTGATTAGCTTGGTTCCCAAAGACTCTTGCAGTTGTTCCTAGAATCTGGCAACAAATTGGGCTCCTCGGTCAGAGACAATAGTCCGGGGCAATCCGTGCAAACACACGATTCGGTCAATGTACAACTCTGCATACTTATGAGCCTTATCAATGGTGTGCACTGGGAGAAAATGTGTCACTTTCGTCAATTGGTCCATAATGACCCAAATTGAGTCATGATGATGAGAGGTGTTGGGCAAACCCACAATAAAATCCATGCTGATGTCATCCCATTTCCACGAAGGTATAGATAGGGGTTGCAAGGCTCCAGCTGATTTCAAGTGGCTTGCCTTTATCCTCTGACATGTGTCACATTCTGATACATATTGGGCTATCTCCCTCTTCATTCTGGTCCACCAATACAAGGGCTTCAGATCATGGTACATTTTGGTGCTTCCTGGATGCATGGAGAATTTGGAGAGATGGGCCTCATCCAAGATTTTCTTCTTGAGATCCTTATTTTTAGGAACTACCAATCTGCTTTCAAACCACAATATATCCTTTCCATCTTGGTGGAAACATTTATACTTCTCTATCTTCTGATGGAGGTTCTCCTTAATAATTTTCACTCCCTTGTCACTGAGTTGGGCCATAATGATCTGGTATTGCAAAGTTGGCTCAACGGAAATGTGAGACAAAGCACCAGAAGGAATCACTTCAATCTTCATTTTACTCAACTCATCACATAGGGTGTTGATGTGAGAATCCATCATAACATAGTTGCATTGCAATTTCCGACTCAAGGCATCTACTACCACATTGACTTTTCCTGGGTGATAATGTACCTCCAGGTCAGTCCTTGATCAGCTCTAGCCATCTTCTCTGCCTCATGTTGAGATCAGCCTTAGTAAAGATGTACTTAAGGCTCTTATGATCTATGAAGATGTTGTAGTGGGTTCCCATCAAATAGTGTCTCCACATTTTCAATGCATGGACCACGACTGCTAACTCCAAGTCATGAATGGGATAATTTTGCTCATGAGGCCTGAGTGCTCTTGATGCGTAAGCAATGACTCAGTTGTCTTGCATCAAAACACAACCCAGTCTAGTGCCAGAGGCATCATAGTACACATCAAATGACTTGCTGCTATCGGGTTGCGCTAACACCGGTGTTGTGGTCAGATGTTGCCTCAATGTATGGAAGGCATCTTCGCACTTCTGACTCCAAACAAACTTGGCTTCTTTCTTCAACAATTCAGTTATGGGCTTCACAATTCGAGAGAAATCCAGAATGAATCTTTGATAATAACCAGCCAATCCCAGAAAACTTCGAATCTGACGGACTCTCGGTCTCACCATCAGTCTGCGGGTGGTAAGCTGAACTTCTAATTAGCTTGGTTCCCAAAGACTCTTGCAGTTGTTCCCAAAATCTTGCAACAAATTGGGCTCCTCGGTCAGAGACAATAGTCCGAGGCATTCCGTGCAAACACACGATTCGGTCAATGTACAGCTCTGCATACTTCAGAGCCTTATCAGTGGTGTGCACTAGGAGAAAATGTGCCACTTTCATCAATCGGTCCACAATGACCCAAATTGAGTCATGATGATGCGAGGTGTTGGGCAGACCCACAATAAAATCCATGCTGATGTCATCCCATTTCCACAAAGGTATAGATAGGGGTTGCAAGGCTCCAGGTGATTTCAAGTGGCTTGCCTTTATCCTCTGACATGTGTCACATTCTAATACATATTGGGCTATCTCCCTGTTCATTCTGGTCCACCATTACAAGGGCTTTAGATCATGGTACATTTTGGTGCTTCCTGGATGCATGGAGAATTTGGAGAGATGGGCCTCATCCAAGATTTTCTTCTTGAGATCCTTATTTTTAGGAACTACCAATCTGCTTTCAAACCACAATATACCCTTTCCATCTTGGTGGAAACATTTATACGTATCTATCTTCTGATGGAGGTTCTCCTTAATAATTTGCACTCCCTTGTCACTGAGTTGGGCCATAATGATCTGGTCTTGCAAAGTTGGCTCAACGGAAATGTGAGACAAAGCACCAGAAGGAATCACTTCAATCTTCATTTTACTCAACTCATCACATAGGGTGTTTATGCGAGAATCCATCATAACACAGTTGCATTGCAATTTCCAACTCAAGGCATCTACTACCACATTGTCTTTTCCTGGGTGATAATGTACCTCCATGTCATAGTCCTTGATTAGCTCTAGCCATCTTCTCTGCCTCATGTTGAGATCAGTGTTGGAACTTGCTCTCTGGTGCAAGGGGATCCAACGGGGGAGTGTAGTGACGTAAATAGGGTTCTCGCACAAGATGGCAATAGCTCTGTTAATCTAGCCTCTCAAGGGCACTGTGCGGGGGTATTTATAGGTATCTGAGTGCCCAGCGTCCTGTGTTAAGGACGCATGTGCCCTCAGACACCTAGGTTATCCCCGAAATATTCCCATAAAGTGGGGTTACAAACCGTAATTACAGGGATGCCTTTACAAATTAGGCCCGTAACGCGCAGCGGCCACGCAGGGCCTGTTACAATGGGCCGGATCACACGTGGGCCTCCATGCTGGACGAGGTCGCAAGATGGGATGACCATGTCACAGGTCTTCGTCCGATGACGTATGGGACGAAGGGTGAGCCTGTCCGTTGTCTAGTCTCCGTTGGTCCAACGATTGCGGCGAAGGCATCGAGCGAAGGGTGGCGTCTTCGCCTTCACCCCAACATTTGCCCTCCGAGGGACCAGTTCGACTAAGTCATCTGGTGCCGAAGACGTCGCTAGATGGCGAAGACGCTGCCCTCGCTCGAAGTGGTTCCGCGGGGGTTTTTGACATGACCGTTGATTGACACCGTACTGTTGGACTGCGGGTTTCCCGAAGCGTCGCGTCCTGTGTATAAAACGGGGCGGGGGGCGACGCGTTTTGAACTTTATCTTTCCGCGCTCCGTAAAAACCCTAGCCGCCTTTTCCACCTTCTCGCTGCTCGTCTGCCCTCCTTGCTCCTTTTCGCCGGAGATCTGGCCCGAGTGAAGCAGACCGCCCGCCGTCGCCGATGGTACGTAGCGATGCCGACCTCTTCTTCTTCTGCTGCCGCTACGCCGCCGGCCGACGCATCGTCTGAGGAGACGCTGAGCACTGTGGCGGCGGAGGAGTTGCGCGCCGGCGATACGGTGGATTTCGGTGTGTTGCGGATGTCCTCGGTCCGCGTGCAAGATATGCAGCAGCTTGGTTACTTTGGCGGCGGAGTCGCTCGTGTCCCGGGGACGGAGGAGGTCCCCGAGCCGGAAGGCGAGTTGGTTGTGTTCGAGGCGTTCTTTGCCTCTGGTCTTCGCCTGCCTGCGCACCGATTTGTGGGAGAAGTCATGCGCAGATTTAACGTTCAGATCCATCAGCTGACTCCGAATGTCGTGGTGGCTCTGTCGAAGTATGTCTGGGCGACGACTTCGTACGGCGGACAGCCATCAGTCGAAGTCTTCGCGAAGTACTATTGCCTGCACTGGCAGAAGAGGATGATCGGAAATGAAGTTGCCCAGTTTGGGTCCTGTACATTTACGCCGAAGACCGGCAAGACCTCGATGGAGGTAGTTGAGTTGGTTCCTTGCGCCCGCAACAAGTGGGACAACTGGCATGAGTTTTGGTTCTACGTCGCGGAGGGCACAGTCGAAGACCATACGGGGCTCCCCGTGTCCGAGATGTGCTCGCATTATTACTCAGCATACCCGTCGTTTGAAGTGACGGAGGAGGATGCAGACGAAGGGACCCTTCGGTGCGCCGCCGGCCTGAGCAGCGGGCGCGATTTGGTTGAGGAGGTTATGGCGTACGGGGTATGGCCTTTGGCGCATGGCTAGGCGTTGGGCGAAGTATGCCCTCACCAGATGCCTTCCCATGGTGGGAAGCTGGTGCGAAGTCCCGCCTTCGCGCTGGATCTGCATAGCCGCGATCCGGCCGCCTTTGTGCGTGAGGCGGAGGATGGGGCGGTGCGGATCGTCGGTCGGTACGTGCCGAAGACAGAGGGTCAGCGTAGCTGGGATATTCGCGGGTCTAATGACCGCTTGAACATGGTTTTCGAGTTGAACCGTCTGCCGTATGGCGGTTATCCCGGCCAAGACGATGTGGATCGTCGCGGGAAGAAATCGGTGGTAGAGACTGGAGACGACCCCGCGCCGGCGGCCGCCCCGTCCTCTAAGAAGAGGAAACTAGGTATTGCTATGGGAGGACTGGGGGTTTCTGATGGTTTTGCTAGGGAATTGATGAGGACATGCGCGGCCCCGGGGGGAAGGATGTCTTCGCCCGAGCTCCGGGAGTCTTCGGCGCGGATGCTGAGGGTTACCGGGGGTTGGTGGCCTAGGAATGTTCCTATCCCCCGTGCGGCCGGCGAAGACTTTTTTACATCTCGCATGGTTCGTGATTGGAAAGTGTTTCCTTACGGGCGGAATATTGCTGCTGTTGTGTCGGCAGTGATGGACAAGGATCGTCAGGGAGCTGCGCAGAAGCGCTAGGCGGTCGTCAGGCTTCATGAGGCCAGGCCGAAGAGGCTGCGGGGGGCTGCGAAGGCTGCTGCCCCTGGCGGAAGCCAGCCGCCGCTGGCGGCGAAGTCGGCCGCCCCTGCATCCAGCAGGGCGCCAGAGGCTGCGAAGGCTGCTGCCGCCGGTGGCTCCAAGTCTGCGAAGGCCGCCCCTATGTCCAGCAGGGTGCCAGAGGCTGCGAAGGCGGCCCGAGAGTTGCCACCGCCGGGCAAGCGCGTCGCCGACTTCGCCACCGACATTAGTGTGGAAGATTATCCTGTTGGTAAGTCGTTGGCTCAAGTTTTTTTTAAATCTGTTGATACGTTGCAGGGTCGGACGAAGGCCAACTTGTTGTTGTTCCGCCTGCCGTGGCGACCGCGGCGGCTGCCGTGGTGCCCAGGGCGAAGGGAAGTGCTCTTAGTGCCGGCGGCGAGATACCGACACTCACTGTCGTCAGGGACGAGGCGGGTGCTGTGTCCCGCCGGCTGAAGGAGATGAAGGAGGCACTAAGTCAGGTACGTTGAGCTAGACTTCGGTTTTTTACCGGCTTCGTTGGGGCTGCGGCCTTATGTGTGTCTTGTAGGCGGCTGACTTCGCAGACCGCGCGGCGTCGGGGGCGCTCATGGCAGTTGTGTCTGCCGAGGTCGAGAGACTTCGGACGCAACATGCTGACGCTGTCCAAGAAAAGTCGGTCGCCGACAGTAAATTTGCGGAGATTGTCGATGTTCCAGGAGTGCTCCAGGTCTTCGCCGTTTGGCGTTGCGAGCCTATAAGCGCTGGGGGAAGCCTTCGTCTTGACAATGAAAGGGCCCTCCCACTTGGGCTCCAGCTTGCCCCTGGACTCTGTCCGAGCTGTTCGGACGAGTATGAGGTCCCCTTCGCTGAATTCCCTCGGGATGACTGCGTGGTCGCGCCATGCTTTTGTCTGGGCTTGGTATTTATTTAGAGCCTGTAGGGCAAAGACTCGGTCTCCATCGATGAGATCCTTCGAAGTGGGCTCATCCACGTCGGGGACGGCTGACGGAACTGTTCGCGGGGACCCATGTTTTATTTCCTGTGGGGTCATGGCCTCCGATCCGTATAGAAGGCGGAAAGGGGTGAACCCGGTCGCCCTGCACTCAGTCGTGTTTAGCGCCCAGACCGCCTCGGGTAACAAATCGGCCCACCTGCCCTTTTTTCGTCGAGGAGCATCTTTTTGACAGCTGTGAAAATTTTTCCATTGGCGCGTTCCACAACTCCGTTGGACTGCGGGTGATATACTGAGGCGAAGGCAAGCTTGGTGCCAATGGAGAAGCAAAAATCCTTGAAGTCTTGGCTGTCAAACTGCTTGCCGTTGTCAACTGTTAGTTCGGACGGTACTCCGAAGCGGCAAACAATGTTTTGCCAAAAGAATTTCTGTGCAGTCTTTGATGTTATTGTGGAAACAGCCCTCGCCTCGATCCATTTGGTAAAGTATTCGACAACGACGAAGGTGAACTTAAGGTTCCCTTGGGCCGTGGGCAGGGGCCCGACGATGTCCAGGCCCCAGCGCTGGAGAGGCCAAGTGTGGGCGATCAGTTTTGTGAATTGTGAGGGGCTGCCTGATCGAGGAGAAAACTTCTGGCAGGCTTCGCAGGACCTTGCAACCCGATTTGCGGCGCAGATCATTGCGGGTCAGTAGAAACCTTGGCGGATTACCTTTGCGGCTAGGGCCCTTGGCCCTGCGTGAGAGCCGCAAGTACCACTGTGGACTTCGCGCAGGATTTGGACGCCTTCGGTCTCGGTGACACATTTAAGCATTGGCTGACTGACCCCTTTCTTGTAGAGTTGGCCCTCAATCAGTGCGAAGTCCTGGCTTCGATGTTTGAGGCGCTTGGCTTCGTTGATGTCGGTTGGGTGGTAGTACCCCTGTAGGAACAGGGTTATTGGTGCCCGCCAGTCTTCGGTCATAATAAGGTTGACTATGCGGTGGCCCTCGCTGTCATTGGTTATTTGGAGCCCTTCGGGGCTCCGGACGGCTGGCGTGCCGATGACATGGTAGAACACGTCGGAGGGCAGGGACTCGCCTCTGGCGGCAGCCTTGGCCAATGCGTCGGCCTCTTCATTCTTGGCTCGGTCCACTGCTGCAAGGTGAATCCCTTGAATTGTCTCTCGAGACTTCGGATGGCCACGAGGTATTGCATAAGCGCGGGGTCTTTTGCTGCATAGTCGTTTTCGACTTGGCCGGCAACTACCTTGGAGTCTGTTCTGATAATGCAGGTGGTGACAACAAGGGCCCGCAGCTTGCGGAGGCCGAGGATGACAGCTTCGTATTCTGCTATGTTGTTTGTGCATCTGTCAGACACCAGAGCAAAGCTGAGGCGTGCCGCGTACCTGTGCTTGACCCCGGCGGGTGAGGTGATGACTGCAGCGGCGCCTGCCCCCGCGTGGCACCATGCGCCATCACAGTGAATCGTCCAAACCTTCTCTGCGGATGGGTCCGGCTGTGTTATTGGCCCAGTCCAGTCGACGACGAAGTCTGCCAGGACTTGTGACTTGATGGCTGTCCTGGGCTCGAAATTGATGTGGTAGCCGGATAGCTCGGCCGCCCACTTGGCAATTCTGACCGATGCCTCCGGGTTTCGGAACAATTCACCTAGTCCCCTGTCTGAGGTGACTCGGACCTTGAATGCTTCAAAATAATGGCGCAATTTGCGCGAAGACATAACAACTGCATAGGCAATCTTCTCCAGTTCTGTCATGTTACATTTGGATGGTGTTAGCACTTCGGAGACGTAATAGACTGGGCACTGCCTGATCACGCCGTCAACTGTCTGCTCCTGCACCAGTGCCGCGCTGACCGCATGTGGCGAAGCCGCAACATAGAGCAACAGGGGTAGCGCAGAGTCGGGGCTTGTAAGGACTGCCAACTCCGACAGGTACTCTTTTAATGAGGCGAAGGCCGCTGCCTGCTCTGGTCCCCAAGCGAAGTCTTTTGCACCACGGAGAGTTTTGAGGAAAGGGAGACTTCGCTCAGTAGATTTGGAGATGAATCTGTTGAGGGCGGCCAACCTGCCCGTCAGGCGCTGGACGTCTCTAGCGGACTGCGGAGGCGTCATGTTGATGATGGCCTGAATTTTGGTTGGGTTGGCCTCGATGCCGCGGTGTGATACCAGGTAGCCCAATATTTTCCCTTGGCGAACGCCGAAGACGCACTTTTCTGGGTTTAGGCGAAGTCGTGCGTCTCGCATGTTCGCGAATGTCTCGGCGAGGTCAGAGAGATGGTCCTCCTTGCTCCTGCTGGCGACGACGATGTTGTCCACATATGTGAATATATTTCTGCCAACTTGCCCCTCGAGCACTGTTTTGGTAAGCCGGGAGAAAGTGGATCCAGCGTTCTTGAGTCCCTCCGACATTCTGATGAAGCAATATGTGCCGAAGGGTGTTATAAAGCTGGTGCTAGCCTTGTCTTCCTCCTTCATGTATATTTGGTGGTATCCGGAGAAGCAGTCGAGGAGTGACATGACTTCGCATCCGGCCGCGCTATCGACTATTTTGTCGATCCGTGGCAACGGGAAGTTGTCCTTTGGGCAGGCCTTGTTGAGACTGGTGAAGTCGATGCACATTCGCCACTTGCCGCTCTTTTTCTGCACCATCACAACGTTGGAGAGCCACGTGGGGTAGGACACTGGCTCGATAAATTTGGCTTCCAGGAGGCGGTGTACCTCTGCCTTGGCGGCCTCTATCTTCTCGTCGGATATTTTGTGAAGCCGCTGTTTTTTTGGTCTCACCGAAGGGTCGATTCCCAAGCTGTGCTCAATTATGGATCGGCTGACCCCGACCAGGTCGAGGGCTGACCAAGCGAAGATGTCTTTGTTCTTGGACAAGCAGCAGAGGAGTTTCTCCTCTTCATGCGAAGTGAGGTCTTCGCTGATAGTGACTGTCTGCTTGGGCGTGGCCTGGTCAAGGGGGACAGTCTTGGTCCCGTCGTTGCTCTGTAGCTGTGCCTTGCCATGCTCTTTGTCGATTGGGCTGACGGACGCAGGGACCTCGCGCTGGGCCGTGAGGCAGTGCACATTTCTTTGTCCGGGGATGATGTCCCGCTCTATGTTGTGCAGTCTGTTGATTGCCGTAGACCGTAATGGCGCCTAACGGACCTGATATCTTCATGCACAGGTACAGTCCGTGAATGGCTGCCTCAAACTTGTTGATAGAGCCCCGGCCCATGATGGCGTTGTACGGATACACCATATCGACGATATCAAAGGTTATTTGCTCACTTCGGGCATTGGGTGCTACACCGAAAGAGAGAGGCAGCTCTATTTTACCGACAGGGAAAGTGCCCTTGCCGTCGAAACCATACAATGGGTTGTCCGAAGGCTTGAGCAGGCTATGGCTTATGCCCATGCGGTCGAAGGCATGGCGGAAAATGATGTCTGCTTGACTGCCATTGTCGACTAGGACTTTGTGCAGGTCCCAGCCTGCCACGCTGCAGTTAATAACCATGGCGTCGATGTGGGTGGCGCTGCGCAGGTCGACGTCTCGTGCGTCGAAGGTTAGCGGTACGTGGGACCACTTCGTCTGCACGACTGGGCCGGTGATGGCGACGTGGTTGATGCTGCGGTAGTGGTCCCGCTTCTGCCGCTTTGTGTCGAAGTCGGTGCTGGACCCCCCAGTGATCATATGAATGACTCCGCGATACGGCTGATCGGTGAAGTCTTCTTGTTTCGGGGCGTGGGGGTGGGGGATGTTCTGATGTTGCTGGTGTGGAGGTGGGGGTGGGGGAGGTATGATTTGTACTTCCTGGTGGTGTTGGTATGCATGGTGCGGTGGATGCGGGGCGGGGGCGTGGATGTATGGTGGAGGGGGTTGCTGATAAGTGTGCGTGACAACTCTGGGGTTGTCGGCTGGCTGCGCCCGTGCCATCCTGTCTTTGGTGGCCTTCGTTTCTGGGCAGTCTCTGGTTTGGTGGGCGCAGTCTTCGCCATGAAAATGACAGTAGAATCGGCGCGGCGGCTGCGCACGCCCCCGACCCCTACCGCGAGTTCCGTTTCCGCGGCCCTGGGGGGGATACTCCTGGCGGCGAGGGGCGTCAGCAGCGGGGTGCTGGTTGGCGATGTTGTGCACTTGCTGCTGATTGCGGCCGTCTCGACCGAAGTCTGGCTGCGGAGTCCTCGTCCACGTGCGGCTGGACTGTGGAGCATCTTTGGGTTTCCGCTGAGACTCAACCTTGCGCTGGTGGAGTTCTTCGGATTTGGCATATTTTTCAAAGAGCTGATATAATTCCTGGAGGTTCTTGGGCGGGTCCCTGATGCAGTGGCTGTAAAGGACGCCGGCGCGAAGGCCACTGATGGCGTAGTGGATGGCGATCTGGTCATCAACTGAGGGCAGCTGTGACTTTGAGTGTTAGAAACTTGCGGTAATACTCCCGCAGAGTCTCTTTTTCCAGCTGCTTGCAGAGTGAGAGTTCGGCCAAGGCGTCGGTGTCTGGGCGGTACCCTTGGAAGTTGAGCAGGAATTTGTCCCGGAGGCTTCTCCAGGAGTCAATGGACAGCGGGGGCAACCTGGTGAACCAGGTGAGAGCTGGGCCTTCGAGGGCGATGATGAAAGACTTGGCCATCGTAGCGTCGTCCCCTCCGGCAGATGCAACAGCGACCTGATAACTCATGATGTACTGTGCTGGGTCCGTGCTGTCGTTGTACTTGGGATAGGTCCCTGCCCGGAAGTTGGCAGGCCAGGGTGTCACTTGCAGGTGTGGCGCCAGGGGACTTCGCTCGTCGAGGTAGTTGACCCCTTGGAATGGCGCGGCGTGCGGGAAGGCGTGGTCGCGCTGGGGGAAGTGCAGGTCTTCCATTTGCGCGCGCTGTTGCAGGGGTGGCCCGTGCTGCAGGCCGAGGTGGCCTTCGCGTATGTCTTCCAGTTGTGCGCGCTGTTGCAGGGGTGGCCCGTGCTGCAGGCCGAGGTGGCCTTCGCGCTGCATCAGCGCGATCTCCCGCTCGAGGTCCTGGGCCTTCTGCTCTTTGTCGCGTATCATTTGTCGCACCTTGGCTAGTGCGGACACGTGCTGGCGCTTGGCATCCAGTATCTCCTTTTGCCTCTGGAGATTGCGGTTCTTGATGCGCAAAGCACGCAGCTGTAACTGTTCTTCCGCTGAGACGCCGAGGACCTCGCTGTCCTCGGTGAGGTCCGCGCCCTCCGGTGGGGCGAAGCCTGGGGGAGGTTGCGGTTGTCCTTCAGGGCCACAGGTGTTGAGAGCGTCGTCTTCGGTAGCCTCTTGGTGGGTGGAGTGGGTGAGGGCGAGAGCCTTGCCCTTTTTTGCGGCAAGCAGTGCTGCCTTCGCAGCCTCGTCAGCCTTCGAGTTAGCTTTCTTGGGTGCCATCGCGGGTGGTTTTTTCGTAGCACGAACGGTGGGCGCCAAATGTTGGAACTTGCTCTCTGGTGCAAGGGGATCCAACGGGGGAGTGTAGTGACGTAAATAGGGTTCTCGCACGAGATGGCAATAGCTCTGTTAATCTAGCCTCTCAAGGGCACTGTGCGGGGGTATTTATAGGTATATGAGTGCCCAGCGTCCTATGTTAAGGACGCATGTGCCCTCAGACACCTAGGTTATCCCCGGAATATTCCCATAAAGCGGGGTTACAGACCGTAATTACAGGGATGCCTTTACAAATTAGGCCCGTAACGCGCAGCGGCCACGCAGGGCCTGTTACAATGGGCCGGATCACACGTGGGCCTCCATGCTGGACGAGGTCGCAAGATGGGATGACCTCGTCACATGTCTTCGTCCGATGACGTATGGGACGAAGGGTGAGCCTGTCCGTTGTCTAGTCTCCGTTGGTCCAACGATTGCGGCGAAGGCATCGAGCGAAGGGTGGCGTCTTCGCCTTCGCCCCAACAATCAGCCTGAGTAAAGATGTACTTAAGGCTCTTATGATCTGTGAAGGTGTTGTAGTGGGTTCCCATCAAATAGTGTCTCCACATTTTCAATGCATGGACCACGGCTGCTAACTCCATGTCATGAATGGGATAATTTTGCTCATGAGGCCTGAGTGCTCTTAATGTGTAAGCAATGACTCGGTTGTCTTGCATCAAAACACAACCCAGTCCAGTGCCAGAGGCATCACAGTACACATCAAATAGCTTGCTGCTATCGGGTTGTGCTAACACCGGTGCTGTGGTCAGATGTTGCCTCAATGTATGGAAGGCATCTTTGCACTTCTGACCCCAAACAAACTTGGCTTCTGTGGCGGAACCGCCCGAATTATTCCAGCTTAAGTGCCAAGTCGCACCCTTAAGGGCCGCAACACACTTAAACAGGAATAAAACGTCAGTCCCTCGGATCTAGTCCAATAAAGCCACTTACCAGGACCGAATACCACCAGCTCACACAAAGGTGAGGCACAGAGAAATACAATAAAACATAATACCACAAATTTAGTAAGTATCATTAGTAATTACATTATCGGAGTTTTAGAAATAACAACCATAAACTTTAATGCAGCGGAAATAACTAACGGAGAAAACCCGAGTAACATGGTGAAGCCTGGCCACGCTACTCCTCCTGGTCCTCTCCTGCGGAAGCGATAACCCACTTGACCGTCTATCCCGGTGGCAGCGATGGAGGCCAAGTCACACCATCAACCAATCATCCTAAGTAGTACCAGCAAAAATTATGCCACAAGCAAGGCTGAGTATACTAATACTCAGCTAGACTTACCCGGTGTGAGGAGTCTACTCCTCTACCTCTAGACATGCGGTTGTTTGGCTGAGGGGTTTGGTTTGCCAAAAGCACTAGGTGAGTCTAAAATCAAGTTTTAGCTTTTCAAGTTTGAGTATGATCCTTTTTTAAACTAGATGTGTACTTAGCTAATCATACATGGTATCAAACATTTTATCAATATACATCTTTTGCCAGTCACCTCATTTCCACTTATTACTCAATGCAGTACACTGGATCAAGCAGTCTCATTAGCTGCGAGAAGCAGACGATTCGAATCGAGTTTTTATCCTTGCAAGGTAAACCTAAACACACGACATGTAGGGGCACTCCGTCCCCACACACATCAACTGTCCCCATCGATTCCTCGTCAGCAGATCAGGGCTCACCGCCTTGGCGTACAATGCCTCACTGACCCCGACTGCCATCATGCAGTGACCGCACTTGTACCCACCATAACCGGAATGGGAGACCACGTCTCAGGTCGCGTGAGGGGTAAAGTCCACTACTAGGTTCAATCAGGTACTAGGCTTACCGATTTACCATATTTCTCGGCACGTGTTTAGTACATTCAAACGCTTGACACAGGTATCCGCACGTTAATCCTTATTCCAATTTTCATCTCGTAGACCATGCGTCCCCATGGACCCGTATCCACAGACCATCACCATTATGTTATCAAAGTGGATACAACCAATTCCTGACCTCGCGCGAGTGCTAGAAAAATCACTCGACTTCTACCGAGATCCTAATTAATAAAGCAGCTACTCGACCTAGCATACTAGTATTCATCTCAATAGAATTCCTGAGATTATGCAACTAGGGTTTAAATCAACTCCTACACTTAAGTGCACAATACAAGCCTACAAACATTGAGTGTAGTAAAATATCATATAGAACAGGTTATGCATAAAACCGGGGCTTGCCTTTAATTTATCACTTAGATAGTGTTTGCTGGGGGACGTACTCGCTTGGCGAGCATCCACTGGTTAGGTCCATCCTTCCTTGGGTCATCCACCGACTGCATCTTCTGGGTGGCACCACATCACTTGCACGATCATCCTCTCTCGGACCTAAATGAGATGCAAGATGCGTATGTATGAATATGATGAAAAATACCACAAGATATACAAAGACACAGTAGCGAACTAACATTAATTTAGAAGACACCGTAAACCACAACACGTTAGCATTAGTTATCTACACGGTATCGGCGTTCAACATTAACACCATTAGAAAGACGACAATATTTTATTTCTTTACGCAACGCGACTACGACATTACAAGTACACGCATTTACTATGCTCACCTTAATTGTTCATTTGTTCTCCTATTGACCACACAAGAGCAACCAAGACAACATAAGTTAAATAGGACCTAGGCATCAATGTCTATGAAACTCCTATATCACAATCAACTAGAAAAGAAACATATAAAACATAACACACATGCGTTATTAAGCTTAGTCATGGCAAGTCTATATTAATTTAGTGTTAACCAACCATTTTTAGCCAAAAAGGGTGAACTAACGATTAAATGAGCACATGCAGATTTTCAGGACAGCAGTACAACAGTCACTTGTTTTAATCATAACTCTTTAATTATTAGTACAAAAATATCAAACTAGGACTTTCTGGAAAGCTTAAAAAGTGCTCTATAACTTTGGTATTATCATCACAGCACGATTAAACACTTAGCAAGGTCGAATTGTGCAAACACAGCAGCTCTGTCCAGATTTGGACAGATGCAGACTTGCAACTTCAAAAGTTCACAACTGAAGATTCAGACATTCAAACAAAGTGGTCTTAGACTTTCTAGAAAGCTAATTAAATGTTCTACAAATTATTTATAAACACCCCTGGCTGGTTTAGCATGTATCAAGGGTAAAATATACTATGAAGGCTGTGCTGTCCAAAACTGGACAGATTTAGTCTTCACACTTCAAACACATGTAACTTAATCTTCAGACCACCAAAAAGAGTGATCTAAGACTTTTTGAAGAGCTAAGCAAACCCACTACATAACTTTTATAATCACCAAGAAGTGATTCAATGTTTAACTAAATCAAACAACACAATTTTCGAAATCTGTTCTGACGGTGGACAGAACACAGCAAGCAGTTTGTAAAATTCATAACTCTTAAACTACCAGGCCTATGGTTATGAAATTTTAACACAAGCAAGATCAGAAATGCATCTACATCTTTCTTATAACGACCATGAACAGATTGCAACATTAAATTGAGCAAACAATGCAGTTTCTAAAATCTGTACAGATTCAGTTACTGAATTTGCAAAAAGCATAACTCCTAAACTGTCAGACCTATGGTTGTCAAATTTTAACACCAACAAGATAATAAAGTTGTCCACAACTTTCTTGTGACCACCAATCACTGATTTCAACATTAACTTAAGCAACCATTGCAATTTCTGAAATCTGTTCAGAAATTCGACAGATTCAGGTGCTGGGCTTGTGAAAAGCACAACTCCTAAACGATTAGGTTTATGGCTGTCAAATTTTAGTACAAGAAAGATAATAATGTTATCTACAACTCTTCTATATGACTTTTCTACAGAAAACATGATTTGTTTTATCAAACAATCAGCACAACGAAAACAATGCGTGCAGCCCAAAACAGCAATCAATACATTTCAGCTTCTATACAATTCAAGAATTGCCGCGTTCTAGAGACTTGAATTATTGTAACACTTTAACATTTGTTAGAGTTAAAATAACCAAGTGAGAACTAACAAGTGGACTTACTAATTTTTATCCGTGTCATTATGAGCACTAGAAGTACTATATTTAATTAACAACGCATTCTCCCCGATAATCGATATCGAAGTGTTGTTCACACAATAATTTGTATTTTAACATAGACCTCACATGAGCACTAATACTTTTCATTCGCGACCATAACCATACGTATTTAGACTACAACAAGCAAATCATCATGACCACGAGCTTAACTAAAGTCATCTAACAAGTTGGTTAACCAGTATAAAACTTAGCAAGTATTTTAGACTTCGCAACTCAAAAACATAGGTGGGAGCAGGTTAATTAGTTTTTCTTAACCATTTCTCCACTCGAATTAGTTAACACGTAAGTCACTTAAAACACCATATTTTAGGATGTCTAACATAGAGACATTAAAACATGGCATAAAACTCCATAAGACTTACACTGGCTACTGAAGACCTAAAGCACTTATGTGCATATGTTATCGGACTATTCTTCAATTTTAGCAAGGATTGACTCATGAACGCTACTTGCCCCCAATAATTATTGGGCTGCGATAACACTCGTATAAGACCTCTAATCGATCAACAAGACATTTATTTATCCAAAGGGGCATGGAATGTGATGATTGACAAAGCGAAGCATCACATTGCCATACCACAAAAATCATGACAACACCGAGATACTACCCACGAATCGTTTGAAAGTTAAACTTACTTCTCGCCTGCCACTACATCACTCCTCAATCACACAACCATCACGAGCATCCTTCACACGTTTACATAATAGCGACCTAAGCATCGTGTTACACAATACAGGCATCTTTCCTCGTCGCGAGTATAACCATATTACGACATATACCCGCACACCTCACAATTATCTTACGCTACCACTACCATAATACACCACGGCACACACGCACATACGTGTACTAATGCAATCCTCACATCACATGTATTTCCAAACTTACTCATCACATAAAACAAGCATGACACACGTGTTTACCAAAACGTGAATGCGACCTTGCCACGGCATAAAATCAAAACATTTTATACCCACATCTAGTCAAACACCACTATACATCACATCGACCAAAACGTAATTAGACAAACTACAAATCGCACACATCAACAACCTCTTGTTCTCTAACCGCAAATGCGATCCTACCAACGTGTATAGCCAAAACATATTACACACATCCACATATATACATGCACTGCCCAACATCAACCAAAGCATGTGTATTATAAACTATAAATTAATCAACCTGAACGAGTCGTGACTAGACGCATGGGCTGTCCACATGGCTCGACATTTCGTCGAACGGGCAAGGCGTGAAGCGCGACGTCGACCACTAGCTGCGATTAGACACACGCAACAGTTCAATATTTTTTCCGAGCACAAAAATATGATAATAGCAAGGGCAGCGGGGTGTTTCTCACCACGGGTTTCGACGGCGTTGCGGATGGGGCTGCGCAGCGAGCACGAGAGCGACGACACGCGACGAGGGGAGTGGAGATCGAACGGGAGGGCTGCTGCAGCGCGTGGCTTGCTGCGCATTTTGTCGAACAGCCGGCGGGCACCACGACGAACAGCGAGGAAGGGCGCTCGCTGCTGGAATTTCTGGGCGTCCATGGGAGCTCTGCGCGTCCTGCAGCAAGGGCGCAAGACAGAGGGAGGAGGGGCTTGCACCTATGGAGGAAGAAGGGCAGAGGAGGTCGGTAGCCATGGTAGGGGTGAGGAGCAGAGGGAATTGCTGGTGGTTGTTGCTGCCGTGGGGAAGAAGAAGCAGGGGCTCGCATCCAGGGAGCTGAGGAACAGGGAGCTCTCGCCAGGAGGAGGATAGGGAGGGCGCTCGGCTGCTCGACTGCCATGGGAGGGGGCGAGCAGAGCTGCTGCTCGGCCATGGGAGAGAGGGGGAGCTCCCTCCTGCAGCCGCTCGCAGGAGGAGCCGCGAGGGCGCCGCGCCATGGCCGCTAGCCGGAGCTGGAGCTGGAGCTCGGCCAGCAACAGAGGGGGCTCGACCTTGGAGGTTGCAAGGAGATGGAAATAGCTGCTCGCCTGCAGGGGACGCGCTGGAGAGGACAGCCAGCGAGAGGGCGCTGACTTGGGGTTGAAGACGAATAGGGAGGAGTGGAGCTCGAGCGCCGTGGGAGCTTGGAGCTCGGCTGGGAGATTTTTCTGCGCCATGCACAGGGAAGAAGAGAGCTGTGCGTGTGGGAGAGAGGAGGAAGAAGGCTGTGGCGGCTGCAAATTTTTGAGGGGTGGGAGTGCAAAAATGCCTCCACTTGCTAGGAGAGGGCTGCTATTTATAGAGGGGCACTAGGGTTAGGGTTTTCTCATGGGCCAAATGGGCCGGGCTAGAATGGGCTTGGCCCAAAACACGTACTCGGGTCGCGCTAAATTATTTTTCCGAATAAAAATGCTCCCGCGGAATTCGTTTCTACAGAGAACAGAGCGAATTAGAGTTTCGGCGAACGGTCGATTGAGCGATTAATTCGACCGAGAGTTTGATTTGATTTCGCTCAGAAATAATTCCCCGCACACTATTTTAGAAATAAATGTTTCTCTCAGACTTCTGATCGGCTTCAGATTTTTAGTCGGAGAAATCGGATTGTGACATTATAAAATCGTTGTCGATGCGAGGTTTTGAGTACAGTCCAGACATGAGATATTTAGCCGAGTCGGATAAAATTGATTAGAGGACGACACATCGAGTATTTCGTCTGAGAGTATGGACTCGGATAAAATAGTCAGACATAGATCAACGTTCGAGGAATTAACTTGGGCTCAGACCAAATAACAGCCGTCGAGAGTTTGATTTAATGAGCTTCAGATGAGATTTATAAATCGAGATTGATTATCGAGTTTGCATTCGTCGAGAATAAAAGTTTTTAACAGGCTCCAAATTGGCCTTCTGTGAGATTGAATAATTCCGAATTCGGCGAAATGTGAATGAATAATCTAGATAATCAGAGACATACGCGAGCGAGAAAGAGAAATTTTTACTGGGCATCCGAGATTAGGATTAATCTCCCGTCATAACACAGAACTGACACCTGGGGTGTCACAGCTTCTTTCTTCAACAATTCAGTTATGGGCTTCACAATTCGAGAGAAATCCAGAATGAATCTTTGATAATAACCAGCCAATCCCAGAAAACTTCGAATCTGATGGATAGTCGTTGGCGGCTTCCAGTTCATCACCTCTTGCACCTTATCGGGATCAATAGCTATGCCTGCCTGAGAGATAGTGTGACCCAAGAATTTGGTTTTCTTTAGCCAAAAATCACATTTTGACAATTTGGCATAAAGACGGTGCTCTCGCAGACGTTGAAGCACTACATGCAAATGACCGGCATGCTCTTCTTCGTTCTTTGAGTACACCAAGATATCATCGATGAAAATCACTACAAACTTGTCCAGTTCAGGCATGAAAACAGAATTTATCAAAAACATGAAGTATGCTGGTGCATTAGTCAGCCCAAATGACATCACCAAAAATTCATACAGCCCATATCTGGTTGAGAAGGCAGTCTTCAGAATATCACTTGCTCGTATCTTGATCTGATGATAGCCGGAGTGAAGGTCTATCTTGGAAAACACTTTGGCTCCGACCAACTGATTGAAAAGAACATCAATACGAGGCAAAGGATACTTGTTCTTTATAGTCACTGCATTAAGTGGGCGATAATCTATGCACAGCCTCAATCTTTCATCTTTCTTCTTCACAAACAAGGCTGGACATCCCCAAGGCGAAGTACTTGGGTAGATAAAACCTTTGTCTAGCAATTCTTGCAACTGCTTCTTTAATTCTGCCAACTCAGTGGGTGGCATCCGGTAAGGCCTCTTGGAAATAGGTGTCGTTCCCGGTTGCAACTCGATGGCGAATTCAATATCCCAGTCTGGTGGCATTCCTGGTAATTCATCTAGGAAAACATCCGCATACTCACAGACTACTGGAATCTTCTTCAGGGGTAACTCCATCATAGCAAAAGCACATGATCGAGTAGAATCTTGGCTGGGCAGAAGTAAGGTGAAACTCCCACAGATTGGGGATTTGATTTCGACGATGCGGCTGGCTACATCAAGCACTACTTGGTATCAGGTCATCCAATTGGCTCCCAGAATAATATCCACATTCTCCAATCCTAGAACAAGGAGGGTGGTTTTGATAATGTGGCTTCCTAGTTGAATAAGCACACATTGATTTAATTGGTTGGTTGCAATTTTACCCCCAGGTGTGGCTATCATGAAGGACCCTTTTGTATGATAGAAAGGCAGTTGACACTTAGCACTGAACTTTTGGCTAATGAAACTATGAGATGCACGAGAATCAAACAGAATTAATGCAGGTTGATTATAAACTAAAAAGATACCAGTCATGATGGGGGATCCTTCAGGTAACTCCTCCAGAGTAGTGAAGTTGAGCTTCCCTTGCCTGACTTGCACCTTTTGCTTTCTACCCTTGTCTTGATTTGGTGCTGGCATTTTCCTCTGCTGATTTCTTGGGCAATTTTTGGCATAGTGGCCCACATTGCCACAAGTGAAGCACTTGTTCCCATTTCTCTGGTGGAACTACTGCTGCTGCGGAGGTTGATTGTTCCTTGGAGCGGGAGCTGGAAAACGAGTGGGTGCTGACTGTTGCTACTGAGGTGGCCTGATCACCTATCTGCCTGCCTGCTGCTGAAATCCCCTGCTCTGATTATGGGAAGCAATCCTAAACCTCTAGGTCTAAGCGGAGGGTGCTGCCATTGGTGCCTTCCTCTTCTTCTCTGCCCAATGAGCTACAATACAATCCTCCTGGGAGATGGCCAGGTTGACCAACTCATTGAAGCTATCAGCCCAGACAGTGTTGAGATGCTCACGCAACTTGGTGTTGAGACCCCTGCGGAAGCGGTCTCTCTTCTTCTTATCAGAATCAGCATGATAACCTGTGTACTTGCACAGGTCGTTGAAGGCCTGAGCATACTGCAAACCGTGCGGATTGCTTGATTGAGTGCCAGGAATTCATTCAGCTTGCGATCAAGAATTCCAGCTGGGATGTGGTGCCCTCTGAAAGCCGTCTTGAATTCCTCCCAAGAAAATTCATGATCAGTAGATAGCATGGCACGGAAATGGTCCCACCAAGTTCGAGCAGGTCCGCGAAGCTGCTGCGCGGCGAAGCGAGCCTTGGTGTCATCAGGGCAGTCTCCCATGAGGAGGGGAAACTTGGACTCCACGGCGCGTAACCACACGTCAGCGTCCAACGGATCCTCTGCCTTGGTGAACAAGGGCGGCTGCGTACTCAGGAACTCCTGGTAGGTTGCTGCGGCCGGAGGTCGCTGCAGCTGGCCTCCACCATACTGCTGAGGGTGGGGCTAGCGCTGCAAGAGCTGTCGCAGAATTTCGTTCTGCTGAGCCATCAGTTCTTGCACCATGGTAGCTGGGGGAGGCGACGGGGGAACTTGCTCGTTATGCCCGCGGCGCTGCCTGACTGCCATCTGAAAAAGAGATTGCTGCCATTGTTATCCCACATCACAATTTCGAACAACATGCTATTATCTCATATGGAAGGAAATTGTCATAATCAGAACATTAATTTCGAACGAGGATAACATGGTTACAAACATTCCATGGATCTCAAAAGTTCTCATGGGTTACATCAATTAGGGGAAAGTACACGTAAGCCTAGTCCAAAATCTCGCATTAACTAAGCTCGCGTAGGTTTCTATCCTCCTAAAATGTCAAAATGACTCATCAACCCTGAGTAGTGGAAGCGACACTGGATACGTGTGAAGGGGTCATCTCGGAGGTAGTCACATTGGCACCAGGGGCTGGTCCTAACTCCTCGAGATCCTCTTCTTCTTCGCTTCCGGCCTCATTGGCCTCCATCTCCAGGTGGTGCATGTCCAGGTGGTCATTAGCTTCCTCGAGCTCCTGCTGCACATCGTGGAGCTGGTTTACCAAGACATCAATGGTGTTGTCCCGGATCTCCACCTGCTGCTCCAAGGTGGTGATGCGCTGGCTCAATCATTCCACCTGTAGGTCCTTCTCCACCAACTCTGAGGACAAGTCGACCACAAAGTCTTCTCGGCTGTCAAGGGTGAGCTTGGTGGTTTTAGCGAGGTTAGCAAGATGTGCCATAGCGTCGCTCTGCAGGGCCTGAAGGCGGTACAGTGCGCTCATGCACTGAACAGTGACCCTCCCAACCAAGTCAGGATACATGGCCCATACGTCCTTTACATGGCTCACACGGTTGCACCACATGGAGTCATCCTTCTTCTCAGGAGGGAAGAGTCCCAGTGGGTGCATCACCATCTCCAGGGGATGGTAGCCACCAAAAGTCGTGAGGGTCTTCATAGCTGCCGCTTCGGTGGTGTCGTCCATCCTGAATCCAATCATCTCAGAGTCAAGGGAACACCAACCTGGCTGAAGGGGATGAGCCTCCAGAGTTAGCCAGACTCGGCAACGTGGTACCTGATGCTCCTCGTACAGTTGCACCGTGTACAAAGGGGGCGTAGGGTAACCAGCGGAGTTAAGCACTTCCCACAAGATGGAAGGAAAACCATAATGAGAAAGGAAATCAAAGCTGAAACGAGTGTCTCCTCCATTGGCGAGGGTAGGTGAAGTCATCTGCGGAAGGGTATCAGATGTAAAGATTATGGTGGAAGAAAAAAAATAAAAGAGCCTGGGTGGTTTAAAAGGAAGTGGGTTAGCACAAATTTTTACTTCTTTAGTTTCTAATCCTTTTAGTTTTTATAATGCATGCATGCTGAAAATAACGTCTCCTCTCCGAATAAAAGGGTGCTCTTAGGGCATCCTTTTAAAAAGCTAAGGACTGGCCCACAGGGCCTACTTAATTAGCCACCTATTTCTCCCACTATTCCTAAGGCCTTTCGTCCTAGGTCTAGCATTCTAGTCCTGACGATTCACACTAGTTTCTAAGCAAGTTTTAGATTTTTGAAAGTTGGTATTCATGGTTTATTGCTCTTCTCTATGGTGGTATTTGCTCCGATACCAGCTTTGGCAGAACCGCCCAAATTATTCTAGTTTAAGTGCCCAAGTCACGCCTTAAAGGCCGCAATACACTTAAATCGGAATAACCCATCAGTCCCTCAGATCTAGTCTGATAAAGCCACTTATCCAGGATCAAATACCACTAACCCACTCGAAGGTGAGTCATAGAGGAAATACAATAAAGCAGGAAACCTCAAATTAAAGTACTGGAGTTATTACATAAATAAGAGTTTCTCAAGTAAACTGAAATAAGTTCATAAGATAGATTGCAGTGGATAATCGATATCATCGAAAGTTAGCAATAGGGCAAGGCCTAGCCCACTACTCCTCCTGCTCCTCTCCTGCTGGAGCAGCATCCCACTCGACCGTCCAACCCAGTGGTAGGGTGGTAGGCCAAGTCACACCATCAACCATGTCCTGAAGCGTACCTGCAAACATTATGCCACAAGCAAGGCTGAGTATGCTAATACTCAGCTCGACTTACCCGGTGTGAGGAATCTACTCCTCTTCATCTAGACCATGCGGTTGTTTGGCTGAGGGGTTTGGTTTGCCAAAAGCACTAGCTGTATCTAAGGTCAACTTTTAGCTTTTCCATTTCTAGTATCATTATTTTAGCTAAGTTTGCTCTTTCTAAGCATACATGGTAACCGTCTTTTAATACAATCAACAAGTTATCTCATGTAAAGTCTCATTTCACTTCTTACTCAATGTAGTACAAGGGGTCAAGCAGTCTCATTAGCTGCGAGAAGCAGACGATTCGAATCGAGTTTTTAACCTTGCAAGGTAAACCTAAACACACGACATGTAGGGGCACTCCGTCTCCACACATGTCAACCGTCCCCATCGATTCCCCGTTCGCGGCCAGGCCTCACCGCTTTGCCATACAATGCTCCACTAACCCCGGCTGCCGCCGTGTAGTGACCGCACTTGTACCCACCATAGCTAGCATGGGAGACCCAGTCTCAGGACGCGTGAGGGGTAAAGTCCGCTCCCGGCTTCACTCAGGTACTAGGTTTACCGGTTTCCATATTTCCTGACATGTGTTTAGTACGTTCAAATGCTTGACTCAGGTATGCACACATTAATCCTTAATTCCTTTTCCCGTCTCATGGACAAGGCATCCTCCCTGGATCCAAGTCCATAGACCATCATAGATCCCGTTATCAAGATGAATACAATAAATTCCTGATCTCGCGCGAGTGCTAGAAAAATCACTCGACTTCTACCAAGATCCTAATTAGCAAAGCAGCTACTCGACCTAGCATACTAGTATCCATCTCAAAAAGGAATCCTGAATTCATGCAACTAAGGGTTTCAAGCAACTCCTACACTTAAGTGCACATTACAAGCCTACAAACATTAAGTGTAGTAAAGTAGCATATATATATTTTCAAGGGCTAGTGACCACTACTGTAAGCTTTAAGGAATCGAACCGAATAACAATATAAATCTATTTTAAGCTAGCTAGGGCACTAGAATTAAACAAAGATTACTACACAATTCAATAGCCATCTCATTGCACAAATTAAGAACAGACAGATCCCATGCACTCCATTCAAAGCCACAAAAATTTGGAGAAAGATGAACCATGACAACAGTTAAGGTTGAGATTTTTATCTTAACGAGTTGAAGCCCACACTTACACAGAAACCAACTGACAATGAACTTTTATATCATTGTGACAATCAGTGGTGACTAACTATGGTTTGTTGAACAACATTAAGATAAATAGTTGTAGAACATAACAAAATCACTTACCCATTGTCCCAGACAATGTGAGCGTGGTACGTGGAAAATTTCTCACAGTTCGCAGTTGCGTCCCCTTTTGGTGTTCACATATCTGCCATGCAACATAACATGGTTATATACTATGTAAACCAACCTGTAAAACATGGTCATATATGCGTGGACATATACATGGTGTTCAATAAAACATGGCTGATGGCTTGTACCTGTTCTTTTTTTCTAGTTAATGGACGCGGTGGAAAATATGAACCTGTGTATTTATGTTGAGAATACAGAAAAGGCATGTTATATTTTGCTTACTGGAGAAAGCATACCTGTTCCAGATAGAAGTTATAGGTTGTGCAAATCATCTTGTTAGTAAGTGACCATGCGAAAACAGTAAGAAACTAATGAGATTTGTGGCATGAAGGCTGCGGGGTGCAAATAATAGAAAACTAACTGTTGGGGAGTTGTTCTCAAATGCTTCGAGTCAAGAACAAGGCAACACAGAGAATGTTAAACGTTAAAGTCCTTCGTCCTTCGAAGCATTATATCCCTTTGAGGGATAATGATTTTCGGACGAAGGTTGTGAAGGACGTACCTTCGTCAAAGCAACATATAAACGAGGAAAGAAACATATGGGATATAAAAGACAGTACCAACAGTTATTTTTTACCATCAACTCATTTCTATTTTATTATTAAGGAAAAATAGAAATAATCACAAGTTACAAAATTACCTTCGGCTTGAAAGAAGGTAAAAGTACAAGTGTGACGCAAAAGCAAATGTCCAGTCAGCGTGAACAGTACGGGAGCACTATTCATCTATTTATAGGCACGGGACGCAGCCCATGTAAAATTACACCCATGCCCTTTACATTTGCTAATAAATCTATAATAGTCCATCAGGGTCTAAATAGCCTTTTCCCTTTTAAGTCGGTTCCCTTTCCTGTTATCACGCCGAAGCTCCCCTGCGTATAGCTTCGGCTCTGCGCCATCCTTCGTATTCTTTGTGCTTCTTCACACTGTAGTTTTGACCTAAGTCAGAAGGTACCTGTTCATGTATCATGCTCCAGAAACATTGTTAAATCATATTTTTGAGGACCTTCGGAAGCCGAAGGCCCCCAAAAGTAGCCCCTCGCAATATTAATTTGTTAGAATGATAAATTCAGATTGCGATATGGACGAAGGCCTTAAGCCGAAGGTCCGAAAAAACACCTTCCCTTTGCTAGAATAGCATCAGTCAATGACAAGTGGGGCCCTCCCACTTGCAACGCACTAGTCGTATAAATAAGAGCACACCGCGAGCACATCTGGCACGCTTTCTTGCCATCTGCTCTTGCTTACTCAACTTTTAGCTCTTTGCGCACCAACACTTGCTTGGCTTTTTAGGTTTTTTAAGCTTCGGCTTTGAGAGCAGTTTTTTAGCATTTCCGAAGATGTCTGAAAATAAAAAAGTTGTTGCCGAAACAAGGCTAAGTCTTTCTGAGGAGAAGAATCTTGGGTTTCTTGAATCAATAGCAAAGACAAATACAGAGAAGATCACTAAGGAGATTTTAGAAGGTTTATCCGAAGACACTAGTTGTAACACCCCAGGTGTTAATATTCCGCTCGACAACAAGTATGGATTTAAGCACGTAATATCAGTGGATAAAACGGATGCCAAAATTTTAATCATCTTCGCCTACCGCGATTTTTATATTGCATCTGTTTCGTCTGACGCGAGTGCGCCGTCGTTTTTATTTTCATCTGATCGGGCTCTTCCAAAATTTTCGTGATGTTCGGGACATCGTCGTTTCGAAAATCGGTGCGTCCGATGATTAATTAAAATTCATCGCCGCGTGAATCCGAATTCAGAAGCTCGACCTCCTTTTACGCCCTTTTATCCTGGACTGATTAATTTGAACTCGACGACCAAAATACTCGGTGCAAAATAATCCGAATCGTGCGTCGTCTGAGTGAAATCGTGCGCGAGATTATGACCCAATTTATCCTTCAACACGCTGTTTTGGCGACGAAAACGAGTGTACATTAGCGGATTGGGTTTCGGCTAATTTCGGTCGAATCGCGCAGAACGAATTATCAGTGCCAAAATCAGTTTATTTCGGTCTGTCGCTTCTCGCCCGGATCCAAATCTTCAGATATAAATAATAGGTTAGGATTCATCTGACTCTAGAGTATTCATCGCATCAAATCTTGTCTAAATATTGTTGTCGATCTAGTTTTTAGTTCGACCCTTTTATATATCTTTTCGACCCGGCATGTTAACCGAGAAATTGTGTCTATGGCTTTACAATATCATCCTGCTTTCTAGCAAATTATCCCTGGTCGAGGAATCAAGTGTTCAAAGTACAGATAAAATTTATCTGATTTTAATCAAAGCAAATACATATTAAAATATCGTAGCTGATATCATTTCAATCTAGCTTAATTACGTCTCGCTTGAAACCTACCCTAGAATTTAGATATATATATATATATATATATATATATTGATAATAAAAGAAAGAGAAATTCCTATTTTGTTCCACCGCCCTACCTAAGTCCTTATCTCTAAGCCACCATTTATCTGATGAACGATTTCCTCATCCATATCCTAGCCACCATTTTCTTCTTATCAAGATACGTGCAAGTCCCTGGAATCCTCTAGCTCCATGCCCATCGTGTCTCCTTCAGGCTTCAGCCACGCTCAGCATCTACTCGGGTTTTCTTTCCACGTGTTGCCTCTCTCCAGTTCCTATCTAAGTTATTCTCTAGAAACTTTAATCAGCGCTCCGTCTCCTCCGTGCTCTCTCTCCCTCACGCTGGTGGAGCGGTATCACCCTGGCTCCAGCTCCCCACATCGATGCTCCTTGCCCTGTCGTTCCCATCGGCTGGGCGCTTTGCGTCTAGGAAAAACCACCGCACCAGCTCGCGCGCTCCCTACCCGGCCGTGCGTCCCTGCTCCCTCGCCACCTGGTGCATGCGCGCGGCTTTCTACACGCCGGAGCAACACTTGTGCTTGGCCCCTGCGCTGAACCCTGCTCAGCTTCTCTAGTGCCGGCCGCCGCTCCAAGTCCTCTACTCGCCGACGCCATGGACAGCTCGCGGTCGTTGCGTTGCAGGGTCCCAGTCACCATTTCAAAGCTGCCCAGCTCCTAGACTGTCGTCCCTGTTTCTCACCGATTAAATTATTGGTGAGCTGTCGTCGCTCTCGCTTTTCGTTTTAATATTTCCCATCAATTTAGTATGATTGCGCTGTCCAGGTAGGCTGGTGACGTATACGTAAATCGCATTAGTGTGATTTCGTATAATGCTAGATAGGTGTTCGACGATTTAGGGGAAACAGTAAACGTCATCATTTTTGTTAATTCCAAGTCGCACTGTGATACGAGAAGCTGATGTATTATTACTCGTAGCCGAATCGTTAGATAGATTGGCTACCTAGGTACGTCGCGACGATTATCCCGTTTGTAGATCAGGCATGTATTTATTTGACGTTTGTAGAAATACGGGGCTATAAGTAGCATGGTAATTATGTCCACGATTGTGAAGTCGTCGTGCTGTGTAGCTAAGTTTAGGATTAACGACATAGGTTATACGAGAAGATTAAATCGGTGATTCGTATCCGGTGAATGGTCGAATTAATAATGGGAAAGTTAGGTTTAGATATTTATTATGCGAGATAAAACTTAGGTTTAAAATGCTAGTTACGTAGGAGTACCGAGCGAGCGTGTCTGTCGAGTGTGTTCAAATTGGTTTTACTTATAAAGTATGTCAAATTAATAGCGTAAATAATTGATTTAGTAATCCAAACAATTATCTGATAAGGCTGTTATCGTTGATTTTGTAGGATATTTTGGTAGTAAAACCTGAAATGTTTAATTAATTGTTGACATGTAAAATATGTGAGGTGTAAAATAAAATTAAAATAATTCTTTGTGAGCGATGTAGTATAATTTATAAAGCGAGGAATAAGTTTAGAATTTAATTAATTAACTGATAAGTTGTGTTTAGTCTAATCGTGATTAATGTGTTAATTTGTTGTTTCGTGATGTTTGCGATAGGTTCGAGAAGCGTAATTATTGCGCTTAGTCGTACGTCGATAATTATTGTCTCCATATGAAATTGTTCAACGCCTCGCCGCTAGGTGTTTAATTCGCTATCGCGTAGCACTATTTAGGCTGGTGATATTCCTGTCTATATGCATTCATGTGCATAATGCATTCCATTCAGGTACGTTAAGTAATCATGTGAAGCGAGAGACGAGCCAAGTCGACCCCAAGCGTGGGCTACTCCGCATGATGATGCTGATGGACGAACCTGCCCGATCAAGTACTAGGACAAAGGATGGTCGTCAAGTGGACGTCATCTAACAAACACTAGCATAGTGTTTATTCCAGGCAAGCCCCGGTGCATTTACCCCTTTCCTTGTGTTTTTAAATTATTTTTACACACTTTAAGTCTAGTGAATGTGCATTAGGTTTATAGGAGTTGGTTGGAAACCCTTTGATGCATTGCCTTCCTTGATATCCATACCTTTATAGATACTTCTGATGAAGTATCAAAATATGATTTACAAAAATGCTTAGCCCTGCTCAGATCTTGTGGATAGAGGTTGTCTTTTGCACTAAGGCCTAGCTCAGGTGTTATCCTGAGGAAAGATGGCTTCTACCTGCAAGAATAATTTCATTGAGAGCGTGGTGGAATCTTACTGCAAAGTTCCCTTTGATGCTCTTTTCATCCTAGGAACATAAACAATCCTAAGGATGGAAGTACTTAAATCGGGACTTGGGGTAGGAACAGGTGATGTTCTACCCAGGTTAGTTAAGGATTGGATGCGTATGTAGGCCTGTTGATCAAGGACTATCTTAACTAGCCACATGCCCTGGAAATGGGACAGGGTAAGCTTGAACCCGGCTATTCCATACATGAAAAGACAATCGCGCACTGGGAGTGGAGAGATGGCGAGAGTGGCACGTACCCTCCTGGCAAAGGACCGCCTAAAAAGGGTGGTGTGCTCTCGGGTGGCGCGGACCTGTTCATGCAGTGGAGGATCCGTGGGAATGGTAGACCTGCAAGGTTTATGAGAAACATATGTCGTGTGGTTAGAGATCCTCAGCTGAGTAAATCGATTCGGATCGCCGTTATATCCCCGGAGAGTGGAGACTTGATCTCCGACCTACAACCTAAGTCAGGATGTGAACCTCATGAATAAAAATGATGTTGTATTGATGAGATGGTGAAATTAGACCAGATACAAATAGAGTCTATTAATATTTAATCTAGCGTTAAAATATTGAAAGTAAGGACTCACTTTAGTAAGCTATTTCTGCAAAAATATCTAAGTTGATTCTTGCTAAAGCATCTCCTTGAATCCCAAATCCAGCATACCCTTGAGAGTCTTTTCTTTAGTCTGGTAAGTCTTGCTGAGTAATTCCATACTCACGGTTTTATTCCCTGTTGTTTTTCAGGTTCTAACCTTGTGTTGTCGTGATGGTGTTAAGTGCCGGTGGCTCGGCCTTCTTATAAGTCTAAGTAACTCTCTTATACTTCTTATTGAGGATGATCACTTGAGCTAGCATATATTTCAAACTTATACTTTTGTAATCACTCCGATAAAATAATGTAAAATTTTTGTAACCTGTAAAATTTGGTAATAAGATTTCCGCTGCAAAAATGTTGTGTGTGTGATTTGTGTTACTTAATCCCGCGGTTCTGGTTGTAAGTGGTTTATCCGATGTCTTTGGGGCAATCGGACGGATCCTGTTAAGTTATCTGGTGCACATGGATAACAGTCTGAGGTCTTTGAGACAAGGACAGGTGCATGTGGGCCCAATAACTTGGGAGGTTCTGCCACAGCTGGTATCGGAGCAGGATTAAGTATATACGGTCACATACGTATTTTCAAAACAAAAGTTTTGGTTTTAGAAAACCTATTTTAAACTAAACACAATGTTTGGCTTTGAAAAATAGTTTTACAAAACTATAATGCTAGCGACATCCTCTATTAAGCCCTAAATTAAGGACTATCAGGTGGCTTAGTTGAAAACAATAATCCACAACCGGGTGGGTATTGCATACATGTGTATTGTTATTTTTGAAGCCATTCAGTTTTGAATGGATCGACGCTCAAGGTAAGGTGAGATGTGAGAGCATGACCGAACAACCGTCGGTCTAGGGAAGTGCTTAATTGTGGCGCTTGATTATATACATGTTCCACATATGTATATATGACGGCTGCGATGTGGAGTATTAATTTTCTGGGATTCAGTACCCCATGGATGTGTATGGGTATACAGACGTGGGAATACTGAGAACTGTAATTTACTTGTAACGATGCACCTACGCTCAGGTAAGAAGGTGAGTTACCATAATGAGTTGCCCTATGGTTAAAGTGTGGCAACGGGGCCTATGCGTGGCTCGACGCTTAATGATGAGCTGGCCTCCATATAGCAATATATGGAGTATAAACTGTGATAAACTGTCATGTGTAAACTGCATCATTGGAACTTGGGCTGTGATGGAATTTTCTGCAGGTACACTAACCTCGAAAACGTATGTGTAGCTGACGACTAGCAAAATACCGTGAGAGTCGTACATATGCCACCGATATAGAACGCTATTGCCACAGTATGTTGGCAAAACTCGTGAGGACGCATAGGACGAGCATGCATCCTGATTGTTGCATCATGTTTGTCACCTATACACCCAATATGCTTCTCTCATCTTTATTCCAGTAACCAGTGATTGTAGATAATGTGGTGTAATGTTGTATTATGAACTTCGATGAAATAGTTGTCCTCCGTTCTTTAGGTAACCTATTTAGGTGTTATATATGTGTTTGCTCCGTTTACTTGATGTACTGATAGAAGGTTGGTAGTTTGTTTGCTTAAACCGAAAATTAGGCCATATTCTTATTTAGTGAACCATGACCCAAATTTGAATTTTCTGTTATCCCTCCATGACCAAACACATAAAAATAAATGCCTAGATAATTTCTTTGTTGGACCTAAAGTGTACCCGGACTTGAAACAAGAATCTCGAATCATGTCTCCATCCTAAACCATATCCTTATTCAGTTGGTGCAAGCTGATGTACCTTATCCAGTTTGCATGTTCTTAAGGATCGCCATGTTGCTTTATCAACCTAACCCATAAAAGACCTGTCCGAGTATTTTCTTGAATTTGATGCCTTTGGTTTCCTCATGTCTATCAAAGGCATACCCACCTAATCTTATGATTGTTTTCCCTTCGTATCTAATCAGATACTAATCCTTGACCTTGTAATCTCTATGATGGGCATAGAAATATGCTTGGGCTGAAATAACAGTCTCCCATCGTACTTCTTTCATCAAGTTTAGGTTATGGCCATGCCTTGTTCATTTCCTCGGGCCATAATCTATTTGGCTCTCTACTTGTAACTATTTTTACAGGTGGAGTAACTCTTTGTATATTGTCATCCTTGACCAGTCTATTTGTGTTGTGTGAGATTTCTTATTGGTTATGTCTGGTAATGGCATTATGACTAAAATTGATGATGCCGCGACGAAACCGAGGGCCTTTTGTGTGTGCGCACACATGGTTGTGCTGCTCGGCACGCGCTGGTATCATGGTTAGTAGTTGTAGTCCATTATGAGACTATGTCAATGTGTTATCTTGGCACAATCTATTTTTGCTACGTGAGATTCATTATTGGTGCCAGTTCGGTAATGGTGTCACGATTAAGGACTTATGGTGCCGCAGCGGAACCGAGAGCCTCCTGTGAATGCGCACACAGGATTGTGCTACTCGTCGGATGCTGGTATCAAGGTCTCTAGTCATGATCCATTGTGGAACTACACTGATGTGTGATCTTCCGTAGACTCCTTCCTTGAAACAATTTCTATGTTGTTTGTGAAGTGATCAAGCAACATCTATCATCTCCGTTGAATATAATGGGCATACCACTTTCCATGCGTAGTCTCTTTTTCCTTGACTTTGATAGTGACTACACGTATACAAGTTCCCTTTACGTCCTTTGTGTAAAGGTGAAGTCTTGGAGCTTTTTAGTGTTGAGAGACAACTGGTTAGCTCTCAAAATGGAGATCTGCTTCCCTTGCTGCTGAGATGCAGGAGTTTGTTCATTCGATCCCTTATTTAATCCAAGTATTCCCTAACCAAATGGATAATTCATCTCGCATGAAGAAACGGATGAACAACCTGACCAAATGAATTTCTACCCAAATGCATAATCTCCTGTTAGCAAATGTGAGCTCTCGACCGTTGGCTTACCGAGGGTACTAAGAGGACTTGCTCAATGTAAAAAGTAGTTCAACAAGTTAGTTTTTACTAACTTGTAACTGCATTGTGAACAAAGGTTGAGTTTAGAGATTTTTTATCGAGTTGTCTAAACTCACCTTTGTACAACCCTTCTTAAGGAAGTATTTACAAGAATCGAGATTAAGTCGACCAGAAACCACATAGTCATCGCTCTAGTCATGCCTCGATCGTCTCACGCGTGCTTTTCCAGCGTGTGTGATCATGTCGAGCCGTGACTAGTGCTGGACACAATGGACTGGTTGTAAAGTCTGTATCTACATATCCCTCCACTGGTGATTCTCTCGAATCTATACCATCTTTCGTGGACTTGAATTCTCAGGTTAGCCCCATGTTAACCGCGACAATATTTGACATCCACACCCGTCCCCTATGCTATGAATTTCCTGTAACCACTTGTTAGTAAACCTCTTTCTGTGTGTTTTATCCAAGAGGTTGCATCTGGTTCTGTTTGGGTAAGATCGCGTATTTGTCGCTCGCCCAATAGACTCAGATAGTACAGTGTCATCAAAAAAAGCAAACTGCACACATGAAACTTTATGTGTTCCTCTGGCAGATATTGTCTCTATTGGTGGACATTTCTAAATTAGCCTAAGGCGATACATGTTATGTCCACTAGAGAAACACATCCGGAGACACTCACCTTTAATAGGAAATGTCTCACGATTATCGCTGATATGAACATGGGTTACCTGCTTCTCTACTCTTAGAAGTGTGCCGTTCTGAATCTCGGGACGAGATTCTTTTAAGGGGGAAGGCTGTAACACCCCAAGTGTTAATATTCCGCTCGACAACAAGTATGGATTTAAGCACGTAATATCAGTGGATAAAACGGATGCCAAAATTTTAATCATCTTCGCCTACCGCGATTTTTATATTGCATCTGTTTCGTCTGACGCGAGTGCGACGTCGTTTATATTTTCATCTGATCGGGCTCTTCCAAAATTTTCGTGATGTTCGGCACATCGTCGTTCCGAAAATCGGTGCGTCCGATGATTAATTAAAATTCATCGCCGCGCGAATTCGAATTCAGAAGCTCGACCTCCTTTTACGCCCATTTATCCCGGACTGATTAATTTGAACTCGACGGCCAAAATACTCGGTGCAAAATAATCCGAATCGTGCGTCGTTTGAGTGAAATCGTGCGCGAGATTATGACCCAATTTATCCTTCAACACGCTGTTTTGGCGACGAAAACGAGTGTACATTAGCGGATCGGGTTTCGGCTAATTTCGGTCGAATCGCGCAGAACGAATTATCAGTGCCAAAATCAGTTTATTTCGGTCTGTCGCTTCTCGCCCGGATCCAAATCTTCAGATATAAATAATAGGTAAGGATTCATCTGACTCTAGAGTATTCATCGCATCAAATCTTGTCTAAATATTGTTGTCGATCTAGTTTTTAGTTCGACCCTTTTATATATCTTTTCGACCCGGCATGTTAACCGAGAAATTGTGTCTATGGCTTTACAATATCATCCTGCTTTCTAGCAAATTATCCCTGGTCGAGGAATCAAGTGTTCAAAGTACAGATAAAATTTATCTGATATTGATCAAAGCAAATACATATTAAAATATCGTAGCTGATATCATTTCAATCTAGCTTAATTACGTCTCGCTTGAAACCTACCCAGAATTTAGATATATATATATATTGATAATAAAAAAAAGAAATTCCTATTTTGTTCCACCGCCCTACCTAAGTCCTTATCTCTAAGCCATCATTTATCTGATGAACGATTTCCTCATCCATATTCTAGCCACCATTTTCTTCTTATCAAGATACGTGCAAGTCACTGGAATCCTCTAGCTCCATGCCCATCGTGTCTCCTTCAGGCTTCAGCCACGCTCAGCATCTACTCAGGTTTTCTTTCCACGTGTTGCCTCTCTCCAGTTCCTATCTAAGCTATTCTCTGGAAACTTTAATCATCGCTCCGTCTCCTCCGTGCTCTCTCTCCCTCACGCTGGTGGAGCGGCATCACCCTGGCTCCAGCTCCCCACGTCGATGCTCCTTGCCCTGTCGTTCCCATCGGCTGGGCGCTTTGCGTCCAGGAAAAACCACCGCACCAGCTCCCGCGCTCCCTACCTGGCCATGCGTCCCTGCTCCCTCGCCACCTGGTGCATGCGCGCGCGGCTTTCTACACGCCGGAGCAGCACTTGTGCTTGGCCCCTGCGCTGAACCCTGCTCGGCTTCTCTAGTGCCGACCGCCGCTCCAAGTCCTCTACTCGCCGACGCCATGGACAGCTCGTGGTCGTTGCGTTGCAGGGTCCCAGTCACCATTTCAAAGCCGCCCAGCTCCTAGACTGTCGTCCCTGTTTCTCACCGATTAAATTATTAGTGAGCTGTCGTCGCTCTCACTTTTCGTTTTAATATTTTCCATCAATTTAGTATGATTGCGCTGTCCAGGTAGGCTGGTGACGTATACGTAAATCGCATTAGTGTGATTTCGTATAATGCTCGATAAGTGTTCGACGATTTAGGGGAAACAGTGAACGTCGTCGTTTTTATTAATTCCAAGTCGCACTGTGATACGAGAAGCTGATGTATTATTACTCGTAGCCGAATCGTTAGATAGATTGGCTACCTAGGTACGTCGCGACGATTATCCCGCTTGTAGATCAGGCATGTATTTATTTGACGTTTGTAGAAATACGGGGCTATAAGTAGCATGGTAATTATGTCCACGATTGCGAAGTCGTCGTGCTGCGTAGCTAAGTTTAGGATTAACGACATAGGTTATATGAGAAGATTAAATCGGTGATTCGTATCCGGTGAATGGTCGAATTAATAATGGAAAAGTTAGGTTTAGATATTTATTATGCGAGATAAAACTTAGGTTTAAAATGCTAGTTACGTAGGAGTACCGACCGAGCGTGTCTGTCGAGTGTGTTCAAATTGGTTTTACTTATAAAGTATGTCAAATTAATAGCGTAAATAACTGATTTAGTAATCCAAACAATTATCCGATAAGGCTGTTATCGTTGATTTTGTAGGATATTTTGGTAGTAAAACCTGAAATGTTTAATTAATTGTTGACATGTAAAATATGTGAGGTGTAAAATAAAATTAAAATAATTCTTTGTGAGCGATGTAGTATAATTTATAAAGCGAGGAATAAGTTTAGAATTTAATTAATTAACTGATAAGTTGTGTTTAGTCTAATCGTGATTAATGTGTTAATTTGTTGTTTCGTGATGTTTGTGATAGGTTCGAGAAGCGTAATTATTGCGCTTAGTCGTACGTCGATAATTAGTGTCTCCATATGAAATTGTTCAACGCCTCGCCGCTAGTTGTTTAATTCGCTATCGCGTAGCACTATTTAGGCTGGTGATATTCCTGTCTATATGCATTCATGTGCATAATGCATTCTATTCAGGTACGTTAAGTAATCATGTGAAGCGAGAGACGACCCAAGTCGACCCCAAGCGTGGGCTACTCCGCATGATGATGTTGATGGACGAACCTGCCCGATCAAGTACTAGGACAAAGGATGGTCGTCAAGTGGACTTCATCTAACAAACACTAGCATAGTGTTTATTCCAGGCAAGCCCCGGTGCATTTACCCCTTTCCTTGTGTTTTTAAATTATTTTTACACACTTTAAGTCTAGTGAATGTGCATTAGGTTTATAGGAGTTGCTTGGAAACCCTTGGATGCATTGCCTTCCTTGATATCCATCCTTTATAGATACTTCTGATGAAGTATCAAAATATGATTTACAAAAATGCTTAGCCCTGCTCAGATCTTGTGGATAGAGGTTGTCTTTTGCACTAAGGCCTAGCTCAGGGGTTATCCAGAGGAAAGATGGCTTCTACCTGCAAGAATAATTTCATTGAGAGCGTGGTGGGATCTTACTACAAAGTTCCCTTTGATGCTCTTTTTATCCTAGGAACATAAACAATCCTAAGGATGGAAGTACTTAAATCGGGACTTGGGCTAGGAACAGGTGATGTTCTACCCAGGTTAGTTAAGGATTGGATGCGTATGTAGGCTTGTTGATCAAGGACTATCTTAACTAGCCACATGCCCTGGAAATGGGACAGGGTAAGCTTGAACCCGGCTATTCCATACATGAAAAGACAATCGCGCACTGGGAGTGGAGAGATGGCGAGAGTGGCACGTACCCTCCTGGCAAAGGACCGCCTAAAAAGGGTGGTGTGCTCTCGGGTGGTGCGGACCTGTTCATGTAGTGGAGGATCCGTGGGAATGGTAGACATGCAAGGTTTACGAGAAACATATGTCGTGTGGTTAGAGATCCTCAGCTGAGTAAATCGATTCGGATCGCCGTTATATCCCCGGAGAGTGGAGACTTGATCTCCGACCTACAACCTAAGTCAGGATGTGAACCTCATGAATAAAAATGATGTTGTATTGATGAGATGGTGAAATTAGACTAGATACAAATAGAGTCTATTAATATTTAATCTGGCGTTAAAATATTGAAAGTAAGGACTCACTTTAGTAAGCTATTTCTGCAAAAATATCTAAGTTGATTCTTGCTAAAGCATCTCCTTGAATCCCAAATCCAGCATACCCTTGAGAGTCTTTTCTTTAGTCGGGTAAGTCTTGCTGAGTAATTCCATACTCACGGTTTTATTCCCTGTTGTTTTTCAGGTTCTAACCTTGTGTTGCCGTGATGGTGTTAAGTGCCGGTGGGCTCGGCCTTCTTATAAGTCTAAGTAACTCTCTTATACTTCTTATTGAGGATGATCACTTGAGCTAGCATATATTTCAAACTTATACTTTTGTAATCACTCCGATAAAATAATGTAAAATTTTTGTAACCTGTAAAATTTGGTAATAAGATTTCCGCTGCAAAAATGTTGTGTGTGTGATTTGTATTACTTAATCCCGCGGTTCTGGTTGTAAGAGGTTTATCCGATGTCCTTGGGGCAATCGGACGGATCCTGTTAAGTTATCTAGTGCACATGCATAACAGTCTGAGGTCTTTGAGACAAGGACAGGTGCATGTGGGCCCAATAACTTGGGAGGTTCTGCCACACTAGTGATAGTGACACTTATGATGTGGAAAGTGGAGGTGAGGACTCCGAAGATCGACCGTGGTGACCAAGTGACACAGTCTTCGGAAAATCAACCATTAAGCAGAGTCACCTTGACAATATGAGGGGGAGATATTTTCGAGATATATCTACTGTGAGGGCAGATGACGGGGAGAAGACTGTTCCTACTCCCGAAGACAATGAAGTCGTGATCTTCCGAAGCTTCTTCAAGGCTGGGCTTCGGTTCCCTCTAAGCAGTTTCGTGGTTGAGGTTTTGAAGATATTCCAGATTTTTCTTCACCAGATTACTCCCGAAGCCATTATAAGGATGGGAGCCTTCGTATGGGCTATGAGGAGTCAGAACTTGGAGCCGAATGCTAAAAGTTTCTGTAGCATGCACGAGCTTCTATATGAGGCGAAGCCCTAGGGTAAAGAGCAGTATCACAACAACTTTGGCTGCTATAGCTTCGTTGCCTGCTCCGGGTCAAGCTGCCCTGTGCCCACCTTCTGGAAGCGATGGCCCGGGGATTGGATGAAGGAATGGTTCTATGTGAAAAATGATTTAAAGGCACGAGAGGATATTAAGGATATTATCGTGCGCCCTATCTGGCAACGCTTCGGCCTCCGGAAGCCGAAGGTGGAAATTGATGAAGCAGCCGAAGAATGCCGAAAGGCCTTCGGCATAGTCTGCTCGTTCATCGGGACAAGGGACTTAATTCAAGAGCATGTGGCCTACAGGATATGGCCATTGGTAGCCAACTGGGAGATGCCAAAGGAAACTATCAACAACCCCCACGAAGGTGGTTTGGTTCGACTAAAATACACCTTCAATTTGGAGACCAGTTTAATGAGCCAGACGATGATTGGCTGAAGAGTGTTGAAGCTACAAGTGATGAACTGCTTGGGTCGTACTCCAAAACAGAAGATAATGCACTATCAGCGGCCTTCGGAAACCGGAAAAAGAAGAGACTCAACCGAGTTTTCCATGCTATTGGGTTCATGTACCCTGACTACCGCTACCCGTTACGGGGGCAAAAAATAAAAGGTGCAACTTCCGAGAAAGATGATGCTTCAGCTGCTCCAAGCGAGCCTGCGCCGAAGAGGAAAAAGGTGAAGGTCCTTACTAACCGACCGCGCTTTATTGAACCGGCCACAGTGCCCGAGTTTGTCAGTGAGACCTCTTCGGCTACTGAAGCCAAAGAACCTGCGCTTGCGCAGAAAACTGAAGAGCTGACTGTAACGCCGAAGGTTGAAAAAATTGAAGAACCGAGAGCTGAAGGGATAATAACATCAGAAATTTTAAGTCCTTCGGCAGGAGTTGAAGTGCCAAAAACCCAGAAAGGACTAGCGGTGACCCCCAAAAGAAAAAGGATGGTTAATGTTCTAGATGTACTGGAGACAATAAAATCTTCAAGCTCTACTCCGAGGAAAATTGCCGAAGCTCCAAAAACGCAAACTGAGACAACAGCCTCTGAAGCCGAAGCTACACAGCGCCAGGATGAGACCGAAGCTGGGCCTTCAGAGCCCGCCAAGGAGAAATCCTTGGAAACCAGAGAAAAAGAAACAGAAGCGGCAGAACAAATTTTGGCTGAAAAAACTGCCACTGCCACCCCCGAAGCATTTTCCGAAGCTCTCAATTATATTTTATGACATGCTTCAGTGAAAAAGTTGACTGAAAAAGAAAAATGAGAAGCTCAGTTCTATGCCCAAAAATTGAAATATCTGAAGGGGGCATTGATTTTCAACGGCGGCGGAGAAGAAGACTTCTTGTATTGTCTCCCAGACAGCAAGGAGATTTCTGTCTGCCGGGAGATGAGCAAAAGCTTCAGATTCCCGACACTAGAGGACGGGCTCTCGGTGCTATCAAAAGATGAATTAGCCGATAGCTTAGCATACAACAGCTTAAAGGTGAGAAAATGAATTTTACTGAAAAGCAAAATTTTTCCATTTGCTTATACTTAATATTGTATTCCTTTTTCAGGGCCTTATTCTTAGCAATGCCCTCAGGGCACAAAAAAGCGCTGAAGACGAGGGATGTACCATGGCCTTAAACAACCTTCGTTCCGAAGTAATCAAACTAAGGAACGAAGGTCTTGAGAAAGATAAAATATTAAACTCATTGCTAAATAAAATAAAAGAAGACGAAGCTACTTCCAAAGCCCAGGCTGAAGCCCAGAAGTGTGAGATTGAAGATCTTCAAAAACAGTTGGCTGAAGCGAAGTTAAAGTGTGCAATTGCCGAAGCTGACCGAGATGCCAGTAACTATTGGAAAAATTATTGGGAGAAGACAGTTGTAGAACTTCAATCTCCAAAAGAGAAATGTTACGAAAAATCCATAGAGTGTGTGCAAAAAATAAAATCTAGCTTCGCCAATGTTGGCGCATTCTCTAGCGAGGACAACTTCGTAAGGGGCGATCCTGAAGGCCCAATTGATTGGATCAGCAACGAAGTTCAAGCCTTTTAAGAAATTTTGAGTGGTCGCGGGGATGTCTGCGCCTTCTCAGGTGCCAGGGGAATCGTGGCTATTTTGGAGAAACTAGGCTGTGACCACGTGAAAGCTTTGGCCCAAACCGAAGCTACCTTATCTATTGAGGATACAAAAGACCCCTCGGCCGAAGCAAGCTTAGTTGGCGGGAAATTCTTCACTGACATCTGGGAAAATGGCGGCCGAGAGATGGCGCACGAGATAATAAAAAAGAGTGAAAAAGATTCTTATGATGCAAAAGAAGCAACGAAGGCAGTTGAGAAAGCTGCGGAACTTGAAAGGCGGTTAGGTATTGCTTAATTGCTTTTGACTTTGTGTTTTATTTCTGTGACTTCGAACTTATTTATGTTTTGTATCGCAGCTGAGCTATCTCCTCCCCCGGAGCCCTTCGAGCCAATGGCCGACCCAGAAGCAAAGAGAGAGGAAGAAATCACTAAAATGGCCGAAGCTATTTTGAATGAAGCTATTTCTCAACTGTTAAACGAAGCTGCGGAAGTAGTTTTAAAAGAAGAATAGCTGCTACTGTAAAAACATTTGGAATGTAATATTTGCTAAACAAAGTGTGTAGTGTTTATAATTTTGAATGTAATATATAAGCTGCTTGTAACTCAATTCTTTACGATGCATGAAACTTTACATACATACCGTTTTTGAGCCTTCGGCGAAAAAACACCTTCCCTTCTTTTCATGCTTCGTGAAGGATATCCATATTTCGTAAAAACATCCAATCTCTGTAAAAACGTTATGCTTCGTAAGCAATAGATCTCCTTTTCATATTAGAGTTGACGAAGCGGTACTTCTTCAAAACTTATTTTGTGCCTTGGCACTGCTTCTTCGAAACAATCTCCGAAGATCGACATTGTATCCCCTTCTTGTGCCATTGATGCAATATGATGTATGATGTTATGCTATGCAAATGATGTGATGATGTTATGCTATGCAAAATGATATTTGTGCCGAAGATACACACACATTCCCACAATAGAGCACACAATCTTTTTACCGTTTATTTTTCGGCTTCACCGCTTATTTTTCGGTGTATCAGCGCTGACTTTTCGCTATAAGCCTCCCTTAGGAGCTTCTTCGCCTTTTACTTTGGCGGTATTCGCGTTGACTTTTCGCGCTTCGCCTTATACTTTGGCAGAATCAGCGTTTATTTTTCGCTATAAGCTCTGCATTCCCTTTGGAACGACTTTTGAGCAGAAAACTTACGCTGCGCTCCCTTAGGAACGACTTTTTGTAACTTCAGCAAACTTACAATGCGTTCCGTAGAACGACTTTTTTGTAGCTTCGGAGATACTTTCTGTAGCCACGAGCTCTTAAGAACGAGTTTTCATGCTTCAACAACTTTTTGGATTCCGTAAGTCTGTGTATAAGATATATTTTCACCATGACAAAAACGAAGCTGTTATAAGAAATTGAAAACGACAAGAAAAACTTAGGCTTTCAATGATTGTTCCTTATTATTAAGAAAAATGATAACGAATGCAAGAACTATTTCAGTAGCAGGATATCTTCTAGTAGATGTGCTTCGACTCTGGTACAGTACTGTTGACTGTACGAGCTTCAGACTCCTCTCTGAAGTCTCGTTGCTGATGAGTGGCTGGCTCCCTTCTGGCTGCTGGCCTCGTTGTATTGGTGGTGGAGGTGGAAGCTGTTGCCAAGATGCCTGAGATTGGCTTGGCGAAGCAACAGAAGCTACAGAATGGTTACCCACATACTCTGGATTGTACGGTGAGTGGTACGAAGCAATATGCATAACTTGCTTCGGCTGGCTCTGTTGGGCTGCAGCTTCTGCTATCTCTTTTTGTTTCTGGATGGTGACATGGCACATCCTGGTGGTATGGCCCTTGTCCTCACCGCAGAATAGGCAATAAATTTTCCTGGGCTGATCCCCAAACCTTCCTCCGAAGCCCCTGGCGCCTCTGCCCCTAGGAGCTGGGGGCCGAGGATAGCTCTATTGATGCCCCGAAGCTTAGGAGGAATATTGCGGCCTCTGTTGCTGACTTCCCCTGTCGTCATTCTGAGTGGAATGAATTGATCTGACATGCCTAGGGTGGGCTCTCCCTCCGAAGCCCCTGGTTATTTCGGAGAACCTATAAGCTTCCTCCCTTCTTTGACAAAAGTCATTATCAGCGCGGATGTATTCATCCATCTTCTGAAGCAATTTTTCCAAGGTATGAGGGGGTTTCCTGGTGAAGTATTGGGCCGAAGGTCCTGGCCGAAGCCCCTTGATCATGGCCTCAATGACAATCTCATTGGGCACTGTTGGCGCTTGTGCCCTCAAACGCAAGAACCTTCGAACATACGCCTGAAGGTATTCCTCGTGATCCTGTGTGCACTGGAACAAAGCTTGAGCAGTAACTGGCTTCGTTTGAAACCCTTGGAAACTAGTGATCAGCATGTCATTCAGCTTCTGCCATGATGTGATTGTTCCTGGCCGAAGAGAGGAGTACCAGGTTTGTGCAACATTTTTGACTGCCATGACGAAGGATTTCGCCATGACTGCAGTGTTGCCACCATATGAAGATATGGTTGCTTCGTAGCTCATCAGAAATTGCTTCGGATCTAAGTGTCCGTCATACATGGGGAGCTGAGGTGGTTTGTAAGACGGGGGCCATGGTGTAGCCTGCAGTTCTGCTGACAGAGGAGAAGCATCATCAAAGGCACAATTTCCATGATGGAAATCGTCATACCTGTCATCTTCGTTGACGAAGCCCTCTTGGTGAAGCTCTCTGTGCTGGGGCCTTCGGTTTTGCTCATCTTGAGCAAGATGACGAACTTCTTCAGAGGCTTTGTCTATCTGCCTTTGCAGGTCAGCTAGCCGAGCCATCTTCTCCTTCTTCCTTTGCACTTGCTGATGAAGCATCTCCATATTCCTGATCTCTTGGTCCAAGTCGTCCTCCTGAGGCGTTGGACTGGTGGCTTTCCTCTTCTGGCTTCGGGCCTCCCGAAGAGAAAGGGTCTCCTGGTTCGGGTACAGCGGCTGCAGAGCGGCAGCCCCTGTTGCTGAAGCTTTCTTTGGCGGCATGACGAAGGTCGATGCTTGCCGAAAGTGGTCGAAAAGGGTTCACCGGAGGTGGGCGCCAATGTTGGGGACTTGTTCTCAAATGTCGAGTCAAGAACAAGGCAACACAGAGAATGTTAAACGTTAAAGTCCTTCATCCTTCGAAGCATTATATCCCTTTGAGGGATAATGATTTTCGGACGAAGGTTGTGAAGGACGTACCTTCGTCAAAGCAACATATAAACGAGGAAAGAAACATATGGGATATAAAAGACAATACCAATAGTTATTTATTACCATCAACTCATTTCTATTTTATTATTAAGGAAAAATAGAAATAATAACAAGTTACAAAATTACCTTCGGCTTGAAAGAAGGTAAAAGTACAAGCGTGACGCAAAAGCAAATGTCCAGTCAGCATGAATAGTACGGGAGCACTGTTCATCTATTTATAGGCACGAGACGCAGCCCATGTAAAATTACACCCATGCCCTTTACATTTGCTAATAAATCTATAATAGTCCATCGGGGTCTAAATAGCCTTTTCCCTTTTAAGTCGGTTCCCTTTTCTGTTATCACGCCGAAGCTCCCCTGCGCATAGCTTCGGCTCTGCGCCATCCTTCGTATTCTTTGTGCTTCTTCACACTGTAGTTTTGACCTAAGTCTGAAGGTACCTGTTCATGTATCATGCTCTAGAAACATTGTTAAATCATATTTTTGAGGACCTTCGGAAGCCGAAGGCCCCCAACACTAACTGCTGTGCGTAAACAAGTAATGTAAATAAGGCATGGACATGTATGCTTACAATGGAGTGTATGTAGGGGTGGTAATGGATCGTGATCCAAATGTTTCTTCACAATTTCATAGGTCCCTAAATAAAAATCTAGTTCAAAAATGAATAGAAAAGAGTCCAATCCTAATCCGATAAGATTCTTAAAATTATAGTGTAAAATTTAGAGCTCATTGTCACCCCTATGTGTATGTGAGAATGTAGGAGCAATTTGCGTAGCCCGATCCTCTTGATTGGAGGTATATTTGGGCAGCACGATGGTTACGATTGCAAAATCAATTGCACAACAGGTTAGCAATTGCAAAGTAATGTACACAAACATTTTTTAGGGAAAAGTTTATAACGTGATGACATGCCTAAGAAACCATATGTAATTGTTTTTCCTATTTAAGATCCCTATGTATCAGTTGGTACTTTAGTAACTGAAACAATATGTGCTGCCTTAATTGTGGTCACATGTCATTATGTCAACATCTCACCATAACGTAATGAGAGTGAACATAGAACAAACTTAGCAAGTGAATCTACTAATCAAAGCAGGATCAAGCTATACCGTAGTCACCCAAAAAGATTTTTTTGGGAAAATAGATAGCATTTATAAACGAGACCATTTATAATGGAACAATGTCTCGAATATAACAGAATAAATAATAGTAATTCTAATTTATAATCAGGTTGCATGGGATACTTGGTTTTAATTTAAAAATTAACTATGAAACAAAGTAAATAATATGGGTTGCCTTAGTTGTCTTACCGGTCAACACCACCATAACGTAATTAGAGTGAACATAGTACAAACTTAGCAAGTGAATTTGCTAACCAAAGCAAGGTCAGCCTGTAACGCAATGAGTCAAAAAGAACTTCCTATAAATCAGAGCATTTATAATCGAACAATTGCATGAATATAACAGAATAAATAAGAGTAATTCTAATATCTAATCAGGCTGCACAGGATATTTAGTTTTAAATAACAAAAAATTGACTACGGAACCAAGGATCAATAGTATTGTAGATAACCAAGTAATCAAGAGTCTAGGACTCTGTAGCTTCGAATCCAGATCCAATTGGATTCAGCATCGAACACTACTAGCTTCGAACACAGTAATCCAGCTTGGAACCCAATAATCAAGACTCTGCTACCCAACACTAAAATAGGAACCACAGGTTCCACAGATTCATCAGGACCTGCATTCCTGGCTTAGAATGTAGTAATACTCCTGCGCTGACGTGACTTAGGTTTTTTGATGAAGAGAAGATTCATAGTATCATGGTGTGGCCTGTCCGTCCTGCGGGTTGGGCAATACCTAAGCAAACTCTGCACTGTAGGGGGAGCGAGCGATGGAAAAACACGAGGAAGGCGATTGCTACTCGATGTGTAGTAATGGCATGGGAGCGCACATTGCGGGAGGCTGGAAGACAACCCTAACACTAAGGGGACGTAGATCTGTGAAGTTATGGTGAAAAGGAATGTTCATACTTATGGCAATCGGAGAGACAACGACAAAGCGAACGGGGAGGAGTGGACACAGAGGAATGGCTGCCACCATGGTCGTTGTAGCTGACGTCAACGATGTCGCGGCTGAGCAGAGACGACGGTGCCTGCTCCCCTTTTCCCTTCCCCGTCATGTGGTATTTGTTTCCATCTGGAAGAATCCCGTCGCGCGAGGATGGTGCGGGGCCTTATCCAAAGGAATCACTGTGCGCGTTGGTAACTGTAGGAACGAAATTGAACGGCTGAGAAGAATGAGGAAGGCGTGGACACCTCGGACGCAAAGTTTTGCTCCTGGCTCTAGCGTTTGGATCCAAACAAATGCCAACCGTCCAATAAAGATCCGACGTCTGACATTAAAAATGATGATCTGGCTCTGCTGAGGCGTATTTGTGCAGAACTTTACTATATAGAAAATGACGATCCAACAGAGGGTAAAAAAAAGCGTGACTGGCAAAAACATGGTGCGAATTTTGCGCCATTGCTTAATATATAGAAAAATATATTGTGGGCTTACAAGCTCTTACTAGACTACAAAATAGTAGAGGAAAATCACATTGGGTACATAAAATGGTACAAAGAAAAGCAGAAATATAGGAAGTACTAGTAAATTTTTACTTAGCTGCGCAAGTTTTACTTTCGAATTACGGGAAACAATAAAATTACTCCCCCAATCTCAACTTATAGGTTGCTTGACTTTTTCACACCAATTTTGACCAACTCGTCCTATTAAAAATTTACAAAAGTATTGGAAAAATTAAACCACCATAAAAATAAATATTAATTATGATTTTTTAATAAGATAATTAAGTCTAACTTTGTGTCAAAAATCAAACGATCTATAAATTGGAACAGATGGAGTACTTTTGAGTATCAAACCAATATACTAATTTGCATAAATGTTGCATATAATGCTTGCAACGCATTATAAACGTTGCTAGGTAACACAAATACTATGGATCAAACTTGCAACACATGACAAATGTTGTTAGGTGACATAAATACTACGAATGACCCTTGCATGACAAACATTGCCAGGTAATTTGGATATTCTACGAATGACACTTGCAACGCATGATAAACGTTGCCAATTGATTTTCTTGCAACATATAAATATGTGTGTTGGTAGCATCCGTTGCTACCTAATTTCTTGCAAAGCATAAACCATTTTGTTGCAATGTATGTGTTGCTACAGGGGTGTTCATGTTGTAGTGCTCTGAAATTCTGCTCCTCTAAAATTCACTTCATATACCAAGCTCATCACTCTTCTTTTCCTCTCCTAACTTTGATACTTTTTTGGTAAACAAAAAAGGTTATGTCTGAGACAAACTATTGTTTTTGCCTTTTCCAAATAATTAATCGACGCTACACACAGTTCAACATAAGACTTCGCAAATTATGCAAAATAGGATTTTGGATTAAACAGTTTGTCTGAGACATATACTTTTTTGTTTAACATAGTCTGTCCCCCCATCTGGGTTTGGTATTCCTTGTGAACTCACCAACGAGTCTGAGCTAAATAGCTCATCTCTTTCAAGCTTAAGAAGGGTTTCTTTTGATTTGCCTTTTAGCAACGGCACAACGTCAAGCATTGTTATTCTGTTTTCAAATTCTGAAGGAGTACAGAATAGCCCAAACTAAGACCATTCTTCTCAGTTCAGATTCAGAGAACTTGTCGCTTAGTTTTGAGTCTGCAATTTCATCATATCTACCCTGCCTTGCCAGCGGGAGCACCCAGTTTAGAATTCCATATGTCTTATATGAAACAAGCTGAACTGCAATGCATCACCAAATCTAGCTACCATAACTGAACTGGTATACAATGGAAATACTTCGTGCTCTGTAGTTTGGACAGCTCTAAAAACTTTATTGTTAATTCGTTATAAAAGTTTAGAACTGACGGAGGTGTAAGGAATAATAGCTGGTGAGTTACGAAATCAAAAATAGTTGGTGTAAGGAATAATAGCTTGTGACTAGGTGGATGAATCAATCTTATTTATGTTGATCACTTGAATCTTTGCCTGTAATCCTTTAGAGACTAGGCTCAAGTGTGTGCAACCAGATTCTCAAGCTGGTGGTGTCAGGCAATCAAAGAAATCAAGAAGGGGGCTCAAATTTCTCATTGTTCTAATGTCCTAGGAGATCAGGAAACATCAAAATGGTTGTGTATTCACAAATATTTACAATAATGCTGCAGGCTATAGCAAATGAGTTTATCCTTTGCTGGTTGCCTTTCTGAACTACTTGCCTACTTCATTCTCCTCCTAGACCAATGGCATTTGGGATGTGTTATGTGTGTTTTTTCTTGACTGGAGGAGGGGGTCTTCACGATGCTGTCTTCCATTGATCAACAGTCGGCTTATAGGCATAATGCTGCTCCCAGGCTCATTTTCTGGTAGGATTAGTTCACAAAGACCACACCGAGGACCACACTGATTGTGTTGGAAATATTAGTGCCTGCCCCCTAGAATGCTAGAGAAAATCATATGTTATAAAAAATAGAAGATTGGAATAACGACCTTCCTAGCAAACGTATGTCGTTTGCTATCTTCATAAGACATGCAGAAATTGTATTTACGGCACCACTGCTCTCAACAAAATCGTCGTGTACTGCCTACTTGTAAGGAATAAACTAATGAGAACATAAAGTGATGACCACATGACATACCTTGTAAACTTACAAATTTCAGAAAAAGAATGTGGTATGGTCAATTTTGTTCGGACATAGGACAAGCATAGAACAATAATTTTCTATGCGCGATTCGATTTGCTATTTGCCTATGCAGAAGCGGTGGTGCAGTGCCTAAGTGCTTTGTTTGTTCTGTTGGATGGTATTGAAGGAAGGAATTGAGAATCGAAGTTTTGCACTCATCTCCTTTTGTATATACTTACTACCTTCTATCATTAGGCTGATTAATCTGCATTTGTTCATTGGCTATGATGCAAGCTACACCAGAGTATTGGACTATCGTTGCAGAGTTATTTTCAATGAATTATGGAAGTGACAAATGTGTGCCATTTCTGGTACATTTCAGTTTGTGCGGATTTGATAAAGGGAGCCATGGACAAGCATTTGAGGTTAAGGGACCTGTCAAGATCCCGACTAAGGATCTCCGCATTAATGTACGAAAGGTATGAAGCTGTTTCCTAGCCTCTGCTGTTGAAACTGTCTGCTGGTTGGCTTTGTTTAATTTTATTGATTGAATTTTTAGTGCTTTCATTAATAGGAATATGTAATACATTGATCTGTTCACTATTCATAAATTTAAACATGTGTTAAGCATTAAAGTGCTCGCAGTTCACACGATATTATGCTATTGTAAATTTTAGTTTGATTAGTTTGGTGTTTTGGATACCATTTTTTCTTAAAAATATTTTTCTTACTACTATAACATGTAAAACTACTGTATCTATCCTGCACCATGGGAGGTGATTTTTGTTATTTATGTTATTATCTACTCCCTGTGTTCCAAATTATTGGTCACTTTGGCTTTTCTATAGTTCCATAGCTTTTGGTATGCACCTAGATATACAAAGTATCTTTATGTATCTAGAATCTAAAAAACCAAAATGAGCTATAATCTGAAGCAGAGGTGAAGGCTTTACCAATGTACCTCATTTTATGTTACCCTGTTTTCTGGGTAGCAATTTGTGTCAAATTGTGGTGGGAATGGGATTCGTCATTCATGCCATATAAAGTACACTGTAGCGCGGTGGCTATATGTTTCAAATTATGGTGGGAATGGGATTCATCATTCATGCCATCTCAAGTACAATGTTGTCATAGTAACTTTAGACTTCATCTTCTGGATAGTAATAACTGATCCTTACTGCATGTTGCTTCTCCATAGTTCTCAGTTCATAGATGAAACACACCAAATAACAGTTCTGACATTATAAATAGCAAAAGTATGCCTGGTCTTGCAAATTTTTAAGCCTAAAATCTATCCAATGACACTGATGAGCGCTATGTATTGTGTACTCATGTGGTTACAATATACAGTTCACCTGCTACTGCTGGTTATTGATGATTCCTGTATTCGCCTCATAGGAATTTTATTTTTCAAAAGTAGCCTGACTGCATCATAGTGATATGTGTTGTGAAATTCACCTACAACATATATGTGTTGTGAAATTATCAGGATTGGCTCTTCTGCTACTAGCAACCCTATTCTATGATTTATATTGGCATAGACATACGTGTAATATATTTGTGCATTCTTGATTCCACTTGTAATTTCTGTAATTTTCTCCTTATCTGATCTATCATTGTTGTCAGCCTGCATATTAAATACACGATACTTGTTTAAGAGACTACTTGTTTTTATATGGTACCTGTGGTGGAGGTTCTTATTAGTCAGTGATGCTAGTGTGCTGTGTTATGTAGGTGCCTGGACAAGCAGCAGCAGTTCGTGTGATGGCTGACAGGTGTGCCTTTTATGACTGCAGATTCCTCGGCTGGCAGGTACTTTCCTTTCTTTTACCCTATTGGCTGTATGAGTTCATTGTTTTTTGTTATTTCTCTTTTTGTTAGTTCATTTCCACAGTAGCTGTAGTTGCCTCATCACATTGTGCTATTTATTCGATGTTTGCTTCTTCGAAAAATGCCCTAGCTTACCTGAGCTTCCAAGTCGTATGGAGATATAAACATAGCTGCCATTATTTAGTTCTATCGTTCTGTTACTTACGGGTATTCTAATGTCAGCGTGCATATTACATAAGTTTTCTCCTTATCTGATCTATAATTGACACACTAATTAGTATAATATTCCAAACTTGTGTGTATATAGAGGTTGATGCTATTTATCTAATGATAGTGGGAAGGCTTAGCTATAGTATGATTTGTGTATGGTGAGTTGCATCGTTCACAATTCTCTTTCTCACATGCTTCTCTTCCTTCTAATTTGGATCTGCCATTAAATACAATAACAAACACCATCTACTGTCCAACCCAGGCATTCCAGACATCTTTCTTGATCCAGGCATCCCAGGCATCATGCCTCCAGTTCCTGGCCGATTCATTGGAAATCCCCCTCCAGGTGAAAGGGGACCTCCTGGTGAGCTACGGCCATTCCTAATGACAGATGCTGCTCCAGGGTGTAATCCAAGATTCTTTTCTGCCCTAGAGTGAATATCATTTGGCCTTAATCTAAATGTCAAAAACAGCATAAGTTCCAGAATAATTTTACAAGTAAGTGTGGATATGTTCTGAATTGAAAATGTGGCTATGTTCTGTGACCTATGTATGATATATGATACCAAGAATCATTCAAGTGATGAATCAAGCATTAACTTCAATAAAATTCATGCCGGTATATCAAAGTAACAGAATGATTCTAAGTATGTCATTCAGTCATGTAGTATATGTGATGAGATCAAGTCATATTTAATGTAATGTAGTTAATGCTTACACTAGTACACAGAAGAACTATAGTGACGGTCCTAAAACTATTTTCACTGGCGCTTTTCAGTGCCGCCAGTGCTAGGGGCCAGTGGAAATCGCCATTTCCACTGGCGGTTTTCTTAAGCAACCGCCAGTGAAAATAGCATTTTCACTGGCGATTTTCTTAATAAAACCGCTAGTGGAAATGCTATTTCCACTGGCGGTTTGTTTTATTTAGCCGCTAGTGGAAAGGTTTCCCGCCTTTTTTTAAATTCTCGTACTGAAATTTATATATTTACACACACAAACATATATATATATATATATATATATATATTGATATTGATAAACATGTAGTATTGATATTAAAAGCAACATGGAATTAAATTCTTTCATACATTTATATACATCAAAGTCTTGTTTACAACCATGTATGCATCACACATTATATACATCAAAGTTTTCACTTAAGCTCTAATAACTATCTTGGCTAAGAGATAGTCTACTAATTTCTGTTAGTATTCTAAACTCTGGCAAAGCTAATGTTCCGGAAGCACCGTGATATTTCCCTTCTGCGGGAATGACCTCTTTCAATATGAATGTGCACATGTCCTCAACTATGCCATACAATGCACCTTCAGTCAAGTTCTCCGGGCTTCCTTGTTGAAATTGCTGTAAAGGAAGTTTATAAACATCATCTATTTATACTCAATAATAACACATCTGCATCTTTAATGACATAAATACATACGTGACTATTACTAATAATACCTTGCAAGGGTTCGTGATGTATCGTTCGTTCATTCTCATGAACTCGCACACGTAGAACCCACATAGGACCGATCCGGGTGGTTGCTTGTGGCACTACATAACGGGAGATTGGTTATTTAGTTGCAACATTGTCCTATGTACGTACATGTATGATATGTATTCATAAATTCACATACTTATCGGCCAGTTATAATGGATGTCTAGTGGCACGCCTTTTTTGGACGTGTCGTACTTTCCACCATGTAGCTTATAAAACCTAAATGCCATGTGATCTCAAATAGAATCACCATGTTATTCTACAATTCTCATCGATATAAGTATGCATGCATAGAAAAGGCTTACAACTCTAAGATGCTGAGGAATTTTGAATAGGTCGAAGGCTCGGTGCGCAAGGAGTCGAGCACCAGCACCTTTCCAACCTTAGGATAAATGAAGAAGCATATCCAGTGGTCCCTGTACGAATCAAACTTGTGATACATGTCTATTGAAATTATTAATTTTATTTATGCAAAATCACACTTACTTAAAGTTGTATGGGGCCACTATGGATTCCCTGTCTTGAAATTGAAGCATTGTGTGTCCTATGTAGGTGGCGTATCTTGCTTCAAAATCCTTCTTCAGATCCTAGATACGCACCTCAATTTCTTCGTCTATTAGCCCCTGTAATGCTTCGTTGCCTTTTCCGATTCTAAAAGTGTGGTTATCCTCGCATATCTTTATTGGGTTGAGATACCCAACCCTTTTACTGGCACTAGCATTAGGATTGGTACCATAAAGGATCTCCTGCTGATCATGTTGCATTCTGCAACGCACACGTGCATGTCAGATATTGAAAATTTATACAACTCACTAATAATAACACATATATGTGGAGTATGAGTGACACTTACAATGCAAATATGGTTACAAGTTGCACGTCGAGTCTCTGAAGGTTCATCATTAACCACATGTCCTCGAATGTAACAACGGCTTTTTGATTTGAACCAATAAAAGCATGGGCTGGTATATTAACACTGATGGTGTCGATGCCAACTGAAGATGCCCGCATGTACCAATCATGCAACCTTTTAATATTAGTCGGGACCTTCCTTAGTTCCTCAAAAGTGAGTAGTGGTCTGCCCGGCACATATTTTTTAGGCACGTTTTTATAATCTGCCTTAGTTGGCTTCTTTATCTTTGCGGCCATTGCCTCAGCCTTTTTTGCGGACTCCTCGAGATCGGCCAAATCAACAGTGTCTGACGTGAGGCTCCATCCAATCCCTTTCAAAAAACGAACAGTGCCAGCAGTGGATTTACTCTTCTTTTTCTTCTCGAACGGGGACACTAATTTTGTTATAGAAACTTTAGATTTCTTTGATGGTCATGGAGATGGCTGTGGAGAAGGTGGATCCCTGAAGGGCGATGTATGTGGCGGAGACGGTGGGCCACCATGAGGATGTGGAGAAGGAGGGTCAGAAAGAGGATGAGGAGCAGCATGTGAAGTTTGAGGAGGTGATGATGGATGTACAATAGGAACAACAATTTGAGAAGGCGGAGACGGTTGGGCCTGCGACGAATTCGACCAATCAACCAATTCGACATCCCTTCGAGGCCAAAGGATAAAATTCTTGATAGCTTGTCCAAGTGTCTCGATACCTTCGGGCCCAGGGATGTCTAGCATGTCGTCCTCGTATCCTTGGACGATTGTCGTCACTTCTACCCTGCAATATTCTTCTGGAATGTCGTTTCCATGGAACTTGCGTCCTGGGATCGCAAGGCATGTGGCTACTTTCTTTGTACGCTGATTGTTAATACCATATCTTATAACTAGTGTGCATGCCACAGGCCTTGTGATGTCATCAACTGGATAGCGGACCTTATTTCCCGTTGACGCGACAGAGCTTGGGATGGTCGTACCCTCGGTGGAAGCTGGCGTTTGAGCTGCTGGAATTATTTGCATCTGTGGAGTGGTCATCTGTTGAACAGACATCGCACTCGCCATGTGGCGGAACTGCCCGAATTATTCCAACTTAAGTGTCCAAGTCCCGCCTTTAGAGGCTAGACCACACTTAAATGGGAATAACCCGTCAATCCCTCGGATCTAGTCCGACACGGCCACTGACAGGATCAAGTACCACAATCTCACTCGAAGGTGAGTCACAGAGCAAATACAATAAAGCATAAACCCATACATGTCATAATGTTAAATTATTACACCACCATCATCATCATCGGAGTTTTTGCAAAAGTATCCATCATTGTTCGAAGTGCAGCGAAATAAAACTAACGATAATTAAACAGAGAGATGGGGAAGCCTGTCCCATCACTCCTCATGCTCCTCCTCAGCCGAGGCAGGGTCCCACTCGACAGTCCAACCCGGTGGCAGGGTGGTCGGCCAAGTTATCCCAGCAACCATCTCCTCCAGAGAACCTGTAAAAATTATGCCACAAGCAAGGCTGAGTATACTAATACTCAGCTAGACTTACCCGGTGTGAGGAGTCTACTCCTCTACCTCTAGACATGCAGCTGTTTGGCTGTGGGGGTTTGGTTGCCAAAAGCACTAGCTGAGTTTCTAAATCAAGATTTTAACTTAGTCAAAGTTAAGTGTGACTCTCTTAAGGCTAAAAGTGAACTATCTACTCGTACATGGTAGCAAGCATTATTAACAATCAACATCATATCTCAACTCATCATACTTCCACTTATTACTCAATGTAGCAGCATGGATCAAGCAGTCTCATTAACTGCGAGAAGCAGACGATTCGAATCGAGTTTTTATCCTTGCAAGGTAACCCAAACACACGACATGTAGGGGCACTCCGTCCCCACACACATCAACCGTCCCCATCGATTCCCTGGCAACAGATCAGGGCTCACCGCCTTGGCGTACAATGCCCCACTGACCCCGACTGGCTGTCGTGCAGTGGCCGCACTTGTACCCACCATAACCGGAATGGGAGACCTCGTCTCAGGTCGCGTGAGGGGATATGTCTGCGGGCAGGTTCACTCAGGTACTAGGCTTACCGATTTACCATATTTCTCGGCATGTGCTTAGTACGTTCAAACGCTTGACTCACGGTACCACACCTTAATCCTTATTCACATTTTATCCCGTGGACAACCAATCCCCATGGATCATTGTCCACAAACCAGCATCAGTATGATATGAAAGTGGGTACAATCAATGTCCTGACCTCGCGCGAGTGCTAGAAAAATCACTCGACTTCTACCGAGATCCTACTTTATGAAGCAGCTACTCGTCTTAGCATACTAGTATTCATCTCAATAGGATTCCTGAGATCATGCAACTAGGGTTTCAACAAATTCCTACACTTAAGTGCACAATCAATCCTACAATCATTAAGTGGAGTAAAATAGCATAAATAACAGGTTATGCATAAAACCGGGGCTTGCCTTCCAAAGCAGTGGCAGGCAGGTCCTCTGGTGCAGGCTCTGGTGCTGGATCTGGGGCTACCTCCTGAGCAGCTCCTTGCTCCGGCACGAGGATGTACTCTCCGTCAGCAAGATTACAGTCTAGCGAATGCAATGAACATGTATGTCATGATTATGCATGATTTAATAACATTATGCAAAAAGAGACTAAGCCAAGAAGTAACTTAGGGTTTTCTTAGTTATGCGGGGCTTCTAGTGGTACATAGATAGACTTATTACTCTTTGGACTTAGGTTTTCCTTTAGGACAACATAGTGGATTTGCATTGCCTTCATATATTTCAGTGGACAAATTTACAAAGGTCTTAGGATGACATCAATTTCCATTATTCATTTTCCTTTCTTTAATTTCCATTTAGGGTTTCTAGTGCAGGTTTGAACTATGACAGGGTTTTAATAATTTCCAAAAATTCTGTAAAAATTACAGTGGGTTGTCACTGGCTATTTTAGCTTGTTTTAAGAATTTGAGGCTTAAGGTATAAAAGTTAGGCCTTAAACAAAAATAACAAAAGTTAGGCAAAAAGGGGCACTTTACACTACACCTCCTAGTTAGGGGTAGGTTCTGTCCTAAAGATTATTTTTGTTGGCATCCTCTGGTAATAATAGATTTTTGTGCTAAGAACCACAGGAAACTAAGGGGTGGTTATTTAGTTATGCTTTTCTTAAGTTTCATGTCAAAAAGGCTCTTTCTACTACATTACTATTTGAAAAATGTCAAACAGCAGATTTCATATTTTTCCTAAGTTCTTTCTAATAAAACAATAGTTATCCCAAGGGTGGGGGTGTTTTCACCTTGGGGTTATTTTTGTAGAATTTTTCTAAGTTTCACTTGTTTTATTAAAATAGAAGAGATCTTAATTATTTTACACTAAAACAGGGTATGATATATTTTTCTATTGAACTACATTAAATAAGTACCTCAACAAAAATAGGAGTGCTCTCTGGTTCATTAATTAAGTTGTATTTTCTATTTTCCTCATCTTTAAGCATATTTTAGGATAAAGGGTAAAATTAACTTAAATGTAATGGACAGAGGTGTTTAACAATTTTAACTAGGTCAGTAGGTAGATAATAACTTTTCTAAATTTTTCCAACCTTAGTCAAATAGTCTAACTATTTTTCTTACTATTATTTAGCTTTTGGCCAAAGTTAACATTAAAACAGACTTCTTAAGTTTTCCACAGCACCAAGGGGTTTTATATTTTTCCTAAATAGGTTACATGATTTAGAGTCTGGCAAAATTAGTTTGACCAAAATTAGATAAACCAAACAGAAGTTATGGGTTTTTAAAGTTTCTGTTTGAATTTAAATTAGGTTTTAGTTAAGTTTTCCTGGAAAAACAGTTTGCGCCGAGGCCCCTGGGTTTAAAACAATTCAAACCTCGCAGATCTACCCTTAAGGCACTATTCACTTGAGTCTCTGACCTTTCACTTAACCCCCTGGGTTTCTCTCCCTCTCACCCGCAGTCCCTCCCTCAATTGAAACAGTAGCCGCGGAAAAAGAAAGGGCGGCGCGGCTTACCGGCGGCGAGGGAGTTCCGGCGAAGGGTAGGGTTGGCTCGGGGAGGGTCCGGCGATCACGTCGAGGTACGGCTCGTCGTCGGGGATGGCCGGAATCGCCCGGTCCACGTGAGCAGGCGGGCGAGCTCGTCGGCGGCGTGTGCTCCGGCCTATCCACGGCGGCATAGTTCAATCCAAGGGCATAGGGAGCTTCGTGGAGGTCCAAGGAGTCTAACCGTGCAAGGAATCGAAGAGAGGTGCACGGTGTACCTCGGTCCACGGTTGCCGGCGGTCGGTTGAAGTCCGGTGACCTTGGGTCGGCCTCTCCGGTGAAGTAGAGCCCGATTCCTCGCTCGGGGAGCTTCATGGAGACGTGCACAGTCTTCTCCGAGGGCTGGACGGGGTTGGGAATGGCTGGGTTGGCCGGTCTACGGTGGCAGGGGCTCGGGTGGCCGCGGGCACGTCGCGTATGGGCAGACGGCGGTGAACTAAGCTCCGGTGAGGCTTGAGTGCGTGCGGAGGGGTACGGCCAAGGCTCCTGGGCGTTTTATAGCCGCGGACGCGGACAAGGGCACCGGCTTGGCTCGGGCGCGGCGCGGGGCGTGCTCGGGCGTGCTCTGGCGCGGCAGACGGCGTCGAACACGTGGCGGTTTGTTTCTTCCAGTGTTCAAATGTCGCCAGAGGTCGCAACCGTGCGAATCTTTGCAAAGGTCCGGCGCAGACCTCTTCCTGGCACCTAGGGCTGTCACTCAACTGTGAGACGCCTGGGCAGATACGGCCTAGGGAGGGAGATCTTCGGGTGCCAAATCAGGTGTGTCACACTGAGCACTTCGCGACAAAAGCCATGCCATGGCATGTCAAACGTCCGAGTCTCGAGCTCAATTTTTTCCAGTGGGTGCCCTAAGTGGTATTGCACATTTTTGGTATAGAACCCAAGTGGTTTTGGCGCCATTTTTGAAGTGAACACGGTTGATCTTTGATTTAGGGCTAAAATGGGACTTAGAGGGAATTAGAGAGCTCTAGCTCTCTCTCTCTCCACTTGGAGATTTGAAATGGGGTTTCCCTAGGGGCCTTTTTGTAATATTTCCCTCCCCTAATTGATGGTTATAATGTTGCTTAGGGTTTGGGTAAAGATTACCCATGTTTTGCACATTTGCTCACTCTCTTTCCCCTCTTATCCATGGTTTGGGAGTTAGGGTTTAAGAGAGGCCTAGGGTTCTTTCCCCCTCTCCCAAGGTGATAGTTGCACACAATTAGAGTAATGCCCTTGGTCATTCCCAACTCTTGGTAAAAACTTAGTTTCCAAAGCCCCTTATACTTTTGCTCCTTAAGTTCTTCCACATGTGATCATAGTCTTGAGTGCCAAGGTGTGCTCCAGCCATAGCAACACCTGGGGTGTTACAGCCCTCCCCCCTTAAAGGAATCTCGTCCCGAGATTTTAGGTAGAGTCCCTTGGAGGGTGCTGGAAGGTGTGTTGGTGCTACTCTTTCTTTATACTCAAGTTTCTCTTGTTAACTGCTCTTCGAATGTCATTCTCTTTGCAACTTCAGAAGGAAGCCCTTCTTAAGTTAAATCCACAACTTAGACTATCCTAGCTATCTAAGTTTTTCTTATAATTGGATTCAAAGGGCAGGTGGGGGTGGGGTTCTGGGGTTACATACCGACTCCTTTGGGTAGAAAGTCGGGGAAGCGAGAGCGTAGAAAATCCTCAGTCTCCCATGTAGCTTCTTCTGCTGAATGGTGACTCCACTGAACCTTATACATTCTGACCGACCTTGCCCGAGTTGATCTCTCCTTTTGATCTAACACCCTGACGGGGTACTCTTGATAGGACAAGTCTGGTTCTATCTCAATGTCTGGTTCCGGAAGTATTTCAGTGGGTAGACGAACGCATTTCCGTAGTTGAGATACATGGAACACATTATGAACTGCTGACATGTGAGGTGGCAATTCCACTTGATAGGCTACGGGTCCACAAGCCTCCTTGATCTCGTAAGGTCCAATATAGCGAGGAGCTAACTTGCCCTTGATCCCAAATCTCTGAACACCCTTGGTGGGTGATACCTTAAGATATACATGATCTCCCACTTCAAACTGTAGAGGCTTCCGCCTCTTATCGTGATAGCTCCTTTGCCTAGCCTGAGCAGCTTCCAAGTTCTTGGTAATGACCCTGACCTTTGCCTCTGCTTCGAGTACTAAGTCTGGCCCAAAAATTTCCCTTTCTCCTGCTTGAGACCAATTTAGTGGGGTCCTACACCTTCTCCCATACAAGGCTTCAAAAGGTGCCATCTTCAGACTGGATTGATAGCTATTATTGTAAGAAAACTCCGCCAACGGCAGACACTTGTCCCAATCCTTTCCATAATGCAGTGCACATGCTCGCAACATGTCTTCCAAAATCTGATTCACCCTTTCTGTCTGTCCATCGGTCTGTGGGTGGTATGCTGAGCTTCGGATGACATGGGTCCCAAGTGACTCTTGCAATTGCTCCCAAAATCGTGCCACAAAAGGTGCTCCTCTGTCAGATATAATGGTCTTGGGAATACCATGCAACCTTACTATCTGATCAATATAAATTTCAGCGTACTTCTCTGCCCTGTGGGTGGTATGCACTGGCAAGAAATGAGCAGTCTTAGTCAACCTGTCCACGATAACCCAAATAGAATCATGGTGCCTGGAGGTATTGGGTAATCCCACTATAAAGTCCATGCAAATGTCCTCCCATTTCCAAGATGGTATGGGAAGGGGTTGCAGAGGGCCTGCTGCCTTCAAGTGACTAGCCTTTATCCTCTGACAAGTGTCACACTCGGATATGTACTTGGCAATTTCCCTTTTCATTCTAGTCCACCAATATAGAGATCTGAGATCATGATACATCTTGTTGCTACCAGGGTGCATGGAGAATTTGGAAAGGTGAGCTTCGTCTAGTATCTTCTTTCTGAGCTCAGGGTCCTTGGGAACAACCAATCGATCTCCAAACCATAGAATTCCCTTACTGTCCTGTCGGAAACATTTGTATTTTTCTGCCTTTTGCTTGATCATATCCTTGATAACCTGAACACCCTTATCCTCAACCTGTGCCCTGACTATTTGTTCTTGCAATGTGGGCTCCACCGAGATATAGCTTAGGTTACCCGAAGAAACAACTTCCAGGTTCAGCTTACACAACTCATCACATAGGGTGGTCATTCCCACATCCATGCTCATACAATTACACTGGGCCTTTCTGCTCAAGGCATCTGCCACCACATTGGCCTTCCCTGGATGGTAATGCACCTCCAAATCATAATCCTTGATCAACTCTAACCACCTCCTTTGCCTCATGTTCAGATCTGCTTGAGTGAAGATGTATTTGAGACTCTTGTGATCAGTGTAGATGTTACAGTGAGCTCCCATCAGGTAGTGTCTCCATATCTTAAGAGCATGAACTACAGCTGCCAATTCTAGATCATGTGTAGGGTAGTTCTGCTCATGGGGCCTGAGTGCTCGGGAAGCATAAGCAATCACTCTGCTCTCTTGCATCAAGACACATCCCAAACCAGTGCCAGAAGCATCACAGTAAACTTCAAATGGCTTGGTGTTGTCAGGTTGAGCTAGCACTGGGGCTGTTGTCAAATGTTGCCTTAAGGTATGGAAGGCATCCTCACACTTTTGACTCCACTCAAATTTGACTCCCTTCTTCAACAGTTCAGTCATTGGTTTGGCAATTCTGGAGAAATCCGGAATAAACCGTCGATAATACCCTGCCAATCCCAGAAAACTCCGAATCTGCTTCACTGTAGTCGGGGGTTTCCAAACCATCACCTCCTGCACCTTCTTAGGATCAACTGATACCCCATCTTGAGAAATTGTATGACCCAAGAATTTGATTTCCTTCAGCCAGAACTCACACTTACTCAGCTTAGCATACAACTGATGATCACGCAGTCTCTGAAGTACAATATGCAAGTGTTTGGTGTGCTCGGCTTCGTTCTTGGAATAAATCTGGATATCATCAATGAAAACGACCACAAACTTGTCCAATTCTAGCATAAACACTGAATTCATCAGGTACATAAAATAAGCCGGGGCATTGGTCAGCCCAAAATACATCACCAGAAACTCATACAGTCCATATCTGGTAGAGAAAGCCGTCTTGGGAATATCGCTGGCACGGATCTTGATCTGATGGTATCCCGAGCGAAGGTCTATCTTGGAGAATACCTTGGCTCCTACCAACTGATCAAACAGAACATCAATGCGGGGCAGTGGGTATTTGTTCTTAATGGTTACCGCATTGAGAGGACGGTAGTCAACACACATCCTCAAACTCTCATCCTTTTTCTTCACGAATAATGCTGGACATCCCCATGGTGAAGTGCTTGGACGAATAAACCCCTTGTCCAACAACTCTTGCAGTTGCTTCTTCAATTCTGCCAATTCCGCGGGAGGCATCCTATAAGGTCTCTTGGAGATAGGAGCAGTCCCGGGTTGCAATTCGATGGCGAACTCAATATCTCGGTCAGGTGGCATTCCTGGCAATTCATCCGGAAAAACATCTGGATAGTCACAGACCACGGGGATCTTTTCCACCGGGGATTCTAACATAACAAAAGCACAAGATCGGGTACAACCCTGATCAGGCAAATATAGTGTGGTTCCACCACAAGTTGGTGAGTGCACCTCAATGGCTCTAGCTGCAATGTCCATCACAGCCTAGTTTCTGGTTAACCAGTCAGTTCCCAATATAATATCCACACTCTCCAAACCCAAAATGAGAAGGTTGGTCTTAATTATCAGACTACCAAACCTTATAGGCACATTCTTGTTAACTTGATAGGTGGCAACCCTGCCTCCTGGGGTTGAAATTGTAATGCCCCCATTGGTGTGGTGAAAGGGCAACTGGCATTTGGCACTAAACCTTGCACTGATAAAACTATGCGAAGCACCGGAATCAAAAAGAACAATAGCAGGAAAATTTAATACTGTAAAGATACCAGTCATGACGGGTGCTCCCTCTAGAATATCTGCCATGGTGGTGAAGTTCAGCCGGCCTTGCCTCACTTGCACCTTCTGCCGCTTGCCTTGGTTCTGATTGACATTCTGCCCCTGCCTCTGCTGGTTCCTGGGGCAATTCTTGGCATAATGCCCAGTGTTGCCACACGTGAAACACCTGTTGTCATTGGCCTGGCGGTACTGCTGCTGTTGATTATTCCGCTGTGCTGGAAACTGGTTGCGGTTGGGTGCCTGTTGCTGCTGCTGCTGCTGAGGTCGAATTACCCATCGCCCTTGCTGCTGCTGGGGTCCCCTGCCCTGAGTGTCGGACACAATCCGGAAACGCTGTGGCTGAGCTGAGGGTCCTGCCACAGGGGTCTTCCTTTTCTTCTCTGCCTGCCTAGCTGTAATGCAGTCCTCTTGGGAGATAGCCATGTTTACCAACTCATTGTAGCTGTTGGCCCTGACGGTGTTGAGACGATCCCGGAGCTTAGTGCTGAGCCCCCTTCTGAATCTGTCCCTCTTCTTCTCATCTGAATCCGCATGATATCCCGCATACTGGCACAAGTCATTAAAGGCCTGGGCATACTGCAACACTGTCCTGTTGCCCTGAGTGAGTGCCAAGAACTCATTGAGTTTCCTGTCCATGATCCCGGCTGGTATATGGTGTCCTCTAAAAGCTGCCTTAAACTCCCTCCACTCCACCTCTCGGTCCTCTGGCTGCATAGCAAGAAAGTGATCCCACCAAGTCCTTGCAGGTCCGCGAAGCTGTTGGGTGGCAAACCTGACTTTGGTGACCTCTGAACACACTCCATGAAGCAGTGGGAATTTGGATTCTACCACCCTCAACCACACATCTGCATCAAGTGGGTCCTCCGCCCTGGTAAACAATGGTGGCTGAGTGCTGAGGAACTCCTGGTAGGTAGCAGCGACGGGGTGACGCTGATGGTCTCCACCATAATGCTGAGGTAGTGGCTGACGCTGAGCCAGCTGCCTCAGGATCTCATTCTGCTGAGCCATGAGCTCCTGCAGAGTGGGAGGTGGGGGTGGTGGTGGAACGTGCTCGTTCTGGCCACGACGCTGCCTCCCAGCCATCTGAAAAACCACATACATGTTTAACACCACAGTTCCAAATTCAAGATTTTATCACGGGGAAACAGTTAAACAGCGGGATTTTAAGAGGCATAAATTTCTTCCTTCCAAGATTAAGCTAATAATAGCATCCATCCATCAAGTTCCCAAAAGAGTTTAATACGATTACATCAAATTGTTCCAAAATGACTCAACTCTACCTAGCCTAGTACCCTAAGGGTGCAAAAGCTAAGCTAGCGGCGAGGAGTCCGACTGTCCGACTTCTAAGCCTACCCTGGACACCTAGTGAGCGAACGAAGCAACACTGGACTCGGGGGAAGGTGGTCTTCCCGAGCCAGCAGTGTCCACACTGGAGGCAGGCTCATCTCCTCCCTCAATGCCGACGTCCTCGTCGTCCTCCTGGTCCTGGATCTCCTGGTGATGCATGTCCAGGTGCTCATTTGCTTCTGCCAGCTGCTGCTGAGTGTTGAGGAGCTGATCCTCTAGGACCTCAATGGTGTTCTCCCGGGTGCCCACTAGCTCCTCCAACTCATGAATCTCACCAGACAGCTGCTCCACTTGCAAATCCTTCTCTACCATTTCTTGAGACAAGTCGACCACAAGCTCCTCTCGGTTATCCAACGTGATCTTGGTGGCCTCCAGCAGTGCCATCAGATGGGACATGGCCTCACCGCGCATCACCTGCAGACGGTACAGAGCATTCATGCACCGTACTGTCAAGTGCGCAGTCTGACCTGGGTAGATGGCCCAGATGTCCTTGGCATGTTCCACCCGATCCTTCCACATTGGGTCGTCCTCCTTTGCAGCGGGGAACAAGCCAATGGGATGGGTAGCCAGCTCCAAGGGATGAAATCCGCAGAAAGTAGTCAATCCGTGCAGTGCGATCGCCTCGATCGTGTCCTCTGCCCGGTACCCGAAAGATTCTGAGTCCAAGGAGCGCCAGCCTGGCTGCAGGGGATGAGGCTCCAAGGTCATCCTCACCCTACAGCGGGGCACTCGGTGCTTCTCGAACTGCTGCACCGCGTACTGAGGGGGTGTCGTGTATCCAGCTCCCTGAAGCACTTCCCACAGAATGCGGGGAAAGCCCTCTCGTGCAAGTCCGTCAGTGTGGGTCAGGGCATTTCCGTCATCGGAGGATCCGTGGGAAGTCATCTGTGTACGGTTAAGCGTAAGTAAAAGAAAAAGAATGTAAAAAGAACAAGGAAAATAAAACTCAGCCCTCCTCTAGTTAAGTAAAAAGGCACTAGGGACCTAGTTGGTTGTTATCTTGTTTTTAAGTCTTTTGCTCAGTTATCCATTTGCTTAATTATGAATGCATGCATGCTCGTCCTGAACGGCCTCACAACAAGATAGAAGGAATAGGGAGAAACTCCCATCCTGTAAAAGTGGCCTGTAGGGCCTAGTTACTTAGCCACCTAGCTACCCTTCTATTAACCTAAGGCTTCACGTCCTAGGTCTATCCTGCTCGTCCTACTATCTATCCAACTTGTTTCTATCAAGTTTTATTTAGAAAATTGATGGTATTTACATTTTATTGATTCCTCTGTGGTGGTACAAGCTCCGATACCAGCTGTGGCGGAACTGCCCGAATTATTCCAACTTAAGTGTCCAAGTCCCGCCTTTAGAGGCTAGACCACACTTAAATGGGAATAACCCGTCAATCCCTCGGATCTAGTCCGACACGGCCACTGACAGGATCAAGTACCACAATCTCACTCGAAGGTGAGTCACAGAGCAAATACAATAAAGCATAAACCCATACATGTCATAATGTTAAATTATTACACCACCATCATCATCATCGGAGTTTTTGCAAAAGTATCCATCATTGTTCGAAGTGCAGCGAAATAAAACTAACGATAATTAAACAGAGAGATGGGGAAGCCTGTCCCATCACTCCTCATGCTCCTCCTCAGCCGAGGCAGGGTCCCACTCGACAGTCCAACCCGGTGGCAGGGTGGTCGGCCAAGTTATCCCAGCAACCATCTCCTCCAGAGAACCTGTAAAAATTATGCCACAAGCAAGGCTGAGTATACTAATACTCAGCTAGACTTACCCGGTGTGAGGAGTCTACTCCTCTACCTCTAGACATGCAGCTGTTTGGCTGTGGGGGTTTGGTTGCCAAAAGCACTAGCTGAGTTTCTAAATCAAGATTTTAACTTAGTCAAAGTTAAGTGTGACTCTCTTAAGGCTAAAAGTGAACTATCTACTCGTACATGGTAGCAAGCATTATTAACAATCAACATCATATCTCAACTCATCATACTTCCACTTATTACTCAATGTAGCAGCATGGATCAAGCAGTCTCATTAACTGCGAGAAGCAGACGATTCGAATCGAGTTTTTATCCTTGCAAGGTAACCCAAACACACGACATGTAGGGGCACTCCGTCCCCACACACATCAACCGTCCCCATCGATTCCCTGGCAACAGATCAGGGCTCACCGCCTTGGCGTACAATGCCCCACTGACCCCGACTGGCCGTCGTGCAGTGGCCGCACTTGTACCCACCATAACCGGAATGGGAGACCTCGTCTCAGGTCGCGTGAGGGGATATGTCTGCGGGCAGGTTCACTCAGGTACTAGGCTTACCGATTTACCATATTTCTCGGCATGTGCTTAGTACGTTCAAACGCTTGACTCACGGTACCACACCTTAATCCTTATTCACATTTTATCTCGTGGACAACCAATCCCCATGGATCATTGTCCACAAACCAGCATCAGTATGATATGAAAGTGGGTACAATCAATGTCCTGACCTCGCGCGAGTGCTAGAAAAATCACTCGACTTCTACCGAGATCCTACTTTATGAAGCAGCTACTCGTCTTAGCATACTAGTATTCATCTCAATAGGATTCCTGAGATCATGCAACTAGGGTTTCAAGAAATTCCTACACTTATGTGCACAATCAATCCTACAATCATTAAGTGGAGTAAAATAGCATAAATAACAGGTTATGCATAAAACCGGGGCTTGCCTTCCAAAGCAGTGGCAGGCAGGTCCTCTGGTGCAGGCTCTGGTGCTGGATCTGGGGCTACCTCCTGAGCAGCTCCTTGCTCCGGCACGAGGATGTACTCTCCGTCAGCAAGATTACAGTCTAGCGAATGCAATGAACATGTATGTCATGATTATGCATGATTTAATAACATTATGCAAAAAGAGACTAAGCCAAGAAGTAACTTAGGGTTTTCTTAGTTATGCGGGGCTTCTAGTGGTACATAGATAGACTTATTACTCTTTGGACTTAGGTTTTCCTTTAGGACAACATAGTGGATTTGCATTGCCTTCATATATTTCAGTGGACAAATTTACAAAGGTCTTAGGATGACATCAATTTCCATTATTCATTTTCCTTTCTTTAATTTCCATTTAGGGTTTCTAGTGCAGGTTTGAACTATGACAGGGTTTTAATAATTTCCAAAAATTCTGTAAAAATTACAGTGGGTTGTCACTGGCTATTTTAGCTTGTTTTAAGAATTTGAGGCTTAAGGTATAAAAGTTAGGCCTTAAACAAAAATAACAAAAGTTAGGCAAAAAGGGGCACTTTACACTACACCTCCGAGTTAGGGGTAGGTTCTGTCCTAAAGATTATTTTTGTTGGCATCCTCTGGTAATAATAGATTTTTGTGCTAAGAATCACAGGAAACTAAGGGGTGGTTATTTAGTTATGCTTTTCTTAAGTTTCATGTCAAAAAGGCTCTTTCTACTACATTACTATTTGAAAAATGTCAAACAGCAGATTTCATATTTTTCCTAAGTTCTTTCTAATAAAACAATAGTTATCCCAAGGGTGGGGGTGTTTTCACCTTGGGGTTATTTTTGTAGAATTTTTCTAAGTTTCACTTGTTTTATTAAAATAGAAGAGATCTTAATTATTTTACACTAAAACAGGGTATGATATATTTTTCTATTGAACTACATTAAATAAGTACCTCAACAAAAATAGGAGTGCTCTCTGGTTCATTAATTAAGTTGTATTTTCTATTTTCCTCATTTTTAAGCATATTTTAGGATAAAGGGTAAAATTAACTTAAATGTAATGGACAGAGGTGTTTAACAATTTTAACTAGGTCAGTAGGTAGATAATAACTTTTCTAAATTTTTCCAACCTTAGTCAAATAGTCTAACTATTTTTCTTACTATTATTTAGCTTTTGGCCAAAGTTAACATTAAAACAGAACTCTTAAGTTTTCCACAGCACCAAGGGGTTTTATATTTTTCCTAAATAGGTTACATGATTTAGAGTCTGGCAAAATTAGTTTGACCAAAATTAGATAAACCAAACAGAAGTTATGGGTTTTTAAAGTTTCTGTTTGAATTTAAATTAGGTTTTAGTTAAGTTTTCCTGGAAAAACAGTTTGCGCCGAGGCCCCTGGGTTTAAAACAATTCAAACCTCGCAGATCTACCCTTAAGGCACTATTCACTTGAGTCTCTGACCTTTCACTTAACCCCCTGGGTTTCTCTCCCTCTCACCCGCAGTCCCTCCCTCAATTGAAACAGTAGCCGCGGAAAAAGAAAGGGCGGCGCGGCTTACCGGCGACGAGGGAGTTCCGGCGAAGGGTAGGGTTGGCTCGGGGAGGGTCCGGCGATCACGTCGAGGTACGGCTCGTCGTCGGGGATGGCCGGAATCGCCCGGTCCACGTGAGCAGGCGGGCGAGCTCGTCGGCGGCGTGTGCTCCGGCCTATCCACGGCGGCATAGTTCAATCCAAGGGCATAGGGAGCTTCGTGGAGGTCCAAGGAGTCTAACCGTGCAAGGAATCGAAGAGAGGTGCACGGTGTACCTCGGTCCACGGTTGCCGGCGGTCGGTTGAAGTCCGGCGACCTTGGGTCGGCCTCTCCGGTGAAGTAGAGCCCGATTCCTCGCTCGGGGAGCTTCACGGAGACGTGCACAGTCTTCTCCGAGGGCTGGACGGGGTTGGGAATGGCTGGGTTGGCCGGTCTACGGTGGCAGGGGCTCGGGTGGCCGCGGGCACGTCGCGTATGGGCAGACGGCGGTGAACTGAGCTCCAGTGAGGCTTGAGCGCGTGCGGAGGGGTACGGCCAAGGCTCCTGGGCGTTTTATAGCCGCGGACGCGGACCAGGGCACCGGCTTGGCTCGGGCGCGGCGCGGGGCGTGCTCGGGCGTGCTCTGGCGCGGCAGACGGCGTCGAACACGTGGCGGTTTGTTTCTTCCAGTGTTCAAATGTCGCCAGAGGTCGCAACCGTGCGAATCTTTGCAAAGGTCCGGCGCAGACCTCTTCCTGGCACCTAGGGCTGTCACTCAACTGTGAGACGCCGGGGCAGATACGGCCTAGGGAGGGAGATCTTCGGGTGCCAAATCAGGTGTGTCACACTGAGCACTTCGCGACAAAAGCCATGCCATGGCATGTCAAACGTCCGAGTCTCGAGCTCAATTTTTTCCAGTGGGTGCCCTAAGTGGTATTGCACATATTTGGTATAGAACCCAAGTGGTTTTGGCGCCATTTTTGAAGTGAACACGGTTGATCTTTGATTTAGGGCTAAAATGGGACTTAGAGGGAATTAGAGAGCTCTAGCTCTCTCTCTCTCCACTTGGAGATTTGAAATGGGGTTTCCCTAGGGGCCTTTTTGTAATATTTCCCTCCCCTAATTGATGGTTATAATGTTGCTTAGGGTTTGGGTAAAGATTACCCATGTTTTGCACATTTGCTCACTCTCTTTCCCCTCTTATCCATGGTTTGGGAGTTAGGGTTTAAGAGAGGCCTAGGGTTCTTTCCCCCTCTCCCAAGGTGATAGTTGCACACAATTAGAGTAATGCCCTTGGTCATTCCCAACTCTTGGTAAAAACTTAGTTTCCAAAGCCCCTTATACTTTTGCTCCTTAAGTTCTTCCACATGTGATCATAGTCTTGAGTGCCAAGGTGTGCTCCAGCCATAGCAACACCTGGGGTGTTACACGCCATCGCCAATTGCTGCATCAATTCTGGAGGAGGATTCGATAGCATTTCAGACATCAGGCCTTTGAACTCTTTCTTGGCCTCCTCCTTAAAATAATTCGCCATCTCTTCCTTGTATCGATCATGTTTCTTGTACAGACCTTCCCATTGTGGTCCGAATCCTTCCTTCCATCCTTCCTTAGATGAGATTCCTCGTACACGACCAGGATGCTAAGGGTTACCGAGACCAGCCGTTAGAATGTCTCTCTCCCTTTGCGGCTTAAATGTTCCTTCGCTCTGCTTAGCTACAATTGCATATATGTTTTTTGCCGCTTCTTCGACAGTGGGATCATCAAAAGATACACCAGACTCAGTTTCCCTTGGTTTTCTAGCACGGATCCAATTAGTTGTCCTTTCACCAAGTTGCTCGGATAGCGTCGGCAACCCTGCAGCCTTCTTCTCGGCGTCTTCTTGTCTCCATTTAGGAACCTGACGCTTGTAACCACCTGTGCCACGGTGGTGGCGGTATATGTTCTTCTTAGACAGTTCTGAATTTGCCTCACTTAGTGATATGAAATCAGGGCTGTTCCTCTGCTCTAGAAATACTGCCCACTGACCTACTGAGATTTTATATTTTTTCATCGGGTCTAGGCCTTTCTTTGCAAACTTTGTAATCATCTCAGACCTCCAGTTTCGAAAATTGATTGCAAACTGCTTCGTTGTGTATTTTTTCATGAGTTCTTCTGAAACCCCAGGCAAAACAAACCTCGTTATTAGCTTATTCCACATTTGATTCTTGACATCATCTGATACATCTCTCCACTGTCGGATTGCGATGTCAAGATTATCTCTAACTAAGAACCCAAGTGCATTTCGGAACTTAGGCAATGCCTCTTCTGGAGCTAGGGGCTGACCATTCGGGCTCACGTCTGTGATTTTATATGTCTTGTCAGGAAACTTGTTTAGCCTCCTGTCACCTCTGTTCCGATCGCTATGCCTCCTTTTCCTTGACCTCTCGGTGGTTGTCTCGGTCGATTCCAGTGCGCCTTGGGTCGGTTTCGGTGCGCCTTGGATCGGTTCCGGTGCGTCTTGTTGGGTCGGTTCCGGTGCGTCTTGGTATCGTGCCGCAGCTTTTTCGAGCATCGCACGAAATTGAGACAAGACCTCCTATTCATGTAATAAAATGCACAAGAAATCATGCATGTGTAATAGACATTGTGAAATCAGCTAATTAATTAGGTACACACATGAAATTAAGGATGTGTAATTTACCTCATGGTCTTGTGGATCATAAGTAGGGTCACGTTGCAACTCACGCGCAGCGGCCCTATCTATCCTAGTGGTAGGAAAAGGGTCGCTAGGCGTTTCATATCCTTCACTGCTGGATTCTTCTTGAGCAACACTCTTGTCCCTGTGGTCGGGCCCTAATCCTTGGTCCTTGGTTGGAGAACTCATTGAGCTATATATATACAAATACATATTAACACATATTAACATAAGCAATAATTAAATTCATATTAACAAATACCCTAACTCTTAACCACTAACACCAACCCTAAGCCCTAACCCTAACCCCTAATATTGTGATACGAATATTATCGAGTTACGTATAGAGAGGGAGAGTAGTATAGGACGTAGAGAGAGAGATGGAGAGTCGTATAGAACGTATAGAGAGAGAGAGGGAGAGTCGTATAGAACATAGAGAGAGAGAGATGGAGAGTCGTATAGAACGTATAGAGAGGGAGAGAGGGGGAGTCGTATAGGACGTAGAGAGAGATGGAGACTCGTATAGAACGTATAGAGAGGGAGAGAGGGAGAGAGGAGGAGTCGTATAGGACGTAGAGAGAGAGATGGAGAGTCGTATAGAACGTATAGAGAGGGAGAGTCGTATAGAACGTAGAGAGAGATGGAGAGTCGTATAGAAAGTAAAGAGAGGGAGAGAGGGGGAGTCGTATAGGACGTAGAGAGAGAGATGGAGAGTCGTATAGAACGTATAGAGAGGGAGAGAGGGAGAGAGGAGGAGTCGTATAGGACGTAGAGAGAGAGAGATGGAGAGTCGTATAGAACGTATAGAGAGGGAGAGAGGAGGAGTCGTATAGGACGTATAGGAGGAGTCGTATAGGACGTAGAGAGAGAGATGGAGAGTCGTAGTAAATGGCGTTCTTAATGAAGCTTTGATTTTTTTTTGCTTTGCTAATGAAGCTTGATGCATACTCTTTGTGTGAGAGAGACCAAGGACAGGTGATGAGAACTCGCTCTGGTCAAGTGGGGTTCTGATGAGTTGCTCTTAATCGAAGCAACGCAAGTGTGTCGTATGTCGTCTTCAATGGAAATACAGCTCCTGTCGCCTCCAAAATCGCCTCCAATGGAAGTTGGCTGCGAGCATACAGCTCCTGTCGGGGGGAAGAAGAGGGGTATTTATAACAGACAGTTCACTGGCGGTTGGCTTGAAAAACCACCAGTGGAAATATCCTATTTCCACTGGCGGTTGTGTTAAGATAACCGCCAGTGGAAATAGGTTTCCACTGGCGGTTCTGTTACACCAACCGCCAGTGGAAATATCCTATTTCCACTGGCGGTTGTGTTAAGATAACCACCAGTGGAAATAGTTTTCCACTGGCGGTTCCCAAGCCGGGCCCACCTCGTTGTTTTTATTGGCGCGCGATAACTGAAACCGCCAGTGATAATTTATGGGTGCCGCAAGCTTTGAGCTCTTTTCTACTAGTGTTATATATAGTAATAGTAGTGATTCTAATTACCTCCTCACGTCGAGGTACCTAGTTATTTGACTGGAGAACAATCACATCACGAACCATAAACCTCAAACATGGTGCAAGCTGGGAATTCATTTTAGCTCCTTCATCTAGAAAATTTTTATCCGTAATCAGATGGCTCCCGTCGGGCAACAAAGGTGTTGTCGTCGACATCGCAGCAGAGGGGCTCTCACACCGTGTAGTTCTGCTGGATGGTGTCGATGTCCAGGCCCTTGAGCTTGACCACCGATTCGACGTGGCCCTTGAGGGTATTGAGCTCCCTCAGCCTCGCGATCTCAGCTCGTCTCTTGGCCTGCTCGGCGATCTGGAACAGCTCGCGGTAGTTGCTCTTGTCGTTGAACAGCATGTTGGAGGAAGCCTCCGGCGGCTGGAGCCCGTGCAGCGTCCTCTGGGCCCACTACGCCTCCCTCTCTTCCTGCCCGTAGTCCTTCTTGGTGGTGAAGGCGGTCTGTGCACATGAGAACATGTTAGCAAACGCTCCTACAAAGTCCCGCTCTCTGGTGACTACTAGGACAGAAATAATCCTACCTTGTTCTCGAGGAGGTTGTCTCATGCCCTGCCGCTGAGCACGAAGCGGATGAAGAACTTGATCAGGTCCATGGGGAAATAGAAGATGATGCTGTAGAGCCAGACAACACCAGCCCAGCCCCAGCCGATTCCCTTGATCCTGGCGAAGCCCCAGTTGGCATAGACATCAAGAAAGGTCGCAACCTAATGAGCAGGCACAACTTAGGCATGCGTTCCACGACCATTCAGCTCACAGGCATCATGCATGCAGCAGCCCGGTACTTACAAGTTGAGCGAGCAGGAACGCGGTGACCAGGAGCAGACCAGGGCGCTCCACGAAGGACCAGCTACGAGAACGGGTGACGAAGATCAGAGCCTGGCTCACGATACTCACTTAGAGGTACAGGGCGGACATCATCTCATGCTCGCTATCCCTGATCGACCTCACACCGAATTTGTCCTGCGCAATGACATGGCGGTGAGAACAACCAGACAGGAAAAAACTCTACCGATCAAGGAGATCGATGCAAAGGGATAGGGAGCATAGCCCAGAAGAAAATGACAGTCATTAGAGCAAGGTAGCTTCCAAGCACGATGCCCATAGCAAAGATCTCCTTCAGCTCCAAATGTCGGGCAACGGAGATGGCTTAACTCTGTCCTTAGAGATGGTCATGATAGTACCTGCAAAAGGGAGAAAAGACGGTGAGAAAAATTGAGAAGCGATGTCTATACTATGATAGTACTATTAAAAAACGATAATACATACCGTCATTGAGAATGGCAATGATAAGAACCGTGAAGGGAGAGAAATCGTATTGCCAGATCAACACAATGAGCATAAATCTAAGCTGTAAAACAAAATACACATTAGGTTGCAGACACAGCGAGCTTTCCATTTATTTTATTTTTTTAAAAAAAAACATGTCAGGTACATACCACTATATGGATTGTGATGGAAACTGCATAGATCTATTTGATTCACAAGATGAAGAAAGGAAAAGAGTCAGAAGATAGATCATGCATGCTACCATAAAAAAGGGAGGCAGGAGAATATATGCTTAGAAAAGAACTAACGGAGTAGCTCACCAATTAGCTGAATATTTCCATGTGTTCTATGTTTGACCATTCGTTCTTTGTCTCTTCTTTCCATCCCTTGGTCAGGGCCAGTTAATTTAGCAATCTCAGCTCTTAAGTTGCTAGCACCTTAAAAGGCTTCCTGATATTTGGGCTGACCAGGGCACTTCAGCCTTAATAAGAGCAGGGGTAGGGCCAACCTGAAATTTGGGATAGTGAAGAGGGCAATTATGATTTGAAGAGTTGCATCCATTCACAATTCTCTTTCTCACATGCTTCTCTTCCTTCTATTTTTGATCTGCCATTAAATACAATAACAAACACCATCCACTGCTCAAATAGAAAACACCATCTAACTACCAAATTTCTGCATCAATAAAATTCACCTACAACGTATATGTGTTCACTGGACTGATGATCCAGAAGTCATCATGAAGTTAGAAAATTGCCAATCTACCTTGTTTGGTTTATTTGGAATGGCTGAAAACTCACCACTATATTAGGTCTGTTCTTTTCAACTGCCAGTGAGGTTTTAGGCACTATGTCATCAAATGTATTTAGTATGAGCTGCAGACGCAATACTTGAGCACCAACTGGGAAATACAAATCCATCAGACGCAATCATGCATGTCATCCACCTCAGCATGAGCTGCAGACTCGTGAACTACAAGCCTTAATCACAGTCACACCTACAGTCCAAAATAAGTGGTGAACCAACCAACCCACACTGCTCCTACGTTGTGCTATATCAATGCACTGGACCATTTTACAATTTATTTTTAAATATTTTCAAATGAAAAAGGTTTTGATGGAGCCATCCATATTGAACTGTGAAAGAGTTGCATTGGACAAGAAAAAAGGATGCCTATATAAGTTATATTATAAACAATAGTTAACACAAGATTTCGCTATCAAATTTATGAACGTTATTTAGTCGCATGTTTAATATAGCTTCAGGTTGTTCGACGACTATAGCGATGAAGATTTTTATGGGCTACAACGGAAGTATAGTATTGTCGCTCGAGTTGAAGTTAAATTCTCGATGGAACCACGTTATCGTGACAGGCAACATTACATTTTGTCTGACATCAATGTAAGACAACATCTCTTTAAGTTTCATTTATATAACTATATGTAATATTCGTACCACGGCCTCTTTTGTGCTGAAATCAAATTAGGGAGCCAAGATCGAGGCCATTGCAACTCGGTATGAGATAGTCAAAGACTTCAACAATTTGCTCCATGAAAAACATGTCTACAAGATGCCCAACATAGTGTTTGGTCTTAATCTGGGTGCATTTAATTTTTGACATCTAAATGGTACCATGGAGTTGTATTTCACCCAACAAACTGTCGTAGAGCCATACGATGTCCCAGTTCAAATGCCGCCATTTCCAAAACATATATTCTTGAACCTTGATGATATTGCCGAGTTGCCAAACAGGACTTTAGTTGGTAAGAATATATTGATATTGAAAGGGAATTAGGCTTACACCGAGTTCCTAAATAGTTTTGGTGGTTGAATCGCCCAACACAAAACAAATTGGACTAACTAGTTTGCTCTAGATTATATGTTCTACAGGTGCCAAAGGTTCATATACAACTATACTCAATCGACTGTCCAGAATACCGTAGATTATTCCGGACAGGAGAAGCTTTTTGGAAAAAACAGGCCAAGCGCGGACCGTCCGGGCTCTTGCGGCGGACCGTCCGCGACATCGGAATACCCCTCGGACAGAACCAATGCAAAAACACAAGTTTCCACTACAGATTGTCCGGAGGAAAAGCAAAGACCGTCCGAGCCCTCGCGCGGACCGTCCGGCCTCAGGCGCGGACCGTCCGGTCGGTAAGAAACCGAAAAACCCGAAGGTGACGGGTTCGGAGAAATGAATTATAGGGGGCCTCGCGGACCGTCCGGGGTGCACGACCGGACCGTCCGCGACTGGCTCTGTCTGACATCTGACGACGCATTAAATGCAATATAGCCGTTGATATAGCCGTTACTGCTGACCGTTGCGTTTTCAGCCGTTGATCTTCAAGGGCGGACCGTCCGGACCTGACTCACGGACCGTCCGCGCTCAGCAGAAAGGTGCAACGGCTAGGAAGTGGTTGGGGGCTATAAATACCACCCCAACCACCTCCATTCAATACATCCAAGCATTCCAACCTTCAACATTCAATACAAGAGCTAGCAATCCATTCCAAGACACATTCAAAGCCTCCATCTCTCCAAGTTTCACAATTGAGAAAAGAGATCATTAGTGATTAGTGACTTGAGAGAGAAAGTGATCCGTGTGTTATTTGTCGCTCTTGTCGCTTGGCTTTTGCAATCGTGCTTTCTTGATTCTTTCATTGCAATCAAACTCACTTGTAATTGAGGCAAGAGACACCAATCTTGTGGTGATCCTTGTAGGAACTTTGTGTTCCAAGTGATTGAGAAAAGAAAGCTCACTCGGTCCGAGGGACCGTTTGAGAGAGGGAAGGGTTGAAAGAGACCCGGCCTTTGTGGCCTCCTCAACGGGGAGTAGGTTTGAGAGAACCGAACCTCGGTAAAACAAATCCGCGTGTCTCACTTCATTATTTGCTTGCGATTTGTTTTCACGCCCTCTCTCGGACTCAATTATATTTCTAACGCTAACCCGGCTTGTAGTTGTGTTTATATTTGTAAATTTCAGTTTCGCCCTATTCACCCCCCCCTCTAGGCGACTATCAATTGGTATCAGAGCCCGGTGCTTCATTAGAGCCTAACCGCTCGAAGTGATGTCGGGAGATCACGCCAAGAAGGAGATGGAGACCGGCGAAAAGCCCACTACAAGCCACGGGAGCACTTCATCGGAAGAGTCCCGCACCAAGAGGAAGGAGAAGAAGAAGGACTCCTCCAAACGGAAGGAGAAAAAGTCTTCCTCTTCTCACCACAAAGAGAAGAAGGAAAAATCTTCTTCCCACAAGCCGCATCGGAAAGGCGACAAGCACAAGAGGATGAGGAAAGTGGTCTACTACGAGACCGACACTTCATCAACATCGACCTCCGACTCCGATGCGCCCTCCGTCACTTCTAAGCGCCAAGAGCGCAAGAAGTATAGTAAGATCCCCCTACGCTACCCTCGCATTTCTAAACATACACCTTTACTTTTCGTCCCATTAGGCAAACCACCAACTTTTGATGGTGAAGATTACGCTAGGTGGAGCGATTTAATGCGATTTCATCTAACCTCGCTCCACAAAAGCATATGGGATGTTGTTGAGTTTGGTGCGCAGGTACCATCCGTAGGGGATGAGAACTATGATGAGGATGAGGTGGCCCAAATCGAGCACTTCAACTCTCAAGCAACAACAATACTCCTAGCCTCTTTGAGTAGAGAGGAGTATAACAAAGTTCAAGGGTTGAAGAACGCAAAGGAGATTTGGGATTTACTCAAAACCGCGCATGAAGGTGATGAGCTCACCAAGATCACCAAGCGGGAAACGATTGAGGGGGAGCTCGGTCGGTTCCGGCTTCGCAAAGGGGAGGAGCCACAACACATGTACAATCGGCTCAAGACTTTGGTGAACCAAGCGCGCAACCTCGGGAGCGTAAAGTGGGATGACCACGAGGTGGTTAAGGTTATTCTAAGATCACTCATTTTCCTTAACCCTACTCAAGTTCAATTAATTCGTGGTAATCCTAGATATACTAAAATGACCCCCGAGGAAGTTATCGAGAATTTTGTAAGTTTTGAGTGCATGATCGAAGGCTCGAGGAAGATCAACGAGCTTGATGAACCATCCACATCCGAGGCGCAACCGGTAGCCTTCAAGGCAACGGAGGACAAGAAGGAAGAGTCTACACCAAGTAGACAACCAATTGACGCCTCCAAGCTCGACAATGAGGAGATGGCTCTAATCATCAAAAGCTTTCGCCAAATCCTCAAGCAACGGAAGGGGAAGGATTACAAATCCCGTTCCAAGAAGGTTTGCTACAAGTGTGGTAAGCCCGGTCACTTTATCGCTAAATGTCCATTATCAAGTGACAGTGACAGGGATAACGACAAGAAGGGCAAGAGGAGAGAAAAGAAAAGGTACTACAAGAAGAAGGGCGGTGATGCTCATGTTTGTCGGGAGTGGGACTCCGACGAAAGCTCAAGCAATTCCTCTGACGACGAGGACGCCGCCAACATCGCCGTCACCAAGGGACTCCTCTTCCCCAACGTCGGCCACAAGTGCCTCATGGCAAAGGACGGCAAAAAGAAGAAGGTTAAATCTAACTCCTCCACTAAATATGAGTCTTCTAGTGATGAGGAAGATAATTTGCGTATTCTCTTTGCCAATCTTAACATGGAGCAAAAAGAAAAATTAAATGAATTAGTTAGTGCTATTCATGAAAAGGATGACCTTTTGGACTCCCAAGAGGATTGTCTAATTAAAGAAAACAAGAGACATGTTAAGGTTAAAAAGGCTTATGCTCTAGAAGTAGAAAAATGTGAAAAATTATCTAGTGAGCTAAGCACTTGCCGTGAGATGATTGACAACCTTAGAAATGAAAATGCTAGTTTAAATGCTAAGGTTGATTCTCATGTTTGTAATGCTTCAATTCCCAATCCTAGAAATAATAATGATGATTTGCTTGCTAGGATTGAAGAATTAAACATTTCTCTTGCTAGTCTTAGATTAGAGAATGAAAATTTGATTGCTAAGGCTAGAGATTTTGATGTTTGCAATGCTACCATTTCCGACCTTAGAACTAAGAATGAAATGTTGCATGCTAAGGTTGTAGAACTTAAATCTTGCAAACCCTCTACATCTAATGTTGAGCATGTTTCTATTTGCACTAGATGTAGAGATATTGATGTTAATACTATTCATGATCACATGTCGTTAATTAAACAACAAAATGATCACATAGCAAAATTAGACGCTAAAATTGCCGAGCATAACTTAGAAAATGAAAAATTTAAATTTGCTAGAACTATGCTCTATAATGGGAGACGCCCTGGCATCAAGGATGGCATTGGCTTCCAAAAGGGAGACAATGTCAAACTTAATGCCCCTCCTAAGAACTTGTCTAACTTTGTTAAGGGCAAGGCTCCCATGCCTCAGGATAACGAGGGCTACATTCTGTACCCTGCCGGTTATCCCGAGAGCAAAATTAGAAAAATTCATTCTAGGAAGTCTCACTCTGGCCCTAATCATGCTTTTATGCATAAGGGTGAGACATCTAGCTCTAGGCAACCAACCCGTGCCAAGTTGCCTAGAAAGAAAACTCCTATTGCATCAAATAATCATGTTATTTCATTTAAAACTTTTGATGCTTCTTATGTGCTTACAAGCAAATCCGGCAAGGTAGTTGCCAAATTTGTTGGGGGCAAACACAAGGGCTCCAAGACTTGTGTTTGGGTACCCAAAGTTCTTGTTTCTAATGCCAAAGGACCCAAAACAGTTTGGGTACCTAAAATCAAGAACTAAATTTGTTTTGTAGGTTTATGCATCCGGGGGCTCAAGTTGGATACTCGACAGCGGGTGCACAAACCACATGACCGGGGAGAAAAGGATGTTCTCCTCATATGAAAAAAACCAAGATTCCCAACGGGCTATCACATTCGGGGATGGAAATCAAGGTTTGGTCAAAGGTTTGGGTAAAATTGCTATATCACCTGACCATACTATTTCCAATGTTTTTCTTGTTGATTCTTTAGATTACAACTTGCTTTCTGTTTCTCAATTATGTCAAATGGGCTACAACTGTCTATTCACTAATGTAGGTGTCACTGTCTTTAGAAGAAGCGATGATTCAATAGCATTTAAGGGAGTGTTAGAGGGTCAGCTATACCTGGTAGACTTTGATAGAGCTGAACTCGACACTTGCTTAATTGCTAAGACTAACATGGGTTGGCTCTGGCACCGCCGACTAGCCCATGTTGGGATGAAGAATCTTCACAAGCTTCTAAAGGGAGAACACATTTTAGGATTAACAAATGTTCATTTTGAGAAAGACAGGATTTGTAGCGCATGCCAGGCAGGGAAGCAAGTTGGAGTCCATCATCCACACAAGAACATCATGACGACCGACAGGCCGCTTGAGCTGCTCCACATGGATCTTTTCGGCCCGATTGCTTACATAAGCATCGGCGGGAGTAAGTATTGTCTTGTAATAGTGGATGATTATTCTCGCTTCACTTGGGTATTCTTTTTACAGGAAAAATCTCAAACCCAAGAGACCTTAAAGGGATTCTTGAGACGGGCTCAAAATGAGTTCGGCTTAAGAATCAAGAAAATAAGAAGCGACAACGGAACGGAGTTCAAGAACTCTCAAATTGAAGGCTTCCTTGAGGAGGAGGGCATCAAGCATGAGTTCTCCTCTCCCTACACGCCACAACAAAATGGTGTAGTGGAGAGGAAGAATCAAACTCTATTGGACATGGCAAGAACCATGCTTGATGAGTACAAGACACCGGACCGGTTTTGGGCCGAAGCGGTCAACACCGCCTGCTACGCCATCAACCGGTTATATCTTCACCGAATCCTCAAGAAGACATCATATGAACTCCTAACCGGTAAAAAGCCCAACATTTCATACTTTAGAGTTTTTGGCAGCAAATGCTTTATTCTTGTTAAAAGAGGTAGAAAATCTAAATTTGCTCCTAAATATGTAGAAGGCTTTTTACTCAGTTATGACTCAAACACAAGGGCATATAGGGTCTTTAACAAGTCCACTGGACTAGTTGAAGTCTCATGTGACGTTGTGTTTGATGAAACTAACGGCTCTCAAGTAGAGCAAGTTGATTTTGATGAGATAGGTAATGATGAGGCTCCATGCATAGCGCTAAGGAACATGTCCATTGGGGATGTGTGTCCTAAGGAATCCGAAGAGCCTCCAAGTGCACAAGATCAACCATCCTCCTCCATGCAAGCATCTCCACCAACTCAAAATGAGAATGAGGCTCAAGTTGATGAAGGGCAAAATCAAGAAGATGAGCCACCTCAAGATAATGGCAATGATCAAGGGGGAGATGAAAATAATCAAGAAAAGGAGGATGAGGAAGAACCAAGACCGCCACACCCAAGAGTCCACCAAGCAATCCAACGAGATCACCCCGTCGACACCATCCTCGGCGACATTCATAAGGGGGTAACCACTCGATCTCGTGTTGCACATTTTTGTGAACATTACTCTTTTGTTTCCTCTATTGAGCCACACAGGGTGGAGGACGCACTTCAAGATTCGGATTGGGTGGTGGCGATGCAAGAGGAGCTCAACAACTTCACTAGGAATGAGGTATGGCATTTAGTTCCACGTCCTAACCAAAATGTTGTAGGAACCAAATGGGTCTTCCGCAACAAGCAAGACGAGCATGGTGTGGTGACAAGGAACAAAGCTCGACTTGTGGCCAAGGGATACTCCCAAGTCGAAGGTTTGGATTTCGGTGAAACCTATGCACCCGTAGCTAGGCTTGAGTCAATTCGCATATTATTAGCCTATGCTACTTACCATGGCTTTAAGCTTTATCAAATGGACGTGAAAAGTGCCTTCCTCAACGGACCAATCAAGGAAGAGGTCTATGTTGAGCAACCTCCCGGCTTTGAAGACAGTGAGTATCCTAACCATGTTTATAGGCTCTCTAAGGCGCTTTATGGGCTCAAGCAAGCCCCAAGAGCATGGTATGAATGCCTAAGAGATTTCCTTATTGCTAATGGCTTCAAAGTCGGCAAGGCCGATCCTACACTCTTTACTAAAACTCTTGAAAATGACTTGTTTGTATGCCAAATTTATGTTGATGATATTATATTTGGGTCTACTAACGAGTCTACATGTGAAGAGTTTAGTAGGATCATGACACAGAAATTCGAGATGTCAATGATGGGGGAGTTGAAGTATTTTCTAGGATTCCAAGTCAAGCAACTCCAAGAGGGCACCTTCATTAGCCAAACGAAGTACACTCAAGACATTCTAACCAAGTTTGGAATGAAGGATGCCAAGCCCATCAAGACACCCATGGGAACCAATGGGCATCTCTACCTCGACACGGGAGGTAAATCCGTCGATCAAAAGGTATACCGGTCGATGATTGGTTCATTGCTTTATTTATGTGCATCTCGACCGGATATTATGCTTTCCGTTTGCATGTGTGCGAGATTCCAATCCGACCCTAAGGAATCCCACCTTACGGCCGTAAAACGAATCTTGAGATATTTGGCTTATACTCCTAAGTTTGGACTTTGGTACCCTCGGGGATCCACATTTGATTTGATTGGTTATTCGGATGTCGATTGGGCGGGGTGCAAAATTAATAGGAAGAGCACATCGGGGACTTGCCAGTTCTTGGGAAGATCCTTGGTGTCTTGGGCTTCAAAGAAGCAAAATTCGGTCGCTCTTTCCACCGCCGAAGCCGAGTACATTGCCGCAGGTCATTGTTGCGCGCAATTGCTTTGGATGAGGCAAACCCTGCGGGACTACGGTTACAAATTAACCAAAGTCCCCTTGCTATGTGATAATGAGAGTGCAATCAAAATGGCTGACAATCCTGTCGAGCACAGCCGCACTAAGCACATAGCCATTCGGTATCATTTTCTTAGGGATCACCAACAAAAGGGAGATATCGAGATTTCTTATATTAACACTAAAGATCAATTAGCCGATATCTTTACCAAGCCTCTTGATGAACAATCTTTTACCAAACTTAGGCATGAGCTCAATATTCTTGATTCACGCAATTTCTTTTGCTAGATTGCACACATAGCTCATTTATATACCTTTGATCATATCTCTTTCATATGCTATGACTAATGTGTTTTTCAAGTGTATTTCAAACCAAGTCATAGGTGTATTGAAAGGAAATTGGAGTCTTCGGCGAAGACAAAGGCTTCCACTCCGTAACTCATCCTTCGCCATCGCTCCAAGAAAAGGACCTTGTCTTTGGGGGAGAGAGTAAGAGCCCAAAGCAAAAGGACCGGACCTCGTCTTTGGTATAATCTTAACTCTTTTAATTATGACCAAAGGGGAAGATAGTACTTAATGGGCTCTAATGATTCCGTTTTTGGCGATTCATGCCAAAGGGGGAGAAAGTATGAGCCCAAAGCAAAAGGACCGCACCACCACCAATTTCAAAACTTAGTGTTTTTCAAGAAGTATTTATCAATTGGGATCCTGTTGTGTTCAAGGGGGGACAAAGTAGTATTTCAAAATGGTATATCAAAACCCTCTTGAACAATAAGAGGAGCATCTCATTTAGGGGGAGGTTTTGTTTAGTCAAAGAAAAGACATTTGAAACAGGGGGAGAAAATTTCAAATCTTGAAAATGCTTTGCAAAATCTTATTCATTTACCTTTGACTATTTGCAAAAGAACTTCGAAAAGGATTTACAAAAGCATTTGCAAAAACAAAACATGTGGTGCAAGCGTGGTCCAAAATGTTAAATAAGCAAGAAACAATCCATGCATATCTTGTAAGTATTTAGATTGGCTCAATTTCAAGCAACCTTGCACTTCTATATTTGCTTTGGTTTGTGTTGGCATCAATCACCAAAAAGGGGGAGATTGAAAGGGAATTAGGCTTACACCGAGTTCCTAAATAGTTTTGGTGGTTGAATCGCCCAACACAAAACAAATTGGACTAACTAGTTTGCTCTAGATTATATGTTCTACAGGTGCCAAAGGTTCATATACAACTATACTCAATCGACTGTCCGGAATACCGTAGATTATTCCGGACAGGAGAAGCTTTTTGGAAAAACAGGCCAAGCGCGGACCGTCCGGGCTCTTGCGGCGGACCGTCCGCGACATCGGAATACCCCTCGGACAGAACCAATGCAAAAACACAAGTTTCCACTACAGACTGTCCGGAGGAAAAGCAAAGACCGTCCGAGCCCTCGCGCGGACCGTCCGGCCTCAGGCGCGGACCGTCCGGTCGGTAAGAAACCGAAAAACCCGAAGGTGACGGGTTCGGAGAAATGAATTATAGGGGGCCTCGCGGACCGTCCGGGGTGCACGACCGGACCGTCCGCGACTGGCTCTGTCTGACATCTGACGACGCATTAAATGCAATATAGCCGTTGATATAGCCGTTACTGCTGACCGTTGCGTTTTCAGCCGTTGATCTTCAAGGGCGGACCGTCCGGACCTGACTCGCGGACCGTCCGCGCTCAGCAGAAAGGTGCAACGGCTAGGAAGTGGTTGGGGGCTATAAATACCACCCCAACCACCTCCATTCAATACATCCAAGCATTCCAACCTTCAACATTCAATACAAGAGCTAGCAATCCATTCCAAGACACATTCAAAGCCTCCATCTCTCCAAGTTTCACAATTGAGAAAAGAGATCATTAGTGATTAGTGACTTGAGAGAGAAAGTGATCCGTGTGTTATTTGTCGCTCTTGTCGCTTGGCTTTTGCAATCGTGCTTTCTTGATTCTTTCATTGCAATCAAACTCACTTGTAATTGAGGCAAGAGACACCAATCTTGTGGTGATCCTTGTAGGAACTTTGTGTTCCAAGTGATTGAGAAAAGAAAGCTCACTCGGTCCGAGGGACCGTTTGAGAGAGGGGAGGGTTGAAAGAGACCCGGCCTTTGTGGCCTCCTCAACGGGGAGTAGGTTTGAGAGAACCGAACCTCGGTAAAACAAATCCGCGTGTCTCACTTCATTATTTGCTTGCGATTTGTTTTCACGCCCTCTCTCGGACTCAATTATATTTCTAACGCTAACCCGGCTTGTAGTTGTGTTTATATTTGTAAATTTCAGTTTCGCCCTATTCACCCCCCCTCTAGGCGACTATCAGATATACTAACCCTATTAAAAATTCCTTTACACAAAATTTAGCATTAATCCATATTTCATTGTTATTTTATAGACATTATGGCTATTGTAGTCGACTTGGATACAATCCATCGCACAATGTGGGGTATATTCAGGAAGATTGTTATAATGGATGCTAGGTATATTCCATTAATATTACCGATATGATGTTAAATCTATTAGTACTAATCTATTCTTCACAAAATCAATGTCATAAGGTGGTCTTTACATACCATTAAAGCTTGGGGCGACTTACTAAACAAAAATGCACTCCGCTGGGCGTTGGCTAATGAGGATTATAACATCATAATTTGGACCATGTTTCGGCGGTTCAGAAAACAAGGTACAACATATGTTTACGCCTTGCAAACACATTATTCTCTAATTTTTCCTTTATAATGATTCATAATGAATATTTAAATATGCTATTCTAGAGTGTCTCGAATCAACTGACCATACAGCAATACACTTCAAACTGTTCCATCACAACACCCATTATTTTGAACGTAAGTATTTTATAAGATTACCTACATCAACATTATGTACTTGTTTTCATTATATTGTTAACTGAGTATACATGTGATTAAATGTTGCACTCATTGCAGCAATTCAAAAGGCTTTGGTGGCACGGAACGATCGTAAGTTTGCCATTAGATATCTTGACGACCAAAGGCGTAGATAGAGTCTATAACTTTTGCAACTCTGAATTTTATGATGGAATACATGTACTGTTATTGATGCAACTTACATGTGTCAAGATTTGTAAAACATTTTGTTCTACTTGGAAATATCAATGAATAAGTGGATCATCAAATCGTTTAGCCTGTACGTTTTCCATTTAGAACACTATTGGTTTAATGTTGTGTCATGTTTGACATTAAAATCGTAACTTCGCTCGTGAAATTACATCAAATATACAAATTGACTCCCGAACAAATTTAATGTTAATTCGGTATACCGAAGCCCATCTACAGGAGCTATGCATGCTCCAGGAAAATATTCCACATCACCAGAGTTATGAAAACAATTACTTACCGCGTCACCCATATCCATTTATGTAGTTCAAGCTTGGAATATAATTTCCATATCTTATACTGACACCAAAATCGTTCTTCTATCACCTCTATCTAGGTCTTATCTCTTTACTCTCGGTTATGATGCTTGTTTCTATAACCTCTATTACCAAGGGCATCTTTTTTGATTTTCTATTCACTTGATTTATTGCAGTCAGGTCATTTCACCCTTGGTTCTTGCAGTATTATTTTTATGCTCATGTTTTCTTGGGTACTGTTCTTGTTATAGAACAGATAGGACATAATGCCGGTCGCAAACCATTCACAGACATCTCTAGCAATATTATTAGAGGTAAAGGTCAATACACAAACTGTCCATTCATCGTTGAAACGTAGTAAGTAGGGAACACTAACACTACAAGAAACTAATAAATGTTCGTGGGTTAATTTAAGAACGTGGGTACCGACGTTTTTAATTGAGTTAAATTCATGGGTTAATTTAAGAATGTGGATACCGACATTCTTAGTTTAAATTCGTGCGCCCTAGCTAAAACCGTCGACCTTATCATATTAGGAACGTGGGTAGCCACGTTAACCCAAAAACCTAAATCCCTAGCGACCCGCGCGTCTCTTCTTTCCTGCATAGCCGCGCGCCGCCACCAACCCGCTCCTCCACCGCGCCGCCACCAACCCGCGCCCCGCCGCCACCGCTCCACCACGCGCCCGCCGTCACCGCTCCACCGCGCGCGCCCACTGTAGACATCGGCAACAACAGGTTCTACGGTGACATCCCTCGCTGGATCGGGACCTTCGTTCTGGCACTGAAGATCCTTAGGCTCAGCTCGAACAACTTCAGCGGCCAAATCCCTCCAGAGCTATCGCAGCTCTCGTAGCTCCAGCTGCTGGACCTAGCCCACAACGGACTGACGGGGCTGATCCCGAGAGGGCTGGGAGACCTGGCTTCCATGAAGCACCCCAAGATCAACTCCAACACAGGATCGCTGGACAGGTCCATCTACCAGGATCGGATCGACATCATCTGGAAGGGGCAGGAGCTCACGTTCTAGAGGATACTCGAGCTGATGAGGTGCTCTATTTTCTTGTTTTTTCTTGTTTGCTGATCGCGTACAGTACAGAGTTATGCAGAAGGTGCGTCCTACCAATCATTTTGTTATATCCAAAGATTTTGATGAACTGCTCAAGATGGCAACTGCCGACAAAAGGTTTGTGCTTGTGTTCACTTCTTATCATGTAATTATGGCCTAATTTAATTATCCATTCTTGTCGTGCGTGTTACCCTATTCAATATGTATGGAAAACTGTAGTGTGCCTTTTATTTTTATATTGAAAACAATACCTTAATTAGTTAATTCCATCAGGGAAAAGTTAGAAGTATTTACAAAAGAGGTCATTCGCTTTGGAAATCGTTGCAAGGATCCTCAGTGGCATAACTTGGACTGCTACTTTGAAAAGTATAGTTTTTTTCTCAGTACCTGAGTTTGTGGACGTGTTTACTTTAGGCTACTAAATTTTTTTCTGTTTGTATTCCATTAGGCTGGCATGCGAACTAGCCCCACGAAGTTATCTGAAAGGAAAAGCAGAATCAGTGATGCTGAAACTGGTTACATGTGTTCAAAATACAGTTGTAAGGATGGCCTGATTTGTTTGGCTTCAATGTCTTATTTGCTAGCCTATCTGAGCTTGCTTGAGAATAAAATGATTTTATTCATGTGATTTCCACAATACCATTTTGGCTGCTTCTGTATCGAAGCCACATGAATTAGTAGTCAAAAGTGACGCCAAATGCTATCTACGTATATTTTTTTCTGAAGTGGCTAGGAGCAGTATAATTATATTATTTGGATAAGGAATCCCTACTTCCTTAGCACCATTGATGAATTTGTGTATTTTTGTCATCGGCCAATTTGGCCTTCTTATTCTGTTTATTAGCGTCACATTACTTATTTTTTTTCTTCCTACTTTTTTGCACTTAGGAATTATATCATGAATTGCATGCTTTGGATAGATTGGAACATGATTATCGCCTTAAACAAAAAGAACATGATGGTTTGAGTTTAAGAGGTTAGTTTTATCAACTTCAAATGAGGAATTAAATAAAAATTATGGCTTCAAATTCTGCTCAATTTCCACGGGCATTTAAGCAGTAGGATATAAAATTCTGCACTTTTCTTAAAGATACATTGACATTTACTTCTACATCTCATCTCATTCTGTGAATAGAGTTACTTTGAACTTTTAATGAATTAGGGTCTACCTGTGATTCCTTTGCAGGAGACAGTCTGGATATACTGAAGCAGGAGACGATTCTTGATTGTGGTGTTTTGTGGAAACAATAAACAAAATTTCTTTGTCCTAATGATATTTCTTGTGTTTACTTTATCATTGCAAATAGACCCACCCTGGTAACCCCATGTATGCTATGGGAATTGAGAATACATTCTGATGTATTTGGTTAAGTCTATCATTCTTATTCCTCCAATTAGTTGATCCATCCAAAAGTCACAAACGGATGACTCTTTTGCCTTTATATTATACTCCCTTTGTCCCAAAATAAGTGTCCTTCTCATTTCCCAAGAGGTCAAATACTTTTACCTTTGACCAAATATGTGCAAGAAAATATTAATACTTAGGGACACACAATTTATCATGCTTTCCTATATCTTTATTATGTGCATGTGATTTAATGCTAGTTGTATATTTATGGGAATTTTGGTTTATTTTGTAGGATTCTGGCTCTCATCAAGTGACTCCTCCCCCTCACGATGACTTTGCGGATAGATGTATCAATTCTAGTGGTGGAGCTACGAATAACAATCTGATGTTCTGATCGAGAGCGATGGAGCTAATGTTTGAACTTGTGAACTAAAAATGTGAACTATGGATGTGAACTTATATGAATTTGTGAACTTATGTATTTGGACTTATGTGAATTTGTAAACTTATTTATTTGGACTTGTGTGAATTTGTGATATGAATATATATCCATATGTTTGAAATCTGTATTGTATGTGATATTCTGTGTTGCATGTGATATTATGTTTGTCTAATTTTTTATTTCTGTAATTTTTATTTTTTTCTGGAAAAAGGGTTAAGAACGTGGGTACCCACGTTCTTAACGTTAGGAACGTGGGTACCGTCGAACTTATTGTGCAGCTCACGCAGGCCAAATAAGTTCGACAGCCACGTGGCCCCGTCGAACTTAACAATAAGAACGTGGGTACCGTCGAACTTATGGGAATAAATTCGATGGCCCCCGTCGAACATAAAAACGCACGTTCTTAATGTTAAGTTTGACGGTACCCACGTTCTTAATGATAAGTTCGACGGTACCCACGTTCTTAAGGTTAAGTTCATCGGGGTCATCGAACTTACTTCTCTAAGTTCGTCCAAAAATCGTCGTCGGCTATATTCGTCGGTAAACCCACGTTCTTATGATAAGTTCGACGGCCTATTACATTAAGTTCGACGGTTTTTCACCCACGTTCTTTAACCAATTTTCTGTAGTGTAATACACAAACTTACATTATAGGTGATCAAAATGAATTGCTCGGACCAATGGTCGATGCTAAGGAGCGTAAGAGGAAAAGGGATAGGGAAAGATATGCGGCGATGTCCATTGAACAAAAAAACGAGAAGAATAGGTAGCATCGTGAATCACGTCAACGAAGCAAGGGACACAATGTGATGCCCAATGTGTCAGGAGGTGATGAAAAACGTCCAATTTTAATTAATAAATCTGCACATAAACCTACAATTGGAAAGTAATTGTGTTCATATTTTGTAGGTGACCAAAATGAACAGCTTAGGTTGTATAATCAGACACCAAGGCGGAAAGAGGGAATGTTAGAGTACATAATAAAACGTAGAGCACTGCAAGCTAGCACTTTGAATTAGGGGTCCATCGCCATGGAGGTCCCAACATATACCTCTGAGGTTGTACACCCTACAACAGATGTATCGGAACCTGATTCATCCTCAGATAACGCATGTGACTGGGTTATCCCTGAATACACCAGTACACCTTTCATGCCAGCTTCAACACAGACCGAGGATGTCGGTTCACCCGATATGTCTACTGAGCCACTAAGACGTAAACATCATGTTCTGCGTGGTGAAAGACAAGCTATCTTAGCCCATCAAAACAAGAAATTTGAAGCAAACATTGCACGTAACGTGGCTACTTTGGTTGATGATACTATCAGTGACGTCGGAAAAATGGATGATTCGACACAGCCCGGTTCAACTATAGAGATCAACAACACTGGTAATTATACTAATCAGTTTTAAATGGATCTTGCACGACGACAATAAAATGTAGTCCGACTAAACGTGTGTTTCCATCAGTACAATATAGGAATACACGCCAAAGTGCAATCGTGGCAACAAATGGGAGTGCAAACATGGTCGAACAAGGAAGTGAGTTGGAGCAAAGCCAGTCGATCCCAAGGTTCATTTCCAATGGTAATTGTTAAAAATCTTTGTTGAGGTTATATATTTTCTTACCCCTGAATGCCCTGTCTTTTACTTGGATTGTATTTTCACGATCCAGTTGATGACGATGATGAGGGTGTCATATTCGGAGAGGATAATGATGAGAATGAGGGATATCTATTCGCCGGTCAATGTACTTATGTCAATTTCTATTACAATATCAATGCTTATCTAAATTCAAATGTCTTAATCGTTCTTTTCCAAAAAAAATATTAGATGAGGAGACTAACGAGGACTTCGACATAGATGGTACTCAAGATCAATCTGTTGCCAGTAATGTGCCTGACCCGTACGACAAGGTGTACAGTAACATCCCTGAAGAAACACATATGCTGAAGCACGTTCCCGACTGTGGTTATTGCACTGCGAAGAAGTTTGAGTATGAGCCGCCTGGGTTTTGCTGTCGAGGTGGGAAGGTTGAGCTAGCCCCACTAGAGACCCCTCCCCAACTCAGGAGGTTGTGGGATAGTGCCGACTCTGATGCTAGGCACTTTCGTGATAACATCAGGTTTTTAATGGCCATTTTTCTTTCACTTCCCTGTACTGTTGCCTCGATAGTATGGCAACTAATATGAGGGATTCTGGTATATACACATTATGTGCACAAGGCATGATGTACCACAATATCAAGTCATTCGGTAGTGAATGTGGGGCAGAGCATAAACACCTAGAGCTTTACTTTTACGATGATGATCCCAGTCTCGAGCATCGATACCGTAAGACTCATGAGGATAGATTCAGAAAGACCAATAGGTTATTAAACAGATAGTTGGCATACTTCGTGGAAATCCGTACTCTGAGCACCTTAGGAGCATGAGTCATGTTGAGAACCTTGCTGACTATCACATCGCATTGAACCTTGACCAGACGTTGAACAAGAAGACATATAACAAACCTCTCACTTCGAAGGTGGCCGCTGTCTGGGTCGAGGGGAGTGCATGGCGAGGCCAGTTCAGCAAGAGTGTTATGCTACATGTGAAGGATAGGTCAAGCCACGGCATACGCTGATACCATGGATGCTATGATGCGCTATCATATCCACTGTTCTTCCCTAGAGGTGAACTTGGATGGCATGTAAATATCCCAAAGGTTGGTGTATCCATGGACAAAGTGGATGCATACCGAGCGACGCATACGGCAAGTAATGCTAATGATGAAGATCTGGGTTAGTTGTTTCTTTGTAATTTCTAAGTTGTTCACATTATTAAATATGTTTTCGGCATCACTAAATAATCGATTCTTGCGTATGTAGAACCTCCTACCCATCTATGTGTGTTTGTGCGTGATTACTACTGCTACAAATTCCAGATACGTCCAGGGGTATTCAATCCAATACTTCATGGTAAATGGCTTTTCCAGCAGTTCGTGGTCGACACATACATTAAGATTGAGAGCTCCCGTTTAGATTTCATACGTAAGAACCAGGATCGGTTAAGGGTAGACCTATACCAGGGCTTGGTGGATAGCATGTTAGATGGAGATGTTAGGGCACAGAAGGTTGGAAAGTGAACTGTGTTATCAGCGTCGTTTATTGGCGGTCCTCGTGACATGAGACGTCGATATATGGATGTTATGGCTCTGGTGCGGAAGTTTGGTAAACCAGACATCTTTCTTACCATGACATGTAACCCTAACTGGGATGAGATAAGGAGAGAGCTTCTACCTGGACAGACACCGCAAGATCGTCCGGATCTTGTAGTGCGTGTCTTTCATGCGAAACTATAGGAGCTAAATCATAGGTTGACTAAATAGGATATTCTCGGTAAAGTCCGAGCCTACGTCTACGTCGTGGAATTTCAGAAACGAGGTTTGCCACATGCCCATTTTCTACTCATCATGCAAAGGAAGTACAAGCTCACGTGCCCTGAACAGTATGACCTTTTGATCTTAGCTGAGATCCCATCCAACAAGTACCCTGAACTACGAAAGATGGTTATCAAGCATATGATGCATGGCCCGTGTAGGTCGCTAAACCCTAACTGCCCATGCACTAAGGGTCATGCATCATGCAAGAATCAATACCCCCAACATTTCCGTGAGGCAACCTTGCAAGGGAAGGATTCATATCCTAATTACATACGTTGTGACGATGGGCGTAAGGAAAAGGTTCGAGGATGTGAATTGGACAAAAGATGGGTTGTCCCTTACAACCCTTACCTCCTTCGGCTCTTCAACTGTCACATCAATGTTGAGGCATGTGGGAGCATCAAGGCTGTTAAGTACCTGTTCAAGTACATATACAAAGGAGATGATCGTGCGTCTGTTGTTATGAGAGATGCGAGCAAGGAAAATGATGATGTAGATGAGATCCAGCAGTATAGAGATGCAAGGTGGGTGACTCCTCTGGAAGCCTTATTGAGGATATATGGATTTGAGCTTAGTCATAACTCTCCATCTGTGATGCAGCTGCAACTCCATCTTCCAAACATGCACATGGTGACATTTCACGAGCGACAAATGGTCGAGCGAGTCGTCAACCGTCCAGGTGCTGATAGGTCAATGATTACAGCATATTTTGAGGCGAATAAGCTGCACGAGGAGGCTCGGGGCATCCTGTATCGTGAATTCCCTGAGTGGTACACTTGGCAGCAGGGCAAAGTGTGGCAAAGGAGGAAACAAAATACATGTGGACAGGTTGGTAGAATCATCTTCGCTCTACCATCTAAGGGGGAGCACTTCTATCGTCAGCTCCTCCTAAACCATGTGACTCGTGCTACCTCCTATGCGGATCTAAGGACAATAGACGGTGACACACTACCATCGTTTCGTGAGGCAGCACAAAGAAGGGGATTGCTTGAAGCAGACAACACAATAGATGAGTGTCTCAATGAAGCTGCACTTTACCAAATGCCATCAGCACTACGAAGGTTGTTTGCAACGATACTGGTTTACTGCGAACCGAATGATGTGGCAAAATTGTGGCAGCGACACCTTGACACAATGTCCGAAGATTATCATCATATTACTCAGAGCAAAACCCATTTGCAGCAGATGGTCTTGATTGACATTAGAAACATGTTGCAATCCATGGGTAAAGACATAAAGACATTCCCCCTCTCTGCTATCATCGATAGATATGACAATTCACAAGGTATTGATAGAGAGATTTACGAGGAGGAAAGTATCGAGGCGACGACAGAAGATGTTGCTTTGCAAGAAACCCTAAATGAGGAGCAGAAGTCTACCTATGAAAAGATCTTATCTGTTGTTGACACCAGTAATGGCGGTGTGTTCTTTGTGGATGGGCCTGGTGGGACTGGAAAGACTTATATGTATAAGGCATTGCTTGAGGTGAGTAGTTAGGACAAGATTGCAGTTGCAACAGCTACATCTGGGGTTGGGCTTCCATAATGCCTGGTGGGAGAGCTGCCCATTCACGCTTCAAGATACAACTCACTATTGATGATGGTGCTATATGTACCTTCACGAAACAAAGTGGGACATCAAAGTTGCTATAGAAAGCGTCGCTCATTATTTGGGACGAGGCATCAATGGCTAAGAGACAATCAATTGAAGCGTTGGACAACAACATGCGTGATATCATGGGACACCCTAGTCTGCCCTTCGGTGGGAAGACTATTGTGTTTGGGGGAGATTTCAGACAAGTACTCCCTATTGTATGTAAGGGGTCAAGGGCTCAGATAGTTGTTGCCTCTCTAAGGAGTTCTTACCTATGGGAATCAATGTGCCACCTAAAGCTTGTTCGCAACATGATAGCAAAGAGCGACCCATGGTTTGCAGAATATTTTGTTATGTGTCGGTGGTGGAACTGAGGAAGTGAACAACGATGGTGATGTTCGTCTTCCAGATAAGGTATGTGTGCCATATACCGGTGATGACTGCGACCTTGATAGATTGATAGATGACATTTACCCCAGTCTAAACGAAAACATGTCTAATACAAGCTACATCACTTCAAGAGCAATATTGACTACTCGGAACGACTGGGTGGATATGATAAATATGAGGATGATCGATCGTTTCCAACGGGAGCAGATGATGTACCATAGCTTTGACACCGCGGTGGACGATCCCAATAACTATTATCCATCAGAATTCCTAAACACGCTGACTCCTAATGGACTACCCCCGCACGTTCTAAAGCTCAAAATTGGGTGCCCAATCATGTTGCTTAGGATTATAGACCCTGCTAACGGACTTTGCAACGGTACACAACTAGTGGTACGTGGTTTCCAAAAAAATAGTATCGATGCTGAAATTGTCCTTGGCCAACATGCTGGAATGCGGGTTTTCTTGCCTCGTATACCCCTGTGCCCTTCTGATGACGAGATGTTCCCTTTCCATTTTAAAAGGAAGCAGTTTCCGGTAAGACTAAATTTCGCCATGACTGTTAACAAGTCTCAGGGACAGACGATTCCTAATGTTGCTGTGTACTTGCCAGAACCAGTATTCTCTCATGGCCAGCTATATGTTGCTCTCTCAAGGGCCACAACTCGATTGAATGTGAAGGTACTTGTAATTCCAGTCACTGATGAGAAAATGAAGAAGGGGGTGCAAAAGAAGTCAACAATAAATGGTGTAACATACACAAAGAATATCGTCTATAAGGAGGTCCTTACGCCGTAGCTGGACTGTGAATTTGTTTCTGTCGATATAATGCCCGTGAACTCGGCCAACACTGTATGTGAACACTATATGCGGATGTTTCGGGTTGTGGCCAATTTGAGGTTGAATGCAATTTCATATTTTATTAGGGTCAAAAACTATGCAACCAGTCTCAGATTTTATTTATTGAAGTTAATAACTGCAGTGCAGTATGTTAGTCTCTAGAGAATAATGTTACGTAAATCTGCATTCAAATGATTAACTGTAGACTGCCCCCGCCTTCCCTCTACAATATGTTTATATCATTTTATTTGCAATATTAATTGTTCACTGTTATGTTATCATTAATGCATGTATAATTGTTTAGCTAGTTATAGTATAAACCTTTGAATCATGTATTAAATAATACATAGTAACAATGATTATAGGTTTTTGTCTCCCGTGGATGGAGTCTCAAGAGGAAAATGTTGTACTTACAGTCATCCAAAGAGATAATACATTATCTGTAGATGAATCTCTACTTATGTCCTTGTCTCACAACAAGCCAAAAAATCGGTGGCCACTACTATAGTTCCGAAAGGTATGATAACTTCCATAGTACTGTATGGATCAATTTGTATTGTTTTTATTGTAAGTGATTTATGTTTGATTTCATGACTGTTTTGTTCCTAGATTATATTTGCACACAGGGTGGTCTTGCACTCATCGATTGGATTAAAGAAATCCCTTGTGAACCAAGGGTAGAAGTCGTGCTTATTGATGATGCCTTTGTGGAAAAGAAGTGGATGGAATGCCTATTTCAACCGGACGCATATCTAGGTGCTGAGGTAATCAAGATTAGTTTTTCATTTGGTGACCCTGCTATATATAAAAATATTACTCACCCTGGTATTTATAACCATAACTTACACACTTGCAGGTGATAGACTGTTACATAAATTTAATAAAAGCTCAAGAGCATCTAAAATGCCGATCTGGAGGTCGTGTACACATAGAAAATGCTTTTCACTTCAACTTTCTAAAGCGAGATAGTGACGTTGAAACTAAAACACATGAGTTATATCCAATTAAAGACATGACACAAATATCTAGCGCTGAAATAAGGGTTTTACTTTATCTATACCATGACATGGTAAATACGAGTTTGCAATCTACACGGTTAGTGTTTACATGTATTTTTTGCAATATTTATAATTGAGATGTAGGTGTTTATTCCAATAAATATCCGAGAAATGCATTGGTATCTTGTTGTGATCAATGCAAGAAATATGGAGATACAAGTGCTCGACTCACTTGGTACATCATCCGGTCGCAGTGACCTCATTGACACTGTGAGTTTACACAAACTCAACAATTACTAACCCCTTATTAACTTAAAAAATCTCAACTTCTAATTCTATGTTTTTATAATAATATCAAGATAAAAGGACTCCAAAGACAAATTGATATGGTATATCAGCGTAAGGAGTTAAAAGATCACAGGTGGCCAGACCTCCGAGTTGCTTCTTGGCCACTTAGAGAAATAGAAATGGAATATGCAAAGCAAACAGATAGGTACACCATACATTCTTCTTTGTTGCTATTAATATTCATTGTTGTTAATCTTGACATTTTTATCATCTGGTTGATGCAGTTCCTCGTGTGGCCTCTTTCTACTAAACAATATCGAATACTGGACAGGGGATGAATTATCTGATAATTTTACCTAGGTATATTATTACTACTATGACATAGTATGTGTTGGGGGCCTTCATCTTCCGAAGGTCCTCAAAAACACGGCTTACATGTTTTCCAAGTATAATATATACACAGGGACCTTCGGCCTTGGGATGAAGTTGTATACGATATGAAAAGCACAGTTCGGGAGAAGGATGAACCAGTTCCAAAGCTACCTGTGGAGAAGCTTTGGCTTAGCAGTGTAAAATGGAACCGAATTAAAGGGGAAAAGGCTGTTTAGTCCTTGATAGATTATCCTTAAGACAATAGTAAATGTCAAGGGCATGAATGTAATTTTACACAGGCTGCGTCATGTGCCTGTAAATAGATGAACAGTAGCACCATACTGTTCACGCTGACTTGTATTCGCTCGAACGTCACGCTTGGATTTTTATCTTCTGTCAAGCCGAAGGTATAAATGTAATTCGATATTGTTCATGTTTATTCATGATAAGATAATAAAAATGTTCTGACGATGTCATATAATTATTCATGTTATTTTCCATGTTTCATATGCTTCTACTTACTTTATTATATACTGAAATGATGAAGGTACGTCCTTCGTAACCTTCGTCTGAAGACCATTATATCGTAAGGGAGATAATGCTTCGAAGTACGAAGGTCTTTAACCATTAACATTTTCTGTTGCCTTGTTCTTAACTCATAGTATTTGAGAACAAGTCACCAAGAGTATGCACATCTACAATCAATGATACATATAATTGCTAAATAACTTGTTTCTTATTTGCAGGATGACATGTCACACTTTAGGAAAAAATTGGCTGCTATATTACTATCTTCAGATATAAACAAGAGAAAGGGGTGTCTGTTATACAAGTATGACAAAGAAGTCCATGCTGGAAGCTCCTCTAATGTTCAGATATTAGATAGTCCCACAAATCCTAAGAAGAGGAAACTACTTTGTGTATCTGAAGATAGCGAAGTATTGATGGAAGATGATGATGGCCCCATCACTCAAGCAGACTTAGAAAGGTGGTTTGTTCATGATTGGGATAAAAGAACTCCTATAAAAATCCCAACCGATGAGTGCACTAATGAATTTTTACTGAGTGGCCTTTCCACAAAGGACATGCCAGTGACCAAAGCCGATTTAATAGATGTTCTATGTGATTACATCATGACAATCCAAGATGATACTACATTAGAATAAGTGCTCATTGTTTTATCAATTTTATAGGTACCAACTACGTAGAGTTTTAATATAGACTTTTGTCATGCTGCATTACAGGATGACATGGGTGTGAAGTTTCAACCCTTTTAGGATAGAAATATCTGTCAAAGACCTGCAAAACATATTAAGGGTAAATCTCGATATGACTCTAAAATGTTTTGACATGGTTGTTCGATTGTTGGCCATTAAGAGTCACATATGTCGAAAGATGAAATGATAAAGGATAAAAAACATTATATGGACATGCGCTTCTGGGTAAGTTTGTTTCCAATCAATAATGTAGTAATATATTGTATCTATACATATAATCCTCATGTGGACATGTATATATATTTATCCAGAGAATGGTTGGTTTTGGTAAACTTCCAAAGTACCATCAGGATCCTACAGCAGAAGAGTTAGCCAAAACACTCGAATGTTGGCCTTCATTGAACTATTATATCACTGGTTGTAAATATGTAAGTATGTGTTCATTTCGAATGTATTTATAAAAGGCACTTCGTTGCAATCCTGATGACTGATATTTTGTAGGTTCTTATGCCATGGAAATTCAACGGATGCTACGCACTTTTCGTAATCGATCATGGTAAAAAGCACGTAACTTTTATAGACTTTACACCCACTCAAGATTGATGTAAACACATGCCATACAAGAGGTTTGCGAAAGCAATTATCATGGCCTCAGAGAAATATAAGATTGCCTACAACAAGAGACGTTATGGATGGGCAGAAGATATTTTTAAGTGGGAATATACAATTCGATCTGGTGTTCCAATTGACTTAAAAGGGTATTTTCTCAATACCACGTTCTCAACAGTTTAAATTTTTTCTATGATAACCATTGTATATAATATATAGTTGGCCAAATATTATTCTATACGGTTAATACCAGCTACTTCGTTCTACAAGCTATGGTCATGTGGGGGAGTGCTAGACAAATGGAATTTGATAGGGTGAGTGGAGTACGTTTGTTTCATGTTGAAACATACATTTCAGTTACATAATATAAATTTGACGTTTCGTTCTCTTATGTCTTTGTGTGTAGGATGCAATGATTCTTCGAAGGAACTTTGTAATTGATCTGTTAAGTTACGAGGACAATTCATGCCGCTATGCCATCCCTGCAAACATACAACAAAGACTTATTAATATCGCTAAAAAGGATTAGATTAATGTACGGTTGTCGACATATTTGTCTATTATTAAAAATTCTATATTGACTCTTTAAAATAGTTTGTGCGATATTGATAATGTTTGTCACACAGATTCTGTATATTATAGTGAATAGATGGTGAGAGACTATGCACGAGGCATGCAAATTAGCAAGAATCATACAAGCGCGGAATAGTGTGCTGATAGGGCACAAGGGTAACACATGCTCAGGTCTTAACATGTTTGGCTTCCGAGCAAACTTTCTCCAAACCTCCAAGAAACTATAAGATCCGATCAGATATGTGTCGATGCTCATCCCAGCGTACTCCCGTTGCAATACACGGGCACACACCTAGTAATTCTTAAGGTCTTTTATTGGGTAGGTTGAACTACGCTTCTGATTTAGAAATTTCCAAAAATCCTATAAAAATTACAGTGGTTTCTTACTGGCTTACACAAGTCTTTCTCAAAATTTGGGGACTAAAATGGAAGTCGTTTTCTCTGCACAAAAATAACAAGATCTAGGGCAGAGGGGGCACTTTTAAACTACAACCCTTGTGTAGAAGTGGCTTCTACCCTATAACTTATTTTTATTGGTGTTTATGGGTAATATTCTGCTCCTATGCCAGATTGCAGCCAAGGATACCTAATGGTTATTTCATAGTGATTTTTTAAAGTTTGGGGGCTTAGTGGGTGCTTTCTACTTACACTTCATTTGAAAAATGTCAATTAACAGATTTCCCAATTTTTCTAGTTTCTTTTTTGCGCAAGAGAAATCATTTCTAAAGTTGGTTATTTTTCTTATAGGGTGTGGCGGAACCGCCCAGATTATTCTAGCTTAAGTGCCCTAGCCCCGCCTTAAAGGTGACGACACACTTAAATCGGAATAACCCGCCAGTCCCTCGGATCTAGTCCGATAAAGCCACTTGCCAAGGATCGAATACCACTAGCTCACTCGAAGGTGAGACACAGAGAAATACAATAAAGCATAATACCATAAATTAAGTAAGTATCAGTAGTGATTACATTATCAGAGTTTCAGAAATAGTAACCATAGTTTTTAATGCAGCGGAAATAACTGAAGGAGAAAACCGAGTAACATGGTGAAGCCTGGCCACGCTACTCCTCCTGGTCCTCTCCTGTGGAAAAGCAACCCACTCGACCGCCTACCCCAGTGGCAGGGATGCAGGCCAAGTCACACCATCAACCAAATCATCCAAGGAAATACCTATAAAATTTTTGCCACAAGCAAGGCTCAGTATACTAATACTCAGCTAGACTTACCCGGTGTGAGGAGTCTGCTCCTCTACCTCTAGACCATGAAGCTGTTTAGCTGAGGGGTTTGGTTTGCCAAATGCACTAGCTGAGTCTAAAACAAGTTTTAGCTTTTCAAGTTCTAGAATAATATTTTTAGACTAGATGAGCACCTAACTATCCATACATGGTATCAAGCATTATGTCAATCAACATCCTTTTGAAAGTAACCTCATTTCTAATTTTTACTCAATACAGTACAATGGATCAAGTAGTCTCATTAGTTGCTAGAAGCAGACGATTCGAATCAAGTTTTAACCTTGCAAGGTAAACCTAAACGCACGACATGTAGGGGCACTCCGTCCCCACACACGTCAGCCGTCCCCATCGATCCCCCGTTCGCGGACAGGGCTCACCGCCTTGACATACAATGCTCCACTGACCCCAGCCGCCATCGTGAAGTGACCACACTTGTACCCACCATATCTGGAATGGGATACCATGTCTCAGGACGAGTGAGGGATAAAATTCGTGCCCGGTATCACTCAGGTACAAAGCTTACCGATTACCATATTTATCGGCATGTGTTAGTACGTTCAAACGTTTGACACAGGTATCCGCACGTTAATCCTTATTCCAATTCTGTCTCATAGACAGCGCATCCCCAAGGATCCGTGTCCACAGACCATCATCATCCCGTTATCAAAATGGATACAACCAATTCCTGACCTCGCGAGAGTGCTAGAAAATCACTCGACTTCTACCGAGATCCCTAATTAGCAAAGCAGCTACTCGACCTAGCATACTAGTATCCATCTCAAAAAGGAATCCTGAGTTTATGCAACTAGGGTTTTAGGCAACTCCTACACTTAAGTGCATGGTACAAGACTACAATCAATAATTGTAGTAAAATAACATATATAACGGTTATGCATAAAACCGGGGCTCGCCTGGAATCCAACACTAGGTAAGTGTTTGCTAGATGACACTCGCTTGGCGAGCATCCACTGGTTAAGTCCATCCTTCTTTGGGTCATCCACAAACTGCATCTTATGGTTGGTACCACATCACTTGCACGATTATCATCCCTCGGTCCTAAATGAGATGCAGGATGCATATGTATGGTCATGATATAAAATAGAACATGACTCTCCAAGCCATATGACATCGATCTAAACAATAAATGGAGAGACACTGTGAACAACCAAACACACTAGCGCTGGCTAACTACACGTCATTGGGCACAACAAGTCAACATTACTGGAAGAAGAATGGCGTGGGGGGAGAAGGAGAGGGCTAGGGTTGCCATTTATAGAGCAGGAGCTCTAGACAAGCCAGCCAATAGTGAACACGTGGCAGGTGTAAAAGTGTCGACATTGGGCGGCCTTTTTTGTCATTTTCCCTTTAGAATCGGATCTTGGGTTACTTACTGTAGGAGATATCTTCCTTGATCTACACTCTACAAATCCTATATAGAGATTGAGGTGTTTCGGGCACTTGTTAGGGAGTTATAGACCCACGAAAATTGATTTGTTCGGGGGTTAGAAAACAATGGAAACTTGTGAAAACTGAGTGTCAAAACATGTCAAACGGAGTCGGATGAATGCCATATTTTAACATGTTGTGCCTCTATTTGTTATTAAAAACTTTTATATTTGGAGAAACTTGAGTTGTTTAAAAAAAATTGGGAACGCGAGATGTCAACCCGAATGACACTGATTCCACACTTAGAAGGATTTGAATCCTAAAATCAGACTTTTAATCAAACTTGAGAGGACGGTTTGAGCCACTTGGAGATTAAATCACGATTTGGTTTAAATATAATATTTGTTGTATAACACCTGTTCTCCAAAATTTATTAAAGGTAAAACCTTATATCTTGGTTGGAAATTGAAATTCCACTTTGGTCAATGTATTATCATTATAAAGCTCAAAACTGAAGTTTTTGGTCGAAGGAGGCATTTTCTTGACATTTTCTCAACATGAACCCTTAATAACTTTTGTTGTAGAGTTAATATAGAGTTGTTTGAGCAAGATGACAAGGTTTGGTTGAATTTCAAAATTTGCATTTGTTCAAATGAGCAGTTTCAAGCAAGCATATAATTTATCTTCTCATGTGAGTATTTGCTTCAAACTTCTAGAAATCTTTAGAATACACTTGATAGATAGAGATGAATTATGATATAGAGAAAACAAGTCAATTTGCATAAGAATTAATTAGAGGTTGACACAACAGAGATTCCGCTAGAGAATGCGGATTCAGATTAAATAGTCAGATATAGATCGAAGTCGAGAAATCGGATTCGGACGCAGATCGAATAACAACTGTCAAGAGTTTGAATAAATGAGTTTGGATGGGATTTAAGAGACGAGATTGACTTTCAAATTTGCATTTGCTTAAAGAAACAAAAGTTTTAACTTGCTCCAAATTTGGTTGTTCTTGAGATCGAATAGCTCCAAATTTGGTGAAACGTCCTTGAGTCACTTGATAACAGGAGATAGACATGATCGATAAATAGAAATTTCCACTGACGATCTGAGCTTAGGACAAATCTTCCGACATAACCTGAAAGAGACACCTAGGGTGTCACATAGGGGATGGGTTATATTATTTCTTAGAATCTATAATCTTTCTCATGGGGTGGGGTGTGGGGTGTATTTCACTTTATAACTACCTTATTTTTATATTTTCCCCTATAGCACACATCACAAGTACTTAGGGAAAAATAAGGTTGCTTACTATTTCCCACTTTTGGTCTCTCTTTTTATTTTCTAGAAGTATTGGCAAAATCCAAGTTTTATTTGTTTAACCCACTTACTGCGATATTCTGGGGTGGTCACTATTTTTGTAGTGGTACAATAGTGGTCAAGGATCTACTAAATTTTTCATAACACTATTTGATGAGGACATCACTATCATTGATACAACCATACCAGTGACCACTTCACCATTCGTAGCTAATCAAGGACCAATGACACGAGCCCGTGCACGTAAACTTAATTATCAGGTGAACTCATTCCTTGCTATTGAAGCTAATTCTTCTTTAAATGAGGTACTAAAGCCTTGTGATGACTTTATTATGCTCAGGTGTTTGGGAGGTGAACCATCTTGGACTGGAGAAGGCAACAAGGCAATAAAGGCTGCTGCACCCGAGAGGATTTCGTAACAGCATCATGTACAAATTTAAATGGGGCATATCTTACAACTTCCAAGGCCGTTAATGCAAATAAATAATTGTTGGAAAGCTCCCTTCGTCTACTTGCTGGTGGATCAAGAATTAATGGGAGACTACACCCGAGGCCTCCAGGAACTACCGAGGGAACTTCATGACTCCACCAGAATTCCTTCTTCCTATTTCTCTATTTAAGCAACTAGCAACCACCAAAGAACTTGGGTTTTGTTTGATGTAAGTTTAGCCTTTGCTACTTCCTTGTAAACGTGTGTGTCGGCTAGACCACCCGAATACTTGAAACGGGACCCCAACTTTATCAGATCCGTGCGTGTTTGCTTGTTATCTTGTTCTTGCTTGTTCTCGATTGCTTGCAGGTTCAAGGTTGTTCTTGGCACAGCAAGAGCAACAACAACAGGAGCCGGTGTAACTATCGCTAAGGCACATCACCCTTGTGGTTGTTGTAGTCGGATAGCACAACGTTGACCTCCACCCCAAATCGTAGTTATCAGGAGACGGTGTACCTGTTGCTCAAGGCGCCACACCATCTTGGTTGTGGTAGTTGGGCAGCCAACGTCGTTCTCCAACAAGTTTTCCACCTCCATCATCTCTCATCGAAAGATTGGGCACCCTTCTACCCGTTGGGTTCATCAAGTGGTATCAAATTTGAGGTTGCTCGGTGAGAGATCTCCATCTTCCTTATTTTATTTACCTACAGTCCACTTTTGCCAAAGATATATTTAGAGCAGAAAATCACCTAAAAACATTTTGAGCCTTTGCTTTACTACTTAGTTTTCGACTTGTTGAATTCACGGTTGCTGCATTTGTGTCGAGTTGCTGGTCCAAAGTTTCTTGCTGCTAGAGTTTCGAGTTCGCGCCACCTTGTTTAGATCACCATTTTTAGTTCTCTAGTTGTTCTCTAGCTTTAGTTCAAAAAACAAGGAAAAGGAAAAGGTAAGTGCACAAAAAAAGTCGCGCTGATAAAAAAAGCACGTACAAAAAAGAGAAAAAATCACAGTAAGAATATTGGTAGATAAAATTCCATGTGCAACAAAACAAAGACAGTTTGTGTGCCACCGTTTCACAATTTTATAAGTCAGCTTGCTGTTTTGAGTATTTGGTGATATCATTTGTGTACCGGCTCGCGTCTCTATTACGGTTTGAACTAGGACCAGCACAACACCATTGTGGAACGTTTATTCAACTTGTTGTGGCTAACGTGGTACTAGCTATTCCTTGGAACTATTGTTTTAGCAGCCACCTATAAATCCACAAATTTTTCTACAACACCACCAGGTTGTGCTACCAGCCACTGTTGTTGTTCTTGGTGTTTGCCAGCGCCACTTGCTTTGCCAGGCAGTGTTTATCCATCCACATCATAGTAACTACTAGGCTGCATTACTTGTTTTTGTATCTCTTTTGCACTAACCATGGCAGAGGATGCAAATGCGCGACCTCCACATTCTCCACGAACCGTGGACATCATTCAACATTTTGAACGTCAAGTAAGGTTGCACACAGATGCCCTCAATGAAGATGTTCAAGTCACCAATGAGAGCATTGGTCAATTAGAAACAGCACAAATTGTTACCAACAACACATTGATCACTTTGGAACGAACAGTTGCTGCTACTAACACCTCTCTTGCAGCAATTATTGAGCGCTTAGATAGGATGGACCAAGTTGGGCGTGAAGGTAGGCAACAAGGTGATGATGATGGCCATGGTTCCATTGCTGGTACCGCAAGAGATGATGCTATGGAGTATTCAGCAGACACAGAGTGTGATGACCGATCTATTAGGCACCAACGACACCAACGACGTGATCGCCATGGCTTGGGTGGTCGACCTCCACGACGTGAGGTACGTGAAAATGATGATTCTCTAGGAAGAATTAAATTCTCCATACCACCGTTTGATGGAAAATATGATCCTGATGCATATCTAACATGGGAATTGTCGGTAGATCAAAAATTTGCATGCTATGATTTTTCTGATGATAAAAAGGTTAGAGCTGCTACGAGTGAATTCACTGATTTTGCTTCTATTTGGTAGCATGAGTACCAAACTACACATCCAGCTACCATACCATAAACTTGGAATGCTTTAAAAAGAATCATGCGTAGTCGTTTTGTTCCTTCCTATCATGCTCGTGATTTATTACATAAATTACAATAGCTTAGACAAGGCAACAAATCTATTGAAGAGTATTATCAACAATTACAAATAGGCATGTTGAGGTGTGGTCTCGTAGAAAATGAAGAAGCTGCAAGGGCTAGGTTCATGGGTGGTTTGACAAGAGAAATTCATGATATATTAGCTTACAAGGAATACACTAATGTTACTTGCTTATTTCATCTTGCTTGTAAGTCTGAAAGAGAAGTCTAGGGACGATGCTTGAGAACTAACACTTATGCAGGTCGCAATACATCTTGGCAGCCCCGCACTAGTGCTGCTAGCTCTAACCATGTGTTTCAGGGAGATGCTTCCAATAGATCATCCACAACACCATCGAAATCAGCACCTTCTCGTGCTATTGAGACAGGGAAAGGATCCTCCCAAGCTGTAGCCAAATCTTCTTCTATTGCTTCCACGGGAAGAACAAAGGACATCCAATGCCTCCAATGCAAAGGATTTGGGCACATCCGAAGGGACTGCCCAAGCAAGCGTGTGCTAATTATAAGAGAAAATGGTGAGTACTCATCAGCCAGCAATTTAGATAATCATACATATGCCATGCTTGCTGCCCAAGATGTTGAAAAGGAGAATGATGATGAAGAGCATATTGGGGCTGAACATGCTGAACACTATGATAGCCTCGTTGTAAGACGTGTCTTGAGTGCCCAAATTATTAAAGCTGAACAAAACCAGCGACACAATTTGTTCCAAACTAAATGTGTAGTTTTGGAACGATCTTGTCGTATTATAATTGATGGAGGAAGCTGCAACAACTTAGCAAGCACCACCATGGTAGAGAAGCTTGGGCTGAAAACGCTTCCACATCCACACCCCTACTACATCCAATGGTTCAACGACAGTGGTAAGCTTAAGGTAACACGTATGGTCCATGTGGAATTTATAATTGGTTCATACCATGATTATATTGATTGTGATGTGGTACCTAAGCAAGCTTGCTTTATGTTATTTGGTAGACCATGGCAATTTGATAAGGACACCGTGCATCATGGTTAAACAAATCACTACTCTTTATGAGAAGAAGCTTGTATTGCACCCCATGTCCCCCGATGCTATTTTGAAGGATGAAGTTGCTAGAGCTTGCAAAGAGAAAAATAAATCTGTTCATAATAAAAATCTAGGTGCTGCAAAGGAGTTGGTACAACATAAGAGTGACAATTCTAAATCTGCTCAAGTGAGGAAGACAGAAATACAACTGAAAAGTGCTTGTTTTCTTGCTTCCAAATCTGATTTGCTTGAATTAAATGATGTTGCTACAATCTGCTATGTATTTATTTGCAAGGATGCTTTGTTCTCACTTCACAACATACCATCTACTTTGCCTTCTACTGTCACTAATCTTTTGCAGGAATATGCTGATGTATTTCCAAACGATGTGCCACCTGGCCTGCCACCGATAAGAGGAATTGAGCATCAGATTGACCTCATCCTAGGGGCTTCCTTGCCAAACCGAGCGCCATACAGGACGAACCCGGAAGAAACCAAGGAGATTCAGCAACAAGTACAAGAATTACTCGATAAAGGTTATGTGCGTGAGTCCCTTAGTCCTTGCTCTGTCCCTGTTTTATTAGTCCCAAAGAAAGATGGCTCATGGTGCACGTGTGTAGATTGTCGAGCAATTAATAACATTACCATCAGATATCGTCATCCTATAGCTAGGTTAGATGATATGCTGGATGAACTTAGTGGCTCGATGATTTTCTCTAAAATTGACTTACGTAGTGGATATCACCAAATTCGCATGAAGCTAGGGGATGAATGGAAAACGACATTTAAACCAAGTTTGGTTTGTATTAGTGATTAGTCATGCCTTTTGGTCTCACTAATGCACCTAGTACTTTCATGAGATTAATGAATGAATTTTTACGTGCTTTCATTGGAAGGTTTGTGGTCGTCTACTTTGATGACATCTTGATCTATAGCAAATGCCTAGTAGACCATCTTGATCATCTACGTGATGTTTTCAATGCTTTACGTGAAGCACACTTATTTGGTAACCTTGACAAGTGCACATTTTGTACAGACCGTGTCTCTTTTCTTGGCTATGTTGTGACACCGCAGGGAATTGAAGTTGATCAGGCTAAGGTGGAGGCCATACATAGCTGGCCAGTCCCTACCATGGTCACGCAAGTTCGAATCTTTCTCGGGCTTGTGGGGTTCTATCGTCGATTTGTGAAAGATTTCAGCACCATCGCAGGGCCATTGCACCAGCTTACTAAGAAGGGTGCTCCATTTTCTTGGGGCAAGGCGCAAGAGGTTGCATTTGAAACATTGAAGGATAGGTTAACTCATACACCCTTTCTCCAATTACCTGACTTCAGTAAGACTTTTGAATTGGAATGTGATGCTAGAGGTATTGGTTTGGGTGGTGTCTTGTTGCAAGAAGGGAAGCCTGTTGCTTATTTTAGTGAGAAACTGAATGGACCCAGTCTGAACTATTCCACTTATGACAAAGAATTATATGCCTTAGTTCGAACTTTGGAAACATGGCAACACTACTTATGGCCTAAAGAATTTGTTATACATTCTGATCATGAATCTTTAAAGCATCTAAGGAGCCAAACAAATCTGAACCGTAGGCATGCCAAGTGGGTCGAATTTATTGAATCTTTTCCCTTTGTCATCAAACATAAGAAAGGAAAAGATAATGTCATTGCAGATGCCTTGTCTCGCCGTTATACCATGCTGTCTCAACTTGATTTTAAGATTTTTGGCATGGAAACAATTAAACAACAATATGTTTTCGATGCTGATTTCAAAGATGTGCTATTAAATTGTAAAGAAGGAAGGACATGGAACAAATTTGTTCTCACTGATGGCTTTGTGTTTCGGGCTAACAAATTATGCATTCAAGCTGGTTTCGTGCATATATTATTATTACAGGAAGCACATGGTGGTGGGTTGATGGGACACTTTGGTGTGAAGAAGACAGAAGACATCCTGGCCAGCCATTTCTTTTGGCCGAAGATGAGAAGAGACGTGGAGCGATTTGTTGCTCGCTGCACTACATGTCAAAAAGCTAAGTCTCGCCTTAATTCACATGGTTTATACATGCCTCTCCCAGTTCCTAGTGCACCATGGGAGGATATTTCTATGGACTTTGTTTTAGGGCTACCTAGAACAAAGAAGGGGAGGGATAGTATTTTTGTTGTTGTCGACAGATTTTCAAAAATGGCACACTTTATACCATGTCACAAAACTGATGACGCTACCCATGTTGCTGATTTGTTCTTTCGTGAAGTTGTTCGTTTGCATGGGGTTCCAAACACTATTGTGTCCGATCGGGATACCAAATTTCTTAGTCATTTTTGGAAAGCATTATGGGCTAAGTTGGGAACTAAATTGATCTTTTCTACTACTTGTCACCCTCAAACCGATGGACAAACCGAAGTCGTAAACCGTAGTTTATCTACCATGCTTAGGGCTGTTCTGAAACATAACATCAAATTGTGGGAAGAATGTTTGCCTCATATTGAATTTGCTTATAATCGTTCTCAGCATTCTACAACTAAACTATGCCCTTTTAAAATTGTGTATGGTTTTGTCCCTCATGCTCCTATTGATCTTATTGCCATCCCACATTTTGAAATAATGAATTTTGATGCTTCTCGTCGTGCTGAAGTGATTATAAAGCTGCATGAACAAACTAAAGCAAATATTAAAGCCATGAATGATATGTATGAAGAAGCAGGTAGCAAGGGTAGAAAGCATATTACCTTTGAACCTGGTGATTTAGTATGGTGCATTTAAGGAAAGATAGATTCCCTGATATGTGCAAATCTAAATTACAACCAAGAGCTGTTGGACCCTTCAAAGTGCTTCACAAAATTAATGATAATGCATATAAAGTTCAGTTGCCTGCATATTTTGGGGTCAGTTCCTCTTTTAACATTGCAGATTTAACACCATACTTGGGAGAGAATGACACGTTTGAGTCGAGGACGACTTTGTTGCAAGAAGGGGAGGATGATGAAGACATCACTATCATTGATACAACCATACCAGTGACCACTTCACCATTCGTAGCTAATCAAGGACAAATGACACGAGCCCGTGCACGTAAACTTAATTATCAGGTGAACTCGTTCCTTGCTATTGAAGCTAATTCTTCTTTAAATGAGGTACTAAAGCCTTGCGATGACTTTATTATGCTGAGGTGTTTGGGAGGTGAAACATCTTGGACTGGAGAAGGCAACAAGGCAATAAAGGCTGCTGCACTCGAGAGGATTTCGTAACAGCATCAAGTACAAGTTTAAATGGGGCATATCTTCCAACTTCCAAGGCCGTTTAATGCAAATAAATACTTGTTGGAAAGCTCCCTTCGACTACTTGCTGGTGGATCAAGAATTAATGGGAGACTACACCCGAGGCGTCCAGGAACTGCCGAGGGAACTTCATGACTTTACCAGAATTCCTTCTTCCTATTTCTCTATTTAAGCAACTAGCAGCCACCAAAGAACTTGGGTTTTGTTTGATGTAAGTTTAGCCTTTGCTACTTCCTTGTAAACGTGTGTGTCGACTAGACCACCCAAATACTTGAAACGGGACCCAACTTTATCAGATCCGTGCGTGTTTGCTTGTTATCTTGTTCTTGCTTGTTCTCGATTGCTTGCAGGTTCAAGGCTGTTCTTGGCACGGCAAGACCAGCAACGACAGGAGCCGGTGTAACTATCGCTAAGGCACAGCACCCTTGTGGTTGTTGTAGTCGAATAGCACAACGTTGACCTCCACCCCAAATCGTAGTTATTAGGAGATGGTGTACCTGTCACTCAAGGCGCCACACCATCTTGGTTGTGGTAGTCGGGCAGCCAACGTCATTCTCCAACAAGTTTTCAACTTCCATCATCTCTCATCGAAAGATGGGGCACCCTTCTACCCGTTGGGTTCATCACTATTACATGACCTATTATTTTTAATCATTATCTTACTTAAATACCTAATACCTAAATAAAATCATAAATTCTAGAACAATACTAGACTAGGGTCCCATATATTTCCCTAGAACTTTATCACTTAATCATGCTAGCAAAATAATATTGCTCTCTAGTTTCTATTTTTAGTGTCCTTTTCTATTTTTCCAAAGTTTGGGTAAAAACAAGTCCTAGGGGATAAGATTTGCTTAATTTTTGGTACTAGGGTGCTTAATAATTTTAAACCTTGTAACTACTGGTCAAGTATCTCTATAAATTTTCCCAACCCCAGTCTAAAAGTTTTTCCACCAAATTCCTTATTTTCAAGGTTTAAGGGGTTTTCTTATTTAAATCAAAACCCTAAAACTTGCTGTTGTACAAAGGTGATTCCATATTTTTAGTTAAAAGCCCTCAGTCCACATAGTTTAACAAAATTGGTTTCATGAATTTTGGGCAAGTATTCTTTTAGTTATGAATTTTTGAAGCCTGCTGCAGATTTAAAAAGCTATTTTCAAATAACAGGAAAAAAATGCCGTTTTGCGCTCGGGTCCCCGGCTTCTTTTCCTCCTTTCGCAGGTTAGTCTTTAGAGCGCTATTCACCCGAGTCACTGACATCGCGAAAACCCCCCTAGGCTTATGAACTATTCAACCCGCGCTCCAACCTCATCGGAATAGTGACAGCGGCGGAAAACAAGGTGGCGGGGCTTACCAGTGGTGGTCTAACTCCGGTGAAGCTGTTGCGGAGATCGGGGAGGTCCTGGCGAACACGTCGATGGTTGGATGACGACCAGTGGTGGTCGGAGTCATCCGGTCTACCTCCCCCAGCGGTCGGAGTTTGGCGGTGGAGGTGCTCTGGCTAGTCGACGTTGGTAGGGCTTGATTCATTCGGCGGACAAGCACCTCAGGTAGTGGGAAGACGATTCCCTAGAGGAATTTGGCTAGGGTTGTCTGTGAAAGCAGGTCCACGCGCACCGGCGCTCGGTTGAGGTCCGGCGAGCGGTGGCACTACCTTAGCGAGGCGCACAGGCAAATTGGGTTGGCCAAGGAGGTTAACTGGGGGCTAGAACCTCCTGGTAGTGATGGCGTGAGGGTTGGAAGACGGTGTTGGCCGGGCCACATTGGTTGGAACCGCGGTTAGTGAGGCGAGTGGGGGCGTACTCCGGCGGTCGCGAACTCCAGCGAAGAAGGCTTGAAATGGGTGCATAGGGAGAGGCTGAGGGCGCACTGGTACTTATAGGCGCGGGCGCTCGCGACGCTGCGGTTTCCTCAGTCGTGGCACAGGCTGGGGCAGGCGCGCTGGTTGGTGCATGGGCAGGCGGACAGAGCTCGCTTGACTTCTGTCAACCTTCGTCGAACACCTGGCAAGTGTTCGCCAAGCCCCTTTCTTTGCCGTTTTGTCACTTGTCCGAGCCCTATCTCAACTAAATCTTTGTATACGATCTGTTGCTTATACTCTAAGCTAGAAATAAGGTGTGGGGCTCGATGGATTTTGTTCACTAGCTGAGCAGATCTTGCCCACTCAAGTGTGATCTGTCCAGTAGGCGTTTTCCCGAGGCAATGGCAGGGTTTTGTCACGTCTGGCTTCGAGTTTCGATGCCATCTTCTGACAGGGGTTAGGTTGGGTAATTAGTCACGACTTTGTCAATTGGGCCAAGGGGTTTTGCGTTTTAGAACTTGGTGAACACCCCTGATCCTTGCGAGAGGGCTGGATTTCAGAACTCTGAAATCCTGGTTTTTATTTGAAGCTCCCATTTGAGTGGCTTGTTTGGGGATTTGGCATGATTTTTTTGAGAAAACTCTCTGACTATTTTTTGTATGTTACTAAGTGTGTTATAACTTTTATAATTGGTCCAGGTCATGACAATGTGATTTGCTTGGTCCTTTCACTGAGTTTTTCTCTAGTGCACTAATGTACTAAAAAGGGATTCTAGGGTTGTAGCTCTTCACCATCTTCCCTAGCCTGATATGGTTAAGGTATGATCTCTAGGGTGATAAATACTTTATCAAGGCTTGGCTCCTCAAGTTTGGTGCCTTAAGCTCCAACTAAACCACATGTTATAATAGGTCACAAATGTGGGTACTGAGGAGAAACCCTGAGTAACACCTGGGGTGTTACACAGCTTTGAATTGATTTGGGTACTAATCAACTCAAAGGTCTTCATAATGTGTTTTCGAGTTTAACTTTTGCTTCATCTTTGTGTCCATTTGGGTGCACCGCAGCCCCCGAACTTTGAACTGATTTGAGTATCAATCAACTCAAAGGTTGTAACACCCTGAATTTGGGGGTATAAAATTTCTTTCTAATTACCAACCAAATTCAGGTGTTACTCTTCTCTCTCTCTAGTTCCTCTGTCTCTCTCTCTTTCTTTTGGGTACATTTAGCTTAATTAGTGAGGGACTAATTATTTTATTTTGTCAAAACAATATGAGTCATGAAAAGTTGCATCATGCTGAGCTCCAAATATTCTTTGAATTGTTACACATGTTTGATTTTGTTTGAATTTGAAACTTGATTTGAATTTGAAATGAAAACCCTAGAGAAAATAAATACAAAAGCACATAGAAATTCCCTGGAAAATGGAAAAGCCATTTCAGCCCAAGTCGGCCCACCAGGCCCAACCCCGTGCGCGCGCCCTTGGGCCCTGACAGGCGGACCCCACATGTTAGCGCCAGCCTGCGCGCCCCTTCTCTCCCTCTCTCCATCTCGCTGCTCTGTGGGGCTGGCCTATCGGCGCCGTTTCTTTTCGCACGCACTCGCTCTCTCTCTCTCTCTGCCCCGCGGCCCCCACCCATGAACCGTCCCTAACCTAACGCCCACGTCCCCGCCGTGGACGCGCCCACGTCCGCGTTCTTCGGCCACCACCGCACGCCCTCGCCCCTTTAGAGCCCGCGCCCCGCTCGCCCACTTCCCCCTGCTCACTTGCACCCTCAGTCGAGTTCTCTCGCCCCCTCTCTTGCCATGCGCACGCAACTAGGCAGCTCCGCCGCCGCTCACCGAAGCCCGCCGCCCGTTCCACGGCCACCGTCGCATCCGTTGCCCCGGTGAGTTCCGCCTCGCCGTTAGCAACTCGGGACACCCCTTGGTTCGCCTTCTTCCCCTCTGGTTTGACTGGTCCGCGCTCACCGGAGTGTTTTCCCGTGCAGCCGGAGTCCACCGCTGTAACACCTCAAAAGTCTTATTGTGGAAATTAGATAATTTCTATGAAATATTTGGATTAAAGATGGTTTGTCCTTGAAACTATTTTCCTGAAACCAACTAAATGAAAAATAAAATAAAATATTAACTATGTGTTTAAATCATATTAAACATAAGTTATAGGAGGAAGTAGTTTCATTATTTGTATTTAGGAATTGTATGGGAGATTAGGTGGTTTCAAATAAAATTGAAAAGTTGTTTGAATTTTAGGAAGCATGAACAATGCATTCGAAATTAAACTAAGAATTAAAAGAATAAAATGAACCTTGCATTGCATGCTGGTAAATCTCTTTGTTTGTTCATTTTAAATAAATTTTGAAATTCAAAGACCTGATTCGAATTGGGATTCAAATTTGAATTAAAAATATAAAGGAAAGGAATAGATGAAGAAAAAGAGAAACTCACTGCCTAGGCCAAAACCACTGAACCAGCCCAGGCTATACTATACGCGGCCCAGCTAACAATTGTGTGGTGTCCCACTGGTGGGCCAGGCCCCACACTCCAGTCAGACACTTTCCCCGCCCTAGCTCTATTACAGAGATGCCAAACTCGCCGTCCGTGAGTCTCTGGTTCCGATCCCGTCGCTCCGTCGCAAGCCGCTGGGGTCATCACGAGTTTGTAGGATCCGTTCTTCTATTCCGCAAGCGTTTGGACTCCTTCTCAGAGTATATAGGTGACGTAGGGGCGCATCTCGTCAAACCATGGATGCCATCATTTAAGAAATTTGCCGCTTGATGTGTGGATCCGCCGTGGCTGCCGTCAGGCATAGACACCAAGAACCGGACCTCGGTGGTGGATCATCGGGGTCGCGGAGGTCTACTGGATGGGGTCTAGAAGTATCCGGGCAAGTCGTCTCTGGGAACCCTGCTTATTGCTCGCCGATATGTTTTCAGGCGTCGCGATGCAGCTGTGTGCCGTGGCTGGGTCTCATTGCCGTCTCAATCGAGGGTAAGTCTTCTCCTCTGGTTCGCATGCGAGTCCGCTTCGTTTCAATGTCTGCTAGGGGGGAAATCGACGCTCAGGGGCGGGATGAATCGCTCACCACCGCGCGCTACCGTGGAGAGCTCGGGTGTGAGCGTGAGGTAGGAGACACACGATCACCGTAGGATCTTAATCAGAGGGCTAGGAGTAGATGGTTACATAGTTGATTTGGGTCGTTGATCCTCACATGAACCATCCAAACTAGATCGGCGATAACATTTAAGATAGGATGGTGTGGACCGTTGGATAGTGATCGGGCCGTTCTGATTTGGTTAGGGCATGGCAAGTCATCAGTCGTAGATCCCAGATCCAATGACCCTAGTTGCGTACTGGTTCGTATTGGATAAGAATCTAATCGCGACCATCTAAGGCAGATCCAACGGCTCGAGGTCGCCCGTACCCCTTCGGCCGACGACTTTGCAAAAGAAGCCCTGAACTTTACAGAATTTAACCCACAGTACTCTGCGGGATGGCCTGTGTCTTAGAACAATTTGCGTCGTAGCCCCTATGGTTTCCGTAAATAGTGCGCTCAGTCCAAAGAACAGAAAATCAAAGGAATTCATTTAGAAAATACATTTTTGTGTGAAAATAATTATAGGAACTTAATTAATTCCTAGAAAATGAATTTTAACTCCTTTTTAGTCCATTCCAGTTGCTATAATTCTATAATATTATTGTTTATCACATAGTACCTCTGTTTTGGCATAAAAACTATATTAAAACTAAACCCTTCATTAATCTTGTATTGAATACATAAAACCTTAGGAAATTCACAATTCCTCTGTTTTAACTCCGATTTGATCCGTTCAAGTTGCGTTAGTCTTGTATAAATATTTACTATGCAATAAAAACACTTATTGTACCATGTCTCATTCTTTTATGATTAGGTCTTTATTTAACTGATGTTGGTTAGTCTTGTTAATCTACTTACCATTATAATCTACTAAAATATGATCTATGGTCAATTTATAATTTTGATTAAAGTTGGATTAATTACTACTTTCGGTTACCTTTTCTCTGGAATTATAAAATAAACATAGAACCTGGTGTTAATCATTTAATCACATCATAACTTGATGACCATGACTCCGATCTTAGTAGTTCTCGATCCCACGATCTCGAAGCAACGTGTAGGTCAGTATTACACAGTTTGTTCTTATGTTTGGTGTGATGTTAATTTTTTCTATACCATGTTTGTTTGTATTGCTACGACTAGCAGTGAGGCCACGAGGATCTGAAGAATCACCCTGGTAACTGGAATCTCAAGTGCCAGGCAAGTTGTGCCCTTGATCCACTTTTGTTACCCAATAATGTTCTTTATTATCACTATTCAATGCATAGGCTTAATTTTGATGGGACCCAATAGGTCACCCTAGTATGTTTATCCATTTTACCTTGTTATCCCTAAATCACTTGGGTAGTTTTGCTATTGCTTTATATGGTTTTGGGTTCATTATATCCATGTTCCAATTATTTTGTTATTTTATTTATGTTCATGTCAAGATCATTATCTTTAATTAGAACATGGAGCTTAACTTGAGAAACACGTGCCACCACAAGGGTGGAATGGGACGCCCTTGGCTGACTAATTAGGAAAGCTAGTGGAAGACTACCTTACCCGAAAGGGGCAAGGGAAGTAGGAGAGTTGCATGCAAGGAGGTTCTCGAGTTGATTTTGCTGCAATGGCGGTCAGACGGGGGATTCTTGCAAGTGCTCTTCCCATACTGTAGCGGGTTTTTGGAAGCTACTGGAACTTTGTAAAGGCCTCGAAGTGGATCCCTAGCCATTCACCTCGGTAGTGTCTAAGGGTCTAACTAATCCTGGCGACATGGATACACGACTTGTGGGTACAGGATACAACCTCTACAGAGTGTAAAACTGGTATACTAGCCGAGCTCACGGTCATGAGCAGCTCAGGACTCTCGCATGATTAACTTATGAAACTTAAACTCAATTTGTCATATGCATTGCATGGGATTATTTGTTAGTTTTGTTCTATTATTATTTATTATGGTTTGGTATTTACTTACACTTAGTAACTGCTAATGAAATTTGACTAACTTATTAAAAGCAATGCTCAGCTTTAACCCCTATTGTTGATCACTTTACACATCACATGAACTCCCACCTTTGGCGAGTTCATGCACATTATTCCCCACAACTTGTTGAGCGATGAACATGTGTGAGCTCAGCCTTGCTGTCTCACACCCCCCATAGGAGAAGAACAGGTGGTTCAAGAGGAGCCAAATAGCGAGGAGTTTGATTCGATCTAGCTAGGTGGCGTCTCCCAGTTGACTTTCTGGCGCCAAGGATGGATTTTGGTTCGATCCATATTTATATTTTATTTTGAAAGACTTCCGCTATGTAATAAGTTCTCTGATTATATTGTGACATTTATCTCTATACACTCTGTTATTATATATGTTGTCTTCTTTGGCGCATGTATGAGATTCACCCGGCTTTGTCCCTTAATTCCAGGTGTGACAGCCGCCGTCGACCCGAGACTTCACCGCCTCCCCGTCGTCCTCCAGGTGCTCCCGGGTTCGCACTCATGGTCAGCAACCTCCCTATGCACTTAATTCGTTCGTTACTGCCCTAGTGCCCGCACAATTCCTTGCCAGAGTTGATCCGCGCCACCGTTAGCCTGCTTCGCCGTGTTCCGCGCTCTCTAGTGCCCCCGCGCTGGTATTGTGCCTAACACTCAGTTTGCAGGGTCGCCCTGATCGCACCTGAGCTATTCCCCAAGCACCTAGCGTCGTGTCGTGGCCAATCCCCTCGTCTCCGGCGAGATCCCGCCGCGAGGTCGAGCGGCGCCATCGTGCCAAGGACCCTCCATCCCGACCATGCTGACCGACGGATCTCGGACGTCCATCCAAGATCTGGTAGTCTGGGTTTAATTAAAACAGATATGATCGTCACCGTCCGATGCGAATCCAACCGCTCATCCCGGCTCCCCTCATGTCACACCTGGTTTTAAGAGACAAAGTTGGGTGCATCTCATATATGCGCCAAAGAAGACAACACATATAATACAGAGTGTATAGACATAAATATCACAATATAATCAGAGTACTTATTACATAGCGGAAGTCTCCAAATAAAATATAAATATAGATCGAACTAAAGTCCATCCTTGGCGCCATAAAGTCAATTGGGAGACGCCACCTAGATCAGATCGAACTCCTCGCTGTGTGGCTCCTCTTGAACCACCTATTCTTCTCCTATGGGGGGTGTGAGACAGCAAGGGTGAGCTCACACATGTTAATCGCTCAACAAGTTGTGGGGAATAATGTGGCATCAACTCACCAAAGGTGGGAGTTTATGTGAAGTGCAAGGCTGATCAACAAAATAAAGGTTGAAGCTGAGCATTGCTTTTATAAGTTGGTCAAAATTTTATTAGCAGTTACTAAGTGCAAGTAAATACCAAACCATAATAAATAATAGAACAAATGAATAAATAATCCCATGCAATGCAAATGACAAATTGAATTTAAGTTCCATAAATTAATCATGTGAGTGTCCGAGCCGCTCATGACCGTGAGCATGACTAGTATACCAGTTTTACACTCTGCAGAGGTTGTACGCTATACCCACAAGTCGTGTATCCCATGTCACTAGGGTTTGCAAGGCCCTTAGACACTACCGAGGTGAATGGTTAGGGATCCACTACGAGGCCTTTACAAAGTTCCACTAGCTTCCGAAAACCCTCTACAGTTATGGGAAGAGCACTTGCAAGAATCCCTCGTATGACCGCCATCGCAGCAAAATCAACCCGAGAACCTCTCTGCAGGCAACTCCCCTACTCCACTAGCTTTCCTAATTAGTCAGCCAAGGGCGTCCCATACCACCCTTGTGGTGGCACTATTTTCCCAGGTGGTTCTCCATGTTCCCATTAATATAATGATCTTATCATGAACAGTAAATAATAAACTGATAACAAAAGTGTGAACATGAGTAATGTATATCTCTATACCCAAAACCACATAAAGAAATAGCATATACTACCCAAAAATTAAGTGGTAAAACAAGGTATAAAGATAGCCAAAACTAGGGCAACGACCCATCAAAATTAACCTATACAGATCATTATGATTAATAAGAACATGACTGGGTAAAAAGGAAGTGATCAAGGGCACAACTTGTCTGGCACTTGAGATTCTAGGTACCAGGATGATTCTTTAGATCCTCGAAACCTCGTGCTAGTCGTAGCAATACAAACAAACATGGTATAGACAAAATTAACATCACACCAAACATAAGAACAAAATGTATAACAATGATCTTCGCGTTGCTACGAGAATGTGGGATTGGGAACTACTAAGATCGGAGTTACGGTCATCAAGTTATGATGTGATTAAATGATTAAAACTAGGTTCTATGTTTATTTTATAATTCTAGAGAAAAGATAACCTACAGTAGTAATTAATTTCAACTTTAATCTAAATTATAAATTGACCATGGATCATATTTTCGTAGATTATAATGATAAGCAGATTAACAAGACTAACCAACATAAGTTAAATAAAGGTCTAGTTATAAAAGAATGAAACATGGTACAATAACTGTTGTTATTGCATAGTAAATATTCATATGAAGCTAACGCAACTGGAGCGGGTCAATTCGGAGTTATAGATTTTAAGTCCTGAATTTCTAAGGATTCTATGTGTTTTGTACAAGATTAAATAGGATATAAATTTTAATGTGAATTTCATATCAAAACAGTGGCCCTAATTGATAAACAATAATATTATAAAATTATAGAAATTGGAATGGATTGATTTGGACTTCATATGAATTTTATATGAATTAAACAAGTTCTAGCATTTATTTTTGCATTAAAATCATTTTCTAACTCCATTTATCTGATTTCCTAACTTCATGGACTGGGCGCACTAGTACAGGGAAGAGCAGGGGTCCCTGCGCAAGAATCACAAGACTCAGCGCACAGCCATCACGGACTGCAGGTTTATTCTTAATAAATCCAGGGGCTTATGTGTTAAATGTGCTAGGGAAGGGTTATCGGAAAGATCTAGCCGCTGGATCTCGCGTGGACGGTCCAGATTAAAACAACCTCACCCGAACCGGTATGCGTCCACATCCATCAGATGGAGGATCAACGGTTCAGATCTATGCTACGAAGGGGTATCTTCTAGTCTAATATATGTCGTTCGTACCAGATCGGACGGCGCCGACCCCATCTCCCCCATCGCTTCACTCTCCTCCCAACGGCACGGCGCGCCGCCGAGGAACAAACGTCGCCGGCGATGTCAATCGAGCCCGCTACTATGCTATTCCTCAATTACCAGGTTCTACGCGCTCGCAAGGAGGAAACAGGTTGGATGGAAGTTACCTCACTGGCGATTAGCCGCCGTTTGCAGCAGCCCACGCACCGGTTGAATTTGCGGCCGAGCGCGGACAACGGCGTGCAATTGCCGACGGTTCGATCACCCCTGGACCCTCCGGTTGACACCACGGCGAGCGCAATCCCACGACGAAGCTCTCAAACCCAAAGCCGACGCCAAGACGTTGCCCTGGCCGAGAATGGCGGAGCAGTATTCCCTCCCTCAACTCACACACCAATGTCGGCCGAATTCTAGTTAGTGGCTAGGTTTGGGTGGACGCAGGATGCCACGGCCGGGTTGATCTTCTTATACGCGCGGAAATAGCCAACACACAACGGAATCCGCCTAAAATCCCCAGCGAGGTCGATGCGGCGCGCGCGGGGTTCGTTACACCTGTGCGGAGCTGGCTTGGTCCAACTATCTCTGCTATGGCGGCCCCACCTCACAGGTACACCCTGCGCAAGAATGGTTGCTGAAAATGGGGCCCCATCGCAGCGAGTGCGCACCAGGAAGCGAATCCGCCCGATGTCGTGGGTCCACCCGCCAGTGAAGCACCAGATCCACGGAGAGCTGGTTTAGTTCGTGGGATGATGTAGCTGACACGTAGGGCCAGGATGTCGGTGCGCGTGGGCATGATGGGAAGTTGGGCTGGTACGCGCGGTGAGGTCTAGCTGGGCCGAATTGGTCGCCGTGGCCCAATTAAATTCAGACCCTTTTCTATTTTCCATTTTGTTTTATTTTGAATTCCCTTTTCTAAATTCAAACTTGCTATTTGAATTTAAAATTGGTTTGCAGATTTCACAGGTCAAGTGCACAAAATAAAAAAATACCAGTTTAGGGATATATTTATATTTATATTTTATACTCCTTTTCTTATCTTTTCCCTCCTTTTTCTCATTTTCCATTTTCAAATTTAGGTTTCAAACCAAATCTTAAACTTATTATTTTATTTTTATTGGTATTATTTTCCCTATTATTTAATGCACAATCAAAACTCCAATATGATGCAGGGCTTAATTTAGTTATCGTAATCATTTGTTTTCTCGTATGTGGTTATTACCATGTGATGATGAGTATGAGGCAACACATAGGTTGAGATGTACTCTCTGTAAGGCCCAAAATTGGTATAAGAAAAAAAAAATTAATAATAAAATAAAAACACGAAGAAATAAAATAGCAAATTCAGATATCTCAAATTATACTTAAGTGTGAAATTTGAGGACTGAATTCTGAAAACCCAGAATTATTTTAGAAAAAGAAGTAATAGAAAGGTTTTCTATTCAATAAAATGGTTATTCATTTCATTAAATGATACACTAAAAGCCTTTATTTAAATGAGTATTGCTAGGTAAAGATAGTATTAAAGTTAGATGACTCAAAAATTGTCGAGACTTTTAAAATTTATTTTTAAACTCAAAAAATAAATAAATTGGAGGATTTCCTATTGATTTGGGAAAATACCCCCCCCGTATTCAATATTATGTTTAGAAGCATTTGCTTAACCGAGATGATAAATAACTCAAATAAGAAAAAAAAGCTATACTGGCTTCATGATTGGGTTTCATGCGTTGTTGCACTTATAATCAAATTTGAAACTCAGGTTTGAATTTAGAATTATGAATTTAAACTTGAATTTGGAAATAAGTAAAAGAAAGATAATAAAAAAATAGGAAAGATGCTATACAAAATAAATAAGTAAATAAATAAAATCTACCCATACTAGTATGTTTATTTTGTAATTTTCATCTGAGTGCAAGTTCACATTTAAATTTGAATTCAAAATTTGAATCAAAAAGATTAGAGAAGGAGAATAGAAAATAAAAAGAAAAAGGTGAAAGCACAGTTTGGGCCGAGATGCCGCTTTCGGCCCATTTCTGATTTCCCTCTGCGCGGCCCAGCGAATTCTGCCCTGGCTCTCCGCAACGGTCACTTCCGCGTGGACCCGCCCAATCAGTCACCCAGTGCGTACCTAGCTTCCCTTCCTATCTCTGCCCTCGGGGACCCACAGTGTCAGCCTCATTTCCACCCCGCCCGTGCATTTGTGCTCACCTGCCTCTGTCGTGTGGGCCCGGGTGTACAGATCTTTCCTCTACCCCACTACCGGTGGCGCGGAATCTGCGCGGCTCAACGACTTGGCCAACGGAAACAGATTCCACAGATCTCGCCGTGGGCGTCGGGCAGGGGATGGTTCGGCGCACCTCCTCGGGGTATTTAATCAGCTCGGATCGAAGCTTCTTCCCTCGACACCGTCGGTAGCTAGCGAGGGGGAGTCCAAGAATTGCCGCCACGCCAGAATCGGGTTAGCTGAGTGATTTGTGGTGGATTGAGGACGATTATGTGCGCGGGGGTGCTCGGTTCTATCTGTGGGGTCATCAGGCTCGTACATCGGGCGGGGAGCAGTGAATTGCTTGCCGGTGTCCCTCTTCCGCTGGGATCGGCGCTCTCACCGTGGGCCGAGACCTCCATTGCTCCTCCATCGGTAAGTTGCTTTCCAGTATGTTCCTGTTCATGCCCGTTTCGTTTCGCGCTACTCCGAATTAAGCTTTGGCGCTTGGATCGTCGCTCGACATGCGCCAGTCATGGCGACCACCGCAGACGGGACGCTGGGCGCCGCCGCATCCTACCTCGGGGAGAAGAAGGCGTGCTGGTCATGGATTCAGTAATCGACGACACGGATTAAAACTCATGTATCCCTTCGCTAGATCCACCTCGGTAGTAGGATCGTGATCGGAGGGTTGGATCTTGGGATCGTAGGATGTTGGCCGTTGGATATAGATCCAATAGCTCTCAGTGCATATCGATTCAATAAGATCTAAATCTAATCACCACCGTCGGTTCTCGATCTGGCGGACCAGAGCCGCCCATACCCCTTCGCCATGACAGTTTAGCATATGAACCCCTGCAGAATCAAGTAATGAACCCGCAGTCCACTACGTGGGTAAACTGAGTCTTGGGAAACTTTACACCGATAACCCTGCACTTCCCTGTTTTCATGTGCCCAGTCCAGAGACTTATAAAATCCAGTAAAAATAATTAGAAATGATTTTTAATGTGAAAAAATGCTAGAACTTGTTTAATTCATATAAAATCCATATGAACTCCAAATTGACTCATTTCAATTTCTATAATTTTGTAAGATTATTGTTTATCATCTAGTGCCACTGTTTTGACATGAAAGCCCCATTAAAATTAATTTCCTAATTAATCTTATATCAAAAACATAAAACCCTAGGAAATTCATAACTTCCCCATTTTAACTCCGAATGAACCGTTCGAGTTGCGTGAGTCTCGTATAAATATTTACTATGCATTAACAACATTTATTATACCATGTCTCATTCTTTTTTAATTAGATCTTTATTAAATTTATGTTGGTGAGACTTGTTAATTTGCTTATCATTATAATCTACTAAAATATGATCTATGGTCAAATTATAATTTGGATTAGAGTTGAATTAATTACTACTTTAGGTTATCTTTTCTTTGGAAGTATAAAATAAACATTGAACCTAGTTTAATCATTTAATCACATCATAACTTGATGACCACGACTCCGATCCTAGTAGTTCTCGATCCCACGATCTCGTAGCGACGCGTAGATAATTATTATTCAATTTGTTCTTATGTTTGGTGTGATGTTAATTTTGTCTATACCTTGTTTGTATTGCTACGACTAGCGTGAGGTCATGAGAATCTGAAGAATCACCCTGGTAACTGGAATCTCAAGTGCTAGGCAAGTTGTGCCCTTTATTCACTTTTGTTACCCAATAATACTCTTTATTATCACTATTCAATGCATAAGTTTAATTTTGATGGGACCCAATAGGTCACCCTAGTCTGTTTATCTTTTACCATGTTCGCCTCTGAATGATTGGGTAGTTTTTGCTATTGCTCTATATGGTTTTGGGATTAATATTTCATTATATCCATGTTCCAATTATTCTGTTATTTTATTTATGTTCATGTCAAGATCATTATATCTTTAATTGGAACATGGAGCTTAACTTGAGAAACATGGGCCACCATAAGGGTGTAATGGGACGCCCTTGGCTGACTAATTAGGAAAGCTAGTGGAAGACTACCTTACCCGAAAGGGGAAAGGGAAGTAGGGGAGTTGCATGCAAGGAGGTTCTCGGGTTGATTTTGCTGCGATGGCGGTCAGACGAGGGATTCTTGCAAGTGCTCTTCCCATAAACTGTAGCGGGTTTTCGGAACCTAGTGGATCTTTGTAAAGGCCTCGTAGTGGATCCCTAGCCATTCACCTCGGTAGTGTCTAAGGGCCTTGCAAACCCTGGCGACATGGGATACACGACTTGTGGGTATAGGGTACAACCTCTGTAGATTGTAAAACTGGTATACTAGCCAAGCTCACAGTCAAGAGCAGCTGAGGACTCTAGCATGATTAATCTATGTAACTTAAATTCAATTTGTCATTTGCATTTGCATGGGATTATTTATTAATTTTGTTCTATTATTTATTATGGTTTCGTATTTACTTACACTTAGTAACTGCTAATAAAATTTGACCAACTTATTAAAAGTAATGCTCAGCTTTAACCCCTACTGTTGATCAGCTTTACACATCAGATGAACTCCCACCTTTGGTGAGTTCATGCCACATTATTCTCCACAACATGTTGAGCGATGAACATGTGTGAGCTCACCCTTGCTATCTTGCACCCCCCACAGGAGAAGAATAGGTGGTTCAAGAGGAGCCACAAATCGAGGAGTTCGATTCGATCTAGCATGCGTCTCACAGTTGACTTTCTTGCGCCAAGGATGATCCTTAGTTTGTGTTATATTTATCTTTTATTTTTGTAAGACTTCCTCTATGTAATAAGTACTCTGATTATATTGTGACATTTATCTCTATACACTCTGTTATTATATATGTTGTCTTCTTTGGCGCATGTATGAGATGCACCCGCCTTTGTCCCTTAAATTCGGGTGTGACACTCTCTTATTTTCATTTATAATTAGGGTATTACACCTCACCCGCGCCCCTCACGCTGGGCTTGGCCGGTCAGGCCGTCTCGCGCCGGGCCGTTGACACCCCTGGCCCGCTGGTCAGCCCGCGCTCGCGTTCGCGCTTGCGCCCGCTCTACCAGATCTAATATGGGCCGTTGCTCGCTGATCCGATGGCGGAGAACAACCCATACCCCTTTGCGTGGTGGTTTTGCGTAAGAGACCCTCGGGTTTCCGAGAATCAACCCGTCGTCCCATGATTTAGCGTGCAGGCCCCTGGTTTCTTTTTAACATACCCCTGACCTTTTAAATAATCACAGATTTAGGCTTAATTTCATATTTTAAACTTCAAAACTTGTTTATTTCATATCTTTTTCGTATTAACTCAAAATTTAGTGGTTCAAATTGTAAAATGTTCATAGGAATATTCTCTGTTCAAATAAATTATGTTCATCCACATTCTGTGTGCTCTAATTTTTAGTCTAAGCTATAGGATGGTTTATGTGTTAATTTATCTATTTAAGAAAATAAGTAAAAAGGAAAACCTTAACTATAATTAGATGTTTAATGTTGTGAGATTAGTAAAATGTTATGCATGAATTAGTCCCTATTATAACTTTGTGTCTCACTAAAGTTAGTGGCACTAAACTAAATAGTCCATGAAATCTAGGGAATCATTGATCTCTAATCATATTAAACCCTAGCATTTAAGTCTACCCGTTTATGTTCATAATGTCTTGTCAAACTAGTATATGCTTGATTGTACATGTTTGGTGTGCTGTTCATTTGTACTTTCCAAATGTAATGAATGTATGATCGCTTTGTTTAGACAATGAGCAGCCCATGTTTCTTGACTGTGTTACAGAAGATCTTCCTGAGCAACAACCTGGTGAAGGCAAGTGTCCTATGACCTATTATGTCCTACATACTTTATAATTCACCATCCCGCATAACATTATTTAAACCTAAGGAATGACTAGTCTGTATTTACCTTATCCTTGTGTACCTTTTGGGTTATCATGGTTAACTTTATGCTATTACTTTACTTTAATCAATGAACATGATGTGAATATTATGATACGATGATGTTATCCCGATGATGTTCTCATGATACTTTAGGGGACTCAGGCTGTTTCCTGAGTACCTCTCCATAAGGACCTGTTTGGGGAGTGACAACCCGGGATAACTGTGCAACCATGAGGGTGGAATGGGATGCCCTTAGCTAATTAATTAGAGGAACCAGAGGAGTAGTTGGCTTCGCCGTAGGGCCGTCAATGGGGTCCGGGCACAATACTTGCTCTACCGAGGCTGGTTGCAGAGGTTCTTGATTTGGTTTTGTTAGTCACCCTTCCTTTGGGGAGAGGTATTGTGTTAATCAAACTGGAGAAACCTAACGGGCGACTATGACCTCTGGGAAATCTTTGTAAAGGCTACATAGTGAGACCCTGCTAGGTCACCTTGGAAGTGATCAATGGGGAGGCTAAAACCCTGGGTAGAATGGGAATCATGACTTGTGGGTAAAGTGTGCGAGCTCTGTAGAGTGTTAGAAAACTGATATATCAGTCGTGCTCATGGTAAAGAGTGGCCTTGGGATCCTCTTTTCTTAGGAGAACTTTGGTTACTTTTATGATGATGGTTAATATGGACGGTTGTAATTTTGGTCTCTGGTATTTCTCTTGGAGGGAGTACATTTGGGTAATAACTGTGTTATTACTAAAACTTGGCTCTACTAATAGTAATAAATACTTGACAAACTAAAAGCAACCGCTTAACCTTAACTCCATATACATCTAGTCCACTTTAGCCAAACGGGACATTTGTTGAGTACGTTGATGTGTACTCAAACTTGCTTTACAAACCACCTCACCCTAGGTTGTCCCCACTGTACTTAGTGCTCAGGAGGTGATGCTAGCAACATGGAGGACTTTGAGGAGTTTCAGGACTACGATGAGTTCTAGTTTATTTTAGTGGCAAACCCCCAGTCAGCTGCCTGTGAAGGCCTTATCTTCTACATTCCGGATTTCCGCATTTTGATGTTAATGACTATGTTGTAGACTTAGTGGATGTCTTGGACATCTTGTTGTAATAAATTACTTTTCCACTATTTACTTTGAGCAATGTGTGATGATGTCCAATTATGTAATCGTTGTGTATGTGAGTTTCTGATCCTGGCACGTACATGGTTCGCATTCGGTTTACCTTCCAAAACTGGGTGTGACATAAGTAGTATCAAAGCCCTTGCTGACTATAGGACCGCGCGCTAACCTAGACTAGAATGGTCGCCCTAAGGACTATAGACTCTTACTATTACTTTGAACTTATTGTCATTTTAAAAGTTGGTAATCTTGACCAATTCTAAATTATTACTCATCTCACAAAATTTTGTCTCACTTATCTTTCTGTTTACTTGCTGGTCTTATAGTTCTACTCTCACTCTTGTGCTTACTATGTCTTTTGTAGATGGCTTGTATTAGATGCATTGCACGTAAGTCAATGATCCCCTTCTTGCCTTCTCGCCTGGCGGAGCGCCCACTGCGCCGCACGGTGCCAGGTCAGTCTAGTCACCTGGAAAGACTGTATCGTCGCCTACACGAGGAGAAGGAGCGCCAACGCCAGGAGCAGGAGCAGGACCAGGAGCAGGACTAGGAGCAGGAGCAGCAGGACACTTCCCCCACGCCTCAGCACGACGTGGAGTCTGGGAGGCAGTCTTCCCCTTCACCTCAGCCAGAGATGCCCCCTGCTCCACCACAGGGCATCCCGGCTGCTAGAGGAGACCCTGACGGAGATAGAGACGACGACGATGCCGGTGGTAGTTCGAGCCACGGCAAGGAGCTCTCGGAGGAGCAGGAGCCAGAGGGATGGATCGCTAGACCCATCAAGCACGACGCCGCTCACGGGTGTCACTTCCACGAAGCTCTCGACACCGTGTTGCATTGGGCCTTTGACCGACACACTTGGTCTATCGAGTACCGTTATGTAGTCTACCAGCATCGTCGCGGGTTATACCCGGACCAGTGGGAGGCTACTTGCTTGGTGCACCGTCCGAACAATGATCTCCGGGGTGCAGAGGCCTTCTCAGAGCAATATTCTATCACTTTGAGGGATACTGCCGAGGCAGCCATGCAAGATGCAGCACGACGTGCACTTTCGCAGTATTGCTCGTTGTTCAGCGGGGTAGTTGATGGCGTTGACCTAAAGTATTACCCTTGTCATTCGACCGACAGTGCTGGAAGTGTGATTGTCTCGTCTGTTGGTGAAGGCAATCCCAGGCTCAACAACATGGTCAACATGGCCGCCATGCTCAACACCGAGCTGGACCATGCCCTTGACGAGTTGGGCAAGGTTCGGGCGGAGGTTGCGGAATTGCATGCTGAGTGCGCAGCACGCCACTATCTGGATGGTGGTTCTCCTGTCCTTATCGAGATTTTGCACCCTTACCGTTCACCGCCCCTTGGTCGCTTTGATTACAGTACCCCTGACTGTAGGACTCATATAGATTTGGACCCATAGATCGATAGAGTCAGAGTCTATAATAATGCTTAATTCAGTATCTTAGTGTTAGTTAGTCTTAGTTAGAGTTTGTTTGCTTATCATATGTTGGATGCTTGTCGTGATGAACATGTAATGAAGTTGGATCTTTGCAATGATTGTCACCAAGGTGTGGGTATCCCCTGCAACTTGATGTTATTAATAAAGTCAGTTATTTAGTTGGGTAATCCCTTTAATTCCACTTTCCTCTTTATCTAAGAAGTTGTCAGTGAAGATGATTAATTGTTTAGTTCTATGAAGATTTCCATATATCTTTTCTTATGCTGAAAGACTACAGAGTAAGATCTAATATGTGTGTGTGCTTTCTACAGATGTCTGAGAACAGGCGCAGAGGTGCAAGGCGTGCTCAGTCGGAACAGCATGCACCCTAGGAGGAGGCAGCTTAGCATCAGCAGTTGCCACCACCACCCCCGATGATAGTTGAGCAGATGTTCATGATACAGACTCAGGAAGTCCAAGCAATTGGTCAGACCTTAGCAACAATGCAGCAGGTGCAGCAGCAGCCATCCCCACCTCAGCTCCAAATGCAAGTTCAGATGCCTCAGGTGCCCAGAGACAAGAGGGCAGAATTCATGAGGGGCCATCCCCTGTCTTTGCCCATTATGCTGATCCCATGGACGCTAAAGATTGGCTGCATACTTTGGAGCGCGAGTTGCACACTGCCCAGTGCAACGATCGTGAAAATGTATAGTATGGTCACCGTCTGCTAAGGGGAGTAGCACAGTCCTTGTGGGAGTCTTATCTCGCCACCCATGCCGACCCTAAAGCCATCACCTGGGAGGAGTTCAGGAACAACTTCCTGTGGCGGAACCGCCCGAATTATTCCAACTTAAGTGCCCAAGTCCCGCCTTAGACGCAACGACACACTTAAATCGGAATAAACCGTCAGTTCCTCGGATCTAGTCCGATAAAGCCACTAATAGGATCAAGTACCACATACTCACTCGAAGGTGAGACACAGAGAAATACAATAAAGCATAAGACCACAATTTAAAAGAGTACTTAATGTTATTACATCATCATCGGAGTTACAAAAGTAGTAACCATTGTTCTCGATGCAGCGTAAATTAACTAACGATAAAAGAAAGGGAGGATGGTGACGCCTGGCCCATCACTCCTCATGCTCCTCTCCTGCTAAGGCAGGGTCCCACTCGACTGTCCAGCCTAGTGATAGGGTGGATGGCCAAGTCACTCCAGCAACCATGTCATCCAAGGTACCTGTAAAATTGTGCCACAAGCAAGGCTGAGTATACCAATTCTCAGCTAGACTTACCTGGTGTGAGGAGTCTACTCCTCTACCTCTAGACCATGAAGCTATTTGGCTGAGGGGTTTGGTTTGCCAAAAGCACTAGCTGAGTCTAAAATCAAGTTTTATCTTTTCAAGTTCTAAAATAATAATTTAGACTAGATGAGTACCTAGCTATTCATACTTGGTATCAAACATTATATCAATCAACATTTTTTAATAATAAGCTCATTCCACTTCTAACTCGATGCAGCATCATGGATCAAGCAGTCTCATTAGCTGCGAGAAGCAGACGATTCGAATCGAGTTTTTAACCTTGCAAGGTAAACCTAAACACACGAAGTGGCGAGGCACTCCATCCCCACACACATCAACCGTCTCCATCGATTCCCTGGCAACAGAAAGGGGCTCACCGCCTTGGCATACAATGCCCACTAACCCCGGCTGCCGCCGTGCAGTGACCGCACTTGTACCCACCATATCCAGAATGGGAGACCACGTCTCAGGACACGTGAGGAGAGTAGTCTGCGGGCAGGTTCACTCAGGTACTAGCCTTACCGATTTACCATATTTCTCGGCATGTGTTTAGTACGTTCAAACACTTGACTCACGGTACCAAACATTAATGCTTATTCCAATTTTTTGTCTTGTAGACAACACATCCCTATGGATCGTTGTTCATAGACCATCATCATTCAGATATAAAAATGAATACAATCAATTCCTGACCTCGCGCGAGTGCTAGAAAAATCACTCGACTTCTACCGAGATCCCTAATTAGCAAAGCAGCTACTCGACCTAGCATACTAGTATCCATCACAAAAGGAATCATGAGGTCATGCAACTAGGGTTTCAGGAAACTCCTACACTTAAGTGCACAGTACAAGCCTACAAACATTAAGTGCAGTAAAATAGCATATATAACGGTTATGCATAAAACCGGGGCTTGCCTTCAAAAGCTGGGGCGGGGAGATCCTCGGTGACAGGCTCTGGTGCTGGCTCCTTGACTCCCTCCTTAGCAACTCCTTGCTCCGGGATGAGCACGTACTCTCCATCAGCGAGGTTGCAATCTATCGAGTGCAATGAATAAGATACATGTGTGTTATGATATGCAAATTTAGTAAATATGATGCATGGTGAAGTAATACTGAGGTAGTTGGTAAATTAGGGTTTCTTTGTCGTACGAAGTTCTTAGTGGTTTATACGTAGCATTCTAGGTTTTGAGTGGATTAAGATTTAGTATTACATCTAAACTATACTATTCTAGTCTTTGTTATCCTTTGCTGCTCCATTTCCTGCCGCTGGAGACCATTCATCAGTCAGGTTCATGGAAGGAGGGGGCTGAAAAAGGTCCAACTCCTCGTCAAGTCCTTTGTTTGTTGTTCCTGACGGTCTGGCTCCCATAGCAGTGTCGGAAGGCACGTCTGGGTGTAGTCGGGCATACAATACATGCACTTCCTCATGTAAAGTATTGCACTATACTTGCAAGTTGTCGAGGGCCACACTAAGCTCAGTCACACGAGCACGAGCTTTGGCTTTGTGGTCCCAAGAAATTGAACGTGAGTTGACGGCCCAATCAACCGCCAGATCCCATTCAGAAAGCTCGTCTTGCAAGCGTCTGACGTCAGCTGCCAACTCATTTATACGCTGACCGTCTTATGCACACACCCTATTTCGGTGACGTGGCTCTGTCTAAAGTTGTTCCACTTTGGCCTCTAAGTATCCGATTGGATCATTGCTGCCGCTGCTTCTCCCTTCATGTCTGGAAGCCAATTGATGACGAGGCACGCCAATAGGTCCATTGGACTTGCGCGCAGTTTTCCTCGTACGCGGCATATCTCCATAAGAGGGGAAGATTTATTAGTATCATTTTTAAACATGATGCATGCATAACCCAATGATTACGGAATCAATCTTCATTGATCCCACTTCCTATATATTGCACTCTATTACCTAGTCTTATAAAATGAGAACTTCCAGAAAGTGGCAAGGTAAGAATGAAAGAATATTTCTTAGATAAGTATTTGAAAATTCTTTTTGAAATGTTTCATAATATCTGAAGAGATGGGCTTCGCTCTGATACCAGCTGTGACGGAACCTCCCAAGTCATTAGGCCCACCTATAGTTGTCCTTGTCCAATGGACCTTGGACAACCCTGTAGATGCACATAATCACTCGACAAGTTTGGTATATGTATCATTTTCCTCGCCCAAGAGTGTTTCACCCATCACGCAGATATTACAATGCATCGGAGGAACGAATAAGCGGAAACGAATTACAATAACTTAATTTACATTCATCAAAATATAGAGAGAGTGTTATAGTTATTACAAAACTAGGGTGTGTGCACAATGTGTTCCATGTATCTCAATTAAAGAAGTGGCTTCGGGTTCCTGATCGAACCATTGAGGTGGTGGATGTTACCTTGGAACCAGACTTAACATATTCAGAACATTCCATCCGAGTTCTGGATCAGAAGGACAGGGTCACCCAAAAAAGGACTCTTAAATTCTATAAGGTACAATGGAACCAGCATGCGGAAGATGAAGCTACCTGGGAGACTCAAGACTTCTTGGAAAAGAATTTTCCTAGGTTCTTAGCTTCGTGTAACCTGTAAAATATGTACATTGGATGGTAAAGGAGAAATAAACCCCATACCACCCCCTGTTTTGTAAGACAGTTAAGGAAATAAAAATGTGACGTGTTTCCTTTTCCATTACTTACCCTAGGACCTTAAATCTCGGGACGAGATTCTTTTATGGGGGGAAGGATGTAACACCCCTGGTGTTACTTGTACTAAAACTTGAGCATAACATCATGTGCATTGACATTTCATATGTTTGTTACACCTAGAATGCATTCACTAGGTAAAATTTCAAACAAGTTGTGATGTTATGATTTGATGTGTGGTTAGCCCTAGGATAGGGTACTTAACCCTAGAGTAGGGCTTAGAGATGTAAGTGAAGTCCAAATGAGTAAAAATATCAAGAGACATTAAAAATGCTCACAAGATATCAAAATTGATGAACTTTTGTGGCACCAAAAACCCTAATGTGCCTAAAACCCTAAAAACAAACCCTAGAAACCCTTAGGGGTTAAATGTAAGTTCTAGGCACTTTTGGACCAAAGTGCAAATATCAAAGTACTAGAACATAACAAATCAAGTACTTTTCACTTTTGAGGATTTCCAAGTCAAATGATGAAGTTTGGACTTAAATGCAAAATACCCCATGAATACTATGTGAAGTTCTGAATTTCAGTTGATTGAGGTCAACTTTGGAGCTCTATATCTCCCAATTCATAAGGAATTTGCCCTAGGTCAACACATCAAGTCTGAAGAGCTATGATAGGAGTGTAACTTTGCTTAAGTGACTAAACCTTGGTAACATACAAAAATTGAAGAAAAACAGACCTGAAGTTTGTCTGTCAATCGGGTACAACTCTGAAACTGGACTGACAATGAACTAGGACCAAGTTTGGGAGCTATTTTGAGTATGATTTATTGAGAATTGAAGTATTGTTGCTATAGCAAGATTAAAGCTGGATCATAGGACAACAACTTTGTTAAAGGTGGATTAGCAAGTTATCACATGAAAATTGGAGATCTGGGCACTGCAATCCACTCTGTAAGGCGTCCTAATAGGGTTTCTCATGGTACAGTGAACTGAATGAGATTGCAGGTGCAGTGCACCTTGCCGCCGGTGACCCCCGCGCCTTGATTCGCGCCGGCGATGCGATTCGTGCCCATTGGTGCCCGGATAACGCATCGAGGTGAAAAGATCTTCACCATGGATGAGACCAGGGGTTGGCCACCGTACCCACTTGCCTCACGGCCAGTCCAGATAGCCTCGCCAGAGTTGGCCACCTGCCGCACGATGGCCACATACCTTGAAGCTTTACCACGTCGTAGTAAGCCGCTTTAGGTAGCTGGTTCGTCGCTGGTAATCTTGCCACGGTGAAAGCCACACATCCCTTGCGCTAGTGACCTCCCCTCTCTCTGGCTGTCGCGCGTCTTCTCAAAATTAGCCGCTACCGCCAATAGAACCTATAAATTGCTGCCCCAGTGAGCTCCTATAAGTAATCTGTAATACCCAAATTGTAAGGGAGAACAAATGGAGAAATTGGTTTTCTCTATATATGTGTGTATCTCTAGTTATCATCACATGTGACTACTCATGTTTAAAATGAGTAAATCTTTACTAAGACACAAATAAACCATTGCATCATATTGGAATTTTTGTTTGTTTGTGCATTTAAAACAATAATAATAGGGATAAAATATTATAATTAGTAGAAGATTTAGATTAAACCCTAGTTTTGAATTTGGGATTCACATGGAAAAGGAGAAAGAAATACCATAAAATACAAAATAAATTCATAAGTAAGTAAATACCACACTAGTATTTTAAAGATGAATAATTAATCTGAGTGAAAATTCACCACAAATTTGAAATTCAAATGTGGATTCAAAAATAAGAAAAGGGAATAAAAGAAAAGAAAAAGGAAAAGAAATAAGAAGTCTGCGCTGGCACAGAATTCGGCCTGCTCGGCCCATTGGTGTTTCCCTCTGGCGGCCCATTTAACCAACTCCCACGGTGCCGTCCTCCTCTTACGTTGACACACGGGGCCGGGTCGTCAGTTGGCGGCTTTGGATCCTAGAGCTTGACTCGCCGCCAGGTGGGACCACCACGACAGAACCTTCTTCACCTGCGCGGACTCCGTAACAGAACGTGAGAACCGCGCGCGCACGTCAGCTGAGCTCCCGGGTGAATCGCTCCGTCGGTTAGACAGCCGACCTTCCCCGCCTCGTCTGCACCTTATAAAAGAACCCTAGCCACGACCCTCTCCTCGTGCTCACCACTATCCTCGCCCCCCCACCATAGGTAATTCCGCGCCTGACCATCGTCCACACCTCCGGGAAGAAAACCGAGCGCCGTGTGCCGCCGCGAGTGACCATCTGCATACCGTCGACCCGGTCCTCGGTGGAGTTACCCTGGGATCCATCTTGTCGGAAGGAAGGTGGCCATGGCGGCACTGCTCAGGAACCCGGAACCAGCGTGGCGGAATGGCTCGCCGTTGCTCAGGCGTCGTGGCGGAGAGGCGACATCACGTGGAACGGAGCCCCTGCGCTGCCATCCTTCGGTAAAAAGCACCTTCGAAGCTCCGCCTTCATCTCTAGATTGTGTAGCCGTGGTCAATTTGGAAGTTGGGGCACCGGGGTGCCAGGTACTCTTCGCGCCGGCGAGGTCCGGCCGCGGGGGTTCGTAGCGCCGCCATGGCTTGTGGTCAGGGGATAGGGTCGAGTTCATGACCACTGATTCCCAAATGGACGGTCGGATAGATCTAAACCTTCATCCGCTATGCAACTCGATCGGAGCCGTTGTTCTGATCGGGCGGCTCCTAATACTCAATACCCCTTCACCATGCCACTTCGCAGAAAACCCCTTATAATTTTAGAGAAACAACCCGCAGTCCACCCTGTACAGCACTCTGAGTCTTAGGATGAATTACTCCGAGGTCCCTGTGTTTTCCAGAAATAGACGCCTAGTCCAGGAATCAATAAAATCAGAGAAAATTCATTCTAAATTCATTTTTAATACAAAAATAATGGTAGGAACTTGTAAAATTCATATAAAATTCATATGAACTCCAATTTGGACCATTCCAGTTCCTATAATTTTGTAATAGTATTATCTATTAAATAGTACCACTGTTTTTACATGAAATACACATTTAAATTTATTTCCCACTTAATCCTATATTAAATGCATAAAACCTTAGAAAATCCATAACTTAAAATCTATACCTCCAAATTTAATGATTACAGTTCCTATGATCTTATTTCAGTGTCTAGATTATTATTGTGTATTTTATTTATATGTTTGGTGTGATGTTAAATTTTGCTATACTATGTATGTATTGTATTGATGCGAGTAGACGAGCAAGCTACAGAGGATCCTGAGGTTCAGCTGGTAGAGACTGCTGAGCAGGAGCTCGTTGAAGGCAAGTTGTGCCCTTGATCACTTCTTTTACCCATTCATGTTCTTATTAATCATAATGATCTGCATAGGTTAATTTTGCTGGGACCCAATAGGATACCCTAGAATTGACTATCTTTATACCTTGTTTCACCACTGGTTTTACTACTAAAATTTTGGGTAGTACATGCTATTGCTTTATATGGTTTTGGGTATAGAGATATTCACTACTCATGATTACACTTTTTATCATCTGTTCATTATTTACTGTTCATGATAAGATCATTATGTTAATGGGAACATGGAGAACCACCCGGGAAAACAGTGCTACCACAAGGGTTTATGGACGCCCTTGGCTGATTAATTAGGAAAGCTAGTGGAGGACTACCTTACCCGAAAGGGGCAAGGGCAGTAGGGGAGTGGTCAGTGTAGGGAGGTCCTTGGTTGATTTTGCTGCGATGGCTGTCAGGCAAGAACCCTGCACTGGAGCTTCCTATAAACTGTAGCGGGTAGTCTGAAGCTAGTGGAACTTTGTAAAGGCCTCGTAGTGGTACCCTGCCTCGCTTCCTTGGTAGAGGTGTATGGAGTCTGATCAACTCCGTGGCAAATGGGTAACACGACTTGTGGGTAAAGATGAGCAACCTCTGCAGAGTGTAAAACTGGTATACTAGCCGTGCTCACGGTCATGAGCGCCTCGGACACTCACATGATTAAATTATGGAACTTAAACTCAATTTGTCATATGCATTGCATCGTAGGTGAGATTGTTACTTTTGTTCTACTACTTAATTGGGTTGGTATTTACTTATACTTAGTAATTGCTAATCAAATTTTGACCAACTTTAAAAGCAATGCTCAGCTCTAACCATCCTCTTTGGTAAGCCTTACACTTCACGTGAGCTCCCACCTTTGGCGAGTTCATGCACATTATTCCCCACAACTTGTTGAGCGATGAACGTATGTGAGCTCACTCTTGCTGTCTCACACCCCCCCCCACAGGTCAAGAACAGGTACCACAGGATGAGGCGCATGAAGGATGCTGTGACGAGTTCGTGAGAGGTCTAGGTCGTCGTCTCCCAGTCAACTTTGGGTTGCTGGACCGCTGTCTCCTTATAATGTAATTATTTATTTATTTTGTATAGAACTCCTGTTATGTAGTAAAGATGTGACATTCGATCCTGTGCCATGATTCATCATATGTGTGAGACTTGGTCCCAGCACACCTGGTGATTATGTTCGCGCCCGGGTTTTGGACCCTAAAATTCGGGTGTGACAGAAGTGGTATCAAAGGAATGTTGACTGTAGGACGAAACCTAGATAGAACTGGACAACCATTGTCTACTTACCTTTGCTACTCTGATTCTTTCTAAACTTTTCTTAATCTTTTCTCATCTATTTCTGCTTTACTCTGATTATTCTTACCTTTTCATTCTAAAGACAAATGTGGATTTCACACTTTGAAATCCTGTGCCTAAAGTGACTTTAGGAATAGGAGACCTACTCTTAGGAACAAAAACAAAACTATTTTTATAGGTATTTGTATGCTTGAATGTTTGTTCTTATGATACTTGTTTGATTTGGATCTTTGATTGAGTGTGATTAGTTGTGGAGTAATGTCCACAATCACATCTGCATATACATATAGAAAACAAACGGTTATAAAAATATCTAAATGAACTAGGTTATCCCTCATCAAAGAATCTAGCCTAGCAAAATCCATCTTATCTTGAAAAAGTCTATCCTACACTCATAGATCCATCTTATCCTAAAAAAAATAGATTCTCATCTTATCTTGAAAAGATTTATCTTATCCTAATAGATCTATCTGACCTCAAAAGATTCTACCTTATCCTTATGGATTCATCTTACCCCAATAAGCATATTTATCCCACGCTAGTGTAACAACCATGATCTAGCCTAAAATAAATAAGATCTTGTCTAGTCAAACTAGTCACACCAATCTAACCTAGATCTGATCTAATCTAAAGTGACTTATCAAACATGTTAGATAATACTGATGAAATAGATTAGACTCTACTCCTATAGAACGGGTCTTAACTTAGTTCACCCTGCACTAAATTAAGAATGACAGATCGACTTGGTCATATGCAACTACCTTAACCATCCAATAGTTGCATAACCCCACAATTTTAACCTAGCAAGAGATTCTAACCTACCTACACCATACAATCCATTCTACTCACATATGTCCTAGCCATATGTCCTTAACTCGGATGACAACTCCAAGAAATAAAGGCCAAAGAAGACCAACCATGTCAAAGAAGGATAAGCATCAACTCAAGACTTCAAAGATCAAGTTGAATCGCCAGCGGAATCAAGATCCATAGTTTAGGATGAAGTCTTTCCTTATTATACCCTTGCCACAACCTCTACTTGCCATAACCGTACCTGACCTAATGAATATCTAGACATACAATATTCATATCATCTACTAACTATTAAAAAAAACTTGAACAAAACTTTGATTCCGAAAACCAAATGAGAAACTAAAATTCTAGACCAAACATATTATATCTCTTTTCTTAAATCTCGAGGACGAGATTATTTTTAAGGGGGGTAGGATTTGTAATACACAAATTGTAAGGGAGAACAAATGGAGAAATTGGTTTTCTCTATATATGTGTGTATCTCTAGTTATCATCACATGTGACTACTCATGTTTAAAATGAGTAAATCTTTACTAAGACACAAATAAACCATTGCATCATATTGGAATTTTTGTTTGTTTGTGCATTTAAAACAATAATAATATGGATAAAATATTATAATTAGTAGAAGATTTAGATTAAACCCTGGTTTTGAATTTGGGATTCACATGGAAAAGGAGAAAGAAATACCATAAAATACAAAATAAATTCATAAGTAAGTAAATACCACACTAGTATTTTAAAGATGAATAATTAATCTGAGTGAAAATTCACCACAAATTTGAAATTCAAATGTGGATTCAAAAATAAGAAAAGGGAATAAAAGAAAAGAAAAAGGAAAAGAAATAAGAAGTCTGCGCTGGCACAGAATTCGGCCTGCTCGGCCCATTGGTGTTTCCCTCTGGCGGCCCATTTAACCAACTCCCACGCTGCCGTCCTCCTCTTACGCTGACACGCGGGGCCGGGTCGTCAGTTGGCGGCTTTGGATCCTAGAGCTTGACTCGCCGCCAGGTGGGACCACCACGACAGAACCTTCTTCACCTGCGCGGACTCCGTAACAGAACGCGAGAACCGCACGCGCGTGTTAGCTGAGCTCCCGGGTGAATCGCTCCGTCGGTTAGACAGCCGACATTCCCCGCCTCGTCTGCGCCGTATAAAAGAACCCTAGCCACGACCCTCTCCTCGTGCTCACCACTATGCGTGCCCCCCCACCATAGGTAATTCCGCGCCTGACCATCGTCCACACCTCCGGGAAGAAAACCGAGCGCCGTGTGCCGCCGCGAGTGACCATCTGCATACCGTCGACCCGGTCCTCGGTGGAGTTACCCTGGGATCCATCTTGTCGGAAGGAAGGTGGCCGTGGCGGCACTGCTCAGGAACCCGGAACCAGTGCGGCGGAATGGCTCGCCGTTGCTCAGGCGTCGTGGCGGAGAGGCGATATCACGTGGAACGGAGCCCCTGCGCTGCCATCCTTCGGTAAAAAGCACCTTCGAAGCTCCGCCTTCATCTCTAGATTGCGTAGCCATGGTCAATTTGGAAGTTGGGGCACCGGGGTGCCAGGTACTCTTCGCGCCGGCGAGGTCCGGCCGCGGGGGTTCGTAGCGCCGCCATGGCTTGTGGTCAGGGGATAGGGTCGAGTTCATGACCACTGATTCCCAAATGGACGGTCGGATAGATCTAAACCTTCATCCGCTGTGCAACTCGATCGGAGCCGTTGTTCTGATCGGGCGGCTCCTAATACTCAATACCCCTTCGCCATGCCACTTCGCAGAAAACCCCTTATAATTTTAGAGAAACAACCCGCAGTCCACCCTGTACAGCACTCTGAGTCTTAGGATGAATTACTCCGAGGTCCCTGTGTTTTCCAGAAATAGACGCCTAGTCCAGGAATCAATAAAATTAGAGAAAATTCATTCTAAATTCATTTTTAATACAAAAATAATGGTAGGAACTTGTAAAATTCATATAAAATTCATATGAACTCCAATTTGGACCATTCCAGTTCCTATAATTTTGTAATAGTATTATCTATTAAATAGTACCACTGTTTTTACATGAAATACACATTTAAATTTATTTCCCACTTAATCCTATATTAAATGCATAAAACCTTAGAAAATCCATAACTTAAAATCTGTACCTCCAAATTTAATTTTTACAGTTCCTATGATCTTATTTCAGTGTCTAGATTATTATTGTGTATTTTATTTATATGTTTGGTGTGTTGTTAAATTTTGCTATACTATGTATGTATTGTATTGATGCGAGTAGACGAGCAAGCTACAGAGGATCCTGAGGTTCAGCTGGTAGAGACTGCTGAGCAGGAGCTCGTTGAAGGCAAGTTGTGCCCTTGATCACTTCTTTTACCCATTCATGTTCTTATTAATCATAATGATCTGCATAGGTTAATTTTGCTGGGACCCAATAGGATACCCTAGAATTGACTATCTTTATACCTTGTTTCACCACTGGTTTTACTACTAAAATTTTGGGTAGTACATGCTATTGCTTTATATGGTTTTGGGTATAGAGATATTCACTACTCATGATTACACTTTTTATCATCTGTTCATTATTTACTGTTCATGATAAGATCATTATGTTAATGGGAACATGGAGAACCACCCGGGAAAACAGTGCTACCACAAGGGTTTATGGACGCCCTTGGCTGATTAATTAGGAAAGCTAGTGGAGGACTACCTTACCTGAAAGGGGCAAGGGCAGTAGGGGAGTGGTCAGTGTAGGGAGGTCCTTGGTTGATTTTGCTGCGATGGCGGTCAGGCAAGAACCCTGCACTGGAGCTTCCTATAAACTGTAGCGGGTAGTCTGAAGCTAGTGGAACTTTGTAAAGGCCTCGTAGTGGTACCCTGCCTCGCTTCCTTGGTAGAGGTGTATGGAGTCTGATCAACTCCGTGGCAAATGGGTAACACGACTTGTGGGTAAAGATGCGCAACCTCTGCAGAGTGTAAAACTGGTATACTAGCCGTGCTCACGGTCATGAGCGGCTCGGACACTCACATGATTAAATTATGGAACTTAAACTCAATTTGTCATATGCATTGCATCGCAGGTGAGATTGTTACTTTTGTTCTACTACTTAATTGGGTTGGTATTTACTTATACTTAGTAATTGCTAATCAAATTTTGACCAACTTTAAAAGCAATGCTCAGCTCTAACCATCCTCTTTGGTAAGCCTTACACTTCACGTGAGCTCCCACCTTTGGCGAGTTCATGCACATTATTCCCCACAACTTGTTGAGCGATGAACGTATGTGAGCTCACTCTTGCTGTCTCACACCCCCCCCACAGGTCAAGAACAGGTACCACAGGATGAGGCGCATGAAGGATGCTGTGACGAGTTCGTGAGAGGTCTAGGTCGTCGTCTCCCAGTCAACTTTGGGTTGCTGGACCGCTGTCTCCTTATAATGTAATTATTTATTTATTTTGTATAGAACTCCTGTTATGTAGTAAAGATGTGACATTCGATCCTGTGCCATGATTCATCATATGTGTGAGACTTGGTCCCAGCACACCTGGTGATTATGTTTGCGCCCGGGTTTTGGACCCTAAAATTCGGGTGTGACATAATCACACACCCAACGCACCAGCCAGAGAGCTCTAATTTAGAGTTTCCCCCAAATTAGTCAAGAACACCGTCGTGTGTGAGCTCGCCGTGGCCAGCTCTCTACAGGTCCGTTCACGCCCTCCTCACTCTCGTTTCAATACCCCTGTGTGTTGTAGATGCTGATCGGCCCAGCCAATTGAACTAGATCTGGGTAGATCACCGGGAACACCTCGGTTCATCCGCAGTTCGCGCCATCACCGTGGACAGACTGATTGTGAGCTAGAACTTTGCAATTGATTGAGGGGTTATGATCGTTATGGGTAGAATTAGGTGTCAGCCACAACGGAGTGTCGATCGTTGCGTTATCCGGCTGGTATAGGCTCACCGGAGCCAGTGCTCCGCCGTCCACTATCGGGGATTTCACCTTGCGAAGGAATAGAAAGGGAGGGCCCTATCTACGAATGTTAGTGACATAGAGAAATAGTGCAATGGCCTCTTTAAGGGTTTTTCAAATAACGAGGGTCCTGTGTGTAAACCTGACACCGCAGGCACGCGCGGGCACGCTTTTGCCTGTGCGTGGTCCGACTTGGGCTAGTTTCAGCCCATTACTATTCACTTTTTTCTTTTTTCTTTTTCTGCCAGACTTAGGAAATTCATAGAAAATTATATAAAAATGATAAAAATATGAGACCAATTTTATTGGGCTCCTAAATTTCTCTAGTATTTAATCAAAATAGTTCCAAGAATTTTAGTCCAAACCAGGAATTATGTAGTATTTAAGAAGGCCAAAACCTAGACTATTGGAATTTTAGAAATTATTTGAAGAATCCAAAAATCATAAAACTTTTTGGATAAACTTAATTTTATAATTAGAACCCATGAGTGAAGTTTGACATGTGTTGGACATTGTTTGATTCCCAAACCCAAAACCCTAGCTCCTTAGGGTAAAACTTTCTAACTCTACTAAGGTGTTGATCTAGAAGACCATAGTTTCCGTGGTGCACCGTGAAGGAAAGTTGTATTCAAGATACATCTTGATGTATCTCTACTATCATTGCATATTCATAAGCATCACATGAGCATTCATGGTTATATATGGTTATGTATAGAGAATGAGGAAGATATAACTGTTGAAGAAGAGGAGACTGCTCCATCAACTGAAAATCGACCTACCGGGAACTGTTTTTATTTTGACATCTGTGGAACAGAGCCCGACTCCCCTACGACACAAGGCAAGCCCCAGTGCATTTGCCACCTCCTTGTTGTTTTAAATCTTTATCACCTTATATGATGCATTAGGTGATAGGAGTTGTATGCTAAACCAATTGCTGCATTTCCTTCCTTGGAACTATTTACTATTCCTTGATTACCTGTTTTATTAAAAGGTTTTCTGATGCTTAGTCCTGCTATAGAAAAACAATTTTTTTGTTTTGAAACAAAAGGTGATGCTTCACAGTGGAAGGGATGTTTCCAAAAATAAAACTTGATGGTGGATCCATCATGGCCATGATGGGTTCAACATCGGAAAAGATGTACCTCTGCCAGGAACCAAACTTTGGGTTTTAAATGATAAAGCTGAGACCGGGCGGGTGACTTGCACGAGAAGAGAGTCTCGATGTAGTGTCTTCGTCTGAGTCGCTTAAGGACCGTGTCGAAGTGGGCCTGCTAACCAAGGACCCTTTAACTGGTCACATGCCTCGTCATGGGTAAGCTTTGCCTCGGGCAGACTAATACAAGAAAGGCCAACACGCAATGGGAGTGGAGAGATGGCGAGAGTAGCGTGTACCCTCCGTGGCAAGATGCTGGACGGTGGTGTATCTGTGCTCTCGATTGGCGTGAACCCGGTCTGGTCTTAAGAAACCTAGTGGCGAGTTGACATATGCAAGGGTTAAGTGCTACATATGTCGTGTGATTGGAGATCCTCAGCTGAGTAATAATCGATTTGGATCACTGTTACTTCTCGGACATGAAGACTTGGTCACTAACTTACACGTAGCATTCCAGTGAACTAAAAGGGTTGATAAAAGACGGCTAGTGCAGGTCAAGTGCTTGAACTAGGGTAGAAAGAACTCTAGTGACAGGTAATGACTTAACTTGCTAATAAAACTGGATTTTAAGGATCCACTATTAGTAAGCATTTCTGCAAACAGAGTCTTTTGAAATTTGATCAGCCTTACCTTGACTCCCTTAAGCCAGCATATCCTTGAGAGTCTTTTCTTTTGACGGGTTAGACTTGCGAAAGTACACTCCGTACTTAGGGTTTTCGAACCCATGTTGTTGTAGGTGAGGAAACAGCAGACTTTTGCTGTTTTTGTTCTAAGGTGGTGCCCAATGAAGAACCTTAGCTGTGAAGCCGCGGGAGGATGTTGGCCTCCCACTTGAAAAACAATATACTTTTATGTGGTAGGGGTTTTTGCCTCCCAAGTCTGTAATAATAATACTTATGCACTCATACACCCTGGTTTCTAATAACTATAACACTCTCTCTATATTTTGATGAATGTAAATTAAGTTATTGTAATTCGCTTCCGCTTATTCGTTCCTACGATGTGTTGTAATATATGTGTGACGGGTGAAACGCTCTTGGGTGAGGAAATAAGGATACAGATACCGAACTTGTCGAGTGATTATGTGCATCTACAGGGCTGTCCAAGGTTCGTTGGACAAGGACAACTGTAGGTGGACCTAATAACTTGGGAGGTTCTGTCACAGAACCGCTCCTCCGAGAACATGGAGTTGCCAAAGTTCTCCGAAGTGGGAGTCAGAAGGTGCTTCCACTTTCTGCGTTGATCTCAATGGCCATGCTTGCCCTTGCTACCCTTGCTGCCAGCCATTGTGGCACCGTCAATGGAGAAGTGACAACGAGAAGGTAACATAGAAGGAGTGAAGAAGACGGTCGCAAGTGAGCGATATATTTAAAGAGGCTACGAGATGATCCTTCGCCTCCTGTCCGTACAATGAACAGTCGCAAGGACTTCAATAGCCGTGTAAATTTCCAAGAAAAAGGAGCAAGTCAGTGACACCCATTGGTGTAACACGGCACCAGGGAAGAGTAATACCAATTGCTCAGGCACATTACTACCCCCTGTCGCATCAGGTTACTATTTTGAGACAAGCCAGCAAACACACCCATTGGGCGCACCCATTAGGTGTACAAACCAGATTTTTTGGTTTTCTTTGAAGCAGCCTGATCCATAAGATATCACAAGAATTACAAAACGACAAACTAAAGATCGGTGAAACCGGGGTCAGCCGAATTTCTATCAGTTGGAATCCAGTCAGCAGTCGCATTAAAATCCCTGGTCGAATGCCATCCAGGTGGACTTCTATTGGCTCGGACTCAATAGGTCAGATTTCAGTCGGCTAGGCCTCAGCCAATGTAGGTCTAGTTGTGTAAGTCTCAGACGAGTACGATTGCTATAATAAACCAGAGTTTCCTAAAGGTAGATTGTGAAGACCTTTGAGTTGATTAGCACTCAAATTAATTCAAAGCTCATGGGCTACACCCATTGGGTGCAGCTGTGGTGCACCCCTTGGACCCAAAGGATGGAGCAAAACTTGAATTTTAAAAACACATTATAAAGAACTTTGAGTTGATTAGTGTAAGGGAAATGGACCCCGGTCCATTTGCTAAATGATTTTGGTGTTTGATGATCAACATAGCCCATGAACTAATGCATTTGCTAGTGTTTGTAGTTCATAGGATGTGAAGAAGATTGGACTGAGGCTCTAAGGATGCAACACCTCAAAAGAAGACCTAAAAGATGCGTAGAAATCCAAGACTCAAGATCAAAAGAAGCCTAGGGAAATAGTGAAGAAATCCAAGAAGAGGGCAATCAGCCAGCACTCTAGTTTAGTTGAGTGAGTTTAGAAAAGGCCAAAAAACCCCTCAGATCTTATGCGAGCCATTGTAATTATATGGAGTGGGGAGAGAGTCTTACGAGACCGTGAAAACCAAGTTTGTGTCACGATTGCCACCATGTATTGGAAGGAACGAGGCTCGCGATGTTTTGATTGGAAGCTCGATAGTGGAGACGACACAGAGCGTCTGAGAGGAGCCGGAAGCAGAGCACCACTTGTTCATGGAGAAGGCTCATGGCTCTCTACAGAGTTACTCGATCGTGGTGCTTGGGCCTCGTGTGGGCTACCCTTTGCGTAGGAGCACCAACGAGGATTAGTCAGGACCTTGCGTGGTTTCGGATACCTCGGTAAAAATACTGATGTCATCTATGGGAGTTTGCATCTCTACCCTTGCACTTTACCTTCCACATTTACATTAAGTACTTATGTTTCAATCTCTCCTTTCTAATTAGAATATTTAGGAATGGAACTTAGGTTTTGCTGTAGAGATAGCAACACTTAAACAAAACCTAGTTTGCACAATCTAGTTAAGTTATTTGCATAGGTTTTGTTCTAGGGATTTATTTGTGGATTAGTTTAGAGAGATAGTTTTTAGAAGTCCTAATTCACTCCCCTCTTAGGCGTCACCATTTCTTACAAGTGGTGTCAAAGCCAGGTTTTTCTTATTTGAGACATTTTAGCTTCACCGCTAATTGAGTCGGCGCTTTTTAGAGAAAGCGGATGGATACCCATAGGCCACCACACTTCGATGGCACTAACTTCCCATATTATAGTGCTAGAATGGCTTGTTACCTAGAAGCGGTTGATCTAGATGTTTGGAGAGTCAGTCGTGATGGGATGAAACCACCTAAGAATCCCGAGAGTTTCACCACAAGTGACGAAAAAAAATTCATTTAAATGCTAGAGCCAAAAACTGCTTGTATGAATCTCTTAGCATGGAAATTTTCAATCTACTATTTACCTTGAAAACTGCTAATGAGATTTGGCTAAAATTGCATGAGCTCCATGACGGCACATCTAATGTCCATGAGCAAAAACATTGCCCAGAGTATAATTCCTTTGCTATGAAAGAAAATGAGCTTGTTAGAGACATGTATTCCTGCTTAAATCTTGTGATTAATGAGCTCAACTCTATTGGAAGTAATAAGCTAGGTGATGCGGACATTGTGAGGAAGATCATCTCCCTTCTACCACAACAAAGATATGGGAGCATCATCACCATCCTTCACAACCTCGAGGACTTGAGCCAAATGACCATGACGATTGTGATTGGAAAAATTGCGGCATTTGAAATGTCGTGGAAAATAGGTCAATAAGAGGAGACTACTTCTTCAAATCCATATGCTGCATGTGATGAACACAAAAAGATGAAAGGCAAAATGAAGGTTCCAAGCTCAAGTGAAGAAGAGGAAGATGATGATGATGATGATGATGATGATGATGATGATGATCAACTCTCAACATCACCCTTTGAGGACGAAGAAACAGTCCGACGCGTCGGAAAGGTAATGGGGATGATTCGCAATATTAATCTAATGGGTGTGCCCCTGCAAGTCAAGGATCTTCTCTTTAACATTGACAAGAAAAAGTAAAGAAAGAGAGGATGCTTCGCATGCGGGGAGAAGGGCCACTTCCGGGACAACTGTCCAAATATGGCCAAATCGACAAATATGAGGAGCAAAGGTAAGGCACTCACAAGTGTCAAGGCTTGGGATGATTCTTCAAGCAAAGATGATCCTTCAAGGACTCGCATCCTCCGCTCTTCATCACACTCTTCACAGTCATCTCACATATGCCTTATGTCAAGACATAAAACAAGTATCCCATCCTCTAGTGATGACAGTGATAGTGAGTGCGATGATAAGGGAAAGCCCTCCAAAGATGAACTTGTGCATGTCATAAAGTTTTTTTGAGGATGTTTGCATGAAACAAAAAGCTCAACTTAAAACTTTGAAAATAACTTGATTAGCTCTCAAAATGATTATAAATGTTTGCTAGAAAAATTTGAAACATTTGCAAACTTGAATTGTGAGCTAACAACTAAAATTGAGCAATTAGAATCTAAAGCTCCATCCTCAACTACCGATGATAGCCTTGTCAAAAAGAATGGAAAACTTAAGGCTAAGTTGGCTAGCTCTCAAGAAGCCATTGAAAACTTGCTAGAGAAAATGGAAATTCTTAGCATACATAATAATGAGCTAACTAGCAAGCTAGAGAGCATGGGTAGCACCCAGGAGCATCTTTAGTTGAAATTCCTGAAACTTTTAAGAAAGATGCTTCTACCTCTTGCTTTTATTTAATTGATGATTCTAATACCTCCAATCAAGTTCTTGTTAAGAATGTTGTTATAGAAACATGTTTGGATGAGATTGTAATGGAGAATGAGCAATTAATGCAAGAGGTGGCTCGCCTAGGCAAGGCTTTGTATGACAAAAAAGGCAAAGCAAAACAAACCTATTGGGGGCCTTCCTCTTCCGAAGGTCCTCAAAAATATGTCTAACCATATGTTTTCAGCATGATTATGAATAGTTACAGGAAGCTTCGACTTTAGGACGAAGAACTTCTCTTATGGCGGAATGAAGGGAGATAAAGAGTGGGCAATGAAGCTAAAAGCCAAGGACCTTCGGCCTAACATATTGACGAAGCTCAGAAACATGATGATGACTGAAAGGGGCTAAAGACCTTATAGTCCTCAATAATCCATGTTAGGAATATAGGCAGTTACAAGGGATATAAATGTACTTTTATCCGGGCTGTGTCCCGTGCCAATAAATAGATGAACAATAACACTGTACTGTTCACGCTGGATTATAATCGTTCTCAAGCCATTCTCACTCTTTCACCTTCCGGCAAGCCGAAGGTACCATTGTAATATGAATATTATTAATGTTTATTCATGCTTAATGAAGATAAATGAATCATAAATATACGACGGATATTATCTTGACTCCTCTGTATTCCCTTATCTTCTTATTTATATTCATATTCATGTTTATATTATATCATAAAATGATGAAGGTGTGCCCTTCATGACCTTCATCTGAAGATCATTATATCCGAGAGGAGATAATGCTTCGAAGAACGAAGGTCTTTAACCATTAACAATTATGTTGCCTTGTTCTTAATTAATAGCATTTGAGAACAAGTGACCAACATTTGGTGCCCACCTCCAGTGAACTTACTTCCACAACCTTCAGAAGAGCATCCATCTTTTACATGCCACCGAAGAAGACAACGACGCCAAGGGCTGCTCTGCAACCACTAGACACAAATCAAGATGCTCTCTCTCTACGAGAGGCCAGGAACCAAAAGAGGAAGGCCACTAGTCCAACTCTTCAGGAGGAGCAAATCGACCAGGAAATCAGGGATTTAGAGGTCATCCATCATCAAGTGCAAAGGAAAAAGGAGAAGATGGCCCTGCTGGCCGACCCTCAGAAGAAGATTGATGAAGCTGCTGAAGAAATGTGTCATCTTACTCAAGATGACCGGGATCGAAGGCCTCAGCACAGGGAGCTTTGTTAGGAGAGCTCATTAAACGAAGATGAATGGTACGATGACTTTCATCATGGCAATTTTACTTTTGATGATGCTTCTCCCCTGGCAGTAGAACTGTAGGCCACCCCATGGCCACAATCCTACAAGCCACACCCAGTTGCCCATGTATGATGGGCACTCGGACCCAAAGCAATTCTTGATGAGCTATGAGGCGACAATATCCTCATATGGAGGCAACGCCACTGTCATGGCAAAGTCCTTCGTCATGGCAGTTTGAAGTGTGGCCCAGACATGGTACTCCTCTCTTCGACCAGGGACAATTACATCATTGCATAAGCTCAAGGATATGCTGGTCACTAGTTTCCAAGGTTTTCAGACAAAGCCAGTTACTCCTCAGGCATTGTTTCAATGCACACAAGACCAGGAGGAATACCTTCAGGCGTATATCCGAAGGTTCTTGCGTCTAAGAGCACAAGCACCCACAGTTCCCAATGAAATCGTCATTGAGGCCATGATCAAGGGACTTAGGCTAGGACCTACAACTCAATATTTTGGTAGGAAACCTCCACAAACCCTAGAGAAGCTTCTTCAGAAGATGGATGAGTACATCCGGGCCGATAATGATTTTTCGCCAAAGAAGGGAGGAAGCCTATAGGTTTTTTGAGATGACCAGGGGCTTCAGAGGGAGACTTCATCCCAGGCATGTCCGATCAATTCACAACTCCAATGCCAATGATGAAAGGGCTAGCAATGTTCAGCATAGCCATCATGGTTCTCAATCTTCAAGCATGCAACAGACTTCTTTCAGACCACCGCTTCCGAGGGGCAGGGGAGGAAGAAGTTTTGGTGGAGGACGATTTGGCAATTAACCTAGAAAGTTGTATTGTCTTTTTTGTGGCAAAGACAAGGGCCACACAACAAGAACATGACAGGTTACAATTCAGAAGCAGAAGGAAATTGCCAAAGCTGAGGCGCGGCAGAGTCAGCCGAAGCAAGTCCTCCACACTGCTTCGTGTTATTCCCTATACATCCTAGAATACGTAGGCAATCAACAACCTACAACTTTTGTTGCTTTGGCAAGCCATTCCCTAGCTTCCTGGCCCTAGTTGCCACCACCACCACCACTGATCCACAATCAACAGCCAGAAGGGCACAATCATATTCATCAACAGCGTGACCTTCGGGAGGAGTCCGAAGTTCGCACAGTCAACAACACTATGTCTGAGTCTAAGCATATATACTAAAAGGAATACAGTGCCCCAGCCAAGGAATATGATGATTTGATGTATCTTAACTCTTTCTGCTTTTTATATTTTCTTGAAAGAAAAACAATACAAGAGGGATAAATTTTCAACTTGATGTAATAATATTGTCGTTACATCATCGAGTATGACAGAACTAGGTTTTGAAGCTACAAAGTCGTCCCTAAGGGAGCGCAGAGTAAGTTCCAAAGCTACAAAGTAGTTCCTAAGGAAGCGTAGAGTAAGTTCCAAAGCTACAAAGTCATTCCTAAGGGAGCGCAGAGTAAGTACCGAAGCTCAAAAGTCGTTCCTAAGGGAATGGAGAGCCAAAATACCACCTAAATCAAAGGTGAAGAATCTCCAAAGTCGTTCCTAAGGGGATGCAGAGCTTAAATACAACCTAAATCAGAGGTGAAGAAGATCCAAAGTCGTTCCTAAGCGGATGCAGAGCTTAGCTCCAAAGTCGTTCCTAACGGGATGCAGAGCTAAAATACCACCTACATAAAAGGTGAAGAGACTCCAAAGTCGTTCCTAAGGGAATGCAGAGTCTGGATGTGTTTTCGTATGGCTTCTTATTTTCGACATTAACATCATTTTGCATCATATCATCACGTCACTTCGCATAACATTACATCATACATCATATTGCATCAACAAGTTGTGCGAAAGGAAAAATGCTCCTCCGAAAATATCCGATGGATTTTGAAACAATGTGCTGAAGCACAAGGTATACTTTCGGCAGACACAATTTTACACAACAGGGAAATCTTCGGCAGCAATGTTATTATACAATAGCCGTGGCAAAGTATGAGGTACTCAACCAATAGAGGCGGCAATGTTTCTTCGCGAAGCATGAAAAGAAGGGAAGGTGTTTTTTCGCCGAAGGCTCAAAAATGGTACGTACACAAATTTCATGCATCGCAAAGAAATATATTACATTAATATACATACAAATATTTGATGTTCGACTCATATACAAATATTACATTTCCTAGTACACAATAACTCAGTCTTCCTTCAGTATCCTCTCGGCGGCTTCATGTAAAAGTTTGTCGACGACTTCGTCAACAACTTCGTTAGCAATCTTCATTACATCTAAAGCCTCTTTCGTTATTGGATTAGCTTCGGGGTTGTATGGCTCCGGTGGGGGAGAGAGGCCGACTGTAATAAATATACGATGGTAAATTTCGAAGGTAAAAATGAACAACAAAGCAATAAGTTTCAAATGAAAATTACCTATAATCATGGCGCGTTCGGCAGCTTCCTCAACTTGTTTAGCTTCCTCATGGGCATCGTGAGATTCTTTCTCATTCTTTTTAATGGCTTCGTCAGCCATCTAACGACCACCCTTCATCCACACATCAGAGTAGAATTTGCCACCCAAGGCAGAGGCCTCAGCTGAAGGGTCCTTAGTATTGTCAGCTGAGAGAATAGATTCTAGCTGGGCCGCGACCTTGACATGTTCACACCTAGTCTTTCTAGAATTGCCGCAACCCCTCGGGCACCGGAAAAAGTACAAAAATCTCTGCGATCGCTAAGGATCTCATCGAAAGCTTCGGCTTCTTCACTTATCCATTGGATAACTCCTTCGGGGTCGCCGCGAATAAATTTTTGTTCTGAGGAATACGCCCCCACCTTTGCAAAGCTATCTTTTAGCTTCTTGGCATAATCCAAGGATCTTTCATAGCACCTCTCCCTGGAATCACGAAGCTCTTCAACATTCTTTTGTAGCCTTGAACTTGTCCATTCACTTATTTCTTGTTTTGCCTTTGCAACTTCAAAATTTTCATTCATTTCGGCAAGTTTTTTCTTTAGATCATCAACTTCGGCTTTGTGAGTTTTGGCTTGTGCATTAAGCCTAGCTTCACTGATTTTTAGCCTATCTACTAAGGAGAGCAGAATCTTAGCTTTTTCAAGGGCTTCATTCCTCAGTGTGATGACCTCTGACCGAAGATTCCCAAGTGCTATTTGATAGCTTTCATCATCAGCTTCTTTTTGAGCCCTTAAAGCTTTACTAAGAATTAGGCCCTAATAACAAAAATATATGTGTGAGAACACAAAAATAGTAAGAAAACCAACAAACATAACTTATTTTATGAGTAAAAGTATATATACCTTCAGGCTATTAAAAGCAAGGCTATCTGCAAGATCATCCTTCGACATCGCAGATAGGCCAAGCTCTAGCTTCGGAAATCCCATATTCTTTGCCATTTCTCGACAAATAGATATCTCCTTGTTGTCTGGTAGGCAATATATAAAGTCATCTTCGTCAGTGCCGCTGTATACCAAGGATCCTGGGGGATACTTCAGATCCTTGGCATATTGTCTAGCTTCGGCAACTTGCTCCTCCATTAGTTTTTCCCTGCAGCGTGACGCACTATGAATTCTAAATCCTCAGTAGATGCTTTAGGAGTAAGGAATTTAGATTCTTCAGTAGCCTTCTCTTTTTATAACGGTAACGGTACTTTCGCGGCATCCAAAGGTCTTGATTCAGTATTATTTTCAACAATCTCCACAGGCCTTGCTTCGGCGGGAGCTGAGGGCCCAGCTTCAGTTTAAACCTGCGTCATGACGGCTTCGGCATATTTCATTGTATTCTTGTCTTCCACGCTAGGTGCTTCTGCAGAAGCAGTAGTTAGCGCCTTTGAGGATTCCATAACAACATCCAATACACTAGCCATTCTCCTTCTCTTTGGAGTTATTGAAGCAATCTTTTGAACCTTCGGCAGTTCTGCTTCTTGCAATGAACTCAAAGTTTTTCGCTGCTCCGCTGCTATCTTCGGGTGGCTCTTCGGGCGATTCCATCCTGGCTTCGGTAGTAGCGGGGTGACTTGACTCAACAGCAGAGGACCCTCCAGCAAGCCTCGGCTCTTCTACTGTTTCCATGCGCATAGGACAATGTGTTAAAACTTTAACCTTTTTCGGCTTCAGTGTAGTGGAAATCGCCGAAGCGGCAGCTCTTCTTTTCTTTCCTTGCTTTCACGAAGGATAGCTGTAATCTGGGTACACAAAACCAATAACTTCAAAAACCCTATTGATGAGGACATCACTTCTATACATACAATGATGGATCGATAACACGATCGCGTGTGTGGAGGAACTGCCCGAATTATTCCAACTTAAGTGCCTAAGCCCCGCCCTAGAGGCTAGACCACACTTAAATGGGAATAACCCGTCAATCCCTCGGATCTAGTCCGACACGGCCACTGACAGGATCAAGTACCACAATCTCACTCGATGGTGAGTCATAGAGCAAATACAATAAAGCATAAAACCATGCATGTAAGAGTATTAAAATTATTACATCACCATCGGAGTTTTGCAAAAGTAGTCATCATTGTTCGAAGTGCAGCGGAATAAAACTAACGGTAAATAAACAGAGAGATGGGGAAGCCTGTCCCATCACTCCTCATGCTCCTCCTCAGCCGAGGTAGGGTCCCACTCGACAGTCCAACCCGGTGGCAAGATGGACGGCCAAGTCACTCCAGCAACCATGTCGTCCAGAGATCCTGAAAAATTATGCCACAAGCAAGGCTGAGTATACTAATACTCAGCTAGACTTACCCGGTGTGAGGAGTCTACTCCTCTACCTCTAGACATGCAGCTGTTTGGCTGTGGGGTTTGGTTGCCAAAAGCACTAGCTCAGTTTCTAAATCAAGTTTTTAACTTTGTCAAATTAAGTGTGACTCTGTTAAGGCTAAATGTGTACTATCTACTCATACATAGTAGCAAACATTTTTAACAATTAACATCTTGTATCAGCTCATCATATTTCCACTTGTTACTCAATGCAGTACAATGGATCAAGCAGTCTCATTAGCTGCGAGAAGCAGACGATTCGAATCGAGTTTTTATCCTTGCAAGGTAAACCTAAACACACGACATGTAGGGGCACTCCATCCCCACACACATCAACCGTCCCCATCGATTCCCCATCAGCAGATCAGGGCTCACCGCCTTGGCGTACAATGCCTCACCGACCCCGACTGCCGTCGTGCAGTGACCGCACTTGTACCCACCATAACCGGAATGGGAGACCACGTCTCAGGTCGCGTGAGGGGATATGTCCACTACCAAGTTCACTCAGGTACTAGGCTTACCAATTTACCATATTTCTCGGCATGTGTTTAGTACGTTCAAACGCTTGACACAGGTATCCGCACGTTAATCCTTATTCCAATTTTCATCTCGTAGACCACGCGTCCCCATGGACCCGTGTCCACAGACCATCACCATTCTGTTATCAAAGTGGATACAACCAATTCTTGACCTCGCGCGAGTGCTAGAAAAATCACTCGACTTCTACCGAGATCCTAATTAATAAAGCAACTACTCGACCTAGCATACTAGTATCCATCTCAAAAAGGATTCCTGAGATCATGCAACTAGGGTTTCAATGAACTCCTACACTTAAGTGCACATTACAAACCTACAAACATTAAGTGTAGTAAAATAGCATAATAAACGGTTATGCATAAAACCGGGGCTTGCCTTCCAAAGCAGTGGCAGGTAGATCCTCTGGTGCAGGCTCTGGTGCTGGATCCGGGGCTACCTCCTGAGCAGCTCCTTGCTCCGGCACGAGGACGTACTCTCCGTCAACAAGGTTATAGTCTATCGGAATGCAATGAACATGTATGTTATTATTATGCAGGATGTAATAACATTATGTTAAGAGAAGAAAAACTAAGTTAATCAGCAATTTAGGGTTTCTGGGTCATACGTGGCTTTTAATGGTTTATGCTTATCACTTCTAGGTTTAGGTTTTGCTAGGGATAGGCATAGGGAATTGGTATTGCCTTTATATATTTCAGTGGACAAGTTATAAAGAGTTTTAGGATGACACTGATTTTCCTAGTATTCATTTTTCCCTTTCTTTATTTTCTACTTATGGTTTCTAGTGTAGGTTTGATCTACGACAGTGGTTTAATATTATCCAAAAATTCTATAAAAATTACAGTGGGTTGCCATTGGTCATTATAGCCTGTTCTAAGAATTTGAGGTTTAAAATAAAAGGCTATGCTTTAGACAAAAATAGCAAAAGTTGTGTAAAATGGGCCACTTTGCACTACATCTCTTAATTAGAGGTGAGTTCTGTCCTAAGGGTTATTTTTGTTGGCATCTAACAATAATAATAGTCCTCTGTGCCAAAAATCACAGAAAGCTAAGGGATGGTCATTTAGTTATGATTTTCTAAAGTTACAAGCCAAAAAGGCACTTTCTACTACATTGTTATTTGAAAATGTCAAACAACAGATTTCATATTTTTCCTAAGTTCCTAATAACCAAACATCAGGTATCCCAAGGGTTGGGGTGTTTCCACCTTGGGGTTATTTTTGTAGGGTTTTTCTAAGTTTTCCTTGTTTTCTTAAAATAAAAGGGATCCTACTTATTTCATACTAAACCAGGGTATAATAGATTTTTCTAGTAAACTACATTGAATAAGTACTCTAACAAAAATTGGGGTGCCCTCTGGTTCATTATTTTAATCACCTTTTCTATTTTTCTTAACCTTAAGCATATTGTAAAATAATTGGCAAAAATTAACTTAATGGGTTGGACAGAGAAGTTTAGCATTTTTAAACAGGTCAGTCGGTGGGTATAAACTTCTCCAAATTTTTCTAACCCTAGTCAAATAGTGCAACTATTTTTATCCCTATTATTTAGCTTTTGGTCAAAACAATAATTAAATCAGAACCCTAAAGTTTTCTGTAGTACATAGGGGTTTTATATTTTTCCTATGTAGTTTACATTATTTAGAGCCTGACAAAATTGGTTTGACTAAATTTGGATGAATAAAACAGAAGTTATGAATTAGTAAAGTTCTGTTCAAATTTAAAATCAGATTTAATAAAGGTTTTCTGGAAAAGCAGTTTACACCGAGGACCCTGGGTTATTTCCAAACTAACTCTCTCAGTTATACCCCCGCGCTACTATTCATTTGAGTCTCTGACATTTCACAAAACCCCCCAGACTTCTTTCCTTCTCCCCCGCGGTCCTTCCCTAGGTTTAAACAGTACCCGCAAGAAAGAAAAGGGTGGCACGGCTTACCGGCAGCGAGATAGGTCCGGCGAAGGGCGGGGTTGGCTCGGGGAGGATCTGGCGGTCACAGCGATGTACGGCTCGACGGCGGGGATGGCCGGAATCGCTCGGTCCACGTGCGCAGGCGGGTATCCTTGTCGGCGGCGGGTGTGCCGACCAAATCAAGGCGATCTGGTTCAATCCAATGGCACGGTGAGCTTCATGGGGTGACGTAGAGTCTGTGTGCAGAAGGAATCAGAAAATGGTTCAGTGGATTACCCGGTCCACGCACTCCGGTGGGGTTGTGAACTCCGGCGACCGTGGACTGGCCTCTCTGGCAAAGCAGACTTCGATTCCTCACTCGGGGAGCTTCACCGAGGTGTGCTCACTCGTCTCCGAGGGTTGGACGGGGTTGGGAAAGGCTGGGCTGGCTGGTCTACGGCGGCAGGGGCTCGGGTGGCCGCGGACACGCCGCATACGGGCAAACGGCGGTGAGTTGAGCTCCGGTGAGGTTTGAGCGTGCGCGGAAGAGTGTGGTCGACGCCCGAGTGGGCTTTATAGGCGCGGGCGCGGGCCATGGCGTCGGCTGGCCGTTGGCGCGACGCGGGGCGTGCTCTGGCGTGCACAGAGCGCGTCGAACACGTGGAGCTTTTCTTCTGCCCGTGTTCCACAGCTCACCCAAGTCGCAAACGTGAGAATCTTGGCAAAAATCCGGCGCGAGTCTTTTCCTGGCACCTAGGGCTGTCTCTCATCCGTGAGTTGCCATGGCAGATATGGCCTAGGTAGGGAGATCTTTGGTCGCCAAATCAGGTATGTCACTCTGCCCACCTCGTGACAAAAACCATGCCAAGGCATGTCAAACGTCAAGGTCTCGGGCTCAACTTTTTCCAGTGGGTGCCCTAGGTGGTATGCCACATTTTTGGTATAGAACATAGGTGGTTTTGGTGCCATCTCCAAGGTGAACACGGTTGATCTTTAGTGTAGGTGTAGTTTTTGACTTAGAGAGAAATAGAGAGCTCTAGCTCTCTATCCACTTAAGGAATGGATTTGGGGTTTCTCCAGGGGTCTTTTTGCAACATTTCCTTCCACAATTGCTGGTTAAGAAGTTACTTAAAGTTTGGTTAAAGGTTAACTCATGGTTTGCACAATTGCTTATTCTCCCCCTCTTAACCATGGTTCTGGAAGATAGGGTTCAAGAGAGGTCTAGGGTTTTCCCCCCTCTTGCCCAAGGTAGTAAGTGCACAAAAGTTTGAGTGATGCTTCTTAGCCTCTTAGGTCATTAGCAATCTTGGATAACACATGGTCTCCAAGGTTCTTATGTTCTCCTTGAGTTTTTTTTACCACATGTGATCACAGTCCCTAGTACCAAGGTGTGCTCTAGCCATGGTAACACCTGAGGTGTTACAGCCCTCCCCCCTTAAAGGAATGTCGTCCCGAGATTTTAGGCAGAGTCCTCTAGAGGGGTGCTATTCCTTCTTTTACTCAAGTTCTCTTGTTAATTGCTCTTCGAATGTCATTCTCTTTGCAACTTCAGAAGGAAGCCCTTTTTAAGCTAATCCCACAACTTAGACTATCCTTGTTATCTAAGTTTTTCTTATAATTGTATTCAAGGGCAGGTGGGGGTGGGGTTTTGGGGTACGTACCGACTTCTTTGGGCAGAAAGTCGGGGAAGCAGGAGCGTAGAAAGTCCTCAGTCTCCCATGCAGCTTCTTCTGCTGAATGGTGACTCCACTGAACTTTATACATTCTGTTTGACCTCGCCCGTGTTGATCTCTCCTTCTGATCTAATACCTTGACTGGGTACTCTTGATAAGATAAGTCTGGTTCTATCTCAAGATCTGGTTCAGGTAGCACTTCAGTGGGTAGGCGGACACCTTTCCGCAGCTGAGATACATGAAACACATTGTGAACTGCTGACATGTGAGGTGGCAATTCCAATCGATAGGCTACGGGTCCACAACTTGCTTTTATCTCATAGGGTCCAATGTAACGAGGAGTTAACTTGCCCTTAATTCCGAATCTCTGGACACCCTTGGTGGGTGATACCTTAAGATAAACATGATCTCCCACCTCGAACTGTAGAGGCTTCCGCCTCTTGTCATGATAGCTCTTTTGCCTGGCCTGAGCAGCTTCTAAGTTCTTTGTAATGACCCTGACCTTTTCCTCTGCCTCAAGTACCAAATCTGGTCCAAATATCTCCCTTTCTCCTGCTTGAGACCAATTCAGCGGGGTTCTACATCTTCTCCCATATAAGGCTTCAAAAGGTGCCATCTTTAGACTGGACTGATAGCTGTTATTATAAGAAAACTCTGCCAAGGAAAGACACTTGTCCCAATCTTTTCCATAGTGCAGTACACATGCCCCCAACATGTCTTCCAAAATCTGATTTACCCTTTCCGTCTGGCCATCTGTTTGGGGATGGTATGGTGAGCTTCGTATTACCTGGGTACCAAGTGATTCTTGCAGCTGCTCCCAAAAGTGTGCCACAAACAGTGCTCCTCTGTCAGATACAATGGTCTTTGGAATACCATGCAATCGCACTATTTGATCCACATAAATTTCCGCATACTTCTCTGTCTTGTGGGTGGTATGCACTGGTAAGAAATGAGCAGTCTTGGTCAATTTGTCCACAATAACCCAAATGGAATCATGGTGCCTGGAGGTATTGGGCAATCCTACGATAAAGTCCATGCAAATGTCTTCCCATTTCCACGATGGTATGGGAAGGGGTTGCAAAGGGCCTGCTGCCTTCAAATGACTGGCTTTGATTCTCTGGTAGGTGTCACATTCGGATATATACTTGGCAATTTCCCTCTTCATTCTGGTCCACCAATATACGGATCTAAGATCATGGTACATTTTGTTGCTACCAGGGTGCACAGAGAATTTGGAAAGGTGAGCTTCATCTAATATCTTCTTTCTGAGCTCCGGGTCCTTGGGAACAACCAATCGATCTCCAAACCATAAAATTCCCTTACTGTCCTGACGGAAGCACTTGTATTTTTCTGCCTTCTGCTTGATCATGTCTTTGATAACCTGAACACCCTTATCCTCAATCTGTGCCCTGACTATTTGCTCTTACAATGTGGGCTCTACCGAGAAATAACTTAGGGCACCTGAAGAAACAACTTCCAGGTTCAGCTTGCACAATTCATCACATAGGGTGGTAACTCTTGCATCCATGCTCATACAATTGCACTGAGCCTTTCTGCTCAAGGCATCTTCTACAACATTGGCTTTGCCAGGATGGTAATGCACTTCCAAAGCATAGTCCTTGATTAACTCCAACCATCTCCTCTGTCTCATGTTCAGATCTGCCTGAGTGAAGATGTATTTGAGACTCTTGTGATCAGTGTAGATGTTACAGTGAGCTCCCATCAAGTAGTGTCTCCATATCTTAAGAGCATGAACCACAGCGGCCAATTCCAGATCATGTGTAGGGTAGTTCTGCTCATGGGGCCTGAGTGCTCAGGAAGCATAAGCAATGACTCTGTTCTCTTGCATCAAGACACATCCCAATCCAGTACCGGAAGCATCACAATAAACTTCAAATGGCTTGGTGTTATCAGGTTGAGCCAGCACTGGGGCTGTTGTCAAATGCTGCCTTAGTGTATGAAAAGCATCTTTGCATTTTTGGCTCCAATCATACTTGACTCCCTTCTTCAACAGTTCAGTCATTGGTTTGGCAATTCTGGAGAAATCCGGAATAAATCGTCGATAATACCCTGCCAATCCCAGAAAACTCCGAATTTGCCTCACTGTAGTCCGGGGTTTCCAATCCATTACCTCTTGTACCTTCTCAGGATCAACTGATATCCCATCCTGAGAAATTGTGTGACCCAAGAACTTGATCTCCTTCAGCCAGAATTCACATTTAGACAACTTAGCATAAAGACGATGATCGCGCAGTCGCTGAAGCACGATGTGCAGGTGCTCAGTATGTTCGTCTTCATTCTTGGAATAGACCAGAATATCATCAATGAAAACGACCACGAACTTGTCCAACTCTGGCATGAATACTGAGTTCATCAAGTACATGAAATAAGCCGGGGCATTTGTCAACCCAAAAGACATCACCAGAAACTCATAAAGCCCATATCTGGTTGAGAAGGCCGTCTTGGGAATATCGCTGGCACGGATCTTGATCTGATGGTAACCTGAGCGAAGATCTATCTTGGAGAATACCTTGGCTCCTACCAACTGATCGAACAGAACATCAATGCGGGGCAGTGGGTATTTGTTCTTTATAGTCACCGCATTGAGAGGGCGGTAGTCAACACACATTCTCAAGCTCTCATCCTTTTTCTTCACAAATAGGGCTGGACATCCCCATGGTGAAGTACTTGGGCGAATAAACCCCTTGTCCAACAACTCTTGCAATTGCTTTTTCAGTTCTGCCAATTCCGCGGGAGGCATCCTATAGGGTCTCTTGGAGATAGGAGCAGTCCCGGGTTGCAATTCGATTGCGAACTCAATGTCTCGGTCAGGTGGCATCCCTGGCAATTTATCTGGGAAAACATCTAGGTAGTCACAGACCACTGGGATCTTTTCTACCGGGGATTCTAGCATGACGAAGGCACAGGAACGGGTACAACCTTGGTCAGGCAAATATAGTGTGGTTTCACCACAAGTTGGTGAGTGCACCTCAATGGCCCTAGCTGCAATATCCATCACAGCCTAATTCCTGGTCAACCAGTCAGTTCCCAATATGATATCCACACTATCCAAGCCCAAAATGAGGAGGTTAGTTTTGATTATCAGACTACCAAACTTTAAAGGCACATTCTTGTTGATTTGGTAGGTGGCAACCCTGCCTCCTGGTGTTGAAATTGTGATACCCCCATTGGTGTGGTGAAAAGGCAACTGGCACTTGGCACTAAATTTGGCACTGATAAAACTATGCGATGCACCAGAATCAAAAAGAATAATAGCAGGATAATTCAAAACTGTAAAGATACCAGTCATGACGGGTGCTCTCTCTGGAATATCAGCCATGGTGGTGAAGTTTAGCCTGCCCTGCCCTCACTTGCACCTTCTGTCTCTTGCCTTGATTCTGATTAACATTTTGCCCTTGCCTCTGCTGGTTCTTGGGGCAATTCTTGGCATAGTGTTCGGTGTTGCCGCATGTGAAACACCTATTGTCATTTGCCTGGCGATACTGCTGCTACTGCTGATTGTTCCTCTGAGCCGGAAACTGGGTGCGGTTGGGTGCCTGCTGCTGCTGCTGCGGTCGGATCACCCATCTCCCTTGCTGCTGGTGGGGTCCCCTGTTCTGAGTGTCAGACACAATCCTGAAGCGTTGTGGCTGAGCTGAGGGTCCTGCCACAGGGGTCTTCCTCTTGTTTTCGGCCTGACGAGCTATGATACATTCCTCCTGAGAGATAGCCATGTTGACCAACTCATTGTAGCTGTTGGCCCTGACGGTGTTGAGACGGTCAGGAAGCTTAGTGCTGAGCCCCCTCCTGAACCTGTCTCTCTTCTTCTCGTCCGTATCTAATGATACCCAGCATACTGGCACAGGTCATTAAAAGCCTGAGCATACTGCAATAGTGTCCTGTTGCCCTGAGTGAGTGCCAGAAACTCGTTGAGATTTCGGTCCATAATCCCGGCTGGTATGTGGTGTCCCCGGAAAGCTGCCTTGAACTCTCTCCACTCCACCTCTCGATCCTCTGGCTGCATGGCAAGGAAATGGTCCCACCAAGTCCTTGCGGGTCCGCGAAGCTGCTGGGTGGCGAACCTGACTTTAGTGACCTCTGAACAAGCTCCATGGAGTAGCGGGAATTTGGATTCCACTACTCTTAACCACACATCTGCATCAAGTGGGTCCTCTGCCCTGGTGAACAATGGAGGCTGGGTACTGAGGAACTCCTGGTAGGTATAGCTGCCGCGGGGTGACGCTGATGGTCTCCGCCACCATAATGCTGAGGTGGTGGCTGACGCTGAGCTAGCTGCCTCAAGATCTCATTCTGCTGAGCCATTAGCTCCTGCAGAGTGGGAGGCGGTGGCGGCGGTGGAGGAACGCGCTCATTCTAGCCACGACGCTGTCTCCCGGCCATATGAAAAACCACATATATACTTAATACCATATCTCCAAGTTCAAGGTTTAATCGCGGCGAAAGAGTCAAAAGCAAATTGATAGATTCTGACATAAACTAAAAAGGATTTCAAAAGGCATAAACTTTTCTTCCAAATTTAAAACTAACAGCATCATCAACCATGCATCCAAAAGAGTTTATCACAGTTACATCAATGGTCCCAAAAAGACTCAACTCTATCTAGCCTAGTACCCCAAGGGTGCAAAAGCTAAGCTAACCTACCATCACTGACTTCTGACTCTATCCCTGACACCTAGTGAGCGAATGAGGCAACACTCGACTCGGGGGAAGGTGGTCTCCCGGAGCCAGCAGTGTCTACGCTGGAGGCAGGCTCCTCTCCTCCCTCGATGTCGACGTCCTCGTTGGCCTCCATATCCTGGATCTCCTGGTGATGCATATCCAGGTGCTCATTAGCCTCAGCTAGCTGCTGCTGAGTGTTAAGGAGCTGATCCTCGAGAACCTCAATGGTGTTCTCCCTAGTCCCCACTAATTACTCCAGCTCTTGGATCTCATTGGATAGCTGCTCCACCTGCAAGTCCTTTTCCACCATCTCAGTGGACAAATCAACCACGAGCCCCTCTCTGTTGTCCAGGGTGATCTTTGTTGCCTCCAACAATGCCATCAGATGGGACATCGCCTCACCGCGCATCACTTGCAGACGGTACAGAGCATTCATGCACCGTACAGTCAAGTGCACAGTCTGACCTGGGTAGATGGCCCAGATGTCCTTGGCATGCTCCACCCGATCCTTCCACACTGGGTCGTCCTCCCTTTCGGCGGGGAACAAGCCAATGGGGTGGGTAGCCAGCTCCAAGGGATGGAATCCGCAGAAAGTGGTTAATCCGTGCAGAGCAATCGCCTCTATCGTGTCCTCGGCCCGGTATCCAAAAGACTCAGAGTCCAATGAACGCCAGCCTGGCTGTAGGGGATGAGGCTCCAGGGTCATCCTCACCCTACAGCGGGGCACTCGATGCTTCTCGAACTGTTGCACCGCATACTGAGGAGGCGTCATGTATCCAGCCCCCTGAAGTACCTCCCACAAAATGCGGGGAAAGCCCTCCCGTGCAAGCCCGTCAGTGTGGGACAGTGCATTTCCGTCGTCTAAGGATCCATGGGAAGCCATCTGTGTACGGTTAAGCGTAAGTAAAAGAAAAAGAATTATAAAAAGAACAAGAAAAATAAGACTCAGCTGCTCTCCAACTATAAAAATGGTATTGGGATACTTAGTTGGTCATCATTTTGTTTTTAAGTCTTTACTCAATTATCCATTTGTTTAATTTAAGAATGCATGAATGCTCGTCCTAAACGACCTCATGGCAATGTAAAGGGAATAGGGAAGAACTCCCGTCCCTTAAAGTGGCCTGTAGGGCCTAATCACTTAGCCACCTAGCTACCCTTCTATCATCCTAAGGCTTCACGTCCTAGGTCTATCCTGATCGTCCTACGATCTATCCAACAAATTTTTTTCTATCAAGTTTTATTTCGGAAAAGGATGGTATTTACATTTTATTGATTCCTCTGTGGTGGTACAAGCTCCGATACCAGCTGTGGCAGAACTGCCCAGTGACACCCCAGTGTCACCTAGGGTTTCTCTCAAATACCAACCCAAGAACCATTATTTTATGTGAACCAAAGTAAGCATGAGCATCAAATTAACTTAAGTAAAAAAGAAGTCACCAAGTATATACTTAAAAGTATCATGATCAAAACAATTGAGTCTTTTAAAAAGATAAGAATGTACAACCCTAATGAAAACCCTAAGTGAGCCCCATGAGCAAAGTTCAAGAAAATAAGAAAAAGGGGATGAAAAGTTTAAAATTATGAATTGAGCCAATTATAAAAATTGAAGTATATTTAATGAGCAACAAGAAATGTTGAGAAAGCTTAGCCAAAATAACTCAAATAAAACCCCAAATCAAGCTTCTCATGTGGGGACTTAATGGGAATTCTGAATTTCAGAATTCTGAAATTCAGACCTTGAGCCAAAGATCAGGGATGTTCACCTTGATCCCTAACTCGAATCCTAATGGCCCCATTGACAAAATTGTGTCTAACTAACCCCTCTGTCGTGTGCCAGAAGATGGCATTGGGACACGAGCCCTAGACACGACAAAACCTTGGATTTGCCTCGGGTTTGGGCAGGGAGACAGACCGGATTTCCTGGCTCCATATCTCTGCAACCAGTAGGCAAAATCCTATGACCCCCACACAAGAATGGTAGCTTGTAGGGAGGAGAAGAGGTTTTGTGCACTGACCAAGGCGAGAGCAGGCTCGGATGAGCGACCACACGCGCCAGAACTTGGGCAGAACGCACGGGCACACGTGTTCGACCCTGGTCGGCACGCTAGAGCTCGCCCAACCCGCGCGCGCTCACCCCGGCGTCCGGTCAAGTCCGCCGCGCGCCCACGCGCTCGGCCGTGCCCGCCCGCGCCTATAAAGCCTCCCCGGGCGCACCTCACTTCGCCCCGCACTCACCCTCACCGGCCGGCCACTTTCCCTTAGCTCCAGCGAGCTCAATTCCGCCCGCCATTGCCGCCAGAGCTTCGGCCATCGTGGCCAGCCCACTCCAGCCACCCTCTGGTCGAGCCAGTGCTTCGGCTAGCTCCACCAGTAGCCCGTGAAGCTCGCCAAGCCCTCGGACCCGGCCGGATTTCACCGGAGGCCCGAGATCGACCTCACCGGACTTCGGACTTCCGCCGCCACGCGTGGACCGAGCTATCCAGTGAGTCTCCGACCGATTCCTTGCACCCATATCTTCTCTGGCATCCCGTGAACCTCTCTGACCCATCCAATTGCTCTATCTCGCCGTGACTAGGCCGGACTCCTCGCCGCCGACGAGCATCCCCGCCTGCGCGCGTGGACCGACCGACTCCGGCCATCTCCAACGGCGACCCGCACACCATTGTGATCCCCGAGACCTCCCCTACGTCCTCGACCACTTCACCGTAGCAATCTCGCCGCCGGTAAGCCCCTCCGCCCTTTCTTCCGCCGCGGTTACTGTTTAAGATCGAAGAAGAACCTCGGGTTAGGATTTGTAGAACCCGAGGGGTTTTCTGTAATGTCAGTGACTCATGTGAATAGTAGCTTAAGGACTGATTCGCGAGGAAAACTTAAAAACCCGCCAGGGACCCAGTGCAAAGTGGATTTCCATTAAACCAATTCTGTTATTCTTTTTAAAATGACCAGAGAACTTAGAAAACCCATAACTTGATGAATCCTTCATAAAAAGTTGTCAAACCAATTTTGCTAGCTCCTGAATATTATGAACCATCATTTAAAAATAATAAACCCTATGCTTTATGTTCTAAATTTTAAAGTTTAAAATTAAAAACAGAAACCCACCAAACCTTGTTTAATTAAGGAAAAATTGTTTTTCTTCTGTGCTGAAATTAAGAAAATTTGTAGATGTTCAAACCTCATTTAGACACTGTTTAAAAATAGTAGGAACCCCAGCATTAGAAATTATGATGTAGTTATTCATTTAAAGCTATTTTGCCCAAAACTTAGAGAAAATCAGAAAGGCATTGAAAATTAATGAACAGTGATTAAGATTATTTTTCCTAGTTTACTTATGTAACAGAGAACCTAGGAAAAATACAGAGACCATTAATTTGGACCAGTTTTAAATTAAAATGTTTTATTTAGCCTTATTTGGACTGAAAATCAATTATTAGAGTAGCAAAACTATAACCAAAATGATTAATAAAAATCCAGTGGACTTACAACCACCAGAGCCCCACTACAAAAATAAGGAGCACCTCAGCCCAACTTTTTAAGTAAGGAAAATAAATACAAAGTGATAATAATGCATTTTCCAAATAAATCATGAACAACCCTTAATAATGTGACAATGAGCAACCAAAAATTAGCTAAGTCCATGATGAGATAAACTACCAGAGAAAAATGTAAACCCATGAAAAAGAAGTAAACTCACACCTATTGCTAGAGATTTATGAGAAAGGCCACTTAATTCAAATAATGCATACCACCCCTTCCCTTAAGCAAAAAGATGCCAAACTTCAGAATGATTGCTCTTGCACAAAACAATAACTAAGAAAAATAAGAACTTTGTTGTTTGATGTTTTTCAAATATAGTGGTAGTAGAAAGCACCTATTTGGCTAGAAACTTGAGAAAACCATAGAAAAATAATTAAAAGGTATTAATGACTAGCAATTTGTGTCAAGTCATGTTATAACACCTAAAAGCCAGCAAAAATAAGTTTTGGAGAATTACCCACTGTTAAATAATAGTTGTAGTTCAAAGCACCCCTTCTGCTCTAGGATTTGATAATTTTGTCCAGAGAAAACTATTCACTTTCTGACCCCCAAATTTTGAGACAGAGAAACATACACCAGTACCCAGCCACTGTAATTTTTGCAGAATTTTTAGAATTTTATAAAAGCAACTTGTAGTTCAAACCCACTCCAAAACATTAAAAGGAATAAAAGAAAAGGAAAGAAGAAGTAAACCGCACCCAAATAAGTCTAACCGAGAACTTGTCAATTCTCCCTAAGACTTAAAAGGAATTCAGTGGAACCCCAAAATTAAACCTACTACTTACCTTAGCTAAGTTTAAACCAATTTACCAAGTATACCACCCAAGGGTCTTACATAAGTAAAGCTAACCTTGTTTTAACTCAAGAAAGATCATACACCTTTAAAGTTGTAATTTCTAAAAGCACATATCATATCATGCATATATCTTACGCATTGCATTCATTAGATTGCAATCTTGCTGACGGAGAGTACGTGCTCATCCCCGAGCAAGGACCTGTCCAAGAGGAGGACCAGGAGCAGGCTTCAGAGGCTGCTATTGAGGATCTCCCCGCAGCCCCAGCAATTGAAGGCAAGCCCCGGTTTTATGCATAACATGTTAATTATGCTATTTTACTACACTTAATGCTTGTAGGATTGCAATGTGCACTTAAGTGTAGGAGTTGCTTGAAACCTCTAGTTGCATGAACTTAGGATTCCTTTTTGAGATGAATACTAGTATGCTAGGTCGAGTAGCTGCTTGCTAATCAGGATCTCGGTAGAAGTCGAGTGATTTTTCTAGCACTCGCGGGAGGTTAGGAATTGATTGTATTCATCTTGATAACGGGATCTATGTTGGTCTATGGATTTGGATCCAGGGAGGATGCCTTTTCCATAAGACGGGAAAAAAATGAATTAAGGATTAATGTGTGGATACCTGAGTCAAGCTTTTGAACGTACTAAGCACATGCCGGGAAAAATGGTAACCGGTAAACCTAGTACTGATTGAAGCCGGGCGCGGACTTTATCCCTCATGTGACCTGAGACTGGGTCTCCCATGCTAGCTATGGTGGGTACAAGTGCGGTCACTGCACGGCGGCAGCCGGGGTCAGTGGAGCATTGTATGCCAAGGCGGTGAGGCCTGGACGCGAACGGGGAATCGATGGGGACGGTTGTCATGTGTGGGGTCGGAGTACCCTGACATGCCGTGTGTTTAGGTTTACCTTGCAAGGTTAAAACTCGATTCGAATCATCTGCTTCTTGCAGCTAATGAGACTGCTTGACCCCTTGTACTGCATCGAGTAAGAAGTGAAATGTGGTTACATGAGATAACTTGTTGATTGCACTAAATGATTGTTACCATGTATGCTTAGGAGGATTAAATCTAGTTAAGTTAATGATGATAGAAATTGAAAGGCTAAAAATTGATTTTAGAAATAGCTAGTGCTTTTGGCAAACCAAACCCCTCAGCCAAACAGCTGCATAGTCTAGAGGTAGAGGAGTAGACTCCTCACACCGGTTAAGTCTAGCTGAGTATTAGTATAATCAGCCTTGCTTGTGGCACAATTTTTGCAGGTACCATTCAGGAAATGGTTGATGGTGTGACTTGGCCTACCACCCTGCCACCGGGTTGGACGGTCGAGTGGGATGTTGCTCCGGCAGGAGAGGAGCATGAGGAGTAGTGGGCTAGGCCTTGCCCATTTCCTCATTACCGACGACATCGATTATCCGCTGCACTTTATTTTGTGAACTTTATTTACTACGCAAAAACTCCGATCTATGTAATAATCCAGCACTTAATTTGAGGTTTCCTGTTTTATTGTATTTCTTCTGTGACTCACCTTCGAGTGAGATTGTGGAATTTGATCCTGGTTAAGTGGCTCTATCAGACTAGATCTGAAGGACTGACGGGTTATTCCGATTTATGTGTGTTACGGCCCCTGAGGCGTGACTTAGGCACTTAAGCTGGTATAATTCGAGTGGTTCTGCCACAGCTGGTATCGGAGCAAATTCCACCACAGAGAAGGACAATAAACCATGAATACCAATTTTCAAATCTAAAACTTGCCTAGAAACTGCTATGGATCGTAAGGACTAGACCGCTAGACCTAGGACGAAAGGCCTTAGGCATAGAGGGAGAAATAGGTGGCTAATTAATTAGGCCCCGTGGGCCAGTACTTATATTTTAAGGATGCCCCAAAAAGGCACCCTATTTTCTTTTGAGAGGCAACGTTTCTTCCAGCATGCATGCATTATAAAACACCAAGAGAAATTAAAATTTGAGCTAACCCCCTTTCTTTAAAAACCATCCGGGCTCTCTTTTTCTTTTTCCTTCCACCATAATCCTTACCTTTGATTCCCTTCCGCAGATGAATTCACCCACCCCCGCCAGTGGAGGAGACTCTCATTTCAGTTCTGACTTCCTTTCTCGCGATGGCTTTCCTTCCATCTTGTGGGAAGTGCTTAACTCCACCGGTTACCCTACGCCCCCTTTGTACACGATGCAGTTGTATGAGGAGCATCGGGTACCTCGTTGTCGGGTCTGGCTGACTTTGGAGGCTCATCCCCTTCAGCCGGGTTGGCGTTCTCTTGATTCTGAGACGATTGGACTTAGGACGGACGACACCGTTGAGGCAGCAGCCATGAAGACTCTGATGACTTTCTGTGCCTACCATCCCCTGGAGATGGTGATGCACCCCTTGGGACTCTTCCCTGCTGAGAAGAAGGATGATCCCATGTGGTGTAACCGTGTGAGCCATGTAAAGGATGTGTGGGCATTGTATCCTGACTTGGTTGGGAGTGTCACCATTCAGTGCATGAGTGTGTTGTACCGCCTTCAGGCCCTTCAGAGCGATGCTATGGCACTCCTTGCTAACACCGCTCAGACTGCCAAGCTCACTCTCGACAGTCGGGAAGATTTTGTGGTCGACCTATCCACAGAGTTGGTGGAGAAGGATCTGCACATAGAGAGGCTGAGCCAGCGCATCACCATCTTGGAGCAGCAGGTGGAGATCCGAGACAACACTATTGATGTCTTGGAGAATCAGCTTCACGATGTGTAGAGGGAACTCGAAGAAGCAAATGACCACTTGGACATGCACCACCTGGAGATGGAGGCCAATGAAGCAGGAAGCGAGGGAGAAGAGGCTCCCGAGGAGCTAGGACCAGCCCCTGGTATCAATGGGACTACCTCCGCGATGCCTCCTTCACCCGTATCCAGTGTCGCTTCCACCGCTCAGGGTTAAGCAGTCACTTCGACACTTTTAGGCGGATAGAAACCTATGCGAGCTTAGTTAATGTCAGATTTTGGACTAGGCTTATGGGTACTTTCCCCTGATTGATGTAACCCTGTAAACTTTTGAAATCTGTGGGATCTTTGTCACCATGTTATCTTCATTTCGAACCTAATATTATGATTATGGCATTTTTCCTTCCATATGAGATGATATCTTGTCGTTCGAAACAGTGAGTTGGGATAACAATGGCGACAATCTCTGTTTTCAGATGGCAGCTAGGCAGCGTCGCGGGCAGAACGAGCAGGTTCCCCCGCCACCTCCTCCAGCTCCCACAGTGCAGGAGCTGATGGCCCAGCAGAATGAGATTCTGCGACAGCTCTTGCAGCGCCAGCCCCACCCTCAGCAGCATGGTGGAGGCCAGCATCAGCGACCTCCGGCTATGGCAACTTACCAGGAGTTTCTGAGCACGCAGCCGCCCTTGTTCACCAAGGCAGAGGATCCATTGGACGCCGACGTATGGCTTCGCGTCGTCGAGTCCAAGTTTCCCCTCCTCACGGGAGACTGCCCTGATGAAGCCAAGGCTCGCTTCGCCGCGCAGCAGCTTCGCGGCCCTGCTCGGACTTGGTGGGACCACTTCCGTGCTATGCTCTCCACTGATCGTGAAGTATCTTGGGAGGAATTCAAGACTGCCTTCAGGGGACACCACATCCCAGCTGGCATTCTTGATCGGAAGTTGAATGAATTTCTGGCCCTTAATCAAGGAACCCGCACGGTACTGCAGTATGCGCAAGCCTTCAACGACTTATGCTAGTATGCAGGGTATCATGCTGATTCTGATGAAAAGAAGAGGGATCGCTTTCGCAGGGGTCTCAATACCAAGCTGCGGGAACGACTCAACACTGTCCGGGCTGATAGCTTCAATGAGTTGGTCAACATGGCCATCTCCCAGGAGGATTGCATTGTTGCTCACCGGGCAGAGAAGAAGAGAAAAGCACCAATGGCAGCACCATCCGCTCAGGCTCAGAGGTTCCGGATTGTTTCTCACAATCAGAGCAGGGGTTTTCAGCAGCAGGCAGGCAGATGGGTGATCAGGCCACCCCAGCAGCAGCCGGCACCCAACCGCTTTCCAGCTCCCGCCCCAAGGAACAATCAGCCTCCGCAGCAGCAGCAGTTCCGCCAGGGCAATGGGAACAAGTGTTTCACTTGTGGCAATGTGGGCCACTATGCCAAGAATTGTCCTAGGAACCAGCAGAGGTAGATGCCAGCACCAAATCAAGATAAGGGAAGAAAGCAGAAGGTGCAAGTCAGGCAAGGGAAGCTCAACTTCACTACCCTGGAGGAAGTACCAGAAGGAGCTCCTATCATGACCGGTACCTTTTCAGTTTATAATCAACCTACTTTAATTCTGTTTGATTCTGGTGCATCTCATAGTTCCATTAGCCAAAAGTTCAGTGCTAGATGTAAACTGCCATTCTCTCACTCAAAAGGGTCATTCATGATAGTCACACCTGGGGGTAAAATTGCAACAAATCAATTAAACCAAAGTGTGCCTATTCAACTGGGAAGCCACATTGTCAAAACCACTCTTCTTGTGTTGGGATTGGAAAATGTGGACATTATTCTAGGAGCAAATTGGATGACCTTGCACCAAGTTGTGCTTGATGTAGCCAGCCGTATCGTGGAAGTTAATTCTCCGTTCTGCGAGAATTTCGCTTTAATTCTGCCTAGTCATGGTTCTACTCAGTCATGTGCTTTCTCTATGACGGAGTTACCCCTGAAAAAGATCCCAGTGGTCTGTGAGTATGCAGATGTCTTCTCTGATGAATTGCCAGGAATGCCACCAGACAGTGATATTGAATTCGCCATCGAGTTGCAACCGGGAACGGCCCCAATTTCCAAGAGGCCCTACCGAATGCCACCCGCTGAGTTGGCAGAGTTGAAGAAGCAATTGCAAGAATTGCTGGATAAGGGTTTTATTCGCCCAAGCACTTCGCCTTGGGGATGTCCAGCACTATTTGTGAAGAAGAAAGATGAAAGCTTGAGGCTGTGTATAGATTACCGCCCTCTTAATGCGGTAACTATCAAGAACAAGTATCCTTTGCCTCGTATTGATGTTCTTTTTGACCAGTTGGTCGGGGCCAAGGTGTTTTCCAAGATAGACCTTCGCTCTGGCTACCATCAGATCAAGATACGAGCAAGTGATATTCCGAAGACGGCATTCTCAACCAGATATGGGCTATATGAATTCTTGGTGATGTCATTCGGGCTGACAAATGCACCAGCATATTTCATGTATCTGATGAATTCTGTTTTTATGCCGGAATTGGACAAGTTCGTGGTGGTTTTCATCGATGATATTTTGGTGTACTCAAAGAACGAAGAAGAACATGCCGGCATTTGCATGTAGTGCTTCAACGTCTGCGAGAGCACCACCTTTATGCCAAGTTATCCAAGTGTGATTTTTGGCTAAAGGAAATCAAATTCTTGGGTCACACTATCTCTCAGGCTGGAATAGCTGTTGATCCTGATAAAGTGCAAGAGGTGATGAACTGGAGGCCACCAACAACTGTTCGCCAGATTCGGAGTTTTCTAGGATTAGCCGGTTATTACCGAAGATTTATTCCGGACTTCTCTCGAATTGCGAAGCCTATCACTGAGTTGCTGAAGAAAGAAGTCAAGTTTGTGTGGAGACAGAAGTGCGAAGATGCCTTCCATGCATTAAGGCAGCATCTGACCACAGCACCAGTATTGGCGCAACCCGACAGCAGCAAGCCTTTTGATGTTTATTGCGATGCCTCTGGCACCAGGCTAGGTTGTGTCTTGATGCAAGACAACCGAGTCATTGCTTATGCCTCAAGAGCACTCAGGCCTCATGAGCAAAACTATCCCACTCATGACCTCGAGTTGGCAGCAGTGGTTCATGCATTGAAGATGTGGAGGCACTATCTAATGGGAACCCACTGCAACATCTTCACTGATCATAAGAGCCTTAAGTACATTTTTACTCAGGTTGATCTCAACATGAGGCAGAGAAGATGGCTAGAGCTGATCAAGGATTATGACCTGGAGGTACATTATCACCCAGGAAAAGCTAATGTGGTAGCAGATGCCTTGAGTCGGAAGTTGCAATGCAATTGTATTCTGATGGATTCTCGCATTAACACCTTGTGTGATGAGTTGAGCAAGATGCAAATTGAAGTGATTCTTTCTGGTTCTTTGTCTCACATTTCTGTTTAGCCAGCTTTGCAAGACCAGATTATCATGGCCCAGCTCAGTGACAAGGGAGTGCAAATTATCAAGAAGAATCTCCATCAGAAGATTAGAAAGTATAATTGTTTCCGCCAGGATGAAAAAGGTGTGCTATGGTTCAAAAGCAGATTGGTGATTCCTAAGGACCAGGTGTGGGGGATAGATATCCCCCGGGTCCACTAAAGGAGTAAAAGACCTCACGAAAGGCCCAAGGGCCCAATAAATCGTAAGGTCATTCTTTCGTGGGCCTGGGGAGAAACAACCAACAAAGTAGAGCGACGTGAGACTGGATTGGTGCAAACCCGGACGGCCCACAACGTCGAGCGAGTAAATCGCAACAAAGACCCGACTTTCCCGCGCTGAAGCCCCCATGCAACGGAGCCATGCGAGGATAAGTCGGCGAGGGTTACGTAGGGATAAACTCAAGAGGTTCACTACCTTTTAGCTACTTGTTGTTATCATATCCACGTGTACTGCCCCACGGTCGAGTATATAAGGCCTAGGGGGCACCCCTTCAGAACGATCGACCCTATCTTACTTAGCCACCAACATCAACTCTCTATGTCTTCAATCCAGAGAGCCCTCTTGTAACCATGCTCACCAAGCATACTCACCAGGACGTAGGGTGTTACGCATCTCTAAGCGGCCCGAACCTGTAAATCTTGTCCACTGTCCCTCGTGCGATCGGCACGAACCATTTTGCTACAGTCGTCGACACCGTCCTACTCCTAGAAACACCTTGAGGGGCAACCCCGGGTGTGCGGTCGGACCCAAAACACCGACAGATGGCGCGCCAGGTAGGGGGTGTGTCGACGATCCAAGCTAGCTCAATGGCCGTCACCTTCTACAGCAAGATCACCATGCGTCCCGGATCCGTATTCTGCTTCGGGACAATCTCATCTGTAGCAGATGAAGAGGGAATTCTACACCGTATCGCGGATCCGCCGGAAAAGAAGTCTCCTCCAACGAACTCCGAAAATGCCGGAGAGGCGCAACCTCCAGCTCTTCGGAAAAAGATCGTCTCCGGAAAGTCGGGGGCCGAGGGCTCGCTGACCCGGAAGACTCCGCTGTCTACTTCCCCGACAAAAGAATGGACACGGATCGCGAGGAAGAAGGAGACCAGGGAAAAGCAAGTCGTTCTTTCCGTTCCTCCGGCCTCAAAGGAGAACGGAAAGAAAGTCGCCACGACAGCAGCTCCATTCTACCCCGACGTCCTCTTCATCGGGAGAGTGGAATCGCCTACCGTCTCCGACGACGAGCTGACCGCACCCGGAGAAGAACCGCCTCAACGAGAATCCCGCCGACGGAGGAATCGGTGCAGGAACGTTCGACGACATCACACGGCCGGAGAACGGGATCCGGAGCAGCCTGTCTCGCGAGACGAGGTCTCGGAGATAGGAGAAACTCCGGAAGAACGTGTCTTCAGAGAACGAAGGAACTCCCGACGACGTGATCGCCGACGGGCCCAGGAACAAGCTGAGCAAGACACAAGAAAACGCCGGGAGAATCCGCTCTTCGGGCGCAACCTGAATCCCGACTTCGCCCGAGCTATGAACATGCCAAGCGAAGTCGGAGGGGTACTAGCTCGGATAGCTGATGGACTTCCTCGGACTCCCAACGCCGAGGGATACCGACGCCTGTTCACCCAGGCAGCCAACCATCTTCTACCGCTCGCTCACCCGCCGAACGATCTACGACACGCCATCAACAGTCGCCGAGACGCGCGAAGCTCCATCAATGCTTCGCGCGAACGGCGGCATGAGAACGAGATTCGCCGTCGGGAGGAGTACGACCAGGATCATGGCATCCCGACTCAGAGCCAGGCCACCAGGACTGAGTCGGCAACAGCTTCAACTGGCGGTACCACCCGGGGACGGTCGAGGAACCACAATCACAACTCCCCTCCCCGGGACAGACATCGTCCTCGACGACAGGAGGACACGTGCGGAGTGTCCGCTCTTACTCTGCGCCTTAGGGCCATCCAATGGCCTCCCAACTTCAAGGTATCCAATGTCGACAAATATGAACCTAAGCAGGATCCAGGGGGTTGGCTAGCTGTCTACACCACCGCTGCTCGAGCTGCCGGGGCATCTGAGGACGTTATGACCGCGTATTTACCCATCGTCCTTGGGCAAGATGCGCTACAGTGGCTACGACATCTACCCCGAGACTGCATCGACGACTGGGGAGACTTCAGTCGACGTTTCACCGCCAACTTCCAGTCCCTCTCCGACAAGCCAGCGCAACCGTGGGACCTCAAATCCATCAAGCGCCGGGGGGATGAGACTCTCCGGTCGTACCTCAAAAGGTTCCAGACCATGAGAAATCGCATCCCCGAGGTCACGGAGGCGGCCGTGATCGAGGACTTCTACAGAGGATCCAACGACTCGGCTTTTGTCCGAGCCATACTACAGAAAGCGCCGACTACTTTCGAGGAGCTGTTCCGGGAAGCCGACCTCTACATCACCGCCGACGAGCGAGCTCATGACCTCATCGGAGGAGCAAAGCCTGCACTGGCAGCACCACGACGCGACGCGAACTAGCCACCCGACAAACGCTGGGAGAAGAGGCCTCGCGAAGAAGTACACGCCACCGGACCACCTGCCTCTCGCGCCCGAGGAGGACCTCGCGGAGGCGAGCGCACGCTGGACGACATCATCGACGCCTAGTGCCCATACCACAAGGACATGCGCCACACTCTTCGCAACTGCCGGGACTTCAAGCACTCCGTTGGGCATGGCCGACCCTTCCAACCTCTACCTCCTCCTACGCCGAGGGGAGGACCGGATGAACCACGACAACCTCATCAGCCGGAGGAAGGAGGAGGAGGAGCTTTCCCACGCGTCGACAGGGAGGTCAACGTCATCTTCGGCAGACATGGGTCGCAGGAGAACAAGAGACAACAAAAGCTCAACGACCGCCAGATACTGGTGGCGACCACTGGTCCTCCCGCCCCATACCGGTGGTCAGAACACCCGATCACCTTCACTCGGGAGGATCAATGGCTCAACTTCGACCATCCGGGCAAATACCCGCTCCTCGTCGATCCGGTGATCCGAGAGAGCCGGGTGAAGAAGGTGCTAGTGGACGTGGGGAGCAGCATCAACGTCACCTTCCCCCGGACACTCCAAGACTTGGGGGCTCACCTCAAAGAGCTCCACAAGTCGGACACTCCTTTCTTCGGCATCGTGCCGACGGAGGGGGAATACCCGCTGGGCCACATCTACATGTCGGTCACCTTCGGAACTCCGGAGAACTACAGAACCGAGTTCCTGAGGTTTGAAGTGGCGAACTTCGACTGCGGGTACAACGCCATCATCGGAAGGCCGGGATTGGCCAAATTCATGGCCATTCCGCACTATACATACATGATACTGAAGATGCCAGGACCGCAAGGGATCATAACTGTGCGCGCCGACTTCCAAGGCGCCGCAAAATGTTTCCGAGTGGCCATCCAAGCAGCCCTCACCACCAAGCCGTCAACGGTCCCTTCTACACTGGCGAACTCTAAGCCTGAGGAGGACCTCGCAGTACCGGCAAACGAAGCTCAGGTCGCGACCTCTATGTGGCCGACTGAAGAAACCAAGCGAATCAACCTGGGGTTCGCTGATGAGCGCAAGACATCCATCATCATCTCCAGCATGGACGACAAATAGGAAAGCTCGCTCGTCCAGTTCCTGCAAGATAACCGAGATGTATTCGCATGGCAACCTGCGGATATGCCGGGAGTACCAAGAGAACTGGCCGAGCACAAGTTGAAGGTTTATCCCCAGGCGAGGCCGATCCGACAAAAGCTACGTCGTTTCACGCCCGACAAGAGAGAGGCCATTCGCACCGAGTTAGGTCGCTTGGTTGCAGCTGGATTTATTAGAGAAGTATTACACCCCGAGTGGTTAGCCAACCCTGTTCTTGTACTCAAAAAGAATAAAGTGGATTGGCGCATGTGCGTCGACTATACTGATCTCAACAAACACTGTCCGAAGGATCCCTTCGGGCTCCCGAGGATAGATCAGGTGGTGGACTCTACCGCTGGATGTTCTGTGTTGTCTTTCTTAGATTGCTATTCCGGGTATCATCAGATTAGTTTGGCAAAAGAAGACGAGGAAAAAACGGTGTTCATCACTCCGTTTGGTGCTTTCTGTTATACCTCCATGCCGTTCGTCCTCAAAAACGCTGGAGCGACTTATCAGAGAGCCATTCAAACATGCCTAGCCGATCACTGGGGCAAGCGTGTGGAGGCTTACGTAGATGATGTGGTAATCAAAACAGAGGATTCGGAAAACTTCATCGAAGACTTACAGCTGGTTTTCAATAGCCTGAGAAGATATAGATGGAAGCTCAATCCCAAAAAATGTGTTTTCGGGGTACCAGCAGGAAAGTTGCTCGGGTTTATCGTCAGCCACCGGGGAATTGAGGCTAATCCAGATAAGATTGAAGCTATCATGAAGATGGAAGCTCCTCGGTCACAAAAGAAGGTTCAGCGACTTACTGGATGTATGGCAGCTCTGAGCAGATTTATATCCAGGCTGGGAGAAAAAGGTTTGCCATTTTACAAGCTACTCAAGAAGGTGGATAAGTTTCAATGGACTTCAGAAGCACAAGAAGCTCTAGATGCACTGAAGAAATTCTTGACAACACCACCAGTACTGAAACCACCCCGGCGAGCTACGTCGACTCAACCGGCTGAAGATTTGCTACTGTATATCTCTTGCATGACTCACGTGGTAAGCACCACGTTGGTAGTCGAGCGAGTAGAAGAAGGACATGCCTATCCAGTACAACATCCTGTTTACTTCATTAGTGAAGTTCTAGGCCCCTCGAAGAAAAAGTATCCTCAGGTTCAGAAGCTATTATACGCAGTACTTCTAACTGCCCGCAAGCTGCGTCACTACTTTGACGACCACAAAGTCATAGTAGTCACTGGTTTTCCAATAGGGGATATTCTTCACAACAAGGAAGCCATTGGCCGAATAGCCAAGTGGGCTTGCGAGCTGGGATCCCACGACATCGAGTTCCGACCTCGCACTGCCATCAAAACTCAAGCACTGGTTGATTTCGTATCAGAGTGGACAGAACAGCAAGTACCGGATAATCTAGAAACTGCAGAAGTATGGCGAATGTATTTTGATGGCTCGCTGAAGCTGCAGGGAGCAGGAGCAGGGATTCTCTTCACCGCACCTGGAGGCGAACACCTCAAGTACGCCCTCCAGTTGCTATTCCCGGCCTCTAACAATGCAGCCGAGTATGAAGCTTTGATACACGGATTGAACATCGCCATATCACTGGGCGTCAAGAGATTGATGGTATATGGAGATTCTCTGGTAGTCATCAGCCAGATAAACAAGGAATGGGATTGTTCAAGCGATTTAATGGGAAAATACTGCGTTGCCGTCCGAAAGCTGGAAGATAAATTCGAGGGTCTGGAATTTCATCATATAGAAAGAGATCGGAACACAGCAGCCGATGTACTGTCCAAGCTCGGATCCAGTCGAACTCAGGTCCCACCCGGAGTCTTCGTGCAAGAAATTCTGCAGCCGAGTATCTCAATGGATCAAACAGAAGAGTGCAACATCATAGATCAACCCGAGTCAGACTCTGATGACTGGAGAAGGCTGATTATTAAGTATATAAAGAATGAAGAAGAACCAGACGACAAGAACTCGGCAGAGCGCATTGCTAGGCAGTCGGCTCACTATACACTCATTGGGGAGATATTGTACAGAAGGGGCGCATCAGGCATCCTCATGAAGTGCGTTCTCCCGTCCACTGGGAAGCAACTTCTGGAGGAGGTCCATGCAGGGCAATGTGGAATACATGCAGCATCCAGAACACTAGTCGGGAAGGTTTTCAGGTCAGGATTCTATTGGCCGACAGCGAAGAACGATGCAGCCGAGTTAGTTCAGAGGTGCGAAGCTTGCCAATACTTGTCAAAGCAACAGCACATGCCAGCACAGCAACTACAGACCATACCAGTAACCTGGCCTTTCGCATGCTGGGGACTGGATATGATTGGACCTTTCAAGAAAGCTCAAGGGGGATATACTCATGTATTGGTGGCGATTGACAAATTCACTAAATGGATAGAGTTCAAGCCCATTGCTTCTTTAACCTCTGCTAAGGCCGTGGAATTCATACAAGACATAATATTCAGGTTCGGGATACCAAACAGCATCATCACTGACTTAGGATCCAACTTCACCAGTTCAGAATTCTTCGACTTCTGCGAGCAAAAGAGCATTCAGATCAAGTACGCATCTGTAGCACATCCAAGAGCCAACGGGCAGGTTGAGCGAGCCAACGGAATGATATTGGAGGCACTCAGGAAAAAGGTCTTCGATAAGAATGAAAAATTCGTAGGAAAGTGGATAAGAGAATTGCCTTATGTTGTTTGGAGCCTAAGAACCCAACCTAGCTGAGCCCTGCATGGAAACACTCCTTTCTTCATGGTCTATGGGTCGGAGGCAGTGCTACCTGCTGATCTCAAGTTTGGGGCGCCAAGGTTGATCTTCGAAAGCATAGCAGAAGCTGAGGCCACCAGGCTGGAGGACATTGATGTACTTGAGGAAGAACGGCTGAATGCGGTAATCCAATCAGCACGGTACCAGCAGACTCTAAGGCGCTGTCACGACAAGGCTGTGCGACAATGGTTCTTTTCAGTAGGAGACCTCGTCCTCCACCGAATTCTAACGGGGGAAGGACGGCACAAGTTATCACCCTTATGGGAAGGACCCTTCATAGTAGCAGAAGTCACTCGGCCCGGATCGTATCGCCTCACTCAGATGAATGGCACAGAAGTTGAGAACTCCTGGAACATAGAGCACCTCAGAAAGTTTTATCCCTAGCAATATTTCAAAACTGCTGGGGCGACAATGTATTCTGTAAAGTGGAAATATGTCATCAATAAAGAGAGATTTCAAAGATACTCAGCTCGTTTACGATTGACTTGCATGCTTACTTAACTCGGGGTGACCACTATGCCCTACAAACGGAGCAATCGACTTAAGTCGACAACGACTTAAGGCGGTGCAACATGCTCACGCTTACTTAACTTGGGGTGACCACTATGCCCTACAAACGAAGAAATCAACTTAAGTCGACAACGACTTAAGGCGGTGCAACATGCTCACGCTTACTTAACTTGGGGTGACCACTATGCCCTACAAACGGAGCAATCGACTTAAGTCGACAACGACTTAAGGCGGTGCAACATGCTCACGCTTACTTAACTTGGGGTGACCGCTATGCCCTACAAACGGAGCAATCGACTTAAGTCGGCAACGACTTAAGGCGGTGCAACATGCTCACGCTTACTTAACTTGGGGTGACCACTATGCCCTACAAACGGAGCAATCGACTTAAGTCGGCAACGACTTAAGGCGGTGCAACATGCTCACGCTTACTTAACTCGGGGTGACCACTATACCCTACTAACGGAGCAATCGGCTAAAGTCAGTGGCGACTTAAGCCGGTGCAACATACTCGCGCCTATGTAATTCAGGGGATGACTTCCATATCCCGCAAACAAATTTCATAATCATCATGCGTCATTTCATTACCGCAAATTTACGAACCAATAAATTCTGATACAATAAGAGAGTAATTATGTCATTCGAATGATAAACTGATGTCCTCTAACAAATACTCGATCATGCTAACCGCGCGCTCAGAGCACGCAAAATGTTTCTCTATTTCGCAATGTCTTTCTCAGGAGCGACTGACAAAGAAGGGCGACTCGAGGAATCAGGGGCAGCATTCACGTCAGCCTTTATGTCTTCAGGAACAACCACGCCGGGTCTCCTCATTAAGATTCGTCCCGCCCGAATAGCCTTGTCCATGGCTTTATCGCGCTGGGCTTTGAGAGTAGCAGCAGTTTCTTCGGCAACTTTAGCTGCCAGCCGAGCAGCCTCTAACTCCTGGGCAATGGATTTCTTGGAAGCTCGGAGTTCTTTGATGGTGGCATCCTTTGCTGATATCAATTGCTTAAGGCGGGTCACTTCGTCCGCAGATTCCTGCAGCTTACAACGTTGATTGTCCAGTTCCTCCATTGTAAAACGGTGACTCCTCTCCAAGATTGACAGCGAGTTGCTAGAATCACGATACAATCTGTCAAGATTGTCACGAGAAGCAGCAAGGATACACTTTTCTTCCTGCAAACAAAAATCAACTCCTTCAGAAACCAAGCAAGTAATAGGAACATAGCAAGGCAAGGCACAGTTTTGTAAGTTACCTTTTCAGAGTCAAGCCGAGCATGAAGAGAAGAACTCAGGGCATTGGCGTCATCCAAGGCAGCGGAGACCTGATTTAGTTCAGTTTGGCTCTGAGAGTACTTCTCCTCGAAGTCAGCGCACCGTTGAACCATTTCAGCTTGATCTCGGGAATGTTTTTCCTCAAGAATTGCAATCTGCCGAGTCATTCCTAGCAAGAGGTAATCAAACAAAACGAGGTCAGAAGGTAAAACAGTCCACAACAAAGGCGAAGAGAAGAAAAAGGGCACTAACCAGCGTTAGTTGCCTCCAACTCGGATACACGACGATGAAGTGACACTGGATTCCAACACGCAAGAGACGAAGCCACTTCTGGGACGGAAGCACCCTGCAATCTCAGCTGGCTGGCCATCCCATCCACCAAAACCTGATGAGAAGAACAGATGAACATAATGACAAAAGTTCATGCAATGTAAAGATCAAGCTAAAATACAGCACAGTACCTGGAGGTTGGAAAAGAACGAAGGGATCCCCAAATCAGGAGAAATCAGCTGATAACCAGGCGCAAGGCCACCACCCGAAGCAGCTTGCAACGGACCAGTAGGAATCAGCTCAGTGCCTTCAACAGAGCCAAACGCCCGATCAGCAGGGACGCTGCCCTCTAAAGCGACTCCCTGGTCCAAAGTTTGGGCTACCACCATGCAGCCAGAGTGTGGAGGTGATCCCGCGTGAACGTCCATGGAAGTGCAGGAAGGAGACCCTGCTTGGGCACCCTCGGGGGCTGGGTCATAGTTGGCACTGCCCACTTGAGCCGGATCATCCCCGGCAGCACCCTCGGGGGCTGGGCAGTGGCTTACACTCTTCACCCGAGCTAAGTCATCCTCAGCGACATCCTCGGGGGCTGGGCATGTGTCAGCACCATTCTTGAGGTCCAGACTCTCCGCAGTAACCACCTCTAAGGTTGACGGGCCTTCAGCCACTTCCATGGGACCAGGACAATCCAAGTCAGCATCCCGACTCTCGAGATCGCGCTCTAAGGTCGATGAGGCACGGGATGACCTCAACCCAGCATCAGGCACGGCAGCGCAAGCCTCCGTTGCATCATCATCCACTGGCTCTGATAACAAGTCCTCTGGGACCATATCCTCAAGAGTTTGATCAAAGTTGGCCAGGGACAGTTCTTGCAGACCAATGAGGGCAGACAAAGCAGGAGAAGGAACTCCACTACTTTCACCACTGGCGATGAACTGCCGACTGTTTTTCCGAGTTAAAGGAGCCTCATTTTCTTCCTCCTCATCTTCCACAGTGACAACACAAGCAGCACCCCCATTGGGATCAGCAACAGATGGAGCACCCACATTGGGATCAGTAGCAGTTTGGGTACACCCATTGGGGTCAGCGTCAGTAAGTCCAGTCGCAGGCACTTCTTCAGTAGCAAGAACTGAGGTACCAGCGTCCTCATCAAAACTGGATACTCGCCGGAGGCGTCTTCTTTTCTTCTTTTGCTCATCAGCAGAAGGCTCAGGCTGACTAGTTCGGCTAGGGCGCCTTGGGCGAGTACTGACAGGTTTCTGGACATCCAAAGTTGTATCAACCTCTGGAAGGGGCACCACTGCCAACGTACCAGTAGGAGCAGCGTCGGAGGAATCCTCAGCTAGCATATCAAGCATGGCATTTATATCTGCATCACTAGGGTTCAGGGGCACCTCAAAATGGACCTGCCGTTCATCATCAGGAATCTCCCCAAGCGAAGCAACCAAAGTACTGACTTCTTAAGCAGAGGGTCGCACTCTAAGGCTCAAATTGCCATCAGTCACAGGCGGATTTGACACAAAAAGGGTGAAGGCTTTGGGAAGAGGCAGGTTCCAGGCTGAGTATGCCACTGGAGCACCAACATTTGACACCTTACCCCTGAGGATCATTTCAAGTCGGCTTACCAAGTCTACAGAAGGAATTCTCCTATTGGTAACCCGAGTTGAGTCGGCTAGCCCTCGATACAAATATGCTGGATAGGCCCTGTCTTTTAGTGGCTGAATGTTCTTGAAAACAAAGTCAGCAACCACAGCTTCAGCAGTTAAACCTCTCTCTTTCAGCAGTCCAACTTCAGTTAGCAACACACCTGCCTCAGCCACTTCCTGATCTATGGGAGACTCGGTCCAGCTCGGAGTGCGAACGTCTGGCTGTCTTCCCGACCGGGAGGGGAGAGAATTTCCATAATTATCAACTATAAACCACTCTAGACGCCACCCCTTAATACTGTCCTTGAGGGGAATCTCAAGATACTCAGTTTTCCGCCCGCGACGCATCTCCAAACTGGCACCTCCGACCAACTGATGTTGTCCCCCGGCCATCCCAGGGCGACAATGATACAAATACTTCCATAAACCGAAATGCGGTAGCACGCCAAGAAAGGCTTCGCATAGGTGAACGAAAATGGAGATTTGCAGAATGGAATTAGGGTTCAAATGGGTCAAGTTAATGTGGTAGAAATCAAGGAGGCCACGGAAAAAGGGAGAGATGGGAAGGCCGAGGCCGCGGAGAAGAAAAGGAGCGTAAACTACAGACTCGTGGGTATCCTCTGTCGGGACAGTAGTCCCGTGGCAAATCCGCCAAGAACAGAGTTCCCGCGGAGGAAGAACCCCGATAGATACGAGGTGGAGAAGTTCAGCTTCGGAAATGATGGACATATGGTTACCTGCGAAAGGCAACTAGCTGTTGGGGTCGATTGGAGGGATCACCGCAGCAGACGAGCTCGCAGTCTTCCTCTTGGGCGCCATCTCGATTTCACCAGCGAGCAGAGTAGGAGGCGAATGGCAGAGAGGATTCGGAAGCGGGAATGCAAGAACTAGGGCACGGAAAGCAAAGGCGGCTAAAAGCGCAGCTCTTATGGGATATTCTCGAGCCAGATACCGTTTCAAAAGTGCCCAGTCATCACCCGGCGGTTATTTCCAAAACCCCAGCATGCCACGTGGTCATCCGGCAGTTATTTCCAAAAAGCCGATGTGCCACCTCATCACTCGGTTATCATCCTCAAAATAGCTCATGCGGCCTGCTATCACTCGGCGTTGACTCTAAAACGCTGATTTCATATTCAGTCGCTCGGCATTACCTCTAAAAAGCCGATGCCGACCTCCAGTCACTCGGCGTTGCCTCTAAAACGTTGTTTTCGTATTCGGTCGCTCGGCATCACCTCTAAAAAATGCCGACATCACCCTCCAGTCACTCGGCGTTGCCTCTAAAACGCTGATCTCGTGTTCAATCGCTCGGCATTACTTCTAAAATGCCGACGGCGACCTTCAATCACTCGGTGTTGCCTCTAAAACGCTGATCTCGTGTTCAATCGCTCGGCATTACTTCTAAAATGCCGACGGCGACCTTCAATCACTCGGCGTTGCCTCTAAAACGCTGATCTCGTGTTCAATCGCTCGGCATTACTTCTAAAATGCCGACGACGACCTTCAATCACTCGGCGTTGCCTCTAAAACGCTGATCTCGTGTTCAATTGCTCGACATTACTTCTAAAAATGCCGACGTCGACCTTCAATCACTCGGCATTGCCTCTAAGACGCTGATATAGTGTTCAGTCGCTCGGCATTACTTCTAAAACGTCGACACGGACTACAAGATTACTCGGCAGCTACTTCTGGAAGCGTCAGTGTGATGCCCAAGTTATTCATCTACTGTCTCAAAAGAATCAGTTTTATAATCAAGCAAAGCGAGTCATCAAGAAGAAGCCAACGTCATTCTTTCATTAAGGGAAGACAATAAGCTTACAAATCAACTCTTTGCGAGTTGATGCTTCCCTACTATTACTACATTACATTACTACTACTACTATACTACGCTATACTACTCTACATTACTACTACATTATTCTAACTACACTATACTAATATCTAAAGACCAGTGGCGTTTAGCCACTGGCCTTGCTGCTGCTGCCACTGCCGCCGACCCTGGTGCTGCCCTTGCTGCTGCCGCCTCTGGTGCTGCCCTTGCTCTCGTCGCCGCCGCCGCTGCCCCCGCCGCTGCTGCTGCCGTCACCGTCGCCGTCGCCACCGTCGTCGTCGTCGTCGTCGTCGTCATCGTCCTCGCCGTCGTCCGAGTCCTCCTCATCCGAGGAGTACTCCGACTCATCCGAGCCCTCGAGCCCGGAACGCTCGACGGCCCGGATGTACGTCCAGACTTCCGCGGCAATCCCCTGGGAGTCGTCTGAATCATCAGACGACGCCGGGAGAGAGACGGGAGCCGGAGACCCCTCGGACTCGGAGGAGAACTCCTCCTCCGAGTATTTCGAGTCGCCGAAGTCCTCCGACGGAGGAGTCGGCTCGCGCTTGCGTTTGTTACTCTTGCCCATGGCGGAAGCAGACGGGAGAGAAGAGAAGGATGCAGTAAAGAACAGCGAAGAGATGTGAAAAAACCAGAGGGGCAACGACGTTATTTATAGAAGGGAAAGGCAACCGCTCACCTCCAACCGTGGTAACTGAACAGTCGCAAAGCATTCAATAAGCACTTCCACCCGTCTGGAGACACGTCAGGCGGCTGACGCCGTTTCATGCAACACTACACCCATTGGGACTCCAGTCAACAGCGCAAAGGATATGATTACACTCGCCGTCCCATCACATTACTACTCAGAAGCAGCCGGCTAAAACACTCAGCGTACCAAGCCGTCCCTTGCCCACACCCATTGGGGGGGACGCCCAGGAATTATCAGTATATTTTTCAAAATGATCACATCTGTGCAGGGCACGCAGTGAATACCTCAAGACAAAAATGAGATATCAGTAAGGATCAGAGGAAAGCCAAATATAGCCAGCGAAGTACAAGATATGGCCGACAGAAGCGACGTGAAGACTAGACAGAGAACGTCCATCAAACGTCCAATCAATCGCAGAAGCAAATAAATTGCACTACCTAGCAAGATATGGATGGATTGCAAACTCGGCTGCTAAAGACAAAATATATGCTGACCTCTGCAGCAAAATATTGATGACATAATGCTGACCTCCAAAGCATAATGCAAATAGCTTCATGCCAATTTCTACAAACGAAAGGGATAATTTTCAGCAAAGAGGCACGAAAGGAAGACCTTCGAATGGATTATCCTTAAAAAATCCATTTGAAGGTCGGGGGCTACACCCATTGGGTGCACCTCTGGTGCACCCCATGGATTATCATTCCAAGCCGAGATAGTGCCGACTTCTAAGGCGTGGGACAAGATTAAAAGACCAACCCTCAACCAAGATGCAGGAGCACAAATGGAGATAATTTCTGGGGAAGACCTTCGAGTAGATTATTTTCTAAAATCTACTCAAAGCTCGGGGGCTACACCCATTGGGTGCACCTCCGGCGCACCCAATGAAGTTCAGAATCCTACAAATTGAAATGCCGACCTCTAAGGCACAAGCATGAAACTAAGCTTCGGTCAAATGAGTGATCGAAGCAAGAGAAGACAGCAGGAAGTCATTTTTCTTCAAAACAACCGCAAGTTGGACCTGTGATCTTTGGGCTGATTACCTCTAAATTAACCCAAAGATCGGGGGCTTGTGGGGGATAGATATCCCCCGGGTCCACTAAAGGAGTAAAAGACCTCACGAAAGGCCCAAGGGCCCAATAAATCGTAAGGTCATTCTTTCGTGGGCCTGGGGAGAAACAACCAACAAAGCAGAGCGACGTGAGACTGGATTGGTGCAAACCCGGACGGCCCACAACGTCGAGCGAGTAAATCGCAACAGAGACCCGACTTTCCCGCGCTGAAGCCTCCATGCAACGGAGCCATGTGAGGATAAGTCGGCGAGGGTTACGTAGGGATAAACTCAAGAGGTTCACTACTTTTTAGCTACTTGTTGTTATCATATCCACGTGTACTGCCCCACGGTCGAGTATATAAGGCCTAGGGGGCACCCCTTCAGAACGATCGACCCTATCTTACTTAGCCACCCACATCAACTCTCTGTGTCTTCAATCCAGAGAGCCCTCTTGTAACCACGCTCACCAAGCATACTCACCAGGACGTAGGGTGTTACGCATCTCTAAGCGGCCCGAACCTGTAAATCTTGTCCACTGTCCCTCGTGCGATCGGCACGAACCATTTTGCTACAGTCGTGGACACCGTCCTACTCCTAGAAACACCTTGAGGGGCAACCCCGGGTGTGCGGTCGGACCCAAAACACCGACACCAGGACCTCAAGAGGAAAATTTTGGATGAGGCTCATCTCTCCAAATTCTCTATGCGTCCGGGAAGCACCAAGATGTACCATGATTTGAAGCTTTTGTACTGGTGGACCAGAATGAAGAGGGAGATAGCCCAGTATGTATCAGAATGTGACACCTGTCAGAGGATAAAGGCAAGCCACTTGAAGTCAGCTGGAGCTTTGCAACCACTGTCCGTACCTTCGTGGAAGTGGGATGACATCAGCATGGATTTCATTGTGGGTCTGCCCAACACCTCTCGTCATCATGATTCGATTTGGGTTATTGTGGACCGATTGACGAAAGTGGCACATTTTCTTCCTGTGCACACCACTGATAAGGCTCAGAAATATGCAGAATTGTATATTGACCAGATCGTGTGTTTGCACGGATTACCTTGGACCATTGTTTCTGACCGAGGAGCCCAATTTGTTGCCAGATTTTGGGAACAATTGCAAGAGTCTTTGGGAACCAAGCTAATCAGGAGTTCAGCTTACCACCCACAGACTGATGGTCAGACGGAAAGGGTAAACCAAATTCTGGAAGATATGCTGAGAGCTTGTGCGATCGATAGTGGCAAGAACTGGGATAAGCACCTCTCCTTGGCAGAGTTTGCTTATAACAATAGTTATCAATCCAGCCTAAAGATGGCACCTTTTGAAGCTCTCTATGGAAGAAGGTGCAGGACACCACTCAATTGGTCTCAACCTGGTGAAAGAGAAGTTTTTGGACCTGATTTAGTGACTGAAGCCGAAAGGAAGGTCAAACTAATCAGGAAGAATCTAGAAGCTGCTCAGGCCAAGCAGAAGAGCTATCATGATAAAAGAAGGAAACCTCTCCAGTTCGAGGTGGGAAGTTTTGTATACCTCAAGGTATCACCCACCTAGGGAGTGCAGAGGTTTGGGATCAAAGGCAAGCTAGCCCCTCGTTACATTGGACCTTATGAGATCATAGAAGCATGTGGACCCGTGGCATACAAGCTGAAGTTACCTTCCAAGATGTCTGCCATTCACAGTGTTTTCCATGTATCCCAGCTGAAGAAGTGTGTTCGATTGCCGACCGAGATCTTAGCAGAGCCAGAATTGGAGATAGAGCCAGATCTATCGTACCAAGAGTACCCCTCCAAGATTCTGGATTGCAAGGAAAGATCAACTCGGGCTAAATCGATCAAGATGTACAAGGTCCAGTGGAGTAATCACTCAGAGGAGGAAGCTACTTGGGAAACCGAGGAGTTCTTGAGATCCAACTTCCCCGATTGCCTACCTAAGGAAGCTGGTACGTAATCACACCCAACCCCTCCTCCTGCCCTTCGAATCTAATTTTCAAAAATATGATCTTAATTCAGAATGAAGTAACTATGAAGTAAAACTTAAAAGGACTTCCTTCTGAAGTTGCAAAGAGAATGACATTCGAAGAGCAGTTTTACCCTAATAATAACAATAATCACCCATTTCCTATAAGTCTCACCCTTCGCTTCACCCTGGGAGGACTCTGGCCCGAATCTCGGGACGAGATTCCTTTAAGGGGGGAAGGCTGTGACACCCCAGTGTCACCTAGGGTTTCTCTCAAATACCAACCCAAGAACCATTATTTTATGTGAACCAAAGTAAGCATGAGCATCAAATTAACTTAAGTAAGAAAGAAGTCACCAAGTATATACTTAAAAATATCATGATCAAAACAATTGAGTCTTTTAAAAAGATAAGAATGTACAACCCTAATGAAAACCCTAAGTGAGCCCCATGAGCAAAGTTCAAGAAAATAAGAAAAGGGGATGAAAAGTTTAAAATTATGAATTGAGCCAATTATAAAAATTGAAGTATATTTAATGAGCAACAAGAAATGTTGAGAAAGCTTAGCCAAAATAACTCAAATAAAACCCCAAATCAAGCTTCTCATGTGGGGACTTAATAGGAATTCTGAATTTCAGAATTCTGAAATTCAGACCTTGAGCCAAAGATCAGGGATGTTCACCTTGATTCCTAACTCGAATCCTAATGGCCCCATTGAAAAAATTGTGTCTAACTAACCCCTCTGTCGTGTGCCAGAAGATGGCATTGGGACGCGAGCCCTAGACACGACAAAACCTTGGATTTGCCTCGGGTTTGGGCAGGGAGACAGACCGGATTTCCTGGCTCCATATCTCTACAACCAGTAGACAAAATCCTATGACACCCACACAAGAATGGTAGCTTGTAGGGAGGAGAAGAGGTATTGTGCACTGACCAAGGCGAGAGCAGGCTCGGATGAGCCACCACACGCGCCAGAACTTGGGCAGAACGCACGGGCACACGTGTTCCACCCTGGTCGGCACGCCAGAGCTCGCCCAACCCACGCGCGCGCTCACCCCGGCGTCCTGTCAAGTCCGCCGCGCGTGTAACACCCCGAGGTCCACAAACACCCCGGAATGCTGCTGAACTACACATCTGACATCCATATATAAAATTTTGGCAGCATCTCTTTTGAAAGATTGCATAAACGAGGGGCAACAGTGTATAAACATATATCATGAAAAAAACATACTAAGCATTATTAATCTGCTAGCAAAGGAAAGTTAAACATAACGACATGAGCTGAATTAACCAGTGCACACGACTAGGAAAAAACAAACATCATTTGTCATCGAGTTTCTAATTAAATCATGGCTGCAACTGGGCATCGTTATTATAATAGTGAAGGTGAACATGCTGCTACTTCCCTCATTCCCAACATGAATCAAGTACCTGCATTGAGTAATGCAAGAGTGAGATGATACATCTCAGCAAGCAAATTGTTTTGACGAGATATTTAAACCACAAATTGAATTAAACAACATTTTAAAGGAATCACAATTGAGATCAGAAATACTTGTAGATACAGAACTCAATAGTCCCAATATAACCAATACCATCTCATTTCCTCGAACAACCACAATTGGTTGTATAACCCTTCCCTGCGTCAACAATACCTGCAGATATCACTTCAATATATGCATAGGAATGCAATATGTAGGTCATCTGCCCTCATACCTCTGAGAGTATAAAACCACATCATCTGCTAATATCACTTCAATGAATGCATATAAATGCAATGCATATGTCCTCTGCCTTCATACCTCTAAGGGTATGAAGCCGCATCGTACCCCTCCTCGGGCAACGTACGATGCTAAGTTGTACCGGTACGGTCGGACCATAGGTCACGACCAAACTTCAGATGCAAATGAATCATGTAATGCATATGGCATGCTGCATTTATAAATACACTTCACTTCCTTCAGATACAAAACAAACCTCAAATAATACTTCATCTGCCTTCAGATACGATACAAACCTCAAATAATACTTTATCTGCCTTCACGGGTGTAAATTAATCTCATGGGTCATACTCGAACCATAATCATCATCAATATATGATTGAGCATCAGTATAATACAATCAAGTAAAGCATCACCATAGAGTTCAATTATGAAAGAATTCCATAATTCTGAATATTAGAGTGTAGGCGATAAAAAAACAACAAGTCAAAACGGTAGAAACCACTGCTACATTCACTTGACTTCATCGAGGAAGAAAGATGTACTAGGCATGATCCGGAGAGTAGCCACCTGCTAGCGGGCATAAAATTTAGTACAAATATTTCACAAACATTTGCCAACAATCAACAAATCGCTCCTACACTTGAAACCAAGACCCGGTGGAAAGACTCCCACCCTGAACCACATGCCAAACAGCAGCAGCACTGTTTGTTAATTTTGTATCTTTAAAATTATAACAGTGGTGATATTAAACAAATACTCTAAGAGTGTATACATAAAATACTCTACAACGTCAGTATTCAATGGATAATTAAATTCTGCCATCTATAAGTTCTAAAACATCTGATAAGATAAATGTCTGAATCTGTTTCATACAACAGCATAGTTAACTTCAAAATTCAATATCTACCAAACTACTCAACCAAAAATTATGCAATTCTGCTGGCAGTAAGAACTTTTATCCCTCTACAAATGTCTCCATAGTTGGAACAGCCAATTCGGCTATTTACTATATGAAACCCACCAGTGAACAGACCCGCTCATTTTTGTCAGGCAAACAGGAACAGCCACAGTAAAACAAACATAACTGGAGTTTCATAATTCATATGAATGCGCTCTTTAACAATCTGGAAAGCTTATAAAATTGTCTACAACTTCTTTTACAATCCTAAAGTTTAATTCTGTAGATAAGATTGCCTAAATCTTAAGAGAACAGATTCTGCACAGAATTATGAGACTGAAAAACTGCTATAATCAAACTGCAATAACTTTCTGATCTGATGTCCGATTGAGGTGTTCTTCACGGCCACGGAAAGATATACAAATTATCTACGACTCATAGACAGATGTTTTTTTTTGAGGCCACTAAGATCACGGAAAACTGGCATGAACAGAAACTGTTGAATCTGCCATCCTGCAGAAACTAATTTCGAGATCAAAATCTAATCTCCCATCTAATCCAACCAAAAAAACTAATTGCAGGGCCTAAAACTCATCCAAAACAAGAGAAAGCATTCATCAAGTGGAGAAAAGAGAGAGAGGAAAGGAAATCCAACCAATTCTTGGAGAGGAACGACGATGATGAGCGACGGTATGCCCTCATCTCCCCTCTCTTCTCTTCTTTTTTCTTCATCTCATCTCTTGGGGCAAGGCACAAAAGGGTGACGGCTGCTAGGGGTGGGAGGACGTGGATTCTAGGGTTAGGGAGGTATAAATAGAAGGAAACTTCCACAATCCTAATATCCAATGGCTCAGATCAACCGGCACTCGAAAAGACTCATCTGGACTTCAAACAAGGCAAACTAGTGATTGATCAGAATCATCTTGATGAGATCTATACATCTACGGCCTCCGATCATCCATAGGACACACCATATTTGGATTATAAAAATGGTTTATTTTTTTAGGGTGTTACATTCTACCCCCCTTAAAAAGAATTCGTCCTCGAATTCGACCACTCCAAGCAAAACATCCAAGGTACCCCAAATAGCACCACCATTGAAAACATGGGTCCATTATTGCTATTAATCAACACAAGAACTTCTACCTCGGACTAATGGTCTAAGGAAGCTACACAACCTAACAACAAGCATGAAACAACCTGCAATGAAGCTCAAAGCAAGTCATAGATGCGATCAACACTACGATTTCACAACATCGAATTTGGATGCAGCCATACATCAGCATCAATGTCTTAAAACGACACTCTTTTATGAAGGAGTAATATGCACTAAGCACAACTCTTACCAACTTCAACAATTTATTTTAATTCAATGGTAAAACATCCACACCAGATGAACGTATAAAAAGATCAAACACCTCACCTCACAGCACCACAAAACAAGTAGTTCTATTGAAACAAAACTCCTAAATCTTCCTAAACCCCGTTCTTGCCATCATGAAAAGATAATCATGTAATCTAACATTCTTTGCACCCCACAAAAGGGAGAAACTCTACAGAACTAATGGAGCAATAAAGCAGACAAGAAGCCCATAACATTCTACGCGGCACATTTCATCGAAGAAATGCCAAAAACTCCACAAAGAGCATTGATAGCACAACAACACAATACTTGCTTAACCAATGTCGCTATACTTCATCCAACAACTCAACTAAGAAAAATAACCAAACTAGTAAGGTTAACCTACAAATAATATAAGTCTTCATCTACTGTAGTTCAGAAACTTACATTTCATTCTATCATACGATGCACTCAAAGTACTAGACATACGAGGTCAATGATAACCCCGTAATCCTTCACACATTTGACAAACATCCCCAGTTGATGTAAAAAACCACATCATTTAGGAATAGGTGACTAACCACACACAACCAACTCTAGGATAGGCAATGACTTCATTCAAACCAATAGATAGGTGGTCCAACAATGGATCCACCAGCATGCATCAGGGAGAGAACCATCTGATCCTCAACGTATTAATACATAATCAATAGATCAAGAAAAACAAAGATTTATTCTACAACTAGCATGACTAACATGCAACCACTTTAAACCACCTCTAACTGTAACACCCCGGGGTCCACAAACACCCCGGAATGCTACTAAAACACACAATAGAAGAGAGACATGTAAGCCATTCTGGCTATGTAAAGACTTTCCCAAAATTCATATAAAAGTACCAATATTCATTTCTTTCAGAACTGGTTTCTCGACATAAACAATCATTCTTTGCAAAGATAGTTGGAACTATCCACCAACCACTCAACAACTTTAATTCAAATTGATGGTTACCTTGTAACCCAAAACACGCAATTCACACTCCTCTTAGGAACATCCTCAATCAAGCATATATAACAATATTATTGCAATAAAACTCAACCATGAAAAACATGATGAAATCAACATAGGCATACTTGTATATCACAAGCATAATAACAACTTCAATCTTACCAAAGACCAGCGATATCAATCGCATTAATAAAACAATATAAAGATTTAGAGATAAATCATATTAGGCATTAAGTCATAAACAACATACCACATCACCGTAAAGGAATAGGGATGGGTGAAATTATTGTCATATGCACTTCAAAGACACTAATATATATATCAAAGATATTTGAACTCATACCCTTCCTATATGTGCAAGTGTGTCAAATTTATCTTCAAATTGCCAAGAATCTAAAGCCTATGCTTTGATACCAACTGTAACACCCCGGGGTCCACAAACACCCCGGAATGCTACTAAACTACACATCTGACATCCATATATAAAATTTCGGCAGCATCTCTTTTGAAAGATTGCATAAACGAGGGGCAACAGTGTATAAACATATATCATGAAAAAAACATACTAAGCATTATTAATCTGCTAGCAAAGGAAAGTTAAACATAACGACATGAACTGAATTAACCAGTGCACACGACTAGGAAAAAACAAACATCATTTGTCATCGAGTTTCTAATTAAATCATGGCTGCAACTGGGCATCGTTATTATAATAGTGAAGGTGAACGTGCTGCTACTTCCCTCATTCCCAACATGAATCAAGTACCTGCATTGAGTAATGCAAGAGTGAGATGATACATCTCAGCAAGCAAATTGTTTTGACGAGATATTTAAACCACAAATTGAATTAAACAACATTTTAAAGGAATCACAATTGAGATCAGAAATACTTGTAGATACAGAACTCAATAGTCCCAATATAACCAATACCATCTCATTTCCTCGAACAACCACAATAGGTTGTATAACCCTTCCCTGCGTCAACAATACCTGCACATATCACTTCAATATATGCATAGGAATGCAATGTGTAGGTCATCTGCCCTCATACCTTTGAGAGTATAAAACCACATCATCTGCTAATATCACTTTAATGAATGCATATAAATGCAATGCATATGTCCTCTGCCTTCATACCTCTAAGGGTATGAAGCCGCATCGTACCCCTCCTCGGGCAACGTACGATGCTAAGTTGTACCGGTACGGTCGGACCATAGGTCACGACCAAACTTCAGATGCAAATGAATCATGTAATGCATATGGCATGCTGCATTTATAAATACACTTCACTTCCTTCAGATACAAAACAAACCTCAAATAATACTTCATCTGTCTTCAGATACGATACAAACCTCAAATAATACTTTATCTGCCTTCACGGGTGTAAATTAATCTCATGGGTCATACTCGAACCATAATCATCATCAATATATGATTGAGCATCAGTATAATACAATCAAGTAAAGCATCACCATAGAGTTCAATTATGATAGAATTCCATAATTCTGAATATTAGAGTGTAGGCGATAAAAAAACAACAAGTCAAAACGGTAGAAACCACTGCTACATTCACTTGCCTTCATCGAGGAAGAAAGATGTACTAGGCATGATCCGGAGTGTAGCCACCTGCTAGCGGGCATAAAATTTAGTACAAATATTTCACAAACATTTGCCAACAATCAACAAATCGCTCCGACACTTGAAACCAAGACCCGGTGGAAAGACTCCCACCCTGAACCACATGTCAAACAGCAGCAGCACTGTTTGTTAATTTTGTATCTTTAAAATTATAACAGTGGTGATATTAAACAAATACTCTAGGAGTGTATACACAAAATACTCTACAACTTCAGTATTCAATGGATAATTAAATTATGCCATCTATAAGTTCTAAAACATCTGATAAGATAAATGTCTGAATCTGTTTCAGACAGCAGCATAGTTAACTTCAAAATTCAATATCTACCAAACTACTCAACCAAAAATTATGCAATTCTGCTGGCAGTAAGAACTTTTATCCCTCTACAAATGTCTCCATAGTTGGAACAGCCAATTCGGCTATTTACTATATGAAACCCACCAGTGAACAGACCCGCTCATTTTTGTCAGGCAAACAGGAACAGCCACAGTAAAACAAACATAACTGGAGTTTCATAATTCATATGAATGCGCTCTTTAACAATCTGGAAAGCTTATAAAATTGTCTACAACTTCTTTTACAATCCTAAAGTTTAATTATGTAGATAAAATTGCCTAAATCTTAAGAGAACAGATTCTGCACAGAATTATGAGACTGAAAAACTGCTATAATCAAACTGCAATAACTTTCTGATCTGATGTCCGATTGAGGTGTTCTTCGCGGCCACGGAAAGATATACAAATTATCTACGACTCATAGACAGACGTTTTATTTTTTTGAGGCCACTAAGATCACGGAAAACTGGCATGAACAGAAACTGTTGAATCTGCCATCCTGCAGAAACTAATTTCGAGATCAAAATCTAATCTCCCATCTAATCCAACCAAAAAAACTAATTGCAGGGCCTAAAACTCATCCAAAACAAGAGAAAGCATTCATCAAGTGGAGAAAAGAGAGAGAGGAAAGGAAATCCAACCAATTCTTGGAGAGGAACGACGATGATGAGTGACGGTATGCCCTCATCTCCCCTCTCTTCTCTTCTTTTTTCTTCATCTCATCTCTTGGGGCAAGGCACAAAAGGGTGACGGCTGCTAGGGGTGGGAGGACGTGGATTCTAGGGTTAGGGAGGTATAAATAGAAGGAAACTTCCACAATCCTAATATCCAATGGCTCAGATCAACCGGCACTCGAAAAGACTCATCTGGACTTCAAACAAGGCAAACTAGTGATTGATCGGAATCATCTTGATGAGATCTATACATCTACGGCCTCCGATCATCCATAGGACACACCATATTTGGATTATAAAAATGGTTTATTTTTTTAGGGTGTTACAGTGCGCCCACGCCCTCGGCCGTGCCCGCCCGCGCCTATAAAGCCTCCCCGGGTGCACCTCACTTCGCCCCGCACTCACCCTCACCGGTCGGCCACTTTCCCTTAGCTCCGGCGAGCTCAATTCCGCCCGCCATTGCCGCCAGAGCTTCGGCCATCGTGGCCAGCCCACTCCAGCCACCCTCTGGTCGAGCCAGTGCTTCGGCTAGCTCCACCAGTAGCCCGTGAAGCTCGCCAAGCCCTCGGACCTGGCCGGATTTCACCGGAGGCCCGAGATCGACCTCACCGGACTTCGGTCTTCCGCCGCCGCGCGTGGACCGAGCTATCCAGTGAGTCTCCGACCGATTCCTTGCACCCATATCTTCTCTGGCATCCCGTGAACCTCTCTGACCCATCCAATTGCTCTATCTCGCCGTGACCAGGCCGGACTCCTCACCGCCGACGAGCATCCCCGCCTGCGCGCGTGGACCGACCGACTCCGGCCATCTCCGACGGCGACCCGCACACCGTTGTGATCCCCGAGACCTCCCCTACGTCCTCGACCACTTCACCGGAGCAATCTCGCCGCCGGTAAGCCCCTCCGCCCTTTCTTTCGCCGCGGTTACTATTTAAGATAGAAGAAGGACCTCGGGTTAGGATTTGTAGAACCCGAGGGGTTTTCTGTAACGTCAGTGACTCATGTGAATAGTAGCTTAAGGACTGATTCGTGAGGAAAACTTAAAAACCCGCCAGGGACCCCAGTGCAAAGTGCATTTCCATTAAACCAATTCTGTTATTATTTTTAAAATGACCAGAGAACTTAGAAACCCCATAACTTGATGAATCCTTCATAAAAAGTTGTCAAACCAATTTTGCTAGCTTCTGAATATTATGAACCATCATTTAAAAATAATAAACCCTATGCTTTCTGTTCTAAATTTTAAAGTTTAAAATTAAAAACAGAAACCCACCAAACCTTGTTTAATTAAGGAAATTTTGTTTTTCTTCTGTGCTGAACTTAAGAAAATTTGTAGATGTTCAAACCTCATTTAGACACTGTTTAAAAATAGTAGGAACCCCAGCATTAGAAATTATGATGTAGTTATTCATTTAAAGCTATTTTGCCCAAAACATAGAGAAAATCAGAAAGGCATTGAAAATTAATGAACAGTGATTAAGATTATTTTTTTCTAGTTTACTTATGTAACAGAGAACCTAGGAAAAATACAGAGACCATTAATTTGGACCAGTTTTAAATTAAAATGTTTTATTTAGCCTTATTTGGACTGAAAATCAATTATTAGAGTAGCAAAACTATAACCAAAATGATTAATAAAAATCCAGTGGACTTACAACCACTAGAGCCCCACTACAAAAATAAGGAGCACCTCAGCCCAACTTTTTAAGTAAGGAAAATAAATACAAAGTGATAATAAGGCATTTTCCAAATAAATCATGAACAACCCTTAATAATATGACAATGGGCAACCAAAAATTAGCTAAGTCCATGATGAGATAAACTACCAGAGAAAAATGCAAACCCATGAAAAAGAAGTAAACTCACACCTATTGCTAGAGATTTATGAGAAAGGCCACTTAATTCAAATAATGCATACCACCCCTTCCCTTAAGCAAAAAGATGCCAAACTTCAGAATGATTGCTCTTGCACAAAACAATAACTAAGAAAAATAAGAACTCTATTGTTTGATGTTTTTCAAATATAGTGGTAGTAGAAAGCACCTATTTGGCTAGAAACTTGAGAAAACCATAGAAAAATAATTAAAAGGTATTAATGACTAGCAATTTGTGTCAAGTCATGTTATAACACCTAAAAGCCAGCAAAAATAAGTTTTGGAGAATTACTCACTGTTAAATAATAGTTGTAGTTCAAAGCACCCCTTCTGCCCTAGGATTTCATAATTTTGTCGAGAGAAAACTATTCACTTTCTGACCCCCAAATTTTGAGATAGAGAAACATACACCAGTACCCAGCCACTGTAATTTTTGCAGAATTTTTAGCATTTTATAAAAGCAACTTGTAGTTCAAACCCACTCCAAAACATTAAAAGGAATAAAAGAAAAGGAAAGAAGAAGTAAACCTCACCCCAATAAGTCTAACTGAGAACTTGTCAATTCTCCCTAAGACTTAAAAGGAATTCAGTGGAACCCCAAAATTAAACCTAATACTTACCTTAGCTAAGTTTAAACCAATTTACCAAGTATACCACCCAAGGGTCTTACATAAGTAAAGCTAACCTTGTTTTAACTCAAGAAAGATCATACACCTTTAAAGTTGTAATTTCTAAAAGCACATATCATATCATGCATATAACTTACGCATTGCATTCATTAGATTGCAATCTTGCTGACGGAGAGTACATGCTCATCCCCGAGCAAGGACCTGTCCAAGAGGAGGACCAGGAGCAGGCTTCAGAGGCTGCTATTGAGGATCTCCCCGCAGCCCTAGCAATTGAAGGCAAGCCCCGGTTTTATGCATAACCTGTTAATTATGCTATTTTACTACACTTAATGCTTGTAGGATTGCAATGTGCACTTAAGTGTAGGAGTTGCTTGAAACCTCTAGTTGCATGAACTTAGGATTCCTTTTTGAGATGAATACTAGTATGCTAGGTCGAGTAGCTGCTTGCTAATCAGGATCTCGGTAGAAGTCAAGTGATTTTTCTAGCACTCGCTCGAGGTCAGGAATTGATTGTATTCATCTTGATAACAGGATCTATGTTGGTCTATGGATTTGGATCCAGGGAGGATGCCTTTTCCATAAGACGGGAAAAAAATGAATTAAGGATTAATGTGTGGATACCTGAGTCAAGCTTTTGAACGTACTAAGCACATGCCGGGAAAAATGGTAACCGGTAAACCTAGTACCTGATTGAAGCCGGGCGCGGACTTTATCCCTCATGCGACCTGAGACTGGGTCTCCCATGCTAGCTATGGTGGGTACAAGTGCGGTCACTGCACGGCGGCAGCCGGGGTCAGTGGAGCATTGTATGCCAAGGCGGTGAGGCCTGGACGCGAACGGGGAATCGATGGGGACGGTTGTCATGTGTGGGGTCGGAGTACCCTGACATGCCGTGTGTTTAGGTTTACCTTGCAAGGTTAAAACTCGATTCGAATCATCTGCTTCTCGCAGCTAATGAGACTGCTTGACCCCTTGTACTTCATCGAGTAAGAAGTGAAATGTGGTTACATGAGATAACTTGTTGATTGCACTAAATGATTGTTACCATGTATGCTTAGGAGGAGCAAATCTAGTTAAGTTAATGATGATAGAAATTGAAAGGCTAAAAATTGATTTTAGAAACAGCTAGTGCTTTTGGCAAACCAAACCCCTCAGCCAAACAGCTGCATAGTCTAGAGGTAGAGGAGTAGACTCCTCACACCGGTTAAGTCTAGCTGAGTATTAGTATACTCAGCCTTGCTTGTGGCACAATTTTTGTAGGTACCATTCAGGAAATGGTTGATGGTGTGACTTGGCCTACCACCCTGCCACTAGGTTGGACGGTCGAGTGGGATGTTGCTCCAGCAGGAGAGGAGCATGAGGAGTAGTGGGCTAGGCCTTGCCCATTTTCTCATTACCGACAACATCGATTATCCGCTGCACTTTATTTTGTGAACTTTATTTACTACGCAAAAACTCCGATCTATGTAATAATCTAGCACTTAATTTGAGGTTTCCTGTTTTATTGTATTTCTTCTGTAACTCACCTTCGAGTGAGATTGTGGAATTTGATCCTGGTTAAGTGGCTCTATCAGACTAGATCTGAAGGACTGATGGGTTATTCCGATTTAAGTGTGTTACGGCCCCTGAGGCGTGACTTAGGCACTTAAGCTGGAATAATTCGGGTGGTTCTGCCACATGCCCGAATTATTCCAACTTAAGTGCCTAAGCCCCGCCCTAGAGGCTAGACCACACTTAAATGGGAATAAACCGTCAATCCCTCGGATCTAGTCCGACACGGCCACTAACAGGATCAAGTACCACAATCTCACTCGATGGTGAGTCACAGAGCAAATACAATAAAGCATAAAACCATGCATGTAAGAGTATTAAAATTATTACATCACCATCGGAGTTTTGCAAAAGTATCATCATTGTTCGAAGTGCAGCGGAATAAAACTAACGGTAAATAAACAGAGAGATGGGGAAGCATGTCCCATCACTCCTCATGCTCCTCCTCAGCCGAGGTAGGGTCCCACTCGACAGTCCAACCCGGTGGCAAGATGGACGACCAAGTCACTCCAGCAACCATGTCCTCCAGAGATCCTGAAAAATTATGCCACAAGCAAGGCTGAGTATACTAATACTCAGCTAGACTTACCCGGTGTGAGGAGTCTACTCCTCTACCTCTAGACATGCAGCTGTTTGGCTGTGGGGTTTGGTTGCCAAAAGCACTAGCTGAGTTTCTAAATCAAGTTTTTAACTTTGTCAAATTAAGTGTGACTCTCTTAAGGCTAAATGTGTACTATCTACTCATACATAGTAGCAAACATTTAGCTGAGTTTCTAAATCGAGTTTTTATCCTTGCAAGGTAAACCTAAACACACGACATGCAAGGGCACTCCGTCCCCACACATCAACCGTCCCCATCGATTCCCCGTCAGCAGATCAGGGCTCACCGCCTTGGCGTACAATGCCTCACTGACCCCGACTGCCGTCGTGCAGTGACCGCACTTGTACCCACCATAACCGGAATGGGAGACCACATCTCAGGTCGCGTGAGGGGATATGTCCACTGCCAGGTTCACTCAGGTACTAGGCTTACCAATTTACCATATTTCTCGGCAAGTGTTTAGTATGTTCAAACGCTTGACACAGGTATCCACACGTTAATCTTTATTCCAATTTTCATCTCGTAGACCAAGCGTCCCCATGGACCCGTGTCCACAGACCATCACCATTCTATTATCAAAGTGGATACAACCAATTCCTGACCTCGCGCGAGTGCTAGAAAAATCACTCAACTTCTACCGAGATCCTAATTAATAAAGCAACTACTCGACCTAGCATACTAGTATCCATCTCAAAAAGGATTCCTGAGATCATGCAACTAGGGTTTCAATCAACTCCTACACTTAAGTGCACATTACAAACCTACAAACATTAAGTGTAGTAAAATAGCATAATAAATGGTTATGCATAAAACCGGGGCTTGCCTTCCAAAGCAGTGGCAGGCAGATCCTCTGGTGCAGGCTCTGGTGCTGGATCCGGGGCTACCTCCTGAGCAGCTCCTTGCTCCAGCACGAGGACGTACTCTCCATCAGCAAGGTTACAGTCTATCGGAATGCAATGAACATGTATGTTATGATTATGCAGGATGTAATAACATTATGTTAAGAGAAGAAAAACTAAGTTAATGAGCAATTTAGGGTTTCTGGGTCATACGTGGCTTTTAATGGTTTATGCTTATCACTTCTAGGTTTAGGTTTTGCTAGGGATAGGCATAGGGAATTGGTATTGCCTTTATATATTTCAGTGGACAAGTTATAAAGAGTTTTAGGATGACACTGATTTTCCTAGTATTCATTTTTCCCTTTCTTTATTTTCTACTTATGGTTTCTAGTGTAATATTACCTAAAAATTCTATAAAAATTACAGTGGGTTGCCATTGGTCATTATATCCTGTTCTAAGAATTTGAGGTTTAAAATAAAAGGCTATGCTTTAGACAAAAATAGCAAAAGTTGTGTAAAATGGGCCACTTTGCACTACATCTCTTAATTAGAGGTGAGTTCTGTCCTAAGGGTTATTTTTGTTGGCATCTAACAGTAATAATAGGCCTCTGTGCCAAAAATCACAGAAAGCTAAGGGATGGTCATTTAGTTATGATTTTCTAAAGTTACATGCCAAAAGGCACTTTCTACTACATTGTTATTTGAAAAATGTCAAACAACAGATTTCATATTTTTCCTAAGTTCCCAATAACCAAACATCAGGTATCCCAAGGGTTGGGGTGTTTTCATTTTGGGGTTATTTTTGTAGGGTTTTTCTAAGTTTTCCTTGTTTTCTTAAAATAAAAGGGATCCTACTTATTTCATACTAAACCAGGATATAATAGATTTTTCTAGTAAACTACATTGAATAAGTACTCTAACAAAAATAGGGGTGCCATCTGGTTCATTATTTTAATCACCTTTTCTATTTTTCTTAACCTTAAGCATATTGTAAAATAATTGGCAAAAATTAACTTAATGGGTTGGACAGAGAAGTTTAGCATTTTTAAACAGGTCAGTAGGTGGGTATAAACTTCTCCAAATTTTTCTAACCCTAGTCAAATAGTGCAACTATTTTTATCCCTATTATTTAGCTTTTGGTCAAAACAATAATTAAATCAGAACCCTAAAGTTTTCTGTAGTACATAGGGGTTTTATATTTTTCCTAAGTAGTTTACATTATTTAGAGCCTGACAAAATTGGTTTGACTAAATTTGGATGAATAAAACAGAAGTTATGAATTAGTAAAGTTCTGTTCAAATTTAAAATCAGATTTAATAAAGGTTTTCTGGAAAAGCAGTTTACACCGAGGACCCTGGGTTATTTCCAAACTAACTCTCTCAGTTATACCCCCGTGCTACTATTCATTTGAGTCTCTGACATTTCACAAAACCCCCCAGACTTCTTTCCTTCTCCCCCGCGGTCCTTCCCTAGGTTTAAACAGTACCCGCAAGAAAGAAAAGGGTGGCGCGGCTTACCGGCGGCGAGATAGGTCCGGCGAAGGGCGGGGTTGGCTCGGGGAGGCTCTGGCGGTCATAGCGATGTACGGCTCGACGGCAGGGATGGCCGGAATCGCTCGGTCCACGTGCGCAGGCGGGTATCCTCGTCGGCGGCGGGTGTGCCGGCCAAATCAAGGCGATCTGGTTCAATCCAATGGCACGGTGAGCTTCACGGGGTGACGTAGAGACTATGTGCACAAGGAATCGGAAAATGGTTCAGTGGATTACCCGGTCCACGCACTCCGGCGGGGTTGTGAACTCCGGCGACCGTGGACTGGCCTCTCCGGCGAAGCAGACTTCGATTCCTCGCTCGGGGAGCTTCACCGAGGTGTGCTCACTCGTCTCCGAGGGTTGGACGGGGTTGGGAAAGGCTGGGCTGGCTGATCTACGGCGGCAGGGGCTCGGGTGGCCGCGGACATGCCACGTACGGGCAAACGGTGGTGAGTTGAGCTCCGGTGAGGTTTGAGCGTGCGCGGAAGAGTGTGGTCGACACCCGAGCGGGCTTTATAGGCGCGGGCGCGGGCCATGGCGTCGGCTGGCCGTTGGCGCGATGCGAGGCGCGCGCGGGCGTGCTCTGGCGTGCACAGAGCGCGTCGAACACGTGGAGCTTTTCTTCTGCCCGTGTTCCACAGCTCACCCAAGTCGCAAACGTGCGAATCTTGGCAAAAATCTGGCGCGAGTCTTTTCCTGGCACCTAGGGCTGTCACTCATCCGTGAGTTGCCATGGCAGATATGGCCTAGGTAGGGAGATCTTCGGTCGCCAAATCAGGTATGTCACTCTGCCCACCTCGCGACAAAAACCATGCCAAGGCATGTCAAACGTCAAGGTCTCGGGCTCAACTTTTTCCAGTGGGTGCCCTAGGTGGTATGCCACATTTTTGGTATAGAACATAGGTGGTTTTGGTGCCATCTCCAAGGTGAACACGGTTGATCTTTAGTGTAGGTGTAGTTTTTGACTTAGAGAGAAATAGAGAGCTCTAGCTCTCTATCCACTTTAGGAATGGATTTGGGGTTTCTCCAGGGGTCTTTTTGCAAAATTTTCTTCCACAATTGCTGGTTAAGAAGTTACTTAAAGTTTGGTTAAAGATTAACTCATGGTTTGCACAATTGCTTATTCTCCCCCCCCCCCTCTTAACCATGGTTCTGGAAGATAGGGTTCAAGAGAGGTCTAGGGTTTTCCCCCCTCTTGCCCAAGGTAGTAAGTGCACAAAAGTTTGAGTGATGCTTCTTAGGTCTTTAGCAATCTTGGCTAACACATGGTCTCCAAGGTTCTTATGTTCTCCTTGAGTTTTTTTACCACATGTGATCACAGTCCCTAGTACCAAGGTGTGCTCTAGCCATGGTAACACCTGAGGTGTTACAGCGTGCATGACAGCTAAATCTCCAGGTATGTTCTACCCTAGTCAATTGTGTTTCAGAGCTTACGCTTGGGGCCATGGATGTTTTGATGATTAGGAACCTTGGAGAGGACCAGCAAGTACTTGGGAAAGGCCTAGGTGTTGAGGAGGAGCAGCAAGGGCGCCACAACAGGAAGGAGATCTAGTCCGACTCGGCTGCGACTCCATCTCGGGTTCCAAGACCAGTCTGCACTAAAATGGACGCCCAAGATGCATCCGAACTCCGATTGCGACGAACTTGATATGGTTGGAAAGATAAGGAGACTATCTAACCAACCCAGCTGGTTCCACCCTAAAATTCGTCCGGAGTCAATGGAAATCGTCGAAACAAGTCAGCATTCAGATTCTGTTTTGGTGCTGCGACACCGTCTGTTGGGCCTTTGGGCCGTGTATCGCGTCAGAGCCCATTAGGGGCGAGACCAGGGGTTACGCACGCCCTAATACTCTATTTATTCAGCAGCCACCGCCACATTAGGGTTGGGTTTTGCTTAAGTTTAGATTTGTCACGAACAATCGCTGTAGATCGGTTTGTGAGACCCCAACTTGTGAGCTTAATCATTCATCCGCAATATTCTAGATTGTGTTCTTTCTTGTTCTAACTTGTGTCTTCGATTCTCAGGCAGGAATTAACCCTTGTGGCGAGGTCAATTGGGCAGTGCACGGTTGATAACTAGAGGAGAAGTGGTGCTGCGATTGCGGGGTTCTAGTCGTGTTGATTGGAAGCTAGATCGTCTGTGTGACATCTCCACCAAATCGATAGTTACCTTCACCTAACGGAAGATCGGGCACCCTCGTTCCTATCAAGTGATATTCAAAGACTCAGGTATTACCGTCAGGCTTACCCTAGTTTAGTTTATGTTTTTTCATCCTATAACTCCAGATAATTGCCATACAAAAGAAAATCCGATGTCCTACAACCCTGTTTAGCCTTGCAATTTCGTTTCAGATTGCTTTGTTGAATTTGTGTCCGTGTTCAAGTCTTGTTGCTGGTTTAGGTCGTGTCGTAATCGTAGTTCAACTGCTTTGTCGCTATTATTTGTTTCCGCCGCTATCCCATCCACCTTTCCCAGATTACAAGTCAAGACACCACATTACTCGATTTGCCCTCGCTAGCCGCCTTGTGTGAACTCTCGCCATGCTAGCTCTAGATTAGGTTGCAAGCCGCCTTGCATTGCAGCCCCTCCTTGTTTCATCATCTGGCGCTTACCTATTGCTTATACCAGGGAGGTTTGTGCCCCTATGCTCTATAGCCGCCGCTACGGTTCCTGCCAATTTGTGCTCTTGAAAATCATAACTTGAGGTACCTTCCATAAAACGGGCGTAACTTTTCGCTCGGTGCTCCGTTTGAGCTTAATTTTTTACAGCAGATTCCTGACTCCATTCTGGGGTGACCCAAACTGGCCTTGGCCTGTTTGGTTCGGTCGAAAAATTCAAAAAAATAGGAAAGATAATTAAAAAAAATTGTTTAAGTGTTTTCAAGAATTTCAGAGATCCTTTGTGATTTTCTCTAGGCCACAATACAACTCTGTTTCAAGTGAAATTTTGTGTGCTTCCATCTTTTGTGATTTTGGACCAGTGATAAAAAATTCAGAATATTTCGAGCTCTTTTGCTGGAACTCCTTTGGAAACACGTCTTTGATTTCTACTAGTGCTGAAAAAGATGCGCTATTTATAGAACTGCCATTCTGCTGGTTATTTAAGTTTTTGTCCACCGTTCCTTGTTACCTTTACCTTGTTGTACTTCGATAGGACACGTCTTAGCCAGCAATTGTGACTTGTGCTTTGGACACTTATTGAACTTCGCTAATCTGCACTCGATTTTTGCTAATCCTTTATATTAATTTTTGGCCTCCCAAGCCCCACATACTTTCTTCTGATCAATACAGCTATGACCTTGTAATCGCGGTTTCACTACCTCTTGGTAAGTATCACTAACCAGCCTCTGATTGTACCATCCTTTGCTTGTATTTTGTCAGACACTTGTAAAAGCTTGGTAAGATACATTAGAGCGTGTTCCTGTGTTCCACCTGAGAGGAGCGTGTAGTGAAATTATTAGGGATAACCGTGACAGTTTGTTTTCCGTTTTTGTGTTTCGATGGCAGGCAACGAAGAAGAAGCAAGGATCCCTATAGACTTCGATGAATGTGTTAGCCGCCAAGATCTTGAGGCAAACAACAAGCTCCTGAAGGAGCAAATGCAGGAGACAGTCCACAAGTCAGTGCATGCTGCCTTCATTGACATGAACCTTGGCAAGACCTACGTGAGGCTAGATCGACGATTGTCCCAGATCATCGACAGACTTGCTGTGTTGGAGACGCAACAACAAGCACCACCACCACCACCTCCTCGTCCACGTCTTCCCGATGATGCGGTGTTTGATGAAGAAGGTAATTATGATGAAGCGGCCACCAGAGATTTGCGCCTACATCGTTGTCTTCATCAAAACACAGAAGGTATGCCACACCGCCAACAAGGTAATAACAATCGTGCTCCTGACGACCCTTATGCTAAAATTAAATTTTCTATACCTTCTTTTTCGGGTCATTATGATGCTGAGGGATATCTTGATTGGGAGATGACGATAGAACAGAAATTTGCTGCCCACCTTGTACCTGAACGACATCAAGTTAGACAAGCCACTAGTGAATTTAAAGATTTTGCTATTGTCTGGTGGACTGGTATAGTTGGGGATGGTAGAGCACCTACGACTTGGGAAGATCTTTGTGGCGGAACCGCCCGAATTATTCCAACTTAAGTGCCCAAGTCGCACCCTTAAGGGCAGCAACACACTTAAACCAGAATAACTCGTCAGTCCCTTAGATCTAGTCCGATAAAGCCACTTACCAGGGTCGAATACCACTAGCTCACACGAAGGTGAGACACAGAGAAATACAATAAAGCATAATACCACAATTTAAGAAGTACCATTAGTGACTACATTATCGGAGTTTTAGAAATAATAATAATAAATTTCAATGTAGCGGAAATAACTATCGGAGAAAACCGAGTAACATGGCGAAGCCTGGCCACGCTACTCCTCCTGGTCCTCTCCTGCGGAAATAACTATTGGGCTGCGATAACGCTCATATAAGACCTCTAATCGATCAACAAGACATTTATTTATCCAAAGGGAAGGGAATGCAATAATTTACAAAGCGAAGCATCACATTGCCATACAACAAAAATCATGACAACACCGATAGATACTATCCACTAATCGTTTGAAAAAAACTAAACTTCTCGCTTGCCACTACATCACTCCTCAATCACACGACCATCATGAGCATCCTTCACACGATTATATAATAGCGACCTAAGTGTCGCGTTACACAATACCTACATCTTTCCTTGTCGCGAGTATAACCATATCACGGCATATACCCGCACACCTCAATCAATTATCTTACGCCACCACCACTATAATACACCACGGCACACACACACATACGTGTCCCCACGTTACGCACAAGACATCAACCACACCAGTGACTCCAACACGATTTTTCATATTCCCCATTCGCCTCGACTATCACAATCGATGATCATATGCATAAAACAAATACACTTTTCACGTAGACACCTATCGATGCATTCCCCAACACATAATCCGCATTTTAAAAATTTATCCTCACAACAAACCACACATGAAATACATTATTACCGAAACTTAAAAACATCGAGCCTCTTTCTAACTTGTTTTCTTTCGCCGCAAACTTCAATCCATACCAATACATTTTTTTACACATATACACAAATGCACCACATCGACCAATTTATACGAATCGTCAACCACCAATCTCTAACTCGAAATCATGAACACAACAATACTACGACCTACCGCCGAAACATTTTAACCACATCTATATAATTTATTAATCAAGTCAATCGAGAGAGACATGCATCGACTCACCATAAACAAACCCAATCGGTGTTTGTAAGGACGATGGTGATTCCGATTTGTGCATCGCTCCGAACATCCGACGAGCGTTGAACGACTTGCCTTCTCCACGCAAAACACGGGGTTCCTCTCCTCCACAAAACAAAACAAAACAAAACAAAACATCACATATACACACAATTAATCACCGAAGAATAATGCCAATGTGGAATCAAACAAGGATTGTCGTGGTCTCACCGGGGGTGAATGACGACGACAACGGGGCTGCGCAAAAACAGCAAACACCTGGCGGGCATCACAACGTGCTGCTCACTACTTCACAAAATAGCAAACCGGCAACGCGCGGAGACGTCGGGGCTGCTGCACATTTTGTCGAGCACCCAGCAAGCACTAACGGGCACTGCGCAGCAGCACGCAAGCAGGGAGGAAGGAAGACGCCACAGGGCTTCCTACTGCCGGAGAACAGAGGGCGCGCCCATGGAGATTTTCTGCTGCGCCATGGGAGAAAGGAGCTGAGCTCGGAGAGGGGCGCTGGCTTCCTGCGCAGCGTCCATTGCAGGGGGATCTGGCCATGGCGTGCTCCTAGCAGGGGGCGAGCTCGGCCATGGCAAGAGCAAGGAAGGGGAGGGAGATGCTGCTGCTGGGCGCCGACCATGGAGCAAGGAGCTCGCTGGAGGTTGTTGCCGCCGCGAGCAGGGAGGACGAAGGGGCGTCGTGTGGAGAGGAAGCTGCAGGGGTGGCGCCATGGGGAGGGAGAGCTGAGGCACCGCTGGGGAAGAAGGGCGCCATGGAGGGGAGCGCGCAGAGCCGCTGCTCGGCTGGGAAGAACACAGGGAGAGGGGTTGTGGCGGCTGGAAAAAAAATGGAGGGGTGGGAGTGCAAAACAGCCCAAGTAAGGAAAGAGGACTCCTAATTATAGAAAATGGCTAGGGCTAGGGTTTCTTAGTGGGCTGGGCCAGGTTGGAATGGGCTTGGCCCAAAACACGTAATCGGGCTATGCTAAATATTTTCCGGAATAAAAATGCTCATGTGGAATTCGTCTCAACAGAGAACAGAGCGAAATACAGTTTGGACTAACGGACGATTGAGCGATTAACTCGGCCGAGAGTCTGATTTAAATTCGCTCGGAATTAACTCCTCGCGCATGATTCAAAAATAAATTGCCTCGGGATATGACCGGCTTTCAGATTTTTAGTCAGAGAAGGCGAAACGTGATATTCTAAAATCGCTGTCGATACGAGGTTTTGAGTTCGGTTCGGACATGAGATATTTGGTCGAGTTGGATAAAATTGATTAGAGGACGACATATTGAGTATTCCGTTTGAGAGTACGAACTTAGACTAAAATAGTCAGACATAGATCAACGTTCGAGGAATTAAACTCGGGCTCAGACCAAATAACAGCCGTCGAGAGTTTGATTTAATGAGCTTCATATGAGATTTATAATTCGAGAATGATTTTTGAATTTGCATTTGTTCCGAGAAATAAAAGTTTTAATAGGCTCCAAATTCGGTATTCGTCGAGATCGAATAGCTCCGAATTCGGTGAAGTATTTACGATTAACTTGATGAAAGGAGATAAATGTTATAAGAAGATAGAAACTTTCACTGAGCGTCCGAGATTAGGACAAATCTCCCGACATAACATGAAACTGACACCTGGGTGTCACAGCCTTCCCCCTTAAAAGAATCTCTTCCCGAGATTCGAATGAGGATCTTCAAGGGTGGAGAAGCATGTAACTCCCAGGCTGATAATAGATACAAATTCATGAGAGGGTATCCGACAAGATACTGAAGACAGATTTGGACAAGATATCGCGGCATGTTCAGACAAATGCAGAGATCATTCTGAGAGAGCGTCCAGAAAAGATAGCACATCAGTATAGTCTCGTAATGGATCATGACTATTAACCGCGATACCAGCGCGTGCCAAGCAGCTCAACCATGTCTGCACCATAGTAGGCTCTCGATTTCGTCGTGGCACCATCAGTCGTTAGTCATGACACCATTACCAAATGTAACCAATGAAAAATTCACGTGGCATAAATAGATGGAGTCCATGAGAGTATGGTTCAAAAAATAAGAATGTGACCGGAGTTGAAGCAGAGGCTGCTGACAAAAGAGCATCACATGAGAATTTTTTATTTAACTCGTAGAACTATTTTATGATCAACATGGAGATTATCAGATCAGATATTAGCATGAGATTTGATATGAGGATGAACCGACCATGAGATCAAAATAGTTTGTTGAGCTTTTAGAGACATGAGAGAACCAAGGGCGAGCTTTTAGAGACATGAGAGAACCAAGGGCAACAGTGAAATCCATTAATCCACATGGATATGCCATTTAAAGATAAGGTTGGCAAAAACGACGTCATGATGCCTAGAGAAAGAGCATCAAAAAGACTAGAACTGAGAGATTAGATTGATCGACATTCGATACTTGAGAATGGGTGATAGCGGATAACCAGATAATTCGGTAGAATCATAGGGGATTCCGAGATTTGGATGATAAAGCCACAACATGATTCACGAGGAAAAAGATTACCAGATTCAGGTGAAAAGAGAGGTAGGCAAACAGGATCAGCTAGGATGATCAACAGAAATGCTATGAAGTTTTAGGGACAAGGATTTATGGAAAGAAACATGGCCTTGATAGGGTTTGCGCAACTAGACACCAAACAACAATTTTTTTGACGTAACAAGTGCACAAGGAGACTTGGGTTGGTCTAGCGGTCAAGTTGTGGTGGTCTATAAGTTGTGCAGGTGTAACTTCAAGGGTAAAACACGCAAGGGTTAGAAAAAACTAACACAAGCATATATATATATATTTTGAGGGTTCACTTGCTAAACTCAAGGTTGTTTGGAGAAGGAGGTCTTTTATGGGCAAAAACAAGCAACAATTTTTATTGGCAAAAAGGGTTGAACAATTACAATACCACCTAGCTAGCAAGACAAGAGAAACACATAGCACGACCTAACAAGACTTACCAATCTGACACGAGGTAAGGCATTTCTAACATAGCAGCACATCACATTATTCACAAGTTCATATTATCGGAATAAAGGTGAGAGAAGCATGTTGATGCATAAGAGACAATTATAATGTGACAATCATGATGCATGCTCATTCTAGTCGTCTTCTCAGACCTAACTACTTTTTTGGATGCTTCTACAATATCCTAATAGTAGAAATAGTAGCCTTTACGGCCTATATAAATAGCCACCTAGCACCCATCTAGTATCCTAAGGCTTCACGTCCTAGGTCTATCCTTATCGTCCTGATGTCTATCCAACTTTGGTTTCTAAGCAAGTTTTACTTTAGAAAAGGTTGGTAATCATGACTTATTGACTTCTCTATACTGGTATTCGCTCCGATACCAGCTGTGGCGGAACCGCCCTAATTATTCCAACTTAAGTGCCCAAGTCGCACCCTTAAGGGCAGCAACACACTTAAACCGGAATAACCCGTCAGTCCCTCGGATCTAGTCTGATAAAGCCACTTACCAGGATCGAATACCACTAGCTCACACGAAGGTGAGGCATAGAGAAATACAATAAAGCATAATACCACAATTTAAGAAGTACCATTAGTGACTACATTATCAGAGTTTTAGAAATAATAATAATAAATTTCAATGTAGCAGAAATAACTAACGGAGAAAACCGAGTAACATGGTGAAGCCTGGCCACGCTACTCCTCCTGGTCCTCTACTGCGGAAGCAGTAACCCACTCGACCGACTATCCCGGTGGCAGGGATGAAGGCCAAGTCACACCATCAACCATAACAAGGAGGTACATGCAAAAATTGTGCCACAAGCAAGGCTGAGTATACTAATACTCAGCTGGACTTACCCGGTGTGAGGAGTCTACTCCTCTACCTCTAGACATGCAGCTGTTTGGCTGAGGGGTTTGGTTTGCCAAAAGCACTAGCTGAGTCTAAAATCAAGTTTTAGCTTTTCAAGTTTTAGTATGATCCTTTTAAACTAGATGAGTACCTAGCTATTCATACATGGTATCAAACATTTTATCAATCAACATATTTTGCCAGTCACCTCATTTCCACTTATTACTCAATGTAGAAGCATGGATCAAGCAGTCTCATTAGCTGCGAGAAGCAGACGATTCGAATCGAGTTTTTAAACCTTGCAAGGTAAACCTAAACACACGACGTGGCAAGGCACTCCGTCCCCACACACATCAACCGTCCCCATCGATTCCCTGGCAACAGAACAGGGCTCACCGCCTTGGCGTACAATGCCTCACTGACCCCGACTGCCGTCGTGCAGTGACCGCACTTGTACCCACCATAACCGGAATGGGAGACCACATCTCAGGTCACATGAGGGTAAAGTCTGCGGGCAGGTTCACTCAGGTACTAGGCTTACCGATTTACCATATTTCTCGGCATATGTTTAGTACGTTCAAACGCTTGACACACAGTACCACACCTTAATCCTTATTCTAATTTACGTCTCGTAAACAACGTATCCCCATGGACCGTTGTCAACAGACCATCATCATTCCGATATAAAATGGATACAATCAATTCTTGACCTCGCGCGAGTGCTAGAAAACTCACTCGACTTCTACCGAGATCCCTAATAAGCAACAGCAGCTACTCTACCTAGCATACTAGTATCCATCACAAGGGAAACCTGAGTTCATGCAACTAAGGTTTCAGTCAACTCCTACAATTAAGTGCACAGTACAAGCCTACAAACATTAAGTGCAGTAAAATAGCATATAGAATAGGTTATGCATAAAACTGAGGCTTGCCTTTAATTTAACACTTAGATAGTGTTTGCTGGGGGAGGTACTCGCTTGGCGAGCATCTACTGGTTATGTCCATCAGTCTCCAGGTCACCCACTATCTGCATCTTGTGGTTGGCACCACATCACGTGCACGATCAGCATCTCTCGGTCCTAAATGAGATGCAAGATGCATATGGATGAATATAATGAAAGTAGCACAAAGTAGCACAAGATATACAAAAACACAGTGGCGAAGTAAACATTAAATTGTAAGACACTGCGACAACTATACACAAGCGCTAGCTAGTCGTACGTTATCGACGTTCATCATTAACACCATTAAAAAGACGACAACGTTTTAGATACTTACGCAACCCAAATATGACATCACAATCAACTAAAGAAAGAAACATATAAAACATGACACATATGTTATCTCACGCTTAGCCGTGGCAAGTCTACATTAATTAGGAGCTAACCACACATTTTTAGCAAAAAGGGTGAACCAAACAATCAAATGTGCACTTGCAGATTTGTTTTTTGACAGCAACATAGCAGCTACTTGTTTTAATCATAACTTTTCAAAGATTAATCCAAAAATAGCAAACTAGGACTTTCTGGAAAGCTTAAAAAGTGAACACAACTTTGGTATTTTTACCTCCATAGGATTCAGCACTTAGCAATGTCAAACAGTGCTAACACAACAGTTCTGTCCAGATTTGGACAGATTCAGACTTGCAACTTCAAAAATTCACAACTAAGGATTCAGACATCTAAACAAATTGATCCTAGACATTCTGGAAAGGTAATTAAATTTTCTACATATCATTTATAAATATCTCAAGGTGATTCAATATTTAACTAAGAATAAAAGACACTAGAAGATGTTGCTGTCCAGAACTGGACAGATTCAACCTTCATATTTTAAACATCCATAACTTAATCTTCAGACCACCAAAAAGAGTGATCCAAGACTTTTTGGAAAGATTAGCAACAGTACTACACAACTTTTATAATCACCAAGTAGTGATTCCAGGTTTAACTAAATCAACATTACAGTTTTCGAAATCTGTTCTGACAGAGGACAGAACACATCAACCAGTTTGTAAAATTCATAACTCTTAAACAATTAGGCCTGTGGTTATGAAATTTTAACACAAGCAAGATAAGAAAAGCATCTACAACTTTCTTATAACTACCATGAACATATTGTAACATTAAATTGAGCAAACAATGCAGTTTCTGAAATCTGTACAGAATTTGGACAGATTCAGTTACTGAATTTGTAAAACGCATAACTCCTAAACTGTCAGACCTATGGCTGTCAAATTTTAACACCAGCAAGATAATAAAGTTATCTACCACTTTTCTATAGCACATATCTACAGAAAACACAATTTAGTTCATCAAACATACAGTACGGGTAAATCACTGCGTGCAGTCCAAAACAGCAATTAATAAATTTCAGCTCATATACAATTCAAGAATTACCGTGTTCTAGAGACTGGAATTATTCTAACACTTTACATTTGTTAGAGTTAACATAACCAAGAGAGAACTAATAAGTAGACTTACTAAATTTTTATCCGTGTCATTTCGAGCACTCGAAGTACCATACTTAATTAACAACGCATTCTCTACGATAATCGAAACACTTTTCACCCAATAATTTGCATTTCACTTAGACATCACATGAGCACTAATACTTTTCCTCCGCGACCATAACCATATGTATTTAGACTACAACAAGCAAATCATCGCGACTACGAGCTTAACCCAAGCCATCTAATAAGTTGGTTAACTAGAGCAACGACACAGTCTACTATACAGCATACACGTCGGCTTGCCTATTCTTCTCGCAATCTAAGACACAACATATATATCACAATCACCTACGCAATCGACTCCTACTTACATGAGTTGGCTAATCACAACATAAGACTTAGCAAACCATTCAGGCATCGCAACTCAAAACATGGGTGGGAGCAGGTTAATTAGTTTTTCTTAACCATTGCTCCACTTGAATTAGTTAACACACAAGTCACTTAAAACACCATATTTTAGGAGGTCTAACATAGATACATTAACACATGGCATAAAACTCCATAAGACTTACATTGGCTACTTAAGGACCTAAAGCACTCATGTGCATATGTTATCGGATTGTTCTTCAATTTTAGCAAGGACTAACTCATGAACGCTACTCGCCTCCAATAATTATTGGGCTGCGATAACGCTCATATAAGACCTCTAATCGATCAACAAGACATTTATTTATCCAAAGGGAAGGGAATGCAATAATTTATAAAGCGAAGCATCACATTGCCATACAACAAAAATCATGACAACACCGATAGATACTATCCACTAACCGTTTGAAAAAAAACTAAACTTACTTCTCGCTTGCCACTACATCACTCCTCAATCACACAACCATCATGAGCATCCTTCACACGATTATATAATAGCGACCTAAGTGTCGCGTTACACAATACCTACATCTTTCCTTGTCGCAAGTATAACCATATCACGGCACATACCCGCACACCTCAATCAATTATCTTACGCCACCACCACTATAATACACCACGGCACACACAGACATACGTGTCCCCACGTTACGCACAAGACATCAACCACACTAGTGACTCCAACACGATTTGTCATATTACCCATTCGCCTCGACTATCACAATCGCCGATCATATGCATAAAACAAATACACTTTTCACGTAGACACCTATCGATGCATTCCCCAACACATAATCCATATTTTAAAAAGTTATCCTCACAACAAACCACACATGAAATACATTATTACCGAAACTTAAAAACATCGAGCCTCTTTCTAACTTGTTTTCTTTCGCCGCAAACTTCAATCCATACCAATACATTTTTTTACACATATACACACATGCACCACATAGACCAATTTATACGAATCATCAACCACCAATCTCTAACTCGAAATCATGAACACAACCATACTATGACCTACCACCGAAACATTTTAACCACATCTATATAATTTATTAATCAAGTCAATCGAGAGCGACATGCATCGGCTCACCATAAACAAACCCAATCGGTGTTTGTAAGGACGATGGCGATTCCGATTTGTGCATCGCTCCGAACATCCGACGAGCGTTGAACGACTTGCCTTCTCCACGCAAAACACAGGGTTCCTCTCCTCCACCAAACAAAACAACACATATACACAATTAATCACCAAAGAATAATGCCGATGTGGAATCAAACAAGGATTGTCGTGGTCTCACCGGGGGTGAACGACGATGACGACGGGGCTGCGCAAAAACAGCAAACACCCGGCGGGCATCACAGCGTGCTGCTCACTGCTTCACAAAACAGCGAACCTGCAGCGCACAGAGACGTCGGGGCTGCTGCACATTTTGTCGAGCACCCAACAAGCACCAACGGGCACTGCGTAGCAGCACACAAGCAGGGAGGAAGGAAGACGCCACGGGGCTTTTTGCTGCCGGAGAACAGAGGGCGCGCCCATGGAGATTTGCTGCTGCGCCATGGGAGAAAGGAGCTGAGCTCGGAGAGGGGTGCTGGCTTCCTGCGCGGCGTCCATTGCAGGGGGATCCGGCCATGGCGTGCTCCTGGCAGGGGGCGAGCTCGGCCACGGCAAGAGCAGGGAAGGGGAGGGAGATGCTGCTGCTGGGCGCCGGCCATGGAGTAAGGAGCTCGCTGGAGGTTGTTGCCGCCGCGAGAAGGGAGGACTAAGGGGCACCGTGTGGAGAGGAAGCTGCAGGGGTGGCGCCATGGGGAGGGAGAGCTGAGGCGCCGCTGGGGAAGAAGGGCGCCATGGAGGGGAGCGCGCAGAGCCGCTGCTCGGCTGGGAAGAAGACAGGGAGAGGGGTTGTGGTGGCTGGAAAAAAATGGAGGGGTGGGAGTGCAAAACAGCCCAAGCAAGGAAAGAGCACCCTTATTTATAGAAAATGTCTAGGGCTAGGGTTTCTTAGTGGGCTGGGCCGGGTTGGAATGGGCTTGGCCCAAAACACGTAATCGGGCTACGCTAAATATTTTCCGGAATAAAAATGCTCCTGTGGAATTCGTCTCAACGGAGAACAGAGTGAAATACAGTTTGGACTAACAGACGATTGAGCGATTAACTCGGCCGAGAGTCTGATTTGAATTCCCTCGGAAATAACTCCACGTGCATGATTCGAAAATAAATTGCCTCGGGATATGACCGGCTTTCGGATTTTTAGTCGGAGAAGGCGAATCGTGATATTCTTAAACCGCTGTCGATACGGGGTTTTGAGTTCGGTTCGGACATGAGATATTTGGTCGAGTCGGATAAAATTGATTAGAGGACGACATATTGAGTATTCCGTTTGAGAGTACGGACTCAGATTAAAATAGTCAGACATAGATCAACGTTCGAGGAATTAAACTCGGGCTCAGACCAAATAACAGTCGTCGAGAGTTTGATTTAATGAGCTTCAGATGAGATTTATAATTCAAGAATGATTTTTGAGTTTGCATTTGTTCCGAGAAATAAAAGTTTTAACAGGCTCCAAATTCGGCATTCGTCGAGATCGAATAGCTCCGAATTCGGTAAGTATTTACGATTAACTTGATGAAAGGAGATAAATGTGATAAGAAGATAGAAATTTTCACTGAGCATCCGAGATTAGGACAAATCTCCCGACATAACACGAAACTGACACCTGGGGTGTCACAATCTTAAGGTAGCTATGAGCGATAGATTTGTTCCCCCATCTTATCATAGAGAATTGCGTAAGAAATTGATGCGTTTAGAGCAAGGGAATAAATCTGTTCAAGATTATTATGCTGGGCTTCAGAAGGGATTGCAGCGTTGTGGGATAGTAGAGGGACATGAGGACGCTCTTTGCCGTTTTTATTCAGGTTTGCAGTGTGACATTCAGGACATCGTGGATTACAAAGAATTTAACACTGTCAACAAGTTGTTCCAGTTTGCTATGCTTGCAGAGAAGGAATTGCAGGGACGCCAACATCGACCTAGGGCTACTTTCGGCGCCTCCTCTACATCATGGACACACACACCTGCATTGAGTCATACTCCCTCGACACCTGCTGCACATGTTGGTAACCTTCCTTTGTAGGTACCCGCCAAGAAATAGAATTCACCAGCACCTGCAACACCTTTCAGTGGTCGTTCTTCGGGTATTGTTTGCCACCGCTGTCATGGGATTGGTCACATGAAGAAGGATTGCCCAAGTCAGCGAACATACATTGCTACGGATGATGGCTACATTAGTGCTTCCACGGTGAGGGTGACGATGATGACTCTAGTGATGTTGCTGCTAATGAAGATGTCGTGCTTGGTGCTGATGCTACGGCGAACCTTCGAAGCATCATGGTGCAGCGTGTTCTTAGTTCTCAGCCTGAATAATCAGAGAAGCAGCAATGCAATAATTTGTTCCAGACTTTCTTCTCCATCAACAATCGGCATGCAAGTGTTATTATTGATGGTGGAAGCTGCAATAATTTGGTGAGTTCAGATTTAGTCAAGAAGCTTGGCCTAACCACACGTCCACGACCACATCCATACCACATTCAGTGGATTAATGATTCAGGCAAGGTTAAGGTAACACACATGGTACGAGTGCATTTCTCCATTGGTATGTATTATAATTATGTGGATTGCGATGTAGTACCTATGGAAGCTTGTTCTCTTTTGTTGGGTAGACCTTGGGAATATGATACTGATGCATGTCACCATGGTAGGAGTAATACATACACTTTTAGGCATAAAGATAAAAACATTACTTTGCTACCTTTAACTCTTACTGAAATTGTACAAGCTGATAAAGATAGAGCTACAAATACCTATAAGGAACCAACTAATGAGACAGAAATTCAGCAACAAATTAAACTGAAAGCTCCTGTCATGCTTGCTACTAAATCTGATCTTCTTGAAACTCATGCTACTGATGCTTGTTGCTATGCCTTGGTATGCAAAGATGCTTTCTTTTCTATTGATGATATTGCTAGCACTTTGCCTGCATCTGTGACTAACCTTTTGCAGCAGTTCCGAGATGTTTTTCCCTCTGAGTTACCTCTAGGACTTTCTCCCATTCGTGGGATTGAGCACCAGATTGATTTGATTCCTGGAGCGAGCTTGCCCAACCGTGTTGCTGGACCATTTAATATTTCAGATTTAAAGCCATATTTGGGAAAAGAAGATGAGCTTGAGTCGAGGACGACTCCACTTCAAGAGGGGGAGGATGATGAGGAAATGGATGTGTTTCCCTTTGAGATACCCCCTGGATTACCACCTGAGTTGCCTCCAGATTTTCGGGTTAGTCCCACCTTTAACATTTCAGATTTGAAGCCATATATGGGTGACGAAGATGAGATCGAGTCGAGGACGACTCCAATTCAAGAGGATGAGGATGATGAGGACATCACTTCTATACATACAATGAATGGACCGATAACACGATCGTGTGCACGACAGCTAAATCTCCAAGTACGTTCTACCCTAGTCAATTGTGTTTCAGAGCTTACGCTTGGGGCCATGGATGTTTTGATGATTAGGAACCTTGGAGAGGACCAGCAAGGACTTGGGAAAGGCCTAGGTGTTGAGGAGGAGCAGCAAGGGCGCCACAACAGGAAGGAGATCAAGTCCGACTCGGCTGCGACTCCATCTCGGGTTTCAGGACCAGACTGCACTAAAATAGACGCCCAAGATGCATCCAGACTCCGATTGCGATGAACTTGATATGGTTGGAAAGATAAGGAGATTATCTAACCAACCCAACTGTTTCCACCCTAAAATTCGTCCGGAGTCAACGGGAATCGTCGATACAAGTCAGCGTTCAGATTCTGTTTTGGTGCTGCGACACCGTCTGTTGGGCCGTTGGGCCGTGTATCGCGTCGGAGCCCATTAGGGGTGAGACCAGGGGTCACGCACGCCCTAATACTCTATTTATTCAGCAGCCACCGCCACATTAGGGTTGGGTTTTGATTAAGTTTAGATCTGTCACGAACATTCGCCGTAGATCGGTTTGTGAGACCCCAACTTGTGAGCTTAATCATTCATCCGCAATATTCTAGATTGTGTTATTTCTTGTTCTTGCTTGTGTCTTTGATTCTCAGGCAGGAATTAGCCCTCGTGGCGAGGTCAATCACGCAGTGCACAGTTGATAACCAGAGGAGAAGTGGTGCTGCGATTGCGGGGTTCTAGTCATGTTGATTGGAAGCCGGATCATCTGTGTGACATCTCCACCAAATCGATGGTTACCTTCACCTGACGGTAGATCGGGCACCCCCATTCCTATCACCTATTCAACCTTTTCTTGCCTCGGCCTCCGAAGACCGCTTTAATGGCATCACCTTTGGTTCTTCAGTAGGCGCCAAGCAACTCATCGCTAGTTGCGTCAATGGCATCTAACCAGTCGTTGTTGGGCTCATCAAATTGGCTCCTGCATTTGAATGTATACTTCAAGTAAACCAATCCACCTTGGCTAGACCCAACAGCAGCCTCCTTCGGCATTTCCCACCCACTCCTGAGGGGTCACACTTTGAAAGCAATGTGCTCCTGGACTAAGTCCCTGGTGCCTATGTAAGTGCATACGGTGTTATAAGCAGCTTGGCATGCTTGTATGTCGTTCCCAATGGCAAGGGTTGGTCTCCTAATGCCAAAGTGAGACCATATAGGGTGTTGAATAATCCCCTTGATGTTTTCCCTCTCAACCAGATTGTTCTTCACATAGAACCATTCTTGCATCCAGGCTCCCGGCCATCTCTTGCGGAATGTTGGAACTGGGTTGCTTACTTCAGAACGGGTTACGAAGCTAGAGCAACCAAAGTTGTTGTGATATTGTTATTTTCCGGTGGCCTTCGTCTCATAAGACAATTCATGCATATTACTGAAGCTTTTTGCATTTGGTTCTTGTCCTTGGCTCCTCATGGCCCAAATATAAACCCCTATCTTGATGATGGCTTCAGGAGTAAGCTGATGAAGGTAGGCTTCGAAGGTTTTCAGTACTTCGACCAGCATACTATCCAAAGGAAACCGAAGCCCCGCTTTCACAAAACTTCTATAGACAACCACCTTGTCAGCTTCGAGCAGAGGGACATTACTCTCCCCTCCAGCCAGCACAATAGAAATGTCACGAAAGTACCTTCCCCTCATGGCATGACTTGACCTCTAGGACAGATCTTCAGCACCCTCATTTTCACTTTCTGCATCAAAGTCTTCACTGTCACTAGAATCCTCAGATATTCCAGCCAATGTCTCATATGCGATCTTTTCTGCATTAGTCCTCTTCATAGCTTCGTAAAACTCGGTCAGTGCCGGGTCGACAGTCTTCTTCTCACCAGCCATCAAATCAAATCTTGATGAAATGCCGAAGCTCAAACTCATGACAAAACAAGAGAGTTTGAAATAGCGAGCATAGTGTAAGCAATCGAAATAGCACAAGAAACACTTTCAATACGAGCTCATATCTATATGCATAGCGATCCACGGCTTGGTGGGTCTGGCATGTCAGTGTCGTTCGCTATTCTAGCGAATGGAAGGTGTTTATTTGGACCTTCGGCTAAAGATCTTCGTCCACGTCGCAATCTAAATTTGTTACAAGGAAACAAATTAATACTGCGAGGGGCTACTGTTGGGGCCTTCCTCTTCTGAAGGTCCTCAAAAATATGTCTAACCATATGTTTTCAGCATGATTATGAATAGTTACATGAAGCTTCGGCTTTGGGACGAAGAACTTCTCTTATGTCGTAATGAAGGTAGATAAAGAGTGGGCAACGAAGCTAAAAGCCAAGGACCTTCGGCCTAACATATTGACGAAGCTCAGAAGCATGATGACTGAAAGGGGCTAAAGACCTATAGTCCTCAATAATCCATGTTAGGATTATAGGCAGTTACCAGGGATATAAATGCACTTTTATCTGGGCTACGTCCCATGCGTATAAATAGATGAACAGTAACACCATACTGTTCACGCTGTATTTTAATCGCTCTCGAGCCATTCTCGCTCTTTCACTTTCCGGCAAGCCGAAGGTACCATTGTAATATGAATACTATTAATGTTTATTCATGCTTAATGAAGATAAATGAATCATAAATATACAATGGATATTATCTTGACTCCTCTGTATTCCCTTATCTTCTTATTTATATTCATATTCATGTTTATATTATATCATAAAATGATGGAGGTGTGCCCTTCATGACCTTCGTCTGAAGATCATTATATTCGAGAGGAGATAATGCTTTGAACGACGATGGTATTTAACCATTAACAATTGTGTTGCCTTGTTCTTAATTAATAGCATTTGAGAACAAGTGACCAACAAAACCCAACCTCCACAGGATAACACCACTGCGGGAGTGAAGAAGCCTGGAGAGGTTGAAACTGTGGTTTGTAGGATATGCCACAAGTCTTACCAATTCAAGGCGATGATCGGGGATAAGCAATAGCAAAAGACAACAAGCAAAATATCTAACACCTACATCAACAAGGTGGACAAAAAGGCTGCTACACCAAATTTCGTGAAGAAGAAAAAGAATGGAAGGGTGATAGCAATCAAGGCCAATAAGCAAGCCAATAGAGGAAACGAGGCCAAACGCATTTGGGTGCCAAACGAGATTATCTCAACCATGAAAAGCACCAAGAAGGTTTGCATCCCAAGAGGGAAGTGAGAAGTTTGAAGGACATCTGGGAATTTGGAGACTTGGCAAAATTGGGATGTATATCATGGGATGCATCACATCGGATCAAGATTATTGCCAAGTGGATTAGTGAATACTTTAGACCCAAATTCCCCACCCATGACTAAGGTAACTAGATTTATTGTATTTCCTATTTTTGGATATGCGTATCTAATTTCTTGTATCTAGTTTTTACCTTACATGCCTAGTTTTACATGTAGTATTTTTCTTGTGATTAGAATTGCATGCATACTAGGTCAATCATATGGTAGGAATGCTCATTTTCAATTCATATTCTTGAGCAAACCTACATAGTTTAAAATGTTTAGTTATGCACGACACATAGCTTATTTAACATTCCTAAGTAAATGACAGTAAAGCTTCAAAGTTTATATCCTACTAGTGGTATTCTCCAAGTGGTGTCATTTTGACTTATATGTGCCAAAGCTCGAATTATAAATAATTTTCCCCTCTTGATATCAAAATCTAAGTACATGTCTCCTACAATTATTCAAAACTTGTATGCACACTTTCTGTAACACCCCATCCACTACCGGACCGGCGTTACTTACTCCTAGCGGCTCTCTAGGATCATATATTGTCCCCACAAACCAACATGGTCTTTTGTGAACACTTTGTCCTCACACATGCGCACCTGAGAAAACTTCCCGGTCGGTCACCCATCCCAAGTTGGTCTAAGCCAAGCACACTTAACTTGGGCATTCTTTCGAGATAGGCTTTCGAAAAAGAAGATGCACCTTGTTGGTCTGAGTACACTATTAATTCTAGTGTCGTCTAGGATCATATATTGTTTGAAAAAGAAGATGCAACTTATTGGTCTAAGCCAAGCACGCTTAAGTCTTGGGACAGGATATCACCATCCACCAGGGCTAGGATATCACAATCCACCCCCTCCTTAGAAGACCGACGTCCTTGTCGGTCAACCCCAATCCAGAAACCTCCACTCTTAGCCACATTTGTGTGTCTAGTGTCGTCATTTGCCATGCCATATGACCACTCCGGGCCCACATGCGCCATGCGCTATATACCTGAACCCCTTGTGGTGGAACCGCCCAAAATTATTCCAGCTTAGGTGCCCTAGTCATGCCTTGGAGCCAGCAACACACTTAAATTGGAATAACCCGTCAGTCCCTCGGATCTAGTCCGATAAAGCCACTTACCATGTGTTGGGGTTCTTTTTCTCTGCCGAAGGTCCTCAAGGCAAAAACACCTTCGATGAAATGATACAAAAGCTTGCCGAAGTTGTCTTCAGCCTCGGCTCAACTTCTCGAGACGAAGCTCAAGGGCTTTGGCGACAGTGCAAGAAGCGGAAGGTCAATAGCTTTGGCCCAGACCAAGCAAAGAAGGAAAAAGGATTAGACAGATCTTACTAGTTTTAATTACTTATAAACCAATGTTTGAGGGCATGAATGTAATTATACCCGAGCTGCGTCCCGCGCCTATAAATAGATGAACAGTACCCATACTGTTCACGCTGGATTGTAATCACTCTTGCATCATTCTTGCATCCATAGCTTCTGCTAAGGCGAAGGTATCAATGTAACACAAATATTATTCATATTTTCTCATATTCACAGAATATATAAATATGAATATATTGTTGATTTATAATTGTGATCTTTATTTTTTATATTCTATTGCTTAATTATTCATATGATAAAATGATGAAGGTATTCCCTTCATGACCTTCGTCTGAAGATCATTATATCCAAAGGGAAATAATGCTTCGAAGGATGAAGGTCTTTAACCAATAACAATTGTGTTGCCTTGTTCTTGATTTAAAACATCTGAGAACAAGTGACCAACATTGGCGCCCACCTCTGGTGAACTCACTTCCACAACTATGACGATGGCTTCGCAAAGCAACCAAGTTGTGGCATCTTCGGCCACGAAGCTAGTGCTTCCAATCACAGGTGGCTCAAGTTCTGATCCAGCCAACAAGAAATAAAAGAGGGAAGCACAGAGAAAGGTACATCATGTTGGAGTGCAAGGACCCTTCATCAAGTCCAAGTGGTCTCATATTCCAATCACCTTTTCTTAGGAAGACCTTCAGCTTAAAGACTATCCTCACAACGATGCAATGATCATATCTTGTGTCATCAAGGGATTTTTGGTCCATAATGTCTTAGTGGACATAAGCAGTGCAGCAGATATCATCTTTATGAAGGCCTTCAAGCAAATGCAAGAGCCAGATGATAAGATACATGATGCAACACACCCTGTTTGTGGTTTCGGAGGGAGACATATAGTGGCACTTGGGAAGATAACAATGCCAGTCACCTTCGGCTACGTTAACAACACAAGGACAGAGCAAGTTGTCTTTAATATTGTTGATATGGAGTATCCATACAATGCAATCATTGGTCGAGGGACGCTAAATGCCTTCGAAGCAATACTCCACCCAGCATACCTCTACATGAAGATACCTTCGGAATAAGGACCCATCGCTGTTCATGGGAGTCAAGAAGCTGCCAGGAGAGCCGAAGGAAGTTGGACAGATTCAAAGGCTATTCATAATATAGATGAAGATAAAGCTTATCAGCAGTATAAGCACAAAAGAGAAAAGGGTGCTTCGGTAGACCAACCAAAGCCTATGCTCTTATGTGAAGACATAGCCGAGCAAAAAGTACTGTTGGGATCTCAACTATCTGATGAACAAGAAAAGACTTTGCTAAGATTTTTGTTTAACAACAAAGATGTTTTTGCTTGGATAGCCAATGATCTCTGTGGTGTCAATAGAGACATCATTGAACACTCACTCAATGTGGCCCGTCCTTCAGACCAAGAAAGCAGAGGCTTCGGAAAATGTCCAATGATAAAGCCGAAGGTGCACAAAATGAAGTAAAAAGACTTCTAAGTGTCGTCGTTATTAGGGAAGTAACATACCCAGAGTGGTTGGCCAACACTGTCATGGTGAAGAAAGCTAACGGAAATAGAGAATGTGTATTGATTTTACAGATCTCAACAAGGCATGTCCGAAGGATGAATTCCCATTGCCAAGAAAAGATTCCTTAGTGGATGCAGCAGCCACTTCAGTACTCATGAGCTTATTGGATTGCAACTCAGGTTATCATCAAATCTGGATGAAAACGGACGATGAGCCGAAGACAAGCTTCATAACTCCTAGTGGCACTTATTGTTATCTTTGGACGCCTGAGGGGCTTAAGAATGCTGGAGGAAGCTTCAGCAGAATGACTACCAAAGTTCTTCACTCTCAAATTGGCAGGAATGTGCTAACATATGTTGATGACATCATAGTAAAAAGCACAAAACAAGAGAACCATGTTGCTGATTTGCAAGAGACATTTGCCAATTTCAGACAAGCTGGTCTTAAGTTAAATCCAAAGAAATGTGCCTTTGGATTAAAGAAGGGCAAGTTTCTTGGCTGCTTGGTGTCGACAAAGGGTATTGAACCAACCCAAGCAAAATCGAAGCTATCCTTCGGATGGAGTCGTCAAATTCGAAAAAGGGGGCTCAAAGGTTAGTAGGAAGGTTGGCATCACTAAACAGATTTATTTCAAGATCAGCAGAGAGAAATCTGCCTTTCTTTGAAATATTGAAATCAGCTGAAGTCTTCCAATGGGGTCCAGCCCAACAAAAAGCCTTCGAAGAGCTGAAGCAATATTTGATATATCTACCAACTTTAACTCCACCTTCATCAGGAACCCCATTGCTTCTATACGTGGCTGCTTCTCATGCTACGGTCAGTGCGGCACTTGTACAAGAGAAACAAGATGGCTAGATAAAAAAGCAAGCACCGATATACTTTGTCTCCGAAGTACTCAGCCCATCAAAGAAGAATTACACAGAATTGGAGAAGGTACTGTATGCTGTATTGATGGCCTCTAGGAAGCTTCGACACTACTTCCAAGCATATCATATAATAGTGTTTTCATCACAACCCCTGAAAGACATAATGAGGAACAGAGAAGCCATAGGAAGAGTCGGAAAATGGGCCGCAGAACTCAATGAATTCACTATTGATTATGTACACAGGTCTTCGATTCAATCTCAAGCGTTGGCAGACTTCATTGTTGATTGGACGCCAGTGTGACGGAACCTCCCAAGTCATTAGGCCCACCTACAATTGTCCTTGTCCAACGGACCTCGGACAACCCTGTAGGTGCCCCTGAATCACTTGAGAAGTTCGGTATCTGCTTTTCTTACCTTTCCCAAGAGCGTTTCACCCGTCACGCAGACATTACAAGCATCGGAGTTACGAGAATGCGGAAGCAATTACATTAACTTACCTTTATTTAAAAGTAAGATAGAGTAGAATATTTACAGACCAGAATATAACCTATGAGTGCAGAGTAATATTATTACACACCAAGGGAGGCAAAAACCCCTCTCGATAAGTTTTAAACAAAAGTTCTTATGGAGGATCCTTTCCTCCCGCAGCTTTACTCCTGGTGTTCTTCCTTCGGTACCACCTTAGAACAGAAGTAACAAAAGTTGGTTGCTTCCTCACCTAAAAACAACGGGGAATAAAACCCTGAGTATGGAATTACTCAGCAAGTCTTACCCGACTAAAGAAAAGACTCTCAAGGGTATGCTGGTTATAAGGGAGTCAAGGTAAGGTTTCTCAATGATCAAAGACTCTATTTTGCAGAAATGCTTACTAAACGTGGATCCTTAAAAATCCAGTTTTATTTGTCCAGTTAAGTAAAATTACCTATAACTAGAGTTCTTTCTACCCTAGATCAATCACTTGACCTGCACTAGCCAATTTCTTAACAATCCCTTCATCTTTACTGGAGTTCTACGTATAGGGCAGTGACCAAGTCTTCATAACCGCGAAGGTACGGCGATCCGAATCAATTATACTTAGCTAAGGATCTCCAATCACACGACATATGTAGCACTTAACCCTTGCATATGTCAACCCGCCACCGGGGTTCTTAAGACCAGATCAGGTTCACGTCAACCGAGAGCACAGATACACCACCGTCCAGCCTCTTGCCACGAAGGGTACGCGCTACTCTCGCCATCGCTCCACTCCCATTGCGTGTTATCTTATTCTGGCCTTAGTCTGCCCGAGGCAAAGCTTACCCATGACGAGGCATGTGACCAGTTAAAGGGTCCTCGGTCATCAAGCCTACATCGACACGGTCCTTAATCGACCCAGACGGAGACACTACACCGAGACTCCTTTCTCGTGCAAGTCACCCGCCCAGTCTCAGCTTAATCATTTCAAACCCAAAGTTTGGTACGTGGCAGAGGTACATCTTTTCCGATGTTGAACCCATCACGGCCATGATGGATCCACCATCAAGTTTTATTTTCAAAAACATCCCACCCACTTTTGCCACATCATCTTTTGTAAAAACAAAACATTTTGTTTTTCTAAAGCAAGGATAAGCATCAAAAATATTTTGTAAAACAAGGATTTCAAAGAAGGTAATCAAATCCAAGGAAGGTAATGCAGGAATTGTTTTAGCAATCAACTCCTATCACCTAATGCATCAAGCAAGTGAAAAAGATTTTTAAAACACAAGGAGGTGGCAAATGCACCGGGGCTTGCCTTCGTTTATAGGTGAGTCAGGCTCGGATCCGCAGATGTCAAAGTAAAAACAATTTCCTGCCTGATGTTCTGCAGGTGGTGGTGGCGAAGTCTTCTCTTCTTCTACTTCAACTTCTTCCTCATTTTCTAAATATAACCATATATATATATATATAAGAATGAATGCTCATGAAATGCTTATGAGTGTGAAAATATAGTAAAGGTTTATTTCTCAAATCTTGAATACAACTTTCCTTCACGGTTTTCTGGGAAACTAGGTTTTCCGGAGTCAGTAAAGGAATTCAAAGGGTAGGGGGTAGGGTTTGGGTTCTAAGTATCAAACAAGATCCAAATCAAACCAAATTCTACCCAAGGCTTCTAAATAATTTTTAGAGTTTAAATAAAAAGTTTAGAGATTTTTGGAACTATTATCTATTTTCTAAAAATCCAGAACCAATGTTTTAAGCTATTTTAAATGCTCCAAAATTCCCTATTTGACCTAAAAATCATGAACCTATTTTTAATAAATACTAGGGAAAATCAGGAATCTAGGAAAATTGGTTTGACATTTTTGCCATTTTTCTGCAATTTTCTACAATTTTCTAAATTTGGACAGAAAAAGAAAAAAGAAAAGATGAAACAGTGTTGGGCCGAATCTGGCCCAGGCGGCCCAACCTGCACAGGAAAGCGCGCGCGCCCGTGCCCGCGCTGCAGACTTTGCAGTTAAGGCCCTGTCCTTTTGGGTAACTGCAAGTGGACTCTTGGCACTGTTTACACGAGTCACTAACACTTGCAGAAAAGACCCTAGGTTTCTAATTCTTTACGGCGCCAGGTCCTCGACGACGCACGGCGGAGACCCGAGCGCCGACGAGCTTGAACTAGCCAGACCACGTAAGAACTGGTGCCCCGAGTGGCATAAACTGAATTGAACCCCTCCCTAGCATTTCCCTAACTTAATTTGAAGAATGGCGACCTAGTTTGCTCTGGCCACGGTGACCGTGGACATTGCGGACAGATGAACGCGTTCTCGGCGGTCAGTGGGCTTCTAGTCCAATTGGGCAGGTCTATGAGCATCACAGGTACATGAGAACACTCAAATGAGGGAGCAGAGGGTATGAGCTGACCTGAATCGAGCTGGCCGCGGTGAGGGTGTTCTTGCGGTGTTTTTGAGCAGATTGGGGGAAGTTCAAAATTCGAGCTCTCGGTTGTAAGATTGGAGGCAATACTGGGTGGTGTGGTGCGTGATCAACCTACGGAGCCCATGGTGGCTTCAATTTATAGGGATCGACCGCGAGCACAACGAATTTGAGCGGCGGATCGTGATCGGTAAGAACAAGGTGAGTCACTGGTGGCCGCTCAACGTGGCCTTTACCGTGGCGGTGCCTCCGGCAACCACCGTATATGCATAGCGCATTTAGTCGCGACGTGGTAAAGTGCCCGGACACGAGGCGCACGACGGTGATCGACTAACGGTGGCGAGCTCATCCGATTCCACAGTGGCGTGTGCGGTACAGTGGCCGGATTTGTTTACTGGACGGAGTTATCCACGGCGATGATATTTGTGTGACCCCAAGTGCTATCCAAACAATCCGAGCACGAATCACAACGGCAGAAGCGCGAATCCGTGCGTGGCGGTCGTCGGCGGTGAGGTTCACTGAACATGATCTGATCGGCTACTGTACCATGGGATTCCTCATTCGGTTGGCCTGACAACAATTTGAAGCTTGATTTTCTTCTATTTTTATTTGGCAACTGTTGGGCAAAGACGAAGACGCCACCCTTCGCTCGATGCCTTCACCAGCCACGCTGCACCAACGAAGACAAGACGACTGGCAGACTTACCCTTCGCCCCACGCGTCGCTGGACGAAGGCCCATGACGAGGTCGTCCTATCACACGGCCTCGTCCAACATGGAGGCCCACGCGTGATCCGGCCCATTGTAACAGGCCCTGCGTGGCCGCTGCGCATTACGAGCCTAATTTGTAAAGGTTTCCCTGTAATTACAGTCTGTAACCCTGCTTTATGGGAATATTCCGGGGATAACCTAGGCGCCTGAGGGCACATGCATCCTTAACTCAGGATGCTGGGCACTCAGGTACCAATAAATACCCTCCCACAGTGCCCTTGAGAGGCTAGATTGACAGAGCTATTGCCATCTCAAGTTAAAACCCTGTCTACATTGCTTTCACTCCCCTATTGGATCAACTTGCCCAGGAGAGCAAGTTCCAACATTTGGCGCCCACCGTTCGTGCTACAGAAAAACCACCCTCGATGGCACCCAAGAGAGCTAGCTCGAAGGCTGACGAGGCTGCGAAGGAAGCACTGCTGGCTGAGAAAAAGAGCAAGGCCCTCGTCGACACCACGCACCAAGAGGCCACCGAAGACGACGCACTCAGCAAGAGGCAGCACAACGAACAACCCACTCCCCAAGGCAGTCTCCGCACCTGCAGCTCTGGAGGACAACCGCAACTTCCCCTAGGCTTCGCTCCACCGGAGGGCGCGGACGTCATCGAGGACGGCGAAGTCATCGGCGTTTCAGCGGAGGAGCAGCTACAGCTGTGCGCCTTGCGCATCAAGAACCACAACCTCTAGAAGCAAAAAGAGATCCTTGAGGCCAAGCGCCAACGTGTGTCTGCATAAGCTAAGGTGCGACAGATGATACGCGACGAAGAGCAAGAGGCTCAGGAGCTCGAACAAGAGATCGCGCTCATGCAGCGTGAAGGCCACCTCGGCCTGCAACATGGCCCACCCCTACAACAGCGCGGACAAGACGAAGACCTGTACTTCCCTCAACGCGACCACGCCATCCCACACGCCGCGGCGTTCCAAGGTGTCAACTACCTCAACGAGCGAAGTCCCCTGGTGCCACACCTGCAGGTGTCACCATGGCCCGCCAACTTCAGGGCCGGGACCTATCCCAAGTACAATGGCAGCACTGACCCAGCACAGTACATCATGAGTTATCAAGTCGCCATTGCATCATCCGGAGGGGACGACGCCACGATGGCCAAGTCATTCATCATCGCCCTCAAAGGCCCAGCCCTCACCTGGTACACCAGGTTGCCCCCATTGTCCATCGACTCCTGGAGAAGTCTCCAGGACAAATTCTTGCTCAACTTTCAAGGGTACCGCCCAGACACCGATGCCTTGGCTGAACTTTCACTCTGCAAGCAGCTGGAAAAAGAGACTCTGCGGGAGTACTACCGCAAGTTTCTAACCCTCAAGTCACAACTGCCTTCGGTTGATGACCAGATCGCCATCCACTACGCCATCAGCGGACTTCGGTCTGGCGTCCTTTACAGCCACTGCATCCAGGATCCGCCCAAGAACCTCCAGGAGCTGTATCAGCTATTTGAAAAATATGCTAGATCCGAAGAGCTCCACCAGCGCAAAGTCGAGTCTCAGAGGAAACCCAAAGACACTCCACAGTCCAGCCGCACGTGGACAAGGCCCTCGCAGGCAGACTCCGGTCGGGACGGCCGCAATCAGCAGCAGGTGCACAACATCGCCAACCAGAACCTCGCTGGCGAGGCCCCTCGCTGCCAGGAGTATCCCCCCAGAGCCGCAGAAACGGAACTCGTGGTCGGGGCCGGGGACGCGCGCAGCAGCCGCGCAGATTTTACTACCTGTTCCACGGCGAAGACTGTGTCCACCCTACAAGAGACTGCCCAGAAACGAAGGCCACCAGAGACAGGATGGCGCGAGCGCAACCAGCCGACAACCCTAGAGTTGACGCACACACATACCAGCAACCCCCTCAGCCATACAACCACGGCCCCGCTCCGCACCCACCACACCACGCATACCAACATCACCAGGAGGTACAAATCGTACCTCCCCCACCCCCACCCCCACACCAGCAATAGCAAAATGTCCACCACCACAACCACCCTCAAGCCCCAAAGGAAGAAGACTTCGCCGATCAGCCGTATCGCGGAGTCATTCACATGATCACTAGGGGGTCTAGCGCCGACTTCGACACAAAGCGGCAGAAGAGGGACCATTACCGCAGCATCAACCACGTCCCCTCACCGGTCCAGTCGTGCAGACGAAGTGGTCCCATGTGCCACTGACCTTCGACGCCCGCGACATCGACCTGCGCAGCGTACCACACATCGACGCCATGGTTATCAACTGCAGCGTGGCAGGTTGGGATCTGCACAAAGTCTTAGTCGATAATGGCAGCCAGGCAGATATCATTTTCCTCCATGCCTTCGATCGCATGGGCATAAGCCACAGCCTGCTCAAGCCTTCGGACAACCCGCTGTACGGCTTCGGCGGCAAGGGCACCTTTCCTGTCGGCAAAATAGAGTTACCTCTCTCCTTCGGTGTAGCACCCAATGCCCGAAGTGAGCAAGTCACATTCGACATCATCGACATGATGTACCCGTACAACGCCATAATGGGCCGGGGCTCCATCAACAAGTTTGAGGCAGCCATTCACGGACTGTACCTGTGCATGAAGATCCCAGGTCCGCAAGGCGCCATCACAGTCTACGACAACCAGCAGGCTGCACGTAACATAGAAAGAGTCTTCGTTCCCGGACAAAGAAACATACACTGCCTCACGGCCCAGCGCGAAGTCCCCGAATCAGCCAGCCCAACCGCCAAAGAACATGGCAAAGCACAACTGCAAAGCAACGACGGGACCAAGACTGTCCCCCTCGACAAGGCGACACCCAAGCAGACTATCACCATCAGCGAAGACCTCACTTCGCATGACGAGGAGACACTCCTCTACTGTCTGTCCAAGAATAAAAATGTCTTCGCCTGGTCTGCCCTTGACCTGGTCGGAGTCAGTCGCTCCATCATCGAGCACAGCTTGGGAATTGACCTTCGGTAAGGCCAAAGAAGCAGCGGCTGAGCAAGATGTCTGATGAGAAGACAGAGGCCACCAAGGCTGAGGTACATCGCCTGCTTGACACCAAATTTATTGAGCCAATTGCCTACCCTACATGGCTCGCCAACATAGTGATGGTGCAGAAGAAGAGCGGCAAATGGAGGATGTGCATCGATTTCACCAGTCTTAACAAGGTCTGCCCCAAGGACAACTTCCCGCTGCCTTAGATCGACAAAATCGTCGATAGTGCGGCCGGGTGCGAAGTCATGTCACTCCTTGATTGCTTCTCCGGCTACCATCAAATATACATGAAGGAGGAGGACAAGGCGAGCACCAGCTTCATAACACCCTTCGACACGTATTGCTTCATCAGAATGTCGGAGGGACTTAAGAACGCCGGGTCCACTTTCTCTCGGCTCACCAAAACGGTGCTCGAGGGCCAAGTCGGCAGAAATATATTTACGTATGTGGACGACATCATCGTCGCCAGCCGAAGCAAGGAAGACCATCTGGCTGACCTCGCCGAAACGTTTGCCAACATGCGGGACGCACGACTTCGCCTAAACCCCGAAAAGTGCGTCTTCGGCGTTCACCAGGGGAAAAATATTGGGCTACCTGGTGTCGCACCGCGGGATTGAAGCCAATCCAACCAAAATCCAGGCCATCATCAACATGACGCCCCCACAGTCAGCCAGAGACGTCCAACGACTGACAGGCAGATTAGCCGCCCTCAACAGATTCATCTCCAAATCCGCAGAGCGAAGCCTCCCTTTCCTCAAAACACTCCGCGGCGCAAAGGACTTCGCATGGGGACCAGAGCAAGCGACGGCCTTCGCTTCACTGTAGCAGTACCTGTCAGAGTTGGCGATTCTCACAAGCCCAGACCCCTCGCTACCCCTGTTGCTCTACATAGCAGCTTCGCCGCATGCGGTCAGCGCAGCACTGATTCAAGAGCAGAGCAGAGAGGGCACGGTCAGGCAATGTCCAGTTTACTATGTCTCCGAAGTACTTACGACATCAAAATGCAATATGATAGAACTGGAAAAAATCGCCTATGCAGTTGTTATGGCTTCGCGCAAATTGCGCCATTATTTTGAAGTATTCAAGGTCCGGGTCACCTCGGATAGGGAACTCGGCGAATTGTTTAGAAATCCGGAGGCATCAGTCTGGATTGCCAAATGGGCGGCCGAGCTCTCCGGCTACCACATCACATTCGAACCCAGGACAACCATCAAGTCACAAGTCCTGGCAGACTTCATCGTCGACTGGACTGGGCCAATAACACAGCCGGACCCGTCCGCAGAGAAGGTGTGGACAATCCACTGCGACGACGCATGGTGCCATGCGGGGGTAGGCGCCGCTACAGTCATTACTTCACCCATAGGGGTCAAGCACAGATACGCAGCACGCCTCAGCTTTGCTTTGGAGTCTAACATATGCACTAACAACATAGCAGAATACAAAGCTGTCATCCTCGGCCTTCGCAAGCTAAGGGCACTTGGCATCACCACCTGCATCATCAGAACAGACTCCAAGGTAGTCACCGGCCAAGTCGAGAAAGACTACGCAGCGAAGGACCCCGCACTTATGCAGTACCTCGCGGCTATCCGTAGTCTCGAGAGGCAATTCAAAGGTTTCACCTTGCAGCATGTGGACCGAGCAAAGAATGAGGAGGCCGACGCATTGGCCAAGGCAGCCGCCAGAGGCGAGGCCCTGCCCTCCGACGTATTCTACCATGTCATCGGCACGCTAGGCGTCCGCAGCCCAGAGGGGCTCCGAATAACCAATGACAGCGAGGGCCACCGCATAGTCAACCATATCATGACCGAAGACTGGCGGGCACCAATAACCCTGTTCCTGCAGGGGTACTATCATCCAACCGACATCAATGAGGCCAAGCGCCTCAAACATCGAAGCCGGGACTTCGCACTAATTGAAGGCCAGCTTTACAAGAAGGGGGTCAGTCAACCCATGCTTAAATGTGTCACCGAGACCGATGGCGTCCAAATTCTGCGCGAAGTCCACATCGGGACTTGCGGCTCTCATGCAGGGCCTAGGGCCCTAGCCGCAAAGGTAATCCATCAAGGTTTCTACTGGCCCGCCATGATCTGCGCCGCAAATCGGGTCACAAGGTCCTGCGAAGCCTGCGAGAAATTTTCTCCACGCTCGGGAAGCCCTTCGCAATTCACGAAGCTAATCGCCCACACATGGCCTCTTCAGCGCTGGAGCCTGGACATTGTCGGGCCCCGGCCCACGGCCCAGGGGAACCTCAAGTTCACCTTCATCGCTGTCGAGTACTTTACCAAATGGATCGAGGCGAGGGCTGTATCCACAATAACATCGAAGACTGCCCAAAAATTCTTCTGGCAAAACATTGTTTGCCGCTTCGGAGTCCCGTCCGAACTCACCATTGACAATGGCAAGCAATTTGACAGCCAAGACATCAAGGATTTCTGCTTCTCCATTGGCACCAAGCTTACCTTCGCCTCAGTGTACCACCCGCAATCCAACAGAGTTGTGGAATGCGCAAATGGCAAAATTTTCACAGCCGTCAAGAAGATGCTCCTCGACGACAAAAAGGGCAAGTGGGCCAACCTATTACCTGAAGCGGTCTGGGCACTGAACACGACTAAGTGCAGGGCGACTGGGTTCACCCCTTTCCACCTTCTATATGGATCAGAGGCCATGACCCCGCAAGAAATAAAACATGGGTCACCACGGACAGTCCCGTCAGCCGTCCCCGATGTGGACGAGCCCACTTCGAATGACCTCATCGACGGAGACCGCGTCTTCGCCCTACAAGCTCTAAACAAATACCAAGCTCAAACAAAAGCATGGCGCGACCACACAGTCATCCCGAGGGAATTCAGCGAAGGAGACCTCGTACTCGTCCGGACAGCACGAATAGAGTCCCGGGGCAAGCTGGAGCCCAAGTGGGAGGGCCCTTTCATCGTCAAGACGAAGGCGTCCCCCAGCACGTACAGGCTCACAACGCCATCCGGCGAGGACCTAGAGCATTCTTGGAACATTGATAATCTCCGCAAATTTTTTGTTTGACTCCTTAGGGCCAGCTCACCCTTGTAATTCGCAAAAACAACTTTATTCCGGCCCACACTCTTTTCCTCCCAGGGGGTGAGGTTTTTAACGAGGCGGAGCCATGTAATATATAGACGAAAAATCCCCCGCAAAAATCTACGTCGAAAAAAGACCGCATCGACGGTCTTCGGCATTCGACCAATACGAAGTCACCACGAGGGGCAGCACTGGCTACCCTCGCGTGCGACAATCCGCGCAAAAGTCGCCTAAGGGTGCAGCCGGACTAGCACAACAAGTGCGCAAAATCGAAGTCTTCTTCAAAAAAGACTATCCGCGCAAAAGTCGCCTAAGGGTGCAGCCGGACTAGCACAACAAGTGCACAAAATCGAAGTCTTCTTCAAAAAGACTATCCGCGCAAAAGTCGCCTAAGGGTGCAGCCGGACTAGCACGACAAGTGCACAAAATTGAAGTCTTCTTCAAAAAGACTATCCACGCAAAAGTCGCCTAAGGGTGCAGTCGGACTAGCACAACAAGTGCGCAAAATCGAAGTCTTCTTCAAAAGACTATCCGTGCAAAAGTCGCCTAAGGGTGCAGCCGGACTAGCACAACGAGTGCGCAAAATCGAAGGCGCATTACATCTGTGCAAAAGTCTACATCGAGAAACTGTCCGCGCAAAGACCGACTACAGACGCAGCCGAGCCGACATAATAAACGTGCTAGACCAAGTGCGCAACGCCCCTATGGAAATAGCCGAATGCGCGAAGGCGCACAGCCTCATCATACAAACTATAGTTACACACGTACAGCGAGGGCATCACACCTTACATTGGTTCAACCTTCGGATTGATTCCCATCTCCCTATAGTTAAACAGCATTATCCTCAGCTCCTCACCCTCAAAAAGACTTCGCAACTCCCCCTCACCTACACTCGCCCCAAATGGCGAGGACAACAATTCCCGCTTGCCAGCCCTGCCCACACGATGCCGACCACCATCAACTTCACTCACTCTACGCTTCGCCACCGCCCTTCGCCGCCTACGCCCAGCACTTGGACCAGGCAAAACTTTAGCATCCGTAACACGCGGAGAAGCCTCCGTCGCAGCCACATCCAAGGCCGCAAAGTAATCCAAGTCCTCATCTGAAGACTCTTCCGTCCACACAACCGAACTCCCAGAGTCATCAAACTCAGAAAACTTAGACGTAGACTCATCCGATTCATTTCCAGCGACCACGGTCGAAGCCGCCACAAAATTAACAGTAGCGGTTACGTGCGCAGGCCCAAAATCTTGAACCTGCGTAGCAACCAAGGTTCAGTAACATAGACAAAATTCTCTAACTACCCCACACCCACTAAGTCACCTGCGAAGACCCAGCCGCCACCATGGGATCCTCCGCTGCCAGCTCCGTCGCCGCCTTCGGGGGATCCTCCGCCAGCGACACCGTGGCTGGCGACGAGCCTCCACCAGACACAGTAGACGCAGGGGCAGCGAGGGAGCCTTCACCGGTTTCTGGGGGCGGTGCCGGGTCGACCTCAGCCTCGGCCACCACCAGGTTGACCTCCGCTTCGGGCTGTGCGCCGTTCAGATGTCCAAAGTCCTCTATGTCCTCGGCACGCGCCATCTACAACACAGCACGCCGATTCAGCAAACCCACGTATACCCACATTCAACGACACGAAACGAAAGACAAACTTTACCTGATCCCTCGCCCGGTCAGACCGCTCCCTAACCGCCTCCCGACCGTGGGGGCCCCACATCCGGTCGAAGAGGGCCCCCACGGAGTCCTTCACCACAGGGTCTTCGACCTTAAAAATCTCACTCACAAAGTCTTCATCAGATCGGTCGAAGCCCTCATAGTGACTGCACCCCTCGCGGGACAGCGCATTCATGGCCCCTTCGTAGGTGACGAGGGAGGCAAAGGACATGAATCCCTCCATGATGGTTGGGAGTGCCAGCAATTCTTCTTGCAGCCACTCGAGGAAGCGAAGGCCCGCCTCTCAGTCGGGCACTTCGAAGTCAGCAGTCCGCGCACCCAACTCGCGGTATGAGTCCACGAGCTGTTTGCGCGTCCGCTCAACTTCCAAGCGCGTAGAGGCCTTGGCCCTCTCTATGCGGCCTGCAGAGCGTTGAACCGCACCTCCCATTCCTCGACGCGCTGGCTGGCGAGACTCCCCTCCACCCACGCCAATTTGGCCTCCGCCTGCGCCGCCTGCACCTTGGCGATGGCTTGGTTGGCCTCCCTCTTCTCCTTCACCAGCTGGCGTCGGAGGTCCGTCCTCTCGCTCTCCAGGGCGGCCACCTTCTCAGCCAGCTTGCGGCTCTTGCTATCCACAGCAGACTTCTCCCGGACGGTGTCCGCGTGCTGCGCCCGAAGTCTCTCGACTTCGGCAGACACATCTGCAGTAAGGGCACCCGACGCCACGCGGCCGGCGAAGTCGGCCGCCTAATAGACACACATGAGACTACAATCCCCATGAAAGCGGCAAACACTAAAGTCCAGCTCAACTTACTTGACTCAGCTGCTGCGACAACTGCTGCGACAGCTGCTGCGACGCCTCCCTTAGCCGGCGGGACATAGTGCCCGCTTTGTCCTTGACGGCAGTAGCCGCCGAAATCTCGCCGCCAGCGATGAGAGCGCCACCCTTCGCCCCAAGCACCGTGGTAGACGTCGTGGTTGCCACCGCAGGCGGGACAACAACAAGTTGCCCCTCGCCCGACCCTGCAGCATATCACCAGTCAAAAAAATGCTTACCAACGAGATAGTCGTCCACGCTAATATTTGTGCCGAAGTCGGCAACGCGTTTCCCCGACGAAGGCAATTCCCGGACCTTCGCAGCTCCGTCCGGGGCAGACTTGGTTCCGCTGGCGCCGACCGCCTTCACGCTCTCCGGCACCTTGCTGGACCCAGGGGCGGGCGGCTTCGCCGCCAGCGTCGGCTGGCTACCGTCGGGGACGGTAGCCTTCGCAGTCCCCCGTGCCCTCTTCGGCCTGGCTTTGGGGAGCCTGATGACCGCCCGACGCTTCTGCGTAGCTTCCTGGCGATCTTTGTTCATCACTGCTGACACAACAGCAGCAATATTCTGTCCATAAGGAAACACTCTCAAGTCACGAGCCATGCGAGACGTAAAAAAGTCTTCGCCAGCCGCGTGGGGGATAGGAACGTTCTTGGGCCATCGACCCCCGGTAACCTCTAGCATCCGCGCCTAAGACTCCTGGAGCTCGGGCGAAGACATCCTTCCCCCGGGGGCCACGCATGTCCCCATCAACTCCATAGCAAAGCTATCGGAGACCCCCAGTTCTCCCACCGCAGTACCTAGCTTCCTCTTTTAAGTGGCTGGGGCGGCCTCCGGCGCGGGGTCATCCTCAGTCACAGCCGCTGGTTTTTTCCCGCGACGGTCGACGACGTCCTCCCCGGGATAACCGCCATACGGCAAACAATTCAACTCGAAGACCCTATTCAGGCGATCGTTGGATCCACGTATATCCCAACTCCGCTGGGCCTCCGTCTTCGGCACATAGCGCCCAACAATTCTCACAGCCCCATCCTCTGCCTCACGCACAACCGTGGCAGGATCCCGCCCTCGCAAATCCAAAGCAAAACACGGACTTCACACCTTCCGTCCACCTAGGGAGGGTATCTCGCGAGGGCATACTTCGCCCAGCGCCCATCCATGCGCTAAGGGCCACACCCCATACCCTATGAATTCCTCAACTAGATCGCGCCCACTACTCGTGCGGACAACAATCCGAAGGGCCCTCTCATTTTCATCATCCTCCGCCACCTCAAATGACGGATACGCCACATAATAATGAGAACACATAATGGCGGCAGGGAGCCCTGGGTGATCTTCGACTTTAGCCTCCGAAACATAAAACCAGTAGTCCCACCAGTTGCCCCACTTATTTCGGGCACAGGGGACCAACTCCACAACTTCCATCGAAGTCTTCCCGGACTTCGGCGTGAAGGTGCACGATCTGAATTGAGCAATCTTATGTCCAATTTTTCTCTTCTGCCAGTGCAGACAGTATTGCTTGGCGAAGACCACCAATGAAGGCTGACCGCCATACGACATCGTTGCCCAGACATACTTCGCCAACGCCACCACGGCGTTTGGTGTCAGCTGATGAACCTGGACTTTGAACTTCTGCAAAACCTCCGACACAAAATGATGCGCAGGCAGGCAAAGGCCGGCGATGAAAAATTCCTCAAAAACAACCAACTCTCCCTCGGGCTCGGGGACCTCCTCCGCGCCTAGGACCCGACCAACCCCGCCGCCAAAATACCCCAACCATTGCATATCTTGCACGCGGGCCAGCGACATCCGCGAAACACAGAATTCCACTGTATCACCCAGTCGCAATTCCACCGCCGCCACAGTGCCCGAGAGATCTTCAGAAGATGCCTCGGTCGTCGGCGTGGTCGCAGCAGACGAGGAGGAAGACAACATGGCTACGTACCGTCGACGACGGCGTGCGGTCTGCTTCACGTGGGCCAGTTCTCCGACGAACAGGAGCAAGGAGGGCAGACGAGCAAGCGAGCAGTTTGAAAGGGAGGCTAGGGTTTTCGCGGCGCGCAGAAAGGTAAATTTCAATCCGTGCCGCCCCCGCCCCCTTTATATACACAGGGCACGACGCTTCGGGAAGCCTGCAATCCAACAGTGCGGCGTCAATCAACGGTCATGTCAAAAACCCCCGCGGAACCACATCGAGCGAGGGCAGCGTCTCCACCATCTAGCGACGCCTTCGGCACCAGATGACTTAGTCGAACTGGTCCCTCGGAGGGCAAATGTTGGGGCGAAGGCGAAGATGCCACCCTTCGCTCGATGCCTTCGCCAGCCACGCTGCACCAACGAAGACAAGACGACTGGCAGGCTTACCCTTCGCCCACTCGTCGCTGGACGAAGGCCCATGACGAGGTCGTCCTATCCCGCGGCCTCGTCCAACATGGAGGCCCACGCGTGATCCGGCCCATTGTAACAGGCCCTGCGTGGCCGCTGCGCATTACGGGCCTAATTTGTAAAGGTTTCCCTGTAATTACAGTCTGTAACCCTGCTTTATGGGAATATTCCGGGGATAACCTAGGCGCCTGAGGGCACATGCGTCCTTAACTCAGAATGCTGGGCACTCAGGTACCTATAAATACCCCCGCACAGTGCCGTTGAGAGGCTAGATTGATAGAGCTATTGCCATCTCAGGTTAAAACCCTGTCTACATTGCTTTCACTCCCCCGTTGGATCAACTTGCCCAGGAGAGCAAGTTCCAACCGCAACCTATCTAAGGCTCTGCAGCAAAGTTGTAGACCAATGTTTTAGCTACAATCTTGCCATAGCCACTATAGCCAAATTCTTACTAGATCAAGGTTGAATCCTAGTCCAAAGATGGCTCTGTTACTATCAGTTTGAAGTTCTTAATTCAAACAGCCTGACACCCCAACTTCAGGCTCACTTATCTTTAATTCTTCATAACAACAATGCTTACTCCCTTAAGCAAAGTTATTCTCCTTTGATAGGTCTATAATATTGATGTGGTGACCTAGGGCAAAACCCTAGAATTTGAAAGTTACAAAGCTCCAAAGTTGAGCTCAAACACTGAATTTTCAGACTTGGCTCAAGAACACAAATGGGGTCCTTTTTGCAAATAGGTCCAAAATTCAGGGTTTAGCTTGCAAATTCACATATTTGTGAACCATTTGACTTAGGATACCTTATTGTCATGGTTTTTGCACTTTAGCCCAAAAGGGCACTGATTTTGCACTTAACCCCCTAGGGTTTAGGTTTAGGGTTTTCCAGGGTTCCAATTAGGGTTTTTGGTATCTCAGGGATGTAAATGTAATGTAGTTCCATCCTTGGTAACTTTTTATGATTATTTCACTTAATATTTAGGGTTTTCTCCATTTGGGTGTTGTTTTACCCCTCAGAACCATATTTAAGGTTAAGTACCCTACACTAGGGTTTTATTTACAAAATGCCATAACAATACAACTTGTTTGAAATTTTTACCTAGTGAATGCATCCTAGGTGTATCAAACATATGAAATGCTAATGCTGATGATGTCATGCTCAAGTTTTAGTAACAGTAACACCAGGGGTGTTACAGCCAGGGGCTTAGGATGAAGAAAGAATAAATGATGCTGAAGCTTGGACGATATTTTGTGATGGGTCCTAGGGAACCTTCGGTGCAAGGGCAGCTGTTGTCCTAGTAGCACCATCCAAAGTTAGAACTTGTTATGCAGTAAAATTGGATTTCAGCTGCACAAATAATATTGCAGAGTACGAAGCCCTCTTCTTGGGGCTTCGGAAACTTAAGGCAATGGGTATAAGAAGGGCAGTTCTCAAGACTAATTCATAAGTTATATCGGGTCATGTGGACAAATGTAGCAAGGCAAGAGATCTAAAGCTTGAAAAATATCTAGATGCAGTCTGAAGGTCGGAAGCCTCTTTTGAAGGTTTCTCTGTAAAGAACATCCCAAGGGGAGAAAATGAGCATGTAGACTTATTGGCCAAATCAGCAGCACAAGGGCTTCCGCTACCTTCGGAGGTATTTTTTGAAACAATAAAAGCACCATCAGTTGAGCTCATGGAAAGAGCGGTGCTCACGATTTCACCGGTACATAGTGAAGATTGGAGGACTGATATTGTATCTTTCCTCCAGGGCAACTGTCTTTTGGATGACGATGGTTATAATAAAAGAATGGAGGCACGGACAAGACCATATGTAACAATAGAAGGGGAGTTATATAAGCACTGAGTTTGCTCTCCATTGGTCAAGTGTTTATCTAGAACTGAAGGGCAAGAATTAATGAAGGAGATACATGGAGGACTATGTGGGGCCCACATTGGATCTAGGCAGCTTCGGATGCAGCAGAATTAGTACAGAAATGTGAAAATTGCCAAAGATGCGCTAGAGACCAGAATCAACCTTCATCTTTGACTCAACTAATACAACTGACTTGGCCACTACAAAGATGGGGTTTGGATCTGTTAGGACCACTCCCACCGGCATAGGGCAACTTGAAATATGTTGTGGTGGTGGTGGAATATTTTTTTAGTGGATTGAAGCAAAGCCTTTGGCTACAATAACTTCGACCATAGTACAAAAATTCTTCTGACAAAACATCGTTTGTCGCTTCGGCGTGCCGAAGGCTATCACCATTAATAATGGAACTCAGTTCGATGCCGAGACTTTCAAAGCCTTTTGTAGCCAAATTGGTACAACAATACACTTTGCATCAGTGGGGCATCTGGAGTCAAATGGATTGGTAGAAAGGGCAAATGGAATTATAATAAAAGGAATAATGAAGTCAATCTTCAATCAGCCTAAGGGAAAGTGGCTAGATGAATTAATAAAAGTGGTCTGGAACCACAACACTGTTGTATCAAGGTCGACGGGATTTACTCCGTTCAAACTTCTATTCGGTGACGAAGCAATTACACCGGAAGAAGCAAGAACGGGTTCAATAAAAACTTTAGGTTCGACATAGGACGAAGGTGTCTGCCAAGTAACAAAGGATACCATAGAAGGGACCAGGCTTCAAGCCATAGAGCACATTAATAAATACCAGGCTGAAACAGTCAAATGGTGTGACAGAAAAGTAAGATTGAAAAACATCAAGCTAGGTCATTTGGTGCTTCAAAGGGTGGCCAACCCTAATACAGTGGGGAAGCTTCAGCTTAAATGGGAAGGACCCTTTCTGGTTGTATCTTCGTCAAGACCTGGCTCTTACAGGTGGAAAGACATGGACGGAAATGACATTCCAAGATCTTGGAATGCAGATGAGCTTCCAAGATATTATGTGTAAACAATGTGGTCTTCTTATTATTTCCATATGGCACCCTTTTCCGTTCAAGTGGGGAGAAGGGTTTTTAATGGGGCCATAGGTTGTAATTTTCATTCTTTGTTTAGGCCTATGCAATAGAAAGGCAAAATTCCCCCATATGTAAATTGTAACATCCAGATTCGCACCTTCGAGTGCAAAAAGGGACAGGGAGAAGCTCAAAAGTCATCCCTAGGGGGATGTAGAGCTAAAATATCACCTAAAAGGTGAAGAAGCTACAAAGTCGTTCCTAAGGGAGCAAAGAGTAAGTTCCGAAGCTCAGAAGTCCTTCCTAAGGGAATGCAGAGCTAAGATGCCACCTATGTAAAAGGTGAAGAAGCTCAAAAGTCGTTCCTAAGGGGATGCAGAGCTTGAATGCCACCAAAGTAAAAGGTGAAGAAGCTCCAAAGTTGTTCCTAAGGGGATGCAGAGCTTGGCTCCAAAGTCATTCCTAAGGGGATGCAGAGCTGAAATACCACCTAAGTAAAAGGTGAAGAGACACCAAAGTCGTTCCTAAGGGGATGCAGAGTCTGGGTGTGTTTTTTGCATACATTTGCATAGCTCATTACATCATTTATTGCATTCATACAAGCATTCATTAGCCATTCGTAGGATCATCATCATGACATAAAGTACTAAAAGGAAAAGATAGACGATGTCTGTCTTCGATGAAAAAATGCTTCGTTGAAAATGGAGATGCTTCGTCTCAGATAAAACTTCATGGCGTATGAAGGTGATTCGTCTTTGATAAAAAATGCTTCGATGTGAACGAAAAGAAGGGAAGGTGTTTTTCGCCTACAACTCAAAAATTGCAAGTGTTGGTTTCGTCCATATCAAAGCAATTCATATAGGAGCAAAAAGGTAAAATTATATTACAAGATATTCACAAATTTGTACAATATTTTGTTCAACTAACAATTACAATTCCTTGCCAAGTAATGCAAAGAGACTGTTGGGGGCCTTCGGCTTCCGAAGGTCCTCAAAAACAAGATTTAACAGTGTTTCTGGAGTATAATGTGTGAACAGGTATCTTTGGACTCGAGTCGATATCACAGTAGGAGAAGCCCAAATAATACGAAGGTTGATACAGCGCCGAAGATGTGAGCAGGAAAGCTTCGGCGTGGTAGCAGAAAAGGAAACCGACTTAAAGATGAAAAGGCTATTCAGACCTCGGTGGATTACTATAGAATTACTACCAAATGTAAAGGGCATGGATGTAATTTTATATGGGCTGTGTCTCGTGCCTATAAATAGGTGAACAGTACCCCCGTACTGCTCACGCTGACTTGGCATTTGCTTTTGCGTCACGCTTGTACTTTCGCCTTCTTTCAAGCCGAAGGTACATTTGTAATTTGATATTATTTCTACTTTTCTATAATAATAATATAGAAATGAGTTGATAATAATACATAATGGTTTATGCTATCTTTTGTGTCTCATATGATTCTTTCTTCATTATTATATGTTGAATTTATGAAGGTATGTCCTTCATAACCTTCGTTCGAAAATCATTATGTCCTAAGGGAAATAATGCTTCGAAGGACGAAGGACTTTAACGTTTAACATTTCTTGTGTTGCCTTGTTCTTAATTCATAGCATTTGAGAACAAGTCCCCAACATTGGCGCCCACCTCCGGTGAACTCACTTCCACTCTTTGAGTTTTGAACACCTTCGGCGATCATAAACCTTCGCTATGGCGCCGAAGAAAGCTTCAGCAACTGGGGCTGGAGCTCTGCAACCGCTAGACCCCAATCAGGAGACTCTCTCCCTTCGAGAGGCCCGAAGCCAGAAGAGGAAGGCTGTCAGCCCGACACCGCCAGAGGATGAGCTAGACCAAGAAATCAGAGACATGGAGATGCTTCATCAACAGGTGCAGAGGAAGAAGGAAAAGATGGCCAGGCTAGCTGAACTGCAAAGGCAGATAGACGAAGCCTCTGAAGAAGTTCGTCATCTTACTCAGGATGAGCAGAACCGAAGGCCTCAGAATAAAGACCTTCATCATGAGGGTTTCCTCAACGAAGATGACTGGTATGAGAATTTTCACCATGGAAATTTTGCTTTTGATGATGCTTCTCCTCTGTCCGCTGAGCTACAGGCTACACCTTGGCCTCCGTCCTACAAGCCGCCTCAGCTTCCCATATTCGACGACCATTCAGACCCGAAGCAGTTTTTGATGAGCTACGAAGCAACAGTATCTTCGTATGGTGGCAATACTGCAGTCATGGCAAAATATTTTGTTATGGCTGTCAGTAGTGTTGCTCAAACCTGGTATTCCTCCGTTCGGCCAGGAACGATCACTTCATGGCAAAAGCCGAAGGACATGTTGTTAACCAGCTTCCAAGGGTTTCAGACGAAGCCGGTCACTGCTCAAGCTCTATTCCAGTGCACCCAGGATCACGAAGAATACCTTCAGGCGTATGTCCGGAGGTTCTTGCGTTTGAGGGCACAGGCACCAACAGTGCCCAATGAAATTGTCATTGAGGCCATGATCAAGGGACTTCGGCCAGGACCTTCAGCTCAGTACTTTGCTAGGAAGCCTCCTCAAACTTTGGAGAAGCTGCTCCAGAAGATGGACGAGTATATTCGTGCCGACAATGATTTTCGTCAAAGAAGGGAGGAGGCTTTCAGGTTTTCTGAAATGACCAGGGGCTTCGGAGGAAGATTTTATCCGAGGCATGTTAGGTCAATTCACAACTCTACTCAAAATGATGATAAGGGAAGTCAGCAGCAAAGGCCACAGTGCTCCTCACAGGCTTCGGGGCAACAGCAAAGCTCCTTCCGGCCGCCAGCTCCAAGAGGCAGAGGCGCCAGGGGCTTCGGCGGAAGGTTTGGAGATCAACCAAGGAGAATATTTTGCTTGTTCTGTGGTGAAAACAAGGGCCATACCACCAGGATGTGCCATGTTACCATCTAGAAGCAAAAGGAGATAGCCGAAGCTGCAGCACAACAGGCTCAGCCGAAGCAAATCATGCACACTGCTTCGTATCATTCGCCTTACATCCCAGAATATGTAGGCAACCACCCTGCAGTTTCTGTTGCTTCGGCGAGTCAACCTCAAGCTTCCTGGCAACAGCCTCCGCCTCCACCACCGCTGCAACAAGGCCAGCAGCCAGAAGGGGGCAAATATGCTCAACACCAAAGGGACTTCAGAGAACAGTCCGAAGCTCGCACAGTCAATAGCACTGTGCCAGAGTCGAAGCACATCTATTGACAAATATCCTACCTTGATAGTAGTCTTTTCCATTCAGTTTTATTTTCTGAGTAATAAAGGACATTTTTTAAATTTCATGTAATAGTTTCGTTGTTTGCCACAAGGAAAATATATTTTCTCCACAGGCTTAAGTTGTTGAAGCTTAAAGATTTGCGATAACAAGGAGGACCTTCGAATTATCAAAAATTCTTCGAAGCAACAAAAAGTCGTTCTAAGGAACGCAGAGTAAGTTTGCTGAAGTTACAAAAAGCCGTTCCAAAGGGAGCGCAGTGTAAGTTTTCTGCTCCAAAGTCGTTCCAAAGGGAATGGAGAGCTTACAGCGAAAAATAAACGCTGATACCGCCTAAGTAAAAGGCGAAGCGCGAAAAGTCAACGCGAATACCGCTGAAAGTAAAAGGCGAAGAAGCTCCTAAGGGAGGCTTACAGCGAAAAATAAACGCTGATTCCGCTGAAGTAAAAGGCGAAGAAGCTCCTAAGGGAGGCTTACAGCGAAAAGTCAACGCTGATTTAAAAAGATTATGTGTTTTATTACAGGGATGTGCGTGTATCTTCAGAATAAATACCATTTTACATAGCATAACATCATCACATCATTTCGCATGGCATAAGCATCATACATCATGCTGCATATGGCACAAGAAGGGGACACAATATCGATCTTCAGAAGAATGTTTTGAAAAAGGGGAAAATCATGCTAAGTCACAAGGAGATACACTATTGATCTTCGGAAGTGTAGCTTCGGAAAATATCTTCACGAAGCTTGGATATTCTTCATCAGAACACTACGGATATTGTTGTGATAAATGAAAATTATTCTTCACGAAGCATGAAAAGAAGGGAAGGTGTTTTTTCGTCAAAGACTCAAAAACGGTACGTATGTAAAATTTCATGCATCGTAAAGAATTGAACCATAAAAAAAGACAAGTATATTACATTTAGGATTACAAGATATTATACATATTATATTTCAGATGTTTTTACAAAAGCACCTAGTCTTCCCTAAGTACTACTTCCGCAGCTTCATTCAGGAGTTGATTAACAACTTGATCCATGATAGCTTCAGCCATCTTTTTAATTTCATCATCATCTTTCGGGGGAGGGCCCGGAGACGCTTTAGTAGGATCTGAGGGAGGACAGGATACAGCTACATTGCTATTACAAATTGCGAACGAAGTTTAAAATCAAAAATTACAACACAATAAAAACCATTAGTTAATACCTATTTGCCCTTCGGGCTCTGTGCTTTTCTCAGCAGCCTCTGCTACTTTTCTAGCATCATGGATGCCCTTTTTGCTTTTTTGGATAATTTCTCGGGCCATTTCTCGACCACCATTGTTCCAGACATCGGTGAAAAATTTTCCACCAACCATGCTAGCTTCGGCTGAAGGATCTTTTGCATCTTCGAAGGACAAGGTAGCTTCGGATTGCGCTAAAATCTTTACATGCTCGAAGCCCTTTTTCTCCAAAATGGTGGCAATCCCCCTGGCACCCGAAAAAGCACATATGTCCCCACGGCTATTTAAAATTTCCTCGAAGGCCTCAGCTTCGTGATTAATCCATTCGATGGGATCTTCGGGGTTGCCTCTTGTAAAGTTTTCTTCGCTCGAAAGTGCGCCAACGCTGGCGAAGCTAGCTTTCATTTTCTTAACACACTCCATAGATTTGTCGTAGCATCTTTTCTTGGACGAACGAAGCTCTTCAACAGTTCCTTCTAAATGATTTGCCCATTGGTCGCTAAGTTCTCGCCTCGTTTCTTCAAGTATGCGTTCCTCTTTAGCTCTAGCTAGTTGTTTTCGAAGATCTTCAATTTCACGCTTCTGAGCCTCAGCTTGACCTTTAAAAGTAGCTTCGTCTTCTTTTATTCTATTTATCAATGAATGCAATATTTTATCTTTTTCGAGACCTTCGTTCCTTAGTTCAATTACTTCGGAACGAAGGTTGCTCAGGGCCATAACACACCCTTCATCTTCGGCATCTTTTTGGGCCCTAAGGGCATTACTAAGTATAAGGCCCTGCAAAGAAAAATGTATGTGCGTCAATAAATTTAAGCAAACGAAAAATTTTGGTTTCAAGAAAAATACAAAGACCTCATTTTTTGCACCTTTAAGCTATTGTACGCCAAGCTGTCGGCCAGCTCGTTTTTCGACAACACCGAGAGCCCGTCTTCAAGTGTTGGGAATCCGAAGCTCTTGCTCATCTCCCGACAGACAGAAATCTCCTTGCTGTCACGGAGACAATACAAGAAGTCTTCTTCTCCGCTGCCGTTGAATATCAACGCCCCCTTTGGATATTTTAGTTTTTGGGCGTAAAACTGGGCCTCTTGCTTTTCTTTTTCAGACAACTTTTTCCCCGAAGCATGTCGAACAATATAATCAAGGACTTTGGGGGATGCTTCGGGGGCAACAGCACTGATTTCTTCAACAAGAATTGGCTCTGTCATTTTTTCTTCCTCGGTTTCCAGGGATTTTACCTTCGTGGGCTCTGAACGCCCAGCTTTAGTCTCAGTTTGTTGCTTTGGAGCTTCAGCATCAAAGATTTCAGTTTCCGCTTCGGAAGTTTCAACAGTCTTCTTCGGAGTCGTGCTTGAGGACTCAATTGTCTCCAGAACATCTAGCATAGTGACCATTCTTTTTCTTTTTGGGGTCACCGCTGGGCCCTTTTGGTTTTTTGTTGTCTCAACACTTGCTGAAGGACTTAAAATTTCCAATATTTTTGTTCCTTCAGTACTCGGTTCTTCTGCTTTCTCTGCTGAAGGTGCTTCAGCTTTTTCTTCGAACTTCGGCTCTGAAGTTAGTTCTTTAATTTCGGTGGCCGAAGAGGTTTCACCGACGAACTCAGGCACTATAGCTGGTTCAATGTAGCGTGGCCGGTGTGTGAGAACTTTTACCCTTTGTCTCTTCGGCGCTGGCTCGCTGGGAGCGGCTGAAGCAGTTTCCTGTGCAGAAGTTGCGCTTTTTCTTTTTTGGCCCCGCGTTGGATACTGGTAGTCGGGGTACACGAACCCAATTGCGTCAAACACTCGGTTCAGTCTTTTCTTTTTCCGACCTCCGAAGGCTGCTGACAATGCAGTATCTTCGGCCTTTGAATAAACCCCAAGTAGTTCATCACTTACATTTTCAATGCTTTTTAGCCAGTCATCATCTGGCTCTACGAATTTGTCTCCAAATTTGAAAGTATACTTCAGCCTGATAAGTCCACCTTCGTCAGCCTCCTTTATAGTCTCTTGTGGCATTTCCCATTTTTCCGCGAGCGGCCATACTCTGAAGGCAATATGCTCTTGGACCAAATCTCTCGTTCCAATAAAAGAACAAATAACTCTGAAGGCTCTCTGGCATTCTTCAGTAGCTTCATTCATTTCAACCTTCGGCCTCCGTAGGCCGAAGCTTTGCCAAATAGGGCGCATAATTATACCTTTAATATCTTCCCGTGTTTTCAGGTCATTCTTCACATAAAACCATTCTGTCATCCAGTCGCCGGGCCATCTCTTCCGAAAGGTTGGCACGGGACAGCTTGACCCAGACCGAGAAACGAAACTGTAGCAGCCAAAATTATTGTGATATTGTTCCTTACCCCAGGGTTTTGTCTCGTATGATAATTCGTGTATGTTGCAGAAACTTTTCGCATCAGGTTCCAGACCTTGGCTTCTCACGGCCCACACGAAGATATTCAGCCTTATGATTGCTTCGGGGGTAAGTTGGTGAAGATAGACTTCAAATATTTTCAGCACCTCTACGACAAAGCTGCTCAGGGGAAATCATAGTCCAACTTTCAAAAAGCTTCGGTACACTACGACTTCATTTTCTTTAGGGTTCGGACAAGTCTTTTCTCCTTCGTCGGCCCTCACAACGGACAAGTCCCGGAAATACCTTCCCCTCATGTTGACAAGATGATTTTCTTTGATACTTGATTTGCCGAAAACCGCATGGCTTGGTCGCCAAGGGCGATCTTCGGAGTCTTCACCACCACTATCCACATCATAACTGTCGCTGTCATCAGTATCTTCAGACAAACCTTCTAAAATCTCTTTGGTGATTTTTTCTGTATTGGTCTTCGACATTGCTATAAGAAACCCCAGGTTTTTCTCTTCAGAGAGACTCAGCTTCATCTCGGCAGCAGCCTTCTTATCTTCAGACATCTTCGGAAACACTAAAAAACTGTTTTCAACGCCGAAGCTTAAAAACTTAAAAAGCTAAGCAAGTCTTGGTGCGCAAGAGCTAAAAATTGAGTGAGCAAGAGCAGATGGCAAGAGAGCGTACCAAATGAGCTCGCGGTATGCTCTTATTTATACGCCCAGTGCGTTGAAAATTGGAAGACCCCGCTTGTCAGTGAATGTTGCTATTCTAGCAAAGGGAAGGTGTTTTTTCGGACCTTCGGCTTAAAGCCTTCGTCCATGTCGCAATCTAAATTTATTATTCTAACAAATTAATATTGCGAGGGGCTACTGTTGGGGGCCTTCGGCTTCCGAAGGTCCTCAAAAACAAGATTTAATAGTGTTTCTGGAGTATAATGTGTGAACAGGTATCTTTGGACTCGAGTCGATATCACAGTAGGAGAAGCCCAAATAATACGAAGGTTGATACAGCGCCGAAGATGTGAGCAGGAAAGCTTCGGCGTGGTAGCAGAAAAGGAAACCGACTTAAAGATGAAAAGGCTATTCAGACCTCGGTGGATTACTATAGAATTACTACCAAATGTAAAGGGCATGGATGTAATTTTATATGGGCTGTGTCCTGTGCCTATAAATAGGTGAACAGTACCCCCGTACTGCTCACGCTGACTTGGCATTTGCTTTTGCGTCACGCTTGTACTTTCGCCTTCTTTCAAGCCGAGGGTACATTTGTAATTTGATATTATTTCTACTTTTCTATAATAATAATACAGAAATGAGTTGATAATAATACATAATGGTTTATGCTATCTTTTGTGTCTCATATGATTCTTTCTTCATTATTATATGTTGAATTTATGAAGGTATGTCCTTCATAACCTTCGTTCGAAAATCATTATGTCCTAAGGGAAATAATGCTTCGAAGGACGAAGGACTTTAACGTTTAACATTTCTTGTGTTGCCTTGTTCTTAATTCATAGCATTTGAGAACAAGTCCCCAACAGAGACCCTAAGTTTTCTACAGATAGATACAAAAGAAAGTCCTAAGAGTCTTTAGGCCTTCGGAACAAGCTTCGACTCAGCAACCTTCGGCGCCACCTTCCTGCAAACAGATGAAGGTATAAAGTAATCGGAAATTTAATAAAGGAAAACCAAGGTAAAAAGACAGGTAAAAGATTCATACTGAATTGAGCAGTTTCCTAGCTTCATCCCAAGCCAACTCACGCTTGCCCTTAGCCCAAATTTGTGTAATGAATCTGTTCCCTATAGTTTGGGCTTCGGCTGGGATATCAACTATATCTGACGTTGAAAGATTGAAAGTTGGCTTGTTGATCGTCTTGGCGTAAGTGCATCCAGCCTTCATAAAAGCAATAGCTGTGCCTTGAGAAGCTACTAAGGCACAGAAATCCCCGTGCCCGCTTATAACTTCGTCAAGGGCTTCAACTTCATTTTCAATATGATTAAAGGCTCTGGGGATGTCTTCAGCCGAAGGGGTAAACTTTTCAGAAGCAGCTCCAACTGAGTTGAATATCCCCTTAAGCCGGTCAGCACACCGAGTCGCAAAATCTACACACTTGTTCCGAAGGTCCTTAATGGACTTGTACAACTTCGTATTCTTCTCAGTTTCGGCTTCGACCCATGTTTTAAGTTCCTTCGTCTCCTGGTCGAAGCGCCGTGAGGTCTCATCCAAAATTGATCGAGCTTCGTTCAGTTCCTCGTTTAACCTGGTATTTTGGGATCGTGATTCTACGAGGGAACTTTTGGCTGTTTGCAGCAGGATAATTTTTTCTTCTAGAGAAGTTTCAAGTTCCTTTATTTTTTCCTCTAATCCTTTAACTATAACCTCTGTTTCCTGTCCTCACTATCTTGCTGCATTTTCAGCGCTTTGCTTAGCAGCATGCTCTGAAAATAAATTAAAGTTAGAACACTCAATCTATCATGAAGGTAGCAAAAATCTAGATGAAGATCTTACCTTAAAATTGGAATAAAATAGGCTACCGACAATGTGTTGCCGTCGGTAACCACTAATGTTGGCCTCCAGCTCCGGAAATCCGACACTCTTAGATAGAGTGCCGATTATCTTCGCCCCATCGCGGTCGCGTATATATCCTAAAATTTCTTCATCAACCCCACCAAAGAGCAAAGATCTCGGCTGGAAACCACAAGATATTGCATATTCTTTTAGCTCTTCCTTGTCTTCCTCGGCCAGCTCCTTACCGCCCAGGTGCCGAAGGTCAAAATCCCCTTCATCCAAAGGAGTTTTAACAATTTCTTTTCCTTTATCTGGCACTGTGGCCATGGTTTCTTCTGGAGCTACACTTGTCTCCGCGATCATATCTTCAAATATATCTACCACAAGCTTATCAATTTCTGACGTTGCCATTCCAGCTTCACCAGCATCTTCTGCTTCGGCAGCACCTTCAGCTTCAGCATCCGCAGGAATCACTACTTTGGCCGCCGAAGCTGAGGGCAGGGTTTCTTCAATTGCTTCTATTACATTTACAATTTGTCTCTTCTTTTGTTCTTTAAATTTCTCCTCTGTAGCCGAAGGCTATTCTTTCCTTTATAAAAATTTTGTCAGTTCTGATCCCAGAGGACTTAGCAGCTTGAAGGGCGGGGATTCAGTCATTACCTTCAGGATTTTGGCTGCTTCAGCAGCAGAGGGCGTCGGAGGAGCTTCTTCTCCTGTCTCATCTACCTTCGGCTCAGAAGAGGGTGTTGTGTCAAGCTTTCGATTTTTAGAAATTGTCGCCTTCGGTTCAGGAGCTGTTTTTGATTTCTTCAAAACTTTTTCATCCACCTTCACTAGCCGAGCAGCTTGCCTACTCAGGATGCTGACAATCCTTTTTCCTTTTTACCCCTTCGGCCCCTTTGTCAAGCCTCTCGTAATCTAGGTATTCGAAGTTTAACGCGTCCATCACCCAATTCAGCCTTCGTTTCGGCTGGGTGCTGAAGGCGGCAGTCATTAATTGGTCTTCCTTTTTGGTGTAGTTGCCAAGGATTTCGTTGCACATTGTTTCGATAATTTCTAGCCACTCTTTGCATGGCTTCTTGAATTGCTTCTCAAATTTAAATCGGTAAGGGAGCCAAACAAGTTCGTACTTTTTACCCCCTCCTTTTTCTTAGGCATTCCCCAACCACTAGAGGTTGGAAAGATTCTATTTGCCAGGTACTCTTGCACTAGATCTCTAGTTCTGATTTTGGCTGCTACCACTCTAAATTCTACTTCGGCTTCCCCAACCACTAGAGGTTGGAAAGATTCTATTTGCCAGGTACTCTTGCACTAGATCTCTAGTTCTGATTTTGGCTGCTACCACTCTGAATTCTACTTCGGCTAGCTGGCATGGGGAACCAAGTTGCATGTGGCACAAGGGCCTTGTCATCCCGAAGCTTAACTTCAATGGAGTCATGACATAGTCATTAGCTTCTCCCTTTTCTTCTGGTCTGCTTTTATGTAAATCCATTCGCTTGTCCAACCGGTCGACAACTTGGTACGATAGCCAATTACCGGGGCCTTCGTATCTTTCTGATATGCGAAGTTGTAGCAGCTAAAGTTCTTATGAAGATCATCCGCTCTGGCCTTTGTTTGATAGTGCAGCTTGTGCACCCGGCAGAAAGCTTCGGCATTAGGACTCATACCCTGGCTTTGGAGAGCCCATATGTAGACACTAAGTCTAACGATTGCATTAGGTGTCAACTGATGAAAGTATATCTCAAAATTCTTTAAAACCACTCCAATCATCTCATGAAGAGGGAATCAAAGCCTTGCCCTAAAGAAGCTCTTAAAAACAATGATTTCATCCTTCCTTGGTTGCGAAACTAGCTCCTCCCCGGCAAACCGGATAAGCTTTCTCTCGGCTTCGCCAAAGTAGCCCAATTTTTTCATCATAACCATGTCATCTGCCGTCACAATAGATTTACCAAATTCAATATGGCTAGGTTTCATTGGGCTTAGAATGGTCCTATCCTCTTCACCTTTGTTCTCACTTCCTCCTTCAGCAATGATCTGTTCAGCTTCAGTAGTGGAGGTACCTTCGGCCACAACCTCCTTAGGCACAACAAGACCCGATCATCTTAGCACTTCTGATATTGGTGCTGTTTTGGTCACTTCGGCCTCGTCCCCCTCATGAGACACCCTAGCAGTGGATCGAACTACAGGCATTTCAGTGTTCGCTCTTTTTAAGACGAAGCTGATCTCAAGTGACGAAGCGCTTGTTTGAAAATGCAATATAGAAAGCTTCGGCTATGGTTAAAATTTTTAACAGAACAATAGTGCAATGGCAATGAATGCTGTGGTAACTCCTCACCAACCCGTCTATTTATATAGTGCTGCAGGGGAAGAAGGCAAACTGCCATACCGCTTACACTGGCTGAGCTGTGGACCGCGCGAGGTGCGGAATGTGGCGGAACCGCCCGAATTGTTCTAGCTTAAGTGCCTAAGTCACGCCTCAAGGGTCGTAACACACTTAAATCGGAATAACCCGTCAGTCCCTCAGATCTAGTCTGATAGAGCCACTTAACCAGGGTCAAATTCCACAATCTCACTCGAAGGTGAGTCACAGAAGAAATACAATAAAACAGGAAACCTCAACTTAAGTACTGGATTATTACATAAATCGGAGTTTTGAGTAGCAATTTAAAGTTCACAAAATAAAGTGCAGCGGATAATCGATGTCGTCAGTATCGAGGAACTGGGCAAGGCCTAGCCCACTACTCCTCGTGCTCCTCTCCTGCCGGAGCAACATCTGACTCGACCGTCCAACCCGGTGGCAGGGTGGTAGGCCAAGTCACACCATCGACCATTTTCTGAATGGTACCTGCAAAAATTGTGCCACAAGAAAGGCTGAGTATACTAATACTCAGATAGACTTAACCAGTGTGAGGAGTCTACTCCTCTACCTCTAGACTATGCAGCTGTTTGGCTGAGGGGTTTGGTTTGCCAAAAGCACTAGCTGTTTCTAAAATCAATTTTTAGCTTTTCAAATTCTTTCATCATTAACTTAGCTAGATTTGCTCCTTCTAAGCATACATGGTGACAAGCATTTAGTTCAATCAACAAGTTATCTCATGTAACCTCATTTCACTTCTTACTCGATGCAGTACAAGGGGTCAAGCAGTCTCATTAGCTGCGAGAAGCAAACGATTCGAATCGAGTTTTAACCTTGCAAGGTAAACCTAAACACACGGCATGTCAGGGTACTCCGACCCCACACATGACAACCGTCCCCATCGATTCCCCGTTCGCGTCCAGGCCTCACCGCCTTGGCATACAATGCTCCACTGACCCCGGCTGCCGCCGTGCAGTGACCGCACTTGTACCCACCATAGCTAGCATGGGAGACCCAGTCTTAGGTCGCATGAGGGATAAAGTCCGCGCCCGGCTTCACTCAGGTACTAGGTTTACCGGTTACCATTTTTCCCGGCATGTGCTTAGTACGTTCAAAAGCTTGACTCAGGTATCCACACATTAGTCCTTAATTCCTTTTTCCCGTCTAATGGACAAGGCATCCTCCCTGGATCCAAGTCCATAGATTAACATATATCCCGTTATCAAGATGAATACAATCAATTCCTGACCTCGCGCGAGTGCTAGAAAAATCACTCGACTTCTACCGAGATCCTGATTAGCAAGCAGCTACTCGACCTAGCATACTAGTATTCATCTCAAAAAGGAATACTAAGTTCATGCAACTAGAGGTTTCAAGCAACTCCTACACTTAAGTGCACATTGCAATCCAACAAGCATTAAGTGTAGTAAAGTAGCATATAATAAAACGGTTATGCATAAAACCGGGGCTTGCCTTTAATTGCTGGGACTGCAGGGAGATCCTCAATAGCAGCCTCTGAAGCCTGCTCCTGGTCCTCCTCTTGGACAGGTCCTTGCTCGGGGATGAGCACGTACTCTCCGTCGGCAAGATTACAATCTAATAAATGCAATGCGTAAGATATATGCATGATATGATATGTGCTTTTAGAAATTACAACTTAAAGGTGTATGATCTTCTAGAGTTAAACAAGGTTAACTTTGCTTATGTAAGTCCCTTGGGTGGTATACTTGGTAAATTGGGTCAAACTTAGCTAAGGTAAGTGGTAGGTTTATTTTTGGGGTTCCACTGAATTCTTTTTAAGTCTTAGGGAGAATTGATAAGTTCTCAAGTTAGGCTTATTGGGGTGAGGTTTATTCCTTCCTTCCTTCTCTTTTATTCTTTTTAATGTTTTGGAGTGGGTTTGAACTACAAGTTGCTTTTATAAAATTCTAAAAATTCTGCAAACATTACAGTGGCTTGGTACTGGTGTATGTTTCTCTGTCTCAAAATTTGGGGATCAGAAAGTGAATAGTTTTCTCTAGAAAAAATTATTAAATTCTAGGGCAGAAGGGGTGTTTTGAACTACAATTATTATTTAACAGTGGGTAATTCTCTAAAACTTATTTTTGCTGGCTTTTAGGTGTTAGAACATGACTTGATACAAATTTTTAGTCATTAATACCTTTTAATTATTTTTCTATGGTTTTCTCAAGTTTCTAGCCAAGTAGGTGCTTTCTACTACCACTATATTTGAAAAATATCAAACAACAGAGTTCTCATTTTTCTTAGTTATTGTTTTGTGCAAGAGCAATCATTCTGAAGTTTGGCATCTTTTTGCTTAAGGGAAGGGGTGGTATGCATTATTTGAATTAAGTGGCCTTTCTCATAAAATACTAGCAATAGGTATAAGTTTGCTTCTTTTTCATGGGTTTGCATTTTTTCTCGTGGTTTATCTCATCATGGACTTAGTCAATTTTTGGTTGCCCATTATCACATCATTAGGGGTTGTTCAAGATTTATTTAAAAAATGCCTCATTAGCATTTTATATTTATTTTCCTTACTTAAAAAGATGGGCTGAGGTGTTCTTTATTTTTGTAGTGGGGCTCTGATAGTTGTAAGTCCACTGGATTTTTATTACTCATTTTGGTTATAGTTTTGTAACTCTAATAATTGATTTTCAGTCCAAATAAGGCTAAATAAAAGATTTTAATTTAAAACTGATCTGGACTAATGGTCTCTTTATTTTTTCTAGGTTCCCTGTTACTTAAGCAAACTAGGAAAAATAATTTTACTAACTGTTCCTTACTTTCTAATGCCTTTCTGATTTTTCCTAATTTTTGGGCAAAATAGCTTTAAATGAATAAGCACATCATATTTTTCAATGCTAGGGTTCCTACTATTTTTAAACAGTGTCTAGATGAGGTTTGAATACCTACAAATTTTCTTAGGTTCAGTACAGAAGAAAAACTAATTTTCCTTAATTAAACAAGGTTTGGTAGGTTTCTATTTTTAATTTTAAACTCTAAAATTCAGAATAGAAAGCATAGGGTTTATCATTTTTAAATGATAGTCCATAATATTTAGGAGCTAGCAAAATTAGTTTGACAACTTTTTATTAAGATTTCATCAAGTTATGGATTTTCTAAGTTCTCTGGTCATTAAAAAAGATTAACAGAATTGATTAAATGGAAATCCACTTTGCACTGGGGTCCCTGGCGGGTTCTCTAAGTTTTCTTCGCGGATCAGTCCTTAGGCTACTATTCACATGAGTCACTGACGTTACAGAAAACCCCTCGGGTTCTACAAATCCTAACCCGAGGTCCTTCGTCTAACTCAAACAGTAACCGCGGCGGAAGAAAGGGCGGAGGGGCTTACCGGCGGCGAGATTGCTCTGGTGAAGTGGTCAAGGACGTAGGGGAGGTCTTGGGGATCACAACGGTGTGCGGGTCACCGTCGGAGATGGCCAGAGTCGGTCGGTCCACGCACGCAGGCGGGGATGCTCGTCGGCGGCGAGGAGTCCGGCCTGGTCACGGCGAGATAGAGCAATTGGATGGGTCAGAGAGGTTCATGGGATGCCAGAGAAGATATGGGCACAAGGAATTGGTCGGAGACTCACTGGATAGCTCAGTCCACGCGCGGCGGCGGAAGACCGAAGTCCGGCCGGGTCCGAGGGCTTGGCAAGCTTCACGAGCCACTGACGGAGCTAGCCGAAGCACTGGCTCGACACGAGGGTGGCTGGATTGGGCTAGCCACGGTGGCCGAAGATCTGGCGGCAATGGCGGGCAGAATTAAGCTCGCCGGAGCTAAGGGAAAGTGGTCGGCCGGTGAAGATGAGTGCGGGGCGAAGTGAGGCGCGCCCGGGGAGGCTTTATAGGCGCGGGCGGGCACGGCCGAGGGCAAGGGCGCGCGGCGGACTTGACCGGACGCCGGGGCGAGCGCGCGCGGGTTGGGCGAGCTCTGGCGTGCCGACCACGGTCAAACACGTGTGCCCGTGCGTTCTGCCCAAGTTCTGGCGCGTGTGGTCGCTCATCCGAGCCTGCTCTCGCCTTGGTCAGTGCACAAAACCTCTTCTCCTCCCTACAAGCTACCAATCTTGTGTGGGGGTCCTAGGATTTTGCCCTACTGGTTGCAGAGTTATGGAGCCAGGAAATCCGGTCTGTCTCCCTGCTCAAACCCGAGGCAAATCCAGGGTTTTGTCGTGTCTAGGGCTCGCGTCCCAATGTCATCTTCTGGCACACGACAGAGGGGTTAGTTAGACACAATTTTGTTAATGGGGCCATTAGGATTCGAGTTAGGGATCAAGGTGAACATCCCTGATCTTTGGCTCAAGGTCTGAATTTCAGAATTCTGAAATTCAGAATTCCCATTAAGTCCCCACATGAGAAGCTTGATTTGGGGTTTTATTTGAGTTATTCTGGCTAAGCTTTCTCAACCTTTCTTGTTGCTTATTAAATATACTTCAATTTTTATAATTGGCTCAAGTCATAATTTTAAATTTTTCATACCCTTTTCCTTATTTTCTTGAATTTTTCTCATAGGGCTCACTTAGGGTTTTTATTAGGGTTGCACATTCTTACCTTTTTAAAAGACTCAATTGTTTTGATCATGATACTTTTAAGTATATACTTGGTGAACTCTTTATTACTTAAGTTAATTTGATGCTCATGCTTACTTTGGTTCACATGAAATAATGGTTCTTGGTTTGGCATTTTGAGAGAAACCCTAAGTGACACTGGGGTGTCACAGCCTTCCCCCTTAAAGGAATCTCGTCCCGAGATTCGGGCCAGAGTCCTCCCACGGTGAAGCGAAGGGTGAGACTTATGGGAAATGGGTGATTGTTGTTATTATTAGGGTAAAACTGCTCTTCGAATGTCATTCTCTTTGCAACTTCAGAAGGAAGTCCTTTTAAGTTTTACTTCATAGTTACTTCATTCTGAATTAAGATCATATTTTTGAAAATTAGATTCGAAGGGCAGGGGGAGGGGTTGGGGGTGATTACGTACCAGCTTCCTTAGGTAGGCAATCGGGGAAGTTGGATCTCAAGAATTCCTCGGTTTCCTAAGTAGCTTCCTCCTCTGAGTGATTACTCCACTGGACCTTGTACATCTTGATCGATTTAGCCCGAGTTGATATTTCCTTGCAATCCAGAATCTTGGAGGGGTACTCTTGGTACGATAGATCTGGCTCTATCTCCAATTCTGGCTCTGCTATGATCTCGGTCGGCAATCGAACACATTTCTTCAGCTGAGATACATGGAATACACTGTGAATGGCAGACATCTTTGAAGGTAACTTCAGCTTGTATGCCACGGGTCCACATGCTTCTATGATCTCATAAGGTCCAATGTAACGAGGGGCTAGCTTGCCTTTGATCCCAAACCTCTGCACTCCCTTGGTGGGTGATACCTTGAGGTATACAAAACTTCCCACCTCGAACTAGAGAGGTTTCCTTCTTTTATCATGGTAACTCTTCTGCCTGGCCTGAGCAGCTTCTAGATTCTTCCTGATTAGTTTGACCTTCCTTTCGGCTTCAGTCACTAAATCAGGTCCAAAAACTTCTCTTTCTCCAGGTTGAGACCAATTGAGTGGTGTCCTGCACCTTCGTCCATAGAGAGCTTCAAAAGGTGCCATCTTTAGGCTGGATTGATAACTATTGTTATAAGCAAACTCTGCCAAGGAGAGGTGCTTATCCCAGTTCTTGCCACAATCGATTGCACAAGCTCTCAGCATATCCTCCAGAATTTGGTTTACCCTTTCCGTGTGACCATCAGTCTGTGGGTGGTAAGCTGAACTCCTGATTAGCTTGGTTCCCAAAGACTCCTGCAATTGTTCCCAAAATCTGGCAACAAATTGGGCTCCTCGGTCAGAAACAATGGTCTGAGGTAATCCGTGCAAACACACGATCCGGTCAATATACAATTCTGCATACTTCTGAGCCTTATCAGTGGTGTGCACAGGAAGAAAATGTGCCACTTTCGTCAATCGGTCCACAATAACCCAAATGGAATCATGACGACGAGAGGTGTTCGGCACACCCACAATGAAATCCATGCTGATGTCATCCCACTTCCACGAAGGTACGGACAGTGGTTGCAAAGCTCCAGCTGACTTCAAGTGGCTTGCCTTTATCCTCTGACAGGTGTCACATTCTGATACATACTGGGCTATCTCCCTCTTCATTCTGGTCCACCAGTACAAAGGCTTCAGATCATGGTACATCTTGGTGCTTCCCGGATGCATAGAGAATTTGGAGAGATGAGCCTCATCCAAAATTTTCCTCTTGAGGTCCTGGTCTTTAGGAATCACCAATCTGCTTTTGAACCATAACACACCCTTTTCATCTTGGCGGAAACAATTATACTTCTCAACCTTCTGATGGAGATTCTTTTTGATAATTTGCGCTCCCTTGTCACTGAGCTGGGCCATGGTAATCTGGTCTTGCAAAGCTGGCTCAACAGAAATGTGAGACAAAGAACCAGAAGAAATCACTTCAATTTGCATCTTGCTCAACTCATCACACAAGGTGTTAATGCGAGAATCCATCAGAATACAGTTGCATTGCAACTTCCGACTCAAGGCATCTGCTACCACATTAGCTTTTCCTGGGTGATAATGTACCTCCAGGTCATAATCCTTGATCAGCTCTAGCCATCTTCTCTGCCTCATGTTGAGATCAGCCTGAGTAAAAATGTACTTAAGGCTCTTATGATCAGTGAAGATGTTGCAGTGGGTTCCCATTAGATAGTGCCTCCACATCTTCAATGCATGAACCACTGCTGCCAACTCGAGGTCATGAGTGGGATAGTTTTGCTCATGAGGCCTGAGTGCTCTTGAGGCATAAGCAATGACTCGGTTGTCTTGCATCAAGACACAACCTAGCCCGGTGCTAGAGGCATCGCAATACACATCAAAAGGCTTGCTGCTGTCGAGTTGCGCCAATACTGGTGCTGTGGTCAGATGCTGCCTTAATGCATGGAAGGCATCTTCGCACTTCTAACTCCAAACAAATTTGACTTCTTTCTTCAGCAACTCAGTTATAGGCTTCACAATTCGAGAGAAGTCCGGAATAAATCTTCGGTAATAACCAGCCAATCCCAGAAAACTCAGAATCTGGCGAACAGTCGTTGGTGGCCTCCAGTTCATCACCTCTTGCACTTTATCAGGATCAACAGCTATTCCTGCCTGAGAGATAGTGTGACCCAAAAATTTGATTTCCTTTAGCGAAAAATCACACTTGGATAACATGGCATAAAGGTGGTGCTCTCGCAGACGTTGAAGCACTACATGCAAATGCCCGGCATGTTCTTCTTCGTTCTTTGAGTACACCCGAATATCATCGATGAAAACCACCACGAACTTGTCCAATTCCAGCATAAAAACAGAATTCATCAGATACATGAAATATGCTGGTGCATTTGTCAGCCCGAATGACATCACCAAGAATTCATATAGCCCATATCTGGTTGAGAATGTCGTCTTCAGAATATCACTTGCTCGTATCTTGATCTGATGGTAGCCAGAGCGAAGGTCTATCTTGGAAAACACCTTGGCCCCGACCAACTGGTCAAAAAGAACATCAATACGAGGCAAAGGATACTTGTTCTTGATAGTTACCGCATTAAGAGGGCGGTAATCTATACACAGCCTCAAGCTTTCATCCTTCTTCTTCACAAACAGTGCTGGACATCCCCAAGGCGAAGTGCTTGGGCGAATAAATCCCTTATCCAGCAACTCTTGCAATTGCTTCTTCAATTCTGCCAACTCAGCGGGTGGCATTCGGTAGGGCCTCTTGGAAATTGTGGCCGTTCCCGGTTGCAACTCGATGGCGAATTCAATATCCCGGTCCGGTGGCATTCCTGGCAATTCATCAGGGAAGACATCTGCATACTCACAGACCACTGGGATCTTCTTCAGAGGTAGCTCCGTCATAGAGAAAGCACATGACTGAGTAGAATCCTGACTAGGCAGAATTAAAGTGAAATTCCCGAAGAACGGAGAATTAACTTCCACGGTACGACTGGCTACATCAAGCATAACTTGGTGCAAGGTCATCCAATTTGCTCCTAGGATAATGTCCACATTTTCCAATCCCAACACAAGAAGAGTGGTTTTGATAATGTGGCTTCCCAGTTGGATAGGCACACTTTGGTTTAATTGATTAGTTGCAATTTTACCCCCAGGTGTGATTATCATGAATGACCCTTTTGAGTGAGAGAATGGCAGTTTGCATTTAGCACTGAACTTTTGGCTAATGAAGCTATGAGATGCACCAGAATCAAACAGAATTAAAGCAGGTTGATTATAAACTGAAAAGATACCGGTCATGATAGGAGCTCCTTCAGGTACTTCCTCCAGAGTAGTGAAGTTGAGCTTCCCTTGCCTGACTTGCACCTTCTGCTTTCTTCCCTTGTCTTGATTTGGTGCTGGCATCTGCCTCTACTGGTTCCTGGGACAATTCTTGGCATAGTGGCCCACATTGCCACAAGTGAAACACTTGTTCCAATGCCCTGGCGGAACTGCTGCTGCTGCGGAGGCTGATTGTTCCTTGGGGCGGGAGCTGGAAAGCGGTTGGGTGCCGGCTGCTGCTGCTGCTGAGGTGGCCTGATCACCCATCTGCCTGCCTGCTGCTGAAAACCCCTGCTCTGATTGTGAGAAACAATCCGGAACCTCTGAGCCTGAGCGGATGGTGCTGCGATTGGTGCCTTTCTCTTCTTCTCTGCCCGGCGAGCAACAATGCAATCCTCCTAGGAGATGGCCATGTTGACCAACTCATTGAAGCTATCAGCCCGGACAGTGTTGAGTCGTTCCCGCAGCTTGGTATTGAGACCCCTGCTGAAGCGATCCCTCTTCTTTTCATCAGAATCAGCATGGTACCCTGCATACTGGCATAAGTCGTTGAAGGCTTGCGCATACTGCAGTACCGTGTGGGTTCCTTGATTAAGGGCCAGAAATTCATTCAACTTTCGATAAAGAATGCCAGCTGGGATGTGGTGTCCTCTGAAGGCAGTCTTGAATTCCTCCCAAGATACTTCTCGATCAGCGGGGAGCATAGCACAGAAGTGGTCCCACCAAGTCCGAGCAGGGCCGCGAAGCTGCTGTGCGGCGAAGCGAGCCTTGGCCTCATCAGGGCAGTCTCCTGTGAGGAGGGGAAACTTGGACTCGACGACGCGAAGCCATACGTCGGCGTCCAACGGATCCTCTGCCTTGGTGAACAAGGGCGGCTGCGTGCTCAGAAACTCCTGGTAAGTTGCCATAGCCGGAGGTCGCTGATGCTGGCCTCCACCATGCTGCTGAGGGTGGGGCTGGCGCTGCAAGAGCTGTCGCAGAATCTCATTTTGCTGGGCCATCAGCTCCTGCACTGTGGGAGTTGGAGGAGGTGGCGGGGGAACCTGCTCGTTATGCCCGCGACGCTGCCTAGCTGCCATCTGAAACCAGAGATTGTCGCCATTGTTATCCCAACACAGTTTGAACATCAAGATATCATCTCATATGGAAGGAAAAACGCCATATTCATAATATTAGGTCCGAAATGAAGATAACATGGTGACAAATATCCCACAGATTTCAAAAGTTCACAGGGTTACATCAGTCAGGGGAAAGTACCCATAAGCCTAGTCCAAAATATGATATTACTAAGCTCGCATAGGTTTCTATCCGCCTAAAAGTGTCGAAGCGACTGCTTATCCCTGAGCGGTGGAAGCGACACTGGATACGGGTGAAGGAGGCATCGCGGAGGTAGTCCCATTGGCACCAGGGGCTGGCCCTAGCTCCTCGGGAGCCTCTTCTCCCTCGCTTCCTGCTTCATTGGCCTCCATCTCCAGGTGGTGCATGTCCAAGTGGTCATTTGCTTCTTCGAGTTCCCTCTGCACATCGTGAAGCTAATTCTCTAAGACATCAATAGTGTTGTCTCGGATCTCCACCTGCTGCTCCAAGGTGGTGATGCGCTGGCTTAGCCTCTCCACTTGCAGATCCTTCTCCACCAACTCGGTGGATAGGTCGACCACAAAATCTTCCCGACTATCGAGAGTGAGCTTGGCAGTCTGAGCGGTGTTAGCAAGGAGTGCCATAGCATCGCTCTGAAGGGCCTAAAGGCGGTACAGCGCACTCATGCACTGAATAGTGACCCTCCCAACCAAGTCAGGATACATTGCCCACACATCCTTTACATGGCTCACGCGGTTACACCACATGGGATCATCCTTCTTCTCAGCAGGGAAGAGTCCCAAGGGGTGCATCACCATCTCCAGGGGATGGTAGCGACAGAAAGTCGTCAGAGTCTTCATGGCTGCCGCTTCAACGGTGTTGTCCGTCCTGAGTCCAATCGTCTCAGAATCAAGAGAACGCCAACCTGGCTGAAGGGGATGAGCCTCCAAAGTCAGCCAGACCCGACAACGAGGTACCCGATGCTCCTCATACAACTGCACCGTGTACAAAGGGGGCGTAGGGTAACCGGCGGAGTTAAGCACTTCCCACAAGATGGAAGGAAAACCATCGCGAGAAAGGAAGTCAGAACTGAAACGAGAGTCTCCTCCACTGGCGGGGGTCGGTGAATTCATCAGCGGAAGGGAATCAAGGGTAAATATTATGGTGGAAGGAAAAAGAAAAAGAGAGCCCGGATGGTTTTAAAGAAAGTGGGTTAGCTCAAAATTTTAATTCCTCTTTGTGTTTTATAATGCATGCATGCTGGAAGTAACGTTGCCTCTCAAAAAGAAATAGGGTGCCTTTTTAGGGCATCCCTAAAAATATAAGTACTGGCCCACGGGGCCTAATTAGTTAGCCACCTATTTCTCCCTCTATGCCTAAGGCCTTTCGTCCTAGGTCTAGCGATCTAGTCCTGACGATCCGTAGCAGTTTCTAGACAAGTTTTAGATTTTAAAAATTGGTATTCATGGTTTATTGTCCTTCTCTGTGGTGGAATTTGCTCCGATACCAGCTGTGGTGGAACCGCCCAAATTGTTCCAGCTTAAGTGCCTAAGTCACGCCTCAAGGATCGTAACACACTTAAATCGGAATAACCCGTCAGTCCCTCAGATCTAGTCTGATAGAGCCACTTAACCAGGATCAAATTCCACAATCTCACTCGAAGGTGAGTCACAGAAGAAATACAATAAAACAGGAAACCTCAACTTAAGTACTGGATTATTACATAAATCAGAGTTTTGAGTAGCAATTTAAAGTTCACAAAATAAAGTGCAGCGAATAATCGATGTCGTCAGTATCGAGGAACTGGGCAAGGCCTAGCCCACTACTCCTCGTGCTCCTCTCCTGCCGGAGCAACATCCCACTCGACCGTCCAACCCGGTGGCAGGGTGGTAGGCCAAGTCACACCATCGACCATTTCCTGAATGGTACCTGCAAAAATTGTGCCACAAGCAAGGCTGAGTATACTAATACTCAGCTAGACTTAACCGGTGTGAGGAGTCTACTCCTCTACCTCTAGACTATGCAGCTGTTTGGCTGAGGGGTTTGGTTTGCCAAAAGCACTAGCTGTTTCTAAAATCAATTTTTAGCTTTTCAAATTCTATCATCATTAACTTAGCTAGATTTGCTCTTTCTAAGCATACATGGTGACAAGCATTTAGTTTAATCAACAAGTTATCTCATGTAACTTCATTTCACTTCTTACTCGATGTAGTACAAGGGGTCAAGTAGTCTCATTAGCTGCGAGAAGCAGACGATTCGAATCGAGTTTTAACCTTGCAAGGTAAACCTAAACACACGGCATGTTAGGGTACTCCGACCCCACACATGACAACTGTCCCCATCGATTCCCCGTTCGCGTCCAGGCCTCACCGCCTTGGCATACAATGCTCCACTGACCCCGGCTGCCGCCGTGCAGTGACCGCACTTGTACCCACCATAGCTAGCATGGGAGACCCGGCATGTGCTTAATACGTTCAAAAGCTTGACTCAGGTATCCACACATTAATCCTTAATTCCTTTTTCCCGTCTCATGGACAAGGCATCCTCCCTGGATCCAAGTCCATAGACTAACATATATCCCGTTATCAAGATGAATACAATCAATTCCTGACCTCGCGCGAGTGCTAGAAAAATCACTCGACTTCTACTGAGATCCTGATTAGCAAGCAGCTACTCGACCTAGCATACTAGTATTCATCTCAAAAAGGAATCCTAAGTTCATGCAACTAGAGGTTTCAAGCAACTCCTACACTTAAGTGCACATTGCAATCCTACAAGCATTAAGTGTAGTAAAGTAGCATATAATAATACGGTTATGCATAAAATCGGGGCTTGCCTTCAATTGCTGGGGCTGTGGGGAGATCCTCAATAGCAGCCTCTGAAGCCTGCTCCTGGTCCTCCTCTTGGACAGGTCCTTGCTCGGAGATGAGCACGTACTCTCCGTCAGCAAGATTACAATCTAATAAATGCAATGCGTAAGATATATGCATGATATGATATGTGCTTTTAGAAATTACAACTTAAAGGTGTATGATCTTCTGGAGTTAAACAAGATTAACTTTGCTTATGTAAGTCCCTTGGGTGGTATACTTGGTAAATTGGGTCAAACTTAGCTAAGGTAAGTGGTAGGTTTATTTTTGGGGTTCCACTGAATTCTTTTTAAGTCTTAGGGAGAATTGATAAGTTCTCAAGTTAGGCTTATTGGGGTGAGGTTTATTCCTTCCTTCCTTCTCTTTTATTCTTTTTAATGTTTTGGAGTGGGTTTGAACTACAAGTTGCTTTTATAAAATTCTAAAAATTCTGCAAACATTACAGTGGCTTGGTACTGGTGTATGTTTCTCTGTCTCAAAATTTGGGGATCAGAAAGTGAATAGTTTTCTCTAGAAAAAATTATTAAATTCTAGGGCAGAAGAGGTGCTTTGAACTACAATTATTATTTAACAGTGGGTAATTCTCTAAAACTTATTTTTGCTGGCTTTTAGGTGTTATAACATGACTTGATACAAATTTCTAGTCATTAATACCTTTTAATTATTTTTCTATGGTTTTCTCAAGTTTCTAGCCAAGTAGGTGCTTTCTACTACCACTATATTTGAAAAATATCAAACAACAGAGTTCTCATTTTTCTTAGTTATTGTTTTGTGCAAGAGCAATCATTCTGAAGTTTGGCATCTTTTTGCTTAAGGGAAGGGGTGGTATGCATTATTTGAATTAAGTGGCCTTTCTCATAAAATACTAGCAATAGGTATGAGTTTGCTTCTTTTTCATGGGTTTGCATTTTTCTCTGGTTGTTTATCTCATCATGGACTTAGTAAATTTTTGGTTGCCCATTATCACATCATTAGGGGTTGTTCAAGATTTATTTGGAAAATGCCTCATTAGCATTTTATATTTATTTTCCTTACTTAAAAAGTTGGGCTGAGGTGTTCTTTATTTTTGTAGTGGGGCTCTGGTGGTTGTAAGTCCACTGGATTTTTATTACTCATTTTGGTTATAGTTTTGTAACTCTAATAATTGATTTTCAGTCCAAATAAGGCTAAATAAAACATTTTAATTTAAAACTGATCTAGACTAATGGTCTCTTTATTTTTCCTAGGTTCCCTGTTACTTAAGCAAACTAGGAAAAATAATTTTACTCACTGTTCCTTACTTTCTAATGCCTTTCTAATTTTTCCTAATTTTTGGGCAAAATAGCTTTAAATGAATAAGCACATCATATTTTTCAATGCTAGGGTTCCTACTATTTTTAAACAGTGTCTAAATGAGGTTTGAATACCTACAAATTTTCTTAGGTTCAGTACAGAAGAAAAACTAATTTTCCTTAATTAAACAAGGTTTGGTAGGTTTCTGTTTTAAATTTTAAACTCTAAAATTCAGAACAGAAAGCATAGGGTTTATCATTTTTAAATGATAGTCCATAATATTCAGGAGCTAGCAAAATTAGTTTGACAACTTTTTATTAAGATTTCATCAAGTTATGGATTTTCTAAGTTCTCTGGTCATTAAAAAAGATTAACAGAATTGATTAAATGGAAATCCACTTTGCACTGGGGTCCCTGGCGGGTTTTCTAAGTTTTCTTCGCGGATCAGTCCTTAGGCTACTATTCACATGAGTCACTGACGTTACAGAAAACCCCTCGGGTTCTACAAATCCTAACCCGAGGTCCTTCGTCTAACTCAAACAGTAACCGCGGCGGAAGAAAGGGCGGAGGGGCTTACCGGCGGCGAGATTGCTCCGGTGAAGTGGTCGAGGACGTAGGGAAGGTCTTGGGGATCACAACGGTGTGCGGGTCGCCTTCGGAGATGGCCGAAGTCGGTCGGTCCACGCACGCAGGCGGGGATGCTCGTCGGCGGCGAGGTGTCCGGCCTGGTCACGGCGAGATAGAGAAAATGGATGGGTCAGAGAGCTTCATGGGATGCCAGAGAAGATATGGGCGCAAGGAATTGGTCGGAGACTCACTGGATAGCTCGGTCCACGCACGGCGGCGGAAGACCGAAGTCCGGTGAGGTCGATCTCGGGCCTCCAGTGAAGTCCGGCCGGGTCCGAGGTCTTGGCAAGCTTCACGGGCCACTGGCGGAGCTAGCCGAAGCACTGGCTCGACACGAGGGTGGCTGGAGTGGGCTGGCCACGGTGGCCGAAGCTCTGGCGGCAATGGCGGGCGGAATTAAGCTCGTCGGAGCTAAGGGAAAGTGGCCGGCCGGTGAAGATGAGTGCGGGGCGAAGTGAGGCGCGCCCGGGGAGGCTTTATAGGCGCGGGCGGGCACGGCCGAGGGCAAGGGCGCGCGGCGGACTTGACCGGACTCCGGGGCGAGCGCGCACGCGGGTTGGGCGAGCTCTGGCGTGCCGAAAAGGGTCGAACACGTGTGCCCGTGCGTTCTGCCCAAGTTCTGGCGCGTGTGGTCGCTCATCCGAGCCTGCTCTCGTCTTGGTCAGTGCACAAAACCTCTTCTCCTCCCTACAAGCTACCGATCTTGTGTGGGGGTCATAGGATTTTGCCCTACTGGTTGCAGAGATATGGAGCCAGGAAATCTGGTCTGTCTCCCTGCTCAAACCCGAGGGAAATACAGGGTTTTGTCGTGTCTAGGGCTCGCGTCCCAATGCCATCTTCTGGCACACGACAGAGGGATTAGTTAGACACAATTTTGTTAATGGGGCCATTAGGATTCGAGTTAGGGATCAAGGTGAACATCCCTGATCTTTGGCTCAAGGTCTGAATTTCAGAATTCCCATTAAGTCCCCACATGAGAAGCTTGATTTGGGGTTTTATTTGAGTTATTTTGGCTAAGCTTTCTCAACCTTTCTTGTTGCTTATTAAATATACTTCAATTTGTATAATTGGCTCAAGTCATAATTTTAAATTTTTCATACCCTTTTCCTTATTTTCTTGAATTTTTCTCATAGGGCTCACTTAGGGTTTTTATTAGGGTTGCACATTCTTACCTTTTTAAAAGACTCAATTGTTTTGATCATGATACTTTTAAGTATATACTTGGTGAACTCTTTATTACTTAAGTTAATTTGATGCTCATGCTTACTTTGGTTCACATGAAATAATGGTTCTTGGTTTGGCATTTTGAGAGAAACCCTAGGTGACACTAGGGTGTCACACGGAATATTTTAATCGTTTCTCGGCAACGAGCTCAGGGAAGGTGTTTTTCGGACCTTCGGCATTCCGAAGCCTTCGTGTTTTTCGTGGATCGAGCTCATTACAAAAAACGATCTAGCACCGCGAAGGGGCTACTTTTGGGGTTCTTCTTCTTCGCCGAAGGTCCTCAAGGCAAAAACACCTTCGACAAAATGATACAAAAGCTTGCCGAAGTTATCTTTAGCCTTGGCTCAACTTCTCGAGACGAAGCTCAAGGGCTTTGGTGTCAGACCCGGGCTTTAAGGGACAAAGCCGGGTGCATCTCATATATGCACCAAAGAAGACAACATATATAATAATAGAGTGTATAGAGATAAATGTCACAATAATCAGAGTATTTATTACATAGCAGAAGTCTTACAATGTAAAAGATAAATATAAAAGGATCTAAAATCTATCCTTGGCGCCAGAAAGCTGACTAGGAGACGCCACCTAGATCAAGTCAAAAGCCTCAGTGTTAAGCGCTCCTCTTCTACCACCTGATCTTCTCCTGTGGGGGGGTGTGAGACAGCAAGAGTGAGCTCACACATGTTCATCGCTCAACAAGTTGTGGGGAATAATGTGGCATGAACTCACCAAAGGTGGGAGTTCATGAAGTGTAAGGCTGATCAATGATATAAGGCTGAAGATGAGCATTGCTTTTAAGTTGGTCAAAATTTTATTAGCAATTACTAAGTGCAAGTAAATACCAAACTGTAGTAATAATAAGTAAAAGTAATAATAAAATAATCCTAGATGCAATGAAATGACAAATTGAATTTAAGTTCCATAAATTAATCATGTGAGTGTCCGAGCCTCTCATGACCGTGAGCACAGCTAGTATACTAGTTTTACACTCTGCAGAGGTTATGCATCATTACCCACAAGTCGTGTTACCCATTTGCCACGAAGTTGATCAGACCCCATACACCTCTACCAAGGAAGCGAGGTAGGGTACCACTACGAGACCTTTACAAAGTTCCACTAGCTTCAGAAAACCCGCTAAAGTTTATAGAAAGCTCCAGTGCAGGAATTCCTCGCCTGACCGCCATCGCAGCAAAATTAACCCAAGGACCTCCCTACACTGACCACTCCCCTACTTCCCTTGCCCCTTTCGGGTAAGGTAGTCATCCACTAGCTTTCCTAGTTAGTCAGCCAAGGGCGTCCCATTAAACCCTTGTGGTAGCACTGTTTTCTCAGGTGGTTCTCCATGTTCCCATTAACATAATGATCTTATCATGAACAATAAATAATAAACAGATAATTAAAGAGTATAAAAATGAGTGATGAATATCTCTATACCCAAAGCCACATAAAGCAATAGCATGTACTACCCAAAAATTTAGTATTAAAACCAGTGGTGAAACAAGGTATAAAGATAGTAAAAATCTAGGGTAACCTATTGGGTCCCATCAAAATTAACCTATGCAGATCATTATGATTAATAAGAACATGAATGGGTAAAAGGAAGTGATCAAGGGCACAACTTGCCTTCCACGAGCTCCTGCTCAGCAGTCTCTACTAGCTGAACCTCCGGATCCTCAATAGCTTGCTCGTCTACTCGCATCAACACAATACATACATAGTATAGCAAAAATTAACATCACACCAAACATGTAAATAAAATACACATTAATAATCTAGACATTAAAATAAGATCATAGGAATTGGAATCATTAAATTTGGAGTTATAGATTTTAAGTTATGAATTTTCCAAGGTTTTATGTGCTTAATACAAGATTAGGTGATAGGTAAATTTTAATGTGTCTTTCATGCCAAAACAGAGGCACAAATGGATAGACAATAATATTATAAAAATTTAGGAACTGGAATGGACCGATTTGGGGTTCATATGCATTTTCTATGAGTAAAACCAGTTTCTAACATTTATTTATGTATTAAAATTAATTTCTGATATTAATTTCTGATTTTCAATACTCACTGGATTGGCCATCAAATAGCAAAGAGTATTGGCGCTACGGTGTAAATGTTTCTAAGACTCAGAGAGCAATGCCCCTAGATGGTGGGTTATTTTTCTAAGAACTAAGGGTCTCATGTGCTAAAGCGACACAGCGAAAGGGTACCGTAAGATCTCGGGCGTCCGATCGGAACGGACGCGCCAGATTAGATCTGGGCGCGCCACACACCCTCGCATGCCCCTAGCCATTCGATCTAGAATCCACGGCCCTGATTCAATCCACCAAAAGGTTATTTCTCTATCTAATCTCCACCGTTGGATAAGAATCCAACGGCACGAGTGACTCCTCCTAAACTTAGCTACGGGCATGGCAACACCGATGAACAGGGGTCCCGCGGCGGCGCACCAAATTCTGGCGAACAATCAACATGGCAATCCTGTCGACTATAACTCAATTAGTTTAACCTACGCGACGTAGAGCTCAAAGCGAAACTGGTGGCGAGATTCTTATCCAAAATTTTGGTGCAGGTGCGGCAGTCCTGGATGGTTCGCGGCGCGGTACTCCTCTTGCAGACCAACGAGGAATTCTCCGCACCGTGGAGACGTTGGGTCCGTCGCGAGGTCACGGTCGGCTTCCCCGGACACAGACGCACGTCGATGGCCACTCGCCGAGGTCGGGACGCTGGTACCGATGGGAATCACCTGCGGTAGCAGATCGAGCCCGCGGCGACACGAAATTCTTCTTCTCTTTCTCTCTCGGCTTTACGATGTGGCTACGGTTTCTGGGCTATGAATCGGTGCGGTCGGGTCCAGGGTGCTAATATACGGCGCAGGCGAGGTCCAAGGTGGTCAGCAGCTCCGGCGTTCTCGCGGTGGTTGTTGCGCGTCAGAGGCGAAGAAAGGGGAAGGTGGGTACGCGGCTGACCGAGGGGGCCCGCAAGCCAGAGAGGGCGCGCGATTCGGTAGTGAGCACCTGTCGGCCCGGACCCACCAGTCGGTGTCCAACACCGTGACGCGCGCGCGAGGGTGCAAGTGCAGTGGGCCGCACGGGGAGAAATAGTGAAGTGGGCCGAATTGCGTGGCCACAACCCATTTAGGATATAAATCCTTTTCTGATTTATTTTCTTTTATTTCCCCCTTTTCTCTATTTCCAATTTTATTTCCAAATCAAATTTCAATTCCACTTTAAATTCAAAATGTGTAGCCAATTCATTTTCACATTAAATGTCCAGTTTGAACATAGTATGGTGATTATTTATTTATTTATAAATTTTATTTTGTTTTGTATAGTATTTCTCTTTCTATATTGTTTCCAATTCTCCCAATTTGCACTTTTGGGTTAAATCCAAATTCTAAACCTATTATTATATTTTTATCCATCTTACTAATTTATTAAATGCGCAAACACACCAAACTCCAGCATGATGCAGGGGTTACTTATGTTTTATTAGAGAATTATTCACTTTAGATATGCTCCTTACTGGTTCTCATGAAATAGAAGGCAATACACATAAAGTTTTATCCCTTTCTTTTTATATTCCAAAAGTTGGGTATTACAAATCCTACCCCCCTTAACAAGAATCTTGTCCTCGAGATTCAGGAAGGGCTAGGGAAAAGATGAGGAACATCTATGCGAACCTCTTCTTCTCTCTCCCAAGTAGCTTCATCTTCTCCGTGGTGATTCCATTGCACTTTGCACATCTTTATAACCTTATTTCTCGTGACACGAGTCAGTGTATCAAGAATCTTGATAGGGTACTTAGCATAAGTCAGGTCATCTTGAACACTAAGGTCCTCCATTGGTAGCTGCTCCTCAGTTACTCTGAGGCACTTCTTCAGTTGTGATACATGGAAGACATCATGTACATCCGCAAGATGATCGAGTAGTTCTAATTGATATGCAACTTCTCCCACTCGCTTTAAGATCAGGAAGGGTCCAATGAAGCGAGGGGACAACTTTCCTTTAACTTTAAATCTCCACATACCCCGAATTGGTGACACCTTCAGATACATGTGATCACCCACCTTAAACTCCAGTAGTCTTCTCCTATTATCAACATAGCTCTTTTGCCTTGATTGTGCAATTCTCAAATTCTCTCTTATCATTCGCACTTGTTCTTCTGCCTCTTGTATAAGTTCAGGCCCAAAGAACTGTCTTTCTCTAGTCTGATCCCAATATAGTGGAGTCCTGCACTTCCTACCATATAAAGCCTCGAATGGTGACATCTTCTGACTGGCCTGGTAACTACTATTATAAGAGAATTCCGCATATGGCAAGCTCTTATCCCAACTTCCACCATGTTTAAGAGCACAAGTTCTTAACATATCCTCCAGTACTTGGTTAATTCTCTCTGTCTGTCCATCAGTCTGAGGATGGTAGGCTGAACAAAAATTCAACTTTGTATCCAAGCTCTCATGCAACTTCTTCCAAAACCGAGAAGTAAACTGTGATCCTCGATCAAACACGATCTTCTTAGGCATCCCATGTAGACAAACTATCCGAGTCATATACAATTCTGCTAGCTTGGCTCCCGTGTAATTGGTCCTCACAGGTATGAAATGAGCCACTTTTGTCAGTCTGTCCACAATCACCCAAATAGAGTCGTATCCTGCTAGAGTGCGGGGTAGTCCAACAATGAAATCCATGCCAATTTCTTCCCATTTCCACTCGGGTATCTTCAATGGGTGCAATAGTCCAGCTGGTCTTTGATGTTCGGCCTTGACTCTTTGACACACATCACACTTAGCCACATGTGCAGCCACATCTCTCTTTAGTCCATACCACCAGTACTTTTGCTTCAAATCCTGATACATCTTAGTGCTACCAGGGTGGATAGAGTAATCCGAATCATGGGCTTCCTTCGATATAGTCTCACGAAGGCTATCAATCTCCGAAACACATATCCGATCCTTGAACCATATAGTACCTTGCTCATCCTTCGTGAATTTTGGACCTCTACCTTCCGTAATCAGATCCTTAATCTCTTGAATTTTAGCATCACCAACCTGACCCTTACGAATCTCTTGCTCCAAGGTAGGTTCCAATTCAATGATGACTCCCTCCGTATGTGTAACAATTACCAGATTGAGTCTCTCAAAATCCCTTGCTAATTCATCGGGTAGCTGGACAACAATAGCGGAGTGAACTTGCTCCTTCCGACTCAAGGCATCTGCAACCAAATTCGCCTTGCCCGGGTGATAGTGGATCTCCAAATCATAATCCTTAGTAAGCTCCAACCCACAGTGCTGCCTAAGGTTGAGATCCTTCTGAGTGAATATATACTTCAAACTCCTATGATCCGTGTATACTTGGCACTTGGTTCCCATAATGTAGTGTCTCCAAATCTTAAGCACATGCACAACGGCTCCCAGTTCTAAGTCATGAGTGGGGTAGTTCAATTCATGTTTCCGCAACTGATGAGATGCATAGGCGATCACATGTCCTTCTTGGATGAACACACATCCCAATCCTTGGGCACATGCATCACAATAAATGTCAAATCCCTTCTGTAGATCTGGCATAACCAACACTGGTGGTGACATCAATCTCTTCTTCAATTGATCAAAGATATCTTGGCACTTCTCATCCCACTTAAACTCTCTTCCTTTCTCTAGAAGGGAGGTCATAGGCTTAGTAATCTTAGAGAATCCTTCAATAAATCTCCGATAATATCCTGCAAGTCCCAAGAAACTCCGGACCTCAGTAACTGTAGTGGGTATGCTCCATTCCATTATCTCCTTTACTTTAGCAGGATCCACTGATATTCCTCCATTAGAAATGATATGTCCAAGGAATGGCACCTCACCAATCCAAAACTCGCATTTATTGAACTTGGCGTAGAGTTGATTATCTCGTAGCTTCTGTAGCACCAACCTTAGATGCTCCTCATGATCACTTTCACTCTTAGAATAGATAAGAATATCGTCAATAAATACTACGACGAATCTGTCCAAATACTCCATAAACACCTTATTCATCAAATTCATAAAATAAGCTGGTGCATTAGTTAATCCAAACGACATAACAGTGAACTCATATAATCCATATCGGGTTGAGAAAGCCGTCTTAGGGATATCTGATGGTCTAATTTTCATTTGATGGTAACCCGATCGGAGGTCAATCTTAGAAAACACCCTAGCACCTCTCATCTGATCAAATAAATCCTCAATGTGGGGTAACAGATACTTGTTCTTCACAGTAAGATCATTAAGTGATCTATAATCCACACACATCCGCTGTGATCCATCCGTCTTCTGTACAAACAGTACCGGTGCTCCCCAGGGTGAGGAACTCGGACGAATGTATCCAGCCTCTTGTAACTCTGTTAACTGCTTCTTCAGTTCCTTTAATTCTTCTACAGACATCCTGTATGGTCGTTTAGAAATAGGGACAGTCCTAGGTAAGGGATCAATAACAAACTCAACTTCCCTATCTGGTGGCATCCCTGGTAACTCCTCTGGAAAGACATCCGGAAAATCCTTAACCACACGGATGTTGTCACCAACAAACTTCCCATCTAATAAGAATGCCGCTAGTCTGATGGCGGTAGTTACTGCAATTCCAACTTCAAATCTTTCACCTGTGGAACTGGTGAGTTCTATGGTTCCTTTAGCACAGTGCATAAACAACCTTTGCCTTTCTTAACCATGACATACCAAGAATTATGTCTATAGTGCTCTCTTCTAACACTATAGGGGTAGCCCATCTGGGTTAGAAACACAGGGTACGAAAGAAAGGATTGTAGACAAGGCATGTAGTTACGAAGAATGTTATTGCGGGGGTTTTATTAGCTAAGTAGATTGGTGTGTCACCTACTAAAGCTAATACATTACCTTATGGTGGTACATGCTAAGATGCCCAACTATAATGTTTCAATCAATCAAAGAAGCAAATCAAGCATTTATCATCAGAACAATCAACCAAAATTTTTTTAAATAGAGAAAATGGTTTTAATTTCATCTTAGGTTCCCTATCTCTTAAGAATGTCGTAAATGTAGGATTCCAAGGTGTGAAATACATCTTGTCTCAGAGTAGAAAAGATAAGAGTAATCAGAGTAGAACAGTAGAAGGTGAGACAGGATCAAGATAAGTATAGAAAGAATCAGAGTAAGGTAAGTAGGTAAGGGTTTTGTCCATTTCTATCTAGGTTTTGTCCTATAGTCAACATTTCCTCTAATACCACTTCTATCACACCAGGGATTTAAGGGACAAAGTCGGGTGCATCTCATACATGCGCCAAAGAAGACAATATATATAATAACAGAGTGTTTAGAGATAAATGTCACAATAATTAGAGTATTTATTACATAGCGGAAGTCTTACAATGTAAAAGATAAATATAAAAGGATCTAAAATCTATCCTTGGCGCCAGAAAGCTGACTTGGAGACGCCACCTAGATCAAGTCGAAAGCCTCAGTGTTAAGCGACTCCTCTTCTACCACTTGATCTTCTCCTGTGGGGGGTGTGAGACAGCAAGAGTGAGCTCACACATGTTCATCGCTCAACAAGTTGTGGGGAATAATGTGGCATGAACTCACCAAAGGTGGGAGTTCATGAAGTGTAAGGCTGATCAATGATATAAGGCTGAAGCTGAGCATTGCTTTTAAGTTGGTCAAAATTTTATTAGCAATTATTAAGTGCAAGTAAATACCAAACCGTAGTAATAATAAGTAAAAGTAATAATAAATAATCCTAGATGCAATGAAATGACAAATTAAATTTAAGTTCCATAAATTAATCATGTGAGTGTCCGAGCCGCTCATGACCGTGAGCACGGCTAGTATACTAGTTTTACACTCTACAGAGGTTGCGCATCTTTACCCACAAGGCGTGTTACCCATTTGCCACAGAGTTGATCAGACCCCATACACCTCTACCAAGGAAGCGAGGCAGGGTACCACTACGAGGCCTTTACAAAGTTCCACTAGCTTCAGAAAACCCGCTACAGTTTATAGGAAACTCTAGTGCAGGAATCTCTTGCCTGACCGCCATCGCAGCAAAATCGACCCAAGGACCTCCCTACACTGACCACTCCCCTACTACCCTTTCCCCATTCGGGTAAGGTGGTCATCCACTAGTTTCCTAGTTAATCAGCCAAGGGCGTCCCATTAAACCCTTGTGGTAGCACTGTTTTCCCGGGTGGTTCTCCATGTTCCCATTAACATAATGAGCTTATCATGAACAATAAATAATAAATAGATAATTAAAGAGTATAAAAATGAGTGACGAATATCTCTATACCCAAAGCCACATAAAGCAATAGCATGTACTACCCAAAAATTTAGTAGTAAAACGAGTGGTGAAACAAGGTATAGAGATAGTCAAAATCTAGGGTAACCTATTGGGTCTCATCAAAATTAACTTATGCAGATCATTATGATTAATAAGAACATGAATGGGTAAAAGGAAGTGATCAAGGCCACAACATGCCTGCCACGAGCTCCTGCTCAGCAGTCTCTACCAACTAAACCTAGGATCCTCAGTAGCTTGCTCGTCTACTCGCATCAACACAATACATACATAGTATAGCAAAAATTAACATCACACCAAACATGTAAATAAAATACATATTAATAATCTAGACATTAAACTAAGATCATAGGAACTGGAATAATTAAATTTGGAGTTATAGATTTTAAGTTATGAATTTTCCAAGGTTTTATGTCCTTAATACAAGATTAGGTGCTAGGTAAATTTTAATTTGTCTTTCATGACAAAACAGAGGCACAAATGGATAGACAATAATATTATAAAAATTTAGGAACTAGAATGGACCAATTTGGTGTTCATATGCATTTTCTATGAATTAAACCAGTTTCTAACATTTATTTATGCATTAAAATTAATTTCTGATATTAATTTCTGATTTTCAGTACTCACTGGATTGGCCATCAAATATCGAAGAGTACAGGGGCTACGGTGTAAATGTTTCTAAGACTCAGAGAGCAATGCCCCGTGGACGGCGGGTTATTTTTCTGAGAACTGAGGGTCTCATGTGCTAAAGCGACACAGCAAAGGGGTGCCCTAAGATCTCGGGCGTCCGATCGGAACGGACGCGCTAGATTAGATCTGGGCGCGCCACACACCCGCGCATCCCCTGGCCGTCCAATCTGGAATCCATGGACCTGATGCAATCCATCAAAAGGTTATTTCTCTATCTAATCTCCACCGTTGGATAAGAATCCAATGGCACGAGTGACTCCTCCTAAACTCAGCTACGCGCACGGCAACACCGATGAATAGGGGTCCCGCGGTGGCACACCAAATTCCGGTGAACAATCAACACGGCAATCCCGTCGACTATAACTCAATTAGTTTAACCTACGCGATGCAGAGCTCAAAGCGAAACTGGTGGCGAGATTCTTACCCAAAATTTCGGTGCAGGTGCGGCAGTCCTCGATGGTTCGTGGCGCGGTATTCCTCTTGCCGACCGACGAGAAATTCCCCGCACCGTGGAGACGTTGGGTCCGCCGCGAGGTCACGGTCGGCTTCCTCGGACACAGACGCACGTCGATGGCCACTCGCCGAGGTCGGGACGCCGGTACCGATGGGAATCACCGGTGGTGGCAGATCGAGCCCACGGCGGCACGAAATTCTTCTTCTCTTTCTCTCTCGGCTTTACGATGTGGCTACGGTTTCTGGGCTATGAATCGGTGCGGTCGGGTCTAGGGCGCTAATATACGACGCAGGCGAGGTCTAAGGTGGTCAGCTGCTCTGGCGTTCTCACGGCGGTTGTTGCATGTCAGTGGCGAAGAAAGGGGAAGGTGGGTACGTGGCTGACCGAGGGGGCCCGCAAGCTAGAGAGGGCGTGCGATTCGGTAGTGAGCACCTGTCGGCCCAGACCCACCAGTCGGTGTCCAACACCGCGACGCGCGTGCGAGGGTGCAAGTGCAGTGGGCCGCGTGGGGAGAAACAGTGAAGTGGGCCGAATTGAGTGGTCACAGCCCATTTAGGATATAAATCATTTTTGATTTATTTTCTTTTATTTCCCCCTTTTCTCTATTTCCAATTTTATTTCCAAATCAAATTTCAATTCCACTTTAAATTCAAAATGTGTAGCCAATTCATTTTCACATTAAATGTCCAGTTTGAACATAGTATGGTGATTATTTATTTATTTATAAATTTTATTTTGTTTTGTATAGTATTTCTTTTCCTATATTGTTCCAATTCTCCCAATTTGCACTTTTGGGTTAAATCCAAATTCTCAACCTCCAGCATGATGCAGGAGTTACTTATGTTTTATTAGAGAATTATTCACTTCAGATATGCTCCTTAATAGTTCTCATGGAATAGAAGGCAATACACAAAGTTTTATCCCTTTCTTTTTATATTCCAAAAGTTGGGTATTACATTTGGCGACAGTGCAAGAAGCCGAAGGTCAATAACTTTGGCCTAGACGAAGTAAAGAAGGAGAAAGGACTAGATAGACCTTACTAGTTTAATTACTTATAAACCAATGTTTGAGGGCATGAATGTAATTGTGCCCAGGCTACGTCCCGCACCTATAAATAGATGAACAGTACCCCCGTACAGTTCACGCTGGATTGTAATCACTCTCGCGTCATTCTTGCATCCATACCTTCTGCCAAGCCGAATGTATCAATGTAACACAAATATTATTCATATTTTCTCATATTCACAGAATATATAAATATGAATATATTGTTGATATATAATTGTGATCTTTATTCTTTATATTCTATTGCTTAATTATTCATAGGATAAAATGATGAAGGTATTCCTTTCATGACCTTCGTCTGAAGATCATTATATCCAAAGGGAAATAATGCTTCAAAGGACGAAGGTCTTTAACCAATAACAATTGTGTTGCCTTGTTCTTGATTTATAGCATCTGAGAACAAGGACCAACACCAAGGATCGGATACCACTACGTCACTCGAAGGTGAGGCACAGAGAAATACAATAAAGCAGAATACCATAAATTAAGGAAGTATCATTAGTGATTACATTATCGAAGTTTTAGAAACAGTAACCATAGTTTTTAATGCAGCGGAAATAACTAATGGAGAAAACCGAGTAACATGGCGAAGCCTGGCCACGCTACACCTCCTGGTCCTCTCCTATAGAAGCAGCAACCCACTCGACCGTCTATCCCGGTGGCAGGGATGGAGGCCAAGTCACACCATCGACCAAATCAAGGGGGTACATGCAAAAAATTATGCCACAACCAAGGCTGAGTATACTAATACTCAGCTAGACTTACCCGGTGTGAGTAGTCTACTCCTATACCTCTAGACCATGAAGCTGTTTGACTGAGGGGTTTGGTTTGCCAAAAGCACTAGCTGAGTCTAAAATCAAGTTTTAGCTTTTCAAGTTCTAGAATAATAATTTTAGACTAGATGAGTACCTAGCTATTCATACATGGTATCAAACATTATATCAATCAACATCTTTTGCCAGTCATCTCATTTCCACTTCTTACTCAGTGCATTACAATGGATCAAGCAGCCTCATTAGCTGCGAGAAGCAGACGATTCGAATCGAGATTTAACATTGCAAGGTAAACCTAAACACATGACATGTAGGGGCACTCCGTCCCCACACACATCAACCGTCCCCATCGATCCCCCGTTCGCGGCCAGGGCTCACCGCCTTGGCATACAATGCTCCACTGACCCCGGCTGCCGCCGTGCAGTGACTCCACTTGTGCCCACCATATCCAGAATGGGAGACCACGTCTCAGGACAAGTGAGGGAAAAAGTCTGCGCCCGGCTTCACTCGGGTACTAGGCTTACCGGTTATCATATTTCCCGACATGTGTTTAGTATGTTCAAACGCTTGGCACAGGTATCCGCACGTTAACCCTTATTCCAATTTCATCTCGTAGACAGCGCATCCGCATGGATCTGTATCCACAGACTATCATCATTTTGTATCAAAAATGGATACAACCAATTCTTGACCTCGTGCGAGTGCTAGAAAAATCACTCGACTTCAACCGAGATCCTAATTTAGCATAGCAACTACTTGACCAGCATACTAGTATCCATCTCAAAAGGAATCCTGGGTTCATGCAACTAGGGTTTCAAGAAACTCCTACACTTAAGTGCACATTACAAACCTACAAACATTAAGTGTAGTAAAATAGCATATATAAACGGTTATGCATAAAACCGGGGCTTGACTGAAATTCAACACTAGATAGTGTTTGCTAGATGACACTCGCTTGGCGAGCATCCACTGGTTAAGTCCATCCTTCTTTGGGTCGTCCACCAACTGCATCTTGTGGTTGGCACCACATCACTTGCACGATCATCATCTCTTGGTCCTAAATGAGATGCAAGATGCATATGTATGAATATAATGAAAATATCACAAGATATACAAAGACAGATGGTAGCGAGCTAGATATAAGGCGCAAGACACGGTACCGCCAACGATCATACGTAGGTGCTAATTAGCCATACGTTATCGACCTACGAATTTAACACTACTAAGAAACCGACAAACACTATCATATACATAGCCACCACAAACACGACATCATGAGTACAAGCATTTATTTAATTGGATACGGCTTTTCATTAGTTCTTCTATTGATCGCACAAAAGCATCCCATACAACACAAGTTCAATAGAGGACATAGACATCAATGTCTATGGAACTCTTATATCACAATCAACTAGAGAAAGAAATATATAAAACATTACACACATGCAATATTAAGCTTAGTCATGGCAAGTCTACATTAATTAAGTGCTAATCAAACATGTTTAGCAAAAAAGGTGAACTAAACAATCAAATGAGCAATACAGATTTTTGGGACAGCAACACAGTAGTTACTTGTTTTTAATCATAACTCTTCAAATATTTATCCATAAATTGCAAACTAGAACTTTCTGGAAAGCTTAAAAAGTGCTCTACAACTTTGGTATTTTTACCTCAACATGATTCAACACTTAGCAAGGTCAAAAAGTGCTAACACGACAGCTCTATCCAGATTTGGATAGATTCAGACTTGCGACTTTAAAAATCCATAACTAGAGATTCATGATCCCAATTCAGGTAATCCCAGATTTTATAGAAAGATAATGAAATTGCCAATAGAACATTTATAAACATTTCAAGGTGATTCAATATGCAATTAAGGATAAAAGACACTAGAAGGCTTTGGTGTCCAGATTTAGACAGATTCAGACTTCACACTTCAAACGCCTATAACTTAACTTTCAGACCACCAAAGAGAGTGATCCAAAGACTTTTTGGAAATCTTAGCAAAAGGATTACGTAAATTTTATAATCACCAAGAAGTGATTCTATGTTTAACTAAATCAAACAATACAGTTTTTGAAATCTGTTCTGATAGTGGATAGAATACAACAATCATCTTATAAAATTCATAACTCTCAAACTATCAGGTTTATTGTCATGAGAATTTAACAAAAGTAAGATAAGAAACTTATCTACAACTTTCTTATAATTGGCAAGGACTGATTCTAAACTTAACTTAAGCAAATAATGCGGTCTCTGAAATCTGCACAGAAATTGGACAGATTCAGATACTGAACTTGTGAGAAGCATAACTTCTAAACTATCTTACTTATGGCTGTCCATTTTTAACGCAAACAATATAATAAAGTTATCTACAACTTTTTTATGTGACGTTTCTACAGAAAACATAATTTAGTTCATTAAATAGACAGCACGGCGTAAACAGTGCGTGCAGCCCAAAACAACAACTAATAAATTTCAGCTCCTATTTAATTCAAGAATTGTCATGTTCTAGGACTTGAATTACTCTAACACTTTACCATTTATTAGAGTTAACATGATCAAACGAGGACCAACAAGTTGACTCACTAATTTTTATCCAAGTCGTTTCGTGTGCTAGAAGGACCATATACAATTAACAACGCATTCCCGTCAATAATCAAACCCGGTATATGTGTGTATATCGATGCGCTCTTCACACAATAATTTGCATTTTACTTAGACATGACATGAGCACTACTACTTTTCATCTGCGTCCATAACCATACACATTTAGACCACAACAAGCAATTCATCGTGATTATGAGCTTAACCAAAGCCATCTGACAAGTCGGCTAACTAGAGCAACAACACAGCTCGTTATACAAACATACACGTCGGCTTGCCTATTACAAACATAGCTCGTTATACAAACATACATGTTGTGGCGTGCACTCGAGACATTACCGTTTAACTTAACGCAATCACTACTACAACACATTTCAGCACACACAATCATCCATCGATTCGCCCTTCGCATAAATTAGACAGACATTTTAATTCTTGTCGCCACATCAGACAAGCACAACTCGACTGCCCTCCAATTTTTCTATGCAACCATGCCACCTTTTTCACATCCATTCTTCTCTCATGAAAACTCTGATCCACACATTTTCGCATCCACGCACAAAATTACAAGCGCATCCTAGACATCGATCTCCTCCTTGAAATTAAATCGAAAGACATGCACACATACTTCAATATTGAACTTCGCAATCCAAACCTGAACTTACCATTGAAGACGAGGAACCAACGGATGAGGCGAATTGTGGCCAGGCGTTGGTAGGCACAATAACGAAGATGGCGCGGGTACTAGCAGCACAGCATGCGTACGTACGAGCGAACGAATGGGAGAAGTGGGGGCTGTGCACCGACGGGGAAGCGGAGGGGCTGCACGACGATGGACAACGTGCAGCGACGACAAGTGTGCAACCACACGAGGTCGACGAACGGGGAGGCATTTTTGATGAGCAAGTGTGTGCGGGTGGAGGGGAGTGTCGCGGCTACTATTTTGGCGCTGTCCAAGGTACATGAACCCCTCGGGCAAAACGTCGAGCAGGCTAGGTGCGAAGCGAGGAAATGGAGTTGCTCAGCGAGGAAGGAGCTGGCCACGGTGGCGAGGTAGAAGGGTGCTGCAGGTGCTGCCGCTGAGGGAGCGGCGTCGATGGTGGTCCTCGCTCTCGCCCTCCAGCAGGGACGCACCCTGTGGGCTGCATTGGCGAAGGGCCGAGCAAAGGGGAGCTCACTGTGTGGCTAGAGGATGTAGCCGAGCATGTTATCCAGAGGGGAAGACGCCATTGGAGATGCAGCACCATGGACAAGGGAAGCTCGACCTGCTGCTCTCGGCGAGGCCAACTAGGGAAAGCCTTGGCCCCAACCCACGGACAGGACTTCCTGCGCTTGTGCGATGGAGAGGCACGAGCAGGGGCCTAATGGCCGATAGATGGAAATGGGGGAGGAGAGGAAGAAGGGGCTAGTTGTGTCCCTGGCCAGTGTCGATGCCAGAGCAGGGACGAGAGGGGGATTCCACGGCGAGACACTAAAGCGTGGGGAGAAGGAAGCTCCCACCATGGGGACGACGCCTACTCATGCTGCTGGGATCTGAGGCAAAGCAAGGAACCAACCTGCAGGGGAGCTCGCACGGATGCCATGGGAGAAGCTCGGAGCCGATGCCCCGATGGGCGTTGACGGCCGTGGAGGCAAGAACAGGGACATGCGCCGGCGATGGAGAGCTCCTGCTCGAGCTTGGACCAGAGGAGGGTCTCGCACGCTGGAAGCTGAAAGGGAGCCCCGAGGGAGATGGAGCCGAGGGGAGGGGTGGCGCCATAGGGGTTGATCCCTGCTGCTGGAGGTGGAAGAAGGGCAGGCTGTGTGCGTGAGAATGCAGGGGCTTGCCTGCCGCCGAGCGCCATGGAGACGGGGAGGACATGGAAGTGGAAGATGCCATGGCCAATGCGTCTACTCTATAGAACAGAGAGGAGCGACGTTTAAAGGATGGCTACAGCATGGTGATTGGCTGGGAGGAACGACATCACCCATTGGCGCAGGGACACGGTGGCCACGCATTGGTCAAACTCGGCGGCGCAGGCTATTGGCACAGAGTTTGGTGGCCAGCCATAGGCCATGGCGGGCGATGACATGCCAGCGGTCGAGACCGCCAGCGAGGCTAGCATGCACGAATTTTGTTTTGAACCACTCCAGCTACGATGAACAAAAATCTAAAAAATCGGCAGAACTTCAAATCGATTCGCCCAACACAAATTCCTCGAACCCTATTTAGAGAACAATTTGACCTTGTTTTGAATTAGAAACCAGTTGTTCGGATTAAAATTAAACCATGTGAGTTGTTCCATTGAAAATTTATAGCCGCTTTTGTTCGTGTCAAAACTTAAAATTACGCCCAATTTCATTCGTGGCTCACTAAAAAAATATCGTTGTCATGAATTTAGGTTGGCCATTTTGTGTGAGTTTTGATTTTACATTTTCGGATTCAGATCGGCTACGAGCATTAACAAGTCGGGTTCAGTAAAATTTTTTTCGAGACTGACACATTAGGGATTCCGCTTGAGAATACGGACCCAGATAAAATATTTGGACATAGATCGTTAGTCGAGAAATCAGATTTGGACATAGACCGAATATCAAGAAATCGGATTCAGATACAGATCGGATAACAACTGTCGAGATTTCAAATAAATGAGCTTTAGACGAGATTTTCAAGACAAGATTGACTTTTTGAATTTATAGTCGCTTCGAGAAATAAAAGTTTTAACAGTCTCCAAATTGGCATTTCTTGAGATCGAATAACCCCAAATTTGGTGATACATTCATGAGTAACCTAATGAATGGAGGTAGATGGGATCGAGAAATAGAAATTTTTAATGAGCATCTGAGATTAGGATAAATCTCCCAACATAACACAAAATAGACACCTGGGGTGTCACACCCCTAACCCACACACGCCCATGAAATCGCGAAGGTCGGCTCTAATACCACTTGTGACACCCCGTCCACTACTAGATTGGTGGTACTTACTCCTTGCAGCTCTCTAGGATCATATATTGTCCCCACATACCAACACGGGTCTTTTGTGCGCACTTTGTCCTCGTTCATGTGCACCCGAGAAAACTTCCCAAATGGTTACTCATCCCAAATTGCTCCAAGCTAAGCACGATTAACTTAGAGGTTCTTTCGAGATAGGCATCCAAAAAAAAGATGCACCTTGTTGGTATGAGTATACTATTAATTCTATTAAGCCTTGGGCCAGGATATCACCATCCATCGAGCCTAGGATATCAAACTTTCAGTGGGAGGTTACTCTATAATCTAAGTCTTTGAGACTAATACTTGTTTTCAAGTCTATTATGTGTAGTAGTCTCATTGAAGGAAAATGGAGTCCCCAGGAGAAAGACAATAAGCTTCCATTGCATGTCTTCTCTAGAGTTTGATTAGACTATATTACATATCTTATGCTTCCCGTGTTGCTATAAATGCATATGTTGTCAAAATTTATCTTTTACCTATGCATAGGGGGAGTTAGCCTAATCAATCATATCTTGTCCCTCTCTTTCTCATGTGCTTTTTCCTAAGTAGAGGATCTCCGACAAGGGGAGTATATCTTTTTTTATAACAAAAGGGGAGAATACTCTTTCAAAGTGGGAGAACACTCTTTTAGGGGAGTAATCTTTTAGAGGGCAAGTCTTATTTGCTTCCTATATGCTTTTATTGTCTTCCTTTCTGGTGCTTCATTCCAAAGGGGGAGAAGTTTTAGGGACGAAAGCAATTCAAAATATATCAAACACCAAACACCACCCAATTTCAAAATTTAAAATCTAGAACTTACAAGTGGTTTTGGTCCTTCAAGTATCTTTGGTCCAAAATAGGAAGTATGTGGATTATGGAGTTCGGGAGAGGCTTAAGTCCATAATCTCACATTATGGGGATATTCATGCATCATAGCAATGAGATTGCATATTTTCATCAAAATGTTTGTTATATTTGCTTGCTTTGGTTGTGTTGTCATCAATCACCAAAAAGGGGGAGATTGTAAGGAAAATGGACCTCGATCCATTTGTCTAAATGATTTTGGTGTTTGATGATCAACATAGCCCGTGAACTAATGTGTTTGCTAGTGTTCGTGTTTGTAGTTGACATGATGCGAAGAGGATTGGACGGAGGCTCTAAGGATGCAACACCTCAAAAGAAGACCTAAAATATGCGTAGAAGTCCAAGACTCAAGATCAAAAGAAGCCAAGTGAAATAGTGAAGAAATCCAAGAAGAGGACAGCCAGCCAGCGCTCTGGTGGCGCACCGGACATGTCAGGTGTGCACCGGACAGTCTGTGCAGAGAGGTCCACAACCAAGGATTCTTGGGCGCTGTAGCACCGGATTGTCCGGTGTGCACTGGATAGTCTAACAAACGGTCAGCTCCAATGGTCGACTGCTGTGGACCTCAATGGTCGGGTGACATGGCCCGGGCAACGAACATGTCTGGTGTGCCCGACGACAGAAGCAACAACTTTTCTGTCCAACGGCTATAATTGAGGGGGAAGCTATTTATACCCCTCCAACAGACCATTTGAAGGTTTTGGAGCACAACCAATATACCAACACATGCTATAGACATTTCCAAGTGCTTAATAGAATCACTCGGTGATTAGCGTAGGTGCTTTGCGAAGTGCTTAGGTTAGTTAGACCGCTTATGCACTTGCTCTAGGTGAGTCCTAATTAGTTGAGTGAGTTTAGAAAAACCCAAAAAACCTCCTCGACTCTTGTGTGAGTCGTTGTAATTGTATTGTTGGTCACTTGTTCTCAAATGCTATAAATAAAGAATAAGGCAACACAATTGTTAATGGTTAAAGACCTTCATCCTTCGAAGCATTATTTCCTCTCGGATATAATGATCTTTAGACAAAGGTCATGAAGGACACACCTTCATCATTTCAACATATAAACGTGAATACAAAATAAGGAAGTAGAGGAATAGAAAAGAATAAAGATAATAATTGTTATTTATCAATGATTCATTTATTCTTATGTTCAATAAACATGAATAAAAATCAACAATATTGATATTACATTGGTACCTTCGGCTTGCCAAAAGGTGAGAGAACGAGGATGGCGCGAGAGTGATTACAATCCATCATGAACAGTACAGGGGTACTGTTCATCTATTTATAGTCACAGGACACAACACGAGTAAAATTACATCCATGCCCTCGAACTCTTGTTTACATGTAAATAAAACCAATAAGGCCTATCTAGTCCTTTTTCCTTTCTTGCTTGGTCTGGGCTGAGGCCATTGAGCTTCGGCATCTTGCATTGTCGCCTCTATACAGAGTCTTCGTCTTGAGGAGCTAAATCGAGGCTGAAGGTGGCTTCGGCGATCCTTTGTATCGTTTTCATGAAGATGTTTTTTCCTTGAGAACCTTTTGCGGAGACGAAGACCCCCAACAGTAGCCCCTTCGCGGTGCTAGATCATTTTTCGTAACAAGCTCAATCCACAAAAAACACAAAGGCTTCGGAATGTCAAAGGTTCGAAAACACCTTCCCTGAGCTTTTTGTCAAAAAATGATTAAAATATTATGCTCGTCGAATAGTTAACCGCTCAGCCAGTTTAGGCGGTGTAGTGGTTCGACTTCTTCCCCTGTAGCACTATATAAATAGACAGGTTGGTGAGGACTTACCACAACTTTCATTGCCACTACACTGTTGTGTTGTTAAAAATTTTAACCAAAGCTGAAGCTTTTTTAGATTATTCCCTACAGATACGTGCTTCGTCATTCAGAATCAACTTCGGCTTAAGGAACCGCAAAACTTGAGATGGCTCGAGTTAGATCCACCGCTAGCGTGTCCCATGAGGGGGGTGATGCTGAGACAATAGAGACAGCGCCATATCAGAAATGATGAGGCGATCAGGTCTAGTGATAACGAAAAAAGCTATTTCCGAAGATGAAGTTGTCGAAGCTGAGCAGATTACGACTGAAGACGGGAGTGATGATGAAGATGGGGAAGACTACTGTATTTTGAGCCCGTCGAAGCCAAGCCACATCAAATTTGGAAAATCTACTATGACCGCAGAGGACATGATTATGATGAAGAAGCTGGGTTATTTTGGAGAGGCTGAGAGCAAACTTGTTCGCTTTGTTGGAGAAGAAGTGGTTCCGGAGCCAAAGGAGGACGAAGTTGTTGTTTTCAAGAGCTTCTTCAGGGCAGGGCTTCGGTTCCCTTTACATGACATGATAGGAGAAGTTTCAAAGAATTTTGAGATATATCTTCATCAACTAACACTGAATGCCATCGTCAGACTCAGTGTTTACATATGGGCTCTCCAAAGCCAGGGCATGAGCGCTAATGCCGAAGCTTTCTGCCGGGTGCATAAGTTGCACTACCAAACGAAGGCCAGAGCGAATGGCCTTCCCAAGAACTTTGGTTGCTATAATTTTGCGTATCGAAAGGATACCAAAGCTCCGGTAATCGGCTACTATAACACCCCTAGTGTTACTAGCACTAAAACTTGACCATAACATCATGTGCATTGACATTTCATGTGTTTGTTACACCTAGAGTGCATTCACTAGGTAAATTTTTCAAACAAGTTGTGATGATAGGACTTGAGGTGTGCTTAACCCTAGGGTAGGGTACTTAACCTTGAATTAGGACTTATGGGTGAAAGTGAATCTTAAATGAGTAAAAATCTCATAAGACATGAGAAATGTTCACAAGGTATGACATTTGATGGACTTTAGTGGCACAAAAACCCTAGAGAACTCAAAACCCTAAAAAGAAACCCTGGAAAACCCTAATTGAAACCCTAGGGGGGTAAATGTAAATTCTAGGCACTTTTGGGCTAAAGTTCAAATAGCAAAGTGAAAGAGCACCACAAACCAAGTAACTTTCACATTGGAGAATTCCCAAATTAAGTGATGAGATTTGGACTTATTTGCAAAAAGGTCACATGAGCACTAGATAACTAAGTCTGAATTTTAGTGAAATGGGGTTAACTTTGGAGCTCTATATCTCTAAATCTACAAGGATCTTGCCCTAAGTCAACACATCAAATTTATAAAGATATGATAGGGGAATAACTTTGCTTAAGTGGATGAGCCTTGATGCTATAAAAAAATTGGAGAAAAATGGACAGAAAGTTTGGCTGTTAGTAGAGACAGAAGACTGAATTATGGCCACCAGTGAACTTGGAAGAACTTGGATATAAAATTGTGAGGAATTGAGTGAGTAACTGAGTAAGATATTTATAACAAATTTGTAGTTGGTGCTGTGGACAACAATATTGATGCAGGCAAGTGACCGAGTTGTTACATGAAAAAGAGAGAACGATGCTCTCCAAATCGCGCTGTCAGAACGTTTGATGAAGATCGCCATGGTACAGTGACAATAAAGATCTCCGGTGCCATGCGCTCGACGCCGGTGATCCTCCACCACAATTCGCGCCGGCCTAGTTGATTCGTTCCATGGGAAGAGTAGATAACGTCAGGGCGAGGTGAAAATATCCAGTGCAGGGTGAATCCGGTCGCTGGCCAGACCGGCCGTCGTGTCCCGCCGTGGTCAATCACGCTGGCATCGCCGGAGTTCGCCGTTATCCGGCTAGGCTACGTGCCTCAAAGCCTTACCACGTCACAATAGACCACTTTAGGTAGCTTGTTCATCGCCTAAGACACTGCCCCGGTAAAAGCCATGATAACGCTTGCACCAGTAACTTCCCCTTTCTCCGGCCGCCAGCACCCTTCCTTCAAATTGGACGCCACCACCGTGGAACTCTATAAATTTCTGCCCCCGTGAGTTCCGCTAGGTATTTACGCATCCAACGCACCAGCCCTTGCCTCGGATCATCCACCAGAGCCTCCCAATTTCCCACTTCCCCCAAATCAGTTAGAACGCCGCCGTGAGAGAGCTCGCCGTGGCCAGACATCTACGGGTTAGTTCATACTCTTCTATGTGATATTCTAGCCTTCCTCATGTCTTCTGTTACTCATAGACCCATTTGATTGAACTAGACCGCTCTAGATTGCCCTGAACACCATAGTTTCTTCTCGGTTTTTGCCGTCGCCGTGAGCAGGCGTGCTTCGGGCCGGTTTAGTGCAATTGGTTGAGGGATTAGTGTTGCCGAGGGTGGAATTAGGTGTCGAGCCAAGGAGGGGTCTAGCCGTTGCGTTTTCCAATCAGTACGAGTTCGCCGGAGATGTGCTCGTCGCCGATCACCATCGGGGACTGGAGCTTGCGAAGATAAGAAAGAGGAAGGGTCTAAGTGCAAACGTCAGTGAGACAAGGAAATAGTGCCCAGGGTTCTTTACAGTTTGTTCAAAAAGCCAAGGTCTTCTGTGTAAAGTGTTGGGGCGAAGGCGAAGACGCTACCCTTCGCTCCAAGCCTTCGTCAACCTCGTTGCACCCACGGAAGCAAAACGACCGGCGAGGTCCGCCCTTCGTCCTCTACACTGCAAGACGAAGGCCTATGACGAAGTCGCCCCTTCCCTCATTGCCACCCAACCTGAAGGCCCACGTGGGATTCGGCCCATCGTAACAGGCCTCGCACGGAGAAGTGTGTTATGGGCCCAATATGTAATGGCTTTTCTGTAATGACAGTCTGTAACCCTCCCTTATGGGAATATTCTGGGGATAGTCCAGGTGCCTAAGGGCACATGCGTCCTTATATCAAGACGTTGGGCGCTCAGGCACCTATAAATACCCCCATACAGTGCCCTTGAGAGGCTGAATTAACAGAGCAATCGCCATCTCGAGCTAAAACCTTGTTTGCATTCCTTTCAGTCCCCCGTTGGATCATCTTGCCCAGGAGAGCAAGTTCCAACATAAAGCAGCCAATGCGAGCGTGGGCGCGTTTCCCTGTTCATGGGCTGACTCGGGCTGAATTAAGCCCAACACTATTCATTGTTTCTCCTTTTCTTTTTCTGCCAGGCTTAGGGAATTCATAGGAAATTCTAGGAAAATGATAAAAATATGGGACCACTTTTACTAGATTCCTAAATTTCTCTAGTATTTAATAAAAATAGGTCCAAGATTTTTAGTCCAAACCAGGAATTATTTAGTATTTAAAAGGGGCTAAACCTAGACTTTTGGAATTTTAGAAATTCCTAGATAATTCCAAAAATAATAAAATTTTTTGGGGAAACTTAATTTGATAACTAGAATCCATGGGTAAAGTTTGACTTGTGTTGGACATTATTTGATCCGCAAACCCAAAACCCTAGCTTTCTAGGTAATAGTTGCCTTATTCTAGTAGAATACTGAGTCAGAAAACCCTAGTGACTTAGGTGTACCATGAAGGAAAGTTGTATTCAAGATACAACTTGATGTATCTCTATTATAATTGCATATTCATAACATCACATGAGCATTCATGTATATGTATGGTTATGTATAGAAAATGAAGAAGAAGTAAGTGTTGAAGAAGAAGAGACTGCACCACCAACTAAAAATCCACCTGCAGGGAACTGTTTTTATTTTGATATGTGTGGAACAGATCCCGAATCCCCTACAACACAAGGCAAGCCCCGGTGCATTTACCTTTTCCTTGTGATTTTAAACTCTTTATCACTTGAATGATGCATTAGGTGATAGTAGTTGGGTGTTAAGCCAATTGCTGCATTTCCTTCCTTGGAATTATGTACCCTTCCTTGATTACCTATTTGGTTAAAAGGTTTTCTAATGCTTAGTCCTACTTTAGAAAACAAAAATGTTTTATTTTTAACAAAAGATGATGCTTTAGATGAAATGGGATGTTTTCAAAAATAAAACTTGATGGTGGATCCATCATGGCCGTCATGGGTTCAACATCGGAAAAGATGTACCTCTGCCAAGTACCAAATTTTTGGATTGAAAATGATGAAGACGATACCGGGCGGGTGACTTGCACGAGAAGGAAGTCTCGGTGTAGTGTCTCGGTCTGAGTCACTTAAGGACCGTACTGATGTGGGCCTGCTGACCGAGGACCCTTTAACTGGTCACATGCCTCATCATGGGTAAGCTTTGCCTTGGGCAGACTAATACGAGAAAGGCCAACACGCAATGGGAGTGGAGAGATGGCGAGAGTAGCATGTACCCTCCGTGGCAAGAGGCTGGATGGTGGTGTATCTGTGCTCTCGGTTGGCGTGAACCTGGTCTGGTCTTAAGAAACCCGGTGGCGAGTTGACATATGTAAGGGTTAAGTGCTACATATGACATGTGATTGGAGATCCCCAGCTGGGTATTAATCGATTCAGATCGCCGTTACTTCTCGGACATGAAGACTTGGTCACTGACTTACACGTAGCATTCCAGTAAACTTAAGGGTTGATAAAAGACGGCTAGTGCAGGTCAAGTACTTGAACCAGGGTAGAAAGAACTCTAGTTGCAGGTAATGACCCAACTTGATAATAAAATTGGATTTTAAGGATCCACTGATAGTAAGCATTTTTGCAAGCAGATTCTTGATTCTTGATTAAGCCTTACCTTGACTCCCTCAAGCCAGCATATCCTTGAGAGTCTTTTCTTTTTGACAGGTAAGACTTGCGAAAGTACACTCCGTACTCAGGGTTTTCGAACCCATGTTGTTGTAGGTGAGGAAACAACAGACTCTTGTTGTTTTTTTCTAAGGTGGTACCCAAGGATGAGCCCCAGCAGTGAAGCCAGTCGCGGGAGGATGTTGGCCTCCCACTTTAAAAACAATACTCTTTTGTGTGGGAGGGTGTTTTGCCTCCCGGGTCTGTAATAATAATACGTTATGCACTCATAGTACCTTGGTATTGTAATAACAATACTCTCTCTCTCTATGAATGTAAATTAAGTTATTGTAATTTACTTCCGCTTATTCGTTCCTTCGATGTGATGTAATATCTACGTGACGGGTGAGGCGCTCTTGGGCGAAATGATGAAGGTACAGTACCGAACTTGTCAAATGATTATGTGCATCTATAGGGTTGTCCAAAGTCCTTAGGACAAGGACAACTGTAGGTGGGCCTAATACCTTGGGAGGTTTCGTCATAGCTGGTATCGAAACGAAACCCTTCTCTTCAGATATTACGTAGCACTTCAAAAGAATTGTCAAATACTCACCTAGAATATTCTTTCATTCTTACATTACCACTTTCTGTTAGTCCCTTATCTTGTAAAATTGGGTAACAGAGTGCAATATATAGGAAGTCGGGGATCAACGAAGATTGATTCCATATTTAGGTTACGCATGCATCATGTTTAAAATTATACTGATAAATCTTCCCCTCTTATGGAGACATGGCACGTACAAGGAAAACATCACACAAATCTACTGGACCTTTTGGCGTGCCTCATCATCAGTTAGCCCCTAGACATGAAGGGAGTAGTAGTGGCAGCAATGACCCGATTGGAGACTTGGAGGCCAAGGTGGAACAACTTCGGACAGAGCTACGTCACCAGAATTGGGCTTGGGCGCAGGACAACCAACGTATAGCTGAATTGTCAGCTGACATCAGCCGCTTGCAGTACGAGATATCTGAATGGGATTTGGCCATTGATTGGGCCGTCAACTCGTGTTCGATCGCTTGGGACCACGAAGGAAAAGCTCGAGCTCGTGTGGCAGAGCTTAACGCGGCCCTCGACATCCTGCAAGTGTACTGTAATACTTTACATGAAGAAGTACATGTATTGTATGCTCGACTACACCCGGACGTGCCTTCCGACGCTGCTGCAATGGGAGCGGGACATCGGGAACAGCAAGTGAAGGACCTGATGGGGAGTTGGATCTTTTTAAGCCCCCTCCTTCCATGAACCTTGCTGACTAACGGTCTCCTGCAACAGGAAATGAAGCAACAATAGATGACGAAGACTAGAATAGTATAGTTTAGATGTTATACTTATGTAAAATAAGTAATGAAGTCAAGTTGTACAGTAGAGTCTATATAATTATTACATTTTGTTAATGTAATATGATGGTGTGTGCTGGCATGTTATATTTTTTCCAAATGTTTCTTTGCCTCAGATGCCATCACGGACTCGCGCACATGATGGTGCGGGGACTTCCCGTGGTCAGGAAGATACTCCTAACCCGCCACCAATACCACCGACGTTGGCCGAGGCTATTGCTGCCTTGGTCAATGCCACTGCGGATAATACGCGCTTCTTGCGCGAAATGGCAGGCAATCAATTCCAACACCACGGAGGTAGAGCTCCTCTGCAAGGACCGCGTGAAACTACATATTTGGAATTCTCTGAGACTCGACCCCGCTCTTTATTAAAGCCGAAGAGCCTCTAGAAGCCGATGAGTGGTTAAGAGTGATGTAGAAGAAGTTCGGGTTGATTTGCTGCATAGAGACGCAGAAGCCATTATTTGCTGCACAACAATTGAGAGGGCATGTCAGTACTTGGTGGGCAAATTTTGTAGCAGTTTAACCGGCTAGGCATCAGATCACTTGGTAAGAATTCAACTTAGCATTCCGAGAGCATTATGTTCCAGAGGGGGTGCTCCATATGAAACAAGAAGAATTTATCCGATTAAAGCAAGGGGGAGATACGGTAATGCAGTAAATTCAACCATCTATCCTAGTATGCCATCAACTAAGTAAATACCGATCTGAAGAAAAAGAATTGTTTTATGAGGGGACTTAATGATAGGCTTCAACGGAAAATGGCAACAAACAATGGCAGCGCTGGCAGCGGAAGCCAAAAATGTCGGGCATGGAAAATCAAAGGGGTTTGGAGGTGAAAGGTCAAATCAAGGACCTAAGAAGAGAACTAGGTTGGTGATCCGACCTTTTAATCAAAATCGTTCTTCGTCTTGCCCACCTTCGTATCCCTTTAAGGAGCCTGTTTTCATTTGTCCCAATACTACCCCCGCTCCTACCGATCAGCCGAGTGCCCCTGGTACTCGTTTCCCTGCTCTCCCTAGTTCTTGTACTTGTTGCTTTAATTGTGGAAAGTCCGGAAACTTCATCAAGGATTGTCCATACCCAAAGCAAAATAAAACCAACTTCCAATAGAACACTGGGAATTCCAACCAAGGAAAGGGAAATACGGCTAATACTTCAGCGGGCAAGAACTTCATGAAAACAGGACAGATATATTATACCCAAGTGGCTAGAACACCGGAAGGCGAGCCGGTAATGATGGGTATGTTCCTTGTTGCCAATTACCCAGAAGTTATTCTCTTTGATTCTGGTGCATCACACACCTTCATAAGCAAGAATTTTGTGGAAAAGCATTGCATTCCTTGCACTGAATCAAGGGAAGGATTTATTATCCATTCACTTTGGGGACGGATATTTACTAAGGAAGTAGCCTTCCACATATCAGTATCATTGGCCAAACTAGAATTTCCTACCAACATGATTGTTTTAAAGGGCCAAGACATAATGTAATTCTGGGCATGAACTGGTTAGCCCAGCATAAAGCCATCATCGATACAAACTTAAGACCATCAAATTGAGCCATGGCCATGAAGAGATTCAATTGTCCATCCCTGTAGCTGTCCCAGCCAAACCATCTAGGCAAGTTTATGAAGCCATCATACCAGAAATCCAAAACATTCCGGTGGTGTGTGAATTCCCGGACATCTTTCCTGAAGATTTGCCTGGGCTGCCTCCAGAAAGGGATGTAGAGTTTGTGATTGAACTAAAGCCCGGTACGGCTCCTATTTCCAGAAGGTCATACCGAATGCCACCTAATGAATTGGCAGAACTCAAGATTTGAAAGGGAAATGTGCCCTTGGGCCATTTCTAAGTATTTTGGTGATTGAGTGCAAACACAAGTGCTTAAATGTGAATTTATGCCCATGGATGAACAAAGTGCAAATCACGAGTAAAGGTATGTTTCTAAGCCTTAGTACATTGGTTTTGTGTACTAATATACTTGTCTAAGTGTTAGAAACAGAAAGAAGAAGAAAAGAAAAGAGGTGGAAAAGGCTTGGCTATGTACAGCCAAGACTCAGCTCAGTCTGGCACACCGGACTGTCCGGTGGTGCACCGGACAGTGTCCGGTGCGCCAGGCTGACTCGTGTGAAGTGGCCGCTCTCGGGAATTCGCCGACGGCGTACGGCTAAAATTCACCGGACTGTCCGGTGTGCACCGGACTGTCCGGTGAGCCAACGGTCGGCCGAGCCAACGGTCGGCAGCGGAATCTGCGCGCGACACGTGGCCGGGCCAACGGTCGGAAGGGGGCACCGGACATGTCTGGTGCGCCAACAGCTCCCAGATCTGCAACGGTCGGCTGCGCCATTTTAGGAAGGAGTTCGGGCACCGGACAGTGTCCGGTGTGCACCGGACTGTCCGGTGCACCCGACGACAGAATGCAAGATTGGCCTTCCAGATTTGCTCTCAACGGCTCCTAGCTGCCTTGGGGCTATAAAAGAGACCCCTAGGCGCATGGAGGAGACACCCAAGCAACCTTAGAGCATTCTTGATCATCCACACTCAGTCTTTGCGCATTCATTTGTCATTCTCAGTGATTCGAGCTCCGTTCTAGTGAGAACTTTGAGATAGTCTTTTGAGCTCGATTCTTGGCCGTGTGTGTGCGCATTTTGCTGTGGATTTGTGTGTGTTGCTTCCCTTCCTTACTCCGTACTTCTTTGTGAAATTCAATTGTAAGGGCGAGAGACTCCAAATTGTGGAGATTCCTCGCAAACGGGAAAAGATCAAAGTAAAGAAGAACATCGTGGTATTCAAGTTGATCATTGGATCACTTGAGAGGAGTTGAGTGCAACTCTCGTCCGTTGGGACGCCACAACGTGGAGTAGGCAAGTTTTGCACTTGGCCGAACCACGGGATAAACACCGTGCCATCTCTGTGTTTGATTTCTTGTGGTTATTGTGTTTTGGACTCATCTCTAGCCACTTGGCAACTATTGTGCTAACACTTAACAAGTTTTTGTGGCTATAAGTTTAACTAGGAACAGGATCACCTATTCACCCCCCCCCTCTAGGTGCTCTCAATTGGTATCAAAGTCGTTCTCTTCAAGAAGGGACTAATCGCCCGAAGAGATGGATCCTAAGGGAAAGGGGAAGGTGGTCGACAACAACGAGAAGGAGTCTATCTTCAATGAGCCGAAGAATGACAAGTCTACCGACTTGGGCTCAAGCCACAAGCGCAAAGATGGGAAGAAGAAGAAGACAAGGCGCATCAAGGAGATCGTCTACTACGACAGCGACGAATCCTCTTCTTCCCAAAAGGACGACGGCAACGACTATAGGAAGACGGTCAATTCGAACTTTTCATTTGATTATTCTCGTATTCCACATAGTTCGAATTCACATTTGCTTTCCATTCCTCTTGGCAAACCTCCACACTTTGATGGGGAGGACTACGGATTTTGGAGTCACAAAATGCGTAGTCATTTATTCTCTCTCCATCCAAGCATATGGGAGATTGTACAGAATGGAATGAAATTTGATAGCTCGGATAGCCCTATGTTTATTAATGAACAGATTCATAAAAATGCACAAGCTACTACTGTGTTGCTAGCCTCTTTGTGCAGGGACGAGTACAATAAGGTGAGTGGCTTGGACAATGCCAAGCAGATATGGGACACCCTCAAGATTTCTCACGAGGGGAACGACATCACCATGCTCACTAAAATGGAGTTGGTGGAGGGCGAGCTTGGAAGGTTTGCGATGATAAGGGGCGAGGAGCCAACCCAAACATACAACCGGCTCAAGACCCTTATCAACAAAATAAGGAGCTATGGAAGCACGCGATGGATGGACCATGACGTCGTCCGACTATTACTAAGGTCCTTTACCATTTTTGATCCTCATTTGGTGAATAATATTCGTGAGAATCCCAGGTACACCAAAATGTCGCCCGAAGAAGTCCTAGGAAAATTCGTCAGCGGGCGAATGATGATTAAGGAAGCAAGGTACGTGGATGACGCCTTGAATGGACCGATCAACGAGCCGCAACCTCTTGCTCTCAAAGCAACAAGAAGCAAGGAGGCGCTACCTAGCAAGGTGGCACAAATTGAGGCGGCCGGACTTAATGATGAAGAGATGGCTCTCATCATCAAACGCTTCAAAACGGTGCTAAAGGGTCACAAGGGGTAGCCAAGCAAGACCAAGACAAAGGGGAAACGCTCATGCTTCAAATGCGGTAAGATTGGTCATTTTATTGCTAACTGTCCCGATAATGAAAGTGACCAGGAACACGGGAGCAAGAGGGAAAAGAAGAAAAATTACAAGAAGGCCAAGGGCGAGGCACATCTAGGAAAGGAGTGGGACTCGGATTGCTCCTCTTCCGACTCCGACAATGAGGGACTCGCCGCCACCGCCTTCAACAAATCAGCCCTCTTCCCCAACGAGCGTCACACATGCCTTATGGCAAGGGAGAAGAAGGTATGTACTCGGAACTCTACCTATGCTTCTTCAAGTGAGGACGAATCTAGTGATGAGGATGAAGTAGATTACTCATGTTTGTTTAAGGGCCTAGATAGAACCAAGGTAGACAAAATTAATGAGTTGATTGATGCCTTGAATGATAAGAATATGCTTTTAGAAAAGCAAGAGGATTTGTTGTATGAAGAACATGATAAATTTGTAGAAGCTCAACGATCTCATGCTCTAGAAATTAAAAGAAATGAAATGCTTTCTTGTGAATTATCTTCTTGCCATGAGACAATTTCTAAATTAAGGAGCATTAATGATGATTTGAATGCTAAGTTAGAGATTGCTAGTAAATCTACCTCTTGTGTAGAAAATGTTGTAACGTGCACTAGGTGTAAAGATATTAACCTTGATGCTTATAGTGAACATCTAGCTTGTATTTCTAAATTAAATGAAGAGGTAGCTAGTCTTATTGTCCAACTTAAGACTAGCAAAAGTGATTTTGAGAAACTAAAATTTGCTAGGGATGCCTACACGGTTGGTAGACACCCCTCAATTAAGGATGGACTTGGCTTCAAGAGAGAAGCCAAGAACTTAACAAGCCATAAGGCTCCCATTCCCGCCAAGGAGAAAGGGAAGGCCCCTATAGCTAGTAGTGCTAAAAAGAACTATGCCTTTTTGTATCATGATAAGAGACAATCTAGAAATGCTTATCGGAGTTATAATGCATATAATGCTTTTGATTCTCATGCCATGTTTGCTTCTAGTTCTTCCTATGTGCATGATAGAAATGTTAGTAGGAGAAATGTTGTTCATAATATGCCTAGGAGAAATGTTGTTGATGTTCCTAGGAAAGTTAATGAACCTTCCACAATATATCATGCTTTAAATGCTTCCTTTGCTATTTGTAGAAAGGATAGGAAGATAGTTGCTAGAAAATTAGGGGCAAGATGCAAGGGAGACAAAACTTGCATTTGGGTCCCTAAGGATATTTGTGCTAACCTTGTAGGACCCAACATGAGTTGGGTACCTAAAACCCAAGCCTAAATTTGCCTTGCAGGTTTATGCATCCGGGGGTTCAAGCTGGATTATCGACAGCGGATGCACAAACCATATGACGGGGGAGAAGAAGATGTTCACCTCCTACGTCAAGAATAAGGATTCCCAAGATTCAATTATATTCGGTGATGGGAATCAGGGCAAGGTAAAAGGGTTAGGTAAAATTGCAATTTCTAATGAGCACTCTATCTCTAATGTGTTTTTAGTAGAGTCTCTTGGATATAATTTGCTATCGGTTAGTCAATTATGCAATATGGGATATAACTGTCTATTTACAAATGTAGATGTGTCTGTCTTTAGAAGAAGTGATGGTTCACTAGCTTTTAAGGGTGTATTAGACGGCAAACTTTACTTAGTTGATTTTGCAAAAGAAGAGGCCGGTCTAGATGCATGCTTAATTGCTAAGACTAGCATGGGCTGGCTGTGGCATCGCCGCTTAGCACATGTGGGGATGAAGAACCTTCACAAGCTTCTAAAGGGAGAACACGTGATAGGTTTGACTAACGTGCAATTCGAAAAAGATAGACCTTGTGCAGCTTGTCAAGCAGGTAAACAAGTGGGAGGAGCACATCACAGCAAGAATGTGATGACCACCTCAAGACCGCTGGAGCTGCTGCATATGGACCTCTTTGGACCCCTCGCCTATCTGAGCATAGGAGGAAGTAAGTATGGTATAGTTATTGTTGATGACTTTTCCCGCTTCACTTGGGTGTTCTTTTTGCAGGATAAGTCTGAAACCCAAGGGACCCTCAAGCACTTCCTTAGGAGAGCTCAAAATGAGTTTGAGCTCAAAGTGAAGAAGATAAGGAACGACAACGGGTCCGAGTTCAAGAACCTTCAAGTAGAGGAATTCCTTGAGGAGGAAGGGATCAAGCACGAGTTCTCCGCTCCCTACACACCACAGCAAAACGGTGTGGTAGAGAGGAAGAACAGGACGCTCATCGATATGGCGAGGACGATGCTAGGAGAGTTCAAGACCCCCGAGTGCTTTTGGACAGAAGCCGTGAACACGGCTTGCCACGCCATCAACAGGGTCTACCTTCATCGCCTCCTCAAGAAGACGTCGTATGAGCTACTAACCGGTAACAAACCCAATGTATCTTACTTTCGGGTATTTGGGAGCAAGTGCTACATTCTAGTGAAGAAGGGTAGAAATTCTAAGTTTGCTCCCAAAGTTGTAGAAGGGTTTTTGTTAGGTTATGATTCAAATACAAAGGCGTATAGGGTCTTCAACAAATCATCAGGTTTGGTTGAAGTCTCTAGCGACGTTGTATTTGATGAGACTAATGGCTCTCCAAGAGAGCAAGTTGTTGATTGTGATGATATAGATGAAGAAGATGTTCCGACGGCCGCTATACGAACCATGGCGATTGGAGAAGTTCGGCCACAGGAACAAGATGAACGAGATCAACCTTCTTCCTCAACTATGGTGCATCCCCCAACTCAAGACGATGAACAGGTTCATCAACAGGAGACGTGTGATCAAGGGGGAGCACAAGATGATCATGTGATGGAGGAAGAAGCGGAACCGGCACCTCCAACCCAAGTTCGAGCGATGATTCAAAGGGATCATCCCATCGACCAAATTCTGGGTGACATTAGCAAGGGAGTAACTACTCGGTCTCGATTAGTTAATTTTTGTGAACATTACTCTTTTGTCTCTTCTATTGAGCCTTTCAGGGTAGAGGAGGCCTTGCTAGATCCGGATTGGGTATTGGCCATGCAGGAGGAACTCAACAACTTCAAGCGCAATGAAGCTCGGACACTGGTGCCTCGTCCCAAGCAAAATATTGTGGGAACCAAGTGGGTGTTCCGCAACAAACAGGACGAGCACGGGGTGGTGACGAGGAACAAGGCTCGACTTGTGGCAAAAGGTTATGCCCAAGTCGCAGGTTTGGACTTTGAGGAGACTTTTGCTCCTGTGGCTAGGCTAGAATCAATTCGTATCTTGCTAGCATATGCCGCTCACCATTCTTTCAGGTTGTTCCAAATGGATGTGAAGAGCGCTTTCCTCAACGGGCCAATAAAGGAGGAGGTGTACGTGGAGCAACCCCCTGGCTTCGAGGATGAACGGTACCCCGACCACGTGTGTAAGCTCTCTAAGGCGCTCTATGGACTTAAGCAAGCCCCAAGAGCATGGTATGAATGCCTTAGAGATTTCTTAATTGCTAATGCTTTCAAGGTTGGGAAAGCCGATCCAACTCTTTTCACTAAGACATGTGATGGTGATTTGTTTGTGTGCCAAATTTATGTCGATGACATAATATTTGGTTCTACTAATAAAAAGTCTTGTGAAGAGTTTAGCAGGGTGATGACGCAGAAATTCGAGATGTCAATGATGGGCGAGTTGAACTACTTCCTTGGGTTCCAAGTGAAGCAACTCAAGGACGACACCTTCATCTCTCAAACGAAGTACACGCAAGACCTGCTGAAGCGGTTTGGGATGAAGGACGCCAAGCCCGCAAAGACGCCGATGGGGACCGACGGACACACCGACCTCAACAAAGGAGGTAAGTCCGTTGATCAAAAGGCATACCGGTCAATGATAGGGTCATTACTTTACTTATGTGCTAGTAGACCGGATATTATGCTTAGCGTATGCATGTGTGCTAGATTTCAATCCGATCCTAAGGAATGTCACTTAGTGGCAGTGAAGCGAATTCTTAGATATTTAGTTGCTACGCCTTGCTTCGGGCTCTGGTATCCAAAGGGGTCTACCTTTGACTTGATTGGATATTCAGACTCCGATTATGCTGGATGTAAGGTCGATATGAAGAGTACATCGGGGACGTGCCAATTCTTAGGAAGGTCCCTGGTGTCATGGAATTCTAAGAAACAAACCTCCGTTGCCCTATCCACCACTGAGGCCGAGTATGTTGCCGCAGGACAGTGTTGCGCGCAACTACTTTGGATGAGGCAAACCCTCAGGGACTTTGGCTACAATCTGAGCAAAGTCCCACTCCTATGTGATAATGAGAGTGCTATCCGCATGGCGGAAAATCCTGTTGAGCACAGCCGCACAAAGCACATAGACATCCGGCATCACTTTCTGAGAGACCACCAGCAGAAGGGAGATATCGAAGTGTTTCATGTTAGCACCGAGAACCAGCTAGCCGATATCTTTACCAAGCCTCTAGATGAGAAGACCTTTTGCAGGCTGCGTAGTGAGCTAAATGTCTTAGATTCGCGGAACTTGGATTGAATTGTAGCATACATGTGTTTATGCCTTTGATCATGTTCATTCTGCATCTTGTTGCTTATTATGGTGCTCAAGTTGTACAAACATTCCCTGGACCTAACAAGTCCTTGTGTAAGTGATGCACATTTTGAGGGGGAGTTGTGTTACAACTTGACCCTTTGAGACTAACCATATGCTTGAGTTTGCTTGATCTAGTCTCGAAGGAGAATTGAAAGGGAAAAAGTGGACTTGGACCATGAAAGACTTCCACTGCACTCCGATGAGAGGGTAACTTATTCCAAGTTCATCTCATGAACTCTTATTGCCATTTGCTCTTAATTGAAGATTTTGGTGAGGCAATGGGGTTAAAAGGCAAAGATTGATCCCGTTTTGGTGTTTGATGCCAAAGGGGGAGAAAATAAAGGCCAAAGCAATAAATGGATCAGCTACCACTTGAGAGATTTGAAAATAGTAGAGTAGAGCTTTTTGTTTGTCAAAACTCTTTTGTTGTCTCTTTTGTCAAAAGTTGGCTTCTTGTGGGGAGAAGTAGTGATTATGGGAAAAAGGGGGAATTTTTGAAATCTTTGATCAATCTCATTTGGAATGACTCTCTTTATGCTTCAACATGTGGGTTTGACTTAGAGATAGAGATTTGAGTTTGATTTGCAAAAACAAACCAAGTGGTGGCAAAGGATGATCCATATATGCCAAAAATGAACCAAAACAAATTTGAGTTTTATTTGAAGTGATATTGCACTTGTTCTTGTTGCTTTATGTTGGGTTGGCATAAATCACCAAAAAGGGGGAGATTGAAAGGGAAATGTGCCCTTGGGCCATTTCTAAGTATTTTGGTGATTGAGTGCAAACACAAGTGCTTAAATGTGAATTTATGCCCATGGATGAACAAAGTGCAAATCACGAGTAAAGGTATGTTTCTAAGCCTTAGTACATTGGTTTTGTGTACTAATATACTTGTCTAAGTGTTAGAAACAGAAAGAAGAAGAAAAGAAAAGAGGTGGAAAAGGCTTGGCTGTGTACAGCCAAGACTCAGCTCAGTCTGGCACACCGGACTGTCCGGTGCGCCAGGCTGACTCGTGTGAAGTGGCCGCTCTCGGGAATTCGCCGACGGCGTACGGCTAAAATTCACCGGACTGTCCGGTGTGCACCGGACTGTCCGGTGAGCCAACGGTCGGTCGAGCCAACGGTCGGCAGCGGAATCTGCGCGCGACACGTGGCCGGGCCAACGGTCGGAAGGGGGCACCGGACTGTCCGGTGTGCACCGGACATGTCCGGTGCGCCAACGGCTCCCAGATCTGCAACGGTCGGCTGCGCCATTTTAGGAAGGAGTTCGGGCACCGGACAGTGTCCGGTGTGCACCGGACTGTCCGGTGCACCCGACGATAGAAGGCAAGATTGGCCTTCCAGATTTGCTCTCAACGGCTCCTAGCTGCCTTGGGGCTATAAAAGGGACCCCTAGGCGCATGGAGGAGACACCCAAGCAACCTTAGAGCATTCTTGATCATCCACACTCAGTCTTTGCGCATTCATTTGTCATTCTCAGTGATTCGAGCTCCGTTCTAGTGAGAACTTTGAGATAGTCTTTTGAGCTCGATTCTTGGCCGTGTGTGTGCGCATTTTGCTGTGGATTTGTGTGTGTTGCTTCCCTTCCTTACTCCGTACTTCTTTGTGAAATTCAATTGTAAGGGTGAGAGACTCCAAGTTGTGGAGATTCCTCGCAAACGGGAAAAGATCAAAGTAAAGAAGAACACCGTGGTATTCAAGTTGATCATTGGATCACTTGAGAGGAGTTGAGTGCAACTCTCGTCCGTTGGGACGCCACAACGTGGAGTAGGCAAGTTTTGCACTTGGCCGAACCACGGGATAAACACCGTGCCATCTCTGTGTTTGATTTCTTGTGGTTATTGTGTTTTGGACTCATCTCTAGCCACTTGGCAACTATTGTGCTAACACTTAACAAGTTTTTGTGGCTATAAGTTTAACTGGGAACAGGATCACCTATTCACCCCCCCTCTAGGTGCTCTCAAGATTCAACTTCAAGATTTTCTTGAGAAGGGATTCATTAGGCCTAGTTCATCACCATGGGGATATCTAGAAATTTTTGATAAGAAGAAGGATCAGACACTTCGAATGTGCGTGGACTACAGACCCCTTAATGAGGTCACTATCAAGAACAAGTACCCTCTTCCTCGGATCGATATCTTATTCGATCAACTTACTGGAGCTCGGGTATTCTCCAAGATTGACCTTAGGTCAGGTTATCATCAGATCCGTATTCGACCCGAAGATATACCTAAGACCGCATTCACTACGCGGTATGAATTATTTGAATATTTGGTTATGTCCTTCGGATTGACAAATGCTCCAGCCCACTTCACATAGTTAATGAACTCTATATTCATGCCTGAGTTAGATAAATTTGTGGTGGTCTTCATTGATGACATCTTGATCTATTCCAAAAATGAAGAGGATCATGCTAAGCACTTACGTATTGTGCTAACGCGCTTGAGGGAGCACCAATTGTATGCTAAATTCAGCAAATGCATGTTTTGGTTGGAGGAAATCCAATTTCTGGGACATGTATTATCTGCAAAAGGAATTGCGGTCGATCCCAGTAAAGTTAAAGATATTCTAGAATGGAAACCGCCAACAACAGTACATCAAGTTCGAAGCTTCCTTGGACTAGCCGGATATTACCGCAGGTTTATTCTGGATTTCTCCAAGATTGTTAAACCTATTACAGGTTTATTGAATAATGGTACCAAGTTTGACTGATCCTTGAATTGCAATGAAGCCTTCGAGCAGCTGAAGGTATTATTAATCACTGCTCCGGTATTGGCTCAACCGGACATTGAAAAACCTTTTGATGTGTATTGTGACGCATCAGGCAGTGGACTCGAATGTGTCCTAATGCAAGAGGGCCGAGTCATAGCTTATGCTTCAAGACAATTGCGCCGACATGAGGAGCACTGTCCAACTCATGACTTGGAGTTAGCTACAGTTGTTCATGCCTTCAAGATATGGCGTCATTATCTGCTGGGAAATACTTGTCATTTATATACGGATCATAAAAGTCTGAAATATATTTTTACCCAGTCAAAATTGAACATGAGACAAAGAAGATGGCTCGAGCTAATTAAAGATTATGATTTAGAAATCCATTATTACCCAGGAAAAGCTAATGTGGTGGCAGATGCACTGAGTCGTAAGGCTTCCGGCCATTGTCTTACAGTAAGGACCTCTGACACCACCCTATGTCAAGAAATGGAGATGTTAAACCTGGGTATGATACAACATGGAACTTTGACACAAAAAAAACTTGAGTCAGTTCTTCTACAGAGAATTATTGACGCCCAAAGAACCGACAAGGGTATGAAACACATTCATAAGAAAATAGAAGCTGGCAAAGCTAATTGTTTCAGAAAAGATGACCAAGAAATACTATGGTTCAATAATCGCATAGTTGTGCCTAAAGCTGCTGAAGTCCACCAACAAATTTTGGATGAAGCTCATCTTAGTCGATATTCCATTCATCCCGGAAGTACTAAGATGTATCAAGATTTAAAGCAACACTACTAGTGGACGAAAATGAAGATTGAAATTGCACGCTATGTGGCAAGATGTGACACCTGCAGACGTGTCAAAGCAATACATATGAAGACCGCTGGACCATTACAATCCTTGCCCATCCCAACTTAGAAGTGGGAGGATATTAGCATGGATTTCATTGTGGGGTTGCCTAGGACAGTAAAAGGATTTGATTCTATCTGGGTTATAATTGATTGGCTTACCAAGATAGCTCATTTTCTGCCCGTCAAGACAGATCACCCAGTTGTTGTCTATGCCTAGTTATACATTGCTCATATTCTCAGTTTGCACGGAATTCCAAAAACGATAGTGTCAGACCGCAGACCACAATTTGTATCCAACTTTTGGAAAGAGCTCCATAAGTCTCTAGGTACTAAGTTGCTCCACGGTTTGGCCTATCATCCTCAAACAAGTGGACAAACTGAGAGAGTAAACAAGATACTTGAAGATATGTTGCGAGCATGTGTCCTGGAATTTCCACAAAAATGGGATGAATGTCTACCATTAGCAAAATTTTCTTATAATAACAGCTATCAAGAAAGCATCAAGATGGCACCATTCGAAGCATTATATGGATGACAGTGTCGGACACCCTTAAATTGGTCAGAACCCGAAGAACGTTGGTATTTTAGGCCTGACTTAGTCAAGGAAATAGAAGCGAAGGTTCAATAGATAAGGCACCTCTTGAAAGAAGCTCAAGCCTGGCAGAAAAGTTATGCAGACAAACGACGCTGATCCTTGTTTTTCAAGTCAAAGATTATGTGTACCTGAAAGTATCACCAATGAAGGGTGTAAATCGTTTTGGGGTAAAAGGAAAGCTGGCACCCCGATATATTGGCACGTTTCTCATTCTTGAACAATGTGGGCCAGTGGCATACCGACTCCAACTAATAGAAACATTATCTGCAGTGCATAATGTGTTTTATGTATCTTAATTAAAGAAGTGCCTTCGAGTTCCTGATCGAATCATTGATGTGGTGGATGTTGCCTTGGAACCAGACTTAACTTATTTAGAACATCCCATTCGAGTTTTGGATCAGAAGGACAGGGTCACCCAAAAAAGGACACTTCAATTTTATAAGGTACAATGGAACCAGCATACTGAAGATGAAGCTACCTGGGAGACTCAAGATTTCTTGGAAAAGATTTTTCCTAGGTTTTAGCTTCATGTAACCTGTAAGATATGTACATTTGTTTGTAAAGTTGGAATAAACCCTATACCACCCCCTACTCTATAAGACAAATAAGGAAATAAAGATGTGATGTGTTTCCTTTTCCATTACTTACCCTATGACCTTAAATCTCGGGACAAGATTCTTTTATGGGGGAAGGATGAAACACCCCTGGTGTTACTGGCACTAAAACTTGAGCATAACATCATGTGCATTGACATTTCATGTGTTTGTTACACCTAGAGTGCATTCACTAGGTAAATTTTTCAAACAAGTTGTGATGATAGGACTTGAGGTGTGCTTAACCCTCGGGTAGGGTACTTAACCCTGAATTAGGACTTATGGGTGAAAGTGAAGCTTGAATGAGTAAAAATCTCATAAGACATGAGAAATGTTCACAAGGTATCACATTTGATGGACTTTAGTGGCACAAAAACCCTAGAGAACTCAAAACCCTAAAAAGAAACCCTGGAAAACCCTAGGGGGTAAATGTAAATTCTAGGCACTTTCGAGCTAAAGTGCAAATAGCAAAGTAAAAGAGCACCACAAACCAAGTAACTTTCACATTGGAGACTTTGGAGCCTCCCAATTTCCTATTCCCCCAAATCAGTTAGAACGCCGCCGTGAGAGAGCTCGTCGTGGCCAGACTTCTACGGGTTAGTTCATACTCTTCTGTGATGTTCTAGCCTCCCTCATGTCTTATGTTTCTCACAGACCCATTCGATTGAACTAGACCACGCTGGATTGCCCTGAACACCATAGTTTCTTCTCGGTTTTCACCGTCGCCGTGAGCAGGCGTGCTCCAGGACGGTTTAGTGCAATTGGTTAAGGGATTAGTGTTGCCGAGGGTGGAATTAGGTGTCGAGAAAAGGAGGGGCCTAGCCATTGCGTTTTCTGTCCAGTACAAGTTCGCCGGAGATGTGCTCGTCACTGATCACCATCGGGGACTGTAGCTTGCAAAGATAAGAAAGAGGAAGGGTCTAAGTGCAAACGTCAGTGAGACAAGGAAATAGTGCCCAGGGTCCTTTATAGTTTGTTCAAAAAGCCAAGGTCTTCTGTGTAAAGCAGCCAACGCGGGCGCGCGCGCGCGCGTTTCCCTGTTCATGGGCCGACTCAGGCTGAATTGAGCCCAACACTATTCATTGTTTCTCCATTTCTTTTTCTGCCAGGCTTAGGGAATTCATAGGAAATTCTAGAAAAATGATAAAAATATGGGACCAATTTGACTAGATTCCTAAATTCCTCTAGTATTTAATAAAAATAGTTCCAAGTTTTTTAGTCCAAACCAAAAATTATTTAGTATTTAAAAGGGGCTAAACCTAGACTTTTGGAATTTTAGAAATTCCTTGATAACTCCAAAAATCATAAAACTTTTTGGGTAAACTTAATTTGGTAACTAGGGTAAAGTTTGACATGTGTTGGACATTGTTTGATCCACAAACCCAAAACCCTAGCTTTCTAGGTAATAGTTGCCTTATTCTAGTAGAATATTGACTTAGAAAACCATAGTGACTTAGGTGTACCATGAAGGAAAGTTGTATTCAAGATATAACTTGATGTATCTCTATTATAATTTCATATTCATAACATCACATGAGCATTCATGTATATGTATGGTTATGTATAGAAAACAAAGAAGAAGTAAGTGTTGAAGAAGAAGAGACTGCACCACCAACTGAAAATCCACCTGCCGGGAACTGTTTTTATTTTGATATTTGTGGAACAGATCTCGAATCGCCTACAACACAAGGAAAGCCCCGATGCATTTACCTTTTCCTTGTGATTTTAAACTCTTTATCACTTGAATGATGCATTAGGTGATAGGAGTTGGGTGTTAAGCCAATTGCTGCATTTCCTTCCTTAGAATTATGTACCCTTCCTTGATTACCTGTTTTGTTAAAAGGTTTTCTGATGCTTAGTCTTGCTTTAGAAAACATTTTTTTATTTTTAACAAAAGATGATGCTTCAGATGGAATGGGATGTTTTCAAAAATAAAACTTGATGGTGAATCCATCATGGTCGTGATGGGTTCAACATCGGAAAAGATGTACCTCTGCCAGGTACCAAATTTTGGGATTGAAAATGATAAAGACGAGACCGGGCGGGTGACTTGCACGAGAAGAAAGTCTCGGTGTAGTGTATCCGTCTGAGTCACTTAAGGACCGTATTGATGTGGGCCTGCTGACCGAGGACCCTTTAACTGGTCACATACCTCGTCATGGGTAAGCTTTGCCTCGGGCAGACTAATACCAGAAAGGCCAACACACAATGGGAGTGGAGAGATGGTGAGAGTAGCGTGTACCCTCCGTGGCAAGAGGCTAGACGGTGGTGTATCTGTGCTCTTGGTTGGCGTGAACCCGGTCTGTTCTTAAGAAACCCGGTGGCGAGTTGACATATGCAAGGGTTAAGTGCTACATATGTCGTGTGATTGGAGATCCCCAGCTGGGTATTAATCGATACGGATCACCGTTACTTCTCGGACATGAAGACTTGGTCACTGACTTACGCGTAGCATTCCAGTAAACATAAGGGTTGATAAAAGACGGCTAGTGCAGGTCAAGTCCTTGAACTAGTGTAGAAAGAACTCTAGTTGCAAGTAATGACTCAACATGATAATAAAGTTGGATTTTAAGGATCCACTGATAGTAAGCATTTTTGCAAATAGATTCTTGATTCTTGATTAAGCCTTACCTTTACTCCCTCAAGCCAGCATATCCTTGAGAGTCTTTTCTTTTTGATGGTTAAGACTTGCGAAAGTACACTCCGTACTTAGGGTTTTCGAACCCATGTTGTTGTAGGTGAGGAAACAACAGACTTTTGTTGTTTTTGTTCTAAGGTGGTACCCAAGGATTAGCCCCAGCAGTGAAGCCAAGTCGAGGGAGGATGTTGGCCTCCCACTTTAAAAACAATACTCTTTTGTGCGGGAGGGTGTTTTTCCTCCCGGGTCTGTAATAATAATACGTTATGCACTTATAGTACCCTGGTATTGTCATAACAATACTCTCTCTCTCTCTATGAAAATTACTTATAGTAAATTAAGTTATTGTAATTTACTTCCGCTTATTCTTTCCTCCGATGTGATGTAATATATGAGTGACGGGTGAAGCGCTCTTGGGCGAAATGATGAAGGTACAATACCGAACTTGTCGAGTTATTATGTGCATCTACAGGGTTGTCCAAAGTCCTCACGACAAGGACAACTGTAGGTGGGCCTAATACTTGGGAGGTTCCGTCACAGCTCTCGTACCAAGTGGCCGACTGGGTGGACAAGTTAGTCGTTCTATATAAAAGCTGATGAGAAAAAGAGGGAAAAACTAATGACTATGGTCATGAGTCTGATGAGATTAAGCTTCGGAATGACAAGGCCCATGTGCCACATGCAACTTGGCTCCCCGTGCAAGCTGGCCGAAGTTGAATTTAGAGTAGTAGCTACCGATATTAGCACTAGGGATCTAGTGCAGGAATATTTGGCGAATAGGATGTTTCCAACCTCTAGCGGCTGGGGGATGCCAAAGAAAAAGGAAGAGGGGAAAAAGTATGAACTTGTTCGGCTCCCCTATCAGTTCAAATTTGAGAAGCAATTCAAGAAGCCATGCAACGAGTGGTTAGAAATGATCAAAACCATGTGTAATGAGATTCTTGGCAATTGTACGAAGAAAGAAGACCATATAATGATTGTTGCTTTGATACCCGGCCAAAACGAAGGCTGAACCGGGTAATGGATGCATTGAACTTCGAATACATACATTATGAGAAGCTTGACGAAGGGGCCGGGGGGGTGAAAGAAAACGAGTTGTCAGTATCTTAAGTAGGCAAGATGTCCGGTCCATAAAAGAAGATGAAAAGGCCCTGAAGAAAGTAAAAACAGCGCCATAGCCGAAGGCAACAGTTTCTAAGAAGCAAAAGCTTGATCAGGTACCCTCTACTGAACCGAAGGTTGATGAAGCAACAGAGAAAACCCCTCCGTCAACGTCTGCTGCCGACGTAGTCAAAATTTTGAAGGTAATGACTGAATCTCCGCCATTCATGCTACTAAGTCCTTGGGATTGGAACTGACGAAACTTTTACAGAGGAAGGAAACGCCTTCGGGTACAGAAGAGAAGATTGAAGGGCAAAAGAAACGGTGAATTGTGAATGTAATGCAAGCAATTGAGCAAATGCCGCCTTCAGCTTCGGTGACGAAAGCAGCAATTCTTGCGGATGCCGAAGATGCTGAGAAAGCCGAAGCTGGAGAACTTGAAGCCACAATGTCAGAAATTGACAGGCTTGTATCAGACATGGTTGCAGATGTAGTTGTAGAGAAGGTGTCACACCCGGATTTCAGGGGCACCAAGACCCGAGCGCGAACATAATCACCAGGTGTGCTGGGACCAAGTCTCACACATATGATGAATCATGGCACAGGATCGAATGTCACATCTTTACTACATAACAGGAGTTCCATACAAAATAAATAATTACATTATAAGGAGACAACGGTCCAGCAACCCAAAGTTGACTGGGAGACGACGGCCTAGACCTCTCACGAACTCGCCACAGCATCCTCCCTGCGCCTCATCCTTCGGTACCTGTTCTTGACCTGTGGGGGGGGGGTGTGAGACAGCAAGAGTGAGCTCACATACGTTCATCGCTCAACAAGTTGTGGGGAATAATGTGAATGAACTCGCTAAAGATGGGAGCTCACGTGAAGTGTAAGGCTTACCAAAGAGGATGGTTAGAGCTGAGCATTGCTTTTAAAGTTGGTCAAAATTTTATTAGCAGTTACTAAGTATAAGTAAATACCAACCCAATTAAATAGTAGAACAGAAGTAACAACATCACCTGCGATGCAATGCATATGACAAATTGAATTTAGTTCCATAAATTAATCATGTGAGGGTCCGAGCTGCTCATGACCGTGAGCACGGCTAGTATACCAGTTTTACACTCTGCAGAGGTTGCGCATCTTTACCCATAAGTCATGTTACCCATCTGCCAAGGGATCGCGACTTCCCATACACCTCTACCGAGGCGAGGCAGGGTAACACTACGAGGCCTTTACAAAGTTCCACTAGCTTCAGAAAACCCGCTACAGTTTATAGGAAGCTCCAATGCAGGGATCCCTCGCATGACCGCCATCGCAGCAAAATCATCCCAAGGGCCTCCCTACACTGACCACTCCCCTACTGCCCTTGCCCCTTTCGGGTAAGGTAGTCCTCCACTAGCTTTCCTAATTAATCAGCCAAGGGCGTCCATAAACCCTTGTGGTAGCACTGTTTTCCCGGGTGGTCGCTCCATGTTCCAATTAACATAATGATCTTATAATGAACAATAATAATAAACATATAATAAAAGTGTGATCATGAATAATGTATCTTCATACCCAAAACCACATAAAGCACTAGCAAGTACTACCCAAAAAGTTCAGTGGTAAACAAGGTATAAAGATAGACAAACTAGGGTAACCTATTGGGTCCCATCAAAATTAACCTATGCAGATCATTATGATTAATTAGAACATGGCTGGGTAAAAAGAAGTGATCAAGGGCACAACTTGCCTGGCACTTGAGATTCCAGTTACCAGGGTGGTTCTTCAGATCCTCGAGACCGCACTACTAATCGTAGCAATACAAACAGACATGGTATAGACAAAATTAACATCACACCAAACATAAGAACATACTGCATAATAATGATCTGCGTGTTGCTACGAGATCGTGGAAACGAGAACCACTAAAATCAGAGTTATGGTTAAGGAGTTATGACTTTATAGAGGATTTATGTGATTAAAATATTAAACTATATTACAAATTGGTTAATATAAGTAATATGAGAGGTTATTCTGCAAGTAATTATCTCAACTTTAATCTAAGTCATTATTTGATTAAAGATTATCTAGTTAAAGTATAACCATGAAATTAGAATACTATAAGAAGTTAATCCAATGGACATAGATTAACCTATTATAAAAGTATGGAATATCATTAATAAATGTTGCTATTGTGTAGTAAATATTTATACGAAGCTAACGCAACTGGAACGAGTCGAATCGGTTTTAAAACGGAGAAGATACGAATTTCCTAAGGTTTTATGTATTTGATACGAGATTGATTAAGAAATAAAATTTTATACCCTTTTCATGTTAAACAGAGACACAGGGTGATAAACAACATTATTACAAAATTTTAGGGACTGGAATAAACTGAAAAGGATTTAATATGAATTTTCTAGGCATTAAACAAATTTTTGCAATTAATTTTGTACTAAAAAGCATTTTATAAATTGATTTCTTTATTTTATTACCTGTTTGGATTGCGCGCTAAATAAACAGATATGCAGGGGCCACAGAGCAAGAAATACTAGACTCCGCGAATAGTGAATGGGGACGGCGGGTTGTTTTCTGGAAATTGCAGGGGCTCTTTAAGAAAAGTGCACGGCGAAGGGGTATCGCGAGTCTACAACCGTCCGATTAGAAACGAACGGCCCAGATGTGCTCTGTTATTAATTGAACTGGTGCGCATCCAGGACCAACTGATCCCGATCCGACGGCTCACGATGATTTCCCCCAAATCTAATCGGGAACGTTGATTACGAATCCAACGACGCATAGTGACTACCCTGAGATCTAATCGTGACCGTTGAATACGATCCAACGGCCCGAGCGGCTTCTTCTTTCTCCCTCTGACTACGGCGCTCACACTACGTCTCAACACCCAGGCGCAGTCGACCGTGCGCCATGGCCGATGCTCTATCGCTCGCAGAGAAAGGAAATAAAAGAAAGAAAGAAAAATAGAGCTCACCGGAGGCTAGTTCGTTTAGGAGGAATTGCCCGCCACCGTTGGCCAGCGGCCCGGCACCAGGATGCACCTGCGACAACCTCGCGCATGTTCTGGATGAAGCCGGACATGGGTAGCGGCACCACGATTCCACCGGCGGCGCTTCAGCTCGAGGTGGTATGCGTCCAGACAGTGCCCGACCAGCGCCACAAGGAGTGCGTGCGCGGATAGCGCCATGGCGGCTAGGGCATCCTGCCATCTAATCTCCCGGTGAATTCTCCTGGCGGCGGTGCTGCCCCCGACAGCGCAGCAGAGGAACACCGTGACGACGCCCAGGTGCGCGCGCAGCGGCAGCAAGACCTTCCCCCACGAGCACGGATTGTAGTGTTCTCATGATGAAGACGACTAGCAGGAAGAGCGGAACACGATACTTATTCACGGGAGCCCAAGAGATCGCGGAATCCGCGGCGAAGCTCCGGCCGAACCCCAACAACCCCGGCTAGGTCGTAGCGTCCCAGATTCACGCGGTCAGCAACAGATTTTCCACCGGATGAGGATGACTGTGGTAGCAAGACGTTACAGGTATATCGGACCCACATGAAAGTGTCCTGGTACTTGGAGACAGCGAGAGGAACACTGCATTGCATGCCCCACTGGTCATTCACATGGAAAAGAAACGTGAGCAAGGGATGAGTGGGCTGGCGGGAGTGGAAAATGCCTGATTGGGCTGACCGTGTGTCTGAGATGGCTGGGTTAATTAGTGGCTGATGCATAGGATTAGGCCCACAGATTCTTTTCTGTTTTTCCTGTTTCGAATTTCTGTTTTCCTTGAGATTTTATAATTTCAAATTCAAATATGGTTTTGTTTTTTTTGAAATTCGAATATGAATGCAACACACAAGGGAAATACCAGTATGTATGCAAGGCACACTTTATTTAATTATTTGCTATTTGACCAATATAATTCCATTAATTGAATATGCACAATTAAAAGAAGAATCAAATAATTTCCAACGGTTCCATAATCCCAAAACACTACATAATTATATTTATTTATTTATATCCTTTTTTTTCTGATACAATTTTTTTGGGTTTTACAAATTCTACCCCCTTAACAGAAATCTCGTCCTCGAGATTTGTAAGAAAAGGGATATAGAAGGATTGGTTTGTAATTCGGCTTGTAGTCTATAATTGGTTCATAAATCCAGAGTCTCATTTTTTAAGTAAATAGTAGGTGATTAGGAGAGCATAGGTATCCAGCTACTTATTATGTAGGATATAAGCTGGACAGGTTGAGGTAAGAAGGATTATGGCAAGGAAAAGACTTTATCTGAAATGTTTGAATCTTGATTCATCTCGAGATTCGCTTTGACTGTTATTTCCTTCCTTGTCGATGTCGATCTTTTCTTCTCCAGTCTTGGTCTCATTGATTCCTGGTTAGTGTATATCATCGGTTGGGGAATACGGTTAAGATAGATATAGATGAGATAGACTACATGATGTAGGTCAAAAGTGTGTTTGATGTTAAGTGGGGATAGACAGATTATGCAATCCATCAAGACTCTATTGGTTGGGTTGGTCTGTCATTCTTTATTCAGTGCAGAGTGAATTAAGTTAAAACATGTGGATAGGTTCTAATCTATTTCATAAGTATTAACTTATCCATTAAGTAACTCACTTTAGGTTGGACCATATTAGATTAGACGGGATCTAGATTAGATCAGTATAACTAGGTTAGACTAGATAATATCTAATTACTTTGGATTAGATCATGGTTGTTACACTAGTGCGGGATAAATATGCTTATTGGGACAAGATGAATCCATAGGGATAAGGTAGAATCTTTTGAGGTCAGTTAGATCTATTAGAATAAAATAAAATCTTTTCAAGATAAGATGAATCTCTTAAAGTAATAGAGTATCTTTTAAGATAAGATGGATATATTCTAGTGGGGGATATTCGTAGATGATCTAGTTTATCTTATAAATTCTATTTATGTCTATATGTAGATGCAGATGTAATTGTGGACATTACTCCACAACTCATTACACTCAATCAAAGATCTAAATCAAACAAATATCATAAGAACAAACACTCAAGCGTATAGATACCTATAAAAATAATTTTGTTTTTGTTCCTACCAGTAGGTCGCCTATTCCTAAAAGTCACTTTAGGCACAGGATTACAAAGTGTGAAATCCACATTTGTCTTTAGAAAGAAGAGGTAAGAATAATCAGAGTAAAGCGGAAATAGATGAGAAAAGATTAAGATAAGTTTAGAAAAAATCAGAGTAGCAAAGGTAAGTAAGTATTGGTTGTCCAGTTCTATCTAGGTTTCGTCCTACAATCAACATTCCTCTGATACCACTTCTGTCACACCCGGATTTCAGGGGCACCAAGACCCGGGCGCGAACATAATCACCAGGTGTGCTGGGACCAAGTCTCACACATATGATGAATCATGGCACAGGATCGAATGTCACATCTTTACTACATAACAGGAGTTCTATACAAAATAAATAATTACATTATAAGGAGACAACGGTCCAGCAACCCAAAGTTGACTGGGAGACGACGGCCTAGACCTCTCACGAACTCGCCACAGCATCCTCCCTGCGCCTCATCCTTCGGTACCTGTTCTTGACCTGTGGGGGGGGGTGTGAGACAGCAAGAGTGAGCTCACATACGTTCATCGCTCAACAAGTTGTGGGGAATAATGTGAATGAACTCGCCAAAGATGGGTGCTCACGTGAAGTGTAAGGCTTACCAAAGAGGATGGTTAGAGCTGAGCATTGCTTTTAAAGTTGGTCAAAATTTTATTAGCAGTTACTAAGTATAAGTAAATACCAACCCAATTAAATAGTAGAACAGAAGTAACAACATCACCTGCGATGCAATGCATATGACAAATTGAATTTAGTTCCATAAATTAATCATGTGAGGGTCCGAGCTGCTCATGACCGTGAGCATGGCTAGTATACCAGTTTTACACTCTGCAGAGGTTGCGCATCTTTACCCACAAGTCATGTTACCCATCTGCCAAGGGATCGCGACTTCCCATACACCTCTACCGAGGAGGCGAGGCAGGGTAACACTACGAGGCCTTTACAAAGTTCCACTAGCTTCAGAAAACCCGCTACAGTTTATAGGAAGCTCCAATGCAGGGATCCCTCGCATGACCGCCATCGCAGCAAAATCATCCCAAGGGCCCCCCTACACTGACCACTCCCCTACTGCCCTTGCCCCTTTTGGGTAAGGTAGTCCTCCACTAGCTTTCCTAATTAATCAGCCAAGGGCGTCCATAAACCCTTGTGGTAGCACTGTTTTCCCGGGTGGTCGCTCCATGTTCCAATTAACATAATGATCTTATCATGAACAATAATAATAAACATATAATAAAAGTGTGATCATGAATAATGTATCTTCATACCCAAAACCACATAAAGCACTAGCAAGTACTACCCAAAAAGTTCTGTGGTAAACAAGGTATAAAGATAGACAAACTAGGGTAACCTATTGGGTCCCATCAAAATTAACCTATGCAGATCATTATGATTAATCAGAACATGGCTGGGTAAAAAGAAGTGATCAAGGGCACAACTTGCCTGGCACTTGAGATTCCAGTTACCAGGGTGGTTCTTTAGATCCTCGAGACCGCACTACTAATCGTAGCAATACAAACAGACATGGTATAGACAAAATTAACATCACACCAAACATAAGAACATACTGCATAATAATGATCTACGTGTTGCTACGAGATCGTGGAAACGAGAACCACTAAAATCAGAGTTACGGTTAAGGAGTTATGACTTTATAGAGAATTTATGTGATTAAAATATTAAACTATATTACAAATTGGTTAATATAAATAATATGAGAGGTTATTCTGCAAGTAATTATGTCAACTTTAATCTAAGTCATTATTTGATTAAAGATTATCTAGTTAAAGTATAACCATGAAATTAGAATACTATAAGAAGTTAATCCAATGGACATAGATTAACCTATTATAAAAGTATGGAATATCATTAATAAATGTTGCTATTGTGTAGTAAATATTTATACGAAGCTAACGCAACTGGAACGAGTCGAATCGGTTTTAAAACGGAGAAGATACGAATTTCCTAAGGTTTTATGTATTTGATACGAGATTGATTAAGAAATAAAATTTTATACCCTTTTCATGTTAAACAGAGACACAGGGTGATAAACAACATTATTACAAAATTTTAGGGACTGGAATGAACTGAAAAGGATTTAATATGAATTTTCTAGGCATTAAACAAATTTTTGCAATTAATTTTGTACTAAAAAGCATTTTCTAAATTGATTTCTTTATTTTTATTACCTGTTTGGATTACGCGCTAAATAAACAGATACGCAGGGGCCATAGCGCAAGAAATACTAGACTCCGCGAATAGTGAATGGGGACGGCGGGTTGTTTTCTGGAAATTGCAGGGGCTCTTTAAGAAAAGTGCACGGCGAAGGGGTATCGCGAGTCTACAACCGTCCGATTAGAAACGAACGGCCCATATGTGCTCTGTTATTAATTGAACTGGTGCGCATCCAGGACCAACTGATCCTGATCCGACGGCTCACGATGATTTCCCCCAAATCTAATCGGGAACGTTGATTACGAATCCAACGACGCATAGTGACTACCCTGAGATCTAATCGTGACCGTTGAATACGATCCAACGGCCCGAGCGGCTTCTTCTTTCTCCCTCTGACTACGGCGCTCGCACTACGTCTCAACACCCAGGCGCAGCCGACCGCGCGCCATGGCCGATGCTCTATCGCTCGTAGAGAAAGGAAATAAAAGAAAGAAAGAAAAATAGAGCTCACCGGAGGCTAGTTCGTTTAGGAGGAATTGCCCGCCACCGTTGGCCAGCGGCCCGGCACCAGGATGCACCTGCGACAACCTCGCGCATGTTCTGGATGAAGCCGGACATGGGCAGCGGCACCACGATTCCACCGGCGGCGCTTCAGCTCGAGGTGGTATGCGTCCAGACAGTGCCCGACCAGCGCCACAAGGAGTGCGTGCGCGGATAGCGCCATGGCGGCTAGGGCATCCCGCCATCTAATCTCCCGGTGAATTCTCCTGGCGGCGGTGCTGCCCCCGACAGCGCAGCAGAGGAACACCGTGACGACGCCCAGGTGCGCGCGCAGCGGCAGCAAGACCTTCCCCCACGAGCACGGATTGTAGTGTTCTCATGATGAAGACGACTAGCAGGAAGAGCGGAACACGATACTTATTCACGGGAGCCCAAGAGATCGCGGAATCCGCGGCGAAGCTCCGGCCGAACCCCAACAACCCCGGCTAGGTCGCAGCGTCCCAGATTCACGCGGTGAGCAACAGATTTTCCACCGGATGAGGATGACTGTGGTAGCAAGACATTACAGGTATATCGGACCCACATGCAAGTGTCCTGGTACTTGGAGACAGCGAGAGGAACACTGCATTGCATGCCCCACTGGTCATTCACATGGAAAAGAAACGTGAGCAAGGGATGAATGGGCTGGCGGGAGTGGAAAATGCCTGATTGGGCTGACCGTGTGTCTGAGATGGCTGGGTTAATTAGTGGCTGATGCATAGGATTAGGCCCACAGATTCTTTTCTGTTTTTCCTGTTTCGAATTTCTGTTTTCCTTGAGATTTTATAATTTCAAATTCAAATATGGTTTTGTTTTTTTTGAAATTCGAATATGAATGCAGCACACAAGGGAAATACCAGTATGTATGCAAGGCACACTTTATTTAATTATTTGCTATTTGACCAATATAATTCCATTAATTGAATATGCACAATTAAAAGAAGAATCAAATAATTTCCAACGGTTCCATAATCCCAAAACACTACATAATTATATTTATTTATTTATATCCTTGTTTTTTTTCTGATACAATTTTTTTGGGCTTTACAGAAGGCAAGTGTAGTTGCAGAGGAAAACATGGCCGCAGTGCCAGATAAGGGAAAGAGAATTGATAATATCCCTTCAGACGAGAAAGATTTTGATCTTCGGCACCTGGGCGGCCAAGAACTTTCTGAGGAGGATAAGTTAGAATTAAAAGAATTTGCTGTATCCTGTGGTTACCAACCGGGGTCCATGCACTTCGGTGGGGTCAATGAGGAAATCTTAGGAATGCATTCGCGACCGCGCTGGTGCAAAGATAGTCGGCACTCTATCCAAGAGTGTTGGATTCCTGAAGTTGGAGACCGACATCAGTTGCTACCAACAGCAACATATTGTCGGTAGCCTATTTTATTCCAACTTCAAGGTGAGACTTTTGTCTAGATTTTTTATTACCTTCGTAGTGGATTGAGTGTTCTAATTCTAACTTGGTTTGCAGAGCATGTTATTAAGCAAGGCGCTAAAAATGCAGTAGGATAATGAGGATAGAAGAAATGAAGATATAATTAACAGCTTAGTGGATAAAATCAAGGAACATGAAGTTTCTTTAAAGGAAAAAGACATCCTGCTGCAATCAGCCGAAGGCTCCCTCACAGAAACACGATCTCAGAATAATAAGCTGAGCGAGGAACTAGACGAAGCTCGAACAATTTTGAACAGAAGTTCATAGCGCTTTGACCACGAGACAAAGGAGCTTAGAGCAAAGGTCGAATCCGAAGCTTAAAGAAATACAAAGTTGTATGAAGCTATTGAGACCATTCAGAACAAGTGCTCCGACTTTGCTACTTGGTGCATTAATCAGCTGAAGGGAATAACTCGGTTGGAGCTGCTTCTGAAGAGATTATTCCTTCAGCCGAATATATCACCGGGGCCTTCGAACATATTGAAAATGAAGTTGAAGCCCTTGATGAAGTTATAACCGGGCACAGAGATTTCTGTGACCTGGTGGCTTCACGAGGCACAGCTGCAGCATTTATAAAGGCCGAGTGTAACCACACCAAAATTGTTAATAAGCCAACATTCAACCTTTCAACATCAGATTTGGTTGATATTCCTGCGGAAGCCCGAAGCATAGGGAACAGATTTATTACCCAAATTTGGGCAAAGGGCGGGCGTGAACTGGCCGGGGATGAAGCACGAAAACTGCTAAACTTCGTATGAAACTTTTACCTTTGTCTTCTCTACCTTGTTTTTTCTTTATTATATTTCCGATTACTTTATACCTTCATCTTTCTGTAGGATGGTGGCGCCGAAAGTCGTTAAGCCGAAGCCTGTTCCGAAGGACTGAAGATTCTAGAACTTCCCTTTGTATCTATCTGTAGAAGACTTAGGAACTCTTTGCATCATTTAGCAAAAAATTGTAACTGTCAGTTGAACAAAATATTGTACTTATTTGTGAATAACTTGTAATATAATTTTACCTTTTCGCTCTTGTATGAAGTGCTTTGTTGTGGACGAAACCAATGCTTGCAATCTTTTGAGCCGAAGGCGAAAAACACCTTCCCTTCTTTTCTTTCCCATCGAAGCATTTTTTCATTAAAGACGAAATACCTCCATACACCACAAAGTTTTATCTGAGACGAAGTAGCTTCGCTTTCAACGAAACATTTTGTCACTGGAGACAAGCATCTTTTGTCTTTCCTATTAATGTTTGTGCTTTATGTCATGATGATGATCCTACGAATGTCTAATGAATGTTTGTATGAATGCAAAAGATGATGTGATGAAATATGCAAATGTATGCCAAGAAAACACCCAGACTCTACACCCCCTTAGGAACGACTTTGGAGCCTCTTCACCTTTTACTTAGGTGATATTTTAGCTCTGCATCCCCTTAGGAACGACTTTGGAGCTTCTTCACCTTTGATTTAGGTGGCATTTAAGCTCTTCATCCCCTTAGGAACGACTTTGAAGCTTCTTCACCTTTGATTTAGGTGGTATTTTAGCTCTGCATTCACTTAGGAACAACTTTGGAGCTTCGTAACCTACTCGGCGTCCCTTCAGGAACGACTTTGGAGCTTCTTCACCTCTTGGGTGACATTTTAGCTCTGCATCCCCTTAGGGACGACTTTTGAGCTTCTTCATGACCTTTTGCACTCGATGGTGCGAATCCTGGTGTTACATTTTACATGTGGGGGAATTTGGCCCTTGTATTGCAGAGGGCTAAACAAAAAATGAAAATTACAACCTATGGCGCCATTAAAAACCTTTCTCCCCTATTGAAAGGAAAAGGGTACCATAGGGAAAAATAAGAAAATTACATTGTTTATATATAATATCGTCGGAGGTCATCCGCATTCCAAGACCTGGGTATGTCGTTGTCGTCCATGTCTTTCAGTCTATAGGACCCGGGTCTTAACGAAGATACCACCAAAAAGGGACCTTCCCACTTGAGCTAAAGCTTTCCCACTATATCAGGGTTAGCCACCCTTCGAAGCACCAAATGACCTGGTTTGATATTCTTCAATCTTACTTTTCTATCCCGCCATTTGATTGTTTCAACCTAGTATTTATTGATGTGCTCTACTGCTTGTAGTCTGGTCCCTTCTATGGTGTCTTTTGTTAGTTGGCAATCACCTTCGTCCTCTGTCGAAGCTAGAGTTCTTATTGAACCCGTTCTTGCTTCTTTCGGTGTTATTGCTTCGTCACCGAACAGGAGTTTGAACGGGGTAAATCCCGTTGACCTTGATACAACAGTGTTGTGGTTCCATACTACTTTTATTAACTCGTCTGGCCACTTTCCTTTGGGTTGATTGAAGATTGACTTCATTATTCCTGTTATTATGATTCCATTTGCTCTTTCTACCAATCCATTTGACTCCGGATGCCTCACTGATGCGAAGTGTATTTTTGTGCCGATTTGGCTACAAAAGGTTTTGAATGTCTCAGCATCGAACTGAGTTTCGTTGTCAACAGTGATAGCCTTCGGCACACCGAAGCAACAAACGATATTTTGCCAAAAGAATTTTTTGGACCGTGGCCGAAGTTATTGTAGCCAAGGGCTTTGCCTCAATCCACTTGGAAAATTATTCCACTGCCACCACAACATATTTCAATTTGCCTTGTGCTGGTGGGAGGGGACCTAACAAATCCAGACTCCATCTTTGCAGGGGCCAAGTAGGTTGTATTAGCTGGGTTAGAGACGAAGGTTGCTTCTGGTCTCTGGCACATCTTTAGAAATTTTCACATTTTTGAACTAAATATGCGGCATCCGAAGCTACCTTGTCTGAAAACCTTCCCCAGTAGAGGCCTAGACCCAATGTGGGCCCCACAAAACCCCGCATGTATTTCCTTCATTAATTCTTGACCTTCAGCTCTAGACAAGCACTTGAGCAGTGGAGAGCAAACTCCATGTTTGTATAATTCCTCTTCTATTATTACATATGGCCTTGTCCTTGCTTCCATTCTTTTATTGCAGACTTCATTATCCGAAAGACAATTGCACTAGAGGAAAGATACAATCTCAGTCCTCCAATCTTCACTATGTACCGGTGAAATTGTGAGCACCGCTCTTTCCATGAGCTCGACTAAAGGTGCTTTTATTGTCTCAAAAAATACTTCCGAAGGTAGTGGGAGCCCCTGTGCCGCTGATTTGGATAATAAGTCTGCATGTTCATTTTCTCCCCTTGGGATATTCTTTACAGAGAAACCTTCAAAAGAGGCTTCCAACCTTCGAACTGCATCTAGATACTTTTCAAGCTTCGGGTCTCTTGCCTTAATGCTTTTGTCCACATGACCCGAGATAACTTGTGAATCAGTCTTGAGGATCTCCCTTCTTATACCCATTGCCTTATGTTTCTGAAGCCTCAAGAGAAGGGCTTTTGTACTCTGCAATATTATTTGTGCACCTGAAGTCTAATTTTACTGCATAACAAGTTCTAACTTTGGATGGTGCAACTAGAACGGCAACTGCCCCTGCGCCGAAGGTTCCCCAAGACCCATCACAAAATATTGTCCAAGCTTTGGCATCGCATATTCTTTCTTCGTCCTGAGCCCCTGGCGTCCAATCAGTAATGAAGTCTGCTAACGCTTGAGACTAGATCGAAGATCTATGGACATAATCAATGGTGAATTCATTGAGTTCTGCAGCCCATTTTCTGACACTTCCTGTAGCTTCTCTATTCCTCATTATATCCTTCAGGGGTTGTGATGAAGGCACTATTATGTGGTATGCTTGGAAGTAATGCTGAATCTTCCTGGAGGCCATCAATACAGCATACAGTACCTTCTTCAGCTCTATGTAATTCTTCTCCATCAAATACTGCTTCAGCTCTTCGAAAGCTTTTTGCTGAGGTGGACCCTATTGAAAGACTTTGGCTAACTTTAATACTTCAAAGAAAGGCAGATTCCTCTCTGCTGATCTTGAGATAAATCTGTTCAATGATGTCAGCCTTCCTGCTAACCTCTGAGCCCCCTTTCTCAAATTTGGCGGTTCCATCCAAAGGATAGCTTCGATTTTGCTTGGGTTAGCTTCAATACCCTTTGTTGATACCAAGCAGCTAAGAAACTTGGCCTTCTTCACTCCAAAGACACATTTTTCTGAATTTAGCTTGAGACCAGCCCGTCTAAAGTTGTTGTGGCAGAACCGCCCGAATTATTCCAGCTTAAGTGCCCAAGTCATGCCTTAAAGGCCGCAACACACTTAAATCGTAATAACCCATCAGTCCCTCAGATCTAGTCTGATAAAGCCACTTATCCAGGATCAAATACCACTAACCTACTCGAAGGTGAGTCACAGAAGAAATACAATAAAGCAGGAAACCTCAAATTAAGGTACTGGAGTTATTACATAAATCGGAGTTTCTGAAGTAAACTAAAATAAGTTCAAAAGATAGATTGCAGCGGATAATCGATATCATCGAATGTGAGGAATAGGGCAAGGACTAGCCCACTACTCCTCCTGCTCCTCTCCTGCTGGAGCAGCATCCCACTCGACCGTCCAACCCGGTGGCAGGGTGGTAGGCCAAGTCACACCATCAACCATGTCCTGAAGCGTACTTGCAAAAATTATGCCACAAGCAAGGCTGAGTATGCTAATACTCATTTAGACTTACCCGGTGTGAGGAATCTACTCCTCTACCTCTAGACCATGCGGCTGTTTGGCTGAGGGGTTTGGTTTGCCAAAAGCACTAGCTGTATCTAAGGTCAACTTTTAGCTTTTCCATTTCTAGTATCATTATTTTAGCTAAGTTTGCTCTTTCTAAGCATACATGGTAACAATCATTTAATACAATCAACAAGTTATCTCATGTAAAGCCTCATTTCACTTCTTACTCAATGTAGTACAAGGGGTCAAGTAGTCTCATTAGCTGCGAGAAGCAGACGATTCGAATCGAGTTTTTAACCTTGCAAGGTAAACCTAAACACATGACATGTAGGGGCACTCCATCCCCACACATGTCAACCGTCCCCATCGATTCCCCATTCGCGGCCAGGCCTCACCGCCTTGGCATACAATGCTCCACTGACCCCGGCTGCCGCCGTGCAGTGACCGCACTTGTACCCACCATAGCTAGCATGGGAGACCCAATCTCAGGACGCGTGAGGGGTAAAGTCCACGCCCGACTTCACTCAGGTACTAGGTTTACCGGTTACCATATTTCCCGACATGTGTTTAGTACGTTCAAACGCTTGACTCAGGTATCCACACATTATCGTTAATTCCTTTTCCCGTCTCATGGACAAGGCATCCTCCCTGGATCCATGTCCATAGACCATCATAGATCCCGTTATCAAGATGAATACAATAAATTCCTGATCTCGCGCGAGTGCTAGAAAAATCACTCGACTTCTACCGAGATCCTAATTAGCAAAGCAGCTACTCGACCTAGCATACTAGTATCCATCTCAAAAAGGAATCCTGAATTCATGCAACTAAGGGTTTCAAGCAACTCCTACACTTAAGTGCACATTACAAGCCTACAAAAATTAAGTGTAGTAAAGTAGCATATATATTTATAACTTGGTTATGCATAAAACGGGGCTTGCCTTCAAATGCTGGGGCTGTGGGGAAATCCTCAATCGCAGTCTCGGGAGCTTGCTCCTGGTCTTCCTCGTGGACAACTCCTAGCTCAGGGATGAGCACGTACTCTCTGTCAGCGAGATTGCAATCTAATGAATGCACTGAGTAAGATATATGCATGGTATGATATGCAATTTAGCAGTTAAATTTGATGGTGGATGATCAAATTAATAAGGTAGAGCTTAATCTTACTACTAGATATTTTTGTGGTACACTTAGCAATTTAGGGTCAAGTTTGGTTAAACTATTTGGTAAGTTTATTTTAGTGTTCCACTGATTTCCTTTTAATGCCTTAGTGAAAGTTTATTAAGATGCCTAGCTGAATTCATTGGGGTGAGATTCACTATTCCTTCTAATTTATCTCTTCTTTTCATTTTTCCTTTATGCCTTTAAGGTGGGTTTGAACTACAAGATAGCTTAATAAATTTCCAAAAATTCTGCAAACATTACAGTGGATTCTCACTGGTGTATAACTATCTGTCTTAAAATTTGGGGTTTACAAAGTGAGGGGTTCTCTCTGTACAAAATTATCAAATGTCATGGCAAAGGGGGTGTTTAGAACTACAACTTCCTTTAACAGTGGGTTATTCTCTAAGACTTATTTTTGCTGACATTTAGATGTAATAACATGGTTTTGTATAAATTTTCAGCCACTAATACTTATTAGTTATTTTACTATGATTTTCTAAAGTTTCTAGCCAAAGGGGTGCTTTCTACTACCACTATACATGAAAATATCAAACAACAGATTCCTAATTTTTTCTATCTTCTTCTTTGCGCAAGAGCAATCATTCTAGAATTTGGTAACTTTTTTCTTAAGGGAAAGGTGGTAGGAATTTCTTGAATTAAATGGCCTTTTTCATGAAGTAGGGGTAATGGGTGTTATTTTTTAGTTTTGAATAGGTTTTTGCATTTTTCTCTGGTGGCCTACTTCATTAATAATCTAGTAAAAATTTATTTGCCCATTGTTGCACATCTTTTTGCTTACTTATGATTTAATTGGAATATGGCTCAATATAAATTTTTATTTGTTCAACCCACTTAAGATGATGGGCTGGGGTGTTTATCAATTTTGTAGTGATGTCCTAGCGGTTAGGAGTCTACTGAATTTTTCTTACCAATTTTGAAATTGTTCTTATATTTTTAATAATGGCCTTTCTAGTTTTATTTGGTGCCTAATAAAACATTTTACCTTGAATTTGTTCTGGACTAGGGTTCCTTTTATCTTTCCTAAGTTCTTCATTACTTAAGTGGACAAGGAAATTATTTTTATTCACTGTTCATTATTTTCTAGTGCTTTTCTCATTTTTCTAAGTTTTGGGCAATTATGGAATTTAATAGATAACCCTATTTAAATCTCTAATACTGGGGTGCTTAATATTTTTAAACAGTGTCTAAGTTGGGTTTGGACTTCTACAAATTTTCTTAAGTCCAGCACAGAAGCATAACTATTTTTCTTCATTTTAATAAGGTTTGGGCAGTTTCCTTATTTAATTCCAAACTCTAAAATTTAAAACACAAAGCACATGGTTCAGTATTTTTATTTGATAGTTCATAATATTTTGAATCCAGTAAAATTTGTTTGACTAAATTTGGTTGAACATTTCTCAAGATACAAATTTCTTAAGTTCTCTGCTTAATTTAAAAGAATAAACAGAAATGGTTTAAAGGAAAATGGTTTTGCATCTGGGTCCCTGGCAAAAGGTTCTAAGTGTATTACAGAGAGGTCCTCGGTTTACTATTCACCTGAGTTTATGACTCTGCAGAAAACCCCCTAGGCTTCTGACAAAGCGAACCCGCGATCCTTCCCCTAATGGAACAGTGACCGCGGCGGAAGAAAAGGGCGGAGGGGCTTACCGGCGGCGAGGTTGCTCCGGTGAAGGGTCGAACGAGATCCGGGGGTCTCTGGCGATCACGTCGACGTGCGGATCGTCAGCGGTGGTGGTCGGAGTAGGTCGGTCCACGTGCACAGGCGGGGGAGCTCGTCGGCGGTGAGGAATACGGCCTGCTCACGGCGCGATAGTCCAATTGAACGAGTTAGAGAGCTTCACTGGATGCTAGGGAAGACGTGGGTGCGAGGAATTGGAAAATGGCTTACTGGTTAGCTTGGTTCACGCGCGGCGGCGGGTGACCGAAGTCTGGCGAGGGTGAGGCTTTGCCGGGTACGAGGACTTGGGAAGCTTCACGGGCCTCTAGCGAAGCTAACCGAGCGACTGGCGCAGCCCGAGGTTGGATGGAGTGAGCTGGCCACGGTGGCCGAGGCTCGGGTGGCTTGGCAGGTGGTGGCGCGGCGTGCTCGAGGCGAGGTCTGGTGAACTCCGGCTTGGGTAGAACTGAGAGCGCGCGGGGAGGTACGGCCAAGGCCTTCGGCTACTTTATAGGCACGACGCGGTGCACGGGTGGGCATGGACCGGTGAGGGCGCGCGGGCATGCATGGCTGGGTGCGGTTGGGCGAACTGGCGTGAACCGGGCGTGTCAGCCGCGGTCGAACACGTGGAGCCGTTGCTTCTGCCCGTGTTCTAACGCCGATTGGGCGCAGATCTTTGCGAATTTGGGCAAGATTGCAGTGAAGGATTTGTTCCCCTGACTGTGCTTTGTCGTTTGTGTGTGGATGTTGCTCGGATTTAGGCTAGGGACAAGGAGTTGTAACGTTGCCAAGTCGCTAGTGTCAGACAGCCGAGTCCCGAGAACAAACTGCGCCAAAATCATGTCAAACGGTTTTGGTTTGAGTTCAAACTTTACCAGAGCATGTTCAAGGAAATTTGGCGCCACTTTGATATTTGGACTTTGTGGATTCGAGCTCTGGAAGACAGGGAACACATCTGAACTTGGGAAAGGGTTGTGAAATTCAAATTTCTGATTTCTGAATTTTCCCATAGGGCCTTAGTTCATGGGCTGATTTGGGGATTTTTGAAAATTCAAATGGCCAAACTTCCTTGCTATATTTTGTAGGTTATTTAGTGCACTAAAACTTTGTTATTTGGTTCATATCAAAATTTTGTATTTTTCCCAAGTCTTCTCTCCAATTCCCTTTATGTGCTTAAATGGCCCACTTAGGATTATTTAGGGTTTGTGAGTTCTTCTTACCTTGACATGCATGGCATGATTAAGGAGAATTTCTTAAGATGAAAAAAGACTTACTTAAACCTTTGTTCTTAATTTTTTATGTTCATTCCTCAATTTGGTTCACATGTGATAATGGTTTTGGGTCATCTCTAAGAAGAAACCCTAGGTGACACTGGGGTGTCACAGCTGGCAAATGTCTCTTGTAAATTGGCAACATGGTTTTCTTGTTTTGTGCTCTTTACTATGATATCATCGACATATGTCAGCACATTTCTGCCAATTTGGGAGTGAAGAACTTTGGTAGTCATTCTGCTGAAGCTTCCTCCAGCATTCTTGAGCCCCTCGGGCATCCGAAGATAACAATAGGTCCCACTAGGAGTTATAAAGCTTGTCTTTGGCTCATCGTCCTTTTTTATCCAGATTTGATGATAGCCTGAGTAGCAATCCAATAAGCTCATAAGTTCCGAAGTAGCTGCTGCATCCACAATGGAATCTATTCTTGGCTGTTGGAATTCATCCTTCGGGCATGCCTTATTGAGATCTGTAAAGTCAATACACATTCTCTATTTTCTGTTAGCTTTCTTTACCATGACGGTATTGGCCAGCCACTCTGGGTATGTCACTTCTCTGATAACGCCGACACTTAGAAGTCTTTTCACTTTGTTTCGTGCACCTTTGGCTTTATCATCGAACATTTTCCAAAGCCACTACTTTCTTGGTCTAAAGGACGGGTCTACATTGAGTGAGTGCTCAATAATATCTCTATTGACACCACAGAGATCATTAGCTGACCAAGAAAAAACATCTTTATTGTTAAACAAAAACCTCAGTAAGGTCTTCTCTTGTTCATCAGATAATTGAGACCCTAATATCACCTTTTGCTCAGTTATGTCTTCACACAAAAGCATGGGCTTTGGTTGATATGCCAAAGCAGCCTTTTCTCTTTTATGCTTATATTGTTAATGAGCTTTGGTCTCATCTATATTATGGATGGCCTTCGAATCCGTCCAACTTCCTTTGGCTCTCCTGGCAGCTTCTTGACTCCCATGTACAGCAACGGGTCCTTGTTCTGAAGGTATCTTCATGCAAAGATATGCTGGATGGAGTATTGCATCGAAGGCATTAAGCGTCCCTCGACCAATAATTGCATTGTATGGATACTCCATATCAACAATGTCGAAGACAACCTGTTCTGTCCTTGTGTTGTGAACGTAGCGGAAGGTGACCGACATGGTTATCTTGTCGAGCGCCACAATCTGTCTTCCTCCGAAACCACAAAGGGGGTGTGTTGCATCATGTATCTTGTCCTCCGGCTCTTGCATTTGCCTGAAAGCCTTCGTGAAAATGATATCGGCCGCACTGCCTGTGTCCACCAGGACATTGTGGACCAAAAATCCCTTGATGAGACAAGATATGACCATTGCATCGTTGTGGGGATAATCTTTAAGCAGAAGGTCTTCCTGAGAGAAGGTAATTGGTATGTGAGACCATTTGGACCTGATGAAGGGCCCTTGCACACCAACATGTTGTACCCTTCTCTGTGCTTCCTTCTTTTGCTTCTTGTTGGCTAGTTTAGAACTTGAGACGCCTATGGTTGGGAGCACCGGCTTCATAGTCAAAGGTGCCGCATCTTGGTTGCCTTGCGAAGCCATTGTCTCAGTTGTGGAAGTGAGTTCACCGGAGGTGGGCGCCAATGTTAGTCACTTGTTCTCAAATGCTATAAATCAAGAACAAGGCAACACGATTGTTAATGGTTAAAGACCTTCGTCCTTTAAAGCATTATTTCCTCTCGGATATGATGATCTTTAGATGAAGGTCATGAAGGACACACCTTCATCATTTCAACATATAAACGTGAATACAAAATAAGAAAGCGGAGGAATACAAAAGAATAAAGATAATAATTGTTATGTATTAATGATTCATTTATTCTTATGTTCCATAAACATGAATAAACATCAACAATAATCATATTACATTGGTACCTTCGGCTTTCCAAAAGGTGAGAGAACGAGGATGGCGCGAGAGTGATTACAATCGAGCGTGAACAGTATGCGGGTACTGTTCATCTATTTATAGTCACGACACGCAGCCCGGGTAAAATTACATCCATGCCCTCAAACTCTTGTTTACAAGTAACTAAAACCAATAAGGCCTATATAGTCCTTTTTCCTTCCTTGCTTGGTCTGGGCTGAGGCCATTGAGCTTCGGCATCTTGCACTGTCGCCTCTATATAGAGTCTTCGTCTTGAGAAGCTAAATCGAGGCTGAAGGTGGCTTCGGAGATCCTTTGTATGATTTTACCGAAGATGTTTTTTCCTTGAGGACCTTCGGCGGAGAAGAAGACCCGCAACATGTACCGAGTGGGGCAAGAGTCTTGCGAGACCGTGACAACCGAGTTTGCGTCACGGCCGTCACCGTACCGGAGGGAATGCGACCCACGACGTTTCGACCGGATGCTCGATAGTGGAGGCGACGGGGAGCGTCCAAGAGGAGCCAGAAGCGGAGCTCCACATGCGCATGGAGAAGGCATGTGGCTCTCTACGGAGTTACTCGACCATGGTGCTTGTCCCTCGTGTGGGCTACCATTTGCTTAGGGCCACCAACGAGGATTAGTCAGGATCTTATGTGGTTCTGGATACCTCGGTAAAAAAATACCGTGTCATCCATGGGAGATTGAATCTCTACCTTTGCTCTTACCTTCTAATTAGAATATTTAGGATTGGAACTTAGGTTTTGTGGTAGAGATAGCAACACTTAAACAAAACCTAGTTTGCACAATCTAGTTAAGTTATTTGAATAGGTTTTGTTCTAGGGATTTATTTGTGGCCTAGTTTAGAGAGATAGTTTTTAGAAGTCCTAATTCACCCCCTCTTAGGTGTCACCATTTCCTACAGATGAGCACTCAAATCAATTCAAAGCTCGGGGGCTACACCAATTGGGTGCACCCAACGGATTCAAGGACGAAAGAAAACGCTAATCTCAAAAGCAAAACATGAAGACCTTTGAGTTGACTGATACTCAAATAAATTCAAAGCTCGGGGACTACACCCATTGGGTGCACCTGGTGCACCCAATGGATATGAAATTGATACAAAATTGCCTTAAAAAGCTTGCAAGAAACAAAGGACATCATTCCTCCTTAGAGACTCGAGCCAACTACTCTCAAAAGTTGGCTTGAGCCTCGGTTGCTTGTGGGGGATAGATACCCCCGGGTCCTCATGAACACTAAAACGTATCATGGGCCGCCTGATGGACCTCAGGTGATAACCAGGTCGAGCGAGTCAGATCCATGAAGATTAAGACTGACATCCGAGTTAGGCGCTAGCGAAGTACTGATATCTCGGGTGATGCAGTTGTAAGCTCCTGAGGCAAACCACATCTAAACTAAAAAATGCTTTAGCCATGAGATCTATGTATCTAAGTTGGATCTTAGAGCAAAGAAAACTTTACTTTTAAGTGATGGATCAAAGTTGAGAGATTGTTTGGAGAATAGTGGGCACAATTGAAACCCCAAACTAGCCCTACAAGTGAAATTCAAGATCTGGATAGAATTTGTTAAAGGTCCATATACCAAATTTGTAGATATTGAAAAACTAAGCAACTCTCATATTTGGAGATTTGCAAGTTGCATAGAGAAATTTGGAGTACTTTGCAAAAGTTCAGATTGGGTTCACTTTTAGATTTCTGAAAATTGTGGCATGAAGCTAATTTTGGACCTCTGTATCTTTTATACCAGAGACTTTTGATAAAACATCATTATAGCAAACCTATAGAATGACTATAGGAGAACAAACTTTATTAAGTGGGATATCCCAAAAACCATATGCAACTCGGAGTAAAAGCAGTCCAAAGTGGGCTGACAGCTTCGGATTCAGACTTAGTGTGTGGCTGATTGAAAGCTGAATTTCAGTGAAGACTGCCAAGTTTGGAGCTCCTTGGTGATCAATCCATTTGTTTTAGACTGTAGTTGTTGTAGAAAACTTGGATACTAATGTTAGGAGAGTAATCATTAGTAAGGGACATGCCCTTGAAACTAACAAGAATTGGGAGAAAACATTGCTCAAAGTTGTGCTGTCAGGTAAAAGAGCATTGACCCTGGTTCAGTCACTAAGTCTGAATTGCAGTGTGTTTGTGTGATACCCAATTTTCTGAAAAAGAAGTTAAATTTCTTTTCCCTCCTCTTTCGTGCTCTATGCCATTGGAGTTTGGAGATTTAGGCGGCGCATTTCTCAGAGGAACGCTAGAATTTTGGCATTCATTCGCAGGGGCCGGGAGCTCAGAATAGAGTGTTTGGGTTATGGGCCGTTGATTTCACATAATGTGGAATGGAGGCCCCCTCTCCTCTCTAACCCTACCCCCTCTCCCTCTCCCATCTTCTCCATCTCTTGCAGCTGACCATCCCCCCTCTCCTACCCATTTGCAGCCGCCACCCCCTCCTCCCCATCAACCCTAGCCCCCCCCCCCCCCCCCCCCCCCCCCCAAATCCTCCCCTCCAAGGTGCAGTCCCCTTTTCTCTTGGATCTCCTTCGCGTTGGTGCAAGTCTCCATTGGAGAATTGGTGGAAGGATGAAGAAAGGGGTGAAGAAGGAGTCAAGGTGATCTTGTTTTCTATTTTGTAATTGTGCTGCAATTTCATTTGGTTACCCATTCTCCTAGGCGAATTGGAAGGGGTGCTGTCCTGATTTTTGTTGGCGGGCGGACAGCAGTAGTGTTGCCTGTTTCTATAATTTTTGCAAAGTCGATTAGCTGTAATCACTGTGAAATTCATGTAGAGTATTATCTTATCTTTTCATAGAGTACTTATGCGTTCAATTTGATGTAATATTCTAGGAGATATCACATTTTGAACTCAGCGAGGTTCCTGTAAAAAAAACAGAACGCAGGGTGTACTTTGTCGGCTGTTTGGGACCATCAAGATGTTAAAATTTAACTATCTTTTGAATACAAAACTTGTAGAGAATTTTATGTAGATGTTTCTAGAGTTTTTGTTTGATATCACTGCTGTTATATTTTTAAAGTTATGAAATAAACAAGCAGCGCTGCTGCAGTTTGGTGGGTGGTGGGGAGAGGTGTTGTTCGTGTCGGGTAGGTTGTCACACCCGGGTTTCGGGGGCACCAAGACTCGGGCGCGAAATAATCACCAAGTGTGCTAGGACCAAGTCTCACACATATGATGATTCATGGTATAGAAACGAATGTCACATCTTTACTATATAATAGAAGTTCTGTACAAAATAAATAAATAATTACATCATATGGAGACAACGATCCAGCAACCCAAAGTTGACTGGGAGACGACGGCCTAGACCTCTCACGAACTCATCAAAGCATCCTCCATATGCCTCATCATGCGGTACTTGTTCTTGACCTGTGGGGGGTGTAAGACAGCATGAGTGAGCTCACATACGTTCATCGCTCAATAAGTTGTGGGGAATAATGTGCATGAACTCGCCAAAGGTGGGAGCTCATGTGAAGTGTAAGGCTTTCCGAAGAGGATGGTTGAAGTTGAGCATTGCTTTTAAAGATGGTCAAAATTTTATTAGTAGTTGCTAAGTGTAAGTATATACCAACCCAAATAAGTAATAGTTCAAAATTTGATAACAACACCTGCGATGCAATGCATATGACAAATTGAATTTAGTTCCATAAATTACTCATGTGAGTGTCTGAGCTGCTCATGACGATGAGCACGGATGATGTACCAGTTTTACACTCTGTAGAGGTTGCACATCTTTACCCACAAGTCATGTTACCCATCCGCTAAGGGATCGTGACTTCCCATACACCTCTACCAAGGAAGAGAGGTAGGGTAACATAACGAGGCCTTTACAAAGTTCCACTAGCTTCGAAAAACTCACTATAGTTTATGGGAAGCTCCAATGCAGGGACCCCTCATCTGACCACCATTGCAGCAAAATCAACCCAAGGGCCTCCCTACACTGACCACTCCCCTACTGCCGTTGCCCCTTTTGGGTAAGGTAGTCCTCCACTAGCTTTCCTAATTAGTCAGTCAAGGGCGTCCCATACCACCCTTGTGGTAGCATTGTTTTCCCGGGTGGTTCTCCATGTTCCATTTAACATAATGATATTATCATGAACAGTAAGTAACAAACTGATAATAAAAGTGTGATCATGAATAATGTATATCTCCATACCCAAAACCACATAAAGCAATAGCAGGTACTACCCAAAAATTCAGTGGTAAACAAGGTATAAAGATAGTCAAACTAGGGTAACCTATTGGGTCCCATCAAAATTAATCTATGCAGATCATTATGATTAATATGAACATGATTGGGTAAAAAGAAGTGATCAAGGGCACAACTTGCCTGGGACTTGAGATTCTAGGTACTAGCTTGCTTTTCAGGTGACTCGTAACCTCGTGCTAGTCGTAGCAATACAAACAAACAGTGTATAGGAAAAATTAACATCACACCAAACATAAGAACAAACTGCGTAATAATAATCTACGCGTCGTAACGAGATCGTAGGAACAAGAATCACTAAATTCGGAGTTACAGTTATCGAGTTATAAATTTCTGGAGTTATTTAATGCCTGATATAGATTAATTCAAGTGAACAATTTTAATCTAAGTTTTATGTCTAAACAGAGTTACTAGGTAATAAATAATATTAATACAAAATTAATGCAACTGGAATGGGTTAAAAAGGAGGTAAAATGGAATTTCTATGAATTAAATAAGTTTATGGATTTATTTTTATATTAAAAATCATTTTCTATAATTGATTTGTAATTAAACCGAGCTCTCTGTCTGATATTTCAATTTCTGAAAAAGCCAGGGGTGTACTTGCATGAAAATAGGACTCGTATTAAACGTTCCTTAAAACCTGACATGGACTGCAGGTTGTTTTAATACAACTTTGGGGGTCTCTTTTGTAAAACAGCTTCGACGAAGGGGTAACTGCTAACCACGGCCACACAGATCTAATCCTATGGCCCACATTAAACCGATCCCATACATGAACCGGTATGCAATGATGGCGGCATGATCAAAGATCTACGGTGAGGATTCTATCAACGCGCGATCTGATCTCCAGCCCACGATTTCGAGTTAGCGACCCGAATTTGCACTTGCAAATCGATACACTCCATTTAATCACAGTCGTTTACTCTAGATCTGATGGCACTGGGCTCATCACCCTCCCCCAGCCATCTAGTCACCCTGAAATGAGGCGTCGCCCACTGTTTGGTCGTGACGCCCCGCTGGTGAAGGTCGATCTGGCGCCCTGGTGCACCGTCCGCAACCCCGGGAGTTTCAACACAAAGCTACTGACATGGGTAAAGTATTGGGACGCTATTTACCTAGGTGAAGATGGAGCAGTGAGCTACCCACGCGCACAGTGGTTTGGAGGCATCAACACGAACACCGACGAGCAATTGGTGCGGCTCCAACCACCGAACCCGCCCCGCGACAAATACGAGTTCCCACAACACAATCTGGCTAGATCGATAGACCGCACCACTAGTGACCCGAGCTCCAAAGAACGTTGAGCGCGGTGGTTAGTGACACGACAGCGATGAGGATGACCAGCGACGAATCTCCACCGCACCAAAATCTTGCACACCAATCTGCATCTTCCACGCTACCGGTCAACCCGAACCGTTCTCCAGGACTTCTCCCTAGAGTCTGGGCGGCGATGAAGGCACACGACGGTGACAACACCCCTATGCCCACTCGGCGGGCCGCTGAGCCACCCTCGCGAGTTCGGTATGTGGAGTTCCCCATGATAAAGGTGGCCAGGGAGGGGGTAAGCGGGGCAAGGCTATTTATGGTCTGGGAACCATGTGCCAGCCGTGCGAATCTCGACGTCCGGCGGCGATTGGTTAAGCTGACCAGGGAGCAAGCGCAGCGGTAGGTTGTTGGGGGAAGATGAGCATTGCTCGCGAGACAATGACAGATGGGCCCCAGTCGTCAGTGTGATCCTCAGCAGTCCGCGAAGGTAGGGGCGACACTGACCCAGCGGGCCCATGTGTTGGCGCGTAGAGCAGGCGGCGCCAATTTGAGCAGCGCATGTGGCCAAGGTTGGTGGGTCGGCCATGGTTTTGGCCCAGGTGCGGTTTCCCCCCTTTTCCATTTTTAATTTCTGTTTTATTTCCAAATCAAAAATTCAACCTAAATTCGAATTATGGATTTAATCTCCGGGTTTCAAACCTCAAACCAAATTCTAATACTTTTACTGCTTGTACTGAAATTATTTATTTATTATTATTATATTTTCTCCTTTCACTTTCCAATTTTTTTGGGGTCTTACATCGGTGTTGTGCGTAGGAGTGGTGTTGGTTATTAGCGATTGTTATGTGAATGTGTGCACTAAGTTTTATGCCAAAACAGGTGGTGGACCTCTGGATCGTACTTAGTACAACTTCAAATCCCCGATGAAGGCAAGTAAATATAGTGATGGTTTATACCATTCAGTTGTATTATGTGCCCTGTCCTTGAACTTATATAAGTATCGAATGTGTTCATCATTGAATTCCATTATAAGAATTGTTGTTTGAAGTTATTCCTATTCTACTGTTTTAAATATATTAAGGTCATTGATTCGAGAATGTTAAAGGTGTTGATTCCTATCTTGATGAAGTTTATCTATTTAACACATGTTAAACGGTGTGGAATTATGTTGGTTTGTCATGCATAGTGCATCCATCATTCTTTGCATTGATGTTTTGTCGCGATCATATGGTCCAACCATATCGGTACAATAAGCATCGTACGTTGCCCAAGGAGGGGTACAATACAGCTTCATATCCTTAGAGGTATGAAGGCAGAAGTCATAATTGCATTTGTAGTCATATGCACTCATGAGGAATATGCGGAACATGACATTGCTATGTTATTATTGTGATTTTTCTTCTTGTGATTTGGGAACAAGGTGTTTGGTACATTGTATTTTTGCTGCACTCTAATATTTAAGAAGGAAGTTGTGAAATCCGTGGTTGGTAAAACACTATAGTTATGTTGTCTAACTGTTGGATAATCATTTTACTTGCTGAGATGTGTCATCTCACTCTTGCATTTCTTGGATGCAGGTACTTGAACCTTGCTTGGGAAAAGGAGGGAAGTAGCAACACGTTCACTTACACTTCTAAATAACTTTGCCACAGCATAGTAATGCCCTTAATTGGGGACTTCGGGTCAAGGATGTTGGTCTCTTTTAAATAGTGTTTGCAAGTGGTTTAAGCCGTTCAGGTCATTATGGTGGTCATTCTTTTGTTAGCTGAATTAATAATGTTCTAAATGTTTATTCCTATCATGCATTATGTTTATACACTGTGGTATCCTGGTTTATGCAACTTTCAAGGGAGATGCTGCCGAATTTTTCTCCCTTTCTTATTATAGCAGTTTGTGGGAAGGGTAACTTTGGTGACACCCGGTCTGTTTGGGGACCTCGGGGTGTTATAGTTGGTATCAAAGCGATAGGTTGTAGGTCCTAGCAAGGAAATGATGATGAATTGACACACTGCACATATAGGATGGGTTGCTTGCTTTACTATTACTATATGATGAATTGTCAGTGCTCGTTTGATTTACTTGAAGTTGATGTTATGCCATTTTTATTTATTTATTTATTTAGTCCTATGGCTGTAGTTATGCCGCCTCGTAGGGCTCATGGCAGCCCGCAAGATCATAGTGGGGATTCTGAGTCCGGCGGCAATGTTAGCCGCGATGCAGGCCATGCAGCAGGAGTTGGCCATTCTAAGGCAAGCCATTCCCGCTGCTCCTGCTGGTGCTACTCAGGCCACGGGTGCTCAGGGTGCCAGTAGTGGAGGAGTTCCCGGGGGCGCTGTCTCTGCGGGTGCTGCTCCAGGTGGTGGGGCTGAGGTGCCCCTTCCCGTCAGTGGTCTCTCTCTGATGCAGTGGATGGGCATGAACTTGGACACTTTTGATGGCAGTGGTACTCCGGTTGAGGCGGCAGATTTGCTGACTTATGTGGAAGATAAGATGGATGCTTTTGAGATTGTGTTTGGGGATCGTGTTCACTTTGGCACGCAACTGTTGAAGGGGGGCTCAAATTTGGTGGAGAGGTGTGCAGGTAGCTCACTCGTCTTCATCGGGAATCCTGACCTGGGATGTTTTTATCAGGCAATTTGAAAGAAGATTTTATCCAGTCACTTTCTTGGAGAAGATGAAGATAAATTTGCAGTCTTACAAGCAGGAGAAGAAGTCGGTTATAGAATATGAAGTGGTCTTTAAAAAGATGGTCCGCTTTGTCCCTCATGTGGCCTATAATGAATTGGAAAAGGCGAGCCAGTTCCGTCAGGGCCTGAAACCCTCTATCAGGCATGCTCTGGGCGCCTTTCCGTTGGTGGATTTTTGTACTACTGTGGAGCAGGCATTGGGCATGGAGATGCAGCATCAGTACACAATGGAATCCCAGAAGTCTTCAGGTGTTGATCGACCTCATGGCCAGGACGCGAGGAGGGGAAACACTGGGGGTCCAGCCCACAAGAGGGGAAAGTCTCAACATCAGCGCCACCACCCCTATCTTGGCAAGTCCTCTGAATCGGGTACTTCAGGAGGGAGTACTCATAGGTATCGGGCTGTTCCTAAGCCTGGGTTGGGGTTGGTATGTTTCCGTTGTGGTGAAGCGCATCACCGTGCCGAGTGTTAGTGGAGTGGCAAGTGCTCTATCTACAACTAGTATCACAAGGATGTGGTGTGTAGGAGGAATCCCAATGGGAAGCTTAAATGGGAGCCAGTGACTTCCTCCTCTCCATAGGGCACTGTCAACATGATGACAAACGCTAAGCAAAAATTTTCTGTACCACCCCCTCAGCAGCAATTTTATATGCTCGGGACTCCTCAGTTCTTGCCTATGTCAGGTTTCCCTCAGTTCCTGGCCGCACCCACTCCTGCACCGACCGCTCCTATACCATCTTAATTTGGAGCTCCACGTCTGCCTCATCCTACGACTGCGTGGGGTTCTTATTTTAATTTCACTCAGGGAGCTTCCTCTTCAGTGGGTGTTTCTGGAGCATATGTGCTACCCTCTGCGGATGGCAGAGATCAGGGAGACGTGGTGACAGGTACGGTCTTAGTTGATTCGTTTGATGCCCATGCTCTTTTGACTCTGGCGCTAGTTTTTCGTTTGTTTCGAGGAATTTTGTGTCATGTGCTGGTCTTTTGGAGCAGAGGATGGGTCACCCAATTGTGGTTAGCTCTGCCGAGGGCTCTATTAGTAGCTGTTCAGTCTGCCCGGGTTGTTACGTCGTTCTTGCTGAAGAGGTCTTTTTAGCTAATCTCGTGGTGATTCCTCTGGAGTCATTTGGTGTTATTTTGGGTATGGATTTATTTACTCAATATTGCACAGTTATATCCTGTTTTTGGAAGACAGTGTTATTATTGCAGGCACCGTCAGGTAGGGAGGTGGTATTCTTAGGAAGCTCTCCAAAGTACACTCTTTCCTTGTTGTCCCAGTTACTTTCGGATCGTCGGTCAAGGAGGTCAAGAATCCTTTTCTCCATGATGGTGGAGAGTGAGGCTACCTTGCGGGTGCAGGACATCTGTGCGTTGTGTGATTATGCCAACGTGTTTCCAACAGAGTTACCAGGCATTCCACCGGAGCACGATGCAGCTTTTGAAATCAAGCTGATTCTGGGTACGCAGCTTATTCATAAGGCCCCGTACTGGATGGCTCCAAAGGAGCAGGTTGAATTGAAGCGGCAATTGGACGATCTACTTGCTAAGGGTTTCATTAGGCCTAGCAGGTCACCATGGGCTTTCCCGGTATTATTTGTTGAGAAGAAGGTTAAAAGCAAGAGGTTATGTGTGTATTATCGTGGGCTTTCCCGGTAGACTCTTGGAGAAGGGTGTTCCTTTCGTCTGGACCAATGATTGCGAGGTTAGTTATCAGGCATTGAAGAACAAGTTGGTGAATGCTCCTATCTTAGCCTTGCCTGAGAGTGGCAAGCGTTTCACAGTTTATATGGATGCTTCTCGTATTGGCCTTGGTTGTGTGTTGATGCAGGAGGGCAGGGTGATTTCTTATGGCTCTAGGCAGTTGAAGAAGCATGTGGGGAATTATCCTACCCATGATCTTGAGTTCGCCGCTATTGTGTTTGCCCTAAAATCTTGGAGGCATTATCTCTATGGTGAATCTTATGACATTTACACCGATCATAAGAGTCTCAAGTACATTTTCACTCAGAAAGAGATGAATTTGAGGCAGTGTCGGTGGCTTGAGTTGATACAGGATTATGATCTGTCAATTCAATATCACCTAGGGAAGGAAAATGTGGTGGCTGATGCACTTGGCAGGACCGGTGTCCCAAAGGTGGCCATGCCTTTGATCGTAAATCTGGACTTGTGTGGGAGTTGCTTTGTGCTATGTTGGCACTGCTAGAGAGGAGACTCGAATGCTCATTTAATCTTCCCTTCTGGATAGAGTGTGTGTGGCACAGTAGTAGGATCGTTTTTTGTAGGAGGCTCAGAAGAGGGTCAGTGATGGTAAACCTCGAGAGTTCACCATTGATGAGAATGATTTGGTTTGTTTCAGAGGCCACCTTTGTGTGCCACAGAAATCGAAGGTGAAGATGGATATCTTGAGAGAAGCTCATAAACGCCTTACACTGTTCACCCGGGGAAACCAAAATGTACAATGATTTGAAGCAAAACTTCTGGTGGAAGAGGATGAAGGTTGATCTTTCTAAGTATGTGGCAGCCTGTGAGGTGTGCCAGCACGAGAAGGCTGAACATAAGGGGCCTGCAGGTTTATTGAAGCCGTTGGAAATTCCAGCGTGGAAGTGGGAGCTTATCACTATGGATTTCGTGGTTGGCTTACCTCGTTATCCTCGAGGCAGGGATGCTATATGGGTTGTATTGGATCGCTTAACTAAGTCTGCGCACTTTATTCCCATGAAGACCACAAATTCAACTTTAGAGTTGATTCCCTTGTATATAAAAGAAGTAATCAAGCTTCACGGTGTGCCTAATGTAACACCCCTGGTGTTACTGGCACTAAAACTTGATCATGACATCATGTGCATTGACATTTCATATTGTTTGTCACACCTAGAATGCATTCACTAGGTAAGAAATTGTGATGAGGTGACTTGATGTGTTATTAACCCTAGGGTAGGGTACTTAACCCTGAATTCGAGCTATTGGATGAAAGTGAAGCCCAAATAAGTAATAATCTCATAAGCCATGAGAAATGTTCATAAGGTAGCACATTTGATGTACTTTAGTGACACAAAAACCCTAAAGTCCTCAAAACCCTTAAAGAAACTCTAAAAACCCTAATTGGAACCCTAGGGGGGTTAAATGTAAATTCTAGGCACTTTTGGAATAAAGTGCAAATATCAAAGTGATAAAACATCACAAACCAAATAACTTTCACATGGAAGGATTTTCAAGCAATGTAGACTTCTTTGCAAAAAGTACCCCATGAGCTTTATAAGGTTTAGTCTGAATTTCAGTACAATGGGGTCAACTTTGGAGCTATATATCCCTAAATCTACCGGAGTTTTGCCCTAAGTCAATATAGCAAACATGTAGATCTATGTTAGGAGTACAAGTTTTATTAAGTGACTAAGTATTGGTATTGTACAAAAATTGAAGATAAAAGGACTTAAAGTCAGGCTGTCAGTCAGCTCTTGGACTGAAATATGGCCACCGGTGACATTGGCCGAACTTTGGGATCAAATTTGAGCAAGATCCAATGAGAATTTTACTGAGGATGCTATAACAAATTGAAGATGGATTGTAGCTCAACAACTTTGATACAGATGGATGATCAAGTTGCCACACAAATTTTGGAGCAAATCACCCCCAATTATGCTCGGTCAGGCGCTCTGAATAAGGTTCCCAATGTATAGTAGTTGAAAAAGATCCCCAGATTCATCGCCCTTCGCCGCCGGTGATCCCGCGCCCGGATTCGCGCCGGCCACCACGATTCGTGCCCAGCGCAAAGTGGATAACTGTGGGGAGTAAAAGATCATGGCGCACGGATTGGCTCGGACTCGGTCACTGTTGAGCTCACCATACCCACTTGGTCTGCGGCCGGCCGGAATGATCTTCACCGGCGTTGGTCGATTACTGCTCGTGCGCCACATGCCTCGATGGTTTAACACGTCGCAGTGAATCGCCTTAGCAAGCCCGTCCATCGCCGGTGACCTTGACACGGTGAAAGCCACGGTATCACCTGCGCAAGTGACTTCCCCTCTCTCCGGCCGCCAGCACACTTCCTTCAAATTGGACGCCACCGCTAATGGATGTTATAAATCAATGCCCCAGTGAGCTCCGTTAGGTTGTCACGAAGCCAGAGCTCCCGCCCTTGCCTCCAATTAGCCGCCACAGCGCCCGAATTTCCTTTTTCCCCAATTCAGTTCTCCGCGCCACCGTGAGCTACCGCTTCATGGACCGTCGTTTCCAGGTCCGTTCATACCCTCCTTGCCCTCGTTTCAGCACCCTTGTGTGCAATGGATGCTTATCGACCCAGCCAATTGAACTAGATCACGTTACACTACTAGAGATATGCTTATTTAAGACGCACATTTTAAGATGGATATCAGTGCATTTTATAGAAGCGTCTTTTATCATATAGTGATGAGTAAGATAAGACGGTTTGTTTGAGATATGTCTTTAATAAAGAAGTATTTTGAGACAGTTGCATCGTAAGAAATGTCTTATATTAATTTAAGACATATTGTTATTGAAAAAAGTCTTAAATAAATATATCTTTTGAGTCATTAAGAATCAAGAATTGTCTTAGATTGTGGTTAGTATATTATACACTTTTATATATGAAACCATCTCAAATAAAGATATTATTAGAGTCGTCTAGACTATAACAACTATCTTAGATGTTAGTGAGTATACTAGACACTTCTAAATATAAAGCCATCTTTATATGATATTTTTCATAAAACATACTATGAAAAAATGTAGTAAATAATGACTTCGGCTAGTATACTTTCTTAAAACTGCAATCCCTACGGGCTCACACCCTGCATTTCGCGGCTTGCATAATGCCTCCATAGCTGGATATGTGTCTACGTCCATGATCTTATAAAAGGCCATTTGTTATTTGAGAAATCAACCTGTTGTCCACGCTGGGCGTGGGTGCCCCTCGGCCTCGCCGCTCGCTGCTCCTAGAGCCTAGTTTAGGAGAGAGGGAAGCTAAATCTAGGGAGGGAAAATCCTACATATAAGGGCTAGTTTGGGAACCACATTTTCCCAAGGGTTTTTCGTTCTCCCAAAGAAAATTAGTTCATTTTCCCTTGTGAAATTTAAAATCCCATGGAAAATTGTGGTAGCCAAACTAGCCCTGACTAAATATCTTATTCAAATGTATCCAAGGATTACTCACCCTAGGACATGAGGGGATGGATACAAGGGGATTTGGTTTCCAAAGTTGATCGCACCTCCGTCCAGAGAAACCCTAATCCATGTCCCCACCTCTTCAGTGCCTTCAGCTTCGCGCTAGCGCCCAGTCGCCGAATGGGTCCTCCTCGTCGCCGTGTGGCGGCCATTGCTCACGAGGAGCCAGAGTGCCGCGTCGTCGAGGTTTCTGCGTCACCGAGGCCGCCGCTCGCGAGGAAGTGCTCACGCAAGATGCTCGACCACTACAACACAAACTCCCCTATAGCAACGCATCCACAACAACACATGGTTTTATGTGTTGTAAGAAATTAGAGGGCACCGCTTCATATGCGTTGCAAGCATCATCTGTTAAGTTATTAGGGTGGTGGCAACATTTAATATATGTTGCAAGCACCATCCATTGTTTAAATAGGATGCGATAACACTTAATATGTGTTGCTATGGGAATGTATTGATTAATTAGGACGCGACAACAATATGTGTTGCTAGTACAGTAACATTTATAATGTTAGAACACAGGCTCGATCTTCCTCCCTGACTGTAGCGGTGACCTAACCTGAATCACCTGCTCCTGTTCCCCTCGCAGACTCGCAGCCGCCAGCCCTGATGAGCCTCCTGCTTCTCCAGTATCCATTCCCCAATCCTAGCGTCGTAGGAACCACCATCCACGGTGACGGTCGTGGTTACACGGCAACGAGCCACCGCACAGGCACCCACAACAGAGGCTCACTGCCTAGTGCCCATGGCCAAGTTGGAGGAGCATAGTCAATCTACCGCCAAGCCATCATATGGTGGTCGCCCTCGCCTAGCCACTGATCTGCCGCGCCGGAGGACCACCGCCGATTCACCGGCACACCACATGCACCCACAGCGGAGGTCCACCTATAGTTGTCGCCCAAGACGATGGACCGAAGGACGCCGGGGTTCCGCCGTGGTGGCCTCCTGGATTCGATTGTCGCCTCTGCGTCTCCTCCTCTTCCTCTGCTAGTAATGCCTATCTGATCCTCACGCTCTCTCCTCTAATGCCGGTGTTTCTCTCTCTGTAGGGGTGTACGCTTGTACCGCCTGTAGATATTGTGTCTGCCGTGTGAGGGAATCGTGCTAGCTTCCTTTGGGTTTGGGACTGGGAGCTCCATCGCTCTGTGGTATAGACCACCTATGTCTGTGACACCAATGTGTAGGATCCACGTACTCTGTCCTAGATTAATTAGCAGTGTGTAAGATCCATATACTTGTCATCTGTGGTGCTAGAGCTATCTTTAACCCTACCATTTAGAGTGTTTGGTACTTGTCACTGTACTCTCAGCTACCTTTAACCCTGTAGTGTTCTGATTTTGATTAATATTAGGTTGAGGACTAGATTAATTCTCCATAAATTAGATTTGCTCTATTTTTTATATTGACATGGAGAATTGCATAAAGCTGCTGTCAGTTAGGGACTTATGGTGTTTTAATCAGCAATAGAAAGTAGGTAAGGTTAGTCTTAGTCTGACTTGAGATCAACATAATTGTGTATTGGTTTCATCCAACCTAAGTTTCCTCTACAAAACACAGTAGTTGAGCATCATTCTATTTTTACTGCTTCCTTCAGTATGTGGTTAAATTCAGCGAGATTATATTCCCTACCGATTTCATTGTTGGTGCTGCTGATCTAAGTTGGATCTTGAAATATTGGTGCATATTTAATACTACTAGATTGTTTAGGCTAGCTGACTCCGCATGGAAGTTCCCCAACGAAGCACGCGCGTGAGCTTCATTCGCACACCTCGCACGCGTGTAGTGCGATGGTTTGCCTACCATATGAACTTGATGCGCAAAACTGGGCAACCAAATTAAGGCAGCAAGTAGCTATAAGCGTGATGCATGCATGGATTCTTGACACTGATCGATTTTGTTGGTTCAGCCATGAAGACTTCCCTGCTGAAAAAAGTTGTGTTCGGTACTTTTGTTTGACGGAATGAACACGTTGCATGTCGCCACTAAAGTTTTTTTTCATCAAAAGAATCCACACTGATGCTTACTTTGTGATAATTTGTGTGATAAACTTCCTGGACTCAAAGTAACACTGGCTATTAGCTGATAGCAAATTTGGTTACCACTCGATTTCTGCCATTTGAATAAAAAAGTGAATTCACTCACAAAATGACATTAGAATATCGCGGGGTGCCTGAGATGATAGGTGAACAAAGGATAGAGCGAGGAGTGCTTCCTAGCCTAGACGCACGTTTATCATGCATATGTTGCCTACCCATTAGTGCAGCGTTGAGCATAAACAAACAATTTTTGTTTATCATGCATATTATTCCTGGAAATTAAGATTCAGAATCAAGGGAGCTGTTAACTGCAATACACAAGTTTATTCCTCTAGAAAATGAGACGGCAATTCTTTTGGTTTGTTCCACTTCGCACATCTGCATTCCCACAACAAACAATCACGACCATCAGCTGTTTCTAAGCAGGAATACCAGAAGTAGCAAATAAACAGGTTTATCCAAAACACCCTTAGATATTCCTTTTGATAATCAACTCCCATACACACAGTTCAATATCCCAGTGTCAAAACTTAGTACCCTTGCATCCAGTGCACTTCGTTCAAATCTTATCAGGATTCTGGCAAAAACGATTTTTCATAGCACAGGTGTTTATGGGGTTGAGCAATATCTTCAGGGCAGAAGGTCACCAAAGGGATGCGGCCAACACAGAGCTGTCACTTCTTCGAGGAACCAAACCCACCAAAACCAATCATGGCAGCGATGTCAGGATCAACGTCCTCAGGTTCATGTTGGGTTGCCTGTTCTCTCTGAAACCATTTGATATCAAGTGAGTATGCCTTCTACTGATTCTCAAAACCCACAAGACTGTTAGTTATAATTTTCAGTTGAAAAATAAATACAGGTGGGGATTTGTGTTGCAAGACTGCGCTTACTTTCTTCTCTTTCTTCTTTTCTTTGCGCTGCCGCTTCCGTTCCTCCTCCTCTTGCTGTTGTTTCATTATTCTCTCATCCAAATCTGTAAACATTTAAAAAAACGAGGGGATGATTTTCCAGTAATTTATTATGCTCCCTATGAAGAATTTTGTTTTTCTCACCTTCTTCAGTAAAGGCACTTAGATCCTTCCTTTTCTTAAGTGCCTCAAACCTTTTCTGGACCTGCAGCCACCAGAAAATTCTGAGTGAAAACAAATAGCACATGGTGAAAGGAAGACCGCTGGCTGAAAATAGGATGGCAAACCTAACTATCCAAGCGGCTTCTCACTAGCAAACTTAATAAGAAATTAAGCATAATGTCACGAGATGATGTGCCTCTTTGCCATAGTTTCTACTTCATCATCTAACAGGAAAAAGAAAAGGCAAAGTGCCACCAAACAGCTAGATTCTAAAGCGGCTTATGAGGGCTGGAGTTGAACTTCTGCTTCTCACCAGTTATTCCTATAAGCTGGATTCTGCACAAGTAGAAGTTGTGCCAAAGGAGCCAATGTATGACAAGTTGGGTCTGTTACTAAATAAGTAAATATAACGAGAATATAATTGCTGACTTTCAACTGCAGATCCAATGTGAGGCTCAAATGTAATACCTGTTCAAGTGATGCCCTTTCAACACGCATAGACACGCCCAGTGCTCTCTGATCTGACAAATGTTAAAACTATGACACATTAACATGAAGACGATGATAGCAAAATTTAATGCACTAAACTAGGAGGTTACTTGTGTTTATAATGCTTATCATCATTTTTTTGATTATTGCAAGTCATAGCGTTAGCCCAAGATATTTTGACAATTGCAAAGCAAACCGAGAGTGTCCAGAATGTTGTAGGTCTATCACCACTAGGTTATTCAGCTAGAGTCCAGTCTGAGGTAGCTTTATTCTTTGTTACTCGTTAGATGGGTTCTTTTCTTAGCTGGAATTCTGAATAAGCGATAAATACATGGCAATTGTTCCATTGATAAAAGGGATTGTCCTGACTAATTACAATTTACATTGCTTATATTAAGACATAATGGCTTGCTTTCCTACTCTACTCTGACAGTCTTGTGGCAGGGAGTGGATGATCTTTCACATTCCCATAGGTTTGTCGTTGGTACTAGAGTTCAAGCTGGGTGGAGTGAAGATGGAGAATGTGTGAGCTTCTCTTTGATATACCTATCATTGTTTGTGTCTAGATAATCTTAGCTTTAATATTTTTCACTTCTTTTCATTACAACATGTTTGATTGGCTAAAATGCTAGGTATAAAGCAACAGTTGGAGCTATAGCACAAAATGGATACTATGTAGCCTATGATGGCTGGGGAAACAGGGAAGAGGTATGCTCCTTTTTTTCTATGAGTAATAGTTTTTCTTTTAAAATTTTTGTGTTACTCTTCTTTAAGTGATGGCAATTGCTTTGCTCAAGAGCATAGTCTAGAAGTACACAAACTGAGTCCTATAGCTTATTGAGAACTTTCATGACCAGTAGTCACATAGCAGCAGTTGACCATTCAAGTGCTCAGGTGTCTTTCTCTTTGTGGCTCACGGGCTATCATCAGCACAACACCTTATTCATCTCCTATCTTCTGTTTTAAACTACATTATGTAAACAGTGCAAGCGATGAGTGAAGGGTGACTAATAGGCTTCTTTAATCAGCACTGCAGTATCTTTTGTTGAATTAACCTATACTCACTTCATTTTTTTTATATAATACAGTCCATTTAGCAAATTTTGTTTGATGTGCAGTGACACGACCTTGACAGTCAAGATGCTCTTTCAGGTTATTTTCTCCTGAAACCACTTCTTTTGCCATCTCCTAATGTTATGGTCCCAATTACATCTCCATTCATTGCAGGATATGGTCCCAGTTACTTTACATGGTTCTGTTGGACACAATGAAGCCATCCAGATATGCTATTAAAATTCCTGCTAGTCATTATGGCTTTAAACTGTACCATGTCTGTTCTATTTTCAGCTAGGCAGAGCATGTTCTATTTACAGCAGGCCAGCAGACACCAAGCAGTAAGGTGATGTATGAGTCATTTGTATCTGCCGCATTTTACCTGTATACATGAGATACTTACCCTGCCCTGCTCTTGTTACACTGTAATGTATGCTTTGTCACTTGAATGAGATTTGGTTTTATGAAAGCCACTTCTGCTTGAGGTAAAACAGGTTTTCCAATCTGTGATAGAATATTAAGTGTTTCATGAGCCACCCAGTTGCCTGAGATTTGTTTTCTTTCCCTGTGGTTATTTTTGTCTTTGCTCACAGTGCATTTTGAGAAGGATAAGGCTTTGGCTCGCAGATTCCAGCCAGTATTGGTGAATGAGCCTAGCTAGGTAGCTCAAATTTCTCTTCCAAAAGCCACTTTGTAGGGTTGGTGTCAGTTTTCTCATTAATTTCGCACGCATCAGTGGATTGCGGAGTTTTTGTTGCATTACATTAGCAGGAAGGAAAAGTCTGATTCCTTTTAATTAATTTATGTATTGTGATTTTGTATGTCAAGGTTCTGAAGCGAGATATTCCATGGGAGCATTACATGTCAACTAAGCTTATCTCCGGAACGTGCCTTCAGCTTTTACGGCGATATGACCACAAACCGGAGAGCCAGCGAGCTCCTTTGCTTGAGGAGGTGAGTTGCTTTCTCACCCAAGATTGTTTGTGGGTAAAAATGATTAACTACCATTGCATCACTAACTTAGTGCCTTCTTTTTCCATCTTTCAGATTTGGTACTATCTTGTTATGATTGATGTATTCATCTTTGCATCACAATTTTCTTGTTTTCTCACTCTTTACTAAGCTACCGTATTTTTTGGTATCTCAGGTTCATTATTTTAGCTTACAAGAGGTTATCAGATATGCATATTTGTAATGAACTCTTTTTCCCGGCAATATTTGGATTGATTCAGTCCATTAACAGGGTGTGTACACAACATTTCATAGGTTTACTGTAAACAGGATCTAGTTGACTAATTTCCTTTTTCCTCTTTTCCCCACAAATAACACTTACTGCCTATATTGCCTTGTACTTGGCCTTGAAAATAGTTATATTATATTTTACTTGAATTTATGTTTATCTTTTTTTATCTGTTTGGACAGATCTCTATTAAATGTCATGTGCTACAATCGTTAGGACTATTAATAGATGTTGCTCTGTCTATCTATCCATTTACATCACTCGAAATTCCCATCCCCTTACATAGTACGCCTGTGAAATGCTCACTGCTTTTCTATTTGTTTGTGTGCAGTTCAAGCTCTGCAAGGTGAGTTCTGCTCAGTTTGGCCAGAAAGGCATCCCCTACCTGAACACCTACGACGACCGCACCATCCGCTACCCCGACCCTCTCATCAAGGCCAACGACACCATCAAGATCGATCTGGAGACCAGCAAGATCATGGACTTCATCAAGTTGTATTTGCCCTTTCATGGACTTCACCAAGTTATATACTTAGTTAGGCTCAATGTTAGCACAAACAGTTGATGAGCAAGTTTAAATTTAGAGTACACTTATGTATGAGTTATTTGACAATGCTTATTTATGAGATATTAAATGTTATTTATCTATATTATATTAATTATAGTGTTATTAAATATATGTGTATGTATTTTTCTCTTTTAAATTATTATAATGTGGTAATTGAAGAATATACTGCCAAGTAAGTCGTTTCAAATCTTAATAAGACATTTCTCAAAACGTCTAATACCAGTCTCCTAAATAAGACGGTTTTTAAAACGTCCAATATCAGTCTCCTAAATAAGATGGTTTTTCTGTTGTGAGTGTATATTATTATAGGCTATTCTAGTCAGTTTGATAAATACTTTGTGACTTATAATGTTCGTATTTTTGACAGTTCTTTCGAAGAAGTGTCTTAAACAAAACCTAATGTAAGACGGTTTATTGGACAAAATGACGTAACAAATTCCTTTTTTAGACGGTTATAAATAAAAAAATGTCTTATTTAATATCTTTTAAGACGGTTTATAACCATCTTAAAAACGGAACATCTTTTGCGACTCCATCAAATTTGGACACATCATAAGCGTCTTAATAACTAAAAATTAACCGTCTCATATAACACGATTTGTAGTAGTGTTAGATCACTGGGAACACCTCGGGTTATCCTCGGTTGGTGCCATCACCGTGGACAGGAAGAATTTGAGCTAGAACTTTGCAATTGATTGAGGGTTTAATGTCATTGTGGGTAGAATTAGGCGTAAAACCGAAGTCGGGCCGTGATGGGTTTAAGGTCGTTGTGGGTAGAATTAGGTGTAAAACCGAAGTAGACAATTCTAAAAAAATGATAAAAATATGAAACCAATTTTACTAGACTCCTAAATTTCTCTAGTATTTAATAAAAATAGTTCCAAGATTTTTAGCCCCAACCATGAATTATTTATTATTTAAAAAGGATTAAACCTAGACTTTTGGAATTTTAGAAATTACTAAATAACTCCAAAAATCATAAAACTTTTTGGGTAAACTTAATTTGATAATTAGAACCCATGGGTGAAGTTTGACATGTTTTGGACATTGTTTGATCCCAAAGCCCAAAACCCTAGGTAATAATTGCCTTATCCCAGTAGAATAATGACTAAGAAAGCCCTAGTATCCCTGGTGTACCATGAAGGAAAGTTGTATTCAAGATACAACTTGATGTATCTCTATTATAATTGCATATTCATAGCATCACATGAGCATTCATGTTTATATATGGCTATGTATAGAAAACGAAGAAGAAGTAAGTATTGAAGAAGAAGAGGCTCCACAACCAGCTGAAAATCCACCTTCCGGGAACTGTTTTTATTTTGACATCTGTGGAACAGATCCCGAATCCCGTACAACACAAGGCAAGCCCCGATGCATTTACCCTTTCCTTGTGATTTTAAACTATTTATCACTTGAATGATGCATTAGGTGATAGGGGTTGGGTGCTAAACCAATTGGTGCATTTCCTTCCTTGGAACTGTTCACCATTCCTTGATTACCTATTTTATTAAAAGGTTTTCTGATGCTTAGTCTTGCTTTAGAAAAACAAAAATGTTTTGTTTTTAACAAAAGATGATGCTTTAGATGGAATGGGATGTTTTCAAAAATAAAACTTGATGGTGGATTCATCATGGCCGTGATGGGTTCAACGTCGGAAAAGATGTACCTCTGACAGGTACCAAAATTTGGGTTTTAAATGATAAAGATGAGACCGGGCGAGTGACTTGCATGAGAAGAGAGTCTCGGTGTAGTTTCTCCGTCTGAGTCGATTAAGGACCGTGTCGATGTAGGCTTGATGATTGAGGACCTTTTAACTGGTCACATGCCTCCTCATGGGTAAGCTTTGCCTCGGGCAGACTAATACCAGAAAGGCCAACACGCAATGGGAGTGGAGAGATGGCGAGAGTAGCGTGTACCCTCTGTTGAAAGAGGCTGGACGGTGGTGTATCTGTTCTCTCGGTTGGCGTGAACTCGGTCTGGTCTTAAGAAACCTGGTGGCGAGTTGACATATGCAAGGGTTAAGTGCTACATATCTCATGTGATTGGAGATGCCCAGCTGGGTATTAATCGATTCGGATCGTCGTTACTTCTTGGGTATGAAGACTTGGTCACTGCCCTACACGTAGCATTCCAGTGAACTGAAAGGGGTGATAAAAGACGGCTAGTATAGGCCAAGTGCTTGAACTAGGGTAGAAAGAACTCTAGCTACAGGTAATGACTTAACTTGATAATAAAACTTGATTTTTAAGGATCCACTGTTAGTAAGCATTTCTGCAAACAGAGTCTTTGATTCTTGAATAGCCTTACCTTGACTCCCTCAAGCCAGCATATCCTTACTCTGGTAAGACTTGCGAAAGTACACTCCGTACTCAGGGTTTTCGAACCCATGTTGTTGTAGGTGAGGAAACAGCAGACTTTTGCTGTTTTTGCTCAAAGGTGGTACCCAAGGAAGAGCCTCAGCAGTGAAGTCACAGGAGGATGTTGGCCTCCCACTTTAAAAACAATATACTTTTGTGCGGGAGGGTGTTTTGCCTCCCGGGTCTGTAATAATAATACTTTATGCACTCCTAAGTACCCTGGTATTGTAATAATAATACTCTCTCTATATTGAATGAATGTAAATTAAGTTATTGTAATTTGCTTCCGCTCATTCTTTCTCCGATGTGATGTAATATCTGTGTGACGGGTGAAGCGCTCTTGGGTGAATTGAGGATGATACAGTTACCGAACTTGTCAAGTGATTAAGTGCATCTACAGGGTTGTCCAAGGTCCGTAGGACAAGGAAAACTGTGGGTGGGCCAAATCCCTTGAGAGGTTTCATCAAAGCTGGTATCGGAGCGAAACCCATCTCCTCGGATATTACTTAGTACTTCAAAAGAATTTTTAAACCCTTATCTAGAAAGATTCTTTCATTTTTACCTTATCACTTTCTGGTAGTTTCTCACCTTGTAAGATCAGAGTAACTATGCGGTATGGATTATTTGAATATTTGGTCATGTCCTTCGGATTGACAAATGCTCCAGCCCATTTCATGTATTTAATGAACTCGGTGTTTATGCCCGAGTTAGATACATTTGTGATCGTCTTCATTGATGACATTCTTATCTATTCCAAGAATGAAGAGGAGCATGTTAAGCACTTATCGATTGTGCTAACACGCTTAAGAGAGCATCAGTTATATGCTAAGTTTAGTAAATGCGTGTTTTGGTTGGAAGAAATCTAGTTCTTGGACATGTATTGTCTGCAAAAGAATTGTGGTCGCTCCTAGTAAGGTTAAAGATATTCTTGAATGGAAACCACCAACAAAAGTGCATCAAGTTCGAAGCTTCCTTGGACTAGCCGGATATTACCGCAGGTTTATTCCGGATTTCTCCAAGATTGTTAAACCTATTATAGGTTTATTGAAGAATTATACCAAATTTGACTGGTCCTCCAAATGTAATGAAGCCTTCGAGCAGCTGAAGGTGTTATTGACCACCGCTCCGGTATTGGCTCAACCGGATATAGAAAAGCATTTTGATGTGTATTGTGACACATCAGGTAGTGGACTTGGATGTGTCCTAATGCAAGAGGGTCGAGTCATAGCTTATGCTTCAAGACAACTACGCCGGCATGTGGAGCACTATCCAACTCATGATTTGGAATTAGCTGCAGTTGTTCATGCCCTTAAGATATGGCATCATTATCTACTAGGAAATACTTGCCATTTTTATACAGATCATAAAAGTCTGAAATATATTTTTACACAGTCAGAACTGCACATGAGGCAGAGAAGATGGCTTGAGCTCATTAAAGATTATGATTTGGAAATCCATTATCACCCAGGAAAAGCCAATGTGTTGGCAGATGCAGTGAGTTGCAAAGCTTCCTGTCATTGTCTTATAGTAAGGACCTCTGACACCACCCTATGCCAAGAAATGGAAAAGTTGAACCTGGGTATGATACAACACAGAACTTTGACATAATTAAAGCTTAAGTCAGTTCTTCTACATAAATTTATTGATGCCCAAAGAACCGACAAGGGTGAGAAAATAGATGCCGGCAAAGCTAATTGCTTCAGAAAAGATGACCAAGGAATACTATGGTTCAATAATCGCATAGTTGTGCCTAAAGATGCTAAGGTCCACCAACAGATCTTGGATGAAGCTCATCTTAGTCGATATTCCATTCATCCTAGAAGCACTAAGATGTATCAAGACTTAAAGCAACACTATTGGTGGACGAAAATGAAGATTGAGATTGCACGTTATGTGGTAAGATGTGACACCTGTAGACGTGTCAAGGCAGTACACATGAAGACCGCTGGGCCACTGCAATCTTTACCCATCCCAGCTTGGAAATGGGAGGACACTAGTATGCATTTCATTATGGGATTGCCTAAAACAGCCAAAGGTTTTGACTCCATATGGGTCATAATTGATCGGCTTATGAAGATTGCTCACTTCCTACCCGTCAATAAAAAATATCCAGTGGTCACATATGCGGAACATTCTATTGTCTGTATTCTCAGTCTGCATGGAATTCCAGAAACAATAGTAGTATCGGATCATGGACCACAATTTGTATCCAAATTTTGAGTGAATTGCATAAATTCTTAGGTACTAAACTGCTCCAAATACTTGAAAGAGTAAATCAAATACTTGAAGACATGTTACGGGCATGTGTCATGGAGTTTCCGTAGAAATGGGATGACTGTTTGCCACTGGCAGAGTTTTCTTATAATAACAGTTATCAAGAGAGCATCAAGATGGCACCATTTGAAGCACTGTATGGACGACGGTGTCGGACACCCTTAAATTGGTTAGAACCTGGAGAACAGTGGTATTTCAGGCCTGACTTAGTCAAGGAAACAGAAGCCAAGGTTCAACAAATAAGACACCACTTGAAGGAAGCCCAAGCTCGACAGAAAAGTTATACAGACAAATGACGCCGGCACTTGTTCTTTCAAGTTAAAGATTATGTGTACCTAAAAGTATCACCAATGAAGGTTGTGAACCGTTTCGACGTAAAAGGGAAGCTAGCACCCCGATACATTAGCCTATTTCCCATTCTTGAACAATGTGGACTAGTGGCATACCGACTTCAACTGCTAGAAACATTATCTGCAGTACACAACGTGTTCCATGTATCTCAATTGAAGAAGTGCCTTCAGGTTCCTGATCGAACCATCGATGTGGTGGATGTTACCTTAGAACTAGATTTGACTTATTCAGAACATCCCATTATAGTTTTGGATCAGAAGGACAGGATTACCCGAAAAAGGACTCTTAAATTCTATAAAGTACAATGGAACCACCATATGGAAGACGAAGCTACCTAGGAGACTCAAGACTTCTTGGAAAAGAATTTTTCTAGGATCTTAGCTTCATGTAATCTGTAAGATATGTACATTGGTTTGTAAAGTTGGAATAAATCCCATACCATCCCCTGCTTTGTATGAAAAGTAAGGAAATAAAAATATGATGTGTTTCCTTTTCCATTACTTACCCTAGGACCATAAATCTTGGGACGAGATTCTTTTATGGGGGGAAGGATGTAACACCCCTAGTGTTACTGGCACTAAAACTTGAGCATGACATCATGTGCATTGACATTTCATATTGTTTGTCACACCTAGAATGCATTCACTAGGTAAACATTTCAATGAAATTGTGATGAGGTGACTTGATGTGTGATTAACCCTAGGTTAGGGTACTTAACCCTAAATTGGGGCTATTGGATGAAAGTGAAGCCCAAATAAGTAATAATCTCATAAGCCTTGAGAAATGTTCATAAGGTAGCACATTTGATGTACTTTAGTGGCACAAAAAACCGAAAAGGAACTCTAAAAACCCTAATTGGAACCCTAGTGGGGTTAAATGTAAATTCTAGGCACTTTTGGACTAAAGTGCAAATATCAAAGTGATAAAACATCACAAACCAAATAACTTTCACATTGAAGGATTTTCAAGCAATGTAGAGCAATTTGGACTTCTATGCAAAAAGTACCCCATGAGCTTTATAAGGTTAAGTCTGAATTTCAGTACAATGGGGTCAATTTTGGATCTCTATATCCCTAAATCTACCAGAGTTTTTCCCTAAGTCAACATAGCAAACTTGTAGATCTAGGTAAGGAGTACAAGTTTTATTAAGTGACTAAGTATTGGTATTGTACAAAAATTGAAGATAAAAGGACTTAAAGTCGGGCTATCAGTCAGCTCTTGGACTGAAATATGGCCACGAGTGACATTGGCCGAACTTTGGGATCAAATTTGAGCAGAATCCAATGAGAATTTTACTGGAGATGCTATAACAAAATTGAATATGGATTGTAGCTCAACAACTTTGATACAGATGGATGATCAAGTTGTCACACAAATTTTGGAGCAAATCGCCCTCAATTATGCTAGGTCAGGCGCTCTGAATAAGGTTCCCATTGTATAGTAGCTGAAAAAGATCCCTAGATTCATCGCCCTTCGTCGCCGGTGATCCCGCGCCCGGATTCGCGCTGGCCGCCGCGATTCGTGCCCAGCGCAAAGTGGATAACTGAGGGGAGTAAATGATCTTAGCGCCTGGATTGGCTCGAACTCGGTCACTGTTGAGCTCACCGTACCCACTTGGTCTGCGGCTGGCCGGAATGAACTTCACGGGCATTGGCCGATTACTGCTCATGCGCCACGTGCCTGGGAGGTTTAACACGTTGCAGTGAAGCACCTTAGCAAGCCTGTCAATTGCCGGTGGCCTTGCCACGGTGAAAGCCACGGTATCACCTACTTCCTTCAAATTGGACGCCACCGCTAATGGGCGCTATAAATCAATGCCCCAGTGAGCTCCGTTAGGTTGTCACGAAGCCAGAGCACCCGCCCTTGCCTCCGATTAGCCCCCACAGCGCCCGAATTTCCTTTTTCCCCCAATTCAGTTCTTCGCGCCTTTAGTACCCAAAATTCTATTTTAGAAATTCATAAAATTCTCCAAGGTTTTTTGAAACAGAATATCTTTAATAAGAATTTTCTTACCGTTCAAGTGACATCTCCTAAATTTAATTTGTTGGCTAACAAAGATTAAATTAAAGGATCCCTATATGAATTTAGTTATTACTTTGTTGATCAATATATTTATAAGTACTCTTAATTAAAAGATATCTTGATAAAGGTTATACACTTCTTCTAAAAGATACCTATTTTTGCGAGAATCATGCATTGGGATTATTTAAATAAAATACTAAATAAAATGTTTAATTTAGAGAGCATATTGGAGTTTTGGTTGTTGCATTCGATTTTGTGAATAAAGAAAAAAATATAATTTGAATCAAATTTGAAACATTGGACGTGCAACGGAAAATAGAAATAGAAAAAAACTTGCTATATATTTGAGCAATCTCTTGTAACAGCCAACCACATGCACTTGCCATCGTATTGTTTTTTAGTCTTTCTTTATTCCTATGGCCGAGAACTTCATCCAGGCACGATGGGATCGTAACCACCACGCCTGATGTTCTTCACCATATCCTCTGCTATGTAGGGCTACAATACCAGTAAAATGCTCTCCCATAACCGCGCTAACAGAAATTAGTTGCGCAGCCGAGAATTTTGGGCAAAACAAAAAAAATTGTTGTGGTACTACGGCATGCAGAGGCAGGCCCTTCCATGTCGTGATATAAATATTCCCCTTGCGCACAACTTGGCCACCATGCCTATCCCATAAACACCAAGAGAGCGGAAGCTGGGGGCCTCGGGCTGGGGAGATGGGAGAGAAAACTTGGAGCCACCAGGAAGATAGTCGCGCTTGATGTGCTCCTGGGCATCTGCTTCGGGGTTCGGATGATCATCCGATCTTTTGTATAACTGTCGTATTCTTCTCTATAGACGCGTTTATGGTAGATCGTTTGATGGCCGCTGCCATCATGGTCTGGTGTCCGGTGGGGGAAGAAGAAGAAGCTCGCGAACCATTGGATCGTGATGAACGACGTAGATTAGAACGCAGCGTCCCCCTTTGGTAGGATCAATCTGGGTCATCCATGTTGTGTCCAACGTGGTAGATTAGATAAGCCCTTCATTGAATATTCATCGTCGATCTCGGATCGGTTGGGTAGTGATGCATACCGGTTCAGGCGAGGGAAAGATTTAATCTGAGCCCTTGTTTTCTGATCGGACGACTCTACCCACGCGACACCCCTTCGGCGCACTAGTTTTACACAAGAGACCCTATAGAATTTCTTATTAAACCCGCCATCCACCAGGGAGGTAACCTGAGTCTGCCAGATTTTTGCAAGTTTAACCCTGAGTTTGTCTGTAATAATGTGCGTGACCCAGGATCAGAGAAATCTGATATTTAAATATAGAAATTGATTTTTAATACACAAATAAATTCAGAAACTTGTGTAATTCATATTTAATTCATTTTAGCTCCAAAGTGATCCATTCCAGTTGCAATAATTTTGTTTTAATATTTTTTATCATCTAGTATCTTTGTTTAGCCATGAAACTTGAATTAAAATTATACACTTGAATTACTCTATTCTAGGTACCAAATAACTTCAGAAAATCATAATTAATTCATTTTAATTCCGTTTTGGTACGTTCAAGTTGCGTTATCTTCATAATAATATTGCCTACACTTTGGTAACCTTAGTTTATCATGAGACATGTTGTAAATAATTAATTTGTTTATCTTATGTTAATTGGATTAATCTATGTCTATTGGATTAACTTCTTTAATATTAATATAGTATTCTGATCTTACGGTTATAATTTGACTGGATGATATTTAATCAAATAATGACTTAGATTAAAGTTGAGATAATTATTATAGAATAATATCTCATATGGTTTATACCAACCAATTTATAATATAGTTTAATATTTTAATCACACAGATCTTCTATAAAATCATAACTCCTTAATCGTAACTCTGATCTTAGTGGTTCTCGTTCTCACGATCTCGTAGCAACGCGTAGATCATTATCATGCAGTATGTTCTTATGTTTGGTGTGATGTTAATTTTGTCTATACCATGTCTGATTGTATTGCTACGACTAGCAGTGTGTGATACCCATATTATAAGACTTATAAAAGAGTTGATCTCTTTATGTGATTTGCCATCTACTTCTTGAGACATGTGACTAAACCTAATTAAAAGAGAATAATTCTTTACTAAAACAAAAAAAGAAAGAAAAGCCATGCATCATGTTGGAGTTTTGTTTGTACATTTAATAATAACAACAATAATAATAATAAAAATATAATAAAAAGTTGGAGATTTGGATTAAAACCCAAATTAGAATTTGGATTTTAAGAGAAGAAATACTATAAATTACAAAATAAATTTATGATGGCATGTTTAAAATTTAATAATTAATTTGAGTACAAATTCGATACAAAAAAATTGAATTCAAATTTCATATTTGAAATAAAAAGGGAAAAGAAAACAGAAAAGAAAAGAAAAAAAAAGAAAATGGAAAATAGATACTGGGCTCAATCCTCTGCCTCGGCCCAATACCCTTTTCTTCCCCCGCGCTTGACCGGCCCAACCGCGCGCATCCGCCCTCACGGCCACTACCAGCGGGGCCCTCGGGTCGGTCACATTCGCGGCGCACTCGCTGGCGCGTGGGGCCCATTAGTCATCGTGCTCACGGCGCGCGAGTTCCGCATGAAGCTAGTCTCCGTTCTTCCGAACCCGCCGCGACCGCAACTGCTTCTCCGGACTCCCTAAGCATCAGCTGGTCCTTTCAGTCGTGGCTCCGTGCGTACAAATAGTGTCGGGAAGCCTCGGTCGCGCGCACCAACGCCTTCGCCATCACCCTGCGAGAAATCCGTAAGGAGTGCAACCCTCGGTGAGACTTGTCGTCGTCGTTCATTTCAACCTTCACGGCAGGCTGGGCTCTGCGGCGGGTGCAGGGCGTGTCGCCAGGAGTCATGGGACACGTCCGTAGACCACTGAGGTCGGAGCATAAGGCGGGGTTGCCGGAATTGCTCGACGGACCTCCTCCTCCGCCAACCTACCAAGTGTCACCGCAGGCTGCATCCTCGCCACTGCAATCTTGGGTAAGACTCAGCTCAATTAGTTCGTTGCATGCCCTAGATCATTTTGCACCCGGTAGTGTTGGTATACAAACCCCGGGTCGTTCCGTCGTGTGTCGCCGGCGAGTGCTCCGCCGCGGCGTGGATAGCGCCACCGTGTTTGAGTCGCGGAACGCTGGCGCCGTTAGATTCTCGGTGAACGGCGCAGATTTGCTCCTGGTATAGCGCTTAGGTAGGCGGTATCTAAACCGTTAAGATCCGATATGATGGACCAAGGCAGTCTCGGGTCGGATGTGATCTACACCGTAGATTTTGGATCCCGGGGTCGACGTCGCATACCGATTCATAAAGTTCTCGATCTAATCTCGAGCGTCCATGTTCAATCGTGCGGCCCATATTAGATCATACCCCTTCGGATTGGGACATTTACAAAAGAAACCCCAGAGAGTAACAAAATTAACCTGCCATCCACATTGAAGGTAGTCTGAGTCTGCGGGGTTTTTGCGCTTAGGTCCCTACACTCTTTAGACATCTGGTGCGTAGTCTAGAGCCAGGTGAAAATGGGATAAAGGAATATAGGAAATGAATTTTAATATAAAAATAATTCCAGAACAGTGTTTAATCACTAGAAAATTCATATTAGCTCCTTTTTAGTCCATTCTAGTTCCTATAATTTGGTAGTAATATTGCATATCACTGAGTAACACTGTTCTAGCATGAAAACCATATTAAAAATTATCACACAATTATTTTTGTACCAAACACAAAAGAACTTCAGAAAATCATAACTTAATAACCGTAACTCCGATCTTAGTAGTTCTCAATCCCACGATCTCATAGAAACACGTAGATTACTATTATTCAGTTTGTTCTTATGTTTGGTGTGATGTTAATTTTGTCTATACCATGTTTGTTTGTATTGCTACGACTAGCAGTGAGGTCACGAGGATCTGAACAATCACCCTGGTAACTGGAATCTCAAGTGCCAGGCAAGTTGTGCCCTTGATCACTTTTGTTTTCCCAATAGTATTCTTTATTATCACTATTCAATGCATAGGTTTAATTTTGATGGGACCCTATAGGTCACCCTAGTCTGTTTATCCTGATTACCTTGTTTACCCCTGAATCACTTGGGTAGTTTTGCTATTGCTTTACATGGTTTTGGGATAATCTTTCATTATATCCATGTTCCAATTATTTTGTTATTCTATTTATGTTCATGTCAAGATCATTAATGTTAATTGGAACATGGAGCTTAACTTGAGAAACACGTGCCACCACAAGGGTTTAATGGGACGCCCTTGGCCAACTAACTAGGAAAGCTAGTGGAAGACTACCTTACCCGAAAGGGGCAAGGGCAGTAGGGGATTGCATGCAAGGTGGTTCTTGGGTTGATTTTGCTGCGATTGCGGTCAGACGGGGGATTCTTGCAAGTGCTCTTCCCATAAACTGTAGCGGGTTTTCGGAAGCTAGTGGAACTTTGTAAAGGCCTCGTAGTGGATCCCTAGCCATTCACCTTGGTAGTGTCTAAGGGCCTAGCTAACCCTGGCGACATGGGATACACGACTTGTAGGTATAGGGTACAACCTCTGCAGAGTGTAAAACTGGTATACTAGTCGTGCTCGCGGTCATGAGCAGCTCAGGACTCTCTGATGATTAATTTATGGAACTTAAATTCAATTTGTCATTTGCATTTGCATGGGATTTGTTAATTAATTTTGTTCTATTACTTTATTTAAGGTTTGGTATTTACTTCATTTAGTAACTGCTAATAAAATTTTGACCAACTACTTAAAAGCAATGCTCAGCTTTAACCCCTATTGTTGATCAGCCTTACACCTCACATGAACTCCCACCTTTGGCGAGTTCATGCCACATTATTCCCCACAACTTGTTGAGCGATGAATATGTGTGAGCTCACCCTTGCTGTCTCACACCCCCCATAGGAGAAGAATAGGTGGTTCAAGAGGAGTCATGTATTGAGGAGTTCGATTCGATCTAGGTGGCGTTTCCCAGTTGACTTTCTGGCGCCAAGGATGGATTTTAGATCCTGTTATATTTATCTTTTATTTTTGTAAGTCTTCCGCTATGTAATAAGTACTCTGATTATTGTGACATTTATCTCTATACACTCTGTTATTATATATGTTGTCTTCTTTGGCACATGTATGAGATGCACCCGGCTTTGTCCCTTAAAGCCTGGGTGTGACACAGTGCGGTCACGAGGATCTAAAGAACATCCTGGTACCTGGAATCTCATGTGTCAGGCAAGTTGTGCCCTTGATCACCTTCATTTACCTAATAATGTTCTTTAATGTCATTTATTCAATGCATAGGTTTAATTTTGATGGGACCCAATAGGTCACCATAGTCTAATTATCTTTTACCTTGTTTACCCCTGAATCAGATGGGTAGTTTTTGCTATTGCTTTATATGGTTTTGGGATTAACATTACATTATGTCCATGTTCCAATTATTATGTTATTTTATTTATGTTCATGCCAAGATCATTATATTTTTAATTGGAACATGGAGCTTAACTTGAGAAACACGTGCTACCACAAGGGTGGAATGGGACGACCTTGGCTGACTAATTAGGAAAGCTAGTAGAATACTACCTTACCCAAAAGGGGCAAGGGCAGTAGGGGAGTTGCCTGCAAGGAGGTTCTCGGGATGATTTTGCTGCGATGGCGGTCAGACGAGGGATTCTTGCAAGTGCTCTTTCCATAAACTGTAGCGGGTTTTCGGAAGCTAGTGGAACTTTGTAAAGGCCTCGTAGTGGATCCCTAGCCATTCACCTCGGTAGTGTCTAAGGGTCTAGCTAACCCTAGCGACATGGGATACACGACTTGTGGGTACAGGGTACAACCTCTACAGAGTGTAAAACTGGTATACTAGCCGAGCTCACGGTCATGAGCAGCTCAGGACTCTCGCATGATTAATTTATGGAACCTAAACTCAATTTGTCATATGCATTGCATGGGATTTGTTATTAATTTTATTCTATTATTTATTATGGTTTGGTATTTACTAACATCTAGTAATTGCTAATAAAATTTTGACCAACTTATTAAAAGCAATGCTCAGCTTTAACCCCTATTGTTGATTAGCTTTACACATCACTTGAACTCCCACTTTTGGTGAGTTCATGTCACATTATTCCCCACAACTTGTTGAGCGATGAACATGTGTGAGCTCACCGTTGCTGTCTCACACCCCCCCACAGGAGAAGAACAGGTGGTTCAAGAGTAGCCACGCAACGAGGAGTTCCATTCGATCTAGGTGGCGTCTCCCAGTTGACTTTCTGGTGCCAAGTGTAACATCCCTGGTGTTTATATTCTGCTCGACAACGAGTATGAATTTAAGCACGTAATATGAGTGGATAAAACGGATGCTAAATTTTAAACATCTTCGTCTATCGCGATTTTAATATCGCATATGTTCCGTCTGTCGCGAGTGCGACATCGTTTTTATTTTTATCTGTTCGGGCTCTTCCTAAAATTTTTGTGATGTCCGGAACATAGTTGTTCCGAAATTCGGTGCGTCCGGTGATTATTTAAAACTCATCGCTCGCACGAATACGAATTCGAAAGCTTGACCCACTTTGATGATTTTATCCCAGGCAAATTAATTTGAACTCGATGACTAAAATGTTCGGGGTAAAATAATTCGAATCCCGCGAAATCTTGCGCGAGGTTATGACCCAATTTAGCCTTCGGCACGCTGTTTTGGCGACGAAAACAAGTTTACATTAGTGGATCGGGTATCGGCTAATTTCGGTCGAATCACGCAGAACAAATTATCAGTGCCGAAATCAGTTTATTTCGATCTCTCGTTTCTCGCTCGGATCCAAATCTTCGGATATAAGCAATTGTTAAATAATTTGATTGGCCAAACCCGGAGAATGAAATGTGTATTCGTGTAGCGTATCGGCCTATGTACAGCGCTAAAAATTGGGATTCAAAATATCTGTGAAATTTTTTAAAAAATTAATAAAAAAGAGAAAATATCTTTTCTATCCTATCCTCACGCCGCCTCTCCTTCGATTTTTATCAGTCGCCGCCCTGGATAAAAATCTCGCCGCGCGCGCTTCTTCTCCCGCGCGCGCTCCTCTCTTCTCCCTCCATTTCCTTCCAGCCGCGTCGCGCTCTTGCGCTCGCCGAGCGGCCCTCTGCGTCGCGTGCTCCGCCCAGCCCCCTGCGCTCGGACCGCGGCGCCCTGCTCGGTCTTCTTCCTAGCGCTCGGACATATCCCCTTCCTCCCTGCGCTCATCTCCATACCGAGCGGCTCCAGCTCCTGCGCCTGGCCGGATCTCTCTGCAACTCCTCTCCCTCCAACGGCGCCTGGCCAAGCTTCCCTCATCTCCCTCAAGCTCGCCGTGGAGCTTCGTTTCCCCAGCCACGCAGCTCTCCGGCTCACCGGCGTTTCACCCCTGCGCGCACGCTCAGCTCCAGTTCAACGTTCCTTGCTTCCCCCTGACCGAACGCTCCTCTATGTCGCCGCGTCCTTCGGTTCGCTTGGCCGCACGTGCCTCTGCTCGGCGCCTTCCCTGCTCCCCCTGATCCGGTGCTCTGTCGAGCTCCCCATGGCGGCTTCCCCATGCCGCGCCTAGCTCCGTGTCGCGCTCGTTCCATGGTCGCCGTGTGCAGGTGGTGGTTCGATCGTCTTCCTCGAGCTCGACACGATGGTCCGAGCTGGCTGTCCTTGCTCCCTGCGCGCTGGACTGCGTCATTCGCATCTCGCCTGTTCTTGTGGTGCTGCTATCCCACGACACTCGTCGTGCCGGTGTTTGGCCCGTGCCGATCCACGCTCGCCTATGTCGCTATCGTCGTGTCGTCGCTGGTGATAGCTTCGCGTGTCGTCGAGCCCATCGTTTTCTGTAATACCCAAAATCTGTATAAGAAAAAAAATTAATAATAACAAAATAAATATATGAAGAAATAAAATAGTAAATTCCGACATTACAACGTATGCTTGAGCAATGAATGTTGAGGACTGAATTCTGAAAACCAAGAACTATTTTAGAAAATAAGTAATAGAAAAATTTTCTTCAACTAAATAATTATGCATATCATTAATTGATGCATCATAAGTATTTATTTACATGAATATTTATTTTTAAGTAACTTATAATTCTCATCCCACATTCAAAATGCTATTTTCCCTAAAAAGAAAGGAACAATATGAGTATGTCATAATTAAAATATCTACCAAACAAATAAAACTAATTAAAATAAATATATCTATTGCATCATTATTGAGTTTTGAGTGAGCATTATAGATGAGTTTTGAACCTTATTTGAATCATAATTAAGAAAGGATAGAAATTAAAAAAAATATAAAGGAAAGAAATTAACAAAACAGATTTTGGCTCACTTCTTCTTCCACCGGTCAAATGGCCCAACATCTCCTCCTCACCAGCCCATTATTTTTTTACCTGCGACCGGCCATTCCTTTTCTCCCTATCGGCCCATCCGCCGTTTCTATTTCCGCGCGGCCCAGTATTGCGCGCGTGCCTGGACACTATGGGGTGGGACCCGCATGTCATCCCCTCACCAAATCAGCTCGCGCTGCTCCATGGGACTGTCAGTGGGACCTGATGACCAGGCCCGTCTTCTCCGCTGGTCGTTCTAAACGGACCGCGCGCATCGCGCGCTCCCTTGACCGACCCCCCTCCCACAATCGGACTCGGTCCCTGGGATAAGACCCCCCATGGCACCTGCGTCTCCTCCTGCCCTTCTACAAAGCTTGGGTGCCATGCCCTTGCCCTCTGACCCTCACGTGCTTGCCAAGATGGTTGGTAGCCGCCACCACGGTCGAGCGCTGTGAGGAGAGAGGGAGAGAGAGAAAGCAGCGCCGCCAGCCGGTTTCATGTACACCGCCGTCGCGTCCACGATTTCGGGCCCTCGGGTGCGACGGAGGGGCTTTGCGCAATCCCGCGCGGTTGAATCGAGAAGGCGGTGGCGCATGGGAGCCATCGGAGTGACGTTAATTTTTCACCGCCGTTCACGGATCGCCGCCGACCAGCATAGCGTCGTGGCCAGCTCGTCTGGGCACTCCAACACAGGTAAGGTTTACCCTAATTACCTCGCCTGGTTCCGTAGTTGGTGTAGCACTCGTTCTTACATGAAATACAACTCTGGGGTCCTGGTTTTGCGGGCTCCAATGGGCGCGCCGCCGTGGCTCTGTTCAGTGCCGCCAGGCTGGGTCACCGCGGGGTAGAAGACATGATCCGTGCCGTCCGATCCGGGTTGAAGGGCATGGATTAGATCACGCGTGAAATAACACTGGACCGTTGGATGCGATCGGACGGCCGATGTCGCGCGCAGTGTCGTGTGAGTCGTAGGTCTAATCGGATCCGCTGGTTTCTAAAACGACGGTGGGGAAACGTCAGTACCCCTTCGGCCGCGACAGTTTTACACATAAGACCCTCTGTTTTAGGAAAACTAACCCGCCATCCATGCAGAGGTAGTTCTGAGTCTTAGAAGTATTTGCATCATAGACCCTGGACTCTCTAGGAATTGGTGCGAGGTCCAGATAAGGAATTATATTCATAAAATCAGTTAGAAAACGAATTTTAGTATCAAATTTATTGAAGAAACTTGACAAATTCATAGAAAATCCATACTTGGTCCAAATTAGTCCATTTCACTTTCTAAAATTTTGTAATTTTATTCTCTAGCACTTAGAGTCTCTGTATTGTCATGAAAACAGTATTAAAAATAATCTCTCACTAAATCCTATTTTAAGCACATAAAACCTTTGGAAATTCATATCTTAAGATCTATAACTCCAAAAATTATGATTCCTATTCCTAGGATTTTATTTTAATGTGTAGATTATTATTATTCAGTTTGTATTATGTTTGGTGTAATGTTAATTTTGTCTATACCATGTTTGATTGTATTGCTACGACTAGCGCGAGGATGCGAAGAATCACCCTGGTAACTGGAATCTCAAGTGCCAGGCAAGTTGTGCCCTTGACCACTTTTTACCCAATAATGTTCTTTATTATCATTTATTCATGCATAGGTTAATTTTGATGGGACCCAATAGGTTACCCTAGATTGTTTATCTCATTACCTTGTTTACCCCTGAATCACTTGGGTAGTTTGCTATTGCTTTACATGGATTTGGGATAATTATTTATCATATCTATGTTCCAGTTATTTTGTTATTCTATTTATGTTCATGTCATGATCATTAATGTTAATTGGAACATAGAGCTTAACTTGAGAAACACGTGCCACCACAAGGGTTTATGGACGCCCTTGGCTGATTAATTAGGAAAGCTAGTGGAGGACTACCTTACCCGAAAGGGGCAAGGGCAGTAGGGGAGTGGTCAGTGTAGGGGGGTCCTTAGTTGATTTTGCTGCGATGGCGGTCAGGCAAGAACCCTGCATTGGAGCTTTCTATAAACTGTAGCGGGTTTTCTGAAGCTAGTGGAACTTTGTAAAGGCCTCGTAGTGTTACCCTGCCTCGCCTCCTCGGTACAGGTGTATGGGAAGTCGCGATCCCTTGGTAGATGGGTAACATGACTTGTGGGTAAAGGGTACCACCTCTGCAGAGTGTAAAACTGGTATACTAGCCGAGCTCACGGTCATGAGCAGCTCAGGACTCTCTGACGATTAACTTATGGAACTAAATTCAATTTGTCATATGCATTGCATCGCAGGTGATGTTGTTACTTTTGTTCTACTACTTAATTGGGTTGGTAGTTACTTATACTTAGTAATTGCTAATAAAATTTTGACCAACTTTAAAAGCAATGCTCAGCTCTAACCATCCTCTTTGGTAAGCCTTACACTTCACGTGAGCTCCCACCTTTGGCGAGTTCATGCACATTATTCCCCACAATTTGTTGAGCAATGAACGTATGTGAGCTCACTCTCGCTGTCTCACACCCCCCCACAGGTCAAGAACAGGTACCACAGGATGAGGCGCATGGAGGATGCTGTGATGTGTTCGTGAGAGGTCTAGGCCGTCGTCTCCCAGTCAACTTTGGGTTGCTGGACCGTTGTCTCCTTAAAATGTAATTATTTATTTTGTACAGAATTCCTGTTATGTAGTAAAGATGTGGCATTCAATCCTGTGCCATGAATCATCATATGTGTGAGACTTGGTCCTAGCACACCTAGTGATTATGTTCGTGCCCGGGCTTTAGACCCCTAAAACCCGGGTGTGACATTTTCCTCGTCTAGTGCTTGCGTGGCCTTACCCGAACCGTGTTGCCGTTGACGCAACGCGGGTTCACTCACTGCTCTGCCCAGCTTGTCGAGTCCTAGGCATCTGTGCGCACGTCTTAGTTGGCGCCAAACATCTTCGTGTCGCACGCACTCATCCTTGCTAGCTGGCCATGCACCTCACTCCGCTGTTCCGAGTCCGCCAGTTGCCATTGCTCATCCACGTCAAGACATCACTAGCCGTGGTTCAGCTCGCTAGTTCATCGTTGTTCCGTCGTCTCGATGCTAGTCCCTACGTGACATCTCCGAATTGTGATCGTGCGGACAAAAGAATCCCCAAGAAAGATGTCCAAAGATTTGATGGTGGTGTGCGTGAAGTTCGTGTGGCACCTGCCAAGCGCTTGACAAATTGTTTGAATCGGAAAATCATTATCGATCTTGCGGATTCGAGTCTGTTGTTGGAACAGTAAGCTGATTTGCTATTTTTATTGACTGATCTGAATAATGGATTGGTTGAATTAGTTGTCTGTAAAGAGTGTTTTATTCTTAGCACGGGTGCATTGTCGAGGTATTAGATGTATGTCGTGATGCCTCGCTTCAGGCATCAATGGAGTGTGTACATATGTATGAAGTGGTCGTGTCACGCGAAACTCAAAGTTTAAAATGATTATTGTGTGAGGAGTGGTTAAATGAATAATTAGTCTAGTGTCTCGCTCATATAGCTGATAAATATGGTCGTGGTTATATTAAATGATTATTAAAATGCATCGCAAGTAGTATGTGGTGGATGCATAAGTCAAATAGGTTTAAATTGGCTCTTTGCTGAGGAGTGAGGAGAATTAATAGCGTGAAGAATTGATTTAGTAATCCAAATGATTATCCGATAAGGCTGTCATCGTTGATTTGGTAGGATATTTTGGTAGTCAGACCTGAAATGTTTGATTAATCATTGACATGTAAATATGTAAGGTGTGAAATAAAATTAAAATAGTTCCTTGTGAGCAATGTGGTATAATCTATAAAGCGTGGGATAAGTTTAGAATTTAATTAATTAGCTGAAAAGATGCGGTTAGACTAACTGTATTAAAGGTGTATAGTTTGTTGTTCGTGATGTTTGCTTTAGGTTTGTTTAATTTAGAGAACCGTGATTATTGCGCTTAGTCGTACATCGATAACTAGTGTCTCCGTATGAAATTGTACAATGCCTCGCCGCTAGGTGTTTAATTCGCTATCGCGTAGCACTATTTAGGTTTATGACATTCCTATCTATATGCATTCATATGCATAATGCATTTCATTCAGGTACGTGAATTAATCGCGTGATGCGGAAGACGAGCCAAGTCGACCCCAAGTGCGGTCTACTCAGCATGGTGAAGCTGATGGACGAACCTGAAGATGGATAAACTGAACGAGTGCTAAGACAAAGGATGATCGCCAAGTGGTCGCCACCTAACAACACTAACCTAGTGTTCTTCCAGGCAAGCCCCGGTGCATGCAACCCCTTTTCCTTGTGTTTTTAAATGATTTTTACACACTTTAAGTCTAGCGAAATGTGCATTAGGTTTATAGGAGTTTCTTGGAAACCCTTTGATGCATTGGCTACCTTGAAATCCAATCCTGTCATAGATACTTCTGGTGAAGTATCAAATATGATTTACAAAATTGCTTAGCCTTGCCTAGAGGTAAATCTTGAGGATAGAGGTTGTCATTTGCGTTAATGCCTAGCTTAGGGGTTATCCTGAGGAAGGATGGCTTCTGCCTGCAAGAATATTTTCATTGGGAGAAATGGTGGGATCTTACTGCAAAGTTCCCTATAATGCTCTTTTCATCCTAAGGAACACAAACAATCCTAAGGATGGAAGTACTTAAATCGGGACTTGGGCTAGGAACAGGTGATGTTCCACCCAGGTTGATTAAGGATTATAGCGAATGTAGGCTTGCTGATCGAGGACTTTTAACTGGTCACATGCCTCATCATGGGTAAGCTTTGCCTCGGGCACACTAATACCAGAATAGGACAACACACAATAGGAGTGGAGAGATGGCGAGAGTAGCGTGTACCCTCCGTGGCAAGAGGCTGGATGGTGGTGTATCTATGATCTCGGTTGGCATGAACTCGATCTGGTCTTAAAAACCCCAGTGGCGAGTTGACATATGCAAGGGTTAAGTGCTACATATGTCGTGTGATTGGAGATCCCCAGCTGGGTATTAATCGATTCAGATCGTCGTTACTTCTCGGACATGAAGACTTGGTCACTGCCCTGCAATCTAAGTCATGGATGGAATCATAATGAGCAAAAATCATGTTGTATTGATTAATGTGATGATGAAATTAGACTAGATGCAAACAAGGTCTATTAATACTTAATCTAGCATTAAAATGTTAAAAGTAAGGACTCATTTTAGTATGCTTTTCTGCAAACTATGAAAGTTGATTCTTGCTAAAAGCCTTTCCTTGATTCCCAAATCCAGCATATCCTTGATAGTCTTTTTCCTTAGTCGGGTAAGACTTGCGTAAGTACACTCCGTACTCAGCGTTTTCGAACCCATCTTGTTGCAGGTACTAGAATTGTGCTGCTGTGGATGGTGTTAAGCGCCGGTGGGCACGGCCTTCTTATAAGGCTAAGTACTTCTTCTATACTTCGTATTGAGGATTGTCACTGAGCTAGCATATATTTCAAACTTATAAACAATTTATAACATTTCAAAGTTTATTCGTTGAACCACTTTTGTAACCACTCCGATAAATATAATGTAAATTTCTTGTAACATGTAAAATTTGGTAAAAAGATTTCCACTACAAAAATTTTGGTGTGTGATTTGTGTTTACTTAATCTTGCGATCTTGGTTGTAAGTGGTTTATCCGGGGTCCTTGGGACACTCGGACAGATCCTATTAAGTTATCTGATGCACATGCATAGCCGTGTGAGGTTTTTGAGACAAGGACAGGTGCATGTGGGCCCAATAACTTGGGTGGTTCTGCAACACCAAGGATGGATTTTAGATCCTTTTATATTTATCTTTTATTTTGTAATACTTCCGCTATGTAATAAATACTCTGATTATTGTGACATTTATCTCTATACACTCTGTTATTATATATGTTGTCTTCTTTGGCGCATGTATGTTAGAAGTGGTATCAGAGGAATGTTGACTGTAGGACGAAACCTAGATAGAACTGGACAACCAATACTTACTTACCTTTGCTACTATGATCCTTTCTAAACTTATCTTAATCTTTTCTCATCTATTTCCACTTTACTCTGATTATTCTTACCTTTTTCCTTCTAAAGTCAAAAGTGGATTTCACACTTTGAAATCTTGTACCTAAAGTGACTTTTAGGAATAGGAGACCTAATCATAGGAACAAAAAAACTATTTTTATAGGTATTTATATGCTTGAATGTTTGTTCTTATGATACTTGTCTGATTTGGATCTTTGATTGAGTGTGATCGGTTGTGGAGTAATGTCCACAATTGCATCTACATATACACCTAGACATAAGGGAAAATATTTATAAAATTGACAACACAGAATATTCCCTATTAAAAATGGATCTATTAAACTAGATATATTATTAAGATAAACTAGATCAACTAAGAATATCCCCCACTAGAATATATTTTAAATGGATCCATCTTACCTTAAAAGGTTCTTTCTTACTTTAATGGACCCCTCTTAACTTAAAGAATTCCATCTTATCCTAACAGGTTCATCTTATAAAAAATATCTTATCCTCATAAATGGTTTATGAGATAAACTAGACCAACTAAGAATACCCCCATTAAAATATATCTAGCCTAATTGCTTCATTTTATCTTAAAAGATTCTCTCTTATCTTAATTGATTCATCTTATCTTGAAAGATTCGCCTTATCCTAACAAGTTTATCAGATCTAAGTTATATTTGCGTGACTAAAACCACTTGACTTATCCCACCATGATCATGTCCTAACCCAAATTAATTGGATCTTATCTAGTCGAAGCTAGTCATACCTAGATCTGATCTAATGTGACAGATTAATCTAACCTAACGAAGGCTAAACTCAAGTTGAGATAATCTAATGTAAGTTGCTTAACAAGAAGGATAATACTGATGAAATAAATGAGACTCTACTCCTATAAAATATGTGTTAATTCACTCTGCACTAAATTAAGAACGACAAACCAACTCGGCCTCATGCAACTACCTTAACCATCCGATGGTTGCATAACCCCTCTGTTTTAACCTAACAGAGATTCTGACCTACTTACACCATATAATCCATCCTGTCTCAAAAGATTCTAGCATATCCTAATAATATTTATCCTAACCTGGTAGATCTATTTAACTTAAACTAGTCTAATCTAGTTATATCCAATCTAATCTAGACCTTACCTAATCTAATACGATCTAATCTAAAGGGAGTTATTTAAACAAGTTAGTTAATATTGGTAACATAGATTAGACCATATTCATATGAATGGGTTGTAAACTGGTGTCGTAAACCAACCAGGCCATGAATAACAACTTGACCTACATAACAGGTTGCATAACTTATCCACCCAATCTAGAAGCAAAAAACCAAACTACATTCTGACTAATCTTGTTCAACTTATAGCTACCTACTAAACTAGCTACTCAACCTACTAATGTGTTACCTACAGATCTATCTTAACCTCTTGTCCCAAACCCGGACAAAGACACCAAAGCCCAAGAAGGAAGAGATCAACCTCGTCAAGGAAGAAAAGTGTCAAACCAGGTCTCCAAACGAGTCAAGATCTATCTAGTTCAAAGCTTTTCTGACCTAAATCTTTCTCACCACGACCTTTCATTGACATAACCGTATCGAGTCCAACCTGATTGATTGCTGGACATAAAGATACACGTGCGTTCCTAATCACCTACTAATTTGTGTTAAAAACTTGAAAAGAAAAGAAAACCTTTGATTCTCGAACTGATCAGGGACTAAAAGCTAAACTGCAAACTAAACCGTCCGCATCCCTTGTCTACTAATCTCGAGGACAAGATTATTTTTAAGGGGGGTAGAATTTGTAGTACCCAAAATTCTAATTTAGAAATTCATAAAATTCTCCAAGGGTTTTTGAAACAGAATATCTTTAATAAGAATTTTCTTACCGTTCAAGTAACATCTCCTAAATTTAATTTGTTGGCTAACAAAGATTAAATAAAAGGATCCCTATATGAATTTAGTTATTACTTTGTTGAACTATATATTTATAAGTACTCTTAATTAAAATATATCTTGATAAAGGTTATACACTTCTTCTAAAAAATACCTATTTTGTGAGAATCATGCATTGGGATTATTTAAATAAAATACTAAATAAAATGTTTAATTTAGAGAGCATATTGGAGTTTTGGTTGTTGCATTCGATTTTGTGAATAAAGAAAAAAATATAATTTGAATCAAATGTGAAACTTTGGACGTGCAACGGAAAATAGAAATAGAAAAAAAGCTTGCTATATATTTGACCAATCTCTTGTAACAGCCAACCACATGCACATGCCATCGTATTGTTTTTTAGTCTTTCTTTATTCCTATGGCCGAGAACATCATCCAGGCACGATGGGATCGTAACCACCGCGCCTGATGTTCTTCACCGTATCCTCTGCTGTGTAGGGCTAGAACACCAGTAAAATGCCCTCCCATAACCACGCTGATAAAATTGGTTGCGCAACCGAGAATTTTGGGCAAAACAAAAAAATTGTTGTTGTACTACGGCATGCAGAGGCAAGCCCTTCCATGTCATTGTTGGATCTTTTATGGGCTTGGCCCATTTATTGAATAAACTCTATGGTGTGTAATGATGGAGAATACCAATAGTACCACATTGGAAGTCCAAGGGTCTTTTGCCTTGACTTATATGGTGGGATTTATTCCACTTAACTTGAGAAGTCAAGAAATGGACAAGGGCGTGCCACACGCGCGCGCGCGCCGCCGCCGCCGGCCGGGACGGGCGTGGCAGGCGGGCGGGTGTGGCGTGGTATGGCATAACTCGGCTAGAGCTGGCCGACTCTTGGCGTGACTCGGCGACCTTTCTCCTTCAGCTTCCCTCTGCGAGAGGTTAAATAGAGGAGCACCCCTGTCACTTGGGACACGCGAGAAACACTTTCAGTCTCACAGTCCAGCAGCCGAGTGAGGGTATTTCCATCTCGTGAATCTGCGCGCACAGAGAAGCGAGAGGGCAGGTGCCTCCGAAGCCGGTGCCGTTCGAGACCTTGCACGGGGGATCGACAATTAGGTTTTTGGGGAGCGTCTTCGCGACTGCCCAACGTCTGTCGTTGTCTTCATCGCTGGTTCTTGGCGTCTTCATCTCGATCGGATGACAAGAGAAGTTGGACAAGGATCAGGATCCTCGGAGCGCATGGGAGGGTATGATCAATTCAGTTCATTACAGTTTTATATTCTGCATATTATATATGTCGTATGTAGCTTTGCTCTATCGTATTATAATATGTTATATCTGTCTGTCTTAATTTTACAGTCATCCTGTTTATATTGTTATCTGTTTATTTCCAGTTGTTCCGCAATAATCCATGAACCATGTTTATATGCTTATTTTATTTATATGATTTACATGCTTCATATGCTTTGTGTTCTCATGATCCATATTGTTATGGATATTTTTGAGATCATGTTATCTATGTTTGATTATCTATTATATGTCATCATCATAATGTTAATTTATGGAATTAAAATGGTACAGAAAATGCCTATATTTCTAACAGTCCAAAAACCTAATGTTAGGCATTTTTCTGTCAGAGGTTTTGCTGCTGTGCTAAAGCCTGATCCTTTTGATGGTAAAAACTTCTTGATATGGAAAGCTAAAATGGAATTGTGGCTAACTGCAATGTCTTGTTTTCATGCCGCTGAGGGCAAGCCTGCAAACTTACCTCCTGAGGATGAGGCTAAGTTTAAGGCTGAAGACAACCTCTTTCGAGGAGCAGTAATTAGCGCACTGGATACTAAATTCCAGAAAAGCTATATCATCCTTCCCACGGGGAAAGAGCTGTGGGATGCTCTTTTTGGAAAGTTTGGAGTTACTGACGCTGGTAGCGAGCTGTATCTCATGGAGCAGCTGTATGACTACAAGATGGTTGAGAACCGATCTGTAGTGGAACAGGCTCATGAGTTTCAGGCACTAGCTAAGGAACTCGAACTTTTTCCTTGTCCTTTGCCTGATAAGTTTGTGGCTAGCGGTATAATCGCCAAGTTGCCACCTTCTTGGAAGGACTTTGCTACCTCTCTCAAACATAAGAGACAAGAGTTCAATGTGAAAGAGCTCATTGGTACTCTTGATGTTGAGGAAAGGGCTAGAACAAAGGACAGTGGAAAAGGTGTTGAGACCTCTACTGCTAATGTGGTGCAGAAGAGAAACTTTCGCAAGTTTAACAAGAAGAAAAACCAGAACAAACCAGAGAACACGAATAAACCTGTTCATACAGCACAGTTTAAAAAGAAGAACAACAATAACAAGGGAAAGGGAGGTTGCTTTGTCTGTGGCAGTGATCAACATTGGGCAAGAGAGTGCCCTGATCGCAAGTTCACTCAAGACAAGAAATCAGCTAATGTTGTAACCACTGAAACTGAAGGAGGAACATCTGGGTATGGTAATTCTTTACCATTTGTTCTTTCAGTCTGTAATTCACCTGAGTGGTGGATGGACAGTGGTGCAGACATTCATGTGTGTGCTGATGCCTCTATGTTCACTTCCTATCAGGTCGTGAGGTCTGGCGCCTTGTTGATGGGAAATGGGTCGCGTGCTCATGTTCTTGGTGTTGGTACGGTCATTCTGAAGTTTACTTCGGGAAAGACGGTGCCATTGAAGAGCGTGCAGCATGTGCCCTCTATCAAGAAGAATCTCGTTAGCGCTTCTATGCTATGTCGAGATGGATACAAAGTTGTTCTTGAATCTAATAAATGTGTTGTGTCGAAACATGGTACTTTTGTTGGTAAAGGATATGACTGCGGAGGCTTGTTCCGCTTATCACTGCATGATGTGTGTAATAAACTGGTGAATTCTGTTCATTTTTCTAATGAGTCAGATTTATGGCATTCACGGTTTTGTCATGCAAGCTTTGGCTGTCTTATGCGGTTAGCAAATATAAATTTAATTCCTAAATTTAACTTGGTCAAAAAGTCTAAGTGCCATGTGTGTGTTGAATCAAAACAACCCCGCAAGCCTCACAAGGCTGCTGAGGCGAGGAGTTTGGCACCTCTAGAACTTGTTCATTCTGATCTGTGCGAGATGAATGGAATTTTGACCAAAGGTGGTAAAAGATACTTTCTCACTCTTATAGATGACTCCACTAGATTTTGTTATGTGTATCTCTTAAAAACAAAAGATGAAGCGTTCAATTATTTTAAGGCCTATAAAGCTGAAGTTGAGAACCAACTTGAGAGGAAAATAAAACGTTTAAGGTCCGACCGAGGTGGAGAATATTTCTCTAATGTGTTCGATGAGTTCTGCGTGGAACATGGTATTATTCATGAGAGGACACCGTCATTCTCACCACAATCCAATGGGATTGCTGAAAGGAAAAACCGCACTCTAACAGATTTGGTGAATGCCATGTTGAGTACAGCGGGATTATCCAAGGCATGGTGGGGTGAGGCGATTTTGACAGCATGTCATGTCCTGAATAGAGTTCCAACAAAGAACAAAGAGATCACTCCATTTGAGGAATGGGAAAAGAGAAGATTAAATCTCTCATATTTGCGCACTTGGGGTTGCTTGGCTAAAGTGAATGTGCCAATCAACAAAAAGCGTAAACTTGGGCCTAAAACTATTGATTGTGTATTCCTTGGGTACTCTTTTCATAGCAATGGGTATAGGTTCTTGATTATAAAATCTGATGTGCCTGATATGTATGTTGATACTATCATGGAATCAAGAGACGCAACATTTTTTGAGAATGAGTTTCCTATGAAGAATACACCTAGTGATATAAGTCATGAGACTATAATTCCCCATGAGCACGAACTGTCGATTCCTATAGATCATGCCGAGGATTCTCACGTGCACATCCCTGAGGAGGATGACACTATAGTCACTCGAAAGAGCAAGAGACAGAGGGTTGCAAAATCCTTTGGTAATGACTTTATAGTGTACCTTGTGGAAGACACACCAACTACCATTAGTGAGGCATATTCCTCTCCTGATGCTGACTTATGGAAGGAAGCAGTAAGGAGTGAGATGGAATCTATTATGTCTAATGGAACTTGGGAGGTCGTTGACCGTCCTTATGGTTGTCAACCTATAGGTTGCAAATGGATCTTCAAGAAAAAGCTTAGGCCTGATGGTACAATTGAGAGGTACAAGGCAAGGCTTGTGGCCAAAGGATATACCCAAAAGGAGGGTGAAGATTTCTTTGATACCTACTCACCAGTGGCTCGATTGACCACAATTCGCACATTAATAGCCGTGGCAGCCTCTTATGGTCTTATCATTCATCAGATGGATGTTAAGACAGCTTTCCTAAATGGAGAGTTGGATGAGGAGATCTATATGATCAGCCAGAAGGGTTTATTGCGGATGGTCAAGAGAACAAGGTGTGCAGGTTGATAAAATCATTCTATGGCCTAAAACAAGCACCTAAGCAATGGCATGAAAAATTTGATAATACTCTTACAACAGCTGGCTTTGTTGTAAATGAATCTGACACGTGTGTATACTATCGGTATGGTGGGGGTGAGTCTGTTATGCTGTGTCTTTATGTTGATGACATTTTGATCTTTGGATCAAATCTCAATGTGATTGAGGAAGTTAAAAATCTTCTATCGAGCAATTTCGAGATGAAAGATTTGGGAGAGGCTGATGTCATTCTAAACATCAAGCTTGTTAGAGAAGCTGATGGTGGGGTAACTTTGTTACAATCCCATTATGTGGAAAAGGTATTGAGTCGCTTTGGTTTTAGTGACTGTGATCCTGCTCCAACACCTTATGACCCCAGTGTGCTATTAAGAAAGAATCGGAGAATAGCAAGGGATCAATTGACATACTCCCAGATCATTGGCTCGCTCATGTACCTTGCAAGTGCAACAAGGCCAGACATCTCTTATGCTGTGAGTAAGCTAAGTCGGTTTGTGTCGAAACCAGGAGATGATCACTGGCGTGCTCTTGAGAGAGTGTTGCGGTATTTGAAAGGTACTATGACATACAGTATTCATTATACCGGAAACCCAAAAGTGCTGGAAGGCTATTGTGATGCCAACTGGATTTCTGATGCTGATGAGCTTTATGCCACAAGCGGATATGTGTTTCTGTTTGGAGGTGGCGCTGTTTCCTGGAAGTCTTGCAAGCAGACTATCTTAACGAAGTCTACAATGGAAGCAGAACTCGCAACATTAGACACTGCTGGGGCTGAGGCTGAGTGGCTTCGTGATTTCCTATTGGACTTACCGGTGGTTGAAAAACCGATACCGACTATTTCCATAAACTGTGACAACCAAACGGTGATTACAAAGGTTAACAGTTCTAGGAATAACATGAAGTCTACAAGGCATGTTAAGAGGAGATTGAAATCTGTCAGAAAGTTGAAAAACTCCGGAGTTATTACTGTGGATTATGTCCACACATCGAATAATCTGGCAGATCAATTCACTAAGGGTCTATCACGCAATGTGATAGAAAGTGCATCGAGGGAAATGGGTATGAGACCCATGTGAGATCTACTCTAGTGGTAACCTGCTCTATGTGATCGGAGATCCCGTGAAGTAGAGTGGAGAAACAAGCTAGGAGTAGATTGTGAGGAAAGATCCCTTCTTTAACTCATTTCTGATGCACATCTTTCCTATCTGTAAGGCAGGATGGTTTTTACCTTAATGTATTCCAAGAGTCTTATAAAGGTGAGATGTTGTCCTACAGAACATCTTCTGAGGAATACACCTATATGAGTCAGACTGCTAGTCATAGTCTATGGGATTTGGGTAAACCCTAAATACTCATGAAAGGCACTGAAGTGTGACTTATATGCTTCTAAACAGCGGGAATACCCTTTTGCAGCCTAGTATCAGCAAAGGATTTGAGTGAATCTTATTTCGCACAAAACTGTCAGTTCAAGGCATAGTCCATTGTTCAGTTGTGAATGAGTGAAACTCTTATTCTAGATGGATGTTCAACTTAACAGTCTCCATCGAAACACTGGTATATCAAAGGATTGTGATTCTGATACTTCATCATTACAAACCCTAGAGTTTGGTGAGGATTGTTGGATCTTTTATGGGCTTGGCCCATTTATTGAATAAACTCTATGGTGTGTAATGATGGAGAATACCAATAGTACCACATTGGAAGTCCAAGGGTCTTTTGCCTTGACTTATATGGTGGGATTTATTCCACTTAACTTGAGAAGTCAAGAAATGGACAAGGGCGTGCCACACGCGCGCGCGCGCGCCGTCGCCGCCGCCGGCCGGGCCGGGACGGGCGTGGCGTGGCGAGGCGAGGCGAGGCGAGGCGAGGCAGGCAGGCAGGCGAGCGGGCGTGGTGTGGTTGTGTTAATTTTTAGCACTCACTAACCGCGTACGTCAGCCGAGTGACCCTGTCTCTTCGTCTGCCGAGTGACCCTGTCTCTTCGTCAGCCAGCCGAGTGACCCTTCTCCTTCAGCTGCCGACTCATGGCGTGACTCGGCGAGAGCTGGCCGACTCATGGCATAACTCGGCTAGAGCTGGCCGACTCTTGGCGTGACTCGACGACCTTTCTCCTTCAGCTTCCCTCTGCGAGAGGTTAAATAGAGGAGCACCCCTGTCACTCGGGACACGCGAGAAACACTTTCAGTCTCACAGTCCAGCAGCCGAGTGAGGGTATTTCCATCTCGTGAATCTGCGCGCACAGAGAAGCGAGAGGGCAGGTGCCTCCGAAGCCGGTGCCGTTCGAGACCTTGCACGGGGGATCGGCAATTAGGTTTTTGGGGAGCGTCTTCGCGACTGCCCAACGTCTGTCGTTGTCTTCATCGCTGGTTCTTGGCGTCTTCATCTCGATCGGATGACAAGAGAAGTTGGACAAGGATCAGGATCCTCGGAGCGCATGGGAGGGTATGATCAATTCAGTTCATTACAGTTTTATATTCTGCATATTATATATGTCGTATGTAGCTTTGCTCTATCGTATTATAATTTGTTATATCTGTTTGTCTTAATTTTACAGTCATCCTGTTTATATTGTTATCAGTTTATTTCCAGTTGTTCCGCAATAATCCATGAACCATGTTTATATGCTTATTTTATTTATATGATTTACATGCTTCATATGCTTTGTGTTCTCATGATCCATATTGTTATGGATATTTTTGAGATCATGTTATCTATGTTTGATTATCTATTATATGTCATCATCATAATGTTAATTTATGGAATTAAAATGGTACAGAAAATGCCTATATTTCTAACAGTCATGATATAAATATTCCCCTTGCGCACTCCTTGGCCACCATGCCTATCCCATAAACACCAAGAGAGCGGATGCTGGGGGCCTCGGGCTGGGGAGATGGGAGAGAAAACTTGGAGCCACCAGGAAGATAGTCGCGCTTGATGTGCTCCTGGGCATCTGCTTCGGGGTTAGGATGATCATCTGATCTGCACCGCAACTGTCCTATCCATGGTAAGAGAACCCCAACCATAGCTGTCGTATTCTTCTCTATAGACGCGTTTAGGGTAGATCGTTTGATGGCCGCTGCCATCATGGTCTGGTGTCCGGTGGGGGAAGAAGAAGCTCGCGAACCATTGGTCGTGATGAACAACATAGATTGGAACGCAGCGCCCCCCTTTGGTAGGATCAATCTGGGTCGTCTGTGCTGTGTCCAACGGGGTAGATTAGATAAACCCTTCATTGAATATTCATCGTCGATCTTGGATCGGTTGTGTAGCGATGCATACCAGTTAGGCGAGGGAAAGATTGAATCTGAGCCCTTGTTTTCTGATCGAACGACTCTAACCACCCGACACCCCTTCGGCGCACTAGTTTTGCAAAAGAGATCCTATAGAATTTCTTATTAAACCCGCCATCCGCCAGGGAGGTAACCTGAGTCTGCAAATTTTTTGCAAGTTTAACCCTGAGTTTGTCTGTTATAATGTGCGCGACCCAGGAACAGACAAATCTGATATTTAAATATAGAAATTGATTTTTAGTACATAAATAAATCCAGAAACTTGTGTAATTCATATTTAATTCATTTTAGCTCCAGATTGATCCATTCCAGTTGTAATAATTTTGTTTTAATATTTTTTATCATCTAGTATCTTTGTTTAGCCATGAAACTTGAATTAAAATTATACACTTGAATTACTCTATTCTAGGTACCAAATAACTTTGGAAAATCATAATTAATTCATTTTAATTCTGTTTTGGTACGTTCAAGTTGCGTTATCTTCATAATAATATTTCCTACACTTTGGTAGCCTTAGTTTATCATGAGACATGTTGTAAATAATTAATTTGTTTATCCTATGTTAATTGGATTAATCTATGTCTATTGGATTAACTTCTTTAATATTAATATAATATTCTCATCTTACGGTTATAATTTGACTGGATGATATTTAATCAAATAATGACTTAGATTAAAGTTGAGATAATTATTTATAGAATAATATCTCATATGATTTATACCAACCAATTTATAATATAGTTTAATATTTTAATCACACAGATCTTCTATAAAATCATAACTCCTTAATCGTAACTCCGATCTTAGTGTTTCTCGTTCTCATGATCTCGTAGCAACGCGTAGATCATTATTATGCAATATGTTCTTATATTTGGTGTGATGTTAATTTTGTCTATACCATGTTTGTTTGTATTGCTACGACTAGCAATGCGGTCACGAGGATCTAAAGATCATCCTGGTACCTGGAATCTTAAGTGCCAGGCAAGTTGTGCCCTTGATCACCTTCATTTACCCAATAATGTTCTTTAATGTCATTTATTCAGTGCATATGTTTAATTTTGATGGGACCCAATAGGTCACCCTAATCTGATTATCTTTTACTTTGTTTACCCCTGAATCACATGGGTAGTTTTTGCTATTGCTTTATATGGTTTTGGGATTAGTATTACATTATGTCCATGTTCCAATTATTATGTTATTTTATTTATGTTCATGTCAAGATCATTATATTTTTAATTAGAACATGGAGCTTAACTTGAGAAACACGTGCCACCACAAGGGTGGAATGGGACGCCCTTGGCTGACTAATTAGGAAAGCTAGTGGAAGACTACCTTACCCAAAAGGGGCAAGGGCAGTAGGGGAGTTGCATGCAAGGAGGTTCTCAGGTTGATTTTGCTGCGATGGCGGTCAGTCAAGGGATTCTTGCAAGTGCTCTTCCCATAAACTGTAGCGGATTTTCGGAAGCTAGTGGAACTTTATAAAGGTCTCATAGTGGATCCCTAGCCATTGACCTCGGTAGTGTCTAAGGTTCTAGCTAACCCTGGCAACATGGGATACACGACTTGTGGGTACATGGTACAACCTCTGCAGAGTGTAAAACTGGTATACTAGCCGAGCTCACGGTCATAAGCAGCTCAGGACTCTCGCATGATTAAATTATCGAACCTAAACTCAATTTGTCATATGCATTGCATGGGATTTGTTATTAACTTTTTTCTATTATTTATTATGGTTTGGTATTTACTTACATCTAGTAATTGTTAATAAAATTTTGACCAACTTATTAAAAGCAATGCTCAGCTTTAACCCCTATTGTTGATCAGCTTTACACATCACTTGAACTCCCACCTTTGGTGAGTTCATGCCACATTATTCCCCACAACTTGTTGAGCGATGAACATGTGTGAGCTCACCCTTGCTGTCTCACACCCCCCACAGGTCAAGAACAGGTACCACTGGATGAGGCGCATGGTGGATGTTGCGCTGTGTTCGTGAGAGGTCTAGGTCGTCGTCTCCCAGTTGACTTGCGCCAAGGATGATCCTTAGTTCGTTTTATATTTATAATTTATTTTGTAAGTCTTCCGGTATGTAATAAATACTCTGATTATATTGTGGCATTTATCTCTATACACTCTGTTATTATATATGTTGTCTTCTTTGGCGCATGTATGAGATGCACCCGGCTTCGTCCCTTAAAGCCCGGGTGTTACAGCGCCGCCGTGAGCTACCGCGTTGTGGACCTCCGTTTCTAGGTCCATTCATACCCTCCTTGCTCTCGTTTCAGCACCCTTGTGTGCTATGGATGCTTATCGACCCATCCAATTGAACTATATCACGTTAGATCACTGGGAACACCTCGGGTTATCCTCGCTTGGTGCCATCACCGTGGACAGGAAGAATTTGAGCTAGAACTTTGCAATTGATTGAGGGTTTAAGGTCGTTGTGGGTAGAATTAGGCGTAAAACCGAAGTCGGGCACGAATTATTGGGTATTATGGCCAGTACAAGCTCGCCGGACCCACTGCTCCGCCATTCGTGGTCGGGGATCTCACCTTGCGAAGAAACAGAAAGGGAGGGGCCTCGGTGCAATTGTCAGGGACACATGTAAATAGTGCGCAGGATTCTTAATTAGTTATTCAAACAGTCAGGGTCCTCTATGCAAAACGAACACCGCGGGCGAGCACGCAGGCGTGTTTCCTTGTTTATGGGCCAGTTCGGGCTGGTTTGAGCCCGTTACTATTCATTCTTTCTCTTTTTCTCTTTCCGCCAGGCTTAAAGAAATTGTAGACAATTCTAAAAAATGATAAAAAATATGAGACCAATTTTACTAGACTCCTAAATTTCTCTAGTATTTAATAAAAATAGTTCCAACATTGTTTCAAACTCAAAGCCCAAAACCCTAGCTTTATAAGTAATAATTGCCTTATCCCAGTAGAATAATGACTCAGAAAGCCCTAGTATCCCTGGTGTACCGTGAAGGAAAGTTGTATTCAAGATACAACTTGATGTATCTCTATTATAATTGTATATTCATAGCATTACATGGGCATTCATGTTTATATATGGTTATGTATAGAAAACGAAGAAGAAGTAATCGTTGAAGAAGAAGAGGCTGCACCACCAGCTGAAAATCCACCTGCTAGGAACTGTTTTTATTTTGACATCTGTGGGACAGATCCCGAATCCCCTACAACACAAGGCAAGCACCGATGCATTTACCCTTTTTTACCCTTTCCTTGTGATTTTAAACTATTTATCACTTGAATGATGCATTAGGTGATAGGGGTTGGGTGCTAAACCAATTACTGCATTTCCTTCCTTGGAACTATTTACCATTCCTTGATTACCTGTTTTATTAATAGGTTTTCTGATGCTTAGTATTGCTTTAGAAAAACAAAAATGTTTTGTTTTTAACAAAAAGATGATGCTTCAGATGGAATGGGATGTTTTCAAAAATAAAACTTGATGGTGGATCCATCATGGCCGTGATGGGTTCAACGTCGGAAAAGATGTACCTCTGACAAGTACCAAAATTTGGGTTTTAAATGATAAAGATGAGACCGGGCGGGTGACTTGCACGAGAAGAAAGTCTCGGTGTAGTTTCTCCGTCTGAGTCGATTAAGGACCGTGTCGATGTAGGCTTGATGATTGAGAACCTTTTAACTGGTCACCTGCCTCATCATGGGTAAGCTTTGCCTTGGGCAGACTAATACCAGAAAGGCCAACACGCAATGGGAGTGGAGAGATGGCGAGAGTAGCGTGTACCCTCCGTGGCAAGAGGTTGGACGGTGTTGTATCTGTGCTCTCGGTTGGCGTGAACCCGGTCTGGTCTTAAGAAACCCGGTGGCGAGTTGACATATGCAAGGGTTAAGTGCTACATATGTCATGTGATTGGAGATCCCTAGTTGGGTATTAATTGATTCGGATCGCCGTTACTTCTCGGATATGAAGACTTGGTCACTGCCCTACCCGTAGCATTCGAGTGAATTTAAAGGGGTGATAAAAGACGTCTAGTATAGGCCAAGTGCTTGAACTAGGGTAGAAAGAACTCTAGCTGCAGGTAATGACTTAACTTGATAATAAAACTAGATTTTAAGGATCCACTGTTAGTAAGCATTTCTGCAAACATAGTCTTTGATTCTTGAATAGCCTTACCTTGACTCTCTCAAGCCAGCATATCCTTGAGAGTCATTTCCTTTGTTGGCTAAGACTTGCGAAAGTACACTACGTACTCAGGGTTTTCGAACCCATGTTGTTGTAGGTGAGGAAACAACATTGTTGTTTTTGCTCAAAAGTGGTACCCAAGGAAGAGCCCCAGTAGTAAGTCACGGGAGGATGTTGGCCTCCCTCTTTAAAAACAATATACTTTTGTGCAGGAGGGTGTTTTGCTCTCGGGTCTGTAATAATAATACTTTTTGCACTCCTAAGTACCCTGGTATTGTAATAATAATAATACTCTCTCTACATTGAATGAATGTAAATTAAGTTATTGTAATTTGCTTCCGCTCATTCTTTCCTTCGATGTGATGTAATATCTGCGTGACGGGTGAAGCGCTTGTAACACCTCAGGTGTTACTTAGGGTGTCCACCCAAGGCTACACCATTTAAACCTACTATCATATGTGGTTTAGTTTGAGCAAAGTGCACCAAACTTAGAATTCAAGTCCTAAGCAAGTGCAACCCATATTAGATATCATACCTTAACCTATCATGCATCTCTAAAGTGGAGAATTGCCCAAAACCCTAATGCAAACCCCTTTGGACAATGGAAACCCTAGGAGTAAGTATGACCAAAAGGTCATGAAAACCTTATGATCATGGCTTGGGCCAAATATAAAAGTTGTAGTACACTTAATAACCTACCAATAATAGTAAGAAAGTAACACCAAAAAGATTTCAGAAAAACCCCAAAAGGTTCACCAAAGGGTTGAGCATGAAAGAAAAATCAGAATTTGTCTAAGTCCAAAACCAACCCTTGGCCAAAGATCACACATGTTCACCCTCATTCAAACTTCAAAACATTTCGACCCAATTGACAAAGTGGCGCCAAATTACCTCTAGAATGCCCTGGAGAAAGTTGACACCTACCCTAAGACGTTTGACACGACTTGGCACAAGTTTTGTCTCGGTTTGGACATCTCTGACATAGCCGACTTCCCACCCCCGTATCTCTCTAACCCGACCACATCTACCCTTGGAACTCACATGAACTAGGTAGCTCTAGGTGCAGGGAAGAGATCTCTTACAGGCTCTAGGGCAAGATTCGTACGTTTTGGCCGCTCAGCAGAGGGAAGAACAAGGGCAGAAGCAAAGAGCCACGTGTTCGACGCGCTCTGAGCTCGCCAGAGCACGCCCGCGCGTGCCCCCATGTGCCCCGCGTCGCGCCAAAGCCAAGTCGACGCCATGGCCCGTGCCTGCGCCTATAAAGCACCCAGGGACTTCGACCGTACCCCTCCGCACGCGCTCGACCTCACCGGAGCCCAAAACCACCGGCGTTTGCCCGTGCACGGTGTGGCCGCGGCCGCCCGATCCACCCGCCACCGTAGACCGGCCAACAGAACCCTTCCCGACCCCGTCCAACCCTCAGAAAAGACTGTGCACACCTCGGTGAAGCTCCCCAAGCAAGGAATCGGAGTTTGATTCGCAGGAGAAGCCAGTCCACGGTCGCCGGACTCCACCCGACCGCCAGTGAGCGTAGACCGGGTAATCCTCTGCTCCATTCTTCGATTCCTTGTGCACATAGCCTCTACGTCACCTCGTGAAGCTCACCGTGCCATTGGATTGAACTAGATCGTCGTGGTTTGGCCGGAGCACCCGCCGCCGACGAGAGCACTCGCCTGTGCACGTGGACCGGACGATTCTGGCCACCCCCGTCGTCGAGCCGTACACCGTTGTGACCGCCAGAACCTCCCGGAGCCAACCCCGCCCCTCGCCGGACCTCTCTCACCGCCGGTAAGCCGCGCCGTCCTTTTCCTTTTCGCGGGTACTGTTTAAACCTAGGGAGGGACCGCGGGGAGAAGAAGAAAAGGCTAGGGGGTTTTGCGCATTGTCAGTGACCCAGAGGAATAGTAGCACAGGGGTATAACTGAGAGAGTTAGTTTGGAAAGAACCCGAGGACTTCGGTGCAAAGTGGTTTTTCCAGGAAACCTTTTATTAAATCTGTTTTAAATTCAAATAGAACTTGAATAATTCATATCTTCTGTTTTATTCACCCAAATCAAGTCAAACCAATTTTGCCAAGTCTTAAATAATGTAAAGTACTTAAGAAAAATACAAAACCCCTAAGTGCTACAGAAAACTTTAGGGTTCTGATTTAAATTCTGATTTGGCCAAAAGCTAAGTAATAGGAGGAAAAATAGTTGCACTATTTAACTGAGGTTAAGAAAATGTAGAGAAGTACTTGATCACCTACTGACCTATTTAAAAATGATAAACACCTCGGCACATCCCATTAAGGTAGAGTTTGCCATTTATTTCACATTGTGCATAAAGTTAAAGAAAATAGGAAATGTGATTTAAATAAGGAACCAGGGAGCACCCCTATTTTTGTTAGTCTATTTATTCAGTGTAGTTCACTAGAAAAATTTATTATACCTTGGTTTTGTATAAAATAAATAGGATACCTTTTATTTTAAGAAAACAAGGAAAACTTAGAAAAACCCTACAAAATTTATCCCAAGGTGAAAACACTCCAACCTTTGGGATAATTAATGTTTTGTTATGAGGAACATAGGAAAAATATGAAATCTGCTGTTTGACATTTTTCAAATAACAAGGTAGTAGAAAGTTCCTTTTTGGCATTAAACTTTAGAAAATCACAACTAAATAACCATCATTTAGCTTTCTGTGATTTTTGGCACAGAAGCTTGTTATTACTGTTAGATGCCAACATAAATGACCCTTAGGGCAGAACCCACCCCTAGTTAAGAGTTGTAGTGCAAAGTGGCCCCTTTGCCCAACTTTTGTTATTTTTGTCCAAGGCATAGCCTTTTTATTCTGAACCTCAAATTCCTAGAACAGGCTATAGTGACCAATGGCAACCCACTGTAATTTTTACAGAATTTTTGGAAAAAGTTAAATCGCTGTTGTAGTTCAAACCTACACTAGAATTCATAAATAGAAAATAAAGAAGGGGGAAAATGAATGATGGAAATTAGTGTCATCCTCAAACCCTTTGTAAATTGTCCACTGAAATATATAAGGGAAATACCAATCCACTATACTTATCATTAACAAAACCCAAACCTAGAGTGATAAGCATAAACCACTAAAAGCCACGTATGACCAAGAAACCCTAAGTTACTAACTAACTTAGTTTTCTTCCTTTAGCATAATGTTGTTACATCCTGCATGATCATGACATACATATTCATTGCATTCGATAGATTGCAACCTCACTGACGGAGAGTACGTCCTCGTGCCGGAGCAAGGAGCTGCTCAGGAGATAGCCCCGGATCTAGCACCAAAGCCTGCACCAGAGGATCTGCCTACCACTGCTTTAGAAGGCAAGCCCCGGTTTTATGCATGACCTGTTATTTATGCTATTTTACTAGACTTGATGATTGTAGGATTGAATGTGCACTTAGGTGTAGGAGTTGTTTGAAACCCTAGTTGCATGATCTCAGGAATCCTATTGAGATGAATACTAGTATGCTAGGTCGAGTAGTTGCTTTATTAATCAGGATCTCGGTAGAAGTTGAGTGATTTTCTAGCACTCGCACGAGGTCAGGAATTGGTTGTACCCACTTTCATATCATAATGATGCTGGTCTGTGGACAACAATCCATGGGGATTGGGTGTCTACGAGATGGAAAATTGGAATAAGGATTAACGTGCGGATACCTGTGTCAAGCGTTTGAACGTACTAAACACATACCAAGAAATATGATAAATCGGTAAGCCTAGTACCTGATTGAACCTGGCAGTAGACTTTGCCCCTCACGCGACCTGAGACGTGGTCTCCCATTCCGGTTATGGTGGGTACAAGTGCGGTCACTGCACGACGGCAGTCGGGGTCAGTGAGGCATTGTACGCCAAGGCGGTGAGCCCTGATCTGCTGACGGGGAATCAATGGGGACGGTTGATGTGTGTGGGGACGGAGTGCCCTACATGTCGTGTGTTTAGTTTTACCTTGCAAGGATAAAAACTCGATTCGAATCGTCTGCTTCTCGCAGCTAATGAGACTGCTTGATCCATTGTACTGCATTGAGTAACAACTAGGAATATGATGAGTTGATACAAGATGTTGATTGCTAAAAATGTTTGCTTCTATGTATGAGTAGATAGTACATATTTAGCCTTAAGAGAGTCACACTTAAACTTGACAAAGCTAAAACTTGATTTAGAAACTCAGCTAGTGCTTTTGGCAACCAAACCCCACGGCCAAACAGCTGCATGTCTAGAGGTAGAGGAGTAGACTCCTCACACCGGGTAAGTCTAGCTGAGTATTAGTATACTCAGCCTTGCTTGTGGCATAATTTTTACAGGTTCTTTGGAGGACATGGTTGCTGGAGTGACTTGGTCGTCCATCTTGCCACCGGGTTGGACTGTCGAGTGGGACCCCGCCTCGGCTGAGGAGGAGCATGAGGAGTGATGGGACAGGCTTCCCCATCTCTCTGTTTAATTATCGTTAGTTTTATTTCGCTGCACTTCGAACAATGATGACTACTTTTGCAAAAACTCCGATGATGATGTAATAAATTTAATACTCCTTTATGTATGATTTTATGCTTTATTGTATTTGCTCTGTGACTCACCATCGAGTGAGATTGTGGTACTTGATCCTGTCAGTGGCCTCGTCGGACTAGATCCAAGGGATTGACGGGTTATTCCCATTTAAGTGTGGTCTAGCCTATAGGGCGGGACTTAGGCACTTAAGTCGGAATAATTCGGGTAGTTCCGCCACAGCTGGTATCGGAGCTTGGACCACCACAGAGGAATCAATAAACTATAAATATCATCTTTTCCAAAGTAAAACTTGATAGAAACAAATGTTGGATAGATCGTAGGACAATCAGGATAGACCTAGGACGGAAGCCTTAGGATGGTAGAAGAGTAGTTAGGTGGCTAAGTGATTAAGCCCTACAGGCTACTATAAGGGATGGGAGTTCTTCCCTATTCCCTTTACGTTGATGTGAGGTCGTTCAGCACGAGCATGCATGCATTTTTAATTAAACTAATAGATAATTGGGTAAGGACTTTAATACAAAATGATGACCAACTAAGTACCCCAGTACCATTGTCGTAGTTAGAGAGAGGCGGAGTTGTGTTTCCTTTTCTTTTTAAAATTGTTTTTCTTTTACTTACGCTTAACCGTGCACAGATGACCTCCCACGGTTCCTTGGACGAAGGGAATGCACTGTCCCACACTGACGGGCTTGCACGAGAGGGCTTTCCCCGTATTTTGTGGGAAGTACTTCAGGGGGCCGGATACACGACACCTCCTCAGTACGCGGTGCAGCAGTTCGAGAAGCACCGAGTGCCCCGCTGTAGGGTGAGGATGACCCTGGAGCCTCATCCCCTACAGCCAGGCTGGCGTTCGCTGGACTCTGAGTCCTTTGGATACCGGGCTGAGGATACGATCGAGGCGATTGCTCTGCACGGATTGACCACTTTCTGCAGATTCCACCCCTTGGAGCTGTCCACCCACCCCATTGGCTTGTTCCCCGCTGAGAAGGAGGACGACCCAATGTGGAAGGACCGAGTGGAGCATGCCAAGGACATCTGGGCTATCTACCTAGGTCAGACTGCTCACTTAACAGTGCGGTGCAGAATGCCCTGTACCGTCTACAAGTGATGCGTGGTGAGGCAATGTCCCATCTAATGGCACTGTTGGAGGCAACTAAGATCACCCTAGATAACAGAGAGGAGCTTGTGGTTGACTTGTCCACTGAGATGGTGGAAAAGGACTTATAGGTGGAGCAGCTGTCAAATGAGATCGAAGAGCTTGAGGAATTAGTGGGGACCAGGGAGAACACCATCGAGGTTCTCGAGGATCAGCTTATCAACACCCAGCAGCAGCTCGCCGAGGCTAACGAGCACATGGATATGCATCACCAGGAGATCCAGGACATGGAGGCCAACGGGGATGTCGACATTGATGGAGGAGAGGAGCCTGCCTCCAGCTTGGACACTGCTGGCTCAAGGAGACCACCTTCCTCCGAGTCGAGTGTTGCCTCGTTCGCTCACTAGGTCTCAGGGATAGAGCTAGAAGTCGGTGATGGTAGGACTCCTCGAAGCTAGCTTAGCTTTTACACCCTTGGGGTACTAGGCTAGATAGAGTTGAGTCTTTTGGGCTATTGATGTAATCGCGATAAACTCTTTTGGAAGCATGGTTGATGGATGATGTCAGTCTTAATTTAAGAAGAAAAGTTTATGCCTTGTGAAATCATTTATGTTTATGCAAGAATCTATCAATTTCGCCTTTTAACTCTTCCATCGCGATTGAACCTTGAACCTCAAAGATGTCTATTAAAAATATATGTGATTTTTCAGATGGCCGGGAGAGCGCGTCGTGGTCAAAATGAGCGCGTTCCTCCACCGCCGCCACCGCCTCCCACTCTGCAGGAGCTAATGGCTCAGCAGAATGAGATCTTGAGGCAGCTAGCTCAGCGCCAGCCACCACCTCAGCACTATGGTGGTGGAGATCATCAGCGTCACCCCGCGGCAGCTACCTACCAGGAGTTTCTCAGTACCCAGCCACCATTGTTCACCAGGGCAGAGGACCCACTTGATGCGGATTCATGGTTGAGAGTAGTGGAATCCAAATTCCCGCTACTCCATGGAGTTTGTTCAGAGGTCACTAAGGTCAAGTTCGCCACCCAGCAGCTTCGCGGACCCGCAAGGACATGGTGGGACCATTTTCTTGCTATGCAGCCAGGAGGACCGAGAGGTGGAATGGAGAGAGTTCAAGGCAGCTTTCAGGGTGCACCATATACCAGCAGGCATTATGGACCGAAAGCTCAACGAGTTTCTGGCACTCACTCAGGGAAATAGGACAGTGTTACAGTATGCTCAGGCCTTCAATGACCTGTGCCAGGATGTCGGATATCATGCAGACACAGACGAGAACAAGAGGGACAGGTTCAGAACGGGGCTCAGCACTAAGCTCCGTGACCGTCTCAACACCGTCAGGGCCAACAGCTATAATGAGTTGGTCAACATGGCCATCTCCCAGGAGGACTGTATCACAGCTCATCAGGCAGAAAAGAAGAGGAAGACCCCGGTGGCAGGACCTTCAGCTCAGCCACAGCGTTTCAGGATTGTGTTTGACACTCAGAACAGAGGACCGCAGCAGCAGCAAGGACGTTGGGTGATCCGACCACAGCAGCAGCAGCAGCAGGCACCCAACCGCACCCAGTTTCTAGCTCAGAGGAACAATCAACAGCAGCAGCAATATCGCCAGGCAAATGACAACAGGTGTTTCACATGTGGCAACACCGGACATTATGCCAAGAATTGCCCCAGAAACCAGCAGAGGCAGGGGCAGAATGTTAATCAGAATCAAGGCAAGAGACAGAAAGTGCAAGTGAGGCAAGGCAGGCTGAACTTCACCACCTTGACTGATATTCTAGAGGGAGCACCCGTCTTGACTGGTATCTTTACAGTTTTGAATTATCCTGCTATTATTCGTTTTGATTCTGGTGCATCACACAGTTTTATCAGCACCAAATTTAGTGCCAAGTGTCAGTTACCTTTTCACCACACCAATGGGGGTATTACAATTTCTACACCCGGAGGCAGGATTGCCACCTACCAGATCAATAGACACGTACCAATTAAGTTGGGTAGTTTCATATTTAAAACCACTCTCTTGATAATGGGATTGGAAAGTGTGGATATCATCCTAGGGACTGATTGGTTATCGCGACACCACGCGGTAATTGATGTCGCAGCCAGAGCCATAGAAGTCCACTCCCCTCTGGATGGCGAGATCACCTTGTACCTACTCGACCAGGGTTGTACCCATTCTTGTGCATTCACTATGATAGAGTCACCAGTGGAAAGGATCCCAGTGGTCCGGGACTACCCAGACGTTTTTCCAGATGAATTGCCAGGGATGCCACCTGATAGAGACATTGAGTTCGCCATTGAATTGCAACCCGGGACTGCTCCTATCTCCAAAAGACCATATAGGATGCCTCCCACGGAATTGGCAGAACTGAAGAAGCAACTGCAAGAGTTGTTGGACAAGGGATTCATTCGCCCAAGTACTTGACCGTTGGGATGTCCGACCTTATTTGTAAAGAAAAAGGATGAGAGTTTGAGAATGTGTGTCGATTACCGCCCTCTCAATGCGGTGACCATCAAGAACAAATACCCACTGCCCCGCATTAATGTTTTGTTTGATCAATTGGTGGGAGCCAAAGTGTTCTCCAAGATAGATCTTCGCTCGGGTTACCATCAGATCAAGATCCGTGCCAGCGATATTCCCAAGACGGCCTTCTCAACCAAATATGGGCTTTATGAGTTTTGGTGATGTCTTTTGGGCTGACCAATGCCCCGGCTTATTTTATGTACCTAATGAACTCAGTATTCATGCCAGAGTTGGACAAGTTCGTGCTCGTTTTCATTGATGATATTCTGGTCTATTCCAAGAATGAAGACGAACATACTGAGCATCTGCACACTGTGCTTCAGCGACTGCGCGATCATCATCTTTATGCTAAGTTGTCTAAATGTGAGTTCTGGCTGAAGGAAATTAAATTCTTGGGTCACACAATTTCTAAGGAGGGAATATCTGTTGATCCTGAGAAGGTACAAGAGGTAATGGATTGGAAACCCCCGACTACAGTAAGGCAGATTCGGAGTTTTCTGGGATTGGCAGGGTATTATCGGCGATTTATTCCGGATTTCTCCAAAATTGCCAAGCCAATGACTGAACTATTGAAGAAGGGAGTCAAGTATAATTGGAGCCAAAAGTGCGAAGATGCCTTTCATACACTAAGGCGGCATTTGACAACAACCCCAGTGCTAGCTCAACCTGATAACACCAAGCCCTTTGAAGTTTATTGTGATGCTTCTGGTACTGGATTGGGATGCGTCTTAATGCAAGATAACAGAGTAATTGCTTATGCCATTCGAGCACTCAGACCCCATGAGCAGAACTACCCTACACATGATCTGGAGTTAGCAGCCGTAGTTCATGCTCTCAAGATATGGAGACATTACTTGATGGGAGCTCACTGTAACATTTACACTGATCACAAGAGCCTCAAATATATTTTCACTCAAGCAGATCTTAACATGAGGCAGAGAAGATGGTTAGAGTTAATCAATGACTATGATTTGGAGGTGCATTACCATCCGGGCAAAGCCAATGTTGTGGCAGATGCCTTGAGCAGAAAGGCCCAATGCAATTGTATGAACATGGATGCAAGAGTTACCACCCTGTGTGATGAATTGTGCAAGTTGAACCTGGAAGTGGTTTCTTCAGGTGATTTAAGTTATATCTCGGTGGAGCCCACATTACAAGAGCAAATAGTCAGGGCACAGATTGAAGACAAGGGTGTTCAGGTTATCAAAGAAATGATCAAGCAGAAGGCAGACAAATACAAGTGCTTCCGCCAGGACAGCAAGGGAATTCTATGGTTTGGAGATCGATTGGTTGTTCCCAAGGACCCTGAGCTCAGAAAGCAGATATTAGATGAGGCTCACCTTTCAAAATTCTCCGTACACCCCGGCAGTAACAAGATGTATCACGATCTCAGATCCTTATACTGGTGGACCAGAATGAAGAGGGAAATTTCCAAGTACCTATCCGAGTGTGATACCTGCCAGAGAATCAAAGCCAGTCATTTGAAGGCAGCAGGCCCTTTGCAACCCCTTACCATACCATCTTGGAAATGGGAGGACATTTGCATGGACTTTATCGTGGGATTGCCCAATACCTCCAGGCACCATGATTCCATTTGGGTTATTGTAGACAGATTGACCAAGACCGCTCATTTCTTACCAGTGCATACCACTCACAAGACAGAGAAATATGCAGAAATTTATGTTGATCAAATAGTGCGGTTGCATGGTATTCCAAAGACCATTGTATCTGACAGAGGAGCACTGTTTGTGGCACACTTTTGGGAGCAGCTACAAGAATCACGTGGGACCCATGTAATAGGAAGCTTAGCATACCATCCTCAAACAGATGGTCAGACAGAGAGGGTAAATCAAATCCTCGAAGACATGTTGCGACCATGTGTAGTACACTACGGAAAGGATTGGGACAAGTGTCTTTCTTTGGCAGAGTTTTCTTATAATAACAGCTACCAGTCCAGTTTGAAGATGGCACCTTTTGAAGCCTTGTATGGGAGAAGGTGTAGGACCCTGCTGAATTGGTCTCAAGCAGGAGAGAGGGAAATATTTGGACCAGACTTGGTACTTGAAGCAGAGGAAAAGGTCAGAGTCATTAAGAAGAACCTAGAAGCTGCTCAGGCCAGGCAAAAGAGCTATCATGATAAGAGGCGGAAGCCTCTACAATTTGAAGTGGGAGATCTTGTTTACCTTAAGGTGTCACCCACCAAGGGTGTCTAGAGATTTGGGATCAAGGGCAAGTTAGCTCCTCGCTACATTGGACCCTATGAGATCAAAGCAAGATGTGGACCAGTAGCCTATCAATTGGAATTGCCACCTCACATGTCAGCAGTTCACAATGTGTTTCATGTATCTCAGCTGCGAAAATGTGTCCGCCTACCCACTAAAGTGCTACCTGAACCAGACATTGAGATAGAACCAGACTTGTCCTATCAAGAGTACCCCGTCAAGGTATTGGATCAGAAAGAGAGGTCAACGCGGGCAAAGTCGATCAGAATGTATAAGGTACAGTGGAGTCACCATTCCGTAGAAGAAGCTACATGGGAGACTAAGGATTTTCTACGCTCTCGCTTCCCCGACTTTCTGCCCAAGGGAGTCGGTACGTAACCCAAAACCCCACCCCCACCTGCCCCTTTGAATACAATTATAAGAAAAACTTAGATGATAAGGGTAGTATAAGTTGTGGTTTTAACTTAAAAAAGACTTCCTTCTGAAGTCGCAAAGAGAATGACATTCGAAGAGCAGTTAACAAGAGAAACTTGGGTAAAAGAAAGGGTAGCACACCAACACACCTTCACGGCACCCCTCCAAAGGACTCTACCTAAAATCTCGGGACGAGATTCCTTTAAGGGGGAGGGCAGTAACACCTCAGCTGTTACTTAGGGTGTCCACCCAAGGCTACACCATTTAAACCTACTATCATATGTGGTTTAGTTTGAGCAAAGTGCACCAAACTTAGAATTCAAGTCCTAAGCAAGTGTAACCCATATTAGATATCATACCTTAACCTATCATGCATCTCTAAAGTGGAGAATTGCCCAAAACCCTAATGCAAACCCCTTTGGACAATGGAAACACTAGGAGTAAGTATGACCAAAAGGTCATGAAAACCTTATGATCATGGCTTGGGCCAAATATAAAAGTTGTAGTACACTTAATAACCTACCAATAATAGTAAGAAAGTAACACCAAAAAGATTTCAGAAAAACCCCAAAAGGTTCACCAAAGGGTTGAGCATGAAAGAAAAATCAGAATTTGTCTAAGTCCAAAACCAACCCTTGGCCAAAGATCACACATGTTCACCCTCATTCAAACTTCAAAACATTTCGACCCAATTGACAAAGTGGCGCCAAATTACCTCTAGAATGCCCTGGAGAAAGTTGACACCTACCCTAAGACGTTTGACACGACTTGGCACAAGTTTTGTCTCGGTTTGGACATCTCTGACATAGCCGACTTCCCACCCCCGTATCTCTCTAACCCGACCACATCTACCCTTGGAACTCACATGAACTAGGTAGCTCTAGGTGCAGGGAAGAGATCTCTTACAGGCTCTAGGGCAAGATTCGTACGTTTTGGCCGCTCAGCAGAGGGAATAACAAGGGCAGAAGCAAAGAGCCACATGTTCGACGCGCTCTGAGCTCGCCAGAGCACGCCCGCGCGCGCCCCCACGTGCCCCGCGTCGCGCCAAAGCCAAGTCGACGAAATGGCCCGCGCCTGCACCTATAAAGCACCCAGGGACTTCGACCGTACCCCTCCGCACGCGCTCGACCTCACCGGAGCCCAAAACCACCAGCGTTTGCCCGATCCACCCGCCACCGTAGACCGGCCAACAGAACCCTTCCCGACCCCGTCCAACCCTTGGAGAAGACTGTGCACACCTTGGTGAAGCTCCCCAAGCAAGGAATCGGAGTTTGCTTCGCCGGAGAAGCCAGTCCATGGTCGCCGGACTCCACCCGACCGCCGGTGAGCGTAGACCGGGTAATCCTCTGCTCCATTCTTCGATTCCTTGTGCACATAGCCTCTATGTCACCTCGTGAAGCTCACCGTGCCATTGGATTGAACTAGATCGTCGTGGTTTGGTCGGAGCACTCACCGCCGACGAGAGCACCCGCCTGCGCACGTGGACCAGACGATTCCGGCCACCCCCGCCGTCAAGTCGTACACCTTTGTGACCGCTAGAATCTCCCGGAGCCAACCCCGCCCCTCGCCGGTCCTCTCTCGCCGCCGGTAAGCCGCGCCGCCCTTTTCCTTTTCGCGGGTACTGTTTAAACCTAGGGAGGGACCGCGGGGGAGAAGAAGAAAAGGCTAGGGGGTTTTGCGCATTGTTAGTGACCCAGAGGAATAGTAGCGCAGGGGTATAACTTAGAGAGTTAGTTTGGAAAGAACCCGAGGACTTCGGTGCAAAGTGGTTTTTCCAGGAAACCTTTTATTAAATCTGTTTTAAATTCAAACAGAACTTGAATAATTCATATCTTCTGTTTTATTCACCCAAATCAAGTCAAACCAATTTTGCCAAATCTTAAATAATGTAAACTACTTAAGAAAAATACAAAACCCCTAAGTGCTACAGAAAACTTTAGGGTTCTGATTTAAATACTGATTTGGCTAAAAGCTAAGTAATAGGAGGAAAAATAGTTGCACTATTTATCTGAGGTTAAGAATATTTAGAGAAGTACTTGATCACCTACTGACCTATTTAAAAATGATAAACCCCTCAGCACATCCCATTAAGGTAGAGTTTGCCATTTATTTCACATTGTGCTTAAAGTTAAAGAAAATAGGAAAGGTGATTTAAATAAGGAACCAGGGAGCACCCTTATTTTTGTTAGTCTACTTATTCAGTGTAGTTCACTAGAAAAATTTCTTATACCCTGGTTTAGTATAAAATAAATAGGATACCTTTTATTTTAAGAAAACAAGGGAAACTTAGAAAAACCCTACAAAATTTACCCCAAGGTGAAAACACCCCAACCTTTGGGATAATTAAAGTTTTGTTATGAGGAACATAGAAAAAATATGAAATCTGCTGTTTGACATTTTTCAAATAACAAGGCAGTAGAAAGTGCCTTTTTGGCATTAAACTTTAGAAAATCACAACTAAATAACCATCATTTAGCTTTCTGTGATTTTTGGCAAAAAAGCTTGTTATTACTGTTAGATGCCAACAAAAATGACCCTTAGGGCAGAACCCACCCCTAGTTAAGAGTTGTAGTGCAAAGTGGCCCGTTTGCCCAACTTTTGTTATTTTTGTCCAAGGCATAGCCTTTTTATTCTGAACCTCAAATTCCTAGAACAGGCTATAGTGACCAATGGCAATCCACTGTAATTTTTACAGAATTTTTGGAAAACATTAAATCACTGTTGTAGTTCAAACCTACACTAGAATTCATAATTAGAAAATAAAGAAGGGGGAAAATGAATGATGGAAATTAGTGTCATCCTCAAACCCTTTGTAAATTGTCCACTGAAATATATAAGGGAAATACCAATCCACTATACTTATCCTTAACAAAACCCAAACCAAGAGTGATAAGCATAAACCACTAAAAGCCACGTATGACCAAGAAACCCTAAGTTACTAACTAACTTAGTTTTCTTCCTTTAGCATAATGTTGTTACATCCTGCATGATCATGACATACATATTCATTGCATTCGATAGATTGCAACCTCAATGACGGAGAGTACGTCCTCGTGCTGGAGCAAGGAGCTGCTCAGGAGATAGCCCCGGATCCAGCACCAGAGCCTGCACCAGAGGATCTGCCTACCACTGCTTTAGAAGGCAAGCCCCGGTTTTATGCATGACCTGTTATTTATGCTATTTTACTACACTTAATGATTGTAAGATTGAATGTGCACTTAGGTGTAGGAGTTGTTTGAAACCCTAGTTCCATGATCTCAGGAATCCTATTGAGATGAATACTAGTATGCTAGGTCGAGTAGTTGCTTTATTAATGAGGATCTCGGTAGAAGTCGAGTGATTTTCTAGCATTCGCGCGAGGTCAGGAATTGGTTGTACCCACTTTCATATCATAATGATGCTGGTCTGTGGACAACAATCCATGGGGATTGGGTGTCTACGAGATGGAAAATTGGAATATGGATTAACGTGCGGATACCTGTGTCAAGCGTTTGAACGTACTAAACACATACCGAGAAATATGGTAAATCGGTAAGCCTAGTACCTGATTGAACCTGGCAGTAGACTTTGCCCCTCACGCGACCTGAGACGTTGTCTCCCATTCCGGTTATGGTGGGTACAAGTGCGGTCACTGCACGACAGCAGTCGGGGTCAGTGAGGCATTGTACGCCAAGGCGGTGAGCCCTGATCTGTTGACGGGGAATCAATGGGGATGGTTGATGTGTGTGGGGACGGAGTGCCACTACATGTCGTGTGTTAATGAGACTGCTTGATCCATTGTACTGCATTGAGTAACAACTGGGAATATGATGAGTTGATACAATATGTTGATTGCTAAAAATGTTTGCTACTATGTATGAGTAGATAGTACATATTTAGCCTTAAGAGAGTCACACTTAAACTTGACAAAGCTAAAACTTGATTTAGAAACTCAGCTAGTCCTTTTGGCAACCAAACCCCATGGCCAAACAGCTGCATGTCTAGAGGTAGAAGAGTAGACTACTCACACCGGGTAAGTCTAGCTGAGTATTAGTATACTCAGCCTTGCTTGTGGCATAATTTTTACAGGTTCTTTGGAGGACATGGTTGCTGGAGTGACTTGGCCGTCCATCTTGCCACTAGGTTGGACTGTCGAGTGGGACCCCGCCTCGGCTGAGGAGGAGCATGAGGAGTGATGGGACAGGCTTCCCCATCTCTCTGTTTAATTATCGTTAGTTTTATTCCGCTGCACTTCGAACAATGATGACTACTTTTGCAAAAACTCCGATGATGATGTAATAAATTTAATACTCCTTTATGTATGGTTTTATGCTTTATTGTATTTGCTCTGTGACTCACCATCGAGTGAGATTGTGGTACTTGATCCTGTCAGTGGCCTCGTCGGACTAGATCCGAGGGATTGACGTGTTATTCCCATTTAAGTGTGGTCTAGCCTATAGGGCGGGACTTAGGCACTTAAGTCGGAATAATTTGGGTAGTTCCGCCACAGCGCTCTTCGGCGAATTGAGGATGATACAGTTACCGAACTTGTCAAGTGATTAAGTGCATCTACAGGGTTGTCCAGGTCCGTAGGACAAGGACAACTGTGGGTGGGCCTATTACCTTGAGAGGTTTCGTCACACCTAAGTTCATTGTTTCAGACCTGGACTCCAAATTTGTATCCAATTTTTGGGAGAGTCTTCACAAGGCTTTGGGTACCAAGCTTTCTCTTAGTGTTGCTTTCCACCCTCAGACTGATGGTCAATCAGAGCGGACTATCCAAACTTTGGAAGACATGTTGCGTGCTTGTGTTCTTTCATGGAAGGGTAGCTAGGAGGATCATCTCACCTTGGCTGAGTTCGCTTATAACAACAGCTATCAGGCTAGCATCCAGATGGCACCGTATGAGGCCTTATATGGCAGGCATTGTATTTCCCCTTTGTGCTAGGAGACTTTGGGAGAGAGATCTTTGGTTGGTCCTGATTGGGTCCAGCAGACATCTGAGAAAGTTCGTGAGATTCGTTAGAATATTCTAGCCGCTCAGAGCCATCAGAAGAGTTATGCTGATGTGAGGAGGCGGGACTTGGAATTTGTAGTGGGTGACCAAGTCCTTCTTAGGGTATCACCTACTAGAGGAGTCGTTCGGTTCGGTGTCTCCAGGAAGCTTAGCCTGAGGTACATTGGACCGTTCTCTATCTTGGCCCGGGTTGGCATCTTGGCTTATCCCTTGCAATTGCTAGAATCCATGGCAAGGGTACACCCGATATTCCATGTCTCTATGTTGAGGAAGTATTTGCGGGATCTGAACCATCAAATCAAGTTGGAACCGATTGCTGTGTAGCAAGATCTGATTCTGGAGTGTCGCCTGGTGCGTATCTTGGAGTCCTCGGAGCATGTCATGAGAAGGAGAACAATTAAGTATGTTAAGGTCTTGTGGACTAATCAGTCTGAGCGCAAGGCTACCTAGGAGCTGATGCGGCAGAAGTACACCGAACTTTTCGTTATGGGTGAGTTTTTGTCTTCGCTGATCTCTCTTTTGTCGTTCTGATAGAAGCGTTGGAATTCGAGGTCGAATTCTTTTTAAGGGCGGTAGAGTGTGATACCCAATTTTCTAAAAAGAAGTTAAATTTCTTTTCCCTCCTCTTTCGTGCTCTGTGCCATTGGAGTTTGGAGATTTAGGAGGCGCATATCTCAGAGGAACGGTAGAATTTTGGCATTCATTCACTGGGGCCGAGAGCTCAGATGAGAGTTTGGGTTGTGGGCTGCTGATTTCGCATCTTGTGGATTGGAGGCCCCCTCTCCTCTCTAACCCTGGCCTCCCCCTCTCAACCCCCCACTCTTTTGCAGCCGCCCCCTCCCACCTATCCTTTTTGCAGCCGACCCCCTCTCTCCCTCTCCCACCCATTTGCAGTCGCCGCCCCCTCCTCCCCATCAAACCCTAGTCGCCCCCCCACAATTCCTCCCCTCGAAGGTGCAGCCCCCTTTCCTCTTGGATCTCCTTCGGGTTGGTGCAAGTCTCCATTGGAGAATTGGTGGGAGGAAGAAAAAAGAGGTGAAGAAGGAGTCAAGGTGATCTTGTTTTCTATTTTGTAATTGTGCTGCAATTTCATTTGGTTACCCGTTCTCCTAGGCGAATTGGGAGGGGTGATGTCCTGATTTTTGTTGGCGGGCGGACAACAGTAGTGTTGGCTGTTTCTAGAATTTTTGCAAAGTCGATTAGCTGTAATCACTGTGAAATTCATGTAGAGCATTATCTTATGTTTCTATAGAGTACTTATGCGTTCAATTTGATGTAATATTTTAGGAGATATCACATTTTGAACTCAGCGAGGTTGCTGTAAAAAAATAGAACGCAGGGTGTACTTTGTTGGCTGTTTGGGACCATGAAGATGTTAAAATTTAATTATCTTTTGAATACAAAACTTGTTCACGTTGGGTTGGTGTTGTGCGTAGGAGCGGTGTTGGTTATTAGCGATTGTTATGTGAATGTGTGCACTAAGTTTTATGCCAAAACAGGAGGTGGACCTCCGGATCGTACTTAATACCACTTCAAATCCTTGGTGAAGGCAAGTAAATACAGTGATGGTTTATACCATTCAGTTGTATTATGTGCACTGTCCTTGAACTTATATAAGTATCGTATGTGTTCATCATTGAATTCCATTATAAGAATTGTTGTTTGAAGTTATTCCTGTTTTGCTGTTTTAAATATATTGAGGTCATTAATTCGAGAATGTTAAAGGTGTTGATTCCTATCTTGATGAAGTTGAAGTATCTATTTAACACATGTTAAATGATGTGGAATTATGTTGGTTTGTCATGCATAGTGCATCCATCATTCTTTGCATTGATGTTTTGTCGCGATCATATGGTCCAACCGTACCGGTACAATAAGCATCGTACGTTGCTCGAGGAGGGGTACGATGCAGCTTCATATCCCTAGAGGTACGAAGGCAGAAGTCATAATTGCATTTGTAGTCATATGCACTAATGAGGAATATGCGGAACATGACATTGATATGTTATTATTGTGATTTTTCTTCTTGTGATTTGGGAACAAGGTGTTTGGAACATTGTATTTTTCTGCACTCTAATATTTAAGAAGGAAGTTGTGAAATCCATGGTTGGTAAAACACTGTAGTTATGTTGTCTAACTGTTGGATAATCATTTTACTTGCTGAGATGTGTCATCTCACTCTTGCATTGTTGGGATGCAGGTACTTGAACCTTGCTTGGGAAAAGGAGGGAAGTAGCAGCACATTCACTTACACTTCTAAATAACTTTGCCACTGCTTAGTAATGACCTTAATTGGGGACTTCGGTTCAAGGATGTTGGTCTCTTTTAAATAGTGTTTGCAAGTGGTTTAATTTGTTTTAGTCATTATGTGGTCGTTCTTTTGTTAGCTGAATTAATAATGTTTTGAATGTTTATTCCTATCATGTATTATGTTTATACACTGTGGTATCCTCGTTTATGCAACTTTTCAAGGGAGATCATGCCGAATTTTTCTCCCTTTCTTTTTTTAGCAGTTGGTGGGAAGGGTAACTTTGGTGACACCCGGTGTGTTTGGGGACCTCGCGGTGTTACAGTTTGGTGCAACTTTGGAGCTTTGTAGTGCCTAATACATGTAGTTTTGGACTAAGGTTGTTGTAGTAAGTTTGAAGACCATATGTTGGTGTGCAAGTTTGGTCAAAGGTAATAGCCCTAAAATCGTGTGCAACTAGAAGAAAATGTGTGCAAAGATAGGCTGTAAGATTGGTGTTCATCTAAACTTGTTCTAAAAACTAAGTGTAGTTTCAGGACTTTTATCAAACTTTAGAGCTCTGTTGTGAGTAATCCATGAAATTATAGCCTACACTCTATTTTGGGGGTCTTCTGCTCCGCCGAAGGTCCTCAAGACAAAGACATCATCGGAAAAGTGATTTTCAGGACTCTCTCTCTGTCGAAGGTCCTCGAGACGAAGATCTTGTCTGTAAGAAACGACGACGATTACTGAAGCTATCACTGAAGGACGACAACTTCGGCTTAGCCCAAGCCGAGGAGGAAAAGACTAGCTAGTCCCTAGTGATTTATGTTACAATTATGAACAAATGTTAAGGTTATAAATGTACTTTTACCCGGGCTGCGCCCTGTGCATATAAATAGGTGAACAGTACCCCATACAATTCACGCTGAATTGTAATTGCTCACACATCTACACCTTCGAACAAGCCGAAGGTATTAATGTAATATAAATTTGGTTAAGGTTCATGTGCATATTATGAAATACATATGTGTAAGAACCAATAGATTACATTCATTGTTGTGGCAGAACCACCCGAATTATTCCAACTTAAGTGCCCAAGTCACGCCTTAGAGGCAGCAACACACTTACCAAGGATCAAAAACCACTAGCTCACACGAAGGTGAGGTACAGATAGAATACAATAAACATGAAACCACAAATTAAGGTACTGGAGTTATTACATAAATCGGAGTTTTAATAAAAGATAACAAGTTTGTAATTAAATGCAGCGGATAATCGATAACGACGATACTGAGGAATAGGGCAAGGCCTAGCCCACTACTCCTCCTGGTCCTCTCCTGTCGAGGCAGCATGCCACTCGACCGTCCAACCCGGTAGCAGGGTGGAAGGCCAAGTCACACCATCAACCATATCATGTAGCGTACATGAAAAAATATGCCACAAGCAAGGCTGAGTATACTAATACTCAGCTAGACTTACCTGGTGTGAGGAGTCTACTCCTCTACCTCTAGACCATGAAGCTGTTTAGGTGAGGTGTTGGTTTACCATAAGCACTAGCTGAGTCTAAAAACAATTTTAGCCTTTCCAGTTCTAGCATATTTACTTACGCTAGGTTTGCTCATCTCTAAGCAGACATGGTAACAAGCATTTAATACAATCAACATGTTATCTCAAGTAAAACCTCATTTCACTTTTTACTCGATTTATTACAAGGGGTCAAGCAGTCTCATTAGCCGCAAGAAGCAGACAATTCAAATCGAGTTTTAACCTTGCAAGGTAAACTTAAACACACGACATGTAGGGGCACTCCATCCCCACACATATCAACCGTCCCCATCGATTCCCCATTCGCGGCCAGGGATCACCGCCTTGGCATGCAATGCCCCACTGACCCTGGCTGCCGTCGTGCAGTGGCTGCACTTGCACCCACCAAAGCTAGCATGGGAGACACAGTCTCAGGACAAGTGAGGGATAAAGTCCGCGCCCGGCTTCACTCAGGTACTAGGCTTACCGGTTACCATATTTCCCGACATGTGTTTAGTACTTTCAAACGCTTGACTCAGGTATCAACACATTAATCCTTAATTCCATTTCCGTCTCATAGACAAGGCATCCACCCTGGATCCAAGTCCACAGACCATCATAGATCCCGTTATCAAGATGAATACAATCAATTCCTAACCTCGCGCGAATGCTAGAAAAATCACTTGACTTCTACCGAGATCCCTAATTAGCAAAGCAGCTACTCGACCTAGCATACTAGTATCCATCTCAAAAAGGAATCCTGAGTTCATGCAACTAAGGGTTTCAAGCAACTCCTACACTTAGGTGCACATTACAAACCTACAAACATTAAGTGTAGTAAAGTAGTATATATAATGGTTATGCATAAAACAGAGGCTTGCCTTCAAAAGCTGAAGCTGCAGGAAGATCCTCGGTGGCAGGCTCTTGGGTTGGCTCCTGGACTTCCTCTTGGACAACTTCTTGCTCGGGAATGAGCACGTACTCTCTGTCAGCGAGGTTGCACTCTAATATATGCAATGAATAATATACATGTATGCTATGATATGTAATTTAGTAATTATGATGCATGGTGAAGTGTTTAAGTCAATAAGATAAAGCTTAATCTTACTACTGGAGGTTTTAGTGGTATACTTCGCCATTTAGAATTGGGTGTGGCCATGATCTAGAGGCTGGATTAATTTAGTACTCCACTACCCTTTAATATCTTAGTGAAAAATTTAACAAGGTCTTTGCTGAAGTTATTATGGTTAAGATTTATCACTTTTATTAATTCTCTCTTTTTCCCTTTCCTACTTATACTTTTTAGAGTAGGTTTGAACTACAACATAGTTTCAAAAATTTCCAAAAACTCTGTTAAAATTATAGTGGCCTCTCACTGGTGTATATATTTCAGTCTTAAAAATTGAGGCCTAGAATGGGACTGGTTTTCTCTGCACAAAAATATTAAAATTTAGGGCAGAGGGGGTGCTTTGAACTACAACTCTATTCTAGGAGTGGGTTTATCTAAGGGTTATTTTTGTTGGTATCTAGGTATGACCTTAAGCCAAATTTTAGCCAAAGATACATAATGGTTATTTTGTGGGGATTTTCCAAAGCTTTAGGGCTTAGTGGTGCTTTCTACTACTACTATATTTGGAAAATGTCAAACAATATATTTCTCAATTTTCCTAACTTCTACTTTGCGCAAGAGCAATCATTCCTTAAGTTGGTTAACTTTGCTCATAGGGAAGGGGTTGTAAAAGTTCTTGGAATATATGGTCTTTTCATGGGGTATGCGGTGAGGTGTATTACATCATATTTTTACCTTAGTCTTATATTTTTCTCTGGTAGTTTACATCATAAGTACTTGGGTAATAATTGGGCTGCTCACTGTTTCCCATTTTTAGCGTTTCTTTTGATTTATTTGAAATATTGGACAAATCCAAGTTCTATTTGTTTAACTCACTTACTGTGATGGTTTGGGGTGTTTATCATTTTTGCATTGGTATACTAGTGGTCAGGGGTCTACTGAATTTTTATTGCCATTATTCCATGTGCCCTTATATTTTTAATCCTGGCCTTTATTGGCTTCAAAATGCCTAAATAAAATTATAACCTTTGATAAGCACTAAACTAGGGTTCCATATATTTTTCCTATGATCTATATTACTAGGCATACTAGGAAAAATATGGTCACCGCTGGTTTCAATTTTCTATCCCCTTTTCATTTTCCTAATGTTTGGGCAGAAATAGTTTTTAATGGATGTATCTAACTTAGTCTTGTATACTGTGGTGTTTATTATTTTTAAACAATGTATCTACTAGGTGAGTGTCTCCACAATTTTCCTCAAGTCCAGCACAGAAGTATTTCTATTCTTCTCTGTATTTTTAAGGTTTGGGTAGTTTTCTAATTTAATTCAGAACTCTAAAACTTAGTATAGAAAATATAGGATTTACTATTTTTATTTGAAAAATTACATTATGCAGAGCGTAGCAAAATTGGTTTGACAAATTTTGGATGAACAATACTCAAGTTATACATTTATCAAGGTTTTTGCAGATTTAAATAACTTAATATTCGAAAAGGGAAAGGAAAAAGCATCTTGCAATCAGGCCCCTGGTGTATTTTCCCCTTTTTCCTTACAGACTAGTCCTCGGTCTACTATTCAACTGAGTCACTGACATTGCAGAAAACCCCCTACTGTTATCCTAAATCTATATCGTGGTCCCTGGCTAGACGGAACAGTGACCGGGGCAAAGATCACGTCGGCGAGACTTACCGACGGCGATTTAGCTCCGGTGAAGTGGTCGACGATGTCGGGGAGGTCATGACAGTCACGTCGGTGTACGGGTCGGTGTCGGAGATGGTCAGAGTTGGTCGGTCCTCGCGCGCAGGCGGGGCAACTCGATGGCGGCGAGTGATTCGGCCTAACCACGGCGGGATAGTCCAATCCAGTGAGTTGGGGAGCTTCACGAGAAGTCAGGGAGGTTGTAGGCGCATGGAATTTGCAAATGGCTTACCTGGTAGCCCGGTCCACGTGTGGTGGCGGGCGGCCGAAGTCCGGCGAGGTCGCACTCGCTGCTCCGGCGGGGTAGGTGTAAGGCCCAAAATTTGTATAAGGAAAAAATATAATAAATATATGAAGAAATAAAATAGCAAAATTCAGATATCTCAAATTATACTGGAGTATTGAGAATTGAGATTTAATCCAAAGGTACAATTTTAGAATTTAATAAAAGAGAAGGAAATATCAAACAAATGAGGTAAAATAAAATATATATAAATAAGAATATATTTTTTTTACACTAATATTTGAATCTGGTACATTTTGATCCATGGTGTGACTCATAACAAAAATTCAAATTTAGATTTGAAAATCAAGGGAATGAAAATAGGAAAAGAAAGAAAAGGAGAAAGAAATATTATAAAATACAAATAAATTCATAAATGAATAAATCCTAGATTGGTAAGTTCAAATTGAATATATAACCTGAGAATAAACTTGCCACAAAGTTTGGGAAATTTAAACTTGGAAATTTTAAAAGTTCAACATGAATTTGAAATGGAGTTGGAATTTGAAATAGAATAGAAAAGAATGAACAAAAAAAGAAAAACAAAGGCCAAACTGGGCCGGAATCTTTGGCCGGCCCACTTCCCCAACACGCGCCAGCCTCCTCACCCGCGCACGAGCACTGCCTCGCTGGGCCCACGCCTCAGTCAGACACCCCACCCCGGACACGGTACTGCTGTCTTTGCCATGTGGGGTCTATGTACCAGTTAGTTCTTCCCTGATGAGATCCCCAACGGAATTCCGAGCATGGCCCGCCTGCGCGCATACTGCGGACCGGCCAAACCGCCCTGCTGGACCATAAAAGCGCGCGGCCGGAGCTTCTCGCCCTCCCAAATCAAAAACGCCGACCCAGCTCGTCACCCGGTGCAGAGAAGAGAGGAAGCCGAGAGCCATCGGCTAGGTAATCCGCCGTCGTCGACGTTCTCCGCTTCGGTCGTCGTCCGGAGTTCTCGGTCGGGGTTTGGGGACTGATTCGCATTCCCTAGAAGAAGTTCATGGCCACCCCGAGCGTGATTGGTTAGCCTCGACGTGGGAATTGCTCATCAGAGCAGTCCTTCGCCAGGGATCCGCCGCTCGCCGTGACCTGCGCCACCTGCATGACAATCTATGGTGAGACTCCTTCCCCCAGTTTCGTCATTGTCTCCGTTGCATGCTGCGTTGTCCGCCCGGGTTATCGATCGGGGACCGGAGCTTTTGGCTCTGCCGGCAATGGCGCCGCCGCTCTGGGCACCTCCGCCGCCACTATCCGTCGTGGGAGATCAGGAAACAATTGGGGATGTAGATCTCCTAATGGACGGTTAGGATTGCGCGTTGCATACCCATTCGGCTAGGCTCAATCTAAACCATTGATCTGGCGATGTGCGAGTATGAGTGCATCGCGTTCATTTTAAATCGTGTCCGTTGATCGCTCATTGGACGTTAACCAGTGGATACCGGTTCGGGTGCGGATCAATCTAATCCGGGCGCTCAGTTTCTAATCCAACGGCTTGGCTTCACCGATACCGCTTCGTTCGGCTTATTTGCTAAAGAGACCCTAGGGTTTCACCTATTCAACCCGCCATCCATTCTAAGTGAAAAATAATCACAGACAGATCCTGTTTTTAGCACTTTAGCCCCTGGCTTTTTCAGAAATCGGGTTGCAGGCTGAGACCTCGATTTATTTATAAACTAAATACAGAAAATGAATTTTTAGTATTAAAATAAATTCAGAAACTTAGATAATTCATAACTTCTTTATTTTAACTCCTTTTTAACCCATTCCAGTTGCAATAATTTTGTATTACTATTGTCTATCAACTAGTAACACTATTTAGCCATGAAACTTGAATTAAAATTGTTCATTTGGATTAATCTATTCTAAGCACTAAATAATTTCAGAAATTCATAACTTAATAACCGTAGCTCCGAATTTAGTGGTTCTTGTTTCTACGATCTCGTAGCAATGTGTAGAATATTATTATACAGTTGTTCTTATGTTTGATGTAATGTTAATTTTGCCTATACATGTTTGTCTCTATTGCTACGAATAGCAGTGAGGTTACGAGTCATCTGAAGATCATCCTGGTACCTGGAATCTCAAGTGTCAGGCAAGTTGTGCCATTGATCACTTCTTTTTACCCAGCCATGTTATAATTAATCATAATGATCTGCATAGGTTAATTTTGATGGGACCCAATAGGTTACCCTAGTTTGATTATCTTTATACCTTGTTACCACTGAACTTTTGGGGTAGTACTTGCAAGTGCTTTATGTGGTTTTGGGTATGAAGATACATTACTCATGATTATACTTTTGTTATCCGTTGTTATTTATCGTTCATGATAAGATCATTATGTTAATTGGAACATGGAGTGACCACCCGGGAAAACAGTGCTACCACAAGGGTATAATGGGACCCCCTTGGCTGATTAATTAGGAAAGCTAGTGGAGGACTACCTTACCCGAAAGGGGCAAGGGCAGTAGGGGAGTGGTCAGTGTAGGGAGGCCCTCGGGAGGATTTTGCTGCGATGGCGGTCCTGCAAGGGAATTCCTGCATTGGAGCTTCCTATAAACTGTAGCGGGTTTTCTGAAGCTAGTGGAACTTTGTAAAGGCCTCGTAGTGTTACCCTGCCTCGCCTCCTCGGTAGAGGTGTATGGGAAGTCGCGATCCCTTGGCAGATGGGTAACATGACTTGTGGGTAAAGATGCGCAACCTCTGCAGAGTGTAAAACTGGTATACTAGCCGTGCTCACGGTCATGAGCAGCTCAGACCCTCACATGATTAATTTATGTAACTAAATTCAATTTGCCATATGCATTGCATCGCAGGTGATGTTGTTACTTTTGTTCTACTGTTTAATTGGGTTGGTATTTACTTATACTTAGTAATTGCTAATAAAATTTTGACCAACTTTAAAAGCAATGCTCAGCTCTAACCATCCTCTTTGGTAAGCCTTACACTTCACGTGAGCTCCCACCTTTGGCGAGTTCATGCACATTATTCCCCACAACTTGTTGAGGGATGAACGTATGTGAGCTCACTCTTGCTGTCTCACACCCCCCACAGGTCAAGAACAGGTACCGCAGGATGAGACGCATGGAGGATGTTGTGATGAGTTCGTGAGAGGTCTAGGCCGTCGTCTCCCAGTCAACTTTGGGTTGCTGGACCGTTGTCTCCTTATAATGTAATTATTTACTTATTTTGTACAGAACTCTTATTATATAGTAAAGATGTGACATTCGATCCTGTGCCATGATTCATCATATGTGTGAGACTTGGTCCCAGCACACCTGGTGATTATGTTCGCGCCCGGGTCTTGGTGCCCCGAAATCCGGGTGTGACAGAAGTGGTATCAGAGGAATGTTGACTGTAGGACGAAACCTAGATAGAACTGAACAACCATTATCTACTTACCTTTGCTATTCTGATTCTTTCTAAACTTTTCTTAATCTTTTCTCATCTATTTCCGCTTTACTCTGATTACTCTTACCTTTTTCCTTCTAAAGACAAGCTTGGATTTCACACTTTGAAATTTTGTGCCTAAAGTGACCTTTAGAAATAGGAGACCTAAACTTAGGAACCAAAAACAAAACTATTTTTATACATATCCGTATGCTTGAATGTTTGTTCTTATGATACTTGTCTGATTTGGATCTTTGATTGAGTGTGATGAGTTGTGGAGTAATATCCACAATTACATCTACATATACATATAGGCATAAATATAAATGAATAAAATTCATGAGATAACTAAACAACCTAGATTATCCTCCATTAAAGTGTATCTATTTCATATAGATCCATTTATCTTAAAAGATTCTCTCTTATCCCAATAGATTCATCTTATCTTGAAGAAATCATCTTACCCTAACCACTCTACTTATCTCATCCTGAAGTAACAACCATGATCTAATCCAAAATTAACTAGATCTTATGCATCTAAGCTAGTCATACCAATCTAATTTAGATCCCATCTAAGCTACTATGATCTAATCTAAAGTGAAATACTTAACCATTTAGTTAATCTTGGTGAAATAGATTAGACCCTACTAGCCATATATTAACTTAACTTAGCACATTGGATCAACTCAACCATGAGCTAATCCAACCCATAGAGCCATGATGAATGGTATAACCTTTCTATTCCCACCTAACAACAAACAAACTTTTAACCTACATCTTGTAGTCTATCTCACCCATATATATCTCTCATCTTGACAGATTCTATCTTACCCTTGATATTCACCTTATACGACTGGTCACCCCAATCTGGACATAAAACAAAGATTAAGCCCTACTAAAGAATCTTCAGATTATAACCAGCTACTAGCTTATTCATTCCGCTTATTGAATAATTTCCTTTGCAAAACTATTACCATATGCTTCTAACTTTCATGGTCAATACTAGGAAAGGAAAGATTATCACGCAACAGCAAACAGAAATGAATCCTCCAAATCCTCCACCCGTTGAAATCGATCAAGTGGTTGCTGCCCAAAGACTGGTAACACAACAATTAACAGACCTGGTGACCGAGATGCAAAATCAGATAAGACAAGAACGCGAGGAAATACGTCAGGTCCGCCAAGAAATAAGGCAAGCGCGGTTGGAGAGACAACAACAACAACAACCTCCACCACCACCACCAACTCCACCAAGCTACATAAACATATATATAAATTACTACCATTTGTAAGATCTAGATGTTACTTTAGTAGATGATATGATATTATTTTAGAAGGAATAATAAGGTCTATTTGACCGTATGTTTTGCCAATAAATTATGCATCATGTGAGATTTTGTTTGTGCATATGTGTTGAAAAAAAACTACATCCCTTTTCTTACAAATCTCGAGGACGAGATTTCTGTTAAGGGGGGTAGGATTTGTAAGGCCCAAAATTTGTATAAGGAAAAAATATAATAAATATATGAAGAAATAAAATAGCAAAATTTAGATATCTCAAATTATACTGGAGTATTGAGAATTGAGATTTAATCCAAAGGTACAATTTTAGAATTTAATAAAAGAGAAGGAAATATCAAACAAATGAGGTAAAATAAAATATATATAAATAAGAATATATTTTTTTACACTAATATTTGAATCTGGTACATTTTGATCCATGGTGTGACTCATAACAAAAATTCAAATTTAGATTTGAAAATCAAGGGAATGAAAATAGGAAAAGAAAGAAAAGGAGAAAGAAATATTATAAAATACAAATAAATTCATAAATGAATAAATCCTAGATTGGTAAGTTCAAATTGAATATATAACCTGAGATTAAACTTGCCACAAAGTTTGGGAAATTTAAACTTGGAAATTTTAAAAGTTCAACATGAATTTGAAATGGAGTTGGAATTTGAAATAGAATAGAAAAGAATGAACAAAAAAAAGAAAAACAAAGGCCAAACTGGGCCGGAATCTTTGGCCGGCCCACTTCCCCAACACGCGCCAGCCTCCCCACCCGCGCACGAGCACTGCCTCGCTGGGCCCACGCCTTAGTCAGACACCCCACCCCGGACACGGTACTGCTGTCTTTGCCATGTGGGGTCTGTGTACCAGTTAGTTCTTCCCTGATGAGATCCCCAACGGAATTCCGAGCATGGCGCGCCTGCGCGCATACTGCGGACCGGCCAAACCGCCCCTGCTAGACCATAAAAGCGCGCGGCCGGAGCTTCTCGCCCTCCCAAATCAAAAACGCCGACCCAGCTCGTCACCCGGTGCAGAGAAGAGAGGAAGCCGAGAGCCATCGGCTAGGTAATCCGCCGTCGTCGACGTTCTCCGCTTCGGTCGTCGTCCGGAGTTCTCGGTCGGGGTTTGGGGACTGATTCGCATTCCCTAGAAGTTCATGGCCACCCCGAGCGTGATTGGTTAGCCTCGACGTGGGAATTGCTCATCAGAGCAGTCCTTCGCCAGGGATCCGCCGCTCGCCGTGACCTGCGCCACCTGCATGACAATCTATGGTGAGACTCCTTCCCTCAGTTTCGTCATTGTCTCCGTTGCATGCTGCGTTGTCCGCCCGGGTTATCGATCGGGGACCGGAGCTTTTGGCTCTGCCGGCAATGGCGCCGCCGCTCTGGGCACCTCCGCCGCCACTGTCCGTCGTGGGAGATCAGGAAACAATTGGGGATGTAGATCTTCTAATGGACGGTTAGGATTGCGCGTTGCATACCCATTCGGCTAGGCTCAATCTAAACCATTGATCTGGCGATGTGTGAGTATGAGTGCATCGCGTTCATTTTAAATCGTGTCCGTTGATCGCTCATTGGACGTTAACCAGTGGATACCGGTTCGGGTGCGGATCAATCTAATCCGGGCGCTCAGTTTCTAATCCAACGGCTTGGCTTCACCGATACCGCTTCGTTCGGCTTATTTGCTAAAGAGACCCTAGGGTTTCACCTATTCAACCAGCCATCCGTTCTAAGTGAAAAATAATCACAGACAGATCCTGTTTTTAGCACTTTAGCCCCTGGCTTTTTTAGAAATCGGGTTGCAGGCTGAGACCTCGATTTATTTATAAACTAAATACAGAAAATGAATTTTTAGTATTAAAATAAATTCAGAAACTTAGATAATTCATAACTTCTTTATTTTAACTCCTTTTTAACCCATTCCAGTTGCAATAATTTTGTATTACTATTGTCTATCAACTAGTAACACTATTTAGCCATGAAACTTGAATTAAAATTGTTCATTTGGATTAATCTATTCTAAGCACTAAATAATTTCAGAAATTCATAACTTAATAACCGTAGCTCCGAATTTAGTGGTTCTTGTTTCTACGATCTCGTAGCAACGTGTAGAATATTATTATACAGTTGTTCTTATGTTTGATGTAATGTTAATTTTGCCTATACATGTTTGTCTCTATTGCTACGAATAGCAGTGAGGTTACGAGTCATCTGAAGATCATCCTGGTACCTGGAATCTCAAGTGTCAGGCAAGTTGTGCCCTTGATCACTTCTTTTTACCCAGCCATGTTATAATTAATCATAATGATCTGCATAGGTTAATTTTGATGGGACCCAATAGGTTACCCTAGTTTAATTATCTTTATACCTTGTTACCACTGAACTTTTTGGGTAGTACTTGCTAGTGCTTTATGTGGTTTTGGGTATGAAGATACATTACTCATGATTATACTTTTGTTATCCGTTGTTATTTATCGTTCATGATAAGATCATTATGTTAATTGGAACATGGAGTGACCACCCGGGAAAACAGTGGTACCACAAGGGTATAATGGGACGCCCTTGGGTGATTAATTAGGAAAGCTAGTGGAGGACTACCTTACCCGAAAGGGGCAAGGGCAGTAGGGGAGTGGTCAGTGTAGGGAGGCCCTCGGGAGGATTTTGCTGCGATGGCGGTCCTGCAAGGGAATTCCTGCATTGGAGCTTCCTATAAACTGTAGCGGGTTTTCTGAAGCTAGTGGAACTTTGTAAAGGCCTCGTAGTGTTACCCTGCCTCGCCTCCTCGGTAGAGGTGTATGGGAAGTCGCGATCCCTTGGCAGATGGGTAACATGACTTGTGGGTAAAGATGCGCAACCTCTGCAGAGTGTAAAACTGGTATACTAGCCGTGCTCACGGTCATGAGCAGCTCGGACCCTCACATGATTAATTTATGTAACTAAATTCAATTTGCCATATGCATTGCATCGCAGGTGATGTTGTTACTTTTGTTCTACTGTTTAATTGGGTTGGTATTTACTTATACTTAGTAATTGCTAATAAAATTTTGACCAACTTTAAAAGCAATACTCAGCTCTAACCATCCTCTTTGGTAAGCCTTACACTTCACGTGAGCTCCCACCTTTGGCGAGTTCATGCACATTATTCCCCACAACTTGTTGAGCGATGAACGTATGTGAGCTCACTCTTGCTGTCTCACACCCCCCCCCCACAGGTCAAGAACAGGTACCGCAGGATGAGACACATGGAGGATGCTGTGATGAGTTCGTGAGAGGTCTAGGCCGTCGTCTCCCAGTCAACTTTGGGTTGCTGGACCGTTGTCTCCTTATAATGTAATTATTTACTTATTTTGTACAGAACTCTTATTATATAGTAAAGAAGTGACATTCGATCATGTGCCATGATTCATCATATGTGTGAGACTTGGTCCCAGCACACCTGGTGATTATGTTCGCGCCCGGGTCTTGGTGCCCCGAAATCCGGGTGTGACAGTAGGGTCTCGGCTCAAGCTTAGAAAAGCTTCACGAACTCTCAGGGAAGCTATCTAAGGGCTTGGGCGAGGCTAGGGGTCTACGGAAGAGGCTGGCTATATTGGCCAAGCTCGAGAAGTGGTGGCGAGCGGTGGCGCTTGCCTCTCGCGGTGAACTCCGGTGACCACTGGCTCGGGCGGGAGTTTGGTTGCGCGAGGGAACAAGGCTAAGGCCTTGCGGCACTTATAGGAGGGGGCGTGGCGCAGGCGCGCGGGGCGGGGCGACCGTGTGGGGGGCGCGCTCGGCCGGCCTGGCAAGGCACCGAGCACGTGGCGCTTTGCTTCTGCCCACGTTTAAGTGTTCATAGGCTCCATATCTTCGCGTATATGGGCAAGATCACTATACAAGATATGTTTTCTCGACGTTGCTTTGTCGTTTTTGTGTGGAAGTCGAGAGGTTTTCGGTCGTGTACAGAGAGTTGTCGCGTCGCCAAGTCTTGAGTGTCAAGCTACCGCGTCCCGAGGTAAATCCATGCCAAGATCATGTCAAATGGCTGAGATTTGTTTTCAAACTTTGCCAAGGCGTGTACAAGGTAATTTTACGCCCCTTGATATTTGGACCATGCGGATTTGAGTTTTGGAAATTAGAGAACACGATCGATCTTTATGAAGAGGTTAGATTTTAGAATTCTGAATTTTTTGAATTTTACTTGAAGTTCCTACTTAAATGGCTGATTTGAGGATGTTGCAAGCTCCTTTTTGGTAGACTTTTTTACTATGTTTTGTAGATTATTTAGTGCTACAAACTTGTTATTCTGTCCAAAACCTGATTTTATGTTTTTCATATCCTTTTCATTAGATTCCTTATTGGTGCCCAATGGCTCAATTAGGGTGGTTTTAGAGTTTTGAATATTTTCCCCACTTGAGGTATATGATGGTGTTAAAGTATGGTTCTTGAGATGAAGACACTTAGCTTGGGTTTTTAGTTCCTTAAATTTGGGTGTCTCTTGTCCAATTAAAATCACATGTGATAATGGTCACCAGTTGGGTACTGAGGGAAAAACCCTGAGTAACACTGGGGTGTTACAACCCTCCCCCTTAAAAGAATCTCGTCCCGAGATTCGGGTCGGGGTTCTCTAGGGGTGAGGAGGAGGTTACAGCTTGTTTTCTCGAGGTTGGTTTGATTGATAAGGTTATTTAGAAAACCTCCTCTTCTAATGTCATCCTCTTTGCAACTTCAGAAGGAAGCCCTTCTTGTTTTAGTTTTATAGCTTAACTTGGTTTATGTTAAGATCATATTTCTTATATTTGGATTCAGAGGGCAGGGGGGCTGGGGTATGGTTACGTATAGAGTTCCTTAGGTAGACAATCGGGGTAGTTCGAGCGCAGAAAATCCTCAGTCTCCCAGGTCGCCTCTTCCTCCGAATGGTTGCTCCATTGGATCTTATACATTTTAATCGTTCTTGCATGAGTTGATCTTTCCTTGGAATCTAGAACCTTGGAGGTGTGTTCTTGGTATGATAGATCTGGCTCTATCTCCACATCTGGTTCTGTTATAACCTCTTTGTAACTGAACACACTTCTTCAATTGGGATACATGGAACACACTTTGGATGGCAGACATCTTTGGAGTAGCTTCAATTTGTATGCCACGGGTCCACATGCTTCTATGACTTCATAAGGTCCAATGTAATGAGGGGCTAACTTGCCTTTGATCCCAAACCTTTGTAGTACTTTTGTGGGCGATACTTTCATATATACAAAATCTCCCACTTCAAACTGTAGGGGTTTCCTTCTCTTGTCGTGGTAACTCTTTTGCCTGGCCTGAGCAGCATCTAGGTTCTTTCGAATCATTTTGACTTTTCTTTCGGCTTCCGACACCAGGTCGGGCCCAAAGAATTCTCTTTTGCTGGGCTGTGACCAGTTGATGGGTGTTCTACACCTCCTTTCATATCTTCAGACTGGATTGATAACTGTTGTTATAAGCAAACTCTGCCAAAGAGAGGCACTTATCCCAGTTCTTAACGTAATCGATTGCACAAGCCCTTAGCATATCTTCAAGAATCTAATTTACCCTTTCGGTCTGACCATCAGTCTGGGGGTGGTAAGCTGAACTTCTTACCAGCTTGGTTCCCAAAGACTCTTGCAATTGCTCCCAAAATCTGGCTACGAATTGGGCTCCTTGGTCAGAGGCAATTGTCCGGGGTAATCCATGCAAACACACAATTCGGTCAATGTACAAGTCTGCATACTTATGAGCTTTATCGGTGGTGTGCACTGGAATAAAATGTGCCACCTTCGTCAATCGGTCCACAATGACCCAGATAGAATCATGATGACGAGAGGTGTTGGACAGACCCACAATGAAATCCATGCTGATGTCATCCCATTTTCATGAAGGTATCGATATAGGGGTTGCAAGGCACCAGCTGACTTTAAGTGGCTTGCCTTTATCCTTTGACAGGTGTCACATTCCGATACATACTTGGCTATATCCCTCTTCATCCTGGTCCACCAATACAGGGGCTTCAGATCATGGTACATCTTGGTGCTTCCCGGGTGCATGGAGCATTTGGAGAGGTGAGCCTCATCCAAGAGTCTCTTCTTGAGGTCTCTATTTTTAGGAACCACCAATCTATCTTCAAACCATAGTATCCCCTTGCTATCTTGGCGAAAGCACTTATACTTCTCCACTTCCTTATTAAGATTCTCTTTGATGATTTGCACTCCCTTGTCACCGAGTTGGGCCATAATAATCTGGTCTAACAAGGTTGGCTCGACGGAGATGTGAGACATGGTACCAGAAGAAATCACTTCGATCCTCATCTTACTCAACTCATCACACAGGGTATTGATGCGAGAATCCATCATCATACAGTTGTATTGTGTCTTTCGACTCAGGGCATCAGCTACCACATTGGCTTTCCCTGGGTGGTAGTGTACTTCCATGTTGTAGTCCTTGATCAATTCTAGCCATATTCTCTGCCTCATGTTGAGATCAGCTTGAGTAAAGATGTACTTGAGGCTCTTATGATGTGTATAGATATTGCAGTGGGTTCCCATCAAGTAGTGCCTCCACATTTTCAATGCAGAACCATGGCTGCCAACTCTAAATCATGAGTAGGATAATTTTGCTCATGAGGTCTGAGTGCCCTAGATGCGTAGGCAATGACTCGGTTGTCTTGCATCAAAACACAACCCAGTCTAGTGCCAGAGGCATCACAATACACATCAAACGACTTGTTGTTGTCAGGTTGTACTAACATAGGTGTTGTGATCAGATGTTGCCTCAAGGTGTGAAAGGCATCTTCACACTTCTGACCCCATTCAAATTTTTCTCCCTTCTTTCACAATTCTGTCATGGGATTCGCAATTCGGGAGAAGTCTAGAATGAATCGTCGATAATACCCGGCCAATCCCAGAAAACTCTGAATCTAGCAAACTGTTGTGGGTGGCTTCCAGTTCATTACTTCTTGCACCTTATCTAGATCAACTGTTATTCCTTTTTGAGAGATAGTGTGACCCAAGAATTTAATCTCCTTTAGCCAGAAATCACACTTTGACAATTTGGCATAAAGGCGGTGTTCTCTTAGACGTTGGAGCACTACATGCAAATGACCAGCATGCTCTTCTTCTTTTCTTGAGTACACCAAGATATCATCGATGAAGACCACCACAAATTTGTCCAGTTTAGGCATGAAGACTGAATTCATCAGGTACATGAAGTATGCGGGTGCATTCGTTAACCCAAACGACATAACCAGATACTCATACAGCCCATATCTGGTTGAGAAGGCAGTCTTTGGAATATTACTGGCTTGTGTATTGATCTGATGATAGCCAGAGCGAAGGTCTATTTTGGAAAACACCTTAGCTCCAACCATATGGTCGAAAAGAACATCAATACGAGGCAAATGATACTTGTTTTTGACAGTCCCCGCATTGAGTGGGTGGTAATCTATGCATAATCTCAAGCTTTCATCCTTCTTCTTCACGAACAAGGCCGGACATCCCCAAGGTGAAGTACTTGGGCGGATGAAACCCTTGTCCAGCAATTCTTGTAGCTGTTTCTTCAATTCTGCCAGCTCGGCGGGTGGCATTCGGTAGGGCCTCTTGGAGATAGGTGGCATTCCCAGTTGCAATTCAATGGCAAATTCGATATCCCGATCCGGCGGCATTCCTGGCAACTCGTCAGGAAAAACATCTGCATACTCACAAACTACTGGAATCTTCTTCAAGGGTAGCTCTATCATGGAAAAAGCACATGACCGAGTGGTTTCTTGGCTGGGCAGATATAAGGTGAACTTTCCACAGGTAGGGGAATGGACTTCTACGATGCGGTTGGCGACATCTAGCACTACTTGGTGCTGGGTCATCCAATTAGTGCCTAAAATGATATCCACATTATCCATCCCCAAAATGAGGAGGGTGGTCTTGCACACCTTGCTTCCCAGCTGGATAGGTATACTGCGGTTTAGTTGGTTTGTTGCTTCCCAGGCGTTGCTATCATGAAAGACCCTTGGGTATGATAGAAAGGCAGTTCACATTTGATACTGAACTTCTGGCTAATGAAGCTATGCGATGCACCAGAGTCAAACAGAATCAATGTAGGTTGATTAAAAAACAGTAAAAGTACCAGTCATGATGGGCGCTCCTTCAGGTAGCTCCTCTAGAGTAGTGAAGTTGAGCTTCCCTTTTCTGACTTGCACTTTCTGCATCCTCCCTTTGTCTTGGTTGGGTGCTGGCATCTGCCTTGGCTGATTCCACGGGCAATTCTTGGCATAGTGGCCTGTATTGCCACACGTGAAGCATTTGTTTCCATCCCCTTAGCGGAACTGCTGCTGCTGTTGCTGAGGCTGCTTGTTCCTTGGAGCGGGAAAGCAGAAACGGTTGGGTGCTTGCTGCTGCTACGGCGGCCTGATGACCCATCTTCCTGCTTGATGCTGGAATCCTCTACTCTGATTGTTGGAGATAATCCGGAACCTCTAGGGTGGAGCTAAAGATCCTGACATTGGTGCCTTCCTCTTCTTCTCTGCCCTATGAGCTACAATACAGTCTTCCTGTCATATGGCAAGGTTGAAAAGTTCATTGAAGCTGTCAGCACGAACAATGTTGTGGCGCTAACAAAGCTTGGTGTTGAGTCCTGTGCGGAAATGATCTCTCTTCTTCTCATCTGAATCTGCATGATAACTAGCATATTGGCACATGTCGTTGATGGCATGGGCATACTACAACACAGTGCGGGTTCCCTGAGTCAATGCCAAGAACTCATTGAGCTTGCGATCTTTAATCCCTGCTGGAATATGGTGTCCCCTGAAAGCCGTCTTGAACTCTTCCCATGCCATAACATGGTCAGCGAGTAACATGGCGCGGAAATGGTCCCACCATGTCCTAGCAGGTCCATGAAGCTGCTGTGCGGCGAAGCGGGTCTTTGTGTCATCAGGGCAAGCTCCTGTGAGGAGTGGGAACTTGGACTCCACAACCCTTAGCCACACAATGACGTCAAGTGGGTCTTCTACCTTGGTGAACAAAGGCGGTTGCATGCTCAAGAACTCCTGGTACGTTGCCGAGGCCGGAGTGTAACACCCCAGGTGTTACTTAGGGTTTTCACTCAAGACTACACAAGTAAAGCCCATCATCACATGTGACTTAAATTAAGTAAAGGACACCAAACTTGGAAATCAAGATCCTAAATAAGTGTATTCCATCTTAGAAATCATGCCTTGGCCTTATCATGCACTAAAGAGAAGAGAATGACTCAAACCCTAATCCAAATCCCTTATAGAAAAATGGAGCCCGAGAGGGGATTATGGAAAAAGGTCTATGTAAATCACCTTTTCTTGACCTGGGCAAATTATAAGAGTTGTAGTACACTTAATACCCTACAAAAACTAGAAAGAAAGTAACCCCAAAAAGATTTCAGAAAACCCCTAAAAGGGTCACCAAAGGGAAGAGCATAAGAGGAAAATCAGGATTTGCTTAAGTTCAAAACCGACCCTCTTGCAAAGATCAAACATGTTCACCTTGATCCCAAACTCAAAACCCTATGGCCCAATTGACAAAATGGCGCCCAAATATCTCTAGCACACCCTGGAAAAGTTTGAACCCAACCCTAAGCCATTTGAAACGACTTGGCATGGCTTTTGTCTCGGTGTGGACAGCTCTGACAGAGCTGACTTCTCACCTCTATATCTCTCTACCCCGACCGTATCCTTGCTTGGAACTCACATAAAAAAGGTAGGATTTGGTGCATGGAAGAGACCGTACATGGGGGTTTTGCCAAGATTTGCACGCTAAGGCGCTCCAATCGGCCGTTGAACCCTGGCAGAAGCAAACCCCCACGTGTTCGACGAGGGCTGACACTCGGGGCACGCTCAGAGCACGCCCGTGCGCAAACCCCCGCGCGCCGCGGCCGCCCCGTGACCACGCCCGCGCCGCGGCTATAAAGCCCACCCTAGTGTCCGGCCATCTTCCCCGTTGCCTCCTCTATACCGCGCCAAACTTCCCCGAGCTCGCCCATAGCTCCGGCGACCTCCCCGCGACCCACCAGAGCCGCCCGAGGGCAACCACCGTGGCCGAACCCTTTCCCGCCCTCCTCCGCTCGATCCAAGCCCTTAGATAGCTCCCCTAGGAGGCTGTGAAGCTTGCTCGAGCTTGAACCAAGGACTCCCGCCACCAGAACAATGCAATCGTGCTCACCGGAGTTCGGAACCCCGCCGGAGCACGTGGACCGGGTGAGTCTCTACACCATTTCTCAATTCGTTGCACGCATAGCCTCTACATCACCCCGTGGAGCTCCTCATGCCGTTTAATTGAACTATACCGCCGTGGTTTGGCCGGAGCAGGAGCCACTGACGACCTCCGCCGCCTGCGCTCGTGGCCAGGGCAGCTCCGACCACCTCTGACGCCGACCCGCACACCGCCGTGATCGCCGTGACCTCCCCTACGTCACTGACCACCCCGCTGGAGCTCTACTGCGACCGGTAAGCCTCGCCGTCGTAATCTATGCCACGAGTACTGTTTAAGCCAGCCAGGGAGCGTGGGTTAGATTTCGGCTAGGTCCAGGGAGTTTTGTGCAATGTCAGTGACCCATGCAAACAGTAGACCGAGGACTGTTTTGTGAGAGAAGAGGGAGAGAAAATTCAGGGGCCTCGGCGCAAACCTATATTTCTTTTCCATTTTCGAATTTGTTTTTCTTTTAAATATTGCAAAGGACTTAATAAATGCATAACTTAAAGAATAATTATCCAAAAATTGTCAATCCAATTTTGCTGGACTTATTGAAAGATGAACTATCAGGCGAAAATAATACACCCCCTAGTTCCTGTAATATTTTCTGGAGTTTTGAATTAAATAAGAAAACTGCCCAAAACTAAAATTAGAAGGAAAAATAGAAATATTGTAAGACTAGGGTTAAGAAAAATAATGAAGACACTAACCTAGTAGTTACACTGGTTAAAATTAATAAACACCCCAGTGTACAAGATTAAAAAGGGTTTATTCACTAAAGCTTGTTTATGCTCAAACTTAGGAAGATTTAGAAAAGGGATTTAAAAATGGAAACCAGAGAGCAACCATATTTTTCCTAGCATGCCTAAGACATGTAGTTCACAAGAAAAATCTATTCAACCATAGTTCAGTGGAAAGAAATTACACTCACCATTATTCAGTAAAAACAGAGAAAATTTTGAAAAGTCATAAGAAAATAATCCTAAAGAGAAAACACCCCTACCTTAGGAATGACTGTTCTTTTGCTAAGAAGAACTTAGGAAAAATGAAAGTTCTGTTGTTTGACATTTTTCAATTAGTAAGTTAGTTATAAGTGTCTTTTTAACATTAAACCTTGGAAAATCATAACTAATTAACCATTAGGTGAACCTCTGTGATATTTGGCACAGAAGCATGTTATTAACCATAGATACTAGCAAAAATAACCCTTAGTACAGAACCCACACCTAGATAAGGGGTGTAGTGCAAAGTAACCCCTCTGCCCCAACTTTTGTTATTTTTGTCCAGAGAAGGTTCTGATTATTTTTGACCTAAATTTCATAGGACAGACTACAGTGATCAATAGGAACCCACTGTAATTTTTACAGAATTTTTATAAAATTTGAAATCACTGTTGTAGTTTAAACCACTATAAGAGCATAAAAAGACAATAAAAAGAGAAATTAATAGTGGAAATTAATGTTGCCCTAACCAAGACCACAAAACCCTTGAGTACTTATCAAAACCTTCAAGAAACAATCCAAGTCTTAATTCACTTTGCTTAACTCTAATCAAAACCTCAAACCTAAACTGCTAAGCATAAACCCCTAAGACTTCTTATAACAAGGAAAACCCTAAGTCTGCACTAACTAAGTTTTTCCTTCCCTATACATAATGATTACTAAATTCTACATCTCATAGCATACATATATCTTATTCATTGCATTCGATAGATTGCAACCTCGCTGACGGAGAGTACATCCTCATGTCGGAGCAAGGAGTTGCTTAGGAGGTAGCCCCGGATCCAGCACCAGAGCCTGCCATCGAGGATCTGCCTGCCCCAGCTTTGTAAGGCAAGCCTCGGTTTTATGCATAACCAGTTCTATATATTATTTTACTACACTTAATGATTGTAGGCTTGTATTGTGCACTTAAGTGTAGGAGTTGCCTAAAACCCTAGTTGCATTACCTCAGGATTTCCTTTGAGATGAATACTAGTATGCTAAGTCGAGTAGCTGCTTTACTAATTAGGGATCTCGGTAGAAGTCGAGTGATTTTCTAGCACGCGCGCTAGGTCAGGAATTGGTTGTATCCACTTTCATAGCATAATGATGTTGGCCTATGGACAACAATCCATGGGGATTGGTTGTCTACAAGGTGGAAATTGGAATAAGGATTAAGGTGTGGTACCGTGAGTCAAGCGTTTGAACGTACTAAACATATGCCGAGAAATATGGTAAATCGGTAAGCCTAGTACCTGATTGAACCTGCCCGCAGAATTTACCCCTCACGCGACCTGAGACGTGGTCTTCCATTCCGATTATGGTGGGTACAAGTGTGGTCACTGCACGACGGCAGTCGGGGTCAGTGAGGCATTGTACGCCAAGGCGGTGAGCCCTGATCTGTTGCCAGGGAATCATTGGGGACGGTTGATGTGTGTGGGGACGGAGTGCCTCGCCACATCGTGTGTTTAGGTTTACCTTGCAAGGATAAAAACTCAATTCGAATCGTCTGCATCTCGCAGCTAATGAGACTGCTTGATCCATGCTGCTACATTGAGTAACAAGTGGAAATGTGATGACTTGGCAAAAGTTGTTGATTGCTAAATGTTTGATACCATGTATGACTAGATAGTTATACATTTAGTCTTAAGAGAGTCACACTAAAACTTGAAAAAGCTAAAACTTGATTTTTAGACTCAGCTAGTGCTTTTAGCAAACCAAACCCCTCAGCCAAACAGCTGCATGTCTAGAGGTAGAGGAGTAGACTCCTCACACCGGGTAAGTCTAGCTGAGTATTAGTATACTCAGCCTTGCTTGTGGCATAATTTTTATATGTTCTCTGGAGGACATGGTTGCTGGAGTGACTTGGCCTTCCATCTTGCCACCAGGTTGGATAGTCGAGTGGGACCCTACCTCGGCTGAGGAGGAGCATGAGGAGTGATGGGACAGGCTTCCCCATCTCTCCGTTTGATTATCGCTAGTTTCATTCCGCTGCAATCCGAACAATGATCTCCACTTTTGCTAAAACTCCGATGTTGATGTAATAATTTGATACTCCTTAATGTATGGTTTTATGCTTTTTTGTATTTGCTTTGTGCCTCACCATCGAGTGAGTATGTGGTACTTGATCCTGTTAGTGGCCTTGTCGGACTAGATCCGAGGGACTGACGTGTTATTCCTATTTAAGTGTGGTCTAGCCTCTAAGGCAGGACTTAGGCACTTAAGTTGGAATAATTCGGGCGGTTCCACCACAGCTGGTATCGGAGCTCGTACCACCACAGAGGAATCGATAACATATAAATACCATCCTTTTCAAAAGTAAAACTTTATAGAAACAAATGTTGGATAGATCGTCAGGACGATAAGGATAGACCTAGGATGTGAAGCCTTAGGATAATAGAGGGGTAGCTAGGTGGCTATTTGAGTAAGCCCTACAGGCTACTATAAGGGATGGGAGTTCTTCCCTATTCCCTCTAAGTTGAAATGAGGTCATTTAGGACGAGCATGCATGCATCCTTTATTTAAACTACTTGATAATGAGGTAAAAATTTTAATACATGATAATGACAGATTAAGTACATTCAATGACCTTATCGTAACCTTCGATAGGCCAAGCCTTGATTCCCTTTTATTTTATAATTCTTCTTTTTCTTTTTCACTTACGCTTAACCGTACACAGATGACTTCTCATAGATCCTTGGAAGGAGGGAACACACAGTCCCACACGGATGGACTTGCACGAGAGGGTTTTCCCCGTATTTTGTGGGAGGTGCTTCAGGGAGCTGGTTACACGACGCCTCCCCAGTACGCGGTGCAGCTATTTAAGAAGCACCGAGTGCCCCGCTGTAGGGTGAGGATGACCCTGGAGCCTCATCCCCTATAGCCAGGCTAGCGTTCGTTGGACTCCGAGTCTTTCGGATACCGTGCTGAGGATACTATCGAGGCGATTGCTCTCCACGGGCTGACCACCTTCTGTGGTTTTCACCCCTTGGAGCTGTCTACCCATCCCATTGGCTTGTTCCCTGCTGAAAAGGAGGATGGCCCAATGTGGAAAGACAGAGTGGAGCATGCCAAGGATATATGGGCTCTTTACCTAGGGCAGACTGCGCACTTGACGGTTCGATGCATGGATGCTCTGTATCGTCTGCAGGTGAAGAGAGGAGAGGCAATGTCTCACCTGATGGCATTGTTGGAGGCTACCAAGATTACCTTGGATAATAGAGAAGAACTTGTGGTAGACCTGTCCACTGAGATGGTGGAGAAGGACCTACAGGTGGAACAGATGTCCAACGAGATCCAGGAGCTTGAGGTGCTAGTGGGAACCAAGGAGAACACCATTGAGGTTCTCAAGGATCAGCTCATCAACACTCAGCAGCAACTCGTGGAGGCTAACCAACATTTGGACATGCACCACCAGGAGATCCAGGACATGGAGGCCAACGAGGATGTCGACATCGAGGGAGGAGAGGAGCCGGAGCCTGCCTCCAGTTTGGACACTGCTGGCTCAGGGAGACCATCTTCCCCTGAGTCGAGCGTTGCCTCGTTTGCTCACTAGGTCGCAGAGATAGAGTTAGAAGTCTGTGGCGGTAGAACTCCTCGAGGCTAGCTTAGCTTTTGCACCCTTGGGGTACTAGGCTAGATAGAGTTGAGTCTTTTGAGTTACTGATGTAATCGCAACAAACTCTTTTGAAAGATGGATGATGAATGATGTCAGCTTTAAATTGATGAAGAAAAACTTTATGTCATTTTTATGAATTATGCAAGAAAGTAGTAGTTTCGTCCTTGCAAATCTTTCACCGTGTATGAACCCTGACATCAGAAATGTGTTATTGAGAGCATTCTTGGTTTTTCAGATGGCGGGAAGAGCGCGTCATGCACAGAATGAGCGCATTCCTCCGCCATCGCCTCCTACCCTGCAAGAACTGATGGCCCAGCAGAATGAGATTCTGCGACAGTTGGCGCAGCGTCAGCCGCCACCTCAGCATTATGGTGGTGGTGATCATCAGCGTCACCCGACGACAGCCAGTTATCAGGAGTTCCTCAGTACCCAGCCACCGTTGTGCACTAGGGCAGAGGATCCACTTGATGTGGATGTATGGCTTAGGGTAGGTGGAGTTTAAATTCCCACTACTCAATGGAGTTTGTTCAGAGGTGACTAAGGTCAGGTTCGCCACCAAGTAGCTTCACGGACCCGCGCGGACATGGTGGGACCACTTTCTTGCTATGCAGCCAGTTGACCATGAGGTGGAGTGGAGAGAGTTCAAGGTAGCTTTCAGGGGGCATCATATACCAGCCGGCATTATGGATCGCAAGCTCAATGAGTTCCTAGCACTCACTCAGGGGAACCAGACAGTGTTACCGTACGCTCAGGCCTTCAATGACCTGTGCCAGTATGCCGGATATCATGCAGACACCGATGAGAAGAAGAGGGACAGATTCAGGAGGGGGCTTAGCACTAAGCTCTGCGACTGTCTCAACACCGTCAGGGCCAACAGTTACAACGAGTTAGTCAACATGGCCATATCTCAGGAGGACTGCATCACAACCCGTCAGGCAAAAAAGAAGACCTTCAGCTCAACCACAGTACTTCAGGATCGTATCTGACACTCAGAACAGGGGACCCCAGCAGCAGCAAGGACGTTGGGTGATTCGACCCCAACAGCAGCAGCAGGCACCCAGCCGCTCTCAGCCCCTAGTTCAGAGAAACAATAATCAGCCACAGCAGCAGCAGTACCGTCAGTCCAATGACAACAGGTGTTTCACTTGTGGTAACACCGGACATTATGCTAAGAATTGCCTGAGGAACCAGCAAAGGCAGGGACATAATGCCAACCAGAACCAAGGCAAGAGGCAGAGAGTGCAAGTGAGGCAAGGCAGGCTGAACTTCACCACCATGGATGATATTCCAGAGGGAGCACCCGTCATGACTGGTATCTTTTCAGTTTTGAATTATCCTGCAATTATTCTTTTTGATTCTGGTGCATCACATAGTTTTATCAATACAAAATTTAGTGCCAAATGTCAGCTACCTTTCCATCACACCAATGGGGGTATTACAATTTCAATACCAGGAGGCAGGGTTGCCACCTATCAAATCAACAAGCATGTGCCTATGAAGTTTGGTAGTCTGATAATCAAAACCACCCTTCTCATTTTGGGATTGGATAGTGTGGATATTTTTTTAGGAACCGACTGGTTCACAAGACATCAAGCAGTAATTGATGTTGCAGCAAGAGCCATTGAAATACACTCATCTACTTGTGGTGAAACCACACTATATTTACCTGACCAGGGTTGTATCTGTTCCTGCGCTTTCACCATGATCGAATCACCAGTTGAGAGGATCCCCGTAGTCTGTGACTACCCGGATGTTTTTCCTGATGAATTGCCAGGGATGCCACCTGACAGAGACATAGAGTTCGCAGTTGAATTGCAACCCGGAACTGCACCTATATCCAAGAGACCCTATAGGATGCCTCCAGCAGAACTGGCAGAATTGAAAAAGCAACTACAAGAGTTGTTGGACAAGGGATTCATTCGCCCAAGTACTTCACCATGGGAATGTCCCGCCTTATTTGTGAAGAAGAAGGATGAGAGTCTGAGATTGTGTGTCGATTACCGCCCTCTCAATGCGGTGACCATCAAGAACAAATATCCACTGCCTCGCATTGATGTATTGTTTGATCAGTTGGTGGGAGCAAGAGTATTCTCCAAGATAGACCTTCGCTCTGGCTATCATCAGATTAAGATCAGGGCCAGTGATATTCCGAAGACGGGTTTCTCTACTAGATATGGGCTTTATGAGTATTTGGTGATGTCTTTCGGGCTAACCAACGCCCCGGCTTACTTCATGTATTTGATGAATTCAGTCTTTATGCCAGAGCTGGACAAGTTTGTAGTGGTCTTCATTGATGACATTCTGGTTTATTCCAAGAATGAAGTCAACCACACTAAACATTTGCATACTGTACTTCAGAGACTGCGCGACCATCAGTTATATGCTAAATTGTGCAAATGTGATTTCTGGCTGAAGGAGATAAAATTTTTGGGTCACACCATCTCTCAGGATGGGGTATCAGTTGATCCTGAGAAGGTACAAGAGGTGATGGATTGGAAACCTCCTACCATAGTACGACAGATCCATAGTTTTCTGGGATTGGCAGGGTATTATCGACGATTTATTCCGGATTTCTCCAGGATTGCCAAGCCAATGACTGAATTGTTGAAGAAAGGAGTCAAGTATGAATGGAGCCAGAAATGTGAGGATGCCTTTCATACACTAAGGCAACATTTGACAACAGCACCCGTGCTAGCTCAGCCTGATAACACCAAACCCTTTGAGGTTTATTGCGATGTTTCCGGTACTGGATTGGGATGTGTCTTGATGCAAGACAACAGAGTCATTGCTTATGCCTCCCGTGCACTTAGACCCCATGAGCAGAACTACCCCACACATGACTTGGAGTTAGCAGCCGTGGTTCATGCTCTCAAGATTTGGAGACATTACTTAATGGGAGCTCACTGTAATATTTACACTGATCATAAGAGTCTCAAATATATCTTCACCCAGGATGATCTTAATATGAGGCAGAGAAGATGGTTAGAGTTAATCAAGGACTATGATTTGGAGGTGCATTACCATCCTGGCAAAGCCAATGTTGCGGAAGATGCCTTAAGCAGGAAAGCCCAGTGCAACTGTATGAATATGGATGCAAAAATCACCACCCTATGTGATGAGTTGTGCAAGCTGAACCTAGAAGTCGTTTCCTCCGGTGCTTTGAGTTATATTTCAGTGGAGCCCACTTTACATGAGCAGATAGTCATGGCACAGATCGGTGACAAGGGTGTTCAAGTCATTAAGGAAATGATCGAACAAAAGGTGGACAAATACAAATGCTTCCGTTAGGACAACAAAGGGATTCTATGGTTTGGAGACCGATTGGTTGTTCCCAAGAACCCCGAGCTCAGAAAGAAAATATTGGATGAAGCTCACCTTTCCAAATTTTCCATGCACCCCGACAGTAACAAGATGTATCATGACCTCAGATCTTTGTACTGGTAGACCAGAATGAAGAGGGAGATTGCTAAGTATGTATCTGAATGCGACACTTGCCAGAGAGTCAAGGCCAGCCATCTGAAGGTAGCAGGAACCTTGCAGCCCATCCCCATACCATCTTGGAAGTGGGAGGATATTTGCATGGACTTCATTGTGGGATTGCCCAATACCTCCCGGCACCATGATTCTATCTGGGTCATTGTGGATAGGTTGACCAAAACAGCGCATTTCTTACCAGTACATACCACCCACAGGGCAGAGAAGTATGCAGAAATTTATATTGACCAAATAGTTCGTTTGCATGGAATACCAAGGACTATTGTGTCTGACAGAGGAGCACCCTTTGTAGCACGTTTCTGGGAGCAATTGCAAGAATCACTTGGGACCCATGTAATAAGAAGCTCAGCATACCATCCGCAGACTGATGGTCAGACAGAAAGGGTGAATCAGATTTTGGAAGACATGTTGAGGGCATGTGTGTTACACTATGGGAAGGATTGGGACAAGTGTCTTTCGTTGGCAGAGTTCTCTTATAATAACAGCTACCAGTCCAGTTTAAAGATGGCACCTTTTGAGGCCTTGTATGGGAGAAGATGTAGAACACCGCTAAATTGGTCACAATCTGGAGAGAGGGAAATTTTTGGACCTGACTTGGTACTAGAAGCAGAGGAGAATGTCAGGGTCATTAAGAGGAATTTAGAAGCTGCTCAAGCCAAGCAGAAGAGCTATCATGACAAGAGGAGGAAGCCTCTACAGTTTGAAGTAGGAGATCATGTTTATCTTAAGGTGTCACCCACCAAGGGTGTTCAGAGATTTGGAATCAAGGGCAAGTTAGCTCCTCGCTACATTGGGCCCTATGAGATCAAAGCAAATTGTGGACCCATAGCATATCAATTGGAGTTGCCACCCCACATGTCAGCAGTTCATGATGTGTTCCATGTATCTCAGCTACAGAAGTGTGTCCACTTACCCACTGAAGTACTAACTGAACCAGAAATTGAGATAGAACCAGACTTGTCTTATCAAGAGCACCCCGTCAAGGTATTGGATCAAAAGGAGAGATCAACGCGGGCAAAGTCGATCAGAATGTATAAGGTTCAGTGGAGTCACCATTCAGTAGAAGAAGCTATGTGGGAGACTGAGGATTTTCTACGTTCTCGCTTCCCCGACTTTCTGCCCAAAGGAATCGGTACGTAACCCCAAAACCCCACCCCCACCTGCTCTCCGAAACTAAATATAAGAAAAACTTAGATGTAAAAGGAATTGTAAACATGGAAAATGGTTTTAAAAGGGCTTCCTTCTGAAGTTGCAAAGAGAATGACATTCGAAGAGCAGTTAACTAGAGAAACTTGGATAAAGGAAAGAGCAACACACCAGCACACCTTCATGGCACCCCTCCAAAGGACTCTACCTAAAATCACGGGACGAGATTCCTTTAAGGGGGGAGGGCTGTAACACCCTAGGTGTTACTTAGGGTTTTCACTCAAGACTACACAAGTAAAGCCCATCATCACATGTGACTTAAATTAAGTAAATACACCAAACTTGGAATTCAAGATCCTAAATAAGTGTATTCCATCTTAGAAATCATGCCTTGGCCTTATCATGCACTAAAGAGAAGAGAATGACTCAAACCCTAATCCAAATCCCTTATAGAAAAATGGAGCCCTAGAGGGGATTATGGAAAAAAGGTCTATGTAAATCACCTTGTCTTGACTTGGGCAAATTATAAAAGTTGTAGTACACTTAATAACCTACAAAAACTAGAAAGAAAGTGACCCCAAAAAGATTCAGAAAAACCCCTAAAAGGGTCACCAAAGGGAAGAGCATAAGAGGAAAATTAGGATTTGCTTAAGCTCAAAACCGACCCTCTTGCAAAGATCAAATATGTTCACCTTGATCCCAAACTCAAAACCCTATGGCCCAATTGACAAAATGGCGCCCAAATATCTCTAGCACACCAAATATCTCTAGCACACCCTGGAAAAGTTTGAACCCAACCCTAAGCCATTTGACATGACTTGGCATGGCTTTTGTCTCAGTGTGGACAGCTGTGACAGAGCCGACTTCTCACCTCTATATCTCTCTACCCCAACTGTATCCTTGCATGGAACTCACATCAAAAAGGTAGGATTTGGTGCAGGGAAGAGACCGTACATGGGGGTTTTGCCAAGATCTGCACGCTAAGGCGCTCAAATCAGCCGTTGAACCCTTGCAGAAGCAAACCCCCACGTGTTCGACGAGGGCTGACACTCGGGGGCACGCTCAGAGCACGCCCGTGCGCAAACCCCCACGCGCCCGCGGCCACCCCGTGACCACGCCCGTGTCGCGGCTATAAAGCCCACCCCAGTGCCCGGCCATCTTCCCCGTTGCCTCCTCTGTACCGTGCCAAACTCCCCCGAGCTCGCCCATATCTCCGGCGACCTCCCCGCGACCCGCTAGAGCCTCCCAAGGGCAACCACCGTGGCCGAACCCTTTCCCGCCCTCCTCCGCTCGATTCAAGCCCTTAGATAGCTCCCCTAGGAGGCCGTGAAGCTTGCTCGAGCTTGAACCGTGGACCCCCGCCACCGGAACTACGCAATCGTGCTCACCGGAGTTCGGAACCCCGCCGGAGCACGTGGATCGGGTGAGTCTCTGCACCATTTCTCAATTCGTTGCACATATAGCCTCTACATCACCCCGTGGAGCTCCTCATGTCATTTAATTGAACTATACCGCCGTGGTTTGGCCGGAGCAGGAGCCGCCGCCGACCTCTGTCGCCTGCGCTCGTGGCCAGGGCAGCTCCGACCACCTCTGACGCCGACCCGCACACTGACGTGACCGCCGTGACCTCCCCTACGTCACTGACCACCCCGCCGGAGCTCTACTGCCCCCGGTAAGCCTCGCCGCCGTAATCTATGCCGCTGGTACTGTTTAAGCCAGCTAGGGAGCGCGGGTTAGATTTCGGCTAGGTCCAGGGGGTTTTGTGCAATGTTAGTGACCCATGCAAACAGTAGACCGAGGACTGTGTTGTGAGAGAAGAGGGAGAGAAAATTCAGGGGCCTCGGCGCAAACCTGTATTTCTTTTCCATTTTCGAATTTGTTTTTCTTTTAAATATTGCAGAGGACTTAATAAATGCATAACTTAAAGAATAATTATCCAAAAATTGTCAAACCAATTTTGCTGGACTTTGTGAAAGATGAACTATCAGGCAAAAATAATACACCCCCTAGTTCCTGTATTATTTTTTGGAGTTTTGAATTAAATAAGAAAACTGCCCTAAACTAAATATTAGAAGGAAAAATAGAAATATTGTTAGACCAGGGTTAAGAAAAATAATGAAGACACTAACCTAGTAGTTACACTGGTTAAAATTAATAAACACCCTAGTGTACAAGATTAAGGAGGGTTTATTCACTAAAGCTTGTTTATGCTCAAACTTAGGAAGATTTAGAAAAGGGATTTAAAAATGGAAACCAGAGGGCAACCATATTTTTCCTAGCATGCCTAAGACATGTAGTTCACAAGAAAAATCTATTCAACCACAGTTCAGTGGAAAGAAATTACACTCACCATTATTCAGGAAAAACAGAGAAAATTTTGAAAAGTCATAAGAAAATAATCATAAGGAGAAAACACACATACCTTAGGAATGACTATTCTTTTGCTAAGAAGAACTTAGGAAAAATGAAAGTTCTGTTGTTTGACATTTTTCAATTAGTAAGTTAGATATAAGTGTCTTTTTGGTATTAAACCTTGGAAAATCATAACTAAATAACCATTAGGTGACCCTCTGTGATATTTGGCACAGAAGCATGTTATTAACCATAGATACTAGCAAAAATAACCCTTAGTACAGAACCCACACCTAGATAAGGGGTGTAGTGCAAAGTAACCCCTCTGCCCCAACTTTTGTTATTTTTGTCCAGATAAGGTTCTGATTATTTTTTATCTAAATTTTATAGGACAGACTACAGTGATCAATAGAAACCCACTGTAATTTTTACAGAATTTTTATAAAATTTGAAATCACTGTTGTAGTTTAAACCACTTTAAGAGCATAAAAAGACAATAAAAAGAGAAATTAATAGTGGAAATTAATGTTGCCCTAACCAAGACCACAAAACCCTTGAGTACTTATCAAAACCTTCAAGAAACAATCCAAGTCTTAATTCACTATGCTTAACTCTAAGCAAAACCTCAAACATAAACTGCTAAGCATAAACCCCTAAGACTTATTATAACAAGGAAAACACTAAGTCTGCACTAACTTAGTTTTTCCTTCCCTATACATAATGATTACTAAATTCTGCATCTCATAGCATACATATATCTTATTCATTGTATTCGATAGATTGCAACCTCGCTGACGGAGAGTACATCCTCATGCTGGAGCAAGGAGTTGCTCAGGAGGTAGCCTCGGATCCAGCACCAGAGCCTGCCATCGAGGATCTGCCTGCCCCAGCTTTGGAAGGCAAGCCCCGGTTTTATGCATAACCAGTTCTATATATTATTTTACTACATTTAATGATTGTAGGCTTGTATTGTGCATTTAAGTGTAGGAGTTGCCTGAAACCCTAGTTGCATTACCTCAGGATTTCCTTTGAGATGAATACTAGTATGCTAAGTCGAGTAGCTGCTTTACTAATTAGGGATCTCGGTAGAAGTCGAGTGATTTTCTAGCACTCGCGCGAGGTCAGGAATTGGTTGTATCCACTTTCATAGCATAATGATGTTGGCCTGTGGACAACAATCCATGGGGATTGGTTGTCTACAAGGTGGAAATTGGAATAAGGATTAAGGTGTGGTACCGTGAGTCAAGCGTTTGAACGTACTAAACATATGCCGAGAAATATGGTAAATCGGTAAGCCTAGTACCTGATTGAACCTGCCCGCAGACTTTACCCCTTACGCGACCTGAGACGTGGTCTCCCATTCCGGTTATGGTGAGTACAAGTGCGGTCACTACACGACGGTAGTCGGGGTCAGTGAGGCATTGTACGCCAAGGCGGTGAGCCCTGATCTGTTGCCAGGGAATCGATGGGGATGGTTGATGTGTGTGGGGACGGAGTGCCTCGCCATGTCGTGTGTTTAGGTTTACCTTGCAAGGATAAAAACTTGATTCGAATCGTCTGCTTCTTGCAGCTAATGAGACTGCTTGATCCATGCTGCTACATTGAGTAACAAGTGAAAATGTGATGACTTGGCAAAAGTTGTTGATTGCTAAATGTTTGATACCATGTATGACTAGATAGGTACACATTTATTCTTAAGAGAGTCACACTAAAACTTGAAAAAGCTAAAACTTGATTTTTAGACTCAGCTAGTGCTTTTGGCAAACCAAACCCCTCAGCCAAACAGCTGCATGTCTAGAGGTAGAGGAGTAGACTCCTCACACCGGGTAAGTATAGCTGGGTATTAGTATACTCAGCCTTGCTTGTGGCATAATTTTTACAGGTTCTCTGGAGGACATGGTTGCTGGAGTGACTTGGCCGTCCATCTTGCCACCAGGTTGGATAGTCGAGTGGGACCCTACCTCGGCTGAGGAGGAGCATGGGGAGTGATGGGACAGACTTCCCCATCTCTCCGTTTGATTATCGCTAGTTTCATTCCGCTGCAATCCGAACAATGATCTCCACATTTGCTAAAACTCCGATGTTGATGTAATAATTTGATACTCCTTAATGTATGGTTTTATGCTTTATTATATGTGCTCTGTGCCTTACCATCGAGTGAGTACGTGGTACTTGATCCTATTAGTGGCCTTGTCGGACTAGATCCGAGGGTCTGACGTGTTATTCCTATTTAAGTGTGGTCTAGCCTCTAAGGCAGGACTTAGGCACTTAAGTTGGAATAATTTGGGCGGTTCTGCCACACGGAGGATGTTGCTGCTAGCCTCCACCATACTGTTGAGGGTGGGACTGGCGCTGCACCAGCTGTCACATAATCTCATTCTGCTGAGCCATTAGCTCCTGCATTGTGGGAGCTGGAGGAGGTGGCGGGGGAACCTGCTCGTTCTGCCCGCGATTCTGCCCGCGTTTTTGCCATTGTTACCTCGATTCACGATTCTGAGCAATATCCTTTATATCATATGGAGAAAAATGACATAACATAATATTGAACCAAACGAGGATAACATGACTGCATTCATTTCATTGCTCACAAAAGTCTTCCCTGGGTTACAACATTTTAGGGGGATTCACCCGTAAGCCTAGTCCAAAATCTGATACCAAAACTAAGCTCGCATGGGTTCCAGTCCTCCTAATACGTCAAAATAACCCGTCAACCCTGAGTTGTAGAGGCAACGCTGGATGCAGGTGAAGGGGGCACTCTGGAGGGAGTCGCATTCGGACCGGGAGCTGGCTCTAATTCTTCGGGATCCTCCTCTCCCTCGCTGCAAGCCTCGTTTGCCTCCATGTATTGGTGGTGCATCTCCAGGTGGTTGTTGGCTTCCTCAAGTTCCTTCTGCACATCATGGAGCTGGATCTCTAGGATATCGATAGTGTTATCCCAGATCTCCACCTGCTGCTCTAGGGTCGCGATGTGCTGGCTCAACTGTTACACCTATAGGTCTTTTCCACCAATTCCGAAGATAAGTCGACCACGAAGTCCTCTCGACTGTCGAGAGTGATCTTAGTAGTCTGAGCGAGATCAGTAATGTGTGCCATGGTGTCGCTCTACAGGGCCTGTAGGCGATACAGTGTGCTCATACACTAAACAGTGATCCTCCCAACTTGGTCGGGATGCATAGCTCACAGGTCCTTCACGTGACTCACTCGGTTGCACCACATGGGGTCATCCCTCTTCTCGGTGGGGAAGAGTCCCATTGGGTGCATCATCATCTCCAGGGGATGATATCCGCAGAAGATTGTCAGGGCTTTTAGTGTTGCGGCCTTGGTGGTGTCGTCCGCCCTGAACCCGATAGTCTTGGAGTCAAGGGAACGCCGTCCCGGCTGCAGAGGGTGAGACTCCAGGGTCGTCAACCCCTGCAACGTGGCAACCGATGATCCTCATATAGCTGCACCGTGTACAGAGGGGGTGTAGGGTAACCTGCGGAGCAGAGCACCTCCCACAAGATGGAGGGAAAACCCTCGTGGGAAAGGTAGTCAAAACTGAAACGAGTGTCTCCTCCATTAATGGGGGTGGGTGAAGTCATCTGTGAAAAGAGGGTTAGATGTAAGTGTTATGGTAGTGGTAAGGAGAAATGTGTGCCCGGGTTGTTAAAAGGAGGTGGGTTAAATTAGATTTATCTACTCCAACCCATTTCGTTATTCATTATTAACAATGCTTGTTAAGTTCATAATTAGATGCATTTTTCCTGAGCTTCTAATTTCTTCATGTTTTATAATGCATGCATGCTAGAAAGAACATCTTCTCACCGATTAGAGGGGTGCTTCTAGGGCATCCCTACTATTCTAAGGTTGGCCCATATGGCCTACTTATATAGCCACCTATTTTCCCCACTATTCTTAAGGCCTTTCGTCCTAGGTCTAGCGTTCTAGTCCTAACGATCCAACACTGGTTTCTAAGCAAATTTTACTTTTGAAAAGTTGGCATTCATGACTTATTGATTCCTTTGTAATGGTACTCGCCCCGATACCCGCTTTGGCAGAACCACCCGATTTATTCCAGCTTAAATGTCCGAGTCACGCCTTAGAGGCAGCAACACACTTAAATCGGAATAACCCGTCAGTCCCTCAGATCTAGTCTGATAAAGCCACATACCAAGGATCGAATACCACTAGCTCACACGAAGGTGAGGTACAGAGAGAATATAATAAATATGAAACCACAAATTAAGGTATTGGAGTTATTACATAAATCAGAGTTTTAATAAAAGATAACAAGTTTGTAATTAAATGCAGCGGATAATTGATAACGACAATATTGAGGAATAGGGCAAGGCCTAGCCCACTACTCCTGTCGAGGCAGCATCCCACTCGACCGTCCAACCCGGTGGCACGGTGGAAGGCCAAGTCACACAATCAACCATATCTTGTAGCATACCTAAAAAAATATGCCACAAGCAAGGCTCGTATACTAATATTCAGCTAGACTTACCCGGTGTGAGGACTCTACTCCTCTACCTCTAGACCATGAAGTTGTTTGGGTGAGGGTCGGTTTGCCAAAAGCACTAGCTGAGTCTAAAAACAATTTTAGCCTTTCCAGTTCTAACATATATAATTATGCTAGGTTTGCTCCTCTCTAAGCAGACATGGTAACAATCATTTAGTACAATCAACATGTTTTCTCAAGTAAAACCGCATTTCACTTTTTACTCGATGCAGTACAAAGGGTCAAGCAGTCTCATTAGCTGCGAGTAGATGATTCGAATCTTGCAAGGTAAACCTAAACACATGACATGTAGGGGCACTACGTCCCCACACATATCAACCGTCCCCATCGATTCCTCGTTTGTGGGCAGGGCTCACCGCCTTGGCATGCAATGCCGCACTGACCCCGGCTATCGCCGTGCAGTGGCTGCACTTGCACCCACCATAGCTAGCATGGGAGACCCAGTCTCAGGACAAGTGAGAGATAAAGTCCACGCCCAGCTTCACTCAGGTACTAGGCTTACTGGTTACCATATTTCCCGACATGTGTTTAGTACTTTCAAACGCTTGACTCAGGTATCCACACATTAGTCCTTAATTCCATTTCGTCTCATAGACAAGGAATCCACCCTGGATCCAAGTCCATAGACCATCATAGATCTCGTTATCAAGATGAATACAATCAATTCCTGACCTCGCGCGAGTACTAGAAAAATCACTCGACTTCTACCGAGATCCCTAATTAGCAAAGTAGCTACTCGACCTAACATACTAGTATCCATCTCAAAAAAGGAATCCTGAGTTCATGCAACTAAGGACTTCAAGCAACTCCTACACTTAGGTGCACATTACAAACCTACAAACATTATGTGTAACACCCCAGGTGTTTACCGTTTGCTCGACAACGAGTATGGATTTAAGCACGTAATATCAGTGGATAAAACGTATGCTAAATTTTAAATATCTTCGCCTATCACGATTTTAATATCGCATCTGTTTCGTCGGTCGCGAGTTCAACATCGTCTCTATCTATCTGGGCTGTTTCTAAATTTTCGTGATGTTCGGAACATCGTTGTTCCGAAAATCGGTGCGTCCGATGATTATCTAAAATTCATCACTCGCGCGAATACGAATTCGGAAGCCCGACCCACTCGGATGATTTTATCACGAACAGATTAAGGAGAACTCAACGACTAAAATGTTCGAGGCAAAATAATCTGTATCGCTCGTTGTTCGAGAAATATCGTGCTCGAAGTTATAATCCAATTTATTATTTGGCACACTCTGTAAAATAATAAAATCAACTGTGTTTAGACATCGGATAAATTTTTATTCGAGTTCGACTAAACCACTGTTGTCTCAAAATAATGTATCTGATATCCAGTTCGTTTACGTGTTGCCCAAAATAGTCACGAAATCTATCTAAACGAAATTTAGTCAGAATCGTAAACATCGGATTTTCCGTTTCGTGATTCGGAAAATAGAGTGTATCGACCCCTGGTTTATCACTAAAAATCTTAATTCTCAAAATATCTACGATCCTCTGTTAAAAAAAGGAAACTAAAAAAATGAAAAAGATCTCAGCGCCTCTATCCCTACACCGCCCCTCCCCTTGGATATTCTTTTAAGCGCCGCCCCTGGTTCTTTTATCTTCACGCGCACCTGTTCCTGGCAGAAGAGAAAAATCCTACCGCTGTCTTTCTTCTCCTTCTCCCTCTCGCGCAGCTTCTTCCCCCTAGCCAAGTGGCTCCCTCCACGGTCCCTGGCTTTCCATGGTCGCCGCGCCCCCGCACTACTTGTCGCGCCCAGCCCCGACGTCGGCCCCATCTCGGCCTCCTCCCCGTTTCTTCCCTTTTCCTCGCCTTCGACTCCATGGCCGCGCTCCTCTCTCTACCTTCTGCGCACTCCTCTGTTCGCCATGGAAGGGCGCATGGCCGAGGAGGGCCAAATTTACACCGAGCTCACCCTGGCTTGGATCCGGCGCCCGGCGCGTAGCTCCGACCTCCCTCCCTGGCTTTCCCTGAGCTCGCGCTCAACCTGCTCGTCGGTCCCCCTTCTCCCATCTCGGACTGTGCCCTCCTGCTGCTCGCCATGGCGCCCAGTCCCCAGCCTGGCCGGAGCTCCCTCCAACTCGAGCTCCCACCTCCCATGGATGTCTGCTCCAGCTCGCTCTCCAGTCTTTCCTCCCTGTGCTCGCCCCATCTCTCTCCATGGCGCACGCGTCCATCCCCTTATTAGCTGCAAGCAACCGAGTTCCCCTGCGTGCGCTCTGCTCCCTCGCCGCGCGCGTCCTGCTCGCCTTTGCGACGTGCGCTCTCACCAGCCACGAAGCTCGCATGGCGCGCCCTGCTCCTCTGCCGGCCATCGGTTGCCGTTGAACCAATGTCGGATTAATTTTCAGCTTCCCTCACGCGGCTCTCTGGAGATAAGCTCCTCACCGGCTGTCACTCCCAATCTTCAGTTCGCCGAATGACCGTCGTGTTCCTTGTTTTCCCTCATCGGCCGACCTCGCCGTGACTTAGTTCGCCCGTCGTGCTGGTCGTTTTCCCATGCTGTGCCTATTAGCTCAGATCCTGTCCAGCTCACCATCGCGTCGTTCACCGTCGACCTCGCTTGGCCCTATATCGTTAGGCTAGTCGACCATAGTCGCTGCCACGCGCGCTTGTCCCTGATGCCCATCGTGTGGTATTTGGGTCTCGCCGATTGGCCGCTCTTGCCCGCTGTTAATTCCGCTTCGCAGCTCGCCTGCTGTTGTGGTGCTGCTATCCCACGACACACGTGCCGGTGCATCGTCGACTGGCCGGGAGTTTTCGCCACTAGTTCGTTGTCGTCCAAATCACCACCACAGATGCTTGGGTCTCTGGTCGCGCGTCTTTCTATCTCACGCTCATCTCGTTCGATGCATCAGCAACACCACGGTCGTCCTTCCTCGCGGTGTTGTTATTTACCCTGTTATTGTAATCGTGCCTCATGCACTGCTCGTCTGAAATACCAAAGCAAAGTAAACATCCTGCGTGACTCAAGTTCAGTTTGTCCAAATTATTCAGTCGAGGAGAGATTCCAAGAGTTGTGGATTGAAGAGAAAAGTGGAGCTCCGTTCTATACTCGTCAACTGTTTGATCGAAGACCTCAATCGAAGACTATCGTCGTTCTCGCAAATATTGAATCAAGTCGATAATGGTGAGCCAAATCACTATTTTTACTATTGATTTTATGATCGTGAAATAAGACGCTTAGTTTGCGTATGAAGTTTAAGTTAGAAATACCAGTGATGCGAGGTGTGCTTCGAGGAGTTTAGTTGCCGAATATATTCGGACTAGTTCTATTTTACAGAGTGTAGTACTTCAGCGACGCATAGGTTAAATTTAGTATTTTATGCAATTATCGATAAAACTGTCGATGCTAGTTGTATTTAGTGCGCGTAAGATGAAGTCGATGTCCTGCGCTAGTAGTTAGTGTCATCTATGTTTGTGGTCGATAATGTTGGAGTAGGATATGATCGACGATTTTCTTATCTAGTGATTGGTGTGATGTGGTATAATTTATAAAGTGAGGGATAAGTTTAGAATTTAATTAATTAGCTGATAAGTTGTGTTAGGCTAATCGTATTAATATGTATAGTTTGTTGTTTCATGATGTTTGCGTTAGATTCAATTAATCTAGAGAAGCGTAATTATTACGCTTAGTCGTATATCGATAACTAGTATTTCCGTAGGAAATTGTACAACGCCTCGCCGCTAGGTGTTTAATTTGCTATCACGTAGCACTATTTAGGTTCGTAATATTTCTGTCTATATGCATTCATGTGCATAATGCATTTCATTCATGTACGTGAATTAACCACGTGATGCGAAGAACCAGAACTAAGTCGACCACAAGATGGTGCTGATGAACGGAACTGAAGATGGACAGATGAAACAAGTATCAGAACAAAAGATGGTAATCAAGTGATCAACGTCTAACAACACTAACCTAGTGTTCTTCCAGGCAAGCCCCGGTGCATGCAACCCCTTCCTTGTGTTTTTAAATAATTTTTACACATTTTAAGTCTAGCGGAATGTGCATTAGGTTTATAGGAGTTGCATGGAAACCCTTTGATGCATTGCATACCTTGATATCCATACCTTTATAGATACTTCTGATGAAGTATCAAAATATGATTTACAAAAATGCTTATCCCTGCTTAGATCTTGTGGATAGAGGTTGTCCTTTGCGTTAATGCCTAGCTTAGGGGTTATCGTGAGGAAGGATGGCTTCGGCCTGCAAGAATATTTTCATTGGGAGCAGTGGTGGGATCTTACTTCAAAGTTCCCTATAATGATCTTTTCATCCTAAGGAACACAAACAATCCTAAGGATGGAAGTACTTAAATTGAGACGTGGGTTAGGAACATGTGATGTTCTACCCATGTTGATTAAGGATTATACTGAATGTAGGCTTGATGATCGAGGACCTTTTAACTGGTCACATGCCTCATCATGGGTAAGCTTTGCCTCGGGCAGACTAATACCAGAATAAGATAACACGCAATGGGAGTGGAGAGATGGCGAGAGTAGCGTGTACCCTCCGTGGCAAGAGGCTAGACAGTGGTGTATCTGTGCTCTCGGTTGGCGTGAACCTGATCTGGTCTTCAGAACCCCGGTGGTGAGTTGACATATGCAAGGGTTAAGTGCTACATATGTCGTGTGATTGGAGATCCCTAGTTGGGTATTAATCGATTCGGATTGCCGTTACTTCTCGGACATGAAGACTTGGTCACTTACTTGCAATCTAAGTCATGAATGGAGTCATAATGAGCAAAAATCATGTTGTATGGATTAATGTGATGATTAAATTAGACTAGATGCAAACAAGGTCTATTAATACTTAATCTAGCATTAAAATGTTGAAAGTAAGGACTCACTTTAGTAAGCTATTTCTGCAAAAGTATCTAAGTTGATTCTTGCTAAAGCCTTTTCCTTGATTCCTATTTAACCAACATATCCTTGAGAGTCTTTTCTTTAGTCGGGTAAGTCTTATTGAGTACTTGCGTACTTAGGGTTTTACCCATTGTTGTTGTAGGTTATGAGTCACTTGATTGTGATTGGTGTTAAGCGCTGGTGGGCACGACCTTCTTATAAATTTAAGTACTTCTTCTATACTTCTTATTGAGGATGATCACTTGAGCTAGCATATATTTCAAACTTATAAATAATTTATAACAGTTCAAAGTTATTGCTTTGAACCACTTTTGTAACCACTCCGATAAATATAATGTAAATTTGCTGCAACTTGTAAAATTTGGTAATAAGATTTCCGCTGCAAAATTGTTGGTGTGTGATTTGTGTTTACTTTATCCTGTGGTCCTGGTTGTAAGTGGTTTATCCGAGGTCCTTGGGGCACTCGGACAGATCCTGTTAAGTTATCTGGTGCACATGCATAGCCGTCTAAGGTCTTTGAGACAAGGGCAGGTGCATGTGGGCCCAATAACTTGGGAGGTTCTGCCACAGCTGGTATCGGAGCAGGATTAAGTATAATACGGTCACATACGTATTTTAAAAACAAAGTTTTGGTTTTAGAAAACCTAGTTTCAACTAAACACATTATTTGGTTTTGAAATTTTTTTTTGAAAAACTATAATGCTAGCGACATCCTCTGTTAAGCCCTCAATTAAGCACTATCAAGTGCCTTAGTTCAAAACCACTAACCCACAACCGGGGGTATTGCATACATGTGTAATGTTATTTTTTAGGCCATTCAGTCTTGAATGAATCGACGCGCAGGGTAAGGTGAGATGTGAGAGCATGACCGAACAAACGTCGGTCTAGGGAAGAGTATGAAAAGCGCTTTGATTATATACATGTTCCACATATGTATATATGAAGGATGCGATGTGGAGTATTTACTTTTCTGGGAATTCAGTACCCCATGGATGTGTATGGGTATACAGACATGGGAATACTGAGAAGCGTAATGTATTTGCAACGACGCACCTACGCTCAGGTAAGAAGGTGAGTTACCATAATGAGTTGCCCTATGGTTAAAGTGTGGCAACGACGCCTATGTGTGGCTCGACGCTTAATGAAGAGCTGGCCTCCATATAGCAATATATGGAGTATAAACTGTGATAAACTGTCATGTGTGAACTTCATCATTTGGAATTGGGTTGTGATGGATTTTTCTGCAGGTATACTAACCTCGAAAACGTATGTGTAGCTGACGACTAGCAAAATACCGTGAGAGTCGTAAGTATGCCACCGATATAGAACACTATTGCCACATTAGATTGGCAAAAGATTGTGAGGACGCTTAAGACGAGCATGCATCCTGAATGTTGCATCATGTTTGTCACCTATATATCTAAAATGCTTCTCTCATCTTTATTCCAGTAACCAGTGATTGTGGATAATGTGGTGTAATGTTGTGAACCTCAATGAGATAATCTTTAGGTAAGTTATTTAGGTGTGTATGTGTTTGCTCTTGAACTTAATATGCCAATAGAGAGTTGGTCACTTGATTGTTTAAACCTAAAACTAGGCCATGTCCTCACCTAGGAGCCATGACCCAAATCGATGTTAATTCCCTGAAATTTTTCCCAGTTTCCAAACATAGATGTTGTGGCGGAACCGCCCGAATTATTCTAGCTTAAGTGCCCAAGTCGCACCCTTAAGGGCAGCAACACACTTAAACAGGAATAACTCGTCAGTCCCTCGGATCTAGTCCGATAAAGCCACTTAACCAGGATCGAATACCACTAACTCACACGAAGGTGAGGCACAGAGAAATACAATAAAACATAATACCACAAATTTATTAAGTATCAATAGTGATTACATTATCGGAGTTTCAAAAACAATAATCATAAATCTTAATGCAGCGGAAATAACTAACGGAGAAAACCGAGTAACATGGTGAAGCCTAGCCACGCTACTCCTCCTAGTCCTCTCCTGCGAAAGCAGTAACCCACTCGACCGTCTATCCCGGTGGCAGGGATGGAGGCCAAGTCACACCAGCAACCAATCATCCTAAGGAGTACCTGCAAAAATTGTGCCACAAGCAAGGCTGAGTATACTAATACTCAGCTAGACTTACCCGGTGTGAGGAGTCTACTCCTCTACCTCTAGACATGCAGTTGTTTGGTTGAGGGGTTTGGTTTGCCAAAAGCACTAGCTGAGTCTAAAATCAAGTTTTAGCTTTTCAAGTTTTAGTATGATCCTTTTAAACTAGATGAGTACCTAGCTACTCATACATGATATCAAACATTTTTAAGCAATCAACCTTTTTGCCAGTCAACTCATTTCCACTTATTACTCAATGTAGCAGCATGGATCAAGCAGTCTCATTAGCTGCGAGAAGCAGACGGTTCGAATCGAGTTTTTAAACCTTGCAAGGTAAACCTAAACACATGACGTGGCGAGGCACTCCGTCCCCACACACATCAACCGTCCCCATCGATTCCCCGTCAGCACAGAGGGGCTCACCGCCTTGGCGTACAATGCCTCACTGACCCCGACTGCCGTCGTGCAGTGACCACACTTGTACCCACCATAACCGGAATGGGAGACCACGTCTCAGGTCGCGTGAGGAGGGCAATCTGATGCCAGGTTCACTCAGGTACTAGGCTTACCGATTTACCATATTTCTCGGCATATGTTTAGTACGTTCAAACGCTTGACACACGGTACCACACCTTAATCCTTATTCCAATTTCCGTCTCGTAGACAACGCATCCCCATGGATCGTTGTCCACAGACCATCATCATTACGATATAAAATTGGATACACCAATTCCTGACCTCGCACGAGTGCTAGAAAAATCACTCGACTTCTACCGAGATCCCTAATTAGTAAAGCACCTACTCGACCTAGCATACTAGTGTCCATCTCAAAAGGAATCCTGAGTTAATGCAACTAGGGTTTTAGGTAACTCCTACACTTAAGTGCACAGTACAAACCTATAATCATTAAGTGCAGTAAAATAGCATATATAACGGTTATGCATCAAACCAGGGCTTGCCTTTAATTTGACACTTAGATAGTGTTTGCTGGGGGAGGTACTCGCTTGGCGAGCATCCACTGGTTAAGTCCATTCTTGAGGTCGTCCACCGACTGCATCTTGTGGGTGGCACCACATCACTTGCACGATCATCCTCTCTCAGTCCTAAATGAGATGCAAGGTGCATATGTATGAATATAATGAAAGGAGCACAAAAGTAGCACAGATATAGAAAGACATAGTGGTGAACTAAACATTTAAATTGGAAGACACCGTAGGCAACTACACGTTAACATTAGTTATCTACGCTTTATCGGCGATCAACATTAACACCATTAAAAAGATGACATCATTTTATATATTTACGCAACAGAAAAATAACATCACAAGCACGCACATTTTATTTATTTGGACATGACTTTTTATTAGTTCTCCTATTGATCACACACAAGCATCACTGATAACACAAATTTGATAGAGGACATAAGCGTCAATGTCTAAGGAACTCCTATATCGCATCACTAGATAAAGGAACTTATAAAACAAGACACACATGTCATCTCTAGCTTAGCCATGGCAAGTCTACATTACTTAAAAGCAAACCAAACATTTTTAGCGAGAAGGGTGAACTAAACAATCAAAAGCGCACTAGCAGAATTTTTGGACAGCAATACAGCAGTCACTTGTTTCAGTCATAACTCACAAGATATTTAACCAAAAATAGTAAACTAGAACTTTCTAGAAAGCTTGAAAAGTGCTTTACAACTTTGGTATTGTCATCACAGCATGATTAAACACTTAGCAAGGTCAAAAGGTGTTAGCACAACAACGCTGTCCAGATTTGGACAGATTCAGACTTGTGACTTTAAAAATTCATAACTGAAGATTCAGGCATCTAAACAAGGTGATCCTAGACTTTCTGGAAAGGTAATAAAATTGTCTATATATCATTTATAAACATCTTAAGATGATTCGATATTTAACTAAGGATAAAATACACTAGAAGACTTTGCTGTCCAGAACTGGACAGATTCAGTCTTCTCAATTTAAACATTCATAACTTAATCTTCAGATCACCAAAAAGAGTGATCCAAGACTTTTTGGAAAGTTCAGCAAAAGCACTACATAACGTTTATAATCATCAAGAAGTGATTCAATGTTTAACTAAATCAAACAACACAGTTTTCGAAATCTGTTCTGACGGTGGACAGAACACAGCAAGCAGTTTGTAAAATTCATAACTCTTAAACTATCAGGCCTGTGGTTATGAAATTTTAACACAAGCAAGATCAGAAAAGCATCTACAACTTTCTTATAACGACCATGAATAGGTTGCAAAATTAAATTAAGCAAACAATGCAGTTTCTGAAATCTGTACAGAATTTGGACAGATTCAGTTACTAAATTTGTAAAAAGCATAACTCCTAAACTGTCAGACCTATCGCTGTCAAATTTTAACACCAGCAAGATAATAAAGTTGTCCACAACTTTCTTGTGACCACCAATCACTGATTTCAAAATTAACTTAAGCAACCATTGCAATTTCTGAAATCTGTTTAGAAATTCGACAGATTCAGGGGCTGGGCTTGTAAAAAGCACAACTCCTAAACGATCAGGTTTATGGCTGTCAAAATTTTGTACAAGCAAGATAATAATGTTATCTACAACTCTTCTATATGACTTTTCTACAGAAAACATGATTTGGTTTATCAAACAAACAGCACAACAAAAACAATGCGTGCAGTCCAAAACAGCAATCAATAAATTCCAGCTTCTATATAATTCAAGAATTGCCGCATTCTAGAGACTTGAATTATTCTAACACTTTGACAATTGTTAGAGTTAAAATAACCAAGTGAGAACTAACAAGTAGACTCACTAATTTTTTTATTCGTGTCATTTCGAATACTAGAAGTACCATACTCAATTAACAACGCATTCTCTACAATAATCAATATCGAAGCGCTTTTCCCGCAATAATTTGCATTTCAACTTAGACATCACATGAGCACTACTACTTTTCATCCGCGATAATAACCATACGCATTTAGACTACAACAAGCAAATCGCCGGGATTACGAGCTTAACTAAGGCCATCTAACGACTTGATTAACCAGAGCAACAACTTAGGACACTATACAACATACTCGTCGGCTAGCCTATTATTATCGAAATCCGAGACACAACATATATTTAACAATCACTTAACGAAATCGACTCCTACTTAACATGAGTTGGTTAATCGTAGTATTGGACTTAGCGAACCATTTTAGACATCACAACTCAAAAACATAGGTTCGAGCAGATTAATCAACTTTTCCAAATCATTGCTCAACTTAAAGTTGTTAATACACAGGTCACTCAAAATGGCACATTTTTGGGATCTAACATAGAGGCAATTACACATGGCGTAAAACTCCATAAAACTACATTTGCTACTGAAGGACCTAAAGCACTTATGTGCATATCTTAGCGGGTTGTTCTTCAATTTTAACAAGGACCGACTGATGAACGCTACTCGCCTCCAATAATTATCGGGCTGCGTTAACGCTCATAGAAGATTTCTAATTGATCAACAAGACATGTAATTATCCCATGGGCATGGAATGTGATGATTGACAAAGTGAAGCATCACATTGCCATACAACAAAAATCATGACAACACCGATGGATACTATCCACTAACCGTTTGAAAAACTGAACTTACTCCTCACTTGTCACTACATCACTCCTCAATCACACGACCATCATGTGCATACTTCACACGACTATATAATAGCGACCTAAGCGTCGTGTTACACAAGACATACATCTTCCTTCGTTGCGAGTATAACCATATTACGGCATATACCCGCATACCTCAATCAATTATCTTACGCCACCACTATTATAATACACCACGGCACACACATGCATACGTGTCCCCACTGCATTCTCTTGACCAATTTTAGCACAATTATTTATGACAATGTTTATTGACTACATAAGTGAAACATGTCACATAAATTATATCTTCGATCCATTCTATCCTATACCACGATGAATACATAAAATATTTTTACATAGACGAACCCATTAGTCGACTGCGGAAACTACCAAGCATGCTTTACGCCTCATTAAATTTGCTGCACAAACACATTATTTTACGACGAAGCATTTTAACATTCAATTAATATATCGACGAACTAACCTCGCGACACGTAAATGAACTATCGCAGTCACACATATTCAACACCAATATACATCGTATCTATATGCATGCCATCAACCAAATCACATCAATAGTAAATTATAAATCCATTAACCTCTCATCTTGGATTCGAGTCGCGCATGCGTCCATGGTTTAGGTGCTTCACCGAATCATGCATCGCGCGAGACGCCGCGACAACAATCTAGCTGCGATTAACATCACTCAATGGTTCAAACATTTTTATCAAGCACTTGAGATCCAAAAACAATGGGATACTAGCGAGGGGCTCACCAAGGATTTTTGACGACGACTCACAAGCGCGGCGCAGATCGACGATGCGGCATGGGGCTGTCTCAAACACCATCGCGACGGCGCGGGTCGGGACTGCGCAGATCGAGCGAAGCACGCAGTGCGGAGGGGATCCGAGGCTGCTGTTTTTTTTGAATCGGCACTGCTGCGCAGAAAACTTGAACGCCATGGCAGCTGACCGAGTAGGGGCTCCTCGCTGGATTTTTGGAGCAGGGAGCAGGGGAAACAGGGAGCTCGGCCATGGCGCTAGGCCGGTGCCATGGATGCCAGGAAGGGGCCCCGAGCATAGGGGGCGGCTGGGAGGCACTGGAGGGAAATGAACGCTCGGCCCTGGGAGCTAGACGACATGGGGAAGATTGGTTCTGTGCACAGAGGCGACCGAGTAGGAGATGGGGCGCTAGCTGGGAGAGGGCAGAGGTGGACGAGCTGCTGCTCGCCTGAAGGGGGCGTCGGCCATGGAGAGGAACAGAGAAGGTCGTGGCCAAGGGGAGAGCTGTGGCGTCGGCGTGCTCCCAAGGAGCTTCTGCTCCTGCGCGCACGAAGTAGAGGGATGAGGAGCTGCCACCATGCCTGGAGGGGGCGCGCTGGAGAGAAAAGTCTGGGCGTTGGGAGGTGGAGGCGCCATGGCTGCTGGCTTGCTCCCCGCGTGCTGGCGAGAAGGAAGGGAGGAAGCTCCCTGCGCAAAGGAAGAAGAAGACAGGGAAGTCGGCTGGAGAAGAGAGAAGGTGAGTGACAGCTGAAAATTTTTGTGGGGTGGGAGTGCAAAATTGCCAAGTGCAAGGGGAGAGTGATCCTATTTATAGACATGGGGCTAGGGTTAGGGTTTCTTAGTGGGCTTAATGGGCTAGAATGGGCTTGGCCCAAAACACTAAACCGGGTCGCGCTAATTTATTTCCATTTTATTTTATGGCGTTTTGATTAAACACGGATTATCGGACCGCTAATTGTTTCCCGGAATACAAATGCTTCTGCGGAATTTGTCTCTACGGAGAACAGAGCGAAATAGATTTTGGAAGATTGGGCGATTAACTCGGCCGAGAGTTTGATTCGACTTCGCTCGGTAATAATTCCCTACGCATGATTCGAAAATAAATTGCCTCGGGATACGATCGGCTTTCGGATTTTTAGTCGGAGAAGGTGAATCGTGACATTTTAAAATCACGGCCGAAGTGGGTTTTCAATTCGGTTCAGACATAAGGTATTTGGCAGAGTCGGATAAAAATTGATTAGAGGACGACATATTGATTATTCCGTTTGAGAATACGGACCCGGATAAAATAGTCGAACATAGGTCGAAGTTCAGGAATTATATTTGGGCTCAGATCAGATAACAGTCGTCGAGAGTTTGATTTAAAGAGCTTCAGATGAGATTTATAATTCGAGAATGATCTTCGAGTATGCATGAGTTCCGAGAATTAAAAGTTTTAACACGCTCCAAAATTGGTTGTTTCTCGCGATCGATTAACTCCAAATTCGGTGAACTTCCATGAGAAAGCCTTATAGACAGAGATAGGCACGATCGAAAAATAGAAATTTTCACTAAGCATCTGAGATTAGGATAAATCTTCTGACATAACCCGAAATAGACACCTGGGGTGTCATAGCCTTCCCCCCTTAAAAATAATCTCGTCTCGAGATTCGAATGAGGATTTTTAAGGGTGGAGAAGCATGTAACTCCCAAACTGAAGATAGATGCAAAATCATGAGAGGGTATCTCACAAGATACTGAAGATAGATTTGGATAGAATATCGCGACATATTGGGATAAAATGATCTGATCAAATTGAGGGGATGTCCACAAAAGACAGCACATCGGTATTGACTCGTAATGGATCACGACTATTAACCACGATACCAGCGCGTGCCGAGCAGCTCAACCATGTGTGCACCATAGTAGGCTCTCGGTTTCATCGCGGCACCATGAGTTGTTAGTCATAATACCATTACCAAACGCAACCAATGAGAAATCCACATAGCATAGATAGATGGAGCCCATGAGAGTATGGCTCAGAAAATGTGACTTAAGTTGAAGCAAAGATTGTTGGCAAAAGAGCATCACATGAGAATTTTTATTTAACTCAGAGAACTATTTTATGATCAACATGGAGATTATCAGATCAGATATTAGCACGAGATTTGATATGAGGATTAACCGACCATGAGATCAAAATAGATTGTTGAGCTTTTAGAGACATAAGAACCAAGGACAACAGCGAAATCCATTAATCCACATGGATATGCCATTTAAAGATAAGGTTGGCAAAAACGACATCATGATGCCTAGAGAAAGAGCATCGAAAAGACTAGAAATGAGATATTAGATTGATCGACATCCGATACTTGAGAATGGGTTATAGCGGATAACCAGATAATAGGGCAGAATCATAGGGGATCCCGAGATTCGGATGATAAAGCCAACATGATTCACAAGAATGAGGATTACCAGATCCAAGCAAAAGGAGAGGTAGGCAAACAAGACCAGCTAGGATGATTAACAGAAATGCTATGACGTTTTAGGAGCAAGGATTTATGGAAAGAAACATGGCCTTGATAGGGTTTGCGCAACTAGACACCAACAACAAATATATATTTTTTTGACACAAATGCACAAGGAGACTTGGGCTGGTCTAGCGGTCAAGCTGTGGGTATCTATAAGTTGTGTAGGTGTAAATTCAAGTGTAAAACACACAAGGGCTAGAAACACCAAAACAAGCACATGATATTTTTTTAAAAGGTTTTACTTGCTAACCACAAGATGTGATACCCGGTTTGCAAAGAAGAGAAGTTGGGGGTTGTTTTTTTTTGTTCTTTTTTCCTCATCCAGTTGTTGTTTTGGGGATTTGAAATTTTGTGAATAACATTCACAACTAGGGCAGTAGATTTTTTTTTTGGTTTGACATTTGCGTTGCGGTCGGGAGCTGTCGCGTGGGTTAGTTGGGCCGCAATTGGTGTTTCGGCCCATTAGGCCTCCCAAACCCTAGCCGCCACCCTCCTATCTACTCCCCCTCAAGGCTGCCGCCCCCCCCCCACTCCTCATTTTCCCTTGGCCGCCGCCCCCCCCCTGTCCACCTCCTCCTCCCTCCATTGTTGCAGCCACCAAAACCCTAGCCGCCCCCCCCCCCCAATCCCCTCCTCCCTAGGTGCTACTCCGTGCCGCTCGGATCGTCGTCTTTTGGTGCAAATCTCCAATCATTTTGGTGGAAGGAAGAAGGGAGGAAGGAAAAGGGGAGAACCCAAGGTGATTTTTCTTTTGTGTTCATCCCTTGTTCATTTGCGCTGCGATTCAATGGATTAGATGTTGCGTTTGCGATTAGATAGAGGGGGGGCTGTCCAGAATTTTGCGTGGTGGATGAACAGCGGTAGTTCCAGCAGTTTTTAGTTTTTTTTTCGTGAAGATTTAATGGGGATCAATTTGGGAATCTTGTAGAGCTTTGTTTTATCTTTCCAACGAGTATTTATGCGCTCAATTTGGAGTTATAAATTAAAAGTTATCATCGTTTGAATCCGGGAATGTGGCTGTCCAGAAAACAGATTTTTCAGAGTGATGAACAGCAGCAGTGTTAGCAGTTTCTGGGAATTTTTCGGGAGCAATTAGTGTTAATCAGTATTAGAACCTTGTAGAACTTTGTTTTATCTTTCCAACGAGTATTTATGCGCTCAATTTGGAGTTATAAATTAAAAGTTATCATCGTTTGAATCCGGGTATGTGGCTGTCCAGAAAACAGATTTTTCAGAGTGATGAACAGCAGCAGTGTTAGCAGTTTCTGGGGATGTTTCGGGAGTAATTAGTGTTAATCAGTATGAGAATCATGTAGGGCTTTTTCTTATCTTTCCAACAAGTACTTATGCGCTCAAATCGGAATTATATTTTAAAAGTTATCGCTGTTTGAATCCGCGTATGTCGCTGCTCAAATCAGAAAAAAAAACAGATTGCAGGGTTTATTTTGAGGACCGTTTAGAGGTAAGTAGATGTTAGAATTCAATCATGAGTTGTATATAAAACTTGTGGGGAATTTTATGTAGTTGTCTCTGAAGTTTTTGTTTATTATCACTGCTGTCCTAAATTTTAAGTTATGGACTTGTTAAGCAGCGCCGCTGCAGTTTGGTTAGTGAGGGGAGAATTGTTACCGTGGCGGGGTTTGAGATTGCGCGTAGGTGCGGTGTTGTCTTTGAGTTTTTTTTTCATGAGAATTTGGTGCACTAAGTTGGGTGTCAAAAACAGGTGGTGGACTTCCGGATCGTTCTTAGGGATTTTGCCCTAACTTCGGTAAAGGCAAGTAAAACAGTGATGGTTATTTCGTCTTTTGATTGAAGAGGCTCATACTTGATTATGTTTGTGCTATTTGTGTTCGTATCCATTTTCCTAATTGGGTACCATCGTTTGAAATTATTTATGCTTTATTGATTATACATGTGGAGGGTGTGGTTTGATCATGTTACCCATGTGGTTATTGATGTGAAATGGGTGGAAGTATATGTCTAGCACATTTTATTTGGGAAGAACTCATGTTGTTGACATGCATAATGCATTCATCATCCATTGCATTGAAGTTTTCGTCGCGATCTTATGGTCCGACCGTACCGGTACAAATGAGCATCATATGTTTCCCGAGAAGGGGTATGATGCAGCTTCATATCCTTAGAGGTATGAAGGCAGAAGTCATGTTGCATCTGTAGCCATGGGCATTCATGGGTGAAGTGTGGAACCTATTTTGGTGATGTGGATAAGGTGGATCTTTACTTTATAATTCATCTTGGCATTGAGTAATTGATTACTTGCTTACTTGCTGCAAATTAATATTTAAGGAAGAAGTGGGGAACCATGTGGTTGCTTATGCACGGTTGGCTTGCATTGTCCAACTGTTGTTTGTTTTTTTTACTTGCTGAGATGTGTCATCTCACTCTTGCATTGTCTGATGCAGGCACCTGATCTTTGCTTTGGGAAAGAAGGGATGTAGCAGCACGGCCACCACACTTTTAAATAAAGGAATAACTGTTTTTTTAATGATGTTAAACAGGAAGGGTCAAGTCTAGGGAATTATTACATTCTAATCTTTCATGGTAGTTGAACTATTTAGTTTGGTGGGCTGAGATGTCTATCTTTTGTCTGGTCATGAATGTTTTTTTTCTACCGTTGCATTTTGATTATACTATGGCAATTATCTTTCTTTTATATCCTGTATAAACTATATGCTTCCCTTGTTATGCTACTTTCAAGGGAGGTGCTGCCGGATTTTGCAGTACTTTCTTTCTCTATGTGTTGCATGAGTCTTGTAGAAAGGTTTTTTTTTGGTATCATCCATTGTGTGGGATCAGTGGGGTGTTACAGTTGGTATCAGAGCATAGGCTGTAGGTCCTAGCAAGTGGAATAGTAATAAATTGACACACTGCACATGTAGGATGGGTTTTCGGTCTTGCTATTGATATGATTATGTTATTCTCTGTGCTAGTTTTGACATTATCTAGAGAGATGCTATGCTTATCTCATATACTTATTATTCTCATCCCTGTGGATACAGCTATGCCGCCTCGTAGAGCTCGGGGTAGTCCGCAAGCTCCTAGTGGGGACTCGATGAGTCCGGCGGCAATGTTAGCCGCGATGCAGGCCATGCAGCAGGAGTTGGCCCTTCTGAGGCAAGCCATTCCTGTCGCCCCTGCAGGTGCTGCTCAGGGAGCTGGAGGTGGAGAAGTGCCCGGGGGCGCTGTCCCTGCGGGTGCTGTTCCTGGTGGCGGGGCCGGGGTGCCTCTTCCTGTCAGTGGTCTTTCTCTGATGCAGTGGATGGGCATGAAGTTGGATTCTTTTGATGGCAGTGGTACTCCGGTCGAGGCGGCAGATTGGCTGACTTATGTGGAAGATAAGATGAATGTCTTCGAGATTGCTTATGAAGATCGGGTTCGCTTTGGCACTCAGCTGCTGAAGGGTGAGGCGCAGATTTGGTGGAGAGGCGTGTAGGCAGCGCACTCCTCCTCACCAGGAGTCCTATCATGGGATGTTTTCATCAGGCAGTTCGAAAGGAGATTCTACCCGGTCACCTTTCTGGAGAAAATGAAGATTGACTTGCAGTCCTTCAAGCAGGAGAAGAAGTCTGTCACAGAGTATGAGGTGGGCTTCAACAAAATGGTCCGCTTTGTCCCTCATGTGGCTTATAATGAGATGGAGAAGGCGAGCCAATTCCGTCAGGGTCTGAAGCCTTCTATCAGGCATGCTCTGGGGGCCTTTCCGTTGGTGGACTTCCGTACCACAGTGGAGCAGGCGCTGGGTGTGGAGATGCAACACCAGTACACCATGGAGTCGCAGAAGTCTTCGGGTGTTGATCAACCTCGCAGCCAGGACACGAGGAGAGGCAACACTGGAGGTCCAGCTCACAAGAGGGGCAAGTCTCAGCATCAGCGCCACCATCCTTACCGTGGCAAATCTTCTGACTCAGGTACTTCAGGAGGAAGTACTCAGAGGTTTCGGGCCGTTCCTAAGCCCGGGTTGGGGCTGGTGTGTTTCCGCTGTGGAGATGCGCATCGCCGTGCAGAGTGTCAGTGGAGTGGCAGGTGTTCTATCTGCAGTCAGGACCACAAGGATGTGGTGTGTAGGAGGAATCCCAATGGGAAGCTCAGATGGGAGCCGATAGCTTCCTCCTCTTCTCAGGGCACTATCAATATGATGTCAAGTGCTGAGCAGCAGTTTTCAGTTCCTCTTCCTCCACAGCAGCTTTTTGTGCCCGGGACTTCTCAGTTCGTGCCGATGCAAGGTTTTCCGCAGTATCAGGTTGTGCCTACTCCTGCGCCGTCTACCCCTATGCTGTCTCAGTTTGGAGCTCCGCGCCAGCCTCCTCCGGTGGCTCAGTGGGGTTCTTCTGTTAATGTCACTCCGGGAGCTTCCTCTTCTGCGGGTATTTCTGGAGCTTATGTGCTACCCGCTACGGATGGCAGGGAGCAAGGAGACGTGGTGACAGGTACGATTTCAGTTGATTCATTTGCAGCCCATGCTCTTTTTGACTCTGGCGCTAGCTATTCGTTTGTTTCGGAGGATTTTGTGTCGCGGGCTGGTCTTTCGGTGCAGAGGTTGGGTCACCCAATTTTGGTCAGTTCTGCTAATGGCTCCATTAGTAGCTGTTCAATTTGTCAGGGGTGTTCCGTCATTCTTGCTGATGAGGTTTTTTCGGCTAATCTGGTGGTGATTTCCTTGGGGGCATTCGATGTTATCTTGGGTATGGATTGGTTATCCCAGTATCGCGCGGTTATATCCTGCTTCTGGAAGACAGTGTTATTGCAGGCGCCGTCGGGTAAGGAGGTGGTATTCTTGGGAAGTTCTCCGAAGTTCACATTATCCTTGTTGGCGCAATTGCTTCCTGATCGCTGGTCAAGGAAGTCGGGGATCTTTTTCTCTATGGTGGTGGAGGGCGAGGCTGCCTTGCGGGTGCAGGACATCCGGGTGGTGTGTGACTTTGCTGACGTGTTTCCAGCAGAGCTTCCAGGCATTCCTCCGGAGCGCGATGCAGCTTTTGAGATTAAGCTGATCCCGGGTACGCAGCCTATTCATAAGGCCCCGTATCGAATGGCTCCAAAGGAGCAGATTGAATTAAAGCGGCAATTGGATGATCTGCTGGCTAAGGGCTTCATTAGGCCTAGCAGGTCTCCATGGGCTTCCCCAGTATTGTTTGTTGAGAAGAAGGATAAAAGCAAGCGGCTGTGTGTGGATTATCGCGCTTTGAATCAAGTGACAATCAAGAATAAATATCCGCTTCCCCGAATTGAGGTCCTCTTTGAGCAGTTGAGGGGTGCCCAGGTGTTCTCCAAAATTGATTTGAACTCTGGTTATCACCAATTGAGGATTCGTGAGGAGGATATTGAGAAGACTGCCTTCTGCACCAGGTATGGGCATTATGAGTTTATAGTCATGTCCTTTGGCTTAACTAATGCCCCTGCTGCGTTTATGGAAGCAATGAATAGGATGCTGCATGAATTCTTGGACGATTTTGTGGTCGTATTCCTAGATGATATTTTGATTTATTCAAAGACCGAGGTCGAGCATGATCAGCATCTCCGTCTCGTTCTGGGTGCCCTAAGGAAGAATCAATTCTATGGCAAGTTGAAGAAGTGTGCCTTTTGGCTATCTGAGGTGGCTTTCCTGGGGCACGTGATTAATCAGCAGGGTATTGCGGTTGACCCCAAGAATGTTGCGGCTGTAGTGGAGTGGAAGAGACCTTCTAGTGTCTCTGAAATCCGAAGTTTCTTGGGGCTTGCTGGGTATTATCAGCGTTTCGTACCAAATTTTTCCAGCATTGCTAAGCCTTTGACTAGGCTCTTGGGGAAGGGTGTTCCCTTCGTCTGGTCCAGCGATTGTGAGATCAGTTATCAGTCATTGAAGAGCAAGTTGGTGGACGCCCCTATCCTTGCTTTGCCTGAGAGCGGTAAGCGTTTCACAGTTTATACGGATGCTTCGCGTATTGGTCTTGGCTGTGTGCTGATGCAGGAAGGCAGGGTGATTGCTTATGGCTCAAGGCAGTTGAGGAAGCATGAGGGGAATTATCCAACTCATGATTTGGAATTGGCTGCGGTGGTTTTTGCTCTAAAGTCGTGGAGGCATTACCTTTATGGCGAGGCTTGTGACATTTTCACTGATCACAAAAGTCTCAAGTATATTTTTACTCAGAAGGAGCTGAATTTGAGGCAGCGTCGGTGGCTAGAATTGATTAAAGATTATGATTTGTCCATTCATTATCACCCGGGGAAGGCTAATGTGGTGGCGGATGCCCTTAGCAGGTCCGGGGTTCCAAAGGTGGCCTTGCCGTTGATCGCTGATCTGGACCGTTTGGGGATCGCTTTGTGTTATGTCGGCACCGCTAGCGAGGAGACTCAGATGCTTATTCAATCCTCACTTATGGAGAGAGTGCGTGCGGCTCAGTAGCAGGATCGTCTTTTGCAGGAAGCCCGAAGGAGGGTTGGTGATGGTAAACCGCGGGAGTTCACCATTGATGAGAATGATTTGGTTCGTTTCAGGGGCCGTCTTTGTGTGCCTCAGAAATCAGAGGTGAAGCTGGATATCCTGCGAGAAGCTCATAAAACGCCTTACACCGTCCATCCTGGCGAAACCAAAATGTACCGAGATTTGAAGCAAAACTTCTGGTGGAAGCGGATGAAGGTTGACATTTCTAAGTTTGTGGCCGCCTGTGAAGTATGTCAGCGCGTGAAGGCTGAACATAAGCGGCCTGCAGGTTTGCTGAAGCCATTGGAAATTCCAGAGTGGAAATGGGAGCATATCACCATGGATTTTGTGGTGGGTCTACCTCGTTCCCCTCGTGGCAGGGATGCTATTTGGGTGGTAGTGGATCGCTTGACTAAGTCTGCGCATTTTATTCCCATGAAGACCACGAATTCAGCTTCAGATTTGGTTCCCTTGTATATGAAGGAAGTAGTCAGGCTTCACGGGATACCTAAGTCTATTGTTTCTGATCGAGACTCCAAATTTGTATCCAAATTCTGGGAGAGTCTCCACAGTGCATTGGGCACCAAGCTTTCGCTTAGTGTCGCTTTTCATCCTCAGACGGATGGTCAGTCAGAGCGAACAATCCAAACCTTGGAGGATATGTTGCGTGCTTGTGTTCTGTCATGGAAGGGTAGCTGGGAGGATCATCTTGCTCTGGCAGAGTTTGCGTATAACAACAGCTACCAAGCTAGCATCAAGATGGCACCATTTGAGGCTTTGTATGGCAGGCGGTGTATCTCTCCTCTGTGCTGGGAGACTTTGGGAGAGAGATCCCTGGTTGGTCCTGATTGGGTTCAGCAAACTTCTGAAAAGGTTCGGGAAATTCGTCAAAATATTTTGGCAGCTCAGAGTCGTCAGAAGAGTTATGCTGATGTGAGGAGGCGGGATCTGGAATTTGCTGTGGGTGACCAAGTCCTTCTCAGGGTATCACCCACTAAGGGAGTTGTTCGGTTCGGTGTCTCTGGGAAGCTCAGCCCAAGATACATTGGACCGTTCACTATCTTGGCCCGAGTGGGCAGCCTGGCTTATCGCTTGCTGCTGCCGGATTCCATGGCAGGGGTACACCCGGTTTTTCATGTCTCTATGTTGAGGAAGTTCTTGCGGGATCCGGACCATCAGATTGAGATGGAACCAATTGCGGGCAGCAGGATCTGACTCTGGAGTGTCGTCCGGTGCGTATTTTGGAATTCTCGGAGCGTGTGTTGAGGAAGAGATCAATTAAGTATGTCAAGGTCTTATGGTCTAATCAGTCAGAGCGCGAGGCTACGTGGGAACTTGAGGAGTTGATGCGGCAGAAGTACCCGGAACTTTTCGTTGTGGGTAAGTGTTGTTGATTTGCTAAGCTTTTCTTGTGTCATTCCGATAGAAGCGTCAGAATTCGAGGACGAATTCTTTTTAAGAGGGGTAGAATGTGATACCCGGTTTGCAAAGAAGAGAAGTTGGGGGTTGTTTTTTTTTTGTTCTTTTTTCCTCATCCAGTTGTTGTTTTGGGGATTTGGAATTTTGTGAATAACATTCGCAACTAGGGCAGTAGATTTTTTTTTTGGTTTGACATTTGCGTTGCGGTCGGGAGCTGTCGCGTGGGTTAGTTGGGCCGCAATTGGTGTTTCGGCCCATTAGGCCTCCCAAACCCTAGCCGCCACCCTCCTATCTACTCCCCCTCAAGGCTGCCGCCCCCCCCCCCACTCCTCATTTTCCCTTGGCCGCCGCCCCCCCCCCCTGTCCACCTCCTCCTCCCTCCATTGTTGCAGCCACCAAAACCCTAGCCGCCCCCCCAATCCCCTCCTCCCTAGGTGCTACTCCGTGCCGCTCGGATCGTCGTCTTTTGGTGCGAATCTCCAATCATTTTGGTGGAAGGAAGAAGGGAGGAAGGAAAAGGGGAGAACCCAAGGTGATTTTTCTTTTGTGTTCATCCCTTGTTCATTTGCGCTGCGATTCAATGGATTAGATGTTGCGTTTGCGATTAGATAGAGGGGGGGCTGTCCAGAATTTTGCGTGGTGGATGAACAGCGGTAGTTCCAGCAGTTTTTAGTTTTTTTTCGTGAAGATTTAATGGGGATCAATTTGGGAATCTTGTAGAGCTTTGTTTTATCTTTCCAACGAGTATTTATGCGCTCAATTTGGAGTTATAAATTAAAAGTTATCATCGTTTGAATCCGGGTATGTGGCTGTCCAGAAAACAGATTTTTCAGAGTGATGAACAGCAGCAGTGTTAGCAGTTTCTGGGAATTTTTCGGGAGCAATTAGTGTTAATCAGTATTAGAACCTTGTAGAACTTTGTTTTATCTTTCCAACGAGTATTTATGCGCTCAATTTGGAGTTATAAATTAAAAGTTATCATCGTTTGAATCCGGGTATGTGGCTGTCCAGAAAACAGATTTTTCAGAGTGATGAACAGCAGCAGTGTTAGCAGTTTCTGGGGATGTTTCGGGAGTAATTAGTGTTAATCAGTATGAGAATCATGTAGGGCTTTTTCTTATCTTTCCAACAAGTACTTATGCGCTCAAATCGGAATTATATTTTAAAAGTTATCGCTGTTTGAATCCGCGTATGTCGCTGCTCAAATCAGAAAAAAAAACAGATTGCAGGGTTTATTTTGAGGACCGTTTAGAGGTAAGTAGATGTTAGAATTCAATCATGAGTTGTATATAAAACTTGTGGGGAATTTTATGTAGTTGTCTCTGAAGTTTTTGTTTATTATCACTGCTGTCCTAAATTTTAAGTTATGGACTTGTTAAGCAGCGCCGCTGCAGTTTGGTTAGTGAGGGGAGAATTGTTACCGTGGCGGGGTTTGAGATTGCGCGTAGGTGCGGTGTTGTCTTTGAGTTTTTTTTTCATGAGAATTTGGTGCACTAAGTTGGGTGTCAAAAACAGGTGGTGGACTTCCGGATCGTTCTTAGGGATTTTGCCCTAACTTCGGTAAAGGCAAGTAAAACAGTGATGGTTATTTCGTCTTTTGATTGAAGAGGCTCATACTTGATTATGTTTGTGCTATTTGTGTTCGTATCCATTTTCCTAATTGGGTACCATCGTTTGAAATTATTTATGCTTTATTGATTATACATGTGGAGGGTGTGGTTTGATCATGTTACCCATGTGGTTATTGATGTGAAATGGGTGGAAGTATATGTCTAGCACATTTTATTTGGGAAGAACTCATGTTGTTGACATGCATAATGCATTCATCATCCATTGCATTGAAGTTTTCGTCGCGATCTTATGGTCCGACCGTACCAGTACAAATGAGCATCATATGTTTCCCGAGAAGGGGTATGATGCAGCTTCATATCCTTAGAGGTATGAAGGCAGAAGTCATGTTGCATCTGTAGCCATGGGCATTCATGGGTGAAGTGTGGAACCTATTTTGGTGATGTGGATAAGGTGGATCTTTACTTTATAATTCATCTTGGCATTGAGTAATTGATTACTTGCTTACTTGCTGCAAATTAATATTTAAGGAAGAAGTGGGGAACCATGTGGTTGCTTTTGCACGGTTGGCTTGCATTGTCCAACTGTTGTTTGTTTTTTTTACTTGCTGAGATGTGTCATCTCACTCTTGCATTGTCTGATGCAGGCACCTGATCTTTGCTTTGGGAAAGAAGGGATGTAGCAGCACGGCCACCACACTTTTAAATAAAGGAATAACTGTTTTTTTAATGATGTTAAACAGGAAGGGTCAAGTCTAGGGAATTATTACATTCTAATCTTTCATGGTAGTTGAACTGTTTAGTTTGGTGGGCTGAGATGTCTATCTTTTGTCTGGTCATGAATGTTTTTTTTCTACCGTTGCATTTTGATTATACTATGGCAATTATCTTTCTTTTATATCCTGTATAAACTATATGCTTCCCTTGTTATGCTACTTTCAAGGGAGGTGCTGCCGGATTTTGCAGTACTTTCTTTCTCTATGTGTTGCATGAGTCTTGTAGAAAGGTTTTTTTTTGGTATCATCCATTGTGTGGGATCAGTGGGGTGTTACAGTTGTTTAGAGGGGGGGTCTTTTCATGAGCAGAATAGACAACATCTTTGGTAAAAAGGGTTGAACAATTACAATGCCACCTAGATAGCAAGACAAGAGAAACACATAACACGACCAAACAAGACTATCATAACAACACAGGACAAGGCACTTTTTATAGCTCCTAACATAGCAGTACATCACATTATTCACAAGTTATTATTATTGGAATAAAGGTGAGAGAAGCATGTTGAGGCACAAGAGACAATTATAATGCGACAATCATGATGCATGCTCATTCTAGTCGTCTTCTTAGACCTAACTAATTCTTCGGGTGCTTGCTATAGCATCCTTCCTAATAGTAGTAGTAGCCTTTATGGCCTATATAAATATAGCCACCTAGCTACCCATCTATTTCCTAAGGCTTCATGTCCTATGTCTATCCTTATCGTCCTGATATCTATCCAACTTTGGTTTCTAAGCAAGTTTTACTTTTAAAAAGTTGGTATTCATGACTTATTGACTTCTCTGTAATGGTATTCGCTCCGATACCAGCTGTGGCGGAACCGACCGAATTATTCCAGCTTAAGTGCCCAAGTCGTACCCTTAAGGGTAGCAACACACTTAAACAGGAATAACCCGTCAGTCCCTCGGATCTAGTCCGATAAAGCCACTTAACCAGGATCGAATACCACTAACTCACACAAAGGTGAGGCATAGAGAAATACAATAAAACATAATACCACAAATTTATTAAGTATCAATAGTGATTACATTATCGGAGTTTCAAAAACAATAATCATAAATTTTAATGCAGCGCAAATAACTAACGGAGAAAACCGAGTAACATGGCGAAGCCTAGCCACGCTACTCCTCCTGGTCCTCTCCTGCGAAAGCAGTAACCCACTCGACCGTCTATCCCGGTGACAGGGATGGAGGCCAAGTCACATCAGTAACCAATCATCCTAAGGAGTACCTGCAAAAAATTGTGCCACAAGCAAGGCTGAGTATACTAATACTCAGCTAGACTTATCCGGTGTGAGGAGTCTACTCCTCTACCTCTAGACATGCAGCTGTTTGGCTGAGGGGTTTGGTTTACCAAAAGCACTAGCTGAGTCTAAAATCAAGTTTTAGCTTTTCAAGTTTTAGTATGATCCTTTTAAACTAGATGAGTACCTAGCTACTCATACATGATATCAAACATTTTTAAGCAATCAACCTTTTTGCCAGTCAACTCATTTCCACTTATTACTCAATGTAGCAGCATGGATCAAGCAGTCTCATTAGCTGCGAGAAGCAGACGATTCGAATCAAGTTTTTAAACCTTGCAAGGTAAACCTAAACACACGACGTGGCGAGGTACTCCGTCCCCACACACATCAACCGTCCCCATCGATTCCCCGTCAGCCGAGAGGGGCTCACCGCCTTGGCGTACAATGCCTCACTGACCCCGACTACCGTCGTGCAGTGATCGCACTTGTACCCACCATAACCGGAATGGGAGACCACGTCTCAGGTCGCGTGAGGAGGGCAATCTGCTGCCAGGTTCACTCAGGTATTAGGCTTACCGATTTACCATATTTCTCGGCATATGTTTAGTACGTTCAAACGCTTGACACACGGTACCACACCTTAATCCTTATTCCAATTTCTGTCACGTAGACAATGCATCCCCATGGATCGTTGACCACAGACCATCATCATTACGATATAAAAATGGATACAACCAATTCCTGACCTCGCTCGAGTGCTAGAAAAATCACTCGGCTTCTACCGAGATCCCTAATTAGTAAAGCAACTACTCGACCTAGCATACTAGTGTCCATCTCAAAAGGAATCCTGAGTTAATGCAACTAGGGTTTCAGGTAACTCCTACACTTAAGTGCACAGTACAAACCTACAATCATTAAGTGCAGTAAAATAGCATATATAACGGTTATGCATAAAACCTGGGCTTGCCTTTAATTTGACACTTAGATAGTGTTTGCTGGGGGAGGTACTCGCTTGGCGAGCATCCACTGGTTAAGTCCATTCTTTAGGTCGTCCACCGACTGCATCTTGTGGGTGGCACCACATCACTTGCACGATCATCCTCTCTCGGTCCTAAATGAGATGCAAGGTGCATATGTATGAATATAATGAAAGGAGCACAAAAGTAGCACAGATATACAAAGACATAGTGGCGAACTAAACATTTAAATTGGAAGAAACCGTAGGCAACTACACGGTAACATTAGTTATCTACGCTTTATCGGCGATCAACATTAACACCATTAAAAAGATGATATCATTTTATATATTTACGCAACACAAAAATAGCATCACAAGTACGCACATTTTATTTATTTGGACACGACTTTTTATTAGTTCTCCTATTGATCACACACAAGCATCACTGATAACACAAATTTAATAGAGGACATAAGCGTCAATGTCTAAGGAACTGCTATATCGCACCACTAGATAAAGGAACATATAAAACAAGACACACATGTCATCTCTAGCTTAGCCATGGCAAGTCTACATTACTTAAAAGCAAACCAAACATTTTTAGCGAGAAGGGTGAACTAAACAATCAAAAGCGCACTAGCAGAATTTTTGGAAAGCAATACAGCAGTCACTTGTTTCAGTCATAACTCACAAGATATTTGTCGGGGACCATAATTAGGGGTACCCTCAAGATGCCTAATTCTCAGCTGGTAACCCCCATCAGCATAAAGCTGCAAAGGCCTGATGGGTACGATTAAGTCAGGGATCAGTCCACACGAGTGACTCGATCACGCTTCACCCGAGCCTAGCCTCGGCCAAGGGCAGCCGACCTCGAGAGACTTCCGTCTCGCCCGATGCCCCCCTTTTTACGGCGGACACATCACCGGCTCGCCCGAGGCCTTGGCTTCGCTCAGAAGCAACCCTGACTAAATCACCACACCGACTGACCAAGTTGCAGGAGCATTTAACGCAAAGGTGGCCTGACACCTTTATCCTGACACGCGCCCCCCCCGGCAGAGCCGAAGTGACCGCCGTCACTCCACCGCTCCACTGACCAGTCTGACAGAAGGACAGCGCCGCCTGCGCCACCCCGACTGCGGTGCCACTCGACAGAGTGAGTCTGACAGGCAGTCAGGCCTTGCCAAAGGCGCCACGGCGAACTCCGCTCCGCCCGACCCCAGGGCTCGGACTCGGGCTAAGACCCGGAAGACGGCGAACTCCGCTCCGCCCGACCCCAGGGCTCGGACTCGGGCTAAGACCCGGAAGACGGCGAACTCCGCTCCGCCCGACCCCAGGGCTCGGACTCGGGCTAAGACCCGGAAGACGGCGAACTCCGCTCCGCCCGACCCCAGGGCTCGGACTCGGGCTAAGACCCGGAAGACGGCGAACTCCGCTCCGCCCGACCCCAGGGCTCGGACTCAGGCTAAGACCCGGAAGACGGCGAACTCCGCTCTGCCCGACCCCAGGGCTCGGACTCGGGCTAAGACCTGGAAGACGACGAAACTCCGCCTCGCCCGACCCCAGGGCTCGGACTCCGCCCTGGCCTCGGCCGAACGACCTCCGCCTCGCCCGACCCCACGGCTCGGGCTCGGCCTCGGCAACAGAGGACAGACTCAACCTCGGCTTCGGAGGAGCCCCCACGTCACCCTGCCTAGGGCACAGACTCGCCACGTCAACAGGAAGCGCCATCATCGTCCTACCCCGAATCGACTCGGGTCACGGAGAACAAGACCGGCGTCCCATCCGGCCAGCTCCGCCTGATGGGCAATGATGGCGCTCCACAAGCTCTATGACGACGGTGGCCCCCAGCTCTCTTACGGAAGCAGGGCGACGTCAGCAAGGACTCGACCGCTCCAACAGCTGTCCCTCCGCCAGGCTCCGTCGCACCTCCGACAGCCACGATATCACGCCAGCAAGGTGCCAAGACCTCTCCGGCTGCCACATTGGCATGTACCTAGGGCGCTAGCTCTCTCTCCGCTAGACACGTAGCACTCTGCTACACCCCCCATTGTACACCTGGATCCTCTCCTTACGACTATAAAAGGGAGGACCAGGGCCTTCTTAGAGGAGGTTGGCCGCGCGGGACCGAGGACGGGACAGGCGCTCTCTTGGGGCCGCTCGCTTCCCTCACCCGCGTGGACGCTTGTAACCCCCCTACTGCAAGCGCACCCGACCTGGGCGCGGGATGAACACGAAGGCCGCGGGACTTCCACCTCTCTCACGCTCGGCTCCGGCCACCTCGCCTCTCCCCCCTTCGCGCTCGCCCACGCGCTCGACCCATCTGGGCTGGGGCACGCAGCACACTCACTCGTCGGCTTAGGGACCCCCCTGTCTCGAAACGCCGACAGTTGGCGCGCCAGGTAGGGGGCTGCTGCGTGCTGACGAACAGCTTCCCGTCAAGCTCCAGATGGGCAGTCTCCAGCAACCTCTCCGGCCCGGGGCGGTGCTTCGTTTCGGGACTCTTGAGTTCATGTCCTTCGACGGCAGCTACGACATGATACTTCTTCCACCGCCGCGCGACAACGACAATGGCGGCCGACAACCCGCCCGCCGGCGGCGGAATCGACGACATCTTCCCCGCGTGGTGGAAGAGCAACCTTCGAGCTCGCTCCGTTCTCTCCCCTGCCAACGGAGGAGGAGGCGGGGCCATCAAGGCCAGGCGGGAGGCCGCGCTTCGTCGGCCGTCGAGCGAATCGACGCCCCCGACGCTCCGACGGAAGGCACGCCGGACGTCGACCTCGCGTTCAAGACGAAGGCAAGCTCCGTCCCCCCGCGACACGCTGACCCCGAGCAAGAAGACGACACCGGCGCGCTCGCGGAAAGCCTGCAGGACGTCGCCCTCGTACCTGAGATGACGGTGCAACCAGTCCCCGATGTGACTACGTCGCTCCTCGTCGACCAAAAGGTACCGACTAACTCCCATCTTACGTCATTTCGACTCGACCTCAACCAGCCAAACGACCTCGCTTTGGCGGGCGCTCTCATTGAGGCGAGTGCAACCCCACTGGGGTTTCGTATGCGGTCACCTTGGGACCGACTGACGGACGTCTCGACCTACGGGCCCTCTGGGTCCGAGGAAGATGACGATCCCAGCATCTGTTGGGATTTCTCCGGACTTGGCAACCTCAGTGCCATGCGGGACTTCATGACCGCATGTGACTACTGCCTATCCGACTGTTCCGACGGAAGCCGCAGCCTTGGCGACGAGAGCTGCGGCCCAAGCCGCGAATGTTTCCACATCGAGCTAGGGGATCCCTCCGAAGGCAACCATCTCGGCATGCCGGAGGACGGTGATCTTCCTAGGCCGGTGCCTCGCGTCGACATCCCACGGGAGCTAGCTGTGGTCCCCGCTCCGGCGGGGGGTTACGACCCACAACTCGAGCAAGTCCGCGAGGCGCAGGCCAGGCTCAACGAGGGAACAGGAGCGCTTGAGCCGATCCGTCGGGACGTCGGGCAGGCATGGGCGGGCCAACCCCTGGCCGGAGAAATACGTCACCTGCCCCAAGGTCTCCAGCACCGCGTCGCCAACGATGTCAGGGTCAGACCGCCGCCCGCATCCAGCGGGGTTGGTCAGAACCTGGCAGCCGCAGCGATGCTCCTCCGTGCGATGCCGGAGCCATCAACCACCGAGGGTCGGCGAATCCAGGGAGAGCTCAAGAATCTCCTGGAAGGCGCTGCGGCCCGACGGGCCGAGAGCACTGCCTCCCGAAGGCAGGGATATCCCTCGGAACCTCATGCCGCGACTTCCCGATTCATGCGGGAAGCCTCGGTCTACACCGGGCGCACGCGCAACACCGCGCCTGCGGCCCCGGGCCACCTCGGCAACAAGCACCATCGACGCGACCGTCGGGCCCACCTCGACGAAAGGGTGCGCCGAGGCTACCACCCCAGGCGTGGGGGGCGCTACGACAGCGGGGAGGATCGGAGTCCCTCGCCCGAACCACCCGGTCCGCAGGCCTTCAGTCGGGCCATCCGACGGGCGCCATTCCCGACCAGGTTCCGACCCCCGACTACTATCACGAAGTACTCGGGGAAACGAGACCGGAACTGTGGCTCGCGGACTACCGCCTTGCCTGCCAACTGGGTGGGACGGACGACGACAACCTCATCATCCGTAACCTCCCCCTGTTCCTTTCCGACACTGCTCGCGCCTGGTTGGAGCACCTGCCTCCAGGGCAGATCTCCAACTGGGGCGACTTGGTCCAAGCCTTCGCTGGCAATTTCCAGGGCACATACGTGCGCCCCGGGAATTCCTGGGACCTTCGAAGCTGCCGGCAACAGCCGGGGGAGTCGCTCCGGGACTACATCCGGCGATTCTCGAAGCAGCGCACTGAGCTGCCCAACATCACCGACTCGGATGTCATCGGCGCGTTCCTCGCCGGCACCACTTGCCGCGACCTGGTGAGCAAGCTGGGTCGCAAGACCCCCACCAGGGCGAGCGAGCTGATGGACATCGCCACCAAGTTCGCCTCTGGCCAGGAGGCGGTCGAGGCTATCTTCCGAAAGGACAAGCAGCCCCAGGGCCGCCCATCGGAAGAGGCTCCCGAGGCGTCTGCTCTGCGCGGCGCCAAGAAGAAAGGCAAGAAGAAGTCGCAATCGAAACGCGACGCCGCTGACGCGGACCTTGTCGCCGCCGCCGAGTACAAGAACCCTCGGAAGCCCCCCGGAGGTGCAAACCTCTTCGACAAGATGCTCAAGGAGCCGTGCCCCTACCATCAGGGGCCCGTCAAGCACACCCTCGAGGAGTGCGTTATGCTTCGGCGTCACTTCCACAGGGCCGGGCCACCCGCCGAGGGTGGCAGGGCCCGCGACGACGACAAGAACGAAGATCACCAAGCAGGAGAGTCCCCCGAGGTCCGCGACTGCTTCATGATCTGTGGAGGGCATGCGGCGAATGCCTCGGCTCGGCATCGCAAGCAAGAGCGCCGGGAGGTCTGCTCGGTGAAGGTGGCGGCGCCAGTCTACCTAGACTGGTCCGACAAGCCCATCACCTTCGACCAGGCCGACCACCCCGACCATGTGCCGAGCCCGGGGAAATACCCGCTCGTCGTCGACCCCGTTGTCGGCAATGTCAGGCTCACCAAGGTCCTGATGGATGGGGGCAGCTGCCTCAACATCATCTACGCCGAGACCCTCAAGCTCCTGCGCGTCGATCTGTCCTCCGTCCGAGCAGGCGCTGCGCCCTTCCACGGGATCATCCCTGGGAAGCGCGTCCAGCCCCTCGGGCGACTCGACCTCCCCGTCTGCTTTGGGACGCCCTCCAACTTCCGAAGGGAGACCCTGACGTTCGAGGTGGTCGGGTTTCGAGGAACCTACCACGCCGTATTAGGGAGGCCATGCTACGCGAAGTTCATGGCCGTCCCCAACTACACCTACCTGAAGCTCAAGATGCCGGGCCCCAACGGGGTCATCACCGTCGGCCCCACGTACAAACACGCGTTCGAATGCGACGTGGAGTGCGTGGAGTACGCCGAGGCCCTCGCCGAGTCCGAGGCCCTCATCGCCGACCTGGAGAACCTCTCCAAGGAGGTGCCAGACGTGAAGCGCCATGCCGGCAACTTCGAGCTAGCAGAGACGGTTAAGGCCGTCCCTCTTGACCCCAGTGGCGACACCACCAAGCAGATCCGGATCGGTTCCGGGCTCGACCCCAAATAGGAAGCAGTGCTCGTCGACTGTCTCCGTGCAAACGCCGACGTCTTTGCGTGGAGTCCCTCGGACATGCCCGGCGTACCGAGGGATGTCGCCAAACACTCGCTGGATATCCGGGCCGGAGCCCGATCCGTCAGTCAGCCTCTGCGCCTCGGTCATCAAGGAAGGGTCAGCCTCGCCTTGGGAGAGCCCGACCCTCCCTCGGGGGCTAAAAAGGGGGAACCCCTCTGCGTCAAGATCGGGCATACTCCTCCGTGTCAAAAAATTTCAATCAAAAAAAAGGGGGGCCTCTTGCGTTCTCCCGGCTATGTCAGAAGCAGGGTCTCGAGGAGCGAACACGGGTACATGTATATGGCAAGGCCGACTGAGCCGAGGAACTCCCGTGCCTCCGGGTTAGGGATACCTCACTCATCACCTGCCACGAAGAATGGCCCAACTCGAGAAGCCACCCTATTATTGACGAGCCAGGACGAACATGCAGATGGAAAGAAAGGAGAGTACGACTCCATGCAAGAAAGACAAAGTGTTCAGGCTTCAGCAGCCGCGGTGAGACGCACATCCAACAAGAAACAGTTCAAACGAAAATTAGGCGCCGCCTTGGGAAGGAGCCGCGCCCTCAGCTCCATCCCCGCCGTCGGTGGGGTCCATCTCGGCCTCCGGTGACGTCGCAGGGGGAAGGATCTCCGCCTCAAAGGTGGTCGCCAGCACCGCGCTCGGACCCGCGGCGACCGCGTCAAGCCGCCGGACCTCCGCTAGGGCAGCATCGTCTTCGTCAGGAAGACAGTACCCCTCACTGACCCGCTCTAGGTCCACAACGTAGTGGGAAGCAAGCACAGCGAAGGCCCGCCTGACGCCGTGGTGTAGCGCTTCGCGGACTCTGCCGCGCGCGTGATCACCCAAGGCTCGAAGGCGGCTCTGAGGGGAGCTTCCTGAAGGGACGTCGCCGGAGCCGAGGACACGATAAAAGTCCGAGACGGCCTCGGACATGGCCGCGAGGTCCGCCTCCCTCTGCTTGGCGGCTCCGGCAAGCGCCTCAGCAAGCGCCTTGATGGACTCGTCAAGGGCGGACTCAAGCTCTGCAAGCAACCAGAAGAAATACCTCAAGCACAAGCAAAGGAAACGGACAAGAAAAAAGAACCAGGGAGGACCAAGACGTACCTCTGGCTCGGGCACGATGCTCCGAGGCCGCGACCTGGGCCGCGGCTAAGTCAGCCGCAAGGGTCTCGGCTCGGCTTTCGGCCTCGGCAGCCTGGCCCTGAGATCGGTCCCGTTCCTCGATGACCCAGACGAGCTCCGATCGCTGCCGTTGCGCCTCCGCACGCGCTGCTGCCGCCTCGGCTCTCAGGTCGGCACAGAGCAGCTGGAGGTCCGCCACCTTGGCAACCTGCTGAGAAAGGCGCGCGGTAGCCCCGGCGAGCGAGGACCTCAGGGATCGCAGCGAGCCCCAGACATCAACCTCGCGGCGGATGAACGACGACTTGGCGGCGCTCCGGTCCGTCAGATCCTGGGGAAAGGAAACAGGGCGTCACGACGAGTGTCTCGCCCACAGAAGGAAAAAAGGTATGCCCGAAACCACTACCTGGAGGATTTTGGGGACGTCTCTGCAGAAAACCTCCAGCGACGACCGGAGCGACCCCACCGTTGCCTCTGCACACTCGCGGAGCTCGCCCCAGGACTGGTCCTCCTGCTCATCATCGAAAACGAAGACGGGGTCCGAGGCCTCGCGGGTCCGGGATCGGAGCAACGGGCGCCGGGCCTCGGGGCTCCGCCGCACAGCGATGAGGCTGTCACCCGGCTGGACGGATTGCGCGACCACGCCCACCTCTTCTGAGGTCTTGGGCGCCGACGCATCAGCCATCCCGGCGCTGGCGGCAACTGGACGCCCTTCGACAGGGACGGCAGCAACCTCGGCGGTGGCAGGCGCCGGCATGGCCGGCACGACAGGCGAACTCAGGGCCGCGTGGGCGTCAGCCGCCTCCTCAACCACGATAGCCGCCTCGGCTGAAGAGCCGGCCTCGGGAGCCCGCTCCTCAGAGATTGGCGACGCCCGAGCCCCCGGTGGTGAGGTACCCCGCGAAAGGGTCGGTGGAATGGCACTGGCCACACAGGTCGGCGCCGTCTTGAGGGCCTTCCGGGGTGCCAGGTCGGTCTGGCCATGACTTCGCTTGCTGGATATATAAAAAAAAGGGGGAAAGAAAGATCACGACCGAGACATATGAATGGGAAGCCAAGACGAAGACATTCCGAGATACTCACCCACTTCGGGCCATGATCCACCGCGCCTGGGGGGAGCCTTCTTGGATCCCGGCTCCCGAAACAGCCGCCGAGGTCCGCTTCGCCGGCACCTTCGGCACCACCCTTGCTTGGGGCGCCCGGGAAGCGGATTCCCCGGGCACGGCCGCGACGACTTGAGGGTCACCCCCATGCGCCACCGACACGAGCGGCGGCCCTTGGGGACCAGACGCCTTGGCCTGGACCACCGGAGCTGCCTCAGCTCCTCCGGTTGAGGGGTCAGGTGACCTCTCGGTTCGCCCCCGTGCCTCGGGTCGGGAGCCCGACGCCCCGACTTCGGGGGCTGACGGAGTCGGCCCGCTCGGGGGCTGGCTCGACGGCTCCTGGCCACACCCCAAGCTGGGGCTGAGGCCGAGACGGGTGGCCATGTCATCCTCTTCATCATCATCATCGTCATCATCATCGTCAGGCGTCTCCGGCGACGGCTCCCTCGGGAGTCCGTCCCTCTCCTGCTGGCGACGACGCTTCTCCAAGGCGTCCCGAGCCCGCCTCTGCTCGCGGGCCCGGGCCTTCTCCGCGTCCTTCTTTTTCTTCTTCTCCTCCGCGGCGACCCGCCGCGCTGAGCGGTCCACCGCGTCCTCCGGGACCCGTGCCTGGGAGGGTTTGTGCCACCCCACATCCTAAAAGGAGGGGAGAAAGGAACCCGATCATAAGGACCCGGAGCGACCCGATATACGAAGAAGGAAGGAGCGAACACTCACCAAAGTCACGCACCCCTGGTCGGGGCGCATCCGAAGCTGGGAGTATGCGTGGGGGTCCGGCTTCCCCATCGCAGCCGACACCCGCCATTGGAGGGCGTTGAAGGGGAGAGGATCAGGGGACATTCGCGACCCCTCCCAGTCAGCTTCCGGGGTCATCTCCCAGAGCGACAGCCGCCGCTCCGCCAATGGAAGCACCCTCCGACGGTGGATAGCGGCGATCACTCTCGCAGCGGTAAGTCCCCCCTCCCGCAACTCCTTCAGGGCCTGGAGAAGGGGTTCGAGATTCTTCTGCCTCTCGTGCGGGGTCCCGTGGCGCCAGGCGTCGGTGGCAGCCGTAACTACTCGCTGGGAGAACGGTGGGAGCAACTCACCGTCATTCCGGAGGTAGAACCACCGGCGCTGCCACCCCTTGTTCGAAGACGCAAGAATGGCAGGAATGTACTGCAACGCCCGCGACTGCCTCAACAAGAGAATGCAGCCGCCGGCCCGCACCGCTGCACGGATCCTCCTCTCCCCCGTCGACAAGGCGAAAGGCTCGGCGAGGAAGAGATGAGTCCACAAATCCCAATGAGGAGCGATCCCCAAGTACCCTTCGCATACCGCTACGAAGATAGCGGCCTACGAGATGGAGTTGGGGGAGAGGTTGTGCAACTCCACCCCGTAGTGGAATAGGATGGCCCGCATAAAGCGGCCCGTCGGCACACCAAATCCCCGCTCATGGAAGGAGACGAAGCTCACGACATACCCCGGCGGTGGGGACGGAGCGGCTCCGCCCACGGGAGGAATCCACTCTGGCCGCTGCTTGTCGGTGAGGGGGCGGAGCAAACCCTCGCCGACCAGCTCCTCCAGATCACTCGCCGTCACCGTGGAGAAGGGCCACGGATCGCGCGGGGGGATTATGGTCACTCGATCCGCCATCACTAAAATGGAGAAGATGTCGGCGCGGGGGGCAGGGAGAGCGGTTTCTCTCTTCTCCGACTAAAGTTTCCCGGGTTGCGAAAACCTAAAGGGAAAAGAAGGGAGCAGAGCGAAGAACCGTCACCGGACCCCCTCTCAAGTATATGAAGGCCAGGGCGAAACCGTTTCCAGCACGCCGCCTGGACCGGACGCGAGATTCAAAAAGCGCGAAGCGGTACAGCCCTTCCTCGAACGGCTCGCGCACGCGTAACGGCCGCCCCGCCAAACACTCGCCCCGTCGCATTAACTCCGCGGCGGGACACGCGGCGCCTCTGGCGGGAGAAGCGCGCGACGCTTCGCCTTCGCCGTAATAACCGCGTCAAAAAGAGGTACGCCACGTCGTTCGATTTCGTATCCCTTTCCTTTTTTCTCTTTCTCTATCTCTTGCAACAGGGACCGGGAAAGGGGGATACCCCGAAAAGGATCCTTCTCCGCGAAGGAACCGGGCTCCGAGCCCCCCTACTGATTAGGGGTTCGAAGACTGGCCCTCCGAGGGGTTCAACAGTCGCCTCAGATCGCGTGGGCCCGACACCCACTACTGGTCAGGGGTTTGAAGGCCAGCCCCTTGAAGGGTTCCATGGCCGCCTCAGGCTACTCGGGTTCCGTGCCCATTACTGATCAGGGGTTCGAAGGCTGGCCCCCGAAGGGTTCACAGTCGCCTCAGACACCGAGCGAGGGATGACCAGGGGTACGTTCGATACATAACCGAGGCTCGGGCTGCGCTCCCGAGGTACCCTAGGACATTTCCGAGACCAGCGGGAACGATCTTGTAACGGAATCCCATCGGAGGGAGGCATCGAGCCCTCGGACCCCGTCGCCAGGGGACCGGGTCCGGCAAATCACCCGCAGGTACTTTTGGGCGTGCCTCCGGGCCCCTAGCCGACCCCCAACGAACGGGGCACGGACGTCCACTCGGATTACCCGCTTGCAGCTCACCGGAGACACCATGTTCGGTGCCCATCGAGGGTAACATGGCGCACTCCCCCCCTCCTCCTTGCGGAAAGGCGACGTAGGGGCGTATGTAAAAAGTCGAGTCTGTCCCTGATCGTCCTCCCGCCCTGTGCAGAGGCTCGGGGGCTGCTCTCGCAAAAACCGGCTCCGGCCAAACCGTTGACAGCGTCAACATACCAGCCCGAGAGCTTGGGCCCCGACCGTGCACCCGGGCTACGGCCAGTTCGCATGAGGGAACGACTAGACCAGCCGAAGCATTACGCAAGGTATTAAGACCTCGAAGGAGTGTAACCACTCCTCCGAGGCCTCGGGGGCTACACCCGGCGGGTGCGCTCGCTCGCACCCACCGGAACAAAATGCAACCGAGAAAGGCTGGTCCCCTTGCAAAAAAGTGCGACGAAAGCCTCCAAGCGAGTGCTAACACTCCCTTCGAGGCTCGGGGGCTACTGTCGGGGACCATAATTAGGGGTACCCTCAAGATGCCTAATTCTCAGCTGGTAACCCCCATCAGCATAAAGCTGCAAAGGCCTGATGGGTACGATTAAGTCAGGGATCAGTCCACACGAGTGACTCGATCACGCTTCACCCGAGCCTAGCCTCGGCCAAGGGCAGCCGACCTCGAGAGACTTCCGTCTCGCCCGAGGCCCCCCTTTTTACGGCGGACACATCACCGGCTCGCCCGAGGCCTTGGCTTCGCTCAGAAGCAACCCTGACTAAATCACCACACCGACTGACCAAGTTGCAGGAGCATTTAACGCAAAGGTGGCCTGACACCTTTATCCTGACACGCGCCCCCCCGGCAGAGCCGAAGTGACCGCCGTCACTCCACCGCTCCACTGACCAGTCTGACAGAAGGACAGCGCCGCCTTCGAAGCTGCCGACAACAGCCGGGAGAGTCTCTCTGGGACTACATCCGGCGATTCTCGAAGCAGCGCACCGAGCTGCCCAACATCACCGACTCGGATGTCATCGGCGCGTTCCTCGCCGGCACCACTTGCCGCGACCTGGTGAGCAAGCTGGGTCGCAAGACCCCCACCAGGGCGAGCGAGCTGATGGACATCGCCACCAAGTTCGCCTCTGGCCAGGAGGCGGTCGAGGCTATCTTCCGAAAGGACAAGCAGCCCCAGGGCCGCCCATCGGAAGAGGCTCCCGAGGCGTCTGCTCTGCGCGGCGCCAAGAAGAAAGGCAAGAAGAAGTCGCAATCGAAACGCGACGCCGCTGACGCGGACCTTGTCGCCGCCGCCGAGTACAAGAACCCTCGGAAGCCCCCCGGAGGTGCAAACCTCTTCGACAAGATGCTCAAGGAGCCGTGCCCCTACCATCAGGGGCCCGTCAAGCACACCCTCGAGGAGTGCGTTATGCTTCGGCGTCACTTCCACAGGGCCGGGCCACCCGCCGAGGGTGGCAGGGCCCGCGACGACGACAAGAACGAAGATCACCAAGCAGGAGAGTCCCCCGAGGTCTGCGACTGCTTCATGATCTGTGGAGGGCATGCGGCGAATGCCTCGGCTCGGCATCGCAAGCAAGAGCGCCGGGAGGTCTGCTCGGTGAAGGTGGCGGCGCCAGTCTACCTAGACTGGTCCGACAAGCCCATCACCTTCGACCAGGCCGACCACCCCGACCATGTGCCGAGCCCGGGGAAATACCCGCTCGTCGTCGACCCCGTTGTCGGCAATGTCAGGCTCACCAAGGTCCTGATGGATGGGGGCAGCTGCCTCAACATCATCTACGCCGAGACCCTCAAGCTCCTGCGCGTCGATCTGTCCTCCGTCCGAGCAGGCGCTGCGCCCTTCCACGGGATCATCCCTGGGAAGCGCGTCCAGCCCCTCGGGCGACTCGACCTCCCCGTCTGCTTTGGGACGCCCTCCAACTTCCGAAGGGAGACCCTGACGTTCGAGGTGGTCGGGTTTCGAGGAACCTACCACGCCGTATTAGGGAGGCCATGCTACGCGAAGTTCATGGCCGTCCCCAACTACACCTACCTGAAGCTCAAGATGCCGGGCCCCAACGGGGTCATCACCGTCGGCCCCACGTACAAACACGCGTTCGAATGCGACGTGGAGTGCGTGGAGTACGCCGAGGCCCTCACCGAGTCCGAGGCCCTCATCGCCGACCTGGAGAACCTCTCCAAGGAGGTGCCAGACGTGAAGCGCCATGCCGGCAACTTCGAGCTAGCAGAGACGGTTAAGGCCGTCCCTCTTGACCCCAGTGGCGACACCACCAAGCAGATCCGGATCGGTTCCGGGCTCGACCCCAAATAGGAAGCAGTGCTCGTCGACTGTCTCCGTGCAAACGCCGACGTCTTTGCGTGGAGTCCCTCGGACATGCCCGGCGTACCGAGGGATGTCGCCAAACACTCGCTGGATATCCGGGCCGGAGCCCGATCCGTCAGTCAGCCTCTGCGCCTCGGTCATCAAGGAAGGGTCAGCCTCGCCTTGGGAGAGCCCGACCCTCCCTCGGGGGCTAAAAAGGGGGAACCCCTCTGCGTCAAGATCGGGCATACTCCTCCGTGTCAAAAAATTTCAATCAAAAAAAAGGGGGGCCTCTTGCGTTCTCCCGGCTATGTCAGAAGCAGGGTCTCGAGGAGCGAACACGGGTACATGTATATGGCAAGGCCGACTGAGCCGAGGAACTCCCGTGCCTCCGGGTTAGGGATACCTCACTCATCACCTGCCACGAAGAATGGCCCAACTCGAGAAGCCACCCTATTATTGACGAGCCAGGACGAACATGCAGATGGAAAGAAAGGAGAGTACGACTCCATGCAAGAAAGACAAAGTGTTCAGGCTTCAGCAGCCGCGGTGAGACGCACATCCAACAAGAAACAGTTCAAACGAAAATTAGGCGCCGCCTTGGGAAGGAGCCGCGCCCTCAGCTCCATCCCCGCCGTCGGTGGGGTCCATCTCGGCCTCCGGTGACGTCGCAGGGGGAAGGATCTCCGCCTCAAAGGTGGTCGCCAGCACCGCGCTCGGACCCGCGGCGACCGCGTCAAGCCGCCGGACCTCCGCTAGGGCAGCATCGTCTTCGTCAGGAAGACAGTACCCCTCACTGACCCGCTCTAGGTCCACAACGTAGTGGGAAGCAAGCACAGCGAAGGCCCGCCTGACGCCGTGGTGTAGCGCTTCGCGGACTCTGCCGCGCGCGTGATCACCCAAGGCTCGAAGGCGGCTCTGAGGGGAGCTTCCTGAAGGGACGTCGCCGGAGCCGAGGACACGATAAAAGTCCGAGACGGCCTCGGACATGGCCGCGAGGTCCGCCTCCCTCTGCTTGGCGGCTCCGGCAAGCGCCTCAGCAAGCGCCTTGATGGACTCGTCAAGGGCGGACTCAAGCTCTGCAAGCAACCAGAAGAAATACCTCAAGCACAAGCAAAGGAAACGGACAAGAAAAAAGAACCAGGGAGGACCAAGACGTACCTCTGGCTCAGGCACGATGCTCCGAGGCCGCGACCTGGGCCACGGCTAAGTCAGCCGCAAGGGTCTCGGCTCGGCTTTCGGCCTCGGCAGCCTGGCCCTGAGATCGGTCCCGTTCCTCGATGACCCAGACGAGCTCCGATCGCTGCCGTTGCGCCTCCGCACGCGCTGCTGCCGCCTCGGCTCTCAGGTCGGCGCAGAGCAGCTGGAGGTCCGCCACCTTGGCAACCTGCTGAGAAAGGCGCGCGGTAGCCCCGGCGAGCGAGGACCTCAGGGATCGCAGCGAGCCCCAGACATCAACCTCGCGGCGGATGAACGACGACTTGGCGGCGCTCCGGTCCGTCAGATCCTGGGGAAAGGAAACAGGGCGTCACGACGAGTGTCTCGCCCACAGAAGGAAAAAAGGTATGCCCGAAACCACTACCTGGAGGATTTTGGGGACGTCTCTGCAGAAAACCTCCAGCGACGACCGGAGCGACCCCACCGTTGCCTCTGCACACTCGCGGAGCTCGCCCCAGGACTGGTCCTCCTGCTCATCATCGAAAACGAAGACGGGGTCCGAGGCCTCGCGGGTCCGGGATCGGAGCAACGGGCGCCGGGCCTCGGGGCTCCGCCGCACAGCGATGAGGCTGTCACCCGGCTGGACGGATTGCGCGACCACGCCCACCTCTTCTGAGGTCTTGGGCGCCGACGCATCAGCCATCCCGGCGCTGGCGGCAACTGGACGCCCTTCGACAGGGACGGCAGCAACCTCGGCGGTGGCAGGCGCCGGCATGGCCGGCACGACAGGCGAACTCAGGGCCGCGTGGGCGTCAGCCGCCTCCTCAACCACGATAGCCGCCTCGGCTGAAGAGCCGGCCTCGGGAGCCCGCTCCTCAGAGATTGGCGACGCCCGAGCCCCCGGTGGTGAGGTACCCCGCGAAAGGGTCGGTGGAATGGCACTGGCCACACAGGTCGGCGCCGTCTTGAGGGCCTTCCGGGGTGCCAGGTCGGTCTGGCCATGACTTCGCTTGCTGGATATATAAAAAAAAGGGGGAAAGAAAGATCACGACCGAGACATATGAATGGGAAGCCAAGACGAAGACATTCCGAGATACTCACCCACTTCGGGCCATGATCCACCGCGCCTGGGGGGAGCCTTCTTGGATCCCGGCTCCCGAAACAGCCGCCGAGGTCCGCTTCGCCGGCACCTTCGGCACCACCCTTGCTTGGGGCGCCCGGGAAGCGGATTCCCCGGGCACGGCCGCGACGACTTGAGGGTCACCCCCATGCGCCACCGACACGAGCGGCGGCCCTTGGGGACCAGACGCCTTGGCCTGGACCACCGGAGCTGCCTCAGCTCCTCCGGTTGAGGGGTCAGGTGACCTCTCGGTTCGCCCCCGTGCCTCGGGTCGGGAGCCCGACGCCCCGACTTCGGGGGCTGACGGAGTCGGCCCGCTCGGGGGCTGGCTCGACGGCTCCTGGCCACACCCCAAGCTGGGGCTGAGGCCGAGACGGGTGGCCATGTCATCCTCTTCATCATCATCATCGTCATCATCATCGTCAGGCGTCTCCGGCGACGGCTCCCTCGGGAGTCCGTCCCTCTCCTGCTGGCGACGACGCTTCTCCAAGGCGTCCCGAGCCCGCCTCTGCTCGCGGGCCCGGGCCTTCTCCGCGTCCTTCTTTTTCTTCTTCTCCTCCGCGGCGACCCGCCGCGCTGAGCGGTCCACCGCGTCCTCCGGGACCCGTGCCTGGGAGGGTTTGTGCCACCCCACATCCTAAAAGGAGGGGAGAAAGGAACCCGATCATAAGGACCCGGAGCGACCCGATATACGAAGAAGGAAGGAGCGAACACTCACCAAAGTCACGCACCCCTGGTCGGGGCGCATCCGAAGCTGGGAGTATGCGTGGGGGTCCGGCTTCCCCATCGCAGCCGACACCCGCCATTGGAGGGCGTTGAAGGGGAGAGGATCAGGGGACATTCGCGACCCCTCCCAGTCAGCTTCCGGGGTCATCTCCCAGAGCGACAGCCGCCGCTCCGCCAATGGAAGCACCCTCCGACGGTGGATAGCGGCGATCACTCTCGCAGCGGTAAGTCCCCCCTCCCGCAACTCCTTCAGGGCCTGGAGAAGGGGTTCGAGATTCTTCTGCCTCTCGTGCGGGGTCCCGTGGCGCCAGGCGTCGGTGGCAGCCGTAACTACTCGCTGGGAGAACGGTGGGAGCAACTCACCGTCATTCCGGAGGTAGAACCACCGGCGCTGCCACCCCTTGTTCGAAGACGCAAGAATGGCAGGAATGTACTGCAACGCCCGCGACTGCCTCAACAAGAGAATGCAGCCGCCGGCCCGCACCGCTGCACGGATCCTCCTCTCCCCCGTCGACAAGGCGAAAGGCTCGGCGAGGAAGAGATGAGTCCACAAATCCCAATGAGGAGCGATCCCCAAGTACCCTTCGCATACCGCTACGAAGATAGCGGCCTACGAGATGGAGTTGGGGGAGAGGTTGTGCAACTCCACCCCGTAGTGGAATAGGATGGCCCGCATAAAGCGGCCCGTCGGCACACCAAATCCCCGCTCATGGAAGGAGACGAAGCTCACGACATACCCCGGCGGTGGGGACGGAGCGGCTCCGCCCACGGGAGGAATCCACTCTGGCCGCTGCTTGTCGGTGAGGGGGCGGAGCAAACCCTCGCCGACCAGCTCCTCCAGATCACTCGCCGTCACCGTGGAGAAGGGCCACGGATCGCGCGGGGGGATTATGGTCACTCGATCCGCCATCACTAAAATGGAGAAGATGTCGGCGCGGGGGGCAGGGAGAGCGGTTTCTCTCTTCTCCGACTAAAGTTTCCCGGGTTGCGAAAACCTAAAGGGAAAAGAAGGGAGCAGAGCGAAGAACCGTCACCGGACCCCCTCTCAAGTATATGAAGGCCAGGGCGAAACCGTTTCCAGCACGCCGCCTGGACCGGACGCGAGATTCAAAAAGCGCGAAGCGGTACAGCCCTTCCTCGAACGGCTCGCGCACGCGTAACGGCCGCCCCGCCAAACACTCGCCCCGTCGCATTAACTCCGCGGCGGGACACGCGGCGCCTCTGGCGGGAGAAGCGCGCGACGCTTCGCCTTCGCCGTAATAACCGCGTCAAAAAGAGGTACGCCACGTCGTTCGATTTCGTATCCCTTTCCTTTTTTCTCTTTCTCTATCTCTTGCAACAGGGACCGGGAAAGGGGGATACCCCGAAAAGGATCCTTCTCCGCGAAGGAACCGGGCTCCGAGCCCCCCTACTGATTAGGGGTTCGAAGACTGGCCCTCCGAGGGGTTCAACAGTCGCCTCAGATCGCGTGGGCCCGACACCCACTACTGGTCAGGGGTTTGAAGGCCAGCCCCTTGAAGGGTTCCATGGCCGCCTCAGGCTACTCGGGTTCCGTGCCCATTACTGATCAGGGGTTCGAAGGCTGGCCCCCGAAGGGTTCACAGTCGCCTCAGACACCGAGCGAGGGATGACCAGGGGTACGTTCGATACATAACCGAGGCTCGGGCTGCGCTCCCGAGGTACCCTAGGACATTTCCGAGACCAGCGGGAACGATCTTGTAACGGAATCCCATCGGAGGGAGGCATCGAGCCCTCGGACCCCGTCGCCAGGGGACCGGGTCCGGCAAATCACCCGCAGGTACTTTTGGGCGTGCCTCCGGGCCCCTAGCCGACCCCCAACGAACGGGGCACGGACGTCCACTCGGATTACCCGCTTGCAGCTCACCGGAGACACCATGTTCGGTGCCCATCGAGGGTAACATGGCGCACTCCCCCCCTCCTCCTTGCGGAAAGGCGACGTAGGGGCGTATGTAAAAAGTCGAGTCTGTCCCTGATCGTCCTCCCGCCCTGTGCAGAGGCTCGGGGGCTGCTCTCGCAAAAACCGGCTCCGGCCAAACCGTTGACAGCGTCAACATACCAGCCCGAGAGCTTGGGCCCCGACCGTGCACCCGGGCTACGGCCAGTTCGCATGAGGGAACGACTAGACCAGCCGAAGCATTACGCAAGGTATTAAGACCTCGAAGGAGTGTAACCACTCCTCCGAGGCCTCGGGGGCTACACCCGGCGGGTGCGCTCGCTCGCACCCACCGGAACAAAATGCAACCGAGAAAGGCTGGTCCCCTTGCAAAAAAGTGCGACGAAAGCCTCCAAGCGAGTGCTAACACTCCCTTCGAGGCTCGGGGGCTACTGTCGGGGACCATAATTAGGGGTACCCTCAAGACGCCTAATTCTCAGCTGGTAACCCCCATCAGCATAAAGCTGCAAAGGCCTGATGGGTACGATTAAGTCAGGGATCAGTCCACACGAGTGACTCGATCACGCTTCACCCGAGCCTAGCCTCGGCCAAGGGCAGCCGACCTCGAGAGACTTCCGTTTCGCCCGAGGCCCCCCTTTTTACGGCGGACACATCACCGGCTCGCCCGAGGCCTTGGCTTCGCTCAGAAGCAACCCTGACTAAATCACCACACCGACTGACCAAGTTGCAGGAGCATTTAACGCAAAGGTGGCCTGACACCTTTATCCTGACACGCGCCCCCCCGGCAGAGCCGAAGTGACCGCCGTCACTCCACCGCTCCACTGACCAGTCTGACAGAAGGACAGCGCCGCCTGCGCCACCCCGACTGCGGTGCCACTCGACAGAGTGAGTCTGACAGGCAGTCAGGCCTTGCCAAAGGCGCCACGGCGAACTCCGCTCCGCCCGACCCCAGGGCTCGGACTCGGGCTAAGACCCGGAAGACGGCGAACTCCGCTCCGCCCGACCCCAGGGCTCGGACTCGGGCTAAGACCCGGAAGACGGCGAACTCCGCTCCGCCCGACCCCAGGGCTCGGACTCGGGCTAAGACCCGGAAGACGGCGAACTCCGCTCCGCCCGACCCCAGGGCTCGGACTCGGGCTAAGACCCGGAAGACGGCGAACTCCGCTCCGCCCGACCCCAGGGCTCGGACTCGGGCTAAGACCCGGAAGACGGCGAACTCCGCTCCGCCCGACCCCAGGGCTCGGACTCGGGCTAAGACCCGGAAGACGACGAAACTCCGCCTCGCCCGACCCCAGGGCTCGGACTCCGCCCTGGCCTCGGCCGAACGACCTCCGCCTCGCCCGACCCCACGGCTCGGGCTCGGCCTCGGCAACAGAGGACAGACTCAACCTCGGCTTCGGAGGAGCCCCCACGTCACCCTGCCTAGGGCACAGACCCGCCACGTCAACAGGAAGCGCCATCATCGTCCTACCCCGAATCGACTCGGATCACGGAGAACAAGACCGGCGTCCCATCCGGCCAGCTCCGCCGGATGGGCAATGATGGCGCTCCACAAGCTCTGTGACGACGGCGGCCCCCAGCTCTCTTACGGAAGCAGGGCGACGTCAGCAAGGACTCGACCGCTCCAACAGCTGTCCCTCCGCCAGGCTCCGTCGCACCTCCGACAGCCACGATATCACGCCAGCAAGGTGCCAAGACCTCTCCGGCTGCCACATTGGCATGTACCTAGGGCGCTAGCTCTCTCTCCGCTAGACACGTAGCACTCTGCTACACCCCCCATTGTACACCTGGATCCTCTCCTTACGATTATAAAAGGGAGGACCAGGGCCTTCTTAGAGGAGGTTGGCCGCGCGGGACCGAGGACGGGACAGGCGCTCTCTTGGGGCCGCTCGCTTCCCTCACCCGCGTGGACGCTTGTAACCCCCTACTGCAAGCGCACCCGACCTGGGCGCGGGACGAACACGAAGGCCGCGGGACTTCCACCTCTCTCACGCTCGGCTCCGGCCACCTCGCCTCTCCCCCCTTCGCGCTCGCCCACGCGCTCGACCCATCTGGGCTGGGGCACGCAGCACACTCACTCGTCGGCTTAGGGACCCCCCTGTCTCGAAACGCCGACAATATTTAACCAAAAATAGTAAACTAGAACTTTCTAGAAAGCTTGAAAAGTGCTTTACAACTTTGGTATTGTCATCACAGCATGATTAAACACTTAGCAAGGTCAAAAGGTGTTAACACAACAGCGCTGTCCAGATTTGGACAGATTCAGACTTGTGACTTTAAAAATTCATAACTGAAGATTCAGGCATCGAAACAAGGTGATCCTAGACTTTCTGGAAAGGTAATAAAATTGTCTATATATCATTTATAAACATCTTAAGGTGATTCAATATTTAACTAAGGATAAAATACACTAGAAGACTTTGCTGTCCAGAACTGGACAGATTCAGTCTTCTCACTTTAAACATTCATAACTTAATCTTCATATCACCAAAAAGAGTGATCCAATACTTTTTGGAAAGCTCAGCAAAAGCACTACATAACTTTTATAATCACCAAGAAGTGATTAAATGTTTAACTAAATCAAACAACACAGTTTCGAAATCTGTTCTGACGGTGGACAGAACGCAGCAAGCAGTTTGTAAAATTCATAACTCTTAAACTATCAGGCCTGTGGTTATGAAATTTTAACACAAGCAAGATCAGAAAAGCGTCTACAACTTTCTTATAATGACCATGAACAGGTTGCAACATTAAATTGAGCAAACAATGCAGTTTCTGAAATCTGTACAGAATTTGGACAGATTCATTTACTGAATTTGTAAAAAGCATAACTCCTAAACTGTCAGACCTATCGCTGTCAAATTTTAACACCAGCAAGAAAATAAAGTTGTCCACAACTTTCTTGTGACCACGAATCACTGATTTCAACATTAACTTAAGCAACCATTGCAATTTCTGAAATCTGTTCAGAAATTCGACAGATTCAGGGGCTGGGCTTGTGAAAAGCACAACTTCTAAACGATCAGGTTTATGGCTGTCAAAATTTTGTACAAGCAAGATAATCATGTTATATACAACTCAATAATATGACTTTTCTACAGAAAACATGATTTGGTTTATCAAACAAACAGCACAACAAAAACAATGCGTGCAGTCCAAAACAGTAATCAATAAATTCCAGCTTCTATATAATTCAAGAATTGCCGCATTCTAGAGACTTGAATTATTCTAACCAAGTGAGAACTAACAAGTAGACTCACTAATTTTTTTATTCGTGTCATTTCGAACACTAGAAGTACCATACTCAATTAACAACGCATTCTCTACAATAATCAATATCGAAGCGCTTTTCCCCCAATAATTTGCATTTCAACTTAGACATCACATGAGCACTACTACTTTTCATCCGCGATCATAACCATACACATTTAGACTACAACAAGCAAATTGTCGGGATTACGAGCTTAACTAAGGCCATCTAACAAGTTGATTAACCAGAGCAACAACTTAGGACGCTATACAACATACTCGTCGGCTAGCCTATTATTATCGAAATCCGAGACACAACATATATTTAATAATCACTTAACGAAATCGACTCCTACTTAATATGAGTTGGTTAATCGCGGTATTGGACTTAGCGAACCATTTTAGACATCACAACTCAAAAACATAGGTTGGAGCAGATTAATCAGCTTTTCCTAATCATTGCTCAACTTAAAGTTATTAATACACAGGTCACTCAAAATGGCACATTTTTGGGATCTAACATAGAGGTAATTACACATGGCGTAAAACTCCATAAAACAACATTTGCTACTGAAGGACCTAAATCACTTATGTGCATATCTTAGCGGGTTGTTCTTCAATTTTAACAAGGACCGATTGATGAACGCTACTCGCCTCCAATAATTATCGGGCTGCGATAACGCTCATACAAGATTTCTAATTGATCAACAAGACATGTAATTATCCCATGGGCATGGAATGTGATGATTGACAAAGTGAAGCATCACATTGCCATACAACCAAAATCATGACAACACCGATGGATACTATCCACTAACCGTTTGAAAAACTGAACTTACTCCTCGCTTGTCACTACATCACTCCTCAATCACACGACCATCATGCGCATACTTCACACGACTATATAATAGCGACCTAAGCGCCATGTTACACAAGACATACATCTTCCTTCGTTGCGAGTATAACCATATTACGGCATATACCCGCATACCTCAATCAATTATCTTACGCCACCACTATTATAATACACCACGGCACACACACGCATACGTGTCCCCACTGCATTCTCATGACCAATTTTAGCACAATTATTTATGACAATGTTTATTGACTACATAAGTGAAACACTAACCGATCATTCACACATCTCATCTTAAAACACTAATCACATGTCACATAAATTATATCTTCGATCCATTCTATCCTATACCACGATGAATACATAAAATATTTTTACATAGACGAACCCATTAGTCGACTGCGGAAACTACCAAGCATGCTTTACGTCTCATTAAATTTGCCGCACAAACACATTATTTTATGATGAAGCATTTTAACATTCAATTAATATATCGACGAACTACCCTCGCGACACGTAAATGAACTATCACAGTCACACATATTCAACACCAATATACATTGTATCTATATGCATGCCATCAACCGAATCACATCAATAGTAAATTATAAATCCATCAACCTGTCATCTCGGATTCGAGTCGCGCATGCGTCCATGGTTTAGGTGCTTCACCGAATCATGCATCGCGCGAGACGCCGCGGCAACATCTAGCTGCGATTAACATCACTCAATGGTTCAAACATTTTTATCAAGCACTTGAGATCCAAAAACAATGGGATACTAGCGAGGGGCTCAACAAGGATTTTTGACGACGACTCACAAGAGCGGCGCAGATCGACGATGCGGCATGGGGCTGTCTCAAACACCATCGCGACGGTGCAGGTCGGGACTGCGCAGATCGAGCGAAGCACGCGGTGCGGAGGGGATCCAAGGCTGCTGTTTTTTTTTGAATCGGCACTGCTGCGCAGAAAACTTGAACGCCATGGCAGCTGACCGAGTAGGGGCTCCTCGTTGGATTTTTGGAGCAGGGAGCAGGGGAAACAGGGAGCTCGGCCATGGCGCTAGGCCGGTGCCATGGATGCTAGGAAGGGGCGCCGAGCATAGGGGGCGGCTGGGAGGCGCTGGAGGGAAAGGAACGCTCGGCCCTAGGAGCTAGACGGCGTGGGGAAGATTGGTTCTGCGCATAGAGGCGACCGAGCAGGAGATGGGGCGCTAGCTGGGAGAGCGCAGAGGTGGACGAGCTGCTGCTCGCCTGAAGGGGGCGCCGACCATGGAGAGGAACAGAGAAGGTCGTGGCCAAGGGGAGAGCTGGGGCGTCGGCGTGCTCCCAAGGAGCTTCTGCTCCTGCGCGCACGAAGTAGAGGGAGGAGGAGCTGCCGCCATGCCTGAAGGGGGCGCGCTGGAGAGGAAAGTCTGGGCGCTGGGAGGTGGAGGCGCCATGGCTGCTGGCTTGCTCCCTGCGCGCTGGCGAGAAGGAAGGGAGGAAGCTCCCTGCGCAAAGGAAGAAGAAGACAGGGAAGTCGGCTGGAGAAGAGAGAAGGTGAGTGGCGGCTGAAAATTTTTGAGGGGTGGGAGTGCAAAATTGCCAAGTGCAAGGGGAGAGGGATCCTATTTATAGACATGGGGCTAGGGTTAGGGTTTCTTAGTGGGCTTAATGGGCTAGAATGGGCTTGGCCCAAAACACTAAAGTGGGTCGCGCTAATTTATTTCCATTTTATTTTATGGCGTTTTGATTGAACACAGATTATCGGATCGCTAATTGTTTCCCGGAATACAAATGCTTCTGCGGAATTTATCTCTACGGAGAACAGAGCGAAATAGATTTTGGAAGATCGGGCGATTAACTCTGCCGAGAGTTTGATTTGACTTTGCTCGGTAATAATTCCCTACGCATGATTCAAAAATAAATTGCCTCGAGATACGACCGGCTTTCGGATTTTTAGTCGGAGAAGGTGAATCGTGACATTTTAAAATCACGGCCGGAGTGGGTTTTCAATTCAGTTCAGACATAAGGTATTTGGCCGAGTCGGATAAAAATTGATTAGAGGACGACATATTGATTATTCCGTTTGAGAATACGGACCCGGATAAAATAGTCGAACATAGATCAAAGTTCAGGAATTAGATTCGGGCTTAGATCAGATAACAGTCGTCGAGAGTTCGATTTTAAAGAGCTTCAGATGAGATTTATAATTCAAGAATGATCTTCGAGTGTGCATGAGTTCCGAGAATTAAAAGTTTTAACACGCTCCAAAATTGGCTATTTCTCGCGATCGATTAACTCCGAATTCGGTGAACTTCCATGAGAAAGCCTTATAGACAGAGATAGGCATGATCGAAAAATAGAAATTTTCACTAAGCATCCGAGATTAGGATAAATCTTCTGACATAACCCGAAATAGACACCTGGGGTGTCACAGATGTGTCTGAATTTCAATAGTTACTTCAGGACCAAGCTTGTCTAAATAGGTGTTTAGGTGATCTTCTCGTAGAAAATAGATGTACACGAGCCTTAGACAAGGATCTCGAGTCCGTGTTCTCGCTATTTAATCCAGGACGTTTTAGTTGTCATATTTCCAACCTAGATCATGCCCTTATTCGATTGGCACAAGCTGATGTCCCTTATCTAGTTTGCCTGTTCTTAAGAATCACCATGTTGTTTTATCAACCTAACCTAGGAAAGACATGTCTCATCATTTTCTTGAATTTGATGCCTTTGGTTTCCCCATATCTATCGAAGGCATACTAATTTAATCTTATGATTGTTTTCCCTCCATATCTAATCAGATACTAATCCTTGACCTTGTAATCTCTATGATGGGCATAGAAATATGCTTGGGCTGAAATAACAGTCTCCCATCGTACTCCTTTCATCAAGTTTAGGTTATGGTCATGCCTTGTTCATTTCATTGGGCCATGATCTATTTGGCTCTCTACTTGTAGCCATTTTGACAGGTAGAGTCTCTTTGTATATTGTTACCCTTGCTTAATCTATTGATGTGGCGCAAGATTTCTTATTGGTTATGTCCGGTAATGGTGTTATGACTAAAACTGACGATGCCGCGACGAAACCGAGGACCTTCTGTGTGTGCGCACACACGGTTGTGCTGCTCGGCACGCGCTAGTATCATGGTTAGTAGTTGTAATCCATTATGAGACTATATCAATGTGTTATCTTGGCACAATCTAGTTTTATCATGTGAGATCCATTATTGGTGTTGTTCGGTAATGGTGTCATGATTAAGGACTCATGGTGCTGCAGCGAAATTGAGAGCCTCCTGTGAATGCGCACACAGGATTGTGCTACTCGTCAGATGCTGGTATCAAGGTCTCTGGTTGTAATACCCAAAAATATATACAAGGAGAATATAGTTGATCTCCCTATTTTATGTGCCATATATTCATCATAACAAGAGCATACCTATATGTAAGAGTGATTAGTTAAAATAAATGGTACTAAAATGGAATATGCATCATGCTGAGGTTTTATTTTATGTGAATTTTGTGAAAATATAAAATAATGTAAAAAAGAATATATTAAAATCCAAAGTGAGATTTAAAATCTAAATAAAGAATTCTGGGATTTAAGAAAGAGAAGCACTAATAATCACCAAAGGAATATTAAAATAGGTAAATTATCCCTACCATGTGTAATAGGAACATTTTATGAGAAAACAAATGTGCCAAGAAATTTAAACTTGAATGGAAATTTAAATTATGAAGTTGGAAATTAAAAAGAAAAGAAAAGGAATAGAAAAGAAAAAAATAAAACCAACCTAGCCTAACTGGTCCCTAACCTCGTATTCGGCCCACCTGCGCACGATTCCCCGGCCCATGTGACCTGAATCAAGGGCCCGGGCCGTCAGTGGCCGCTTCAACAAACTTACCGACAATGGCGGGTGGGTCCCTCCTGGCAGCGTCCTGCCTGCTTCTTCCCCCAAACCCGCACGGGAGCCTATCCATGGCGCAAAATCCGGGTGCCGTTGGGACTCTGACGCCCGATTGTGGCCTATAGGCCGTGGGCCATACCCACTCCTTCTTCCCCACCACTTCCTTGCTCCGAATTTCTAGCCACCATTGCGTAGGAGCCGTGCTACGCCGCCTGCGCCATCCAAGACAACGGAAGACTCGCCACCGCAGACAAACGACGATGCTCGTCGTTGGCGTTGCTCCACGAGTCAATTCGGGTCACCAGTGGCACCTTAGCGAAATGCATGGAGCGAATTCGTCCCCGTGGGTCGCTGCACGATCCTCTCCGACCTCCGTAAGGGCTGGGGACCGTTGTCGCCGTGGCCGACCACCTCCGTGGTCATCTTTGCTTCGGGTATGTGGCCCAAGTCACTTAATACACCCACAGGATGGAATATGTTCGAGTAGATCAGGGAATTCGGGGCGGGGTTGAACCAATTTCTCATCGGGGATTTAACATCACTGATGAACCCGCCTCAACGTGGCTGCTGTTGTGCCCATCCTTCTGGGCGTTTTAATCTCTACTGAAGGTTCAGCGTCGTTCACTGGCTGCGAATCGACTAGTCGGGGGGGGGGGAATTAGGGAACCGTGGTGCTGGGCCGTAGACCAGCCATGGCGCTATCGTGGATTTCGAACTCCGCCGCGGTTCATGTTCCAGCAGGGTGGAAAACGCTGGGATCGCTCGTGCTGAGCGTTTGGGCCGTTGATCCACTCAACAACGGTCGTGATGGTGGGGAGACTATCCGATAGTAGGAGATAGAATCTGAGCCGCTGACCTTACTATCAATGGTTAGATCGCTTGTGGAGTTCGTGGAGGCATCTGTGTCGTTGGATCACGATCTCGCGGCACAGAACACATACCGTTTCGTTTAGAAAGGAATCTAATCCTAGAGGTCGGTTTTAGATCGGATGGCTGTGGTGGCTCTGTACCCCTTCGGCACTGGCACATTTTCTTAAGAGCCCTCTGGTAAACAGGAAATCAACCTGCAGTCCGACTAGCAGTATTCTGTGTCTTAAGAACGTTTACCCTGAGCCCCCTAGCCTTTCTGGAATTCAAGGCCCAGCCCGGTGCTGGCTTAAAATGGAATATAGGAATTGAAAATAGATTTTTAATATAAAATAAGTGCTAGAATTTGTATAAATCATAGAAAATCCATACTTGGTCCAAATTGATTCATTCCAGTTTCTAAAATTTTGTAATATTCTTTTCTATCACCTAGAGTCTCTGTTTTGACATAAAAGCAGTAAGAAAATTAATTTCCCACTTAATCCTATTTTAAACACATAAAACCTTTCGAAATTCATAACTTAAAATCTATAACTCCAAAAATTATGATTCCTGTTCCTAGGATGTTATTTTAATGTGTAGATTTTTATTGTGTATTTTATTTACATGTTTGGTGTGATGTTAAGTTTTGCTATATTATGTATGTATTGTGTTGATGCGAGTAGACGAGCAAACCACTGTGGATCCTGAGGTTCAGCAGGTAGAAGTTGCTGAGCAGGAGCTCATTGAAGGCAAGTTGTGCCCTTGATTCACTTTTGTTACCCAATAATATTCTTTATTATCACTATTCAATGCATAGGTTTAATTTTCATGGGACCCAATAGGTCGCCCTAGATTGTTTATCTCTTTACCTTGTTATCCCTGAATCACATGGGTAGTTTTGCTATTGCTTTACATGGTTTGGGGATAATATTTTATTATATCCATGTTCCAGTTATTTTGTTATTCTATTATGTTCATGTCAAGATCATTAATGTTAATTGGAACATGGAGCTTAACTTGAGAAACATGTGCCACCACAAGGGTTTAATGGGACGCCCTTGGCCAACTAACTAGGAAAGCTAGTGGAAGACTACCTTACCCGAAAGGGGCAAGGGCAGTAGGGGATTGCATGCAAGAAGGTTCTCGGGTTGATTTTGCTGCGATGGCGGTCAGACGGGGGATTCTTACAAGTGCTCTTCCCATAAACTGTAGCGTGTTTTCGGAAGCTAGTGGAACTTTGTAAGGCCTCGTAGTGGATCCCTAGCCATTCACCTCGGTAGTGTCTAAGGGTCTAGCTAATCCTGGCGACATAGGATACATGACTTGTGGGTACAGGGTACAACCTCTCCAGATTGTAAAACTGGTATACTAGCCGTGCTCACGGTCATGAGCAGCTCAGGACTCTCTAATGATTAAATATGGAATCTAAACTCAATTTGTGATTTGCATTGCATGGGATTTGTTAATTAATTTTGTTCTATTATTATTTATTATGGTTTGGTATTTATTTACATCTAGTAATTGCTAATAAAATTTTGACCAACTTATTAAAAGCAATGCTCAGCTTTAACCCCTGTTGTTGATTAGCCTTACACATCACATGAACTCCCACCTTTAGTGAGTTCGTGCCCACTGGTTCCCCACAACTTGTTGAGCTATGATCATGTGTGAGCTCACCCTTGCTGTCTCACACCCCACCACAAGAGAAGAACAGGTGGTTCAGGAGGATCCACAAAGCGAGGAGTTTGATATGATCTAGGTGGTGTTTCCCCAGTTGACTTGCGCCAAGGATGATCCTTAGTTTATGTTATATTTATCTTTTATTTTGTAAGACTTCCGCTATGTAATAAGTACTTTGATTATATTGTGATATTTATCTCTATACACTCTGTTATTATATATGTTGTCTTCTTTGGCGCATGTATGATATCCACCCGGCTTTGTTCCTTAAAACCTGGTGTGACAGAAGTTGTATCAGAGGAAATGTTGACTGTAGGACGAAACCTAGATAGAAATGGACAAACACTTACCTACTTATCTTACTCTTATTCATTCCATACTTACCTTATCTTGATCCTGTCTCACCTTTTGCTATTCTACTCTGATTATTCTTACCTTTACTACTCTAAGACAAGATGGATTTCACACATTGGAATCCTACAACTATGAACTTTTTCAGAGATAGGGAACCTAAGACGAAATTAAAATTATTTTCTCTATTAAAATTGTTGGTTGATTGTTCTGATGATCAATGCCTGATTTGCTTATTTGATTGATTGAAATAGTATAGACAAGCATCTTAGAATGTACCACCATAAGGTAATGTATTAGCGTTAGTAGGTGACACACTAATCTACTAAGCTAATAAATCCCCCACAGTAACATTTCTCGTAATTACTCGCCTTGACTACAATTCTTCCTTTCTTACCTTGTGTTTATAACCCAGATGGGCTACCCCTATACTGTTAGAAGAGAGCAGTATAGACTTGATCCTTGGTATATCATGGTTAAGAAAGGCAAAGACAGTTTATACATTGTGCTAAGGGAACCGTAGAACTCACCAGTTCCAAAAGAGAAAGATTTGAAGTTGAAGTTGCAGTAACTACCACCATCAGACTAGCAGCATTCTTAGTAGATGAGAAGTTTGTGGGTGACAACATCCGTGCAGTTAGGGATTTTCTGGATGTCTTTCTAGAGGAGTTATTAGGGATGCCACCAGATAGGGAAGTTGAGTTTGTCATTGATCCTTTACCTGGACTGTCCCTACTTTCAAATGGCCATACAGGATGTCTGTAGAAGAGTTAAAGGGACTGAAGAAGCAGTTAACAGAATTACAAGAGGTTGGGTACATTCGTTCGAATTCCTCACCTTGGGGGAGCGCCAGTTCTATTTGTACAGAAGAAAGATGGATCGCAAGGGATGTGCGTGGATTATAGGACCCTTAATGATGTCACCGTGAAGAACAAGTATCCATTACCCCGCATTGAAGATTTATTTGATCAGATGAGAGGTGCAAGGGTATTCTCGAAGATTGATCTCCGATCGGGTTATCACCAAATGAAGATTAGGCCATCGGATATTCCCAAGACGAATTCCTCGACCTGATATGGTTTATATGAGTTCACTGTTATGTCCGTTGGACTAACCAATGCACCAGCCTATATTATGGATCTGAAGGATAAGGTGTTCATGATCTGGACAGATTCGTCGTGGTTTTCATCGACGATATTTTTATTTATTCCAAGAGTGATAGTGATCATGAGGAACATCTGAGATTGGTGCTACAGAAGCTACGAGATAATCAACTCTATGCCAAGTTTAGCAAGTGCGAGTTTTGGATTGGCAAGGCGCCATTTCTTGGACATATCATTTCTAATGGAGGAATAGCAGTGGATCCTACTAAAGTCAAGGAGATAGTGGTGTGGAGCATACCCTCTACAGTTACTGAGGTTCGGAGTTTCTTGGGACTTGCAGGATATTATCGGAGATTTATTAATGGATTTTCTAAGATTGCTAAGCCTATGACCTCACTTCTGAAGATGGGAAGAGGGTTTAAGTGGGACGAAAAGTGCCAAGAATAGTTTTAACCAACTGAAGTTGAGATTGATGTCACCCCCAGTGTTGGTTATGCCAGATCTACAGAAGGGATTTGACATCTATTGTGATGCATGTGGCCATGGCTTGGGATGTGTGCTCATGCAAGAAGGACATGTGATTTCCTATGCGTCTCGTCAGTTGCGGAAACATGAGATAAACTACCCCACTCATGACTTTGAATTGGCAGCCGTTGTGCATGCGCTTAAGATTTGGAGACATTATATTATGGGAACCAAGTGTCAAGTATACACGGATCATAGGAGTTTGAAGTATATATTCACTCAGAAGGATCTCAACCTTAGGCAACACCATTGGTTGGAGCTTATTAAGGATTATGATTTGGAGATTCACTATCACCCGGGCAAGACAAATTTGGTTGCAGATGCCTTGAGTCGAAAGGAGCATGTTCATTCAGTTGTTGTTGCCCAGCTACCCGATGAGATTGTTGAGGATTTCAGGAGACTTAACCTGGGGATAGGTGCTCACACTGAAGGAGTTATTATTGATGTGGAACCTACCATGGAGCAAGAAATCCGCAAAAGGACAGATTGGTGAGGCTAAAATGCAAGAGATTAAGGATCTGATTACTGAAGGTAGAGGTCCAGACTTCATAGAGGATGAGCAAGGCACGATATGGTTCAAGGATCGGATATGTGTTCCGGAGATTGAAAGCCTTTGAGACTATAATAAAGGAAGCCCATGACTCAGATTATTCTATTCATCCTGGGAGTACCAAGATGTATCAAGATTTGAAGCTGAAATACTGGTGGTATGGATTGAAGAGAGATGTGGCTGCACAGGTGGCTATGTGCGATGTGTGTCAAAGAGTTAAGGCTGAACACCAGAGGCCAACTGGACTACTGCATCCACTCAAGATACCCGAGTGGAAGTGGGAAGGGATTGGTATGGATTTCATTACTGGATTGCCACGCACCTCGAAAGGATATGATTCTATATGGGTTATTGTAGATGGACTGACCAAAGTAGCTCACTTCATTCCTGTAAAGACTACTTATAAAGGTTCTCAACTGGCAGAGTTATATATGGCTCGGATTGTGTCTCTACCCGGTGTACCGAAGAAGATCGATTCGGCTAGAGGATCATAGTTTACCCCAGATTTTGGAAAAGTTTTCATGAGAATACGGATGCGAAGTTGAATTTTAGTTCGGCCCACCTCAAACTGATGGACAGACTGAAAGGACTAATCAAGTATTGGAAGACATGTTGAGAGCTTGTGCCCTTCAGCATGGTAGTAGTTGGGACAATAGTCTACCTTATGCTGAGTTCTCATATAATAATAGTTACCAGCCAGTTTGAAGATGTCACCGCTTGAGACTCTGTATGGCAGGAAATGAAGGACTCCTCTATATTGGATCAGACTAGGGGAAGACAGTTCTTTGGACCTGAACTTATTCAAGAGGCAGAAGAACAAGTCCATATAATTCAGGAGATTTTGAGGGTAGCTCAGACCAGGCAAAAGAGCTACGCTGATAATAGAAGAAGACCACTGGAGTTTGAGGAAGGTGATCATGTGTACCTCAAGGTGTCACCACTTCATGGAATGAGGAGATTTAAAGTTAAGGGCAAATTGTTCCCTCACTTTATTGGACCATTCAGAGTTTTTAGGCGAGTTGGAGAGATGGCCTATCAACTCGAGCTACCTGATAATCTATCTGATGTGCTTAATGTATTCCATGTGTCTTAACTTAAGAAGTGTCTTCGTGTCCCTGAGGAACAGTTACCAATGGAAGAGCTCAGTGTTCAAGGTGATTTGACTTACATGGAGTATCTTGTCAAGATTCTTGATACATTGACTAGAGTTAAAAGCAATAAGGTGATAAAGATGTGTAAAGTGCAATGGAGTCACCATGGAGAAGATGAAGCAACATGGGAAAGAGAAGAAGAGCTTCGCATAGATTTTCCCCATCTTTTCCCTAGTCCTTCCTAAATCTCGAGGACGAGATTCTTGTTAAGGGGGTAGGATTTGTAATACCCAAAAATGTATACAAGGAGAATATAGTTGATCTCCCTATTTTATGTGCCATATATTCATCATAACAAGAGCATACCTATATGTAAGAGTGATTAGTTAAAATAAATGGTACTAAAATGGAATATGCATCATGCTGAGGTTTTATTTTGTGTGCATTTTGTGAAAATATAAAATAATGTAAAAAAAGAATATATTAAAATCCAAAGTGAGATTTAAAATCTAAATAAACAATTCTGGGATTTAAGAAAGAGAAGCACTAATAATCACCAAAGGAATATTAAAATAGGTAAATTACCCCTACCATGTGTAATAGGAACATTTTATGAGAAAACAAATGTGCCAAGAAATTTAAAATTGAATGGGAATTTAAATTATGAAGTTGGAAATTAAAAAGAAAAGAAAAGGAATAGAAAAGAAAAGAATAAAACCAACCTAGCCTAACTGGTCCCTAACCTCGTATTCGGCCCACCTGCGCACGATCCGCCGGCCCATGTGACCTGCGTGCTGCGCGCCCACGCTGACCGGTGGGGCCCACTTGGCGGCCGCTGCTCTCACTCGAAGTCCCGCTACGTTCACTGAATCAAGGGCCCGGGCCGTCAGTGGCCGCTTCAACAAACTTACCGATAATGGCGGGTGGGTCCCTCCTGGCAGCGTCCTGCCCGCTTCTCCCCCCAAACCCGCACGGGGGCCTATCCATGGCACAAAATCCGGGCGCCGTTGGGACTCTGACGCCCGATTGTGGCTTATAGGCCATGTGCCATACCCACTCCTTCTCCCCCACCACTTCCTTGCTCCGAATTTCTAGCCACCATCGCGTAGGAGCCGTGCTACGCCGCCTGCGCCATCCAAGACAGCAGAATACTCACCGCCGCAGACAAACGGCGGTGCTCGTCGTTGGCGTTGCTCCACGAGTCAATTCGGGTCACCAGTGGCACCTTAGCGAACTGCGTGGAGCGAATTCGTCCCCGTGGGTCGCTACACGATCCTCTCTGACCTCCGTAAGGGCTGGGGACAGCTGTCGCCGTGGCCGACCACCTCCGCGATCATCTTCGCTTCGGGTAAGTGGCCCAAGTCACCTAATACACCCACTGGATGGAATATGTTCGAGTAGATCAGGGAATTCGGGGCGGGGTTGAACCAATTTCTCATCGGGGATTCAACATCACTGATGAACCCGCCTCAACGTGGCTGCTGCTGTGCCCATCCTTCTGGGCGTAATTAATCTCTCCTGTAGGTTCACCGTCATTCACTGGCCGCGAATCGACTAGTCGAGGGGGGGGAATTAGGGAACCGTGGTGCTGGGTCGTAGACCAGCCATGGCGCCGCCGTGGATTTCGAACTCCGCCGTGGTTCATGTTCCAGTAGGGGGGAAAACGCTGGGATCGCTCGTGCTGAGCGTTTGGGCCGTTGATCCACTCAACAACGGCCGTGATGGTGGGGAGACTATCCGATAGTAGGAGATAGAATCTGAGCCGCTGACCTTACTATCAATGGTTAGATCGCTTGTGGAGTTCATGGAGGCATCTGCGTCGTTGGATCACGATCTCGCGGCACAGAACGCATACCGTTTCGTTTAGAAAGGAATCTAATCCTAGCGCTCGGTTTTAGATCGGACGGCTGTGGTGGCCCTGTACCGCTTCGGCCCTGGCACATTTTCGTAAGAGCCCTCTGGTAAACAGGAAATCAACCCGCAGTCCGACTAGCAGTACTCTGTGTCTTAAGAACGTTTACCCTGAGCCCCTTGGCCTTTCTGGAATTCGAGACCCAGTCCAGTGCTGGCTTAAAATGGAATAAAGGAATTGAAAATGTTTTAATATAAAATAAGTGCTAGAATTTGTATAAATCATAGAAAATCCATACTTGGTCCAAATTGATTCATTCCAGTTTCTAAAATTTTGTAATATTATTTTCTATCACCTAGAGTCTCTGTTTTGACATAAAAACATTAAGAAAATTAATTTCCTACTTCATCTTATTTTAAACACATAAAACCTTTGAAAATTCATAACTTAAAATCTATAACTCCAAAAATTATGATTCCTGTTCCTAGGATGTTATTTAAATGTGTAGATTTTTATTGTGTATTTTATTTAAATATTTGGTGTGATGTTAATTTTTGCTATATTATGTATGTATTGTGTTGATGCGAGTCGACGAGCAAACCACTGTGGATCCTGAGGTTCAGCTGGTAGAAGTTGCTGAGCAGGAGCTCATTGAAGGCAAGTTGTACCCTTGATTCACTTTTGTTACCCAATAATATTCTTTATTATCACTATTCAATGCATAGGTTTAATTTTGATGAGACCCAATAGGTCACCCTAGATTGTTTATCTCTTTACCTTGTTATTCCTGAATCACATGGGTAGTTTTGCTATTGCTTTACATGGTTTTGGGATAATATTTTATTATATCCATATTCTAGTTATTTTGTTATTCTATTATGTTCATGTCAAGATCATTAATGTTAATTGGAACATGGAGCTTAACTTGAGAAACACGTGCCACCACAAGGGTTTAATGGGTCGCCCTTGGCCAACTAACTAGGAAAGCTAGTGGAAGACAACCTTACCCGAAAGGGGCAAGGGCAGTAGGGGATTGCATGCAAGGAGGTTCTCGGGTTGATTTTGCTGCAATGGCGGTCAGACGGGGGATTCTTGCAAGTGCTCTTCCCATAAACTGTAGCGGGTTTTCGGAAGCTAGTGTAACTTTGTAAAGGCCTCGTAGTGGATCCCTAGCCATTCACCTCGGTAGTGTCTAAGGGTCTAGCTAACCCTGGCGACATGGGATACATGACTTGTGGGTACAGGGTACAACCTCTGCAGAGTGTAAAACTGGTATACTAGTCGTGCTCGCGGTCATGAGCTGCTCAGGACTCTCTGATGATTAAATATGGAACCTAAACTCAATTTGTCATTTGCATTGCATGGGATTTGTTAATTAATTTTGTTCTATTATTATTTATTATGGTTTGGTATTTACTTACATCTAGTAATTGCTAATAAAATTTTCACCAACTTATTAAAAGCAATGCTCAGCTTTAACCCCTGTTGTTGATTAGCCTTACACATCACATGAACTCCCACCTTTAGTGAGTTCATGCCCACTGGTTCCCCACAACTTGTTGAGCTATGATCATGTGTGAGGTCACCCTTGCTGTCTCACACCCCCCATAGGAGAAGAACAGGTGGTTCAGGAGGATCCACAAAGCGAGGAGTTTGATCTGATCTAGGTGGCGTTTCCCCAGTTGACTTGCACCAAGGATGATCCTTAGTTCGTGTTATATTTATCTTTTATTTTGTAAGACTTTCGCTATGTAATAAGTACTCTGATTATATTGTGATATTTATCTCTATACACTCTGTTATTATATATGTTGTCTTCTTTGGCGCATGTATGATATGCACCCGGCTTTGTTCCTTAAAACCGGGTGTGGCACTGGTCATGATCCATTGTGGAACTGTACTGATGTGTGATCTTCCATGGACTCCTCCCTTGAAACAATCTCTATGTTGTTTGTGAAATAATCAAGCAACATCTGTCATCTCTGTTGGATCAAACGGGCATACCACTTTCATGTGTGATCTCTTTTCCTTGACTTTGATGGTGACTTCACACACACATGTTCCCTTGGCATCTATTCTTGTAAAGGTGAAGTCTTGGAGCTTTTCAGTGTTGGAAGACCGCTGATTAGCTCTCAAAATGGAGATTGACTTTCCTTGCTGTTGAGATGCAGGAGTTTGTTCATTCGCTCTCGTATTCAATCCATGTATTCCCTAACCAAGTGGATAATTCATCTCGCATGAAGAAACAGATGAACATCCTGACCAAATGGATTTCTACCCAAATGCATGACCTTTTGCTAGCAATGTGAACTCTCAACCCTTTGTTTACCGATGGTACTGAGAGGACCTGCTCAATGTCATAAGTAGTTTAACAAGTTGGCTTTACTAACTTGTAACTGCCCAATGAACAAAGGTTGAGTTTAGAGATCGTTTTATCGAGCTGTCTAAACTCACTTTTGTACAACCCCTCTTAAGGAAGTACTTTCAAGAATCGAGATTAAGTCGGCCAATAACCACCTAATTATCGCTCTAGTCATGCCTCGATCGTCTCACGTGTGCTTTTCTAGCATGTGTGATCAGGTCGAGTCATGCTTAGTGCTCGATAAAGTGGATTTATTGTGAAGCCAACATTTGTTGATAATCTTCACTTATGCTTTCTCGAGACTCCATTATCATCATTGGACTTGGATTCTCTGGCTAACACGGGTTAACTGTGATGTTGTTCGACATCCACACTCGTCTCGTGTGCTATGAACTTACTGTGACCACTTGTTGGTAAACCTCTTTCTATGTGTTTTACCCAAGAGGTTGCATCTGATTCTACTTGGGTAAAATCGTGTATTTGTCGCTCGCCCAACAGACTCAGATAGTATAGTGTCATCAGAGAAAACAAACTGCACACATGGAACCTTATGTGTTCTTCTGGCAGACATCGTCTCTATTGGTGGACATTTCTAAATTAGCCTAAGGCGATACATGTTATGTCCACTAGAGAAACAACATCCTGAGACACTCGCCTTTGCTTGGAGTTGTCTTATGATTATCGCTGATATGGACATGGGATTACCTGCTTCTCCACTCTTAAAAGTCTTTCGCTCCGAATCTCGGGACGAGATTCTTTTAAGGGGGAGGGCTGTAACACCCCAGGTGTTTACCGTCTGCTCGACAACGAGTATGGATTTAAGCACGTAATATCAGTTGATAAAACGTATGCTAAATTTTAAATATCTTCGCCTATCGCGATTTTAATATCGCATCTGTTTCGTCGGTCGTGAGTTCGACATCGTCTCTATCTATCCGGGCTCTTCCTATTTTTTCGTGATGTTCGGAACATCGTTGTTCCGAAAATCGGTGCGTCCGATGATTATCTAAAATTCATCACTCGCGCGAATACAAATTCGAAAGTCCGACCCACTCGGATGATTTTATCCCGAACAGATTAAGGAGAACTCAATGACTAAAATGTTCGAGGAAAAATAATCTGTATCGCGCGTTGTCCGAGAAAAATCATGTGCGAAGTTATAATCCAATTTATTCTTCGGCACACTCTGTAAAATAATAAAATCAATTGTGTTTAGACAACGAATAAATTTTTATCCGAGTTCGACTAAACCAGTGTTGTCTCAAAAGAATGTATCCGATATCCAGTCCATTTACGTGTTGCCCAAAATAGTCACGAAATCTATCTAAACGAAATTTAGTCAGAATCGTAAACCTCAAATTTTCCGTTTCGTGATTCGGAAAATAGACTGTATCGACCCCTGGTTTATCGCTAAAAATCTTAATTCTCAAAATATTGATCCTCTATTAAAAAAAAGGAAACTAAAAAAATGAAAAAGATCTCAGCGCCTCTATCCCTATGCCGCCCTTCCCCTGGGATATTCTTTCAAGCGTCGCCCCTGGTTCCTTTATCTTCACGCGCGCCTGTTCCTGGCAGAAGAGAAAAATCTTGCTGCTGTCTTTCTTCTCCTTCTCCCTCTCGCGCAGCTTCTTCCCCCCAGCCGAGCGGCTCCATCCGTGGTCCCTAGCTTTCTATGGTCGCCGCGCCCCCTCTCTGCTTGTCGCGCCCAGCCCCGACGTCGGCCCCAGCTCGGCCTCCTCCCCGCGCCGTCCCTGTTCCTCGCCTTCGACTCCATGGTCGCGCTCCTCTCTCTACCTTCTGCGCACTCCTCTGTTTGCCATGGATGGGTGCATGGCCGAAGAGGGCCAAATCCACACCGAGCTCGCCCTGGCTTGGATCCAGCGCCCGACGCGCAGCTCCGACCTCCCTCCCTGGCTTTCCCCGAGCTCGCGCTCAACCTGCTCGCTGGTCCCCCTTCTCCCATCTCGGACTTCGCCGTCCTGCTGCTCGCCATGGCGCCTAGTACCTGGCCTGGCCGGAGCTCCCTCCAACTCGAGCTCCCACCTCCCATGGATGTCTACTCCAGCTCGCTCTCCAGTCGTTCCTCCCTGTGCTCGCCCCATCTCTCTCCATGGCGCGCGCGTCCATCCCTGTTAGCTGCAAGCATCCGAGTTCCCCTGCGCGCGCTCTGCTCCCTCGCCGCGCGCGTCCTGCTCGCCTCTGTGACGTGCGCTCTCACCAGCCATGAAGCTCCCATGGCGCGCCCTGCTCCTCTGTGCGCAGCCGCGTTCCTCTACCGGCCATCAGTTGCCGCTGAACCACAGTTGGATTAATTTTTAGCTTCCCTCGCGTGGCTCTCTGGAGATAAGCTCCTCACTGGTTGTCGCTCCCAATCTTTAGTTCACCGACTGACCGTCATGTTCCTTGTTTTCCCTCGTCGGCCGACCTCGCCTCGACTTAGTTCGCCCGTTGTGCTGGTCGTTGTCCCATGCTGTGCCTATTAGCTTGGATCCTGCCCAGCTCGCCATCGCGTTGTTCGCCGTCGACCTCGCTTGGCCCTATATCGTTAGGCTAGTCGACCATAGTCGCTGCCGCGCGCGCTTGTCCCTGATGCCCATCGTGTGGTAATTGGGTCTCGCCGATTGGCCGCTCTTGCCCGCTGTTAATTCCGCTTCGCAGCTCGCCTGCTGTTGTGGTGCTGCTATCCCACGACACTCGTGCTGGTGCATCGTCGACTGGCCGGGAGTTGTCGCCACTAATTTGCTGTCGTCCAAATCACCACCGCGGATGCTTGGGTCTCTGGTCGCGTGTCTTTCTATCTCGTGCTCATCTCGTCTGATGCCTCAGCAACACTGTGGTCGTCCTTCCTCGCGGTGTTGTTATTTACCCTGTTATTGTAATCGTGCCTCATGCACTGCTCGTCTGAAATACCCAAGCCAAGTAAACATCCTGCGCAACTCAAGTTTAGTTTGTCCAAATTATTCAGTCGAGGAGAGATTCCAAGAGTTGTGGATTGAAGAGAAAAGTGGAGCTCCGTTCTATAGTCGTCAGCTGTTTGATCGAAGACCTCAATCGAAGACTGTCGTCGTTCTCGCAACTATTGAATCAAGTCGATAATGGTGAGCCAAATCACTATTTTTACTATTGATTTTATGATCGTGAAATAAGACGCTTAGTTTGCGTATGAAATTTAAGTTAGAAATACCAGCGATGCGAGGTGTGCTTCGAGGAGTTTAGTTGCCGAATATATTCAGACTAGTTCTATTTTGCAGAGTGTAGTACTTCAGCGACGCGTAGGTTAAATTTAGTATTTTATGCAATTATCGATAAAACTGTCGATGCTAGGTGAGTGTCCCCACAATCGACCTGAACTCCTCCTTGGGTCGCCTCGAGCTTGCTCGTGACCTCAATCAGCGAAATTAATGGCGGGGGAGCCCGGGATTGCTCGCCGCAGCTCCATGGCCGTCGCGGGTCACGCGTCTCCGTGGGCAGGCTTCGTCCATGCCCCAAATTCCGGTAAGTCGCACTGGTGCTATTCACTAGGAAGTCTGCATCGTATTGCTGTTTTTGTGGGTGATTTGGGTGCTTGGGTGCTGTTCGGCCATGATCGCTGGTGAGCTCCGCCGCGGTGTGCTCCGCGCCACCATGGTCGACAGGCTGGTTGGGGAGGGGAGTGTGTGAGCCGTTGGATCGTGGGCGCCCCGATTAGATTTGGATGCCGGTTTGTCCAGTCTGCTTATGAGCCGTTTGATCTCGATCGGGTAATTCTGGGATGGGTTGGAGTATTTTAAATCCGCGTCGTCGGTCATTGATCGGAGGGATATGAATATATACCGGTTTAGATCAGGGCAGATCTAATCTAGGAGGTCAGATGCTGATCGGACGGTCGACATTCAATCATACCCCTTCGGTGCGACTGCCTTGTAAAATGGTCCCTGAGTTTTTGCATAATGAACCCGCAGTCCCCACGGAATTAGTCTGAGTCTGGTAGACTTTTGTAAATTTAACCCCGGGCTTCTCTGAATTAGTATGCTTAGTCCAGTGACTTAAGAAAATAGGAAAAACAATATAGAAAATACTTTTCTAGCACAAAAATAATTCTAGAACTTGTGTAATTCTTAGAAAATCTATTTTAGCTTCGAATTGACCGATTCTAGTTGCAATAATTTTGGATTAATATTGTCTATCAACTAGTAACACTGTTTAGCCATGAAACTTGAATTAAAATTGTTCATTTGGATTAATCTATTCTAAGCACTCAATAATTTCGGAAATTCATAACTTAATAACCGTAGCTCCGAATTTAGTGGTTCTTGTTTCTACGATCTCGTTATGCAGAGTAGAATATCATCATGCATTTTGATCTTATGTTTGGTGTGATGTTAATTTTGCCTATACCATGTTTGTGAGTATTGCTACGACTAGCACGAGGTCACAAGTCATCTGAAGAGCAAGTTGGTACCTGGAATCTCAAGTGCTAGGCAAGTTGTGCCCTTGATCACTTCTTTTTACCAAGTCATGTTCTGATTAATCATAATGATCTGCATAGGTTAATTTTGATGGGGCCCAATAGGTTACCCTAGTTTGACTATCTTTATACCTTGTTCACCACCGAATATTTGGGTAGTACCTGCTATTGCTTTATGTGGATTTGGGTATAGAGATACATATTATTCATGATTATACTTTTGTTATCAGTTGTTATTTACTGTTCATGATAAGATCATTATGTTAATTGGAACATGGAGCGACCACCCGGGAAAATGGTGCTACCACAAGGGTAGTATGGGATGCCCTTGGCTGATTAACTAGGAAAGTTAGTGGATGACTACCTTACCCGAAAGGGGCAAGGGAAGTAGGAGAGTGGTTAGTGTAGGGAGGTCCTTGGGTTGATTTTGCTGCGATGGCGGTCAGGCGAGGGATCCCTGCATTGGAACTTCTTATAAACTGTAGCAGGTTTTCTGAAGCTAGTGGAACTTTGTAAAGGTAACATGACTTGTGGGTAAAGATGCACAACCTTGGCAGATGGGTAACATGACTTGTGGGTAAAGATGCGCAACCTCTGCAGAGTGTAAAACTGGTATATCAGCCGTGCTCACGGTCATGAGCAGCTCGGACCCTCACATGATTAATTTATGGAACTAAATTTAATTTGTCATATGCATTGCATCGCAGGTGTAACACCCCAGTTGTTTATCGTCCGCTCGACAACGAGTATGGATTTAAGCATGTAATATCAGTGGATAAAACAGATGCTAAATTTTAATCATTTTCGTCTATCGCGATTTTAATATCGCATCGGTTTCGTCTGTCGCAAGTTCGACATCGTTTTAATTTTTATCTATCCGGGCTCTTCCTAAATTTTCGTGATATTTGGAACATAGTTGTTCCTGAAATCGGTGCGTCCGGTGATTATTTAAAATTCATCGCTCGCGCGAATACGAATTCTGAAGCTTGACCTGCTCTTGCGATTTTTATTCTAGGCAAATTAATTTGAGCGCGACGACTCAAATGTTTGGGGCAAAATAATTTGAATCGCACAGTTTCTGAGAGAAATCGTGTGCGACGTTGATAATCAAGGAATTATAATTAAGATTCGATTATCACACAAATTACACCTAACCATGGAATCAGATGTTCAGACCGTAGATAAATTTGTGTTCGGTGTTAAATTTATAAAACATTATCTGTAAGAGCATGGTCCATATTGTGTAAGTCTATTCTGTTTATATCTCGACCACGCTTAAATACCAGAAATCAGATGCATACGTGTGTATTTTTGTGTTAAAAATGGAAGATATCATGTCGTTCCTATCCTGCCGCCGCTTCCCTAATCCCTCCTCTGATATTTTCTATCGTTCTCCCTGGAGATTTTCTATCGCCCAGGCCATCGATCTTTATCTCCCACCGCCCTGCTCTCTTCAAGTTCGTTCAAGTACATATCTCCATCGATGCTCGCTCAATCACATGTGTTGGCTTCCTCTCCGCATCCACCGATGTGGAGTCCTTGCTTAATCCCATGGCGCCCAGCATCTTTTCTCTCTCTCTTGCGCTCGGCTTCTGTTTCTCCTCCTCGCGCTGCTCTTTCTTCCCCCAGCCGTTCACCACTACCGTGATGCTGCCTCTGCTCGCGCCCAAGTTTTCCTCGCTCCTGCGCTCCATGGTCGCCTCCCATCTCGCGCTGGCCCCGCTGTCTGCGCGCAGCCACGTCCTCGAGCTCGGCTTCGAGCTCCATCTCCCTGCGCCGCTACTCTGCTGGTCGGCTACCGCTCCCTGGTCGGCACACTGCTTTGAGTTTGCCGAGCTCCCTCGCCATCGCAGGAGATCCCTCCTGCTCCAGCTCGTCGGCCGTATCCCTCTGCTCGGTCACCGTCGTTCCTCCCTGGACGGTCTCAAGCGCCCTCGCCTCCCGGTGGTTTCAGCTTGCCGTCGACTATCCTTGCCACGCGTGCTTTAGTCCGAGCTCGCCCATGTCGAGCTCCCTTGGCGTCACCCCCATGCCCGTGCTTGCCCGTGGTCACGCGCAGTCGCCCAGCTCGACCTCCGCTCTATCCCTGCTGCTGCGCGCGTGCTCGTCTGTGTACCAAGCTCGCCCGACCGGAGTTTTCCTGCGCGCGTCGTTTTCCCCAGCTCGGATTTTGCCAGCCGCCATTCTCTAACCCATCTGCTGGTCGGCGTCGTGGAGTTTTGGGTTGGTCGGCTCGTCGTCGACCTCGCCGGTTATCATCATTCGTCGTCACGTCGTGTGTGTTGCTCTATATACCTCACCCTCCTGTATCGTCGTCGAGCCTGTCGAACCTCGTTTTTCCCTGCTCGACCTCGTCGAACCCCGAATCCCGGACGTTAGGCAAAAATAAGCGAGGTCCGTGTGCATCGCTTATCAAGTGCTCAGTCAAAGACTTCAATCGAAGGTCGTCGTCGTTCCGTGCGTCATCAAGAAATCCCAAGAGTTGGGCGAAGACGAAGCTAGCAGCGTGATATTCACCAAGTGCTCAACAAAAAGCTCGAACAAGTCGTCGATTTCGTGGGTTTAAGTCGGATTTAAGGGATGGTAAGTTGATTCGTTATTCCAGTCGACTAGGTATAATATTTTATTAGATTGCCTAAGTCGTTTACGATGAGTTGATCGGTAGTCGTACATGTTGCTGATCCCTTGCTTTATAGTAGTTATTATGTTCTATGTGGTTTGCTTGGGTTATTAGTTTCGAGTAATTTAATATTAGTACGGTATTTAATGTGTAATCGATGAAAACCCGGATTCATATTCGTTAATCAATGTAGTGAATCTGAGCTAAATTTATTATTGGCGCGCAAGTTGTTAGCCGAATTGTTAGATAGATTAAATAAATATGTGTGATGCGAAATAAAATTAAATTAGTTCTTGGTAAGCAAAGTGGTATAATTTATAAAGCGAGGGATAAATTTAACATTTAATTAATTAGCTGATGAGTTGTGTTTAGGCTAATTATGTTTAATGTGTATGATTTGTTGTTCGTGATGTTTGCGTTAGGTTCGTTTAATTTAGAGAAGCGTGATTATTGCGCTTTGTCGTACGTCGGTAACTAGTGTTTCCGTATAAAATTGTACAATGCCTCGCCACTAGGTGTTTAATGCGCTATCGTATAGCACTATTTAGATTTGTGCTATTCCTGTTTATATGCATTCATGTGCATAATGCATTTCATTCAGGTACGTGAATTAACCACGTGATGCGGAGAACCTGACCCAAGTCGTCCCCAGGATAATGCAGAGATTGGACATCTTTGCAAGACGATGTCGTGAGTCGGGCCAACCCGAAGATGGATGGACGAAGCAAGTATCAGAACAAAAAGTTGATCGTCAAGTGGATGACGTTTTACAAACACTAACCTAGTGTTTATTCCAGGCAAGCCCCAGTGCATGCAACCCATTCCTTGTGTTTTTAAATAATTTTTTTACACACTTTAAGTCTAGCGAAATGTGCATTAGGTTTATAGGGGTTGCTTGGAAACCCTTTGATGCATTGCCTACCTTGATATCCATACCTTTATAGATACTTCTGATGAAGTATCAAAATATGATTTACAAAAATGCTTAGCCCTGCTTAGATCTTGTGGATAGAGGTTGTCTTTTGCATTAAGGCCTAGCTCAGGGGTTATCCTGAGGAAGGATGACTTCTACCTGCAAGAACATTTTCCTTGGGAGAATGGTGGGATCTTACTACAAAGTTCCTTATAATGCTCTTTTCATACTAAGGAACACAAAACAATCCTAAGGATGGAAGTACTTAAATCGTGACTTGGGCTAGGAACAGGTGATGTTCTACCCAGGTTGATTAAGGATTATAGAGAATGTAGGCTTGCTGATCGAGGACCTTTTAACTGGTCACATGCCTCATCATGGGTAAGCTTTGCCTCAGGCAGACTAATACCAGAATAGGACAACACGCAATGGGAGTGGAGAGATGGCGAGAGTAGCGTGTACCCTCCGTGGCAAGAGGCTGGACTGTGGTGTATCTGTGCTCTCGGTTGGCGTGAACCCGATCTGGTCTTAAGAACCCCGGTGGCGAGTTGACATATGCAAGGGTTAAGTGCTACATATGTCGTGTGATTGGAGATCCCCAGCTGGGTATTAATCGATTCGGATCGCCGTTACTTCTCAGACATGAAGACTTGGTCCCTGCAATCTAAGTCATGGATGGAATCATAATGAGCAAAAATCATGTTGGATTGAATAATGTGATGGTGAAATTAGACTAGATGCAAACAAGGTCTATTAATACTTAATCTAGCATTAAAATGTTGAAAGTAAGGACTCATTTTAGTAAGCTTTCTGCAAACTATTAACGTTGATTCTTGCTAAAAGCCTTTCCTTGATTCCCATATCCAGCATATCCTTGAGAGTCTTTCTTTAGTCGGGTAAGTCTTGCTGAGTACTTGCGTACTTAGGGTTTTATTCCCATTGTTGCTATAGGATACGAGTCGCTTGGATTGTGATTGGTGTTAAGCGCCGTTGGGCACGACCTTCTTATAAGTCTAAGTACTTCTTATATACTTCTTATTGAGGATTGTCACTGAGCTAGCATATATTTCAAATTATAAATAATTTATAACATTTCAAAGTTTATTCTTTGAACCACTTTTGTAACCACTCTGATAAATATAATGTAAATTTGTTGTAACTTGTAAAATTTGGTAACAAGATTTCTGCTGCAAAATTGTTGGTGTGTGCTTTGTGTTTACTTAATCCTGCGGTTCTAGTTGTAAGTGGTTTATCCGGTGTCCTTGGGACACTCGAACGAATCCTGTTATGTTTTTTGGTGCACATGCATAGCCGTCTGAGGTCTTTGAGACAAGGACAGGTGCATGTGGGCCCAATAACATGGGAGGTTCTGCCATAGCTGGTATCGGAGCAGGATTAAGTATAATACTGTCACATACCTATTTTTAAAAAACTAAGTTTTAGTTTTGGAAAACCTATTTTCAACTAAACACATTGTTTGGTTTTGAAAAACAGATTTGAAAAACTATAATGCTAGCGACATCCTGTGTTAAGCCCTAAAACTAAGGACTATCAGGTGGCTTAGTTCAAAACCACTAACCCACAACCGGGGGTATTGCATACATGTGTATTGTTATTTTTGAGGCCATTCGATTGTGAATGGATCGACGCTCAAGGTAATGTGAGATGTGAGAGCATGACCGAACAACTGTCGGTCTAGGGAAGAGTATGAAAAGCACTTGATTATATACATGTTCTACATATGTATATATGAAGACTACGATGTGGAGTATTTACTTTTCTAGGAATCCAGTACCCCATGTGTGTATATGGGTATACAGACATGGGAATACTGAGAAGTGTAATGTATTTGTAACGACACACCTACGCTCAGGTAAGAAGGTGAGTTACCATAATGAGTTGCCCTATGGTTAAAGTGCGACAACGGCGCCTATGCGTGGCTCAGTGCTTAATGAAGAGCTGGCCTCCATATAGAAATATATGGAGTATAAACTGTGATAGACTGTCATGTGTGAACTGCATCATGGGAATTGGGCTATGATGGATTTTTTTGTAGGTACACTAACCTCGAAAATGTATGTGTAGCTGACGACTAGCAAAATACCGTGAGAGTCGTATGTATGCCACCGATATAGAACGTTATTGCCACAGTATGTTGGCAAAACTCATGAGGACGCATAAGACGAGCATGCATCATGATTGTTGCATCATGTTTGTCACCTATACACCCAAATTGTTCCTCTCATCTTTATTCTAATAACCGGTGATTGTAGATAATGTGGTGTAATGTTGTATTATGAACTTTGATAAAATAGTTGTCCTCCGTTCTTTAGGTAACCTATTTAGGTGTTATATATGTGTTTGCTCTGGTGCTTGATGTACTGATAAAAGGTTAGTAGTTTGTTTTCTTAAACCCAAAATTAGGCCATGTTCTTATTTAGTGAACCATGACCCAAATTTGAATTTTCCGTTATCCCTTCATGACCGGACTCATGCAAATGGATGTTTGGATAATTTCTTTATCCAACGCAAGATGTGCATAGGTTTAAAGTTAGGATCTCGAGTCCGTGTTCTTGCTATTTAATCCATGATGTTTTAGTTGTCATATTTCCAACGTAGATCATGCCCTTATTCGATTGGTGCAAGCTGATGTCTCTATTCCAGTTTGCCTGTTCTTGAGGATTGTAGTGTTGCTTTATCAACCTAACTTAGGAAAGGCATGTCCATCCATTTTCTTGAGTTTGATGCCTTTGGTTTCCCCATATCTATCAAAGGCATACCAACTTAATCTTATGATTGTTTTCCCTCCATATCTAATCAGATACTAATCCTTGACCTTGTAATCTCTATGATGGGCATAGAGATATGCTTGGGGCTGAATTAACAGTCTCCCATCGTACTCCCTCACCAACCAATTTAGGTTATGGCCATGCCTTGTTCATTTCATCGGGCCGTGATCTATTTGGCTCTCTACTTGTAAACATTCTTACAAGTGGAGTCTATTTTTGTGTATTGCCATTCTTACTCAATTCATTTGTGTCGCGTGATATTTCTTATTGGTTACGTCTGGTGATGGTGTTATGACTAAAACCGATGGTGCCGCGACGAAATCGAGGGCCACCTGTGGATGCATACACATGGTTGCGCTACTCAGCACGCGCTGGTATCACGGTTAGTAGTTATAATCCATTATGAGACTATATCGATATGTTATCTCTGCACAAATTACCGCGGGAGATTCATTATTGGTGCCAGTTTGGTAGTGGTGTCATGGTTAAGGACTTATGGTACCGCGGCAAAACTGAGAGCCTCCTGTGAATGCGCACACAGGATTTTGCTGCTTGGCGCATGCCGATATCAAAGTCTCTGGTCATGAACCATTGTGGAACTACACTGATGTGTGATCTTCCGTAAACATTTCCCTTAAAACAATTTCTATGTTGTTTGTCAAGTGATCAAGCAACATCTATCATCTCTGTTGGATAGAAAGAGCATACCACTTTCATGTGTGGTCTCTTTCCTTTTGATCTAGGTTGTGACTACACATACAAGTTCCCTTTATGTCCTTTGTGTAAAGGTGAAGCCTTGGAGCTTTTTAGTGTTGAGAGACAACCAATTAGCTCTCAAAATGGAGATCTGTTTCCCCTGCTGCTGAGATGCAGGAGTTTGTTCATTCGCTCCCTTATTTCATCCAGGTATTCCCTCACCAAGTCAGTTCATCTCGCATGAAGAAACGGATGAACCACCTAAACAAATGGATTTCTACCCAAATGCATGATTAACTGTTGATAAGAGTGAACTCTCAACCCTTGGCTCACCGATGGTACTGAGAGGACTTGCTTAATGTCATAAGTAGTTCAACAAGTTGGTTTTACTAACATGTAACTGCCCAGTGAACAAAGGTTGAGTTTAGAGATCGTTTTGTCGAGTTGTCTAAACTCACTTTTGTACAACCCCTCGTAAGGAAGTGTTTATAAGAATCGAGAGTAAGTTGACCAGCAACCACCTAATCATCGCTCTAATCATGCCTCGATCGCCTCACGTGTGCTTTTCCAGCATCTATGATCAAGTAGATCCATGATTGGTGCTCGATAAAATGGATTGGTTGCGAAGGCAGCATCTACATATCCCTCCGCTGGTAATTTTTCAAGTCTCTATCATTTTTCTTGAACTTGGATTTTCTGGCTAACACGAGTTGACTGTGATGTTATTCGACATTCACACCCGTCTCGTGTGCTATGAATTTACCGTGGCCACTTGTTGGTAAACCTCTTTCTGTGTGTTTTACCCAAGAGGTTTCATCTGATTCTGTTTGGGTAAAGTCGCATATCCACCGCTCGCTCAACAGACTCAGATAGTACAGTGTCATTAGAAAAAGCAAATTGAACACATGGAACCTTATGTGTTCCCCTAGCAGACATCATCTCTATTGGTGGACATCCCTAATTAGCCTAAGGCGATATGTGTTATGTCCACTAGAGAAACAACATCACGAGACACTCGCCTTTGCTTAGAGTTGTCTCATGATTATCACTGATATGGACATGGGTTACATGCTTCTCTACTCTTAAAAGTTTTTCGCTCTAAATCTCGGGACAAGATTCTTTTAAGGGGGGAGGGCTGTAACACCCCAGGTGTTTATCGTTCGCTCGACAACGAGTATGGATTTAAGCATGTAATATCAGTGGATAAAACAGATGTTAAATTTTAATCATTTTCGTCTATCGCGATTTTAATATCGCATCTGTTTCGTCTGTCACGAGTTCGACATCGTTTTTATTTTATCTATCCGGGCTCTTCCTAAATTTTTGTGATATTCGGAACATAGTTGTTCCGGAAATCGGTGCGTCCGGTGATTATTTAAAATTCATCGCTCGCGTGAATACGAATTTGGAAGCTCGACCTGCTCTTGCGATTTTTATTCCGAGCAAATTAATTTGAACTCGACGACTCAAATGTTTGGGGAAAAATAATCTAAATCGCGCAGTGTCTGAGAGAAATCGTGCGCGAGGTTGATAATCAAGGAATTATAATTAAGATCCGATTATCACACAAATTTCTCGTAACCATGGAATCAGATGTTCAGAACGCAGATAAATTTGTGTTCGGTGTTAAATTTATAAAACATCATCTGTAAGAGGATGGTCGATATTGTGTAAGTCTGTTCTGTTTATATCTCGACCACACTTAAATACCAGAACTCAGATACATACGTGTGTATTTTTGTGTTAAAAAATGGAAAATATCCTGATGTTCCTATCCTGCCACCGCTTTCCTAATCCCTCCTCTCATATTTTCTACCGTTCTCTCTAGAGATTTTCTATCGCCCAGGCCATCGATCTTATCCCCCACCGCCCTGCTCTCTTCAAGTTCGTTCAAGTACATATCTCCATCGATGCTCGCTCAATCACAGGTGTTGGCTTCCTCTCCGTATCCACCGATGTGGAGTCCTTTAATCCCATGGTGCCCAACTGCTTTTCTCTCTCTCTTGCGCTTGGCTTCTGTTTCTCCTGCGCCCGCTGCTCTTTCTTTCCCCAGCCGTTCACCACTACCGTGATGCTGCCTCTGCTCACGCCCAAGTTTTCCTCGCTCCTGCGTGCCATGGTCGCCTCCCATCTCGCGCTGGCCACGCTGTCTGCGTGCAGCCTCGTCCTCGAGCTCGGCTTCGAGCTCCATCTCCCTATGCCGCTACTCTGCTGGCCGGCTGCCACTCCCTGGTCGGCACACTGCTTCGAGTTTGCCGAGCTCCCTCGCCATCGCAGGAGATCCCTCCTGCTCTAGCTCGTCGGTCGTATCCCTCTGCTCGGTCGCCGACGTTCCTCCCTGGACGGTCTCAAGCGCCCTCGCCTCCCAGTGGTTTCAGCTTGCCATCGACTATCCTTGTCGCGCATGCTTTAGTTTGAGCTCGCCCATGTCGAGCTCCCTCGGCGTCACCCCCATGCCTGTGCTTGCCCATGGTCGCGCGCAGTCGCCCAGCTTGGCCTCTGCTCTGTCCCTGTTGCTGCCCGCGTGCTCGTCGATGTTCCCAGCTCGCCCGACCGGAGTTTTCCTACGCGCACCATGTTCCCTAGCTCGGATTTCGCCAGCCGCCGTTCTCTAACCCATGTGCCGGTCGGCATCGTGTATTTTGGTTTGGTCGGCTCGTCGTCGACCTCGTCGGTTATCGTCATTCATCGTCGTGTCGTGTGTGTAGCTCTATATACGTCACCCTCCTGTATCGTCGTCGAGCCCGTCGAACCTCGTTCTTCCCTGCTCGACCTCGTCGAACCCCAAATCCCGGACGTTAGGCAAAAATAAGGGAGGTCCGTGTGCATCGCTTATCAAGTGCTCCATCAAAGACTTCAATCGAAGGTCATCATCGTTCCGTGCGTCATCAAGAAATCTCAAGAGTTGGGCGAAGACGAAGCTAGCAGCATGATATTCACCAAGTGCTAGACAACAAGCTCGAACAAGTCATCGATTTCGTGGGTTTAAGTCAGATTTAATGGATGGTAAGTTGATTCGTTATTCCAGTCGACTAGGTATAATATTTATTAGATTGCATGAGTCGTTTACGGTGATTTGATCGGTAGTCGTACATGTTGCTGATCCCTTGCTTTATAGTAGTTATTACGTTCTATGTGGTTTGCTTGGGTTATTAGTTTCGAGTAATTTAATATTAGTACAGTATTTAATGTGTAATCGATGAAAAACCCGGATTCGTATTCGTTAATCAATGTAGTGAATCTGAGCTAAATTTATTATTGGCGCGCAAGTTGTTGGCCGAATTGTTAGATAGATTAAATAAATATGTGTGACGCGAAATAAAATTAAATTAGTTCTTGGTAAGCAAAGTGGTATAATTTATAGAGCGAGGGATAAATTTAGCATTTAATTAATTAGCTGATTGGTTGTGTTTAGGCTAATTATGTTTAATGTGTATGGTTTGTTGTTCGTGATGTTTGCGTTAGGTTCGTTTAATTTAGAGAAGCGTGATTATTGTGCTTAGTCGTACGTTGGTAACTAGTGTTTCCGTATAAAATTGTACAATGCCTCGCCCCTAGGTGTTTAATGCGCAATCGTATAACACTATTTAGGTTTGTGTTATTCCCGTTTATATGCATTCATGTGCATAATGCATTTCATTCAGGTACGTGAATTAACCACGTGATGCGGAGAACCAGACCCAAGTCGACCCTAGGATAAAGCAGAGATTGGACATCTCCGCAAGATGACGTTGTCAGTCGGGTCAACCCCAAGATGGATTGACGAAGCAAGTATCAAAACAAAAAGTTGATCGTCAAGTGGACGACGTCTAACAAACACTAACCTAGTATTTATTCTAGGCAAGCCCCGGTGCATGCAACCCCTTCCTTATGTTTTTAAATAATTTTTTACACACTTTAAGTCTAGCGAAATGTGCATTAGGTTTATAGGAGTTGTTTGGAAACCCTTTGATGCATTGCCTACCTTGATATCCATACCTTTATAGATACTTCTGATGAAGTATCAAAATATGATTTACAAAAATGCTTAGCCTAGCTCAGAGGTTGTCTTTTGCATTAAGGCCTAACTCAGGGGTTATCCTGAGGAAGGATGACTTCTACCTGCAAGAATATTTTCCTTGGGAGCATGGTGGGATCTTACTGCAAAGTTCCTTATAATGCTCTTTTCATCCTAAGGAAGACAAAACAATCCTAAGGATGGATGTACTTAAATCGAGATTTGGTGTAACACCCTTGGTGTTTATATTCCGCTCGACGAGTATGGATTTAAGCACGTAATATCAGTGGATAAAACAGATGCTAAATTTTAATCATTTTCGTTTATCATGATTTTAATATCACATCTGTTTCGTCTGTCGCAAGTTCGACATCGTTTTTATCTATCCGAGCTCTTCCTTAATTTTCATGATGTTCGGAACATAGTTGTTCCGAAAATCAGTGTGCCCGGTGATTATTTAAAAATTCATCGCTCATGTGAATACGAATTTAGAAGCCCGACACACTCGGATGATTTTTATCCCGGGCAAATTAATTCGAATCGCGCGAAATCTTGCGCGAGATTATGATCCAATTTATCCCTTAGCACGCTGTTTTGGCGAGCGCAAGAGTAATGATTGGGCCTGTTTTTTTTAGTGCGTTGTCCTCGGCAGAGAAATCGGGTGCTTGATTAGTGGATGAGATTTATCAGGTTAGACAAGTTAAGCGCTGACTAAATACCGAAGCCGAACTCATTTTAAATTGGTTCGTTTACATTTCGCCCAAAATAGTTAGGAAAGCTATCTAAACAAAATCTAGCCACAATCATTAATCCTCGGATTTTCTATTCCGTGCTTCGGAGAATGAGATGTGTAGCCGTATAGCGCGTCGACCCTTTAGTTATCGCAAAAATCTTGATCCAAAAATATCTACGATTTTCGGTAAAAAAAGGAAATAGAAAAATCTAAAAAAAATTCCCCAACCGTCCCTATCCCCTGCTGCCGTGACTGGAGATTTTTCTCCTCTCTCCCTCAAGCCTATCCCCAGCCACCGCTCAGGGCTTGTTAAAAATCCTGCCGCTTCTTCCTTTCCCTCGCGGCACGCTTGATTTTTCCAAGCGCAGGCTTCTTATCCTCTGTGCGCGGTCTTCTTCTCCCCCGCGCTCCTTCCTCCTCCTCTGCGCATGCTCCCTTCCACTCCCAGCTCGCCTGACTGCGCGCCCCTGGAGCCTCCTCGCCGCGCGCAGCCGCTTCCTCCTCTCTCCTCTTCATTTCCAGTCCAGCCGCGGTGCTCCCTGCGTGCCTGCTCCAGCTCGGCCATGGCCGCTGCGCCGCACGCGTCTCTCTCTGCGCGCACTGTTTCTCGCGCGGAGCTTCTCCTCAGCTCCTTCAGTGCCGCGCCGGAGCTCCCTCCTATTCTGCTCCTTGGCCACGCGAGCTCACCGGTGTGCTCCCGCTCCAGCCTCGACGCGCGACCCTGGTCCCAGCATCGAGCTCGTCGCGCGCCATGGAACTCCCTGCATCGAGCTCAGTCCCTGCTCCAGCCTCGGCTTGGCGTTTCCCCGGCTCGGATCTCCCTCGCCAGCGCATGTCCCTCTCTCTGCTTGCCGCGTCCGGCCGAGCGTTCCTGCGCGCTGCGGTTTCCTCCCCTGGATCCTTCCCCTAAGCTCTGCTCGTCGCGCCCTGCCCCGGCGTCGATCCCAGCTCGGTTATGTCCTCATCCGAGCTTCCTGTACGCCCAGCGCGCGCCCAGCCGAGGTTTCTTCCATGGACGGCGCTTGGACTTCTCCTTCTCGGCCATCTCCAGCGTGCCCCATCACCCTATGCCCGGACCGTGCCTCTCTGCTCGCTGGCGACTTGTGCCTTCTCCAGCCAAGCCGCACCTAGCACTGTTCGTGTCGCCGTCGCTCACCGTGGAAACCAGCTTGCCCATGCCGAGCTCATGAGCGACCCGACCGTCGTTTCTAGTGTTCGACCTCCCCTGCAAGCTGCTCGCGCCTCTATTCCTGGCCGTGGTGGTGTTGTGGCGTAGCAACGTCGTGTGTGTCGCGGCAGCCATTCTGGCCCGAAGCAGTCCGCGCCGTAGAGTTCGCCCGACCGCGACCTCGCTTTACTCCTTGCGTCGTTGCTCGTCGAGTCCTAGGCATCTGCGCGCACGTCTTAGTTGGCGCCAAACATATTCGTGCTGCACACACTCATCTTTGCTAGTTGGCCGTGCGCCTCACTCCGTTGTTCCAAGTCCGCAAGTTGCCATTGCTCATCCGCGTCAAGACATCACTCGCCGTGGTTCAGCTCGTTAGTTCGTCGTTGTTCCGTCGTCTTATCTCGATGCTAGTCCCTCCATGACATCTCTGACTTATATTTGCGCCGATAAAAGAATCCCAAAAAGATATAGAGAAACAAGCCCCTGGTCGATGCCCCAAGTGCTCGGCGAAAGGCCAGAACAAGAATCATCGCCGTTTATGTGGAGTTCTAGTTAACATGGAGAGATTACAAGAATTATGGATGGAAGAGAAAGTGAAGCTCCGTTCTATACTCGTTAGCTATTTGATCGAGGACTTCAATCGAAGACTGTCGTCGTTCTCGCAAATATTGAATCGAGTTGATAATGGTGAGCCAAATCACTATTTTTACTATTGATTTTATGATCGTGAAATAAGACGCTTAGTTTGCGTATGAAGTTTAAGTTAGAAATACCAGTGATGCGAGGTGGGCTTCGAGGAGTTTAGTTGCCGAGTATATTCGAACTAGTTCTATTTTATAGAGTATAGTATTTCGGTGACGCGTAGGTTAAATTTAGTATTTTATGCAATTATCGATAAATCGGTTGATGCTAGTTGTGTTCAGTGCGCGTAAGATGAAGTCGATGTCTTGTGCTAGTAGTTAGTATCATCTATGTTTGTGATCGATAATGTTGGGGTAGGATATGATCGACGATTTTCTTGTCTAGTGATTGGTGTGATGGTATATTGTATAAAATATGCTTGGTAAAATATATGTAGTAATATGATTTTGTTAATAAATCGTAAAAGAAAGTAGAACGTGAATATATATATATTATTGTTTTGTAATATATGAGATACCTTTGAATAGGCTAGAAAAGCGTAATTTTTATAATTAGCCATATATCACTAGTTAGTATCTGCTTAATGCTTTGTTAGAAGTGTTTCGTCATCTTCAGTGTAGATTATTTGTCTTATGCTATTCCTCTGTATATTCATACATGTGCATTGTGCATCCCATGAGGTACGATAATTAATCGCGTGATGTGGAAGACGAGCCAAGTCGACCCCAAGCGTAGGCTACTCCGCATGGTGATGCTGATGGACGAACATGCCTGATCAAGTGCTAGGACAAGGATGATCGCTAAGTGGTTACTCAGGCAAGCCCCAGTGCATTTGCCATCTCCTTGTTGTTTTAAGATCTTTTATCACCTTGTTTGATGCATTAGGTGATAGGAGTTGTGTGCTAAACAATTGCTGCATTTCCTTCCTTGGAAAATTGATTACCCTTCCTTGATACCCTTTTTGAAAAGAATTTTATGATGCTTAGCCTTGCCTTAGCAAACAAAAATGTTTTGTTTTAAAACAAAAGTGATGCTTCAGTGTGTGGGAAGTTTTCAAAAAAAAAACTTGATGGTGGATCCATCACGACCGTGATGGGTTCAACATCGGAAAAGATGTACCTCTGCCAGGTACCAAACTTTGGGTTTGAAATGATAAAGCTGAGACCAGGCGGTTGACTTGTACGAGAAGGGAGTCTCGGTGTAGTGTCTCCGTCTGAGTCGATTAAGGACCGTGTCGATGTAGGCTTGATGATTGAGGACCTTTTAACTAGTCACATGCCTCATCATGGGTAAGCTTTGCCACGGGCAGACTAATACCAGAATAAGACAACATGCAATGGGAGTGGAGAGATGGCGAGAGTAGCGTGCACCCTCTGTGGCAAGAGGATGGACGGTGGTGTATCTGTGCTCTCGGTTGGCGTGAACCTGATGTGGTCTTAAGAACCCCGGTGGCGAGTTGACATATGCAAGGGTTAAGTGCTACATATGTCGTGTGATTGGAGATCCCTAGCTGGGTATTAATCGATTCGGATCGCCGTTACTTTTTGGACATGAAGACTTGGTCACTGCCCTACACGTAGCAATCCAGTGAACTAAAGGGATGATGAAAAGATGGCTAGTCTAGGCCAAGTGCTTGAACTAGGGTAGAAAGAACTCTAGATGCAGGTAACTTTACTTACACCATGGATGTGTATGGGTATACAAACATGGGAATACTGAGAAGTGTAATGTACTTGTAACGACGCACCTACGCTCAGCTAAGAAGGTGAGTTACCATAATGAGTTGCCCTATGATTAAAGTGTGGCAACGGCGCCTATGCGTGGCTCGGCGCTTAATGATGAGCTGGCCTCCATATAGAAATATATGGAGTATAAACTGTGATAAACTGTCATGTGTGAACTGCACCATGGGAAACTGGGCTGTGATGGAATTTTCTGCAGGTAGACTAACCTCGAAAACGTATGTGTAGTTGACGACTAGCAAAATACCGAGAGAGTCGTATGCCACCGATATATAACGTTATTGCCACATTAGATTGGCAAAGATTTGTGAGGACGAATAAGACGAGCATGCATCCTGATTGTTGCATTGTGTTTGTCACCTATACATCCAAAATGCTTCTCTCATCTTTATTCCAGTAACCAGTGATTGTAGATAATGTGGTGTAATGTTGTGTTATGAACTTTGATGAAATAGCTTTCCTCCGTTCTTTAGGTAACCTATTTAGGTGTTATATATGTGTTTGATCTGGTGCTTGATGTACTGATAGAAGGTTAGTAGTTTGTTTGCTTAAACCCAAAATTAGGCCATGTTCTATTTTAGTGAACCATGACCCAACGTTGATTTTTCTGTTATCACTCCATGACCAAACACATAAAAATAAATGCCTAGATAATTTCTTTGTTGGACATAAAGTGTACCCAGACTTAAAACAAGAATCTCGAGTCCATGTTCTTGTTATATAATCTGTGACGTTTTAGTTGTCATATTTCCATCCTAGATCATGCCCTTGTTCGATTGGCACAAGCTGATGTCCCTTATCTAGTTTGCCTATTCTTAAGAATCGCCATGTTGCTTTATCAACCCAACCCAGGAAAGGCATGTCCAATCATTTTTCTTGAATTTGATGCCTTTGATTTCCTCATGTCTATCAAAGGCATACCAACTTAATCTTATGATTGTTTTCCTTCCTTATCTAATCAGATACTAATCCTTGACCTTGTGATCTCTGCGATGGGCATAGAAATATGCTCGGGGCTGAACTAACAGTCTCCCATCATCCTCCTTTCATCAAGTTTAGGTTTTGGCCATATCGTGTTCATTTCATCGGACCATGATCTATTTGGCTCTCTACTTGTAACCATTCTTACAGGTGGAGTCTCTTTTGTATACTGCTATCCTTGACCAGTCTATTTGTGTTGCGTGAGATTTCTTATTGGTTACGTCTGGTATTGGTGTTATGACTAAAATTGATGATGCCACGCCAAAACCGAGGGCCTCCTGTGGGTATACACACAATGTTGTGCTGCTCGGTACACGCTAGTATCACAGTTAGTAGTCATAATCCATTATGAGATTATATCAATATGTTATCTCTACACAAATTGTTCTTACCACGTGAGATTCATTATTGGTGCCAGTTTTGAAATGGTGTCATGGTTAAGAACTTATGGTACCGCGGCGAAACTGAGACCCTCCTGTGAATGCGCACGCAGGATTCTGTTGCTTAGCGCATGCGAGTACCGAGGTCTCTGGTCATGATCCATTGTGGAACTACACTGATGTGTGATCTTCCGTGGACTCTTTCCTTGAAATAATTTCTATGTTGTTTGTCGAGTGACCAAGCAACATCTATCATCTCTATTGGATCAAAAGGACATACCACTTTCATGTGTAGTCTCTTTTCTTTTGATTTTGGTAGTGACTGAATGCATACGAGTTCCCTTTACATCCTTTGTGTAAAGGTGAAGTTTTGGACTTTTAGTGTTGGAAAACAGCTGGTTAGCTCTCAAAATAGAGATTGATTTTCCCCGCCGCTGAAATGCAGGAGTTTGTTCATTCGCTCTATTATTTAATCTGTGTATTTCCGAACCAAGTAATTTCATCTCGCATGGAAGAAACGGATGAACAACCGGACCAAATGGATTTTTACCCAAATGCATGACCTTTTGGTAGCGAATGTGAGCTCTCGGTCGTTGGCTTACTGATGGTACTCAGAGGACTTGCTCAATGTCAAAAGTAGTTCAACAAGTTGGTTTTACTAACTTGTAACTGCCCAGTGAACGAAGGTTGAGTTTAGGGATTGTTTCATCGAGTTGTCTAAACTCACTTTGGTTCAACCCATCCTGAGAAAGTACTTACAAAAATCAAGATTAAGTCGGCCAATAACCACCTAATTATCGCTCTAGTCATGCCTCGATCGCCTCACTGTGCTTTTCCAGCATGTGTGATCAAGTCGAGCCATGCCTAGTGCTTGATAAAATGGACTGGTTGTAAAGTCCGCATCTATAGATCCCTTTGCTGGTAATTTTTCAAGTCTTTATCATTTTTCTTGAACTTGGATTTTCTGGCTAGCCACGGGTCAACTGTGATGTTATTCGACATTCACACCCGTCTCGTGTGCTATGAACATACCGTGACTACTTGTTGGTAAACCTCTTTTGTGTGTTTTACCCAAGATGGTGCATCTGATTCTGCTTGGGTAAGATCGTGTATTTGCCGCTCGCTCAACAGACTCAGATAGTACAGTGTCATCAGAAAAAGCAAACTGCACACATGGAACCTTATATGTTCTTCTGGCAGATATCGTCTCTATTGTTGGACATCTCTAAATTAGCCTAAGGCGATACATGTTATGTCCACTAGAGAAACCCTATCATGAGGCACTCGCCTTCGCTCAAGACCGCCTTATGATATCGCTAATATGGACATGGGTTATATGCTTCTCTACTCTTAGAAGTCTTTCGTTCTGAATCTCGGGACGAGATTCTTTTAAGGGGGAGGGCTGTAACACCACTGGTGTTTATATTCCGCTCGACAACGAGTATGGATTTAAGCACGTAATATCAGTGGATAAAACAGATGCTTAATTTTAATCATTTTCGTTTTTCGTCATTTTAATATCGCATCTGTTTCATTTGTCGTGAGTTCAACATCGTTTTTATCTATCCAGGCTCTTCCTTAATTTTCGTGACGTTCGGAACATAGTTGTTCCGAAAATTGGTGCGCCCGGTGATTATTTAAAAATTCATCGCTCGCGCGAATACGAATTCGGAAGCCCGACCCACTCGGATGATTTTTATCCCGGGCAAATTAATTTGAACTCGAAGACTAAAATGTTCGGGGTAAAATAATTCGAATCGCGCGAAATCTTGCGCGAGATTATGATCCAATTTATCCCTCAGCACGCTGTTTTGGCGAGCTCAAGAGTAATGATTGGGTCTGTTTTTCCAGTGCGTTGTCCTCGGCAGAGAAATCGGGTCCTTGATTAGTGGATGAGATTTATCAGGTTAGACGAGTTAAGCACAGACTAAATACCGAAGCTGAACTCATTTAAATTGGTTAGTTTACATTTCGCCCAGAATAGTCACGAAAGCTATCTAAACAAAATCTAGCCACAATCGTTAATCCTCGGATTTTCTGTTCCGTGCTTCGGAGAATGAGATGTGTAGCCGTATAGCGCGTCGACCCTTTAGTTGTCGCTAAAAATCTCGATCCAAAAATATCTGTGATTTTCGATAAAAAAAAGAAAACAGAAAAATCTATAAAAAAATCCCCAACCGTCCCTATCCCATGCTGCCGTGACTGGAGATTTTTTTCCTCTCTCCCTCAAGACTATCCCCAGCCGCCGCTCAGGGCTTGTTAAAAATCCTGCCGCTTCTTCCTTTCCCTCGCCGCTCGCTTGATTTTTTCAAGCGCAGGCTTCTCATCCTCTATGCGCGGTCTTCTTCTCCCCCGCGCTCCTTCCTCCTCCTTTCGTGCATGCTCCCTTCCACTCCTAGCTCGCCTGACCGCGTGCCCCTGGAGCCTCCTTGCCGCGCACAGCCGCTTCCTCATTTCTCCTCTTCATTTCAAGTCCAGCCGCGGTGCTCCCTGCGCGCCTGCTCCAGCTTGGCCATGGCCGCTGCGCCGCGCGCGTCTCTCTCTGCGCGCTTCTCTCTTTCTCGCGTGGAGCTTCTCGCCAGCTCCTTCCCTGCCGCACTGGAGCTCCCTCCTGTTCTTCTTGTCGGTCGCGCGAGCTCGCCGGCGTGCTCCTGCTCCAGCATTGACGTGCGACCCTAGTCCCAGCATCGAGCTCGCCACACACCATGGAACTCCCTGCGTCGAGCTCAGTCCATGCTCCAGCCTCGGCTTGGCATTTCCCCGGCTCGGATCTCCCTCGCCGGCACGCGTCCCTCTCTCTGCTTGCCGCGTTCGGCCGAGCGTTCCTACGCACCGTGATTTCCTTCCCTGGATCCCTCCCCCGTGCTCTGCTCGTCGCGCCCTGCCCCGGCGTCGATCCCAGTTTGGTTTGGTCCTCAGCCAAGCTTTCGGTACGCCCAGCGCGCGCCCAGCCGAGGTTTCTTCAATGGATGGAGCTTGGACTTCTCCTTCTCGGCCATCTCCAGCGCGCCCCATCACCCTGTGCTCGGACCGTGCCTCTTTGCTCGCTGGCGACTTGTGTCTTATCTAGCCAAGTCGTGCCTAGCACTATTCGTGTCGCTGTCGCTCACCGTGGAAACCAGCTTGCCAATGCCGAGCTCATGAGCGACCCGACCGTCATTTCTACTATTCGACCTCCCCTACAAGCTGCTCACGCCTCTGTTCCTGGCCGTGGTGGTGTTGTGGTGTAGCAACGTCGTGTGTGTCACGGCAGCCGTCCTGGCCCGGGGCAGTCTGCTCCGTAGAGTTCGCTCGGCCGCGACCTCGCTTTACTCCTTGCATCGTTGCTCGTAGAGTCCTAGGCATTTGCGCACACGTCTTAGTTGATGCCAAACATAATCGTGCCACACACACTCATCTTTGCTAGCTGGCTGTGCGCCTCACTCCACTGTTCTGAGTCCGCTAGTTGCCATTGCTCATCCGCGTCAAGACATCACTCGCCGTAGTTCAGCTCATTAGTTCGTCGTTGTTCCGTCATCTCGTCTCGATGTCAGTCTCTCTGTGAAATCTCTGACTTGTGTTCACGCTGATAAAAGAATCCCAAGAAGATGTAGAGAAACAAGCCCCTGGTCAATGCCCCAAGTGCTCGGCGAAAGGCCAGAACAAGAATCATCGCCGTTTATGCGGAGTTCTAGTTAACATGGAGAGATTCCAAGAATTGTGGATGGAAGAGAAAGTGAAGCTTCGTTCTATACTCGTCAGCTATTTGATCGAAGACTTCAATCGAAGACTATCGTTGTTCTCGCAAATATTGAATCGAGTTGATAATGGTGAGCCAAGATGTAACAACCCTGGTGTTACTTTTACTAAAACTTGAGCATAACATCATAAGCATTGGCATTGCATATGTTTGACACACCTAGAGTGCATTCAGTAGGCAAAAATTTCAAACAAGTTGTATTGTTATGGCATTTTGCAAATAAGACCCTAGTATAGGATACTTAACCCTAAAAAGGGATCTGAGGGGTAAAACAAAACCCAAATAGAGAAAACCCTAAAGCTTAAGAAATATAGTCATAAAATGTTGCTAGAAAGGGACTTACAATATATTCACACCCTTGAAATACCAAAAACCATAACAAGGACCCTGGAAAACCCTAAACCTAAACCATAGGGGGCTAAGTGCAAAATTAGTCCACTTTTGGGCTAAAGTGCAAAAACCATGACATTAAGGTACCCTAAGTCAAATGGTTCACAAATGTGTAAATTTGCAAGCTAAACCCTAAGTTTTGGGTCTATTTGCAAAAAGCACCCCTTAAACCCTATACACCTAAGTCTCAAAATCAGTATTTTGGCTCAACTTTGGAGCTTTATAACTTTCAAATTAGTGAGAATTCACCTAAGGGCACCACATCAACTTTGTAGCTCTATGAAAGGGGAACAATTTTGCTTAAGAGTGTAAGCAAGGTTGTTATGGAGAAATTGGAGATAATTAAGTCTAAAGTCTAGCTGTCAGGCTATTGAAGTCTGAATTTCATACTGACAGTGTAATTACAGAGACTTTGGGCACGAATTCGAGCTTGATTTAGTAGGAATTTGCCCATAGCTGCTATAACAAACTTGTAGCTGAATCCATGGTCTACAACTTTGATACAGAGCCTTGGGTATGTTGTCACAAAGAATTAGGAGAAAATCTGCTCTAAACTTTGTCTGTCAGGCGCTCTGAAGATCCTTCGCCATTGTACAGTACCAGGATTGGATCAGACCGCCAGCGCAGCAATCTCGCCACTGACGATCTCTACACCGTGATTCACGTTGTCGCCGCGATTCGTGTTCACTGGCGGGTGGATAACTACGATAAAGTAAAGATCTGGGCGTGGGATCAGCCCGAGCTCGGCCGCGGCTAAGGCCGCCGTACCCCCTTGCTCATCGGTGGATCGGGATAAGACCTCGCCGCCGTTGATCGATCACTGCCGTGCGCCGCGTGTGCAGGCACTTTACCACATCGCCGTAGCTCGGCTTGCGATAGTTACTCATCGCCGGTGAAGTCTCCACGACGGAAGACACGAATCCACTTCACAAGTAATCTCCCCTCTCTCCGGCCACCAGCACGGCTCGGCCAAATTGAGCACCACCACTTAAGCCCTCTATAAATTGAAGGCCGGGTCAGCTGCACTATGTCATCACGAAACCAAAGCACCCACTCCCACCCTCAATCGTTTGCCAGAGCTCACGAATTGCGAGTTTTCCCCAAATCAATTCATCCCACCGCAAGAACACCCTCGCCGTGGCCAGTGCAATTGAGGTCAGTTCAAACCTTCTGCTCCCTCGTTTGAGTGTCCTTATGTAACCGTGATGCTCATCAACCTGCCCAATTGAACCGAGCTGCCTTAGATCATCGGGAACGCGCTTAGTGGTCCGTTGTTGCCGCTGTCACCGTGGGCAGAGCACTGTAGGGCTCCAATCCAGAAATTAGTTGAGGGGAAACACTCCTCAGGGCTAGAATTAGGTTTAAACCAAAGATTAGCACTAGTCTTAGTGTAATCCAGCCAGTAATAGCTCACCGGAGCTCAGCTCCCCGCCGGTCACAGTCGTGGGCCGAGTCTGGTGAAGAAAAGAAAACACAGTGATGTATTTGTAAACTTTTAGTGAGACTGTGGAACAGTGCAAGGGATTCTTTAAAGAATTTTAGAATGACAGGGGCCTTTCTGCAAAGTCTGCAGTGTGGGTGCGGATGCACACACGTTTCTGCCTGGGTTTGGGCCGCCTGGGCTAGAATCGGCCCAGCACTGTTTAAGCTTTTCCTTTTTCTTTTTCAGTGAAACTTTGGAAATCTGTAGAAAATTGTAGAAAAATACTAAAAATATCAAACCAATTTTCCTAGATTCCTAAATTTCCATAGAATTTGCTAAAAATAGTTTCATGACTTTTGGATCAAAAAAGGAATTTTGGAGCATTTAAAATAGCCTAAAACATTGGTTCTGGATTTTTAGAAAATAGATAATAATTCCAAAAATCCCCAAACTTTTTAGATGACCTTTATATAATATTTAGAAGTCTTGGGTAGATTTTGGTATGATTTGGACCTTGTTTGATAATTAGAACCCAAAACCCCCACCCCCCTGCTCTTTGAACTTCACTGTTGACTCCGGAAACCCTAAGTTCTCGAAGTTCCGTGAAGGAAAGTTGTATTCAAGACTTTAGATAACAAACTCTTATTATCTTTGCACTCTCATGAGCATTACATGACATTCATTCTTATATATATATATTGTTATATTTAGAAAACGAGGAAGAGGTTGAAGTAGAAGAAGAGAAGACTTCACCGCCACCACCTGCGGAACATCAGGCAGGAAATTGTTTTTACTTTGACATCTGCGGATCCGAGCCTCACTCACCTACAAATGAAGGCAAGCCCCGGTGCATTTGCCACCTCCTTGATGCTTTTAAAATCTTTCTCACTTGCTTGATGCATTAGGTGATAGGAGTTGATTGCTAAAACAATTCCTGTATTACCTTCCTTGCATTTGATTACCTTCCTTGAAATCCCTGTTTTACAAAAAGATTTTTGATGCTTAGCCTTGCTTTAGAAAAACAAAATGTTTTGGTTTTTACAAAAGATGATGTGGCAAAAGTGGGTGGGATGTTTTCAAAAATAAAACTTGATGGTGGGTTCAACATCGGAAAAGATGTACATCTGCCAGGTACCAAACTTTGGGTTTGAAATGATTAAGCTGAGACCGGGCGGGTGACTTGCACGAGAAAGGAGTCTCGGTGTAGTGTCTCCGTCTGAGTCGATTAAGGACCGTGTCGATGTAGGCTTGATGACCGAGGACCCTTTAACTGGTCACATGCCTCGTCATGGGTAAGCTTTGCCTCGGGCAGACTATGGCCATAATAAGATAACACGCAATGGGAGTGGAGCGATGGCGAGAGTAGCGTGTACCCTCCGTGGCAAGAGGCTGGACGGTGGTGTATCTGTGCTCTCGGTTGATGTGAACCTGATCTGGTCTTAAAAACCCCGGTGGCGGGTTGACATATGCAAGGGTTAAGTGCTACATATGTCGTGTGATCGGAGATCCTCAGCTGAGTATAATCGATTCGGATCGTCGTACCTTCGCGGTTATGAAGACTTGGTCACTGCCCTATACGTAGAACTCTAGTAAAGATGAAGGGATTGTTAAGAAATTGGCTAGTGCAGGTCAAGTGCTTGAACTAGGGTAGAAAGAACTCTAGTTGCAGGTAATCTTACTTAACCTGACAAATTAAAATTGGATTTTTAAGGATCCACTTTAGTAAGCATTTATGCAAAACAGAGTCTTTGATTAATGATAAGCCTTACCTTGACTCCCTTAAGCCAGCATACCCTTGAGAGTCTTTTCTTTAGTCGGGTAAGACTTGCTGAGTAATTCCATACTCAGGGTTTTATTCCCCGTTGTTTTTAGGTGAAGAAGCAACAAACTTTTGTTGTTTCTGTTCTAAGGTGGTACCGAAGGAAGAACACCAGGAGTAAGGCTGCAGGAGGAAAGGATCCTCCATAAGAACTTTTGTTTAAAACTTCGGGAGGGGTTTTTGCCTCCCTTGGTGTGTAATAATAATACTATGCACTCGTAGGTTATATTCTGGTCTATAATATATAACTTTGTCTTACTTTTAAATAAAGGTAAGTTCATGTAATTGCTTCCGCATTCTCGTAACTCCGATCCTTGTAATGTCTTCGTGATGGGTGAAACGCTCTTGGGAAAGGTAAGAAAAGCAGATACCGAACTTGTCAAGTGATTCAGGGGCACCTACAGGGTTATCTGAGGTCCGTTGGATAAGGACAACTATAGGTGGGCCTAATGACTTGGGAGGTTCCGTCACACAAATCACTATTTTTACTATTGATTTTATTATCGTGAAATAAGACGCTTAGTTATGAAGTTTAAGTTAGAAATACCAGTGATACGAGGTGTGCTTCGAGGAGTTTAGTTGCCGAGTATATTCGAACTAGTTCTATTTTACAGAGTATAGTATTTCGGTGACACGTAGGTTAAATTTAGTATTTTATGCAATTATCGATAAATCTGTCGATGCTAGTTGTGTTCAGTGCATGTAAGATGAAGTCGATGTCCTGCGCTAGTAGTTAGTATCATCTATGTTTGTGATCGATAATGTTGGTGTAGGATATGATCGCCAATTTTCTTATCTAGTGATTGGTGTGATGGTATATTGTATAAAATATGCTTGGTAAAATATATGTAGTAATATGATTTTGTTAATAAATCGTAAAAGAAAGTAGAACATGAATATATATATTATTGTTTTGTAATATATGAGATACCTTGGAATAGGCTAGAAAAGGGTAATTATTATAATTAGCCATATATCACTAGTTAGTATCTGCTTAATGCTTTATTAGAAGTGTTTCATCATCTTCAGCGTAGATTATTTGTCTTATGCTATTCCTCTGTATATTCATACATGTGCATTGTGCATCCCTTGAGGTACAATAATTAATCACGTGATGCGGAAGACGAGCCAAGTCGACCCCAAGCGCAGGCTACTCCGCATGGTGATGCTGATGGACGAACCTGCCTGATCAAGTGCTAGGACAAGGATGATCGCAAGTGGTCACCTAACAAACACTAACCTAGTGTTACTCATGCAAGCCCCGGTGCATTTGCCACCTCCTTGCTGTTTTAAAATCTTTTATCACCTTGTTTGATGCATTAGGTGATAGGAGTTGTGTGCTAAACAATTGCTGCATTTCCTTCATTGGAAAATTGATTATCCTTCCTTGATACCCTTTTTGAAAAGAATTTTATGATGCTTAGCCTTGCCTTAGCAAACAAAAATGTTTTGTTTTAAAACAAAAGTGATGCTTTAGTGGATGGGAAGTTTTCAAAAATAAAACTTGATGGTGGATCCATCACGGCCGTGATGGGTTCAACATCAGAAAAGATGTACCTCTGCCAGGTACCAAACTTTGGGTTTGAAATGATTAAGCTGAGACCGGGCGGTTGACTTGCACGAGAAGGGAGTCTCGGTGTAGTGTCTCCGTCTGAGTCGATTAAGGACCGTGTCGATGTAGGCTTGATGATTGGGGACCTTTTAACTAGTCACATGCCTAATTATGGGTAAGCTTTGCCTCGGACAGACTAATACCAGAATAAGACAACACTCAATGGGAGTGAGAGATGGCGAGAGTAGCGTGTACCCTCCGTGGCAAGAGGCTGGACGGTGGTGTATCTATGCTCTCGGTTGGCGTGAACCTGATCTGGTCTTAAGAACCCCGGTGGCGAGTTGACATATGCAAGGGTTAAGTGCTACATATGTCATGTGATTGGAGATCCCCAGCTGGGTATTAATCAATTCGGATCGCCGTTACTTCTCGGACATGAAGACTTGGTCACTGCCCTACACGTAGCAATCCAGTGAACTAAAGGGATGATGAAAAGACGGCTAGTCTAGGCAATGCTTGAACTAGGGTAGAAAGAACTCTAGATGCAGGTAACTTTACTTAACCTGACAAGTAAAAATGGATTTTTAAGGATCCACTCATAGTAAGATTTTCTACAAACAGAGTCCTTGATTCTTGATAAGTCATACCTTGAATCCTTTTGCAACCAACATACCCTTGAGAGTCTTTTCTTTAGTCGGGAAAGTCTTGCTGAGTACTTGCGTACTTAGTGTTTTACCCATTGTTGCAGCAGGTTACGAGTCACTTGATTGTGATTGGTGTTATGCGCCGGTGGGCACGACCTTCTTATAAGTCTAAGTACTTCTTCTATACTTCTTATTAAGGACGGTCACTTGAGCTAGCATATATTTCAAAACTACCAATAATTTATAACAGTTCAAAGTTACTTTTTTGAATCACTTTTTGTAATCACTCCGATCATGTACATTGTAAAACTTGATGTAACTTGTAAAATTTGGTAATAAGATTTCCGCTGCAAAATGTAGGTGTGTGATTTGTGTTACTTAATCTTGTGATCCTGGTTGTAAGTGGTTTATCCGGGGTCCTTGGGACACTCAAACGGATCCTGTTATGTTATCTGGTGCACATGCATAGCCGTCTGAGGTCTTTGAGACAAGGACAGGTGCATGTGGGCCCAATAACTTGGGAGGTTCTGCCAAACTTGGTCTAGGAACAGGTGATGTTCTACCCAGGTTGATTAAGGATTATAGCGAATGTAGGCTTGCTGATCGAGGACCTTTTAATTGGTCACATGCCTTGTCATGGGTAAGCTTTGCCTCGGGCAGACTAATACCAGAATAGGACAACACGCAATGGGAGTGGAGAGATGGCGAGAGTAGCGTGTACCCTCCGTGGCAAGAGGCTGGACAGTGGTGTATCTGTGCTCTCACTTGGCGTGAACCCGATCTGGTCTTAAGAACCCCGGTGGTGAGTTGACATATGCAATGGTTAAGTGCTACATATGTCGTGTGATTTGAGATCCCCAGCTGGGTATTAATCGATTCTGATCGCCGTTACTTCTCGGACATGAAGACTTGGTCACTGCCCTGCAATCTAAGTCATGGATGGAATCATAATGAGCAAAAATCATGTTGGATTGATTAATGTGATGGTGAAATTAGACTAGATGCAAACAAGGTCTATTAATACTTAATCTAGCATTAAAATGTTGAAAGTAAGGACTCATTTTAGTAAGCTTTCTGCAAACTATTAATGTTGATTCTTGCTAAAAGCCTTTCCTTGATTCCCAAATCCAGCATATCCTTGAGAGTCTTTTCTTTAGTCGGGTAAGTCTTGATGAATACTTGCGTACTTAGGGTTTTATTCCCATTGTTGCTGCAGGATACGAGTCACTTGGATTGTGATTGGTGTTAAGCGCCATTGGGCACGACCTTCTTATAAGTCTAAGTACTTCTTCTATACTTCTTATTGAGGATTGTCACTGAGCTAGCATATATTTCAAATTATAAATAATTTATAACATTTCAAAGTTTATTCTTTGAACCACTTTTGTAACAACTCCGATAAATATAATGTAAATTTGTTGTAACTTGTAAAATTTGGTAACAAGATTTCCGCTGCAAAATTGTTGGTGTGTGATTTGTGTTTACTTAATCATGCGGTTCTGGTTGTAAGTGGTTTATCCGGTGTCCTTGGGACACTCGGACGGATCTTGTTAAGTTATTTGGTGCACATGCATAACCGTCTGAGGTCTTTGAGACAAGGACAGGTGCATGTGGGCCAAATAACTTGGGAGGTTCTGCCACACCCCACTCGTGGAACCTCTGACTGGAGGGACTGTGAGGTCGGCACCTCCCCAAACCCACGCAGCGGGTGACGAAGTGACGATGACGTGTGGAGCCGGAGCGTCAGATAGCTCATCAACCTCCTTGCCGAACTCCGCGGGAGCCGTTGCGAATTTGGTGGCGTGGTGGCGTTGAACTCAAGCCAATCCCCGTACGCTCATAAGAGTCGGCCGCAACCTCTCTCTCCTCTCCTCCTCAAATTCGCGTGCGCCACCAACCACCCCATCCTCTGGTCCTTCGTCGTGGGCAGTGAAGATATTTGTGACCGATCGCCGTGGTTTACTTCGGGAATTACCGCTCCTGAGCCCCAATTCGTGGTAGGAGTGTGATCCCTGGTGTTCGTCGCGCGTTCCCCACCACAACTTGTGCTTTGATAGGGATCCCCGGGCAACAAATTGCTCACCGACGTCGTAGACCCCGTAGACTTCCGTCGTGCGCCGTGGGCATGCCTCCTGGTGACCTAATCCCCGATAAGGTTTCCACCGTTGTGCTTGCCACCTTACCCTCTTCGTTTTGCATCGAAGCGCATTAGACATAGGGCCTTCCTGGCATGCTCGGGAGTTCGTCGGCGATGGCACCGCCGCTGGAGACCCTGTGCACTGCCGTGGACAGATCGGAGTTGGGGGAAACATTTCTGACCGTTGGATGAGCGATCGACGTTTAGGATCATAACTTCAGTAGCACTTCGGTCAACTGATCACGCATTGTTGGATTCTGATTGGATGGACGCAAGTAGACCATGGTAAAATTAAATCCGGGCCACGGATATCAGATCAGACGGTCTGGATTACTCGCAGGATTTGCATGCGCCAGATCTAATCCGGGCCCTTAGTTTTGGATCGAGTGGCCGGACAGAGCCGATACCCCTTCGTCGCGCTCTTTTTCTAAAGAGTCCCTGGCCAATGTGAAAATCAACTCACCGTCCAAGGGGAGGTGTAGACTGAGTCTAGGAATTTTTATAGGATAGCCCCTGACATTTCCAGTATTGATGCGCGCAACTAGGGAACACGGTAATTAGATAAATAATTAAGGAAATTGATTTTTAATACAAAATAAATCCAGAAACTTGTGAAATTCATATTAAATTCATTTTAACTCCAAATTGACCCATTCCAGTGGCATTAATTTTGTTTTAATATTGTTTATCACTTAGTAACTTTGTTTGGCCATGAAACTTGAACTAAAATTATTCACACGAGTTATGGTATTCCAAGTACTTAATAACTTCAGAAATTCAATACTAAATAACCATAACTCCAAATTTAGTAACTCTTGATCCTACGATCTCGTTACATAGCGTAGAATATTATTATGCATTCTGATCTGTTGTTTGATGTGATGTTAATTTCTGCTATACCATGTTTGTTTGTATTGATGCAAGTAGACGAGCCAAGCACTGAGGAGCCAGGGGTTCAGCAGGTGGAGATTCCTAAGCAGGATCTCGTTGAAGGCAAGTTGTGCCCTTAATCACTTCTTTTTACCCAGTCATGTTCTTATTAATCATAATGATCTATATAGGTTAATTTTGATGGGACCTAATAGGTTACCCTAGTTTGATTATCTTTATACCTTGACTCCACTGAATTTTTTGGGTAGTACTTGCTATTGCTTAATGTGGTTTGGGTATGGAGATACGTTATTCATGATCACACTCTTATTATCAATTGTTATTTACTGTTCATGTTAAGATTATTATGTTAATTGGAACATGGAGCGACCACCCGGGAAAACAGTGCTACCACAAGGGTGGTATGGGACGCCCTTGGCTGATTAATTAGGAAAGCTAGTGGATGACTACCTTACCCGAAAGGGGCAAGGGCAGTAGGGGAGTGGTCAGTGTAAGGAGGTCCTTGGGTTGATTTTGCTGCGATGGCGGTCAGGCGAGGGATCCCTGCATTGGAGCTTCCTATAAACTGTAGGGGGTTTTGTGAAGCTAGTGGAACTTTGTAAAGGCCTCATAGTGTTACCCTGCCTCGCCTCCTTGGTAGAGGTGTATGGGAGTGGCCTTCTCTTGGAAGATGGGTAACATGACTTGTGGGTAAAGGTGCGCAACCTCTGGAGAGTGTAAAACTGGTATATCAGCCGTGCTCACGGTCATGAGCAGCTCGGACCCTCACATGATTAACTTATGGAATTAAATTCAATTTGTCATTTGCATGGCGTTGGGATTATTTTATTATTACTTGTATTTATTATTACTATGGTTTGGTATTTACTTACACTTAGTAACCGCTAATAAAATTTTGACCAACTTATAAAAGCAATGCTGAGCTTCAACCTTTATTTTGTTGATTAGCCTTACACTTCACATGAACTCCCACCTTTGGTGAGTTCATGAACATTATTCCTCACAAGTCGAGCTATGAACATATGTGAGCTCACCCTTGCGGTCTCACACCCCCCACAGAAGAAGAACAAGTGGTTCAAGAGGAGCCACCCAACGAGAAGTTCGACTTAATCTAGGTGGCGTCTCCTAGTCAGCTTTGTGGCGCTAGTGAAATAATAATTAGTTCGTTTTATATTTATCATTTATTTTTTAAGACTTCCACTATGTAATAAGTACATTTATGATATTTATGACATTTATCTCTATGCACTCTGTTATTATATGTGTTGTTCTTCCTTGGCGCACATATGAGATGCACCTGACTTTATCCCTTAAATCCGAGTGTGACATGAAGCCACGTGTGCGAGTTCGGCAGCTGCTGCTTCATCTGGGCCCTTCCCCGCCGTGTGGACGACAAGTTCAACCAGCGTTTTTTTTCTTCTGTGTCCCGTTTCCATAGTGCTCAACTCCTGAAAACCTCACCATGCCTCACACTATTGGCGTAGATCTGGGCAGCGCCAATCTCTAGGGGTGTACCGCCTGGTGGTGCCCTCTGCGGCGGCGCGAACGGTCCTTAGCTCTAGGCTGGATAGTCCACGACCTAGGCGCAAGAGCGATGTCTTCCCTGCGCCGCACCGTACGGTCCGTGCATAGGGCCAGACGATCCACAATGGTGCAGGGTTGGAGTCGCCAAAAAAGTGTGTTGCCGCCGATCTGGGCAGCGCCAATCACTAGGGGTGTACCGCTTGGCGGTGCCCTCTGCGACGGCGCGGGCGTTCCACGGCTCTGGGCCGAACGGTCCGTGAACTGGGCGAAGGAGCGACGCCTTCCCGGCGCCACACCGGATGGTCCGCACCTAGGGCCGGACGGTCCACGATGACGTAGGGTCGTCTTCCTCCTCCTCGTTTGAACCTAGATCTCACCCCATGGGGGAATAGATCTTAGGGCGCCCTGGGTCGATAGGTCACCCAGGGCATCCCCAGACGACGTGGAGTCGCCTAGGAATTAAGAGATCAATTCTAGGAAGAGGCCTTGGGTGGACAACTAGATCTTGCCCCCCCAGGAGGCCACCTAAGATGGATCTAAACGACGTAGAGTCGATTAGGGGTGGAGGTGGATATGCAGAAGGCTACAACTAGAACTATGATACATGTACTCCTATGCATGAAAGGTAAACAAAGTAGATAGATTCGATTCGGATGTGTTCTGTAACACCCCAAGTGTTACCCTGGCTATGGCACACCTATGCATTAATGACTGTGATCACATGTGGAAGAAACTTAAGGAGAAGAGCATAAGAACCTTGGAGACCATGTATTAACCAAGAAATGTGAATGACCAAAAGCATTACCCAAGCTTTTGTGCACTTACCACCTTGGACAAGAGGGGAGTAAACCCTATACCCCTCTTGAACCCCTATCTCCTAAAACCTTGGTTGAAGGGGGGGGGGGGGGGGAGATTTAGCAAATGTGCAAATCATGACCAAACCTTGTGGCTAAAGTTAAGTGGCATATTAATCAACAATTACAGAGAGGAAACATTGCAAAAAGACCCCTTAAGAAACCCCAAATCCATTCCTTAAGTAGAGAAAGAGCTAGAGCTCTCTAATTCTCTCTAAGTCAAAATCTACACCTAATCTAAAGATCCACCGTGTTCACCTTGTAGATGGCACCAAAACCACCTAAGTTCTATACCAAAAATGTGGCATACCACCTAAGGCACCCCCTGGAAAAAGTTGAGACCGAGCCCTTGACATTTGACATGTCTTGGCATCACTTTTGTCGCACAGCGGGCAGGGAGACAAGCCAGATTTGGCGTCCGCATATCTTCTGACCTAGGGCTTATCTTCCCTTGGAACTCACATACAAGAGATAGCCATAGGTGCCAGGAAGAGGTCTGTGCCGGATTTTTGCCAAGATTCGCACGTATGCGATCTCAGCAAGCTTTTGAACATGGGCAGAAGAACACCTCCATGTGTTCGACGTGCTCTGCGCAAGCCAGAGCACGCCCATGCCCGACCCCGCGCGCCCCGCGCCATGCCAAGCCGCACCCGCGTCGCCTGCTCGCGCTCGCGCCTATAAATCACCCTCAGGCGTCGACCGTACTCCTCCTCGCACGCTCGACCTCACCGGAGCCCGAAACCACCGGCGTTTGCCCCGCGCACGGCGTGCCCGCGGCCACCCGAGCCCCTGGTATAGTAGACCGGCCAACAGAGCACGCCTCGGTGAAGCTCCCCAAGCAAGGAATCAGACTTTGCTTCGCCGGAGAAGCCAGTCCACGGTCGCCGGACTTCGCCCGACTGCCGGTGAACGTAGACCGGGTAATCCTCTGCTCCATTCTTCGATTCCTTGTGCACATAGCCTCTACGTCACCCCGTGGAGCTCATCGTGCCACTTGATTGAACTAGATCGCCGTGGTTTAGCCGGAACACCCAACGCCGACGAGATCACACGCCTGCGCACGTGGACCAGACGATTCCGGCCACCTCCCCCGTCGAGCCGTACACCGTTGTGACCGCCAGGACCTCCTGGAGCCAACCCCGCCCCTCGTCGGACCTCTCTGGCCGCCGGTAAGCCGCGCCGCCCTTTTCTTTTCCGCGGGTACTGTTTAAACTTGGGGAGGGACCGAGGGGGAGAAGAAGAAAAGGCTAGGGGGTTTTGTGCAATGTAAGTGACTCAGGGGAATAGTAGCGCAGGGGTATAAGTGAGAAGATTAGTTTGGAAAGAACCCGAGGTCTTCGATGCAAAGTGGTTTTTCTAGGAAACCTTTTTAATAACCTGATTTAAATTCAAACAGAACTTGAATAATTCATATCTTCTGTTTTGTTCACCCAAATCGAGTCAAACCAATTTTTCCAGACCTTAAATAATGTAAACTACTTAAGAAAAATATAAAACCCCTAAGTGTTACAGAAAACTTTAAGGTTTTGATTTAAATATTGATTTGACCAAAAGCTAATAATAGGAGGAAAAATAGTTACACTGTTAGACTGAGGCTAAGAAAATTTGGAGAAGTACCTAATTACTTCCTAACCTGTTTAAAAATAATAAACCCCTCTGTATACCCAGTTAAGGTAGAGTTTACTATTTAAATCCTTTTTAGCCTAAAGTTAGAGAAAATATTAATGGAGGTTTAAATAAAGAACCAGGGAGCACCCATGTTTTTGTTAGTCTACTTATTCAGTATAGTTCACTAGAAAAATTTATTATACCCTGGTTTAGTATAAAATAATTGGGATACCTTTTATTTTAAGAAAACATGGAAAACTTAGAAAAACCCTAGAAATATAACCCCATGGTGAAAACACCCCAAACCTTGGGATAATTAATGATTTGTTATTAAGAACATAGGAAAAATATGAAATCTGCTGTTTGACATTATTCAAATATCAAGGTAGTAGAAAGTGCCTTTTTGACATTAAACTTTAGAAAATCACAACTAAATAACCACCAATTAACTTTCTATGATTTTTGGCACAGAAGCTTGTGATTACTGTTAGATAGCAACAAAAATAACCTTTAGGACAAAACCCACCCCTAGGTAAGAGTTGTAGTGCAAAGTGACCCCCTTTGCCCAACTTTTGTTATTTTTGTCCAAGGCATACTCTTTTTATTCTAGACCTCCAATTCCTAGAACAGACTATAGTGACCAATGGCAACCCACTGTAATTTTTACAGAATTTTTGGAAAAAGTTAAACCACTGTTGTAGTTCAAACCCACACTAGAATTCATAATTAAAAAATGAAAAAGGGGAAATTGACAGTGGAAACTTGTGTCACCCTAGCCCAACCAGCAAAACCCTTTTTAAATTGCCCATTGAAATATGTAAGGAAAATACAAATCCACTATGCTTATCCCTAACAAAACTCCAAACCTAAGTTGATAAGCGTACACCACCAAGAGCCAAATAAGACCAAGAAACCCTAAGTTACTAACTAACTTAGTTTTCTTTTACTTAGCATAATGTTTACCACATCCTGCATAATCATGGCATGCATGTTCTTATTCATTGCATTCGATAGATTGCAACCTCGCTGACGGAGAGTACATCCTCGTGCCGGAGTAAGGAGCTGCTCAGGAGGTAGCCCCTGATCCAGCTCCAGAGCCTGCACCAGAGGATCTGCTTGCCCCAGCTTTGGAAGGCAAGCCTCGGTTTTATGCATAACCTATTTATTATGCTATTTTACTACACTTAATGATTGTAGGATTGAATGTGCACTTAAGTGTAGGAGTTGTTTGAAACCCTAGTTGCATGATCTCAGGAATCCTTTTGTGATGGATACTAGTATGCTAGGTCGAGTAGTTGCTTTACTAATTAGGGATCTCGATAGAAGTCGAGTGATTTTTCTAGCACTCGCGCGAGGTCAGGAATTTGTTGTACTCACTTTCATATCATAATGAGGTTGGTTTGTGGGCAACAATCCATGGGGATTGGTTGTCTACGGGATAAAAATTTGAATAAGGATTATGGTGTGGTACAGTGAGTCAAGCGTTTGAACGTACTAAACACATACCGAGAAATATGGTAAATCGGTAAGCCTAGTACCTGAGTGAACCTGCCCGTAGATTGCCCTCCTCACGCGACCTGAGACATGGTCTCCCATTCCGGTTATGGTGGGTACAAGTGCGGTCACTGCATGACGGCAGTCGAGGTCAGTGAGGCATTGTACGCCAAGGCGGTGAGCCCCTTTCTGTTGCGAGGGAATCGATGGGGACGGTTGATGTGTGAGGGGACGGAGTGCCTCGCCACATCGTGTGTTTAGGTTTACCTTGCAAGGATAAAAACTCGATTCGAATCGTCTGCTTCTCGCAGCAAATGAGACTGCTTGATCCATGCTGCTACATTGAGTAACAAGTGAAAATGTGATGAGGTGACAAAAGATGTTGATTGCTAAATTTGCTTGCTATCATGAATGAGTAGATAGTACACATCTAGTCTTAAGAGAGTCACACTAAAACTTGACAAAGCTAAAACTTGATTTATAAACTCAGCTAGTACTTTTGGCAACCATACCCCACAGCCAAACAGCTGCATGTCTAGAGGTAGAGGAGTAGACTCCTCACACCGGGTAAGTCTAGCTGAGTATTAGTATACTCAGCCTTGCTTGTGGCATAATTTTACAGGTTCTTTGGAGGACATGGTTGCTGGAGTGACTTGGCCATCCATCTTACCACCGGGTTGGACAGTCGAGTGGGATCCTGCCTCGGCCGAGGAGGAGCATGAGGAGTGATGGGACAGGCTTCCCGATCTCTCTGTTTATTTATCGTTAGTTTTATTCCGTTGCACTTCGAACAATGATGACTACTTTTGCTAAAACTCCGATGATGATGTAATAAGTAATACTCCTTAATGTATGGTTTTATGCTTTATTGTATTTGCTCTGTGACTCACCATCGAGTGAGATTGTGGTACTTGATCCTGTCTGTGGCCTCGTCGGACTAGATCTGAGGGATTGACGGGTTATTCCCATTTAAGTGTGGTCTAGCCTTTGAGGCGGGACTTAGGCACTTAAGTTGGAATAATTCGGGCAGTTCTGCCACAGCTGGTATCGGAGCTTGTACCACCACAGAGGAATCAATAAACTATAAATACCATCCTTTTCCAAGTAAAACTTGCAAGAAACAAAAGTTGGATAGATCGTAGGACGATCAGGATAGACCTAGGACGGGAAGCCTTAGGATGATAGAGGGGTAGCTAGGTGGCTATTTGAGTCAGCCCTACAGGCTACTATAAGGGATGGGAGTTCTTCCCTATTCCCTCTAAGATTGATGTTAGGTCGTTCAGGACGAGCATGCATGCATCATTAATTAAACAAATGGATGATTGGGTAAAAACTTTGATACAAATGATGACCAAATAAGTACCCCCAGTACCGCTGCCGTGGTTATAGAGAGGCTGAGTTGTGATTCTTTTTTCTTTTTATAATTCTTTTTCTTTTACTTACGCTTAACCGTACACAGATGACTTCTCACGGATCCTCGGACGAAGGGAATGCACTGTCCCACACTGACGGGCTTGCACGAGAGGGTTTTCCCCGTATTTTGTGAGAGGTACTTCACGGGGCCGGCTACACGACGCCTCCTCAGTACGCGGTGCAGCAGTTCGAGAAGCACCGAGTGCCCCGTTGTAGGGTGAGGATGACCCTAGAGCCTCATCCCCTACAGCCAGGCTGGCGTTCGCTGGACTCTGAGTCCTTTGGATATCGGGCTGAGGATACGATCGAGACGATTGCTCTTCACGGATTGACCACTTTCTGCGGATTCCACCCCTTGGAGCTGTCCACTCACCCCATTGGCTTGTTCCCCGCTGAGAAGGAGGACGACCCAATGTGGAAGGATCGAGTGGAGCATGCCAAGGACATCTGGGCTATCTACCCAGGTCAGACTGCTCACTTGACAGTGTGGTGCATGAATGCCCTATACCGTCTGCAAGTGATGCGTGGTGAGGCAATGTCCCATCTGATGGCATTGTTGGAGGCAACTAAGATCACCCTGGATAACAGAGAGGAGCTTGTGGTTGACTTGTCCACTGAGATGGTGGAAAAGGACTTACAGGTGGAACAACTGTCAAATGAAATCCAAGAGCTTGAGGAACTGGTGGGAACAAGGGAGAACACCATCGAGGTTCTCGAGGATCAGTTAATTAACACCCAGCAGTAGCTTGCCGAGGCTAACGAGCACCTGGATATGCATCACCAGGAGATCCAGGATATGGAGGCCAACGAGGATGTCGACATCGAGGGGGAGAGGAGCCTGCCTCCAGCTTGGACACTGCTGGCTCAGGGAGACCACCTTCCCCCGAGTCGAGTGTTGCCTCGTTCGCTCACTAGGTCACAGGGATAGAGTTAGAAGTCAGTGATGGTAGAACTCCTTGAAGCTAGCTTAGCTTTTGCACCCTTGGGGTACTAGGCTAGATAAAGTTGAGTCTTTTGGGCTATTGATGTAATCGCGATAAACTCTTTTGGAAGCATGGTTAATGAATGATGTCAGTCTTAATTTAAGAAGAAAAGTTTATGCCATGTGAAATCTTTTGTGATTATGCAAGAATATATTGGTTTCGCCTTTTGCCTCTTCCACCGCGATTGAACCTTGAACCTCAAAGTTGTGTTATTGAAAATATATGTGATTTTTCAGATGGCCGGGAGAGCGCGTCGTGGTCAAAATGAGCGCGTTCCTCCACCACCGCCACCGCCTCCTACTCTGCAGGAGATGATGGCTCAGCAGAATGAGATCTTGAGGCAGCTAGCTCAGCGTCAGCCGCCACCTCAGCACTATGGTGGTGGTGATCATCAGTGTCACCCCGCGGCAGCCACTTACCAGGAGTTCCTCAGTACCCAGCCACCATTGTTCACCAGGGCAGAGGACCCACTTGATGCGGATGTATGGTTGAGAGTAGTGGAATCCAAATTCCCGCTACTCCATGGAGTTTGCTCAGAGGTCACTAAGGTCAGGTTCGCCATCCAGCAGCTTCGCGGACCCGCAAGGACCTGGTGGGACCATTTTCTTGCTATGCAGCCAGAGGACCGAGAGGTGGAATGGAGAGAGTTCAAGGCAGCTTTCAGGGGGCACCATATACTAGCAGGCATTATGGACCGAAAGCTCAACGAGTTTCTGGCACTCACTCAAGGGAATCAGACAGTGTTACAGTATGCTCAGGCCTTTAATTACATGTGCCAGTATGCCGAGTATCATGCAGACATGGACGAGAAGAAGAGGGACAGGTTCAGGAGGGGGCTCAACACTAAGCTCCGTGGCCGTCTCAACACTGTCAGGGCCAACAGCTATAATGAGTTAGTCAACATGGCCATTTCTCAGGAGGACTGTATCACAGCTCGTCAGGCAGAGAAGAAGAGGAAGACCCCTATGGTAGGACCTTCAGCTCAGCCACAACGTTTCAGGATTGTGTCTGACACTCAGAACAGGGGACCGCAGCAGCAGCAAGGACGTTGGGTGATCCAACCACAGCAGCAGCAGCAGGCACCCAACCGCACCCAGTTTCCAACTCAGAGGAACAATCAACAGCAGCAGCAACATCATCAGGCCAATGACAACAGGTGTTTCACTTGTGGCAACACCGGACATTATAAAATGAATTGCCCCAGAAACCAGCAGAGGCAGGGACAAAATGTTAACCAGAACCAAGGCAAGAGACAGAAAGTGCAAGTGAGGCAAGGCAGGCTGAACTTCACTACCATGGCTGATATTCGAGAGGGAGCACCCGTCATGACTGGTATCTTTTCAGTTTTGAATTATCCTGCTATTGTTCTTTTTGATTCTGGTGCATCACACAATTTTATCAGTGCCAAATTTAGTGCCAAGTGTCAATTACCTTTTCACCACACCGATGGGGGTATTACAATTTCAACACCAGGAGGCAGGGTTGCCACCTACCAAATCAATAGGCAAGTGCCTATAAAATTGGGTAGTCTTGTGATTAGAACCACCCTTCTCATCTTAGGATTGGATAGCGTGGATATTATATTGGGAACTGATTGGTTATCCAGGCATCAGGCAATATTGGATATTGCAGCAAGGGCCATTGAGATTCACTCCCCTGCTTACGGCGAGACTACTTTATATTTGCCTGATCAGGGTTGTACCTGTTCTTGTGCATTCACTATGATAGAGTCACAAGTGGAAAGGATCCCAGTGGTCCGTGACTACCCAGATGTTTTTCCGGATGAATTGCCAGGAATGCCACCTGATAGAGACATTGAGTTCGCCATTGAATTGCAACCCGGGACTGCTCCTATCTCCAAGAGACCCTATAGGATGCCTCCCGCGGAATTGGCAGAATTGAAAAAGCAACTACAAGAGTTGTTGGACAAGGGGTTCATTCGCCCAAGTACTTCACCTTGGGGGTGCCCAGCCTTGTTTGTAAAGAAGAAGGATGAAAGTCTGAGAATGTGTGTCGATTACCGCCCTCTCAATGCGGTGACCATCAAGAACAAATACCCACTGCCCCGCATTGATGTTTTGTTTGATCAGTTGGTGGGAGCCAAGGTGTTCTCCAAAAGTAGACCATCGCTCGGGTTACCATCAGATCAAGATCCGTGCCAGCGATATTCCCAAAACGGCTTTCTCTACCCGATATGGGCTCTATGAGTTTTTGGTGATGTCTTTTGGGCTGACCAATGCCCCGGCTTATTTCATGTACCTGATGAACTCAGTATTCATGCCAGAGCTGGACAAATTTGTGGTCGGTTTCATTGATGATATTCTAGTTTATTCCAAGAATGAAGCCGAGCACACTAAACATTTGCATACTGTACTTCAGAGACTGCGTGACCATCAGTTGTATGCCAAATTGTCTAAATGTGAGTTCTGGCTGAAGGAAATCAAATTCTTGGGTCACACAATTTCTCAGGACGGGATATCTGTTGATCCTTAGAAGGTACAAGAAGTAATGGATTGGAAACCTCCTACCACCGTGCGGCAGATTCGGAGTTTTCTGGGATTGGCAGGGTATTATCGACGATTTATTCCGGATTTCTCCAGAATTGCCAAACCAATGACTGAACTGTTGAAAAAGGGAGTCAAGTATAATTGGAGCCAGAAGTGTGAAGACGCCTTTCATACACTGAGGCAACATTTGACAACAGCCCCAGTGCTAGCTCAACCTGATAACACCAAGCCCTTTGAAGTTTATTGCGATGCTTCCGGTACTGGTTTGGGATGCGTCTTAATGCAAGATAACAGAGTAATTGCTTATGCCTTCCGAGCCCTCAGACCCCATGAGCAGAACTACCCTACACATGATTTGGAGTTAGTAGTCGTGGTTCATGCTCTCAAGATATGGAGACATTACTTGATGGGAGCTCACTGCAACATTTACACTAATCATAAGAGTCTCAAATACATTTTCACTCAGGCAGATCTTAACATGAGGCAGAGAAGATGGTTAGAGTTAATCAAGGACTATGATTTGGAAGTGCATTACCATCCGGGCAAAGCCAATGTTGTGGCAGATGCCTTGAGCAGAAAGGCCCAGTGTAATTGTATGAGCATGGATGCAAAAGTCACCACCCTGTGTGATGAGTTGTGCAAGCTGAACCTGGAAGTTGTTTCTTCCGGTGCCATAAGTTATATCTCGGTGGAGCCCACATTACAAGAGCAAATAGTCAGGGCACAGATTGAAGACAAGGGTGTTCAGGTTATCAAGGAAATGATCAAGTAGAAAGCAGAAAAATACAAATGCTTCCGGCGGGACAGCAAAGGAATCTTATGGTTTGGAGATCGATAGGTTGTTCCCAAGGACCCTGAGCTCAGAAAGAAGATATTGGATGAGGCTCACCTTTCAAAATTCTCCATGCACCCAAGCAGTAATAAGATGTATCATGATCTCAGATCCTTGTACTGGTGGACCAGAATGAAGAGAGAATTTGCCAAGTACATATCCTAATGTGACACCAGCCAGAGGATCAAAGCCAGTCATTTGAAGACAGCAGACCCTTTGCAACCCCTTCCCATACCATCTTGGAAATGGGAGGACATTTGCATGGACTTTATCGTTGGTTTGCCCAATACCTCCCGGCACCATGATTCCATTTGGGTCATTATAGACAGATTAACCAAGTCAGCTCATTTCTTGCCGGTACACACCACTCATAGGACGGAGAAGTATGCGGAAATCTACATTGACCAGATAGTTCGTTTGCATGGAATACCAAGGACTATAGTATCGGACAGAGGAGCACCATTTGTGGCACGATTTTGGGAGCAATTGCAGGAATCACTTGGGACCCATGTAATACGAAGCTCAGCATACCATCCTCAAACAGATGGCCAGACCGAAAGGGTAAATCAGATTTTGGAAGACATGTTGAGGGCATGTGTGCTACACTACGGGAAGGATTGGGACAAGTGTCTTTCTTTGGCAGAATTCTCCTATAATAACAGTTACCAGTCTAGTTTGAATATGGCACCTTTTGAAGCCTTGTATGGGAGAAGGTGTAGGACCCCGCTAAATTGGTCTCAAGCAGGAGAGAGGAACATATTTGGGCCAGATTTGGTACTTGAAGTAGAGGAAAAGGTCAGAGTAAATAAGAAGAACTTAGAAGCTACTCAGGCCAGGCAAAAGAGCTATCATGATAAGAGGCGGAAACCTCTACAGTTTGAAGTGGGAGAGCATGTTTACCTTAAGGTGTCACCCACCAAGGGTGTCCAGAGATTTGGGATCAAGGGTAAGTTAGCTTCTCGCTACATTGGGCCCTACGAGATCAAGGAGACTTGTGGACCAGTAGCATATCAATTGAAGTTGCCACCACACACATCAGTTGTTCATAATGTGTTCCATGTATCTCAGCTGCGGAAATGTGTCCGCTTACCCACTGAAGTGCTACCTGAACCAAAAATTGAGATAGAACCAGACCTGTCCTATCAAGAGTACCCAGTCAAGGTATTGGATCAGAAAGAGAGGTCAACATGGACAAGGTCAATCAGAATGTATAAGGTTTAGTGGAGTCACCATTCAATAGAAGAAGCTACATGGGAGACTGAGGATTTTCTACGCTCTCGCTTCCCCGACTTTCTGCTCAAAGGAGTCGGTACGTAACCCAAAACCCCACCCCCACCTGCCCTTTGAATACAAATATAAGAAAAACTTAGATGATAAGGGTAGTCTAAGTTGTGGATTTGACTTAAAAAGGACTTCCTTCTGAAGTCGCAAAGAGAATGACATTCGAAGAGCAGTTAATTAGTGAAACTTGAATCTAAGAAGGAACAACACACCAACACACCTTCTTGGCACTCCTCCTGAGGACTCTACCTAAAATCTCGGGACGAGATTCCTTTAAGGGGGGAGGGTTGTAACACCCCAAGTGTTACCCTGGCTATGGCACACCTATGCATTAATGACTGTGATCACATGTGGAAGAAACTTAAGGAGAAGAGCATATGAACCTTGGAGACCATGTATTAACCAAGAAATGTGAATGGCCAAAAGCATTACCCAAGCTTTTGTGCACTTACCACCTTGGACAAGAGGGGAGTAAACCCTAGACCCCTCTTGAACCCCTCTCCTAAAACCTTGGTTGAAGGGGGGGAGATTTAGCAAATGTGCAAATCATGATCAAACCTTGTGGCTAAAGTTAAGTGGCATATTAATCAACAAATATAGAGAGGAAACATTGCAAAAAGACCCCTTAAGAAACACCAAATCCATTCCTTAAGTAAAGAAAGAGCTAGAGCTCTCTAATTCTCTCTAAGTCAAAATCTACACCTAATCTAAAGATCCACTGTGTTCACCTTGTAGATGGCACCAAAACCACCTAAGTTCTATACCAAAAATGTGGCATACCACCTAAGGCACTCCCTGGAAAAAGTTGAGACCGAGCCCTTGACATTTGACATGTCTTGGCATCACTTTTGTCGCGCAGCGGGCAGGGAGACAAGCCAGATTTGGCGTCTGCATATCTTCTGACCTAGGGCTTATCTTCCCTTGGAACTCAGATACAAGAGATAGCCATAGGTGTCAGGAAGAGGTCTGCACCGGATTTTTGCCAAGATTCGCACGTATGCGATCTCAGCAAGCTTTTGAACATGGGCAGAAGAACACCTCCACGTGTTCGACGCGCTCTGCGCGCGCCAGAGCACGCCCGCGCCTGACCCCGCGCGCCCTGCGCCACGCCAAGCCGCACCCTCGTCGCCTGCTCGCGCCCGCGCCTATAAATCACCCTCAGGCGTCGACCGTACTCCTCCGCGCACGCTCGACCTCACCGGAGCCCGAAACCACCGGCGTTTGCCCCGCGCACGGCGTGCCCGCGGCCACCCGAGCCCCTACCACCGTAGACCGGCCAACAGAGCCCTTCCCAGCCACGCCCGACCCTTGGAAGAGACTTTGCACGCCTTGGTGAAGCTCCCCAAGCAAGGAATCGGACTTTACTTCACTGGAGAAGCCAGTCCACGGTCGCCGGACTTCGCCCGACCGCCGGTGAACGTAGACCGGGTAATCCTCTGCTCCATTTTTCGATTCCTTGTGCACATAGCCTCTACTTGATTGAACTAGATCGTGGTGGTTTAGCCGGAACACCCGCCGCCGACGAGATCACCCGCCTGCGCACATGGACCGGACGATTCCGGCCACCTCCGCCGTCGAGCCGTACACCGTTGTGACCGCCAGGACCTCCCGGAGCTAACCCCGCCCCTCGCCGGACCTCTCTCGCCGCCAGTAAGCCGCGTCGCCCTTTTCTTTTCCGCGGGTACTGTTTAAACCTGGGGAGGAACCGTGGGGGAGAAGAAGAAAAGGCTAGGGGGTTTTGTGCAATGTCAGTGACTTAGGGGAATAGTAGCGCAGGGGTATAACTGAGAGGATTAGTTTGGAAAGAACCTGAGGTCTTCGATGCAAAGTGGTTTTTCCAAGAAACCTTTTTCATAACCTGATTTAAATTCAAACAGAACTTGAATAATTCATATCTTCTGTTTTGTTCACCCAAATTGAGTCAAATCAATTTTGCTAGACCTTAAATAATGTAAACTACTTAAGAAAAATATAAAACCCCTAAGTGTTACAGAAAACTTTAAGGTTTTGATTTAAATATTGATTTGACCAAAAGCTAAATAATAGGAGGAAAAATAGTTACACTGTTAGACTGAGGCTAAGAAAATTTGGAGAAGTACCTAATTACTTCCTAACCTGTTTAAAAATAATAAACCCCTCTGTATACCCAGTTAAGGTAGAGTTTACTATTTAAATCCTTTTTAGCATAAAGTTAGAGAAAATATTAATGGAGGTTTAAATAAAGAACCAGGGAGCACCCATGTTTTTGTTAGTCTACTTATTCAGTATAGTTTACTAGAAAAAATTATTATACTCTGGTTTAGTATAAAATAATTGGGATACCTTTTATTTTAAGAAAACAAGAAAAACTTAGAAAAACCCTAAAAATAACCCCAAGGTGAAAACACCCCAAACCTTGGGATAATTAATGATTTGTTATTAAGAACATAGGAAAAATATGAAATCTGCTGTTTGACATTTTTCAAATAACAAGGTAGTAGAAAGTGCCTTTTGACATTAAACTTTAGAAAATCACAACTAAATAACCACCAATTAACTTTCTGTGATTTTTGGCACAGAAGCTTGTGATTACTGTTAGATACCAACAAAAATAACCCTTAGGACAGAACCCACCCCTAGTTAAGAGTTGTAGTGCAAAGTGACCCCCTTTGCCCAACTTTTGTTATTTTTGTTCAAGGCATACTCTTTTTATTCTGGACCTCAAATTTCTAGAATAGCCTATAGTGATCAATGGCAACCCACTGTAATTTTATAGAATTTTTGGAAAAAGTTAAACCACTGTTGTAGTTCAAACCCACACTAGAATTCATAATTAAAAAATGAAAAAGGGGAAGTTGATAGTGGAAACTTGTGTCACCCTAGCCCAACCAGCAAAACCCTTTTTAAATTGCCCATTGAAATATGTAAGGAAAATACAAATCTACTATGCCTATCCCTAACAAAACTCCAAACCTAAGTTGATAAGCATACACCACCAAGAGCCAAATAAGACCAAGAAACCCTAAGTTACTAACTAACTTAGTTTTCTTTTACTTAGCATAATGTTTACCACATCCTGCATAATCATGGCATGCATGTTCTTATTCATTGCATTCGATAGATTGCAACCTCGCTGACGGAGAGTACATCCTCGTGCCGGAGTAAGGAGCTGCTCAGGAGGTAGCCCCGGATCCAGCTCCAGAGCCTGCACCATAGGATCTGCCTACCCCAGCTTTGGAAGGCAAGCCTATTTATTATGCTATTTTACTACACTTAATGATTGTAGGATTGAATGTGCACTTAAGTGTAGGAGTTGTTTGAAACCCTAGTTGCATGATCTCAGGAATCCTTTTGTGATGGATACTAGAATGCTAGGTCGAGTAGTTGCTTTACTAATTAGGGATCTCGGTAGAAGTCGAGTGATTTTTCTAGCACCCGCGCGAGGTCAGGAATTTGTTGTACTCACTTTCATATCATAACGAGGTTGGTTTGTGGGCAACAATCCATGGGGATTGGTTGTCTACGGGATAAAAATTTGAATAAGGATTATGGTGTGGTACCGTGAGTCAAGCGTTTGAACGTACTAAACACATACCGAGAAATATGGTAAATTGGTAAGCCTAGTACCTGAGTGAACCTGCCCGCAGATTGCCCTCCTCACGCGACCTGAGACGTGGTCTCCCATTCCGGTTATGGTGGGTACAAGTGCGGTCACTGCACGACGGCAGTCAGGGTCAGTGAGGCATTGTACGCCAAGGCGGTGAGCCCCTTTCTATTGCCAGGGAATCGATGGGGACGGTTGATGTGTGTGGGGACGGAGTGCCTCGCCACATCGTGTGTTTAGGTTTACCTTGCAAGGATAAAAACTCGATTCGAATCGTCTGCTTCTCGCAACTAATGAGACTGCTTGATCCATGCTGCTACATTGAGTAACAAGTGAAAATGTGATGAGGTGACAAAAGATGTTGATTGCTAAATTTGCTTGCTATCATGAATGAGTAGATAGTACACATCTAGTCTTAAGAGAGTCACACTAAAACTTGACAAAGCTAAAACTTTATTTATAAACTCAGCTAGTGCTTTTGGCAACCAAACCCCACAACCAAACAGCTGCATGTCTAGAGGTAGAGGAGTAGACTCCTCACACCGGGTAAGTCTAGCTGAGTATTAGTATACTCAGCCTTGCTTGTGGCATAATTTTACAGGTTCTTTGGAGGACATGGTTGCTGGAGTGACTTGGTCGTCCATCTTACCACCAGGTTGGACAGTCGAGTGGGATCCTACCTCGGCCGAGGAGGAGCATGAGGAGTGATGGGATAGGCTTCCCCATCTCTCTGTTTATTTATCGTTAGTTTTATTCCGCTGCACTTCGAACAATGATGACTACTTTTGCTAAAACTCCGATGATGATGTAATAAGTAATACTCCTTAATGTATGGTTTTATGCTTTATTGTATTTGCTCTATGACTCACCATCGAGTGAGATTGTGGTACTTGATCCTGTCAGTGGCCTCGTCGGACTAGATCTGAGGGATTGACGGGTTATTCCCATTTAAGTGTGGTCTAGCCTTTGAGGCGAGACTTCGGCACTTAAGTTGGAATAATTCGGGCAGTTCCGCCACATGTTCAGGGGTTCTCAATCGACTTTACCCCTTTATATTTATAGGGGAGGAGGTTTGAACCTGTTCCTAGGAGACAGCCAACAAACCCCACGTGATTAGATGGATAACCACGCACGAGATAAGGATAATCACCTGAGTTGATCTGATCGCGGGATCACGGACCGTCCGGGCCCTAGGGCCGGACCGTCTGCAACTTTTGGTGGTCAACACATGCCTTGCCTTTTGGTGGAACTTGGCAAACCAAAAGCACTAGTAAAAACTTCAGAAACAATTGACCTCATGAGTTATTTTGTTCCCTAAGTAAGGACTTAGCTCGACGCAAGTCATCGGCTCTTGATATCAGATAATATAAATACTTGATAAAACTTCAATGCATAGAGGTCGTTTCGGATTGCATCCTCTTCGGCCATGACTGCCTAATCGACATGTCAGTAGGTGAGAACTTCTGGTGCCCCCAGCCTAAATAAGAAAATGAATTGGGCCAGTAATACAGATTCATCACCGTGCCACCCCACACATGAGTAGGACAACACATTGGCGATGGATAGACCGGAAAGCACCAAGCCATCCCTGGAAGAGGATGAATAAGCGATCTTGGTTGTGCTACCTTTTGGGCCAATTTAGTTGGCTTTTGCTTTCGCACAGACCACCCTTTTGACTTCATTTGTTTTATTGGTCTGTTGTGTGAAACAACCTTCTTCATATATTTGGCAAGCAACTGATCAAAAGTAGGGCCGACTGTACTAAGTCGTCCAGACGTCTTAGTAGTGTTTTGCTTCCTAACACTTGTTTTGGAACATTGTGGTCCGATGGTCTGAGGTTGCTGCTTCTGACCGTCTGCGGACCGTCCGGCCATCATAGCCGGACTGTCCGCGCCTGTCTCAGACTGTCCGATCTTAGTACCCGGACCGTCCGGCGTACCTAGGACCGATGACCGTGATCGGCTGTCCGATGGTGCTTACCCACCGGTGCTTCTGGTCTTTCTTTTCTACGAAGCCTTCTGAGTAACCACTCTGCGCCACATATTTGGAGTGCGGGGATCACCAACGATGATATTTTTATCTTTGCTTTTATCGACCAGACAAGGCCAAACTATGACTTTTTTGCTCGTCGGCTCTAATGTGGTGGCAGGGACAGGTGGCCTGTCAATCCTCACCTCTTTTTGAAACCTTAACTGACCTTCGTTTATAGCCGATTGTATTTGTCGATGAAAGACAACACAATCATTGGTGTTATGAAGAAAAGAGCCAAGCCATTTACAATATACACGTCCTTTTATTTCGTCAACCGAAGGAATTATATGTGACAAATTAATATTACCATGTTTAAGTAACTCATCAAATATTTTATCAAACTTAGTAATATTAAATGTGAACTTAACTTTCTCCTTTGTGTCGAGTGCGGGTGAGAGCAAATAGAAGGTTCGGCCTTAGTGGGCCAAACAAGCTCAGGGACAAGTGACTTTTTCGGCTCTTGGGGCTTGGGTGGCCGGCTAAATTTATGCCGGCCTTCCGCACTAGGCGGATCACAGGTGGCTTCTGGTGCTCCAGACAATCCGACATGTGCAGTCGGATAGTGTGTGCATGGATTGAATGGTCTGGTACTATTCCCGAACTGTCTGGTAACATCGGGCAACACCTACGACCCTTGTGGATGGTCTAGCGTAGGGTGCCAGACGGTCTGACGGAGGGTCGGATGGTCCAAGATCGTGTGCGGATGGTCCGGCCGTGCTCAAAGTTGACCCACCATTTAGCGGAGATGGCGGTGTCGGTCGTCCTGGATATGAGTCCATCAGCATACCAGAATATGGCTGGGGAAACTCATTTGTTGCCAATGTGTTTGGCGCAATAGTTTCGGCGCCTAATTTATGTGATAAAAAATTAGGCATGTGAGTTTTTCCTAATGCATGTGCCATCCTCTCTATATCCTTTGTGATACTTTTAATCCGATTATCAAAAGAAATTTTAATAGATGGAATATCATCGGCTGACCTGGCATCACCTATCGTGGGGAGTTGTTGCAACACAGCTGACATGTACTCGACATTTATTTCCATCTCTTGGACGGTCTTTTGGTGGCAATCTACCCTGAAGTGCGAGAGGAACCACTTATCCGCCACCTTGAGCACCTGATCCTTTTGTCGCTGGACCTCCTCATCTATTTTCTTCATGTCATCTTTTAATCTTTTATGCTCAGCGGCCGATAAATTAGTCAGCCTTGTGTCTCTGATTTGAGAAGCACCATTGAGATCTTTAGAATCGACCATGTATGCCTGATTTTATAGATCGGCAACCTCGTCCCCATCGGAGTCGCCAAAAAGTGTGTTGGCGCCGATCTGGGCAGTGCCAATCACTAGGGGTGTACCGCCTGGCGGTGCCCTCTGCGGTGGCGCAGACGGTCCATGACTTCGGCGCAGGAGCGACGCCTTCCCTGCGCCGCACCGGACGGTCCACGATGGCGCAGGGTCAGAGTCGCCAAAAAGTGTGTTGGCGCCGATCTGGGCAACGCCAATCACTAGGGGTGTACACCTGGCGGTGCCCTCTGCGGCGGCGCGGACGGTCCACGGCTCTGGGCCGGACGGTCCGTGACATGGGCGCAGAAGCAATGCCTTCCCTGCGCTGCACCAGACGGTCCACGATGGCGCAGGGTCGTCTTCCTCCTCCTCGCTGGAACCTAGATCCTGACCCTTCGTGGAAGAGATCTTAGGGCGCCCTCGATCGATAGGTCACCCGGGGCGTCCCCAGACGACGTGGAGTTGCCTAGGCATTAAGAGATCAAATCAAGGAAGAGGCCTCGGGTGGACAACTAGATCTTGCCCCCGGGAGGGGTATGATCCTAGGGTCGTCTTGGGGTCGGCAGGCCACCCAAGACAGATCTAGAAGACGTAGAGTCGAATAAGGGTCGAGGTGGATATGCGGAAGACTACAACTAGAACTACGCTACATCTACTCCTTGGGCAGGAAAGGTAAATAAAGTAGATAGATTCGATTGGGATGTGTTCGGGGGTTCTCAATCGGCCATACCCCTTTATATTTATAGGGGAGGAGGTCTGGACCTGTTCCTAGGAGACAACCAACAACTCCCACGTGATTAAATGGATAACCACGCACGAGATAAGAATAATCACCTAAGTTGATCTAATCGTGGGGCCAGAGACCGTTTGAGCCCTAGGGCCAGACCGTTCGCCACTTTTGGTGCTCAACACACACTTCTGCTCTCTCTCCCTCGTCTCTTCCACCTAGCCACGCGCGTAGGCCCATAGGTGCATGTTGGCTACTTGTTCTCAAAAGCTATGAATCAAGAACAAGGCAACACAAATGTTAATGGTAAAGACCTTCGACCTTCTTAACATTATCTCCCTTAGGATATAATGATCTTTGGACGAAGGTCATGAAGGACGTACCTTCATCATTTCAATATGCAAAGATATAAACATGGACATATGAAACACAGAATAAGCATGAATAATCATTTTAAATCATTTTATTGTTCATATTATCATTATATGATCATGGGCAATTATCAACGATATTTAAATTACATTTGTACCTTCGGCTTGATAGAAGGCAAAAATCTTGAAGTGACGCGTGAGTGATTACAAGTTAGCGTAAACAGTACGGTGTTACTGTTCATCTATTTATAGGCACAGGACACAGCCTAAGCAAAATTACACTTATATCCCTGACATTTACTGTTAGCTAAAATGTAAACTGTCGAGGACTAAGCAGTCTTTTCCTTTTAGGTCGGTTTCATCCTCCACTATCATCCTTGTGCTGAGCCGAAGCTTCTCCAGCCATAGCTTTGGAGTCGGTCCAGATCACGCTTTTTCATACCATGCACACCTTCATCTTAAAGCCGAAGCTTCCTGTGACAATATACTATATTGGAAAACATGTTAGTTCTGTTTTTGAGGACCTTCGGAAGATGAAGGCCCCCAAAAGTAGCCCCTCCCATTATTAATTTGTTTTTGCTTTTAACAAATTTAGACTGCGACGTGAACGAAGGCCTTTAGCCGAAGGTCGAAAAAACACCTTCCCTTCGCTAGAATAGCGAAAGTCAATGACAAATGGGGTCCGCCAAGTTGCAATGCACTAGGCATATAAATAGGAGCTTGCATCGATAGGATTTGTTACGCCTTTCAATTGCTTATGCTATTGTTTCAAACTTGAAATTTCTTGCTGTCAGATCTCGCTTGATTTGTGAGCTTTGTCATTTACACAAGTGCTCGTTAGATATCTGAAGAGAAGAAGATGTCTAAAGAGAAGAAGGTTGTGGACCCTGCTCTAGCTGGGTTTTATGAAGCTGTGGAAAAAACAAGCACAGAAAAGATTATAAATGAAATATTAGCTGGGTTGTCTGAGGATTCTTATGATAGCAAGAACTTTGATGTGGAAAGTGGGAATGAAGATGCCGAAGACCAGCCCTCACGGCCAAGTCATACCATCTTCGGAAAGTCATCCATTAAACAGAGTCAGATTGATGCCATGAAGGGAAGATATTTTCGTGACATGTCTATTGTGAGCGTTGGGGGAGACAGCGCCACCCCTGCACCCGAAGAAGATGAAGTTGTTGTTTATAGAAGCTTTATGAAGGCAGGTCTTTGATTCCCATTGAGCATATTTTTGGTTGAAGTTTTGAAGGCATTTGAAATCTTCCTTCATCAAATCACTCCCGAAGCTATAATCAGAATGGGCATTTTTGTTTGGGCCATGAGAAGCCAAGGGCTGGAACCGAGCGCGAAGTGCTTCTGCAACATGCACGAAATGCTGTACGAGACAAAGGCCACTGGAAAAGAGCAATATCACAACAACTTCGGTTGTTATGGCTTCATTCCTTGTTCCGACGTAAGTTATCCAGTTACAACATTTCGAAAAACGTGGCCCGGGGCCTGGATGGAGGAATGGTTTTATGTCAAGAATAATCTGATTGAAAGGGAACACATAAAGGGGATTATCCAACGCCCCATCTGGTCTCGCCTCGGCCTCCGAAGGCCGGCTACTGCGCTCGAGAATGATACCGAAGCATGCCAGATGGCTTTCAATAATGTTTGTGCCTTCATTAGCACAAGAGATCTGGTTCAGGAGTGTGATGGAACCTCTCAAGTTATTAGGCCCACCTACAGTTGTCCTTGTCCAACGGACTTTAGACAACCATGTAGATGCACATAATTACTTGACAAGTTCGGTATCTGTATCCTTTTTTTGCAAAAGAGCGTTCCACTCGTCACGCAGATATTACAACACATCAGAGGAACGAATAAGCGGAAGCAATTACAGTAACTTAATTTACATTAAAATATAGAAAGAGTTTTATTATTACAGACCAGAGGTAGATGAGTGCAGAAGTATTATTATTACAAACTCGGGAGGCAAAAACCCCTCCCGCATAAAAGTATAATGTTTTTAAAAGGAGGACAACATCCTCCCGAGGCTTCACTCTTGAGATTCTTCGTTTGGCACAACCTTAGAGCAAAAGCAACAAAAGTTTGCTGCTTCCTCACCTACAACAACGTGGGTTCGAAAACCCTGAGTATGAAGTGTACTTTCACAAGTCTTACCCGTCAAAATAAAAGACTCTCAAGGATATGCTGGCTTGAGGGAGTCAAGGTAAGGCTTAATCAAGAATCAAGACTCTGTTTGCAAAAATGCTTACTAATAGTGGATCCTTAATAATCCAGTTTTATTAGCATGTCAAGTCATTACCTGAATCTAGAGTTTTTTCTACCCTAGTTCAAGCACTTGGCCTATACTAGCCATCTTTTATCATTTTTTAAGTTTACAGGAATGCTACGTGTAAGTCAGTGAGCAAGTCTTCATGTCGAAGAAGTAAAGGCGATCTGAATCGATTAATACTCTGCTAAGGATCTCTAATCACACGACATATATAGCACTTAACCCTTGCATATGTCAACTCGCCTCCGGGGTTCTTAAGACCAGATCGGGTTCACGCCAACCGAGAGCATAGATACACCACCGCCCAGCCTCTTGCTATGGAGGGTACACACTACTCTCGCCATCTCTCCACTCCCATTGTGTGTTGTCCTATTCTGGTATTAGTCTGCCCGAGGCAAAGCTTACCCATGATGAGGCATGTGACCAGTTAAAGGGTCCTCGGTCAGCAGGCCTACATTGACACGGTCCTTAATCGACTCAGACAGAGACACTACACCGAGACTCTCTTCTCGTGCAAGTCACCCGCCCGGTCTCAGCTTTATCATTTCAAACCCAAAGTTTGGTACCTGATAGAGGTACATCTTTTCCGATGTTGAACCCATCAAGGCCCTGAGGGATCCACCGTCAAGTTTTATTTTTTAAAACATCCCATCCCACTTGAGGCATCATCTTTTGTCAAAACAAAACATTTTGTTTTTCTAGAGCAAGACTAAGCATCAGAAAAGATTTTAAGGAAGGAAATGGATCAATTGTTTAGTACACAACTCATATCACCTAATGCATTAAGCAAGTGAGAAAGATTTTAAAATAGCAAGGAGGTGGCAAATGCACCGGGGCTTGCCTTGTGTTGTAGGAGAGTCGGGTTCTGCTCCACAAATATCAAAATAAAAGCAGTTCCCGGCAGGTGGGTCTTCAGGTGGTGGTGGTGTAGCTCCTTCTTCTTCAACCACTACTTCTTCCTCGTTCTCTATATATAACCATATATAACCATGAATGCTCATGTAATGCTTATGAAAATGCAGTAATAGAAAAGGTTTATCAAGTTGTATCTTGAATACAACTTTCCTTCACGATACTCCAGGGATCTAGGGTTTTTGGAGTCAGTTCTTCATTTCAGATGGCACACTCTACCTAGAAGACTAGGGTTTTAAGTTTAGGAACCAAACAAGGTCCAAAACAAGTCAAACTTCACTCATGGGATCTAATTACTAAATTAGGCTCATCCTAAAAGTTTGGTGATTTTTGGGGTCTTCCAATAATTCCTAAAATTCCAAGAGACTAGGTTTTGGCTATTTTAAATACTTCATAATTCCTGGTTTGGACTAAAAATCTTGGAACCATTTTTATTAAATACTATAGAAATTTAGGAGTCCAACAAAATTGGTCTCACATTTTTAGCATTTTTCTAGAATTTTCTATGGATTTCCAAAGTCTGGTAGAAAAAGAAAAAGAGAAAAGGTCAACAGTATTGGGCTCAATTCAGCCCGAGCCAGCCCAATACCAGAAGAACGCGCCCTCGCGCGCGCCCGCGGCGTCAGATTTGCACAGAGGACCCTCGTGATTTGAAAAACCCTTAAGGAGTCTGCAGTATTGTTTCTTTGTGCCACAGACAATTGCAAATAGACCCTTCCCCTTTCTATTCTTTACAACCCGCGATCCCCGATGATGGACGGCGATAGGATGAGCTCCAGCTAGCTCATACTGGTCGGAATAGGCAACGACTAGTCCTTCCCTTTGCTTCACACCAAATTCTACCCTGAACGACCATTTCCCCTCACTTAATTGCAAGGTTCGAGCTCTTAATCACACTGCCCACGGTGATAGCGTGAGCAACGGATAAATTGAGACGTTCCCGGTGATCCTACGGGTTCTAACTCAATTGGATGGGTCGAGGAGTACCAAGAGCGGACAGGGATGCTAAAACAGAAGATAGGAGGGCATGATCAGACCTGTGAAGAGCTGACCGCGGCGAGCTCACACAGCACGATGTTCTTGACCAATTTGGGGGAAGTCTCAAATTGGGGAGTTGTAGTGGATGATTCGAGGTGAGAGCTGGTTCACTGGATGCACAACTACCTAGCGGAGCTGATGGCACGCTCAATTTATAGGATTCATGAAGGATTCACTGGATGCACAATTTTTGGAGAAGACGCGCGGTGGCAGGAGAGGGGAAAGAGCACTGGCACAAAGGATTCGTGGCATTCACCATGGCAAGCTTACCGGCGACGACCCAGCTATCTAAAGCGGCTTAGTGTGACGTGGTAAATGGCCTGAGGCGTGGTGCAACCATGGTGAAGGGTGCAAACTCCGGTGACGGCCGCTTGGCCACATCGCCGGCGCAAGTGGGCACGACATAGGACGGAACAGTGCTTCAAGCTCATCCGCGGTGAAGATCTTTTCACCCCGAGGCATTATCTGGGCAATAGTGGGCACGAATCGCATCGCCGGCGTTAATCATAGTGTAAGGTCACCAACAGCGATATTCTCTACACCTGAAGATCTTTTGCTATTGTACCATGAGAAATCCAATTCAGAGCCTCTGTCCGACGAACTTGCAGGACCCATATCTCAGATTTCTGTGTGAGAACTTGTTAATCTCTCTGTAACAAAGTTGTAGCCCTATAATCTAGCTACAATCTTGTCACAGCAACCATAGTCAAATACTTACAAGATCATCTCCAAAAGAACTCTCAAAGTTCATTCCGAGTCACTATCAGAAAAAATTCAGAATCTAAGTTGACTGACACCAGGACTTTAGGGGGTGGTATAGGTCTATTCCATCTTTACAACAATTGTACATATCTCACAATTTACATGAAGCTAAAAATCCTAGGAAATTCTTTTCTAGGATGTCTTGGGTTTCCCATGTAGCTTCATCTTCAGTTTGTTGGTTCCATTGTATCATATAGAATTTGAGAACTCTTCTTCAGGTGATCCTGTCCTTCTGATCCAGGACTCGAATAGGATGTTCTGAATATGTTAAGTCTGGTTCCAAGGTAACATCCGTTACATCAATGGTTCGATCTGGAACTCGAAGACACTTCTTTAATTAGGACACATGGAACACATTGTGCACTGCAGACAAGGTTTCGAGTAGTTGGAGTCGGTATGCCACCGGTCGACATTGTTCAAGAATGGGGAACGAACCAATGTACCGAGGTGCAAGCTTCCATTTTACCCTGAAACGAGATACACCCTTCATTGGTGATACTTTCAGATACACATAATCTTCTACCTTGAAGTACAAGGGTTGGTGTCGTTTGTCTGCATAACTCTTTTGTCGAGCTTGTGCTTCTTTCAAGTTATGTATGATTCGTTGAACCTTTTCTTCCATCTCTTTCACCATGTCAGGCCTGAAAACCACCTTTTCCTGGTTCAGACCAATTCAATGGAGTACGACACCGTCGTCCATATAAAGCTTCAAAGGGTGCCATCTTGATACTTTCTTGATAACTATTGTTATATGAAAACTCTTCCAATGGTGAACATTCATCCCATTTCTGTGGGAATTCTAGAACGCATGCCCGCAACATATATTCAAGTATTTGGTTCACTCTCTCAGTCTGCCCACTGGTTTGAGGATGATAGGCTCGAACTATGGAGCAACTTAGTACCCAGGGACTTATGCAGTGCTTCCCAAAACATGCATACAAATTGCGGTCCACGATCCGACACTATGGTCTTTGGAACTCCGTGCAGACTAAGAATACGAGCAATATATAATTGAGCATAGACAACAACTGGGTGATCTATCTTGACGGGCAGAAAATGGGCTATCTTGGTAAGTCGATCAATTATATCCCAAATAGAATCAAAACCTTTGGTCGTACTGGGTAATCCCACAATGAAGTCCATGCTAATGTCTTCCCATTTCCAGGTTGGGATGGGCAAACATTGCAATGTACCAACAGTCTTCATATGTATGGCTTTGACACGTCTACAGGTGTCACACTTCGCCACATAGCTTGCAATTTCAATCTTCATCTTTGTCCACCAATAATGTTGCTTTAAATCTTGATACATCTTAGTGCTTCTAGGATGAATGAAATAGTGACTAAGATGAGCTTCATCCAAAATTTGCTGGTGGACTACTTCATTTTTAGGCACAACTATGTGATTATTAAACCATATTATGCCTTGATCATCTTTTCTGAAACAATTTGCTTTACCGGCTTCTATTTTCTCATTAATATGTTTCATACCATTATCATTTCTTTGAGCATCAATAATCTTTTGCAGAAGAATGGACTCAAGCTTCAATTGATTCAAGGTTCCATGTTGAATTATTCCCAGGTTTAACTTCTCCATTTCCTGACATAATGTGGTGTCCGTAATCCTTACTGTAAGACAATGGCAGGCAGCCTTACGACTTAGTGTATCAGCCACCACGTTGGCCTTTCCTGGGTGATAGTGGATTTCTAATTCATAAACCTTAATCAGCTCAAGCCATCTTCTCTGCCTCATATTTAGTTCTGATTGGGTAAAAATGTACTTCAAGCTTTTATGATCTGTATATATATGACAGACATTTCCCAGCAGATAATTACGCCATATTATAAGGGCATGAACTACAACAGCTTATTCCAAGTCATGAGTTGGATAATGTTCCTCATGCCGGTGCAACTGTCTTGAGGCATATGCTATAACTCGGCCCTCTTGCATTAAGACACATCCCACTGCCTGATGCATCACAGTACACATCAAAATGCTTTTCAATGTCTGGTTGAGCCAATACCGGGGCAGTGGTCAATAATACCTTCATCTGCTCGAAGGCTTCGTTGCATCTTGAGGACCAGTTAAATTTTGTATTATTCTTCAAGAGATTTGTGATTGGTTTCACAATTTTGGAGAAATCCGGGATAAATCTGTGGTAATAGCCAGCCAGTCCAAGGAAACTTCAAACTTGATGTACAGTGGTTGGTGGCTTCCACTCTAGAATATCCTTGACCTTGCTGGGATCAACCGCAATTCTATTTGCAGACAATACATGTCCCAAAAATTGGATTTCTTCCAACCAAAACACGCATTTGCTAAATTTAGCATATAATTGATGTTCCCTTAAGTGTGTTAATATGATCCGTAAATGTTTAGCATGCTCCTCTTCATTCTTGGAATAAATCAAGATATCATCAATGAAGACCACCACGAATTTATCCAACTCAGGCATAAATACCGAGTTCATTAGACATGTGAAGTGGGCAGGAGCATTTGTCAATCCGAAGGACATAACCAAATATTCGAATAATCCATACCGCGTAGTAAATGTGGTCTTGGGTATATCTTTGGGTCGAATACGGATCTGATGATAGCCCGACTTGAGGTCAATCTTGGAAAATACCTGAGCTCCGGTAAGCTGATCGAATAAGATATCAATCCAGGGAAGAGGGCACTTGTTCTTGATTGTAACCTCATTAAGGGGTCTATAGTCCACGCACATCCGAAGCGTTTGATCCTTCTTCTTGACAAAGATTGCGGGACATCCCCAAGGTGACGAACTGGGCAGGATGAATCCCTTCTCCAGTAGATCTTGTAATTGAGTCTTGAGCTCTGCCAACTCATTTGGAGGCATTCGGTACGACCTTCTAGAAATAGGAGCCGTACCGGGCTTTAGTTCAATAACAAACTCTACATCTCTTTCTGGAGGTAACCCAGGCAGATCTTCCAGAAAGACATCCGGGAATTCACATACTACCGGAATATCTTGGATTTCCGGCATGATAGCTTCATAGACTCTGCCAAATGGTTTAGCTGGAATAGCTATAGGGATGGACAAGAGAACTTGTTTATGGCCATAGCTCAACCTGATGGTTCTTAAATCAGTGTTGAGGATAGCTTTGTGCTGGGCTAACCAATTCATGCCCAGAATTACAACTATATCTTGGCCTTTCAGAACAATCATATTGGTGGGAAAATCCCATTCAGCCAATGTTACTAGAAAATTGAAGGCCACTTCTTTAGTAAATATTTGTCCCCCAGGCGAATGAATAAGAAACCCTTCCCTTGATTCAGTGCAAGGAATGCAATATTTTTCCACGAATTTCTTGCTTATGAATGTATGCGAAGCAACAGAATCAAAGAGAATGACTGTTGGGTGATCGGCCACAAGGAACGTACCCATCATAACCGGCTCTCCCTTCGGTGTAGTGGCCACTTGAGTGTAATATATTCGCGCAGTCTTCTTGATATTCTTGCCCGCTGAATTAGTAGCCATGTTCCCTTTGCCTTGACTGGAGCTCCCAGAGTTCTGCTGATTGTTAGGCTTATTCTGCCTCGGATATGGACAATCTTTGATAAAATGACCAGACTTTCCATAGTTGAAGCAGCCATTTGAAGAACTAGGGAGGGCGGGGAAACGAGCACCAGGGGCACTCGACTGACTTGTAGAAGTGGGGGCAATGGCAGGGTGAATGAAGACAGGTTGTTTGAATGGGTAGGAGGGTGGGCGAGATGAAGAACGATTCTGATTAACAGGTCGGATTACCAACCTGGTTCGCTTTTCAGGTCCCTGATTGGACCTGTCACCTCCGAATCCCTTCGATTTTCCTTGGCCTGTATTCTTAGCTTCTACTGCCAGCGCTGTGCTGACAACCCTGCTATAAGTGAGATCTCGGCAGGTGGCCATTTTTCTTTGAAGCCGGTCGTTGAGGCCTCTCATGAAGCAATTCTTCTTCTTCAGGTGAGTGTTTACTTGGTCAATTGCATATTGGGATAAATGATTAAATTTGTTGAGATACTGCATAATAGTATCTCCCCCTTGCTTGAGTCGCATAAGTTCCTCCTGTTTCATGTGTAGCACTCCTTCTGGAATATAGTGCTCATGAAACGCTAACTTAAATTCATCCCACGTGACCAGATGTCCGGCTGGTTGAATTGCCACAAAATTTCCCCACCAAGAACTGGCAGGGCCACTTAATTGTTGAGAAGCGAACAACGACTTCTGGGTTTCGGTGCAACAGATTAGTCCAAATTTCTGCTCCATAACCCACACCCATTCATCGGCTTCCAGAGGGTCGTCGGCTTTAACGATGTGTGGGGCACGGGTTTCAGAGAAGTCCAGATATGAAGTCTCACGTGGTCCCTGCGGATGAGCCCTCCCGCCATGTTGCTGGAATTGATTTCCCGCCATCTCAAGTAAGAAGCGGGTATTGTTGATGGTCGCATTGACCAAGGCAGCGATAGCCTCAGCCAATGTTGGTGGTATAGGCGGTGGATTGGGCGTGTCTTCCCGACCACGGGAAGTACGCGTGCCATCATGCGCACGAGTCCTTGATGGCATCTGAGGCAAAGAAACATTTGGGAAAAATATAACATGCCGACACATACCATCATTTTACATTACCAAGATGTAATGATACAGACTCAAATGTACAACATGACTTCATTATGTATTTTACATAGGTATAGTTCCTACACTGTACTAGTCTAGTCTTCATGGTCCTTGTTTTCTTCATTCCCTGCGGTGGGAGACCGATCATCAGCCAGGTTCATGGAAGGAGGAGGCCTGAAAAGGTCCAACTCCCCACCAGTTCCTTCACCTGCTATTCCTGAAGGACCGACTCCCATTGCAACATGGTCGACAGGCTCGTCCGGGTGCACTCGCGAATACAGTACATGGACTTCCTCATGTAGAGTATTGCAATACACCTGCAAGTTGTCAAGGGCCGTACTGAGCTCGACCACATGAGCACGAGCCTTGGCTTCCCTGTCCCAAGCAATCGAACGTGAGTTGACGGCCCAATCGACCGCCAAATCCCGCTCAGCAAGCTCGCCTTGCAGACGTCTAACGTCAGTTGTCAACTCATTTATACGTTGACCATCTTCTGCCCACACCCTGTTTCGGTGTCGTAGCTCCGTCCGAAGCTGCTCCACTTGGGCTTCTAGGTCTCTGATCGGATCATTGCTGCCGTTGTTGCTCCCTTCATGTCTTGGAGCCAACTGATGCTGAGGTACGCCAATAGGTCCAGTGGACTTACGTGCGGTTTTCCTCGTACGCAGTGGCATATCTCCATAAGGGGGAAAATTTATTAGTACAGTTTTAAAACATGATGCATGCATAATTACAGAATCAACCTTCGTTGATTCCCATCCTCCTATACATTGCACTCTATTACCTGGTCTTACAAGATGATCACTTCAGAAAGTAGTAAGATAAGAATGAAAGAAATATTTTTAGATAAGCCTTTGAAAATTCTTTTTGAAATGCTTCATAATATCTGAAGAGATGGGCTTCACTCCGATACCAGCTGTGACGGAACCTCCCAAGTTATTAGGCCCACCTACAATTGTCCTTGTCCAACGGACTTTAGACAACCATGTAGATGCACATAATTACTTGACAAGTTCGATATCTATATCCTTTTTTCACCCAAGAGTGTTTCACCCGTCACGCAAATATTACAACACATCGGAGGAACGAATAAGCGGAAGCCATTACAGTAACTTAATTTACATTAAAATATAGAAACAGTGTTATTATTACAGACCAGAGGTATATGAGTGCAGAAGTATTATTATTACAAACTCGGGAGGCAAAACCCCCTCCCGCATAAAAGTATAATGTTTTTAAAAGGAGGACAACATTCTCCCGGGGCTTCACTCTTGAGATTCTTATTTTGGCACCACCTTAGAGCAAAAGCAGCAAAAGTTTGCTGCTTCCTCACCTACAACAACATGGGTTCGAAAACCCTGAGTACGAAGTGTACTTTCACAAGTCTTACCCGTCAAAATAAAAGACTCTCAAGGATATGCTGGCTTGAGGGAGTCAAGGTAAGGCTTAATCAAGAATCAAGACTCTGTTTGCAAAAATGCTTACTAATAGTGGATCCTTAAAAATCCAGTTTTATTAGCAAGTTAAGTCATTACCTGAATCTAGAGTTCTTTCTACCCTAGTTCAAGCACTTGGCCTATACTAGCAATCTTTTATCATCCCTTTAAGTTTACCGGAATGCTACGTGTAAGTCAGTGACCAAGTCTTCATGTCCGAGAAGTAAAAGCGATCCGAATCGACTAATACTCAGCTGAGGATCTCCAATCACATGACATATGTAGCACTTAACCCTTGCATATGTCAACTCGCCTCCGGGGTTCTTAATACCAGATTGGGTTCATGCCAACCGAGAGAACAGATACACCACCGTCAAGCCACTTGCTACAGAGGGTACACGCTACTCTCGCCATCTCTCCACTCCCATTGCATGTTGTCCTATTCTGGTATTAGTCTGCCTGAGGCAAGCACCCATGATGAGGCATGTGGCCAGTTAAAGGGTCCTCGGTCAGCAGGCCTACATCGACAAGATCCTTAATCGACTCAGACGGAGACACTACACCGAGACTCTCTTCTCGTGCAAGTCACCCGTCCAGTCTCAGCTTTATCATTTCAAACCCAAAGTTTGGTACCTGACAAAGGAACATCTTTTCCGATGTTGAACCCATCAAGGCCCTGATGGATCCACCATCAAGTTTTATTTTTGAAAACATCCCATCCCACTTAAGGCATCATCTTTTGTCAAAACAAAACATTTTGTTTTTCTAGAGCAAGACTAAGCATCAGAAAAACCTTTTCATAAAATAGGCGTCAAAGGAAAGGTAATCAATCTTCCAAGGAAGGAAATGCATCAATTGTTTAGTACACAACTCCTATCACCTAATGCATTAAGCAAGTGAGAAAGATTTTAAAATAGCAAGGAGGTGGCAAAAGCACTGGGGCTTGCCTTTTGTTGTAGGAGAGTCGGGTTCTGCTCCACAAATATCAAAATAAAAGCAGTTCCCGGCAGGTGGGTCTTTAGGTGGTGGTGGTGTAGCTCCTTCTTTTTCAACCACTACTTCTTCCTTGTTCTCTATATATAACCATATATAACCATAAATGCTCATGTAATGCTTATGAAAATGCAGTAATAGAAAAGGTTTATCAAGTTGTATCTTGAATACAACTTTCTTTCACGATACTCCAGGGAACTAGGTTTTTTGGAGTCAGTTCTTCATTTCAGAGGGCAAACCCTACCTAGAAGACTAGGGTTTTAAGTTTAGGAACCAAACAATGTCCAAAACAAGTCAAACTTCACTCATGGGATCTAATTACTAAATTAGGCTCATCCTAAAAGTTTGGTGATTTTTGGAGTCTTCCAATAATTCCTAAAATTCCAAGAGACTAGGTTTTGGCTATTTTAAATACTTCATATTTCCTGGTTTGGACTAAAAATCTTGGAACCATTTTTATTAAATACTATAGAAATTTAGGAGTCCAAGAAAATTGGTCTCATATTTTTAGAATTTTCTAGAATTTTCTATGGATTTTCAAAGTCTGGTAGAAAAAGAAAAAGAGAAAAGGTCAACAGTACTGGGCTCAATTCAGCCCAAGCCAGCCCAATACCGGCAGAACGCGCCCGCGCGCGTCCGTGGTGTCAGATTTGCACAGAGGACCATAGTGATTTGAAAACCCTTAAAGAGTCCGCTGTACGGTTTCTCTTGCCACTGACAATTGCAAATAGACCCTTCCCCTTTCTTTTCTTTACAACCTGCGATCCCCGATGGTGGACGGCGACAGGCCGAGCTCCGGCAAGCTCGTACTGGCTGGAATAGGCAACGACTAGTCCTTCCCTTTGCTTGACACCAAATTCAACCCCGAGCGTCCATTTCCCTTCACTTAATTGCAAGGATCAAGCTCTTAATCACCCTGCCCACGGTGACACCGCGAGCAACAGATAAACCGAGACGTTCCCGGTGATCCTAAGGATTCTAACTCAATTGGATGGGTCGAGGAGTATCAAGAGCACATAGGGATGCTAAAACAGAAGCTAGGAGGGCATGATCAGACCTGTGAAGAGCTGACTGCGGTGAGCTTACACAGCACGGTGTTCTTGACCGATTTGGGAGAAGTCTCAAATTAGGGAGCTGTATGGGATGATTAGAGGTGAGAGCTGGTTCACTAGATGCACAACTACCTAGCGGAGCTGATGGCAAACTCAATTTATAGGATTAATGAACGGTGGCGGATAATTTGGAGAAGACGCGCGGCGACCGGAGAGGGGAAAGAGCACTGGCGCAAAGGATTCGTGGCGTTCACTGTGGCAAGTTTATCGGAGACGACCCAGCTATCTAAAGCGGCTTAGTGCGACGTGGTAAATGGGCTGAGGCATGGCGCAACCGCGGTGAAGGGCGCAAACTCCGGTGACGGCCGCTTGGCCACGTCGCCGGCGCAAGTGGGCACGACATAGGACGGAACAGTGCTTCAAGCTCATCCGCGGTGAAGATCTTTTCACCCCGAGGCATTATCTAGGCACCAGTGGGCACAAATCGCATCGCCGGGGTTAATCGCGGCGTAAGGTCACCGGCAGCGATATTCTCTGCACCTGAAGATCTTTTCCTACTCTACCATGAGAAATCTAATTCAGAGCCTCTGTTCGACCAACTTGCAGGACCCATATCTCAGATTTCTGTGTGAGAACTTGTTAATCTCTCTGTAACAAAGTTGTAGCCCTATAATCCAGCTACAATCTTGTCACAGCAACCATAGCCAAATACTTACTAGATCATCTCCAAAAGAACTCTCAAAGTTAATTCCGAGTCACTGTCAGAAAAAATTCAGAATCTGAGTTGACTGATAGCCAGACTTTAGCGCTAGTTATCTCCAATTTTTGTATGTGGTCAAGGCTTAGTTACTTAAGAAAAGTTGCACTTCTATTATAGCTCTATAAGTTTGATGTGTTGACCCTAGGCAAATTCCTTGTATTTTTAGAAATACAGAGCTCCAAAGTCAGCCTTATGCAACTGAATTTAGACTAAGACACATGGATCTATGGGGTGCCCCTTTTTGCAAATAAGTCCAAACTTCATCATTTGTCTTGGAAATCCTCAAATGTGATAAACACATAGTTTGTGGTGTTGTATTCCTTTGGTATTTGCACTTGGGTCCAAAAGTGCACAAATTTTACACTTAGCCCCCTAGGGTTCCAATTTAGGGTTTTCCAGGGGTCTTTTCAGAGTTTTTAGCACTTTAGGGTTTGGATGCCACTCAAGTCCTTCTAAGAGGATATCTTAGGATCATTTCTCATATCTTTTGAGGTTTTCACATATTTGAGATTCCCTTATATCCATAAGGCCACATTTAGGGTTAAGTACTTTACACTAGGGTTAACCACACATCAAGTCATATCATTACAACATTTTCAAGTCACATCAACAAGCTACTCCTGTCGGTCGGAGCGCCAAAGAATCGAGTGCAGTGCTGAAGGTTTTTGCAATCGGATCTGCCAAAGTGTCGATACATACTGCCGAAGCTAAAGGATAGACGACCGAGAAGCCAGACCGAGAGGAAATGGCAGGACCACCGGAGCCAGAATTACCGAAGGTGGCAAAAACTCCTGCAAAAACTCCCAAGAGGAGGATAATGGCGAGCGTGCTAGACGCTGTCATGGAGACAACAAGGGCATTAACTCCTACCCCTATGAAGGAAGTTGCTAAAAATGTTATAGCTCGTGCTGAAACCGAAGCTAGGCCCTCAATGCCTATGGAGGCAGAGCCTGCCGCAACTGAGCAGAGAGCTGAGCAAGAATCTCCAGATACTAGCATGGCTCTGGAGAAGGATGTGGCCGAAAAAGCTAAATCACCTGTTCCTGAAGCACCGTCCGAGGATCTTGACTTTATTATCCGACATGCTTCAGGAAAAAGACTATCTGAAGAAGAAATTGCAGAAGCCAAACACTACGCCCGGGAACTGAAATACCCGAAGGGGGCCTTGGTGTACAATGGCACAGACAAAGATGCCTTCCTATACTGTCTCCCATATAACAAGGAAATATCCGTCTGCCGGGAGATGGCCAAAAATATGGGATTTCCAAAGCTTGAAGCTGGCCTCTCCGCCATGTCGAAGAATGACCTTGCAGACAGCCTTCATACAACAGTCTGAAGGTATGGAAGTGATGAACTTAAAAATGGATTATCTTGTCTTGTATTCTTGTGCTCATCCTATCTTTTTGCAGGGCTTAATTCTTAGCAACGCTTTGAGAGCGCAGAAGAATGTTGAAGATGAAAGCTGCGTGATAGCCCTCGGCAACCTTCGACCAGAAGTTATCAAGCTAAGAAATGAAGCCTTGGAGAAGGATAAAATTCTACTTTCATTGGTGGACAAAGTGAAGAAAGACGAAGCGAAATTTAACGCTCAATTCGAAGCTCATAAAGCCTAAGTTGAAGACCTTCAGAAAAAGCTTGCCGAAGCTAATGAAAATTTTGAACTTGCAAAGGTGAAGCAAGAAATAAGTGAATGGTCAAACACTAGGCTGGAGAAAAATGTTGAGGAGCTTTGTGAATCCAAGGAGAGATGCTTTGAAAAATCCTTGGATTGCGTAAGGAAATTGAAAACCATCTTTGCCAAGGTGGGTGCATACTCTTCCGAAGAGAATTCATCCGAGGTGACCCCGAGGGTGTTCTTGATTGGATAAGCGGAGAAGCCAAAGCTTTTGAAGAGATACTCAGTGATCGTGGGGACATTTGTGCCTTCTCCGGCGCTTGAGGGGTTGCGGCAATTCTGGAGAAGGCTGGTTACGACCATGTTAAAGCTGTGGCCCAAACCGAAGCCGCCTTCTCCACAGACGACACGAAAGACCCTTCGGTCGAAGCTACTTTGGTGGGCAGAAAGTTTTACTCCGATGTTTGGGTGAACGATGGCCGAGAATTGGCCACTGAAATCATAAAAAAGAATGAAAAATAAAACCCACGATGCTCAAGAAGAAGCTAAACGAGCCGAAGAAGCTGCCGAGCGCACAAGGCGTATATGTATTTATTATTGAATTTTAGTTTCGGTATTTATTTTCTGCCTTCGGACTAACAGTTTGTCTACTACAGCTGAACTCTCACTGCTGCCCGAGCCATACAACCCCCTGGCCGATCCTGTCATGAAAGAGGCGCTGGATGTAATAAGTGTCGCTAATTCCATCGTCGACGAAGTAGTCGATAGGTTGCTGAATGAAGCTGCCGAGAAAATTCTTAAAGAATATTAGGCTTTTATTGTAATGATACGATGTAACATTTGGTGTATGAAACATTTATCAGACATGTAAATTAATGTAATATATTTCTTTGTGATGCATGAAATTTACGTACATACCATTTTTGAGCCTTCGGCGAAAAAAACACCTTCCCTTCTTTTCATGCTTCGTAAATAAAGAAGCCCCTTTTTATGGCGAATATGTTGTGTGATAAAATTGTATTGGCCGAAGGTTTGCTTCGTGCCTCAGCACACTTTCATTAACAAATTATTGCCGAAGATCTACTTCGTACCCAATCTGTTGATGCGATATGATGTATGATGTAATGTTATGCGGATTGGTGCAATGATATGATGCAATATGATGGTTATGCCGAACACACACACGCCCACACTGGAACACCCAAGATTCTACATCCCCTTAGGGACATCTTTAAGCTCTGCATTACCTTAGGAACGACTTTGGAGCTTCTTCACCTTCTATTTCGGTGGTATCTAAGCTTTGCATCCCCTTAGGAACGACTTTGGAGTTTCTTCACCTTCTATTTCGGTGGTATCTAAGCTCTGCATCCCCTTTGGAACGACTTTGGATCTTCTTCACCTTTTATTTCGGTGGTATTTTGGCTCTGCATTCCCTTAGAAACGACTTTTGAGCTTCGGAACTTACTATGCGCTCCCTTAGGAATGACTTTTGAGCTTCGAAACTTACTCTGCACTCCCTTAGGAACGACTTTTGAGCTTCGGAAGTTACCCTGCGCTCCCTTAGGAACGACTTTTGAGCTTCGGAAGTCTTGTTAGGAAGACGCATTTTACTCATTGATGCAGGCACAATTATTTCATGAAATAAAAATTCAGTCCTTCGTGGCTTGTTTTTCATACAAAAAATAAAATGGCAGGAAAGGTAAAGATACACCAAGAGTAGGATATTCTTTAGTAGATGTGCTTGTATTTAGGCACAATGTTGTTAACTGTGCGAGCTTCGGACTCCTCTCAGAAGTCACGCTGCTGTTGAGCATGCTGGTGCCCTTCTATTTGTTGGCTTTGGGTCAGAGTAGGTGGCAGCAGTGGTGGTGGTGGGAGCTGAGCCCAGGAAGCTTGAGAATGGCTCGCCAAAGCAATAGAGGCCGTAGGCTGTTGATTACCTACATACTCTGGGACATAGGGAGAATAGCATGAGGCAGTATGTAGGACTTGCTTCGGCTGATTTTGCCGTGCCTCAGCTTTGGCAATCTCCTTTTGCTTCTAAATTGTGACTTGGCATGTTCTTGTGGTGTGACCCATGTCTTCACCGCAAAATAAGTAGTATAGTCTTCTAGTTGATCTCCGTATCTTCCTTCGAAGCCTCTGCCGCCACTGCCCCTTGGGGCTGGTGGCCTGAAGGAGCTTTGTTGTGGCCCTGAAGACTGGGAGTTGTGTTGCTGCCTTTGAGGTTGACTTCTTCCGTCACCACTTGGGTTGGAATTATGGATCGATCTGACGTGCCTGGGATGGATTCTTCCTCCGAAGCCCCTGGTCATCTTAGAAAACCTGTATGCTTCTTCCCTTCTTTGGTGGAAATCATTATCAGCCCAAATGTACTCAACCATCTTCTGAAAAAGCTTCTCCAGGGTTTGTGGGGGTTTCCTGGCAAAATACTGAGCCATAGGTCCTGGCCGAAGCCCCTTGATCATGGCCTCAATGACAATTTCATTGGGCACTGTAGGCACTTGTGCTCTTAGACGCAGGAACCTTCGGACATACGCCTGAAGGTACTCCTCATGGTCTTGCTTGCACTGAAACAAAGCCTGAGCAGTGACTGGCTTCGTCTGAAAGCCTTGGAAGCTAGTGATTAGCATATCCTTGAGCTTCTACCATGATGTGATTGTCCCTAGCCTGAGAGACGAATACCAAGTTTGAGCTACACTTTTCACTGCCATGACGAAGGATTTCACAGATATGGTTGCCTCGTAGCTCATTAGGAACTGCTTCGGATCTGAGTGCCCATCATACATAGGATGCTGAGATGGCTTGTATGGTGGGGGCCATGGGGTAGCCTGCAACTCTGCTGCTAGAGGAGAAGCATCATCAAAAGCAAAATTTCTAGGATGAAAATCATCATACCATTCATCCTCGTTGTACGAATTGTCTTGACGAAGCTCTCTGTTGGGTCTATGCTTCGTCGCCGAAGGTCTTCTAGGAAGAAGCGGCTTTCGGCTGAAGCTGCTTGTGTGAGATGGCCGAAGGTTCCCCTTCATGAAGCTTCGGTATTACAAACCGACTTAAGGATAGAATGATCTTTTAGTCTATAAAGGTCTGGGTCAATGTTGTAAACTTTTATGAGGGGCATGATTGTAATTCCTCACAGGCTGTGTCCTGTGCCTATAAATAGTGAACAGTATTCCTTTACTGTTCACGCATTCTAGCAATTGTAATCGCATCTTTTGGGAACCAATCTTTGCCAAGGCAGAGGTACAATTGTATTCAATAATTAAATATATTAAATAAATACAATTTAATTCGTTTATGATCCATTTATCTTTTCATACCCTTTATTTCATGTTATCTTATATCATCTATTAGAATTTAATTACGAAGACTTAACCTTCGTAATTATATTCTCATCAACCTTCGTCCATGGTTCATTATCCTCATTGGAATATTGTTTCATGGGCGAAGGACGTTAACATTTAACATTTTATGTTGCCTTGTTCTTAATTCATAGCATTTGAGAACAAATCCCCAACATTGGCGCCCACCTCCGGTGAACTCACTTCCACTTTTTTGAGCTGATGGCTTCGTTCAACGATCAAGGTGGAGCTGCTTCGGACCCAAAGCTGGTGCTCCCGATTACAGGTGGTTCGAGCTCAGAACCAGCCAATAAAAAGCAGAAGAAAGAGGCACAGAGAAGAGTACAACATGTTGGAGTGCAAGGGCCTTTTATCAAGTCAAGGTGGTCCCACATCCCAATCACCTTCTCCCAGGAGGATCTTCAGCTCAAGGATTTTCCTCATAACGATGCTATGGTTATTTCTTGCGTTATCAAAGGGTTTCTGGTCCACAACGTCTTGGTTGATACAGGCAGTGCAGCTGATATCATATTTGCTAAGGCCTTCAGACAAATGCAAGAGCCAGAAGATAAGATTCATGATGCTACACATCCTCTCTGTGGCTTCGGAGGAAGACAGATTGTAGCGCTGGGCAAGATCACCATGTCAGTGACCTTCGGGTTCATCAACAACACTAGAACTGAGCAAGTTATATTTGACATTGTTGACATGGAATACCCTTACAATGCAATTATTGGTCGTGGCACCCTCAATGCTTTCGAAGCAATTCTTCATCCTGCTTATCTTTGCATGAAGATACCTTCGGATCAAGACCCATCGCTATTCATGGAAGTCAGGAAGCTGCCAGAAGGGCCGAAGGAAACTGGACTGACTCAAAAGCAATCCATAACATAGATGGAGCTGAAGCTTGTGAACAGTACAAATTCAGAAGGGAGAAAGCAGCTTCAGCAGATCAGCCAAAGCCCATGCTCTTATGTGAGGACATAGCAGAGCAGAAGGTGCTGTTGGGCTCTCAATTATCCGAAGAACAGGAGAAAACCTTGATAAGGTTTTTGTTCAACAATAAAGATGTTTTTGCATGGTCAGCCAATGATCTCTGCGGAGTAAATAGGGATGTTATTGAACACTCGCTCAATGTTGACCCATCCTTCAGACCCAGAAAGCAGAGGCTTCGGAAAATGTCTGATGATAAGGTCGAAGGTGCTCGTAATGAAGTCAAAAGACTCCTCGGTGCAGGAGTTATCAGAGAAGTAAAGTACCCAGAATGGCTAGCTAACACTGTTATGGTAAAAAAGGCCAATGGCAAGTGGCGAATGTGTATCGATTTTACAGATCTTAACAAGGCTTGTCCGAAGGACGAATTCCCATTGCCAAGGATAGACTCTTTAGTTGATGCAGCAGCTTCTTCAGAGCTCATGAGTCTGCTAGACTGTTACTCAGGCTACCACCAAATCTGGATGAAGAAGGAAGATGAGCCGAAGACTAGCTTCATAACCCCAAGTGGCACATATTGCTATCTTCGGATGCCTGAGGGGCTAAAAAACGCTGGAGGAAGTTTCAGCAGAATGACTGCGAAGGTTCTTCACTCTCAGATAGGCAGAAATGTGCTAACTTATGTTGATGACATCATTGTAAAAAGCACGAAACAGGAAAATCATATTGCTGATTTGCAGGAGACCTTCGCCAGTTTCAGACAAGCTGGTTTAAAATTGAACCCAGAAAAATGTGTCTTCGGAGTGAAGAAGGGAAAATTTCTTGGATGCTTGGTATCAACAAAGGGAATTGAAGCTAATCCAAGTAAAATTGAAGCTATACTTCGAATGGAGCCACCAACTACAAAAAAGGGGGCCCAAAGATTAACAGGGAGGTTGGCATCTCTTAATAGATTTATATCCAGATCAGCAGAAAGAAATTTACCATTCTTCGAAGTGCTGAAATCAGCCGAAGTCTTTCAATGGGGACCAAGCCAACAAAAAGCCATCGAGGAACTGAAGCAATATCTGATAGATTTAACAACATTAACTCCACCAACGCCAGGGGCTCCTTTGTTATTATATGTGGCAGCTTCGCACTCAGCGGTAAGTGCAGCACTTGTTCAGGAGAAGCTTGATGGCCAAGTCAAGAAGCAGGTCCCAGTGTATTTTGTATCTGAAGTTCTTAGTATATCAAAGAAAAACTACACAGAATTAGAGAAGGTATTATATGCTGTTTTGATGGCATCCAGGAAGCTTCGGCACTACTTTCAAGCATACAATATTGTTGTTCCTTCTTCGCAGCCGTTGAAGGATATTATGAGAAATAGAGAAGCTACTGGGCGGATTGGAAAATGGGCTGCAGAGCTCAATGAATTTTGCATTGATTATGTGCATAGATCTTCGATCCAGTCCCAGGCGTTAGCAGGCTTCATTGCTGACTGGACGCCAGGGGCTCAGGATGAAGACACAAATAAAGATGCCGAAGTATGGACAGTGTTTTGCGATGGGTCTTGGGGAACCTTCGGGGCAGGAGCAGCTGCTGTGTTGGTCTCGCCATCCAAAGTTAAGACTTGTTATGCGGCAAGACTCGATTTCAGTTGTACAAACAATATTACCGAGTACGAAGCCCTGCTTTTGGGTCTTCGGAAGCTAAAAGCAATGGGAATCAGAAGGGCCATTCTTAAAACTGATTCCCAGGTTGTTTCGGGTCATATCGACAAGAGTTGCAAGGCTAAAGATCCGAAGCTTGAAAAATATCTAGACATGGTTCGAAGAGTTGAAGCTTCCTTCGAAGGATTTTCTGTCAAAAGTATCCCTCGAGGACAAAATGAACATGCTGATTTGCTAGCTAAGTCAGCAGCACAGGGGCTGCCTTTGCCTTCGGATGTGTTCTTCGAAACAATAAAGGCACCTTCAGTGGAACTCCTTGAAAGAGCAGTCCTCAATATATCTCCTGTTTATAGCGAAGATTGAAGAACTGAAATCATCTCTTACCTTCAGGGTAAATTCCTTTCAGATGACGAAACTTATAACAGGAGGATAGAGGCAAGAGCTCGTCCATATGTCATGATAGAAGGGGAGTTGTACAAGCATGGAGTTTGTGCTCCGTTGCTCAAGTGTTTATCTAGAACCGAAGGCATAGAGTTGATGAAAGAAATACATGCAGGCCTGTGTGGATCTCACATTGGATCTAGGCCGTTACTTGGAAAAGTTTTCCGTCAAGGGTTTTATTGGCCGAAGGCAGCTTCGGATGCAGCGGAATTAGTTCAAAAGTGCGAAGGTTGCCAGAAATGTGCAAGAGATCAAAAACAACCTTCGTCCTTAACGCAGCTCATACAACCCATCTGGCCATTGCAAAGGTGGGGCCTTGACTTATTGGGTCCATTGCCACCGGCCCAAGGGAACTTAAGATATGTTGTAGTGGCTGTGGAATATTTTTCCAAATGAATTGAGGCAAAGCCTTTAGCCACAATAACTTCGGCCACCATTCAAAAGTTTTTCTGGCAGAATATTGTTTGTCGTTTCGGGGTACCAAAGGCCATCACTGTGGATATTGGCACACAGTTCGACTTCGAAGCTTTTAGGGATTTCTGTGATCAAATTGGTACGAAGATCCATTTTGCATCAGTCAGGCATCCGGAGTCAAATGGGCTCGTTGAAAGAGCCAATGGCATTATAATGACAGGAATAATGAAGTTAATCTTCAATCAACCCAGGGGAAAGTGGCCAGATCAGTTAACCAAAGTGGTGTGGAGCCACAACACAACAACATCAAGGTCTACAGGCTTTACTCCATTCAAGTTATTATTCGGTGACGAAGCAATAACTCCGGAGGAAGCTAAAACTGGATCAATAAGAGTAGTAGCTTCGGCAGAATCAGGTTCTGAAGATGCTTATTCTGTGGAAAAAGATGCTTTAGAAGGGATTAGGCTTCAAGCTGTGAAGAATATCAATAAATATCAAGCCGAAACAATCAAATGGCGAGATAGAAAGGTTCGGCTAAAGAATATTGAGCCAGGACATTTGGTGCTTCGGAGAGTGGCCAACCCAGACACAGTGGGCAAGTTGCAGTTGAAATGGGAGGGACCTTTATTAGTAGCATCTTCGTCAAGACCCGGTTCATACAGATTGAAGGATAGGGATGGCAACGACATTCCTAGATCTTGGAATGCGGATGAGCTTCGGCGATATTATGTGTAACTTGATGTAACTTTTTTATGTTTTTTCTTTTTCATGGCACCCTTTTCCTTTCTAAAGGGGGAGAAAGGTTTTTAATGGGGCCATCATATGTAATTACCTTTTTAGTTCTATAAGAGCAAAATCCCCCAAAGAATGTAAATGTAAAAGCTGAGAACGCACCATCGAGTGCCGAAAAGTAAAAAGCGAACAAGCTCCAAAGTCGTTCCTAAGGGAATGCAGAGCTTACAGCGAAAAGTCAACGCTGATTCCGCCAAAAGTAAAAGGCGAAGAAGCTCCAAAGTCGTTCCTAAGAGAATGCAGAGCTTACAGCGAAAAGTCAACGCTGATTACGCCGAAAGTAAAAGGCGAAGAAGCTCCAAAGTCGTTCCTAAGGGAATGCAGAGCTGATGTGTGATTGTTTCTAAGAAAATAATGGCTGAGAGTATAGCTTTGGATATGTGTTTGGACATTCATTCGCACATCACATTACATCATAGCATTTGCATTCATAAACATTCATCCAGGCATATGTAGGATAATCATCATCATGGCATAAGTAATTGCTTCGGCATAAGAGAAGAGCTTCTTCGCGTACAAAAAGGAGAGCTTCGGAAGAAAGGGAAATGTTGTTTTCTATGCTTCGCTGTGTACGAAAAGAAGGGAAGGTGTTTTTTCGCCTTCGGCTCAAAAAAGATATTTTCGTCCACAACAAAGCACTTCACATACATTAATGGAAGGGTAAGAGCATAATACAAGGTATGAACAGAACTCATTAAAGACAAGTTTAATTACATTTACAAAAGTTATCTCAAAAGCTTCCTAAGTCTGTCTACAGTCTACTCCTACTTAATCTTCGGGGGATCTTAGCTTCGACGTCATTCTTTTCAATCATCGGCTTCGGCTTCGTCATTCTACATGAATTAAGTTGTTGTAAGTCAAAATTGAGCTTGAAGGAAGAGGTAAGCACAAGGTATGATTTCTTACTGGTTCAAGATGACTCCGAGCTTCGTCTCCAGCCTTTTCTCGCCCGCCTTTTGTCCATATCATTTTCACAAATCTATTGGAAATACTTCGGGCGAGATCAGGAATGTCATCTAGGATTGATGGTGATAAAGTAAAATTGGGCCTATTGACAATCTTTCCGTGATCGCAGCCAGCTTTTAGGAAGGCTGCAGCAGTGCCCCGAGAAGCTACCCAGGCACAGAAGTCACCGTGCCCAGCTATAACTTCGTCGAGCTCGTCAATTTCACCCTCAATATGTTCGAAGGTCTTCGATAAATCTTCAGCTGAGGGGGTGAATTTCTCACTGCTGGCTCCAACTGAGTGAAAATTTTTTCTTAATCGTTGAATGCATCTGTTGCTAAATTCCAAACATTTTTCTTGAAGGCCCGCTAATAGTTTTTTCAAATCTGAATTTTGTTGAGCTTCGGCTTCAAGCTTTGTATTAAGTTCTTGCTTTTCTTGTTCAAACTGCTCAGATTGGCGGAGAAGCTTCATGTTCAGTTCTGTTATTTTTGCTTCGGCTTCCTCCAATAAACCTTCGGTTGCCTGGAGCTCAAAGTTCTTTTTCTCGACAGCATCTGATTGCTCCTTTATTTTGCTTTCTAAATTTTCAATTATAACTTCGTGTTTCTTGTCTTCAAAATCTTGCTGCATTTTCAAGGCTTTGCTTAACAGCATACTCTGCACGAAAACAACCTTTGTTAGACATGTTTTTTATTATTAAAAACAATAAAAGTTAAGGGAAAAGTAGTTCACCTTGAAATTGGAATAAAATAAACTACCAACGATATGCTGTCGTCGGTAGCGGCTAATGTCCGTTTCTAGCTTCGGAAAACCGATACTCTTTGACAGAGTACCGATAACTTTGGCTCCAGTTTGGTTTCGGATACAATCTAATTTCTCATCATCAATACCTCCGAAGAGGAGTGCTCCTGGCTTGTACCCGCAAGATTTGGCATACTCTTTAAGCTCTTCTATTTCGGGTTCTGACAATTTTTCTCCAACTAAATTTTGGAACATGAAGGCTTCGTTTTCTGAAGCTTCATCAGCAATTTCCTTCCCTTTCCCCGACGCTGCGGCCGCGGCCTCTTCGGCAGCGGTGGTAGCTTCTTCTGCAGCCATGTCTAGTAGTATTTTGTCAATGTGTTCAATTGTGCTCTCCAGGTTCAAATCTTCAGCTGAGGCAGCTTCGGCAGCTGCGACCTCCGAAGGTGTGATTTCAATATATGTCCCTTCCTCAGCCGCTGGTATCTTCTGAGCTGAAGCTCTTGGCGGTGTCTTGTCAATTACCTCTATCACACCGATGATCCTCTGTCTCTTTACTTTAGTCGTTTTCTTCATTTTTTCGTGCTCCTTTTCCTTCTGAAAAAACTTTGTCAGTTGAGGCCCCAATGGACTTAGCTTCGCAGGCAGGGATTCAGTCATTACCTTCAAAATTGCCTCCACATCAGTGGCAGAGGGTGACACGGGGGTTTCTTCTTCGTCAGATATTTTTCGCTTCGGAGAAGACGCTTTCCTCTTCTTCGGAATTTTCTTCTTTGGTGGTTCTTTTTCATCTTCATTTAAGGCTTCAGTTATCCTTTTCCTTTTCTGGCCTCCGGCACCTTTGTTCAGATTTTCATAGTCAGGGTATTCAAAACCCAAGGCGTCCAGCACTCGATTCAGTCTTCGCTTCGGACGGGTGCCGAAGGCCGCAGTCATCAATTGATCTTCTTTTTTGGAGTAGTTGCCAAGTATTTCATTACACATTACTTCAATTGTATCCAGCCACTCTTGGCAAGGTGTTTTAAAGTATTTCTTAAACTTGAAATAGTAAGGTAAACGCACAAGTTCACGTTCTTTCTTTTCCCCCTTTAGCTTCGGCATTTCCCATTCTTTTAAACTAGGAAAAACCTTGAAAGCCAAAAACTCCTGAACCAGGTCTCTTGTACTGATATGCTCTGCAATAATTCTGAATTCATTCATTGCTTTTTGAGTTGGACCTTCCGGTGTCATGTTGCAATGGGGGCGGGTTTCTCCGAAGATTAGTTCAAGTGGACTTTGCACAAGCTTCTCCTTGTCGTCATCAACCTTGACATAGAACCACTCCGACTTCTAGCCTGCTGCCCATTTGCTTCGGTAGCTGATTACAGGAAACTTTGTGGTTTTCCGGTAAGCAAAATTATAGCAACCAAAATTGTCATGCAATCCATCTTTTCTAGCCTTCGTCTGATAGTGCAGTTCGTGAACTCGACAAAAGCTGTCCGCAAACGGCTCCACCGCTTGGCTTCGGAGGGCCCAGATATAAACGCTAAGCCTAACAATAGCGTTAGGAGTCAGCTGATGAAAGTAGATACCAAACCTCTTCAGTACCTCTGCAATAATCCCGTGTAGGGGGAATCTTAATCCAGCCTTTAGAAAGCTCTTGAAAATGACAATTTCATCCTTCTCTGGTTTTGGGGTAGTCTCTTCTCCCCCGAAGCGTAATAGCTTCTTCTGATTCTCATTGAAAAAGCCCGACTTTACCATTTTGGAGAGATCAGCCTTCGAAACAGTAGACTTTCCGAAGTCCGAGTGGCTGGGCTTGCTTGGCATGGCAATTCGATAATCGTCTTCGGGATCAGTTTCCTCAATATCTTCTTCTTCTGCTTCGGCAATTGCTTGTTCTGCCTGTTCTGCATCATCACTGGGGATCTTTTCCGAAGTTACCAGTCCGGACCTCTGCATCGCTTCGGAGATGGGAACAGTCTCTGAACCTTCAGCTTCGCCCCCCTCACGCTCAACCCTAACGGTAGAACGCACTCTGGCCGTTTAATTCTGAATTTGTAAAAATTTAATACTTTTTTCTTCCCAAGTTTTTTCTTCTGACGAAGCAGGCTTCAAACTGGAGCTTCGTTCGATTCCGAGAGTTAAGCTTCGGCGATGGTTAAAAATTTTGGCAGCAAAACAGTGCAAATAGCAATGAATGCTGTGGTAACTTCACACCTACTCGTCTGTTTATATAGTACTGCAGGTAAGAAGGCGAAGCGCCAGGATTTTTACACCAGGCGGGCACCCGCTCGCACTCGCTGCAAGGTGGACCGCAGAGACCAAACAGTAACTCTGCAAGCCGGGAAACTGAATCGTTTCTCGACAACGAGCTCAGGGAAGGTGTTTTTTGGACCTTCGGCTCCCCGAAGCTTAAGAGACTTTTTTCACGGATCAAGCTCGTTACGAAAAACGATCTAGCACCGCGAAAGGGGCTACTGTTGGGTCTATGCTTCGTCGCCGAAGGTCTTCTAGGAAGAAGCGGCTTTCGGCTGAAGCTGCTTGTGTGAGATGGCCGAAGGTTCCCCTTCATGAAGCTTCGGTATTACAAACCGACTTAAGGATAGAATGACCTTTTAGTCCATAAAGGTCTGGGTCAATGTTGTAAACTTTTATGAGGGGCATGATTGTAATTCCTCACAGGCTGTGTCCTGTGCCTATAAATAGTGAACAGTATTCCTTTACTGTTCACGCATTCTAGCAATTGTAATCGCATCTTTTGGGAACCAATCTTTGCCAAGGCAGAGGTACAATTGTATTCAATAATTAAATATATTAAATAAATACAATTTAATTCGTTTATGATCCATTTATCTTTTCATACCCTTTATTTCATGTTATCTTATATCATCTATTAGAATTTAATTACGAAGACTTAACCTTCGTAATTATATTCTCATCAACCTTCATCCATGGTTCATTATCCTCATGGGAATATTGTTTCATGGGCGAAGGACGTTAACATTTAACATTTTATGTTGCCTTGTTCTTAATTCATAGCATTTGAGAACAAATCCCCAACACTCTCTGTGTTGAGGCCTTCGGTCTTGGTCATCTTGGGTGAGATGACACATTTCCTCAGCGGCCTCATCAATCTTCCTCTGAAGATCGGCGAGACGAAGCAACTTTTCTTTCTTCTTTTGGACTTGTTGATGGATGGCTTCAAGGTCCCTAATTTCTTGGTCCAACTCCTCCTCTTGAGGTGTTGGACTGGTAGCCTTCCTTTTTTGGCTCCTAGCTTCATGTAATGTTTCTTGATTAACGTCTAGTGGCTGCAATGCAGCCTCTAGCCCTGATGACTTCTTCGGCGGCATGACGAAGGCCAAAGCTTGCCGAAGGTGGTCAAGTGAGTTCACCGGAGGTGGGCGCCAATGTTGGCTACTTGTTCTCAAAAGCTATGAATCAAGAACAAGGTAACACAAATATTAATGGTAAAGACCTTCGTCCTTCATAACATTATCTCCCTTAGGATATAATGATCTTCGGACGAAGGTCATGAAGGACGTACCTTCATCATTTCAATATGCAAAGATATAAACAGGGACATATGAAACACAGAATAAGCATGAATAATCATTTTAATTTATTATATTGTTCATATTATCATTATATAATCATGGGCAATTATCAACGATATTTAAATTACATTTGTACCTTCGGCTTGACAGAAGGCAAAAATCCTGAAGTGACGCGTGAGTGATTACAAGTCAGCGTGAACAGTACAGTGTTATTGTTCATCTATTTATAGACACAAGACGCAGCCTGGGCAAAATTACACTTATATCCCTGACATTTACTGTTAGCTAAAAGGTAAACTGTCGAGGACTAAGCAGTCTTTTCCTTTTAGGTTGGTTTCATCCTCCACTATCGTCCTTGTGCTGAGCCGAAGCTTCTCCAGCCATAGCTTCGAAGTCGGTCCAGATCACGCTTTTTCATACCATGCACGCCTTCATCTAAAGCCGAAGCTTCTTGTGACAGTATACTATACTGGAAAACATGTTAGTTGTATTTTTGAGGACCTTTGGAAGATGAAGGCCCCCAACAGTGCACTCTTCCAGCCGAGCTCCCTTCACCAGCCTCTCCCCCACATCGCACAACTCTCACGTAGCAGCAGCACAGCACCGAGGCGGCACCAGCTATCGCCATTGGGCTTCAGTGGTAGCAACGCTCATCTCACCGGTCTCCTTCATCCATGCTCGGTCGATCGTTGTTTCCATCTCCGGCCAATGCCGCACGTCGTCTTTCTCCCTTCACTGGTGACCACACCGTCGATTCTTCGTCTCACCGTGGCCAGGCAGCACAGTCGTGTTTCACGTTGTCGCTTCCACGTTTCGGTTCCCCATAGGGTAGTGGTGCTCGTCAGCACGGTCGTTTCACCTCTACTACTGTAGAACTTTGGGAACAATGTGACACCGCTGGTGAATGCCATCTGGATCAGCCTCAGCGTTGCAGTCTTATTCCTAGGTCGATCCCGATCTTGTTTGGGGGTCAATTTACTTCGTGGCGAGTCCCTGATGCTATCCGTGTTTTTTATACGAGCTCTACTGCATCGTCATGTGCTGTCGTTGTCTCGCCGGACCATCGCGCCATCGTGGTTGTGGCCATCTATCCTCGGAGCTCTGAGCCTCTAGTTTGACCTCACGACTCTATGCACACCACATTGAGGAGCATATGGATGGTTTTCCCTTTGTCAGCTGGTTCACCGTCACCAGAGTTGGGGACATGTCGTCGTTGTTGAAGCGCGGTGGCGCGTTGTTGGAGCGCGAGAACTAGGCATTGACTTAGGGCACAACAAGTGTTGCCTAGTTTGTCCGGACTGGGCTGACCCCCAGGCCCAAATCTGTTTTGGTGGCCTTCTCATGTGAAAGTTTTCTCTTGTGAATTTTGGTAGGAGCCTTAGGAAGAAGTAAACGTTTTAAAGTTAATTTTGGTAGGCTCACAAAACCATGTTCTTCTTGTTAAAAATAGTCTTGCAAATTTTCAAACAGATCCCTGATTTATAATAATTAAAGCTTGATTTATTTAGACTTTTGTGAATTTTAACAATAAAAATTGAGCACTAAAATTTGTAGGAAAATTTGGGTAAGCTTATTTTGGTCATGTTAACCATTGGGCCAAGTCTAGAGGTATTTGGAAGTGGTTTACTCAGTAAACTAAATGTTGCTCAAAATAGAGAAAAGAGTTCCACCTTAATCTAGTTTAGGGCACTTAGTGTCTTAGAGAAGATATGAAGTTACTTTTTGTGTTTGGGTTTTTAGATGACATTTTAGATTGCTTAGCTCCTTGTAAGGAAGGGTATTTTAGAAGTTTAGTTTGTTCTCTATGCAAGTTTGCATTCTCTTGGCATAGCAGTAGCATTCATAAGCATATTATTTCATGTAGAGCTCCTTAAAGAAGTGGTTTTTGAAGAAGAAGCCTACTCCAGTGCCTGTTGTTCCAATGGTGGAGTTCCATCTAACTGGTTATCGTGGTAGAAGGGTTTTGAATCTTCTCTTGTAACAAGGCAAGCCCTAGTGCATTTGCCACCTTTCTTGTATTACAAAATTTTATCACTTATATGCTGCATTAGGTGATAGGAGTTGAATGACTAAACACTTGATGCATTACCATTCTTGGAATGGTGATTACCACACCTTGTTACCTATTTATAAAAGCTAGTAATGCTTAGTCTTGCTGATAGATTAAGAAAAATGTTTTTGATCTATGACTCATGTTTTTACAAAAGAAAAATGGGCTTGGAATGATGAAGGCATCATTCGCCCTAATGAATTCATCATTCAAGCATGGCCCCTCTGCCAGGCGCCAAACTTTTGAGAATAGTATGAGTAAACTTGAGGTTGGACGGTTGACTTGCACCAGAATGGAGTTTGGGTATAGTCTCCATCTGTGTCGATTAAGGAACATACTGATTGTAGGCATGTTGATCAAGGACCTTTTAGCTGTCCACATACCTCGTCATGGGTAAGCATGAACCTGGCTATTCCATACGTGAAAAGACAACTGTGCACTAGGAGTGGGAGATGGTGGGAGTAGCAGTTACCTCCTAGCAAGAGGCTAGAAGGTAGGGTAATGTGCTCCCGGGTAGCACGGACCGGTTCATGTAGTGGAGGATCGGTGGGAATGGTTGACATATGCAAGAGTTAAGTGCTACATATGTCATGTGGTTTGAGATACCCAGCTGGGTATTAATCGATTCGTATCGCCATTGCTTCTCGGTTATGAAGACTAGATATTTGACCTGCAACGTAGTTAACAAGTATAACAAAGTTTTGGTTAAAAGGAATCTTGTGTAAGCCAAGTGAATGATCTAGATTAGGAAAATCTAGAAATAGGTTAGTAGATTCAGGTAATAACCTAACTTGTGAAGTAAACTTAACTTAAGGATTCATTATTAGTAAGCTTTTATGAAAAAAGGAGTCCTTTATAATTGATGAGCTTCACATTGATTCCCAAAAGCTAGCATGCCCTTGAGAATCTTTTCCTTAGTCGGGTAAGTGTTGTTGACTAATTATCTACTCAGGGTTTTATTCCCTATGTTGTTGCAGGGAAGATTCTGGATGTCTTTGGCTTTATTAGTTGCTTCATGTGGAAGTCTTGAAGCTTAGTGTGCTTATGTGTATCTAATAAAGAAAGGCTTCACCTTTTCAAGTATTGTAATTAAGTTTTGCACTTTGAAGACTATCAGGACTCGTAATAATACAACTCTTCCTGTAGTGTTAAACTTGAGTTTTAGAAATGTAAAGTATGTTTGTAAAAGTGCTCCGCTCTATCTCCAATGTGTGTATCAAATTTGATTACTATAATGTACATGTTTTGTGGGAGATCCTTGGGATGACGAGTTCCAAGTGGATGAACTCGATAGCCTTGTTAAGTTACCAGGTACACATGCATATCCATCAAAGGCCATTAAGGTAAGGTTCAGTGCATGTGGTCCTGATAACTTGGGAGAACTGTTCAGAGTGATCCCCCATTAACATGGATGTTAAAGTAATCCTTTGATAAAACTTCAAAAGGATTTGGAGTCCAAAATATTTTGGTAAACTTTAAAATGTATAATCAAAGCCCTGATAGTTGAAGTGCAAATAGAATGTGGTTAAAACTAAGGACTATAAGGTGGCCATGTTTAGGATGCTAACCACTAACCCACAACTGGGTAGAGAATTGCATACATGTGTAGTGCTATTTTTGGGGCCATTTTGTTTTGAATGGATCGACACTCAGGTAAGGTGAGTTGTGAGAGCATGACTGAATAAACGTCGGTCTAGGGGAGTGCTTAGGGGGTGTTTGGGAGTGAAGTTTTTTCAAAGTTTTGGAAGAATACTGCAGTATTCTCAAAAACTGTAGTATTATATACCAAAAGGTGTTTGGCAAGACAACTAAAATCTCTGTTTTCAAAACTAAAGTATTACAAATACTGTAGTTCTTTTGAAGTATTATAAACTTAGGTCTATCCCTCAGTTTTCTACACAGCGCGCACCTCTCCCGCACTTTTTTCCCGCGTCAACTTCTTCTGTGCCTTTTTTCTCCAAGGAAACCAGCCGCAGCCCACAATTTTGTTTTTTTCCACGGAAACCCCAACCAAACCAGCCGCAGATATTTTGCCTCACGCCGCCGGCCAGGCCGCCGCAGCCAAATTGGTCCCAGACGCCCAGGCCACCGCCGTCCTCTTCGCATCCGAGTCGTTACCCCGACGCAGCGCGCATCCTCGACGCAGCACGCATCCAGCCGCCGCCATCCTCTTGGCGGACGTCGCCCAAGCCACAGCCGTCCAGCCGCCGCCATCCTCTTCGCCAAGGCCGTCGTCCCAGGCTGCTGACCTCCCCGACGCCCAGTCGTTGCCCAGGAAGCCGACCTCCCTACCGGCCTCCACCTCGTCGGGCCTCCTCGTCGCTCGATGTCGTCCGAGTCTGCTTTCGCCCCAGATTTCAAACTCGGCAAAAGAGGTATCTCTCTCTTCTTCTAGCCATGTACTCTTCCTCAACCATGCCCATGAATTTGTTTCATTAGATTGACCATGATTCTCAGGTGCCAGGGAGACAAGGGCTGTATGGACAGACGCGCGTACTAGTTTTTTTGTGAGCACTCTCAGAGAGTTCAATTCACCTAGATATCGTGGTCAAAATGGTTGGGTAAAAGAAGGTTGGAATGCAATAGCAGATCGTATGAATGAGAAATTCACATCAACCAAATTTGTTGTATCTCAATTGAAGGATAGAGAATAGAGGCTCAAGAAAGATTACAATGCGGTGGCACTACTCTTGTTAAAGAGTGGTTTTGGTTGGGATCCAAACTTGAAGATGGTTACTACAATAGATGAAAAATGGAGCGAGCTGCCGGAAAATTTGCAGAAATTTAAGGACAAATCGTTCCCCTACTACGATGATCTCGATGAGATTTATAACGGTACTGTTCTATCTAAATGCTTAGATTTTTTTTAAGAAAAAGTATGTTGTGATGACATGCATAAGATTTACAATAAGTTGCTTGTCTGTGTGCAGGTAAAGTAGCTGGGGGGAAACATTGTAGGCGAACTTCAGAGAAGGTATCTAAATCTGAATTTGAGAGGACAGATTGTTTGAGTACTCCAAGCCCAACATTATAGGCTTCAGATGTTGCATGGACTGATTTTTTTCAAGATGATATTACACATAGTCAATATAGATCAATGGCTGACAGGGAGACACACAATTACAATCTGTTTTCAGCTAGCATGGATCAACATGCTGAACAAGATGCAATAGCTGAGAAAGAGGCACAAGCTGAGCAGGAGGCACAAGCTAAAAAAGAGGCACAAGCTGAGAGGGAGGCACAAGCAACTAGGGAGGCACAAGCACCTAGGGAGGGCCGTCCCAAGAAATGTAAGAGAAACAATGAGACTTCAATGGATGAGTTGATTGCTTTACGGCGAGAAGAGCTAGAGGTCTATAAGGATCTCACAGAGAGACAACTTCAGCTTACACAAAGGAAAATAGAGAAATGTGACCCCAACAATGATCCATTCAGTATGACAAAATGTATTGAAAAATTGAAAACTTTTTCTTTTACTCAGCAAGAGAGACTTGAAGCAATTAAATTTCTAAAAGGAGATAGAGAGGCTAGAGAGATATTCATTGGTTGTGATGAGATAGATCTTGCAGATGCTTACATCAGGGGTTCAATTACACCTTAAGGTAATACTTATTTCTTAGTACTTATTTCTTAATTTCAGATGCAACATAATCAGTACTAGTTACTTCTTTGTAAATATGCAACATAATCAGTCCACATAGCTTGTGCAATTTGATTCCTTCTAATATTTCCTGCGCGACGACGGTCATTTAGTGATAGTACATCATCTTGGTACTGTTCATCTCCATCTGGTACATCTACTATCTCGGTAGGATTGACCTGGATAGAATTCTGATTTAGCCACTGTTCAGAACCATCATTCTTCTTTATGAAATTGTGTAGAACACAAGATGCAAGCACAATATCTCTCTGACCTTCAATAGGATAGTAAGATGCGTGGATAGAAGTTCTTCAACATGTTTTTTTCCTGTAAGAATAGAAGTGTGGATAGGTGTACGCTCATGAAACGAATCGCTAGCTAACCACTCCTCTAAAATCTCCATTTCTTCATCATCTCTTCTCTTTCTACAGAAAAAGTTTCTCCACATCTCTCTCACTTGTTGCATTCGCCACCATCCTAATGCAGTGCAGTCCATACACAGTTGTACATATATACAAAGATCAAGGGGTGGAAGAAGAGTTGCATTTTTCATCTTTGGTCTAGTCAGTTCTTGGGAACTAATGCTCCTGACTTCATTGTCTTGGAAACCCATACTCCTGATTTCATTATCTTGGAAAACTAAAACTAGAAGCTTTGACTTCAATGAGACAATAAAGAGTTGTTTGAATTTTTCTTAATGCATTCATGAAAGAGCTCATGTTATATTTCTTTTCCCTTGACAGAATTGGAGAACTAATGGCATGCACTGTTTGTGGAGAGCTGGGAGGCGTGCATCATGTTCTGGAACCTAGAGCAAAGCGTGTTTTGGATCTAGAGCAAAGCTAGATGGCGTGCATCATGTTTTGGAACAATGTCTATGTTATGATCTGAGATTGTAATATTTTGAATACTGGTTTGTAATATTTTGAATGAAACATGGTGCAAAAAATACTTTGCTTCCAAACACCTCTATGTATCCAATACTGTGGTATTCTAAAATTGTAGTATTTTAAACTGTGGTATTGTCATGACTAAAGTATACTATAGTATTTCAAAAACCGTGGTTTCCAAAAACTTTGTTCCCAAACAGGGCCTTAAATGTGGCACTGGACTATATACATGTTCCACATATGTATATATGAAGGTTGCGATGTGGAGTACTTAATTTCTAGGAATTTAGTACCCCATGGATGTGTATGGGTATATAAACATGGGAATACTAGTGTAGTGTACTTGTAACGACGCACCTACGCTCAGGTAAGAAGGTAAGTTATCACAATGGGCTTCCGTGTGGTTAAAAGTGTGGCAGCGACGCCTATGTGTGGCTCGACGCTTAATGAAGAGCTGACATCCATATAGTAATATATGGAGTATAAACTATGACCAAATGAGTGTTTTCATCATGGGGTTTCGACTGTAATGAAATTTCATGCAGGTAGACTAACTAAACACTAGGAAAGTGCGACTAGTGTTTAATCACGGAGTGAGTAGGTATGCCACCGCCACGGAACGTGATAGCCACTATATGTTGGCAAGATGTGTGAGGAGGAATAGGACGAGCATGCATCATGACATACAAATTTAAGTTAAAACCCCTTGTGTAACAGTTTAGTACGTGTTTCATCCACCCTGCTCATGCTACTTGTCTTTACTTTTCTATGCTGCCTTTCCTATTCCTGAAGACTTGAAGCTAAGTTTCATTTTGTTGGTAGAATGAGGACTCGTTCCGGAAAGGATCATAGTGCTGGTGCTTCCCAAAGGAAGGTCAATGCACCCAATCCAGCTACGGTATCAACTTTGGATGATGTTGTGGCTCAACTTGTGAATGTGAGCGTTGTTCTTCAGCAAATAGCCCAGCCTACAACATCAACGTAGTATGGTCGTCATGATTCTGATGTTGTTGTCCTCTATAAAGAGTTTCTCAGCACACAACCACCAGTGTTCTCCAAAGCGAAAGATCCATTGGAGGCAGAAGATTGGCTTCATACCATTGAGAAGTTGGGACTCGTCCGTTGTGATGACGTTCAGAAAACTCAGTGTGCAGCACAACAACTCCACGGTCAAGCCGGAGCCTAGTGGGCTGAATACCTTTCACTGCAACCAAAGGGGCATTGGGTTTCTCAGGATGAATTCTGTGAAGTATTTTGGACGTGTCTTATTCCGAAAGCTTTGATGGAAATCAAATTCAATGAGTTCTTAGATTTGAAGCAAGGGGAAGAAGAGAGTGTAATGGAATATTTTGAGAGGTTCACTCGCCTATCCCAGTACGTCATGGATTTTGTGAATACCAATGAGAAGAAAAAGTTTTACTTCCTGCGTAGCCTTAAGAAGCTTCAGTGCTTGATGGCAACCAGTTTCTCTGAAAGATATAATGAGGTGGCCAGTCAGGATATTTTGGGTAACAAGATTCGACTTCATCAAGAGTCTAAAAGAAAGAAATTTGTGGAGGAATCCTCTGGTAAAGTCAAATAGTACCGGAGGGTTGTTTATCAACCTGTTTATTATCCTCGTTCTTCTTCACTCCAACTGCCCAGCTCACCTCAATCATGTGAAAGACATGTTGTTATTCCTTTCATTCCACATGAGTTGGATGTCCTAGACATTCATTCTGAAAATCTTCTAGATAGTGTCAATCCATGTGAGTATGGTGGTAAATCACGACACAGTACTCAAGATTGGCATTTCCCTAAACCAGTGGCTTAGCCGCAGTCACTAACAAAGTTACCTCAGTGTAACTAACAAGATACTAGAAAGAAAAACAGAGTTGTTCCTAGGTGGGGACTGTTTAATCTTACTCATGCGCATGCTATTCCCGAGGGTGCTCCAATTATGATGAGTGGGTTTCCTGTCACCGACCATCCTGCGGTGACTCTATTCGATTCGGGTGCATCTCATACCTTCATCAATAGACCTTTTGTTGTCAAACATCAGCTACCGTTGGAAATTGGAAAAGATACTTTTTGTATACAATCCCGTGGAGGGTGTAACACCCCAGGTATTACTAGGGTTTCTGCTTGGCACCTTCACTAGCCTTATCCTCACAAGTAGAGTAAGAAAACAACAAGTAAAGTCATACTCAGGAATTAAGACCTTAAGTAAATACCAATTTATCATGAGTCCTCACCAAATTTTTCTTATGATCATTAGAAAGGTAAAGTGACTAAAAACCCTAAAATACCATACCATTGATCAAAAGAAAATCAGGTGAAGGAAATTAATTGAGCCTTACTGTCATGACATGGACCAGTGACATAAAAAGCGTAACCCACCAAATTGCTCCTACAAGTTAGTCTGTAAATCATCACCAAAAATAATGGATAATGAACCCTAAACAATCCACAAAAAAGGAGAGAAACAAAGAACAAGTTATGCACACCATTTTCTGAATTTTCAAACCTGATTAGAACTTCCCTGTGTTCATCACGAAATCCACCTCAAATCCAGTCACTTCAATTGACAAAGCCGTGACTAATTACCTAACCTAACCCATGTCAGAAGATGGCATCGAAACTCGAAGCCAGACATGACTAAACCTTGACCTTGCCTCGGAAACAGCCTGTTGGACAGATCACACTTGAGTGTGCAAGATCTGTTCATCCAGTGAGCAAAATCTGTCGGCCCCCACATCTTATCTCTAGCTTAGAGCATAAGTAACAAATCGTATACAGGGATTTAGCTGAGATCGGGCATGGACAAGCGACAAAACGACGGAGAAGAGGGCCAGGCAAGCACTTGCCAAGTGTTCGACGCCGGTTGACAGAAGCCGAGCGGGCTCTGTCCGCCTGCCCGTGCTCCAACGAGTGCACATGCGCCACAACCAGGAATTGCAGCGTAGCGAGCGCCCGCGCCTAGAAGTTCCAATACGCCCTCGACCTCTCCCTCCACATCCACTACAAGCCTTCTTTTCCAGAGTTCACGGGCACCAAAGTACGCCACCACCCTCCCTGCCAGCCGAGAGCCAACCACCGTGGCCCGGCTGGCACAGTCTTCCAACCCCCAAACCATCGTCGCCAGGAGCTTCCCTAGCCTCCAGTGAACCTCCTCGGCTAGCCCATTGCGTCTGCACGCCTCATCGGAGTAGCGCCACTACTCACTGGACCACACCCGAGCGTCGGTTAGCATAGACCCACTTCCACAGCCATCCCTAGCCAAATTCCCTTAGGGAATCGTCTCCCCAGCATCCAAGAAGCTTGTGTGCCAAAGGAATTGTTGGGGGTCTTCTTCTTCCGAAGGTCCTCAAAAACATGATTAACCATATGTTTTCAGCATGATATGAATTATTACAGGGAACTTTGGCTTCAGGATGGAAGTTTTCTCCCATGACGAAAGCGTACAAGGTGAAGATACTGTTGGGGGCCTTCGTCTTCTGAAGATCTTCAAAAACATGATTTAACAATGTTTTCCAAGTGTGACAAATGAACAGGTACCTTCGGACTTGGGTTAAAACCATACACAATGAGAAAAGCATGGTTGAGACGAAGACTGATGTTGCTCCGAAGCAACACCCAAGGGAGCTTTGGCTAAGTGGCGGAAAAAGCAACCGACTTAAAGGGGAAAAGGCTATCTAGCCCCCGTTGGGTTGTCCATAAGTCAATAATAAATATAAAGGGCATGAATGTAAATTTACACAGGCTACACCCTGTGCCTATAAATAGATGAACAGTACCCCCGTACTGTTCACGCTGACTTGTACTCGCTCGTGCATCACGCTTGTACTTTCACCTTCTGTCAAGCCGAAGGTACAAATGTAATTCAATATTGTTTATGTATATCCATAATAATATAATGAAGAGGTATTAATAATGTCACATGATTTCATGTTGTCTCTTATATTTCATATGCTTCTTTTTTCATTAACATATATCACGATAATGAAGGTACGTTCTTCACGACCTTCATCTAAAGATCATTATATCCTAAGGGAAATAATGCTTCGAAGGACGAAGGGTATTAACCATCAACATTTTGTGTTGCCTTGTTCCTAATTCATAGCATTTGAGAACAAGTTCCCAACATTGGCGCCCACCTCCACTGAACTCATTCGACCACCTTCGGCAAGCACTGGCCTTCGTCATGCCGCCGAAGAAGATAACAGCGCAAGGGGCTGCTGCACTGCAGCCACTGGACACAAATCAAGAGACTCTCTCTCCGAGAGGCTCGAGGCCAGAAGAGGAAGGCCACCAGTCCAACATTCCAAGAGGAGGAGTTGGACCAAGACATCAGGGACATGGAAATCATCCATCAACAAGTGCAAAGGAAGAAGGAGAAGATGGCTCGGTTGGCCGATCTTCAGCGGAAGATCGATGAAGCTATTGAAGAAGTACGTCATCTTGCTCAAGATGAACAAGACCGAAGGCCCCAACACAGGGAGCTTCGTCAGGAAGGCTTACTCAACGAGGATGGATGGCAGTCCGGGACATGGCCCAGACATGGTACTCTTCACTTCGGCCAGGGACAATCACGTCATCGCAGAAGCTCAAGGACATGCTGGTGACCAGTTTCCAAGGCTTTCAGATGAAGCCAGTCACAGCTCAGACTTTGTTCCAGTTCATGCAAGACTATGAGGAATACCTCCAGGCGTATGTTCGAAGATTCTTGCGACTAAGGGCACAAGCGCCCACAATGCCCAATGAAATTGTCATTGAGGCCATGATTAAGGGTCTTCGACCAGGACCTATTGCTCAGTACTTCGCTAGGAAGCCCCCACAAACTCTGGAGAAGCTACTTCAGGAGATGGATGAATATATCCAGACTGACAATGACTTCCGCCAAAGAAGGGAGGAAGCTTACAGATTCTCGGAGATGATCAGGGGCTTCGGAGGAAGAATCCATCCGAGGCATGTCAGGTCAATCCACAACTCTAGTCAAAATGACAACAAAGAAAGCCAGCTTCAGAGGCCGTAGTACACCTCACAATCTTTGGGGCAACAGTAAAGCTCTTTCAGGCCGATAGCTCCAAGGGACAGAGGCGCCAGGGGCTTCGGAGGAAGATATGGGAAGCAACCCAGGAAGATCTATTGCTTATTATGTAGTGAGGACAAGAGCCATACTACAAGAATGTGCCAAATCACCATTCTGAAGCAAAAGGAGATCGCAGAAGCCGAAGCTCGGCAGAATCAGTCGAAGAAGGTCTTGCACACTGCTTCGTGCCATTCTCCCTACATACCAGAATATGTGGGCAATCATCCTGCAGCTTCTATTGCTTCAGCTAGCCATTCACAGGCTTCCTGGCCACAACTCCCACCCCCACCACCACTGCAACCGACCTATTCCCGAAGCCAGCAGCCAGAAGGACGCCAGCACTCCCAACAACAACGTGAATTCAGGGAGGAATCCGAAGCTCGCACAGTCAACAGTACTATGCTAGAATCAAAGCACATTTATTGAGCGATATCCTACCCCTGAAATACTTTTATGTTCTATGTCACTTTGTTTTTCAATAAGGAAAAAGCAATGTAAATCTAGTTTTAATTCCTTGTAATAGTTTCGCTTCTATCAGAATGAAATATATCTTCTTCATAGACTTATGAAGCTCAAAAATTGCCGAAGCTCAAAAGTCGTTCCTAAGGGAATGTAGAGCTAAAAATTTGCTGAAACTACAAAAAAGTCGTTCCTAAGGGAGCACAGCGTAAGTTTTGCCGAAGCTACAAAAAAGTCGTTCCTAAGGGAACGCAGTGTAAGTTTTCTGCTCAAAAGTCGTTCCAAAGGGAATGCAGAGCCAAATACCGCCGAAATATAAGGCGAAGAAGTTCAAAAGTCGTTCCTAAGGGGATGCAAAACTTATAGCGTCGAAATAGAAGGCAAAGAAGTTCAAAAGATGTTCCTAAGGGGATGCAGAACTTACACTGAAAAATAAGCGGTGAAGCCGAAAAATAAACGACAAAGAGATTTCAGTCGTTCCTAAGGGAATGCAGAGATTGTGTTCAGTGGGGGAGTGTGAATGTGTGTCTTCGGCATCAACATCATTTTGCATCACATCATCACATCATTCCGCATAACATCACATCATACATTATATTGCATCAATGGCACGAATCGAATACGAAGTTGATCTTCGGAGAATGCTTCGAAAAAATAAAAATGTGCTAAGGCACAAAATAAGCTTTGAGAAATACAGCTTCATCCGCTTTGTTACAAAAGAAGGGATTCCTTGATTACGAAGCCTGGATATTTTTATGAAGCAAGGATCTTTTTCTTCACGACGCATGAAAAGAAGGGAAGGTGTTTTTTCGCCGAAGGCTCAAAAACGGTATGTATGTAAGTTTCATGCATCATAAAGAAATAAATTATAATAATTTACATATTCGATCCAAAGTTACACACATTAAATGTTATAGCTTCGTTACAATAAAATCACAATGTGTATTCTATTATCTCTTACATTGACCATTTAAAAATGTTTTTACAACAAGTGCTAGTCTTCTTTCATGATTTTCTCCGCAACTTCATTTAACAATTTATTGACGACTTCGTCAACAATAGATTCAGCCATATTGATGATCTCTAGGGCTTCGTTCGTCTCTAGATCGGCCAGGGGACTGAATGGTTTTGGTGGCGGATATAATTCAGTTGGAGTGGAAAAAATAATCAGTCCGAAGCCACAAAAACAAATGCCGAAGCTGAACATCAAAAGATATTACCTATATGTTTTTCGCGCTCTGCAGCTTCTTCAGCTTGTTTCGCTTCTACTTGGGCATCATGGATGTCTTTTTAACTTTGCTTCATAATTTCGTGAGCCATCTCTCGGCCACCATTTACCCAGATGTCATTTTAAAATTTCCCGCCCATTAAACTTGCTTCAGCTGAGGGATCCTTTGTATCATCTACGGAGAAGCAAGCTTCGGCCTGGGCCATGGTCTTGATATGGTCGCATCCCGCCTTCTCCAAGATGGCTGAAATTCCTCGCGCACTGGAAAACACACAAACATCCCCACGATCACTTAGAATCTTTTTGAAGGCTTCAGCCTCTCCACTTATCCATTCAATAACGCCTTCGGGGTCGCCTCGTATTAAGTTTTCTTTGGAAGAGTAGGCACCCACGTTGGCGAAGCTAGTTTTTATTTTCTTCACGTAGTCGAAGGATTTTTCAAAGCATCTTTCTTTGGATGCGCGAAGTTCTTCAATGTTTTTCTCAAAATGATTTTTCAAATAATCGCTAATTTCTCGGTTAGCCTCTGCGAGCGCGCATTTTTCTTTAGCTTCGGCCAGTTGCCTCCAAAGGTCTTCAATTTCAGTCTTTTGGGCTTCGGCCTAGGCTTTGAAGCTAGCTTCATCTTCTTTGACTTTGTTAACCAGAGAAAATAAGATTTTGTCTTTTCGATACCTTCGTTTCTCAGTTCAATTACCTCTGAACGAAGATTGTTCAGGGCCATTGTATAGCCTTCACCCTCCATATTTTTCTGTGCCCTAAGGGCAATACTAAGAATCAAGCCCTGCAAGTGGAGGAAAGAATAAGACCATCTTCTAGCTTCAGGAATCCGATGCTTTTACCTATCTTCCGGCAAACGGATATTTCTTTGTTATCCGGGAGACAGTACAAAAAATCTTCTTTGCCACTGCCATTGAACACTAATGCTCCCTTCGGATATTTTAATTTTTGGGCATAGTGTCGTGCTTCTAGCATTTCTTCTTGGGATAGTTCTTTTCCCGAAGCATGACGAATGATGTACTTAGTGCTTTCTTGCGAAGCTTCGGGTGTATCTTGTGAAGCTCCGGGAGCAGGAGTTTCGATCTTTTCAGACGCAATTTGCTCTATTGCTTTTTCTTCAACTACGACAGTCTCTGTATTAGTGGGCACTGAAGGACTAGCTTTGGCTTCAGCTTGAACTTACGCAGCTTCGGTCTGCGATTTAGTTTAGGCTAAAATGACTTTCTTTGCGGGAGCAGGACTTAAGACTTTCGCTATTTCCAGCACAACATCCAGCACATTTGCCATCCTTCTCCTCTTAGGAGTGGCACCAGAAGCCTTTTGTGTCTTCGGCAGATCTGCCTCTATTGGAAGGCTCAGAATCTTTGGCGTTTTTGTTACCTCGTCAATCTTTGGCTCTTCAGTCTTTTCAGCCTTATCTTCGGTTGGCTCAACTATATGCATCTTCGGCATTGCAACTGGTTCTTCAGCGCCTTGTGCAGTCGAAGCAGTTTGTATTGCTTTGGCTGTTGAAGAGGACCCTGCGTCAAACTTGGGCACCACGGCCAGTTCAATGTAACACGGCCGGTGGGTAAGAACCTTCACCTTTTTGCCTTTCGGCACAAGCTCAACTGGGGTGGCCGAAGCAGCAATTTTTCTCTTCTTTCCCTGACCCCGCAGCAGGTAGAGGTAATTGGGATATACAAAGCCGATTACGTCAAAAACTCTGTTCAGTCTTTTCCTTCCTTGACCTCCGAAGGCTGTGGATAGAGCGTTATCTTCTGCCTTCGAATATACTCCAAGCAGTTCATCACTTGTAGCTTCGATACACTTTAGCCAGTCGTCGTTCGGCTCATCAAACTTCTCCCTGAATATGAAGGTATACTTCAGCCATACCAGACCACCTTCACTAGAGTCGGTGGTGGTCTCCTTTGGCATTTCCCAGCTATCTACAAGCGACCATACCCTGAAAGCTATATGTTCTTGAATTAAATCCTTTGTCCCAATAAAGGAGCAAACAGTACTGAAGGCCCTCTAACATGCTTCAACCCTCTCATCAATTTCTATCTTCGTCCTTCGAAGGCCGAAGAGGGACCAAATGGGGCGCATGATGACTTCCTTAATGTCTTCCCTCGCCTTCAAATCATTTTTCACATAAAACCATTCTTCCATCCAAGCTCCGGGCCATCTCTTCCAAAATGTTGGCACCGGGTGGCTTGCGTTGGGGCGAGCAATAAATCCATAACAACCGAAGTTGTTGTGGTACTGTTCTTTACCCATGGCCTTTGTGTCATATAGAAGTTCGTGCATACTGCAGAAGCACTTCGCGCTTGGCTCTAGCCCTTGAATCCTTACTGCCTAGACAAAAATCCCCATCCTTATTATAGCTTTGGGGTAATCTGATGAAGGTAGATCTGGTAGGTTTTCAACACTTCAACTACAAACTTGCTCAAAGGGAACCGAAGCCCAGCCTTGACGAAGCTTCGGTAAATTACAACTTCATTTTCTTCAGGAGCAGGGACGTTGTTGTATCCACCAGCCCTCACAATAGACATGTCCCGAAAGTACCTTCCTCTCATATTTTCAAGATGACTCTGTTTAATGGTTGATTTTCCGAAGATTGAATGACTTGGCCTCCAAGGCCGATCCTCAGAATCTTCATCCCCACTTTCCACATCATAGCTATCGCTGTCACCAGTATCTTCAGATAGACCTTCCAGTATCTCTTTAGTAATTTTCTCTGTGTTTGTTTTTGCCATCGACTAGACAAATCCAGCAATATAAGGATCCACAGTCTTCTTCTCCTCAAATAACTTCTCCTCTACAGTCAGCTTCGTCTCCGCGACAACCTTCTATTCCTGAGACATTTTTTCTCCAAAAATGGTGAAAACGCGTCTTTTAAAACTGAAGCTCAGAGAGCTTTAAAGTCTAGCAAGAGCTAGTGAGCAAGAGCTACAAGATTGCGAAAATAATGCAAATGGCAGAAACGGTGTATCAAATGCAGTTGGTGTGAGTTCCTATTTATACGCCCAATGCGCTGCGAATTGGAGGGCCCCGTCTGTCATTGATTATTGCTATTCTAGCAAAGGGAAAGTGTTTTTCGGACCTTTGTCTTAAGGCCTTCGTCCATGTCGCAGTCTAAATTCGTTATCTTAACAAATTAATACTGCGAGGGGCTACTGTTGGGGGCCTTCATCTTCCAAAGGTCCTCAAAAACATGATTTAACAATGTTTTCCAAGTGTGACATATGAATAGATAACTTCGGACTTGGGTTAAAACCATACACGATGAGAAAAGCATGGTTGAGATGAAGACTGATGTTGCTCCGAAGCTACACCCAAGGGAGCTTCGGCTAAGTGGTGGAAAAAGGAACCGACTTAAAGGGGAAAAGGCTATCTAGCCCCCGTTGGGTTGTCCATAAGTCAATAATAAATGTGGCGGAACCGCCCGAATTATTCCAGCTTAAGTGCCCAAGTCGCACCCTTAATGGCAGCAACACACTTAAATAGGAATAACCCGTCAGTCCCTCAGATCTAGTCCGATAAAGCCACTTACCAGGATCGAATACCACTAGCTCACTCGAAGGTGAGGCACAGAGAAATACAATAAAACATAATACCACAAATTTAATAAGTATCATTAGTGATTACATTATCGGAGTTTCAGAAATAATAACCATAAATTTTAATGCAGCGGAAATAACTAACGGAGAAAACCGAGTAACATGGCGAAGCCTGGCCACGCTACTCCTCCTGGTCCTCTCCTGCGGAAGCAATAACCCTCTCGACCATCTATCCCGGTGGCAGGGATGAAGGCCAAGTCACACCATCAACCAAATCAAGGAGTACCTGCAAAAATTGTGCCACAAGCAAGGCTGAGTATACTAATACTCACCTAGACTTACCCGGTGTGAGGAGTCTACTCCTCTACCTCTAGACATGCAGCTGTTTGGCTGAGGGGTTTGGTTTGCCAAAAGCACTAGCTGAGTCTAAAATCAAGTTTTAGCTTTTCAAGTTTTAGTATGATCCTTTTTAAACTAGATGAGTACCTAGCTATTCATACATGGTATCAAACATTTTATCAATCAACATCTTTTGCCAGTCACCTCATTTCCACTTATTAATCAATGCAGTACAATGGATCAAGCAGTCTCATTAGCTGCGAGAAGCAGACGATTCGAATCGAGTTTTTAAACCTTGCAAGGTAAACCTAAACACACGACGTGGCGAGGCACTCCATCCCCACACACATCAACCGTCCCCATCGATTCCCTGGCAACAGAAAGGGGCTCACCGCCTTGGCGTACAATGCCTCACTGACCCCGACTGCCGTCATGCAGTGACCGCACTTGTACCCACCATAACCGGAATGGGAGACCACGTCTCAGGTCACGTGAGGAAGGCAATCTGCGGGCAGGTTCACTCAGGTACTAGGCTTACCGATTTACCATATTTCTCGGCATGTGTTTAGTACGTTCAAACGCTTGACACAGGTATCCGCACGCTAATCCTTATTCCAATTTCATCTCGTAGACCACGCATCCCCATGGATCTGTGTCCACAAACCATCATCATTCTGATATGAAAAGTGGATACAATCAAATCCTGACCTGGCGCGAGTGCTAGAAAATCACTCGACTTCTACCGAGATCCCTAATTATTAAAGCAGCTACTCGACCTAGCATACTAGTATCCATCTCAAAGGAATCCTGAGTTCATGCAACTAGGGTTTCAGACAACTCCTACACTTAAGTGCACAGTACAAGCCTACAAACATTAAGTGTAGTAAAATAGCATATATAAACGGCTATGCATAAAACCGGGGCGTGCCTTTAATTTAACACTTAGATAGTGTTTGCTGGGGGAAGGTACTCGCTTGGCGAGCATCCACTGGTTAAGTCCATCCTTCCTTGGGTTGTCCACCATCTGCATCTTGTGGGTGGCACCACATCACTTGCACGATCATCCTCTCTCGGTCCTACATGAGATGCAAGATGCATATGTATGAATATAATGAAGGTAGCACAAAAGTAGCACAAGATATACAATGATACCGTGGCGAACTAAACAATAAAATGGAAGACACCGTAACAATCACATGTTCGCTTTAGTTATCTACACATTATCGACGTTCAACATTAACACCATTAAAAGATGACAAATATTTTATGCATTTACGCAACACAACTATGACATTACAGGTACGCGCATTTTATTTGTTTGGATACGGCTTTTCATTAGTTCTCCTATTGATCGCGCACAAGCATCATCGACAACACAAATTCAATAGAGGACATAAGCGTCAATGTCTAAGGAACTCCTATATCACAATCAACTAGAGAAGAAACATATAAAACATGACACACATGCATTATTAAGCCTAGTCATGGCAAGTCTATATTAAGTTAGTGCTAACCAACCATTTTTAGCTAAAAGGGCGAACTAACAATCAAATAAGCACTAGCAGAATTTTTGGACAGCAATACAGTAGTCACTTGTTTTAATCATAACTTTTCAAATATTAATCCAAAATTAGCAAACTAGGACTTTCTAGAAAGCTTAAAAAATACTCTACAACTTTGGTATTGTCATCACAACATGATTCAATACTTAGCAAGGCCAAAACGTGCAATCACAGCAGCTCTGTCAAGATTTGGACAGATTCAGACTTGCAGCTTCAAAAATTCACAACTAAAGATTCAGACATCCAAACAAACTGATCCTAGACTTTCTGGAAAGGTAATAATATTGTCTACATATAATTTATAAACATCTCAAGGTGATTCAATATTTAACTAAGGGTAAATATCACTAAAAGACTTTGCTGTCTAGAAGTGGACAGATTCAGTCTTCATATTTGAAACATTCATAACTTAAGCTTTAGACCACCAAAATAGTGATCCAAAACATTTTGGAAAGCTTGGCAAAAGCACTACATAACTTTTATAATCACCAAGAGGTGATTCAATGTTGAACTGAAACAAACAATTCAGTTTTCGAAATCTGTTCTGTCAGTGGACAGAACACAGCAACCAGTTTGTAAAATTCATAACTCTTAAATCGTCAGGACTATGGTTATGAAATTTTAACACAAGCAAGATAAGAAAAGATTCTACAACTTTCTTATAATGACCATGAACAGATTGTAACAGTAAATGTAGCAAACAATGCAGTTTCTGAAATCTATACAGAATTTAGACAGATTCAGTTACTGAATTTGTAAAAAGCATAACTTCTAAACGATCAGACTTATGGCTGTCAAATTTTAACATAAGTAAGATAATAAAGTTATCTACAACTTTTCTATATGGCTTTTCTACAGAAAACAAGATTTGGTTCATTAAACAAACAGCACAACGAAAACAATGCGTGCAGCCCAAAACAGCAATCAATAAATTCCAGCTTCTATATAATTCAAGAATTGCCGCAATCTAGAGACTTGAATCATTCTAGCACTTTCCATTTCTTAGAGTTAAATTAATTAAATAAGGACTAACAAGTAGACTTACAAATTTTATCCAACTCATTTAGTGCACTAAAATTACTACCACCAATTAACAACGCATTCTTCACCATAATCACCCAACAATTTACGTTTTAAATTAGACATCACATGAGCGCTATACTTTTTTTACCCGCGATCATAACTATACGCATTTAGACTACAACAAGTAATTCATAATAACTACGAGCTTAACCCAAGTCATCTAACAAGTCGATTAACCAAAGGAATGGTATAGCCCGCCATACGACATACACGTCGGCTTGCCTATTATTAACGCAGTCCGAGACACCACATGTATATATATCACAATCACTTACGCCATTGACTCTTACTTAACATGAGTTGGCTAATGCCGTATAAGACTTAGCAAACCATTTTAGACATCGTAACTCAAAATATGGGTTGGAGTCGATTAATCAGTGTTTCTTAACCGTTGCTCAACTTAAATTGGATAACACACGAGTCACCTAAAACGCTATATTTTAGGAGACCTTACATGTCGAGCATCAATTTTATAACATAAGTGACTCAACCTCTATCACGCTTGTCCGAATCTATTGGCTAACATTTCCGGAACACCCTGTCTATCCTTCACCTTTCTAATCATATTGCACGACATAAAATATTTCGATACGCATTCACCCCATAAGTAACATCATCACACTTGACTCTGACTTAACCGTAGAGGAAGCGATGACTACTTCGGCATGTCACCACCTCTCTACAGGCCAAATCAATATTAACCACATCGATCGAGTCTTATATCACGTAATACTTATAATTTATTATCTCAAATACAACCATATCCCGGCATGTACTTGGGACACTTCGGTTCAACTTACGCAATCACTACTACAACGCACTTCGGCACACATGTTTGATAACCCACCTTTCTAAATTAACCTATCTCACCTTCCAACACCAATTAAATGTCACATAATTTACATTTTCACCTAATTTAACCTACACCAACGATGAATACATAAATATAATTATCCTAGACCAACTCATTAGCCGACTACGGAAATTACCAAGCATGTTTTACAATTTATTAAATTTAACACATCTAACACACTACTTTACGACGAAGTGCTTTAGCAAATAATTAATACATCCGCGAACCAATCTCTACGATGCACAAAAGAACTATCGTAGCCACATATATATCCAATCCAACAACAAAATAATACATCGGCTCACCATATCAAATCTCCGTCGTGGTTGCTGCACATGTGGTGTGAAGACGAATGCGTCGTCGCACACGGGAGACCGAAACGAAGTTGAAGGGCGTGGCTCGCTGCTGCGATCCGTCGAGCACGCAAGCGCGGGGCGAAGCACCATGCCGCCACTGGGTGTTGCTGGGTGAGGCTTGCTGCAGCAATTTGGACGGCACTTAGGCAGGGACAACGACGGCGCTGCGGGGTGGAGGGCCGAGCAGGCGGGGGCTGCTGCGGGGGTGCTGGTTATGGGAGGGAAAAGTAGTAGCGAAGTTCGACAACAACGCAAGGTGAAGAACGGTGCTGCTGCGGGGGATCGACGACGTGTGGCTTGTTGTGCATTTCGTCGAGTGCATAGCAAGTGTCAATGGCGCACTACGCAGCAGCACGCAAGCAGGGGAATGGAGCTGCTGCGGTGCGAGGAAGAAGGAGCAGGGGCGCCGCGCCATGGCTGGCCGAGGGGGAGGAGCTCCTGCGCACTGGCTGCTGCAGCCGTGGAGCAGGGAGGAAGAAGCTGCCGGCGGCTGAAAGAAAAGGAGGGGTGGGAGTGCAAAATTGCCAAGTGCAAGGAGAGAGGGCTGCTATTTATTGAAGAAGCCCTAGGGTTAGGGTTTCTTAATGGGCCTTATTGGGCTGGGTTGGGCTGGCCCAAAACGCTAAATCGGGACGCGCTAATTTATTTCCATTTTATCTTATGGTGTTTTGATTAAACACGGATTATCAAATCGCTAATTATTTCTCGGAATACAAATGCTCATGTGGAATTCGTCTCTACGGAGAACAGAGCAAATTAGAGTTTCGACGAACGGACGATTGAGCGATTAATTCGGCCGAGAGTTGGATTTGATTTCGCTCGGAAATAATTCCTCGCGCACTATTTTAGAAATGAATGTTTCTCTCAGACTTCTGATCGGCTTTTGATTTTTAGTCAGAGAAAGCGAATCGTGACATTTTAAAATTGTTGTCGATACGGGGTTTTGAGTTCGGTTCGGACATGAGATATTTAGCCGAGTCGGATAAAATTGATTAGATGACGACATATTGAGCATTCCGTTTGAGAGTACGGAGTTGAATTAATTTTTTGAACATAGATCGAACATCGAGAAATCGGAGTCGGACACAGCTCGACTAGCAGCTGTCGAGCGTTTGATTAGACAAGCTTTAGACGAGATTTATAATTCGGGAATGAATTATCGATATCGCATTCACGCCGAGAAATAAAAGTTTTAACAAGCTCCAAATTCGGCCTTCTGTGTGATTGAATAACTCCGAATTCGGTGAAACGTGAATGAATAATCTGGATAATCAGAGATAGACACGATCGAGAAATAGAAATTTTTACTGAGCATCCAAGATTAGGATAAATCTCCCGACATAACGCGAAATTGACACACGGGGTGTCACAATAAATATAAAGGGCATGAATGTAAATTTACACAGACTGCGCCCTGTGCCTATAAATAGATGAATAATACCCCCGTATGTTCACGCTGACTTGTACTCGCTCGTGCGTCACGCTTGTACTTTCACCTTCTGTCAAGCCGAAGGTACAAATGTAGTTCAATATTGTTTCTGTATATCCATAATAATATAATGAAGAGCTATTAATAATGTCACATGATTATTTATGTTGTCTCCTATATTTCATATGCTTCTTCTTTCATTAACATATATCGCGATAATGATGGTACGTCCTTCATGACCTTCGTCTAAAGATCATTATATCCTAAGGGAAATAATGCTTTGAACGACGAAGGGTATTAACCTTCAACATTTTGTGTTGCCTTGTTCTTAATTCATAGCATTTGAGAACAAGTCCCCAACAGATACAATTCAGAGATGATAAGGATGAACGTCGAAGCTATAGTCAAAGGATAATAGCTTCAGCTTAGAATGGTGATGAAGGCCAAACATGATACTGACCGGAAAGGAAAATGACTAGCTTGTCCTTACTGATTTATGTTATAGTCATAAGTAAATGTCAGGGATACAATTGTACTTTTACCCGGGCTGCGTCCCGTGCCTATAAATATATGAACAGTAGCACCGTACTGTTAACGCTGTTTTGTAATCATTCACATGCAATATAAACTTTGTCAATATTTCATGTATATATTATGAAATATAAATGTGAATGAATTAATGAATTATATTCTTTATCTTTATGTATCCTTATTTGCCCATGAAATGATGAAGGCATGTCCTTCTCGACCTTCGTCCGATGATCATTAAATCCGAGAGGAGGTAATGCGTTTGAGGACGCAGGTCCTTAATACTTAACAATTATGTTGCCTTGTTCTTAATTCACAACATTTGAGAACAAGTGACCAACGTTGGCGCCCACCTCCTGTGAACTCACTTTCACAACCTTTGGCAAGCATTCACCTTCGTCATGCCGCCGAAGAAGGCGATAGCGCTAGGGGCTGCCCTGCAGCCACTAGGCACCAGCTAAGAGACACTCTCGCTGAGAGAAGCTCGAAGCTAGAAAAGGAAGGCTACTAGCTCGACACCACAAGAAGAGGAGTTGGACCAAGAAATCAGAGACCTAGAAGCTATACATCAACAAGTACAAAGGAAGAGAGAGAAGATGCTTTAGCTAGCCAAACTTTAGAGGAAGATCGACGAAGCTACTGAAGAAATACGCCACATCACCCAAGATGACCAAGGACGAAGGCCTCAATAGAGAGAACTTCGTCAAGAAAGTCCAACCAACGATGATGGATGGTATGATGACTTCTATCATGGTAACTTTTCTATCGATGATGCTTCTCCTCTAGCAGCAGAGTTGCAGGCTACCCCATGGTCACCATCTTACAAGCCACCACTGCTTCCCATGTATGATGTGCACTCAGATCCGAAGTAGTTTCTCATGAGCTATGAAGCAACCATATCCTCATATGGGGGCAACATGGCTGTCATGGCGAAATCCTTCGTTATGGCGGTCAGGAGTGTAGCTCAAACGTGGTATTCTTCCCTTCGCCCGGGAACAATCATGTCATGGCAAAAGCTGAAGGACATGCTAGTAACTAGCTTCCAGGGTTTCCGGACAAAGCCAGTGATTGCCCAAGCATTGTTCCAATGTACGCAAGACCATGAAGAATACTTGAAGGCATATGTCCGAAGATTCTTGCGACTCAGAGCCCAAGCGCCAACGATGCCTAATGAGATTGTCATCGAAGCTATGATCAAGGGGCTCCGGCCAGGACCGATAGCGCAATATTTTGCTAGGAAGCCACCACAAACTTTGGAGAAGCTCCTTAAGAAGATGGATTTATATATCCAAGCTGACAATGACTTTTGCTAGAGAAGAGAGGAAGATTACAGGTATTTCTGAGATGACTAGGGGCTTTGGAGGAAGATTCCGCCCCAGACACGTTAGAACGATCCATAATTCCAGCACAAATGATGACAGGGCAAACCACACCCAAGGTAGCCAGCAAAGCTCATAATCTTCGAGAATGCAGCAAACCTCCTACAGGCCACCATCTCCAAGAGGCATAGGGGGAAGAAGCTTCGGAGGAAGGTTTAGCACTCAACCCAGGAGATTGTTTTGCTTATTCTGTGGGGAGGATAAGGGACACACAACAAGGATATGCCAAGTCACGATCCAATAGTAGAAAGAGATCGCTGAAGCCGAAGCACGGCAGAATCAGCTGAAGCAGGTCTTGCATACAGCCTCATTCTATTTGCCATATATCCCTGAATATGTGGGCAACCAACAACCTATGACATCAGTTGCTTCGACAAGTCATTCTCAAGCTGCATGGGCTCAGTTACCACCACCACCACCATTGGCAACCTACCTTGGCTCATAACCAGCAGCCAGAAGGGCATCGCCAAGTGCAAACAGCGTGACACTCGAGAGGAGTCCAAGGCTCGCACAGTCAACAGTACTGTGCCCGAATCGATACACATTTACTAAAGCAACACAGGGGCTTGATCAGAAAGTTTCCTAGTTCAATGTATTTTTACTTTTCTTCTTTTATATTTCCCTTCCAAAAGACAATATAAGGAGGTTTAACCTTCGGCCTGATGTAATAAATCTGTGGTTACACCGAGTGTACAAAAAAAGGTGAAGAAGCTCCAAAGTCGTTCCTAAGGGGATGCAGAGCTTAGCTCCAAAGTCGTTCCTAAGGGAATGCAGAGCTGAAATACCACCTAAGTAAAAGGTGAAGAGACTCCAAAGTCGTTCCTAAGTGGATGCAGAGTCTTATTTTTTATGTTTTGTGCATCAACATCATCTGCATCATACCATCGCATCATATATACACTGGAAAAACAAGGAAAATTGCCTCTTCAGCTTCGGCAAAGACTAATGAGAAGAGCGTATTACTAAGGCATGATCCATGCTTGTGATAGAGGTACTGTCATATGGAGTTTATGCCTTCGACAATCGTATTCTTATGCAACGTCTACGGCAAGAACTACACAGTCGATTCAGCAAAGAAGGGGGATTTGTTTCTGAAGCGTGAAAAGAAGGGAAGGTGTTTTTTCGCCGCCGGCTCAAAAACGGTATGTACGAAGGTTCCACGCATCACAAATAAATATATTACATTAGCATACATGCAAATTGTTGATAATTGTTTCTTACAAAAACAAAAGCTATGTACAAGGACACTAAACTATGAAATATACACAACTTTAGTCTTCTTTTAGGACTTTGTCGGCAACATCGTTCAGCAGCTTGTCGACAACTTCGTCAATAGCCTCATTAGCAATTTTAATCATATCGAGCGCCTCCTTCACAGATGGATCAGTCTCAGGATCATATGGCTCTGGAGGGGGTGAAAGCTCAGCTGCGTTAAGACACAAATATGTGTTAGTACCGAAGCTACAAAAATTACAAAGCTAAGCTATAAAGGATGTACCTCCGTATACCAAGCCATCATGAGATTCTTTCTCATTTTCTCTAATGGCTTCATCAGCTATTTCTCAGTCACCCTTCAACCATACTTCAGAATAAAATTTCCCACCTAATGTAGTAGCTTCGGGTGAAGGGTTTCTAACATCGTTGGCCAAAAAGACAAAATTTGGCTGAGCTACAACCTTGGCATGATCACAACCAACCTTTTCCATAATTGACATGGCACCACGGGCACTAGCAAAAGCACAAAAATCCCCTCTGTCACTAATAATCTCCTCAAAGGCTTCGGCTTCACCTTTAATCCATTGGATAACTCCATCGGGGTCACCACGGATGAATTTTTGCTCTGAAGAAAATGCACCAACTTTTGAAATGCCGTCTTCTTCCAAAGGTCCTAAAAACATGACTAACCATATGTTTTCAGCATGATATGGATTATTAAAGGGAGCTTCGGCTTCAGGATGGAAGTTTTCTCCCATGATGAAAGCATACGAGGTGAAGATAAAATTCGAATATGATAAGGATAAAGTCGAAGCTATAGTCGAAGGATAATAGCTTCGGCTTAGAATGGTGATGAAGGCCAAACATGATGCTGATTGGAAAGGAAAAAGACTAGCTAGTCCTTAATGATTTATGTTATGGTCATAAGTAAATGTCAGGGATACAAATGTACTTTTACCCGGGCTGCGTCCTGTGCCTATAAATAGATGAACAGTAGCACCGTACTGTTCACGCTGTTTTGTAATCATTCACGCATCAGCACCTTCGAGCAAGCGAAGGAATCAATGTAATATAAACTTTGTCAATATTTCATGTATATATTATGAAATATAAATGTGAATGAATTAATGAATTATATTCTTCATCTTTATGTATCCTTATTTGCCCATGAAATGATGAAGGCATGTCATTCACGTCCTTCGTCTGATGATCATTAAATTCTAGAGGAGGCAATGCGTTTAAGGACGAAAGTCCTTAATACTTAACAATTTTGTTGCCTTGTTCTTAATTCAAAGCATTTGAGAACAAGTGACAAATAGGAATCAAACCCTACGAACGCCGACTAGCCGGAACACCTCCTCCAACGAACTCTGACCACCGGGGAAAGTAGACCAGACGACTCCGACCATCACCGGCCGTCATTCAACCACCAGCGTGTTTGAAAGTCGCCTAGAGGGGGGTAAATAGGCGGAATCTGAAAATTATAAACTTAAGCACACACACTACAAGTCGGGGTTAGCGTTAGAATTAAATCCGAGTCCGAAAGAGAGGGGAAAACAAATCAACCAAGAAATAAAGCGGTTGAACATGATGATTTGTTTTACCAAGGTTCGGTTCTAAAGAACCTAGTCCCCGTTGGGGTGGTCACAAAGACCGGGTCTCTTTCAACCCTTTCCCACCCTCAAACGGTCACCTAGACCGAGTGAGCTTTCTCCTTAATCAAATGGGTCACCTAGACCCCACAAGGACCACCACACACTTGGAGTCTCTTGCTTTGATTACAATTCACTTGAGAACAAGAATGAGGAAGGAAGAAAGCGATCCAAGAAACAAGAGCTCAAAGAACACGAACAAACTCTCTCTCAAGTCACTAGGTGATTGGAATGTATTTTGGACTTGGAGAGGCTTTGATTCTATTGAATATGTGTCTAGGAGTGAATGCACTAGCTCTTGTATTGAATGTGAAGTGCTAGAAACTTGGATGCTTGGAGTGGTGGTGGTTGGGGGGTATTTACAACCCTCAACCACCAAAGGACCGTTGGGGCAGGCTGATGTCGATGGGCGCACCGGATAGTCCGGTGCACCACCGGATACTGTCCGGTGCGCCAGCCACGTCATCCAACCGTTAGGGTTTGCGCGCTTTTGACCGTTGGAGGCTTTGTCTTCTGGTGGCATCAGACAGTCCGGTGCCGCATCGGACAGGCACTATTCAGTGTCCGGTGCGCCTCTGTCCTGCGACTTTGACTCTGCGCGCACTGTTCTTCACTGTTCATTTGATCACCGCGCTTTTGCAGTCGACCGTTGTGTGAAGTAGTCGTTGCTCCGCTGGTGCACCAGACTGTCTAGTGGCACACCGGACAGTCCGGTGAATTATAGCGGAGCGTGCCCTGAGAAACCCGAGAGTGGCCAGTTCACTCTGGTATGGTCCTGGTGCACCGGACACTATCCGGTGTGCCAGACCTGGGCACTCTTGGTTTCTTTGCTCCTTTGTATTTGAACACTATCTTCAATCTTTTATTGGTTTGTGTTGAACCTTTTTTCACATGTATAGTATATAATCTAGAGCAAACTAGTTAGTCCAATATTTTTGTTGGGCATTCAACCGCCAAAATTAATACTGGGAAAAGGTTAACCCTATTTCCCTTTCAATCTCCCCCTTTTTGGTGATTGATGCCAACACAAACCAAAGAAAATATATAAGTGCAGAATTGAACTAGTTTGCATAAGGTAAGTGCATAGGTTGCTTGGAATTAAACCAATTTAAAAGCTTTACTAGATATGAATGGATTGCTGTCTTTTATTTAACATTTTGGACCACATTTGCACCACTTGTTTTGTTTTTGCAAATCCTTTTAGAAAATCTTTTCAAAGTCTTTTGCAAATAGTCAAAGGTATATGAATAAGATTGTAATAAGCATTTTGAAGATTTGAAATTTCTCCCCCTATTTCAAATGCTTTTTCTTTGACTTAACAAAACTCCCCCTGAATGAAATTACCCTCTTAGTTTTCAAGAGGGTGTTAGTAGATACCATTTGGAAATGTATTTAGATGATAATTTTGAAAATATATTTTTAAATATACCAATTGAAAATATCATAACAATTGAAGAAATTGCTTATCACAAGATATCAATTGTAAAACAACCTTTTGTAAACTAAAATTTTTGAAGTTGGTGGTGCGGTCCTTTTGCTTTGGGCTTAATATTCCCCCCCTTTGGCATTAATCGCCAAAAACGGAGACTTTGAGAGCCCTTTTTACTTTCTCCCCCATTGGTACAAGTAAATATGATTCAAAAGATTATACCATTCGAAGAGTGGTGTGGATTGACGGCGAAGGGTAAATGATACCATTAGAGTGGAGTGGAAGCCTTGTCTTCGCCAAGGACTACATTTCCCTTTCAATCTATGACTTAATACACAAGATGCTCATTGAACCAGATTTGTCTTAGCTTAGGCACAAGAAGAATGAAAAATATGTATATGTGCCAAAAGAAAGAGACATGACCAGAGGAATATAAAATAGCTATTTGTGCAATGTTTCAATCAAAATTCTGAGAATCAAGAATATTTTGCTCATTCCTAAGTTTGCTAAAGGTTTTCTCATCTAAAGGTTTGGTAAAGATATCGGCTAATTGTTCTTTGGTGCTAACATAAGCAATTTTGATATCCCCCCTTTGATGGTGATCTCTCAAAAAGTGATATCGAATGTCTATGTGCTTAGTGCGGCTGTGTTCAACGGGATTATCCGCCATGTGGATTGCACTCTCATTATCGCATAGGAGAGGGACTTTGCTCAATTTGTAGCCATAGTCCCTGAGGGTTTGCCTCATCCAAAGTAATTGCGCACAACAATGACCTGCGACAATACACTCGGCTTCGGCGGTAGAAAGAGCTACTGAGTTTTGTTTCTTTGAAGCCCAAGACACCAGGGCCCTAATGTGCTCTAATGTGCTCTTCCTATCAATTTTACACCCTACCCAATCGGCATCGGAATATCCTATTAAATCAAAAGTGGATCCCTCGGGGTACCAAAGTCCAAACTTAGGAGTGTAAACTAAATATCTCATGATTCTTTTCACGGCCCTCAGGTGAACTTCCTTAGGATCGGCTTGGAACCTTGCACACATGCATACTAAAAGCATAATATTCGGTCGAGATGCACATAAATAGAGTAAGGTCCTATCATCGACCGGTATACCTTTTGATCTACGAATTTACATCTCGTGTCGAGGTCGAGATGCCCATTGGTTCCCATGGGTGTCTTGATGGGTTTGGCATCCTTCATTCCAAACTTGTTAAGTATGTCTTGTATGTACTTTGTTTGGATGATGAAGGTGCCATCTTGAAGTTGCTTGATTTGAAATCCTAGGAAATACTTCAACTCCCCCATCATTGACATCTCGAATTTCTGTATCATGATCCTACTAAACTCTTCACAAGTTGACTTGTTAGTAGACCAAAATATAATATCATCAACATAAATTTGGCACACAAACAAGTCTTTTGCAACTGTTTTAGTAAAGGGAGTAGGATCGCCTTTGCCGACTTTGAAACTATTAGTGATAAGAAAGTCTCTTAGGCATTCATACCATCCTCTTCGGCTTGCTTGAGCCCATAAAGTGCCTTTGAGAGTTTATAAACATGGTTAGGGTACTCACTATCTTCAAAGCCGGGAGGTTGCTCAACATAGACCTCTTCCTTGATAGGTCCATTGAGGAAGGCACTTTTCACGTCCATTTGATAAAGCTTAAAGCCATGTTAAGTAGCATAGGCAAGTAATATACGAATTGACTCAAGCCTAGGTACGGGTGCATAAGTTTCATCAAAGTCCAAACCTTCGACTTGTGAATAAGCTTTGGCCACAAGTCGGGCTTTGTTTCTTGTCACCACACCATGCTCATCTTGCTTGTTGCGGAATAACCATTTGGTACCTACAACATTTTGATTAGGACGTGGAACTAAATGCCATACCTCATTCCTCGTGAAGTTGTTGAGATCCTCTTGCATTGCTAGCACCCAATCCGGATCTCTTAGTGCATCCTCTATCCTGTAAGGCTCATTAGAGGACACAAAAGAGTAATGCTCACAGAAATGTGCAACTCAAGATCTAGTGGTTACACCCTTATGAATGTCACCAAGGATGGAGTTGACGGGGTGATCTCGTTGGATTGCTTGGTGGACTCTTGGGTGTGGTGGTCTTTGACCCTGAATTTCTTGATCATCTTCCTTGTCTTCATTCTCTTCATCTCCACCTTGATCATTGTCCTCCTCATGAGGTGGCTCAACTTCTTGATCTTCATTTTTGTCATCTTGAGCCTGATCCTCATCTTGAGTGGGCAGAGATGCTTGCATGGAAGATGACGGTTGATCTTGCACTTTTGTAGGCTCTTCGGATTCCTTAGGAAACACATCCCCAATGGACATGTTCCTTAGCGCAACGCATGAAGCCTCTTCATCATCTAATTCATCAAGATCAACTTGATCCACTTGGGAGCCATTAGTCTCATCAAACACAATGACACAAGAAACCTCAACTAATTCAGTGGATTTCTTGAAGACTCTATATGCCCTTGTGTTTGGGTCATATCCTAGTAAAAAGCCTTCTACAGCGTTAGGAGCAAATTTAGATTTTCTACCTCTTCTAATAAGAATAAAACATTTGCTACCAAAGACTCTAAAATATGAAACATTGGGCTTTTTACCGGTGAGGAGTTCTTATGTTGTCTTCTTGAGGATTCGGTGAAGGTAGAGCCGGTTGATGGAGTAGCAAGCCGTGTTTATTGCTTCCGCCCAAAACTGGTCCAGAGCCTTGTACTCATCAAGCATGGTCCTTGACTTATCCAGTAGAGTTATATTCTTCCTCTCCACTACACCATTTTGTTGAGGTGTGTAGGGAGAAGAGAACTCATGCTTGATGCTCTCATCCTCAAGAAAGCCTTCAATTTGAGAGTTCTTGAACTCCGTCCCATTATCGCTTCTTATTTTCTTGATTCTTAACCTGTTGGAGACTTGTTCTCAAATGCTATGAATCAAGAACAAGGCAACATAAAATGTTAAATATCAAAGCCCTTTGTCCTTCGGATCATTATTTCCCTTCGGATATAATGAATCTAGGACGAAGGTCATGAAGGACATACCTTCACGATCATAATAAAAGATGGAATACATTCATACAAAATACAGAAAGTAACATAATTTTTGTAAACATTATTATTAATCTATTTCCATTTATATTCCTTGTGTAAACAATAGTAAATTACAAGTGTACCTTCGGCTTGAAGGAATGAAAATACAGGTGTGACACAAAAGTGAATGCCAAGTCAACGTGAACAGTACGGGAATACTGTTCACCTATTTATAGGCACGGGTCGCAGCCCATGCAAAATTACATTTGTGCCCTTTACATTTATCAATAACTCTATAGTAATTCTTCGAGGTCTAATTTGGCTTTTCATCTTTAAGTCGGTTTCCTCTTCCTGCCGTTATGCCGAAGCTCTTCTGCACATAGCTTCGTGATCGTCTTATCCTTCGTCGTGATCGCCGTCCTAGTCAAGCTTCGTCTTAACCATGTTCTTGTATACTCGCAATCTGACTTCGAAGGTACCTGTTCACATATTTCTCTTGGAAAACATAGTCAAATTACGTTTTTGAGGACCTTCGGAAGCCAAAGGTCCCCAACAGTAGCCCTCGCAATATTAATTTGCTGTAAAGACAAGTTTATATTGCGACATGGACGAAGGCTTCGAGTCGAAGGTCCGAAAAAACACCTTCCCTTTGCTAGAATAGCAACAGTCAATGGCAAATGGGGCCTTCCAGCCTCCGACATAATAGGTTTATAAATACGGGCTCGCTACAATTTATTCGGCACGCTCCCTTGCCATCTGTTTTGCCTGCTCAATTAGTTTTCTGCCCACAAATATTTTATTGCCTTCCTAGTTTTAAGCTTCGGAAGCGAAAGGCAAGAATTCCGAAGAGATGTCTGAAGAGAAGAAGGTTGCTGCCGAAACGAAGTTGAGTCTTTCTGAAGAGATGCATCTGGGTTTTCTTCGATCTATGTCGAAGACCAATACAGAAAAGATCACTAAAGAAATTTTGGAAGGTTTATCTGAAGACACTGGTGATAGCGACAGTTATGATGCAGACAGTGGTGGTGAAGACTCCGACGATCGCCCCTGGCGACCAAGCCATGCGATTTTCGGCAAATCCAGTATTAAAGAAAATCATCTTGTCAATATGAGGGGAAGATATTTCAGGGATTTGTCTATTGTAAGGGCCGACGAAGGAGAGAAGACTTGCCCAACTCCTGAGGAAGATGAAGTCGTAATATTTTGAAGCTTCTTGAAAGCTGGACTACGATTTCCCCTGAGCCATTTTGTTGTGGAGGTGCTGAAGACATTTGAAATCCACCTTCACCAGCTTATCCCCGAAGCGATCATAAGGATGAATATTTTTGTGTGGGCTGTGAGGAGCCAAGGCTTGGAACCTGATGCAAAAAGCTTCTGCAACATGCACGAATTGTTATACGAGACAAAACCCTGGGGTAAGGAACAATATCACAACAACTTTGGCTGCTACAGCTTCGGCTCTCGGTCTGGGTCAAGCTGCCCAGTGCCGACCTTTCGAAAGAGATGGCCAGGCGATTGGATGACGGAATGGTTTTACGTGAAAAATGACTTGAAATCTCGAGAGGATATAAAGAAGATCATTATGTATCCCATCTGGCAACGCTTCGGCCTGCGAAGGCCGAAGGTGGAAATGAATGAAGCAGCCGAAGAATGCCAGAGAGCCTTCAGAGTTGTCTGCTCTTTTATTGGGACGAGGGATTTAACACAAGAACATATTGCCTTCAGAGTATGGCCTCTTGCGGATAATTGGGAAATGCCGAAAGAAACTATTAAAGAAACTGACGAAGGTGGGCTAGTCCGGCTGAAGTACACATTCAAGTATGGAGACAAATTTGTTGAACCAGATGATGATTGGTTAAAGAGCATTGAGACTGTAAGTGATGAATTGCTTGGGGCATATTCGAAGGCCGAAGATACTGCTTTGTCAGCGGCCTTCGGAGGCCGAAAGAGGAAAAGACTTAACCGGGTATTTGATGCAATCGGGTTCGTCTACCCCGACTACCGTTATCCCATTCGAGGGCAGAAAAGAAAAGGCACAACTTCTGCGAAAGAAGATGCAGCAGCTGCTCCTAGTGAGCCAGCACCAAAAAGAAAAAGGATAAAGGTTCTCACACATCGGCCACGCTATATTGAACCAGCCTCGGTGCCTGAGTTCACCGGAGATACCTCTTCGGCCATCGAAGCTGAAGAGCCAACCCTGCCGTCAGAAGTCGCGGAAATGGCTGAAGCGCCAACAACAAAAGAATTGGAGGAACCAAGGGTTTTATTACCAGAAACTAAAGAGATGGCCGAAGCGCCATCGACAAAAAAGATGGAAAAAGCAAAAGGATCAATTGAAGGAGCAAAAATATCAGAAATTTTAAGTCCTTCAGTAGAAATTGAAGTAGCAAGAATTAAAAAGGGGCCAACAGTGACCCCAAAAAGAAAAAGAATGGTCAATGTGTTGGATGTTTTGGAAACAATTAAACTTCCAAGCACAACTCCCAAGAAGACTGCTGAAATTTCTGAGGCACTTGCTGAAGTGTCTGTTGCTGAAGCTCCAAAGCAACAAACTGGAGTTGAATCTGGGCCTTCAGAACCAACCAAGGCAATACCTTCGGAAGCAGAAGAAGTAAAAATTGCAAAGGCAACCGAAGAACTGAAAATGTCGGAGCCAGCTTCGGTTGAAGAAATTGATACCGCTGTCCCCGAAGCATCTTCCAAAACATACGATTATATTATGCGTCATGCTTCAGGGAAAAATTATCGGAAGAAGAAGTTTTTGAAGCCAATCATTATGCCAAGGAATTGAAATATCCGAAGGGGGCATTAATATTTAATGGGACGGATGAAGAGGATTTCCTATACTGCCTCCCAGACAATAAAGAATTATCCGTCTGCCGGGAGATGTCTAGAAGCATGGGGTTTCCGAAGCTCGAAGCTGGCTTAAGCGCTATGACGAAAGAAGATCTCGCGGATAGTCTTGCGTACAATAGCCTGAAGGTATGGGAATTAGACGTTTGAAAATTTTATATTTCGTAACTGATTCTTTTATTCTTATACAGACTCTTTTTCATATAGGGTTTAATTCTAAGCAACGCATTGAGAGCACAAAAGAGTGCCGAGGACGAGAGCTATGAAATTGCGTTCAACAATCTTCGATCAGAAGTTATTAAACTGAGAAACGAAGCTCTAGAAAAAGATAAAATTCTGCTTACATTGATAGACAAGGTAAAAAAGGACGAAGCTGCTTCAAAGGTTCAGGCCGAAGCTCACAAACGTGAAATTAAAGATCTCCAGAAACAGCTAGCTAGAGCTAGAGAAGAACATATACTTGAAGAGACAAAACGAGAGCTTAGTGACCAATTGGCCAATCACTTGGAGATAAGTGCTAAGGAGCTTCGTGCATCCCAGAGAAAATGCTATGTTAAATCCATAGAGTGCGTAAAGAAAATAAAATCCAGATTCGCCAGCGTTGGCGCGTTTTCTAGTGAAGAGAATTTTTCAACAGGCAATCCCGAAGGTCCCATGGAATGGATCAGTCACGAAGCAGAGGCCTTCGAGGAAATTCTGAACAGCCGCGGCGACATCTGCGCTTTTTCGGGTGCTAGAGGGATTGCTACTGCTTTGGAGAAGAAAGGCTGCGAGCATGTAAAATCTTTAGCGCAGTCCGAAGCTACTTTGTTTATTGAAGACATTAAAGACCCCTCACCCGAAGCAAGCATGGTCGGCGGAAAATTCTTCACCGATATCTGGGATAACGTCGGCCGAGAACTGGCACAAGAAATTATTCAAAGAAGTGAAAAAGGCATCCATGATGCTAGAAAAGTAGCGGAAGCTGCCGAAAAAAGCACAGAGCCCGAAGGGCACATAGGTATTAATTAGTCGTTTTTATGATGCTGTAATTTTTATTTCCAAACTCCATTCTCGGTTTGTAATAGTAATATAGCCGTATCTTTTCTTCCCTCAGAAACTGCTGAGGCATCTCCGGGCCCCCACCCGAAGGGGGATGATGAAATTAGACAAATGGCCGAAGCCATTATGGACAAGGTTGTCAACCAACTATTGAACGAAGCTGCGGAAATAGTGCTTAAAGAGGATTGAATGCCATTGTAAAAGCACTTGAAATGTAAAAATGTGTAATATATTGTAACTTTAAATGTAATATACAATCTATCTATAGTTTAGTTATTTACGATGCATGAAACTTTGCATACATACCATTTTTGAGCCTTCGGCGAAAAAACACCTTCCCTTCTTTTCATGCTTCGTGACGAAAATCTTTTCTATAAGAATTTGCTTACTTTTCTGATAAAAAATGTCCCCGCTTCGTGAAATATTCTTCGAAGCTGTAAAAAAGCTGTGCATTGCTTTTCCCGATGGGGCTACACTTCATCCCGATTTGCCTTGTGCCTTAGCACGATTTTTTCTTTCCCAAAATATGTTCCGAAGGTCACTACTGTATCCCCTTCTTGTTCCAGATGCATTATGTTGTATGATGCTTATGTTATGCAAAAATGATGTGATGATGTTATGCTATGCAAAAATGATATTTGTGCCGCAGATACATATTCCTGTGGTAAAGCACACACACTTTTTATATCAGCGCTGACTTTTCGCTGTAAGCCTCCCTTATGAGCTTCTTCGCCTTTTACTTTCAGCGGAATCAGCGCTTATTTTTCGCTGTAAGCCTCCCTTAGGAGCTTCTTCGCCTTTTACTTTCAGCGGAATCAGCGTTTATTTTTCGCTGTAAGCCTCCCTTAGGAGCTTCTTCGCCTTTTACTTTCAGCGGAATCAGCGTTTATTTTTCGTTGTACTTTTAGAAAACTTACACTGCGCTCCCTTAGGAACGACTTTTTACTGCTTCGAACAATTTGTGCTGTGTCCATTAAATAATACAAAGATCCTTCAAATCAATATAAGTTTGTATGCTTCGGCAACTCAAGCCTATGGAAAAAACATATTTTTATTATGGTAAAAGACGGGAGTATTACATGAAATTGAAATTCAATTAAAGACATTTAAAACTCTTCATAATTGTTCCTTATTAACAAAAGGGTAATGGGTAGTGTAGAAAATGCAAAAGAACTGCTGTTGAGGTAGGATATTCGTCAGTAAATGTGCTTCGACTCTGGCACAGTGCTATTGACTGTGCGAGCTTCGGACTCCTCTCTGAAGTCCCGCTGAAGGTTAGTGCGCTGACTCCCTTCTGGCTGCTGACCTCTTTGAATCGGCGGTGGCGGTGGAGGTTGCTGCCAGGACGCTTGGGATTGGCTTGCCGAAGCAACAGAAGCTGCAGGGTGGTTGCCTACATATTCTGGAATATAAGGTGAGTGATACGAAGCAGTATGCATGACCTGCTTCGGCTGACTCTGTTGCGCTGCTGCTTCTGCTATTTCCTTCTGCTTCTGGATGGTAACATGGCACATCCTGGTGGTATGGCCCTTGTCTTCACCACAGAATAGGCAATATATTTTTCTTGGCTGGTCTCCAAACCTTCCCCCGAAGCCCCTGGCGCCTCTGCCCCTTGGCGCTGGCGGCCGAAAAGAATTCTGCTGTTGGGTCGAAGCTTGTGAAGAGTGTTGTGGCCTTTGCTGCTGGCATCCTCGATCATCAGTTTGAGCAGAGTTATGGATTGACCTAACATGCCTCGGGTGAAATCTTCCTCCAAAGCCCCTGGTCATTTCAGAGAACCTGAATGCTTCCTCCCTTCTTTGGCGGAAGTCATTGTCAGCTCGAATGTATTCGTCCATCTTCTGGAGCAGCTTCTCCAACGTTTGTGGTGGTTTCCTGACAAAGTACTGCGCTGATGGTCCCGGCCGAAGCCCCTTAATCATGGCCTCAATGACAATCTCATTGGGCACTGTCGGCGCCTGTGCCCTTAGGCGCAGAAACCTTCGGACATACGCCTGAAGGTACTCTTCATGGTCCTGGGTACACTGGAAGAGAGCCTGAGCGGTGACTGGCTTTGTCTGAAACCCTTGAAAGCTAGTTATCAGCATATCCTTCAATTTCTGCCAAGAAGTGATTGTCCCTGGCCGAAGAGAAGAGTACCAAGTCTGAGCAGCGCTCCTGACGGCCATGACAAAAGATTTTGCCATGACTGCTGTATTGCCACCATACGAAGATATAGTTGCTTCGTAGCTCATTAGGAATTGCTTCGGGTCTGAGTGACTGTCATATATGGGGAGTTGAGGTGGCTTGTAAGACTGTGGCCAAGGTGTAGCCTGCAATTCTGTTGAGAGAGGAGAAGCATCATCAAAAGCAAAGTTTCCATGATGGAAATCTTCATACCAGTCATCCTCATTGTGGAGGCCTTCCTGATGAAGCTCTCTGCGTGGAGGCCTTTGGCTTTGATCATCTTGAACAAGATGACGAACCTCTTCAGAAGCTTCGTCTATCTGTCTCTGAAGATCAGCTAGATGAGCCATCTTCTCCTTCTTGCGTTGAACCTGCTGCTGAAGGATCTCCAGGTTTTGGATTTCCTGATCTAGGTCATCCTCCGGAGGTGTTGGACTGACAGCCTTCCTCTTCTGGCTTCGGGCCTCTCTAAGAGATAGGACATCCTGATTGGGATCCAGCGGCTGTAAAGTACCAGCCCCTGTCGCTGAAGCTTTTTTCGGCGGCATGACGAACGTGATGCTTGCCGAAAGTGTTCAAGACTCAAAAGATGGAAGTGAGTTCACCGGAGGTGGGCGCCAATGTTGGAGACTTGTTCTCAAATGCTATGAATCAAGAACAAGGCAACATAAAATGTTAAATATCAAAGCCCTTCGTCCTTCGGATCATTATTTCCCTTCGGATATAATGAATCTAGGACGAAGGTCATGAAGGACATACCTTCACGATCATAATAAAAGATGGAATACATTCATACAAAATACAGAAAGTAACATAATTTTTGTAAACATTATTATTAATCTATTTTCATTTATATTCCTTGTGTAAACAATAGTAAATTACAAGTGTACCTTCGGCTTGAAGGAATGAAAATATAGGCGTGACGCAAAAGTGAATGCCAAGTCAACGTCAACAGTACGGGAATACTATTCACCTATTTATAGGCACGGGTCGCACCCCATGCAAAATTACATTTGTGCCCTTTACATTTATCAATAACTCTATAGTAATTCTTCGAGGTCTAATTTGGCTTTTCATCTTTAAGTCGGTTTCCTCTTCCTGCCGTTATGCCGAAGCTCTTCTGCACATAGCTTTGTGATCGTCTTATCCTTCGTCGTGATCGCCGTCCCAGTCAAGCTTCGTCTTAACCATGTTCTTGTATACTCGCAATCTGACTTCGAAGGTACCTGTTCACATATTTCTCTTGGAAAACATAGTCAAATTACGTTTTTGAGGACCTTCGGAATCCGAAGGTCCCCAACATAACCCGAACTCGTTTTGAGCCCATCTCAAGAATCCTTTTAAGGTCTCTTGGGGTTGAGATTTTTCCTGCAAAAAGAATACCCAAGTGAATCATCCACAATTACTAGACAGTACTTACACCCGCCGATCCTTATGTAGACTATCGGGCCGAATAGATCCATGTGGAGTAGTTCCAGTGGCCTGTCTATTGTCATTATGTTCTTGTGTGGATGACGAGCGCCAACTTGCTTTCCTGCTTGACATGCGCTACAAACCCTGTCTTTCTCAAAATGAACTTTTGTTACTCCTAAAATGTGCTCTCCCTTTAGAAGCTTGTGAAGATTCTTCATCCAAACATGGGCTAGTCGGCGATGCTAGAGCCAACCCATATTAGTCTTAGCAATTAAGCAAGTATCGAGTTCAGCTTCATTAAAATCAACTAGGTACAACTGACCCTCTAATACTCCCTTAAATGCTACTGAGTCATCACTTCTTCTAAAGACAGTAACACCTATATCTGTAAATAGATAGTTGTAGCCCATTTTACATAATTGAGATACAGAAAAGCAAGTTGTAATCTAAAGAATCTACAAGAAAAACATTGGAAATGGAATGGTGTAACACTATAAAAATCATTAAATAAAAATAGTGCATTTAGTTTAGTAATGATATTTATGGTAATGAATTTTCTTTTAAGCGTGTGTCATTTATTTGCCTTTGGAATGATTTTATGATGCTCATGATTGATTTTGGTCATTGAATAGCATTTCTTGTTAAATGAAAATCCTAGTAAATTAATAATATAATTATTAGTCCCAAAAAATAAATATTTTATTTATAAATAATTTTGGTTTAATTATTATAAATTTTATGGTTATTTAAAAGCTTATTTTGAATTAGAAAAGAGAAATTCAAAAAAAGAAAAAAAACAAACTAACTAACCCTAGCCGGCCCACTAGGGGCCCATCAACAAGCCAGCTGCGCGCCCTATCCTCCCTCAGGCCGCCGCCTCCCTGTTCCTCTACCAGCCGCCGCCACCTTCTCTCCCTTGCCTCCCCTGCTCCTCTCTCTCCCAAGCGGCTCTCTCTCTCTCTCCTCGTTTCTCTCCCCTCCTCTTCTCCAGCCGCTGCCAGGCAACCGACCGCCCAAGCTACAGACCGAGCCGCCATGCGCGCAGCGCCCAGCGCTCTGCGCCCTGTGCCCTCGCACCGCACGCGTTGCCTGCCGGCGCTAAGACCCGCGACACCAAGCCACGATAGGAGCAGCCCGAAGACAAGACCGCACCTGCACGCCGATCCACCTCGACGTCCGACGCTCTCACAACCGCAACCAAGCGCGCGACCCCGACCGCCCAAAGTCTGACCCAGCCGACTGAAGCCCCGGTGCCGGACCCGACGCGACCCCGCACCGACCGTTCGTCTTTGAGTTAGTAGAGCTTCAATGCGTCTGTTCCTCTCCCTCCCATTACTCCCTCTCCTCCATGAACGCCATCCACAACTATGAAGACCCCGGCGCCCCTCTCTCTCCCCTCGCCCTCGCCTATAAATTGGATGCCAAGCCCTTCCCTTCTCCTCCCCGAGCTCTCCCTCTCTCTCGCGCTCTCCCCATTCCCGAGCTCGCCGTCGACCAAACCGTTCGCCCACCGCGTAGAGCCGTGCCATTTCTCACCTTGCGATAGTGTATTGTAGTGCCATTGCCGCTCGTCGCCCACGCGCCCTGCTGGTTTTTGTTCTGCGCATCGGCCTCACCGGAGACATGCCCGAACCCCGACCAAGCCTCGCCAATCCCGCCATGCCAAGCCTTCGCCATTGCACGCTCGAGCCCGTTCGCCGTCGTCCATTAACCCAAGGTTGAAGACAATCCACTGATTTATTTTCTAAATCATGTTTTGAATGTTGCGATTTATCGTTGTAATATTGATGCGATTTGACGATTCACATGTACGATTTTAGAGATTCGATATATGCGTATAATCAAAATCGAACCCTGCGACAACGCTTTAATATGTGTATGACGTTGTAATGCTAAAAATGAACACGGTCACTATTCACTAACTCAGTGATTTTCATACTAGAAACGTTTATAATTAATTTTGCTTTAGTGTGTGGAACGATAATTGTTAGTAGTATTTTAAAGGGTAAACTTACTGACATGAAGAAATTGAAATAGGCACTAAGCCACGTATTTCCGGTCAAATGAAAATATAGATTTCACTTGTCATGATAAATGTATTCATAAGTATGACACTTAATTACTTACAATAGTAAAATGCTTATTTATGTCATAATAACCATTAATATGTTATTAAAAGTCTCATTTAGTAAATTAAAATTAATTCTTAGTATATTAATGGCAGAAGAATTATAAATAAACAATTTTTAGTTATACGTATAAACTCTATTTAGAAAAGAAAGAAGAAAACCGAAAGGATAGAATTTATAACAATGTTAAAATGACTTAATTACACGCTTATACTTTCCTAATAAAGAAAATGATAGTATGTTGATAAATATAGGTTTCTTACTAATGAAGTAGATAATTTGTTTCTAATTTTAAAATGACCTTTTAATAAATATCATATTTAACAAGGTTCGTTATAGATGTTTAAGTATAGCCGTATTAAATAAAAACTTAAAAGAATATGTAGACCATATGTTTCTTAATAAAAATAGAAGATAAATATATGTCTAATTAATATATTATTTATATTTCTTAATTAAAAGATAACAAGAGTCATTGCTTTTATAAACTAAAATGATAGTTTATACTTTTCCCTTTCAAATGATTCAGGTCATATGTAATTGAAACTAAATATAATCAATAGATTATTTATATTTTCTCACAATTTAATAATTAGACTTACATTTCAATCTATCCATAACTAGTAATGTAAGTGTGATTAATCCGTTCATCACATTGAATCCATATATTTATATATATCACTCAGTTTTTCCTAAAGGATAAAATAAAGTAATAAGAGTTTAAGTTCCTTCATAACTTAAAATGTTATTTAACTTTGACTTCAAATATAATAATATAGGCTATGTGTTTTCTAATGAAAATAAAAGATAGTTATTTGTTTATTATCTTTTGCATGAAAATCCACTTAAGGCCCATAACCTAACTCGTCTTAAATAGGTGATTAATAATATAACTATGAGCTTTTCACATAAAAAGTTTTTTAAGCTATCTATGAGCTTGTTATAAAAGTAATGTTTAATAATGTGTTTTATAACTCATTAACCTTAGATATATAACTTATATTTTCTCTAAAAAGTTAAAAAGGTTTAATATTGTTATTACGTGTTTTATCATCTTATAAACCCTTTATCTTAGACGTATCACGTATGACGTTTTATAAAAGATTAAAATTGATGAACCCAATATTTGTATATTTTAATTAAGATATTTTTAAGCTTATGTCTTGTTTTATAAAGTATAGATCACACATTTTTTGAAAAGAATACCCTCTTATTATAATCATTACTTGCGATGTTCTTTAAAAGCGAGCGCTCTTTTCGTTAGGCTTTCTTTTAGCTTTACGTATGGTGAATGTGGTATGTTATTGAGTGGTGTTTGTTCTTCTTGTTTGTTTGTGTGATATTCAATGATTGATCTAGTAGTTAAGAATTAAGATCTATTCCTATCCGTGGAAGAACCTCAAGTTTTCAATAAGCACGGCAAGTGTACTTCTCCCTCTACATACTCTATTTGATCCCAAACAATACATTTAATAAAGTTTATTCTTTAATATATATGCATAATTTGACGGGTTACCTATTCGGATGCATCTAACCTTTTCTACAGTATTCCTTGATCAAACTTGGGTATTATACTTTACCTTCGTAGCTATGCTATTGCTACAACTTAACTTTATGCAGTCACTCCTTTATGATACTAATGTTCCAAATGGTAAGTTTACATTATTGTTGTTAACCCGATGGTTAAACAAGATTATTGCATATTATTTGGAACATGGAGTGACCACCTGGGAAAACAGTGCTACCATGAGAACTATCATGGCTCTGGTATTGGCTGAATAACTAGAGAAGTCTTATGTTGGGTGTTGGTCGTGGTCGACCGAAACGGGGGCATCTGGCAAGCGCTTATAGTTCTGGCTCAGGAAGATTGGATACGGGCATAGTTCCTAAAGCTTTACCCTGTAGTCTAGACTATAAGTTGGTTACGGTAGGTGTACCTTATGCAGTTGACCATTTCCAGCATTTGCGTAATGAGGACTCTAGGGAGAAGCCTCGTAGTGAGACCCTGGCCATTCACCTCGGAAGTGAATATGGGTCTAGCTAACCCGGGCTAGAAGGGAATCGCGACTCATGGGTAAAGATGTGCCACCTCTGCAGAGTGTAAAACTGATATATCAGCCGTGCTCACGGTTATGAGCAGCCTGGACTCCTCACATGATAATTGAACTTGAAGATGGAAATAAATCAAGATCCGATGATCTGTCAATGGTTTGCTTAAGTGGTTTCACTTAAGTATTTTCAATATACTCTTATACCTTTGTTTAAATGGGATACATGGGATTCACACTTATTAGTAAGATAGGTGTTGTTAATAAAATGTTGACCAACTAAAATGCTTATTGCGCAACCTTAGCCTCATCTTGTTATACCTGCATTAAGTTTCCCCCACTTGCTAAGCCCCGACCATAAGTGAGCTCACCCTTGCTTAATTTTGATCAGAAGTTGCAGATGAAGTTATGATGCTGAACTCCATGGATGCTAGTCTAGTGATACCCCCGGTCATCTTCCTGTGGATGGATGTCCATGTTTCACTCTACTTTGATGAATAAAGGTTAAGACATTATGTCTGTTCAAAGTGTAATATGTTAATATAATCGTTATTTACGCTTTTATGCATTGTTCTTTTGATATATTACACTTGTGACGTCAACATATGTGTGGAAATAGATCCTGGCACACATAGGCGATGCACCAGGCTCTACCCCCAGAAACGGGTGTGACAGAAGTGGTATCAAAGCAATGTGACTGTAGGTCGCTAGATTAGCTAGAAATGGAAAGCCCAGTCATCGTTCAAAACTTGAATTAATTGTCTTCATAAAAACTTACTTTATATCAAAACTCGTCTCTTTTATCTTCAACCCTTCTTGTCTGATTTTTGGTCTATCATAAGGTTCTAATGAGAAGCATTGCAAGATGATCAAGCTAGGATTGCGAAACTTGAAGCGAAGTTTGCCAGAAGAAACCCTTTCGAAGCTATTGATGATGCCCTATTCTCTGTCTTATCCCCACTCCGCAAGAAGTTTTGTTATGGATCCCCTGGATCTATTATTTGACTTCTTGGCTAAGGTGATAGGATTGTTCTTTAGCATTAAGATTTTCGACTAGTTCGGTAAGGGCGATATTATATCATAGTGGTTTTCTAATCTCTAATATTGCTATATAACCCTTGACTTCTTATACTTTTGTTTTCTTGCCATTGTATTGCCACCCTTGCGCAATATCTACCTTGATATATTAAACTTTTGCATGTCTACTTTTCTCCTTGATAATGCTTTCTCCCTATTGAATTCTTATACTTTTGCTTTCGTGCCATTGTATTGTGACACTAGCGCAATATCTACCTCGATATATTAAACCTTTGCCTCTCTACTTTTCTCCTTGATAATGCTTTCTGCCTAACTCACTTTATAACCTTGGTTGTATCATTTATCCTCACTTTAATAGTTCATGGTTATCCTATTTCACTATTGGCCACCGACAAATATGTCTTGTCTAACTCTTTGATAATTCTTACCCAACTCCTTGATTTTATAATCTCTTTCTTATTCCTAAACTTGTCTCGCCTTTCAAAAAAACTAAAATAAAATGTTTTCCCTAGGCAAGATTGCCTTTTGAATGAATGAATAACATCGAGTTATGTTGTGCTGATATGTTTGAGTTCATGTTAGTTATCTTTGTGACTATGTTTGAGTTGCTTCTTTGTAATGATTGTTGTTGTATTGTGTGACTTTTGTCCACAATGACAACAGTTAGCTAGGTTAAACCTTAGATAGTTGGGTTCTCTCTACTCTTTATAATCTGTCTTAGCTCAATCTTTTCGTCCCTTCTTTCCTTACTATATCCATACAGATGTCAGACCTTGGAATGTCAACTACAAGTGATGTCACTAAGTGCCAAGAATGTGGTGTGTTGGCAAGTCAAAAAAACACTAGAAATAAAACAGCTGATGAACAGACATTCAAGACACAAAAGGATGCACACCAACATACAAATGATCTTGGAACATGTTGTTGTTGCGAGTACTATGGAATTCCTTGTCGCCAGATCAGTACAAACGAAAGTGAAACTACAAAACAGAAGAACCGGATTTTGTTTTCTGGCATAAAAAGTTAATGGTCTCCCCAAGAACAACTAATAGCAGATTCTCTCATACCTAATGCACTGTCAGTTGATGAATTGCAAAGTATTCCAAAAAGGAAACATCACAAGGATGCCCAACCCCAAGAAGAAACACAGGAGTGTTACATTGATGGATGGACTATTACTTGCACATACTTTCAGCCTCATCGTTGCATCAGGTCCAAGAAACAAAAAGGGAAACATGGAAAAAGTCAAGAAATAACTTCAAGAAAAGCTTGCTATCAATGTGGACGTGAAGGTCATTACTTCCGTAACTGTCCTTAGAAGAGTTCACTACGGATCACCACCGAGATGAAGCTACCTCAGTCCTTAGACAAAGAATATGAACAAAAATGCTTGGAAACTTCTATCAATATCATGAAGACAACTCAACCAAGTAACTCATCAAGTCGTGCTTGCTTTGGCTATGGTAATACCGGCCATCTTGTTAATAGTTGTTCTAAGAAAGATGTGGAGATCAATAAGGCCAAAAGAAAAGACAACACCCTCAAACCCATGCATCAGCAAAGAATAAACAACGGAAAGAGACCACATGAAGGATAAGTTATGCAGTGACAGGAACTATTCCATATGATAATGCAGTGATTTTTGGAACACTAGTCATTCACACAACCATCGCCACTGTGTTGTATGATCCTCGTACAACACATTCTTTTATCAGTGCCTAGTTTGCAACAAAGTATGGTATCTTTAAGTGTCCCTTGAGATCAAGAATGACCATCAGTGCACCCGGAAGAAAAATGTTAGTAAACTACATATGTCCAAATGTAAGTATTAAAATCAATGGGATAGATTTTCCAGCTGATCTTATAGTGATAGAATCAATGGGAAAGGATGTGATTCTTGGAAAGAATTGGTTACAAAGAACTAAGGCAGTAATCCAATATACTGAGAGAACCATGTGTTTGGAAACCCCACCTGGAGAAAGAATAGTAGTTGAAGACGACCAACCTCTAGCTCTAAAGATTGGTACATCTAACGAGGAAGAATAATATATCATTTACCTAGAAGATGCAGTATGTCTCAAAAAAATGTGTCAAGGTGTTGCCCCTTTAAGGATTTGTAATAGTGCTAAGTAATATATGAATAAATTTGGATAATCTTTCGCACCTATTGTGTTTTGCCTCTTTATAAAGAGAATAAAGTGTGGTGTCATCTGCTATATGCAAACAATGTGATGCTCTATTCTAGTTGCCCTAAAAGTCCGGCTCAAGTCTTTCTCTCAATTTGTCCTCAAAGAAATACTCTTGGATCAGAAAGATGATTTGGATATCATGCTCTGAAATCTATAAAGTTCAAAAGATCTTTGTTAAGGGATATAACACCTGTAAACTCTTGTAGTATGATGAAGCTAGGCGGAATCAGAAATCATCCTTAATTAATCTTATATTAGAAATCGAAAGGTTGTGTTCGCTCTTTATCTTATTGTCATACAAGCCTCTTATGCAGTCTGTCTCACTAACCCTTTTACCCTCTGACTAGATGATGAACCCCAATGGAAATGAAGTAAATGATGCCAACGACAAAATTCCTACCTTAACAACTATGAACGAGAAAAATGAGTCATAGAGATATTCGATGAATGGAATGAAGAACAACAAAAGGAATAGAAAAATGTTTGGATACATGATTAGTCCACCTCAACCACAAGCAATAGCCACGAAACATATGGATACCCAAACTGAAGAGTCAAGTCAGGCTCAGCTATATGAGATACAGACACCCAATCAACCCTCACCCCCTATTGGTCAAGCAAAGTTGACTCGCAAAGAACTCAAAGCAAGAGGTGCTTGCTACTACTGCAAAAATGAAGGACATATTATTCGTGAATGCCCCAAGAAACGTCTAGACCGACTAGAGAAGAAAGCTGCCAAGCATGACCTAAGCAATAGTTCAGAAGACCCACCATTTTATAACTATGATGATGAAGGACGCTTGATTAGTATACATTGCGGAGCAAAGAACTAAGGAAGTTGCTTAAGTTTGGAGGAGTTCAATGTGAACTAAGAACCTACAAATAAACCATGTATCTCCTTTGCTTTTGTGCTAGCCTTTCTTAATCTCGAGGACGAGATTCTTTTTAAGAGGGGTAGATTTATAACACTATAAAAATCATTAAATAAAAATAGTGCATTTAGTTTAGTAATGATATTTATGGTAATGAATTTTCTTTTAAGCGTGTGTCATTTATTTGCCTTTGGAATGATTTTTGGATGCTCATGATTGATTTTGGTCATTGAATAGCATTTCCTGTTAAATGAATATCCTAGTAAATTAATAATATAATTATTAGTCCCAAAAAAATAAATATTTTATTTATAAATAATTTTGGTTTAATTATTATAAATTTTATGGTTATTTAAAAGCTTATTTTGAATTAGAAAAGAGAAATTCGAAAAAAAGAAAAAAAAACAAACTAAATACCCTAGCCGGCCCACTAGGGGCCCATCAACAAGCTAGCCGCGCGCCCTATCCTCCCTTAGGCCGCCGCCTCCCTGTTCCTCTACCAGCCGCCGCCACCTTCTCTCCCTTGCCTCCCCTGCTCCTCTCTCTCCCAAGCGGCTCTCTCTCTCCTCGTTTCTCTCCCCTCCTCTTCTCCAGCCACTACTAGGCAACCGACCGTCCGAGCAGTCGACCAGCCCAACGCGCCGCGACCCGCGCCCCATCTGAGCTGCAGACCGAGCCGCCATGCGCTCTACGCCCTGTGCCCTCGCACCACACCGCACGCGTTGCCTGCCCACGCCAAGACCCGCGACACCGAGCCGCACCAGGAGCAGCCCAAAGACAGGACCGCACCTGCGCGCCGAGCCGCCTCGACGTCCGACGCTCTCACAACCGCAACCAAGCGCGCGACCCCGACCGGCCAAAGTTTGACCCAGCCGACCGAAGCCCCGGTGCCGGACCCGACACGACCCCACACCGACCGTTCATCTTCGAGTAAGTAGAGCTTCAATACGTCAGTTCCTCTCCCTCCCCATTACTCCCTCTCCTCCATGAACGCCAACAACAGCCATGAAGACCCTGGCGCCCCTCTCTCTCCCCTCGCCCTCGCCTATAAATTGGACGCCAAGCCCTTCCCTTCTCCTCCCCGAGCTCTCCCTCTCTCTCGCGCTCTCCCCGTTCTCGAGCTCGCCGTCGACCAAACCGTTCGCCCACTGCGCAGAGCCGCGCCATTTCTCACCTCGCGACAGCATATTGTAGTGCCATTGCCGCTCGTCGCCCACGCGCCCTGCTAGTTTCTGTTCTACGCATCGGCCTCATCGGAGAGTGCCCGAACCCCATTGAAGCCTCGCCGATCCCGCCTTGCCAGGCCTTCGCCATCGCACGCTCGAGCCCGTTCGCCGTCGTCCATTAACCCAAGGTTGAAGACAACCCACTGATTTATTTTCTAAATCATGTTTTGAATGTTGCGATTTATCGTTGTAATATTGATGCGATTTGGCGATTCACGTGTACGATTTTAGAGATTCGATATATGCGTATAACCAAAATCGAACCCCGCGACAACGCTTTAATATGTGTATGACGTTGTAATGCTAAAAATGAACACGATCACTACTCACTAATGTCACACCCAGTTTTAGAAGGCAAACCGAATGCGAACCATGTACGTGCCAGGATCAGCAATTCACGTACACAACAGTTACATAACATGGACATCATCACACAGTGCTCAAATAGTACTAAAAGGGAAATAATAGTCGATTACATCATATGTCAGAGTGATGATTCCATCTGACTTTGCACATTCTGATGGTCTTCCTTTGGGTGACTCTGTCTGCAGTCTCAAGGATCTGTGCTGGTTTCTCCGTGTAGGTCAAGTCCTCCTGGACTTCCAGACCTTCCACTGGCAACTGCTCTTCTAGCACACGCAAACACTTCTTCAACTAAGACACATGAAAGACATCATGCACAGCAGACAAATTTTCTGGCAGACTGAGCTGATAGGCCACTTCTCCACGCCTTGCGAGAATCTGATACGGACCAATGTAGCGGGGTGCTAGCTTGCCTTTGACTCCGAATCTTCTGACTCCTCTGATCGGTGACACTTTCAGATAGACGAAGTCTCCAACCTCAAAATTCAGATCTCTTCTTCTGGTGTCTGCATAGCTTCGCTGCCTCGATTGCGCTATCTTCAAATTTTCTCAGACCATCTTGATGTTATCTTCAGCTTCAAGCAGAATGTCTGGCCCGAACACTTGCTTTTCTCCAGGCTGATCCCATTGCAACGGAGTTCTACAGCTCCTTCCATAAAGCGCCTGAAATGGTGACATCTTCAAGCTGGCCTAGTATCTGTTGTTATAGGAAAACTCTGCATAAGGCAATCTCTTGTCCCATCCGGACTGATCTTATAACGCACAGGCTCTCAACATGTCTTCAAGGATTTGATTGGTCCTTTCAGTCTGACCGTCTGTCTGCAGATGGCTGAACTGAAATTCAGATGTGTACCCAAAGCTTCATGCAACTGCTGCCAGAAATGAGAGGTGAACTGCGTTCCTCTGTCTGACACTATCTTGTTTGGCACACCATGAATACAAACGATCCGAGACATGTACAACTCTGCTAATACTGCACTACTGTAGGTTGTCTTGACTGGTATGAAGTGGGCTGACTTGATCAAGCGGTCCACTACTACCCAAATGGAATCGTAGCCGGCTCGAGTGCGAGGCAATCCGACTATGAAGTCCATACCGATTTCATCCCATTTCCACTGAGGGATTTGCAATGGTTGCAACAATCCAGCTGGTCTCTAGTGCTCTGCCTTGATCCGCCGACAATTATCACACATAGCCACATGCTCTGCGATTTCCCTCTTCATTCTGTACCACTAGAATTTCTTCTTCAGATCCTGATACATCTTCTCACTGCCAGGGTGAATCGAATAGGCTGTCTCATGAGCTTCCTTGAGAATCAATTCCCGAATAGACTGGACATTGGGAACACACAAGCGGTCTTTGAACCATATAACACCTTCTGCATCTTTCTGGAAATCTTTGCCTCTACCATCTAGAATCAGTCGCCGGATCTCACTGATCTTCTCATCATTCTTCTGCGCTTCTTTGATTTCCCGCTCCAAGGTAGGTTCCAACTCAATTGTGACTCCTCGCGTGTTGTTTAGAAATCCGAGACTCAACCTGTCAAACTCTTTGGCCAACTCATAAGGCATCGAATGAGCGACCATCAGATTGACTTGACTCTTCCTGCTCAAAGCATCTGCTACTACGTTCGCTTTGCCTAGATGGTAATGAATCTCCAACTCATAGTCTTTGATCAACTCTAGCCATCTTCGCTGCCTCATATTCAGCTCTGACTGAGTGAATATGTACTTCAGACTCTTGTGGTCTGTGTAGACATCACATTTTTGTCCATACAGATAGTGCCTCCATGTCTTCAGTGTGTGAACCACTGCTGCCAACTCTAGATCATGGATTGGGTAATTCTTCTCATGAACCTTTAGCTGTCGGGACGAGTAAGCCACAACTCTTCCCTCTTGCATCAACACACATCCCAAACCAGTGTAACAAGCATCGCAATACACCGAGAAGGGCTTGTGCACATCAAGCAAGACTAAGACAGGCGCTGTAGTCAACTTCTCTTTCAGCGCTTCGAAGGCATCTTGACATTTCTGGGTCCACTTGAACTCAATCTTGTTGCCTAGCAAAGCTGTCATTGGTTTCGCAATCTTCGAAAACCCTTCAATGAATCGCTGATAATATCTAGCCATTCCAATAAAGCTCTTGATTCCTCAGGCATCTGTTGGCGCTTTCCAGTTCAGAATGTCTGCCACTTTCTTCGGATCCACAGCCAATCCTTCTTTGTTGATTATGTGACCCAAGAACAGAACTTCACTGATCCAGAACTCACACTTGCTCAACTTTGCATACAACTGGTGCTCTCGCAATCTCTGCAATATCATCCTCAAATGATCTACATGCTCTTCTTCGCTTTGTGAATATATCAGAATGTCATCAATAAATACCACCACAAACTTATCAAGATAATCCATGAATACACTGTTCATCAAGTTCATGAAGAAGGCTGATGCATTGGTTAGACCGAAAGACATCACCGTGAACTCATACAACCCATACTTGGTAATGAATGCCGTCTTCATAATGTCTGAAGGTCGGATCCTGAGCTGATGATAACCTGACCTCAGATCTATCTTGGAGAACACGCTGGCTCCTCTCAACTGGTCGAACAAGTCTTTTATTTTGGGCAAGGGGTACTTGTTCTTGATGGTGACCTCATTCAGAGCTCGATAATCGATACACATCCTTCTGGTGCCATCTTTCTTCTACACGAACAAGACAGGGGCGGCCCAAGGCGAGGTGTGTTGGGGCGAAGGCAAAGACGCCACCCTTCGCTCGTCGTCTCTCGCTGCAGTCGCTGGTTTGACGAAGACAAAACGGGCAGGGACACCCTTCGCTTCATTCAGCACCAGACGAAGGCCTGCGGTGACGTCTCCCCGTAGCACGGCCTCGTCCTGCTCTGAGGCCCACGTGTGATCTGGCCCATTGTAACGGGCCCCGCGTGGCCGCCTTTGTGTTATGGGCCTAGTTTGTAAAGGCATTCTTGTAATTACGGCTTGTAACCCCGCTTTATGGGAATATTCTGGGGACAAACTAGGTGTCTGAGGGCACATGCGTCCTTAACACAAGGCGCTGGGCACTCAGATACCTATAAATACCCCCGCACAGTGCCCGTGAGAGGCTAGATCAACAGAGCTATTGCCCCCGTGCGCGTAACCCTGTTGTCACCACCGTTCACCCTTGTTGGCTTCCTTGCCGCTGAGAGCAAGTGCCAACATTTGGCGCCCACCGTTCGTGCTACGACAAGACCACCCGCGATGGCACCCAAGAGAGCTAACCCGAAGGCTGACGAGGCTACGAAGGCAGCACTGCTGGCCGCAAGAAAGGGCAAGGCCCTCGCCCTCACCCAATCCACCCACCAAGAGCCCACCGAAGACAACATTCCCCGCACCTGCGAAGACGACACCTTCCGCACCTGTGGGCCCGAAGGACAATCGCAGCCGCCCCCAGGCTTCGCCCCAGTGCAGGGCGTGGATCTCACCGAGGACGGCGAGGTCCTCGGCGTCTCAACAGAAGAACAGTTACAACTGCGCGCCCTGCGCCTCAAGAACCGCAATCTCCAGAGGCAGAAAGAGATACTGGAAGCCAAGCGCCAACGTGTGTCCGCACTAGCCAAGGTGCGGCAGATGATACGCGACGAGGAGCAGAAGGCCCAAGACCTCGAGCGCGAGATCGCGCTGATGCAGCGCCAAGGCCACCTCGGTCTACAGCAAGAGCCACCCCTCCAGCAGCGCGCGCAACCGGAGGACACGCGCGAAGGCCACCTCGGCCTGCAGCATGGCCCACCCCTGCAACACCGGGCGCAGCAGGAGAACCCGTGTTTCCCCCAACATGACTACGCCTTCCAGCACGGCGCGCCATTCCAAGGGGTCAACTACCTCGATGAGCAAAGTCCCCTGGCGCCACACCTGCAAGTGACGCCTTGGCCAGCTAACTTCCGAGCAGGGGCATATCCCAAGTACAACGGCAGCACCGATCCGGCGCAATACATAATGAGTTATCAAGTCGCCGTTGCATCCGCCGGAGGGGACGACGCCACAATGGCGAAGTCTTTCATCATCGCCCTAGAGGGCCCAGCACTCACCTGGTTCACCAGATTGCCTCCACTGTCCATTGATTCGTGGAGAAGTCTCAGGGACAAGTTCCTCCTCAACTTCCAAGGGTACCGCCCAGACACCGACGCTTTGGCCGAGCTCTCGCTTTGCAAACAGCTGGAAAAGGAGACTCTGCGGGAGTATTACCGCAAATTCTTAACGCTCAAGTCACAGCTGCCCTCCATCGATGATCAGATCGCTATCCACTACGCCATCAGTGGCCTTCGGGCCGGCGTCCTCTACAGCCACTGTATCAGAGATCCACCCAAGAACCTTCAGGAGCTATATCAGCTCTTTGAGAAATATGCCAAATCCGAAGAGCTTCACCAACGCAAAGTTGAGTCACAGCGGAAGCCCAAAGATGCCCCGCAGTCCAACCGCACATGGACGAGGACTCCGCAACCAGACTCCGGCCGAGATGGCCGCAGTCAACAGCAAGTGCACAACATCGCAAACCAGCAGCCTGCTGCTGACCCCCCTCGTCGCCAGGAATATCCCCCCCAAGGCCGCGGAAACGGAACTCGTGGCAGGGGCCGAGGGCGCGCGCAGCCGCCGCGCCGGTTCTACTGCCTTTTCCACGGCGAAGACTGCGCCCACCAAACCAAAGACTGCCCCGAAACGAAGGCCACCAGAGACAATGGCGCGGGCGCAGCCAGCCGACAATCCCAGAATTGTCGCGCATAATTATCAGCCACCCCCCCACCATATATCCACGCTCCCGCTCCGCATCCACCGCACCACGCTTACCAACACCATCAGGAAGTACAAATCGTACCTCCTCCACCCCCACCACCACACCAGCAACACCAAAACATCCCCCATGCCCCAAAGCAGGAAGACTTCGCCGATCAACCATATCGCGGAGTCATTCACATGATAATAGGGGGGTCCAGCACTGACTTCGACACCAAGCGGCAGAAGCGGGACCACTACCGCAGCATCAACCATGTCGCGGTCACCGGCCCAGTCGTGCAGACGAAGTGGTCCCACATACCGCTAACCTTCGACGCACGAGACGTCGACCTGCGCAACGCCCCCCACATCGACGCTATGGTCATCAATTGCAGCGTGGCAGGCTGGGACTTACACAAAGTCCTAGTCGACAACGGCAGTCAGGCGGACATCATCTTCCTCCACGCCTTCGACCGCATGGGTATAAGCCACAGCCTGCTCAAGCCTTCGGACAATCCGTTGTACGGCTTCGGCGGCAAAGGCACCTTTCCCGTTGGCAAAATAGAGCTCCCCCTCTCCTTCGGTGTAGCACCCAATGCCCGAAGTGAGCAAGTAACCTTCGACATTGTCGACATGGTATATCCGTACAATGCCATCATGGGCCGGGGCTCCATCAATAACTTCGAAGCTGCCATCCATGGACTGTACCTATGTATGAAGATACCAGGTCCGCTAGGCGCTATAACGGTCTTCGGCAACCAGCAGACGGCGCAACATAGAGCGGGACTTCGTGCCTGGTCAGAGGAACGTACACTGCCTCACGACCCAGCGCGAGGTCCCCGCGCCCACCAGCCCAACCGACAAGCAGCACGAGAAGGCACAGTTGCAGAGCCAAGACGGAACCAAGACTGTTCCCCTTGATCAGGCCACGCCCAAGCAGACAATCACTATCAGCGAAGACCTCACGTCACATGAAGAAGAGAAGCTTCTCTGCTGCCTGGCCAAGAACAAAGATGTCTTCGCCTGGTCCGCCCTAGACCTGGTCGGAGTCAGCCGATCCATAATTGAGCATAGCTTGGGAATTGACCCTTCGGTGCGACCAAAAAAGCAAAGGCTCCGCAAAATGTCCGACGAAAAGACAGAGGCCGCCAAGGCGGAAGTGCACCGCCTCCTAGAAGCTAAATTCATCGAGCCAGTGGCTTACCCCACGTGGCTCTCCAATGTCGTAATGGTGCAGAAAAAAAGCGGGAAATGGCGAATGTGCATAGACTTCACCAATCTCAATAAGGCCTGCCCGAAGGACAATTTCCCGTTGCCGCGGATCGACAAAATAGTCGATAGCGCAGCCGGATGCGAGGTCATGTCACTCCTCGACTGCTTCTCCGGCTATCACCAGATATACATGAAGGAGGAAGACAAGGCTAGCACCAGCTTTATAACACCCTTCGGCACTTATTGCTTCATCAGGATGCCGGAGGGACTCAAGAATGCGGGGTCCACTTTCTCCAGACTCACCAGAACAGTACTCGAAGGGCAGGTCGGTAGAAACATATTTACATATGTGGACGACATCGTCGTCGCCAGCAAGAATAAGGAAGACCACCTCGCCGACCTCGCCGAGACATTCGCGAACATGCGAGATGCACGACTCCGCCTGAACCCGGAAAAGTGCGTCTTCGGTGTTCGCCAGGGCAAGATATTGGGTTACTTGGTGTCACACCGCGGCATCGAGGCCAACCCAACCAAGATCCAGGCCATCGTCGACATGTCGCCCCCGCAGTCCGTCAGGGACGTCCAGCGTCTGACAGGCAGACTGGCCGCTCTCAACAGATTCATCTCCAGGTCCGCCGAGCGAAGTCTCCCCTTCCTCAAAACACTCCGCGGCGCGAAAGACTTCGCCTGGGGACCGGAGCAAGCAGCGGCCTTCGCCTCACTCAAGCAGTACCTGTCGGAGCTGGCCATCCTCACCAGCCCCGACTCCTCGCTCCCCCTATTGCTCTATGTCGCGGCTTCGCCGCACGCGGTCAGCGCGGCACTAGTGCAGGAGCAATCAGTCGAAGGCGCAGTCAGACAGTGCCCTGTTTACTATGTCTCCGAAGTCCTGACACCGTCCAAATGCAACATGACAGAGCTGGAGAAGATCGCCTACGCAGTTGTCATGTCCTCGCGCAAACTGCGCCATTACTTTGAAGCATTCAAGGTCCGAGTCACCTCTGACAGGGGGCTCGACGAACTATTCAGAAACCCGGAGGCATCGGTGAGGATTGCCAAGTGGGCAGCCGAACTCTCCGGCTACCACATCAGCTTCGAGCCCAGGACAGCCATCAACTCGCAAGTCCTGGCAGACTTCGTCGTCGACTGGACTGGGCCAGTAGCACAACCGGACCCGTCCACAGAAAGGGTCTGGACCATCCATTGCGACGACACATGGTGCCATGCGGGGGCAGGCGTTGCTGCAATTGTCACCTCACCAACCGGAGTCAAACACAGATATGCAGCACGCCTCAGCTTCGCTCTAGAGTCCGACAGATGCACAAACAACATCGCAGAGTATGAAGCGGTTATCCTCGGCCTCCGCAAGCTAAGGGCCCTTGGAGTCACCACATGTGTCATCAAGACAGACTCCAAGGTAGTTGCCGGCCAGATCGAGAAAGATTATGCAGCAAAGGACCCCGCGCTCATGCAATACCTCGCGGCTATCCGAAGTCTCGAGAGACAGTTCAAGGGATTCACCCTGCAGCATGTGGATAGGGCCAAGAACGAGGAGGCCGACGCATTGGCCAAAGCTGCCGCCAGGGGCGAGCCCTTACCCTCCGACGTGTTCTTCCACACCATCGGCACGCCCGCCGTCCGGAGCCCCGAAGGGCTCCAAATAACTAATGATAGCGAGGGTCACCGTATAGTCAACCTAATCATGACCGAAGACTGGCGGGCACCAATAACCCTGTTCCTACAGGGGTACTATCATCCAACTGACGTCAGTGAGGCAAAGCGCCTCAGACATCGAAGCAGGGACTTCGCACTGATTGAGGGCCAATTATACAAGAAAGGGGTCAGTCAGCCAATGCTGAAATGCGTCACCGAAACCGAAGGCATGCAGATCCTACGCGAAGTCCACAGTGGCACGTGCGGCTCGCACGCAGGGCCAAGGGCCCTGGCTGCCAAGGTGATCCGACAAGGGTTTTACTGGCCCGCAATGATCTGCGCCGCAAATCGGATCACGAGGTCCTGCGAAGCCTGCCAGAAGTTCTCTCCTCGGTCAGGCAGCCCCTCGCAATATACAAAGCTGATTGCCCATACATGGCCTCTCCAGCGCTGGGGCCTGGACATCGTCGGGCCCCTTCCCACCGCTCAGGGGAACCTTAAGTTTGCCTTCGTAGCCGTCGAATACTTCACCAAATGGATTGAAGCGAGGGCTGTTTCCACAATCACATCAAAGACTGCCCAAAAATTCTTCTGGCAGAACATCGTTTGCCGCTTCGGAGTACCGTCCGAGCTAACAGTTGACAACGGAAAGCAGTTCGACAGCCAAGATTTCAAGGATTTTTGTTTCTCCATCGGCACCAAGCTTGCCTTTGCTTCAGTCTATCATCCGCAGTCCAACGGGGTCGTGGAGCGCGCCAATGGGAAAATATTCACAGCTGTCAAAAAGATGCTCCTCGATGAAAGAAAAGGCAGATGGACCGATTTATTACCGGAGGCAGTCTGGGCGCTGAACACAACTGAGTGCAGGGCGACCGGGTTCACTCCTTTCCGCCTTCTATATGGATCGGAGGCAATGACCCCGCAAGAAATAAAGCATGGGTCCCCGCGTACAGTTCCGTCAGCCATCCCCGACGTGGATGAGCCAACTTCAAAAGATCTCATCGACGGAGACCGGGTCTTCGCCCTACAGGCCCTAAACAAATATCAAGCCCAAACCAAAGCATGGCGCGACCGCGCAGTCATCCCGAGGGAGTTCAGCGAGGGGGACCTCGTACTCATCCGGACAGCTCGGACGGAGTCCAAGGGCAAGTTGGAGCCCAAGTGGGAGGGCCCCTTCATAGTCAAGTCAAAAGCTTCCCCCAGCGCTTACAGGCTCACAACGCCAAACGGCGAGGACCTGGAGCACTCCTGGAACGTCGACAACCTTCGCAAATTTTTTGTTTGACCCATTTAGGGCTGATTTCGCCCTTATAATTCGCCGCAAACAATCTTGTACCGGCCCACACTCTTTTCCTCCCGGGGGGTGAGGTTTTTAACGAGGCGGAGCCATGTAATATATGTGAAAAAAATCCCCCGCAAAAACATGTGTCGAAAAAAGACCGCGACAACGGTCTTCGGCATTCGACCAATTCGAAGTCACCGCGAGGCTAAGCGCTAGCCACCCTCGCGTGCGACAAGTTCGCGCAGAAGTCGCCTAAGGGTGCAGCCGGACTTAGCACAACAAGTGCGAAAAAATTCCGATGTCTATCGCGAAGACTATCCGCGCAGAAGTCGCCTAAGGGTGCAGCCGGACTTAGCACAACAAGTGCGAAAAAATTCCGATGTCTATCGCGAAGACTATCCGCGCAGAAGTCGCCTAAGGGTGCAGCCGGACTTAGCACAACAAGTGCGAAAAAATTCCGATGTCTATCGCGAAGACTATCCGCGCAGAAGTCGCCTAAGGGTGCAGCCGGACTTAGCACAACAAGTGCGAAAAAATTCCGATGTCTATCGCGAAGACTATCCGCGCAGAAGTCGCCTAAGGGTGCAGCCGGACTAAACACATCAAGTGCGAAAAAATTCCGATGTCTCTCGTGAAGACTCCGCGCAGAAGCCGCCTAAGGGAGCAGTCAAACTAAGTACAACAAAAGCAGGAGCGACAGCATCAAACCATCCGCGCTAAAGACCGACTATAATCACACCAGCACAGCATAGCCAACCATGCCACACAAAGCACACAACGCCCTCGCAGGCACAGGCACGCGAGGGCACACAACTTCATCTTACAACCTTTTACACATATACAAGCGAGGGCACCGCACTCTACATCGGCTCCACTTTAGGAATAATCCCCATCTCCCTATAATTAAATAACATTATTCTAAGCTCCTCACCCGCAAAAAGACTTCGCAGTTCCCCTTCCCCTGTGCTCGTGGCGTCCGGCAAAGACAACAGTTCCTGCCGACCACCCCTACTCACGCGAAGCCGAGCCCCTTCCTCCGCACTAACCCTATGCTTTGCGACCGCCCTTCGTCGTCGGCGCCCGGTGCTAGGACCCAGCACGTCTGGCGCGTCCGCGGCGTGTGGCGAAGCCTCCGCCGCAGCCACGTCCAAGGCCGCAAAATAATCCAAGTCCTCCTCCGACGACTCCTCAGTCCACTCAACCGAGCTCCCAGAATCAGTAAAATCAAAAAACTCAGATACAGACCCACCATATTCATTTCCATCTTCCGCGGTCGAAGCCGCCAAAAACCCAGTAGTACCGGTTGCGTGCGCAGGCCCAAAATCTTGAACCTGCGCAGCAACCAAAATTCAGTACAACATCCAAAAAGTCCCCAACCCTAAACACCCACTACGCCACCTGCGAAGGCCCTGCCGCTGTGGGAGCCTCCGCTGTCTCCTCCGCCGCCGTTTCCGCCACCACCGCCACGGAATCTTCAGTGCTCGGCGCAGCAGCTGCGGGGGCGTCAGGCGCGCCTTCGGCCACCTTTGGGGGCAGGTCTTCGCCGGCCACAGCAGAGGTGGGCACGCTCGGCGCGTCTTCCGCAGGCCCCGGGGTTGTCTCCAGGGCGACTCCAGTCGCGGCCTCCGCAGGGGTTGGCTCCGGGTCAGGCAGCGCGCTGTTCAGTGCCCCGAAGTCGTCCACCCGCTCGCCACGCTCCGCCTAAGACAACACACACAAAAATTCAGCGAACACACGCACAGCCCGCATACAGCAAACAACAAACAAACGACGTTACCTGAGCCCTCGCAGCCTCGGCCCGCTCCCTGACCACCTCACGACCGTACAGACCCCACATCCGGTCGTAGAGGGCCCCGGCGGATTCCTTCACTACGGGGTCTTCGACCTTATAGATATCTCGATCAAAATCTTCATCCGCCTGGTCGAAGGCCTCGAAGTGCCGGCACCCTTCGCGGGAGAGCGCGTTCATCGCCCCCTCGCAGGTGACCAGGGAGGCGTACGACATCAACCCCCCCACGACGGCTGGAAGTTCCAGCAGCTCCTCCTGCGCCCACTGCAGACAGCGAAGGCCGGGCTCTCGGTCCGGCACTTCGAAGTCACCGGTCCGCGCACCCAGCTCACGATATGTATCCATAAGCTGCGTGCGCGTCCGTTCGGCCTCCGCATGCATTGCGGCCTCGGCCTCCTTAGCGCGGCTCTCCAGGGCGGTGAGCCGCTCTTGCAGATGTTCGGCGAGCTCCTTGGCAAGATTGCCCTCCGCCCGCGCCAGCTTGGCCTCCGCCTGCGCAGCCTGCCCCTTGGCGATAACCTCGTTAGCTTCCCTCCTCTCCGCCGCCAGTTGGCGCCAGAGGTCAGCCTTCTCCTTCTCCAAGGCAGCCACCCTGTCCGTCAGCTTACGGCACTTGCTGTCGGAGGCCGACTTCTCACGAACAGCGTCAGCATGTTGTGTCCGAAGTCTCTCGACTTCGGCAGACACAGCCGCCGTGAGGGCCCCCGACGCAGTACGGCTGGCGAAGTCAGCCACCTGCAGAGCCGCCACACAGCACGTAAGGCCGTTGCCCCAAAAGAGGTGGGGAAGAGAGTATGGCTCAACGGACCTGACTCAGCGCCTCCGTCGCCTGACTCAGTGCCTCCGTCACTCTCTTCAGCCGGCGGGTCGCCGCGCCCGTCTCGTCCCTGACCACGGCGAGGGCCAACACCTCGCCTCCGGCGTCAAGGGCCTCGCCCCTCACCTTCGGCACTATGGCCGCCGTCGCGATCTCCGCGCCAGGCGCAACCATAGCAAGCTGGCCCTCGTCCGACCCTGCAACGCATCTTCGAATTAAAAAATATATATATATATACATATATATATACATAAATACCAATAATAGGCCAGTGACTTACCACCAAGATAGTCGTCCACAGTAATGTCGGTGCCGAAGTCGGCAACACGTTTGCCCGCCAGCGGCAGCGCTCGGGCCGCCTTCGAAGCCTCCGCCATTCCGCTGGCCGGGGGCACCACCTTCGCCGGCTTGGAGCCTCCGGCGCCCGCCGTTGCCTCCGGCGCCTTGCTAGGTGCAGAGGCGCCCGCCTTCGCCGCCAGCGGCGGCTTACCTCCGCCGGAGGCCACGGCCTTCGCAGTTCCCCGCGGCCTTTTCGGCCGAGCCTCGTGAATCCTGACAGTCGCCTGGCGTTTTTGCGCCGCCCCTTGGCGATCCTTGTCCATCACTGTCCACACAACAGCACCGATATTTTGCCCGTAAGGAAAAACTCTCCACCGATGAACCATACGAGATGTAAAACAGTCCTCCTCAGCCGCGCAGGGGATAGGAACATTTTTCGGCCAGCAACCCCCGGTAACCCTCAGCATCCGAGCTGAAGACTCCCGGAGCTCGGGCGAAGACATCCTTTCCCCCGGGGCCGCACACGTCCTCATTAACTCTCTAGCAAAACTATCAGACACCCCAAGTCCCCCCATCGCAGTACCTAATTTTCTCTTTTTTGAGGAGGGGGCGGCCGCCAGCGCAGGGTCGCCTCCAGTCTCCACCGCCGGTTTCTTCCCACGGCGGTCCGCTTCGTCTTGACCAGGATAGCCGTCGTACGGCAATTGATTTAATTCGAAGACCCTGTTCAAGCGCTCATTTGACCCGCGGATATCAAAGCTGCGCTGGCCTTCAGTCCTCGGCACGTAACGTCCCACGAGCCGCACCGCCAAGTCCTCCGCATCACGCACAAAGGCGGCCGGGTCACGATTCCGCAAGTTCAGTGCGAAGGCAGGACTTCGCACCACCCTTCCACCGTGAAAAGGCATCTGGCGAGGGCACACTTCGCCCAACGCCCAGCCGTGCGCCAAGGGCCAGACCCCGTATGCCACGAACTCTTCAACTAAATCACGCCCACTGCTCTGACCGGCGGCGCATCGGAGGGCCCCTTCGTCTCCATCCTCTTCTGCCACTTCAAAAGGCGGATACGCAGAATAATAATGAGAGCACATCTCAGACACGGGGAGTCCCTGATGGCCTTCGACAGTACCCTCAGCAACGTAAAACCAAAATTCATTCCAACTGCCCCACTTGTTACGGGCGCACGGAACCAACTCCACTACTGGCATTGTGGTCTTGCCGGTCTTCGGCGTGAATGTGCATGACCCGAACTGGGCAACTCCGTCCCCAACCATCCTCTTCTGCCAATGCAGACAATAATTCTTCGCAAAAACTTCAACAGACGGCTGCCGCCGTACGAAGTCGTCGCCCAGACATACTTCGCCAGCGCCACCATGGCATTCGGTGTCAGCTGATGTATTTGAACATTGAATCTACGCAGGACTTCGCCAACAAACCGGTGCGCAGGCAAGCGGAGATCGGCGGCGAAGAACGCCTCGAAAACGACCAACTCACCCTCCGGCTCGGGGACTTCCTCCGTCACCGGAGCACGAGCAACTCCGCCGCCAAAGTAGCCCAACCGCCGGATATCTTCAACGCGGGCTGACGTCATCCGTGACACACCAAAATCAACAGAGTCGCCGGCGCGCAACTCCTCCACCACCAAGCTACTCAACGTCTCCTCAGACGAGGCGGCCGCCGGCGGCGTGGTGTCGGCGGAAGAAGAAGAGGACGACATTGCTACGTACCGTCGGCGGCGGCGGGCGGTCTGCTTCACTCGAGCCAGATCTCCGACGATCAAGAGCACGGCGGGCAGACGAACAGCAAGTCGGCGGGCGGCTAGGGTTTTCGCGGTGTGTGGAAGGCAAAGTTCAAAAAGCGCCGACCCCTGCCCCCTTTTATATGCAGGGCGCGGCTCTTTGGGAAACCCGCAATCCGACAAGGCGCGGCGCTTCGGGAAACCCGCAATCCAACAGTACGCCGTCCATCAACGGTCATGTCGAAAACCCCCGCGGAACCACTTCGAGCGAGGGCAGCGTCTCCGCCATCTAGCGACGTCTTCGGCACCAGGTGACTTTGTCGAACTGGTCCCTCAGAGGGCAAATGTTGGGGCGAAGGCAAAGACGCCACCCTTCGCTCGTCGTCTCTCGCTGCAGTCGCTGGTTTGACGAAGACAAAACGGGCAGGGACACCCTTCGCTTCATTCAGCACCAGACGAAGGCCTGCGGTGACGTCTCCCCGTAGCACGGCCTCGTCCTGCTCTGAGGCCCACGTGTGATCTGGCCCATTGTAACGGGCCCCGCGTGGCCGCCTTTGTGTTACGGGCCTAGTTTGTAAAGGCATTCTTGTAATTACGGCTTGTAACCCCGCTTTATGGGAATATTCTGGGGACAAACTAGGTGTCTGAGGGCACATGCATCCTTAACACAAGGCGCTGGGCACTCAGATACCTATAAATACCCCCGCACAGTGCCCGTGAGAGGCTAGATCAACAGAGCTATTGCCCCCGTGCGCGTAACCCTGTTGTCACCACCGTTCACCCTTGTTGGCTTCCTTGCCGCTGAGAGCAAGTGCCAACAAGGTGCTTGGTCGGATGTAACCTTTCTCTGACAACTCATCGATCTGCTTCTTAAGTTCAACGAACTCTGGTCCAGATATCCTGTAAGCTCTCTTAAAGATGGGGGCGGTTCAAGGAAGAAGCTCTATGGCAAATTCAACTTTCCGCTCTAGTGGCATACACAGTAGGTCCTTTGGAAACACATCTGGAAACTCGGACACAACCTTGATACTCTCAATTGGGTCTGCTTCACTGCTATCGACAGCCATCTGATAACAACTTCCTTTCTTTGGCTCAGGCGAGACTAACTCGGTCACCACTTCCTCTCCTAGTGGGGACACCAACTTGATTGTCCTCTTATCACAACTGATAACTGCCTGATACTTATCTAGCCAATTCATCCCTAGGATGACATCTATTCCCTGAGTACCCATTACTATGAGGTTAGCGGGAAATGCTATCCCCCTTATTTCCACACTTACATTCAAACAAATGCTATTGGCTCGAATTCTACCACCGGCTGAGTCAATTTGAATGGGGGTTGACATGGTAGTAATTGGAAGATTATGTGCTTCTACCCATGATGCAGTAATGAATGAATGCGTTGCTCCAGTATCAAATAACACTTCTGCAATATGGGAGTCGACTGGGAACATACCTACTATCATGCCGGGGATCTCCTGAACTGCTTTAGCCTCCAAGTGGTTCAGTCTCCCATGGTTATAACGTGGCTGAGAGCAGTTGCCTGCTCTAGGCTGACACATTCTGCTTTGCTGGGGCATTGGGGCCTGACTGTTGCTGGGCTGCCTTCTTCGGACATTGCATCACCCAATGGTCGTGCTCTCCACAGTGGAAACATGCTCTGTTTCCAACCTGAGCTGGTGCTGCCTGATTGTTCTGCTGGTTTGCTGGGGCAGGAAGACGAGGTGCCTGCTGGTTTTGCCTCTGAAACTGACCTCCTCCTGACTGATTGTTCTGGCGATTCTGATACTGGTGCTGAGGATACTGCCTTTGGAATTGCTGCTGCGGAGGTGGACGCTGGTTCTGCCTGAACTGCTGAGGTTGATTGCCTGAGAAACGAGGATGATTGCTGCTTCTAGGCTGGGTCCACTGATCTTGCGCTTGCGATCCTCCATCTCCTTACGCTTCCTTTCTGTCATGATTGCTCTGTCAATCAGGTGCTAGAATGTCAGGAAGGTATGATTCATCAGTTGATACTGCAGAGGGTCAACCAAGCCTCTTAGGAAACGGTACTGTCGCTTGGCGTCGGTGTTGACATCTTCAGGAGCATAACGAGACAACTGCAGAAACCTGTCCCGGTACTCACTGACAGACGATGACCCTTGCTTGAGGGCCAGGAACTCCTGCTTCTTCACTGTCATCAGACCTGCAGGAACATGGTACTGACGAAAGCTACCTCTAAATTCTTCCCAGGTGATGGTGTCGGGGTTGGCATGAGTGGTGAGATAAGACTCCCACCAAGACTGAGCTGCTCCTCTCAACAGACGAGGACCATACAGGAATTTCTCCCTGTCATCGCACTGAGCGGTATGCAACTCCCGCTCCACAGTACGCAGCCAGTCTTCAGCGTCCATGGGGTCAGAAGAATGAGCAAACGTTGGGGGATGACCTCTCATGAATTCAGCACGCTTGTCTCTGGGCATCTGAGGCATCTGAGGCTGAGGTGGTGGCTGTTGCTGCTGCTGCTGAATGGCGGCCAGAGTCTGACCAATGGCTTGAACTGCCTGGGTGTGCATCAGGAACATCTGCTCAATGGACATCGGGGGCGGGGGCGGCAGCTGCTGTTGCTGAGGTACCTCCTCCTGCTGAGCGGCTTGCTCCTGCTGAGCACGCCTTCCTCCTCTGCGCCTGTTTTCTGACATCTACAGAATGCAACCACACATCAGAACTGATCTTGCAAATCTTACAACATAAGAAAAGAGTATAGAATTCTCCACAACACTGAATAGACGAGCATCTCCACTGATCTCCAACACAGACCAACACAACTTCTCAGATAAAGAGGAAAGTGGAATCAAAGGCTTCCCAACTAGATAACTAACTCCATTAACATAATAGGTAAACACTCTGGTGACAGTCATTACAAAGATCCAAAGCAAACATAATTCATCATGACAAACATAAATGCACAGGATAAGCAAACTACCCTGTCTAACTAAGACTGACTAAGAGCGAGACTAACGCTAAGACTATAGCTTCTACGTATGTATATTTTCGTATTAATTACATGATCCGACTCTGACGATCTATGGTTCTAAGTCTATCTTGGTCTTACAGTCGAGATTGCCATAAGACTGGTGTCCACGCCGAGGTGAGCGGTACGGGTGCTGAGTCCCGACGGGAGCGGGGGAACCATCGTCCAGGTGACGACGCTCCGCGCGCTCAGCCCGCAGCTGGGCGATCTCAGCACGAGCCCTACTCAACTCGACTAGTGCATGGTCCAGCTTCATGTTTAGCACGGCGGCTAGGTTGATTGTGCTGCTCAACCTAGGATTGTCCTCACCGACAGGTGAGACAATCACGCCTCCTGTGCTGCCAGATGGACGGCTGGGGTAATACTTCAGGTTGAGACCATCAGCTACCCCACTGAGCACTGAGCAGTAGTGCGAAAGCGCACGCCGTGCGGCATCTTGTATGGCCGCCTTAGCTGAGTCCTCTTTGGAGATGGAATAGTGCTCTGAGCAGACCTCCGCACCCTAGAGACTGTTCTTCGGATGGCGCACCAAGCAGGTCGCCTCCCAGCGGTCCGGGTAGACCCCGCGACTGTGCTGGAAGACCACACAGCGATACTCGATAGACCAAGTACGCCGGTCAAGTGCCCGACGTAGCAAGGTGTCGAGCGCATCATGGAAGTGACACCTGCGAGCAGGGTCGCGAGTGATGGGTCGAGCAACCCATCCTTCTGGCTCCTGGTCAGCAGAAAAGTCGGTGCCGTGGCTCGAGCTGCTGTCGCCTCCTCCGTCGTCTAGGTCTCCTCCAGCAGCTACTCCAGGGGCTGGGGCGTCCAGTGGTGGTGCAGGGGGTGCCTCCAAGGGAAGCATGGGGGAGCAGCTCCTCACAGACTCTATCTCCTGCTAGAGCGAGAAAGAAGAGCCCTTCTGCTCCTGTCGTCGACGCTCTTGCTCCTCATGCAGGCGGTGGTGCAACCTCTCCAAGTGGCTGGACTGACTGGTCACAGGACGGTGAAGCGGACGCTCCGTGAGACGAGAGGGTAAGAAGGGTATGACAGACTTCCGTGCGGTGTGTCTAAGACGAGCCATCTACAAAAGACACCGCAAGCATAAGAGTGAGAACAGAACTAGTATGACCAGCAAGTAATGAACCATAAATAAATGAAGGATTAGAATAAAACACAATTTTCAGCAAGGTATAATATATAGTAGAACATAGGTTTGGTCGATATGACCAACTTTTGAAGGGATACCAAAGTCAAGGCAGCGACAGAGGTTTATAATCCTTAGAACGACCATTCTACTCTAGGTTAGCGGTCCTACAGTCAGCACGGCTTTGATACCACCTATGTCACACCCGGTTTTAGAAGGCAAACCGAATGCGAACCATGTACGTGCGAGGATCAGCAATTCGCGTACACAGCAGTTACATAACATGGACATCATCACACATTGCTCAAATAGTATTAAAAGGGAAATAATAGTCGATTACATCATATGTCTGAGACATCCACATAGTCTTTACAATAAATCAAAGTGCGGAAAAGAAACGTAGATAAATGTGGCCTTCACAGGCAGCCGACTGGGGGTTGCCGCTAACCCACGCCTAGAACTCGTCGTAATCTTGGAACTCCTGGTGGTCTCCTTCCATAGCTTCATCTTCTCCTGAGCAGTGGTTGCAATGCTGGCAACCTGGGGATGGGGGGTTTGGTGTGTAGAGCAAGGGTGAGTACACATCAACTTACTCAGCAAGTGTCCTGTTTGGCTGTAGTGGATTAGCTTTATGTGGGGGTAAGTCAAGCAGTTGCTTTTAGTTGGTTAGATTATTATTGTTACTAGTAGAGAAAGCCAAGTTTTAGATTTAGCCCACGTTATCAACCCAAACGTACTCCTTTCCAAACGGAAAGAGTACCACTTACCATTACCAAAACCAATACCAAGAACCATCAATCTCATTGCCACCTGCAATCCGAACATCTCTGATCAAGTACCACTAATCACTGGAGCTCCTTTGGCCGCTCATAACTGCGAGCACGGATGATATATCAGTTTTCAAACACTCTGCAGAGGTTGTGCACTTTACCCACAAGCCGTGATTCCCTTTCTGCCCGGAGAGAGCTACTCCCCATTGACCACTACCTAGGTGGTCCAGCAGGGCATCACTACGTAGCCTTTACACAGATTCCCCGGGGCTGTAGCCGCCCGTTAGGTTTCCTAAATGCACCGCACTCTTCCCCAAGGGGCAAACCCAAGCTTGGCAGAGCGAGCCGCATACACCGAGCCCCATCGACGGCACCATGGCTAAGAGAACTACACCCCAAATCCTCTAATTATTCAGCTAAGGGCACCCCATTCCACCCTCATGGTTGCACTATTTTCCTGGGCGGTCATCCAACGAACAGGTCCTTATGGAGAGGCACTCGAGAAACCGTCGAGCCCCCTTGAAGGACACAAGTATAACATCATAATAAAAGAGGGGAAAACAGCGTATCATTGAAAATTCTCATCATGTTCATTGATTAGAGTTGAGCAATAGCATAAGGTTAAGCAATAATAATCCAACCCAAATAGGTAAACAAGGACATGGATAACAAAAGCTAGTCTATCCTTAGGTATAACTATGTAATGCGGGAGGTGAATTAAAGAATGTATAGGACAGAGATAGGTCAAGGGACACTTGCCTCCACCAACCGACTGCTGCTCAGGGGTTCTTTGGGCTCCTCAACCAGATCGTTCTCTATGCGAGCGCAAACATACATACATCCACACATTTAATACAAAAGAACAGTACACCATACAATAGGATGCAATAAATAAATAGACGTTCCACGCAGGCTCGCAATTACGGTTAAGAGAGAAAGAGGAAAAGACAGTCGAGAAACGATCACGTTACATTATTATAAATTAAACCACTCGTTCAATTGAAGGGCATTAATGTGGACACTACGTTTAGCATAAAGTAAAGTCATGTTTCATGTCTAATCATTGTAAGCGGTTGAAGATAAATTAAAAGGATTGTCGCGCGGCGAGACACGCGACATAGCACTTTAAAATGAATTAAGAAATCAACGACTCGTCGCGCGACCGAGCGCACAACGAGACACTTGCATTAATTATAAAGAGACGTTAAGCTTCGCGCGACGAAACGCACGACGGCATACGTCAACTGAACTGAGTTTAAAGTGGAACGTCGTGTGACTACACGCGCGACGTCACACATTAAACAACATGAAATTAAAATGGATCGTCGCGCGATGAAGCATGTGACGTAGCACGCTAACTTACGAAGTTTGAAATTAACTACAAACCCAAAAATATTCACCGTGCGCGTGGGTTTGCGCACGCGGGAACGCGTTAGGGGGGGGTAAACGAGGCCATGCGAGTCACGCCGGGGCCAGGACGCCGCGCGCAGGGGCCGAAGGCCGCGCGCAGGGGGCTGCGCGCTGGGGCAGGGGCCGCGCCGGGGGCAGGGGAGGCCGCGCCGGGTGCCGGGTCCGCCGCGGGAGAAGGGGAGGGGCGGGCGCTGCCGCGAGGAAGGGGAGGGGCGGGCCGCCGCGCCGCCGCGTAGGGGGCCAGGATGGGGGCGTGCCGCGCCGGGGAGGGGAGGGGTGGACCGCCGCGCCGCCGCGCAAGGGGCCGGGACGGGGGCGCGCCGCGCTGGGGAGGGGCAGGCCACCGCGCCGCGGGGGAGCAGGGGTGCGCCGCCGCGCAGGGACACGCACGCGCGCAGGGGAGAGAAGAGGGGGCGCGCGCAGGGGGAGAGAAGAGGAGGGAGAGGGAGAGAGGGAGAGAGAGGAGAAGGGAGGAGAGGGGAGCTCACCTCGGGGTCCAAATTCCGGTGATCGCCGTCTCCAATCCCTAGGGCACCACGGGGAGAGAGAGGTGGGAGAGGGAGAGGGAGGTTGCTGCGCAGGAAGAATCAAATGAGCCAAACGGATCTGGGGGAGGGGGGCGCGCAGGGGGAGGGCAGGGGCGCCAGGGGCACGCGGGCCGGGCTGGGCTGGGTCACATCACGGATCGAAACCCACGACACGCACGACCATTAAACGAAATCCAATTGCGAACCGAAATCCAAAACAGAACGAGACAAACACGCGACATCAGACAAAGAAATGCGCTTCGGCATGATGCAACACCCATGACATTTAGGTTTTGGTTTATACATGACACGGACACCTGCCACCATACTGGTTTGAAATTGGGAAGGAGGAGCGAAACAGGAAGAGAAAAAGAGTAACGCCCGAATTTGGTGAGAAAAAAGAAGAAAAAAATTCTACCCCAAATTCAGGGCGTTACAACTAACTCGGTGATTTTCATACTAGAAATGTTTATAATTAATTTCGCTTTAGTGTGTGGAACGATAATTGTTAGTAGTATTTTAAAGGGTAAACTTACTGACATGAAGAAATTGAAATAGGCACTAAGCCACGTATTTTCGGTCAAATGAAAATATAGATTTCACTAGTCATGATAAATGTATTCATAAGTATGACACTTAATTACTTAGAATAGTAAAATGCTTATTTATGTCATAATAACCATGAATATGTTATTAAAAGTCTCATTTAGTAAAATACAATTAATTCTTAGTTTATTAATGGCAGAAGAATTATAAATAAACAGTTTTTAGTTATACGTATAAATTCTATTTAGAAACGAAATAAGAAAACCGAAAGGTTAGAATTTATAACAAAGTTAAAATGACTTAATTAGACGCTTATACTTTCCTAATAAAGAAAATGATAGTATGTTGATAAATATAGGTTTCTTACTAATGAAGTAGATAATTTGTTTCTAATTTTAAAATGACCTTTTAATAAATATCAAATTTAACAAGGTTCGTTATAGATGTTTAGTCGTATTAAATAAAAACTTAAAAGAATATGTAGACCATATGTTTCTTAATAAAAATAGAAGATAAATATATGTCCAATTAATAGATTATTTATATTTCTTAATTAAAAGATAACAAGAGTCATTGCTTTTATAAACTAAAATGATAGTTTATATTTTTTCCTTTCAAATGATTTAGGTCATATGTTCCTAAATTGAAACTAAATATAATCAATAGATTATTTATATTTTCTCACAATTTAATAATTAGACTTACATTTCAATCTGTCCATAACTAGTAATGTATGCGTGATTAATCCGTTCATCACATTGAATCCATATTATTTATATATATCACTCAGTTTTTCCTAAAGGATAAAATATAGTAATAAGAGTTTAAGTTCCTTCATAACTTAAAATGTTATTTAATATTGACTTCAAATATTATAATATAGGCTATGTGTTTTCTAATGAAAATAAATGATAGTTATTTGTTTATTATCTTTGGCATGAAATTCCACTTAAGGCCCATAACCTAACTCGTCTTAAATAGGTGATTAATAATATAACTATGATCTTTTCACATAAAAAGCTGTTTAAGCTATCTATGAGCTTGTTATAAGAGTAATGTTTAATAATGTGTTTTATAACTCATTAACCTTAGATATATAACATATATTTTCTCTAAAAAGTTAAAAAGGTTTAATATTGTTATTACGTGTTTTATCATCTTATAAACCCTTTATCTTAGACGTATCACGTATGACGTTTTATAAAAGATTAAAATTGATAAACCAAATTTTTGTATATTTTAACTAAGATATTTTTAAGCTCATGTCTTGTTTTATAAAGTATATATCACACATTTTTTGAAAAGAATACCCTCTTATTATAACCATTACTTGTGATGTTCTTTAAAAGCGAACGCTCTTTTTGTTAGGCTTTCTTTTAGATTTATGTATGGTGAATGTGGTATGTTATTGAGTGGTGTTTGTTCTTCTTATTTGTTTGTGTGATATTCAGTGGTTGATCTAGTAGTTAAGAATCAAGATCTATTCCTATTCGTGGAAGAACCTCAAGTTTTCAATAAGCAAGGCAAGTGTACTTCTCCCTCTGCATACTCTATTTGATCCCAAACAATACATTTAATAAAGTTTATTCTTTAATATATATGCATAATTTGACGGGTTACCTATTCGGATGCATCTAACCTTTTCTACCGTATTCCTTGATCAAACATGGGTATTATACTTTACCTTCGTAGCTATGCTATTGCTACAACTTAACTTTATGCAGTCACTCCTGTATGATACTAATGTTTGAAATGGTAAGTTTACATTATTGTTGTTAACCTGATGGTTAAACAAGATTATTGCATATTAATTGGAACATGGAGTGACCACCCAGGAAAACAGTACTACCATGAGACCTATCATGGCTCTGGTCTTGGCTAAATAACTAGGGAAGTCTTATGTTGGGTGTTGGTCGTGGTCGACCGGAACGAGGGCATCTGGCAAGCGCTTATAGTTCCGGCTCAGGCAGATTGGATACAGGCATAGTTCCCAAAGCTTTACCCTGTAGTCTGGACTATAAGTTGGTTACGATAGGTGTACCTTATGCAGTTGACCATTTCCAACATTTGCGTAATGAGGACTCTAAGGAGAAGCCTCGTAGTGAGACCCTGGCCATTCACCTCGGAAGTGAATACGGGTCTAGCTAACCTGGGCTAGAAGGGAATCGTGACTCATGGGTAAAGATGTGTCGCCTCGGCAGAGTGTAAAACTGATATATCAGCCGTGCTCACAGTTATGAGCAGCCTGGACTCTACACATGATAATTGAACTTGAAGATGGAAATAAATCGAGATCCGATGATTTGACAATGGTTGCTTAAGTCGTTTAACTTAAGTATTTTTGATATACTCTTATACCTTTGTTTAAATGGGATACTTGGGATTCACACTTATTAGTAAGACAGGTGTTGTTAATAAAATGTTGACCAACTAAAATGCTTATTGCGCAACTTTAGCCTCACCTTGTTATACCTGCATTAAGTTTCCCCCACTTGTTGAGCCCGACCATAAGTGAGCTCACCCTTGCTTAATTTTGATCAGAAGTTGCAGATGAAGTTATGATGCTGAACTCCATGGATGCTAGTCTAGTGATACCCCCGGCCATCTTCCTGTGGATGGATGTGCATGTTTCGATGTACTTTGATGAATAAAGGTTAAGACATTATGTCTGTTCAAAGTGTAATATGTTAATATAATCATTATTTATGCTTTTATGCATTGTTCTTTTGATATATTACACTTGTGATGTCAACATTTGTGTGAAAATAGATCCTGGCACACATATGCGATGCACTCGGCTCTACCCCCCAGAAACGGGTGTGATAAATGGTCAGGTGATATAGCAATTTTACTAAGTCCTTTGACCAAACCTTGATTTCCATCCCCGAATGTGATAGCTCTTTGGGGATCTTCGTTTTTCTCATAGGAGGAGAACATTCTCTTCTACCCTGTCATGTGGTTTGTGCATCCACTGTCTATTATCCAGCTTGAGCCCCCGGATGCATAAACCTGCAAAACAATTTAGGCCTTGTTCTTAGGTACCCAAATAGTCTTGGGTCCTTTCACGTTAGAAACAAGCACCTTGGGTACACAAACACAAGTCTTTGACCCCTTGTGTTTGCCCCCAACATATTTGGCAACTATTTTGCCTGATTTGTTAGTGAGCACATAAGAAGCATCAAAAGTTTTGAATGAAATATTATGATCATTTGATGCAGTAGGAGTTTTCTTTTTAGGCATTTTAACATGAGTAGAATGCCTAGAGCTAGAAGCCTCATTCTTATACATAAAAGCATGGTGAGAAACAGAATGAGATTTCTTAGCATGAATTCTCCAAATTTTGTGCTCAGGATAATTAGCAGGATATAAAATATAGCCCACATTATCATGAACCATGGGAGCTTTGCCCTTAACAAAGTTAGACAATTTCTTAGGGGCATTGAGCTTGACATTGCTTCCCTGTTGGAAACCAATGCCATCCTTGATGCCAGGGCGTCTCCCACTATAGAGCATGCTTCTAGCAAATTTAAAATTTTCATTTTCAATTTCATGCTCATTAATTTTAGCAATTAATTGAGCTATATGATCATTTTGTTGTTTAATAAGAGCAAGGTGATCATTTATAGCATCAATAATAACATCTCTACATTTAGTACAGATAGTGACATGATCAACAGTAGAAGTAGAGGGTTTGCAAACATTTAATTCATCTATCTTAGCATGTAATATGGCATTCTCATTTCTAAGAATGGAAATAGAATCAATTTATCAATCTTATCATTTAAACTAGCATTTTCATTACTAAGATTGGTAATTGAATCATGGCACATGCTAAGCTCCTTAGTAAAATTCTCACATTTTTCAACTTTCTGAGCATAAGCATTTTTTACTTTAACATGCTTTTTTGTTTTCTTTAATAAGGAATTCCTCTTGGCTATCCAAAAGTTCTTCCTTCTCATGAATGGCTCCTATCAATTCATTTAATTTTTCCTTTTGTTGCATGTTAAGGTTGGCAAAAAGAGTAAGCAAGTCATCTACATCTTTACTAGGACTACCCTCATCACTAGATGTATTATACTTGGGGTGGTTCTAGTTTGTACCTTCTTCTTTTTGTCGTCCTTTGCCACGAAGCATTTGTGGCCGACGTTGGGGAAGAGGAGTGCCTTGTTGACGGCGATGTTGGCGGCATCCTCGTCGGAGGAGGGGTCGGTGGAGCTCTCGTCGGAGTCCCATTCCCGACACACGTGGGCATCGCCGCCCTTCTTCTTGTAGTATCTCTTCTTCTCCTACTTCTTATCCCTCTTGTCGTCGCCCCTGTCACTATCACTAGACATTGGACATTTTGCAATAAAATGACTGGGCTTACCACACTTGTAGCACACCCTCTTGGAGCAGGGTTTGTAATCCTTCCCCCTCCTTTGCTTGAGAATTTGACGGAAGCTCTTGATGATGAGCACCATCTCCTCATTGTCGAGCTTGGATGCGTCGATGGGGAGCCTACTTGATGTAGACTCTTCTTTCTTCTCTTTCGTCGCTTTGAATGCGACGGATTGCACCTCGGGTGTTGAGGTGGCTCCTTGCTCCAAGTTGACGATGTGTTTGGAGTCTTTGATCATTAGTTCAAAGCTCACAAACTTTCTAATTACCTCCTCGAGAGACATTAGCTTATATCTAGGATCACCACATATTAATTGAACTTGAGTGGGATTACGTAATATGAGGGATCTAAGAATAACCTTGACCATTTCATGGTCATCCCATTTTGTGCTCCCAAGGTTGCTCACTTGATTGACCAAGGTCTTGAGCCGGTTGTACATTGCTTGTGTCTCCTCTCCTTGGTTGAGGACGAATTGACTGAGCTCCCCCTCGATTGTCTCCCGCTTGGTGATCTTGGTCACCTCATCTCCTTCGTGCGCGGTCTTTAGGACGTAACAAATCTCCTTGGCGCTCTTTAACCCTTGCACCTTATTATACTCCTCTTGACACAAGAAGGCGAGAAGTATAGTAGTTGCTTGGGAGTTAAAGTGTCGTATTTGGGCGACCTCATCCGAGTCATAGCCCTCGTCCCCCACCGTAGGTACCTGCGCTCCAAATTCAACAATGTCGCAAATGCTTGCGTGGAGTGAGTTAGATGATGCCTCATTTTATCACTCCACATACAATAATCCTCACCATCAAAATATGGTGGTTTGCCTAATAGAACGGAAAGTAAAGGAGCGCGCTTAGAAATACGGGGATAACGAAGTGGCATCTTACTATACTTCTTGCGCTCATGGTGCTTAGAAGTGACGGACGCCGCGTCGGAGCTGGATGTCGAGGGCGACGAAGAGTCAATCTCGTAGTAGACCACTTTCTTCATCTTCTTCTTCTTGTCGCCACTTCGATGCAAATTGACGTGGGGAGGGGATCCCTCCTTAGCTTTGGTGCCGGACTCCCTTGATGGAGCCTTCCCGTGGCTTGTGGCCTTCTCTCCGGTGTCCATCTCTGTCTTGGCAGATCCTCCCGACATCACTTCGAGTTGTTAGACTCTAATGAAACACCAGGCTCTGATACCAACTGAAAGTCGCCTAGTGCGGGGTGAATAGGCGGAATCTGAAAATTATAAACTTAAGCACACACTACAAGCCGGGGTTAGCGTTAGAATTAAATCCAAGTCCGAAAAAGAGGGGAAAACAAATCAACCAAGAAATAAAGCGGTTGAACACGGTGATTTGTTTTACCGAGGTTTGGTTCTAAAGAACCTAGTCCCCGTTGAGGTGGTCACAAAGACCAGGTCTCTTTCAACCCTTTCCCTCTCTCAAACGGTCACCTAGACCGAGTGAGCTTTCTCCTTAATCAAACGGGTCACCTAGACCCCACAAGGACCACCACACACTTGGTGTCTCTTGCTTCGATTACAATTCACTTAAGAACAAGAATGAGGAAGGAAGAAAGCGATCCAAGAAACAAGAGCTCAAAGAACACGAACAAACTCTCTCTCAAGTCACTAGGTGATTGGAATGTATTTGGGACTTGGAGAGGCTTTGATTCTATTGAATATGTGTCTAGGAGTGAATGCACTAGCTCTTATATTGAATGTGAAGTGCTGGACACTTGGATGCTTGGAGTGGTGGTGGTTGGGGGGTATTTGTTGCCCTCAACCACCAAAGAACCGTTGGGGCAGGCTACTGTCGATGGGTGCACCGGACATTCCGGTGCGCCACCAGACACTGTCTGGTGCGCCAGCCACATCACCCAACCATTAGGATTCAGGAGCTTTTGACCATTGGAGGCTTTGTCTTCTAGTGGAACCGGACAGTCCGATGCCGCACCGGACAAGCACTCTTTAGTGTCCAGTGCGCCTCTGTCCTATGGCTCTGACTCTGCGCGCACTGTTCTTCACTTTTCATCTGATCACCGCGCTTTTGCAGTCAACCGTTGCGTGAAGTAGCCGTTGCTCCGCTGGTGCACCGGATAGTCCGGTGGCACACTGGACAGTCCTGTGAATTATAGCGAAGCGCGCCCTGAGAAACCCGAGAGTGGCCAGTTCACTCTTGTATGGTCTTGGTGCACCAGACACTGTCCGGTGGCACACCGGACAGTCCGGTGCGCTAGACCAGGGCACTCTTGGTTTCTTTGCTCCTTTGTATTTGAACCATATCTTCAATCTTTTATTGGTTTGTGTTGAACCTTTTTGCACCTGTATATTATATAATCTAGAGCAAACTAATTAGTCCAATATTTGTGTTGGGCATTCAACCACCAAAATTAGTACTGGGAAAAGGTTAGCCCTATTTCTCTTTCAGTGTTCGTCAGAGCCTCCACGACCTCACGAACCACTTCGCTGGAACTCGACCGCTGCCGGTAAGCCCCGCCACCCAGTTCTTGTCGTCGGGTACTATTCCGTTGAAGAAAGGACCTTAGGTTTGGATTCTAGAAAGCTAGGGGGTTTTCTGTTAAGCCTAAGACTCAGAGGAATAGTGTCTAGAGGACCTTCTGGTAATTACAGAGAGAAGGAAAACCCAGGGACCCCAGCACTAAATGGTAATTTTCGAATCCTTTAGAAAATTTAATTCAAATCTGCAAAAAACTTGTGAAATTCATAACTCGAGAAATATTTGGGTAAATTCAACCAAACAAAATTTATTGGGTTCAATATGAGTTGAACTTTAGAGGAAAAGTAGGAAAACTCCTAGTCCAGTACTGTTTCTGGAATTTGTTATTTAATTTTGATCTTAAGCATTTAAGTGAAGATAATGGTAAAAATAGTAGGACCTATGCACCGAGGTTAAGAAAATTTTCGTAACTACTTGACCATTGATAAACCACTACAAAAATACTAACCACCTCAGAACACCAAAGTAAGTGGGATAAACAAATGAATCTAAGTTTTTGCAGTTATCTTTAGAAAAATAAAAAGAAAAGCCAAAAGTGCGAAACATTGAACAACCTTATTTTTCCCTGAACAACTAAGTCATACACTATGGTAGAAAATTATAAAAATAATGTAGTTGCATAGAAGATCATGCCCCACCCCTGCCCCATGACAAATTATATAAAACTTTGAGAAATCATACAATCCATCCCCTATGAGTAAAAATCACCAACTTTGAGAATGATTTCTCTTGCGCAAATAAAAAACTAGAAAAATTGGGAAATCTGTTGTTTGACATTTTTCAAAAGGAGTGTTAGTTATAAGCACCTACTAAACCTCCAAACTTTAGAAAATCACCATTAATAAACTACTAGGTCTACTTGAGTAAAATTTGGCATAAAGGCACGATATTGTACATAAACATCAGCAGAAATAAGCTTTAGTGCACAAGCCACTTCTACACAAGGGTTGTAGTTCGAAGTGCCCTCTCTGCCCTAGACCTTGACATTTTTGTGCAAGGTAAACCACTTCTGTTCTACTTCCTAAATTTTTAGAGAAACTTAATCAACTCAATGAGAAACCACTATAATTTTCGTAGAATTTTTGGGAACTTCTAGAGCAGAGGCATAGTTCATCCTGCCCATAAAAACTTTTTAAATTAATGGAAGCAAGGATTAAGTTAAGTAGCCCTCGGTTAAGGAAAAGAGATCCAAGCCCATATAAAGACCTCAACCTTCATTCCTAACTCAACCTAGTTAAGAACCTTCCCAAGTTAACCAAGAAAGGGGCTTTACATACCAACTGTCTAAAAAGAAGCTTTAATTCCTAGTATGCACAAAGGGTTTATATATTGCATACATTCTTATCCATTCGCATTCATTAGATTGCAATCTCGTGGACGGAGAGTACGTGTTGATCCACGAGCAAGAGGCTCAGCGGGAAGAAGCCCGGGGACCAGCTCCCGAGCCCGTCGCCAAGGAACCTTCTGCCCACATGCATTTGAAGGCAAGCCTCGTTATTATGCATAACCATTATATATGCTATTTTTACTACACTTAATGTTTGTAGTCTTGTACTATGCATTTAAGTGTAGGGATTGCTTGAAACCCTAGCTGCATGAACTCAGGTTTCTATTCGAAATGGATACTAGAAGGCTAGGTCGAGTAGCTGCTGGTTACTAATTCAGGATCTCGGTAGAAGTTGAGTGATTTTTCCAGCACTCGAGTGAGGTTTGTAATTGTGTCACACCCGGATTTAAGGGATAAAGCCGGGTGCATCTCATATATGCGCCAAAGAAGACAACACATATAATAACAGAGTGTATAGAGATAAATGTCATAATATAATCAGTGTAATTATTACATAGCGGAAGTCTTACAAAATCAAAGATAAATATAAAACAAACTAAAGTCCATCCTTGGCGCCATAAAGTCAACTAGGAGACGCCACCTAGATCAAGTCGAACTCCTCGTTGTGTGGCTCCTCTTGAACCACGTTTTCTTCTCCTGTGGGGGTGTGAGACAACAAGGGTGAGCTCAAACATGTTCATCGCTCAACAAGTTGTGGGGAATAATGTCCATGAACTCACCAAAGGTGGGAGTTCATGTGATGTGTAAGGCTGATCAACAATAGGGGTTAAAGCTGAGCATTGCTTTTAATAAGTTAGTCAAATTTTATTAGCAGTTACTAAATGTAAGTAGATACCAAACCATAAAAAGAATAGAACAAAATTAATAAATAATCCCATGCAATGCAAATGACAAATTGAATTTAGTTTCATAGTTTAATCATGCGAGAGTCCTGAGCTGCTCTTGACTGTGAGCTCGGCTAGTATACCAGTTTTACACTCTGCAGAGGATGTACCCTATACCCACAAGTCATGTTACCCATCTGCCAAGGGGTCATGAATCCCATACACCTCTATCAAGGAAGCGAGGCAGGGTAACACTACGAGGCCTTTACAAAGTTCCACTAGCTTCCGAAAACCCGCTACAGTTTCTGGGAAGAGCAATTGCAAGAATCCCTCGTCTGACCACCATCGCAGCAAAATAAACCCGAGAACCTTCCTGCATGCCTACTCCCCTACTGCACTTGTCCCTTTCGGGTAAGGTAGTCTTCCACTAGCTTTCCTAATTAGTCAGCCAAGGGTGTCCCATTCCACCCTTGTGGTGGCACGTGTTTCTCAAGTTAAGCTCCATGTTCCAATTAAATTTAATGATCTTGACATGAACATAAATAACATAACAGAATAATTGGAACATGGATATAATGAAATATTAACCCAAAACCATATAAAGCAATAGCGAAACTACCCAAATGATTCAGGGATAAACAAGGTAAAATGATAAACAGTCTAGGGTGACATATTGGGTCCTATCAAAGTTAAACCTATGCATGGATAAGTGATATTAAAGAGCATTATTTGGTAAAAAGTGGTCATGGGCACAACTTGCGTGGGACTCGAGATTCTAGGTACCAGTATGATCTTCAAATTCTCGTGACCTCACTGCTAGTCGTAGCAAGACAAACAAACATGGTATGGACACAATTAACATCACACCAAACATAATATTAAGTTGCATAATAATAATATATGCGCTGCTACGAGATCGTGGGTACGCGAACCACTAAAATCAGAGTTATGGTTAAAGAATTAGGATTTATGGTAGATCTATGTGGTTTAAATATTAAATTATATTATAAATTGATTAGTATACATCAAATGAGAGAATATCTTATAAATAATTAGCTCAACTTTAATCTAAGTCTTTACTTGATTATAATTCATCTTTTAGGCCAAAGATAACCATAAGATCATGATACTCTACTAATATTAGAATAAACTAATACAGAAAACATAGATTAATCAAATTAGTTACCTCATTATAAAAGTATGGAATATCATATAATAAATGTTGCTACTGCGTAGTAATTGTTTATACAAAGCCAACACAACTGGAACAAGTCAATTCTGAATTAAAATGGAGGAATTATGAATTTTCGAAGTTATTTGGTACCTAGACTAGGGTAATTCAAGTGAACAATTTTAATTGAAGTTTCATGGCTAAACAAAGGTACTAGATGATGAACAATATGAAAACAAAATTATTGCAACTGGAATAGATCAATTTGGAGTTAAAATGAATTAAATATGAATTATCCAAGTTTCTGGATTTATTTTTATACTAAAAACCTATTTTATATATTAATATAGTTATTTTATTCAACTTATGCACTGGGGCCACTATTTTAGAAGAGTCTAGGGTCTATCTCATAAATTTCAGGACCCCAATGCAATTATTTTCTAACTCCAGAGTATGGCGGGTTGATTCGAGTATTGCCTAGGGTCTCTTATGCAAAAGGCTTCGGCCGAAGGGGTACAGGGCTGGCTGGACTATTAGATTATATCTGATCAGCCCAGATCCAATGAACAACGAGGTTATGTGCTATGGTGTCAGAACCGCTCAATTCGGAATCTACGGTCACAATCACCTTCCTCCCGATCAAATCTTAGCCGATGGATAGAAATCCAACGGACCGACCACATTCTTCCTCCCCTAGCCCACAAGACGGCGACTCTAGACATCCCCACGGCGGATCTTCCGCTGGAGCTCCAGATTTGGTGCTACCGCAGTCCCAATCCGAGAACCCGCGTGTGCAGCACGAACAGCAGGTCAAGGCGAATACGACGGAGTGCACCATACCATGGATTATCGCGATGGAGAAGCCTGCCACGCGGAGGTGCAGGTCAGCGGTGGCATAAAACCTTCGGTGAGAAATTTTTCCGCGCCAACCGAACCACCAGTCCAGACGAGCAGCAGCCAACCACTAGAGGTCTCGTGCGAGCACCCGGGGTCCACTAGTGCACTTCGATCGGACCCTTTGGCGGAGATCCCAGACGCGACGGCGCACGATCATACTTCCCTCTTCTTCTTCGCCGAAAGTGGAGATGGGCAGGTAGCCTGGATGACAGGAAGTCCCCCCCGAGAGTCCCGTTTTATAGTCCTCATCAGGAGACAGAGTCCGCGCGGGGACCAAGCTTTTCCCCCGACGATAGCAGTGGCCGTTGCAATGCCACGCGATGAGCGGCGGTCTGGTAGGATTTGGGGAGGACTCAGCTGATGACCGGGTCCCACCCGACAACAGCGGGATGAGGCGGACGAGGTTGACACACAGCCCCGGGTGGCAATGTGCACACGCGGCGTGGAGAGAAGAAAAAAACGAAGAGGTGGGCCACAGAGAAGGAAGTGGAAATGGGGATGTGGGGTTGACAGTTGGGCCCCAATTGTCAGTCTTAGAGCAGGAACACAGGGAAGGTGGCACGGGTTAGTGGGCCGCCGGGAGAACAATCGACCCAGTGGCCGAATTCGTTTATTCTTTTCTTTTTCTATTTTTTTTATTTTCCTTTTTATTATTTTATTTTGAATTCCAAACTTGAATTCAAGCTTTTGTGGCGAATTTTGTACTCAACTTTTATGTGTATAATTTGAACATACTACTTATAGAATAAATTTATTTATTTAGAAAATTTATTTGGTATTGTGTAGTATTTTCTATTTTATTTCTTTCTTTTCCAAATTCAAGTATGCAAACTAAATTAAATTTCTATTTTGAATTTTGGATTTCTCATCTCAAATATAATCCTAATGTAAATCCAAAATTCTATTATTTTCAGTATTATTATTTATTCTCCTCCCCATTATTTAATTTTAATACTAATTTAATCTATTACACATCTCTTTTCTCATTTTATGCTTTAGGTTTTCATTTAAAACTATGAGGCCAAATTTAAGTTAGGTTTTCAATAACATGCCTCACACAAAATTATAAGCATGGAATGCATCTTTGCATTATTTATTTACTGTCTGCTTAACTAATTTAATATTATTAATTGATTGTAAATATGAAGGGTCCCAATATTTTCCCGAGGGTTGCAATAATTCTCAAAACACCATCAAAATTATATTTGTTTATTTATTTTATTTGTTTTTATACAAATTTTGGGCCTTAAAAAATCCTACCCACTTAACAGAAATCTCGTCCTCGAGATTTGTAAGAAAAGGGATGTATACTCATATTGTTTCAACACATATGTACAAACGAAAATCTCACCATGATGCATAATTTATTAGCAACACATTGGGTCCAATAGATCTTATTATTATTCCTAAATTAGTAAAATACTAACTACTAACTAAAGTAAAATTTGGGTCTTACAAATAGTAATATATATATTTATGTAGCTTGGTGGAGCTAGTGGTGGTGGTGAAGGTAGTGGTTGTTGTTGTTGTTGTCTTTCCAACCGCGCTTGCCTCATTTCTTGACGCATCTCCAGCCGGTCCTAACGTATTTCCTAACGTTCTTGCCTTTTCTAATTTTGCATTTCGTTCACCATGTTTGTCATTTGTTGTAGTACCAGCATTTGGGCGAGAACCACTGGATCGGTTCCAGCCGGTGGAGGATTTGGAGGATTCATTTCTGTTTGCTGTTGCCTGATAGTCCTCCCTTCCTGGTATTGACCATTGATGTTTGAAGCATATGGTAAGATAGTTTTGCAAGGGAAAATTATTTGGTAGGTAGAACGAATAGGCTAATAGCTGGTTATGAACTGAAGATTCTTTGACAGGGCTTAATCTGTTGTTTTATGTCATGATTGGGATAACTAGTCATATAAGGTGGATGCCCAAAGGTAAGATAGAATCTGCCAAAATGAGATAGATATGGGTGAGATAGACTACATGATATAGGTCAAAATCTTGTTTGATGTTAGGTGAGAATAGACAGATTATGCAATCCACCATGACTCTATTGGCTGGGTTAGCTCTGTTGCTCATGGTTGAGATGGTCTAATGTGGTAAGTTAAGTTAACACCTGGCTAGTAGGGTCTAATCTCTTCTACCAGTATCACTAATTTGTTTAAGTAAGCCACATTAGATTAGACCACATTAGATTAGATCACACTAGATTCTATAATCCTATTTAAGGATACCATTTAATTGAGCATATCAAGCTGACTTTATCTTCATGAACTTCTAGTATCCATTTTTTATCTAAGTGGAACTTCCAATTAGTATTTTTTATATATACCTAAAATTTTCATGCCATTAGCAGGTGTGGCATAGAAAACAAGGGTACATCAGGTTTTAACTATTAGGTGAGTGTTGACATAGATTGAGTGTACTATGTCATAATCAAGCTTCCTTTGGGATCTAGCTTGATTCATATTCTTCTTTAATGAGATTGATCTCTTCCTTCTTGAGTTTGGTTGTCGCCCTTCGGGTTTGGGATAAGAGGTCAAGATAGATCTGTAGGTAACAGATGGGTAGAGGGTTTAGTATTTAGCTATATGCTAGATGGGATTAGTTATGTAACCTGCTTTTGTAGGTCAAGTTATTGGGTAGGGCCAGGTTGATCTAAGATCTCAAACTTGTTTATAGGAGCAGGGTCCAATGTATTTCCTCAGCATTAGCTAATCATGTTTGAGTGACTCACATTAGATTTGATCATAATAGATTAGATAGGATTGGGTATGACTATAATAGACTAGTTTAGATTAGATAGATCTACTAGGGTAAAATATAGATTATTAGGGTATGTTAGAATCTTTTGAGATAGGTGTAGGTAGGTCGGAATCTCATGTTAGGTTAAAACAGAGGGGTTATGCAACCATATGATGGGTAAGGTAGTTGCATATAGTCAGGTAGTTGTATATGGTCAAGTTAGCCTAGGGATTCAATTTAGCTTAAATCATATTTATAGGGGTAAGGTACAATCTATTTCACCAGTATTAACTAATCTGTTGAGTAACTCACTTTAGATGGGCTCAACTTAGGGTTAGCCTTTGTTAGGTTAGAGTAATCTATCACATTAGATCAGATCTAGGTTAGATTGGTATTACTAGTTGAGCCTAGATCAGATCTAATTAATTTGGATTAGATCATGGTTGTTACGCTAGTGTGGGATGAATATGCTTATTAGGGCAAGATGAACCCATAAGGATAAGGTAGAACCTTTTGAGGTCAGTTAGATCTATTAAGATAAGATGAAATCTTTTCAAGATAAGATGAATCTATTATGGTAAGAGAGAATATCTTAAGATAAGATGGATCTATTAAGCTAGAAATATTTTTAATAGGGAATATTCTTAGTTGGTCTAGCTATTTTATAAACATTTTTTATATATGTATATGCAGATGCAATTGTGGACATTATTCCACAACTCATCACACTTAATCAAAGAATCGAATCAAGCAGATATCACAAGAACAAACACTCAAACATACAAATATTTACAAAAATAGTTTGATTTTGTTCCTAAGAGTAGTTCTCCTATTTCTAAAGTCACTTTAGGAACAAGATTCCAAAGTGTGAAATCCACATTTGTCTTTAGAAGAAAAAGGTAAGAATAATCAGAGTAAAGTGGAAATAGATGAGAAATAATTAAGAAAAGTTTAGAAAAGAATCAAAGTAGCAAAGGTAAGTAAGTATTGGTTGTCCAGTTCCATCTAGGTTTTGTCATACAGTCAACATTCCTCTAATACCACTTCTGTCACACCCTAATTTAAGGGATAAAGCCGGGTGCATCTCATATATGCACCAAAGAAGACAACACATATAATAACAGAGTGTATAGAGATAAATGTCACAATATCATCAGAGTAATTATTACATAGCGGAAGCTTTACAAAATAAAAGATAAATATAAAACAAACTAAAGTCCATCATTGGCGCCATAAAGTCAACTGTGAGACGTCACCTAGATCAAGTCGAACTCCTCTTTGTGTGGCTCCTCTTGAACCACCTATTCTTTTCCTGTGGGGGTGTGAGACAGCAAGGGTGAGCTCACACATGTTCATCGCTTAACAAGTTGTGGGGAATAATGTGCATGAACTCACCAAAGGTGGAAGTTCATGTGATGTGTAAGGCTGATCAATAATAGTGGTTAAAGTTGAGCATTGCTTTTAATAAGTTGGTCAAATTTTATTAGCAGTTACTAAATGTAAGTAGATACCAAACCATAATAAGAATAGAACAAAATTAATAAATATTCTCATGCAATGCAAATGACAAATTGAATTTAGTTTCATAGTTTAATCATGCGAGAGTCCTGAGCTGCTCTTGACCGTGATCTCGGCTAGTATACCAGTTTTACACTCTGTAGAGGTTGTACCCTGTACCCACAAGTCATGTCACCCATCTGCTAAGGGGTCATGAATCCCATACACCTCTACCAAGGAAGCGAGGCAGGGTAACACTATGAGGCCTTTACAATTATCCACTAGCTTCCGAAACCCGCTATAGTTTCTGGGAAGAGCAATTGCAAGAATCCCTCGTCTGACCGCCATCGCAGCAAAATCAACCCGAGAACTTCCCTGCATGCCTACTCCCCTACTGCCCTTGCCCCTTTTTGGTAAGGTAGTCTTCCACTTGCTTTCCTAATTAGTCAGCCAAGGGCGTCCCATTCCACCCTTGTGGTGGCACGTGTTTCTCAAGTTAAGCTCCATGTTCCAATTAAAATTAATGATCTTGACATGAACATAAATAACATAATAGAATAATTGAAACATGGATATAATGAAATATTAACCCAAAACCATATAAAGCAATAGCAAAACTACCCAAATGATTTAGGGATAAACAAGGTAAAAGGATAAATAGTCTAGGGTGACCTATTGGGTCCCATCAAAATTAAACCTATGCATGGATATGTGATATTAAAGAACATTATTTGGTAAAAAGTGGTCAAGGGCAAACCTTTCTGGGACTCGAGATTCGAGGTACCAGGATGATCTTCAAATTCTCGTGACCTCACTACTAGTCATAGCAATACAAACCAACATGGTATGGACACAATTAACATCACACCAAACATAAGATTAAGTTGCATAATAATAAACTATGCGCTGCTACGAAATCGTGGGTACGCGAACCACTAAAATCAAAGTTATGGTTAAAGAATTAGGATTTATGGTAGATCTATGTGATTTAAATATTAAATTATATTATAAATTGATTAGTATACATCATATGGTTAAATAATTAGCTCAACTTTAATCTAAGTCTTTACTTGATTATAATTCATCTTTTATGCCAAAGATAACCATAAGATCATGATACTATATTAATATTAGAATAAACTAATCCAGAAAACATAGATTAATCTAATTAGTTACCTAATTATAAAATTATGGAATATCATATAATCAATGTTGCTACTGCATAGTAATTATTTATACGAAGCCAACGCAACTGGAACGAGTCAATTCGGAATTAAAATGGAGGAATTATGAATTTCTGAAGTTATTTGGTACCTAGACTAGAGTAATTCAAGTGAATAAATTTAATTCAAGTTTCATGGCTAAACAAAGGTACTAGATGATGAACAATATGGAAACAAAATTATTGCAACTGGAATGGATCAAATTGGACCTAAAATGAATTAAATATGAATTATCCAAGTTTCTGGATTTATTTTTATACTAAAAACTTATTTTCTATATTAATATAATTATTTTATTCAACTTCTGGACTAGGGCCACTATTTCAGAAGAGCCCAGGGTCTATCTCATAAATTTCAGGACCCCGATGCAATTATTTTCTAACTCCAGAGGATCGCGGGTTGATTCGAGTATTGCCTAGGGTCTCTTATGCAAAAGGCTTCGACCGAAGGGGTACAGGGCTGGCTGGACCGTTAGATTAGATCTGATCGGCCCAGTTCTAATGAACAACGAGGTTATGTGCTACGACGTCAGAACCGTTCAATCTGGAATCTACGGTCACAATCACCTTCCTCCCGATCAAATCTTAGTCGATGGATAGAAATCCAACGGACCGACCACTTTCTTCCTCCCCCAGCCCACAAGATGGCGACGCCAGGCATCCCCACGGCGGAGCTTCTGCCAGAGCTCTAGATTCGGTGCTCCCGCAGTCCAAATCCGAGAACTCGCACGCGCAACACGAACAGCAGGTCAAGGCGAATACGATGGAGTGCACCATACCATGGATTATCGCAATAGAGAAGCCAGCCACGGAGAGGTGCAGGTTAGCAGCGTCGTAAAATCTTCGGTGAGAAATTCCGCCGCACCCACCGAACCACCAGTCCGGATGAGCAGCACCCAACCGCCAGATGTCCCATGCGAGCACCCGGGGTCCCCTAGTGCACTTTGATCGGACCTGTTGGCGGAGGTCCCAGGCGCGACGGCGCACGATCTTACTTCGCTCTTCTTCTTCGCCGACAGTGGAGCTGGGCAGGTAGCCCAGATGGCAGGAAGTGCCCCCCGAGAGTCCCGTTTTATAGTCCTCATCAGGAGACGAAGTCCGCGCGGGGACCAAGCTTTTCCCCCGGCGATAGAGGTGGTCGTTGCAATGCCGCGCGATGAGCGGCGGTCTGGTAGGATTTGGGAGGACTCAGCTGATGAGTGGGTCCCACCTGACAGCAGCAGGGTGAGGCGGACGGGGCTGACACATGGGCCCGGGTGGCAGTGCGCACGCGCGGCATGGAGAGAAGAAAAAAAACGGAGAGGTAGGACGCGGAGAAGGAATTGGAGATGGGGATGTGGGTTGACATTTGGGCCCCAATTGTCAGTCTTAGCGCAGGAACATGGGGAATGTGGCGCGGGTTAGTGGGCCGCCGGGAGAACAATCGGCCCAATGGCCGAATTCGTTTATTCTTTTCTTTTTCTGTTTTTGATTTTCCTTTTCATTATTTTCTTTTGAATTCCAAACTTGAATTCAAGCTTTTGTGGCGAATTTTGTACTCAACTTTTAATTGTATAATTTGAACATACTACTTAGAGAATAAATTTATTTATTTAGAAATTTATTTGGTATTGTGTAGTATTTTCTTCTTTATTTTATGTTTTATTTCTTTCTTTTCCAAATTCAAGTATGCAAACTAAATTAAATTTTATGTTTTGAATTTCGAATTTCTCATCTCAAATATAATCCTAATATAAATCCAAAATCCTATTAATTTCAGTATTATTATTTATTATCCTCCCCATTATTTAATTTTAATACTAAATTAATCTATTACATATCTCTTTTCTCATTTTATACATTAGGTTTTCATTTAAAATTTTGAGGCCAAATTTAAGTTAGGTTTTCAATAACCTGCCTCCCACAAAATTATAAGCCAGGAATGCATCTTTGCATTATTTATTTACTGTCCGCTTAACTAATTTAATATTACTAATTGATTATGAATAGGAAGTGTCCCAATATTTCCCCAAGGATTTCGATAATTCTAAAAACACCATCAATATTATATTTGTTTATTTATTTTATTTTTTATACAAATTTTGGGCCTTACAAATTGGTTGTATCCACTTTAATACCAGAATTATTATTGTGAGTGGACACGGATCCAGGGGGACGCCCTATCTACAAGACGGAAATTGGAATAAGGATTAATGTGTGGTACCGTGTGTCAAGCGTTTCAACGTACTAAACACATGTCAGGAAATATGGTAACCGATAAGCCTAGTCCTGATTGAACCTGCCCGTAGACTTTATCCCTTATTGGTCCGAGACGGAATCTCCCATGCTAGCTATGGTGGGTTGAAGTGCGGTCATTGCACGACGGCAACCAGGGTCAGTGGAGCATTGTATGCCAAGGTTGTGAGCCATGTTCTGTTGCTAGGGAATCGATGGGGACGGTTGATGTTTGTGGGGACGGAGTGCCCTTGCATGTCGTGTGCTTAGGTTTACCTTGCAAGGTTAAAACTCGATGAATCGTCTGCTTCTCGCAGCTAATGAGACTACTTGATACGTGCTGGTGCATCGAGTATGAAGTGAAATGAGGTTTCTTGAGATAAAATGTTGTTTGCACTAAATGATAGTTACCATGTATGCTTAGAAAGGAGCAAACCTAGTGTTAAAGAGTATTATAGAACTTGAAAAGCTAAAACTTGTTTTAGACTCAGCTAGTGCTTTTGGCAAATCAAACCCCCTCAGCCAAACAACATCATGGTTTGGAGGTAGAGGAGTAGACTCCTCACACCGGGTAAGTCTAGCTGAGTATTAGTATACTCAGCCTTGCTTGTGGCATCATTTTTACAGGTTCACTTCAAGATATGGTTGATAGTGTGACTTGGCCAGCCACCCTGCCACCGGGTTAGATAGTCGAGTGGGATGCCGCCTCGACAGGAGAGGACCAGGAGGAGTAGTGGGCCAGGCCTTGCCCTATTCCTTGTTATCAACATTATTTATTATCCGTTGCAACGTTAAGAACAATGTTATCTTTTATCAAAACTCCGATTTATGTAATAACCCAAGTACCTTAATCTATGGTTTCATGTTTATTGCATTCTCTTTGAGTCTTACCATCGTGTGAGCTAATGGTACTCTATCCTCGGTAAGTGGCTTTATCGGACTAGATCCGAGGAATTGACAAGTTATTTCGATTTAAGTGTGTCGCTGCCTTCAAGGCGTGACTCGTGCACTTAAGCTAGAATAATCTAGGTGGTTCTGCCACAGCTGGTATCAGAGCGAATACCATTATAGAGAAGTCAATAAGTCATGAATACCATCTTTTTAAAAGTAAAACTTGCTTAGAAACCAGTATTGGTTAGAACGTCAGGACAAGATCGCTAGACCTAGGACGAAAGGCCATAAGGAATAGTGGGGTAGCTAGGTGGCTATATAAGTAGGCCATATAGGCCGGTACTATAATAAGGGGGAAAGCCCTAGGAGCACCCCTATGTTTGATGAGAGGACATTCATAAGGGCATGCATGCATAATAAATCAGGAATAAAAAGGGAAATGTGTAATTAAAAGTTGAAAGGAAACAACATTAATTTGTGACTCCTAAAAACTATGGTTAAGGACGGTTAACATAGAAGTAAATTAAAACAAGTCAATCCAAACAACCATCTCCTATTAACCTAAGTGCACTTTCTCTTCACTCCTAATCTCCAGCACTCACTCTTGCCCCTCTTACAACGATGGCTTCGCCTACCCTCGCCAATGGTGCAGACACCCGCTTCAGCTTTACTACCTTTTTCGAGAGGGTTTTCACCTCTATTTTGTGGGAGGTACTAACTGTAGCTGGTACCCCACAGCCCCTCTGTACACGGTGCAGCTGTACGAGGAGCACCGGGTGCCACGCTGTAGAGTTTGGCTAACCTAGAGCCCCACCATCTACAGCCCGGGTGGCGTTTGCTGGATTCTGAAACTGTAGGATTCAGGGCGGATGACACCACCGAGGTTATGGCACTAAAGGCCTTGACAAGCTTCTGAGGGTACCATCCATTAGAGATGATGATGCACCCACTCGGACTCTTCCCGCTGAGAAGAGGGATGATTGGATGTGGTGCGACCGAGTGCACCATGCCAAGGATGTGTGGGCTATGCATCTCGACCAGGTTGGGAGGATCACCGTCCAGTGCATGAGTGTGTTGTACCTCCTATAGGCCCTGCAAAGCGATGCTATGACGCATTTGATTGGGCTTGCTCAAACTGCAAAGACTACCCTTGATGATACGGAAGTCTTCGTAGTCGATCTGTCCTCTGAGTTGGTGGAGAAGGATCTCCAAATTGAGCAAGTGGGCAATCACACCCGAGAGTTGGAGCAACAAGTGGAAATCCGGGACAACACCATTGAAGTCCTCGAGAATCATGTCCATGATGTGCAAGAAGAGCTAGATGATGCCAATGCTCATTTGGATATGAACCATCAGGACATGAACCAAGCATTGGAGGCAGATTGGAACAACGAGGACAGGATCCCGAGGTGATTGAGCCAGCTTCCAGTCTAGACACAGCTTACTCTACTGTACACCCTTCACCTACGGTCAGTGCTTCCTCTACTACTTAGGGTTAGATGGGTCAGGAAGAAGCATATTAGGAAGATGGGAAAAGTACATAAGCTTAGCTTTTGGCACAAACTGGTGTACTAGGCTATAAAGTTGGATATCCTAATATGTTGTAACCCAGAAAACCTGTATGAGTAATGAAAGATGAATGATTATCTTCCTTTTGGTTCAAAATGATCTTGTGTCGCTTTCTCCTTACAATGTTAAGTCATTGCTTAGAGTTAGGCTTAAGTATAACAGCAGCAAATTCCTATTTTCAGATGGCAACAAGACCCCGCTGTGGGCAAAATGAGCATGTTCCCCGCCACCACACTAAGCTCCAACAATGCAGGAGTTGATGGCCCAACATAATTAAATTTTGTGGCAGCTAGTGCAATGTCAGCTCCAACCCCAGCAGTTTGGTGGTGGGCAACAGCAGTGCCCGCAAGCAGTAGCTACCTACCAAGCGTTTCTGAGCACCCATCCACCATTGTTCACAAAGGTAGAAGACCCATTGGACACCAACGTATGGCTCAGGGTTGTGGAGTAAAAGTTCCCCTTCTCATGGGAGCTTGCCCTGACGCCGCCAAAGCTCGCTTCGCCACACAGCAGCTCCGTGGACCTGCAAGGACATGGTGGGATCACTTCCTCGCCATGCTCCCCGCTGACCACGTGGTGACATGGGAAGAATTCAAGACTGTATTTTGAGGACATCACATTGTCGCAGGCATCTTGGACTGCAAGCTGAATGAGTTCCTGGCATTAACCCAGGGAACTCACACGGTGCTACAATACGCCTAGGCCTTCAACGACATGTGCCAATACGCGGGATATCATGCAGACTCTGATGAGAAGAGGGACTGCTTCCGGAGGGGACTCAGCACAAAACTCCGTGAGCGCCTTAACACCATTCTAGCCAATAGCTACAATGAATTGGTCAACCTGGCCATCTCTTAGGAAGACTGCATCTTAGCTCATCGGACAGAGAAGAAGAGGAAGGCACCGATGACAGGATCCTCGACCCAATCTCAGAGGTTTTGAATTGTTTCCAGCAACCAAAGCAGGGGATTTCAACAGCAGGAAGGAAGATGGGTGATGAGGTTGCCTCAACAGTAGGAAGCACCCAACTGTCTCCCTGCCCCTGCTCCGAGAAACAATCCACCTCCGCGACAACAATAACAGTAGTAGTTCCGACAAGGAAACGGAAATCGATGCTTCACGTGTGGTAACACCGGCCACTACGCCAAGGATTGCCCACGAAACCAACCAAGACTTGTGCTAGTTGCAATCCCGGAAAAGGGGAAGAAACAAAAGGTACAAGTCAACCAAGGAAAGCTGAATTTCACCACCCTAGAGGAATTACACGAGGGAGCAGCCGTCATGACTGATACTTTCTTAGTTTTTAATCAACCCGCATTAATTCTTTTTGACTCCGGTCATCACATAGCTTCATGTAACACCCCGGGATCCACAAACACCCCAGAATGCTACTAAACTACACATCTAATATTCATATATAAAATTTCGACAGCATCTCCTTTGAAAATTGCATAAATGGGGGAAGCAACAAAGTATAAATAGATATCATGATAAGAAAACATATAAGACATTAATAATCTGCTAGCAATGGGAAGACAACCATAACAACATGAACTGAATTAATCAGTGCGCACGACTAGTTAAAAACAAACATCCTTTGACAAGAAGTTTCTAATTAAATCATGGCTGCGTCTGGGCAGCATTATTATGAGAATGAAGGTGGATGTGCTGCTACTTCCCACTCCCCTTGATGAGCAACAAGCACCTGCATTGAGTAATGCAAGAGTGAGATGAAACATCTCAGCAAGCTAATTGTTCTGACGAGATATTTAAACCACAAATTGAATTCATCAACATTTTAAAAGAGTCACAATTAAAAATCAGAAATGCTTGTAGATATAGAACTCAGTAGTCCCACTATAACCAATACCATCTCATTTCCTCGAACAACCATAATAGGTTCTATAACACTTCCCTGCGTCAACAATACCTGCAAATATCACTTCAATGTATGCATAGGAATGCAATGTGTAGGTACTCTATCTTCATACCTCTGGGGGTATAAAACCACATCATCTGCAAATATCACTTCAATGAATGCATATGAATGCAATGCATATGTCCTCTGCCTTCATACCTCTAAGGGTATGAAGCCGCATCGTACCCCTTCTCGGGCAACGTACGATGCTAAGTTGTACCGGTACGGTCGGACCTTAGGTCACGACAAAACTTCATATGCAAATGAGTCATGCAATGTATATGGCATGCTACATTTATCAATAAACTTCACTTCCTTCAGATACAACACAAACCTCAAATAATACTTCATTTACCTTCAAATACAATACCAACCTCAAATAATACTTCATTTACCTTCAGGGGTGTGAATTAATCTCATGAGTCATACTCAAATCATAATCATCATCAATATATGATTGAGCATCAGTATAATGCAAGCAAGTAAAGCATCACCATAGAGTCCAATTATGAAAGAATCTGATACTTCTGAATATTAGAGTGTAGGCGATAGAAATAACAGGTCAGAACGGAAGCAACCACCGCTACATTCACTTGCCTTCATCGAAGAAGAAGAAATGTACTAGACATGATCTGGAGTGTAGCCACCTGCTAGTGGGCATAAAACTTAGTACAAATATTTCACAAACATTTGCCATCAATCAACAAAACACTCCTACACTTGAAACCAAGACCCAGTGGAAAGACTCCCACCCTGAACCACATGCCATACAACAGCAACGCTGTTTGTTAATTTTGTATCTTTAAAATTAAAACAACGGTGATATCAAACAAATACTCTAGTAGTATCTACACAAAATACTTTACAACTTCAGTATTCAATAGATAATTAAATTCTGCCATCTACAAGTTCTAAAACATCTGACAAGATAACTGACTGAATCTGTTTTAGACAGCAGTATGGTTAACTTTAAAATTCGATATCTCCAAAACTGCTGAACCAAAAATTATGAAATTCTGCTGGAAGTAAGAACTTTTATCCCTCTACAAAAGTCTCCATAGTTGGAAGAGCCAATTCGGCCATTTACTAGATGAAACCCACCAGTGAACAGACCCACTCATTTTTGTCAGGTAAACAGGAACAGCCACAGTAAAACAAACATAACTGGAGTTTCACAAATCATATGAATGCACTCTTTAACAATCTGGAAAGCTTATAAATTTATCTACAACTTCTTTTACCAACCCACAGTTTAATTCTGTTGATAAAATTGCCTAAATCTTAAGAGAACAGATTCTGCACAGAATTATGAGACTGAAAAATTGCTATAGTAAAACTGCAATAACTTTCTGGTCGGATGTCCGATTGAGGTGTTCTTCGCGGCCACGGAAAGATCTACAAATTATCTACGACTCATACATAGACTTTTTATTTTTTTGAGGCCACTAAGACCACGGAAAACTGGCATGAACAGAAACTGTCGAATCTGCCATTCTGCAGAAAACTAAATTCGAGATCAAAACCTAACCCCACATCAAATCCAACCTCTAATCCTTTAATTCCCATGATCCACAACCTCCAAAAGCCTATAATTACAGGGAGAAACAAGGATCTCATCCATACCTAGGGTTTCCCCAAGAAATCTTCAAGAGGAGATGGGGAAGAACATCTCCTTGATCCTCTCTTCCTCTTCAATTCAACGTGCCCCTCCTTTTCTCGATCCTTGCTGCGTAGGGGGAGATCTTGGGGGAGGAAGCAATGGAGGATGGCTGCCATAGGGGGAGGGGGCGTCCAGCCAAGGGGGAGAAAAAGGGGGTGGCGGCCAAGAGGGGGGGGTGAAGGGAAAAAAAGGGGTGTCCACCTAGGGTTTTTGTGGGAGAAAGAAACGACGCCTCAGATGACTTCTATCTTTGGATCCAATGGCCCACAACCCTTTACCTCATCCACGCACCAGAGATTAACTTTTGGTCAACATTTTTTTTGGGATATTACACTCTACCCCCCTTAAAAAGAATTCGACCTCGAATTCGGCCACTCCAAGCAAAACACCCAAGGTACCCTATATAGCACCACAATTCAAAACATGGGTCCATTATTGGTCTTAATTAACACAAGAACTTCTACCTTGGACTAATTGTCTAAGGAAACTACACGACCTGACATCAAGCATGAAACAACATGTAATGAAGCTCAAAGCATGTCATAGTTGCAATCAACACTCCAATTTCACACCATCAAATTTGGATGCAGCTATACATCAACATCAATGTCTTAAGACAACACTCTTTTATGAAGGGGTAATATGCACCAAGCAACCCTTACCAACTTCAACCATTAATTTTAATTAAATGGTGAAACATCTACACCCGACGAATGTATAAGAAGATCAAACACCTCACCTTAAAGCACTATGAAACAAGTAGTTCTATTGGAACAAAACTCCTAATCTTCCTAAACCTTATTCTTGCCATCATGAAAAGATAATCATGTAATCTAACATTCCTTGCACCCCACCAAAAGGGAGAAAATCTATAGAACTAATGGAGCAATAAAGCCAAAAGAAGCCAATAACATCTTGTGCGGCATAGTTCATCGAAGAAATGCCAAAAACTCTACATAGAGCACTGATAGCCCAACAACAACACAATACTTGCTTAACCCATGTCACTATACTTCATTCAACATCTCAACTAAGAAAAATATCCAACTAGTAAGGATAACCTACACATAATATAAGTCTTCATCTACTGTAGTTCAGAAACTTACATTTCATTCTATCATACGATGCACTCAAAGTACCAGACATACAAAGTCAATAATAATAACCCCTAATCCTTCACACATTTGACAAACATATTAAGCTGATGTAAACACCACATGATCTAGGAATAGGTGACTAGCCACACCCAACCAACTCTAGGCTAGGCAAGGACTTCCTTCAAACCAATAGATAGGTGGTCTAAAAAAAATGGCTCCACAAGCATGCATCGAAAAGGGAACCATCAGATCCTCAATGTATCAATACATAATCAATGGATCAAGAGAATCAAAGATTTATTCTACAATTAGTATGACTAACAGGCAACCACTTTAAACCACATCTAGGCTTTGTGGCAACTAAAACACACAATATGAGAGAGACATGTAAGCCATTCTGGCTATGAAAAGACTTCCCCCAAAAATCCATATAAAGTACCAATATTCATTTCTTTCAAAACTGGTTTCTCAACATAAACAATCATTCTTTGCAATGATAGTTGGAGCTATCCACCAACCGCTCAACAACTTAAATTCAAATTGATGATTACCTTGTACCCCAAAACACGCAATTCACACTCCTCTTAGAAACATCCACAATCAAGCATATATAACAATATTATTGTAATAAAACTCAACCATGAAAAACATGGTGAAAACAACATAGGCATACTTGTATATCACAAGCATAATAACAACTTCATTCTCACCAATGACCAGCGATATCTACCGCATTAATAAAACAATATCAAAATTTCAGAAATAAATTATATCAAGCATTAAGCCATAAACAACTTACCACATCACCATAAAGGAATAGGGAGGGGTGAAACTATTATCATCTGCACTCCAAAGACATTAACATATATCAAAGATATTTGAACCCATACCCTTCCTATATGTGCAAGTGTGTCAAATTTATCTTCAAATTGCCAAGAATCTAAAGCCTATGCTTTGATACCAACTGTAACACCCCGGGATCCACAAACACCCCAGAATGCTACTAAACTACACATCTAATATTCATATATAAAATTTCGACAGCATCTCCTTTGAAAATTGCATAAATGGGGGAAGCAACAAAGTATAAATAGATATCATGATAAGAAAACATATAAGACATTAATAATCTGCTAGCAATGGGAAGACAACCATAACAACATGAACTGAATTAATCAGTGCGCACGACTAGTTAAAAACAAACATCCTTTGACAAGAAGTTTCTAATTAAATCATGGCTGCGTCTGGGCAGCATTATTATGAGAATGAAGGTGGATGTGCTGCTACTTCCCACTCCCCTTGATGAGCAACAAGCACCTGCATTGAGTAATGCAAGAGTGAGATGAAACATCTCAGCAAGCTAATTGTTCTGACGAGATATTTAAACCACAAATTGAATTCATCAACATTTTAAAAGAGTCACAATTAAAAATCAGAAATGCTTGTAGATATAGAACTCAGTAGTCCCACTATAACCAATACCATCTCATTTCCTCGAACAACCATAATAGGTTCTATAACACTTCCCTGCGTCAACAATACCTGCAAATATCACTTCAATGTATGCATAGGAATGCAATGTGTAGGTACTCTATCTTCATACCTCTGGGGTATAAAACCACATCATCTGCAAATATCACTTCAATGAATGCATATGAATGCAATGCATATGTCCTCTGCCTTCATACCTCTAAGGGTATGAAGCCGCATCGTACCCCTTCTCGGGCAACGTACGATGCTAAGTTGTACCGGTACGGTCGGATCATAGGTCACGACAAAACTTCATATGCAAATGAGTCATGCAATGTATATGGCATGCTACATTTATCAATAAACTTCACTTCCTTCAGATACAACACAAACCTCAAATAATACTTCATTTGCCTTCAAATACAATACCAACCTCAAATAATACTTCATTTACCTTCAGGGGTGTGAATTAATCTCATGAGTCATACTCAAATCATAATCATCATCAATATATGATTGAGCATCAGTATAATGCAAGCAAGTAAAGCATCACCATAGAGTCCAATTATGAAAGAATCTGATACTTCTGAATATTAGAGTGTAGGCGATAGAAATAACAGGTCAGAACGGAAGCAACCACCGCTACATTCACTTGCCTTCATCGAAGAAGAAGAAATGTACTAGACATGATCTGGAGTGTAGCCACCTGCTAGTGGGCATAAAACTTAGTACAAATATTTCACAAACATTTGCCATCAATCAACAAAACACTCCTACACTTGAAACCAAGACCCAGTGGAAAGACTCCCACCCTGAACCACATGCCATACAACAGCAACGCTGTTTGTTAATTTTGTATCTTTAAAATTAAAACAACGGTGATATCAAACAAATACTCTAGTAGTATCTACACAAAATACTCTACAACTTCAGTATTCAATAGATAATTAAATTCTGCCATCTACAAGTTCTAAAACATCTGACAAGATAACTGACTGAATCTGTTTTAGACAGCAGTATGGTTAACTTTAAAATTCGATATCTCCAAAACTGCTGAACCAAAAATTATGAAATTCTGCTGGAAGTAAGAACTTTTATCCCTCTACAAAAGTCTCCATAGTTGGAAGAGCCAATTCGGCCATTTACTAGATGAAACCCACCAGTGAACAGACCCACTCATTTTTGTCAGGTAAACAGGAACAGCCACAGTAAAACAAACATAACTGGAGTTTCACAAATCATATGAATGCACTCTTTAACAATCTGGAAAGCTTATAAAATTATCTACAACTTCTTTTACCAACCCACAGTTTAATTCTGTTGATAAAATTGCCTAAATCTTAAGAGAACAGATTCTGCACAGAATTATGAGACTGAAAAATTGCTATAGTAAAACTGCAATAACTTTCTGGTCGGATGTCCGATTGAGGTGTTCTTCGCGGCCACGGAAAGATCTACAAATTATCTACGACTCATACATAGACTTTTTATTTTTTTGAGGCCACTAAGACCACGGAAAACTGGCATGAACAGAAACTGTCGAATCTGCCATTCTGCAGAAAACTAAATTCGAGATCAAAACCTAACCCCACATCAAATCCAACCTCTAATCCTTTAATTCCCATGATCCACAACCTCCAAAAGCCTATAATTACAGGGAGAAACAAGGATCTCATCCATACCTAGGGTTTCCCCAAGAAATCTTCAAGAGGAGATGGGGAAGAACATCTCCTTGATCCTCTCTTCCTCTTCAATTCAACGTGCCCCTCCTTTTCTCGATCCTTGCTGCGTAGGGGGAGATCTTGGGGGAGGAAGCAATGGAGGATGGCTGCCATAGGGGGAGGGGGCGTCCAGCCAAGGGGGAGAAAAAGGGGGTGGCGGCCAAGAGGGGGGGGTGAAGGGAAAAAAAGGGGTGTCCACCTAGGGTTTTTGTGGGAGAAAGAAACGACGCCTCAGATGACTTCTATCTTTGGATCCAATGGCCCACAACCCTTTACCTCATCCACGCACCAGAGATTAACTTTTGGTCAACATTTTTTTTGGGATATTACACTTCATTAGTCCAAAATTCAATGTCAAGTGCCAACTGCCCTTCTATCATACTCAAGGGGCTTTTATGATTGCAACGCCAAGGGGTAAGATTGCAACAAATCAACTAAACCGTAGCGTACCCATCCAACTGGGAAGCAAGATTTGCAAGACTAGTCTCCTCATTTTGGGGATGGATAATGTGGATATCATTTTGGGAACTGACTGGATGGCCCAACACCAAGTAACAATGGATGTTGCAAACCGCATCATCAAAATTCGTTCCCCAACTTGCGGGAAATTTACATTGTACTTACTCAGCCAAGGAAACGCTCAGTCATGTGCCTTTTCCATGATAGAGATACCCTTGAAGAAAATCCCAGTGGTATGTGAGTATGCAGATATCTTTCTAGACGAGTTGCCGGGAATGTCGCTAGATCGGGATATTGAGTTTGCCATAGAGTTACAGCCAGAAACTGCACCTATCTCCAAGAGACCCTACAGAAGTCGCCAGTAGAGCTGGCAGAATTGAAGAAACAGTTGGAAGAACTGCTGGACAAAGGATTCATCCACCAAGTACTTCACCTTGGGGATGTCTAGCCTTGTTCGTGAAGAAGGATGAGAGCTTGAGGTTGTGCATAGATTACCGCCCACTCAATGCGGTGACTATCAAAAACAAGTATCCTTTGCCTCGTATTGATGTTCTTTTTTACCAATTGGTTGGATCTAAGGTGTTTTCCAAAATAGATCTTCGCCCTGGCTATCACCAAATAAATATCCGGGCAAGTGATATTCCAAAGATGACCTTCTCAACTAGATATGGGCTTTACGAGTATCTGGTAATGTCATTCGGGTTAACCAATGCGCCCGCATACTTCATGTACCTGATGAACTTGGTCTTCATGCAAGATCAGGACAAGTTCGTGGTGGTCTTTATTGATGATATATTGGTATACTCAAAAAGCGAAGCTGAGCATGCCAAGCATTTACACACAGTGCTCCAACGTCTGAGAGATCATCGCCTATATGCCAATTTGTCTAAGTGTGATTTTTGGCTAAAGGAAATTAAATTCTTGGGACACACCATGTCCCAAGAGGGAATTTCTGTTGATCCAGATAAAGTACATGAGGTAATGAATTGGAAGCCTCCTACCACCGTCCACCAGATTCGGAGTTTTCTAGGACTAGCTGGATATTACCGTCGATTCATTCTAGATTTCCCAAGAATCGCGAAACCCATGACTGAGCTATTAAAGAAGGGAGTAAAGTTTGAGTGGGGTGAGAAGTGCGAAGTGGCTTTTCATACCCTCAAACAACACCTTACTACCGCACCAGTGTTAGCACAGCCGGATAATGCCAAGCCATTCGAAAGTGTATTGTGATGCTTCAGGTACTGGATTGGGTTGTGATCTAGAATTGGCAGTCGTAGTCCACGCCTTAAAAATTTGGATGCATTACATGATGGGAGCTCGCTGCAACATCTATACCGATCACAAGAGCCTCAAGTATATCTTCACCTAGGCTGACCTCAACATGAGACAAAGAAGATGGCTAGAATTGATCAAGGATTAGGACTTAGAGGTGCACTACCACCCTGGAAAGGCCAACGTAGTAGCGGATGTCGTAAGTCAAAAGTCACAATGCAGTTGTCTCACTATGGATTATCGTGTCAATACCTTGTGTGACGAGTTGGGTAAAATGAAGATTGAAGTGGTTCCTTCTGGCACCTTGGATTACATCTTCGTCGAACAAACCTTGCTAAACCAAATTATTATGGCCTAGCTCAGTGATAAGGGAGTGCAATTTATCAAGGAAATGTTTAACCAGAAGATTGAGAAGTATAAGTGTTTTCGCCAAGATCGTAAAGGAATATTGTGGTAGTTCGTAGCCAGATTTTTGGAACAATTGCAAGAATCCTTAGGAACCAAGCTGATAAGAAGTTCTGTGTACCATCCTCAGACCGATGGTCAAACAGAGAGGGTAACGGGATCCTTGAAGATATGCTAAGAGCTTGTGCAATCCATTATGGGAAAAATTGGGACAAATGTCTCTCCTTAGCAGAGTTCACCTACAACAACAGCTAAAAATCTAGTTTGGAGATGGCACCCTTTGAGGCTTTAAATGGAAGAAGGTGTCAAACACACCTAAACTGGTCACAAGCTGGCAAGAGAGAAATTTTGGACCCGACCTAGTTCTGGAAGCCGCAAGAAAGGTCAAGATAATCAGAAAGAACCTAGAGGCTGCTCAAGCCAGGCAAAAGAGTTATCACGACAAAAGAAGAAAGCCCCTCCAGTTTGAAGTAGGAGATCATGTGTATCTAAAGGTTTCACCCACCAAGGGAGTACAAAGATTCAGGATTAAGGGTAAACTAGCCCCTCGCTACATTGGATCCTATGAGATCACCGAGGCATGTGGACCAGTGGCATACAAGCTGAAGTTACCATTGAAAATGTCTGCCATACACAATGTGTTCCATGTGTCTCAATTAAAAAAGTGTATTAGGGTACCAACGGAAGTCTTGGTCGAGCCAGAAATGGAAATAGAACCGATCTATCCTACCAAGAACATCCCTCCAAGATTTTGGACTGCAAGGAAAGATCCACCTGTGCGACTACAATCAAAATGTATAAGATCCAATGGGGCAACCATACGGAAGAGGAGGCTATGTGGGAGACTGAGGATTATCTGAGCAAAAACTACCTAGATTTTATACCTAAGGAAGTTGATACATAACCATACCCCAAATATGGAAAAGATACTCTTAATGGAAACATAATTAAGTTGTGAAACTAAGTGAAAAAGGGCTTCCTTCTGAAGTTGCAAAGAGGATGACATTCAAAGAGCAGGTTTCCTTGAAAGACTTAAATAGATGGCTCACACTACCTACGCAAGCAGTCACCTGCTGTCACACCCGGTTTTAAGGGACAAAGCCGAGTGCATCTCATATATGCGCCAAAGAAGACAACACATATAATAACAGAGTGTATAGAGATAAATGTCACAATATAATCAGAGTACTTATTACATAGCGGAAGTATTTACAAAATAAAGGATAAATATAGATCGAACTAAAGTCCATCCTTGGCGCCATAAAGTCAATTGGGAGACGCCACCTAGATCGAATCGAACTCCTCGTTGCGTGGCTCCTCTTGAACCACCTGTACTTCTCCTATGGGGGTGAGACAGCAAGGGTGAGCTCACACATGATCATAGCTCAACAAGTTATGGGGAACCAGTGTGCATGAACTCACCAAAGGTGGGAGTTCATGTGATGTGTAAGGCTAATCAACAATAGAGGTTAAAGCTGAGCATTGCTTTTAATAAGTTGGTCAAATTTTATTAGTAGTCACTAAATGTAAGTAAATACCAAACCATAATAAATAATAGAACAAAATTAATAAATAATCCCATGCAATGCAAATGACAAATTGAATTTAAGTTCCAGAAATTAATCATGCGAGAGTCTTGAGCTGCTCATGACCGTGAGCTCGGCTAGTATACCAGTTTTACACTCTGCAGAGGTTGTACCCTATACCCACAAGTCGTGTATCCCATGTCGCCAGGGTTAGCTAGACCCTTAGACACTACCGAGGTGAATAGCTAGGGATCCACTACGAGGCCTTCACAAAGTTCCACTAGCTTCCGAAAACCCGCTATAGTTTATGGGAAGAGCACTTGCAACAATCCCTCGTCTGACCGCCATCGCAGCAAAATCAACCCGAAAACCTACCTGCATGCAACTCCCCTACTGCCCTTGCCCCTTTTGGGTAAGGTAGTCTTCCACTAGCTTTCCTAATTAGTCAGCCAAGGGCATCCCATTCCACCCTTGTGGTGGCTCGTGTTTCTCAAGTTAAGCTCCATGTTCCAATTAAAATATAATTATCTTGACATGAACATGAATAAAATAATAGAATAATTGGAACATGGACATGATGTAATATTAATCCCAAAACCATATAGAGAAATAGCAAAACTACCCAAGTGATTAAGGGGTGAACAAGGTAAAAAGATAATCAGTCTAGGGTGACCTATTGGGTCCCATCAAAATTAAGCCTATGCATGAATAAGTGATATTAAAGAACATTATTGGGTAAAAAGTGGACAAGGGCACAACTTTCCTGGCACTTGAGATTCCATGTACTAGGATGATCCTCACTTGAGTCATAGCAATACAAATAAACATGGTATAGATAAAATTAACATCACACCAAACATAAGAACAAACTGAATAATAATGATCTATCGATGCTACCAGATCGTGGGATCGAGAACTACTAAGATCGTGGTTATGGTCATCAAGTTATGATGTGATTAAATAATTAACACTATGTTCCAGAGAAAAGATAACCCAAAGTAGTAATTAATTCAACTTTAATCTAAATTATAAATTGATCATAGATCATATTTTAGTAGATTATAATGATACGCAAATTAACAAGACTAACCAACATAAGTTAAATAAAGATCTAATTATATAAGAATGAGACATAGTACAATAAATGTTTTTATAGTATAGTAAATATTCATATGAAGCTAACGCAACTAGAACGGGTCAATTCAGAGTTAAAATGGAGAAAATATGAATTTCCGATGTTATTAGGTACTTAGAATAGATTAATTCAAATGAATAATTTTAATTCAAGTTTCATGGCTAAACAGTGTTACTAGTTGATAGACAATATTAAAACAAACTTATAGAAACTGGAATATGTTAAAAAGGAGCTAGTATGAATTTTCTATGAATTATACAAGTTCTAACATTTATTTTTCCACTATAAATCAATTTCTGTTATGAATTATCAAATTCTTCTTATCCCTGGACTGCGTGCATGAATTCTGGAAAGGGCAGGGGTCTCTGCGCAAGCTCTCTAGGATACTGTGAATCGTCCCAGTGGACCGCGGGTTCATTTCTGTAAAGTTCAGGGCTTCTTTTGCAAAGTTGTCGGCCGAAGTGGTATGGGCTGGCCTCGGTCATTCGATCAATGGTGGGCGGTATGGATTAGATCCGTAGACATCAAACCTGTAATTCTACATGAACCCTTGGATTACCAATCAAGGGCCAAAATCTGCCCATGACAACCTCCAATCTGTCCCGTTGGATTTTTGATCAATGACATTTATCTAATCGTGCAAAAAGGGTACTCGGTCGTCTAATCCTGACCGTCTGTTACGCGATCGACGACACAGGTTCTTTCGTCTACCTCCCGATGAACCACAGCGACGCTGGCTGCGCACGGTGACGACCGCGCCGGTGAGCGCCCCAGCCGATCACAATCCCCCGAATCATGGTGCGCAAAACGTTGTCTAGAACAGTATGGGTACTAAGGAAGATTGCATACCGGGTTTAATGCGGCGCAGAGCGCTAACCGCGAAAGCTTGGGATGTGCGGCAATCTTGGTGCTCTGCCGTCAAATTCCCGGGCGGCCGGTGCCTTCCATGCACGAGAAGGCGCACAATTGCAATCCCCGCACGACGACCAACCCGCCGAGGTCACACCCGAACCCAGACCGCCGGTGATACCCGAACTCTGCCCTGGACACGGCATTGGCGGTGGCGAATTGGGTCACGGTGGTCGCGCAAGAGGGTAATTGAGGGAAGGAAAGATCAGGGGGTACTCCTATTTATCCCCTATGGACCCGGCTTGGGATTGGAGAGGCTCACCCACGATTTCGACGAAGGCGGTGACCCGCGCATGGTTTGTTGCAGAGCAGCGAGAAAGATGGGGATGACGCCGACCCGACAGCCCCACCCGGCAGTGAGATAGAGCAGGCGCGCGTGCAAGTAAGGAGACTGGCGACACGGGCCCAAGCCGTCAGCGACTTACCCAGCACGCACTGGAAAGAGTGAGGTGGGCCACCAGAGATTTGGGCCCAGCGCAAGTCCCCTCCTGGATGGGTCGCGCTGAGAGGAAAATGGGCCGCAGGACTACGATTTCAACCCACTCGCGCTCATCCCATTCTTATTTTCTTTTTCCTTTGTATTTTTCTTTTCTTTTCTTTTCTCTTTTCTTCTCTTTTCAAATTTAGGTTTCAAATTTGAATTTATATTTGTGAAGTTCATACTTAGGTTAAATTTAATAACCCTATGAACCGAATCTAAAAATTTTATATATTTATTTGATCTCATTTGTATAGTATTCTCTTCTCTTTTCTAAATTCTAGGATTTCTTTTAGACCTTAAAATTCTACTTTGGACTTTAATAAATTTCTTTTTACATTACAAAATTCCAATTCCAATCTAGGATATAGTTTAAGAATTCAAACTTAATACATACTCACAATCAATTATGGAGCAATAGATATATATTTATTTTAATTGATTTATTTGTTTGATAAATGTTTGAAATATGAGACACACTCATATGGTTCCTTTCTTTTTAGGAAAATGGTATTTTGATTATGAGACATGAGTTTAAAGTTACTTCAAACTTAAATATTCATGTAACTAAATGCTTATGGTGCATCATTTAGTGAATTGCATAATCATTTATTTGAATAGAAAACTTTTCTATTACTCTTCTAAAATAATTCTTGGTTTTCAAAATTCATTCCTCATTTTTTCAATACTCAAGTATAATTTGAGATATCTAAATTTGCTATTGTATTTCTTCATATATTTATTTTATTATTATTATATTTTTTGTACAAATTTTGGGCCTTACAAATCGTACCCCCTTAACAGAAATCTCGTCCTCGAGATTTGTAAGGAAAGGGTGTATACTCATATTGTCTCAACACATATGCACAAACAAAAATCTCAGCATGATGCATAATTTATTAACAACACATGGGGTCAATTAGACCTTATTATTCCTCCTAAAATAGTATCATACCAACCACTAACTAAAGTAACATTTAACTAAAATAGTAATATATATATTTATGTAGCTTGGTGGAACTGGTGGTGGTGGTGGAGGCAGTGGGCGTTGTTGTTGTTGTCTTTCCAACCGTGCTTGCCTTATTTCTTGACATATCTCCAGCCGGTCCTCACGTATTTCCTGGCGTTCTTGTCTTATCTGATTTTGCATTTCGGTAACCATGTCTACCATTTGTTGTATTACCATCATTTGGGCGGCAACCACTTGATCGATTCCAACCGGTGTATGATCTGGAGGATTCATTTTTGTTTGTTGTTGCCTGATAATCTTCCCTTCCTGGTATTGACCATGAGAGTTAGAAGCATATGGCAGGATAGTTTTGCAATGGAAAGTATTTGGTAAGCAGAATGGATAGGTTAGTAGCTGTTTATGAACTGAAGATTCTTTAGGAGGGCTTAATCTGTTTTATGTCCAGATTGGGGTAACTAGTGGTATAAGGTGAATATCCAAAGGTAGGATATAAATTTTTTTCCAAGATGAGATATCCTACATGGTGTAGGTCAAAAACTTGTTTGACATTTGGTGGGGACAGATAGATTATGCAATCCATCATGACACTAAGGGTTGGGTTAGCTCTTATGCTCATGGTTGAGTTGGTCTAATGTGCTAAGTTAAGTTAACACCTGGCTACTAGGGTTTAATCTCTTCCAGCAGTATCACTAATCTGATTAAGTAGACCACATTAGACTAGATCACATTAGATTAGATCACATTAGATTATATAATCCCATTTAAGAATACCATTTAGTTGAGCATGTCAAGCAGACTTTATCTTTACGAAGTTCTAGCATTTTTTTTAAGTGGAACTTCCAATTAGTATATATTTTTATACACCTAAAATTTTCATGCCATTAATAGGTGTGGCATAGAAAACAAGGGTACATCATGTTTTAGCTATTTGTGAGTGTAGAGAAGGTTTGGGGTAAAAGAAAGTTAGGTAAGGAAGACTTTTATTCCGGGTGGTGGATCTTAATTCATCTGATGATCTGTTTCTACCCATATCCTTCATTGTCGAGGTCATCCTTCTTCTTGGGTCTGATTTAGGGACCATCAGTTGTGGTGTTAGATGCCATTATCTGAGTTGAGATAACAATGCGAGTACATGGGATAGGTAGATTAAACAGAGTTTTACTTTTCCTTTGAGAGAAATGGGTTGGGCAACCTATAACATAGGCTAGGTCGTGGTTTCACAGACGAGTTGGTGTAAGACACCCGTTTAAGTTTAAAACCCATTTACAAGAATTTGGTCTAATCTATGTTACTAGTATTAAATAACTTGTTTAAGTAACTTCCTTTAGATTAGATCATGTCAGATGAGGTAGGGTATATGTTAGATTGGATATAACTAGATTAGGCTAGTTTAAGTTAGATAGATCTACCAGGGTAGAACATATATTATTAGGATATGTTAAAATCTTTTGAGATAGGAGGGATTAAATGGTGTAGGTAAGTCTGAATCTCTGTCGGTTAAAACAGAGGGGTTATGCAACTATCGGGTGGTTAAGGTAGTTGCGTATGGCCAGGTTGGACTTAGACTCCAATTTAGATTAAAACATATTTATAAGAGTAGGATCCAATCTTATTTTACCAGTATTATCTAACATGTTTGGCCATTAGGTTAGATCTGATCAGATTAGATGGGATCATAATTAAATTGGTGTAATCAGATTAGACTAGATAAGATCTACTTATTTTATTTTGGAATAGATCATGTTTGTTACACTGTTATGAGATAAGCATAGAGGTGGGGATAAGTGTGCTCATTAGGACAAGATGAGTCTCTAAGAATAGGATAGAATCTTTTGAGATTAGTTAGATCTATTAGGCTAAGATAAAATCTTTGCGGGTTAAGATGGATCTATAAAGATAAGAGAGAATCTTGTAAGATAAGATGGATCTATTAGGATAAGATAGATTCCTTTAAATTAATAGAGATCCATTAAAGTGTATCTATTTTAAATAGATCCCTCTTTATTGGAGGATAATCTAGGTTATTTAGTTATCTTATGAATTCTATTTATGTCTATACGTATATGCAGATGTAATTGTGGACATTACTCCACAACTCATCACACTCAATCAAAGATCCAAATCAAACAAGTATCATAAGAACAAACACTCAAGTGTATAAGTACTTATAAAAATAGTTGTTTTTCCTAAGATTAGGTCTCCTATTCCTAAAGGTCACTTTAGGCACATGATTTCAATTTGTGAAATCGACATTAGTTTCTAGAAAGAAGAGGTAAGAATAATCAAAGTAAAGCGGAAATAGATGAGAATAGATTAAGAAAAGTTTAGAAAGAACCAGAGTAGCAGTGGTAAGTAAATAAGGGTTGTCCAGTTCTATCTAGGTTTCGTCCTACAGTCAACATTCCTCTGATACCACTTCTGTCACACCCGGTTTTAAGGGACAAAGCCGGGTGCATCTCATATATGCGCCAAAGAAGACAACACATAAAATAACAGAGTGTACAGACATAAATGTCACAATATAATCAGATTACTTATTACATAGAGGAAGTTTTTATAAAATAAAAGATAAATATAGATCAAACTAAAGTCCATCCTTGGCGCCATAAAGACAACTAGGAGACGCCACCTAGATCAAATCGAACTCCTCGTTGCGTGGCTCCTCTTGAACCACCTGTACTTCTCCTGTGGGGGGTGTGAGACAGCAAGATTGAGCTCATACATGATCATAGCTCAACAAGTTGTGGGTAACCAGTGTGCATGAACTCACCAAAGGTGGGAGTTCATGTGATGTGTAAGGCTGATCAACAATAGAGGTTAAAGCTGAGCAATGCTTTTAATAAGTTGGTCAAATTTTATTAGCAGTTACTAAATGTAAGTTAATACCAAACCAAAATAAATAATAGAACAAAATTAATAATAATCCCATGCAATGCAAATGACAAATTGAATTTAAATTCCATGATTAATGCGAGAGTCCTGAGTTGCTCATGGCAGTGAGCTCGGCTAGTATACCAGTTTTACACTCTGCAGAGGTTGTACCCTGTACCCACAAGTCGTGTATCCATGTCGCCAGGGTTAGCTAGACCATTATACACTACCGAGGTGAATGGCTAGGGATCCACTACGAGGCCTTTACAAAGTTCCACTAGCTTCCGAAAACCCGCTACAATTTATGGGAATAGCACTTGCAAGAATCCCTCGTCTGACCGCCATCGCAGCAAAATCAACCCAAGAACCTACCTGCATGCAACTCCCCTACTGCCCTTGCCTCTTTTGGGTAAGGTAGTCTTCCACTAGCTTTCCTAATTAGTCAGCCAAGGGCGACCCATTCCACCCTTGTGGTGGCACGTGTTTCTCAAGTTAAGCTCCATGTTCCAGTTAAAATATAATGATCTTGACATGAACATGAATAAAATAACAGAATAATTGGAACATGGACATGATGTAATATTAATCCCAAAACCATATAGAGCAATAGCAAAACTACCCAAGTGATTCAGGGGTGAACAAGGTAAAAAGATAATCAGTCTAGGGTGACCTATTGGGTCCCATAAAAATTAAGCCTATGCATGAATAAGTTATATTAAAGAACATTATTGGGTAAAAAGTGGACAAGGGCACAACTTGCCTGACACTTTAGATTCCAGGTACTAGGATGATCCTCACGTGACTCGAAACCTTGCACTAGTCGTAGCAATACAAACAAACACTACAAGAAACTGGTTAAAGAACGTGGGTGACAAACCGTCTAACTTAATGTAATAAGTCGTCGAACTTACCGTAAGAACGTGGGTTTACTGACGAATATAGCCGACGGCGATTTTTGGACGAACATAGAGAAGTAAGTTCGACGGCCCCGTCGAACTTAACATTAAGAACGTGGGTACAGTCGAACTTAACATTAAGAACGTGGGTACCGTCGAACTTAACATTAAGAACGTGCGTTTTTAAGTTCGACGGGGGCCATCGATTTTTTTCCCATAAGTTCGTGGGTACCCACGTTCTTACGGTTAAGTTCGACGGGGCCCCGTAGCCGTCAAACATGTGTCCTGCGTGGGTCTGCAAGGACTGCACATTAAGTTTGACGGTACCCACGTTCTTAACATTAAGAACGTGGGTACCCACGTTCTTAACCCTTTCCAGAAAAAAATAAAAATACAGAAATGAAAAATTAGACACACATAATATCACATGCAACACAGAATATCACATACAATACAGAATTCAAACACATTGATATATGTTTATATCACAAATTCACACAAGTCCAAATATATAAGTTCACAGAATATGACATACAATACAGTTAGTCCTATAGCCTTTTGTTGTACTGTGTCCGCCAACCACTACCTCTCCTCTCGGCATCGGATAATCAGAAATCTTGTAACCACCTTCTTATCATGAAACAAGCTACATTGGTTTGACGAAAAAAGGAACATATTTCAGATAATTAAGGCCTGGACATGCTGGAAAGAGATCAGTTTTCAGGAAAATGGAAGTGTTCATTGTATTCGTTAGGGAATCAAAATCAGATAAATGGTTGGGGGCAAGTATTTAATGGAAAAGTTTGAGCATTCCATTGAAAAAACTAAAATGCTAAGCTACGTGGTTGATAAAATGGATCCAGAAAAGGTGCCAAGCATGACACTCCTAGACACGCTTAAATCTACCACCTGTTCTTTTTAATGCAGGTTTCATCTGCTACATCTGCCATATGAATATCAACTACATTTGTTAATAGATCCAGGAAACATCAAATTTGTAGAACAAACTTTCACATAGCAGCAAGGAAGTGGTGTCATCCCATTCAGTGAAAGCTGCTTCAGCACAAGTTTCAGTCAAATCATAGCCTTGACCCACTGGGACACTGCAGCAACACAACAATCAAGTATCATAAGAACAAGAAGCAAAGGAAACACCTTACCTTGTTAGGAAAGTTCATAGGCTACATATGCGATTGAATATAGAAAGTTCCACTCATTAGTAATCTTCAGTTTATCGCCTTTGAATTGGTAAGGAAATTCAGAATAATGATAACTCTAGATATTTAAGGATGAACTAATCCAACTGAGAATGATTGAGATTCAGGATAACACGGACCTAGACCCAATATGAGCATGTCAAATTTGTCATTTGTGTACATTCAACGTCGTCCAGTGATATTCTACCAGAATCTGGGTCGTACAAACGCTCCAGCAAAGCGATTATCATCGACTTTCCGCTGCCACTCTCTCCGACAAGCACCACTGTCTGCAAACAAAAAGAAGAAAGAAAAAGGAAGGGAAAATGTTGCAATCACCTAGAGCTTGGCAAATGTCAGATGCGAAATTAAAAAATAGCAGATGTTACGTATATCACTAGGGTCTAGGACTAACGAAAAGCAGTTGTTATTATTGTGCGTCACCTTAGCGTCTTTGCTGAACCCCTTCAAGAACTTCACCTGGGCGTAACCCTGTGCACCCACCAGAGGAATCACCCTCAATTCCCCTCAATTGATGCAAGATTCCGCTTATATGCAAAATCAAACAGCTTTTTTATGAGGCCACCCTTCTCACCAACCTAGAAAGAGAATTCGAAACGTTAATTTTAACAATGAAAAATAGTTGATTGCTTACAAATGACCCCACATGATTAATGCCATTGAAAGCAGTTATATGTGTTATTAAAAATCATTGTGGAAATCTAATTCAAAGAAGCATGGTTATCTGTATGGTATATGACCATGTATAACTGGCCTGGTAACCCTGGGAAAAATATACATCACCTCTCCTGCTAGTTCAAAGATAGTGAACTTTTGTTTTATTTTGAACCCTGGTGGAAATTGCCTTAAGAAGAGAGAAATTTAATTAGCCTGGTGGAAGCAAGGGCGGGAAACACAAAGAATATCTGTCAAGGATCCTAACCAGTCCTCACTTGACACCATGAGTGCCATCAAAATTGCACAGATCAACCTGAGAACAAATCTGCACTGAATGTGTCTGCAAAATAACCCCAACATCATAAGATGAATGTACAATTTTGATATCTTTAATTCCAAGAAATGTAAAATGTGTGAATGCTACATTAGCATAAAAGAAATGTCAGTCCAAAGAGTGTACCCTAATTTAAGGGTCCAACTGTTCCCAAACAAATAGATAGAAAAAATAAACCATAAAAACAATACAATTCTCATAAGAGTGAAGTTGTAAAACCAAAACATATCACCACAACCATAAATTATCACCTAAAATAAAAGTGAAATCAATTTATCTGCTATATTATAATAATTACATAAGTGTCATATTGTAAGATGTCATAAAACCCTACATACAGTGTCTCCTAATTCAATAACACAAACATCGGCTGGACAGGTCTGCCCATCCACAAGAACTAAAGACACTAATTGTATTCACTATTTTATTTCATCAGTGACATGAGGAACAACCTAGATATTTGAAACCATAGGTATTTTAGATTATGGGATATGGACAGTCCATACAATGCAACTTGAGTGATAAATGCCACCGAAAAATTACCTATAAAGTCTTTCAAATATAATCACCCCTTCTCTCCTTCTCAATGACAGACTGAAAGAAGTAGAAACTATCGGTTACAATCTCAAATGAAAAAACACAAGTATTTCCTTGAGCTAGAAGATACTCACCTAGTATATATTTCTAGTGGTAATATTGTTATCCCTCGTCAAAATAACATCTATGAAACACTCATAATTCTCTAAATCCACGTCAACCTACAAATACCACATGCTAGGTAGATACCATCGAGGCTGCAAATTTTAAAATGTGTATTAAATGGAAGTATTAGGGAGCTGTACCTATCCACCGTTATCAAGAACAGACAACTCACCATGCTCAAAGGGGGACATTGTACTTGCATTTGTGTTCAAGTATGGATCTACAAAAATAGGAAAACCAAAGTAGTAAGACCAATGTCCAACAAAGCTTTGCTCCCTCCAAACAGTTTAACATTAGAGCTCAATAGATTGGCAATTATGCCATCTTGGAGATGGTTTTAGGCCTAAAGATGGTGCAAAAGAGTCTTTTGCTTTAGGTTAATCCCTCCTTTTTTCCTGCTTTTGTGCTTTCTGATTGGCCCAAAACTATTGGAATGTGCTTACTTTTTGCTCGAGGTACATATGCAAGATTCTGCAAGGCATGTGTTCGTTTGACCAGTGATTTGAAAATCTATCTATTTTTACCACAACAAATGGCAATGCCCTAGAATGCAGGAAACTACCAAACATCAGCATGATGACTGATCTGCTCCAGCTAGAAATTATTTTCACCTGCAACTAGCCATTCCTGCAAATAGAGCAGGAGTGAGCATACAAAAAATATCAAAGTTTACTGGAAAAAATATCCTAAAAAATGTACAAGCATTGGTGTACTTCATAATAATCATTGTTATTGAACCATGGAGAGAAATAAACAGAGGAAACCAATACGAAAACTCTGTGTTTAGACTTCAGAATAATTACTGATACTATTTCAATCACACTATTTACATTAGTATGGAGCAAGGGTTCGCTCAGATAGCTTTAACACATAAAAACATTGATACCATTCATCTTTCATGCCAGAGTTTGATGCCTAAAGGCACACAATTCACTTGTGTGTTTGAGAAAAGAATGATAGTTCCTCGCCAAGAAAAAATAGATCACACAAGCACATCCTCTAACCTTACTGGTCTAGGAAATAACTAGGCGTGAATTTCACAAGAAGCATAGAAAACATTTTTAGTTCTGAGAACTAAATAATATGTATTCATGTTATAATAAAAGGAGGCTCCATACAAATTTCAAAACTTACATCAAGTCCATTCCTAAAGAAGAATGTATTTACAATTTATCAAGACATGTAGACTAATGAGGTGCAAATATTCAATAGACTAGGCTTTGATACATGATAAGCCTAAACAATGGTTGTCATACATAATTGTATTGAAAGTTCAAGGACCACGCATGATGGAATGCGAGAGTAAAGCCAAACATCATGGAGTGAATCCATGCTTTCAACACAGCATGCCTCATCGAGTCAATGTACGTACCTCAGTTTAATTTCTTAATGCACACCTCAAATAGTAGCCCAATTGTCGAACAGCACAGTCTAAGAAATTATATAAACACCTCAAATGTACATACCTCAGTATCTGAATCACCCAAAGCATTTCCAGTCTAAAATTAGCAATGCACTACATGTGTTCATTGGTTCCCTAATTAAAAACACAGACTAAGCAATGCAACTCGCAAACTAAACCTGAAGCGCTGGAAGCTCGTTTTACTGTAGAGAGCACAAGGAGTAGAGACCGGAAGCGGACGGACCACGACGACGCGCGCCTAGCTTGTCGCGGAGCTGGGGAAGTAATAGCGGGTGGGGGAGCGGGACGTTGGCTGCCAACTGTTGCTGCTGCCCAACGTGCCAGCGAAATTTACTACGCTGTTGCTGAAGCATGGAGGGGGAAAAGACGGCACACCCCCGGCACTTTCTTGCAGGCAGGCGGCGCGGGAAAGAAGAGCAGCGCCAGAACTGCAGAACTCGCACAGAGCCCGGAATAACTCCGCTGCACTCTTTGCAGGATCTCGGCTGGAAGCCTAACACCTCTCTCGCTCCGACCTCTTCCTGAGTCGTGACGCAAAGAATTTAGGTGCGAGAGGAAAGCACATGACACATTTTTCTTATAGCGATGGAAAATGGAGATTGGAGACCCACCGTCGATGCCCCATGGCCTGGTCCATGAGCCAGTAGGAGTTCAACCCGTTCACGTAGAAGGGTCGGCCGGCCAGGAACAGCCGCGCGGAAGGGGGACGGGCCAGAGACGGGCAAGGACGGGAGCGAGACGTGGCGGAGGTCCACCCCGCCGAAGGTGAAGACGAGCCGTCACCTTAACCCCAGCGGCGAGGGAGCGTCGACGCGGTCCGGCGGTGCGGGTCCAGAGGTCCGGCGGCGCGGCTTGCGAGTCTGTGTTTGGCGGCGGCGACGTGGAGGGGATGAGAGCGTGTGAGAGACGGTGAGATAGACGAGTCTCGTGGGTTAGGGGTTTTGGTTTTTTTAGTTAAGTTTGACGGTTTCCTGCTGGCCCACAAACTTAAATTAAAAACGTGGGTACCCATGTTCCTAATACCTTAAGTTCGACGGTTTTAGCCAGTCCACACGAACTTAAATTAAAAACGTGGGTACCCACGTTCTTCGTCAAACCCATGAACTTAACTCAAATAAGAACGTCGGTACCCACGTTCTTAGTTTGCCCCACGAACTTTTGTTAGTTTCTTGTAGTGAAACATGGTATAGATAAAATTAACATCACACCAAACATAAGAACAAAGTGAATAATAATGATCTATCGATGCTACGAGATCATGTAATCGAGAACTACTAAGATCGGGGTTATGGTCATCAAGTTATGATGTGATTAAATAATTAACACTAGGTTCCAGAGAAAAGATAACCCAAAGTAGTAATCAATTCAACTTTAATCTAAATTATAAATTGATCATAGATCATATTTTAGTAGATTATAATGATACGCAGATTAACAAGACTAACCAACATAAGTTAAATAAAGATCTAATTATAAAAGAATGAGACATATTACAATAAAAGTTGTTATTGTATAGTAAATATTCATATGAAGCTAACGCAACTGGAACGGGTCAATTCGGAGTTAAAATGGAGAAATTATGAATTTTCGAAGTTATTAGGTACTTAGAATAGACTAATTCAAATGAATACTTTTAATTCAAGTTTCTGTAACACCTATGGTGTTACTGTCACTAAAATTTGAGCATAACATCATGTGCATGGGCATGTCATGTGTTTGTTACACCTACAATGCATTCACTAGGTAAGAATTTCAAACAAGTTGTACTGATATGACTTGATGTGTGGTTAACCCTAGGGTAAAGTGCTTAACCTCAGATCTAGGCTTATGGATATAAGTGAAGCCCAAATATGTGAAAACCTCAAAATACATGAGACATGATCATAAGATATCACATTTGAAGGACTTTAGTGATACCAAAACCCTAAAGTGCTAAAAACCCTGAAAAGACCCCAAGAAAACCCTAAATTAGAACCCTAGCGGGCTAAGTGTAAGTTTTGTGCACTTTTGGACCCATGTGCAAAGACCAAAGTATTAGAGCACCACAAATCATGTGTTTCACACATTTAGGATTTGCAAATCAAATTATGGGATTTGGACTTATTTGCAAAAAGTACCCCATGAAACCATATGTGCCTACATCTGAAATTTAGTGCATAGGGTTAACTTTGGAACCCTATATCTCTCAATTCATAAAGAATTTACCTAGGGTCAATACATCAAATTTTAGTGCTATGATAGGAGTGCAACTTTGCTTAAGCAACTAAGCCTTGATCACATATAAAATTTGGAGTAAAATGAGCTCAAAGTTGTGCTGTCAGTCACACTTATAACTGAATTAGGGTCACCAGTGACATTGGCAGGACTTTGAGGTTGAATTAGAGTAGGATCTAGTGATCGATTGGGGATGGTTGCTATAGTCGAATTGTAGATGGATTGTGGATTAACAACTTTGTTACAGAAGGATTAGCTAGTTGCTATATAGAAATTAGATATCAAAGCTCTGCAAAGTGCTCTGACAGAGGTTCTGAATGGGGTTTCCCATGATACAGTGCACTGAAAAAGATCTTCAGGTGCAGTACCCCTCGCCGCCGGTGAACCGCACGCTCGGATTCGCGCCGGTCACCATGATTCGTGCTTGACACGCAGTGGATATCCACGGGGAGGTAAAAAGATCTCGCGGGGGAGCGGATTTGGACGCAGAGGAATCTTATCACCGCGCCTGTAGCCGTGCGACGTGGCCGGACCACCGGTGTTGTCGTGGAAGCTCCGGTGACCTCGGTTATGCCACTGGAGCACCTTGAAATTGGTTGAGGGGTAATGGTTGTTAGGGGTCAAATTAGGTGTCAACCGCTCTAGAGCACCGGTAGTTGAGTTATCCGGCCAGTACGGGCTCGCCGGAGCCACTGCTCCGCCGTCCTCGGTCGGGGACTTCAATTCGCGAAGAATTAGAAAGTGAAGGGCCTCTGCGCAAAGAGTTAGTAACACATAGGAATAATGCTGGGGATTCTTTGCGGGTTTTTCAAATCACTAGGGTCTTCTGTGTAAATCTGACGCCGTGGGCGCGCTCGCGGGTGCGTTCTGCCTGTATTGGGCTGACTCGGGCTAAATTGAGCCCATCACTGTTGATGCTTTTCCTTTTTCTTTTTCTATCAGACTTAGGAAATCCATAGAAAATTATAAAAAAATGATAAAAATATGAGACTAATTTTGTTAGACTCCTAAATTTCTCTAGTATTTAATAAAAATAGTTCTAGGATTTTGTGTCCAAACAAGGAATTAATCAGTATTTAAAGGAGCTTAAAGCTTTACCTCTAGAATTTTAGGAATTATTTAATAGCCCCAAAAATCATAAAACTTTTTGGGTGAACTTATTTTGGTACTTAGAACCCATGGGTAAAGTTTGATATGCTTTGGACATTGTTTGAGTCTCAAAGCCAAAACCCTAGCCCCTTAGGATAAAATTGTCTAACCCTACCCGTGGTATTGACTCAGAAAAACCCTAGTTTCTCTGGAGCACCATGAAGGAAAGTTGTATTCAAGATACAACTTAGTATAGTTTCTCTATAATTGCATTTTCATAAGCATTACATGAGTATTCATGGTTATATATGATTATGTATAGAGAACGAAGAAGAGATAACTATTGAAGAGGAAGAGAGTACTCCATCGACAGAAAATCCACCTGCCGAGAACTGTTTCTATTTTGATATTTGCAGAACAGAGCCCGACTCTCCTACCACACAAGGCAAGCCCCGGTGCATTTGCCACCTCCTTGTTGTTTTAAACTCTTTATCACTTGAATGATGCATTAGGTGATAGGAGTTGGGTGTTAAACCAATTGCTGCATTTCCTTCCTTGGAACTGTTTACCATTCCTTGATTACCTGATTTATCAAAAGATTTTCTGATGCTTAGTCCTGCTTTAGAAATACAAATGTTTTGTTTTTAAACAAAAGATGATACTTCACAATGGATGGGAAGTTTTCAAAAATAAAACTTGATGGTGGATCCATCATGGCCATGATGGGTTCAACATCAGAAAAGATGTACCTCTGCCAGGTACCAGAATTTGGATTTTTAAATGATAAAGCTAAGACCGGGCGGTTGACTTGCACGAAAAGAGAGTCTTGGTGTAGTGTCTCCATCTGAGTCGATTAAGGACCGTGTCGATGTAGGCTTGCTGATCGAGGACTTTTAACTGGTCACATGCCTCATCATGGGTAAGCTTTGCCTCGGGCAGACTAATACCAGAAAGGCCAACACGCAATGGGAGTGGAGAGATGGCAAGAGGCTGGACGGTGGTGTATTTGTGCTCTCGGTTGGCGTGAAACCGGTCTGGTCTTAAGAAACCCGGTGGCGAGTTGACATATGCAAGGGTTTAGTGCTACATATGTCGTGTGATTGGAGATCCCAGCTGGGTATTAATCGATTCGGATCGTCGTTACTTCTCGGACATGAAGACTTGGTCACTGCCCTACACGTAGCATTCCAGTAAAACTGAATTTTTAAGGATCCACTATTAGTAAGAATTTTTGCAAACAGAGTCTTGATTCTTAATTAAGCCTTACCTTGACTCCCTTAAGCCCGCATATCCTTGGGAGCCCTTTCTTTTGACGGGTAAGACTTGCGAAAGTACACTTTGTACTCAGGTTTTTCGAACCCATGTTGTTGTAGGTGATGAAACATCAGAATTTTGTTGTTTTTGCACTAAGGTGGTGCCCAAGGATGTGGTGCCCAAGGATGAACCTCAATAGTAACATGGTTGCGGGAGGACGTGGTCCTTCCTTTTGAAAAATAATACACTTTTATGCGGGAGGTGTTTTTGCCTCCCAGGGTTGTAATAATAATACTTATGCACTCTTATGACCTGGTGATGTAATATTAATACTCTTTCTATATTTTTATGAATGTAAATTAAGTTATTGTAACTCGCTTTCGCTTATTCGTTCCTCCGATGTGTTGTAATCTGTGTGACGGGTGAAACGCTCTTGGGAAAGGAAAATGACACAGATACCGAACTTGTCGAGTGATTATGTGCAGTTACAGGGTTGTGCAAGGTCCGTTGGACAAGGACAACTATAGGTGGGCCTAATGAGTTGGGAGGTTCCGTCACAGCTGGTATCGGAGCGAAGCCCATCTCTTCAGATATTATGAAGCATTTCAAAAAGAATTTTCAAATACTTATCCACGGAAATTTCTTTCATTCTTACCTTATCATTTTCTGGAAGCTCTCATCCTATAAGACCAGGTAATAGAGTGCAAAATAGAGGAAGTAGAATCAAAGATGGTTGATTCTGTAATTATGCATGCATCATGTTTAAAAACTATACTAATAAATTTTCCCCCTTATGGAGATATGCCGCGCACGAGGAAAACTGTGCGTAAGTCCACTGGACCCATTGGCCTACCTCGTCATCAGTTGGCTCCAAGACATGAAGGGAGCAGTAGTGGCAACAACGATCCAATCGGAGACTTAGAAGCCCAAGTGGAACAGCTTCGGACGGAGTTACGTCACCGAAATAGGGTGTGGGTAGAAGATGCGTATAAATGAGTTGGCAGCTGACGTCAGACGCCTGCAAGACGAGCTTGCTGAACGAGATCTGGCGGTCGATTGGGCCGTCAACTCACGTTCGGTTGCTTGGGACCGGGAAGCCAAAGCTCGTGCTCGTGTAACCGAGCTTAGTGTGGCCCTTAACAACTTGCAGGTATACTGCAATACTCTACATGAGGAAGTGCATGTATTGTATTCACGACTACACCCAGACGTGCCTACCGACCCTGTTGCAATGGGAGTCGGTCCATCAGGGACAACAGGTAAAGGAACTGATGGGGAGCTACACCTTTTTATGCCTCCTCCTTCCATGAACCTGGCTGACGATCTGTGTCCCACGAAAGGAAATGAAGAAACCAAGGACGACGAAGACTAGACTAGTATAGTATAGAAACTATACCTATGTAAAATAAGTAATGTAGTCATGTTGTACACTTGAGTCTGTATCATTACATCTTGGTAATGTAAAATGATGGTGTGTATCAGCATGTTATATTTTTTCCCAAATGTTTCTTTGCCTCAGATGCCATCAAGGACTCGTGCGCATGACGGTGCGGATACTTCCCGTGGTCGGGAAGATACTCCTAATCCACCACCAGTACCACCAACGCTGGCCGCGGCTATCGCTGCCTTAGTCAACGAGACTGCAGATAATACCCGCTTTTTACGTGAGATGGCGGGTGATCAATTCCAGAAGCATGGCGGAAGGGCTCCTCCACAAGGGCCGCATGAAACCTCATAACTGGAATTCTCTGAAACGCGTCCTCCACTCTTTGTTAAAGCTGAAGACCCTCTTGGAGTTGATGAGTGGATAAGGGTAATGGAGCAGAAGTTTGGATTAATCCGTTGCACAGAAAAACAGAAGCCGTTGTTCGCCGCCCAACAAATGAGAGGCCCTGCCAGTACCTGGTGGGGAAATTTTGTGGCGATTCAACAAGCCGGACATCAGGTCACTTGGGATGAATTTAAATTGGCATTCCGTGAGCACTATATTCTAGAAGGAGTGCTTCACATGAAACAAAAGGAATTTATTCGACTAAAACAAGGAGGGGATACTGTGATGCAGTATCTCAACAAGTTTAATCATTTATCCCAATATGCGATTGATCAAGTAAACACTGACCTGAAAAAGAAGAATTGCTTCATGAGAGGACTCAACAACCGGCTCCAAAGGAAAATGGCCACCTGCCTAGATCTTACTTATAGCAAGGCTGTCAGCACAGCGCTGGCAGTAGAAGCCAAGAATACAGGCCAAGGAAAATCTAAGGGATTTGGAGGTGACAGGTCCAATCAGGGACCTGAGAAGCGAACAAGGTTGATAATCCGACCATTTAATCAGAATCGTTCCTCGCCTCGTCCACCCTCCTATCCATTCAAACAGCTTATTTTCATTCGCCCTACCACTGCCCCCACTTCTACAAATCAGCCGAGTGCCCCTGGTGCTTGTTTCCCTGCCCTCCCTAGTTCCTCAATTGGCTGCTTCAACTATGGAAAGTCTAGTCATTTTATCAAAGACTGTCCATATCCGAGGCAGAATAAGTCCAACAATTACCAGAACTCTAGGAGCTCAAATCAAGGCAAAGGGAACATGGCTAATAATTCAGCTGACAAAAATGTGAAGAAGACTGGGCGAATTTATTACACTCAAGTGGCCACGACACCGGAAGGAGAGCCGGTAATGATGGGTACGTTCCTCGTGGCCAATCACCCAGCAGTCATTCTCTTTGATTCTGGTGCTTCGCATACATTCATAAGCAATAAATTCGTGGAAAAACATTGCATTCCTTGCACTGAATCAAGGGAAGGGTTTATTATTCATTCGCCCGAGGGACAAATATTTACTAAGGAAGTAGCCTTCCATGTGCCAGTAACATTGGCTGAACGGGATTTTCCCACCAACATGATTGTTTTGAAAGGCCAAGATATAGATATAATACTGGGGATGAATTGGTTAGCCTAGCATAAAGCTATCCCCAACACTGACTTAAGGACTATCAAGTTGAGCCATGGTCATGAAGAGGTTCTCTTGTCCATCCTTATAGCTATCCCAGCCAAACCATTTTGACGGGTCTATGAAGCTATCATACCAAAAATTTAGGATATTCCGATAGTATGTGAATTTCCGGATGTATTTTCTGAAGATCTGCCTGGATTACCTCCAGAAAGGGATGTAAAGTTTGTAATCGAACTAAAGCCCGATACAGGTCCTATTTCTAGAAGATCGTACCGGATGCCACCAAATGAATTGGTGGAGCTCAAGACGCAATTACAAGACTTGCTTGAGAAGGGATTTATTTGGCCCAGTTCATCACCTTGGGGATGTCTCGCAATCTTTGTCAAGAAGAAGGATCAAACACTTCGAATGTGTGTGGACTACAGACCCCTTAATGAGGTCACTATTAAGAATAAGTACCCACTTCCCCGGATTGATATTTTGTTCGATCAGCTTACCGGAGCCCGGGTATTTTCCAAAATTGACCTCAGGTCGGGCTATCATCAGATCTGTATTCGACCCGAAGATATACCCAAGACCACATTTACTACGCGGTATGGATTATTCGAATATCTGGTAATATCTTTCGGCTTGACAAATGCTCCTGCCCACTTCACATATCTAATGAACTCAGTGTTTATGCCCGAGTTGGACAAATTTGTGGTGGTATTCATTGATGATATTTTAATTTATTCCAAGAATGAAGAGGAGCATGCTAAACATTTACGGATCGTATTAATGCGCTTAAGGGAACATCAATTATATGCTAAATTCAACAAATGCGCGTTTTGTTTAGAGGAAATCCAGTTTTTGGGACATGTATTGTCTGCAAATGGGATTGCGGTTGATCCCAGCAAGGTCAAAGATATTCTAGAGTGGAAATCGCCAACCGTTGTACATCAAGTTCGAAGTTTCCTTGGGTTGGCTGGCTATTACCGCAGATTTATCCCGGATTTCTCCAAGATTGTGAAGCCAATCACAAGTCTATTAAAGAATGATACAAAATTGAACTGGTCCTCAAGATGCAACAAAGCCTTCGAGCAGTTGAAGGTATTATTGACCACTGCTCCGGTACTGGCTCAACCGGACATTGAAAAGCCTTTTGATGTGTACTGTGACACGTCGGGGAGTGGTCTCGGATGTGTCTTAATGCAAGAGGGCCGAGTTATAGCATATGCTTCAAGACAGTTGCATCGGCATGAGGAACATTATCCAACTCATGACTTGGAATTAGCTACTGTGGTTCATGCCCTTAAAATATGGCTTCATTATCTGCTAGGGAATATCTGCCATATATATAGATCATAAAATTTGAAGTACATTTTTACCTAGTCAGAACTAAACATGAGGCAGATGATATGGCTTGAGCTGATTAAGGATTATGAATTAGAGATTCACTATCACCCAGGCAAGGCCAACGTGGTGGCAGATGCACTAAGTCGCAAGGCCTCCTGCCATTGTCTTACAGTAAAAGCCTCTGACATCACATTATGTCAAGAAATGGAGAAGTTAAACCTGGGAATGATTCAACATGGAACCTTGAACCAATTGAAGCTTGAGTCGATTCTTCTGCAAAGGATTATTGATGCACAAAGAAGTGATAAGGGTATGAAACATATTCATGAGAAAATAGAAGCCAGCAAAGCAAATTGTTTCGGAAAGGATAATCAAGGCATAGTATGGTTTAATAACCACATAGTTGTGCCCAAGAATGATGAAGTCCGCCAGCAAATTTTAGATGAGGCTCATCTTAGTCGATAATCCATTCATCCTGGAAGCACTTAGATGTATCAAGATTTAAAACAACATTATTGGTGGACAAAAATGAAGATTGAAATTACACGCTATGTGGCAAAATGTGACACCTGTAGATGTGTCAAAGCCATATATATGAAGACTGTCAGTCCACTGCAATCTTTGCCCATCCCAACTTAGAAATGGGAGGACATTAGCATGGACTTCATTGTGGGATTACCCAGGATAGCAAAGGGATTTGATTCTATCTGGGTTATAATTGATCGACTTACAAAGATCGCCCAATTTCTTCCAGTCAAAATAAAGTATACCGTGGCCACATATGCGGAACTATATATTGCCCATATTCTCAGTTTGCACGGAGTTCCAAAGATCATGGTGTCGGACCGCGGGCCACAATTTGTATCCAAATTCTGGGAAGAACTCCACAAAGCTCTGGGTACTAAGTTGCTCCACAGTTCGGCCTATCATCCTCAAACAAGTGGACAGACTGAGAGAGTGAATCAAATACTCGAAGACATGTTACGGGCAGGTTTTCTAGAATTTTCGCAAAAATGGGATGACTGTTTACCACTGGCAGAATTTTCGTATAACAATAGTTATCAAGAAAGTATTAAGATGGCACCCTTTGAAGCATTATATGGACGAAGGTGCCGTACCCCCTTAAATTGGTCTGAACTAGGAGAAAGGTGGTTTTTCAGGCCTGATATGGTGAAAGAGATGGAAGAAAAGGTTCAACGGATCATACATAACTTAAAAGAGGCACAAGTTCGACAAAAGGGTTATGCAGACAAACGACGTCGACCCTTGTACTTTCAAGTCCAAGATTATGTGTACGTGAAAGTATCACCAATGAAGGGTGTGACTCATTTCGGTGTAAAAGGAAAGCTTGCACCCCGATACATTGGTCTGTTTCAAATTCTTGAACAATGTGGGCCAGTGTCATACCAACTCCATCTACCCAAAACATTGTCTGCAGTGCACAATGTGTTCCATGTATCCCAATTGAAGATGTGCCTTCGGGTTCCTGATCGAACCATTGATGTTGTGGATGTTACCTTGGAACCAGACTTAACATATTCAGAACATCCCATTCGAGTCCTAGATCAAAAAGACAGGATCACCTGAAGAAGAGTTCTCAAATTCTATAAGGTACAATGGAACCAACATACTGAAGATGAAGCTACATGGGAAACCCAAGACTTCTTAGAAAGGAATTTCCATGGATTTTTAGCTTCATGTAATTTATAAGATGTGTACAATTGTTTGTAAAGATGGAATAAACCCATACCACCCCCTGCCTTGTACAAGAAATAAGGAAATAAAAATGTGACGTGTTTCCTTTTCCACTACTTGCCCTAGGACTTAAAATCTCGGGACGAGATTCTTTTATGGGGGGAAGGATGTAACACCTCTGGTGTTACTATCACTAAAATTTGTGCATAACATCATGTGCATGGGCATGTCATGTGTTTGTTACACCTAGAATGCATTCACTAGGTAAGAATTTCAAAGAAGTTGTATTGATATGACTTGATGTGTGGTTAACCCTATGGTGAAGTGCTTAACCTCAGATCAGGGCTTATGGATATAAGTGAAGCCCAAATATGTGAAAACCTCAAAAGACATGATACATGATCATAAGATATCACATTTGAAGGACTTTAGTTATACCAAAACCTTAAAGTGCTAAAACCCCTGAAAAGACCCCTAGAAAACCCTAAATTAGAACCCTAGGGGGCTAAGTGCAAATTTTGTGCAATTTTAGACCCAAGTGCAAAGCCCAAAGTATTAGAGCACCACAAATAATGTGTTTCACACATTTGAGGATTTGCAAATCAAATTATGGGATTTGGAGTTATTTGCAAAAAGTACCCCATGAAACCATATGTGCCTATGTCTGAAATTCAATGCATAGGGTTAACTTTGGAACCCTGTATCTCTCAATTCATAAAGAATTTGCCTAGGGTCAATACATCAAACTTGTAGAGCTATGATAGGAGTGCAACTTAGCTTAAGCAAGTAAGCCTTGATCACATATATAATTTGGAGTAAAATGAGCTCAAAGTTGTGCTGTCAGTCACACTTATAACTGAATAATGGTCACCAGTGACATTGGCAGGACTTTGAGGTTGAATTAGAGTAGGATCTATTGATCGATTGGGGATGGTTGCTATAGTCGAATTGTAGCTAGATTGTGGATTAACAACTTTGTTATAGAAGGATTAGCTAGTTTCTATATAGAAATTAGAGATCAAAGCTCTCTAAAGTGCTCTGACCGAGGTTCTGAATGGGGTTTCCCATGATACAGTGCACTGAAAAAGGTCTTCAGGTGTAGTCCCCCTCGCCGCCGGTGACCCGCACGCTCGAATTTGCGTCGGTCACCGTGATTCGTGCTTGGCACGCAGTGGATATCCACGGGGAGGTAAAAAGATCTCGCGGGGAGCGGATTTGGTCGCAGAGGAAGCTTATCACCGCGCCTGTAGCCGTGTGATGTGGCCGGACCGCCGGTGTTGTCGTGGAAGCTCCGGTGACCACGGTTATGCCACGCCATGGCTCGTTACTGTGCGGTAGTAACCATGGCACACTCAGGATTACAATCTTTGAGCCGTTGCACCGGTGAACGCCACGATTAAGCCACCAGTTCTCTCCCCTCTCTCCGGCCGCCAGCGCGCGATTCCAAATTCACGAGCCACCGCCCTCAGGCCCTATAAATTGAGCATGCCATCAGCTTCGCTAGGTAGTCAAGCATCCAGCGCACCCACCCGTGTCTCGGATTGTCGACCAGAGCGCTCTAATTTGGGATTTCCCCCAAATTGGTCAAGAACAACGTACTGTGTGAGCTCATCGTGGCCAGCGCTCCACAGGTCCAATCATGCCCTCCTCGCTCTTGTTTTAGCATCCCTGCGTGCTCATGATGCTGCTCGACGCAGCCAATTGGGCTAGAATACATAGAATCACCGGGAACGCCTCGGTCTGTCCATTGATCGTGCTGTCACTGTGGGCAGAGAAATTAGGGGCTAGAACCTTGAAATTGGTTGAGGGGTAATGGTTATTAGGGGTCAAATTAGGTGTCAACCGCTTCAGAGCACCGATAGTTAAGTTATCCGGCCAGTACGGGCTCGCTGGAGCCACTGCTCCGCCGTCCCCAGTCGGGGACTTCAATTCGCGAAGAATTAGAAAGTGAAGGGCATATGCGATAAGAGTTAGTGACACATAGGAATAGTGTTCGGGTCTCTTTGCGGGTTTTTCAAATCAACAGGGTCTACTGTGCAAATCTGACGCCACGGGCGCGCACGCGGGCGCGTTCTACCTGTATTGGGCTGACTCGGGCAAAATTGAGCCCATCACTGTTGATGCTTATCCTTTTTCTTTTTCTGCTAAACTTAGGAAATCTGTAGAAAATTATAGAAAAATGATAAAAAAAAATATGAGACTAATTTTGTTGGACTCCTAAATTTCTCTAGTATTTAATAAAAATAGTTCTAGGATTTTTAGTCCAAACAAGGAATTAATCAGTATTTAAAAGAGCTTAAACCTATACCTCTTGAACTTTAGGAATTATTTAATAGCCCCAAAAATCATAAAACTTTTTGGGTGAACTTAGAACCTTAGCCCCTTAGTATAGTTTCTCTATTATTGCATTTTCATAAGCATTACATGAGCATTCATGGTTATATATGATTATGTATAGAGAATGAAGAAGAGATAACTATTGAATAGGAAGAGACTACTCCATTGATAGAAAATCCACCTACCAGGAACTGTTTCTATTTTGATATTTGCGGAATAGAGCCCAACTCTCCTACCACACAAGGCAAGCCCCGGTGCATTTGCCACCTCCTTGTTGTTTTAAACTCTTTATCACTTGAATGATGCATTAGGTGATAGGAGTTGGGTGTTAAACCAATTGCTGCATTTCCTTCCTTGGAACTGTTTACCATTCCTTGATTACCTGATTTATCAAAAGATTTTTTGATGCTTAGTCCTGCTTTAGAAAAACAAATGTTTTGTTTTTAAACAAAAGATGATACTTCACAGTGGATGGGAAGTTTTCAAAAATAAAACTTGATAGTGGATCCATCATGGCCATGATGGGTTCAACACAGAAAAGATGTACCTCTGCCAGGTACCAGAATTTGGGTTTTTAAATGATAAAGCTAAGACCAGGCGGTTGACTTGCACGAGAAGAGAGTCTCGGTGCAGTGTCTCCGTCTGAGTCGATTAAGGACCATGTCGATGTAGGCTTGCTGATCGAGGACCTTTTAACTGGTCACATGCCTCATCATGGGTAAGCTTTGCCTCGGGCAGACTAATACTAGAAAGGCCAACATGCAATGGGAGTGGAGAGATGGCGAGAGTAGCGTGTACCCTCCGTGGCAAGAGGCTGGACGGTGGTGTATCTGTGCTCTCGGTTGGCGTGAACCCGGTCTAGTCTTAAGAAACCCGGTGGCGAGTTGACATATGCAAGGGTTATGTGCTACATATGTCGTGTGATTGGAGATCCCTAGCTGGGTATTAATCGATTCGAATCGCTGTTACTTATCGGACATGAAGACTTGGTCACTGCCCTACACGTAGCATTCCAGTAAACAAAAAGGGATTGCTAAAGTGCTTGAACTAGGGTAGAAAGAACTCTAGTGACAAGTAATGACTTAACATGCTAATAAAACTGGATTTTTAAGGATCCACTATTAGTAAGCATTTTTGCAAACAGAGTCTTGATTCTTGATTAAACCTTACCTTGACTCCCTTAAGCCCGCATATCCTTGAGAGCCTTTTCTTTTGATGGGTAAGACTTGCGAAAGTAAACTATGTACTTAGGGTTTTCGAACCCATGTTGTTGTAGGTGATGAAACAACAGACTTTTGTTGTTTTTGCACTAAGGTGGTGCCCAAAGATGTGGTGCCCAAGGACGAACCTCAACAGTAACGTGGTTGCAGGAGGACATGGTCCTTCCTTTTGAAAAACAATATACTTTTATGCGGGAGGGGTTTTTGCCTCCCAGGGTTCTAATAATAATACTTATGCACTCTTATGACCTGGTGATGTAATATTAATACTCTTTCTATATTTTATGAATGTAAATTAAGTTATTGTAATTCACTTCCGCTTATTCGTTCCTCTGATGTGTTGTAATATTTGTATGACGGGTGAAACGCTCTTGGAAAAGGAAAAGGACACAGATACTAAACGTGTAGAGTGATTATGTGCACTTATAGGGTTGTCCAAGGTCCGTTGGACAAGGACAACTGTAGGTGGGCCTAATGACTTGAGAGGTTCTGTCATAGTTTCATGGCTAAAAAGTGTTACTAGTGGATAGACAATATTAAAACAAAATTATAGGAACTGGAATGGGTTAAAAAGGAGCTAGTATGAATTTTCTATGAATTATACAAATTCTAACATTTATTTTTCCACTATAAATCAATTTCTGATATTAATTATCAAATCCTTCTGATCCCTGGACTACGCGCATGAATTCTGGAAAGGGCAGGGGTCTCTACGCAAGATTTCTAGGACTCTGGGAACAGTCCCAGTGGACCGTGGGTTCATTTCTGTAAAGTTCATGGCTTCTTTTGCAAAGCTGTCGCCCGAAGGGGTATGGGTCGGCCTTGGCCGTTCGATCAATGGTGGGCGGTATGGATTAGATCCGTAGACATCAAAACCTGTAATTCTATGCGAACCCTTGGATTACCAAACAAGGGCCATAATCTGCCCACGACAACCTCCAATCCGACCCATTGGATTTTTGATCAACGGCACTAATCGCGCGAAAAGGGTACCTGGTCGTCTAATCCTGACCGTCCGTTACGTGATTGACGACACAGGTTCTTTCGTCTACCTCCTGGTGAACTGCAGCAACGCTGGCTGCGCACGGCGGCGACCTCGCTGGCGAGCGCCCCAGCCGAGCACAATCCCTCGAATCAGGGCATGCAAAACGTTGTCTAGAACAGTACGGGTACTGGGGAAGATTGCATACCGGGTTTAATGCGGCGCAGAGCGCTAACTACTGTGTGCGGCAATCTTGGTGCTCCGCCGTCAAATTCCTGGGTGGCCGGTGCCTTCCATGCACGAGAAGGTGCACAATTGCAATCCCCGCACGATGACCAACCCGCCGAGGTCACACCCAAACCCAGATCGCCGGTGATACCCGATTTATGGTGCGACGGCCGCGCTCTGCCCTGGACACGGCGTTGGCGGTGGCGAATTGGGTCACGGTGGTCGCGCAAGAGGGTAATTGAGGGAAGGAAAGATCAGGGGGTGCTCCTATTTATCCCCCGTGGACCTGGCTCGGGATAGGAGAGGCTCACCCACGATTCCAACGAAGGCGGTGACCCGCGCATGGTTTGTTGCGGAGCAGTGAGAAAGACGGGGATGACGCCGACCGGACGGCTCCACCCGGCAGTGAGACAGAGCAGGTGCGCGCGCGAGTAAGGAGACTGGCGACGTGGGCCCAAGCCGTCAGCGACTTACCCAGCGCACACAGGAAAGAGTGGAGTGGGCCGTCAGAGATTTGGGCCCAGCGCAAGTCCCCTCCTGGATGGGTCGCACTGAGAGGTAAATGGGCCGCAGGACTACGATTTCAGCCCACTCGCGCTCATCCCCTTCTTATTTTCTTTTTCCTTTGTATTTTCTTTTCTCTTTTCTTCTCTTTTCAAATTTAGGTTTCAAATTTGAATTTATATTTGTGAAGTTCATACTTAGGTTAAATTTAAATAACCCTTTGAACCGAATCTAATAATTTTGTATATTTATTTGATCTCATTTGTATAGTATTCTCTTCTCTTTTCTAAATTCTAGGATTTCTTTTAGACCTTTAAATTCTACTTTGGACTTTAATAAATTTTTTTTACATTACAAAATTCCAATTCCAATCTAGGATGTAGTTTAAGAATTCAAACTTAATACATACTCACAATCAATTATGGAGCAATAGATATATATTTATTTTAATTGATTTATTTGTTTGATAAATGTTTGAAATATGAGACACACTCATATGGTTCCTTTCTTTTTAGGAAAATGGTATTTTGATTACGGGACATGAGTTTAAAGTAACTTCAAACTTAAATATTCATGTAACTAAATGCTTATGGTGCATCATTTAGTGAATTGCATAATCATTTAGTTGAATAGAAAACTTTTCTATTACTCTTCTAAAATAATTCTTGGTTTTCAAAATTCATTCGTCAATTTTTTTTCAATACTCAAGTATAATTTGAGATATCTGAATTTGCTATTGTATTTCTTCATATATTTACTTTATTATTATTATATTTTTTGTACAAATTTTGGGCCTTACACCTGCCTCCTCACCCCTGATGGGCCTCGACTCGAATCTTGTGGCGAGATTCTTTTAAGGGGGAGGGTTGTAACACCCTAGGTATTACTAGGGTTTCTGCTTGGCAACTTCACTAGCCTTATCCTCACAAGTAGAGTAAGAAAACAACAAGTAAAGTCATACTCAGGAATTAAGACCTTAAGTAAATGCCAATTTATCATGAGTCCTCAACAAAATTTTCTTATGATCATCAAAAAGGTAAAGTGACCAAAAACCCTAAAATACCATACCATTGAGCAAAAGAAAATCAGGTGAAGGAAAACTAATTGGGCCTTACTGTCATGACATGGACCAGTGACATAAAAAGGGTAACCCACGAAATTGCTCCTACAAGTTAGTATGTAAATCATCACCAAAAATAATGGAAATAGATCCCCTAAACAATCCACAAAAAAGGAGACAAACAAAGAACAAGTTCTGCACACCATTTTCTGTATTTTGAAACCTGATTAGAACTTCCCTGTGTTCATCACAAATTCCACCTCAAATCGAGTCACTCCAATTGACAAAGTCGTGACTAATTACCTAACCTAACCCATGTCAGAAGATGGCATCGAAACTCGAAGCCAGACATGACTAAACCCTGACCTTGCCTCGAAAACATTCTACTGGACAGATCACACTTGAGTGTGCAAGATCTACTCAGCTAGTGAGCAAAATCCGTCGGCCCCACACCTTATCTCTATCTTAGAGCATAAAAAACAAATTGTATATAGAGATTTAGCTAAGATCGGCTTGGACAAGCGACAATACGACGAAGAAGAGGGCCAGGCAAGCACTTGCCAAGTGTTCGACGCTGGTTGACATAAGCCGAGCGGGCTCTGTCCGCCTGCCCGTGCACCAACCAGCGCGCATGCCCCCACCTGCGCCATGACAAGGAACCGCAGCGTTGAGAGTGCCCATGCCTATAAGTGCCAGTGCGCCCTTGGCCTCTCCCTACACGTCCATTGCAAGCCTTCTTCACTGGAGTTCGCGGCCGCCGAAGTATGCCAACACCCGCCCTGCCAGCCGAGAGCCAACCATCGTGGCCCGGACGGCACAGTATGCTAACCCCCAAACCATCGCCACCAGGAGATTCCCTAGCCCCTAGTGAACCTCCTCGACCAGTCCATTTTGTCTGCATGCCTCGCTGGAGTAGCGCCATTGCTCGCCGGACCACACCCGAGCGCCGGTGAGCGTAGACCCACTTCCACAGCTATCCCCAGCCAAATTTCCTTGGGGAATCATCTCCCCAGCATCCGAAAAGCTTGACCGCCAATGGAATCGAACCCTACCAAAGCCGACTAGTCGGAACACCTCCACCGACGAACTCCGACCGCCTGGGAAAGTAGATCGGATGACTCCGACCATCACTGGCCGTCATCCGACCACCGGCGTGTTTGTGAGAGCCTCCCCGACCTCACGAACCACTTCGCCAGAAACTCGACCACCACCGGTAAGCCCCCCGCCCAGTTCTTGTCGTCGGGTACTGTTCAGTTGAAGAAAGGACCTCGGGATTGGATTCTAGAAATCCTAGGGTTTTTCTGTTAAGCCTAAGACTCATAGGAATAGTGTCTAGAGGACCTTCGGGTAATTACAGAGAGAAGGAAAACCCAGGGACCCCAGCGCTAAATGGTCACTTTAAAATCCTTTAGAAAATTTAATTCAAATATGCAGAAAACTTGTGAAACTCATAACTGGAGAAATATTTGGGCAAATTCAACCAAACAAATTTTATTGGGTTCTTTATGTGTTGGTCACTTGTTCTCAAATGCTGTGAGTCAAGAACAAGGCAACACAATTGTTAATTATAACAGACCTTCGTCCTCCGAAGTATTATCTCCTCATAGGTATAATACTCATCAGATGAAGGTCGAGAAGGACATACCTTCATCATTTATTATATGAATAAGAATGTAGAAGGATGTAAACAATAATTGTATCTCATCGATTTATCTATATGTGCATCCCACAAAACATGTATGAATATTAACAAATTCCATGTTACATTGATACCTTCGGCTTGCTCGAAGGTGAAGATGCGAGAGAGCGATTACAATCCAGCATGAACAGTACGGTGCTACTGTTCATGTATTTATAGGCATGAGACGCAGCTTGAGTAAAAGTACATTTATGTCCTTGTCATCCGTCTACAATTATAATACGAAGCATTAAGGACTAAATAGTTTTTATCCTTTTTTGGTCATTGTTGTATTTGGTCTTCGTCATCAACCCGAGCCGAAGTCCCTTGACTATAGCTTCGTCACCCATTTGTGTCTCCTTCGGGTTACACCTCTACTCTTGTCATAGAAGAAGATCTCTATTCCGAAGTCGATGCCTCCTGCAATAATCTATGTCATGCCGAATACATATTGTTAGTTACGTTTTTGAGGACCTTCGGAGGAGGAAGGCCCCTCGCAGTTTTGATTTGCTTCTTTGTAACAAATTTAGAACAAAGACCTTTAGCCGAAGGTCCGAAAAACACCTTCCCTTCGCTAGAATAGCGAATGACACTAACATGCGGGACCCACCAAATTGTGGAGCTCTGTACATATAAATAGGAGCTTGCGTTGTAAGCATTTCTTGTGCCATTTCAGTTGCTTGCATTGCGCTTGTCTTTTTAAACTTTCTTGCTTTGTCAAGTTTAATTGGATTTAAAGCTTCGGCATTTCAACAACCATCGACTTAATGGATGATGAGAAGAAGATTGTTGATCCGGCGCTATCCAGGTTTTATGAAGCTATGGAAAAAATCAACGCAGAGAAGATTGAGAAGGAGATGCTGGATAGGATATCTGAGAACTCTAGCGATAGTGAAAGTTTCAATGTAGAAAGTGGGAATGAAGATGTCGTAGATCAGCCCTGAAGACCAAGCCATGTTGTATTCGGGAAATCAACTAATAAGCAAGGGCAGATTGATGCAATGAGGGGGAGGTACTTTCGTGATATCTCAATTGTGAGGGCTGGAGGGGAAAATAATGTCCCTCTGCCTGAAGTTGATGAAGTGATAGTTTACAGAAGCTTCATGAAGGCAGGGCTTCGGTTCCCTCTGGATAAATTGTTGGTCGAAGTCTAGAAAACCTTTGAAATTTACCTTCATCAACTTACTCCTGAAGCTATCATCAAGGTGGGGATCTTTCTATGAGCCATGAGGAGCCAGGGACTGGAACCAAATGCAAAATGTTTCTGCAACATCCATGAGCTGTCTTATGAGACGAAGACTACCGTAAAGGAGCAATATCACAACAACTTCGGTTGTTACAGCTTTGTGCCTCGCTTTGAGGCGAGCTACCCAGTTCCCACATTTCGGAAGAGATGGCCGGGGGCCTAGATGCAGGAATGGTTCTACAAGAAGAATGACCTAAGTGAAAGGGAGGATATTAAGGGGGTTATCCAACGTCCTATATGGTCTCGCTTCGGCATTAGAAGGCCGTCCACTACCCTTGGGAATGATATACAAGCATGCCAGGCGGATTTCAATACAGTATGCTCTTACATAGGCACAATGGACTTAGTCTAGGAGCACATTGCTTATAGAGTGTGGCCGCTTGCAAATGGGTGGGAGATGCTGAAGGAGGATGCTGTTGGCTCTAGTCAGGGTGGTTTAATCTACCTAAAGTACACTTTCAAATACATGAGCCAGTTTGATGAGCCAAATGATGACTGGCTAGATGCCATTGATGCAACCAGTGATGAATTGATTGGAGCTTACTCGAAGACTGAAGATGATGCCATGACAACGGCCTTCGGGGCTCGAGGCAAAAAGAGGCTGAACAGGGTATTTGATGTCATTGGATTTGTATATCCATACTACTGTTACCCTTTGCGGAGGCTAGGAAAGAAAAGAAAGATTGCTACTTCGGCAACTTCTAGCGCGCCAAAGTCAAAGAAGGTTAAATTTTTGACACATCGGCCTAAGCGCATTGAAATGACCAAAGGGCCGAAGCTAATTGAAGGGTCTGCTTCTATATCTGAGCCAAGTCGCTTTATGCCTGTTGAAGCTAAGTCAAGACCGGCTGAAGAGCCAAAACTGAAGAAGGTGGCAGAGAAGCCGAAGGCCTTGAGTCCACCGCGCGAAACAGAATTGCCGAAGGCATCAAGGATCCCTGTAGCAACTCCGAAGAGGAGAATGACTAGCGTGCTAGACACTGTCATGGAATCTGTAAAGGCATCAACTCCTCCTTCTCCTGAAGCGCCTAGTGGAGAAGGTGAAATTTTAAAGAAATCTGACAAAATTGGCACGACTCAAGCTGTTTCTGAGGCTGGACCCTCAGTTGTTGGCGAAGTAAGACCTTCGAAGACTGCACCATTAACCTTGGAAAGAGAAGATGCCCCGAAGAAGTCCAAGTCTCCTGCTCCCGAGGCACCTACCGAAGAGCTGGAGTTTATTGTGCGACATGCTTCGGGGAAACAATTATCGGAGGAGCAGATTGTCGAAACAAGGCAATACATCAAGGATTTGAAGTATCCGCAAGGATCCTTGGTGTACAACGGCAATGATGAGGATGACTTTCTCTATTGCCTTCTAGACAATAAAGAGATCTCCGTCTGCCGGGAAATGATGAAGAACATGGGTACCCGAAGCTTGAACTCGGCCTATCTGCAATGTCGAAGGATGATCTTGCAGATAGCCTTGCTTATAATAGCTTGAAGGTATATATACTTTTATTGTAAAATTAACTATATTTGTAACTTTTCTTGCTATCGTTATGTTCTCATATATTCTTATTATTAGGGCTTAATTCTAAGTAAGTCTTTAAGGGCCCAAAAGGAAGAAGAAGACGAGAGCTGTCAGATAGCTCTTGGGAATCTTCGGACAGAGGTCATTTCACTAATGAACGAAGCTCTCGAGAAGGATAAGATATTGTTTTACTTAGTGGACAGGTAGAAAACTAGCGAAGCCAAAGTTAGCACACAAGCCGAAGCTCACAAGGCCGAAGTTGAAGATTTGAAGAAGAAGCTTGCGGAAATGAATGCAAAATTTGAAGTTGCAAATGCGAAGCACGAAATAAGTGAGATTGAAAAATTAAGGGTACAAAAGAATGTCGAAGAGCTCCGCGACTCCAAAGAAAGATGCTACGAGATATCCTTGGAATGCGCCAAAATTTTAAAGAACAATTTTACAAAGATAGGAGCCTATTCTTCCGAGCAAAAATTCATCTGCGGCGACCTCGATGGTGTTGTCCAGTGGATCAGCGGAGAGGTCGAAGCCTTTGATGAAATCTTAAGTGATCGAGGAGACTTCTGCGCATTCGCTGGCGCACGAGGGGTCGCGGATACCTTGGAAAAAGCCGGTTGTGAGCATGTTAAGGCTGTAGCTCAGCCGGAATTTGTTTTCTCGGTGGAAGACAATCAGGACCCTTCGGCTGAGGCCTCTACATTGGGCGGTAGATTCTACTCCGATGTGTGCATGAAGGGCGGTCGTGAGATGGCTGATGAAGCAATTAGAAAAAATGAAAAAATCTCACGACGCTCAAGAAGAAGCTAAGCAGACTGAAGAAGTTGCTGAGCGCGCAAGGCTTATAGGTACTTTTACTGAGATTCAGCTTCGGAGTTTGTTTTTAACTTCTGAATTAACCAACATATTCTTTATTGCAGCTGAACTTTCACCACCACCGGATCCGTATAATCCCGAAGCTAACCCGGCCGCGAAGGGAACATTAGACATATTAAGAATTGCTAACAAAGCTGTGGACGAAGCCGTCGACAGACTGCTACATGAAGCTGCTGAAAAAGTGCTGAAGGAAGATTAATTTTTTGTATACTTGAAAGTGTAATGTTTGTCTATGGCTGTCACTTTTTGGAAGAAACAAACATCAAGTTTTGTATGTATATTAATGTAATATATTACTCTGTGATGCATGAAACCTTCGTACGTACCGTTTTTGAGCCGTTGGCGAAAAAACACCTTCCCTTCTTTTTATGCGTTGCAAAGAAAAAGATTCTCATTATGCCATTGCTGATGAAGATTTACTTCGTGTAGGAGTATATATCTGCCGAAGGCATGACTTGTGCTATATTATTTCTTTTCATAATTCGATCAATTCTTTCAAAAGAGCAACTCTCCTTTGTTGCCCCATAATTTTTTGGTGATGCAAAATGATGTATGATGCGATGCTATGCGATATGATATGATGGTATGATGCAGAATGTTATTTGCGCCAAAAGTAATAAAGCACACGAATATAGACCCAGACTCTGCATCCCCTTGGGAACGACTTTGAAGTCTCTTCACCTTTTTCTTAGGTGGTATTTCTGCTCTGCAACCCCTTAGGAACGACTTTGTAGCTTCTTCACCTTTAATTTAAGTGGTATTTAAGCTCTGCATCCACTTAGGAATGACATTGGAGCTTCTTCGCCTTTAATTTAGGTGGTATTTAAGCTCTGCATCCCTTAGGAACACCTTTTGAGCTTCGAAACTTACTCTGCGCTCCCTTGGGAACGACTTTAGGGCTTCGGAACTTACTCTGCGCTCCCTTAGGAACGACTTTGGAACTTCGGAACTTGGTCCAGTCACACTCGATGGTGTAACCACTGGTAGAAGAGATTAGACCCTACTAGCCAGGTGTTAACTTAAATTAGCACATTAGACCAACTCAACCATGAGCAGAAGAACCAACCAATAGAGTCATGATGGATTGCATAATCTGTCTATCCTCACCTATCATCAAACAAGATTTTTACCTACATCACGTAATCTACCTCATCCATAACTATCTGAACCATATTTTCCCCAACTCCAATGATATACACTAACCTCGAATCAATGAGATCAAGACTAGAGAAGAAAAGATCAACATCAAGAAGGAAAGATATAACAGTCAAATTGAATCTCGAGATGAATCAAGACTTAAACATTTTGGATGAAGTCTTTTCCTTACCATAATCTTTCTTACCTCAACCTGTTTGACATATATCCTACATAATAAGTAGTTGAATACCTATGCTCTCCCAATCATCCACTATTAACTATAAAAATGATGAGACTCTAGATTTCTGAACCAATTATAGATTAAAAGCTGAATTACAAACCAATCCTTATGTATCCCTTTTCTTACTAATCATGGGGACAATATTTCTGTTAAGGGGGTAGGATTTGAAACACCCTAAAATCATGCCTTGATTACTGGGAAAGGTTCTTCGAAGTGTTTAGATTAAAATATCTTTTAATAATGATTTTATTGGTTTGGGACCATTTTCTTGAAATTAGTAATAGTAAATTTTACTTTGGTTATTCAAAGCTACGAATAGATCTAGAAACTAGAATCTGAATTAGGAAGTACATAAAGATAGATGAGAGTAGCATTAAATTTTGATATCTCGAAAATGGAATTCACCTTTTGATAGAAAGATTTATTTTATTAAGTTTGAGTAAAACTATTCTTTCATGAATTATACATGGAGAAATTGTGCCTAAATAAATAAAATAACTAACATGTACATATAGATGACTTTGCATTACATGTTGAAGGACTTTTGTTTATTTAAACATATGTGAAGTTTGATCTCATTCGAAATTTGAACTTTGGTTTGAAAAGAAAACAAAAGAAATAGGAAATATAACAGGAAAATGAAAAAAATAGAGGGAACCATGCACCTGGGCCATTTTCCCTGACTTGGCCCAGCTTGGCGGCCATATGGCCCATCCCGCAACCCAGCCGCCATTACCGCAATGGGCCACTCTGTCTCATCTCCTTTGATTTGCCTAGACTCAATGAAGATCCGCCCCACCTGTCAGGTTCATATCCTAACCAATGACCAAACCACGGTGTCTCGCTCTGGTCTGTCAGCAATACTCCATCGCTGGGTCACAACACAGCCACCGACACTGGTCCGGTGCTGTCGCCACGCTTGTTGGGCCGTAGAGTAAAAAGGCCGAATGCTAGGTACTCTGGTCCGGAGTGGACTGTGTAAGCGGATGGGTATAACCCTACGCAAGGAAGTCTGTATCGGGTAGCGAAAAACAGATGTTAAACTCCAGTTAAACTTCATTCCTCGCCTATCCTCGTCTTCTTCTTCCTCGATCTGCTCTTCCCATTCGAGTAGGCTGCTAACAAATTGGTATCAAAGACTACCGATCTTGGCACTGGAGTTTCCCCCTTACTTCACTCGCTCGGCAAAAATGGCGGGCGCCCCCGATCCCAACCTGGCGGCTGCTCTGAATGCCCAATCCAAACAGATCGAAGCCCAATCCAAGAGCCTCACCACCCAATCCAAGCTCCTTCAGCAGTTATGCGACCGATTGGAAAACCAGGATGCACGGTGGCGCCATCTGGAGAAGTCTGTGGCCGCCAATTCCGACAACATCGCCGCGATCCAGGTGCAGGTCGCAAATCGCGACTCCACGCCGGATTCCACAGGGGCGCTCGGCTGGGCTCCTCTCGAGGAGTTCGCGGCGGACGCCATGACCCGGGTGGCCGCGCTGGAGAACGTCACTTCAGTCTTCGAATCATGGAGGCCGCGCGTCGAGGCATCAGTCGACGGCGTGAAGGACTCGGTCGACGCCGTTCGCGCGGAGCTGTCCAGGGTAGCGCGCTTCCTCGAACGCGGGGCCATCCACGACTCGCCAGATCCGCGCGGCGTACTTGGTCCTCACCAGGCGACGACGGAGCGCGTGCCTCCTCCCTCATGGAACACCGACGGCCCAAGCGGGCACCGCATCGACAATCAACCACGGGAGACGGGTTTTGGGGTTTTTTACCCCCATCACTCCCTCCCGGCCATGGGTATGCACTCTAATCCTCAGGGTGCTCCTTCATTTGCTTCGGATGTTCACACTGGGGGCACGTCGGGCACTGGTCTCAACCCGCCTCCCGCACCGTTCGGCGGTCGTGCTTACAGCGCCCAATTCAACAATTACTTAGGCCAGTTGCCCAAGCTGAATTTTCCTGAGTTCGACGGTTCCTACCCCAAACTATGGCAAACACGTTGTGAATCATATTTTCGCATGTACTCCGTAGATCCCTCTGTCTGGATTGAAGTAGCCACAATGAGTTTCACCGGTCCTGCAGCCAGATGGTTACAGTCGATCGAACACAGCCTTCACCAGGTCACTTGGCACGAGTTTGGGCTGTTAATTCGTGAGAGATTTGGCAAAAACCAGCACGAAACTCTTCTTAGACAACTCCTGCACATCCGTCAATATTCCAGTGTCTCTGATTATATTGAACAATTTGCACAACTAGTTGACCAGTTAAAGGCTTATCAACCCCATGCTGACCCACTTTACTATATCACTAAGTTTGTCGATGGGTTGCGTGATGATGTACGCTCTATTGTGTTGGTGCAACGCCCACGAGATCTCGATACTGCCTATGTTCTTGCTCCGTTGCAGGAGGAGGTGCGCGAGGGTACCCGACAGCGGGAGGGCAAGTTCACTCCAAGAACATTCAGCAAACCAGCGGCCTCAGGCACCAGCCTTACACATGACAGTAAAGCAATTCATCCCCTTAAGTTGGATCATGCGCCTGCTGCCATTCCTTCTCGACAAGCTCAGTCCGAGGACAAATTGGCTACATTATATGCATATCGGAAGGCCAAGGGACTTTGTTACAAATGCGGACTCCAATATAATCGAGGTCACAAGTTCCCTGACACCGTGCAGTTACACCTGGTCGAAGAAATGTGGCAGTCCTTTCAGTTACCGGACAATGAGGAACCTGTTACTGATGTCGCAGCTGAAGAGTTGCTTCTGTTACACATGTCGCAGGCTGCTGTTCTCAGTGCAGATACTCCCAAGACCATGCGGTTTATTGGCCACATTGGTGGTATGGATATGTTGGTACTGTTGGATTCGGGCAGCTCTACTTCATTTATCAGCCACCGAGTTGCTTCACATTTGCCCAATTGGACTCCCTTACCAGCTTCACTTCGTGTACAGGTGGCCAATGGCTCCCAATTACCGTGTGACCACGAATTAACTAATGTCACATGGTACCTCAATGAGTATGCCTTCTCCTCAAACTTGAAGATTATTCAGCTCACTCACTACGACCTCATCTTAGGTATGGACTGGTTGAGTTCCCACAGCCCTATGTGGGTACATTGGGAAGATAAGTGGCTGATTATACCTTACCAAGGCTCTACTCTCAAATTGTGTGGTATGGGAGTTCAGGACATGCAGTGTACTGTTCTGGAGGTATCTTCCTTGGAATCCCTCACTGACAAGGATCAAGCCATTGTTCACAAGTTGCCCGCAGAACTGCAGCAGCTACTCACTCAATATGCTGATATATTTGAAGTTCCACAGGGTCTTCCTCCCCCACGCGAGTGCGACCATCGTATTCCGTTGCTGACCGGTGTAAGCCCAGTACAACTCAGGCCGTATCGTTATGCTCCAGCTCTGAAATCAGAAATTGAGAAACAAGTAGCGGACATGCTCCAGACAGGAATTATTCAGAACAGCAGCAGTGCATTCTCATCTCCAGTAATTCTAGTGAAGAAAAAAGACAACACATACCGGTTTTGTGTCGACTACAGACATCTAAATGCACTGACCATCAAAACCAAGTTTCCGGTACCCATTATTGACGAGTTTTTGGATGAGCTTCACGGCGCAGCCTGGTTCTCCACTCTCGACCTGCGAGCGGGGTTTCATCAGATCCGAATGGCTTCCGAGGACCAACACAAAACGGCATTTCAAACCCATCATGGTCATTTCGAGTTTAAAGTCATGGCCTTCGGATTGTCGGGTGCACCTGCAACATTTCAGGGAGCGATGAACAGGACTCTTTCCCCACTGCTCCGGAAATGTGCCCTTGTTTTCTTTGATGACATATTGGTCTACAGCCATACATGGTCTGATCATATTCAACATTTGGAGTTAGTATTCAGTCTTCTTCGAGCTGATCAGTGGCAGATTAAATTGTCCAAATGCTCCTTTGCACAACAAGAAATTGCATATTTGGGCCATGTCATTTCAGTGCGAGGGGTGGCAACAGATTCCTCAAAAGTGGACGCCGTTACCTCATGGCCAGTACCTGCAAACTGTCGAGAGTTACGGGGATTTCTCGGCCTCGCGGGATATTACCGGAAATTTGTACGACACTTCGCGGTGATCTCTAAACCCCTAACTCAGTTACTGAAGAAGAACACACATTTCGTATGGACTCAAGACCACGATCATGCTTTTCGTACACTCAAGACAGCACTATCCTCTGCCCCAGTCTTGCAACTGCCTGACTTCTCGTCCCCGTTTGCCATTGAAACTGACGCGTTGGGATCAGGCATTGGTGCGGTTCTCAGCCAGAACAGCCACCCTCTCGCTTTTGTCAGTAAAGCTCTGGGTCCAAAGAATAGAGGATTATCGACCTATGAAAAGGAGTACCTAGCTATTCTGATGGCTGTCGACCACTGGAGACCCTACCTCTTGCACGATGAGTTCATAATTTACACTGATCAGCGCAGTCTCTCACACTTGACAGAGCAAAAGCTTAATACGCCGTGGCAGCAAAAAGTTTTCACCAAACTCTTGGGTCTCCAATACAAAATATTATACAAGAAAGGAATTGAAAATGGTGCGGCGGACGCCCTGTCACGTCGTCCCCATGAATCCTCAGAGCTTTATCATATTTCTAGCAGTAGCCCCAGTGGCTTTCAGAAATTATGGACGGATATCTACAGGATAATCACGCCCAGCAGCTGCTATCTGAGCTGGCCGTGACTGCTTCACCGGCTGGTCATTACACACTTCAGAATGGGGTCATCAAATACAAAGGTCGTTTCTGGCTGGGTGCTAATTCAAATCTGCAGCATAAGGTCATCTCTGCATTTCATGACAGTCCTATGGGAGGGCACTCTGGATTTCCAGTTACCTACCGCCGGATTCATCAACTGTTTGCATGGCCTTACATGAAACAACAGGTGAAAGATTATGTGGCAGCTTGCTCCATTTGCCAACAATCCAAGCCCGATAGGTCCAAGTATCCTGGACTGCTCCAGCCCCTCCCCGTGCCAGAACAAGCTTGGCAGGTGGTGTCGATGGACTTCATCGAAGGTCTACCGCGTTCTGCTCATGCTAATAGCATCCTCGTGGTCGTGGATAAGTTTTCTCGCTATGCCCATTTTATTCCACTCTTGCATCCTTACACAGCTTTCAAAGTGGCTCAGCTGTTTATGTCATCTATTTACAAGCTACACGGCATGCCAGAAGCTATCATTTCCGACCGTGATCGCATTTTCACCAGCTCTCTGTGGCAGGAATTGTTCAAGCTGGCTGGTACACAGCTGCGTATGGGGACAGCCTACCATCCTCAGTCGGACGGCCAGACTGAGCGAGTCAATCAGTGTTTGGAGACCTATTTACGCTGTTTCGTCCATGCCTGTCCGCACAAGTGGAACCTGTGGTTGTCTCTGGCCGAATACTGGTACAACACGTCCTTTCACTCGGCTCTTGGTCGCTCTCCATTTGAAGTCCTCTACGGTCGACCTCCACGACATTTTGGCCTGGCTGCAGAAGACTCAGTTACTGATGTGGATCTGGCTACCTGGTTGTCCAACCGTGAGTTGATGACCAAGGTAGTGCGTCAACACCTTCACCGCGCCCAGTCCCGTATGAAGTCCCAAGCAGACAAGGGCCGATCAGAGAGGGAGTTTGCTGTGGGGGAGCGTGTATACCTCAAGCTCCAGCCATATATTCAAACATCCGTCGCACCCCGGGCCAACCACAAGTTGTCTTTCAAATATTTTGGGCCTTTCACAGTTCTGCAGCGCGTGGGTTCCGTTGCATACAAATTGGAGCTACCAGCTGAGTCTTCAGTCCATCCTGTCTTCCACGTCTCACTGCTCAAGAAGGCTGTCTCGCCCATACATCAGATCAGCAGCACCTTGCCAGATTCATCAGCTACAAACCAGATTCCTGTCCAAGTGCTCGACGCCAGAACCATCTCCCGTGGCGGTACATCCATTCCCCAGGTGCGGGTGCGCTGGTCCGGTTGCGACGACGCGCTGGCAACATGGGAAGACCTGGACGCCATTCGCCAACAGTTTCCCCGATCCGCTGCTTGGGGGCAAGCAGCATCGCAAGAGGGAGGGAATGTCAGCAACACTCCATCGCTGGGTCACAACACAGCCACCGACACTGGTCCGGTGCTGTCGCCACGCTTGTTGGGCCGTAGAGTAAAAAGGCCGAATGCTAGGTACTCTGGTCCGGAGTGGACTGTGTAAGCGGATGGGTATAACCCTACGCAAGGAAGTCTGTATCGGGTAGCGAAAAACAGATGTTAAACTCCAGTTAAACTTCATTCCTCGCCTATCCTCGTCTTCTTCTTCCTCGATCTGCTCTTCCCATTCGAGGGAACCATGCACCTGGGCCATTTTCCCTGACTTGGCCCAGCTTGGCGGCCATATGGCCCATCCCGCAACCCAGCCGCCATTGCCGCAATGGGCCACTCTGTCTCATCTCCTTTGATTTGCCTAGACTCAATGAAGATCCGCCCCACCTGTCAGGTTCATATCCTAACCAATGACCAAACCACGGTGTCTCGCTCTGGTCTGTTGCTGAGCAATTCGCTGGGTTAGTTGCTACTAACTTCTCGCCGTGCTCGGCCGGCCTATTCCTCCTCCCCCTCCATGCCTTGCGGGCCTCCACTGATAGTTGGACCATGGTGGCCATCTCTCTATCACGCGCTTTAGGTCAACATGGATGATGTGCGGCCCCCACCTTTCCCAGCTATCGTCTCCTGTCTATCCATCCCTCGTCCAACGGAGATGGCAACTGGAATCCGTGATCTGCGGCCGCATGGCTTCCCTCCTACGTGGGTTGATGTCGTCCGATCTGTTAAAAGAACAAAGCGTTCGCCTCTTGCCTTCATATCGCGGGCTTTGACACCCTGATAAACTCCACCAGGACCAACAGATTTCACAGTGGGTTGGGAAGAAGATGTCCATAACCTTGGTGCTTCACCTGCGACGTCGTATAGAGCCCAGGATAGTGCCAGCAACCTTCGCAGTGGCGCGTGGAAGGTTTTGGGCACACCCCTAGGTGGGATGAGCGATGGGGTCGCTGGAAATTTCTCGATGGACTTTGTCGAACCGCCGCGCAGCATCGGACTACATCACCGGTGAGTGCCCTAATTCAGTTTGCAGGATTCTTGGCTAGGTATTTGGTGCTATGGGTGTGAGATTGGAGCACTCGGTGCCGCGATGCAGTGCTCCAGTGAGCCCTTAACCGTACAGGGCGGTGGCGTTGTTGTTGCCGGCGTTTGTAGGTGGAAGAAGTAGTGAAAGTGGTGAATCATAAGTTTAACGACTGGGATTGAAGGGTATACAGGTTGGGTTGGATTAAGGCTAGTCCGTTGGATCGAGATCGGGTGTACGAGATTCCGTCTTGGCTATTTAAATCCTGAGCATTGTTATTTGTTTGGGCGGTTAGGATGACGTTCTAGCTTGAGACCAATCTGATCTAATCTGGATAATCTGGATAGTTGCATAATAATCAGATGGTTGATCTCCACTCATGCCCTAGGTTTTGGGGAAATCAACTTGCCGTCCAATATCACTGTTAGCTGAGTCTCGGGTTACTTACAAGGAAGCCCTGCACTCTCTGTTTATTACGAGCGCAGTCCAGAAGTCAGTGAAATGAATAAATAAATATGGAAATTGATTTCTAGTTGGAAATTAATTGGAGAAACTTGTATAATTTATAGAAAATTCATACTAGCTTCTTTTTAATCCATTCCAGTTCCTATAATTTGATAATAATATTGTCTATCACTGAGTAATACTGTTCTAGCATGAAAACTATATTAAAATTTGTCACACAATTATGTTTGTACCAAACACATAAGGACTTCAAAAATTCATAACTCGCAATCCGTAACTCCAAATTGATCCAATCCAGTTGTAATAAATTCATAATAATATTGTTCATCTTCTCGTTACCTTAGTTTTGTATGAAACATGTGGCTAAATATATGTGCTTGATTTGTTTTGTATCTACCACTTAAAACTTCAGAAAATCATAACTAATTCATTTTAACTCTGTTTCAATCCATTCAAGTTGCATTAGCTTCATATAAATATTTACTACGCAGTAACAATGTTGATTATATGATATCCCATACTTGTATATTAGGTAACTAATTTGATTAATCTATGTTTTCTGGATTAGCTTATTTTGATATTAATATAGTATTATGATCTTATGGTTATAATTTGGCTAGATGATCTTTAATCAAATAATGACTTAGATTAAAGTTGAGATAATTATTTATAGAATAATCTCTCATATGATTTACACTAACCAAACTATAATATAGTTTAATATTCTAATCACATAGATTTTCTATAAATCATAACTCCTTAATCGTAACCCCGATTTTAGTGGTTCACGAACCCACAATCTCGTACAACGCGTAGATTATTATTACATAATTTAATCTTATGTTTGGTGTGATGTTAATTTTGTCTATACCATGTTTGTTTGTATTGCTACGTTTAGCAGTGATGTAACGAGTCACCTGAAGAGCAAGTTGGTACCTGGAATCTCAAGTCCCAGGCAAGTTGTGCCCTTGACCACTTTTATTACCCAACAATGTTCTTTATAATCATTTTTTCATGCATAGGTTTAATTTTGATGGTACCCAATAGGTTGCCCTAGTCTGCTTATCTTGTTACCTTGTTTACCCTTCAACTATTTGGGTAGTTTTGCTATTGCTCTATATGGTTTTGGGATTAATATTACATTATGTCCATGTTCCAATTATTCTGTTATTTTATTTATGTTCATGTCAAGATCATTATATTTTTAATTGGAACATGTAGCTTAACTTGAGAAACATGTGCCACCAGAGGGGTGGAATGGGACGCCCTTAGCTGACTAACTAGGAAAGCTAGTGAAAGACTACCTTACCCGAAAGGGGCAAGGGCAGTAGGGGAGTAGGCATGCAGGGAGGTTCTCGGGTTGATTTTTCTGCGATGGCGGTCAGACGAGGGATTCCTGCAATTGCTCTTCCCAGAAACTACAACAGGTTTTTAGAAGCTAGTGGAACTCTGTAAAGGCCTCCTAGTGGATCCCTAGTCATTCACCTCGGTAGTGTCTAAGGGTCTAGCTAACCCTGGCAACATGGGATACACGACTTGTGGGTACAGGGTACAACCTCTGCAGAGTGTAAAACTGGTATACTAGCTGAGCTCACGGTCATGAGCAGCTCAGGACTCTCGCATGATTAAATTATGGAACTAATTTCAATTTGTCATTTGCATTGCATGGGATTCGTTATTAAATTTGTTCTATTGTTATTGTGGTTTGGTATCTACTTACACTTAGTAACTGCTAATAAAATTTTGACCAACTTTAAAAGCAATGATCAGCTTTAACCATTCTCTTTGGTAAGCCTTACACTTCATGAGCTCCCACCTTTGGCGAGTTCATGCACATTATTACCCACAGCTTGTTGAGCTATGAACGTATGTGAGCTCACCCTTGCTGTCTCACACCCCCCACAGGTCAAGAACAGGTACCACCGGATGAGGCGCAAGGAGGATGCTGAGTTGTGTTCGTGAGAGGTCTAGGTCGTCGTCTCCCAGTCAACTTTGGGTTGCTAGATCATTGTCTCCTTATGATGTAATTATTTATTTATTTTGTATAGAACTCCTATTATGTAATAAAGTTGTGACATTTGTTTTTATACCATGATTCATCATATGTGTGAGACTTGGTCCCAGCACACCTGGTGATTATGTTCGCGCCTGGGTCCCTAAAACCCGGTTGTGACACCTGCTTCGGCTGATTCTGCCATGCCTCGGCTTCAGCAATTTCCTTTTGCTTTTGGATCGTGACCTAGCATGTCCTCGTTGTGTGTGCCTTGTCCTCACCACAGAAAGGTAGAACAATTTCCTAGGTTGATTATCATATCTTCCTCCACTAAAGCTTCTCCCTCCTCTGCCTGTCGAGGCTGGTGGTCTGTAAGAAGTTTGCTGCATTCCCGAAGACTGTGAGCTGTGATGACTGCTCTGAGCATTGTTGGCCCTTTCACCGTTGTCATTGGGATTGTGGATTGTTCTGACATGCCTGGGATGAAGTCTTCCTCCGAAGCCCCTAGTCATTACAGAATACCTATATGCTTCCTGCCTTCTTTGGCGGAAATCATTATCAGCTCGGATGTATTCATCCATCTTCTGAAGGAGTTTCTCCAAGGTCTGTGGTGGCTTCCTTGCAAAATATTGGGTTGTGGGTCCTGGTCGAAGTCCCTTGATCATGGCCTCAATAACAATCTCATTGGGCACTGCAGGTGCCTGAGCTCTCAGACGCAGGAACCTTTGGACGTACGCCTGTAGGTACTCCTCATGATCTTGTGTGCATTGAAATAGGGCCTGAGCAGTAACTGGCTTCGTCTGAAAGCCCTAGAAGCTGGTGACTAGCATGTCCTTCAGCTTCTGTCATGACGTAATTGTCCCTGGTCGAGGAGAGGAGTACCATGTCTGAGCCACGCTTCTGACTGCCATGACAAAGGACTTCGCCATGACAGCATCGTTGCCCTTATACGAGGACATTGTTGCCTCGTAGCTCATCAGAAACTTCTTTGGATCCGGGTGCCCATCATACATGGGTAACTGAAGTGGCTTGTAGGATGGTGGCCACGAGGTTGCCTACAATTCTGCTACCAGAGGAGACACATCATCGAAATCAAAGTTATGATGAAAGCCGTCGTACCATTCATCTTCGTGGATTGGGCTTTCTTGATGAAGCTCCCTGTATTGAGGCCTTCAATCTTGGTCATCTTGAGTAAGATTACGCATCTCCTCAGCTGCTTCATCAATATTCTTCTGAAGGTCAGCCAGCCGAAGCATTTTCTCTTTTTTCCTTTGTACTTGCTGGTGGATTGCTTCTAAATCCCTAATCTCTTGGTCAAGCTGCTCCTCATGAAGCATTGGGCTAGTGGCCTTTTGAAAGGGAATTAGGCTTACACCTATTTCCTAATTGATTTTGGTGGTTGAATTGCCCAACACAAATAATTGGACTAACTAGTTTGCTCTAGTGTATAAGTTATACAGGTGTCAAAGGTTCACACTTAGCCAATAAAAAGACCAAGAATTGGGTTCAACAAAAGGAGCAAGGGTTAACCGAAGGCAGCCCTGGTCTGGCGCACCGGATTGTCCGGTGTGCCACCGGACAATGTCCGGTGCACCACCGGACAGTGTCCGGTGCACCAGGGGACTTCAAGCCAAACTCTTCACCTTCGGGAAAACTCAGAGTCGCTCCACTATAATTCACCGGACTGTCCGGTGAAACCGAACAGTGTCCGGTGCTCCAAGGAAGAGCGTCTCTGGAACTCGCCAGCTTCGGGAATTCACTCCGCTATAATTCACCGGACATGTCCGGTGTACACCGGACTGTCCGGTGAGTCAGCGGAGCAACGGCTACTTCGCGCCAACGGTCACCTACAGAAGCAATAAATGCGCGCTAGTGCGTGCAGAAGTCAGGCACGCGCGAAGTGGCGCACCGGACACTCTACAGTGCATGTCCGGTGTGCCATTGGACATCCAGGCGGGCCCAGCAGTCAGAGCTCCAACGGTCGGAACCCAACGGCCTGGTGACGTGGCTGGCGCACCGGACAGTGTCCGGTGGCGCACCGGACTGTCCGGTGCGCCATGCGACAGCAGCCTCCACCAAACGGCTAGTTTGGTGGTTGGGGTTATAAATACCCCCAACCACCCAACATTCAAGTCATCCAAGTTTTCCAACTTACAACCACTTACAAGAGCTAGGCATTCAATACAAGACACAACCAAGTGATCAAATCCTCTCCTAATTCCACAAAAGCTTTAGTGACTAGTGAGAGTGATTTGTCGTGTTGTTTTGAGCTCTTGCGCTTGGATCGCTTTCTTCTTTCTCATTCTTTGCTTGTGATCAATACTCACTTGTAACCAAGGCAAGAGACACCAATTGTGTGGTGGTCCTTGTGGGGAAGTTTTGTTCCCGGTTGATTTGAGAAGAGAAAGCTCACTCGGTCCGGGGGACCGTTTGAGAGAGGGAAGGGGTTGAAAAAGACCCGGCCTTTGTGGCCTCCTCAACGGGGAGTAGGTTTGCGAGAACCGAACCTCGATAAAACAAATATGCGTGTCACACTCCTTATCCGTTTGCGATTTGTTTTGCACCCTCTCTCGCGAACTTGATTATATTTCTAACGCTAACACGGCTTGTAGTTGTGATTAACTTTGTAAATTTCAGTTTCGCCCTATTCACCCCCCCTCTAGGCGACTTTCAATTGGTATCAGAGCCCGGTGCTTCATTAGAGCTTAATCGCTCGAAGTGATGTCGGGAGAACACGCCAAGACGGAGATGGAGACCGGCGACAAGCCCATCGGCGACAAGCCCACTACAAGTCATGGGAAGGCTTCATCGGAAGAGTCCCGCAACAAAAAGAAAGGGAAGGAAAAGAAATCCTCTTCCCACAAGTGGCATCGGAGTGGCGACAAGAAAAAGAAGATGAGGAAGGTGGTCTACTACGAGACCGATATTTCATCACCTTCTACCTCTGGCTCCGACGCGCCCTCCATAACTTCTAAGCACCATGAGCGCAAGAAGTTTAGTAAGATCCCCTTACACTACCCTCGCATTTCTAGACATACTCCATTACTTTCTGTTCCATTAGGCAAACCGCCAACCTTTGACGGTGAAGATTACGCTAGGTGGAGTGATTTAATGAAATTTCATCTAACCTCACTCCACAAAAGTATATGGAATGTTGTTGAGTTTGGAGCACAGGTACCATCCGTAGGGGATGAGGATTATGATGAGGACGAGGTGGCCCAAATCGAGCACTTCAACTCCAAAGCCACAACCATACTCCTCGCCTCTCTAAGTAGAGAGGAGTATAACAAGGTGCAAGGGTTGAAGAGCGCCAAGGAAGTTTGGGACGTGCTCAAGGCCGCACACGAGGGAGATGAGCTAACCAAGATCACCAAGCGGGAGACGATCGAGGGGGAGCTCGGTCGCTTTCGGCTTCGCAAAGGAGAAGAGCCACAAGACATGTACAACCGGCTCAAAACCTTGGTGAACCAAGTGCGCAACCTAGGGAGCAAAAAATGGGATGACCACGAGATGGTTAAGGTTATTCTTAGATCACTTATTTTCCTTAACCCTACTCAAGTTCAATTAATTCGTGGTAATCCTAGATATACACTAATGACTCCCGAGGAAGTAATCGAGAATTTTGTGAGCTTTGAGTATATGATCAAGGGCTCAAAGAAAATCAACGAGCTAGATGATCCCTCCACGTCCGAAGCACAACCGGTGGCATTTAAGGCGATGGAGGAGAAGAAGGACGAGTCTACACCGAGTAGACAACCAATCGACGCCTCAAAGCTCAACAACGAGGAAATGGCGCTCGTCATCAAGAGCTTCCGCCAAATCCTCAAGCAAAGGAGGGGGAAAGATTACAAGCCCCGCTCCAAGAAGGTTTGCTACAAATGTGGTAAGCCCGATCACTTTATTGCAAAATGTCCACTATCTAGTGACAATGACAGGGGCGACGACAAGAAGGGGAGAAGAAAGGAGAAGAAGAGGTACTACAAGAAGAAGGGCGGCGATGCCCATGTTTGTCGCGAGTGGGACTCCGACGAAAGCTCTAGCAACTCCTCCGACGACGAGGACGCCGCCAACATCGCCGTCACCAAGGGACTTCTCTTCCCCAACGTCGGCCACAAGTGCCTCATGGCAAAAGACGACAAAAAGAAGAAGGTTAAATCCAAATCCTCCACTAGATATGAGTCTTCTAGCGATGATAATGCTAGTGACGAGGAAGATAATTTGCGTACACTTTTTGCCAACCTAAACATGCAACAAAAGGAAAAGTTAAATGAATTGATTAGTGATATCCATGAAAAGGATGATCTCTTGGATTCCCAAGAGGACTTCCTTATTAAAGAAAACAAGAAGCATGTTAAGGTTAAAAATGCTTATGCTCTAGAAGTTGAAAAGTGCGAAAAACTATCTAGTGAGCTAAGCACTTGCCATGAGACCATCGACAACCTTAGAAATGAAAATGTTAATTTGTTAGCTAAGGTTGATTCAAATGTTTGTAATGTTTCAATTCCAAATGATAATGTTGAGTTGCTTGCTAAAATAGAAGAATTGAACATTTCTCTTGCTAGCCTTAGGATTGAAAATGAGAAATTGATTGCTAAGGCTAAAGATTTTGATGTTTGCAATGCTACTATTTCCGACCTTAGAAGTAGAAATGATATATTACATGCTAAGGTTGTAGAATTAAAATCTTGCAAACCCTCTATATCTACCGTTAAACATACTTCTATTTGCACTAGATGTAGAGATGTTGATATTAATGCTATTCATGATCATATGGTATTAATTAAGCAACAAAATGATCATATAGCAAAATTAGATGCTAAAATTGCCGAGCATGAACTTGAAAATGAAAAATTTAAATTTGCTCGTAGTATGCTTTATAGTGGGAGACGCCCTGGCATTAAGGATGGCATTGGTTTCCAACAGGGAGGCAATGTCAAACTTAATGCCCCTCCTAAGAAATTGTCCAACTTTGTTAAGGGCAAGGCTCCCATGCCTCAGGATAACGAGGGTTACATTTTGTACCCTGCCGGCTATCCTGAGAGCAAAATTAGGAGAATTCATTCTAGGAAGTCTCACTCTGGCCCTAACCATGCTTTTATGTATAAGGGTGAGACATCTAGCTCTAGGCAACCAACACGTGCTAAGTTGCCTAAGAAGAAAACTCCTAGTGCATCAAATGACCATAGCATTTCATTTAAAACTTTTGATGCTTCTTATGTGTTAACTAACAAATCCGGCAAAATAGTTGCCAAGTATGTTGGGGGCAAACACAAGGGATCAAAGACCATTTGGGTACCCAAAGTTCTTGTGTCTAATGCCAAAGGACCCAAAACCATTTGGGTACCTAAAGTCAAGAACTAAACTTGTTTTGTAGGTTTATGCATCCGGGGGCTCAAGTTGGATTATTGACAGTGGGTGCACAAACCACATGATAGGGGAGAAGAAGATGTTCTCCTCCTACGAGAAAAACCATGATCCCCAAAGAGCGATCACATTCGGGGATGGAAATCAAGGTTTGGTCAAAGGATTGGGTAAAATTGCCATATCTCCTGACCATTCTATTTCCAATGTTTTTCTTGTAGATTCATTAGATTACAATTTGCTTTCCGTCTCTCAATTATGTCAAATGGGCTACAACTGTCTTTTTACTGATGTAGGTGTCACTGTCTTTAGAAGAAGTGATGATTCAATAGCATTTAAGGGAGTGCTAGAGGGTCAGCTATACTTGGTAGATTTTGATAGAGCTGAACTCGACACTTGCTTAATTGCTAAGACTAACATGGGTTGGCTCTGGCACCGCCGACTAGCCCATGTTGGGATGAAGAATATTCATAAGCTTATAAAGGGAGAGCACATTTTAGGATTAACAAATGTTCATTTTGAGAAAGACATGATTTGTAGTGCATGCCAAGCTGGGAAGCAAGTTGGTGCCCATCATCCACACAAGAACATCATGACGACTGACAGGCCACTGGAGCTCCTACACATGGATCTATTCGGCCCGATCGCTTACATAAGCATCGGCGGGAGTAAGTAATGTCTAGTTATTATGGATGATTATTCTCGCTTCACTTGGGTATTCTTTTTGCAGGAAAAATCTCATACCCAAGAGACATTAAAGGGATTCTTGAGACGGGCTCAAAATGAGTTCGACTTAAGGATCAAAAAGATTAGAAGCGACAACGGTACGGAGTTCAAGAACTCTCAAATTGAAGGCTTCCTTGAGGAGGAGGGCATCAAGCATGAGTTCTCCTCTCCCTACACGCCACAACAAAATGGTGTAGTGGAGAGGAAGAATCGAACTCTATTGGACATGGCAAGAACCATGCTTGATGAGTACAAGACTTCGGATCGGTTTTGGGCCGAGGCGGTCAACACCGCTTGCTACGCCATCAACCGGTTATATCTACACCGAATCCTCAAGAAGACATCCTATGAACTCCTAACCGGTAAAAAGCCCAATATTTCATATTTTAGAGTCTTTGGTAGCAAATACTTTATTCTTGTTAAAAGAGGTAGAAAATCTAAATTTGCTCCTAAGACTGTAGAAGGCTTTTTACTAGGATATGATTCAAACACAAGGGCATATAGAGTCTTTAACAAGTCCTCGGGACTAGTTGAAGTTTCTTGTGACGTTGTGTTTGATGAGACTAATGGCTCTCAAGTAGAGCAAGTTGATCTTGATGAGATAGGTGATGAAGAGGCTCTGTGCATCGCGCTAAGGAACATGTCCATTGGGGATGTGTGTCCTAAGGAATCCGAAGAGCCTCCAAATGCACAAGATCAACCGTCCTCCTCCACGCAAGCATCTCCACCAACTCAAAATGAGGATGAGGCTCAAGTTGATGAAGTAGAAGAACAAAGAGATGAGCCACCTCAAGATGATGGCAATGATCAAGGGGGAGATGCAAGTGATCAAGACAAGGAGGATGATGAACCAAGGCCGCCACACCCAAGAGTCCACCAAGCAATCCAACGAGATCACCCCGTCGACACCATCCTCGGCGATATTCATAAGGGGGTAACTACTAGATCTCGTGTTGCACATTTTTGTGAGCATTACTCTTTTGTTTCCTCTATTGAGCCACACAGGATAGAGGAAGCACTTCAAGATTCAGATTGGGTGGTGGCGATGCAAGAGGAGCTCAACAACTTCACAAGGAATGAGGTATGGCATTTGGTTCCACGTCCTAATCAAAATGTTGTACGAACCAAATGGGTGTTCCGCAACAAGCAAGACGAGCATGGTGTGGTGACAAGGAACAAAGCCCGACTTGTGGCCAAGGGATACTCCCAAGTCAAAGGTTTGGATTTCGGTGAAACCTATGCACCCGTAGCTAGGCTTGAGTCAATTCGTATATTATTGGCCTATGCTACTTACCATGGCTTCAAGCTCAACCAAATGGACGTGAAGAGTGCCTTCCTCAATGGACCAATCAAGGAAGAGGTCTATGTTGAGCAACCTCCCGGCATTGAAGATAGTGAGTATCCTAACCATGTTTATAAACTCTCTAAGGCGCTTTATGGGCTCAAGCAAGCCCTAAGAGCATGGTATGAATGCCTTAGAGATTTTCTTATCACTAATGGATTCAAAGTCGGAAAGGCCGATCCTACCCTCTTCACTAAGACTCTTGAAAATGACTTGTTTGTATGCCAAATTTATGTTGATGATATTATATTTGGGTCTACTAACGAGTCTACATGTGAAGAATTTAGTAGGATCATGACACAAAAATTCGAGATGTCTATGATGGGGGAGTTGAAGTATTTCTTAGGATTTCAAGTAAAGCAACTCCAAGAGGGCACCTTCCTAAGCCAAACGAAGTATACTTAAGATATTCTAAGCATGTTTAGGATGAAGGATGCCAAACCCATCAAGACACCCATGGGAACCAATGGGCATCTCGACCTCGACACGGAAGGTAAGTCCGTGGATCAAAAGGTATACCGGTCGATGATAGGTTTTTTACTCTATTTATGTGCATCTCGACCGGATATTATGCTTTCCATATGCATATGTGCAAGATTCCAAGCCGACCCTAAGGAAGCTCACCTTACGGCCGTAAAACGAATCTTGAGATATTTAGTTTATACTCCTAAGTTTGGGCTTTGGTATCCTAGGGGATCCACATTTGATTGGTTATTCGGATGCCGATTGGGCGGGGTGTAAGATTAATAGAAAGAGCACATCAGGGACTTGCCAGTTCTTGTGAAGATCCTTGGTGTCTTGGGCTTCAAAGAAGCAAAATTCCGTAGCCCTTTCTACCGCCGAAGCCGAGTACATTGCCGCAGGACATTATTGCGCGCAACTACTTTGGATGAGGCAAACCCTTAGGGACTACGGTTACAAACTAACCAAAGTTCCTCTTCTATGTGATAATGAGAGTGCAATCCGCATGGCGGATAATCCCGTTGAGCATAGTCACACTAAACACATAGCCATTCGGTATCATTTTCTAAGGGATCACCAACAAAAGGGAGATATCGAGATTTCATATATTAACACTAAGGATCAATTAGCCGATATCTTTACCAAGCCACTGGATGAACAAACTTTTAACAAACTTAGGCATGAGCTAAATATTCTTGATTCTAGGAACTTTTGTTAATTTGCACACATAACTCATTCATATACCTTTGATCATGTTTCTTTCATGCACTATGACTAATGTGTTTTCAAGTCTACTTCAAACCAAGTCATAGGTGTATTGAAAGGGAATTGGAGTCTGCGGTGAAGACAAAGGCTTCCACTCCATAACTCATCCTTCGCCGTCGCTCCGGACAACTATCCATCTTTGAGGGAGAGAGCATAAGTCCCAAGCAAAAGGACTCCGTCTTTGGTATAATCTTCACTCATATGTTTTATTTACCAAAGGGAGAGAATAGTTTAAAAAGGGCTCTAATGACTCCGTTTATGGCGATTCATGCCAAAGGGGGAGAAAGTATTAGCCCAAAGCAAAAGGACCGCACCACCACCAATTTCAAAATTTTGGTTTTCAATTGATACTAATTTTAGAAAGAGTTTTTAAATTGGTATTATTTTCAAATTAGTATCTCATTGTGTTCAAAAGGGGAGAGAGTAGTATTTTCAAAATCGACATCTTAAAACCCTCTTGAACACTAAGAGGAGGATTTCATTTAGGGGGAGTTTTGTTAAGTCAAAGGAAAAGCATTTGAAACAAGGGGAGAAAATTTCAAATCTTGAAAATGCTTCACAAAATCTTATTCATTTACCTTTGACTATTTACAAAAGAATTTGCAAAAAAAACAAAACATGTGGTGCAAGCGTGGTCCAAAATGTTAAAAATGAAGAAACAATCCATGCATATCTTATAAGTAGTTTTACTGGCTCAATTCCAAGTAACCCTTGCACTTATATTATGCAAACTAGTTCAATTATGCACTTCTATATTTGCTTTGGTTTGTGTTGGCATCAATCACCAAAAAGGGGGAGATTGAAAGGGAATTAGGCTTACACCTATTTCCTAACTGATTTTGGTGGTTGAATTGCCCAACACAAATAATTGGACTAACTAGTTTGCTCTAGTGTATAAGTTATACAGGTGCCAAAGGTTCACACTTAGCCAATAAAAAGACCAAGAATTGGGTTCAACAAAAGGAGCAAGGGTTAACCGAAGGCAGCCCTGGTCTGGCGCACCGGACTGTCCGGTGTGCCACCGGACAGTGTCCGGTGCACCAGGGGACTTCAAGCCAAACTCTTCACCTTCGGGAAAACTCATAGCCGCTCCGCTATAATTCACCGGACAGTGTCCGGTGCTCCAAGGAAGAGCGTCTCAGGAACTCGCCAGCTTCGAGAATTCACTTCGCTATAATTCACCAGACATGTCCGGTGTACACCGGACTGTCCGGTGAGTCAGCGGAGCAACGACTACTTCGCGCCAACGGTCACCTGCAGAAGCAATAAATGTGCGCCAGTGCCTGCAGAAGTCAGGCATGCGCGAAGTGGCGCACTGGACACTCTACAGTGCATGTCTGGTGTGCCACCGGACATCCAGGCAGGCCCAGCAGTCAGAGCTCCAACGGTCGGAACCCAACGACCTGGTGACGTGGCTGGCGCACCGGACAGTGTCCGGTGGCACACCAGACTGTCCGGTGCGCCATGCGACAGCAGCCTCCACCAAACGGCTAGTTTGGTGGTTGGGGTTATAAATACCCCCAACCACCCCACATTCAAGTCATCCAAGTTTTCCAACTTACAACCACTTACAAGAGCTAGGCATTCAATACAAGACACACCCAAGTGATCAAATCCTCTCCCAATTCCACAAAAGCTTTAGTGACTAGTGAGAGTGATTTGTCGTGTTGTTTTGAGCTCTTGCGCTTGGATCGCTTTCTTCTTTCTCATTCTTTGCTTGTGATCAATACTCACTTGTAACCAAGGCAAGATACACCAATTGTGTGGTGGTCCTTGTGGGGAAGTTTTGTTCCCGGTTGATTTGAGAAGAGAAAGCTCATTCGGTCCGGGGGACCATTTGAGAGAGGGAAGGGGTTGAAAAAGACCCGGCCTTTGTGGCCTCATCAACAGGGAGTAGGTTTGCGAGAACCGAACCTCGGTAAAACAAATCCGCGTGTCACACTCCTTATCCATTTGCGATTTGTTTTGCACCCTCTCTCGCGAACTTGATTATATTTCTAACGCTAACCCGACTTGTAGTTGTGATTAACTTTGTAAATTTCAGTTTCGCCCTATTCACCCCCTCTAGGCGACTTTCACCTTTCTCTTCTGGTTCCTAACCTCTCGTAGGGAGAGTGCATCCTAATTTGTGTCCAGTGGCTGCAGGCCAGCCCCTGGCACTGTTGCCTTCTTCGGCGACATGACGAAGGTGAATGCTTACCGAAGGTTGTGGAAGTGAGTTCGCTGGAGGTGGGCGCCAATGTTGGTCACTTGTTCTCAAATGTTGTGAGTCAAGAATAAGGCAACACAATCGTTAGTTATAACAGACCTTTGTCCTCCGAACTATTATCTCCTCATGGGTATAATACTCATCAGACGAAGGTCAAGAAGGACAGACCTTCATCATTTATTATATGAATAAGAATGCAGAAGGATGTAAACAATAATTGTATCTCATTGATTTATCTATATTTGCATCCCACAAAACATGTATGAATATTAACAACTTCCATGTTACATTGATACCTTCAGCTTGCTCAAAGGTGAAGATGCGAGAGAGAGATTATAATCTAGCTTGAATAGTACGGTGCTACTGTTCATGTATTTATAGGCACACGACGCAGCCCGAGTAAAAGTACATTTATGTCCTTGTCATCCGTCTACAATTATAATACAAAACATTAAGGACTAAATAGTCTTTATCCTTTTTTGGTCACTGTTGTATTTGGTCTTCGTCAACCCGAGCCGAAGTCCCTTGACTATAGCTTCGTCGTCCATTTTTGTCACCTTCAGGTTACACCTCTACTCTTGTCATAGAAGAAGATCTCTATTTCGAAGCTTCCTGCAAAAATCTATGTCATGTCGAAGACATATGGTTAGTTACATTTTTAGGACCTTCGGAGGAGGAAGGCCCCCAACAGTATGAGTTGAACTTTAGAGAAAAATAGAAAACCCCCTAGTCCAGTTCTATTTCTGGAATTTATTATTTAATTTTGATCTTAAGCATTTAGGGCTACTTTGGGAACCTCAAATCCCCTTCGGGATTGACGAGGATTGAGGTGGAAATGAACTAATTTCCTCTCCAATCCCCTTCAACCCCGAAGGGGATTTGAGTTTCCAAACTAGCCATTAACTGAAGATAATGGTAAAAATAGTAGGACCTATGCACTGAGGTTAAGATAATTTTGGTAACTACTTGACCATTGATAAACCACTACAAAAATACTAACCACCTCAGAACACCAAAGTAAGTGGGACAAACAAATGAATCTAGGTTTTTGCAGTTATCTTTAGAATATAAAAAGAAAAGCCAAAAGTCGGAAACATTGAACAACCTTATTTTTCCCTGAACATCTAAGTCATACACTATAGGAGAAAATTATAAAAATAATGTAGTTGCATAGAAGATCATGCCCCACCTGTTGGTTACTTGTTCTCAAATTCTGTAGGTCAAGAACAAGGCAACACAATTGTTAATTATTATGGACCTTCATCTTTCGAAGCATTATCTCCACATGGGTATAATGCTCATCAGACGAAGGTCAAGAAGGACGTACCTTCATCATTTAATATGTGAATGGGAATGCAAAAGGATGAAGACAGTAACTGTATCTCATTAATTCATACATATTTGCATTTCATAAAACATGTATGAATATTAATAGTATTAATATTACATTGATACCTTCGGCTTGCACGAAGGTAAAGACATGAGAGAGTGATTACAATTCAGTGTGAATAGTACGGTGTTATTGTTCATCTATTTATAGGCACGAGACGTAGCCCGGGTAAAATTACATTCATGACCCTCAATATTTATCTATAGACAACCTGAAATACTAAGGTCTATCTGGTCTTTTCTAATTCTGCTTGACTTGAACAGAAGCTGACGGTAGCTTCGGCATTTGGCAATATTGCTTCTACGCAAGGTCTTCGTCTTGAGAACCTTCGACAGAGGAAAAGAGGACCTCTGTATCACTTTGCTGAAGGTGTTTTTGCCTTGAGGACCTTCGGCGGAGAAGAAGACCCCCAACTGTAGCCCCTTTGCGGTGCTAGATCATTTTTTATAACGAGCTCGGTCCGCGAAAATACGAAGGTTTCAGAATGTTGAAGGTCCGAAAAACACCTTCCCTGAGCTTGTTATCAAAAAAAGATTAAAATATTCTGAGTGCTGGTCGTTCCACCATTCAGCCAGTATACACGCTCTGACGGTTCACCTTCTTCTCCTGCAGCACTATATAAACAGACATGTTGGTGAGAAGTTACCATAGCATTCATTGCCATTGCACTGTTGTGCTGTTAAAAATTTTAACCGAAGCCGAAGCTTTCTGCATTGCGCTTTAGAACAAGCGCTTCGTCATTCGAGATCAGCTTTGTCTTAAGGAAACTGAACCCTGAAATGGCCAGAGTAAGATCCACTGCTAGGGTGTCCCGTGAGGGAGACGGGACCAAAGTAACTTAAACAGCACCGATATCAGAAGTGATGAGACGATCATGTCTGGTTGTGCCAGAAGAAGCTACTGCCGAAGGTGCCTCCAACGCCGAAGCTGAACAGGTTGTGGCCGAAGGCGAAAGTGACAACAAAAGTGAGGAGGACAGCATCATTCTGAGCTCAACGAAACCTAGTCACATTGAATTTGGAAAATCGACCGTAACAGTAGAGGACTTGGTTGTGATGAAAAAGCTAGGCTATTTTGGGGAAGATGGAGATGGACTTATTCACTTTGCTGGAGAAGAAGTAATTCTAGAGCTGAAAGAAGATGAGGTTGTTGTATTTAAGAGCTTCTTCAGGGCAGGGCATCGGCTCCCCCTATACGATATGATAGGGCAAGTTTTGAAAAGATTTGAAATATATCTCCATCAGCTGACCCCGAATGCCATTGTTAGGCTCAGTGTTTACATATGGGCTCTCCAAAGCCAAGGAAAAAGTGTTAATGCCAAAGGGTTCTGCCGAGTGCACGAACTTCACTATCAGACGAAGGCCAGAGCCAATGGTCTGCACAAGAACTTCGGGTGCTATAATTTTGCATACTGGAAGGACACCAAGGCCATGGTGATTGGCTACCGCACTAAATGGCCAATCGGGTGGACTAGTGAATGGTTTTACATGAAGGCTGATGAGAAGAAGAGGGAGAAGCTCATGACTATGGTAATGAGTCCTCTGAAATTGAGCTTTGGCATGCCTCGACCTTTGTGCAATATGCAGCTAGGGTCACCCTGCCAACTAGCCGAGGTGGAATTTAGGTTGGTGGCTAGGCATATTAGCACTAGGGATTTGGTGCAAGAATACTTGGCAAATAGAACCTTCCCAACCTCCAGTGGGTCGGGAATGCCAAAGAAGAATGAAGAAGGAAAAAAGTATGAACTCATTCGACTTCCTTACCGCTTCAAATTCCAAAAGGGATTTAAAGCCACTCACTGAATGGTTAGAAGTAATAGAAACCATGTGCAATGAAATCCTCGGAAATTATACAAAGAAAGAAGATCAACTAATGACCACTGCCTTCGGCACCCTGTCAAAACAAAGGTTGAACCGAGTAATGGATGCTCTTAACATTTAGTATCCTGACTATGAAAGGCTTGACGAAGGGGCTGGAGGGGGTTAAAAGAAAATGGGTTGTCAGCATTTTGAGTAGGCAAGCTAGAAATCGAAAGACTCATATCAGATGTGGTTGCCGAGAAGGACGTGCCACAGTGCCTGACAAGGGAAAAGAATTGAAGATGCCTCTTTGGAAGATAAAGATTTTGACCTTCAGCATTTGGGTGGCCAAGAACTTTCCAAAGAGGACAAATCAGAATTGAAAGAGTTTGCTATATCCTGTGGTTACCAGCCCGGATCCATACTCTTTGACGGGGTTGACGATGAGATTTTGGGATGCATTCGCGACCGTGCTGGGGCGAAAATCATAAGAATTTTATCCAAGAGTGTTGGATTTCCAAAGCTGGAAATGAACATCAGTTGCTATAGGCAGCAACACATTATTGGCAGCTTGTTCTACTCAAACTTCAAATTAAGACTTCTCTACAGCTCCCTATTGGTACCTTCGTGGTGATTTGGAAATTCTAACTTTGATTTGTTTTTTAGAGTCTGCTACTGAGCAAGGCCTTGAAGATGCAGCAGGATGTCGAGGACAGAAAACAAAAATCATTGTTGAAGGCTTTGAAGATAAAATAAAAAAACTTGAAGGTTCTTTGAAAGCAAAAGACAGCCTACTGCACTCAGCCGAAGGCTCACTCGCCGAAGCTCGTTCTCAGAATGAAAATTTGAGCAGAGAGCTGGACGAAGCTCGAATAAATTTCGAAAAGAACTCAGATCACTTTGATCGCGAGTTCAAAGCATTGAATGCAAGAGTTGAAGCGGAAACTGAAAAGAACATTAATTTGAGCAAGACAATCACAAATCTTCAGGATGGATGCTTCGGCTTTGCTACTCAATGCATTGCTCGGTTGAAGGGGATATTCAATTCTATCGGAACTGCATCTGAAGAAGTTACCCCTTCTTCGGAAAATATTCCTGGGGCTCTCGAACATATTGAAAAAGAAGTTGATGTCCTCGACGAGGTCATAACCGGCCACAACGATTTCTGTGCGCTGGTGGCCTCTCGTGGTACAACTGCAGCTTTCATGAAGGCCAGATGCAACCATGTGAGAGACATCAACAGGCCAAACTTCATCCTATCACCATCTGATTTAGTTGATATTCTGGCCGAAGCTCGGAGCATAGGGAACAGATTTATCACCCAAATCTGGGCGAAGGGCGGCCGAGAGCTGGCAGGAGATGAAGCTCAAAACCTGCTCAACAAAGTATAGAAAATCTCTTTACCATTAGGCTTTTATTTTATATTTTGTTACCATGTTCCTCATTACCCTTGTTTTTGTCATTTTTCAGGGTGATGGTGCCGAAGGTCAACGAGCCGAAGCTAATGCTGAAGCGCTGAAGGCCTTAGAAACTCCTTTTGCTGACATTTGTAGAAACACTTTTCAAAATCCTTTGTACAAGAAAAGTGTATCATTTGACAAAGAGTTGCAATTTAAAGTGAACAAATTATTGTAAATATTTGTAAAATGCTTTGTAATGCTACTTTACCTTCCGTTTGTATGTCATCTGCTTTGTTGTGGACGAAACCAATGCTCGTAGCTTTTTGAGCTGAAGGAGAAAAACACCTTCCCTTCTTTTCGTTCACATTGAAGCATCTTTTGTATATGACGAAGTTTCATTTGAGGCAAAGCATCTTCGAAGTGTTTTCTTGATGACAGGAATCACCGCTTTTCCTGTTAATGCTTTATGCTTTATGCGATGATGATGAACCTATGAATCTCTAATGTATGTTTGTATGAATGCACAAGATGATGTGATGAAGTGTGCAAATGTATGTCGAAGGTAAAAATCTCACACGAATACAGACCCAGACTTTGCATCCCCTTAGGAACGACTTTGGAGTCTCTTCACCTTTGAATTAGGTGGTATTTCAGCTCTGCATCCCCTTAGGAACGACTATGGAGCTAAGCTCTGCATCCCCTTAGCAACGACTTTGGAGCTTCTTCACCTTTTATTTAGGTGGCATTTAAGCTCTGCATCCCCTTAGGAACAACTTTGGAGCTTCTTCACCTTTTACTTAGGTGGCATCTTAGCTCTGCATCCCCTTAGGGACGACTTTGGAGCTTCTTTATACTTTCTTACACTCGATGGTGTAATCCTAGATTTTACATTTTACATGTGGGGGAATTTGGCCCTTGTATTGCACAGGGATGCGCAAGAAAAAACATGAAAATTACAACCTATGGCCCCATTAAAAACCTTTCTCCCCTCTTGAAAGGAAAAGGGTGCCATCGCGAAAAAAATAAGAAAATTACATAGTTTACACATAATATCTTCGAAGCTCATCTGCATTCCATGATCTTGGAATCTCATTGTCGTCCATGTCTTTCATCCTGTATGAACCAGGTCTTGATGAAGATACCACTAAGAAAGGACCTTCCCACTTAAGCTAAAGCTTCCCCACTGTATCTGGGTTGGACACTCTTCGAAGCACCAAGTGTCCTGGCTTGATATTCTTTAATCTTACCTTTTGATCCTGCCATTTGACTGTTTCCGCTTGGTATTTGTTGATGTGCTCGATTGCTTGCAGTTTGGTCCCTTCTATGGTGTCTTTTGTTATTTTGCAATCCTCTTCATCTTCTACCGAAGCTAAGGTTCTTATTAAACTCGTTCTTGCTTCTTCCGGTGTTATTGCTTCATACCCAAACAGTAGCTTGAACGGGGTAAATCTTGTTGACCTTGAGACAACAGTGTTGTGGTTCCATATCACCTTTATCAATTCATCTAGCCACTTTCCTCTGGGCTGGTTGAAGATTGACTTCATTATCCCTGTTATTATGATTCCATTTGCTCTTTCTACCAATCCATTTGATTCTGGATGTCTCACTGATACAAAGTGTATTTTTGTACTGATCTGGTCAAAAAGCTTTGAACGTTTCGGCATCAAATTGAGTTCCAATATCAACCTTGATAGCCTTCGGCGCACCGAAGCAGCAAACAATATTCTGCCAAAAGAACTTCTGGACTATGGCCGAAGTTATTGTAGCAAGGGGCTTAGCTTCGATCCACTTCAAGAAGTACTCCACTGCTACAACAACATACTTCAAGTTTCCTTGTGCTGGTGGAAGTGGGCCTAGCAAATCTAGGCCCCACCTTTGCAGTGGCTAGGTGGGCTGAATTAGTTGGGTTAAAGATGAAGGTTGTTTCTAGTCTCTAGCACACTTATGACAATTTTCGCACTTTTGAACTAGGTCTGCTGCATCCGAAGCTGCCTTCGTCCAATAAAATCCTTGTCTGAAAACCTTCCTCAATAAAGGCCTGGACCCAATATGAGCTCCACATAGTCCTGTATTATTTCCTTCATCAGCTCTTGACCTTCGGTTCTAGACAAACACTTTAGTAATGGAGAGCAGACTCCTTGTTTGTACAATCCCCCCTATGATTACATAGGGTCTTGTTCTTGCTTCCATTCTTTTATTGTAAGCTTCGTCATCCAAAAGTCAATTGCCTTGCAAGAAAGATACAATCTCATTCCTCCAATCTTCGCTGTGCACTGGCGAAATTGTAAGCACTGCTCTCTCCATGAGCTCGACTGAAGGTGCTTTTATTGTTCCAAAAAATACTTCCGAAGGTAGCGGAAGCCCCTATGCCGCTGACTTATCTAATAAGTCTGCATGTTCGTTTTCTCCTCTTGGGATATTCTTTACAGAGAAACCTTCGAAAGAGGCTTCCATCCTTCGGACTGTGTCTAGATACTTCTCGAGCTTTGGGTTCCTTGCTTTACTGCTTTTATCAATGTGACCCGAAATGACTTGTGAGTCAGATTTGAGGATTTCCCTTCTTATTCTCATTGCCTTAAGTTTCTGAAGTCCCAAGAGAAGGGCTTCGTATTCTGCATTGTTATTTGTGCAGTTGAAGTTCAACTTTGCTGTATAGCAGGTTTTGATTTTAGACGGTGAAATTAGAACGACATTTACTCCTGCGCTGAAGGTTCCCCATGACCCATCACAAAATACTGTCCAAGCTTCGGCATTGTTTGTTCTCTCTTCGTCCTGAGCCCCTGGCATCCAATCAGCAATGAAGTCTACTAAAGCTTGGGATTGAATCGAAGATCTATGAACGTAATCAATAGTGAATTCATTCAGCTCTGCAGCCCACTTTCCAACTCTTCCTGTGGCTTATCTGTTTCTCATTATATCCTTGAGAGGTTGTGAAGAAGGTACTATGATATGGTACATCTAGAAATAATGTCGAAGCTTTCTGGATGCCATCAGTACAACATATAGTACCTTCTCCAACTCTATGTAATTTTTCTTTGATGGGCTAAGTACTTCGGAGACGAAGTACACTGGCACTTGCTTCTTTGCTTCACCATCCTGCTTTTCTTGTACCAACGCTGCACTAACCGCAACGTGGGAAGCAGCCACATACAGCAGCAATGGAGCTCCTGAGGAAGGTGGGGTTAGAGTTGTTAATTCTATCAAGTACTGCTTCAGTTCTTCGAAGGCCTTTTGCTGAGTTGATTCCCATTGGAAGACATCGACTGACTTTAGTAGTTCAAAGATTGGCAAGTTCCTCTCTGCTGATCTTGAAATAAATCTATTCAATGATGTTAGCCTTCCTATCAACCTCTGGGCACCTTTTCATGACGTTGGTGGCTCCATCCGAAGTATGGCTTCTATCTTGCTTGGGTTGGCTTCGATGCCCTTTGTTGGACGGCCTTCTGATGCCGAAGCGTGACCATATAGGACGCTGGATAACGCCCTTCACATCCTCCCTCTAATTCAGGTCATTTTTCACATAAAACCATTCCTTCATCCAAGAACCTAGCCACTGTTCCTTTCTGGTTGCCTTTGTCTCATAAGACATGTGGCAGAACCGCCCAAATTATTCCAGCTTAAGTGCCTAAGTTACGCCTCAAGGGCCGTAACACACTTAAATCGAAATAACCCGTCAGTCCCTCAGATCTGGTCTGATAAAGCCACTTAACCAGGATCAAACACCACATACTCACTCGAAGGTGAGTCACAGAAGAAATACAATAAAACAGGAAACCTCAATTTAAAGTACTGAAGTATTACATAGATTGGAGTTTTTCAAGTAGCGGAATAAAACTTCACAAAATGAAATGCAGCGGATAATTGGTAACGTCAAAAACGAGGAATCGGGCAAGGCCTATCCCACTACTCCTCTTGCTCCTCTCCTGCTGGAGCAGCATCCCACTCGACCGTCCAACCCGGTGGCAGGGTGGTAGGCCAAGTCACACCATCAACCATATCCTACAGGGTACCTGCAAAATTATGCCACAAGCAAGGCTGAGTATACTAATACTCAGCTAGACTTACCCGATGTGAGGAAACTACTCCTCTACCTCTAGACCATGCAGCTGTTTGGCTGAGGGGTTTGGTTTGCCAAAAGCACTAGCTGTATCTAAAATCAAGTTTTAGCTTTTCAATTTCTAGCATCATTAGCTTTACTAAGTTTGCTCCTTCTAAGCATACAAGGTAGCAAGCATTAAGTACAATCAACAAATTATCTCATGTTACCTTCTTTCACTTCTTACTCAATGTAGTACAAGGGGTCAAGCAGTCTCATTAGCTGCGAGAAGCAGATGATTCGAATCGAGTTTTTATCCTTGCAAGGTAAACCTAAGCACACGACATGTCAGGGTACTCCAACCCCACACATGTCAACCGTCCCCATCGATTCCCAGTTCGCGGCCAGGGCTCACCGCCTTGGCATACAATGCTCCACTGACCCCGGCTGCCGCCGTGCAGTGACCGCACTTGTACCCACCATAGCTAGCATGGGAGACCCAGTCTCAGGACGAGTGAGGGATAAAGTCCGCGTCCGGCTTCACTCAGGTACTAGGTTTACCGGTTACCATATTTCCCGACATGTGCTTAGTACGTTCAAACGCTTGACTTAGGTATCCACACATTAATCCTTAATTCCTTTTCCCGTCTCTTGGACAAGACATCCTCCCTGGATCCAAGTCCATAGACCATCATAGATCTCGTTATCAAGATGAATACAATCAATTCCTGACCTCGCACGAGTGCTAAAAAAATCACTCGACTTCTACCGAGATCCTGTTTAGCAAGCACCTACTCGACCTAGCATACTAGTATTCATCTCAAAAAGGAATCCTAAGTTCATGCAACTAGAGGTTTCAAGCAACTCCTACACTTAATTGCACATTACAATCCTACAAGCATTAAGCGTAGTAAAGTAGCATATATAAATACGGTTATGCATAAAAACAGGGGCTTGCCTTCAAATGTTGGGGCTGCGGGGAGATCCTCAGTGGCAGTCTCGGGAGCTTGCTCCTAGTCTTCCTTTTGGACAATTCCTTGATCGTGGATGAGCACGTACTCTCCGTCAGCTAGATTGCAGTCTAATAAATGCAATGAGTAAGATATATGCATGATATGATAAGTGCTTTAGCAATTAAACTTTATGGTGAATGATTCACTTAAATTAGGTAGAGTTTACTTCTTGCTACTAAAGATTCTTGTGGTATACATAGCAATTTAGGGTCAAGCTTAGTTTAACTAAGTGGTAAATCTATTTTGGTGTTCCACTAAATTCTTTTTAAAGCCTTAGTGAGAAATTAATAAGATTTCTAGTTGAACATATTGGAGCGAGGTTTATTATTTTCCTTTCTTCTTATTTCCTTTATGCTTTTAAGATGGGTTTGAACTACAAGTTATATTAATAAATTTCCACAAATTTTGAAAAAATTACAGTAGCTTTTTACAGGTGTATAATTCTCTGTCTCAAAATTTGGTGTTTAAAAAGTAAGTAGTTCTCTCTGGAAAAATTATTAAATATTAGGGCAGAAGGGGTAGTTTGAACTACAACTACCATTTAACAGAAGGGTATTTCTTAAGACATATTTTTTCTTAAATCTAGATGTTATAACATGACTTTGCACAAATTTCTAGCCATTAATATTTACCAGTTATTTTATTATGATTTTTTCCAAAGTTTCTAGCCAAAGGGGCGCTTTCTACTACCACTATATTTGAAAAATATCAAACAAGAGACTTCTAATTTTTCCTAGCTTCTATTTTGTGCAAGAGCAATCATTCTGAAGTTTGGCATCTTTTTGCTTAAGGGAAGGGGTGGTAGGAATTATTTGGATTAAATGGCCTTTTTCATGAAGTATTGGCAATAGTTATTATTCTACATCTTTCAAATGAATTTGCATTTTTCTTTGGTGGCCTATCTCATTATTGATCTAGCAAAATTTTGTTTGCCCAAAATGGCAATATTTTAGGGTTGCTCATGATTTATTTGGAATAGGACCCAATATCAAGTTTTATTTGTTTAGCCTACTTAAAATGATGGACTGGGGTGATCATCATTTTTGTAGTGGGGATCTAGTGGTTACAAGTTCACTGGATTTTTATTAACAAATTTGGGTCTGGTTTTATAACTCCAATAATTGTTTTCTAGTTGAAATAGTGCTAAATAAAACATTTTACTTTAATTTTGTTCTGGACTAGTAGTCTTTTTATTTTTCCTAGGTTCTTTGTTACTTATGTAGGCTAGGAAAAATAATTTCATTCACTGTTCATTAATTCCTAATGCCTTTCTGATTTTCTTAAGTTTTGGGTAAAAATAGCTTTTAATAGATATCCCTACATAAATTTTCAATACTGGGGTTCCCACTATTTTTAAAGAGTGTCTAATTGGGGTTTGAACAACTACAAATTTTCTTAAGTTCAGCACAGAAGCATAACTAATTTTCTTTATTTGAACAAGGTTTGGTCAGTTTCTGTATTTAATTCCAAACTCTAAAAATTAGAACAGAAAGCATGAGGTTTAGTATTTTTAATTAATAGTCCATAATATTTAGAATTCAACAAAATTTGTTTGACAAATTTTGGTTATGTATTTCTCAAGTTATGAATTTCCTAATTCTTCTGCTGAATAAATAAAGATTAATTCGAAATGGTTTAAAGAAAAGCAGTTTTGCGCCGGGGTCCCTGGCGAAAGTTCTTAAAGGAATTACAAACAGGTCCCCGGGGCACTATTCATTTGAGTCTATTGCTCTGCAGAAAACCCTCTAGGGTTTCTGGAAATCGAACCCGCGGTCCTGTCCCCAATTAAATAGTACCCGCGGCGGAGAAAAGGGCGGAGGGGCTTACCGGCGGCGAGGTTGCTCCGGTGAGGTGGTCGAGGATGTAGGGGAGGTCTCGGGGATCACGGCGATGTGCGGGTCGCCATCGGGGATGGTCGGAGTCGGCCGATCCACGTGCGCAGGCGGAGATGCTCGTCGGCGGCGAGGTATCCAGCCTACTCACGACTCAATAGGCAATCGAACGGGTCAGAGAGCTTCACTGGGTGCTAGGGACAACGTGGGTGCAAGGAATTTGAAAATGGCTTACCGGAGAGCTTGGTCCACGCGCGGAGGAGGGCGACCGATGTCCGGCGAGTGCGATCTCGGGCTTCCGGTGAAGTTCTGCCGGGTCCGAGGACTTGGAAAGCTTCACGGGCTAATGGCGAAGCTAACCGAGGGGTTGGCGCGGCTTGGACGCGACTGGAGGGAGCTGGCCATGGCGGCCGAGGCTCGGAAAGCTTGGCGGGCGGTGGCGCGGCGCTCTCGGGGCAAATACCGGTGATCTCTGGCTTGGGCAAGACTTATGAGCACGCGGGGAGGTATGGCCGAGGCTCGGAGCTGCTTTATAGGCACGGCGCGGTGCATGGGCGGCCGTGGACCGGCGAGCGCGGGTGCGCGAACGGGCGTGAACCAGTGGTGTCAGCCACGGTCGAACACGTGGAACCATTGCCTCTGCCCAAGTTCTAACGCCGATTGGGCGCAAATCTTCGCGAATTTGGGCAAGATCGCTATGAAGGATTTGTTCACCTGACATTGCTTTGTCTTTTGTGTATGGACGTCGCGCGGTTTTAGGCTAGGGACAGGGAGTTGTAGCGTCACCAAGGTGCCAGTGTCAGAATGCCTGGTCCCGAGGTCAAACTGCGCCAAAACCGTGTCAAATGAATTTGGTTTGAGTTCAAAATTTTCCAGAGCGTGTTCAAGGGAATTTGGCACAACTTTGATATTTGTACTTCCTGGTTTTGAGTTTCGAAAAACAGAGAACGCAATTGATCTTTGGAAAGGGTTCTCAAATTCAGAATTCAAAATTCTGAATTTCCCCATGGGACCATGGTTAAAGGGCTGATTTGGGGATTTTGGAAAAACCAAATGGCCAAACTTTCTTACTATGATTTGTTAGTTATTTGGTGAACTAAAACTTTGTAATTTGGTCATTTCTAAAATTTTTATTTTCCCCCAAGATTTCTCCCAATTACCCCTTTATGCTTAATTTGCTCACTTAGGATTTATTAGGGTTTGAGAGTCTTCCTTCTTAAGGTTCATGACAAGATTAAGGAGAATTTTAGGAGACTCAGTATAAATCTTTGTTCTTAATCTTTAATGTTCATTCCTTTACTAGGTTTACATGTGATAATAGGTTGGGGTTAGCTTAAAGAAGGAACCCTAGGTAACACTAGGGTGTCACAGCCTTCCCCCCTTAAAGGAATCTCGTCCCGAGATTCGGGTCAGGGTCCTACCGGGGTGAAGCGAAGGGTGAGACCTACTTGAAGTGGATGCTTTCTTTATTAAGGCAAACTGCTCTTTGAATGTCATTCTCTTTGCAACTTTAGAAGGAAGTCCTTTTAAATTTTGTCTTATAACTTATTCTTTTCAATTCAAGATTATATTACTGAAATTTAGATTCGAAGGGCAGGAGGTTGGGCAGGAATACGTACCAATTTTCTTAGGAAGATAATCAGGAAAGTTGGAACGCAGAAATTCTTCAGTCTCCCAAGTAGCCTCTTCCTCTGAGTGATTACTCCATTGGATCTTGTACATCTTGATCGATTTTGCCCGAGTTGATCTTTCTTTGCAATCCAGAATCTTGGAAGGGTACTCTTGGTACGATAGATCTGGTTCTATCTCTAACTCTGGTTCTGCTATGATCTCAGTCGGCAATCGAACACACTTTTTCAGTTGAGATACATGGAATACACTGTGGATGGCAGACATTTTTGGAGGTAACTTCAACTTGTATGCCACGGGTCCACATGCTTCTATGATCTCATAAGGTCCAATGTAGCGAGGGGCTAACTTGCCTTTGATCCCAAACCTCTGCACTCCCTTGGTGGGTGATACTTTTAGATAAACAAAATCTCCCACCTTGAACTGGAGAGGTTTCCTTCTCTTATCATGGTAACTCTTTTGCCTGGCCTGAGCAGCTTCTAGATTCTTCCTGATTAGTTTGACCTTCCTTTCGGCTTTAGTCACTAAGTCAGGTCCGAAAACTTCTCTTTCTCTAGGCTGAGACCAATTGAGTGGTGTTCTGCATCTCCTCCCATAGAGAGCTTCGAAAGGTGCCATCTTTAGGCTGGATTGATAACTATTGTTATAAGCAAACTATGCCAAGGAGAGGTGCTTATCCCAGTTCTTGCCACAATCAATTGCACAAGCCCTCAGCATATCTTCAAGAATTTGATTTACCCTCTCGGTCTGACAATCAGTCTATGGGTGGTAAGCTGAACTTCTAATTAGCTTGGTTCCCAAAGACTCTTGCAGTTGTTCCCAAAATCTGGCAACAAACGGGGCTCCTCGGTCAGAAATAATGGTCCTGGGCAATCCGTGCAAACACATAATCCGGTCAATGTACAATTCTGCATACTTTTGAGCCTTATCAGTGGTGTGCACATGGAGAAAATGTGCCACTTTCGTCAGTCGGTCCACAATAACCCAAATTGAATCATGATGACGAGAGGTGCTGGGCAGACCCACAATGAAATCCATGCTGATGTCATCCCATTTCCACAAAGGTATGGACAGGGGCTGCAAAGCTCCAGCTGATTTCAAGTGGCTTGCCTTTATCCTCTGACAGGTGTCACATTCTGATACGTATCGGGCTATCTCCCTCTTCATCCTGGTCCACCAATACAAGGGCTTCAGATCGTGGTACATTTTGGTGCTCCCTGGATGCATGGAGAATTTGGAGAGATGAGCCTCATCCAAGATTCTCTTCTTGAGACCCTCATTTTTAGGAACCACCAATCTGCTTCCAAACCACAATATACCCTTTCCATCTTGGCAGAAACATTTATACTTCTCAGTCCTCTGATGGAGATGCTCCTTGATAATCTGCACTCCCTTGTCACTGAGCTGGGCCATGATGATCTGGTCTTGCAAAGCTGGCTCAACAGAAATGTGAGACAAAGCACTAGAAGGAATTACCTCAATCTTCATTTTGCTCAGCTCATCACACAAGGTGTCAATACGAGAATCCATCAGAACATAGTTACACTGCAACTTCCGACTCAAGGCATCTGCTACCACATTGGCCTTTCCTAGGTGATAATGTACCTCTAGGTCATAATCCTTGATCAGCTCTAGCCATTTTCTCTGCCTCATGTTGAGATCAGCCTGAGTAAAGATATAGTTAAGGCTCTTATGATCAGTGAAGATGTTGTAGTGGGTTCCCATCAAATAGTGCCTCCACATTTTTAATGCATGAACCACCGCTGCTAGCTCCAGGTCATGAGTAGGATAATTCTGCTCGTGAGGCCTGAGTGCTCTTGATGCATAAGAAATGACTCGATTGTCTTGCATCAAGACACAACCTAATCCAGTGCCAGAGGCATCACAGTACACATCAAAAGGCTTGATGCTGTCGGGTTACACTAACACTGGTGCTTTGGTCAGATGTTGCCTTAATGCATGGAAGGCATCTTCGCACTTCTGACCCTAAACAAACTTGGCTTCTTTCTTCAACAACTCAGTTATGGGCTTCGCAATTCGAGAGAAATCCAGAATGAATCTTCTGTAATAACCAGCTAATCCCAGAAAACTCTGAATCTGACGGACAGTTGTGGGTGGCTTCCAGTTCATCACCTCTTGCACTTTATCAGGATCAACAGCTATACCTGCCTGAGAGATAGTGTGACCCAAGAATTTGATCTCCTTTAGCCAAAAATCACATTTCGACAACTTGGCATAAAGGTGGTGCTCTCGCAGACGTTGAAGCACTACATGCAAATGCCCGGCATGCTCTTCTTCGTTCTTTGAGTACACCAAGATATCATCGATGAAAACCACTACGAATTTGTCCAATTCAGGCATGAAAACAGAATTCATCAGATACATAAAATATGCTGGTGCATTCGTCAGCCCGAAAGACATCACCAAGAATTCATATAGCCCATATCTGGTTGAGAATGCCGTCTTCGGAATATCACTTGCCCGTATCTTGGTCTGATGATAGCCGGAGCGAAGATCTATCTTGGAAAACACTTTGGCTCCGACCAACTGATCGAAAAGAACATCAATACGAGGCAAAGGATACTTGTTTTTGATAGTCACCGTATTAAGAGGGCGGTAATCTATACATAGCCTCAAGCTTTCATCCTTCTTCTTCACAAACAAGGCTGGACATCCCCAAGGCGAAGTACTTGGGCGAATAAAACCTCTGTCCAGCAACTCTTGCAATTGCTTCTTCAATTCTGCCAACTCAGCGGGTGGCATCCGGTAAGGCCTCTTGGAAATAGGCGCCGTTCCTAGTTGCAACTCGATGGCGAATTCAATATCCTGGTCTAATGGCATTCCTGGCAATTCATCAGGAAAGACATCTGCATACTCACAGACCACTGGAATTTTCTTTAGAGGTAACTCCGTCATAGCAAAAGTACATGACTGAGTAGAGCCTTGACTGGGCAGAATTAAGGTGAAACTCCGACAGAACGGGGATTTGATTTCCACGATGCGGCTGGCCACATCAAGCACTACTTGGTGCAGGTTCATCCAATTAGTGCCCAGAATAATATCCACACTTTCCAAACCCAACACAAGAAGGGTGGTTTTGATAATGTGGCTTCCCAGTTGAATAGGCACACATCGGATTAATTGGTTGGTTACAGTTTTACCCCCAGGTGTGGTTATCATAAATGACCCTTTTGCATGACAGAAGGGCAATTGGCATTTAGCACTGAACTTCTGGCTAATGAAACTATGAGATGCACCAGAATCAAACAGAATTAAAGCAGGTTGATTAAAAACTAAAAAGGTACCAGTCATGATGGGGGCTCCCTTAGGTACTTCCTCCAAAGTACTGAAGTTGAGCTTCCGTTGTCTGACTTGCACCTTCTGCTTCCTCCCCTTGTCTTGACTTGGTGCTGGTATCTGCCTCTGCTGATTTCTGGGGCAGTTCTTGGCATAGTGGCCCACATTGCCACAAGTGAAGCACTTGTTCCCATTGCCCTGGCGGAACTGCTGATGCTGCGGAGGCTGATTGTTCCTTGGGGCGGGAGCTGGAAAGCGGTTGGGTGCCGCCTGCTGCTGCTGAGGTGGCCTGATCACCCATATGCCTGCCTGCTGCTGAAAACCCCTGCTCTGATTGTGAGAAACAATCCTGAACCTCTGGGCCTGAGCGGATGGTGCTGCCATTGGTGGCTTCCTCTTCTTCTCTGCCCGGTGAGCTACAATACAACCTTCCTAGGAGATGGCCAGGTTGACCAACTCATTGAAGCTATCAGCATGGACAGTGTTGAGACATTCCTGCAGCTTGGTGTTGAGACCCTTGCGGAAGCGGTCTCTCTTCTTCTCATCAGAATCAGCATGGTAACCTACATACTGGCATAGGTCGTTGAAGGCCTGAGCATACTGCAAGATTGCACGAGTTCCTTGATTAAGTGCCAGGAGTTCATTCAACTTGCGATCAAGAATTCCAGCTGGGATGTGGTGCCCTCTGAAAGCGGTCTTGAATTCCTCCCAAGACACTTCGCGATCAGCGGGTAGCATAGCACAGAAGTGGTCCCACCATGTCCGAGTAGGGCCACGAAGCTGCTGCGCGGCGAAGCGAGCCTTGGCATCATCAGGGCAGTCTCCCGTGAGGAGGGGAAACTTGGACTCAATGACGCGAAGCCACACGTCGGCGTCCAACGGATCCTCTACCTTGCTGAACAAGGGTGGCTGCGTACTCAGGAACTCCTGGTAGGTTGCCGCTGCCGGAGGTCGCTGATGCTGGCCTCCACCATGCTGCTGGGGGTGGGGCTGGCGCTGCAAGAGCTGCCGTGGAATCTCATTCTGCTGGGCCATCAGCTCCTGCACTGTGGGAGCTGGAGGAGGTGGCGGGGGAACCTGCTCGTTATGCCCGTGACGCTGCCTAGCTGCCATCGCAAAACAGAGATTGTTGCCAATGTTATCCCAACTCACAATTTCGAACGACAAGCTATTATCTCATATGGGAAGAAAATACCATAATCATAATATTAAGTTCGAATGAAGATAACATGGTTACATCATCCCACATATCTCAAAAGTTCTCAAGGGTTATATCAATTAGGGGAAAGTACCCGTAAGCCTAGTCCAAAATCTGTCATTAACTAAGCTTGCGTAGGTTTCTATCCGCCTAAAACGTCAAAGCGACTGATCAACCGTGAGCGGTGTAAGCGACACTGGATGCGGGTGAAGGGGGCATCGTGGAGGTAGTCCCATTGGCACCAGGGGCTGGTCCTAACTCCTAGGGAGCCTCTTCTCCCTCGCTTCCGGCTTCATTGGCCTCCATCTCCATGTGGTGCATGTCCAAGTGGTCATTAGCTTCTTCGAGTTCCCGCTGCACATCGTGGAGCTGGTTCTCCAAGACATCAATAGTGTTGTCTCGGATCTCCACCTACAGCTCCAAGGTGGTGATACGCTGGCTCAGCCTTTCCACCTGCAGATCATTTTCCACCAACTCGGAGGACATGCCGACCACAAAATCTTCTCGGCTATCAAGGGTGAGCTTGGTAGTTTGAGCGATGTTAGCAAGATGTGCCATAGCGTCGCTCTAAAGGGTCTGAAGGCGGTACAACGCACTCATGCACTGAACAGTACGTCCTTCATGTGGCTCACACGGTTACACCACATGGGGTCATCCTTCTTCTCAGCACGAAAAAGTCCCAAGGGGTGCATCACCATCTCCAGGGGATGGTAGCCACAGAAAGTCGTCAGAGTCTTCATGGCTGCTGCTTCAGTGGTGTCGTCCGCCCTGAATTCAATCGTCTCGGAGTCAAGAGAACGCCAACCCGGCTGAAGGGGATGAGCCTCCAAAGTCAGCCAGACTCGGCAACGAGGTACCCGATGCTCCTCATACAACTCCACCGTGTACAAAGGGGGCATAGGGTAACCGGCAGAGTTAAGCACTTCCCACAAGATGGAAGGAAAGCCATCGTGAGAAAGGAAGTCAGAGCTGAAACGAGTGTCTCCTCCGCTGGCGGGGGTGGGTGAATTCATCTGCGGAAGGGTATCAGTTGTAAAGATTATGGTGGAAGGAAGAAAATAAAAGAGCCTGGATGGTTTGAAAATAAGTGGGTTAGCTTGAATTTTTACTTCTTTAATTCTTAATCCTTCAAAATTTATAATGCATGCATGCTGAAAAGAATAACGACTCCTCTCCGAAATAAAGGGTGCTCCTAGGGCATCCTTCAAGAATCTAAGTACTGGGCCACAGGGCCTACTTACTTAGCCACCTATTCTCCCACTATCCCTAAGGCCTTTCGTCCTAGGTCTAGCGGTCTAGTCCTGACGATTCTTAGCAATTCCTAAGCAAGTTTTAGATTTTGAAAATTGGTATTCATGGTTTATTGTCCTTCTCTGTGGTGGTATTTGCTCCGATACCAGCTGTGGCAGAACCGCCCAAATTATTCCAGCTTAAGTGCCTAAGTCATGCCTCAAGGGCCGTAACACACTTAAATCGGAATAACCCGTTAGTCCCTCAGATCTGGTCTGGTAAAGCCACTTAATCAGGATCAAACACCACATACTCACTCGAAGGTGAGTCACAGAAGAAATACAATAAAACAGGAAACCTCAATTTAAAGTACTGAATAATTACATAGATCAGAGTTTTTCAAGTAGCAAAATAAAAGATCACAAAATGAAATGCAGCGGATAATTGGTAACGTCGAAAACGAGGAATCGGGCAAGGCCTAGCCCACTACTCCTCTTGCTCCTCTCCTGCTGGAGCAGCATCCCAATCGACCGTCCAACCCGGTGGCAGGGTGGTAGGCCAAGTCACACCATCAACCATATCCTGCAGGGTACCTGCAAAATTATGCCACAAGCAAGGCTGAGTATACTAATACTCAGCTAGACTTACCCGGTGTGAGGAAACTACTCCTCTACCTCTAGACCATGCAGTTGTTTGGCTGAGGGGTTTGGTTTGCCAAAAGCACTAGCTGTATCTAAAATCAAGTTTTAGCTTTTCAATTTCTAGCATCATTAGCTTTACTAAGTTTTTCCTTCTAAGCATACATGCTAGCAAGCATTTAGTACAATCAACAAATTATCTCATGTTACCTTCTTTCACTTCTTACTCAATGTAGTACAAGGGGTCAAGCAGTCTCATTAGCTGCGAGAAGCAGACGATTCAAATCGAGTTTTATCCTTGCAAGGTAAACCTAAACACATGACATGTCAGGGTACTCCGACCCCACATATGTCAACCGTCCCCATCGATTCCCCGTTCGCGGCCAGGGCTCACCGCCTTGGCATACAATGCTCCACTGACCACGGCTGTCGCCGTGCAGTGACCGCACTTGTACCCACCATAGCTAGCATGGGAGACCCAGTCTCAGGACGAGTGAGGGATAAAGTCCGCGCCCGGCTTCACTCAGGTACTAGGTTTACCGGTTACCATATTTCTCGACATGTGCTTAGTACGTTTAAACGCTTGACTCAGGTATCCACACATTAATCCTTAATTCCTTTTCTCGTCTCATGGACAAAGCATCCTCCCTGGATCCAAGTCCATAGACCATCATAGATCCCGTTATCAAGATGAATACAATCAATTCCTGACCTCGCGTGACTGCTAGAAAAATCACTCGACTTCTACCGAGATCCTGTTTAGCAAGCAGCTACTCGACCTAGCATACTAGTATTCATCTCAAAAAGGAATCCTAAGTTCATGCAACTAGAGGTTTCAAGCAACTCCTACACTTAAGTGCACATTACAATCCTACAAGCATTAAGCGTAGTAAAGTAGCATATATAAATACGGTTATGCATAAAAACCGGGGCTTGCCTTCAAATGCTGGGGCTGCGGGGAGATCCTTAGTGGCAGTCTCGGGAGCTGGCTCTTGGTCTTCCTCTTGGACATTTCCCTGCTCGAGGATGAGCATGTACTCTCCGTCAGCTAGATTGCAGTCCAATGAATGCAATGAGCAAGATATATGCATGATATGATAAGTGCTTTAGCAATTAAACTTGATGGTGAATGATTCACTTAAATTAGGTAGAGTTTACTTCTTGGTACTAAAGATTCTTGTGGTATACTTAGCAATTTAGGGTCAAGCTTAGTTAAACTAAGTGGTAAGTCTATTTCGGTGTTCCACTGAATTCTTTTTAAACCCTTAGTGAGAAATTAATAAGATTTCTAGTTGAACTTATTGAAGCGAGGTTTATTATTTTCCTTTCTTCTTCTTATTTCCTTTATGCTTTTAAGATGGGTTTGAACTACAAGTTATATTAATAAATTTCCAAAAATTCTGAAAACATTACAGTAGCTTTTTACTGGTGTATAATTCTCTGTCTCAAAATTTGGGGTTTAAAAAGTAAGTAGTTCTCTCTGGAAAAATTATTAAATATTAGGGCAGAAGTGGTGGTTTGAACTACAACTACCATTTAACAGAAGGTTATTTCTTAAGACATATTTTTGCTGGAATATAGATGTTATAACATGACTTTGCACAAATTTCTAGCCATTAATATTATTATGATTTTCTAAAGTTTTTAGCCAAAGGGGTGCTTTCTACTACCACTATATTTGAAAAATATCAAACAACATACTTCTGATTTTTCCTAGCTTCTATTTTGTGCAAGAGCAATCATTATAAAGTTTGGCATCTTTTTGCTTAAGGGAAGGGATGGTAGGAATTATTTGGATTAAATGGCCTTTTTCATGAAGTATTGACAATAGTTATTATTCTACATCTTTCAAATGGATTTGCATTTTTCTTTGGTGGCCTATCTCATTATTGATCTAGCAAAATTTTGTTTGCCCGAAATTGCATTATTTTAGGGTTGCTCATGATTTATTTGGAATAGGACCCAATATCAAGTTTTATTTGTTTACCCTACTTAAAATGATGGGCTGGGGTGGTTATCATTTTTGTAGCGGGGTTCTAATGGTTACAAGTCCACTGGATTTTTATTAACAAATTTGGGTCTGGTTTTATAACTCCAATAATTGTTTTCTAGTTGGAATAGTGCTAATAAAACATTTTACTTTAATTCTGTTCTGGACTAGTGGTCTTTTTATTTTTCCTAGGTTCTTTGTTACTTAAGTAGGATAGGAAAAATAATTTCATTCACTGTTCATTAATTCCTAATGCCTTTCTGATTTTCTTAAGTTTTGGGTAAAAATGGCTTTTAATAGATATCCCTACTTAAATTTTCAATACTCGGGTTCCCACTATTTTTAAACAGTGTCTAATTGGGGTTTGAACAACTACAAATTTTCTTAAGTTCAACACAGAAGCATAACTAATTTTCTTTAATTAAACAAGGTTTGGTCAGTTTCTTTATTTAATTCCAAACTCTAAAAATTAGAACAAAAAGCATGGGGTTTAGTATTTTTAATTGATAGTCCATAATATTTAGAATTCAGCAAAATTGGTTTGACAAATTTTGGTTGAGTATTTCTCAAGTTATGAATTTCCTAAGTCTTCTGCTGAATAAATAAAGATTAATTCAAAATGGTTTAAAGAAAATCAGTTTTGCGCTGGGGTCCCTGGCGAAAGTTCTTAAAGGAATTACAGACAGGTCCCCGAGGCACTATTCATTTGAGTCTATGGCTCTGCAGAAAACCCCCTAGGGTTTCTGGAAATCGAACCCGCAGTCCTGTCCCCAATTAAACAGTACCCGCGGCGGAGAAAAGGGTGGAGGGGCTTACCGACGGCGAGGCTGCTCCGGTGAGGTGGTCGAGGACGTAGGGGAGGTCTCGAGGATCACTGCGATGTGAGGGTCGCCGTCGGGGATGGTCGGAGTCGGCCGGTCCGCGTGCGCAGGCGGAGATGCTCGTCAGCGGCGAGGAATCCGGCCTACTCACGGCGCAATAGGTAAATCGAATGGGTCAGAGAGCTTCACTGGGTGCTAGAGACGACGTGGGTGCAAGGAATTTGAAAATGGCTTACCGGAGAGCTCGGTCCACGCGCAGCGGCGGGCTACCGAAGTCCGGCGAGGGTGATCTCGGGCTTCCAGTGAAGTTCTGCCGGGTCCGAGGACTTGGAAAGCTTCACGGACTAATGGCGAAGCTAACCGAGGGGTTGGCGCGGCTTGGACGCGACTGGAGGGAGCTGGCCACGGCGGCCGAGGCTCGCAAAGCTTGGCGCGCGGTGGCGCGGCGCTCTCGGGGCAAATTCTGGTGATCTCTGGCTTGGGCAAGACTTGTGAGCACGCGGGGAGGTATGGCCGAGGCTCGGGGCTGCTTTATAGGCACGTGAGAGCACCTAGAGGAGGGGTGATTAGGTGATCCTGTAAAAATCAAATACTTGTAGCCACAAAACTTGGTTAAGTATTAGCACAATGGAATTAAGTGGCTAAGGACCAAGCTCTTGTGAAACACAATAGTCACAAAGAAAACAAGCACAAGAGACATGGTGATTTATCCCGTGGTTCGGCCAAGTATAACACTTGCCTACTCCACGTTGTGGCGTCCCAATGGACGAGGGTTGCACTCAACCCCTCTCAAGTGATCCAATGATCGACTTGAATACCATGATATTTTTCTTTCTTATACTCTATCTCATTTGCAAGGAATCTCCACAACTTGGAGCCTCTCGCCCTTACAATTGATGATCACAAAAAAGCACAGAAGTAAGGGTGGGAAGAGCAACACACATAAGACTCAAAGCACGAGCACAATCACGCACAAAAAGCCACAACTTGAGCTCACAACACAACTCGAGGAGTTCTCTACTCAAATGGTGCTCAACTCACTATCTCAAAGAATCGAATGCGCGAGAATAGAGTTTTGGTGCTTAGAGATGATCAAAGAATGCTTGGTTTTATCCTCCATGCGCCTAGGGGTCCCTTTTATAGCCCCAAGGCAGCTAGGAGCCGTTGGAGGCAATCTAGGAAGGCAATTCTTGCCTTCTATCGGGTGGCGCACCAGACAGTCCAGTGCACCACTGGACAGGCACTGTTCAGTGTCCGGTGTAGATCGCCTTCCTAAAATGGCACAACCGACCGTTGCAGAGTTGTAGCTGTTGGCGCACCGGACACTGTCTGGTGCACACCGGACAGTCCGGTGCACCCTATCGACTGTTGGTGCAGGCCACGCGTCGCCCGCGGATTTGGCGGCCGACCGTTGCGCTGGCGGCCGTTGGCTCACCGGACAGTCCGGTGCACCACCGGACAGTCCGGTGAATTATAGACGTACGCCGCCGACGAATTCCCGAGAGTGGTCAGTTCACCACAGCCCAGCCTGGCGCACCGGACACTGTCCGGTGCACCACCGGATAGTCCGGTGCACCCAGACTGAGCAGCAGTTGGCTGTACACAGCCAACTCTTTTCCAATCCTTTTCTTTTCCTGATTCTAGCACTTAGACAAATATATTAGTACATAAAAACCAATGTACTAAGTCTAGATCCATATCTTCTTGTCGATTTGCACTTCATCCATCATTTAGCATATAATTACTCACTCAATCTGTGTTGGGCACTTAATCACCAAAATATACTAGAAAATGGCACAAAGGCACATTTCCCTTTCAATCTCCCCCTTTTTGGTGATTTATGCCAACACATCAAAAAAGCAACAAATAGAAGTGCAACATCAATGCAATTGAGAACAAGAATTGTCTCTTACAAGTTTTGACATATTTGGATAGTTCTTTGCCACCACTTGGTTTGTTTTTACAAATCAAATTCATTTTCCTATCTCTAAGTTAAACATACATGTTTAGACACAAAGAGAGATAATCCAAGAGTAAGAATGATTAAGAGCCAAGAACTCCCCCTTTTTCCCATAATCAAACATTCTCCCCACAAGAGACCAAATTTTTGATAGTAAGAGTTATTTTGACAAATCAAAAGTTTCAAAAATTTCACAAGTGGTAGCTGATCCATTTGCTTTGACCTTATTTTCTCCCCATTTGGCATCAAGCACCAAAACAGGATCAATCTTGGCCCTTTGACCCCATTGCCTCACCAAAATTGTCAACTAAGAGCAAAAAGGCAATATGAGTATGGAGATGAACTTGGAGTAAATTACCCTCTCATCGGAGTGCAGTGGAAGTCTTGCATGTTCCAAGTTCACTTTTCCCTTTCAATCCACCTTTGAGACTAAATTGAGTAAACTCAAGCACACGGTTAGTCTCAAAGGGTTAAGTTGTAGCACATCTCCCCCTAAATATGTGCATCACTCACACATGGACTTTTGAGGTACGGGGATTGCTTGCACAACTTGAGCACCATAAATAAACAACAAAATGCATAAGGGAACCTGATCAAGTCTTGTGTGTACTTCATTTGGGAGATGAAGGTGCCGTCCTTGAGTTGCTTCACTTGGAACCCAAGGAAGTAGTTTAACTCGCCCATCATCGACATCTCGAATTTCTGTGTCATCACCCTACTAAACTCTTCACAAGACTTTTGGTTAGTAGAACCAAATATTATGTCATCGACATAAATTTGGCATACAAATAGGTCACCATCACAAGTCTTAGTGAAAAGAGTTGGATCGACTTTCCCAACCTTGGAAGCATTAGCAATTAGAAAATCTCTAAGGCATTCATACCATGCTCTTGGGGCTTGCTTAAGTCCATAGAGCGCCTTAGAGAGCTTACACACGTGGTCGGGGTACCGTTCATCCTCAAAGCCAGAGGGTTACTCCACGTACACCTCCTCCTTGATTGGCCCGTTGAGGAAAGCGCTCTTCACATCCATTTGGAACAACCTGAAGGAATGGTGAGCAGCATAGGCTAATAGAATGCGAATAGACTCTAGCCTAGCCACAAAAGCAAAAGTCTCCTCGAAGTCCAAACCTGCGACTTGGGCATAACCTTTTGCCACAAGTCGAGCCTTGTTCCTTGTCACCACTCCGTGCTCGTCTTGCTTGTTGTGGAACACCCACTTGGTTCCCACAACGTTTTGCTTTGGACGTGGCACCAGGGTCCAAACTTCATTTTGCTTGAAGTTATTGAGCTCTTCCTGCATGGCCAACACCCAATCCGGATCTAGCAAGGCCTCTTCTACCCTAAAAGGCTCAATAGAAGAGACAAACGAGTAATGCTCACAAAAATTAGCTAATCTAGAGCGAGTAGTTACTCCCTTGCTTATATCACCCAAAATCTAGTCGACGGGATGATTCCTTTGAATCGTCGCTCGGACTTGAGTTGGAGGGGCCAGTAGTGCTTCTTCCTCCACAACTTGTTCTTCTTGTGCTCCCCCTTGATCACACACCTCCTCATGAGGAGCCTATTCTTCATCTTGAGTCGGGGGATGCACCATCGTTGAGGAAGAAGGTTGATCTTGCTCTTGGTGTTCCTGTGGTCGCACATCTCCAATAGCCATGGTGCGAATTGCGTCTATTGGAACATCATCTTCATCTACATCATCAAGATCAACTTGCTCTCTTGGAGAGCCATTAGTTTCATCAAATACAACGTCGCTAGAGACTTCAACCAAACTCGATGATTTGTTGAAGACTCTATACGCCTTTGTATTTGAGTCATAACCTAATAAAAACCCTTCTACAGCTTTGGGAGCAAATTTGGAATTCCTACCTTTCTTCACTAGAATGTAACATTTACTCCCAAATACACGAAAATATGAAACGTTGGGTTTGTTACCGGTTAGAAGTTCGTACGATGTCTTCTTGAGGAGGCGATGAAGGTAGACCCGGTTTATGGCGTGGCAAGCAGTGTTCACAGCTTCCGACCAAAACAGCTCGGGTGTCTTGAATTCTCCAAGCATCGTCCTCGCCATGTCTATAAGCGTCTTGTTCTTCCTCTCTACCACACCATTTTGCTGTGGTGTGTAGGGAGCGGAGAACTCGTGCTTGATTCCTTCCTCCTTAAGAAACTCTTCCACTTGAAGGTTCTTGAACTCGGACACGTTGTCGCTTCTTATCTTTTTCACCTTAAGCTCAAATTCGTTTTGAGCTCTCCTTAGGAAGCGCTTTAGGGTCCCTTGGGTTTCTGATTTATCCTGCAAAAAGAATACCCAAGTGAAGCGGGAAAAATCATCAACAATAACAAGACCATACTTACTTCCCCCGATGCTGAGGTAGGCGATGGGTCCGAAGAGGTCCATGTGAAGTAGCTCTAGAGGTCTTGATGTGGTCATCACATTCTTGCTGTGATGAGTACTTCCCACCTGTTTACCTGCTTGACAAGCTGCACAAGGTCTATCTTTTTCGAAAGTTACATTGGTTAGACCTAACACATGTTCTCCTTTTAGAAGTTTATGAAGGTTCTTCATCCCAACATGTGCTAGACGGCGATGCCACAGCCAGCCCATGCCAGTCTTAGCAATTAAGCATGCATCTAGATCGGCCTCCTCCTTCAAAAACTCAACTAAATAGAGTTTGCCATCTAGTACACCCTTAAAAGCTAGTGAACCATCAATCCTTCTAAAGACAGACACATCTACATTGGTAAATAAGCAATTGTAACCCATATTACATAGTTGACTAATGGACAACAAGTTATACCCGAGCGATTCAACTAAGAACACATTAGATATGGAATGCTCGGAAGAAATAGCTATCTTTCCTAGACCTTTAACCTTGCCTTGGTTCCCATCTCCAAAGATGATCGAATCCTGGGAATCTTTGCTCTTGACGTAGGAGGAGAACATCTTCTTCTCCCCCGTCATGTGGTTTGTGCATCCGCTGTCGATAATCCAGCTTGAGCCCCCGGATGCATAAACCTTCAAGGCAAATTAGGCTTGGGTCTTAGGTACCCAACTCTTGTTGGGTCCTACAAGGTTAGTTACAATATCCTTTGGGACCCAAATGCAAGTCTTGTCTCCCTTGCATTTAGCCCCCAACTTCCTAGGAACCACTTTCTTGTTTTTACATGAATGTACAAAATCAGTGTTGCAGGCATGAAAAACAGTAGCAGATTCATTATGCATTTTCTTAGGCACATGATGAATAACATTTCCCTTCCTAGGCCTACTTCTACCATGCACAAAAGTAGAACTTGAAGCAATCATAGCATGTGAGTCAAAAACATTATAACTCCTATTATAATGAAAATTTCTAGAATATTTTCTATCATGGTACATGAAAGTATGATTCTTTTGAGTACTACTAGCCATTGGGGCCTTCCCTTTCTCCTTGTTGGAAATGGGAGCCCTTTGACTTGTTAAGTTCTTGGCTTCCCTTCGAAAGCCAAGCCCATCCTTAATTGAGGGGTGTCTACCAATAGTATAGGCATCCCTTGCAAATTTTAGGTTATCAAAGTCATTTTTGCAAGTCTTAAGTTGGACATTAAGACTTGCCACTTCATCATTTAATTTTGAAATAGAAGTAAGGTGCTCAACACATGCATCAATATTGAAATCCTTACATCATCACAAATCACAACGTGGTCTACACAAGGACTAGATTTACTAACTACTTCTAGCCTAGCATTTAAATCATCATTCAAAGTCTTCAAACTAGAAATAGATTCATTGCAAATAGATAACTCAGAAGATAGTAATTCATTCCTTTTAATCTCTAAGGCAAGAGACTGTTGAACACTAACAAATTTGTCATGTTCCTCATACAAAATGTCCTCTTGAGGAGCCTATTCTTCATCTTGAGTCGGGGGATGCACCATCGTTGAGGAAGAAGGTTGATCTTGCTCTTGGTGTTCCTGTGGTCGCACATCTCCAATAGCCATGGTGCGAATTGCGTCTGTTGGAACATCATCTTCATCTACATCATCAAGATCAACTTGCTCTCTTGGAGAGCCATTAGTTTCATCAAATACAACGTCGCTAGAGACTTCAACCAAACTCGATGATTTGTTGAAGACTCTATACGCCTTTGTATTTGAGTCATAACCTAATAAAAACCCTTCTACAGCTTTGGGAGCAAATTTGGAATTCCTACCTTTCTTCACTAGAATGTAACATTTACTCCCAAATACACGAAAATATGAAACGTTGGGTTTGTTACCGGTTAGAAGTTCGTACGACGTCTTCTTGAGGAGGCGATGAAGGTAGACCCGGTTTATGGCGTGGCAAGCAGTGTTCACAGCTTCCGACCAAAACAGCTCGGGTGTCTTGAATTCTCCAAGCATCGTCCTCGCCATGTCTATAAGCGTCTTGTTCTTCCTCTCTACCACACCATTTTGCTGTGGTGTGTAGGGAGCGGAGAACTCGTGCTTGATTCCTTCCTCCTTAAGAAACTCTTCCACTTGAAGGTTCTTGAACTCGGACACGTTGTCGCTTCTTATCTTTTTCACCTTAAGCTCAAATTCGTTTTGAGCTCTCCTTAGGAAGCGCTTTAGGGTCCCTTGGGTTTCTGATTTATCCTGCAAAAAGAATACCCAAGTGAAGCGGGAAAAATCATCAACAATAACAAGACCATACTTACTTCCCCCGATGCTGAGGTAGGCGATGGGTCCGAAGAGGTCCATGTGAAGTAGCTCCAGAGGTCTTGATGTGGTCATCACATTCTTGCTGTGATGAGTACTTCCCACCTGTTTACATGCTTGACAAGCTGCACAAGGTCTATCTTTTTCGAAAGTTACATTGGTTAGACCTAACACATGTTCTCCTTTTAGAAGTTTATGAAGGTTCTTCATCCCAACATGTGCTAGACGGCGATGCCACAGCCAGCCCATGCCAGTCTTAGCAATTAAGCATGCATCTAGATCGGCCTCCTCCTTCGAAAACTCAACTAAATAGAGTTTGCCATCTAGTACACCCTTAAAAGCTAGTGAACCATCAATCCTTCTAAAGACAGACACATCTACATTGGTAAATAAGCAATTGTAACCCATATTACATAGTTGACTAATGGACAACAAGTTATACCCGAGCGATTCAACTAAGAACACATTAGATATGGAATGCTCGGAAGAAATAGCTATCTTTCCTAGACCTTTAACCTTGCCTTGGTTCCCATCTCCAAAGATGATCGAATCCTAGGAATCTTTGCTCTTGACGTAGGAGGAGAACATCTTCTTCTCCCCGTCATGTGGTTTGTGCATCCGCTGTCGATAATCCAGCTTGAGCCCCCGGATGCATAAACCTTCAAGGCAAATTAGGCTTGGGTCTTAGGTACCCAACTCTTGTTGGGTCCTACAAGGTTAGTTACAATATCCTTTGGGACCCAAATGCAAGTCTTGTCTCCCTTGCATTTGGCCCCCAACTTCCTAGCAACCACTTTCTTGTTTTTACATGAAAGTACAAAATCAGTGTTGCAGGCATGAAAAACAGTAGCAGATTCATTATGCATTTTCTTAGGCACATGATGAATAACATTTCCCTTCCTAGGCCTACTTCTACCATGCACAAAAGTAGAACTTGAAGCAATCATAGCATGTGAGTCAAAAACATTATAACTCCTATTATAATGAAAATTTCTAGAATATTTTCTATCATGGTACATGAAAGTATGATTCTTTTGAGTACTACTAGCCATTGGGGCATTCCCTTTCTCCTTGTTGGAAATGGGAGCCCTTTGACTTGTTAAGTTCTTGGCTTCCCTTCGAAAGCCAAGCCCATCCTTAATTGAGGGGTGTCTACCAATAGTGTAGGCATCCCTTGCAAATTTTAGGTTATCAAAGTCATTTTTGCAAGTCTTAAGTTGGACATTAAGACTTGCCACTTCATCATTTAATTTTGAAATAGAAGTAAGGTGCTCAACACATGCATCAATATTGAAATCCTTACATCATCACAAATCACAACGTGCTCTACACAAGGACTAGATTTACTAACTACTTCTAGCTTAGCATTTAAATCATCATTCAAAGTCTTCAAACTAGAAATAGATTCATTGCAAATAGATAACTCAGAAGATAGTAATTCATTCCTTTTAATCTCTAAGGCAAGAGACTGTTGAACACTAACAAATTTGTCATGTTCCTCATACAAAATGTCCTCTTGCCTCTCTAGCAGTCTATCTTTTTCATTCAAGGCATCAATCAACTCATTTATCTTTTCTACTTTAGATCTATCTAATCCTTTGAACAAGCTAGTGTAATCTACTTCATCATCACTAGAGTCCTCATCACTAGAAGTAGAGTACTTAGGAGTTTATCGAGCGTTTACCTTCTTCTCCTTTGCCATTAGGCAAGTGTGGCGCTCGTTGGGGAAGAGCGATGACTTGTTGAAGGCTGAGGCGGCGAGTCCTTTGTCGTCGGAGTTGGACGAAGAACAATCTGAGTCCCACTTTTTGCCAAGGTGCGCCTCGCCCTTCATCTTCTTGTAGGTCTTCTTTTTCTCCCTCTTCACATTCCTTTCTTGTTCCTGGTCATTTGTATTATCGGGACAATTTGCTATGAAATGACCAGTCTTACCACATTTGAAACAGGAGCGTTTTCCTTTTGCTTTGCTCTTGTTGGGATGCTCCTTTCGTCCTTTTAGCGCCGTCTTAAGCGCTTGATAATGAGGGTCATTTCGTCCTCGTTTAGCCCGGCCGCTTCAACTTGCGCCACCTTGCTAGGTAGCGCCTCCCGGCTGCTTGTTTCTTTGAGAGCAACAGTTTGAGGCTCGTAGATGGGCATTGGGCCATTCAATGCCTCATCAATGTATCTTGCTTCCTTGATCATCATACGCCTGCTTACAAACTTTCTGAGTATTTCCTCGGGCGTCATCTTCGTGTACCTAGGATTTTCATGAATCGAGTTCACAAGATGAGGCTCAAGGACGGTGAAGGACCTCAGCATAAGTCGGACGATGTCATGGTCCGTCCATCTCATGCTTCCATAGCTCCTGATCTTGTTGACCAGGGTCTTGAGCCTGTTGTACGTTTGGGTTGGCTCCTCCCCCCTGATCATTGCGAACCTTCCTAGTTCGCCTTCCACCAACTCCATCTTGGTGATCATGGTGGTGTCGTTCCCCTCATGAGAAATCTTAAGGGTGTCCCAAATTTGCTTGGCGTTATCCAAGCCGTTCACCTTGTGGAACTCGTCCCTACACAAGGACGCTAGCAAAACAGTAGTAGCTTGTGCATTTTTATGGATTTGCTCATTAATAAAAATGGGATTGTTAGTACTATGAAAAAGCATTCCGTTTTCAACAATCTCCCAAATACTTGGATGGAGAGAGAATAGGTGACTACGCATTTTGTGACTCCAAAATGAGTAGTCTTCTCCATCAAAGTGCAGAGGTTTCCCAAGTGGAATTGAAAGTAAATGAGCATTGGAGTTAAACGGAATACGAGAATAATCAAAAGAAAAGTTTGAGTTAACCGGTTCCTTTTTCTCGTCGTCGTCGTCTTTTGGGGAAGAAGAAGACTCGTTGCTGTCGTAGTAGACGATCTTCTTGATGCGCATCTTCTTCTTCCCGTCTCTTTTCTTATGACTCGAGCCAGAGTCCGAGGGCTTATCATCTCTTGGCTTGTTGACGATGGACTCCTTTGTCTTGTCGTTGACCACCATCCCCTTTCCCTTAGGATCGATCTCTTCGGGCGATTAGTCCCTTGCGTGTAACACCCGGCTTTAAGGAACAAAGCCTGGTGCATCTCATACATGCGCCAAGAAGACAACATATATAATAACAGAGTGTATAGAGATAAATGTCACAAAACATCAGAGTATTTATTACATAGCGGAAGACTTATTACAAAATAAAAGATAAATATAAAACGAACTAAGGATCGTTGGCGCCAATGTCAACTGAGAAACGCCACCTAGATCAGATCATACTCCTCGCCTTGTGGCTCCTCCTGAACCACCTGCTCTTCTCCTGTGGGGGGGTGTGAGACAGCAAGGGTGAGCTCACACATGATCATCGCTCAACAAGTTGTGGGGGAATAATGTGACATGAACTCACCAAAGGTGGGAGCTCATGGAGTGTAAGGCTTATCAAAGAGAATGGTTAAAGCTGAGCATTGCTTTTAAGTAGTTGGTCAAAATTTTATTAGCAATTACTAAGTGTAAGTAAATACCAAACCTTAATAAATAATAGAACAAAATTAATAGTAAACCCATGCAATGCAAATGACAAAATTGAATTTAAGTTCCATAATTTAAACATCAGAGAGTCCTGAGCTGCTCATGACCGTGAGCTCGGCTAGTATACCAGTTTTACACTCTGCAGAGGTTGTACCCTTTACCCACAAGTCATGTTACCCATCTGCCAAGGGGTCGCGAATCCCATACACCTCTACCTAGGAAGCGCGGCAGGGCAACACTACGAGGCCTTTACAAAGTTCCACTAGCTTCCGAAAACCCGCTACAGTTTATGGGAAGATCCAGTACAGGGTTCCTGGCTGACCGCCATCGCAGCAAAATCAACCAGGGACCTCCCCGCACTGACCTCTCCCCTACTGCCCTTGCCCCTTTCGGGTAAGGTAGTCTTCCACTAGCTTTCCTAGTTAATCAGCCAAGGGCGTCCCATTAAACCCTTGTGGTGGCACGTGGTTCTCAAGTTAAGCTCTATGTTCCAATTAACATTAATGATAACAACATGAACATAAACAGAATAACAACAAGAATTGGAACATAGAGGTGATAAATGATTATCCCAAAACCATATAAAGCAATAGCAAACTACCCAAGTGATTCAGGGGTAAACAAGGTAATGAGATAAACAATCTAGGGTGACCTATTGGGTCCCATCAAAATTAACCTATGCATGGATAAGTGATATTAAAGAACATTATTGGGTAAAAAGTGGTCAAGGGCACAACTTGCCTGGCACTTGAGATTCCAGGTACCGACTTGCTTTTCAGATGACACGTGTCCTCGCGCTAGTCGTAGCAATACAAACAAACATGGTATAGATAAAATTAACATCACACCAAACATAAGAATATACTGCATAATAATGATCTACGCGTTGCTACGAGACTAACGCAACTTGAATGGATCAAATCGGAGTTAAAACGAAGAAATTATGAATTTCCGAAGTTATTAGGTACTTCGAATAGATTAATTCAAATGAACAATTTTAATTCAAGTTTCAAGGCTAAATAGTGTTACTAGTTGATAGACAATATTAAAACAAAATTATAGGAACTGGAATGGGTTAAAAAGGATTTAGTATGCATTTTCTATGATTTATACAAGTTTCTACCATTATTTTTGTATTAAAAATGAATTTAGAAAGAATTTCTCTGATTTTATTGATTCCTGGACTGGGCGCACTATTACAGGAAAAGTCAGGGGCCAAAACAGAAACCTTTCTAAGACTCAGGACGCTATTGCACGGACGGCGGGTTAGTTTTTAAGTTCTACAGGGTTTCTTTTGCAATTTGACCACGGCTAAAGGGTACTGGCCGCCTAGAGTCATCCGATCCGGAACCGAGGGCCCAGATCAACCTATTACTTAACCGAACCGGTACGCGGTTGTGGTCGTCGGATTAAAATCCGATGGCCCCGAGAGGCACACGCCTACACCCGATCGCGAACACACGCTAGAGATCCAAGGGTTCCGATCTTATTTGGCACACAGGATACCCATTCCGATCCAAACCACCCATAGGCGATCGGACGGCCAGAGGGCCGTCTTCCTCCCACGACACTGATACACGGCAGCGTAGCCCACTGTGCGGCGGCGACACCTCACCGGAGATGCACAGCAACAAGCCCGACGACCAAACCATCCCCGCGAGAACGCGCAAAATGAAATTCGTATATTCGCGAATCTGATAGAGGGTGCCTTACCGCCAATGGGGATGCGAAGGTGCATAGCCACGACGCACGGCGGATCTGAAGTGATCGAGCTGCGCCGACAAGATATTCCTTCCCCACCGCCTGTCGATTTAGCCATGTGAGGCCAAGGTCGCATGCAGAGGACTCCCGCGAGCACCCGGATTCCAGCATGGAGTCCCAGGTAGCGGTGACACGAGGATCAGCGCCGGCAGCTTGTTTCTCTCCCTCACTCTCTCTGGTTGCCACCCGCCATAGATACGCCATGGACGAGCATCCTGGCCATGCCCGCGTTAGCGGGTGACGAAGGCTAGAGCTTCCCCGAGCGTACCTGCCACCCGCTCGATCCCGTCGATGGAGCCCGATGCGAATTCCCCAATGGCGGCGGATCTGCTCAACAATGGTGGCGGCTCTCTGCGCAATCTGAGGAAGCGGCTAGGGGATAAGAAGGGGAGAGGGCTTTAGCTCGCCATTTATTGGCCGAGTGTGCGGGAGACAAATCCGCCAAGCAGTTGCGCCAGCTGACCGAGAACTCCGTGGTGGCAGCGATCGGGCGTCCGAAATCGGCGGGGAGAAGACGATGTTTGTTACGGGGCTCGAGTGGGAGGAGAGACTGGCGTTCCGGTCCCACGTGTAAGCGACTCAAGCGAGGTAGTCACACAGCGAGCGCGCGGCTGGCGATATGACGAGGTGGGACCCAGGCGTCAGCGACCGAGTACAGAAAACGCAGGCGCAGAGCGGATGACATGCGGGCCCCGCGGTGTCGGCGCCGACCCTGCAACTGGGCTGCGCGGCTGCGAGAGGAGACGAGGATGTGGGCCGAAAACACGGGATTTGGGCCCAGTCGAGCGCTTTTCCTTTTCCTTTTATGTTTTCCTTTTCCTTTTAGTTTTCAAATTCCATTTTAAATTCAGATTTAAATTCAAATCTTGTGCCAGTTTATCCTCAATTTATATTGTGAAATAAAAAGTACCAATCTTAGAAGTATAATCACATATATGTTGTTTATATTTTATACCCTTTATTCCTTTTCTCCATATTTCTAAAGTCCCCTTTAACTCTTAAATTCTCATCTAGGTATTAATGTATTCTCTTTATTTTATATATTTATATATTTTTTTGTATAGTCACAAAATACACTCCACAAACACAATATCCAGCATGATGCATAATTTTGATGGCATATATTCTTTTATTAATTATTTGCTTTTGAATATGGTGTTCACATAGGATGATGCATAAAGGTTAAATCCACATAAGGAGAAATTATTTCTCTATTGGTATTATTTCTAGCAAATTACAAAGTGGGTGTTACAAATCCTACCCCCCCTTAAAAATAATCTCGTCCTCGAGATTTAAGAAGATCTAGGGAAAAGGTGGGGAAAATCTATGCGAAGCTCTTCTTCTCTTTCCCAAGTTGCTTCATTTTCACCGTGGTGACTCCATTGCACTTTGCACATCTTTATCACCTTATTTCTTGTAACTCGAGTCAAAGTATCCAAAATCTTGATCGGGTATTCCGTGTAAGTCAAATCACCTTGAACACTGAGTTCTTCCATGGGTAACTGTTCCTCGGGAACACGGAGACATTTTTTTTAGTTGAGATACGTGAAACACATTATGCACATCCGATAGACTAGTAGGTAACTCGAGTTGGTATGCCATCTCCCCAACTCTTCTAAGGATCAGGAATGGTCCAATATAGCGAGGGGACAATTTGCCCTTAACTTTGAATCTCCTCATTCCACGAAGTGATGACACTTTGAGGTACACATAATCTCCTTCTTCAAATTCCAGTGGCCTCCTTCTATTATCAGCATAGCTCTTTTGTCTGGTTTGAGCTACTCTCAAATTTTCTCAAATTATACGAACTTGACCTTCTGCTTCTTGAATCAGTTCAGGCCCAAAGAATTGTCTTTCTCCAGTTTGATCCCAACATAGAGGAGTCTTGCATTTCCTGTCATACAGAGTCTCAAATGGTGACATCTTCAGACTGGCCTAGTAACTATTATTATATGAGAACTCAGCACAAGGTAGACTCTTGTCCCAACTACTACCATGCTGCAGGGCACAAGCTCTCAACATGTCCTTTAATACTTGATTAGTCCTTTCAGTCTGTCCATCAGTCTGAGGATGGTAGGGCGAACTAAAATTCAACTTCGTATCCATATTCTCATGAAAACTTTTCCAAAATCTGGGGTAAACTATGATCCTCTATCCAAAATGATCTTCTTCGGTATACCATGTAGAGACACAATCCAAGCCATATATAACTCTGCCAATTGAGATACCTTATAAGTAGTCTTGACCGGAATGAAATGAGCCACTTTGGCCAGTCTATCCACAATCACCCATATAGCATCATATCCTTTCTGGGTGCGAGGCAATCCAGTAATAAAATCCATACCAATCTCTTCCCATTTCCACTCGGGTATCTTCAGTGGATGCAATAGTCCAGCTGGCCTCTGGTGTTCAGCCTTAACTCCTTGACATACATCGCACATAGCCACATGTGCAGCTACATCTCTTTTCAATCCATACCACCAATACTTCCGCTTCAAATCCTGATACATCTTAGTACTACCAGGATGAATAGAATAATCTGAATCATGGGCCTCCTTTAAAATAGTCTCTCGAAGGCTTTCAATATCAGGAACACATATCCTGTTCTTGAACCATATAGTGCCTTGCTCATCTTCCGTAAATTCCAGAACTCGACCTTCAGTAATCAGATCCTTAATCTCTTGTATTTTTGCATCACCAATTTGGCCTTTGCGAATTTCTTGCTCCAAAGTAGGTTCCACATCAATAGTAACTCCTTCAGTATGAGCAACTATCCCCAGGTTAAGTCTCCTGAAATCCTCAACAATCTCATCAGGTAGCTGGGCAACAATAACTGAATAAACATGCTCCTTGCGACTCAAGGCATCTGCAACCAAATTTGCCTTGCCCGGGTGATAGTGAATCTCCAATTCATAATCCTTAATAAGCTCCAACCAACGGCGTTGCCTAAGGTTGAGATCCTTTTGAGTGAATATATACTTCAGACTCTTATGATCCGTGTATACTTGACACTTGGTCCCCATGATATAATGTCTCCAAATCTTAAGCGCATGCACAACGGCTGCCAATTCCAAGTCATGAGTGTGGTAGTTCAATTCATGTTTTCGTAACTGACGCGACGCATAGGCGATCACATGTCCTTCTTGCATGAGCACGCATCCTAAGCCTTGGCCACACGCATCACAATAGGTATCAAATCCTTTCTGTAGGTCTGGCATAACCAATACTGGTGGCGACATCAATCTTTTCTTCAATTGATCAAAGCTGTCTTGGCACTTCTCGCCCCACTTAAATTCTCTGCCCTTCTCCAAAAGTGAAGTCATAGGTTTAGCAATCTTAGAAAATCCTTCAATAAATCTCCGATAATATCCTACAAGTCCCAAGAAACTCTGAATCTTGTAGTGGGTATGCTCCACACCACTATCTCCTTGACTTTAGCAGGATCCACTGATATCCCTCCATTAGAAATGATATGTCCAAGAAATGGCACCTTGCCAATCCAAAACTTGCATTTGCTATACTTGGCATAGAGTTGATTATCTCATAGCTTCTATAGCACTAATCTCAGATGTTCCTCATGATCGCTTCACTCTTAGAATAGATAAGGATATCGACGATGAATACTACGACGAATCTGTCCAAATCATGAACACCTTAATCTTCACATCCATAAAATAGGCTGGTGCATTAGTTAGTCCAAACGACATAACGGTGAACTCATATAATCCATATCGAGTCGAGAAATCCGTCTTGGGAATATCTGATGGCCTAATCTTCATTTGGTGATAACTCGGCCGGGGATCAATCTTCGAGAATACCCTAGCATCTCTCATCTGATCAAATAAATCCTCAATGCGGGGTAACAGATACTTGTTCTTCATGGTAACATCATTAAGAGATCTATAATCCACACACATTCCTTGTGATCCATCCTTCTTCTATACAAACAAGAACTGGCGCTCCCCCAAGGTGAGGGTCTCAGACGAATGTACTCAGCTTCCTATAATTCCGTTAACTGCTTCTTAAGTTTCTTTAGCTCTTCTACGGACATCATGTATGGCCGTTTAGAAATAGGGGCAGTCCTAGGTAAGAGATCAATGACCAACTCAACTTCCGTATCTGGTGGCATCCCTGGTAACTCCTCTGGAAAGACATCCAGAAAATCCTTAACCACACGGATGTTGTCACCAACAAACTTCACATCGACTAAGAATGCTGCTAATCTGATGGTGGTAGTTACTGCAACTTCAACTTCAAATCTTTGTCCTTTGGAACTGGTGAGTTCTATGGTTCCCTTAGCACGGTGTATAAACTGTCTTTGCCTTTCTTAACCACGACATACCAAGGATCACGTCTATAGTGCTCTCTTCTAACACTATAGGGATAATCCATCTGGGTTAGAAACACAGGGTAAGAAAGGAAGAATTGTAGACAAGGCGAGTAGTTACGAGGAATGTTACTACGGGGGATTTATTAGCTAAGCAGATTAATATTTCACCTACTATAGCTAATTCAATACCTTATGTTGGTACATGCTAAGATGTCCATCTATAATAATTCAATCAATCAAAGAAGCAAATCAGACATTTAGCATCAGCACAATCAACCAACATTTTTTTTAAGAAAATAGTTTTAACTTTTGTTTCGGGTTCCCTAACTCTTAAGAATGTCATAGGGGTAGGGATTCCAAGGTTTGAAATCCATCTTGTCTCAGAGTAGAAAAGGTAAGAATGATCAGAGTAGAACAGTAGAAGGTGAGATAGGATCAAGATAAGGTAAGTATGGAATGAATCAGAGTAAGATAAGTAGATAAGGGTTTTGTCCATTTCTATCTAGGTTTCGTCCTACAGTCAACATTTCCTCTGATACCACTTCTGTAACACCCGGCTTTAAGGAACAAAGCCTGGTGCATCTCATACATGCGCCAAGAAGACAACATATATAATAACAGAGTGTATAGAGATAAATGTCACAAAACATCAGAGTATTTATTACATAGCGGAAGACTTATTACAAAATAAAAGATAAATATAAAACGAACTAAGGATCGTTGGCGCCAATGTCAACTGAGAAACGCCACCTAGATCAGATCATACTCCTCGCCTTGTGGCTCCTCCTGAACCACCTGCTCTTCTCCTGTGGGGGGGTGTGAGACAGCAAGGGTGAGCTCACACATGATCATCGCTCAACAAGTTGTGGGGAATAATGTGACATGAACTCACCAAAGGTGGGAGCTCATGGAGTGTAAGGCTTATCAAAGAGAATGGTTAAAGCTGAGCATTGCTTTTAAGTAGTTGGTCAAAATTTTATTAGCAATTACTAAGTGTAAGTAAATACCAAACCTTAATAAATAATAGAACAAAATTAATAGTAAACCCATGCAATGCAAATGACAAAATTGAATTTAAGTTCCATAATTTAAACATCAGAGAGTCCTGAGCTGCTCATGACCGTGAGCTCGGCTAGTATACCAGTTTTACACTCTGCAGAGGTTGTACCCTTTACCCACAAGTCATGTTACCCATCTGCCAAGGGGTCGCGAATCCCATACACCTCTACCTAGGAAGCGCGGCAGGGCAACACTACGAGGCCTTTACAAAGTTCCACTAGCTTCCGAAAACCCGCTACAGTTTATGGGAAGATCCAGTACAGGGTTCCTGGCTGACCGCCATCGCAGCAAAATCAACCAGGGACCTCCCCGCACTGACCTCTCCCCTACTGCCCTTGCCCCTTTCGGGTAAGGTAGTCTTCCACTAGCTTTCCTAGTTAATCAGCCAAGGGCGTCCCATTAAACCCTTGTGGTGGCACGTGGTTCTCAAGTTAAGCTCTATGTTCCAATTAACATTAATGATAACAACATGAACATAAACAGAATAACAACAAGAATTGGAACATAGAGGTGATAAATGATTATCCCAAAACCATATAAAGCAATAGCAAACTACCCAAGTGATTCAGGGGTAAACAAGGTAATGAGATAAACAATCTAGGGTGACCTATTGGGTCCCATCAAAATTAACCTATGCATGGATAAGTGATATTAAAGAACATTATTGGGTAAAAAGTGGTCAAGGGCACAACTTGCCTGGCACTTGAGATTCCAGGTACCGACTTGCTTTTCAGATGACACGTGTCCTCGCGCTAGTCGTAGCAATACAAACAAACATGGTATAGATAAAATTAACATCACACCAAACATAAGAATATACTGCATAATAATGATCTACGCGTTGCTACGAGACTAACGCAACTTGAATGGATCAAATCGGAGTTAAAACGAAGAAATTATGAATTTCCGAAGTTATTAGGTACTTCGAATAGATTAATTCAAATGAACAATTTTAATTCAAGTTTCAAGGCTAAATAGTGTTACTAGTTGATAGACAATATTAAAACAAAATTATAGGAACTGGAATGGGTTAAAAAGGATTTAGTATGCATTTTCTATGATTTATACAAGTTTCTACCATTATTTTTGTATTAAAAATGAATTTAGAAAGAATTTCTCTGATTTTATTGATTCCTGGACTGGGCGCACTATTACAGGAAAAGTCAGGGGCCAAAACAGAAACCTTTCTAAGACTCAGGACGCTATTGCACGGACGGCGGGTTAGTTTTTAAGTTCTACAGGGTTTCTTTTGCAATTTGACCACGGCTAAAGGGTACTGGCCGCCTAGAGTCATCCGATCCGGAACCGAGGGCCCAGATCAACCTATTACTTAACCGAACCGGTACGCGGTTGTGGTCGTCGGATTAAAATCCGATGGCCCCGAGAGGCACACGCCTACACCCGATCGCGAACACACGCTAGAGATCCAAGGGTTCCGATCTTATTTGGCACACAGGATACCCATTCCGATCCAAACCACCCATAGGCGATCGGACGGCCAGAGGGCCGTCTTCCTCCCACGACACTGATACACGGCAGCGTAGCCCACTGTGCGGCGGCGACACCTCACCGGAGATGCACAGCAACAAGCCCGACGACCAAACCATCCCCGCGAGAACGCGCAAAATGAAATTCGTATATTCGCGAATCTGATAGAGGGTGCCTTACCGCCAATGGGGATGCGAAGGTGCATAGCCACGACGCACGGCGGATCTGAAGTGACCGAGCTGCGCCGACAAGATATTCCTTCCCCACCGCCTGTCGATTTAGCCATGTGAGGCCAAGGTCGCATGCAGAGGACTCCCGCGAGCACCCGGATTCCAGCATGGAGTCCCAGGTAGCGGTGACACGAGGATCAGCGCCGGCAGCTTGTTTCTCTCCCTCACTCTCTCTGGTTGCCACCCGCCATAGATACGCCATGGACGAGCATCCTGGCCATGCCCGCGTTAGCGGGTGACGAAGGCTAGAGCTTCCCCGAGCGTACCTGCCACCCGCTCGATCCCGTCGATGGAGCCCGATGCGAATTCCCCAATGGCGGCGGATCTGCTCAACAATGGTGGCGGCTCTCTGCGCAATCTGAGGAAGCGGCTAGGGGATAAGAAGGGGAGAGGGCTTTAGCTCGCCATTTATTGGCCGAGTGTGCGGGAGACAAATCCGCCAAGCAGTTGCGCCAGCTGACCGAGAACTCCGTGGTGGCAGCGATCGGGCGTCCGAAATCGGCGGGGAGAAGACGATGTTTGTTACGGGGCTCGAGTGGGAGGAGAGACTGGCGTTCCGGTCCCACGTGTAAGCGACTCAAGCGAGGTAGTCACACAGCGAGCGCGCGGCTGGCGATATGACGAGGTGGGACCCAGGCGTCAGCGACCGAGTACAGAAAACGCAGGCGCAGAGCGGATGACATGCGGGCCCCGCGGTGTCGGCGCCGACCCTGCAACTGGGCTGCGCGGCTGCGAGAGGAGACGAGGATGTGGGCCGAAAACACGGGATTTGGGCCCAGTCGAGCGCTTTTCCTTTTCCTTTTATGTTTTCCTTTTCCTTTTAGTTTTCAAATTCCATTTTAAATTCAGATTTAAATTCAAATCTCGTGCCAGTTTATCCTCAATTTATATTGTGAAATAAAAAGTACCAATCTTAGAAGTATAATCACATATATGTTGTTTATATTTTATACCCTTTATTCCTTTTCTCCATATTTCTAAAGTCCCCTTTAACTCTTAAATTCTCATCTAGGTATTAATGTATTCTCTTTATTTTATATATTTATATATTTTTTTGTATAGTCACAAAATACACTCCACAAACACAATATCCAGCATGATGCATAATTTTGATGGCATATATTCTTTTATTAATTATTTGCTTTTGAATATGGTGTTCACATAGGATGATGCATAAAGGTTAAATCCACATAAGGAGAAATTATTTCTCTATTGGTATTATTTCTAGCAAATTACAAAGTGGGTGTTACATTGCGTGAAGAGAACGGCTCCGATACCAATTGAGAGCACCTAGAGGGGGGGTGAATAGGTGATCCTGTAAAAATCAAATACTTGTAGCCACAAAACTTGGTTAAGTATTAGCACAATGGAATTAAGTGGCTAAGGACTGAGCTCTTGTGAAACACAATAGTCACAAAGAAAACAAGCACAAGAGACACGATGATTTATCCCGTGGTTCGGCCAAGTATAACACTTGCCTACTCCATGTTGTGGCGTCCCAATGGATGAGGGTTGCACTCAACCCCTCTCAAGTGATCCAATGATCGACTTGAATACCACGATATTTTTCTTTCTTATACTCTCTCTCGTTTGCAAGGAATCTCCACAACTTGGAGCCTCTCGCACTTACAATTGATGATCACAAAGAAGCACGGAAGTAAGGGTGGGAAGAGCAACACACACAAGACTCAAAGCACGAGCACAATCACGCACACAAAGCCACAACTTGAGCTCACAACACAACTCGAGGAGTTCTCTACTCAAATGGTGCTCAAGTCACTATCTCAAAGAATCGAATGCGCGAGAATGGAGTCTTGGTGCTTAGAGATGATCAAAGAATGCTTGGATTTATCCTCCATGCGCCTAGGGGTCCCTTTTATAGCCCTAAGGCAGCTAGGAGTCATTGGAGGCAATCTGGGAAGGCAATTCTTGCCTTCTGTCGGGTGGCGCACCGGACAGTCCGGTGCACCACCGAACAGGCACTGTTCAGTGTCTGGTGCAGATCGCCTTCCTAAAATGGCACAACCGACCGTTGCAGAGTTGTAGCTGTTGGCGCACCGGACACTGTCCGGTGCACACCGGACAGTCCGGTGCACCCTGCCGACCGTTGGAGCAGGCCATGCGTCGCCCGCGGATTTGGCGGCCATCCGTTGCGCTAGCGGCCGTTGGCTCACCGGATAGTCCGGTGCACCACCGGACAGTCCGGTGAATTATAGTCGTACGCCGCCGACAAATTCCGCAGAGTGGCCAGTTCGCCAGAGCCCAGCCTGGCGCACCGGACACTGTCCGGTGCACCACTAGACAGTCCGATGCACCCAGACTGAGCAGCAGTTGGCTGTACACAGCCAACTCTTTTCCAATCATTTTCTTTTCCTGATTCTAGCACTTAGACAAATATATTAGTACATAAAAACCAATGTACCAAGTCTAGAACCATACCTTCTTGTCGATTTGCACTTCATCCATCATTTGGCATATAATTACTCACTCAATCTGTGTTGGGCACTTAATCACCAAAATATACTAGAAAATGGCCCAAGGGCACATTTCCCTTTCAACACGGCGCGATGCACGGGCGGCCGTGGACCGGCGAGCGCGCGCGGGCGTGCGCTGGTGAGTGCTGGTGCGCGAACGGGCGTGGACCAGGGGTGTCAGCCACGGTCGAACACGTGGAACCGTTGCCTCTGTCCAAGTTCTAACGCTGAATGGGCGTAAATCTTCACGAATTTGGGCAAGATCGCTGTGAAGGATTTGTTCACCTGACATTGCTTTGTCTTTTGTGTATGGACGTCGCGTGGTTTTAGGCTAGGGACACGGAGTTGTAGCATCACCAAGGTGCCAGTGTCAGAATGCCTGGTCCCGAGGTCAAACTGCGCCAAAACCATGTCAAATGAATTTGGTTTGAGTTCAAAATTTTCCAGAGCGTGTTCAAGGGAATTTGGCACAACTTTGATATTTGGATTTCCTGGTTTTGAATTTTGAAAAATAGAGAACACAATTGATCTTTGGAAAGGGTTCTGAAATTCAGAATTCAGAATTATGAATTTCCCCATGGGACCATGGTTCAAGGGCTGATTTGGGGATTTTGGAAAAACCAAATGGCCAAACTTTCTTACAATGATTTGTTAGTTATTTTGTGAACTAAAACTTTATAATTTGGTCTTTTCTAAAATTTGTATTTTTCCCCCAAGATTTCTTCCAATTACCCCTTTATGCTTAATTTGCTCACTTAGGATTTATTAGGGTTTGAGAGTCTTCCTTCTTAAGGTTCATGACAAGATTAAGGAGAATTTTAGGAGACTCAGTATAAATCTTTGTTCTTAATCTTTAATGTTCATTCCTTTACTAGGTTTACATGTGATAATAGGTTGGGGTTAGCTTAAAGAAGGAAGCCTAGGTGACACTGGGGTGTCACAAGACAGTTCATGAATATTGCAAAAGCATCTTGCATCTGGTTCTTGTTCTTGGCTCCTCATGGCCTAGATAAAAACTCCCACTCTAATAAGAGCTTCGGGGCTAATCTGATGAAGGTATATTTGAAACATCTTAAAAACTTTGACCAACATATTGTGGAGCAAAAAGCGAAGCCCAGCTTTCTTGAAGCTCCTGAAGACTACCACTTCGTCCCCTTGTGGCAGGGGAACGATGTCTTCTCCTCTAGCCCTCACTATAGAAACATCATGAAAATATTTGCTTTTCATCGCTTCAATTTGACCTTGTCTGATTGTGGATTTCCCAAAAACAACGTGGCTTGGTCTCCACGGCCGATCTTTGGATTTTTCATTCTCACTGTCAATATTGAAGCTTTCACTGTCGCTTGAATCACCAGAATGTCCAGCTAACATTTCGTTGGTGATCTTCTATACGTTGGTCCTTTCCATGGCTTCATAGAAGCCATCAAGTGTGGGTTCAGCGCTTTTCTTGTCCTCAGACATTTCGGTAATGGTCATGGAAGAAAGCCGAAGCTCGCAAACAATTGCACTCAGAGAACAGGAAAACTAAAATGACAACTATAGCACGAAAGCTAGATGGCACGAAAAATATTCATGACACAACCTCCCATATATATACTAAGAGCCCCACAGCTAAGTGGGTCCCACGGTTCAGAATGATTCTCTATTCTAGCGAAGGGAAGGTGTTTTTTTGGACATTCAGCTAAAGGCCTTCGTTCAAGACGTAGTCAGAATTTGTTACATAAAAACAAATTAATATTGCATGGGGCTACTGTTGGGGGCCTTCCTTTTTCGAAGGTCCTCAACAACATAATTAACCAGTTGTTTTCAGCATAAGCTATTACAGGGAGCTTCATCTTCAGGATGCAAGTCTTTTCCTCAGGACGAAGGCATACGAGATGAAGATACAATCTAAGGATAATAAGAATAAACACCGAAGCTATCGCCAGATTGACAGCTTCGGCTTGTAATGGAGATGAAGTATGATGATGATACTGATCGAAGGGGAAAAAGACTACTGAAAGGGAAATGTGCCCCTGTGCCATTTCTATAAGTATTTTGGTGATTAGATGCCCAACACATTAAATGAGTTCTTATGTGCAAAATGTGTGAAGAGTGTAAATCAAAGCATAAGGTATGTTTCTAGACTTAGTATATTATTGTGTATACTAATGTGTTTGTCTAAGTGCTAGAAACAGTGACAAAAGAAGAAGAAAAGAAAAGGAAAAGAGTTGGCCGTGTGCAGCCAACACCAACTCTGGCAAGGCACACCGGACTATCCGGTGGTGCACCGGACACTCGGGTCAGGTGCTGTTGCTGGCCCAGAGTAAGTGACATACTCTGAGGCATCACCAGTGAGTATGGACCCCCATGGGAAGGTGCCAGACCCCTGTATATACGGTCCGGGCCTCCAAGTTTGGTCCAGGACCTCCACGTGTGCGAACCGGACCCCTGGAATGGGATCCGGACCCCCCTGTATGGGGTCCGGGCCGCCCACATTGGGGTCCCAGGGTTCCAGGACAGAACATACCCGGGCCTTAATCAGGACCCATGCGGGGGTCCGGTGCCGACACGTGTCTAGACCAGATCTGGTGGGATCCGGACCTTATCACATACACTCCTGCTCCCCGCCCAGGCGGAGACCCGATGCTGCCACGTGGCCTACTGCGCACGGCTGACAGGTGGTGAGGCTGGCCGGCGGTGAACCGGCTGCTCTCGGGAAAAAGCAGAGGCATACGACTATAATTCACCAGACTGTCCGGTGTGCACCGGTCAGTGTCCGGTGCGCCAACCGACCCCGAGGACCAACGGTCGGATGCGCCAAATATGGAAGGAGATCGCGCACCGGACAGCTACAGAAGGCAAGTTTGGCCTTCCAAGTTGGCCTCCAATGGCTCCTAGCTGCTTTGGGGCTATAAAAGAGACCCCTAGGCGCATGGAGGAAGATACCAAGCTTACAAGAAACATCCTAAGACTTCTAGACTCTGCTTTTATGCAATCCGATCATCGCTCTTGAGATTTGAGCACTATTCGAGTTGTAAACTCCTCGCGATGTGTCTGTGTGCTCACCTTCTCACTTGTGTGCGTGGTTGTGCTACAGATTTGAGTCTTGTGTGTGTTGCTCTCCCCAACCTTACTCTGTGCTTATTTTGTGATCTCAATTGTAAGGGCGAGAGACTCCAAATTGTGGAGATTCCTCGCAAACGAGAAAAATATTGTAAAGGAAAAGACCGTGGCATTCAAGTTGATCATTGGATCGCTTGAAAGGGGTTGAGTGTAAACCTTGTCCATTAGGACGCCACAACGTGGAAGTAGTCAAGTGTTACTTGGCCGATCCACGGGATAAAAATCACGTGTCTCGTGTGTTGCTTATTGTGATTTCTTTGTTCGCACAAGCGTGTTCCTTAGCCACTTGATTTCACTAACACCTTGATAATCAAGTTTGTGGCTATTTAGTGTTTAATTTTACAGAATCACCTATTCACCCCCCTCTAGGTGCTCTCAATTGGTATCGGAGCCGTACTCTTCATCTAAGGGACTAACCGCCCGAAGAGATGGATCCTAAGGGTAAGGGGATGGTGGTCAATGATAAAGAGAAGGAGTCCCTCTTCAATGAGCCAAGAGACGACAAGCCCACTGACTCAGGCTCGAGTCACAATAAAAGGGACGGGAAGAAGAAGAGACGCATCAAGAAGACCATCTACTACGACAGTGATGCCTCGTCTTCTTCACCAAGGGACGACAACGACGACGACTCTTCGTCAAAGAAAAAGACGGTTAATCAAGATTATTCTTTTGATTACTCTCGCATTCCCTATAATTCAAATACACATCTACTTTCAATTCCCCTTGGAAAACCTCCACACTTTGATGGAGAGGACAATTCGTTTTGGAGTCATAAAATGCGTAGTCATTTATTCTCTCTCCATCCTAGCATAAGGGAAATTATAGAAAATGGGATGCATTTTGATAGCACTGATAACCCTGTGATTATCAATGTACAAATCCATAAAAATGCCCAAGCCACTACTGTTTTGCTAGCATCTCTATGCAGGGATGAATATAACAAGGTTAGCGGCTTGGACAACGCTAAGCAAATCTGGGACACCCTCAAGATCTCACATGAGGGAAATGATGCCACCATGATCACCAAGATGGAACTGGTGGAGGGCGAGATGGGAAGGTTCACGATGATCAGGGGAGAGGAGCCAACTCAAACCTACAACAGGCTCAAGACCCTGGTCAACAAAATCCGAAGCTACGGAAGCACAAGTTGGACAGATCATGATGTCGTCCGACTCATGCTAAGGTCATTTACTGTAATTGACCCGCATCTTGTCAACCTTATTCGTGAAAATCCCAGGTACACCAAGATGATGCCCGAGGAGATTCTCGGAAAATTTTTGAGCGGGCGCATGATGGTGAAGGAGGCTCGATACATGGACGATGCACTAAATGGTCCACTACCCGTCTACGAGCCACAGCCCGTTGCTCTCAAAGCAACCAGCAGCAGGGAGGCACTACCAAGCAAGGTGGCACAAGTGGAGGCTGCGGGGCTCAATGAAGATGAGATGGCGCTTATCATCAAGCGCTTCAAGACCGCACTCAAAGGATGCAAAGAGTGCCCCCAACAAGAATAAAACAAGGGGAATGCGCTCCTTCTTCAAATGCGGTAAGACTGGTCACTTTATTGCTCAATGTCCCGATAATGAAAATGACCAGGCACAAGAAAGATTTGGGAAGAAGGAGAAAAGGAAGAACTATAGGAAGACAAAAGGCGAGGCTCATCTTGGAAAGGAATGGGATTCTGATTGCTCCTCATCTAACTCCAACGATGAGGGACTGGCTACCTCGGCCTTCGACAAGTCGTCACTCTTCCCCAACGAACGTCATACAAGTCTTATGGCAAAGGAGAACAAGGTACGTATTCGGGACACTCCCAAGTACACTTCCTCTAGTGATGAAGAATCTTCTGACGATGAATTAATTGATGCTCAAAATGAAAAAGATAGACTGCTAGAAAAGCAAGAGGACATTTTGTATGAGAAACTAAGAGAAATGAAATGCTATCTTCTGAGTTATCTCCTTGCCATGAATCTATCTCTAGTTTAAAGAGTTTAATTGATGAATTAAATGCTAAGCTAGAGGAAGTAAATAAAACTAGTTCATGTGTAGAGCATGTTAGTATTTGTAATAGATGTAAGAATTTTGATGTTGATGCCTGTGATGAACATTTTATTTCTATTACTAAATTAAATGATGAGGTGGCAAGTCTTAATGCTCAACTTAAGACTTGTAAAATTGATTTTGATAAATTAAAATTTGCTAGGGATGCCTACTCTATTGGTAGACACCCCTCAATTAAGGATGGACTTGGGTTTCAAAAGGAAACCAAGAACTTAACAAGCCAAAGGATTCCCGTTCTCAACAAAGAGAAAGGGAAGGCCCCTATGGCAAATAGTCCTCAAAGGAACCATGCTTTTATTTATGACAGGAAAATTGCTAGTCATTCTCATTATAATAAGAGTTATGTTCATACTGCTTATAATGATTCACAAGCTATGTTTGCCTCTAGCTCCACTTTTGTGCATGGGAGAAGTAGTCCTAGGAGAAATCATGTTGTGCATCATGTGCCTAGGAAAATGTGCAATGAACCTACTACTGTTTTTCATGCTTGCAACACTTCTTTTGTTCTTTCATGTAAGAATGCAAAAGTAGTTGCTAGGAAGTTGGGATCTAAATGCAAGGGAGACAAAACTTGCATATGGGTTCCAAAAACTATATTGACTAACCTTGTAGGACCCAACAAGAGTTGGGTACCTAAAACCCAAGCGTAAATTGCCTTGAAAGTTCATGCATCCGGGGGCTCAAGCTGGATTATCGACAGCGGATGCACGAACCACATGACAGGGGAGAAGAAAATGTTCACCTCCTACGTCAAGAACAAGGATTCTCAGGATTCGATCTTCTTTGGAGATGGGAACCAAGGCAAGGTCAAAGGATTAGGAAAAATACCCATTACATCTGAGCATTCTATCTCTAATGTGTTTTTAGTTGAATCGCTCGGGTATAATCTGTTATATGTGAGTCAATTGTGTAACATGGGTTATAACTGTCTATTTACAAATTTAGATGTATCTGTCTTTAGAAGGAGTGATGGTTCATTAGCGTTTAATGGTGTATTAGACGACAAACTCTATTTAGTAGATTTTTCGAAAGAGAATGCTGATCTAGATTCATGCTTAATGGCTAAGACTAATATGGGCTAGCTTTGGCATCGCCGTCTAGCACATGTTGGCATGAAGAACCTTCATAAACTTCTAAAGGGAGATCATGTGTTACGACTAACTGATGTCTGCTTTGAGAAAGACAGACCTTATGCAGCATGTCAAGCAGGGAAACAAGGTGGGAAGCACTCATCACAGCAAGAATGTGATGACAACATCATGACCACTGGAGCTTCTTCACATGGACCTCTTTGGACCCATTGCCTACCTAAGCATCGGGGAAATTAAGTATGGTCTTGTAATTGTTGATGACTTTTCTCGCTTCACTTGGGTATTCTTTTTGTAGGACAAATCAGAAACCCAAGGGACCCTAAAGTGCTTTCTAAGGAGGGCTCAAAATGAATTTGAGCTAAAGGTGAAGAAGACAAGGAGCGACAATGGGTCCGAGTTCATGAATCTGCAAGTTGAAGAGTTTCTTGAGGAGGAAGGCATCAAGCAAGAGTTCTCCGCTCCCTACACACCACAGCAAAATGGTGTGGTAGAGAGGAAGAACAGAACGCTAATTGACATGGCGAGAATAATGTTTGGAGAGTACAAGACGCCTGAGCGGTTTTGGTCGGAAGATGTGAACACAACTTGCCACGCCATAAACCGGCTCTATCTGCATCGCCTCCTCAAGAAGACATCCTACGAACTCCTTACCGGTAACAAACCCAATGTCTCTTACTTTCATGTATTTGGGAGCAAATGCTACATTCTGGTGAAGAAAGGTAGACATTCTAAATTTGCTCCCAAGGCAGTAGAAGGGTTTTTACTAGGGTATGAATCAAATACAAAGGCGTATAGGGTCTTCAACAAATCATCAGGATTAGTTGAACTCTCTAGCGATGTTGTATTTGATGAGACTAATGGCTCTCCAAGAGAGAAGGTTGATATTGATGACATAGATGAGTATGAAGTTCCAATGGCCACAATGCGCGTGATGGCGATAGGTGATGTGCAACCACAGGAACAACAGGAGCAAGATCAACCATCTTCCTCTACAATGGTGCATCCCTCAACTCAAGATGATGGACAGGTACCTCAAGAAGAGGAGCGGGATCAAGGGGGAGCATAGGAAGATCAAGTGATCGAGGAAGAAGCACCACGGGTCCCTCCAACTCAAGTCTGAACTTCGATCCAAAGACATCACCCGTCGATCAAATTCTGGGTGACATCAGCAAGGGAATCAAATTCTGGGTGACATCAACAAGGGAGTAACCACTCGCTCATGCTTAGCTAATTTTTGTGAGCATTACTCGTTTGTCTCTTCTATTGAGCCTTTCAGGGTAGAATTGGCCTTGTAGGATCCGGACTGGGTGTTGGCCATGCAGGAAGAGCTCAACAACTTCAAGAGAAACGAAGTCTAGAACCTGGTGCCATGTCCAAAGCAAAACGTTGTGGGAACCAAGTGGGTGTTCTGGAACAAACAAGACGAGCACGGAGTGGTGACAAGAAACAAGGCTCGACTTGTGGCAAAAGGTTATGCCCAAGTCGCATGTTTGGATTTCGAGGAGACTTTTGCTCCTATGGCTAGGTTAGAGTCAATTTGAATTTTGTTATCCTATGCCGCTCACCATTCTTTTAGGCTGTTCCAAATGGACGTGAAGAGCGCTTTCCTCAATGGGCCAATCAAGGAGGAGGTATACATGGAACAACCCCTTGGCTTTGAGGATGACAGGTATCCTGACCACGTGTATAAGCTCTCTAAGGCGCTCTATGGACTTAAGCAAGCCCCAAGAGCATGGTATGAATTCCTTAAAGATTTCCTAATTGCTAATGCCTTCAAGGTTGGAAAAGCTGATCCCACTCTTTTTACCAAGACTTGTGATGGTGATCTTTTTGTGTGCCAAATTTATGTCGATCACATAATATTTGGTTCTACTAACCAAAAGTCTTGTGAGGAATTTAGCAGGGTGATGATGCAGAAATTCGAAATGTCGATGATGGGCGAGTTGACATACTTCCTTGGATTCCAAGTGAAGCAACTCAAGGATGGCACCTTCATCTCCCAAACGAAGTACACTCAAGATCTTCTCAAGAGGTTTGGGATGAAGGACGCCAAGCCCGCGAAGACACCGATGGGAACCGACGAGCATGTCGACCTCAACAAAGGAGGTAAGTCCGTTGATCAAAAGGCATACCGGTCCATGATAGGTTCGTTACTTTATTTATGTGCTAGTAGACCGGACATTATGCTTAGTGTCTGCATGTGTGCTAGATATCAATCTGACCCCAGGGAATGTCACCTTGTGGCCATTAAGCGAATTCTTCGATATTTAGTTGCTACGCCGTGCTTCGGGCTCTGGTATCCAAAGGGGTCTACCTTTGACTTAATAGGATACGCAGACTCCGATTATGCAGGGTGCAAGGTTGATAGGAAGAGTACATCAGGGACGTGCCAATTTCTAGGAAGGTCCCTGGTGTCCTGGAGTTCCAAGAAACAGACATCCGTTGCCCTACCCACCGCTGAGGCCAAGTATGTTGTCGTAGGACAGTGTTGCGCGCAACTACTATGGATGAGGCAAACCCTCCAGGACTTTGGCTACAATCTGAGCAAAGTCCCACTCCTATGTGACAATGAGAGTGCAATCCGCTTGGCGGATAATCCTGTTGAACACAGCCGCACTAAACACATAGACATCCGGCATCACTTCCTGAGGGATCACCAGCAAAAGGGAGATATCGATATTTACATATTAGCACCGAGAACCAGCTAGCTGATATCTTCACCAAGCCATTGGATGAGAAAACATTTTGCAGGTTGCGTAGTGAGCTAAATGTCTTAGATTCGCGTAACTTGGATTGATCTATAGCATACATGTGTTCTATGCCTTTGATCATGTTACTTTGAGCATTTACATTACTCATTGTATATTTGTGGTGCTCAAGATGTACAAGACCTCCCCGGACCTCACAAGTCCATATGCAAATGGTGCACATATTTAGGGGGAGATGTGCTACAACTTGACCCTTCGAGACTAACCTGTTTGTTTGAGTATACTTGACGTAGTCTCTTCCCGGACCTCACAAGTCCATATGCAAATGGTGCACATATTTAGGGGGAGATGTGCTACAACTTGACCCTTTGAGACTAACCTGTTTGTTTGAGTATACTTGACGTAGTCTCAAAGGTGCATTGAAAGGGAAAGGTGAACTTGGACAATGAAAAGACTTCCACTGCACTCCGGTATTAGTGTACTTACTTCCAAGTTCATACTTGCAATATCATTGCTTTTTTGCTCTTAATTGACATCTTTTGGTGAGGCAATGGGGTTAAAGGGCCAAGAATGATCCCGTTTTGGTGCTTAATGCCAAAGGGGGAGAAATTAAGGCCAAAGCAACTGGATCAGCCAACCACTTGAGAATTTTGAAAATAGTAGAATTAGAATTTGTGATTTGTTCAAAATACTCTTATTGCAAAATTTGGTCTCTTATGGGGGAGAATTTTGATTATGGGAAAAAGGGGGAGTTTTTGGCACTCGATAATTTTTTCTCTTGGAATATCTCTCGATTCGCCCAAACAAGTGTGTTTGACTTAGAGATAGGAAAAAGAATTTGATTTGCAAAAACAAACCAAGTGGTGGCAAAGAGTGATCCAAATATGCCAAAATCATTACCAAAAATAATTTGGTCTTCAATTGCATTGATGTTGCACTTCTTTGGTTGCTTTTTGATGTGTTGGCATGAACCACCAAAAAGGGGGAGATATTGAAAGGGAAATGTGCCCCTGGGCCATTTCTATAAGTATTTTGGTGATTAGATGCCCAACACATTAAATGAGTTCTTATGTGCAAAATGTGTGAAGAGTGCAAATCAAAGCATAAGGTATGTTTCTAGACTTAGTATATTATTGTGTATACTAATGAGTTTGTGTAAGTGCTAGAAACAGTGACAAAAGAAGAAGAAAAGAAAAGGAAAAGAGTTGGCCGTGTGCAGCCAACACCAACTCTGGCCAGGCACACCGGACTGTCCGGTGGTGCACCGGACACTCGGGTCAGGTGCTATTGCTGGCCTAGAGTAAGTGACATACTCAGAGGCATCACCAGTGAGTCTGGACCCCCATGGGAAGGTGCCGGAGCCCTGTATATACGGTCTGGGCCTCCAAGTTTGGTCCAGGACCTCCACGTGTGCGAACTGGACCCCTGAAATGGGATTCGGACCCCCTGTATGGGGTCTGGGCCACCCATAGTGGGGTCCCAGGGTTCCTGGACAGAACATACCCGGGCCTTAATCAGGACCCAGGCGGAGGTCTGGTGCTGACACGTGTCCAGACCTGATCTGGTGGGATCCGAACCTTATCACATACACTCCTGCTCCCCGCCCAGACGGAGACCCGATGCTGCCACATGGCCTACTGCGCGCGGCTAACAGGCGGCGAGGCTGGCCGGCGGTGAACCGGATGCTCTCGGGAAAAAGCAGAGGCATACGTCTATAATTCACCGGACTGTCCGATGTGCACCGGACAGTGTCCCGTGCGCCAACCGACCCCGAGGACCAACGGTCGGATGCGCCAGATATGGAAGGAGATCTCGCACCGGACAGCTACAGAAGGCAAGTTTGGCCTTCCAAGTTGGCCTCCAACGGCTCCTAGTTGCCTTGGGGCTATAAAAGAGACCCCTAGGTGCATGGAGGAAGATACCAAGCTTACAAGGAACATCCTAAGACTTGTAGACTCTGCTTTCACGCAATCAGATCATCGTTGTTGAGATTTGAGCACTATTCGAGTTGTAAACTCCTCGCGTTGTGTCTGTGTGCTCACCTTCTCACTTGTGTGCGTGGTTGTGCTGCAGATTTGAGTCTTGTGTGTGTTGCTCTCCCCAACCTTACTCTGTGCTTTCTTTGTGATCTCAATTGTAAGGGCAAGAGACTCCAAATTGTGGAGATTTCTCGCAAACGGGAAAAATACTCTAAAGGAAAAGACCGTGACATTCAAATTGATCATTTGATCACTTGAAAGGGGTTGAGTGTAACCCTCGTCCATTGGGACGCCACAACATGGAAGTAGGCAAGTGTTACTTGGCCGAACCACAGGATAAAAATCGCGTGTCTCGTGTGTTGCTTATTGTGATTGCTTTGTTCGCACGAGTGTGTTCCTTAGCCACTTGATTTCACTAACACCTTGATAATCAAGTTTGTGGCTATTTAGTGTTTAATTTTACAGGATCACCTATTCAACCCCTCTAGGTTATCAAAGGCCTTAATCAGGACCCAGGCGGGGGTCCAGTGCCGACACGTGTCCAGACCTGATCTAGTGGGATCCGGACCTTATCACATACACTCATGCTCCCCGCCCAGGCGGAGACTCGATGCTGCCACGTGGCCTACTGCGCGCGGCTGACAAGCGGCGAGGCTGGCTGGCGGTGAATCGGCTGCTCTCAGGAAAAAGCAGAGGAGTACGGCTATAATTCAGCGGACTATCCAGTGTGCACCGAACAGTGTCTGGTGCGCCAATCGACCCTGAGGACCAACGGTCGGATGCGCTAGATATGGAAGGAGATCGCGCACCAGACAGCTACAGAAGGCAAGTTTGGCCTTCCAAGTTGGCGTCCAATGGCTCCTAGCTGCCTTAGGGCTATAAAAGAGACCCCTAGGCGCTTGGAGGAAGGTACCAAGCTTCGAAGAAACATTCTAAGACTTCTAGACTCTGCTTTCACGCAATCGGATCATCGTTCTTGAGATTTGAGCACTATTCGAGTTGTAAACTCCTCGTGCTGTGTCTGTGTGCTCACCTTCTCACTTGTGTGCGTGGTTGTGCTGCGGATTTGAGTCTTGTGTGTGTTGCTCTCCCCAACCTTACTCTGTGCTTTCTTTGTGATCTCAATTGTAAGGGCGAGAGACTCCAAATTGTAGAGATTCCTTGCAAATGGGAAAAATACTCTAAAGGAAAAGATCGTGGCATTCAAGTTGATCATTGTATCGCTTGAAAGGGGTTGAGTGTAACCCTCGCCCATTGGGACGCCACAACGTGTAAGTAGGCAAGTGTTACTTGGCCGAACCACGAGATAAAAATCGCGTGTCTCATGTGTTGCTTATTGTGATTGCTTTGTTCACACGAGTGTGTTCCTTAGCCACTTGATTTCACTAACACCTTGATAATCAAGTTTGTGGCTATTTAGTGTTTAATTTTACAGGATCACCTATTCACCCCCCCTCTAGGTGCTCTCAATTGGTATCGGAGCCGTACTCTTCATCTAAGGGACTAACCGCCCGAAGAGATGGATCCTAAGGGTAAGGGGATGGTGGTCAACAATAAAGAGGAGGAGTCCCTCTTCAACGAGCCAAGAGATGACAAGCCCACATACTTAGGCTCGAGTCACAAGAAAAGGGATGGGAAGAAGAAGAGACGTATCAAGAAGATCATCTACTACGACAGTGATGCATCATCTTCTTCACCAAGGGACGACGACGACGACTCTTTGTCAAGGAAAAAGATGGTTAATCAAAATTATTCTTTTGATTACTCTCGCATTCCCTATAATTCAAATGCGCATCTACTTTCAATTCCCCTTGGAAAACCTCCACACTTTGATGGAGAGGACTATTCGTTTTGGAGTCATAAAATGTGTAGTCATTTATTCTCTCTCCATCCTAGCATATGGGAAATTGTACAAAATGGGATGCATTTTGATAACACTGATAACCCTGTGATTATCAATGAACAAATCCATAAAAATGCCCAAGCCACTACTGTTTTGCTAGCATCTCTGTGCAGGGATGAATATAACAAGGTTAGCGGCTTGCACAACGCCAAGCAAATCAGGGACACCCTCAAGATCTCACATGAGGGAAATGATGCCACCATGATCACCAAGATGGAACTGGTGGAGGGCGAGCTGGGAAGGTTCGCAATGGTCAGGGGAGAGGAGCCAACTCAAACCTACAACAGGCTCAAGACCCTGGTCAACAAAATCCGAAGCTACGAAAGCACAAGATGGACGGATCATGATGTCGTCCGACTCATGCTAAAGTCATTTACTGTAATTGACCCCCATCTTGTCAACCTTATTCATGAAAATCCCACATACACCAAGATGACGCCCAAGGAGATTCTCGGAAAATTTGTGAGCAGGCGCATGATGGTGAAGGAGGCTCGATACGTGGATGATGCACTAAATGGTCCACTACCCGTCTACGAGCCCAATCAAGGTTGCACAAGTGGAGGCTGTCGGGCCCAATGAAGATGAGATGGCGCTTATCATCAAGCGCTTCAAGACCGCAGTCAAAGGACGCAAAGAGTACCCCAACAAGAATAAAACAAGGGGAAAGCGCTCTTGCTTCAAATGCGGTAAGACTGGTCACTTTATTGCTCAATGTCCCGATAATGAAAATGACCAGGCACAAGAAAGATTTGGGAAGAAGGAGAAAAAGAAGAACTATAGGAAGACGAAAGGCGAGGCTCATCTTGGAAAGGAATGGGATTCTGATTGCTCCTCATCTGACTCCGACGATGAGGGACTGGCTGCCTCGGCCTTCGACAAGTCGTCACTCTTCCCCAACGAAAGTCCTACATGTCTTATGGCAAAGGAGAAGAAGGTATGTATTCGGGACACTCCCATGTACACTTCCTCTAGTGATGAAGAATCTTCTGACGATGAAGTAGATTACTCTGAATTGTTTAAAGGTAGAGAAAATTAATGAATTAATTGATGCTCTAAATGAAAAAGATAGACTGCTAGAAAAGCAAGAGGACAATTTGTATGAGGAACATGACAAATCTGTTAGTGTGCAAGAATCTCTTGCTTTAGAAACTAAGAGAAATGAAATGCTATATTCTGAGTTATCTGCTTGCCATGATTATATCTCTAGTTTAAAGAGTTTAATTGATGAATTAAATGCTAAGCTAGAGGAAGTAAATAAAACTAGTTCATGTGTAGAGCAAGTTAGTATTTGTAATAGATGTAAGGATTTTGATGTTGATGCCTGTGATGAACATCTTATTTCTATTACTAAATTAAATGATGAGGTGGCAAGTCTTAATGCTCAACTTAAGACTTGTAAATTTTATTTTGATAAATTAAAATTTGCTAGGGATGCCTATACTATTGGTAGACAACCCTCAATTAAGGATGGACTTGGGTTTCGAAAGGAAACCAAGAACTTAACAAGCCAATGGATTCTCGTTCTCAATAAAGAGAAAGGGAAGGCCCCTATGGCGAATAGTCCTCAAAGGAACCATGCTTTTATTTATGATAGGAAAATTGCTAGTCGTTCTCATTATAATAAGAGTTATGTTCATACTGCTTATAATGATTCACATGCTATGTTTGCCTCTAGCTCCACTTTTGTGCATGGGAGAAGTAGGCCTAGGAGAAATCATGTTGTGCATCTTGTGCCTAGGAAAATGTGCAATGAACCTACTACTGTTTTCATGCTTGCAACACTTCTTTTGTTCTTTCATGTAAGAATGCAAAAGTAGTTGCTAGGAAGTTGGGATCTAAATGCAAGGGAGACAAAACTTGCATATGGGTTCCAAAAACTATATTGACTAACGTTGTAGGACCCAACAAGAGTTGGGTACCTAAAACCCAAGCGTAAATTGCCTTGCAGGTTTATGCATCCAGGGGCTCAAGCTGGATTATCAACAGCCACATGATGGAGGAGAAGAAAATGTTCACCTCCTACGTCAAGAACAAGGATTCTCAGGATTCGATCATCTTTGGAGATGGGAACCAAGGCAAGGTCAAAGGATTAGGAAAAATAGCCATTACATCTGAGCATTCTATCTCTAATGTGTTTTTAGTTGAATCGCTCGGGTATAATCTGTTATATGTGAGTCAATTGTGTAACATGGGTTATAACTGTCTATTTACAAATATAGATGTATCTGTCTTTAGAAGGAGTGATGGTTCATTAGCGTTTAAGGGTGTATTAGACGGCAAACTCTATTTAGTAGATTTTTCGTAAGAGAATGTCGATCTAGATGCATGCTTAATGGCTAAGACTAATATGGGTTGGCTTTGGCCTCGCCGCCTGGGCAACACACTTGATTGAGGGAAATGTGCTACTGGGCCATTTCTATAAGTATTTTGGTGATTAGATGCCCAACACATTAAATAAGTTATTATGTGTATAATGTGTGAAGAGTGCAAATCAAAGCATAAGGTATGTTTCTAGACATAGTATATTATTGTGTATACTGATTTGGTTTTCTAAGTGCTAGAAACAGTGACAAAAGAAGAAGAAAAGAAAAGGAAAAGAGCTAGCCGTGTGCAGCCAACACCAACTCTAGCCAGGCACACCGGATTGTTCGGTGGTGCACCGGACACCGAAGCTATCACTAGATTGACAGCTTCGGCTCGTAATGGAGATGAAGTATGATGATGATGCTGATCGAAGGGGAAAAAGACTACTTAGTCCTTAATGATTTGTATTACGATCATAAGTGAATATCGGGGACATAAATGCACTTTTACCTAGGCTGCGTCCCGTGCCTATAAATAGATGAACAGTAGCACCGTACTGTTCACGCTGGATTGTAATCACTCTCACATCAGCACCTTCGAGCAAGCCGAAGGTATCAATGTAATACATGTTCTGTTAATACTCATGTATGCTTTACGAAATGCGAACATGAATGAATTGATGATTCATACTTGCCATTTCTATCTCTCTCTTTTCTGATTTATTTATAAGATGATGAAGGCATGTCCTTCATAACCTTCGTCTGATGATCATTATGTCCCTGAGGAGATAATGCTTCGGAAGACGAAGGTCCTTCATATTAAACAATTGTGTTGCCTTGTTCTTGATTCACATCATTTGAGAACAAGTGACCAACATATAGCTCTGCCAACACTGCACTATTATAGGTGGTCTTGACTGGTATGAAATGGGTCGCCTTTGTCAAGCAGTCCACTACTACCCAGATGTAGTCATAATGTAACGCCCTAAAAATTAAACCATGTTTATAATCCAAATATGGTGTGTACTATGGATGATCGGAGGCCGTAGATGTATAGATCTCGTCGAGATGATTCCGATCAATTACTAGTTTGCCTTGTTTGGAGTCTGGATGAGTCTTTTTGAGTGCCAGTTGATCTGAGCCATTGTATATTAGCATTGTGGAAGTTTTCTTCTATTTATACCTCCCTAACCCTAGCAGCCACGTCCTCCCACCCATAGCAGCCATCACCCTTTTGTGCCTTGCCCCAAGAGAAGAGTGGAAGAACAAGGGAGAGAAGAGAGGGGAGATGAGGGCATACCGTCGCCCATCGTCGTCGTTCCTCTCCAAGAATTGGTTGGATTTCCTTTCCTCTCTCTCTTTTCTCCACTTGATGAATGATTTCCCTTGTTTTGGATGAGTGTTAGGCCCTGCAATTAGCCTTTCTTGGTTGGATTAGATGGGGGATTAGATTTTGATCTCCAAATTAGTCTGTGCAGAGTGGCAGATTCAATAGTTTCTGTTCATACCAGTTTTTCGTGGCCTTAGTGGACTAAAAAATAAAAAGTCCATCTATGAGTCGTAGACAATTTGTAGATCTTTCTATGGCCGCAAAGAACACCTCAATCGGACATCAGGTCAAAGTGTAATTGAAGTTTGATTATAACAGTTTTTCAGTCTCATATTTCTGTGTAGAATATGTTCTCCTAAGATTTAGGTAATTCTATCAACAGAATTAAACTTTGAGTTAGTGAGAGAAGTTGTACATAATTTCATAAGATTTCCATATTGATAAAGAGTGTATTCATATAAATTTTGAAACTCCAGTTATGTTTGTTTTATAGTGGTTGTACCTGTTTGCTAGGCAAACCGAGGAGGTCTGTTCACTGGTGGGTTTTATCTAGTAAGTGGCCGAGTTGGCTCTTCGAACTATGGAGACTTTTGTAGAGGGATAAAAGTCCTTACTGCTAGCAAAGTTTCATAATTTTTGGTTGAATAGTTTGGGAGATATCAAACATTGAAGTTAACTATGTTGTTGTCTAAAACAGATTCAGTCGGTTATCTTGTCGGATGTTTTAGAACTTATAGATGGAAAATTTTAATTATTCGTCGAATACCGTAGTTGTAGAGTATTTTGTGTAGGTGCTTCCAGATATTTTGATTGATAGTACTGCTGTAATAATTTTAAAGATACAAAATTAACAAGCAACACTGCTGCTGTTGGCGGGTGGTAGGGAGCAGTGGTAGTTCACGTCAGTGTTGGGGTTGTGCATAGGAACGGTGTTGATTATTAGTAAATGTTATGTAAATGTTTGTACTAAGTTTAATTCCCACAACAGGTGGTAGGGCTCCAGATCTACCTAGTGCCATTCCAAATTCTCGACGAAGGCAAGTAAAATGCAGTGGTGGTTTGCTATCGCTTGATTTGTATCTTGTTGGGGGTCTTCTTCTCCGCCGAAGGTCCTCTAGGCAAAAACACCATCGGCAAGATAGTACAAAGGAAGGTGTGACATGAAGATATAAGCCGAGGATGAAGCGGACAAAGCTGAAGCTACGACTGAAAGAGCTTCAACTTGGTATTGTGATAATGGCGAAGAACGATACCGACTTAAACTGGAAAAGACTATATAGTCCTTAATAGTTTGCATTATGATTATAATTAGTTAACAGGGACATGGATGTAATTTTGTCCGGGCTGCGTCCTGTGCCTATAAATAGATGAACAGTACCCCCGTACTGTTCACGCTGCACTATAATCGCTCTTGTGTCACTCTCACATTTTTACCTTCTGACAAGCCGAAGGTATCGATAAAATATAAATATTGTGAATATTTATTCATGTTTATGAAATGAGAATGTAAATAATTTATTGATATATCATCATTATTTACATTCTTTTGTGTTTCATGTACCTTCATTTATATTTATTTATCGAGAGGATGAAGGTATGTCCTTCATGACCTTCGTCTGAAGATCATTATACTCGAAAGGAGATAATGTTTCAAAGGACGAAGGTCTTTAATCATTAACAATTGTATTACTTTGTTCTTGATGTATAGCATTCAAGGACAAGGACCAACATTGGCTCCCACCTCCGGTGAACTCACTTCCACAGTTGCGACGATGGCTTCGCACAACAACCAAGCTGTAGCACCTTCGGCCACAAAGCTGGTGCTCCCAATAACAGGCGGCTCAAGTTCTGAACCAGCCAACAAGAAGTAGAAGAAAGAAGCACAGAGAAGGGTACACCATGTTGGGGTGCAAGGACCCTTCATCAAGTCCAAGTGGTCTCATATTCCAATTACCTTCTCTCAAGAAGACCTGCAGTTTAAGGATTATCCTCACAACGATGCAATGGTAATATCTTGTGTTATCAAGGAATTTTTGGTTCACAATGTCTCAGTGGACACAGGCAGTGCAGCGGATATCATCTTTGCAAAGGCTTTCAGGCAAATGCAAGAGTCAGAGGATAAGATACATGATGCAACACACCCTTTTTCACTACTACAAATCATGTTATATGAGACGGTTAATTTTCAGTTATTAAGACGCTTATGAAGTGTCCAAATTTGACGGAGTCGCAAAAGATGTCTCACATTAAAGATGGTTATAAACCGTCTTAAAAGATATTATATAAGACAGTTTTTAATTTATAACCATCTGAAAAAGGTATTTGTTTAAGTTATTTTGTCTGATAAACTGTCTGAAAAAGGTATTTGTTTAAGTCATTTTGTCTGATAAACCGTCTTGAATTAGGTTTTTTTAAGACACTGCTTCTAAAGAACCATAGAGAATACAAACATTAAATGTCATAAACTATTTATCAAACCGTCTCGAATATCCTACAATAATAGACGATTACAATAGGAAAACCATCTTATTTAGGTTACTAATAATGGACGTTTTAGAAACCGTCTTATTTAGGAGACTGATATTAGACATTTTGGTGACCGTCTTATTAAGATTTAAACGAAATGACTCACGACAGTACATTCTTCAATTTATAATCATTTGTTCAGACATCACGTTATAATAATTTGAAAGAGAAATATACATACACATATATTGAACAACATTATAATTAATATAATATAAATAAGTACCATTCAATATATCATAAATAAGCATTGTCAAACAAGGCATACATAAGTGTACTCTAAATCTAAACTAAAATACAACTGTTTGCACTAATGTTAAGCCTAACTTTATATGAATTCAAGTCTCCACACTTTTGCGACCACCAAATTTGAATTCCATTCTATCTTTACCTGTACAACAAATAGGAGAAAACTAGACATAGCATGCAAAAAGCTCCAAGTAGCACGTCGATGACCTCGAAGATGCCCTTGTGCTTCTCCCAGTTCTTGATCACTCCTACATGCCCGATGTTCCTCCCGCCGGTCACCATGACCACGTTGCCGACGTCAAACTGAACAGACCTCCCGTTGCAGAGCTTGAACTGCAAACAAACCAATAGAAAAGTAGTGAGCATTTTACAGGCATACTATGAAAGGGCATCTGAATTTCCAGTGATGTAACTGTATAGATAGATAGATAGAGCAACATCTATTAATAGTCCTAACGATTGTAGCACATGACATTTTCAATGCAAGACTTTCATGCGCACAACATATATGGACTGTATAGCAAGGATAAGGTACACAGATCTACTAATGAAAAACAGCAACCTCACACAGTTACCAAGATCATCATGCTCAACTAGAACAATGAGAGATGATGTGTAAGAGAATTGAGCTAACCTTGGCATCCTCATCCCTGATTGGGTGAAGACGGAAGCAGCCTGTAGTTCTTGTTTGTCTTAGGGATGGAAATGACATCTGCCAAAAAAATGACACCACAAATCAGCAACCAAAATAGGTGTATAGGGACCACATGCTGTTATAATTTTTTTGAAGTGTCTTGCAGAAGCCAGATATAAAATAATTGAACTGTAATTTGAAGGGAAGATTGGCTTGTATCTGGTCCTTTAACATAACAGCCAGAGAGAAAAAAGGAGCATATGAGAAGGTAGCACTCAGATGAGTTCTAACAGCAATAACCAATTCGGAATTTGTTTTTAAAAAAAACATGTACATGCACCACAACAATTAGGAAATAAGGATATAAGGATGGTACTCAGTAGCAGTAATGAAACATGCAACGATAAGAAAGGGAGATGGAAAAGGAGGGGGAAAAGACATGCATGAGTTTCAATTTTTGTAGTGGAAAATAGTAATACATATGAGAAGTTTGGTTTGTTATTGTGGATGATGATTAGTTACTCACACCACATGAAACTAATACCAACAGATTGTAAGTTTTTCATATTAAAAAATTTAGACCATTCATCAGGATATGTGCCCATAGTTAAGAGGTTATAGTTGAGAGGTATATGCTTGCATATGTTCTAAAAAGCTGCACTTTGACATACTGTATTATGCAAATGTGTATAAATGAGGTAATGTAGTGCAATGTGTTTTTGGAAGCACAAAGAAAAGTGAACAAACAATAATGTTATTAGAGAAGGCAGACCACATACCTGATCATCCAACATAGCAAGCAGCCAAGAATGAGGAATTAAAAAGGAGACATCTCTTAGATGGATTCCAGCAACAACGTGAAAATAAACTGTTAAGAAAGGGAAAGGGAGAAGCAGAGGAATAAGGAAGGCATGTATTAGTTATGTCACACACTTCTCTATGCTCCTCGGTACATTCAGTAAAACGGAAAACCGGGTCTGATGGAACTGTGGCGTTTCCAACTGATGCTTTTGCATCATCTTGGTTACATCGTTAGTCAACTGTAGTGGCTGTCGTGCACTTCCAGATGGAGTTTTCTGCAAGAAAAATGCAGTGAAGTTCAAAACTACATTGCGAGGCATCATGTTCATGTAATTCTGCGAGACAAATAATGGGATCATACATGGAAAAAAGGGTTGTTTACTTGTTTCTCTCCCAAAGGATTGTCACAGTGACGGAACAGATCTATAAGAAGATTTCCCCCTTGCCTATGCAGTGTCGAGAAAACGAATTTATAACTGTGTGCACAACAAATATGCTATGGACAGTAATATGAATAAACCAAATCACATAATATCAGAGTAGAAGGGAAATGGAAAGCAAACAACGTTGGACCTTGTTTATTTTCTAGAAGTATAGTAATTGAAATTTATCTGTAAAAAAAAGTGTTACATTAAGAATGCAGTCATGTAGTTATTTTTTATAAGGGGAGATTAGGACACACAATGTCGAATACATAGGATTTAGCAGATGTTGGCTATCTAAAAAATTATAGACTAATAATGCCTTCATTCAAGCATTTTTAGCAGAAATGTAGAGGTAGCTAAAAGTAGCAGTTCTAAATATACTAGAATAAAGTTGCGCCCTATCGGGCGCTATGGCTTTCACATAATCATATAATCATATGAATTTGTAGTTTACAATGAGTAAAAAAAATTCGTTGATGCAGCAACCAATTCATATAAACAAACTCAGCATGATCATAGAACAATTTGTTGTTACAAAGACACCATACTCAAGTTAGGATCAGGTTTCGATCAGAATACAGCTTTGAAATACAATATACATGTAGGTCATCAAAAGCTAGGGATATAATGAAAGCTCTGCATAAATGTTTGAAGTTTGAACTCCAACAAAAAAGGTTGTTCACAACATGAACATGATCGATCGTGCTGAAACTATGCATGTGAAGAAAACATATTTCCCTAACCCAGGTACTGTCCACTGAGAGACAAAAACGTCTTAAAGAAAAGGTGTGCAGGAAGAGCACAACTAAATAAGAAGGGCAGAGTTGTACTCACTATTTTATATTGTGTAATGTAGTTTAGCAACAGATGTGACCATGGCCTGATGTAATACTCACCCCTATGCAGAATTAGAACCATTGTGCAATACTCAAGCCATTGTCCATGCAGAGAATTTCACCAGCTTTTTCTAGAGTTCCTCCAACATGCTGTAACAAGCATATGCATGTACATAACTTCGAAATTTCAAACAGAAAGTGGATTACTTTACCAACAGAAGAAATGTATGGCAGTGTTAAACGTGGAACCAAGAAAATAGCTAGGACAATCCCTTACCACCTCACAGAATTTAGCTACAAACATTCGCAACCGATGACACAAGCAGATAACTCCAAAAAGCCTAGCTTCACCCACAAAAAACTCTGCACCTATTCAAGCGCCTTGGGCATGTTAGAAGATTCAACAATGTATGTCAAGTGAGAAAAAGTGATTTAGGAAACAACATCAAGATATTGTTATAATCAATTGTAATCTCAACATGTCTCACTTTCACCAAACAAAGGCCTAGATCTGGCTCCAATTTTATAGTATGGTATAAGCAAGGAGAGGAGGGCCGCTGGAAAGTGTTGGTTCTAAGGACTTTATAAAGGCGATAGGTTAGTTACATTTATATATGAAAAATCGAGATCCAGTGATATAATGCAAGGTCTTCCAAAAGTAGAACAAATCTTCAAAACACGTTCAATTGATTCACTATCGCTGAATCTCGAAAAGAGAATTGAGGATTGGAATGAACGTATACCAAGAATTCTTGGGGTTCCCTAGGGATTCTAGATTGGAGCTGAGCTAACCATAGCCCAAAGTCGTATCTCTTTGGTTAATAAGATCCAAAAGGTTTATACCCGCCCGCCTGGCCTTTTGGTGTCATGCCACCGCGCTTTCTTGTGTCGAGGGCCTCCAACAACCGCACCACCTCATCCATGTCAGGGCGCTTATCCAGGTTCGGGTCCCAGCACTTGCGGATGATGTTCGCCATTGGGCTTGGGCAACAACAAGGATGTCAGGTCACAGGTTCTGCACACACAAACAGATGGAAACCATAAGGTTCTAGTGAAGGTTGGACATATGCATGCGCACACAAAGTACCATTGATATGTTCTGCCCAGTATATGGTCTGTGTGTGAACGACCATCAGCAGTGAATCCAGAAACTGAAAACAGACCTGATGAACAACGGTGGATGAGGTCCGGATATGGCATGTCACAGAAGTAGATTTCCCACAAGCATTAAGCATATGTCGAAGCTGTAGGCATCACACTTCCTATTGTATGGGCTTGCCTTTAAGAACCTGCATACACCAACATAAAAAGACCAAACAATTGCCCAAAAACACTTGTCCTGGTGCATAACAGGAATACAAGAGCAGTAGACATCACACTTCCTATTGTATGTGTGTAGACTGAAGACTGTGCGGTGCAGACCAGCATGTGTTAAAACACAATCTATGGATGCTTAGGTCTATAGTTACCAGAGAGATGTAAGCCAAATTTTAGTGCTCTTAGACAAATTTTGAAAATTTCAAAATAGAATAGATCAAATTTAAGCAGGTGGGGACTGAGGAGTGAGGACTATATAAAACCTACAATATTTGGTAGGGTAGAAAATTTCATCACCCATCACTGGAATGCCTTCCATCAACCTGCAGGTGACGCAATATAGTCTTAGAAGATGTAACAATGACTGGCATATGATCTAGGAAACATCAAGACTCACTTCTCGCTTCACTTCTCCTAGTTATAATGACGGTAGAAATTCATTGCTAGCTTGGTCATGAAGATATTTCTGCATGCATATCTGCAGTAATCAGTTCAACACCACATAATAAGGTTTTTGATTTCAACACTGCAGTAGTATGATACTTACACTGACTGGAAACGATACACTTTTAATATTATTTATATAGAATGTGAAGTGCGCAACAGTGATAGTCTCCTGCCACTGACCTTTAAATTCATTACTTGTATAACCTCTGCCATTGACCTTGCTCCTCTAGCGATTTTGTTGATCCTGGTCATGTCCTGGTTGTATTCTTCTAGTGCTTTTGCTCTCTTTCTTTCCAGCTCAGTCTGCAAGTTAAGAAGCTCGGCTCTGAGTCTCCTCATTCTTCAAACAATGTGGTGTAATCAATTATTTATCTTGAATTTCTAGCGCTATCATTTTTTGGGGGTTTGGGGCTTGTTGTACCACGGATGCTCTGGACAGAGGAAATATTGGTACAACAGTCAGCGGTTTTGCTCATAACTTACAAAATATTCATCCAAAAATCGTGAACTAAGACTTTCTAGAAAGCTTAAGAAGTCCTCTACAACTTTTGTATTATCATCACAGTGAGACTTGACATTTAGAATGGTCAAACAATGCTAAACGTAAATTCTGTCCAGATTTGGACAGAATTCGACTACTTACTTCAAAAATTCATAACTGGAGTTTCAGACATCCAAATCAGGTGATCCTAGACTTTTTAGAAAGCTAATAGAATTATCTACAATTCATTTATGAACATCCCAGGTTAATTTAATATATATCAAGGTCAGAAAACATGAGAAAGGCTCTGCTGTCCAAATTGGGACAGATTCAGAGATTCTAACTCAAACAGCTGTAACTTAATTTATAGATCACCAAAAAGGGTGATCCAAAATTTGTTGGAAATCTTAAGGAAAGTACTACAATTCTTCTATAATTTCTAATGACTGATTCTCATTTTAACTTAGCCAAACAATCCAATTTTCGAAACCTGTACAGAATTTGGACAGATTCTGAAACTGGACTTGGAAAAATCATAACTTCTAAACTACAAGACCTATGGTCATGAAATTTTAGCACAAGCAAGATAAAGAAGTCATCTACAACTTTTATATATAACACTTCTACATAAAACATGGTTTACTTCTGTCATGGACCTTCGGTCCATGGGGTTGTCTTCTCCGGCGAGGTTATACCCCTCTGCCGCAGGCTTGGTTCTAGGGTAGCAGCCCTAGGCGCTTGAGAGGGTCATTGCAAGGGAGAGAGATTGGTTTGATAATGATTTTGCTTGATTTATTCCCTGCTGCCATGCAGCTTATAAATAGCCCTATGGCTAACCAACTTCTCCTACAAACTCTCAACTAACTCCTACTTTCTTGGACTTATCTACTGCTAACCAACTCTCCACAATTCTCTCATCTCAATCTTATTCTCTAGCCTTATCCCAGCTCATCTCAATCTTATTCTCTAGCCTTATCCCAGCCTGGCTGTTGCCTCTCGCTCCCTATGATGCCCATGACATCTCCCCCTCCCTTGAGGACCAGCTCGACCTCGAGCTGCCATAGACTTACCTGACACGACTTAAGGTTAAGCCTTTTACATCTCGGCTTACCTTTATTATTTAAGACGAAAATACAAAATAATTGTCGAACTAAAATATAAATTTGAACTCCAGCTATGTCCTCCTGTCCTCCTGGATCCCAAGGAAAGAGCTGAACTGCGGACTTCACGTTGGATGACAGGTGAAGGAGGAACCAGCCCGTTCTTATGTTGGGTCTGTCCAGCACCAAGGCAGTTGCCCGAATGGAGACGACCCTCTTTGGCCGTGCAGGGGGGCTGCATACCCAGATCTCGACTTCTGCAGTGGGTTCAAAAAGTATAGACGAGACCTGGTGGTTGGGCGCGCAGGCTGCGAGTTGGTGCAGCGATGAGCTGATCAACAAGTGCAGCTTCCGCACCGCCCGCCTAACAAGGAAGCCGCGCACTGCGGCTTGCAGGCGCACCACGGCCTGCTCATGTGATGACGGCCATGGGGTGGCCCTGGAGGCCACAGCAAGGTGCTTCTCCCCACGAAGGGACTGTACCTGGCGGCGTGCCAGGAACCCTCGCGCTGCCGCCTGAAGCCGCACCGCTGCTTGGAGTTCCTTCTCTGTCTTCTCCTTGTAGCGGTGGAACATCACAACGAATTGGTCCCACTTCTCTTCGAGCCGAGTGAATGCATCTAGAGTTGGAGAGGGCGGGTGGGAGGGCGTTGCGGCAGCAGATGGTGCGGCGGCTGGTGGTGGTGAGGGATGGGCGGCTGGTGGTGGTGAGGATAACCTGGAGCTGATACCAGCTGCTGAGGATAACCTGGAGCTGATACCAGGTGGTGAGGATAACCTGGAGCTGATACCAGGTGTCATTCGGTCCATGGGGATAGCTGTCTTCTCCGGCGAGGTTATACCCCTCTGCCGCAGGCTTGGTTCTAGGGTAGCAGCCCTAGGCGCTTGAGAGGGTCATTGCAAGGGAGAGAGAGATTGGTTTGATAATGATCTTGCTTGATTTATTCCCTGCTGCCATGCGGCTTATAAATAGCCCTATGGCTAACCAACTTCTCCTACAAACTCTCAACTAACTCCTACTTTCTTGGACTTATCTACTGCTAACCAACTCTCCACAATTCTCTCATCTCAATCTTATTCTCTAGCCTTATCCTAGCTCATCTCAATCTTATTCTCTAGCCTTATCCCAGCCTGGCTGTTGCCTCTCGCTCCCTATGATGCCCATGACAACTTCACTAAACTATCTACATACTAAAACTGGACACAGTCCAAACAGCAGGTCCAAACAGCAAACATTCCAATTTTTATCAAGGTTCATAACCAACATCTTACAAATGGGTTAAATTTATTACAACATATATTTGGTGAACATAGAACTTATTCAATTATACTTCTATGAGCATGACCATAATCCTCACATATATAGAAATTGCTTAACCCAATTAAAGGCTACATCTATTTTATTGTCTAGAACACAAATACTTCACCTAATCTTGCATTTTAAATCCGAATCCCACATCACACCACATTTGGTAATCACAAGAGCATTATCAACACAAACACCTAGCACGCATCGCACGGCTGTCCTCTTTACGAAAAACCTAGAGTTCTGCTTCCTCACACAAGCACACACATATCCACATATCATCGCATTAGCATAACACCAACAAAAATCATTTCATCATATATACATCGAACACAACTACAACGATAATTATCTAACCAAACCATTCATTAACTAAATAGCCAGAGAAACGACTTGGCTCACCACCTCATGATCTGACTTGATTTTTAGCAAGAACGATGACGGCCACCAGTTCGAGCATATCATCGAACATGTGACAGGTACCCCGCTAAAACCTTCTTCTCCTTATCTAAATCTTCCGGGATTTACCTCCACCATCAACACACACAAACATACACAATTAATACTCAAACATAGGCACTGGTGAGTAATAAACATAGCGCAGGCAGCTGGTCTCACCATGGTTGCAAAGATCCAACGTGTTGCTGCTGTACCTAGGCGCCATGCATCAAGCATAGGGGAAACTCGGCCATGGGAAAGTGCTGGCATGGGAAAGGCAGACAGCAGAGGGGGGCTAGGGTTGGAGAGGGAAGGAGATGGGAGAGGGGCTATCCATGGCAACAAAAGAGGGGGCTGGCGTCCACACCATGGGAAGGAGCAAGGAGGGCGCTGGACAGAGGGCAGGGGCGAGCTTCAGGGAGGGGCGTCGGCCACCAGGAAACAGGAAGCAGGGGCGCACGCTAGGATGGATGTCGAGCAGATCTTGGAAGCCATGGAAGGTGAGGCCGTCGGCCATGGGGAGGGAGGAGGGAGGGACGACCATGGGGAGCTGCAGGGAAGGAGCTCGGCTGGGTGAGCGTCGCGCGGGGAAGAGAGTGGCCTGCGTGAAGGGAGCAGCGGCCATGGCGAGGTGGAGATCCGGTTGTTTGGGGAGAGAGAGGAGTTGGACGCGAGATCGTGGAGAAGGATGAGGCTGAGGAAAACAGCGGCAGATGAATTTTCTAAAGACGCATACGTGCACTAGATAAGGATTAGTTGGAGATGGACATGTAGAGGCAAGAAAATTCAGATTTTCTCTTCTCTCTTTTCTATACAAATATACACAGATAAATACAATTTCAGCAACTAGGATTTTAAAGATGCATTGGGTGTGAGATGGCCTCCGGCGGCGGTGATTCTTGGGGTTCGGAGTCCATGATTATTGGGCGGCGGTGGTCGTTCCCGAGGGAGGCATTGGGTGTGTATGGTGAGAAGGCGTCGCGGGATGGAAACAAAATGATAGCGATTTGTATATATCATCAACTCAAGGTGATTTCACTATTTGCTACATTTTTCATATATGTCTTGTCAGACTATCATGTGAAGACGGTTCCATATTTATAAGTGTCTAGTATACTCACTAACATCTATGACGGTTCTTATAGTCTAGACGACTCTTAGTATTCTTATTTGAGATGGTTTCATACATAGAAGTGTCTCAAATGCTCATTGCCATCTAAGACAGTTGTTAAAGTAGAGATGACTCAAATACTATCCTTATTTGAGATAGTTTATAATAAAAACATGTCTTAAATCAATATAAGACATTTGTTACGACGTAACTGTCTCAAAAAACTTTTCCAATTAAGACGGATTTCCAAACAATTGTCTTATCTTACTCAACATCGTATGATATAAGACACTTCTATAAAATGTACTTATATGAGTCTTTAATGGTGTGTCTTAAATAGTCATATATATAGTAGTGTTTGTGGCTTTGGAGGAAGACAGATTGTAGCACTTGGCAAGATAACAATGCCAGTTACCTTCGGCTATGTTCATAACACAAGAATAAAACAGGTTGTCTTTTACATTGTTGATATGGAGTATCCATACAATGCAATTATTGGTCGAGGGACGCTCAATATCTTCGAAGCAATACTTCATCCAACATATCTATGCATGAAGATACCTTGGGAACAAGGGCCCATTGCAGTACACGGGAGTCAAGAAGCTACCAGGAGAGCTGAAGGGAGTTGGACGGATTCGAAGGCTATTCATAACATAGATGAAGCCGAAGCTTATCAGCATTATAAGCATAAAAGAGAGAAGGCTGCTTCAGCAGATCAACCGAAGCCTATGCATTTGTGTGAAGACATAGAAGAGCAAAAAGTATTGTTGGGATCCTAGCTGTCTGATGAACAGGAAAAAACTTTGTTAAGATTCTTGTTTAACAACATAGATGTTTTTGCTTGGACATCCAATGATCTCTGCGGTGTCAATAGAGATGTTATTGAGCACTCGCTCAATGTGGACTCGTCCTTCAGACCAAGAAAGTAGAGGCTTCGGAAAATGTCCGATGATAAAGCCGAAGGTGCACAAAATGAAGTGAAGAGACTTCTAAGTGCCGGCGTTATCAGAGAAGTAACATATCCAAAGTGGCTGGCCAACACTATCATGGTGAAAAAAGCTAATGGGAAATGGAGAATGTGCATCGATTTCATAGATCTCAACAAGGCATGTCCGAAGGATGAATTCCCACTACCGAGAATAGATTCCCTTGTAGATGCTGCAACTTCTTCAGAACTCATGAGTCTATTGGACTGCTACTCGGGTTATCACCAAATTTGGATGAAGAAGGAGGATGAGCCAAAGACAAGCTTCATAACTCCTAGTGGTACCTATTGCTACCTTCGGATGCCTGAGGGGCTCAAGAATGCTAGAGGAAGCTTCAATAGAATGACTACCAAGGTTCTTCACTCTCAAATTGGCAGGAATGTGCTGACTTATGTAGATGACATCATAGTGAAAAGCACAAGAAAATCATGTTGCCGATTTGCAAGAGACGTTTGCTAATTTCAGAAAAGCTGGTCTCAAGTTAAATCCAGAAAAATGTGTCTTCAGAGTGAAGAAGGGAAAGTTTCTTGGTTGTCTGGTATCAACAAAAGGCATTGAAGCTAATCCAAGCAAAATCGGAGCTATCCTTCGGATGGAGCCACCAAATTCAAAGAAGGGGGCTCAACGGTTGGTAGGAAGGCTGGCATCATTGAATAGATTTATATCAAGATCAGCAGAGAGGAATTTACCTTTCTTTGAAATACTGAAATCAGCCGAAGTCTTCCAGTGGGGTCCGACTCAGCAAAAAGCCTTCGAAGAACTGAAATAGTATTTGATAGATCTAACAACTCTAACCCCACCTTCATCAGGAGCTCCGTTACTTCTATATGTGGCTGCTTCCCATGCTGCGGTTAGTGAAGCACTTGTACAAGAAAAACAAGAGGGCCAGGTAAAAAGCAAGCACCAGTATACTTCGTCTCTGAAGTACTCAGCCTTTTAAAGAAAAATTACACAGAGTTGGAGAAGATACTGTATGCTATATTGATGGCCTCCAGAAAGCTTCGACATTACTTTCAAGCTTATCACATAATAGTGCCTTCATCGCGACCTTTGAAAGACATAATGAGGAACAAAGAAGCTACAGGAAGAATCGAAAAATGGGCTGTGGAACTTAACGAGTTCACCATTGATTACGTGCACAAGTCCTCAATTCAATCTCAGGCGTTAGCAGATTTCATCGCTGATTGGAAGCCAGGGGCTTAGGGTGAAGAAGCGACAAAAGATGCTAAAGCTTGGACGGTATTTTGTGACAGATCTTGGTGGACCTTCGGTGCAGGAGCACCTATTGTCCTAGTTGCACCCTCTAAAGTCAGAACATGTTATGCAATAAAGTTATACTTCAGCTGTACAAATAACATTGTCGAGTACGAAGCTCTTCTTTTAGGGCTTCGGAAACTAAAGGTAATTAGGAATACGAAGGGCAATCCTTAAAACTGATTCGCAAGTTATTTTTGGCCACATGGATAAGAGTAGCAAGGCAAGAGATTCGAAGCTTGAAAAGTATTTGGATGTAATCCGAAGATTGGAAGCTTCTTTCGAGTGATTTTCTATAAAAAAATATCGCTAGAGGAGAGAATGTGCATGGAGATTAATTAGCAAAGTCAGCGGCACAGGGCCTCCCATTGCCTTCGAAAGTATTTTTTGAAACAATAAAAGCACCCTCAATCGAGCTCATGGAAAGAGCAGTGCTCACAATCTCACATGTACATAGTTAAGACTGGAGGACCGAAATAATATCCTTCCTCCAAGGCAACTGCCTCTCAGACGATGAAGCTTATAACAAGAGAATGGAAGCAAGAACAAGACCTTATGTAATAATTGAAGGGGAGTTATACAAGCATGGAGTTTGTTCCCCATTGCTGAAATGCCTTTCCAGGAATGAAGGACAAGAATTAATGAAGGAAATACATGCAGGACTGTGTGGAGCCCACATTGGATCCAGGCCTCTACTGGGAAAGGTTTTTAGACAAGGTTTTTATTGGCCGAAGGCAGCTTCAGATACAGCGGACTTGGTCCAGAAATGTGAAAACTGTCAGAAGTGTGCCAGAGACCATAAACAACCTTCGTCTCTAACACAATTGATTCAACCTACTTGGCCATTGCAGAGATGGGGCCTAGATTTGTTAGGACCACTTCCACCAGCACAAGGAAACATAAAATATGTTGTAGTAGCAGTGGAGTATTTCTCAAAGTGGATCGAAGTTAAACCTCTAGCTACAATAACTTCGGCCACAGTATAGAAGTTCTTCTAGCAAAATATTGTTTGTCGCTTCGGTGTGCCGAAGGCTATTATAGTCGACAACGGAACTCAATTTGATGTTGAAACGTTCAAGATTTTTTGTGACCAGATTTGTACAAAAATACACTTTGCGTCAGTAATGTGGCGGAACCGCCCGAATTATTCCAGCTTAAGTGCCTAAGTCATGCCTCAAGGGTCGTAACACACTTAAATCGGAATAACCCGTCAGTCCCTCAGATCTAGTCTGATAGAGCCACTTAACCAGGATCAAATTCCACAATGTCACTCGAAGGTGAGTCACAGAAGAAATACAATAAAACAGGAAACCTCAACTTAAGTACTGGATTATTACATAAACCAGAGTTTTGAGTAGCAATTTAAAGTTCACAAAATAAAGTGCAGCGGATAATCGATGTCGTCAGTATCGAGGAACTGGGCAAGGCCTAGCCCACTACTCCTCGTGCTCCTCTCCTACGGGAGCAACATCCCACTCGACCGTCCAACCCGGTGGCAGGGTGGTAGGCCAAGTCAGACCATCGACCATTTCCTGAATGGTACCTGCAAAAATTGTGCCACAAGCAAGGCTGAGTATACTAATACTCAGCTAGACTTAACCGGTGTGAGGAGTCTACTCCTCCACCTCTAGACTATGCAGCTGTTTGGCTGAGGGGTTTGGTTTGCCAAAAGCACTAGCTGTTTCTAAAATCAATTTTTAGCTTTTCAAATTCTATCATCATTAACTTAGCTAGATTTGCTCCTTCTAAGCATACATGGTGACAAGCATTTAGTTCAATCAACAAGTTATCTCATGTAACCTCATTTCACTTCTTACTCGATGCAGTACAAGGGGTCAAGCAGTCTCATTAGCTGCGAGAAGCAGACGATTCGAATCGAGTTTTAACCTTGCAAGGTAAACCTAAACACACGGCATGTCAGGGTACTCTGACCCCACACATGACAACCGTCCCCATCGATTCCCCGTTCGCGTCCAGGCCTCACCGCCTTGGCATACAATGATCCACTGACCCCGGCTGCCGCCGTGCAGTGACCGCACTTGTACCCACCATAGCTAGCATGGGAGACCCAGTCTCAGGTCGCATGAGGGATAAAGTCCGCGCCCGGCTTCACTCAGGTACTAGGTTTACCGGTTACCATTTTTCCCGGCATGTGCTTAGTACGTTCAAAAGCTTGACTCGGGTATCCACACATTAATCCTTAATTCCTTTTTCCCGTCTCATGGACAAGGCATCCTCCCTGGATCCAAGTCCATAGACTAACATATATCCCGTTATCAAGATGAATACAATCAATTCCTGACCTTGAGCGAGTGCTAGAAAAATCACTCGACTTCTACCGAGATCCTGATTAGCAAGCAGTTACTCGACCTAGCATACTAGTATTCATCTCAAAAAGGAATACTAAGTTCATGCAACTAGAGGTTTCAAGCAACTCCTACACTTAAGTGCACATTGCAATCCTACAAGCATTAAGTGTAGTAAAGTAGCATATAATAATACGGTTATGCATAAAACCGGGGCTTGCCTTCAATTGCTGGGGCTACGGGGAGATCCTCAATAGCAGCCTCTGAAGCCTGCTCCTGGTCCTCCTCTTGGACAGGTCCTTGCTCGGGGATGATCACATACTCTCCGTCGGCAAGATTACAATCTAATAAATGCAATGCGTAAGATATATGCATGATATGATATGTGCTTTTAGAAATTACAACTTAAAGGTGTATGATCTTCTGGAGTTAAACAAGGTTAACTTTGCTTATGTAAGTCCCTTGGGTGGTATACTTGGTAAATTGGGTCGAACTTAGCTAAGGTAAGTGGTAGGTTTATTTTTGGGGTTCCACTGAATTCTTTTTAAGTCTTAGGGAGAATTGATAAGTTCTCAAATTAGGCTTATTGGGGTGAGGTTTATTCCTTCCTTCCTTCTCTTTTATTCTTTTTAATGTTTTGGACTGAGTTTGAACTACAAGTTGCTTTTATAAAATTCTAAAAATTCTGCAAAAATTACAGTGGCTTGGTACCGGTGTATGTTTCTCTGTCTCAAAATTTGGGGATCAGAAAGTGAATAGTTTTCTCTGGAAAAAATTATTAAATTCTAGGGCAGAAGGGGTGCTTTGAACTACAATTATTATTTAACAGTGGGTAATTCTCTAAAACTTATTTTTGCTGGCTTTTAGGTGTTATAACATGACTTGATACAAATTTCTAGTCATTAATACCTTTTAATTATTTTTCTATGGTTTTCTCAAGTTTCTAGCCAAGTAGGTGCTTTCTACTACCACTATATTTGAAAAATATCAAACAACAGAGTTCTCATTTTTCTTAGTTATTGTTTTGTGCAAGAGCAATCATTCTGAAGTTTGGCATCTTTTTGCTTAAAGGAAGGGGTGGTATGCATTATTTGAATTAAGTGTCCTTTCTCATAAAATACTAACAATAGGTATGAGTTTACTTCTTTTTCATGGGTTTGCATTTTTCTCTAATGGTTTATCTCATCATGGACTTAGTCAATTTTTGGTTGCCCATTATCACATCATTAGGGGTTGTTCAAGATTTATTTGGAAAATGCCTCATTAGCATTTTATATTTATTTTCCTTACTTAAAAAGTTGGGCTGAGGTGTTCTTTATTTTTGTAGTGGGGCTCTTGTGGTTGTAAGTCCACTGGATTTTTATTACTCATTTTGGTTATAGTTTTGTAACTCTAATAATTGATTTTTAGTCCAAATAAGGCTAAATAAAACATTTTAATTTAAAACTGATCTGGACTAATGGTCTCTTTATTTTTCCTAGGTTCCCTGTTACTTAAGCAAACTAGAAAAAATAATTTTACTCACTGTTCATTACTTTCTAATGCCTTTCTGATTTTTCCTAATTTTTGGGCAAAATAGCTTTAAATGAATAAGCACATCATATTTTTCAATGCTAGGGTTCCTACTATTTTTAAACAGTGTCTAAATGAGGTTTGAATACCTACAAATTTTCTTAGGTTCAGTACAGAAGAAAAACTAATTTTCCTTAATTAAACAAGGTTTGGTACGTTTCTGTTTTTAATTTTAAACTCTAAAATTCAGAACAGAAAGCATAGGGTTTATCATTTTTAAATGATAGTCCATAATATTCAGGAGCTAGCAAAATTAGTTTGACAACTTTTTATTAAGATTTCATGAAGTTATGGATTTTCTAAGTTCTCTGGTCATTAAAAAAGATTAACAGAATTGATTAAATGGAAATCCACTTTGCACTGGGGTCCCTGGCGGGTTTTCTAAGTTTTCTTCGCGGATCAGTCCTTAGGCTACTATTCACATGAGTCACTGACGTTACAGAAAACCCCTCGGGTTCTACAAATCCTAACCCGAGGTCCTTCGTCTAACTCAAACAGTAACTGCGACGGAAGAAAGGGCGGAGGGGCTTACCGACGGCGAGGTTGCTCCGGTGAAGTGGTCGAGGACGTAGGGGAGGTCTTGGGGATCACAACGGTGTGCGGGTCGCCGTCAGAGATGGCCGGAGTCGGTCGGTCCACGCACGCAGGCGGGGATGCTCGTCGGCGGCGAGGAGTCCGGCCTGGTCACGGCGAGATAGAGGAATTGGATGGGTCAGAGAGGTTCATGGGATGCCAGAGAAGATATGGGCGCAAGGAATTGGTCGGAGACTCACTGGATAGCTGGGTCCACGCGTGGCGGCAGAATACCGAAGTCCGGTGAGGTCGATCTCGGGCCTCCGGTGAAGTCCGGCCGGGTCCAAGGGCTTGGCAAGCTTCACGGGCCACTGGAGGAGCTAGCCGAAGCACTGGCTCGACACGAGGGTGGCTGGAGTGGGCTGGCCACGGTGGCCGAAGCTCTTGCGGCAATGGCAGGCGGAATTAAGCTCGCCGGAGCTAAGGGAAAGTGGCCGGCCGATGAAGATGAGTGCGGGGCGAAGTGAGGCGCACCCGGGGAGGCTTTATAGGCGCGGGCGGGCGTGGCCGAGGGCAAGGGCGCGTGGCGGACTTGACCGGACGCCGGGGCGAGCGCGCGCGCGGGTTGGGCGAGCTCTGGCGTGCCGACCAGGGTCGAACACGTGTGCCCGTGCGTTGTACCCAAGTTCGGGCGCGTGTGGTCGCTCATCCGAGCCTGCTCTCGCCTTGGTCAGTGCACAAAACCTCTTCTCCTCCCTACAAGCTACCGATCTTGTGTGGGGGTCATAGGATTTTTCCTACTGGTTGCAGAGATATGGAGCCAGGAAATCCGGTGTGTCTCCCTGCTCAAACCCGAGGCAAATCTAGGGTTTTGTCGTGTCTAGGTCTCGCGTCCCAATGCCATCTTCTGGCACACGACAGAGGGGTTAGTTAGACACAATTTTGTTAATGGGGCCATTAGGATTCGAGTTAGGGATCAAGGTGAACATCCCTGATCTTTGGCTCAAGGTCTGAATTTCAGAATTCTGAAATTCAGAATTCCCATTAAGTCCCCACATGAGAAGCTTGATTTGGGGTTTTATTTGAGTTATTTTGGCCAAGCTTTCTCAACCTTTCTTGTTGCTTATTAAATATACTTCAATTTTTATAATTGGCTCAAGTCATAATTTTAAATTTTTCATACCCTTTTCCTTATTTTCTTGAATTTTGCTCATAGGGCTCACTTAGGGTTTTTATTAGGGTTGCACATTCTTACCTTTTTAAAAGACTCAATTGTTTTGATCATGATACTTTTAAGTATATACTTGGTGAACTCTTTATTATTTAAGTTAATTTGATGCTCATGCTTACTTTGGTTCACATGAAATAATGGTTCTTGGTTTGGCATTTTGAGAGAAACCCTAGGTGACACTGGGGTGTCACAGCCTTCCCCCCTTAAAGGAATCTCGTCCCGAGATTCGGGCCAGAGTCCTCCTAGGGTGAAGCGAAGGGTGAGACTTATGGGAAATGGGTGATTGTTGTTATTATTAGGGTAAAATTGCTCTTCAAATGTCATTCTCTTTGCAACTTCAGAAGGAAGTCCTTTTAAGTTTTACTTCATAGTTACTTCATTCTGAATTAAGATCATATTTTTGAAAATTAGATTCGAAGGGCAGGGGGAGGGGTTGGGGGTGATTACGTACCAGCTTCATTAGGTAGGCAATCGGGGAAGTTGGATCTCAAGAATTCCTCGGTTTCCCAAGTAGCTTCCTCCTCTGAGTGATTACTCCACTGGACCTTGTACATCTTGATCGATTTAGCCCGAGTTGATCTTTCCTTGCAATCCAAAATTTTGGAGGGGTACTCTTGGTACGATAGATCTGGCTCTATCTCCAATTCTGGCTCTGCTATGATCTCGGTCGACAATCGAACACATTTCTTCAGCTGAGATACATGGAATACATTGTGAATGGCAGACATCTTTGAAGGTAACTTCAGCTTGTATGCCACGGGTCCACATGCTTCTATGATCTCATAAGGTCCAATGTAACGAGAGGCTAGCTTGCCTTTGATCCCAAACCTCTGCACTCCCTTGGTGGGTGATACCTTGAGGTATACAAAACTTCCCACCTCGAACTGGAGAGGTTTCCTTCTTTTATCATGGTAACTCTTCTGCCTGGCCTGAGCAGCTTCTAGATTCTTCCTGATTAGTTTGACCTTCCTTTCGGCTTCAGTCACTAAATCAGGTCCAAAAACTTCTCTTTCTCCAGGTTGAGACCAATTGAGTGGTGTCCTGCACCTTCGTCCATAGAGAGCTTCAAAAGGTGCCATCTTTAGGTTGGATTGATAACTATTGTTATAAGCAAACTCTGCCAAGGAGAGGTGCTTATCCCAGTTCTTGCCACAATCGATTGCACAGGCTCTCAGCATATCCTCCAGAATTTGGTTTACCCTTTCCGTCTGACCATCAGTCTGTGGGTGGTAAGCTGAACTCCTGATTAGCTTGGTTCCCAAAGACTCCTGCAATTGTTCCCAAAATCTGGCAACAAATTGGGCTCCTCGGTCAGAAACAATGGTCCGAGGTAATCCGTGCAAACACACGATCCGGTCAATATACAATTCTGCATACTTTTGAGCCTTATCAGTGGTGTGCACAGGAAGAAAATGTGCCACTTTCGTCAATCGGTCCACAATAACCCAAATGGAATCATGACGACGAGAGGTGTTGGGCAGACCCACAATGAAATCCATGCTGATGTCATCCCACTTCCACGAAGGTACGGACAGTGGTTGCAAAGCTCCAGCTGACTTCAAGTGGCTTGCCTTTATCCTCTGACAGGTGTCACATTCTGATACATACTGGGCTATCTCCCTCTTCATTCTGGTCCACCAGTACAAAGGCTTCAGATCATGGTACATCTTGGTGCTTCCCGGATGCATAGAGAATTTGGAGAGATGAGCCGCATCCAAAATTTTCATCTTGAGGTCCTGGTCTTTAGGAATCACCAATCTGCTTTTGAACCATAACACACCCTTTTCATCTTGGCGGAAACAATTATACTTCTCAACCTTCTAATGGAGATTCTTTTTGGTAATTTGCACTCCCTTGTCACTGAGCTGGGCCATGATAATCTGGTCTTGCAAAGCTGGCTTAACAGAAATGTGAGACAAAGAACCAGAAGGAATCACTTTAATTTGCATCTTGCTCAACTCATCACACAAGGTGTTAATGCGAGAATCCATCAGAATACAGTTGCAATTCAACTTCCGACTCAAGGCATCTGCTACCACATTAGCTTTTCCTGGGTGATAATGTACCTCCAGGTCATAATCCTTGATCAGCTCTAGCCATCTTCTCTGCCTCATGTTGAGATCAGCCTGAGTAAAAATGTACTTAAGGCTCTTATGATCAGTGAAGATGTTGCAGTGGGTTCCCATTAGATAGTGCCTCCACATCTTCAATGCATGAACCACTGCTGCCAACTCGAGGTCATGAGTGGGATAGTTTTGCTCATGAGGCCTGAGTGCTCTTGAGGCATAAGCAATGACTCGGTTGTCTTGCATCAAGACACAACCTAGCCCGGTGCCAGAGGCATCGCAATACACATCAAAAGGCTTGCTGCTGTCGGGTTGCGCCAATACTGGTGCTGTGGTCAGATGCTGCCTTAATGCATGGAAGGCATCCTCGCACTTCTGACTCCAAACAAATTTGACTTCTTTCTTCAGCAACTTAGTTATAGGCTTCGCAATTCGAGAGAAGTCCGGAATAAATCTTCGGTAATAACCAGCCAATCCCAGAAAACTCCGAATCTGGCGAATAGTCGTTGGTGGCCTCCAGTTCATCACCTCTTGCACTTTATTAGGATCAACAGCTATTCCTGCCTGAGAGATAGTGTGACCCAAAAATTTGATTTCCTTTAGCCAAAAATCACACTTGGATAACTTGGCATAAAGGTGGTGCTCTCGCAGACGTTGAAGCACTACATGCAAATGCCCGGCATGTTCTTCTTCGTTCTTTGAGTACACCAGAATATCATCGATGAAAACCACCATGAACTTGTCCAATTCCGGCATAAAAACAGAATTCATCAGATACATGAAATATGCTAGTGCATTTGTCAGCCCGAATGACATCACCAAGAATTCATATAGCCCATATCTGGTTGAGAATGCCGTCTTCGGAATATCACTTGCTCGTATCTTGATCTGATGGTAGCCAGAGCGAAGGTCTATCTTGGAAAACACCTTGGCCCCGACCAACTGGTCAAAAAGAACATCAATACGAGGCAAAGGATACTTGTTCTTGATAGTTACCGCATTAAGAGGGCGGTAATCTATACACAGCCTCAAGCTTTCATCCTTCTTCTTCACAAACAGTGCTGGACATCCCCAAGGCAAAGTGCTTGGGCGAATAAATCCCTTATCCAGCAACTCTTGCAATTGCTTCTTCAATTCTGCCAACTCAGCGGGTGGCATTCGGTAGGGCCTCTTGGAAATTGGGGTCGTTCCCGGTTGCAACTCGATGGCGAATTCAATATCCCGGTCCGGTGGCATTCCTGGCAATTCATTAGGGAAGACATCTGCATACTCACAGACCACTGGGATCTTCTTCAGAGGTAGCTCCGTCATAGAGAAAGCACATGACTGAGTAGAATCCTGACTAGGCAGAATTAAAGTGAAATTTCCGCAGAACGGAGAATTAACATCCACGGTATGACTGGCTACATCTAGCACAACTTGGTGCAAGGTCATCCAATTCGCTCCTAGGATAATGTCCACATTTTCCAATCCCAACACAAGAAGAGTGGTTTTGATAATGTGGCTTCCCAGTTGGATAGGCACACTTTGGTTTAATTGATTAGTTGCAATTTTACCCCCAGGTGTGATTATCATGAATGACCCTTTTGAGTGAGAGAATGGCAGTTTGCATTTAGCACTGAACTTTTGGCTAATGAAGCTATGAGATGCACCAGAATCAAACAGAATTAAAGCAGGTTGATTATAAACTGAAAAGATACCGGTCATGATAGGAGCTCCTTCAGGTACTTCCTCCAGAGTAGTGAAGTTGAGCTTCCCTTGCCTGACTTGCACCTTCTGCTTTCTTCCCTTGTCTTGATTTGGTGCTGGCATCTGCCTCTGCTGGTTCCTAGGACAATTCTTGGCATAGTGGCCCACATTGCCACAAGTGAAACACTTGTTCCCATTGCCCTGGCGGAACTGCTGCTGCTGCGGAGGCTGATTGTTCTTTGGGGCGGGAGCTGGAAAGCGGTTGGGTGCCAGCTGCTGCTGCTGCTGAGGTGGCCTGATCACCCATCTGCCTGCCTGCTGCTGAAACCCCTGCTCTGATTGTGAGAAACAATCCGGAACCTCTGAACCTGAGCGGATGGTGCTGCCATTGGTGCCTTTCTCTTCTTCTCTGCCCGGTGAGCAACAATGCAATCCTCCTGGGAGATGGCCATGTTTACCAACTCATTGAAGCTATCAGCCCGGACAGTGTTGAGTCGTTCCCGCAGCTTGGTATTGAGACCCCTGCGGAAGCGATCCCTCTTCTTTTCATCAGAATCAGCATGGTACCCTGCATACTGGCATAAGTCGTTGAAGGCTTGCACATACTGCAGTACCATGCGGGTTCCTTGATTAAGGGCCAGAAATTAATTCAACTTCCGATCAAGAATGCCAGCTGGGATGTGGTGTCCTCTGAAGGCAGTCTTGAATTCCTCCCAAGATACTTCACGATCAGCGGGGAGCATAGCACGGAAGTGGTCCCACCAAGTCCGAGCAGGGCCGCGAAGCTGCTGTGCGGCGAAGCGAGCCTTGGCCTCATCAGAGCAGTCTCCTGTGAGGAGGGGAAACTTGGACTCGACGACGCGAAGCCATACGTCGGCGTCCAACGGATCCTCTGCCTTGGTGAACAAGGGCGGCTGCGTGCTCAGAAACTCCTGGTAAGTTGCCATAGCCGGAGGTCGCTGATGCTGGCCTCCACCATGCTGCTGAGGGTGGGGATGGCGCTGCAAGAGCTGTCGCAGAATCCCATTCTGCTGGGCCATCAGCTCCTGCACTGTGGGAGCTGGAGGAGGTGGCGGGGGAACCTGCTCGTTATGCCCGCGATGCTGCCTAGCTGCCATTTGAAACCTGAGATTGTCGCCATTGTTATCCCAACACAGTTCGAACAACAAGATATCATCTCATATGGAAGGAAAAACACCATATTCATAATATTAGGTCCGAAATGAAGATAACAAGGTGACAAATATCCCACAGATTTCAAAAGTTCACAGGGTTACATCAGTCAGGGGAAAGTACACATAAGCCTAGTCCAAAATATGATATTACTAAGCTCGCATAGGTTTCTATCCGCCTAAAAGTGTCGAAGCGAATGCTTATCCCTGAGCGGTGGAAGCGACACTGGATACGGGTGAAGGAGGCATCGCGGAGGTAGTCCCATTGGCACCAGGGGCTGGCCCTAGCTCCTCGGGAGCCTCTTCTCCCTCGCTTCCAGCTTCATTGGCCTCCATCTCCAGGTGGTGCATGTCCAAGTGGTCATTTGCTTCTTCGAGTTCCCTCTGCACATCGTGAAGCTAATTCTCCAAGACATCAATAGTGTTGTCTCGGATCTCCACCTGTTGCTCCAAGGTGGTGATGCGCTGGCTTAGCCTCTCCACCTGCAGATCCTTCTCCACCAACTCGGTGGATAGGTCGACCACAAAATCTTCCCGACTGTCGAGAGTGAGCTTGGCAGTCTGAGCGGTGTTAGCAAGGAGTGCCATAGCATCGCTCTGAAGGGCCTGAAGGCGGTACAGCGCACTCATGCACTGAACAGTGACCCTCCCAACCAAGTCAGGATACATTGCCCACACATCCTTTACATGGCTCACGCGGTTACACCACATGGGATCATCCTTCTTCTCAGCAGGGAAGAGTCCCAACGGGTGCATCATCATCTCTAGGGGATGGTAGCCACAGAAAGTCGTCAGAGTCTTCATGGCTGCCGCTTCAACGGTGTCGTCCGTCCTGAATCCAATCGTCTCAGAATCAAGAGAACGCCAACCCGGCTGAAGGGGATGAGCCTCCAAAGTCAGCCAGACCCGACAACGAGGTACCCGATGCTCCTCATACAACTGCACCGTGTACAAAGGGGTCGTAGGGTAACCGGCGGAGTTAAGCACTTCCCACAAGATGGAAGGAAAGCCATCGCGAGAAAGGAAGTCAGAACTGAAACGAGAGTCTCCTCCACTGGTGGGGGTGGGTGAATTCATCTGCGGAAGGGAATCAAGGGTAAAGATTATGGTGGAAGGAAAAAGAAAAAGAGAGCCCGGATGGTTTTAAAGAAAGTGGGTTAGCTCAAAATTTTAATTCCTCTTTGTGTTTTATAATGCATGCATGCTGGAAGTAACGTTGCCTCTCAAAAAGAAATAGGGTGCCTTTTTAGGGCATCCCTAAAAATATAAGTACTGGCCCACGGGGCCTAATTAGTTAGCCACCTATTTCTCCCTCTATGCCTAAGGCCTTTCGTCCCAGGTCTAGCGGTCTAGTCCTGACGATCCGTAGCAGTTTCTAGGCAAGTTTTAGATTTTAAAAATTGGTATTCATGGTTTATTGTCCTTCTCTATGGTGGAATTTGCTCTGATACCAGCTGTGGCGGAACTGCCCGAATTATTCTAGCTTAAGTGCCTAAGTCACGCCTCAAGGGTCGTAACACACTTAAATCGGAATAACCCGTCAGTCCCTCAGATCTAGTCTGATAGAGCCACTTAACCAGGATCAAATTCCACAATCTCACTCGAAGGTGAGTCACAGAAGAAATACAATAAAACAGGAAACCTCAACTTAAGTACTGGATTATTACATAAATCGGAGTTTTGAGTAGCAATTTAAAGTTCACAAAATAAAGTGCAGCGGATAATCGATGTCGTCAGTATCGAGGAACTGGGCAAGGCCTAGCCCACTACTCCTCGTGCTCCTCTCCTGCCGGAGCAACATCCCACTCGACCATCCAACCCGGTGGTAGGGTGGTAGGCCAAGTCACACCATTGACCATTTCTTGAATGGTACCTACAAAAATTGTACCACAAGCAAGGCTGAGTATACTAATACTCAGCTAGACTTAACCGGTGTGAGGAGTCTACTCCTCTACCTCTAGACTATGCAGCTGTTTGGCTGAGGGGTTTGGTTTGCCAAAAGCACTAGCTGTTTCTAAAATCAATTTTTAGCTTTTCAAATTATATCATCATTAACTTAGCTAGATTTGCACCTTCTAAGCATACATGGTGACAAGCATTTGTTCAATCAACAAGTTATCTCATGTAACCTCATTTCACTTCTTACTCGATGCAGTACAAGGGGTCAAGCAGTCTCATTAGCTGCGAGAAGCAGACGATTCGAATCGAGTTTTAACCTTGCAAGGTAAACCTAAACCCACGGCATGTCAGGGTACTCCGACCCCACACATGACAACCGTCCCCATCGATTCCCCGTTCGCGTCCAGGCCTCACCGCCTTGGCATACAATGCTCCACTGACCCCAGCTGCCGTCGTGCAGTGACCGGACTTGTACCCACCATAGCTAGCATGGGAGACCCAGTCTCAGGTCGCATGAGGGATAAAGTCCGCGCCCGGCTTCACTCAGGTACTAGGTTTACCAGTTACCATTTTTCCCGGCATGTGCTTAGTACGTTCAAAAGCTTGACTCAGGTATCCACACATTAATCCTTAATTCCTTTTTCCCGTCTCATGGACAAGGCATCCTCCCTGGATCCAAGTCCATAGACTAACATATATCCCGTTATCAAGATGAATACAATCAATTCCTGACCTCGCGCGAGTGCTAGAAAAATCACTCGACTTCTACCGAGATCCTGATTAGCAAGCAGCTACTCGACCTAGCATACTAGTATTCATCTCAAAAAGGAATCCTAAGTTCATGCAACTAGAGGTTTCAAGCAACTCCTACACTTAAGTGCACATTGCAATCCTACAAGCATTAAGTGTAGTAAAGTAGCATATAATAATACGGTTATGCATAAAACCGGGGCTTGCCTTCAATTGCTGGGGCTGCAGGGAGATCCTCAATAGCAGCCTCTGAAGCCTGCTCCTGGTCCTCCTCTTGGACATGTCCTTGCTCGGGGATGAGCACGTACTCTCCGTCGGCAAGATTACAATCTAATAAATGCAATGCGTAAGATATATGCATGATATGATATGTGCTTTTAGAAATTACAACTTAAAGGTGTATGATCTTCTGGAGTTAAACAAGGTTAACTTTGCTTAAGCAAACTAGAAAAAATAATTTTACTCACTGTTCATTACTTTCTAATGCCTTTCTGATTTTTCCTAATTTTTGGGCAAAATAGCTTTAAATGAATAAGCACATCATATTTTTCAATGCTAGGGTTCCTACTATTTTTAAACAGTGTCTAAATGAGGTTTGAATACCTACAAATTTTCTTAGGTTCAGTACAGAAGAAAAACTAATTTTCCTTAATTAAACAAGGTATGGTAGGTTTCTGTTTTTAATTTTAAACTCTAAAATTCAGAACAGAAAGCATACTGTTTATCATTTTTAAATGATAGTCCATAATATTCAGGAGCTAGCAAAATTAGTTTGACAACTTTTTATTAAGATTTCATCAAGTTATGGATTTTCTAAGTTCTCTGATCATTAAAAAAGATTAACAGAATTGATTAAATGGAAATCCACTTTGCACTGGGGTCCCTCGCGGGTTTTCTAAGTTTTCTTCGCGGATCAGTCCTTAGGCTACTATTCACATGAGTCACTGACGTTATAGAAAACCCCTCGGGTTCTACAAATCCTAACCCGAGGTCCTTCGTCTAACTCAAACAGTAACTGCGGCGAAAGAAAGGGCGGAGGGGCTTACCGGCGGCGAGATTGCTCCGGTGAAGTGGTCGAGGATGTAGGGGAGGTCTTGGGGATCACAACGGTGTGCGGGTCGCCGTCGGAGATGGCCGGAGTCGGTCGGTCCACGCACGCAGGCGGGGATGCTCGTCGGCGGCGAGGAGTCCGACCTGGTCACGGCGAGATAGAGCAATTGGATGGGTCAGAGAGGTTCATGGGATGCCAGAGAAGATATGGGCGCAAGGAATTGGTCGGAGACTCACTGGATAGCTCGGTCCACGCGCGGCGGCGGAAGACCGAAGTCCGGTGAGGTCGATCTCGGGCCTCCGGTGAAGTCCGGCCGGGTCCGAGGTCTTGGCAAGCTTCACGAGCCACTGGCGGAGCTAGCCGAAGCACTGGCTCGACACGAGGGTGGCTGGAGTGGGCTGGCCACGGTGGCCGAAGCTCTGGCGGCAATGGCAGGCGGAATTAAGCTCGCCGGAGCTAAGGGAAAGTGGCCGACCGGTGAAGATGAGTGCGGGGCGAAGTGAGGCGCGCCTAGGGAGGCTTTATAGGCGCGGGCGGGCACGGCCGAGGGCAAGGGCGCGCGGCGGACTTGACCGGACGCCGGGGCGAGCGCGCGCGGGTTGGGCGAGCTCTGGCGTGCCGACCAGGGTCGAACACGTGTGCCCGTGCGTTCTGCCCAAGTTCTGGCGCGTGTGGTCGCTCATCCGAGCCTGCTCTCGCCTTGGTCAGTGCACAAAACCTCTTCTCCTCCCTACAAGCTACCGATCTTGTGTGGGGGTGATAGGATTTTGCCTACTGGTTGCAGAGATATGGAGCCAGGAAATCCGGTCTATCTCCCTGCTCAAACCCGAGGCAAATCCAGGGTTTTGTCGTGTCTAGGGCTCGCGTCCCAATGCCATCTTCTGGCACACGACAGAGGGGTTAGTTAGACACAATTTTGTTAATGGGGCCATTAGGATTCGAGTTAGGGATCAAGGTGAACATCCCTGATCTTTGGCTCAAGGTCTGAATTTCAGAATTCTGAAATTCAGAATTCCCATTAAGTCCCCACATGAGAAGCTTGATTTGGGGTTTTATTTGAGTTATTTCGGCCAAGCTTTCTCAACCTTTCTTGTTGCTTATTAAATATACTTCAAGTTTTATAATTGGCTCAAGTCATAATTTTAAATTTTTCATACCCTTTTCCTTATTTTCTTGAATTTTGCTCATAGGGCTCACTTAGGGTTTTTATTAGGGTTGCACATTCTTACCTTTTTAAAAGACTCAATTGTTTTGATCATGATACTTTTAAGTATATACTTGGTGAACTCTTTATTACTTAAGTTAATTTGATGCTCATGCTTACTTTGGTTCACATGAAATAATGGTTCTTGGTTTGGCATTTTGAGAGAAACCCTAGGTGACACTAGGGTGTCACAAGTATGGCATCCAGAATTAAATGGATTAGTAGAGAGAGCAAATGAAATTATAATGACAGGAATAATGAAATTAATCTTCAATCAGCCTAGAGGAAAGTGGCCAGATGAATTAATAAAAGTGGTGTGGAACCACAACACTGCTGTCTCAAGGTCAACAGGCTTCACTCCATTCAAGCTCTTGTTCGGTGATGAAGCAATAACACCGGAAGAAGCAAGAACAGGATCAATAAGAATCGAAGCTTCGACGGAGGATGAAGTTGATTATCAAATAACAAAAGATACCATAGAAGGGACCAGACTTCAAGCAATAGAGCACATCAATAAGTACCAGGTCGAAACAATAAAATGGCGCGATCGAAAAGTTCGATTGAAAAATATCAAACTAGGTCATTTGGTGCTCCGAAGGATAGCCAACCCAGATATAGTGAGGAAGCTACAGCTGAAGTGGCAAGGTCCTTTTCTGGTAGTATCTTCGTCAATACCCGGTTCTTACAGACTAAAGGAGATGGACGAAAACAACATACCCAGGTCTTGGAATGCGGATGAGCTTCGGCGATATTATGTGTAATTGATGTAATCTTTTTATCCTTTCCTATGGCACCCTTTTTCTTTTAGGAGGGGAGAAAGGTTTTTAATGGGGCCATAGTTTGTAATTTTTATTTTTTGATTAGCCCTATGCAATACAAGGGCCAAATTCCCCCAAAAATGTAACGTGTAATATCAGAATCCACACCATCGACTGCAAAGAGAACAAGGAAAAGCTCAAAAGTCGTCCCTAAGGGGATGCAGAGCTGTAATCACTCCGAAGGTGACGAAGCTACAAAAGTCGTTCCTAAGGGAGCACACAGTAAGTTCTGAAGCTACAAAAGTCGTTCCTAAGGGAGCGCAGTGTTACACCCCTAGTGCTACTGGCACTAAAACTTGAGCATGACATCATATGCATTAACATTTCATTTTGTTTGTCACACGTAGAATGCATTCACTAGGTAAAATTTCAAAACAAGTTGTGATGTGGTGACTTGAAGTGTGCTTAACCCTAGGGTAGAGTACTTAACCCTAGGATTAGGGCATGTGGAGAATAGTAGGCCAAAGTGAGCAATGTCTCAAAAAGTCATTAGAAATACTCAAAAGAGATCAAGAGTAATGAAGTTGAGTGGCACAAAAACCCTAGAGTGCCCAAAACCTTAAAAGAAACCCTAGAAAACCCTAAATGGTACCCTAGGGGGTAAATTCAAAATCTATGCACTTTTGGGCCAAAGTGCAAATATCAAAGTGATAGAACATCAAAAACTAAGTAACTTTTACATTGGAGGATTATCATGTAGTATGAAGTAATTTGGACATAATTGCAAAAAGACCCAAGAAACCCTAAGTGGCTAAGTCTGAATTTCAGTGAAATTGACTCAACTTTGGAGCCTTGTATTTCTTAATTCTTGAGAATTTTTCCCTAGGTCAATACATCAAGTTTGTAAAGCTATGATAGGAGTACAACTTTGATTAAGGGACTAAGCAATGGTGTTGTACAAAAATTGGAGTAAAATGGGCTCAAAGTCAGGCTATCAGTCGGATCAGGGGTTAGGGTTGGACTGACAGTGAGCTCAAATGAACTTTGGAGGCTGAATTCTATGTGATTCAATGAGAATTCGATCAAGGTCTTTGTAACAAAATCAAAGTTGGTTTATAGGAGAGCAATTTTGTTACAAACAGATCAGTGAGTTGTCACATGAAAATTAGAGAATGAAGCCCTTCAATTTTCTCTGTCAGTCGCATAAATGAGAATCCCATGGTATAGTGACCTGAAAAAGATCACTGTTTTAGTGTATCTCGCCGCCGATGACCCAGCGCCGTGATCCTCGCCGGCGCTGCGATTCGTACCCAGTGGCGCGCGGAGAACATCACGGAGTGGAAGATCTTTGGCAAGAGATGAAGATGGGGCACTGTGGTCGCTCTGTCACCGTGCCCACTTGCGCCGCGACGTGGCCGCGCGACCATCGTCGTCGTGCTGCCGTTCCTCACGGTCATGCCACACCATCAGTCGTTTTACCACATCGCAACAGACTGCAGTAGACAGCCAGTCTATCGCCTAAGTCATTACCTCAGTGAAAGCCACGACAGCTTGCGCCAGTGCTCCCTCCCTCCTCGGCCACCAGCGCTTCCCTTCCAAATTCGGAGCCGCCGCTCAATGCCTCTATAAATTAATGCCCCAGCCTGTTCCGCTAGGTTGTTATGCGCCTAGTGCACCAGCCCTCACCTCCGATTAGCCACCGTAGCGCCTCAATTTGCGTTTTCCTCCAATTCGGTTCTCCGCGCCGCCGTGAACCACTGCGCCGTGGACCACCGTCTCTAGGTCCGTTCACGTCCTCCTTACCCTCGTTTCTGCTCCCTTGCATCCTAAGGATGCTTATCGGCCCAACCAATTGAACTAGACCACGCTAGATCGCCGGGAACACCTCGGGTTGTCCTCGGTTTTCGTCGTTGTCGTGGACAGAGGGATTTTGAGCTAGAATTGTGCAATTGATGAATGGATTAGGGTAGCCAGGGGTAGAATTTGGTGTCGACTAAGTAAGAAGCTTAGCCTTTGCGTGTCCCAGCCGGTACAAGTTCGCAGGAGAGCGCGCTCACTGTCGTTCACCGTCGGGGACTTGATGTTGTGAAGAAATAGAAGTGGGGGGCTTATGTGTGAATGTCAGAGAGACAGTGAAATAGTGTCAAGGATTCTTTACTAGTTATTTGAACAGTCGGGGTCCTCTGTGCAAGATTGCCAGCGCGGGCGCGTTTTCCCCGTCGGTGGGCTGATTTGGGCTGGTTTGAGCCCATTACTATTTATTAATCTTATTCCTTTTCTTTTTCTACCAAGCTTAGGAAATTTATAGGAATTTCTAGAAAAATGATAAAAATATGGGACCAATTTTACTAGACTCCTAAATTCCTCTAGTATTTAATAAAAATAGTTCCAATATTTTTAGTCCGAGCCATGAATTATTTAGCAATCAATGATGCCTAAATCTAGTCTTCTAGAATTTTAGAATTAAATTGGTAGCTCCAAAAATCATAAAACTTTTTGGGTAAGCTTAATATAATAATCAAAGCCCTTGGATAAAGTTTGGTATGTTTTGGACATTAATTGATCCCAAAACCCCAAAACCCTAACTTCCTAAGGTAGAACCTGTCTAACCCTAATAGGGTACTAAATCAAGAAACCCTAGTGACTTAAGAGTACCGTGAAGGAAAGTTATATTCAAGATATAACTTAATGTTTTCTATCATAACTAAATGTTCATAGCATCACATGGACATTTATGTATGTATATTGTTATGTTTAGAAAACGAATAAGAAGTAGTTGTTGAAGAGGAAGTTGCACCACCAGCTGAAATTCCACCTGTCGGGGACAGTTTCTACTTTGACATTTGTGGAACAGATCTCGAGTCCCCTACAACACAAGGCAAGCCCCGGTGCATTTACCCCTTCCTTGTTGTTTTAAATTCTTTATCACTTGAAATGATGCATTATGTGATAGGAGTTGAGTGCTACACAATTGCTGCATTTCCTACCTTGAAATTGATTACCATTCCTTCATACCTGTTTTAATTAAAAAGTTTTCTGATGCTTAGTCTTGCTTTAGAAAACAAAATGTTTTGTTTTAAACAAAAGATGATGCTTCAGAAGGAAGTCTCGGTGTAGTGTCTCCGTCTAAGTCGCTTAAGGACCGTGTCGATGTGGCCTGCTGACCGAGAACCCTTTAACTGGTCACATGCCTCGTCATGGGTAAGCTTTGCCGCAAGCAGACCAATACCAGAAAGGCCAACACGCAATGGGAGAGGAGAGATGGCGAGACTAGCGTGTACCCTCCATGGCAAGAGGTTGCACGGTGGTGTATCTGTGCTCTCGGTTGGCGTGAACCCGGTCTAGTCTTGAGAAACCCGGTGGTGAGTTGACATATGCAAGGGTTAAGTGCTACATATGTCGTGTGATTGGAGATCCTCATCTGAGTATTAATTGATTCGGATCGTCGTTACTTCTCGGACCTAAAGACTTGGTCACTTACTTACACGTAGCAATCCACTGAACTGAAAGGGTGATAAAAGACGGCTAGTGTAGGCTTAGTGCTTGAACTAGGGTAGAAAGAACTCTAGATGCAGGTAATGACTTAACCTGATAATAAAACTGGATTTTTAAGGAACACTGTTAGTAAGCATTTTTGCAAACAGAGTCTTTGATGCTTGGATAGCTTTACCTTGACTCCCTCAAGCCAGCATATCCTTGAGAGTCTTTTTCCTTTGTTGGGTAAGACTTGCGAAAGTACACTCTATACTCAGGGTTTTCGAACCCATGTTGTTGTAGGTGAGGAAACAACGGAGTTCTGCTATTTCTGTTTAAAGGTGGTACCAAAGAGGAGCCGAATCAGTGATCGCGTAGGCGGGAGGATGTTTGCCTCCCAGTTTGAAAACACTAAGCTTTTGTGTGGGAGGGTGTTTTGCTTCCCTGGTTTGTAATAATATTTATGCACTCCTAACACCCAGTATTGTAATAATACTCTCTCTATATATTTTATAAATGTAAATTAAGTATTGTAATCTACTTCCGCTTATTCTTTCCTCCGATGTGATGTAATATCTGCGTGACGGGTAAAACGCTCTTGGGCGATGTAAGGAAGATACAGAGCACCGAACTTGTCGAGTGATTATCCGCATCTACAGGATTGTCCGAGGTCCTTATGATAAAGACAACTGTAGGTGAGCCTAATCCCTTGGGAGGTTCAGTGACATCTGGTATCGGAGCGAAGCCCATCTTCTCAGATATTACGTAGTACTTCAAAAGAATTTTCAAACACATATCTTGAAATTTTCTTTCATTCTTACCTTATCACTATCTGGTAGCCCCTTTATCTTGTAAAGTCGGGTAATACAGTGCACAATATATAGGAAGTTGGGGATCAATGAAGGTTGATTCCATAATTATTAGATTATCCATGTATCATGTTTAAAACTATACTAATAAATCATCTCCTCTTATGGAGATATGGCGCACACTAAGACTACCCAGCGCAAATCGACTGGACCTCTTGGTGTGCCACGGCATCAGCTAGCCTCCAGGCACGAAGGAAGTAGTAGTGGCAGTAATGACCCAATCGGAGACCTGGAAGCCAGGGTGGAGCAGCTCCGGTCAGAACTACGCCACAGGAATAGGGCACGTGAGCGAGATAGTCACCGTATTGTGGAGCTATCCGCCAAAGTGAGTCGCCTGCAGTACGAAATTTTAGAACGTGATACGACCATTTATTGGGCCGTTAACTCTCGCTCTTTCTCTTGGGACTGCGAAGCGAAAGCTCTTGCTCGAGTGGCAGAGCTTAGTGCATCTCTCGAGAACCTGCAAGCGTCCTGTAATAGCTTACATGAAGAAGTGCATGTACTGTATGAACGACTGCATCCGGACGTGCCACCAGACGTCACTGCAATGGGAGCTGAACCATCGGGAACAGGTAATGAAGGACCTGAAGGAGAGCTGGATGTTTTAGACCCCCTCCTTCCATGAACCTTGCTGACGAACAGTCTCCTGCAACAGGAAATGGAGCAACAAAGGATGAAGAAGACTAGAGTAGTATAGTCTAAGTATCATACTTATGTAAAATAAGTAGTTAAGTCAAGTTGTATAAAGGAGTTTGTATAATTATTACATTTTGGTAATGTAATATGATGGTGTATGTTGGCATGTTATATTTTTTCAAATGTTTCTTTGCCATAGATGCCATCACGGACTCACGCACATGATGGTGCAGGGACATCCCGCGGTGGGGAGGATACTCCTAACCCGCCACCAGTACCACTGACTTTGGTCGAGGCTATCGCTGCCCTGGTCAATGCCACCGCTGATAATACGCGCTTCTTGCGCGAAATGGCGGGCAATCAATTCCAACAGCACGGAGGCAGAGTTCCCCCTCAAGGACCACGTGATACTACTTATTTTGAATTCTCTGAGACTCAATCACCGCTCTTCGTTAAAGAAGAAGAACCCTTAGAAGCCGAGGAATGGGTGAGAGTGATGGAACTAAAGTTTGGGTTAATTCGATGCATAGAGATGCAAAAGCCCTTGTTCGCCGCACAACACTTAAGAGGGCCTGCCAGTACCTGGTGGGCAAATTTCTCAGGAATCCAGCCTGTTGGAGATCAGATCACCTGGGTTGAGTTCAAGTTGGCATTCTGGGAGCATTATGTTCTAGAGGGCATGCTCCAGATGAAGCTAGAAGAGTTTATCCGGATGAGGCAAGGAGGAGATACGGTGATGCAGTATCTCAACAAATTCAACCACCTCTCTTAGTATGCCATTGACCAAGGGATACTGACTTAAAGAAAAAGAATTGTTTTATGAGGGGGCTTAATGACAGGCTTCAACGGAAAATGACAACATGCTTGGGCCTCACCTACAATAAGGCTGTTAGTACAACACTGGCAGTGGAAGCCAAAAATGCGGGACATGGGAAATCAAAGGGATTTGGAGGTGAAAGTTGTAGCACCCAAAATCCTATTTTTTAAAACTAAGGAAATTTCTCCAAAGATTTTTGAACTATGATATCAATTAATGATACTTATCTTATTCTTGAAGTTACCATCTCCTATGTAACACCCCAGGTGTTTACCGTTTGCTCGACAACGATTATGGATGTAAGTAAAAATTGCTGGGGTGAATAACGATTTTGATATTAGCCCCGTCTTCGATTACCAAGATTATTCGAGAAATATTGTTTAGCTTGGAATTTAATCATCTCACAAAAAGTTGGAGTTTGATGTCGTTTTCATTTCGATAATCTACGCAATTAAAAAGGGTTCGAGAAACTTTTGGATTATCGAATCTTCGTCGCTAGCGAATTTTGAACTGTTCGAATCACGCGCGTAAGTGAATACGAAAATCAGAAGACTTCTGATTTTATAAACAATTTAGATCCCGCGCTGTCCGAACAGAACGATGCACCAGCTGATTAAGTGAATTGTTCCTCTCAGCATATGATCGTTAGCGTCAGATCAAATGATCGATCACTGGCGAGGATCGTAAAAATTAGATGGAACTAAATAACAGTCTCTCTGTCTTAATCTGTTTCGTCTGTCACGAGTTCGACATCGTCTTTATCTATCCGGGCTCTTCCTAAATTTTCTTGACGTTCGGAACATAGTTGTTCCGAAAATCGGTGCGTCCGGTGATTATTTAAAACTCATCACTCGCGCGAATACGAAATTCGGAACTCGACCCACTCGGATGATTTTATCACGAACAAATTTATTTAAAACTCGACAAATAGAGTTTTCGGAACAAATTATCAGAGTCGGAATTAGTTTAATCCTCTTTGGTTTCGATTAAATCAAACTGTGCCACAAGTACCGTCGACCCGTATTGTTGTGATCTGACCCATTTTATATCGCTAAAAACTCCTAGTTCAAAATATTTGTAATTTCATTTATAAAATAAACAGAAAAGTGGGAAAATCTAAAAAAATCCCAGCCAATCTCATCCTCGCGCCCCTCTGCTCTGATTTTTGTGACCGCTCTCCTGTAGATTTTTTCTGGAGCGCGTGGTATTTATTTCCTGGCCGTCGCTATCTCCTCGTCTTCTCACTGCTCTCGCACAACCGCTCGTCTCCCTGTGCGCTCGCTCCAGCTTGGTGCCCAGCCGCTCATCTCTCCTCCCTCCACTCTCTCCCCTCTGCTCGCGACGCACGCCTGGCCTGCTCCCATGGCGCGACTGCTCCCTGCCGCGCGCTCTTTTCTGCACCGCGTCCCTGGCCTCTCTGCCCGAGCTCATCCATAGTAAGCTTCGAGCTCGCTGGTGTTCGGACCGCGACTCCCTCCTCCGGCGCGCTCAACTCCCTCAAGCCGCGTCTGCTGCCGCGCTCGGACTGAAGCTCCCCTGCATCACGCCCTGCTCGCCCAGCCGCGCCGAGCTCTGCCTTTGCTCCTCCCCTGCTCCTATGGAGGCGCCGATCGGATCTCCCTATCGCCTCACCCTGCTCTTTGTCCGCCCATGGAGTCACCCAGCCCAGCCGCGTCTGCTCCGTCGCGCCCAGCTCCTGTGCGCCGCAGTTCACCCCAGCTCGGCGTCTGCTTCTCTGCTCCCTGCTCTACGCGTCGGTCGCTTCTCCCTTGCACGTCTTCTTCCTTGCTGCTCGCCGCGATGCTCCTTCTCTCTCCCCTCATTGCGGTCCTCTTCAAGCTCGCCTGCGCGCGCCTTCTGCCCCACCGTCTTCAGCTCGCCCAGGACGGTGTTCCGGTCCCTGCTCGACCACGGCCCTGGTTTCAGCACAGCTCTGCGCACCCAAGAATTTCCTGCTCGGACTGTGCCTCTCCAGCGCGGCGCCCATGCCGAGCTCCTTGCGCACAACCGCACTTCCTTCCTGCTCGGCCTCCTCTCCATTTTTCTCCAGCCATGGTGTGCGCTGCTCGCATTTTAGGTTGTCTTCTCCTCCTCGCCTGCTCCCCGAGTGCAGAGATTTACTGCAAGATGTTGTTGGTGCAATCCGTATGCCACTGGACAAAGTGCAGATCCCGAGAGCTCGATCCTTGGGTGCCGTTAGGGATACCTAAAATTGGAGTCCAACCTCGTCTCCTTACGAATTTGGTAGCTGGTCTGAGTATATATTTATAAATCTCAGGTGAATTCAGACATGGCCGATGCCCTTCCCTATTTTAGTCGCTCGTCGAGGTCCATCGAGGTCACCGATGGTCTTCAGCGATGCCGCACCTGCTCCGATCTCAAATAGATCGATCCAACTGTGCATTGCCGCCCCTCTTCTGTCCATGGGAATCTGCTCCATCGGGCCGCATCTCATCTACGATGTCGTGCACACCAAGCCAAAGTGTCGTCGCTGCTCATACGTTGCTTGTCGGCTGTCGTATCCAACTTCCGCAGCAACGTGGATGTTCTCTCATTGGTGCTCGTTGCCAACTCCGCTACCTGTTTGACCTGGAGTTCATCGTCAGCTTGCCCATGTCGTGGCCGCAACTTCCTATGTCCCTAGTCCACGTCGTCGTCCAGTTCGGATTATTTTTGTATGGAAGAAGGTGGAGCTGTAGATGAAGGAGAAGGCGAAGTCCAATGCGTTGCTCACTAGGCGTTCGACAAAAGGCTCAAACCAGAGATTGTTGCCGTTTTCGTGAATATCGAGCCTGATTTCGTGATGGTGAGTAATTTCGCATTTCTGGTTAATTAGCTTAATTTGTGGGTATATGTGATGGTGAAATGTCTAAATCGCTTGCAACTATGTGTTGGCATGTGCGACTAAAAAGAAGATAGATTGTTTTAGCAGTCGTCACATTTTCTGCTAGTGGCTGATCAAGTGTCATACTTGGATCAATTGGTTAGACTTGTCAGTTACGTCGTTTCCCTTCACAATAGCATGTGCCTTGTCGTGATATTAAATGTTTGTCGAAATACCTCATTATAGGTAGTACTATACTTGTAGTCATGCTGGTGATGTAGTAATGTAAAGTGGTTTAGAAAGTTGTCGTGCTCTTGTTCTTGTTCTAAAATTTAAATGTCTTAGACTAATGAGTTTAGAATTATTAAGTTTCTGGTGTCGAACTTTAACTAAGGCACTTCAAGTTTTGTTTTCTTCTAAGTTGTAGATGCCCCAGGTTGATAAGTTTAAGTTGTGGTAAGGTTAAGGAGATTTAGTGCTTAAGCATGGTTCACGAGTGCTTAATGTTTGACTTAGATCCGATTAAATAAGAAGCGTAATTATTATAGTTAGTCTTATGACGATAGCTAGCGTTTACTTGTGATTGGTTCTAATGTCTTGCTAGCCAATATTTAATCCTCTACCGTGTAACATTATTTAATAATGTACAGGTTGTTTTTATGTTCATTCATGTGCATTATGCATACCATATAGGTACGATAATTCATCACGTGATACGGAAGACGAGCTGAGTCGACCCCAAGATGCTGTTAAACGTGGGCTTATTCGCAAACTGAAGATGGACAGACGAAACAAGTATCAAAACAAAAGATTGTCGTCAAGTGGACGTCATCTAACAAACACTAACCTAGTGTTATCCAGGCAAGCACCGGTGCATTTGCCACCTCCTTGCTGTTTTAAAATCTTTATCAAATTGTTTGATGCATTAGGTGATAGGAGTTGTGTGCTAAACCGTTGATGCATTTTCTTCCTTGGAAAATTGATTACCCTTCCTTGATACCCTTTTATGAAAAGAATTTTATGATTCTTAGCCTTGCTCTAGAAAAACTAAAATGTTTTCTTTTAAAACAAAAGTGATGCTTCAGTGGATGGGAATTTTTACAAAAGAAAATACTTATGATGGTGAATCCGTCAAAGGCCTTGATGGGTTCAACATCAGAAAAGATTACCTCTGCCAGGTACCAAACTTTGAGTTTTAAATGATAAAGCTGAGACCGGGTGGTTGACTTGCACGAGAAGGGAGTCTCGGTGTAGTGTCTCCGTTTGAGTCGATTAAGGACCATGTCGATGTAGGCTTGATGATTGAGGACCTTTTAACTGGTCACATGCCTCATCATGGATAAGCTTTGCCTCGGGCAGACTAATACCAGAAAGGCCAACACACAATGGGAGTGGAGAGATGGCGAGAGTAGCGTGTACCCTCCATGGTAAGAGGCTGGACGGTGGTGTATCTGTGCTCTCGGTTGGCGTGAACCCGGTCGGGTCTTAAGAAACCTGTTGGCAAGTTGACATATGCAAGGGTTAAGTGCTACATATGTCGTGTGATTGGAGATGCCTAGCTGGGTATTAATCGATTTGGATTGCCGTTACTTCTCGGACATGAAGACTTGGTCACTGCCCAACACGTAGCAATCCAGTGAAATGAAGGGATGATAAAAATATGGCTACTATAGGCCAAGTGTTTGAACTAGGGTAGAAAGAAGTCTATATGCAGGTAAGTTTATGTTGGGGGCCTTCGTCTTCCGAAGGTCCTCAAAAACATGATTAACAATGTTTCCCAAGTGTAATATATGTACAGGAACCTTCGGACTCGGAATGAAGTTGTACACAATATGAAAAGCATGGTTGGGATGAAGGTTTAACCAGCTACGAAGCTATGCGCAAAGAAGCTTTGGCTTAGTAGCAGAAAAAGGAACCGACTTAAGGAGGAAAAGGCTATCTAGTCCTCGGTAGATTGTCCTTAAGTCAATAATAAACATGAAGGGCATGAATGTAATTTTACATAGGCTCCACCCTACGCCTATAAATAGATGAACAGTACCCCCATACTGTTCACGCTGACTTGTATTCACTCGTGCGTCACGCTTGGACTTTTGCCTTCTGTCAAGCCGATGGTACAAATGTAATTCAATATTATTCGTGTTCATTTATGATGATATAATGAAGATATATTAAAGATGTTATATGATTATTCATGTTATCTCTCATGTTTCATATGCATCTTCTTTCATTAATATGTACTATTATAATGAAGTACGTCATTCATGGCCTTCGTCTGAAGATCATTATATCCTAAGGGAGATAATGCTTCAAAGGACGAAGGGCTTTAACCATTAACATTTTGTGTTGCCTTGTTCTTAATTCATAGCATTTGAGAACAAGTCTCCAACATTGGCGCCCACCTCTGGTGTACTCACTTCCACAGTCTTCGGCAAAGCATCAACCTTTGTCATGTCATCGAAGAAGATAACAGCGCCAGGGGCTGCACTGCAGCCACTAGACACAAACCAAGACACTCTCTCTCCGAGAGGCCAGAAGCCAAAAAAGAAAGGCCACCAGTCCAACACTTCAGGAGGAGTTGGACCAGGAGATCAGGGACCTAGAAATCATTCATCAGTAGGTGCAAAGAAAAAAGGAGAAGATGGCTCGGCTAGCTGACCTTCAGAAGAAGATCGACAAAGCTACTGAGGAAGTGCGTCATCTTACTCAAGATGATCACGACCGAAGGCCCCAACACCGGGAGCTTCGTCAAGAGGGCTCATTCAACGAAGATGAATGGTACGATGATTTTAATCATGGTAGCTTTACTTTTGATGATGCTTCTCCCCTGGCAGCAGAATTGCAGGATATCCCATGGCCACAATCCTACAAGCCACCTCAGCTACCCATGTACGATGGGCACTCGGACCCAAAGCAATTCTTGATGAGCTATGGGGCAACAATATCCTCATATGGAGGCAATGTAGCTGTCATGGCAAAGTCCTTCATCGTGGCAGTCCGAAACGTGGCCCAGACATGGTACACTTCTCTCTGGTCAGGGACAATCACGTCATGGCAAAAGCTCAAGGACATTCTGGTTACCAGTTTTCAAGGCTTTCAGACGAAGCCAGTCACAGCTCAGGCCTTGTTCCAGTGCACACAAGACCATGAGGAATACCTTCAGGCGTATGTCCGAAGGTTCTTGCGACTGAGAGCACAAGCGCCCATAGTGCCCAATGAAATCGTCATTGAGGCCATGATCAAGGGTCTTCGGCCAGGACCTACGGCCTAATACTTTGCCAGGAAACCCCCCAGACTCTGGAGAAGCTGCTTCAGAAAATGGATGAGTACATCCGGGCTGATAATGACTTCCGACAGAGAAGGGAGGAAGCTTACAGATTTTCTGAGATGACTAGGGGCTTCGGAGGGAGAATCCACCATAGGCATTTCAGATCAATCCACAGCTCTAGTCAGAATGATGACAAAGGAAGCCAACTTCAGAGGCCACAGCACACCTCACAGTCTTCGGGACAGCAGCAAAGCTCCTTCAGGCCACCAGCTCCAAGGGGCAGAGGTGGCAGGGGCTTCGGAGGAAGATATGGGGATCAGCCCAGGAAAATCTATTGCTTATTCTGTGGTGAGGACAAGGGCCACACTACAAGAACGTGCCAAATCACTATTCTAAAGCAAAAGGAGATTGCCGAAGCAGAAGCTCGGTAGAATCAGCCGAAGCAGGTTTTACACACTGCTTCGTGCCACTCTCCTTACATACCAGAATATGTGGGCAACCAACCTACAGCTTTTGTTGCTTCGGCAAGCCATTCACAAGCTTCTTGGCCTCAGCTCCCACCGCCACCACCACTACAACCTACTTATTCCCGAAGCCAGCAGCCAGAAGGGCGCTAGCACTCCCAACAACAACGTGACTTCAGGGAGGAGTCCGAAGCTCGTACAGCCAATAGTACTGTACTAGAATCAAAACACATATACTGAGCAATATCCTACTTCTTGAATACTTTTATATTCTAGGCTATTTTGTTTTTTGAATAAGGAACAAGCAATGAAAACTTAGTTTTAATTTCTTGTAATGATTTTGCTTTTATCAGAATGAAATATATCTTCATCACAGATTTACGAAGCTAAAAAGTCGTTCCTAAGGGAATGCAGAGCCAACATAAACGAAGCTACAAAAGTTGTTCCTACGGGAGCGCAGCGTAAGTTTTGTGCTCAAAAGTCGTTCCTAAGGGAATGCAGAGCTAAAATTCCGAAGCTACAAAAATTCGTTCCTAAGGGAGCACAGCGTAAGTTTTCTGCTCAAAAGTCGTTCCAAAGGGAATGCAGAGCCAAATACCGCTGAAATATAAGGCAAAGAAGTTCAAAAGTCGTTCCTAAGGGGATGCAGAACTTATACCGCTGAAATAGAAGGCGAAGAAGTTCAAAAGACGTTCCTAAGGGGATGCAGAACTTATATCACCGAAATAGAAGGTGAAGAAGCTCAAAAGTCATTCCTAAGGGGATGGAGAGCTTGCGTGTTCCAGTGTGGGCGTGTGGGTGTGTGTCTTCGGCATTCTCATCATTTTGCATCATATCATCACATCATTTCGCATAACATTACATCACACATCATATTGCATCAACGACATAAGAATCGAATATGAAGCCAATCTTCGGCACATGCTTCGTCAAAATGAAAATGTGCTAAGGCACGAAGTAAGCTTCGAGAAATACAGACTTATCAGCCTTGTCACAAGAAGGGATCTCTTTCTTTATGAAGCATGAAAAGAAGGGAAGGTGTTTTTTTTCGCTGAAGGCTCAAAAACAATATGTATGAAAGTTTCATGCATCGCAAAGAAATAAATTACAATAATTTACATATTCGATTTATAGTTACATACATCAAATATTACATAGTCTTTTTACAATAAAAGCTTAAAGTTCATTCCATTGTCTCATACATCAAGCATTTCAAAATATTTTGGAGTCTATTCTTCTCTGAGAACTTTTTCCGCAACTTCGTTTAAAAGTTTGTCGACAACTTCATCAATAATGGAGTCCGCCATGTTTATCATGTCCAGCGCTTCCTTCGTTTCCAGATCAGCTAGAGATCGTATGGTTCTGACGGCGGAGATAGTTCAGCTGAAGTAGGAAAAATTGATTAGTTCGAAGCCACAAAGCAAGTACCAAAGTTAAAAAACCAAAAAATAATACCTATACACCTTTCGCGTTCTGTAGCTTCTTCAGCTCGGTTTGCTTCTGCTCGGGCGTCGTGGGTGTCTTTTTCGCTCTTTTTTATAATATCACGGGCCAGCTCTTGGCCACCATTCACCCAGACATCATTATAAAATTTCCCGCCCATTAAAGTTGCTTCCGCTGAAGGATCCTTCGTATCATCTACGGAGAAGACAGCTTTGGTCTAGGCCATGGTTTTAACATGATCACATCCAACCTTCTCCAAGATGGCTGAAATTCCCCGCGCACCGGAAAACGAGCAAGCATCCCCGCGATCACTCAAAATTTCTTCAAAGGCTTCGGCTTCTCCACATATCCATTCAAAGACACTTTCGAGGTCGCCTCGTATAAAGTTTTCTTTAGTAGAGTAGGCACCCACTTTAGCGAAGCTAGTTTTCAATTTCTTCACACAATCCACAGATTTCTCAAAACACCTTTCCTTGGATTTGCGAAGTTCTTCAACATTTTTCTCTAGATAATTTTTCCAATATTCGCTGATTTCTTGATTAGCCCGTGCAAGCATGCAGCTTTCCTTAGCTTCAGCCAGTTGTCTCCGAAGGTCTTCAATTTCGGTTTTCTGGGCTTCGGCCTGAGCCTTGAAGTTAGCTTTGTCTTCCTTTACTTTGTTTACCAATGAAATTAAGATTTCGTCTTTTCCCAGACCTTCGTTTCTCAGTTCAATCAATTCTGAACGAAGGTTATTAAGGGCCATTGTATAGCCTTCGTCTTCAATATTCTTCTGCGCCCTCAAGGCATTACTAAGAATTAAGCCCTGCAAAGAGGAGGAAAGAATTGAGCATGACAAATAAAATACTTCATTCTCAAATTCAAAGTTAACTTCTATACCTTTATACTGTTGTACGCCAAGCTATCAGCAAGATCATCTTTTGACATAATCGAAAGACCTTCTTCAAGTTTTGGAAATCCCATACTTTTAGCTATCTCCTGGCAAACAGATATTTCTTTATTGTCCGCGAGACAGTACATGAAATCATCTTCATTACTTCCGTTAAAAACTAATGCTCCTTTTAGATATTTTAGTTTTTGAGCATAATGCCTTGCTTCCACGATTTCATCTTCGGACAATTTCTTCCCCGAATCATGTCGATAAATGTAATCAGCAGCTTCGGACTACGCTTCGGAGGCAGGAGATTTCGCCCTTTCTGCCATATCTTGCCCCGCTGTCAGAATGGTATCCGAAGTTTGTTGATCAGCTTGGACTTCAGGTGTGATAGCCTTTGTCTCGCTGGGCATTGAGGGATCAGTCTTAGCTTCGGCTTGCCCAGCTTTGGCTTCGGCTTGCCCAGTTTCGGCTTCGGCTTGCCCAGCTTCGGCTTCGGCTTGCCCAATTTCGGCTTCAGTTTGCGCTTTGGTAGCTTCAACAATTTTCTTTGAAGGAGCGGGGCTCAAAGCCTCTGTAGTCTCCAGCACAACGTCCAACACGCTGGCCATTCTTCTCCTCTTGGGAGTTGCGGCAGAAGCCTTTTGCACCTTCAGCAGTTTTGCCTCTGTTGAAGGACTCATAATTTCTAGCATTTTCATTGTTTCTTCCGTCTGTGGCTCTTTGGCCTTATCATCTTTAGATATGGTTGGCCCGACTATAGGAACCTTCGACACTATAGTCGGCTCTTCAGCACTCTGCATAATCAGAGCAGTTTGTGTTGCTTCGGCTGCTGAAGAGGACTCTACGCCAAATTCTGGTACTACGGCCGGTTCAATATAACATGGCTGGTGGGTCAGGATTTTCACCTTTTTGCTCTTCGGCTCAGCTGGGTGACTAGTGCGGCAGGTTTTCTCTTTTTCCCTTGCCCTCGTAGCGGGTAGCGATAATCAGGGTATACGAAGCCAATAGCATCAAATACCCTGTTCAATCTTCTCTTGCCCCGGCCCCCGAAAGCTGCGGACAAAGCATTGTCTTCAGCCTTGGAGTATGACCCAAGTAGCTCATCACTGGTAGCTTCGATGCACTTCAGCCAATCATCATTTGGCTCATCAAACTTCTCCCTAAATCTGAAAGTATACTTCAATCGGACTAGGCCACCCTCACTAGAATCGGTGGTGGTCTCCCTCGGCATATCCCAGCTCTCTACAAGAGGCCATACCCTGAAAGCTATATGCTCTTGAATCAAATCCCTTCTGCCAATGAAGGCACACACAGTACTAAAAGCCTTCTTGCATGCTTCGACATCGCCATCGATTTCCACCTTCGGCCTTCAGAGGCCGAAGCGAGACCATATGGGACGCTGAATGATTTATTTGATGTCCTCCCTTGCCTTTAAATCATTTTAACGTAAAACCACTCCTCCATCCAGGCTTCGGGCCATCTTTTCCGAAATGTTGGCACCGGGTGGCATGCATTGGGGCGAGCAATAAATCCATAACAACCGAAGTTGTTGTGGTACTGTTCTTTGCCAGTAGCCTTCGCCTCATATAAAAACTCGTGCATACTACAGAAGCACTTCGCGCTTGGCTCCAGCCCCTAACTTGCTACAGCCCAGACAAAAATCCCCATCCTAATAATAGCTTCGAGGGTGATCTGATGAAGGAAGATCTGGTATATCTTCAGCACTTCAACCACAAACTTGCTCAGCGGGAACCGAAGACCTGCCTTTAAGAAGCTTCGGTATATAAAAACTTCATTTTCCTCCGAAGCAGGGGCAGTGCTGTCTCCTCCAACTCTAACATTAGACATGTCGCAAAAATATCTCCCCCTCATGGCATCAATATGACTTTGCTCGATAGTCGATTTTCCGAAGATAGTATGGCTTGGGCGCCACGGCCGATCCTCAGAGTCTTCATCCCCACTTTCCACGTCATAACTATCGCTGTCATCAGAATCTTCGGATAAACCCTCCATGATCTCCTTAGTAATTTTCTATGTATTTGTTTTTGCCATGGACTCAATAAATCCAGCAATGTAAGGATCTGCAACCTTCTTCTCTTCAAACAACTTCGTCTCCTTGGTTGTTTTCTTCTCTTCAGTCATCTTTTTCTCTACACTCATTTCTCTTCAAATTTGAAGCAAACATGTCTTTAAACCGAAGCTCTAAAAGCTTGAAAAATCAGGCGAGAGCTAGTGAACAAGAGCTAAAAGTTTGAGAAAATAGCACAAATGGCAGAAATAGCGTATCAAATGCCGCCGCTATGGTTCATATTTATACGCCCAGTGCTTTGCAACTTGGTGGACCCCGTTTGTCATTGATTGTTGCTATTCTAGCAAAGGGAAGGTGTTTTTTGGACCTTCGGCTTAAGGCCTTCGTTCACGTCGCAGTCTGAATTCATTGTTATAACAAATTAATACAACAAGGGGCTTCTTTTGGGGGCCTTCATCTTCTGAAGGTCCTCAAAAACATGATTAACAATGTTTCCCAAGTGTAACATATGTACAGGAACCTTCGGACTCGGAATGAAGCTGTACACAATATGAAAAGCATGGTTGGGACGAAGGTTGAACCAGCTACGAAGCTATGCGCAAAGAAGCTTCGGCTCAGTAGCAGAAAAAGGAACCGACTTAAGGAGGAAAAGGCTATCTAGTCCTCGATAGATTGTCCTTAAGTCAATAGTAAACATGAAGGGCATGAATGTAATTTTACACAAGCTGCGCCCTGTGCCTATAAATAGATGAACAGTACCCCTGTACTGTTCACGCTGACTTGTATTCACTCATGTGTCACGCTTGGACTATTGCCTTCTATCAAGCTGAAGGTACAAATGTAATTCAATATTATTCGTGTTCATTTATGATGATATAATAAAGATATATTAAAGATGGTATATGATTATTCATGTTATCTATCATGTTTCATATGCTTCTTCTCTCATTAGTATATACTATTATAATGAAGTACGTCCTTCATGACCTTCGTCTGAAGATCATTATATCCTAAGGGAGATAATGCTTCGAAGAAAGAAGGGCTTTGACCATTAAAATTTTGTGTTGCCTTGTTCTTAATTCATAGCATTTGAGAACAAGTCCCCAACACTTTACTTAACCTGACAAGTAAAATTGGATTTTTAAGGATCCACTTGTAGTAAGCTTTTCTGCAAAAGAGTCCTTGATTCTTGATAAGCCTTACCTTGAACCCTTTTGAAACCAGCATACCCTTGAGAGTCTTATCTTTAGTCGGGTAAGTCTTGTTGAGTACTTGCGTACTTAGGTTTTTATTCCCATTGTTGCTGCAGGTTACGAGTCACCTTGATTGTGATTGATGTTAAGCGCCGGTGGGCACGGCCTTCTTATAAGTCTAAGTACTTCTTCTATACTTCTTACTGAGGATGGTCACATGAGCTAGCATATATTTCAAAACTACAAATGATTTATAACAGTTCAAAGTTATTCCTTTGAATCACTTTTGTAATCACTCCGATAAACAATGTAAACTTGATGTAACTTGTAAAATTTGGTAATAAGATTTCTGCTACAAAATGTTGGTGTGTGATTTGTGTTTACTGAATCCTGCGGTCCTGGTTGTAAGTGGTTTATCCGAGGTCCTAGGGGCACTCGTACATATCCTGTTATGTTATCTAGTGCACGTGCATAGCCATCTGGGGTCTTTGAGACAAGGACAGGTGCATGTGGGCCCAATAACTTGGGAGGTTCTGCCACAGCTTGTATCGGAGCAGGATTAAGTATAATACGGTCACATACGTATTTTAAAAACAAAGTTTTGGTTTCGAAAAACCTATTTTTAACTAAACACATTGTTTGGCTTTGAAAAACTATAATGCTAGCGACATCCTCTTTTAAATCCTAAAGTAAGGACTATCAGGTGGCTTATTTAAAAACCACTAACCCACAACCGGGGGTATTGCATACATGTGTATTGTTATTTTTGAGGCCATTCAGTTCTCAATGGATAGACGCTCAGGTAAGGTGAGATGTGAGAGCATGACCGAACTACCGTCGGTCTAGGGAAGAGTATAAAATGCGCTTGATTATATACATGTTCCACATATGTATATATGAAGGCTGCGATATGGAGTATATACTTTTCTGGGAATTCTGTACCCCATGGATGTGTATGGGTATACAGACATGGGAATACTGATAAGTGTAATGTACTTGTAATGACGCACCTACGCTCAGGTAAGAAGGTGAGTTACCATAATGAGTTGCCCTATGGTTAAAGTGTGGCAATGGCGCCTATGCGTGGCTCGGCGCTTAATGATGAGCTGGCCTCCATATAACAATATATGGAGTATAACTGTGATAAAATGTCATGTGTGGATCTTGCATCATTGGAAATTGGGCTACGATGGAATTTTCTACAGGTACACTAACCTCGAAAACGTATGTGTAGCTGATGACTAGCAAAATACCGAGAGAGAACTTATGCCACGATATAGAATGCTATTGCCACATTATATCCAGTCCCCTACCTGGCGCGCCAGCTGTCGGTGTTTTGGGTCCGACCGCACACCCGGGGTTGCCCCTCAAGGTGTTTTTAGGAGTAGGACGGTGTCGACAACTGTAGCCAAATGGTTCGTGCCGATTGCACGAGGAACGGTGGACAAGGTTTACAGGTTCGGGCCGCTTAGAGATGCGTAACACCCTACGTCCTGGTGAGTATGCTTGGTGAATGTGGTTACAAGAGAGCTCTCTGGACTGGGAGTACGGAGAGCTGATGTGGGTGACTAAGTAATAGGGTCGATTGTTCTGAAGGGGTGCCCCCTAGGCCTTATATACTCGACCGTGGGGCAATACATGTGGATATGATAACAACAAGTAGCTAAAAGACAGTGAACTTCATGAGTTTATCTCCGCGTAACCCTTGCCGACTTATCCTGGCATGGCTCCGTTGCATGGAGGCTCCAGCGCGGGAAAGTCGGATCTCTGTTGTGGTCAGTCGTTCGACGTCGTGGATCGTCCGGGTTTACATCAATCTGGCCACATGTCGATCTGCTCTGATGGTTGTCTCTCCCCAGGCCCACGAAAGAATGACCTTACGATTTATTGGGCCCTTGGGCCTTTCGTGAGGTCTTTTACTCTTTAGTGGACCCGGGGATATCTATCCCCCACAAGCCCCCGATCTTTGGGTTGATTTAGAGGTAATCAGTCCAAAGATCCCAGGTCCAGCTTGCAGGTGTTTTGAAGAAAATGACTTCCTGTTGTCTTCTCCTGCTTCGATCACTCGTTGACCGAGGCTTAGTTTCGTGCTTGTGCCTTAGAGGTCAGCATTTCAATTTGTAGGATTTTGAACTTCATTGGGTGCACCGGAGGTGCACCCAATGTGTGTAGCCCCCAAGCTTCGAGTAGATTTTAGAAAATAATCTGCTCGAAGGTCTTCCCCAGAAATTATTTCCATTTGTGCTCCTGCGTTTTGGTTGAGGGCTGGCCTTTTAATCTTGTCCCACGCCTTAGAAGTCGGCACTATCTTGGCTTGGAATGATAGTCCATGGGGTGCACCGGAGGTGCACCCAATGGGTGTAGCCCCCGACCTTCAAATGGATTTTTAAGGGTAATCCATTCGAAGGTCTTCCTTTCGTGCCTCTTTGCTGAAAATTATCCTTTTCGCTTGTAGAATTTGGCATGAAGCTATTTGCATTATGCTTTGGAGGCCAGCATTACGTCATCAATATTTTGCTTCAGAGGTCAGCACATATTTTGTCTTTAGCAGCCGAGTTCGCAGTCTATCCATATCTTGCTGGGTAGTGCAATTTATTTGCACTGCAACTGATTGGACATCTGATGGACGTTCTCTGTCTAGTCTTCACGTCGCTTCTGTCGGCCATATTTTGTACTTCGCTGGCTATTTTTGGCTTTCCTCTAATCCTTACTGATATCTCATTTTTGTCTTGAGGCATTCACTGCATGCCCTGCACAGATGTGACCGTTTTGAAAAATATACTGATAATTCCTGGGCGTCCCCCCCAATGGGTGTGAGCAAGGGACGGCTTGGTACGCTGAGTGTTTTAGCCGGCTGCTTCTGAGTAGTAATGTGATGTGACGGCGAGTGTAATCATATCTTCCGCGCTGTTGACTGGAGTCCCAATGGGTGTAGTGTTGCGTGAAACGGCGTCAGCCGCCTGACGTGTGTTCAGACGGGTTGAAGTGCTTATTGAATGCTTTGCGACTGTTCAGTGACCGCGGTTGGAGGTGAGCGGTTGCCCTCTCCTTCTATAAATAACGTCGTTGCCTCTCTGGCTTTTTTACATCTCTTCGCTGTTCTCTGCTGCTTCCCTCTCTTCTCTTCCGTCTGCTTTCACCATGGGCAAGAACAACAAGCGCAAGCATGAGCCAACTCCTCCATCGAAGGAGTTTGGTGACTCGGAGTACTCAGAGGAGGAGTTCTCCTCTGAGTCTGAGGGGTCTCCGGCCCCCATCTCCCTGCGTGAGTCGTCTGATGACTCAGACGACTCCCAGGGGCTTGCGGCGGAGGTCTGGACGTACATCCGGGCCGTCGAGCGCTCCGGGCTCGAGGGCTCGGATGAGTCGGAGTACTCCTCGGATGAGGAGGACTCGGACGGCAGCGGCGAGGACGAGGACGACGACGACGACGACGACGACAGTGACGGCAGCGGCAGGGGCGGCAGCGGCGGTAGCAAGGACGGCGACGGCAGCGGCAGGGACGGCGACGGCGGCGGCAGCAGGGGCAGGAACCGAGGCGGCAGCAACAGGGGCAGCACCAGGGGCGGCAGCGGCGGCAGTAACAGGGCCAGTGGCTAGATGCCACTGGTCTTTTAGATATTAGTATAGTATAGTTAGAATAATGTAGTAATAATGTAGAGTAGTATAGCGGAGTGTAGTAGTAGTAGTAATGTAATGTAGTAATAGTAGGGAAGCATCAACTCGCAAAGAGTTGATTTGTAAGTTTGTTATCTTCCCTTTTAATGAAAGAATGACTTTGGCTTCTACGTGATGACTCGTCTTGCTTGCTTGTAAAACTGATTCCTTTGAGACAGTAGATGAACAACTTGGGGATCAAACTGATGCTTCCAGAAATAGCTGCCGAGTAACTTGTAGGCGGTGTCGGCGTTTTAGAGGTAACACCGAGCAACTGAAGACTGTATCAGTGTGTTAAAAGCAACGCCGAGTGATTGGAAAGTGACGTCGGCATTTTAGAGTTAGTGTCGAGCGACTGAAAGGCGATGTCGGCGTTTTATAGGCAACGCCGAGCGACTGAACACTATATCGGCGTTTTAGAGGCAACACCGAGTGATTAGAAAGCGACGTCGGCATTTTTAGAGGTAATACCGAGCGACTGAACACGAAATCGGCGTCTTGGAGGCAACGCCGACCGACTGGGAGGTGACGTCGGCATTTTAGAGGTAATGCCGAGCGACTGAACACGAAATCGGTGTTTTGGAGGCAACGCGACCGACTGGAAGGCGACGTCGGCATTTTAGAGGTAATGCCGAGCGACTGAACACGAAATCGGCGTTTTGGAGGCGACGCCGAGTGATAGCAGGCCGCGCGAGCCACTTTGAGGACGATGGCCGAGTGATGAGGTGGCGCACCAGTGTTCTGGAGACAACTGCCGGGTTTCCACGTGGCATGCTGGGGTTTTGGAAATAACCGCCGGGTGATGACTGGGCACTTTTTGAAATGGTATCTGGCTCGAGAATATCCCATAAGAGCTGCACTTTTAGCCGCCTTTGCTTTCCGTGCCCTAGTTCTTGCTTTCCCGCTTCCGAATCCTCTCCGCCATTCGCCTCCTGCTCTGCTCGCTGGTAGAATTGAGATGGCACCCAAGAGGAAGACCGCGAGCTCGTCTGCTGTGGTGATTCCTCCAATCGACCCCAACAGCCAGTTGCCTTTCGTAGGTAACCATATGTCCATCATTTCTGAAACTGAACTTCTCCACCTCGTATCCATCGGGGTTCTTCCTCCGCGGGAACTCTGTTCTTGGCGGATTTGCCATGGGTTTACTGTTCCGATAGAGGATACCCATGAGTCCGTTGTTTACGCCCCTTTCCTTCTCCGCGGCCTTGGCCTTCCCATTTCTCCCTTTTTCCGCGGCCTCCTTGATTTCTATCATATTAACTTGACCCATCTGAACCCCAATTCAATTCTGCAAATTTCCATTTTCGTTCACTTATGCGAGGCCTTTCTTGGCGTGCTGCCACATTTTGGTTTGTGGAAATACTTGTATCATTGTCGCCCTGGGATGGCCGGGGGACAACATCAGTTGGTCGGGGGTGCCAGCTTGGAGATGTGCCGCGGGAGGAAAACAGAATATCTCGAGATCCCCCTCAAGGATAGCATTAAGGGATGGCGCCTAGAGTGGTTCATACTTGAGAATTATGGGAATTCTCTCCCCTCCCGGTCGGGAAGGCAACCGGACGTTCGCACCCCAAGCTGGACCGAGTCTCCCACAGATCAGGAGGTAGCCGAGGCAGGTGTGTTGTTAGCTGAAGTTGGACTGCTGAAAGAGAGGGGTCTGACTGCTGAAGCTGTGGTTACTGACTTTGTTTTCAAGAATATTCAGCCACTGAAAGACAGGGCCTATCCAGCTTATCTGTATCGAGGGCTAGCCGACTCAACTCGGGTTACCAATAGGAGAATTCCTTCTGCAGACTTGGTGAGCCGACTTGAAATGATCCTCAGGGGCAAGGTGTCAAATGTTGGTGCTCCAGTTGCGTACTCGGCCTAGAACTTGCCTCCTCCCAAGGCCTTCACCCTTTTCGTGTCGAATCCGCCCATTACTGATGGCAGTTTGGGCCTTAGAGTGCGACCCTCTGCTGAAGAAGTTAGTGCTTTGGTTGCTTCGCTTGGGGAGATTCCTGATGACGAACGGCAGGTTCATTTTGAGGTGCCTCTGAACCCTAGTGATGCAGATATAAGCGCTATGCTTGATTTGCTAGCTGAAGATTCATCCGATGCTGCTCCTGCTGGGACGTCGGTAGTGGCGCCCCTCCCGGAGGTCGATACGACTTTGGATGTTCAGAAGCCTGTCAGTTCTCGCCCGAGGCGCCCTTGCCGAACCAATCAGCCTGATCCTTCTGTTGATGAGCAGAAGAAGAAAAGAAGACGCCTCCGGCGAGTATCCAGTTTTGATCAGGATGTTGGTACCTCAGTTCCTGCTATTGAAGAAATGCCTGCGACTGGACTAGCTGACGCTGACCCCAATGGGTATACCCAATCCGCTGTTGATCCCATAGTGGGTGCCCCATCTGTTGCTGATCCCAATGGGGGTGCTGCTTGTGTTGCCAATGTGGATGAAGAGAAAGAGGAAAATGAGATTCCTTTGACTCGGAAAAACAGTCGGCAGTTCATCGCCAGTGGTGAAAGTAGTGGAGTTCCCTCTCCTGCTTTGTCTGCTCTCATTGGTCTGCAAGAACTGTCCCTAGACAACTTTGATTAGACTCTCGAAGATATGGTCCCAGAAGACCTGTTATCGGAGCCAGTGGATGATGGTGCAATGGAGGCTTGCGTCGACGTGCCTGATGCTGGGTTGAGGTCATCCCGTGCCTCGTCGACCTTAGAGCACGATCTCGAGGGTCGGGAAGCTGACTTGGATTGTCCTGGTCCTATGGAAGTGGCTGAGGGCCCGTCAACCTTAGAGGTGGTTACTATGGAGAGCTTGGACCTCAAGAATGGTGCTGACACATGCCCAGCCCCCGAGGACGTCGTCGGGGATGACTTAGCTCGGGTGAAGAGTGTAAGCCACTGCCCAGCCCCCGAGGGTGCTGCCGGGGATGATCCGGCTCAAGTGGGTAGTGCCAACTATGACCCAGCCCCCGAGGGTGCCTAAGCAGGGTCTCCTTCCTGTACTTCCATGGACGTTCACGCAGGATCTCCTCCACACTCTGGCTGTATGGTGGTAGCCCAAACTTTGGATCAGGGAGTCGCTTTAGAGGGCAGCGTCCCCGCTGACCGAGTGTTGGGCTCTGTTGAAGGTACTGAGCTGATCTCTGCTGGTTCGTTGCAAGCTGCTTCGGGTGGTGGCCTTACGCCTTCTTATCAACTGATCTCCTCTGATTTGGGGATCCCTTCGTTCTTTTCGAACCTCCAGGTATCGTGATGTGTTTTAGCTTGATTTTCACATTGTATGAGCTGCTGTCATCACCCTCTTCTGTTTTCCTCATCAGGCTTTGGTGGATGGGATGGCCAGCCAGCTGAGATTGCAGGGTGCTTCCGTCCCAGAAGTGGCTTCGTCTCTTGCATGTTGGAATCCAGTGTCACTTCAACATCGCGTCTCTGAATTGGAGGCAACCAACGCTGGTTAGTGCCCTTTTTGCTTCTCCTTGCTTTTGCTGTGGACTGTTTTACCTTCTGACCCTGTTTTGTTTGATTATCTCTTGCTAGGAATGACTCGGCAGATTTCAATTATTGAGGAAAAACACTCCCGAGATCAGGCTGAATGGGTCCAGCGGTGTGCTGACTTCGAGGAGAAGTACTCTCAGAGCCAAACTGAACTGGGTCAGGTCTCCGCTGCCTTGGATGACGCCAATGCCCTGAGTTCTTCTCTTTATGCTCAGCTCAATTCGGAAAAGGTAATTTACAAAACTGTGCCTTGCCTTGCTGTGTTCCTATTACTTGCTTGGTTTTTGAAGGAGTTGATTTTTGCTTGAAGGAAGAAAAGCGTATCCTTGCTGCTTCTCGTGACAATCTTGACAGATTGTATCGTGATTCTAGCAACTCGCTGACCATCTTGGAGAGGAGTCACCGCTTTACAATGGAGGAATTGGACAACCAACGTTGTAGGTTGCAGGAATCTGCGGACGAAGTGACCCGCCTCAAGCAGTTGATATCAGCAAAGGATGCCACCATCAAGGAACTCCGAGCTTCCAAGAAATCCATTGCCCAGGAGTTAGAGACTACTCGACTGGCTGCTAAAGTTGCCGAAGAAACTTCTGTTACTCTCAAAGCCCAGCGCGATAGAGCCATGGACAAGGCTATTCGGGCGGGACGAATCTTGATGAGGAGACCCGGCGTGGTTGTTCCTGAAGACATAAGGGCTGACGTGAATGCTGCCCCCGATTCCTCGAGTCGCCCTTCTTCGTCGGTCGCCCCTGAGAAAGACATTGCGAAATAGAGAAACATTTTGCGTGCTTTGAGCGCGCGGTTAGCATGATCGAGTATTTGTTAGAGGACATCAGTTCAGCGTTCGAATGATATAATTACTCTCTTATTGTATCAGAATTCATCAGTTCGTAAATTTGCAGTAATGAAACGACGCACGATGATTATGAGATTTGTTTGCGGGATATAGAAGTCACCCCCTGAATTGCATAGGCATGTGCATGTTGCACCGCCATAAGTCGTTGACGACTTAAGTCGATTGTTTCGTTAGTAGGGCATAGTGGTCACCCCGAGTTAAGTAAGCGTGAGCATGTTGCACCGCCTTAAGTCGTTGCCGACTTAAGTCGATTGCTCCGTTAGCAGGGCATAGTGGTCACCCCGAGTTAAGTAGGCGTGAGCATGTTGCACCGCCTTAAGTCGTTGCCGACTTAAGTCGATTGCTCCGTTGGTAGGGCATAGTGGTCACCCCGAGTTAAGTAAGCGTGAGCATGTTGCACCGCCTTAAGCCGTTGCCGACTTAAGTCGATTGCTCCGTTAGCAGGGCATAGTGGTCACCCCGAGTTAAGTAGGCGTGAGCATGTTGCACCGCCTTAAGTCGTTGCCGACTTAAGTCGATTGCTCCATTAGTAGGGCATAGTGGTCACCCCGAGTTAAGTAAGCGTGAGCATGTTGCACCGCCTTAAGTTGTTGCCGACTTAAGTCGATTGCTCCGTTGTAGGGCATAGTGGTCACCCCGAGTTAAGTAAGAATGCAAGTCAATCGTAAACGAACTGAGTATCTCTGAAACCTCTTTTTTATTGATGACATATCTCCACTTTACAGAATACATCGTCGTCCCAGCAGTTTTGAAATACAGCTAGGGATAAAACTTTCTGAGGTGTTCTATGTTCCAGGAGTTCCCAACTTCGGTGCCATCCATCTGAGTGAGGCGGTACGATCCGGGCCGAGTGATTTCTGCTACCATGAAGGGTCCTTCCCATAAGGGTGATAACTTGTGCCGTCCCTCCCCCGTTAGAATTCGGCGGACGACGAGATCTCCTACTGAGAAGAATCGTTGTCGCACAGCCTTGTCGTGATAGCGCCTTAGAGTCTGCTGATACCGTGCTGATTGGATTACCGCGTTTAGCCGTTCTTCTTCAAGTACATCAATGTCCTCCAGCCTGGTGGCCTCAGCTTCTGCTATGCTTTCAAAAATCAACCTTGGCGCCCCGAACTTGAGATCAGCGGGTAGCACTGCCTCTGACCCATAAACCATGAAGAAAGGAGTGTTTCCATGCAGGGCTCGGCTAGGTTGGGTTCTTAGGCTCCAAACGACATAAGGCAATTCCCCTATCCACTTTCCTGTGAATTTTTCATTTTTATCGAAGACCTTTTTCCTGAGTGCCTCCAATATCATTCCATTGGCTCGCTCAACCTGCCCGTTGGCTCTTGGATGTCCTACAGATGCATACTTGATCTGAATGTTCTTTTGCTCGCAGAAATCGAAGAACTCTGAACTTGTGAAGTTGGATCCTAAGTCAGTTATGATGTTGTTTGGTATCCCGAATCTGAATATTATATCTTGTATGAATTCTACGACCTTAGCAGAGGTTAAAGAGGCAATGGGCTTGAACTCTATCCATTTAGTGAATTTGTCAATCGCCACCAATACATGAGTGTATCCCCCTTGAGCTTTCTTGAAAGGTCCAATCATATCCAATCCCCAGCATGCGAAAGGCCAAGTTACTGGTATGGTCTGCAGTTGCTGTGCTGGCAGGTGTTGTTGCTTTGACAAGTATTGGCAAGCTTCGCACTTCTGAACTAACTCGGCTGCATCGTTCTTTGCTGTTGGCCAATAGAATCCTGACCTGAAGACCTTCCCGACTAGTGTTCTGGATGCTGCATGTATTCCACATTGCCCAGCATGGACCTCCTCCAGAAGTTGCTTTCCAGTGGATGGGAGAATGCACTTCATGAGGACGCCTGATGCACCCCTTCTGTATAATATCTCCCCAATGAGTGTATAGTGAGCCGACTGTCTGGCGATGCGCTCTACCGAGTTCTTGTCGTCTGGTTCTTCTTCATTCTTTATATACTTAATGATCGGCCTTCTCCAGTCATCAGAGTCTGACTCGAGTTGATCTATGATGTTGCACTCTTCTGTTTGATCCATTGAGATACTCGGCTGTTGGATTTCTTGCACGAAGACTCCGGGTGGGACCTGAATTCGACTGGATCCTAGCTTGGACAGTACATCAGCTGCTGTGTTCCGATCTCTTTCTACATGATGGAATTCCAGACCCTCGAATTTATCTTCCAGCTTTCGGACGGCAGCGCAGTATTTTCCCATCGAATCGCTTGAACAATCCCACTCCTTGTTTATCTGGCTGATGACTACCAGAGAGTCCCCATATACCATCAATCTCTTGACGCCCAACGATATGGCAATGTTCAATCCATGGATCAGAGCTTCATACTCGGCTGCATTGTTGGAGGCTGGGAACAGCAACTGGAGGGCATACTTGAGGTGTTCGCCTCCAGGTGCGGTGAAGAGAATCCCTGCTCCCGCTCCCTGCAGTTTCAGCGAGCCATCGAAATACATTCGCCATACTTCTGCAGTCTCTGGGTTATCTGGTACTTGCTGTTCAGTCCACTCTGATACGAAATCAACCAGCGCTTGAGTTTTGATAGCAGTGCGAGGTCGGAACTCGATGTCATGAGATCCCAGCTCGCAAGCCCACTTGGCTATTCGGCCAATGGCTTCCTTGTTGTGAAGAATATCCCCTATCGGAAAACCACTAACTACTATGACTTTGTGGTCATCAAAGTAGTGACGCAGCTTGCGGGCAGTTAGGAGTACTGCGTATAATAGCTTCTGAACTTGAGGATACTTTTTCTTTGAGGGGCCTAGAACTTCACTAATGAAGTAAGCTGGATGTTGCACTGGGTAGGCATGTCCTTCTTCTACTCGCTCGACTACCAACGCGGTGCTTACCACATGAGTCGTGCAAGAGATATACAGTAGCAAATCTTCAGCCGGTTGAGTTGACGTAGCTCGCCGGGGTGGCTTCAGTACTGGTGGTGTTATCAAGAATTTTTTCAGTGCATCTAGAGCTTCTTGTGCTTCTGAAGTCCATTGAAACTTATCCACCTTCTTGAGTAGCTTATAAAATGGCAAACCTTTTTCTCCCAGCCTGGATATAAATCTGCTCAGAGCTGCCATACATCCAGTAAGTCGCTGAACCTTTTTTTGTGATCGAGGAGCTTCCATCTTCATGATAGCTTCAATTTTATCCGGATTAGCCTCAATTCCCCGGTGGCTGACGATAAACCCGAGTAACTTTCCAGCTGGTACCCCGAAAACTCATTTTTCAGGATTAAGCTTCCATCTATACCGTCTCAGACTGTTGAAAACCAGCTGTAAGTCTTCGATGAAGTCTTCTGAATTCTCCGTTTTGATTACCACATCATCTACGTAGGCCTCCACATGCTTGCCCCAGTGATCGGCTAAGCATGTTTGAATGGCTCTCTGATAAGTTGCTCCAGCGTTTTTGAGGCCGAACGGCATGGAGGTATAACAGAAAGCACCAAACGGAGTGATGAACGCTGTTTTTTTCCTCGTCTTCCTTCGCCAAACTAATCTGATGATACCCGGAATAGCAATCTAAGAAAGACAGCACAGAACACCCAGCGGTGGAGTCCACCACCTGATCTATCCTTGGGAGCCCGAAGGGATCCTTCGGACAGTGTTTGTTGAGATCAGTATAGTCGACGCACATGCGCCAATCCACTTTATTCTTTTTGAGTACAAGAACAGGGTTGGCTAACCACTCGGGGTGCAATACTTCTCTAATAAATCCAGCTGCGACCAAGCGAGCTAACTCGGCGCGAATGGCCTCTCTCTTGTCGGGCGTGAAACGACGTAGCTTTTGCCGAATCGGCCTCGCCTGGGGATAGACCTTCAATTTGTGCTCGGCCAGTTCTCTTGGGACTCCCGGCATATCCGCAGGTTGCCACGCGAATACGTCTCGGTTATCTTGCAGAAACTGGACGAGCGCGCTTTCCTATTTGTCGTCCAGGCTGGAGCTGATGATGGCAGTCTTGCGTTCATCAGCGAACCCCAGGTTGATCCTCTTATTATCTTCAGTCAGCCGCATAGAGGTCGCGGCCTGAGCTTTGTTTGCCGGTACTGCGAGATTCTCTCCAGGCTTAGAGTTCGCCGGTGTCGAGGAAACCGTCGATGGCTTGGTGTTGAGGGCTGCTTGGATGGCCACTCGGAAACATTCTGCGGCGCCTTGGAAGTCGGCGCGCATAGTTATGATTCCTTGCGGTCCTGGCATCTTCAGTACCATGTATGTGTAATGGGGGATGGCCATGAATTTGGCCAGCCCCGGCCTCCCGATGATGGCGTTGTACCCGTAGTCGAAGTTCGCTACTTCGAACCTCAGGAACTCGGTTCTGTAGTTCTCTGGAGTTCCGAAGGTGACTGTCATGTAGATGTGGCCCAGCGGGTATTCTCCTTCCGTCGGCACGATGCCGAAGAAAGGAGTGTCCGACTCGTGGAGCTCTTTGAGGTGAACTCCCAAGCCTTGGAGTGTTCGGGGGAAGGTGACGTTGATGCTGCTCCCCCCATCCACTAGCACCTTCTTCACTCGGCTCTCTCGGATCACAGGATCGACGAGGAGCGGGTATTTGCCTGGATGGTCAAAGTTAAGCCATTGATCCTCCCGAGTGAAAGTGATCGGGTGCTCCGACCACCGGTATGGGGCGGGAGGACCGGTGGTCGCCACCAGTATTTGGCGGTCGTTGAGCTTTTGTTGTCGTTTGTTCTCCTGCGATCCGTGTCCGCCGAAGATGACATTGACCTCCCTGTCGACGCGTGGGAAAGCTCCTCCTCCTCCCCCCTCCTCCTGCTGATGGGGTTGCCGTGGTTCATCTGGTCCTCCCCTCGGCGGAGGAGGAGGTAGAGGTTGGAAGGGTCGGCCGTGCCCGATGGAGTGCTTGAAGTCCTGGCAGTTGCGAAGAGTGTGGCGCATGTCTTTGTGGTACGGGCACTGGGTGTCGAGGATGTCGTCCAGCGTGCGTTCGCCTCCGCGAGGTCCTCCTCGGGCGCGAGAGGCAGGTGGTCCGGCGGCGTGTACTTCTTCGCGAGGCCTCTTCTCCCATCGTTTGTCGGGTTGCTAGTTCGCGTCACGTCGTGGTGCTGTCGGTGCGGGCTTCGTTCCTCCGATGAGGTCCTGGGCCCGCTCGTCGGCGGTGATGTAGAGGTCGGCTTCCTGGAACAGCTCCTCGGAGGTAGTCGGCGCCTTCTGTAGTATGGCTCGGACGAAAGCCGAGTCGTTGGATCCTCTGTAGAAGTCCTCGATCACGGCCGCCTCCGTGACCTCGGGGATACGATTTCTCATGGTCTGGAACCTTTTGAGGTACGACCGGAGAGTCTCATCCCCCCGGCGCTTGATGGATTTGAGGTCCCATGGTTGCGCCGGCTTGTCGGAGAGGGACTGGAAGTTGGCGGTGAAGCGTCGACTGAAGTCCCCCCAGTCGTCGATGCAGTGTCGGGGTAGATGTCGCAGCCATTGCAGTGCGTCTTGCCCAAGGACGATGGGTAAATACGCGGTCATCACGTCTTCGGACGCCCCAGCAGCTCGAGCAGCGGTGGTGTAGACGGCTAGCCAACTCCCTGGATCCTGCTTAGGTTCATATTTGTCGACATTGGATACCTTGAAGTTGGGAGGCCATTGAATGGCCCTAAGGCGCGGAGTAAGAGCGGATACTCCGCACGTGTCCTCCTGTCGTCGGGGACGATGTCTGTCCCGGGGAGGGGAGTTGTGGTTGTGGTTCCTCGACCGTCCCCGGGTGGTTCCGCCAGTTGAGGCCGTTGCCGACTCAGTTCTGGTGGCCTGGCTCTGAGCCGGGACGCCATGATCCCTGTCGTACTCCTCCCGACGGCGATTCTCGTTCTCATGCCTCCGTTCGCGTGAAGCATTGATGGAGCTTCGCGCGTCTCGGCGACTGTTGATGGTGTGTCGTAGATCGTTCGGCGGGTGAGCAAGCGGTAGAAGATGGTTGGCTGCCTGGGTGAACAGGCGTCGGTAGCCCTCAGCGTTGGGAGTCCGAGGAAGTCCATCAGCTATCCGAGCTAGTACCCCTCCGACTTCGCTCGGCGTGTTCATAGCTCGGGCGAAGTCGGGAATAAGGTTGCGCCCGAAGAATGGATTCTCCCGGCGTTGCCTTGCATCTTGCTCGGCTTGTTCCTGAGCCCGTCAGCGATCACGTCGTCGGGAGTTCCTTCGTTCTCTGAAGACGCGTTCTTCTGGAGTTTCTCCTATCTCCGAGACCTCGTCTCGCGAGACAGGCTGCTCCGGATCCCGTTCTCCGGCCGCGTGATGTCGTCGAACGTTCCTGCGCCGATTCCTCCGTCGGCGGGATTCTCGTTGAGGCGGTTCTTCTCCGGGTGCGGTCGGCTCGTCGTCGGAGACGGTTGGCGACTCCACTCTCCCGATGAAGAGGACGTCGGGGTAGAATGGTGTTGCTGTCGTGGCGACCTTCTTTCCGTTCTCCTTTGAGGCCGGAGGAACGGAAAGAACAACTTGCTTCTCCCTGGTCTCCTTCTTCCTCGCGATCCGTGTCCATTCTTTTGTCGGGGAAGTGGACAGTGGAGTTTTCCGGGTCAGCGAGCCCCCGGCCCCCGACTTTCTAGAGACGATCTTTTTCCGAAGAGCTGGAGGTTGCGCTTCTCCGGGATTTTCGGAGTTCGTTGGAGGAGACTTCTTTTCTGGCGGATCCGTGATACGGTGCAGAATTCCCTCTTCATCCGCTACAGATGAGATTGTTCCGAAGCAGAACGCAGATCCGGGGCGCAGGGTGATCTTGCTGTAGAAGGTGACGGCCATTGAGCTAGCTTGGATCGTCGACACACCCCCTACCTGGCGCGCCAGCTGTCGGTGTTTTGGGTCCGACCGCACACCCGGGGTTGCCCCTCAAGGTGTTTTTAGGAGTAGGACGGTGTCGATAACTGTAGCAAAATGGTTCGTGCCGATTGCACGAGGAACGATGGACAAGGTTTACAGGTTCGGGCCGCTTAGAGATGCGTAACACCCTACGTCCTGGTGAGTATGCTTGGTGAATGTGGTTACAAGAGAGCTCTCTGGACTGGGAGTACGGAGAGCTGACGTGGGTGACTAAGTAATAGGGTCGATTGTTCTGAAGGGGTGCCTCCTAGGCCTTATATACTCGACCGTGGGGCAATACATGTGGATATGATAACAACAAGTAGCTAAAAGACAGTGAACTTCTTGAGTTTATCTCCGCGTAACCCTTGCCGACTTATCCTCGCATGGCTCCGTTGCATGGAGGCTCCAGCGCGGGAAAGTCGGATCTCTGTTGTGGTCAGTCGTTCGACATCGTGGATCGTCCGGGTTTACATCAATCTGGCCTCATGTCGATCTGCTCTGCTGGTTGTCTCTCCCTAGGCCCACGAAAGAATGACCTTACGATTTATTGGGCCCTTGGGCCTTTCGTGAGGTCTTTTACTCTTTAGTGGACCCGGGGGATATCTATCCCCCATAGACGAATAGGATGAGCATGCATCCTGATTGTTGCATCGTGTTTGTCACCTATGCACCAAAATGCTTCTCTCGTCTTTATTCCAGTAACTAGTGATTGTAGATAATGTGGTGTAATGTTGTATTATGAACTTCAATGAAATAGTTGTCCTCCATTCTTTGGTACTATCTTTAGGTGTAATACGTGTTTGCCCTTGTACTTAATGTGCCGATGGAATGTTTGTGACCTATTTACCTAAACCCAAAACTAGGCCATGTTCTTATTTAGTGCACCACGACCCAAATTTGAATTTTCTGTTATCACTCCATGACCAAACGAATGCAAATGAATGCTTAGATAATCTCTTTATTGGACCTAAGATGTAGTCGGACTTCAAATAAGGATCTTGAGTCCGTGTTCTTGGCAATTAACTTGTAACTCCCTTAGTGGTCGTGTTTCCATCCTAGATCCTACCCTTGCTCAGTTGATGTCGGTTGAGGTCTCTATTGTGTTTGGCCTCTCCTTGCGGATTATCTTATCACTTTGTAAACCCAACTTAGGAAAGATATGTCCGATCATTTTCTTAAGTTTGATGCCTTTGGCTACTTCATATCTATCGAAAGCATACCAACTTAATCTTATGATTGTTTTCCCTTTGTATCTAATCAGATGCTAATTCTTGACCTTGTACTCTTTGCGATGGGCACAGAAATATGATTGGAGCTGAAATAACAGTCTCCCATCGTACTCCCTTCATTAACAAGTTTAGGTTATGGCCATACCTTGTTCGTTTCATCGGGCCATGATCTATTTGGCTCCCTACTTGTAACCATTCTTACAGGTGGAGTCTCTTTTGTATATTGTCACCCTTGCCCAATCCAGTTATGTGGCATGAGATTTCCTATTGGTTACGTCTGGTAATGGTGTTATAACTAAAATCGATGGTGCGGTGACAAAACCGAGGGCCTCCTGTGGGTGATCCACACATGGTTGTACTACTTGGCACGCGCTGGTATCACAGTTAGTAGTCATAGTACATTATGAGACTATATCAATGTGTTATCTTGGCACAATCTGTCTTTGCTACGTGAGATTCTTTATTGGTGCTAGTTCGATAATGGTGTCATGATTAAGGACTTATGGTGCCGCAGCGAAATTGAGAGCCTCCTGTGAATGCGCACACAGGGTTGTGCTACTCGTCGGATGCTAGTATCGAGGTCTCTGGTCATGATCCATTGTGGAACTACACTGATATGTTATCTTCCATAGACCTCTCCCTTGAAACAATTTCTAGGTTGTTTGTCAAGTGATCAAGCAACATCTATCATCTCCGTTGGATCAAAAGGGCATACCACTTTCCCGTGTGGTCCCTTTTCTTTTGATCTTGGTAGTGACTACTTATACAAGTTCCCTTTGCCTCCTTGTTGTAAAGGTGAAGCCTTGGAGCTTTTTAGTGTTGGAGAGACAACTGATTAGCTCTCAAATTGGAGATTGGCTTTCCCTGCTGCTGAGATGCAGGAGTTTGTTCATTCGCTGTCTTATTTAATCCATGTATTCTCGAACCAAGTCAGTTCATCTCGCATGAAGAAACGGATGAACAACATGACCGAATGGATTTCTACCCAAATGCATGACCTTTTGCTAGCAAATGTGAACTCTCAACCCTTGGCTTGCCGATGGGTACTAAGAGGACCTGCTCAATGTCAACAATAGATCAACAAGTTGGTTTTACTAACTTGTAACTGCTTTGTGAACAAAGATTGAGTTTAGAGATTGTTTTGTCGAGTTGTTTATACTCACTTTTGGTACAACCCCTCTTAAGGAAGTGTTTATAAGAATCAAGATTAAGTCGGCCAATAACCACCTAGTTATCACTCTAGTCATGCCTCGATCGCCTCACATGTGCTTCTCCAGCATATGTGATCAAGTTGAGCCATGCCTAGTGCTTGATAAAATGAATTAGACACGGAGTCCGCATCTACAGATCCCTCCGCTGGTGATTTTCTTGAATCTATATCACCTTTTAGAGACATGGATTCTCTGGCTAACACGAGTTAACTGTGATGTTGTTTGACATCCACACTCGTCTTATGTGCTATGAATTTCCAGTGACCACTTGTTGGTAAACCTCTTTTTGTGAGTTTTACCCAAGAGGTTGCATCCGGTTCTGTTTGGGTAAAATCGTGTATATACCGCTCGCTCAATAGACTCAGATAGTATAGTGTCATCAGAAAAAGCAAACTGCACACATGGAACCTTATGTGTTCCTCTGGCAGATATCGTCTCTATTGCTGGACATCTCTAAATTAGCTTAAGGCGATATATGATATGTCCACTAGAGAAACCACATCCTGGGGCACTCGCCTTCGCTCAGGACAGCCTTATGATTATCGCTGATATGGACAGGGTTACATATTTCTCTACTCTTAGAAGTCTTTCGTTCTGAATCTCGGGACGAGATTCTTTTAAGGGGGAGGGTTTTAACACCCCAGGTGTTTACCGTCTGCTCGATAGCAATTATGGACATAAGTAAAAATGGCCGGGGTGAATAACGGTTTCGATATTAGCCCCATCTTCGATTACCAAGATTATTCGAGAAATCTCGTTTAGCTTGGAATTTAATCATCTCACAAAAAGTTGGAGTTTGATGCCGTTTTCATTTTGATAATCTACACAATTAAAAAGGGTTCGAGAAACTTTTGGATTATCGAATCTTCGTCGCTGGCGAATTTTGAACTGTTTGAATCACGCACGTAAGTGAATACGAAAATCAGAAGACTTCTGATTTTATGAACAATTTAGAGCCCGCGTTGTCCGAACAGAACGATGCGCCAGCTGATTAAGTGAATCGTTTCTCTCAGCATGTGATCGTTGGCGTCAGATCAAATGATCGATCACTAGTGAGGATCGTAAAAATTAGACAGAACTAAATAACAGTCTCTCTGTCTTAATCTGTTTCGTCTGTCGCGAGTTCGACATCGTCTTTATCTATTCGGGCTCTTACTAAATATTTGTGATGTTCGAAACATAGTTGTTCCGAAAATCGGTGCGTTCGATGATTATTTAAACTCATCGCCCACGCGAATACGAAATTCGGAAGCTCGATCCACTTGGATGATTTTATCTCGAACAAATTTATTTAGAATTCGACAAATAGAGTTTTCGGAACAAATTATCAGAGCCGGAATCAGTTTAATCCTATTTGGTTTCGATTAAATTAAACCGTGCCACAAGTACCTTCGACCCCTATTATTGTGATCTGACCCATTTTATATCGCTAAAAACTCCTAATTCAAAATATCTGTAATTTCATTTATAAAATAAACTGAAAAGTCGGAAAATCTAAAAAAAATCCCAGCTGATCTCATCCTCGTGCCCCTCTGCTCTTATTTTTTGACCGCTGTCCTATTGATTTTTTCTGGAGCGTGTGGTATTTATTTCCTGGCCGTCGCTATCTCCTCGTCTTCTCACTGCTCTCGCTCGACTGCCTGTCTCCCTGTGCGCTCGCTCCAGCTCGGTGCCCAGCCGCTCCTCTCTCCTCCCTCCACTCTCTCCCCTCTGCTCGTGATGCACGCCCCGCCTGCTCCCATGGCGCGACTGCTCCCTGCCGCGGGCTCCTTTCAGCGCCGCGCCCCTGGCACCTCTGCCCGAGCTCGTCCATAGCCAGCGTTCGGACCGCGACTCCCTCCTCTGGTGCGCTCATCTCCCTCAAGCCACGCCTGCTGCCGCGCTCGGACAGAAGCTCCCCTGCATCACGCCCTGCTCGCCCAGCCGCGCCGAGCTCGGCCTTTGCTCCTCCCCTGCTCCTATGGAGGCGCCGGTCGGATCTCCCTAGCGCCTCACCCTGCACTCTGTCCGCCCATGGAGTCGCCCAGCCCAGCCGCGTCTGCTCCGTCGCGCCCAACTCATGCGTGCCGCAGTTCGCCCTAGCTCGGCGTCTGCTTCTCTGCTCCCTGTTCTGTGCGTCGGTCGCTTCTCCCCTGCGTGTCTTCTTCCTTGCTGCTCGCCGCGGTGCTCCTTCTCTCTCCCCTCAGTGCGGTCCTCTTCAAGCTCGCCTGCGCGCGCCCTCTGCCCCACCGTCTTCAGCTCGCCCAGGACGGCGTTCCGGTCCCTGCTCAACTGCGGCCCTGGTTTCAGCACGGCTCTGCGCGCCCAGGATTTTCCTGCTCAGACTGCGCCTCTCCAGCGCGGCGCCCATGCCGAGCTCCTTGCGCGCAGCCGCGCTTCCTTCTCCAGCCACGGTGTGCGCTGCTCGCGTTTTAGGTTGTCTTCTCCTCCTCGCCTACTCCCCGAGTGCAGAGATTTACTACGAGTTGCTGTTGGCGCAATCCGTATGCCACTGGACAAAGGGAAGATCCCAGGCGCTCGATCCTTGGGTGCCGTCAGGGATACCTGAAATTGGAGTCCAACCTCGTCCCCTTACGAATTCGGTAGCTGGTCTGAATATATAATTATAGGGTTTTTTACATTGGTCCCCTTAGTTGTGCACCACTGCTCGTTGGTACCCTTAACTTTTGTTCCTCCTCAGTTCTGCCCAACGCTAGTTTCTTTTGCTCAGCAATCCACCTGGTCGCCGTCTCCGTCCATTCTAACGTGCCTTACAGGGCGGGCCCACTGCAAAATTACACTGCAGCCGCATCTCCTCTTCCTCCCAACGCCCGACTCCAACTCTCCCTCTCTCTGGTTCGCCTAGCAGCCTGCTTCTCGCATCTACGGACGCGGCGCGGCGCCTGGCCGACAGATCGGCGGCGCGGCAGGAGGCTTCTTCACCGCAAGACCTGCTGCTGTTTCGTGCCTCCGACCACAGGCTGCTTCGTGGGGGCGCTCTGCCGGGAGGGAAGAAGCCAGCCGCCGCCGGGAGGGAATAAGCCAGCCGCCGAGCAGTTCACCGGCGCTGCGACCTGCGTCTTCAACGGCTTGGCAGCAGCCACGTCGAGGGGAGCTCCAAGCCGAATCCCTCCAATCCCGAGCTCCAATTCCACCGCGAGCTGCTTCGTGGGGGCGCCCTGCCGGGAGGGAAGAAGCCAGGACCTGCTGCTGCCCCGTGCTCCAATTCCACCGCGAGGACCTGCTGCTGCCCCGTGCTCCAATTCCACCGCGAGGACCTGCTGCTGCCCCGTGCCTCCGGCCATAGGCTGCTTCGTGGGGGCGCCCTGCCGGGAGGGAAGAAGCCAGCTGCCGCCGGGAGGGAGGAATCCGCGAGCAGTTGGAGGCGACCAGGAGGGAGGGAGGAAGTCAGCCGCGGGGAGGGAGGAATCCGCGAGCAGTGGAGGCGACCGGATCCAGAGGCCCTGCTCGCGCTCCAGAGCACCTGCTCGCGCTCAAATTCTTGACAGCAGCAACAGTCTCCTCCAGGCAAGGAGCATAACCCTCTACTCTCTATAATTGTTGGCTACTATATGAGTTCTTAAAGTCGTTATTTCCTATTAAATAGGATGGATCATATTATTCCAAATGATGAGGTTGAACCAATAGAAGTAGTTGCTGCACCTGATGATGATGAGAGACAATATCCTGAGTTTGTTGATAAGTGGGATATGCTAGAATTTGAGGATTATGATGGAGACATTTTCACAGGGGCACAATTTGAAGAGACTGATGAAGAGGAGGAGGAGGAAAACATAGCTATGGGGGTGGATGAGCAAGGAGAGGGTGATGATGTACCAAGAAATGATTATGACAGAGATAATCCATCCTTAAAAGAAGGCAGCAAATTTGCATCGATGATCGAATATAGGAATGCACTTGCTACCTATTGCATCAAAGGTGAGTATGATTATGTAATTGAAAAGAGTGAGCCAACAAGAATGACTGTTCATTGCGCATTTGAGAGGTGTCAGTGGAGGATACATGCTTCCTTTATGCGGAATAGTACAATTATTCAGGTCAAAGTGAATCCATCTCCTCACACTTGTCCAAGTGAAAGAAAAGGGTCACATAAGGTAGCTAAAAGTAGATGGTGTGCAGATGCAGTATTAGAATGGGTGATAGATAACCCATGCATTGGTACAACTGAACTGGTAAAGAAGATTAAAGAGAAGTACAACATTTTGGTGCCATACATGAGAGTGTATTATGGCAAGGAAATGGCTCTTGACAAGATTTATGGCCCATGGAAGGAAAGCTTTAACTTATTATTCACTTTCAAAGCTGAAGTGGAGAAGGCGTGCCCAGGTAGTGTTGTTGAGATTGACCATCATACGGTGGATTATAAAGTGAATGGCAAGATTTTGAACAAAGAATGTTTTAGAAGGGTGTTCGTTTCATTCAAAGCATGTTGGAGTGGGTTCTTAGCTGGTTGCAGGCCTTATTTAGCAGTGGATGCAACAGCTCTTTATGGGAGGTTTAGAGGCCAGTTAGTAGCTGCTTGTGCCATTGATGCACATAATTGGCTCTTTCCAGTGGCTTATGGTGTCCTCGAGGCAGAGTCAACAGAAAGTTGGACATGGTTTCTACAGAATTTGCGTCAGGTTATAGGGTTTCCACATGGATTGACTATACACACAGACGCTTGCAAGGGTTTAGAAACTGCAGTGGATTATGTGTTTCCTGGAGTAGAGCATAGGGAATGCATGAGGCATTTTGCTTCAAACTTGGGCAAATCATTCAAGGGAAAGTTGATTGATGACAACTTATGGCCAGCATCATTGACATATAGCCTTAGAAAGCATAACTATCATGTGAATCAACTGTACACAAACTCTAGGTTAAAAATATACATTGAAAGTCATCACAAATATCTATGGGCTAGAAGCAAATTTGGTGAAGGGTGCAAGGTGGACTATGTGAACAATAACTTGGCGGAGTCATTCAATGCATCGATTAGAAAAACAAAGGGGCTTCATTTGGTGGAGTTGCTAGATAAGATTCGACAAATGCTTATGGTAAAGTTTGAGTTGCGTCAAAGAATTGCACTTGAGAGGTTTCATGGCCACATGATAATCCCAGTTGTGATGAAGACATTGCATGAAAAGACCAGAGGTTTGAAAATGTCTTTCATCAAGCGCAGACCGCTTGAGGCAGAGGTGACAGTGTTGGACAAAGAAAAGAGGGAATGGAGATATCCAGTGGACTTATCAAACAGGACATGCACTTGTAGGCAGTGGAGATATCCAGTGGACTTATCGAACAGGACATCCACGGTGTACCTCTTGAGGCAGACCGCTTGTCGCAGGTCTCAAGTTCGATTCTTGATTCTGGCGGCAGTGACCATTTTTTGGATTTTTATTGGTGAAACAGAACATGTCATTTTTTGCAATTTGGAGAAACAGGACATGTCATTTTTTGCACAAATTCACATAAATTTGTATCACCAGAATTCACACACCAGAATTCACATAAATTCACATAAATTTGTATCACCAGAATTCACATAAACTCACACACCAGAATTCACATAAACTCACAACATAATTCACATAAATTTGACTCACCAGAATTCACACCATCAATCATAGATTTAGCACTTACAATTTGAGTTTATCACAAGAAAAAGCAAGACAATAAACATCATAGAAGCATAAAAAACTCTAAACATATTCTTCAACTTGACCATGCTGGCATTCATCTTCTTCAACTCCACCATATTGTCATTCACCTTCTTCATTTCGGCAGCAAATTTGTTCCAGTTCGTAGTCACATCTTCCGCTCGTTCATCCCACATATTAGACACCATCATCTCTCCCGAACCACCCACCAACCCTGCCCTTTCAATCATCTTGACATAATCATCCATCCACATGAAAAAATTGCATATTTTAAGAACCTAAACAATCCAAATAAGGTTTCACAATTCAGCAGTAAGCACAAAAATGAAATCAACTGTTATGGGGAAAACAAGGATGGACCTTATCTTGTTGTGGCTTGCTTTCACACTTCACGAACTCTCGACCAAAATTTCCGTTCTCCCACCGTTTCGATCTGAGTCTAACAAGCGACTCCGGCCTTTCACATTTGGGGCAGCGAATGAGCGACACTGGACCATACCTAGGCCATCCTTGTCCTTCATTGGAGGAGCCGCTCGCCCGCGACATGCGTGAATCCATGCTACTAAACACAAACACAGTTAATTCTTGGGTTTTCTCTCAATCATAACTACTAGACAAGCAGTGTGAAATCAACGATGATTGCTGCCTCGATGCGGAGGGTGATAACTCACCTGCAAGCAGTCTTGGGCGAAGGGTGTGAAATCGACAACGGCTGCCCGGCTGCCCCCAAATCTAGGGTTGTAGGCGGTGAGGAGGAGTTGACGACGCAGCGCGGTGGAGCGGCCTACCGGTGCCGGTGAGGAACTGATGGCGGGGCTGGGGCTTCCTAGTGCCGAGGAGATGGTGCCGAGCAGAGCAGAGCGGCAGAGCAGAGCGGGAGGGAGTAGAGGCAGCAGGCAGAGCAGAGCGGGAGCGAGCAGAGCACAGCGGCAGAGCGAGCGGGAGGGAGCAGAGCTGAGCTGCCTGTGCTATTGGACGCGACACTTGCTCCAGGACTCACAGGATTCGCGTGCTCCAGGACTCACCATTCCACTCGCGTGAACCAGGAAGGTGGAGAAGGGGACGCGGCAGTTGGACGCCGTACACCGCCGGCGGCCGCAGCAAGAGGTACACCGTGGCAGCCGCGGCAGGGACGAACGCGGCGAGGAACAGGTGCGCGGGTCGCGCCTCACGGAGCCGGCCGGCCAGTTCCTCCGGCGGCCCGAACCGCGCCGTGGCGACCAGAGCTGCCTGTGCTATTTTGAGGCGAGTGCGAGCAGGAGGGAGCGTCACCAGCACCGGCGTCGGCTAGGGCTTGAGGGATGGAGCAAATTTGATCTGGCGGCGCAGAGAGGATTGGAGCTGGCGGCGGCTAGGGCTTGAGGAATGGGGCTCGATTGGGAAAGGGAGCTAAGGGACGCGTTCAGATGATGAAAGCGGTGGGACCGTGCTGTCACGGACGCCAATGCTGACGGAAACGGCGTGCGGGCGCATTTCTGAGTGGAGAGAAGGATTCGTGGGCAGAACTGAGGAGGAACAAAAATTAAGGGTAGCAATGAGCAGTGGTGCACAACTAAGGGGACCAATGTAAAAAACCCATAATTATAAATCTCAGGTGAATTCAGACATGGCCGATGCCCTTCCCTATTTTAGCCGCTCCTCGAGGTCCGTCGAGGTCACCGATGGTCTTCAGCGATGTCGCACCTGCTCCGATCTCAAATAGCTCAATCCAACTGTGCATCGCCGCCACTCTTCTGTCCATGGGAATCTGCTCCATCAGGCCGCACCTCACCTGCGATGTCATGCACACCAAGCCGAAGTGTCGTCGCTGCTCATACCTCGTCAGCCGCCACTGTATCCAACTTCCACAACAATGTGGATGTTCTCTCCTTGGTGCTCGTTGCCGAATCTGCTACCTGATTGAACTGGAGTTCATCATCAGCTTGCCCATGTCGTGGCCGTAACTTCCTATGTCCCTAGTCCACGTTGTCGTCCAGTTCGAATTATTTTTGAATGGAAGGTGGAGCTGTAGATGAAGGAGAAGGCAAAGTCCAAAGGGTTGCTCACTAGGCATTCGACAAAAGGCTCAAATCGGAGATTGTTGCCGTTTTGTGAATATCGAGCCTGATTTTGTGATGGTGAGTAATTTTGCATTTCTGGTTAATTAGCTGAATTTCGCATTTCTAAATCGCTTGCAACTATGTGTTGGCATGTGCGACTGTAAAGAAGCTAGATTGTTTTAGCAGTCGTCACATTTTCTGCTAGTGGCTGATCAAGTGTCATAGTTGGATGAATTGGTTAGACCTGCCATTTACGTCGTTTCTCTTGACAATAACATGTGCCTTGTCGTGATATTAAATGTTTGTCGAAATACCTCATTATAGGCAGTACTATACTTGTAGTCATGCCGGTGATGTAGTAATGTCAAGTGGTTTAGAAAGTTGTCGTGCTCTTGTTCTTGTTCTAAAATTTAAATGTCTTAGACTAATGAGTTTAGAATTATTAAGTTTCTGGTGTCGAACTTTAACTAAGGCACTTCAAGTTTTGTCTTCTTCTAAGATGTAGATGCCTCAGGTTGATAAGTTTAAGTTGTGGTAAGGTTAAGGAGATTTAGTGCTTAAGCATGGTTCACGAGTGCTTAATGTTTGACTTAGATCCGATTAAATAAGAAGCGTAATTATTATAGTTAGTCTTATGACGATAGCTAGCGTTTACTTGTGATTGGTTCTAATGCCTTGCTACTCAATATTTAATCCTCTACCGTGTAACATTATTTAATAATGTACAAGTTGTTTTTAATTTCATACATGTGCATTATGCATACCATATAGGTACGATAATTCATCACGTGATACGGAAGACGAGCTGAGTCGACCCCAAGATGCTGTTAAGCGTGGGCTTATTCTCAAGCTGAAGATGGACAGACGAAACAAGTATTAGAACAAAAGATGGTCGTCAAGTGGACGTCATCTATCAAACACTAACCTAGTGTTATCCAGGCAAGCCTCGGTACATTTGCCACCTCCTTGATGTTTTAAAATCTTTATCACCTTATTTGATGCATTAGGTGATAGGAGTTGTGTGCTAAACCGTTGATGCATTTCCTTCCTTGGAAAATTGATTACCCTTCCTTGATACCCTTTTATGAAAAGAATTTTATGATGCTTAGCCTTGCTCTAGAAAAACAAAAATGATTTGTTTTAAAACAAAAGTGATGCTTCAGTGGATGGAGTTTTTACAAAGAAAATACTTATGATGGTGAATCCATCAAAGGCCTTGATGGGTTCAACATCGGAAAATATGTACCTCTGCCAGGTACCAAACTTTGGGTTTTAAATGATAAAGCTGAGACCGGGCGGTTGACTTGCACGAGAAGGGAGTCTTGGTGTAGTGTCTCCGTCTGAGTCGAGTAAGGACCGTGTCGATGTAGGCTTGATGATTGAGGACCTTTTAATTGGTCACATGCCTCATCATGGGTAAGCTTTGCCTCGGGCAGACTAATACCAAAAAGGCCAATATGCAATGGGAGTGGAGAAATGGCGAGATTAGCGTGTACCCTCCATGGCAAGAGGCTGGACGGTGGTGTATCTGTGCTCTCGGTTGGCATGAACCCGGTCTGGTCTTAAGTGCGGCTCACACGCAGGGCCAAGGGCCCTAGCTGCCAAGGTGATCCGCCAGGGTTTTTACTGGCCCGCAATGATCTGCGTCGCAAATCGGGTCTCAAGGTCCTGCGAAGCCTGCCAGAAGTTTTCTCCTCGGTCAGGCAGCCCCTCGCAGTATACAAAGCTGATCGCCCATACATGGCCTCTCCAGCGCTGGGGCCTGGACATTGTCGGGCCCCTGCCCACCGCTCAGGGGAACCTTAAATTCGCCTTCGTCGCCGTCGAATACTTCACCAAATGGATCGAGGCGAGGGCTGTTTCTACAATAACGTCAAAGACTGACCAAAAATTCTTCTAGCAAAACATTGTTTGCCGCTTCGGAGTACCGTCCGAACTAACAGTTGACAACGGCAAGCAATTTGACAGCCAAGACTTCAAGGATTTTTGTTTCTCCATCGGCACCAAGCTTGCCTTCGCTTTAGTTTATCATCTGAAGTCCAACGGGGTCGTGGAACGCGCCAATGGGAAAATCTTCACAGCCGTCAAGAAGATGCTCCTTGATGAAAAAAGGGCAGATGGACCGATTTGTTACCTGAGGCAGTCTGGGCACTAAACACGACTGAGTGCAGAGCGACTGGGTTTACTCCCTTCCGCCTTCTATACGGATCGGAGGCCATGACCCCGCAAGAAATAAAGCATGGGTCCCCGCGAACAGTTCCGTCAGCCGTCCCCGACGTGGACGAGCCAACTTCAAAGGATCTCATTGACGGAGACCGAGTCTTCGCCCTACAGGCCCTAAACAAATACCAAGCCCAGACCAAAGCATGGCGCGACCACACAGTCATCCCGAGGGAGTTCAGCGAAGGGGACCTCGTACTTGTCCGAACAGCTCGGACGGAGTCCAAGGGCAAGCTGGAGCCCAAGTGGGAGGGCCCCTTTATAGTCAAGACAAAAGCTTCCCCCAGCGCTTACAGGCTCACAACGCCAAACGGCGAGGACCTGGAGCACTCCTGGAACATCGACAACCTCCGCAAATTTTTTGTTTGACTCATCAGGGCTGATTTCGCCCTTGTAATTCGCCAAAAACAATATTGTACCGGCCCGCACTCTTTTCCTCCCGGGGGGTGAGGTTTTTAACGAGGCGGAGCCATGTAATATATGCGTGAAAAATCCCCCGCAAAAACATGCGTCGAAAAAAGACCGCGACGACGGTCTTCGACATTCGACCAATTCGAGGTCACCGCGAGGCTAAGCGCTAGCCACCCTCGCGTGCGACAAATCCACGCAGAAGTCGCCTTAGGGTGCAGCCGGACTAGCACAACAAGTGCGAAAAAACCGAAGTCCACCGCGAGGACTATCCGCGCAGAAGTCGCCTAAGGGTGCAGCCGGACTAGCACAACAAGTGCGAAAAAACCGAAGTCCACCGCGAGGACTATCCGCGCAGAAGTCGCCTAAGGGTGTAGCCGGACTAGCACAACAAGTGCGAAAAAACCGAAGTCCACCGCGAGGACTATCCGCGCAGAAGTCGCCTAAGGGTGCAGCCGGACTAGCACAACAAGTGCGAAAAAACCGAAGTCCACCGCGAGGACTATCCGCGCAGAAGTCGCCTAAGGGTGCAGCCGGACTAGCACAACAAGTGCGAAAAAACCGAAGTCTACCGCGAAGACTGTCCGTGCAGAAGACACCTAAGGGTGCAACCGGACTAGCACAACAAAAGCAGAAACGACAATATCGAACCGTCCGCACCAAGACCGACTATAATCGCACCAGCACAGCATAACAAAACACACCAGACAAAGTACACAACGCCTTCGCAGGCACAGACAAGCGAGGGCACACAACTTCATCATACAAGACTTTACATATATACAAGCGAGGGCGCCACACTCTACATCGGCTCAACCTTAGGAATAATTCCCATCTCCCTATAATTAAATAACATTATCCTAAGCTCCTCACCCGCAAAAAGACTTTGCAGTTCCCCTTCACCTGTACTCGCGGCGGCCGGCAAAGACAACAGTTCCTGCCGACCAGCCCTACTCACATGAAGCCGAGCCCCCTCCTCCCCACTAACCCTACGCTTCGCAACCGCCCTTCGTCGTCGGCGCCCGGTGCTAGGACCTGGCACATCTTGTGCGTCCGCGGCGTGTGGCGAAGCCTCCGCCGCAGCCACATCCAAGGCCGCAAAGTAGTCCAAGTCCTCCGACAACGACTCCTCAGTCCACTCAACCGAGCTCCCAGAGTCAGCAAAATCAAAAAACTCAGATGCAGATCCACCACATTCATTACCACCTTCCGCGGTCGAAGCTGCCAAAAATTTAGTAGTAGCGGTTGCGTGCGCAGGCCCAAAATCTTGAACCTGCGCAGCAACCAAAATTCAGCACACATATCCAAAATTCCCCAACCCTCTACACCCACTACGCCACCTGCGAAGGCCCGGACGTTGCGGGAGCCTCCGCCGATGGCTCCGCCGTTGCTCCCGCTGTTGTTTCCGCCGCCTCCGCCGCGGGACCTTCAGCACTCGGCGCAGCAGCTGCGGGGGCATCAGGCGCGCCTTCGGCCACCTTTGGGGGCAGGTCTTCGCCGGCCGCAGCGGATGCGGGGGCTTCCGGTGCGTCTTCCGCAGCCTCCGGGGTTGGCTCCAGGGCGACCCCAGACACGGCCTCCGCGGGGGTCGGCTCCGGGTCAGGCAGCACGCTGTTCAGCGCCCCAAAGTCGTCCACCCGCTCGCCACGCGCCGCCTAAGACAAAACACACAAAATTCAGCAAACACACGCACATCCCACATCCAACAAACGTCAAACAAACGAAAACGTTACCTGAGCCCTCGCCGTCTCGGCCCGCTCCCTGACCACCTCGCGACCGTGCGGACCCCACATCCGGTCGTAGATGGCCCCGGCGGATTCCTTCACTACGGGGTCTTCAACCTTATAGATATCTCACTCAAAATCTTCATCGGCCTGGTCGAAGACCTCGAAGTGCCGGCACCCTTCGCGGGAGAGCGCGTTCATCGCCCTCTCGCAGGTGACCATGGAGGCGTACGACATAAACCCCTCCACGACAGTGGGGAGGGCCTACAGCTCCTCCTGCACCGATTCCAGACAGCGAAGTCCGGGCTCTCGGTCCGGCACTTCGAAGTCACCGGTCCGCGCACCCAGCTCACGATATGTATCCATCAGCTGTGTGCGCGTCCGTTCGGCCTCCGCGCGCGTCGCGGCCTCGGCCCACTCCACGCGGCTCTCCAGGGCGATGAGCCGCTCCTGCAGCTGCTCGGCGCGCTCCCTGGCAAGATTGCCCTCCGCCCGTGCCAGATTGGCCTCCGCCTGCGCATCCTGTGCCTTGACGAGGGCCTCGTTGGTCTCCCTCCTCTCCCCCGCCAATTGGCGCCGGAGGTCAGCCTTCTCTCCCTCCAGCGCGGCCACCTTGTCCGCCAGCTTGCGGCACTTGCTGTCGGCGGCCGATTTCTCTCGGACGGCGTCAGCATGTTGTGTCTGAAGTCTCTCGACCTCCGCAGACACAACTGCCGTGAGGGCCCCCGACGCCGTGCGGTTGGCGAAGTCCGCCACCTGCACAACACACATAAGACCGCACCCCCGGCAAAAAAAAGCGAAGTCTGGCTCAACGGACCTGACTTAGCGACTCCACCACTTCCTTCAGCCGGCGGGACGCAGCGCCCGCCTCATCCCTGACAGCCGCGAGGGCCGCCACCTCGCCTCCGGCGCTAAGAGCCCCGCCCTTCGCCTTCGGCGCTACGGCAGCCGTCGTTGTCGCCGCAGCAGGCACAATTATAGCAAGCTGGCCTTCGTCCAACCCTGCGACGTGTCGACGAATAAATAATAATAATAATAATAATAATAATAATAATAATAATAATAATAAAAAAGAGAGGAACCAATGACTTACCACCAAGATAGTCCTCCACACTAATATCGGTGGCGAAGTCGGCGACACGCTTGCCCGCCGACGGCAGCGCTCGGGCCGCCTTCGCGACCTCCGACACTCTGCTGGACGGCGGCACTGCCTTCGTCGATTTTGAGCCCCCGGCGCCTGCCGTCGCCTCCGGCGCTTTGCTAGACGTAGGGGCGCCCGACTTCGCCGCCAGCGGCGGCTTGCCTCCGCCGGGGGCCGCAGCCTTCGCAGACCCTCGCTGCCTCTTCGACCTAGCTTCAACGAGCCTGACAACCGCCTGGCGCTTTTGTGCTGCTCCCTGGCGGTCCTTGTCCATCACTGCCGACACAACAGCAGCAATATTCCGCCCGTAAGGAAAAACTCTCCATTCACGAACCATGCGAGATGTAAAAAAGTCCTCGCCAGCCGCGCGGGGGATAGGAACATTCCTAGGCCAGCAACCCCCGGTAACCCTCATCATCCGAGCCGAAGACTCCCGGAGCTCGGGCGAAGACATCCTTCCCCCCGGGGCCGCGCACGTCCTCATCAACTCTCTAGCAAAACTATCAGAAACCCCAAGTCCTCCCATAGCAGTACCTAATTTTCTCTTTTTAGAGGATGGGGCGGCCGCCGGCGCAGGGTCGTCTCCAGTCTCCACCACCGGCTTCTTCCCACGGCGGTCCACGTCGTCTTGACCAGGATAGCCGTCATACAGCAATTGATTTAATTCAAAAACCCTGTTCAAACGGTCATTCGACCCGCGGATATCAAAGTTGCGCTGGCCCTCTGTCCTCGACACGTAACGTCCAACGAGCCGCACCGCCCCATCCTCCGCCTCACGCACAAAGGCGGCCGGGTCGCGGTTTTGCAGATTCAGTGTGAAGGCAGGACTTCGCACCACCCTTCCACCGTGAAAAGGCATCTGGCGAGGGCACACTTCGCCCAACGCCCAGCCATGCGCCAAGGGCCATACCCCGTACACGACAAACTCTTCAACCAAATCGCACCCACTGCTCAGGCCGGCGGCGCACCGAAGGGCCCCTTCGTCCACATCCTCCTCTGCCACTTCAAAGGGCGGGTACGCTGAGTAAAAATGAGAACACATCTCGGACACGGGGAGTCCCTCATGGCCTTCAACGGTACCCTCAGCAACGTAAAACCAAAATTCATTCCAGTTGCCCCACTTGTTGCGGGCGCAAGGAACCAACTCGACCACCTGCATCGTGGTCTTGCCGGTCTTCGGCGTGAATGTGCAGGACCCAAACTGAGCAACTTCGTCCCCAATCATCCTCTTCTGCCAGTGCAAACAATAATACTTCGCAAAAACCTCGACCGATGGCTGTCCGCCGTACGAAGTCGTCGCCCAGACATACTTCGACAGAGCCACCACGGCATTCGGTGTCAGCTGATGTATCTGAACATTGAACCTGCGCAGGACTTCGCCAACAAATCGGTGCGCAGGCAAGCGGAGACCGGCGGCGAAGAACGCCTTGAAAACAACCAACTCGCCCTCCGGCTCGGGGACTTCCTCCGTCCCCGGGGCACGGGCAACTCCGCCGCCGAAGTAACCCAACTGCTGCATATCTTGCACGCGGACCGACGACATCCGCGACACGCCAAAATCAACAGAATCGCCGGCGCGCAACTCCTTCGCCATCAAACTACTCAGCGTCTCCTCAGACGAGGCGGCGGCCGGCGGCGAGGAATCGGCCGGCGGCGTAGCGGCAGCAGAAGAAGAGGAGGTCGGCATCGCTACGTACCGTCGGCGGCAGCGGGCGGTCTGCTTCACTCGAGCCAGATCTCCGGCGAACAAGAGCACGACGGGCAGACGAGCAGCAAGACGACGGGCGGCTAGGGTTTTCACGGAGCACGGAGAGTGAAGTTCAAAAAGCGCCGACCCCCGCCCCCTTTTATAGGCAGGGCGCGGCTCTTCGGGAAACCCGCAATCCAACAGGGCGCGGCGCTTCGGGAAACCCGCAATCCAACAGGGCGCCGTCAATCAACGGTCACATCAAAAACCCCCGCGGAACCACTTCGAGCGAGGGCAGCGTCTCCGCCATCTAGCGACGTCTTCGGCACCAGGTGACTTTGTCGAACTGGTCCCTCGGAGGGCAAATGTTGGGGTGAAGGCAAAGACGCCACCCTTCGCTCGAAGTCTTCGCTGCAGCCGCTGGTCTGATAGAGACAAAACAGGCAGGGACACCCCTCGCTTGATCGGCACCAGACGAAGATCGGCGACGAAGTCATCCCACAGTGCGGCCTCGTCCAGCTCAGGGGCCCACGTGCGATCCGGCCCATTGTAACGGGCCCTGCGTGGCCGCCGCGCGTTACGGGCCTAATTTGTAAAGGCATCCCTGTAATTACAGTTTGTAACCCCGCTTTATGGGAATATTCTGGGGATAACCTAGGTAGCTGAGGGCACATGCGTCCTTAGCACAAGGCGCTGGGCACTCAGGTACCTATAAATACCCCTGCACAGTGCCCGTGGGGGGCCAGATTAACAGAGCTATTGCCTTCTAGCACGTAACCCTGTTGTCATCACTGTTCACTCTTGTTGGCCTCCTTGCGACTGAGAGCAAGTTCCAACAGCGAGTTGACATATGCAAGGGTTAAGTGCTACATATGTCGTGTGATTGGAGATCCCCAGCTGGGTATTAATCGATTCGGACCGCCGTTACTTCTCAGACATGAAGACTTGGTCACTGCCCTACACGTAGCAATCCAGTGAACTGAAGGGATGATAAAAAGACAGCTAGTATAGGCCAAGTGTTTGAACTAGGGTAGAAAGAACTCTAGATGTAGGTAACTTTACTTAACCTGACAAGTAAAATTGGATTTTAAGGATCCACTCGTAGTAAGCTTTTCTGCAAAAGAGTCTTTGATTCTTGATAAGCCTTACCTTGAACCCTTTTGAAACCAGCATACCCTTGAGAGTCTTTTCTTTAGTTGGTTAAGTCTTGTTGAGTACTTGCGTACTTAGGGTTTTATGCCCATTGTTGCTGCAGGTTACGAGTCACTTGATTGTGATTGATGTTAAGCGCCGGTGGGCACGACCTTCTCATAAGTCTAAGTACTTCTTCTATACTTCTTACTGAGGATGGTCACTTGAGCTAGCATATATTTCAAAACTACAAATGATTTATAACAGTTCAAAGTTATTCCTTTGAATCACTTTTGTAATCACTACGATAAACAATGTAAACTTGATGTAACTTGTAAAATTTGGTAATAAGATTTCTGCTGCAAAATGTTGGTGTGTGATTTGTGTTTACTTAATCCTGCGGTCCTAGTTGTAAGTGGTTTATCCGAGGTCCTTGGGGCACTCGGACAGATCCTGTTAAGTTATCTGGTGCACATGCATAGCCGTCAGGGGTCTTTGAGACAAGGACAGGTGCATGTGGGCCCAATAACTTGGGAGGTTCTACCACATCCTAAAACAAAAAATAGTTTATAATAAGGATTTAATAAAAATACTCCTATATGATTTTAGTCATCTCCTTGTTGAAATATATAGTCCTAATTATTGTCTAAAGAATTCTAAAATAAAGATTTCATTTCATAAAATACCTACTCTCTATTTTAGTGTGTATAAATTTCAGGATTAACAACATTTATAATAAGTAAATTAATTAAACAAATTAAACTCATGCTTGAGTATTTTTGTTGTGCATTTGTTTTTGAAGATGGAACTTAGACTTGAATCCAAATTATAATTTGAAATTCGAAGTTTAAGATAAAGAAAGTGTTGGTCACTTGTTCTCAAATGCTATGAGTTAAGAACAAGGCAACACAAATATTAATGGTTAAAGACCTTCATCCTTCGAAGCATTATCTCCCTTAGGATATAATGATCTTCAGACGAAGGGTATGAAGGACAAACCTTCATCAGATAATAATAAAAAGCAGGAACAAAGGGGACATATAAAGGACATGAATGATGATATCAAATCATTAGATTATTTATCTTCTCATTATATGATCATGAACAAACAATAATAATATTGAATTACATTTGTACCTTCGGCTTGACAGAAGGTAAGAATCCAAGAGTGATGTGCAAGTGATTACAAGTCAGCGTGAATAGTACGGTGTTACTGTTCATCTATTTATAGGCACAGGACGCAGCCTGGGTAAAATTACATCCACATCCTTGACATTTACTATTGGCTAAGGAGTAATCTGTCGAGGACTAAGCAGTCTTTTCCCCTTTAGGTCGGTTTCATTCTCAATCATCGTCTTTGTGCTAAGCCGAAGCTTCTCCATCCATAGCTTCGGAACTGATTCATCCTTCTTCCAGACCGCGCCTTTCATACCGTGCGCACCTTCATCTCAAAGCCGAAGGTTCCTGTAACAGTATATTATACTTGGAAAGCATGTTAGTCATGTTTTTGAGGACTTTTCGAAGACAAAGGCCCCCAATAGTAGCCCCTCACAGTATTAATTTGTTCTTATATCTAACAAATTCAGAATGCGACGTGAACGAAGGCCTTTAGTCGAAGGTCCGAAAAAACACCTTCCCTTCGCTAGAATAGCAAAAGTCAATGACAAATGGGGCCCGCCAAGTTGCAATGCACTAGGCATATAAATAGAAACCCACAGCGGCGGCATTTGCTACGTCATTTCTGTTGCTTGCGTTATTTTCTCAAATTTTTAACTCTTGCTATCAGCTCTCGCTTGATTTTCGAGCTTCATGATATACACAAATGCTTGTTGCATCTCTGAAGAGAAGAATATGTCTGAGGAGAAGAAAGTTGTGGACCCTTTTCTTGCTGGGTTTTACGAATCTATGGCAAAAACAAATACAGAGAAGGTCACAAAGGAAATAATGGCGGATTTGTCTGAAGATTCTGACGATAGCGATGACTATGACGTGGAAAGTGGGGATGAAGATTCTGAAGACCGGCCCTAGCGGCCAAGCCATACCATCTTCGGAAAGTCGACCATTAAACAAAGTCAAATTGATGCCATGAAGGGAAGATACTTTCGTGACATGTCTATTGTGAGGGTTGGAGGGGATAGCTGTGGCAGAACCGCCCGAATTATTCTAGCTTAAGTGCCTAAGTCACGCCTCAAGGGCCGTAACACACTTAAATCGGAATAACCCGTCAGTCCCTCAGATCTAGTCTGATAAAGCCACTTAACCAGGATCAAATACCACATACTCACTCGAAAGTGAGTCACAGAAGAAACACAATAAAATAGGAAAACCTCAAATTAAAGTACTAGAGTTATTACATAAATCGGAGTTTCTCAAGTAAAATGAAATAGTTCATAAGAGAGATTTTTGCAGCGGATAGTCGATGTCGTCGGTAACGAGGAATTGGGCAAGGCCTAGCCCACTACTCCTCTTGCTCCTCTCCTGCCGGAGCAGCATCCCACTCGACCGTACAACCCGGTGGCAGGGTGGTAGTCCAAGTCACACCATCAACCATATCCTGAAGCGTACCTGCAAAAATTATGCCACAAGCAAGGCTGAGTATACTAATACTCAGCTAGACTTACCTGGTGTGAGGAATCTACTCCTCTACCTCTAGACCATGCAACTGTTTGGCTGAGGGGTTTGGTTTGCCAAAAGCACTAGCTGAGTCTAAAATCAATTTTTAGCTTTTCAATTTCTAGCATCATTATCTTAGCTAAGTTTGCTCCTTCTAATCATACATGGTAGCAAGCATTTAGTACAATAAACAAGTTGTCTCAAGTAAACCTCATTTCATTTCTTACTCAATGTAGTACAAGGGATCAAGTAGTCTCATTAGCTGCGAGAAGCAAACGATTCGAATCGAGTTTTAAAACCTTGCAAGGTAAACCTAAACGCACGACATGTCAGGGCACTCCGTCCCCACACACGTCAACCATCCCCATCGATTCCCCGTTCGCGGCTAGGCCTCACCACCTTGGCATACAATGCTCCACTGACCCCGGTTGCCGCCGTGCAGTGACCGCACTTGTACCCACCATAGCTAGCATGGGAGACCCAGTCTCAGGTCACGTGAGGGGTAAAGTCCGTGCCCGGCTTCACTCAGGTACTAGGTTTACCGGTTACCATATTTCCCGACATGTGCTTAGTACGTTCAAACGTTTGACTCAGGTATCCACACATTAATCATTAATTCCTTTTTCTCGTCACATGGAGAAGGCATCCTCCCTGGATCCAAGTCCATAGACCATCATAGATCTCGTTATCAAGATATATACAATCAATTCCTGACCTTGCGCGAGTGCTAGAAAAATCACTCGACTTCTACTGAGATCCTGATTAGCAAACCAGCTACTCGAATTACATCTTGCCATCAAGAATTATAGCTGGGATGTGGTGCCATTTGAAAGTAGTCTTGAATTCCTCCCAAGACACTTCACGATCAGCAGGGAGCATAGCACGAAAGTGGTCCCACCATGTCCGAGTAGGGCCACGAAGCTGCTGCGCGGCGAAGCGAGCCTTGGCGTCATCAGGGCAGTCTCCCGTGGGGAGGGGAAACTTGGACTCGACGACGCGTAGCCACACGTCGGCATCGAACGGATCCTCTGCCTTGGTGAACAAGGGAAGCTGCGTGCTCAGGAACTCCTTGTAGGTTGCCGCTGCCGGAGGTCGCTGTGGCTGGCCTCCACCATGCTGCTGGGGGTGGGGCTGGCGCTGCAAGAGCTGTCGCAGAATCTCGTTCTGTTAGGCCATTAGCTCCTGCACTGTGGGAGCTAGAGGAGGTGGCGGGGGAACTTGCTTGTTATGCCCGCGACGCTGCCTAGCAGCCATCTGGAAACAGAGATCGTCGCCATTGTTATCACAATTTCGAACAGCATGCCATTATCTCATATGGAAAGAAAATTGCCATAATCATAACATTAAGTTCGAATGAAGATAACATGGTTACAAACATCCCACAGACCTCAAAAGTTCTCAAGGGTTACATCAATTAGGGGAAAGTACCCGTAAGCCTAGTCCCAAAATCTGTCATTAACTAAGCTCGCGTAGGTTTCTATCCTCCTAAGATGTCAAAACGACTCGTCAACCCTGAGCGGTGGAAGGGACACTGGATGTGGGTGAAGGGGGCATCGCAGAGGTAGTCCCATTGGCACCAGGGGCTGGTCCTAACTCCTCAGGAGCCTCTTCTCCCTCGCTTCCGGCTTCATTGGCCTCCATCTCTAAGTGGTGCATGTCCAGGTGGTCATTAGCTTCTTCAAGTTCTCGCTGCACATCATGGAGCTGGTTCTCCAAGACATCAATGGTGTTGTCTCTGATCTCCACCTCCTGCTCCAAGGTGGTGATGTGCTGGCTCAGCCATTCCACCTGTAGGTCCTTCTCCACCAACTCGGAGGACAAGTCGACCACAAAGTCTTCTCGGCTGTCGAGGGTGAGCTTGGTGGTTTGAGCAATGTTATCAAGATGTGTCATAGCGTCGCTCTGCAGGGCCTGAAGGCGGTACAGTGCACTCATGCACTGAACAGTGACCCTCCCAACCAAGTCAGGATACATTACCCACACATCCTTCACATGGCTCACACGGTTGCACCACATGCGGTCATCCTTCTTCTCAGCAGGGAAGAGTCCCAAGGGGTGCATCACCATCTCCAGTGGATGGTAGCCACCGAAAGTCGTTAGAGTCTTCATGGTTGCCGCTTCAGTGGTGTCGTCTGTCCTGAATCCAATCATCTCGGAGTCAAGGGAACGCCAACCCGGCTGAAGGGGAGGAGCCTCCAAAGTCAGCCAGACTTGGCAACGTGGCACCCGATGCTCCTCGTACAACTGCACCGTGTACAAAGGGGGCGTAGAGTAACCGGCAGAGTTAAGCACTTCCCACAAGATGGAAGGAAAGCCATCGTGAGAAAGGAAGTTAGAGCTAAAACGAGTGTCTCCTCCACTGGTGGGGGTAGGTGAGGTCATCTGCGGAAGAGGATCAGATGTAAAGATTATGGTGGAAGGAAGAAAATAAAAGAGCCTGGGTGGTTTAAAAGGAAGCGGGTTAGCTCAAATTTTTACTTCTTCAGTTCTTAATCCTTTTAGTTTTATAATGCATGCATGCTAAAAATAACGTCTCCTCTCCGAATAAAAGGGTGCTCTTAAGGCATCTTAAAAAATCTAAATACTGGCCCACAGGGCCTACTTAATTAGCCACCTATTTCTCCCTCTATTCATAAGGCCTTTCATCCTAGGTCTAGCGGTCTAGTCCTGACGATTCATACTAGTTTCTAAGCAAGTTTTAGAGTTTTGAAAATCGGTGTTCATGGTTTATTGTCCTTCTCTGTGGTGGTATTTGCTCTGATACCAGCTATGGTAGAACCGCCCGAATTATTCCAGCTTAAGTGCCTAAGTCACGCCTCAAGGGCCGTAACACACTTAAATCGGAATAACCCGTCAGTCCCTCAGATCTAGTCTGATAAAGCCACTTAACCATGATCAAATACCACATACTCACTCGAAGGTGAGTCACAGAAGAAACACAATAAAATAGGAAAACCTCAAATTAAAGTACTAGAGTTATTACATAAATCGGAGTTTCTCAAGTAAACTAAAATAGTTCATAAGATATATTTTTGCAGCGGATAATCGATGTCCTCGGTAACGAGGAATTGGGCAAGGCCTAGCCCACTACTCCTCTTGCTCCTCTCTTGACGGAGCAGCATCCCACTCGACCGTCCAACCCGGTGGCAGGGTGGTAGACCAAGTCACACCATCAACCATATCCTGAAGCATACCTGCAAAAATTATGCCACAAGCAAGGCTGAGTATACTAATACTCAGCTAGACTTACCCGGTGTGAGGAAACTACTCCTCTACCTCTAGACCATGCAGTTGTTTGGCTGAGGAGTTTGGTTTGCCAAAAGCACTAGCTGAGTCTAAAATCAATTTTTAGCTTTTCAATTTCTAGCATCATTATCTTAGCTAAGTTTGCTCCTTCTAAGCATACATGGTAGCAAGCATTTACTACATTCAACAAGTTGTCTCAAGTAAACCTCATTTCACTTCTTACTCAATGTAGTACAAGGGGTCAAGCAGTCTCATTAGCTGCGAGAAGCAGATGATTCGAATCGAGTTTTAAAACCTTGCAAGGTAAACCTAAACACACGACATGTCAGGGCACTCCATCCCCACGCACGTCAACCGTCCCCATCGATTCCCCGTTCACGGCCAGGCCTCACCGCCTTGGCATACGATGCTCCACTGACCCCGGCTGCCGCCGTGCAGTAACCGCACTTGTACCCACCATAGCTAGCATGGGAGACTTAGTCTCAGGTCGCGTGAGGGGTAAAGTCCGCGCCCGGCTTCACTCAGGTACTTGGTGTATCGGTTACCATATTTTTCGACATGTGCTTAGTACGTTCAAACGCTTGACTCATGGACAAGGCATCCTCCCTGGATCCAAGTCCATAGACCATCATAGATCCCGTTATCAAGATGAATACAATCAATTCCTGACCTCGCGCGAGTGCTAGAAAAATCACTCGACTTCTACCGAGATCCTGATTAGCAAAGCAGCTACTCGACCTAGCATACTAGTATCCATCTCAAAAAGGAATCTTAAGTTAATGCAACTAGAGGTTTCAAGCAACTCCTACAATTAAGTGCACATTACAATCCTACAAACATTAAGTGTAGTAAAGTAGCATATATTGATACAGTTATGCATAAAACTGGGGCTTGCCTTCAATAGCTGGGGCTGAGGGGAGATCCTCGATGGCAGTCTCGGGAACTTGCTCCTGGTCTTCCTTGTGGACAACTCCTTGCTCGGGGATGAGCACGTACTCTCCATCAGCGAGATTGCAATCTAATGAATGCAATGAGTAAGATACATGCATGGTATGATATGCAATTTTAGCAATTAAACTTTGAAGGTGAATGATTAAATTAATGAGGTAGAGCTTAATCTTGCTACTGAAGATTCTTAAGGTACACTTAGCAAATTAGGGTCAAGCTTGGTTAAATTAAGTGGTAAGTCCATTTAGGTGTTCCACTGATTTCCTTTTAATGTCTTAGTGAGAATTTATTAAGATTTCTAGCTGAACTTATTAGAGTGAGATTTATTTTCCCTCTCTTCCTTTCTAATTCTTTTATGCTTTTAAGGTGGGTTTGAACTACAAGACAGCTTAATAAATTTCCAAAAATTCTGCAAAAATTACAGTGGCTTCTTATTGGTGTATAAGTCTCTGTCTCATAATTTGGGGTTTAAAAAGTGAGGGGTTCTCTCTTTATAAAATCATCAATTATTAGGGCAGAGGGGGGTGTTTTGAACTACAACCCCTTTTTAACAGTGGGTTATTCTCTAAGACATATTTTTGCTGGTATTTAGATGTTATAACATGACTTTGTACAAATGTTTAGCCACTAATACTTATTAGTTATTTTGCTATGATTTTCCAAAGTTTCTAGCCAAATGGGTGTTTTCTACTACCACTATATTTGAAAAATATCATACAACAGATTTCTAATTTTTCCTATCTTCTTCTTTGTGCAAGAGCAATCATTCTAAAATTTGGTAACTTTTTTGCTCAAGGAAAAGGTGGTAGGGATTATTTGGATTAAATGGCCTTTTCATGAATTATTGGCAATGGGTATTATTTTGCAGCCTTCAATTAGGTTTTGCATTTTTATCTAGTGGCCTACTTCATTATTAATCTGGTAAAAATTCACTTGCCCACTATTGCACACTTTTTGGCTTGCTTATGATTTAGTTGAAATATGGCTCAATATCAAGTTCTATTTGTTTACCCTACTTAATATGATGGACTGGGGTGTTTATCATTTTTGTAGTGGTGTCTTAGTGGTTACAAGTTCATTGAATTTTTCTTAACAATTTTGAAATTGTTTTCATAATTCTAATAATTGTTTTTCTAGTTTGGTTAGTGCTTAATAAAACATTTCACTTTGAATCTGTTTTGGACTAGGGGTCCCTTTATTTTTCCTAGGTTCTCTGTTATTTAAGTAGACTAGGAAAAATAATTGCATTCACTGTTCATTATTTTCTAATGCCTTTTCTGATTTTCCTAAGTTTTGGGCAAAAATGGCTTTTAATAGATAACCCTACTTAAATCTTCAATACTGGGGTGCTCACTATTTTTAAACAGTGCCTAAGTGGGGTTTACACTTCTACAAATTTTCTTAAGTTCAGCACAGAAGCATAACTATTTTTTTTAATTTAATAAGGTTTGGTCAGTTTCCTTAACTAATTCCAAACTCTAAATTTGAAAACAGAAAGCATAGGGTTCAGTATTTTTAATTGATAGTCCATAATATTTTGAATCCAACAAAATTAGTTTGGTTAAATTTAGTTGAATATAACTCAAGATATAAATTCTCTAAGTTCTCTGCTGAATTTAAAAAGCTTAAATAGAAATGGATAAAGGAAAAATGGTTTTGCACTCGGGTCCCTCGCGAAAGATCTTAAGTGAATTATAGACAGGTCCTCGGTGCACCATTCACATGAGTCTACGGCTCTGCAGAAAACCCCCTAGGGTTTTGCCAAATCAAACCCGCTGCCCTTCCCTAATGGAACAGCGGCCGCGGAGGAAGAAAGGGGCGGAGGGGCTTACCGGCGGCGAGACTGCTCTGGTGAGGTGGTCGGGGATGTAGGGGAGGTCCTGAGGGTCACGGCGATGTGCGGGTCACAGTCGGGGATGGTCGGAGTCGGCCGGTCCACGTGCGCAGGCGGGGGAGCTCGTCGGCGGTGAGGAGTCCGGCCTAACCAGGGCACGATAGGTCAATTAAATGGGTCAGGGAGCTTCACCAGAGATCAAGGAAGATGTGTGTGCAAGGAATTTGAGAATGACTCACCGGATTGCTCGGTCCACGTGCGGCCGCGGGCGACCGAAGTCCGGCGAAGATGATCTCGGGTCTCCGGTGAGGTTCTGTCGGGTCCGAGAGCTTGGAAAGCTCCACGAGCCACTGGCGAAGCTAACCGAAGGGCAGACGCAACTTGGACATGGCTGGAGTGAGCTGGACGCGGTGGCCGAGGCTCGGGCGGTGATGGTGGGCGGAGGAAAGCTCGCCGGAGCTAAGGAGGGGCGTCTGGCTAGCGAGGGTGAGCACGGGGTGAGGTGAGGCGCGCCCGGGGGAGGTTTTAAAACCGCTGGCAAGCGCGGCCGAGGGGAGGCTCTGACAAGTGCTCGGGGCATGTGCAGGCGAGCGCTAGTGCGCGCTCTGGCGTCTAGCACAACATCGAGCATGAGGCAGCGCAGAGAGAGGTCGTGTTCAAGCACGGATTAGCTCCAAATCTTTGAGATTATGGCCATGATCCCATTGAGAGATCTCTTCCCCTGACATTCCTTTGTCGTTTGTGTGTGGAGGCTTGTAGGTTTCGCTGATTGGATCAAGAGATAGAGAGGGGAGAAGTCGGGTTTGTCTCACTGCCGAGCACAAAGAGAAGATCCCGGGTTTGACGTGTCCAGAGCACGTGTCCCGATGCCATCTTCTGGTATGAGGTAGAGGGGTTAGTTAGGCACATTTTTGTCAATGGGAGCATTAGGATTAGAGTTAAGGATCAAGGTGAACGTGCTCGGTTTTGGTTCAAAGGCTGAAAATTCAGAAATCTGAATTTCAGATTTCCCCATTGAACCTCCACTTGAATGGCTTGTTTGGAGTTTTTAACAACTATTTTTGGCCAACCTTTCATAATCTTTATTGTAGCTTATTTAGTTTATTTCAATTCTCATAATTGGCCTAAGCCATGATTTCAAGTTTTTCATGGTCTTTCATCCCTTTTTTTGTTTTCTACTTAATTAGCTTAATTAGGGTTGGTATTAGGGTTTCAACATTTTCCTATTTTTGAAAACCTCATTTGTTTTAGACATGATTCTTTAGATATAAACTTAGTGGATCTTTCATTCTTACATTGATTTGGTGCTTCTTGCTCATTTGGCTTACATGAATGATGGCTGTGGTGGAACCGCCCGAATTATTCCAACTTAAGTGACTAAGTCCTGCCTTAGAGGCTAGACCACACTTAAATAGGAATAACACGTCAGTCCCTCGGATCTGGTCTGACGAGGCCACTAATAGGATCAAGTACCACGTACTCACTCGATGGTGAGGCACAGAGCAAATACAATAAAGCATAAAACCATACATTAAGGAGTATCAAATTATTACATCAACATCGGAGTTTTAGCAAAAGTGGAGATCATTGTTCGAATTGCATCGGAATAAAGCTAGCGATAATCAAATGGAGAGATGGGGAAGCCTGTCCCATCACTCCTCATGCTCCTCCTCAACCGAGGTAGGGTCCCACTCGACTGTCCAACCCGGTGGCAAGATGGACGGCCAAGTCACTCCAGCAACCATGTCCTCCAGAGAACCTAAAAAAAATTATGCCACAAGCAAGGCTGAGTATATTAATACTCAGCTAGACTTACCCGGTGTGAGGAGTCTACTCCTCTACCTCTAGACATGCAGCTGTTTGACTGAGTGGTTTGGTTTGCCAAAAGTACTAGCTGAGTCTAAAAATCAAGTTTTAGCTTTTTCAAGTTTTAGTGTGACTCTCTTAAGACTAAATGTATACCTATCTAGTCATACATGGTATCAAACATTTAGCAATCAACAACTTTTGCCAAGTCATCACATTTCCACTTGTTACTCAATGTAGTAGTATGGATCAAGCAGTCTCATTAGCTGTGAGAAGCAGACGATTCGAATCGAGTTTCAACCTTGCAAGGTAAACCTAAACACATGACGTGGTGAGGCACTCCGTCCCCACACATATCAACCATCCCCATTGATTCCCTGGCAACAGATCAGGGCTCACCGCCTTGGCATACAATGCCTCACTGACCCCGACTGCCGTCGTGCAGTGACCGCACTTGTACCCACCATAACCGGAATGGGAGACCACGTCTCAGGTCGCGTGAGGGGTAAAGTCTGCGGGCAGGTTCACTCAGGTACTAGGCTTACCAATTTACCATATTTCTCGGCATGTGTTTAGTACGTTCAAACGCTTGACACATGGTACCACACCTTAATCCTTATTCCGATTTCCGTCTCGTAGACAACCAATCCCCATGGATTGTTGCCCACAGACCAACATTATTACGATATGAAAATGGATACAACCAATCCCTGACCTCGCGCGAGTGCAAAAAAAAATCACTCGACTTCTACCGAGATCCCTAATTAGTAAAGCAGCTACTCGACCTAGCATACTAGTATCCATCTCAAAAGGATTCCTGAGATCATGCAACTAGGGTTTCAAACAACTCCTACACTTAAGTGCACATTCAATCCTACAATCATTAAGTGTAGTAAAATAGCATAATAAGCAGGTTATGCATAAAACCGGGGCTTGCCTTCCAAAGCTGGGGCAGGCAGATCCTCGATGGCAGGCTCTGGTGCTGGATCCGGGGCTACCTCCTGAGCAACTTCTTGCTCCGGCACGAGGATGTACTCTCCGTCAGCGAGGTTGCAATCTATCGAATGCAATGAATAAGAAATATGTATGCTATGATATGCAGGATTTAGTAACAATTATGCATCGTGAAGAAAAACTAAGTTAGTTGATAACCTAGGGTTTTCTTCACTAGTACAATTTGGCTCTATACAAGCGGTAGGCTTTTTACATCACAGGCGGTTCGGTTAGAAAACCGCCTGGGATGTCCCAGGCTATTCGAACCGCCTGTGACGTATTAGTATCACAAGCGGTTTATGTTTAGGACCGCCTGTGGTGCTCTATTCTTTTCACAAACGGACCCTAATGAAAAACCGCATGTGATTGTGATTTGATTACCATATTAATATTTTAATTTTTAACAGAAATATGAAAATACAATTTAAATGAATTAATATTTTAATTTTTAACAGAAATATGCAAATACAATTTAAATGAGTTAATATTTAATTTTTAACAGAAATATGCAAATACAATTTAAATGAGTTAATATTTAATTTTTAACAGAAATATGCAAATACAATTTAAATGAATTTTAATAGCACACATAGATAACTAGAGAGATTTTAAATTAATTGGCAACCACAATGCATAGTCAATCATACATGATAACAAATACAATTTGATTCATACAATTTTTCATGAACTACCATTTTTCCGCATGTATGGCTTTAAGTTCTTATCAATTTTCTTTTCCACATGCTTGATTCTCTCTGGACCGTTAAAGACGAACATCTCTTCATACTTATTGTATTCCTCATCTCCGTCTCCCACATTCTCAACTCCAACAATTTTTTGCTTTCCAGAAATAACTACATGCATCTTCTCATCTGCTGGATCGAGTACATAGAACACTTGTGCAACACATTCGGCGAGAACCCACGGGTCATCTTTATATCCTACTTTCTTTAAGTCTACCAGTGTGAGTCCGTAGTTATCCACTATCACCCTCAGGGGATGTTGTACCCATTGGCACTTAAATAAGGGTATTTTCATGCTTGGGCCATAATCAAGTTCCCATATTTCCTCTATGAATCCAAAATATGTGGTCTTCTGTCCATGTAGGTCAAAAGCATCGATACGAACACCGCTATTTTGTGCAACACTTTTCATGTCTTTTGATTTAGTGTAGAAATGTGTACCCATTGATGTCATATGCTTGCCATGATGTCACAAAACACGATGGCCCAGAAGCCAAATTCTTCATTGTTTTCTCTTCTAAAGAGTCTCCAAATGGGATGTTTTTGTCCATTAACCATTCGCTGAAACGATGTTTGTGCTCCCTCATGATCCAGTCCTCTGTGCGGTTCTGATTTTCATTATGAAGCTCATCTAGGTGTTCCTCTATGTAAGGCTCGGCTATCGTGAGATGTTGTAGTACACTACCATGAGCACAATGTACTAGCTTGTAATCCTCAACGCGAAAAGTTTTCGTGCCCATTCTCCCTCTCCCACATAGTTTACCCTCATGTTTAGGTATAGGCACACCTATCATTGTTCCGTCACTGATGTAATCTATACATCTCTCAATCACTTCTTCTGTAGTGTATCCCTCCATGATTGAACCCTCTGGGTGAGCACGATTTCGCACATAACCTTTTAATACTCTCAGGTATCGCTCCAACTGAAACATATGATATAAATATAGTGGCCCTAATATTTTTATCTGATACATGAGATGTATGATTAGGTGTACTTGCATATCAAAAAATGATGGAGGAAAACACATTTCAAGCTTGCACATAGTCTCGATGATGTATGCCTTTAGATAGTCCAAGTCTTCTAAAGCTATTACTTTTTGTGAAACCGCATTGAAAAAGTAACACAAGCGTGTGATGACAACTTTGACATGCTCTGTTTCGAGGGCTCTTACCACAATTGGGAGGAACACCATCATCATCACATGGCAGTCATGAGAGTTGTAGCCAAATAGAGACAAGTCCTTCATCCTGACTAGTTTGCTAATATTGGATGAGAAACCTGTGGGCACTTTGACCCCACGCAAACATTTGCAAATCTTTGTTCTCTCTTCAACTGACAAGTTGTAGCTAGCTGGGGGGAGGTAAGGCTTCCCTTTGCCACTATCTACTGGATGAAGTTCCGGTCTGATTTGAAGATCTACTAGATCATTGCGTGATTTAAATCCATCCTTTGTCTTACTCGGCATGCCCAGCAAGGTTCCAATGATGCTGTCGAAAACATTCTTTGTTACATGCATCAAATCAATGCTGTGGCAAATTTCCATATCCTTCCAGTATGGGAGGTACTTGAAAAAAATTGATTGCTTCTTGAAAGTTGTGTAAGTTGAAGGGTCAGTTCTCTTTCTCTTTTCTCCTTTGTTTTTCCCTTTCCGAATACAACATGAATGTTCTTTACAATTTCAAAAACAAGTTTCCCACTATAAGGCTTTGGTGCACCTTCACTTTCCAGTTCATTGTTAAATTCCTCTTTCATCTTTCGGTACTTATGCTGCTTCATCAAGAACCGTCTATGTCCCATGAACACCAACTTCTTGGATGATTTAAGGTACATGGAAGCAGTTCCATCGACACACACTACACAACCATTCTTTCCTTTAGTCTTTTGCCCTGATAGTGTGGCGCCACCGGGAGAATCATGGATGGTAACAAATATAATTGCTCTTAAGTTGAAATACTCATGGCAATACTCATCCCATATTCTAACTCCTTCATTCCAGAGCTTTGTCATATCTTCCATAAGAGGTTCTAGGAACACATCAATATCAACACCAACTGATTTCGGACCTTGAATAAGAATAGTCAACATAATGTAGTTTCTTTTGTGACATAGCCATGATGGAAGGTTGTACATCATTAAAGTCACGGGCCAGGTGCTATGTACACTTCTTTTTTCACTAAATGGATTCATTCCGTCTATACCCAAAGCAAATCTTACATTTCTGGTTTCTTTGGCAAACTCAGGATACATAAGATCGAAATTTTTCATTGTGATGCATCAACAGGGTGTCGAATCTGTTTGTTATTCTGCTTGCGATTTTCAGCATGCCAACGCATAAGCTCAGCCTCCCTAGGATTTGAGAACAAACGTTTTAAGCGATCAATTACAGGAAGATACCACATCACCAAAGCTGGGATCTTTGACTTCTTTTTCCCATCCATGTCATCAAAAGTGTCATCGTCACTTTCAGGTCCAATAGTGGATTTCTTGTTTTTATTTTTTCTACGGGAATTTTTTACACAGTCTTGATTGTAGCTCTTCTTGTATCGGCTGACATTGCAAACTGGGCATCTTGCTGCATTCTCAAAATCGCCACGATACAGAATACAATGGTTCGGACATGCATGAATTTTTTGCACACCCAGAGCTATGGGAGATATAAGCTTGTTCGCTTTATATGTGCTTGTTGGTAGTTTGTTGGGTTTTGGTAGTAATTAGGATAGAAAATTCAAAAGATCTGTGAAGCTAGTATCAGACTATCCGACGCTAGCCTTCAACTTAAGAAGTTCTAGAACTGTACGCAGTGTAGTAAACTCTTTGTCACACCCCTTTGATTCATCATATAAAGGTTCTTTTGAGGCACTTTCCAGTCCCTCCATTTTAGATAGCCCATTGTGTGATCCCACAGAACTCAACATTTCTGGTTCCATATGGTGCAACATCTCTTTGCAATCAAATTCTTCAAAATCTTGATTAGCATCCACATAATCCACTTTACCATCAACTTTAAGATCTAAAATTCCGACAACTCTCTTATCATTACCAGGCACTTCACACGGATCCAACTCACCATGTTCTGACCATATCATGTAATTGTTTTTAAACCCTCTTTTTAGCAGATGTGATTGGATTACTCCTGTATCTCTCCAAGCTATCTTATTATCACAATCGATGCACGGACATAATATCTCCTTACTCTTTCGCAAATTTGCATGCTTGTTGGCCGCTTCAATAAAGCTTCTCAAATTTCGAATGTACGACGGATGTGGTCTTGGCACATTGTACATCCAACCTCGGTCCATTACCTATCCCTATATTGATTAACGTCAATATCGAGATGTACCATGAAAAAAATAAATGTACATGAAAGTGAAACAAGATCATATCGAGATGTAACTAACACATGATACAATTTTTTTTAAAATATCCCTAATTAATTGAATTTAATCCCTAAATCATGAACGGATTAATGTGCATGAAAATGAAACAAGATTGCAGCAATATAGGTACCTTGAGGTGAGACAACTCTTTATAAAAAATCTTTAAATTAGATCAACTACGTTCATGATCTTGGAATTCCTGAGTTTTTCTTGGATACAAGTACAAATCTTGGAATTCCTGAGTTTTTCTTCAATTCTGGTCTATATGACAAAATTGAGGCAAAAAATCGTATCAAAATGAGAAAGAAAACAAATGGAGATCATATATATGCATAAACTCTTGAAATCAATCAATAAACTCAAAAACAAAACCTTCTCCCCGTTGATCAAAAAAATCTGTCGCTTCTGCGCAGCCTGGCGGCGTGTCGGGCTCCAGGAGTTAGGGTTCCTGCTGGAACCACCGAGCCTTTTATACTATATACACATCACAGGCGGATTTTTAGAAAAACCGCTTGTGATGTATAACATCACAAGCGCTTTTTTATTTCGACCGCCTATGAAGTTTACATATCACAGGCGGTCGAAATAGAAAAGCGCTTGTGATGTTATACATCACAAGCGTTTTTTCTAAACATCCGCCTGTGATGTGTATACAATATAAAAGCCTCAACTCGATGCGTAGTTATCCAGCAGGAACCATAACTCTCTCCCGGAGCTGATACTGCGCTGCCAGGCTGATACTGCCCAACGCCGTCCTCCCCGAGGCCCAACGCCGCCGTCTCCGAGCTGGGCGCCCGCCACGCCGCCGTCCCTGAGCCCAACGCCGCCGTACCCGAGCCCAACGCCGCCGTACCCGAGGCCCAACACTGTCGTCTTTGAGCTGGGCGCCCACCATGCCGCCGTCCACGAGCCCAACACCGTCGTCCCCGAGCCCAATCCCGACAGGTTCTGTCTCTTTCTCTCTCTCTCTCTCCACTCAGCGTTGGTCCCCGAGCCCCACGCCGCCGTCCGAAACCGACGACTTGTGGTGTCCATATACTTGCTATTGGTGGATTTATTAGTTCATTTTTCATTGTTGGGCACAGATGTCCCATGTCCCATCAGCTAGCACTAGAAGCCTAGAAGGTGATATTGTAGTCACATGTGATGTTCAGATGCCCAGATATACATTTATGCGGTGCTGCTTATTATTTATCTCCTAACCATATATATGAATAAGAAGTATATATGTGTTAGAGTTCTAATAATCTTAGCTCACAAACCAAGCTATTAGAAATGTTAAAATAGGAAGCTAAGTCAGAGTTCCGGTGAGCAGGGACCTGTGAACACAACGATACATGCCTTCTCTTCACTAATCGCGCGCGTATAGATTAGATCGTACCTCGTGTGTGCTTAGAAAAAAAGTACGACAATGTTGGTTCGTGTGTCGGCCCCTTGCTTATTATGTGAAAGGTCACAACTAATAATAAGTTGTTGCGCCCCTCGATCAAACAGTGATGCTTGGTCCAAGTCAATATTCTATCCAAGTCAGATGAGATGAACCTAACATTCTCTCCCTTGATCTCATTCTTAAACTTAATCTTTTAGCTTACAATTTACATTCCTCCATATATCAATATACCAAGACCAAGGCGTTATAACAAATATTCATACGCTATTGAACTTAATGACTACAGTAGGCCTTTCTATCTTAAAGCAGAGAACTTATTTTTGAGGGAGATGGTTTTATTGATGAGCCTTTGATCCAAAACCAAAGTAGCTCCATTAAACCATACCCGCTATGTGCTTTTTGAACATGCTGGATGAAAGTCCTTTAATGAGCTGATCTGCAAGTATTAGCTCTATTGCATGCTCAACTTCAATCATTTGATCATGAACTCTCCGTCCTTTATAATATAATACTTAATATCAATGTATTTAACATCAACACTTGAACTTATATGTTGCATAACCTATATGTTGCATAACCTATATGTTGCATAACTCTCTTAAGACTAAATGTATACCTATCTAGTCATACATGGTATCAAACATTTAGCAATCAACAACTTTTGCCAAGTCATCACATTTCCACTTGTTACTCAATGTAGCAGCATGGATCAAGCAGTCTCATTAACTGCGAGAATTAGACGATTCGAATCGAGTTTCAACCTTGCAAGGTAAACCTAAACACACGACGTGGCGAGGCACTCTGGCCCCACACATATCAACCGTCCCCATTCATTCCTTGGCAACAGATCAGGGCTCACCGCCTTGGCGTACAATGCTTCACTGACCCCGACTGCCGTCGTGCAGTGACCGCACTTGTACCCACCATAACCGGAATGGGAGATCACGTCTCAGATCGCGTGAGGGGTAAAGTCTATGGGCTGGTTCACTCAGGTACTAGGCTTACCGATTTACCATATTTCTCGACATGTGTTTAGTACGTTCAAACGCTTGACACACGGTACCACACCTTAATCCTTATTCCGATTTCCGTCTCGTAGACAACCAATCCCCATAGATTGTTGCCCACAGACCAACATTATTACGATATGAAAATGGATACAACCAATCCCTGACCTCGCACGAGTGCAAAAAAAATCACTCGACTTCTACCAAGATCCCTAATTAGTAAAGCAGCTACTCGACCTAGCATACTAGTATCCATCTCAAAAGGATTCCTGAGATCATGCAACTAGGGTTTCAAACAACTCCTACACTTAAGTGCACATTCAATCCTACAATCATTAAGTGTAGTAAAATAGCATAATAAGAAGGTTATGCATAAAACCGGGGCTTGCCTTCCAAAGCTGGGGCAGGCAGATCCTCGATGGCAGGCTCTGGTGCTGGATCCGGGGCTACCTTCTGAGCAACTCCTTGCTCCAGCACGAGGATGTACTCTCCGTCAGCGAGGTTGCAATCTATCGAATGCAATGAATAAGAAATATGTATGCTATGATATGCAGGATTTAGTAACCATTATGCATCGTGAAGAAAAACTAAGTTAGTTGATAACCTAGGGTTTCCTTGTTATAAGAAGCTCTTGTGGTTTATGCTTATCAATTTAGGTTTGAGGTTTTGCTTAGAGGTAAACATAGTGGATTAAGGCTTGGATTGCCCTTAAAGGTTCTAGTAGGTACTCAAGAGTTTTGCTGTTTTGGTCAGGGTAACATTTATCTCCACTTCTAAATTCCTTCTTTTATTCTCTTTTTATGCTCTTAAGTTGGGTTTGAACTACAACAGTGATTTCAAAATTTCCAAAAATTCTGGAAAAATTACAGTGGGTTACTATTGGTGACTGTAGTCTGTCCTATAAATTGGAGGTGAAAAATAAATAGAATATGCCCTGGACAAAAATAACAAAAATTGGGGCAGAGGGGTCACTTTGCACTACATCTCTCATCTAGGTGCGGGTTCTGTACTAAGAGTTATTTTTGCTGGTATCTATGGGTAATAACATGCTTCTGTGACAAAAATCACAGAGGGTTACTTAGTGGTTATTTAGTTATGCTTTTCTATGGTTTAATGCCAAAAAAGGTACTTATAACTAACTTGTTATTTCAAAAATATCAAACAACAGAACTCATATTTTCCTATGTTCATAATAACAAAGTATTAGTTTTCCCAAGGTTTGGGGTGTTTTCTCCTCAGGATTATTTCTCTAAGATTTTCCTAATTTTCCTTGTTTGCATAAAATAAAAGGTATCTCATTTCTTTTGTACTAAACAAGGGCCTAATAAATTTTTCCAGTGAACTATATTAAATAGGTGAGCTAACAAAAATATGGTTTCTCCCTGGTTCTTAATTTAAATTAAGTTTTCTATTTTCTTTATCTTTAAGCTAAAAATGATTTAAATGGAAAACCCTACCTTAATTTGGTGTACTGAGCCATTTACTATTTTTAAACAGATTTGGGAGTGATTAAGTACTTCTCTGATTTTTCTTAATCTCAGTCTAACAGTATAACTATTTTCCTTCTATTATTTAACTTTTAGCCAAATCAATATTTAATTCCAAACATTAAATTCTTTTGCAATACTAAGGGGGTTTTGCATTTTTCCTAGGTAGTTCACATTATTTAGGATCAGTCAAAATTGGTTTGACCAAATTTGGTTGAATAAAACTGAAGTTATGAATTTTACAAGCTCTATTTGCATTTAAATTAGAAATATTAAAAAGGTTTCCTGGAAAACCAGTTTACACCGAGGACCATGGGTTCTTCCTAAACCATTTCTTTAATTTATACCCCTGCGCAACTATTCCCCTGAGTCACTGACAGTTCAAAAACCCCCCTAACTTCTATTCTTTCTTCCCTGAGGTCCCTCCCCCCTTTTGAACAGTACCCGCGAAAGGAAAAACGGCGGCACGGCTTACCGGCGGCGAGGGAGGTCCGACGAAGGGTGGGGTTGGCTTCGGGAGGTCCTTGCGGTCACAACGAGGTGCGGCTCGACGATGGTGATGGCCGAAATCGGCCGGTCCACGTGCGCAGGCGGGCGAGCTCGTCGGCAGCGTGTGCTCCAGCCTATCCATGGCGATACAGGTCAATCCAAGGGCACGAGGAGCTTCACGGGGTGCTAATGAGTTGACCCATGCAAGGAATCGAAGAATAACTCACCGTGGAGCTCGGTCTACATGCGTCGGCGGTCGGTTGAAGTCCGGTGACCTTGATCCGGCGTCTCCGGTGAGGCAGAGCTCGATTCCTCGCTCCAGGAGCTTCACTGAGGCACGTAGAATCTATTCCAAGGGTTGGACGGGGCTGGGAATGGCTCTGCTGGCCAGTCTACGGTGGCGGGGGATCGGGCGGCCGCTGGCACGCCGTCTGCAGGGCAAACGCCGATGATCTCTTGCTCCGGTGAGGTCGAGAGTGCGCGGGGGAGTACGGCTGAAGCCTTGGCTGGCTTTATAGGCGCGAGCAGGGGACACGGGCGGGGCTTGGCGCGGCGCGGGGCACGTGGGGTCGGGCGCTGGGCGTGCTCTAGAGCGTTCAGGGCGCGTCGAACACGTGGAGGTGTTCTTCTGCCCATGTTCAACAGCTCGCCGAGATCGCAAACGTGCGAATCTTGGCAAAAATCCGGCGCAGGCCTCCTCCTAGCAGCGAGGGTTGTCTCTTATATGTGAGTTCTAATGGTAGATATGCCCTAGGTAGGGAGATTTGTGGACGCCAATTCTGGCTTGTCCCATTGTCCACCTCGCGACAAAAACGATGCCAAATCTTGTCAACCAAAATTGGCTCGATTTCAAACTTTTCTAGTCGGTGCCTTAGGTGGTTTGACACCTTTTTGGTATTTAGACCAAGTGGTTTTGGCGCCATTTACTAAGTGAACACGGTGGATCTTTAGATTAGGGTTAAAATTTAACTTAGAAAAGATTAGAGAGCTCTAGTGTGCTCCCTACTTAAGGGGTGAATTTGGGGTCTTCAAGGGGTCTTTTTGTAATGTTCCCCCCTGCATTTGGTAGGTTACAATGTTACTAAAACTTTGCTTAAGGATTAGAATCATGTTTTTGCAATTTGATTAACTTATTCACTGATCCCTTCCTTGGAAGTCTAGTGCCCTTAGGTGTCTTTAGGGTTTAATCTCCTCTGATTCGAAATGACCATTGTTCAAAATGTGTGGGTGAAGCTTTTGTCATTAACCTCTCTTAGCTAACCCATGCTTCCAAGGTTTTAGGTGCTTCTTCTCCTCCATTTAACCACATGTGATCACAATTCATCAGTGCATAAATGAAGCCATTACCTTGTTAACACCTGAGGTGTTACAGCCCTCCCCCCTTAAAGGAATCTCTCCCCAAGATTTTGGGTAGGGATCCTTTAGGGGTACTAAGAAAGTGTGCTGGGTTGTTGCATTTTTCCTTTAGTCAAGGTTCTCTAGTTAACTGCTCTTCGAATGTCATTCTCTTTGCAACTTCAGAAGGAAGCCCTTTTAAAGTTATTTTCAAAGCTTAGTATACCTTGAATATCTAAGTTTCTCTTATATTTAGTTTCAAAGGGCAGGTGGGGGTGGGGTTTTGGATTACGTACCGATTCCTTTGGGCAGAAAGTCGGGGAAGCGAGAACGTAGAAAATCCTCAGTCTCCCACGTAGCCTCTTCCACTGAATGGTGACTCCACTGAACCTTATACATCCTGATCGACCTTGCCCGTGTTGATCTCTCCTTTTGATCCAATACCTTGACGGGGTGCTCTTGATAGGATAAGTCTGGTTCTAAATCCAATTCTGGTTCAGGTAGTACTTCCGTGGGTAAGCGGACACATTTTCGCAGCTGAGATACGTGGAACACATCATGAACTGCTGACATATGGGGTGGCAACTTCAATTGATATGCCACAGGTCCAGAAATCTCTATGATCTCATAGGGCCCCATGTAGCGAGGAGCTAACTTGCCTTTGATTCCAAATCTCTAAACACCTTTGGTGGGTGATACCTTAAGATAAACATGGTCTCCCACTTGAAACTATAAAGGCTTCCTCCTCTTGTCATGATAGCTCTTTTGCTTGGCCTGAGAAGCTTCTAGGTTCTTCTTAATAACTCTAACTTTCTCCTCGGCTTCAAGAACCAAGTTAGGTCCAAAAATTTCCCTTTCTCCAGCTTGTGACCAATTTAGCAGTGTCCTACACCTTCTCCCATACAAGGCTTCAAAAGATGCCATCTTCAAACTGGATTGGTAACTGTTATTATAAGAGAACTCTGCCAATGAAAGACACTTGTCCCAATCCTTTCCATAGTGTAGCACACATGCCCTCAACATGTCTTCCAAAATCTGATTTACCCTTTCTGTTTGACCATCTGTTTGAGGATGGTATGCTGAGCTTCTTATTACATGGGTCCCAAGTGATTCTTGCAATTGCTCCCAGAAACGTGCCACGAATGGTGCCCCTCTGTCAGATACGATGGTCCTTGGTATTCCATGCAAACGAACTATCTGGTCAATGTAGATTTCTGCATATTTCTATGCCCTGTGGGTGGTATGCACCAGCAAGAAATGAGCTGTCTTGGTCAACCTATCCACAATGACCCAAATAGAATCATGGTGTCGAGAGGTATTGGGCAATCCCACAATGAAATCCATGAAAATATCCTCCCTTTTCCAAGAAGGTATGGGAAGGGGCTGTAAGGTGCCTGCTACCTTTAAATGACTGGCCTTGACTCTCTGGCAAGTGTTGCATTCAGATATATACTTAGCAATTTCCCTCTTCATTTTGGTCCACCAGTACAAAGACCTGAGATCATGATACATCTTGTTACTGCCGGGGTGCATGGAAAATTTGGAAAGGTGAGCTTCATCCAATATTTTCTTTCTGAGCTCGGGGTTCTTGGGAACAACCAATCGGTCTCCAAACCATAGAATCCCCTTGCTGTCCTGACGGAAGCATTTGTATTTATCCACCTTCTGTTCGATCATTTCCTTAATGACTTGGATACCCTTGTCACCAATCTGTGCCATGACTATTTGATCATGTAAGGTGGGCTCCACTGAAATATTACTTAAAGTACTAGAGGAAACGACTTCTAGGTTCAGCTTGCACCAATCATCACATAGGGTGGTGATTTTTGCATCCATATTCATATAGTTGCACTGGGCTTTCCTGCTTAAGGCATCTACCACAACATTGGCTTTGCTAGGAAGGTAATGCACCTCCAAATCATAGTCCTTGATTAATTCGAACCATCTTCTCTGCCTCATATTAAGATCAACCTGGGTAAAGATATATTTGAGACTCTTATGATCAGTGTAGATATTGCAATGAGCTCCCATCAAGTAATGTCTCCATATCTTGAGAGCATGAACTACGGCTGCTAACTCTAGATCATGTGTGGGGTAGTTTTTCTCATGGGGTCTGAGTGCTCGGGAGGCATAAGCAATGGCTCTGTTGTCTTGCATCAAGACACATCCCAATCCACTACCAGAAGCATCGCAATAAACCTCAAAGGGTTTGGTGTTGTCAGGTTGAGCTAGCACGGGTGCTGTTGTCAAATGCTGCCTTAGTGTATGAAAGGCATCCTCACATTTCTGGCTCCATTCATACTTGACTCCTTTCTTCAACAATTCAGTCATTGGCTTGGCAATCCTGGAGAAATCCAGAATAAATCGTCGATAATACCCTGCCAATCCCAGAAAACTCCGAATTTACCGTACCGTGGTAGGAGGTGTCCAATTCATCACTTCTTGTACCTTCTCAGGATCAACTGATACTCCATCCTGAGAAATGGTGTGACCCAGAAATTTAATCTCCCTCAGCCAGAATTCACATTTGGACAATTTAGCATACAACTGATGGTCACGCAGTCTCTGAAGTACGGTATGCAAATGTTTAGTATGCTCGGCTTCATTTTTGGAATACACCAGAATGTCATCAATGAAGACCACCACAAACTTGTCCAGCTCTGGCATAAAGACTGAATTCATCAAATACATGAAGTAAGCCGGGGCATTGGTCAGCCCAAAAGACATTACCAAATACTCATAAAGCCCATATCTGGTAGAGAAAGCCGTCTTGGGAATATCGCTAGCCCTGATCTTGATCTGATGGTAGCCCGAGCGAAGGTCTATCTTGGAGAATACTTTGGCTCCCACCAACTGATCAAACAATACATCAATGCGGGGCAATGGATACTTGTTCTTGATGGTCACCGCATTGAGAGGACTATAATCAACACACAATCTCAAACTCTCATCTTTCTTCTTCACAAATAAGGCGGGACATCCCCATGGTTAAGTACTTGGGCGAATAAACCCCTTGTCCAACAATTCTTGCAACTGCTTCTTCAATTTCGCCAACTCTGCTAGAGGCATCCTATAGGGTCTCTTGGATATAGGTGCAGTCCCGGGTTGTAATTCAATCGTGAACTCTATGTCTCTGTTGGGTGGCATCCCTGGCAATTCATCCAGAAAAATATTTGGGTAGTCACAGACTACGGGGATTCTCTCAACCGGTGATTCTATCAGGGTGAATGCACAGGAACGGGTACAACCCTGATCGGGCAAATATAATGTGGTTTCACCACCCGTAGGGGAGTGAAACTCAATGGCCCTTGCTGCAATATCAAGTACTGCCTGATGCCTGGATAACTAGTCAGTTCCCAAAATGATATCCACATTGTCCAATCCCAAAATGAGGAGGGTAGTTTTAATTATCAGACTACCAAACTTTATAGGTACATGCCTGTTGATTTGATAGGTGGCAACCCTGCCTCCTGGTGTAGAAATTGTAATACCCCCATTGGTGTGATGGAAAGGTAACTGGCATTTGGCACTAAATTTTGTACTGATAAAACTGTGTGATGCACCAGAATCAAAAAGAATGATTGCAGGATTATTCAAAATGGAGAAGATACCAGTCATGACGGGTGCTCCCTCTGGAATGTCAGCCATGGTGGTGAAGTTTAGCCTGCCTTGCCTCACTTGCACCTTCTGCCTCTTGCCTTGATTCTGGTTGGAACCCTGTCCCTGCCTTTGATGATTCCTGGGGCAATTCTTGGCATAATGCCCGGTGTTACCACAAGTGAAACACCTGTTGTCATTGGCCTGACGGTATTGCTGCTGCTGTGGCTGATTGTTCCTCTGAACTGGGGGCTGAGAGTGGTTGGGTGCCTACTGCTGCTGCTGTGGTCGGATCACCCAACATCCTTGCTACTGCTGAGGTCCCCTGTTCCGAGTGTCAGATACAATCTGGAAGCGCTGTGGCTGAGCTGATGATCCTGCCATAGGGGTCTTCCTCTCCTTTTCTGCCTGACGGGCTGTGATGCAGTCCTCCTGAGAAATGGCCATGTTGACTAACTCATTGTAACTGTTGGCCCTGACAGTGTTGAGACGGTCGCGGAGCTTAGTGCTGAGCCCCCTCCTGAACCTATCCCTCTTCTTCTCATCAGTGTCTGCATGATATCCGGCATACTGGCACAGGTCATTGAAGGCCTGAGCGTACTGCAACACAGTACGATTTCCCTGAGTAAGTGCCAAAAACTCATTGAGCTTGCGATCCATAATGTCTGCTGGTATATGATGCCCCCTGAAAGCTGCTTTGAACTCTCTCCATTCCACCTCATGGTCAACTGGCTGCATAGCAAGGAAGTGGTCCAACCATGTCCGCGCGGGTCCGTGAAGCTGCTGGGTGGCGAACCTGACCTTAGTCACATCGAACAAACTCCGTTGAGTAGTGGGAATTTGGATTCCACTACCCTAAGCCATACATCCGCATCAAGTGGATCCTCTGCCCGAGTGAACAAAGGCGGTTGCGTGCTGAGGAACTCCTGATAAGTGGCTGCTGGTGGGTGACGCTGATGATCACCACCACCATAATGCTGAGGTGGCAGCTGACGCTGAGCCAACTGTCGCAGAATCTCGTTCTACTGAGCCATTAGTTCTTGCAGGGTAGGAGGCGGTGGCGGAGGAATGCGTTCATTCTGTCCACGACACGCTCTTCCTGCCATCTGAAAAATCAAGAATGCTCTCAATATCACATTTCTGATGTCAGGGTTCATACGTGGTGAAAGATTCGCAAGGGTAAAACCACTATTTTCTTGCATAATTCATAAAAAGATTCCACATGGCATAAAACTTTCCTTCATAAATTAAAACCGACATCATTCATCATCCATACTTCCAAAAGAGTTTGTTAAGGTTACATCAGTGGCCCAAAGGACTCAACTCTATCTAGCCTAGTACCACAAGGGTGCAAAAGCTAAGCTAGCCTCGAGGAGTTCTACCGCCACACACTGCTAACCCTATCTCGGCGACCTAGTGAGCAAACAAGGCAACGCTCGACTCAGGGGAAGGTGGTCTCCCTGAGCCAGCAATGTCCAAACTGGAGGCAGGCTCCGGCTCCTCTCCTCCCTCGATGTCGACATCCTCGTTGGCCTCCATATCCTGGATCTCCTGGTGGTGCATATCCAAATGTTGGTTAGCTTCCGCGAGTTGCTGCTGAGTGTTGATGAGCTGATCCTCGAGAACCTCAATGGTGTTCTCCCTGGTTCCCACTAGCTCCTCAAGCTCCTGGATCTTGTTGGACATCTGTTCCACCTGTTGGTCCTTTTCCACCATCTCAGTGGACAGGTCTACCACAAGTTCCTCTCTGTTGTCCAAGGTAATCTTGGTAGCCTCCAATAATGCCATCAGATGTGACATTGCCTCTCCTCGCCTTACCTGCAGACGATACAGAGCATCCATGCATCGAACTGTCAAGTGCGTAGTCTGCCCTGGGTAAAGAGCCCATATATCCTTGGCATGCTCCACTCTGTCTTTCCATATTGGGTCGTCCTCCTTTTCAGCAGGGAACAAGCCGATGGGATGAGTAGATAGCTCCAAGGGGTGAAAACCACAAAAGGTAGTTAGCCCGTGGAGAGCAATCGCCTCGATAGTATCCTCAGCCCGGTATTCGAAAGACTCGAAGTCCAACGAATGCCAGCCTGGCTGTAGGGGATGAGGCTCCAGGGTCATCCTCACCCTATAGTGGGGCAGCCTGGCTTGGGAGGCGTCGTGTAACCAGCTCCCTGAAGCACCTCCCACAAGATATGGGGAAGACCCTCTCGTGCAAGTCCGTCTGTGTGGGACTGTGCGTTCCCTCCTTTTGAGGATCCGTGAGAAGTCATCTATGTATGGGTAAGCGTAAGTATAAAGAAAAAGAATTAAAAAATAAAAAGGGATCAAAACTCGTCCTCTCTATGGCTATGACAATGTCACTGAGGGTACTTAATTTGTCATTATCATGTATTAAAAATTCTTATCTAATTATCAAGTAGTTTAAGTAAGGATGCATGCATGTTCGTCCTAAACGACCTCACTTCAACCTAGAGGGAATAGGGAAGAACTCCCATCCCTTATAGTAGCCTGTAGGGCTCACTCAGATAGCCACCTAGCTACCCCTCTATCATCCTAAGGCTTCACGTCCTAGGTCTATCCTTATCGTCCTGATGATCTATCCAACATTTGTTTCTATCAAGTTTTACTTTTGAAAAGGATAGTATTTATAGTTTATTGATTCCTCTGTGGTGGTACGAGCTCCGATACCAGCTACGGCGGAACCGCCCGAATTATTCCAACTTAAGTGCCTAAGTCCTGCCTTAGAGGCTAGACCACACTTAAATAGGAATAACACGTCAGTCCCTCGGATCTGGTCCGACTGTAACACCCCTGGTGTTACTATAACTAAAACTTGAGCATGGCATCATGAGCATTGGCATTGCATATGTTTGACACACCTAGAGTACATTCACTAGGCAAAAATTTCAAACAAGTTGTATTGTTTTAATGTTTTACAAATAGGACCCTGGATAGGAAGCTTAACCCTAAGTAGGGATTAAAGGGGTAAAACTTAACCCAAGTTGACAAAACCTAAAAGCTTTAGGGTAAAAGTCATAAAATGACCCCAAGAATAAACTTGAATCACTTTTATACCCCTGGGATACCAGAAACCCTAATTGGAGCCCTGGTAAACCCTAAAACCAAACCCTAGGGGTCTATGTGCAAAAATAGTGCACATTTGGACTAAAGTGTGAAAACAACTATGTTAAAGCATGTTAAGTCATATGGTTCACAAAATTAGGGATTTGCAAGTGAAACCCTAAGTTTTGGGTTTATTTGCAGAAAGTACCACTTGGCCTCTATATAGCCTAAGTCTGAAATCAGTGTTGTGAGCACAACTTTGAGCCCTTGTAACTTTCAAATTAATGAAAATATGCCCTAGGTCACCACATAAAACTTATAGACCAAACATAGGAGAACAACTTTGTTTAAGGGTTCAAGCCATGATCTTATAAGAAATTGGGAGAAAAACCCAATTAAAGTTGGACTGTCAGGCTGTTTAAGTTCTGAATCTCAGACAAGCAGTGCAACTACAGGCACTTTGGGCATGAATTAATACATGATCGAGCAAGTATTTGCCTAGGATTGCTATATCAAGATTATAGCTGGATCCTAGGGCTACAACTTTGCTAAAGAGTGTCGATCATGTTGATATATAAAATCAAGAGAAAACCATGCTCCAAAAGGCTCTGTCAGGCTGTCTGACGAACACTAGCCATGGTACAGTAACTCAATTGGGGATCAGATCGCCGCGTCAAAAATCTCACCGCCGACGACCTCTTCGCCGGTTTTCGTGCCGCGGGCGTGGGGAGTTCGCTCACCATGAAAAGATCTAGTTACGAATGTGTATGAACTATTGTGGCCTCGCTGTTCCCTGCCCTTCGCACCGGCGACGTGGCCGTATGGCCGTCATCGGAGTTGTCGTGCCTCACCGCGGTTGTGCCATGCCCCAAGCTTCTCACCACGTCGTCACTAGCCGCACCAGCTCACCGATGGCCGCCGTAGCTCCTCAACCGGTGATCACCGGAGGAAGCACCACGGTGGAAGCCACCCATCCCTTGCTCCAGTGTCCATGTTCCCTCTCCGACCGCCAGCACCCCTTGACCAAATTCGTCCCCAGCGCTCGATGCGCCTATAAATTGCATGCGCCATCCACTCCGTAGGGTAGTAAGCTAACCAGCCACCCCGGATCAGCCGCAACCCTTCGCTAGAATCCATGAATTTTGAATTCGCCCCAAATCAGTCTCCGCCGCCGTGAAGAACAGCTCGCTGCGGCCAGCTCGATTCCGGTTAGCTCGCGTCCCTCTGTTTCTTGTTCTAGCATCCATAAGCACCCCGCGAACCCCTCGACCCATTCGATGCAACTGGACCACCACCCATCGCCAGGAACATCCTCATCCATCCGCAACCTTCACTGTCACCGTGGCCAGCACAACCCTGTTGATCATTAGTGAAATTAAGTTGGGGGAAAGGTTTGGGATGAGTCCAATTCCGTGTCCGTCGCTCGGGAACCCTAGTCGTTGCCCTATCCCGCCGGTCTAGGAGCTCGCCGGACTTCGGCCGCGCTCGACGCCGTCGTGGACTCAGCACAGTGAAGGATTAGAACTTGGAGGGGTTTTCTGTAGTATGTCAGAGACTCAGTGAAATAGTGATAGAACCCAGTTATGGTTAGCCAAGAAACCGAGGTCCTTTTCGCAAAACCGCCAGAGCAGCGCGGGCGCGCGCATGAGCGCACTTCTGCCCTAACTGGGCTGACGCAGGCCAGTTTTGAGCCCACGACTGTTGAAGTGTTTTTCTTTTTCTTTTATCTCCAGAGCCAAAACAATTATCAAAAACAGTAGAAAAATCCTAAAAATATGAAACCAATTTTCTTAGAACCCTAATTTCCTGTAGTATTTAATAAAAATAAACTCATGATTTTTAGATCAAATAGGGAATTTTAGAGTATTTAAAATAGCCTAAACTACTGGTTCTGGATTTTTAGAAAATAGATAATAATCCCAAAATTGCCCAAACTTTTTATGTGAGCTTTTCACATTATTTAGAAGCCATGGGTAGAGTTTGATTTGATTTGGACCTTGTTTGATCACCAAACCCCAAAACATCCCCCCTGCCCTATGAACTCCTTTACCGACTCCGGAAACCCTAAGTTCTCGGAGTCCCGTGAAGGAAAGTTGTACTCAAGACTTAGTTAATAAATATTTATTATCTTTGCACTCTCATAAGCATTACATGGCATTCATTCTTATATATATACCTATATGGTTATATTTAGAAAACGAAGAAGAGAGTGAAGTGACTCAAGAGAAGACACCACCACCTTTAGAATCTCGGGCAAGGACTTGGCTCTACTTCGACATCTGCGAGTTCGAGCCTGACTCACCTGTGAACAAAGGCAAGCCCCGGTGCATGCAACCCCTTTCCTTGTGTTTTTAAATACTTTTCGCACACTTAAGTCTAGTGAAATGTGCATTAGGTTCATAGGAATTGCTTGAAACCCTTTGATGCATTGCTTTCCTTGATATCCATACCTTTATAGATACTTCTGTGAAGTATCAAAATATGATTTACAAAAATGCTTAGCCTTGCTTAGATCTTGTGGATAGAGGTTGTCCTTAATTTAACTCGAGAAAGGATGGCTTCTACCTGCAAGAATATTTTCATTTGGAGCACTGGTGGGATCTTACTGCAAAGTTCCCTGTGATGCTCTTTCATCCTAAGGAACAGACACAATCCTAAGGATGGAGATACTTAAATTGAGACTTGGGTTAGGAACAGGTGATGTTCTACCCAGGTTGGTTAAGGATTAACGCGTATGTAGGCGTGCTGACCGAGGACCCTTTAACTGGTCACATGCCTCGTCATGGGTAAGCCTTGCCTCGGGCAGACTAAGGCCGAAATAAGATAACACGAAATGGGCGTGGAGCGGTGGCGAGAGTAGCGTGTACCCTCCGTGGCAAGAGGCTGGACGGTGGTGTATCTGTGCTCTCGGTTTGCGTGAACCTGATCCGGTCTTAAGAACCCCGGTGGCGGGTTGACATATGCATGGGTTAAGTGCTACATATGTCGTGTGATTGGAGATCCTCAGCTAAGTATAATCGATTCGGATAGCCGTACCTTCGCGGTTATGAAGACTTGGTCACTTCCCTGCAACCTAAAGTCAGGACGTGAACACTGTGGATAAAAATGATGTTGTCTTGATGTGATGTGAAATTAGACTAGATGCAAATAGAGTCTATTAATACTTAATATGGCGTTAAAAGATTGAAAGTAAGGACTCACTTTAGTAAGCTACTTCTGCAAAAGTATAAGTTGATTTTTTGCTAAAGCCTCTCCTTGACTCCTATTTATCCAGCATACCCTTGAGAGTCTTTTCCTTAGTCGGGTAAGACTTGCTGAGTATTCCATACTCAGGGTTTATCCCTTTGTTGTTTTTAGGTGAGGAAGCGACAAATTTTTGTTGCTTTTGCTCCAAGGTGGTACCAAATGAAGAAAAACAAGACTGAAGTGCGGGAGGACTCGGTCCTCCACTTAGGATCTTTTGCCTATAGCTTATCGGGAGGAGTTTGTGCCTCCCTTGGTTTGTATAATATTACTACTCTGCACTCACTTTTTAGCTCTAGTCTGTAATAAAATAACTCAAGCTTGCTTTCGAAATAAATGTAAGTTTATGTAACTGCTTCCGCATTTCTTTATCTCCGATGTTCTGTAATGTCTGCAAGACGGGTGAGACGTTCCTGGTAAGGTAAGGAAAGATACCGAACTTGTCAAGTAGTTCAAGGGCACCTACAGGGTTGTCTGAAGTCCGTTGGACAAGGACAACTGTAGGTGGGCCTAATTACTTGGGAGGTTCCGTCACAGCTGGTATCGGAGCGTAGCCCTTCTTTGCAGATATTATGAGGCATCTTCAAAAGGATTTTTAAAAGTCTTACCTAAAAACTCTTTTCTCTTCTTACCTAAGTATTCTGAAGAGTCTATCTTAAAGACCAGATAGGAAGAGTGCAATGTATAGAAGGTTGAATCGACTAAGGTTGATTCTGTACTTACACATGCATCATGCTAAGAATCATACTAATAACATTTTTCCCCTTAGAAAAGATGCCGCCACGCACCAGGCTAACGGCACGCAAGTCTATGGGACCAATTGGGGTGCCTCGGCATCAATTGGCTCCCCGACATGAAAGCAGCAGCATTGGAAGTAATGACCCCATCGGGAATCTGGAAGCACAACTCCGTCACAGGAATGATCTATGGGTCATGGATGCAGCCATCCGCTACTTGCAAGACCAACTCGCGAAACGAGATTTAGCACTCGATTGGATGGTTAACTCTCGTTTACTCGTCTGGGCTAAGGAAGCCAAAGCTCGAGCCCATGTGAGGAGCTTAGCTTAGCCATGGATAACTTGCAAGTCTATAATACACTACATGAAGAAGTTCATGTGTTGTATTCACAACTGCACCCGAACGTCCCTGCGAATTCTGTCTGGATGGAAGCCGGACCTTCCTATGTAGCGGGAGAAGCACTTGATGGTGAACTGGACCTTTTCAGGCCCCCTCCCTCTATGAAGTTGGTTGACGAATGGTTTTCTACGCCCGACAGTAAAGCTACCAAAAGTAAAAAAAAGTGGCTTACCAGGTGCCCTTAACATTGGCCAGACAGGACTTTCCTAGTAATATGATTGTTCTGAAAAGCCAAGACATGGATGTCATCTTGGGCATAAACTGGTTAGCCCAGCAAAAAGCAATTCTCAACCCTGATCTAAGAACCATCAGGTTGAGTTATGACCAATAGAAAGTTGATGACTTGATTGCCTAAACCAAGATTAGGCTATATTCATATTTAGTGAACCATGACCCGGCCTAAAGTCGAATTTTTTTTGTTATCACTTTATGACCACACCCGTACAAATCCATGCCTAGATAATTTCTTTGTCGAACCTAAAGTGTACCTAGACTTCAAACAAGGATCTCAAGTCATGCCCCCTTTTAGAGCCATTCTCTTGATCAACTGATGCAGGTTGAAGTCTCTACTGTATTTGGCCTCTCCTTGCGGATCGTCGTGTTGCTCTATTAACCCAACCTAGAAAAGACATGTCCGACCATTTCCTTGAATTTAATGCCTTTGGTTCCTTCATATCTATCGAAGGTCTACCAACTTAATCCTTGACCTTGTGTTCTCTGCGATGGGCATAGAAATATGCTTGGGCTGAATTAACAGTCTCCCATCGTACTTCTTTCATCAAGTTTAGATTATGGCCATGCCTTGGGCCATGATCTATTTGGCGCTCTACTTGTAACCATCTTTACTAGTGGAGTATTTCGCTGTGTATAATCACCCTTGCTCAATCTATTGGTGACATGGTTAAGAACTTATGGTACCGCGGCGAAGCTGAGAGCCTCCTATGAATGTGCACCTAGGATTTTGCTACTTGGCGCATGTCGGTATCGAGGTCTCTAGTCATGATCCATTATGGAATTACACTGATGTGTTGTCTTCCATTGACCTTTCCTTGAAACACTCTCTATGTTGTCTTGAAGAGATCAAGCAACATCTGTCATTTCCATTGGATCAAAAGGGCATACCACTTTCATGTATGGTCTTATTTTTTTTGATCTTGGTAGTGACTACTCACACAAGTTCCCTTTGCATCCTTTGTGTAAAGGTGAAGCCTTGGAGCTTTTTAGTGTAAGAAAACAACTGATTAGCTCTCAAAATAGAGATCTGTTTCCCCTGCTGCTGAAATGCAGGAGTTTGTTCATTCGCTTTCCTAATTAATCCATGTATTCCCTAACCAAGTGGATAATCCATCTTGCATGAAGAAACGGATGAACAACATGACCAAATGGATTTTTACCCAAATGCATGACCTTTTGCTTGCAAATGTGAACTCTCAACCCCTTGGCTTACCAATGATACTGAGAGGATTTGCTTAATGTCAGAAGTAGTTCAACAAGTTGGTTTTGACTAACTTGTAACTGCACCTGGAACGAAGGCTGAGTTTAGAGATCGTTTTAATCGAGTTGTCTAAACTCACTTTGGTTCAACCCACTCTAAAGAAAGTACTTACCAAAATGAGATTAAGTCAGCCAATAGCCACCTAATCATCGCTCTAGTCGTGCCTCGACCGCCTCACACATGCTTTTCCTGCGTGTGTGATCATGCCGATCCATGACTAGTGCTGGATAAAATGGACTGGTTGCAAAGTCCGCATTTTTTGATCCCTCCACTGGTGATTTTTCTTGAATCAATATCACCTTTCGTGGACCTGGATCCCCTGGTTAACACGAGTTGGCCGTGATGTTATTCGACATTCACACCGTCTCGTGTGCTATGAACTTACTGTAACCACTTGTTGGTAAACCTCTTCTTATGTGTTTTACCCAAGATGGTGCATCTGATTCTATTTGGGTAAAGTTACATAATTGCCGCCCAACAGACTCAGATAGTACAATGTCATCAGAAAAAGCAAATTGCACACCTAGAACCTTATGTGTTCTTCTGGTGGGCAAAGATGCAAGTTGAAATTGCACACTATGTGGCTAGATGTGACACTCGCAAACATGTCAAGGCCACATATATGAAGACTGCTGGTCCATTACAATCTTTACCTATCCCAGCATGGAAATGGGAAGATATTGTATGGACTTTATCGTGGGATTACCCAGGACTACAAATGGGTATGATTCTATCTGGGTTATTGTTGATCGGCTTACGAAAATTTCTCATTTTCTGCCAGTCAAGACCGATCACCCGGTTACTGTCTATGCCCAATTGTACATTGCTCACATTCTTAGTCTGCATGGTGTTCCGAAGACCATAGTGTCGGATTGTGGACCTCAGTTCGTATCCATGTTTTGGGAAGAACTTCATAAATCCTTGGGTACTAAGTTACTTCACAGTTCGGCCTATCATCCTCAAACCAGTGGACAGACTGAGAGAGTGAATCAGATACTTGAGGATATGTTGCGGGCATGTGTTCTGGACTTCTCACAAAAATGGGATGAATGTTTGCCCCTAGCGGAGTTTTCATACAATAACAGTTATCAAGAAAGTATCAAGATGGCACCTTTTGAAGCTTTGTATGGGCGACGGTGTCGAACTCCGCTAAATTGGTCTGAACCTGGAGAAAGGTACTTCTTTTGGCCTGATATGGTGAAAGACGTCGAAGAAAAGGTTCAGAGAATTATTCATAATATGAAGAAGGTTCAGACTCGACAAAAGAGTTATGCAGACCGACGACGACAACCCTTATGTTTTCTGGTAGACGATTATGTCTACTTGAAAGTTTCACCAATGAAGGGTGTATCGCGTTTCGGGGTTAAAGGGAAGCTTGCACCCAGGTACATTGGTCCATTCCTGGTGCTTGAGCAATGTGGACCAGTGGCGTACCGACTCCAATTACCCGAAACATTGTCTGCTGTGCACAATGTGTTCCACGTGTCACAATTGAAGAAGTGTCTTCGGGTTCCTGATCGAACCGTTGAAGTAACTGATGTTGTCCTGGAACCAGATTTAACATACTCGGAACATCCTATTCGAGTTCTGGATCAAAGGGACAGGATCACCCGAAGAAAGACTCTCAAGTTCTACAAGATACAGTGGAACCAACATTCTGAAGATGAGGCTACTTGGGAAACTCAAGACTTCTTGAATAAGAATTTCCCAGGCTTTTTAGCCTCTTGTAAATTGTAAAGCCTGTATAACTGTGTAATAGAGAAGTAACCCCCACATCACCCCTGCCTTGTACCAAAACTTGGGAAATAAAAATGTGATGTGTTTCCTTTACCATTACCTACCCTAGGATTTTTAATCTCGGGACGAGATTCTTTTATGGGGGGAAGGATGTAACACCCCTGGTGTTACTATAACTAAAACTTGAGCATGGCATCATGAGCATTGGCATTGCATATGTTTGACACACCTAGAGTGCATTCACTAGGCAAAAATTTCAAACAAGTTGTATTGTTTTAATGTTTTACAAATAGGACCCTGGATAGGAAGCTTAACCCTAAGTAGGGATTAAAGGGGTAAAACTTAACCCAAGTTGAGAAAACCTAAAAGCTTTAGGGTAAAAGTCATAAAATGACCCCAAGAATAAACTTGAATCACTTTTATACCCCTGGGATACCAGAAACCCTAATTGGAGCCCTGGTAAACCCTAAAACCAAACCCTAGGGGTCTATGTGCAAAAATACTGCACATTTGGACTAAAGTGTGAAAACAACTATGTTAAAGCATGTTAAGTCATATGGTTCACAAAATTAGGGATTTGCAAGTGAAACCCTAAGTTTTGGGTTTATTTGCAGAAAGTACCACTTGGCCTCTATATAGCCTAAGTCTGAAATCAGTGTTGTGAGCACAACTTTGAGCCCTTGTAACTTTCAAATTAATGAAAATATGCCCTAGGTCACCACATAAAACTTATAGACCAAACATAGGAGAACAACTTTGTTTAAGGGTTCAAGCCATGATCTTATAAGAAATTGGGAGAAAAACCCAATTAAAGTTGGACTGTCAGGCTGTTTAAGTTCTGAATCTCAGACAAGCAGTGCAACTACAGGCACTTTGGGCATGAATTAATACATGATCGAGCAAGTATTTGCCTAGGATTGCTATATCAAGATTATAGCTGGATCCTAGGGCTACAACTTTGCTAGAGTGTCGATCATGTTGATATATAAAATCAAGAGAAAACCATGCTCCAAAAGGCTCTGTCAGGCTGTCTGACGAACACTAGCCATGGTACAGTAACTCAATTGGGGATCAGATCGCCGCGTCAAAAATCTCACCGCCGACGACCTCTTCGCCGGTTTTCGTGCCGCGGGCGTGGGGAGTTCGCTCACCATGAAAAGATCTAGTTACGGATGTGTATGAACTATTGTGGCCTCGCTGTTCCCTGCCCTTAGCACCGGCGACGTGGCCTTATGGCCGTCATCGGAGTTGCCGTGCCTCACCGCGGTTGTGCCACGCCCCAAGCTTCTCACCACGTCATCACTAGCCGCACCAGCTCACCTATGGCCGCCGTAGCTCCTCAACCGGTGATCACCGGAGGAAGCGCCACGGTGGAAGCCACCCATCCCTTGCTCCAGTGTCCATGTTCCCTCTCCGACCGCCAGCACCCCTTGACCAAATTCGTCCCCAGCGCTCGATGCGCCTATAAATTGCATGCGCCATTCACTCCGTAGGGTAGTAAGCTAACCAGCCACCCCGGATCAGCCGCAACCCTTCGCTAGAATCCACGAATTTTGAATTCGCCCCAAATCAGTCTCCGCCGCCGTGAAGAACAGCTCGCTGCGGCCAGCTCGATTCCGGTTAGCTCGCGTCCCTCTGTTTCTTGTTCTAGCATCCATAAGCACCCTGCGAACCCCTCGACCCATTCGATGCAACTGGACCACCACCCATCGCCAGGAACATCCTCATCCATCCGCAACCTTCATGGTCACCGTGGCCAGCACAACCCTGTTGATCATTAGTGAAATTAAGTTGGGGGAAAGGTTTGGGATGAGTCCAATTCCGTGTCCGTCGCTCGGGAACCCTAGTCGTTGCCCTATCCCACCGGTCTAGGAGCTCGCCGGACTTCGGCCGCGCTCGACGCCGTCGTGGACTCAGCACAGTGAAGGATTAGAACTTGGAGGGGTTTTCTGTAGTATGTCAGAGACTCAGTGAAATAGTGATAGAACCCAGTTATGGTTAGCCAAGAAACCGAGGTCCTTTTCGCAAAACTGCCAGAGCAGCGCGGGCGCGCGCATGAGCGCACTTCTGCCCTAACTGGGCCGACGCAGGCCAGTTTTGAGCCCACGACTGTTGAAGTGTTTTTCTTTTATCTCCAGAGCCAAAACAATTATCAAAAACAGTAGAAAAATCCTAAAAATATGAAACCAATTTTCTTAGAACCCTAATTTCCTGTAGTATTTAATAAAAATAAACTCATGATTTTTAGATCAAATAGGGAATTTTAGAGTATTTAAAATAGCCTAAACTACTGGTTCTGGATTTTTAGAAAATAGATAATAATCCCAAAATTGCCCAAACTTTTTATGTGAGCTTTTCACATTATTTAGAAGCCATGGGTAGAGTTTGATTTGATTTGGACCTTGTTTGATCACCAAACCCCAAAACATCCCCTCCTGCCCTATGAACTCCTTTACCGACTCCGGAAACCCTAAGTTCTCGGAGTCCCGTGAAGGAAAGTTGTACTCAAGACTTAGTTAATAAATATTTATTATCTTTGCACTCTCATAAGCATTACATGGCATTCATTCTTATATATATACCTATATGGTTATATTTAGAAAACGAAGAAGAGAGTGAAGTGACTCAAGAGAAGACACCACCACCTTTGGAATCTCGGGCAAGGACTTGGCTCTTCTTCGACATCTGCGAGTCCGAGCCTGACTCACCTGTGAACAAAGGCAAGCCCCGGTGCATGCAACCCCTTTCCTTGTGTTTTTAAATACTTTTCGCACACTTAAGTCTAGTGAAATGTGCATTAGGTTCATAGGAATTGCTTGAAACCCTTTGATGCATTGCTTTCCTTGATATCCATACCTTTATAGATACTTCTGTGAAGTATCAAAATATGATTTACAAAAATGCTTAGCCTTGCTTAGATCTTGTGGATAGAGGTTGTCCTTAATTTAACTCGAGAAAGGATGGCTTCTACCTGCAAGAATATTTTCATTTGGAGCACTGGTGGGATCTTACTGCAAAGTTCCCTGTGATGCTCTTTCATCCTAAGGAACAGACACAATCCTAAGGATGGAGATACTTAAATTGAGACTTGGGTTAGGAACAGGTGATGTTCTACCCAGGTTGGTTAAGGATTAACGCGTATGTAGGCGTGCTGACCGAGGACCCTTTAACTGGTCACATGCCTCGTCATGGGTAAGCCTTGCCTCGGGCAGACTAAGGCCGGAATAAGATAACACGAAATGGGTGTGGAGCGGTGGCGAGAGTAGCGTGTACCCTCCGTGGCAAGAGGCTGGACGGTGGTGTATCTGTGCTCTCGGTTTGCGTGAACCTGATCTGGTCTTAAGAACCCCGGTGGCGGGTTGACATATGCAAGGGTTAAGTGCTACATATGTCGTGTGATTGGAGATCCTCAGCTAAGTATAATCGATTCGGATCGTCGTACCTTCGCGGTTATGAAGACTTGGTCACTTCCCTGCAACCTAAAGTCAGGACGTGAACACTGTGGATAAAAATGATGTTGTCTTGATGTGATGTGAAATTAGACTAGATGCAAATAGAGTCTATTAATACTTAATATGGCGTTAAAAGATTGAAAGTAAGGACTCACTTTAGTAAGCTACTTCTGCAAAAGTATAAGTTGATTTTTTGCTAAAGCCTCTCCTTGACTCCTATTTATCCAGCATACCCTTGAGAGTCTTTTCCTTAGTCGGGTAAGACTTGCTGAGTATTCCATACTCAGGGTTTATCCCTTTGTTGTTTTTAGGTGAGGAAGCGACAAATTTTTGTTGCTTTTGCTCCAAGGTGGTACCAAATGAAGAAAAACAAGACTGAAGTGCGGGAGGACTCGGTCCTCCACTTAGGATCTTTTGCCTATAGCTTATCGGGAGGAGTTTGTGCCTCCCTTGGTTTGTATAATATTACTACTCTGCACTCACTTTTTAGCTCTGGTCTGTAATAAAATAACTCAAGCTTGCTTTCGAAATAAATGTAAGTTTATGTAACTGCTTCCGCATTTCTTTATCTCCGATGTTCTGTAATGTCTGCAAGACGGGTGAGACGTTCCTGGTAAGGTAAGGAAAGATACCGAACTTGTCAAGTAGTTCAGGGGCACCTACAGGGTTGTCTGAAGTCCGTTGGACAAGGACAACTGTAGGTGGGCCTAATTACTTGGGAGGTTCCGTCACACCGACGAGGCCACCAACAGGATCAAGTACCACGTACTCACTCGATGGTGAGGCACAGAGCAAATACAATAAAGCATAAAACCATACATTAAGGAGTATCAAACTATTACATCAACATCGGAGTTTTAGCAAAAGTGGAGATCATTGTTCGAATTGCAGCGGAATAAAGCTAGCGATAATTAAACGGAGAGATGGGGAAGCCTGTCCCATCACTCCTCATGCTCCTCCTCAACCGAGGTAGGGTCCCACTCGACTGTCCAACCCGGTGGCAAGATGGACGGTCAAGTCACTCCAACAACCATGTACTCCAGAGAACCTAAAAAAATTATGCCACAAGCAAGGCTGAGTATACTAATACTCAGCTAGAATTACCCGGTGTGAGGAGTCTACTCCTCTACCTCTAGACATGCAGCTGTTTGGCTGAGGGGTTTGGTTTGCCAAAAGCACTAGCTGAGTCTAAAAATCAAGTTTTAGCTTTTTCAAGTTTTAGTGTGACTCTCTTAAGACTAAATGTATACCTATCTAGTCATACATGGTATCAAACATTTAGCAATCAACAACTTTTGCCAAGTCATCACATTTCCACTTGTTAATCAATGTAGCAGCATGGATCGAGCAGTCTCATTAGCTGCGAGAAGCAGACGATTCGAATCGAGTTTCAACCTTGCAAGGTAAACCTAAACACACGACGTGGCGAGGCACTCTGTCCCCACACATATCAACCGTCCCCATTGATTCCCTGGCAACAGATCAGAGCTCACCACCTTGGCGTACAATGCCTCACTGACCCCGACTGCCGTCGTGCAGTGACCGCACTTGTACCCACCATAACCGGAATGGGAGACCACGTCTCAGGTCGCGTGAGGGGTAAAGTCTGCAGGCAGGTTCAATCAGGTACTAGGCTTACCGATTTACCATATTTCTCGGCATGTGTCTAGTACGTTCAAACGCTTGACACACTGTACCACACCTTAATCCTTATTCCGATTTCCGTCTCGTAGACAACCAATCCCCATGGATTGTTGCCCACAGACCAACATTATTACGATATGAAAATGGATACAACCAATCCTTGACCTCGCGCGAGTGCAAAAAAATCACTCGACTTCTACCGAGACCCCTAATTAGTAAAGCAGCTACTCGACCTAGCATACTAGTATCCATCTCAAAAGGATTCCTGAGATCATGCAACTAGGGTTTCAAACAACTCCTACACTTAAGTGCACATTCAATCCTACAATCATTAAGTGTAGTAAAATAGCATAATAAGCAGGTTATGAATAAAACCGGGGCTTGCCTTCCAAAGCTAGGGCAGGCATATCCTCGATGGCAGGTTATGGTGCTGGATTCGAGGCTACCTCCTGAGCAACTCCTTGCTCCGGCACGAGGATGTACTCTCCGTCAACGAGGTTGCAATCTATCGAATGCAATGAATAAGAAATATGTATGCTATGATATGCAGGATTTAGTAACCATTATGCATCGTGAAGAAAAACTAAGTTGATAACCTAGGGTTTCCTTGTTATAAGAAGCTCTTGTGGTTTATGCTTATCAATTTAGGTTTGAGGTTTTGCTTAGAGGTAAACATAGTGGATTAAGGCTTGGATTGCCCTTAAAGGTTCTAGTAGGTACTCAAGAGTTTTGCTGTTTTGGTCAGGGTAACATTTATCTCCACTTCTAAATTCCTTCTTTTATTCTCTTTTTATGCTCTTAAGGTGGGTTTGAACTACAACAGTGATTTCAAAATTTCCAAAAATTCTTTAAAAATTGGAGGTGAAAAATAAATAGAATATGCCCTGGACAAAAATAACAAAAATTGGGGCAGAGGGGTCACTTTGCACTACATCTCTCATCTAGGTGCGGGTTCTGTACTAAGAGTTATTTTTGCTGGTATCTATGGGTAATAACATGCTTCTGTGCCAAAAATCACAGAGGGTTACTTAGTGGTTATTTAGTTATGCTTTTCTAAGGTTTAATGCCAAAAAAGGTACTTATAACTAACTTGTTATTTGAAAAATATCAAACAACAGAACTCATATTTTTCCTATGTTCATAATAACAAAGTATTAGTTATCCCAATGTTTGGGGTGTTTTCTCCTCAGGATTATTTCTCTAAGATTTTCCTAAGTTTTCCTTGTTTGCATAAAATAAAAGGTATCTCATTTCTTTTGTACTAAACAAGGGCCTAATAAATTTTTCCAGTGAACTATATTAAATAGGTGAGCTAACAAAAATGTGGTTGCTCCCTGGTTCTTAATTTAAATTAACTTTTCTATTTTCTTTATCTTTAAGCTAAAAATGATTTAAATGGCAAACCCTACCTTAAATTGGTGAACTGAGTCGTCTACTATTTTTAAACAGATTTGGGAGTGATTAAGTACTTCTCTGATTTTTCTTAATCTAAGTCTAACAGTATAACTATTTTCCTTCTATTATTTAACTTTTAGCCAAATCAATATTTAATTCCAAACTTTAAATTCTTTTGCAATACTAAGGGGGTTTTGCATTTTTCCTAGGTAGTTTACATTATTTAGGATCAGGCAAAATTGGTTTGACCAAATTTGGTTGAATAAAACTGAAGTTATGAATTTTACAAGCTCTGTTTGCATTTAAATTAGAAATATTAAAAAGGTTTCCTGGAAAACCAGTTTACACCGAGGACCCTGGGTTCTTGCTAAACCATTTCTTTAATTTATACCCCTACGCAACTATTCCCCTGAGTCACTGACAGTTCAAAACCCCCCCTGACTTCTATTCCTTCTTCCCCGAGGTCCCTCCCCCCTTTTGAACAGTACCCACGAAAGGAAAAAGGGCGGCGCGGCTTACCGGCGGCGAGGGAGGTCCGGCGAAGGGTGGGGTTGGCTTCGGGAGGTCCTTGCGGTCACAACAAGGTGCGGCTCGACGACGGTGATGGCCGGAATCGGATGGTCCACGTGCGCAGGCGGGCGAGCTTGTCGGTGGCGTGTGCTCCGGCATATCCATGGCGATACAGGTCAATCCAAGGGCACTCGGAGCTTCACTGGGGGCTAATGAGTTGACCCATGCAAGGAATCGAAGAATAACTCACCGTGGAGCTCGGTCTACGTTCGCTAGCGATCGGGTGAAGTCCGGTGACCTTGATCCGGCGTCTCCGGTGAGGCAGAGCTCGATTCCTCGCTCTGGGAGCTTCACCGAGGCACGTAGAATCTATTCCAAGGGTTGGACGGGGCCGGGAATGGCTCTGTTGGCCGGTCTACAGTGGCGGGGGATCGGGCGGCCGCTGGCACGCCGTCTGCAGGGCAAACGCCGGTGATCTCTTGCTCCGGTGAGGTCGAGAGCACGCGGGGGAGTACGGCTGAAGCCTTGGCTGGCTTTATAGGCGCGGGCGCGGGCAGGGGACACGGGCGGGGCTTGGCGCGGCGTGGGGCACGCGGGGTCGGGCGCTGAGCGTGCTCTGGCGCGTTCAGGGCGCGTCGAACACATGGAGGTGTTCTTCTGCCCATGTTCAACAGCTCACCGAGATCGCAAACGTGCGAATCTTGGCAAAAATCCGGCGCAGGCCTCCTCCTAGCACCTAGGGCCGTCTCTTGTATGTGAATTCCAATGGCAGATATGCCCTAGGTAGGGAGATTTGCGGACACCAATTCTGGCTTGTCCCACTGTCCACCTCGCGACAAAAACGATGCCAAATCTTGTCAAACAAAATTGGCTCAATTTCAAACTTTTCCCGTGGGTGCCTTAGGTGGTTTGACACCTTTTTGGTATTCAGACCAAGTGGTTTTGGCGCCATTTACTAAACCCTACTTAAGGGGTGAACACGGTGGATCTTTAGATTAGGGTTAAAATTTAACTTAGAAAAGATTAGAGAGCTCTAGTGTGCTCCCTACTTAAGGGGTGAATTTGGGGTCTTCAAGGGGTCTTTTTGTAATGTTTCCCCCTGCATTTGGTAGGTTACAATGTTACTAAAACTTTGTTTAAGGATTAGAATCATGTTTTGGCAATTTGATTAACTTATTCACTGATCCCTTGCTTGGAAGTCTAGTGCCCTTAGGTGTCTTTAGGGTTTAATCTCCTTGGCTCAAAATGACCATTGTTCAAAATGTGTGGGTGAAGCTTTTGTCATTAACCTCTCTTAGCTAACCCATGCTTCCAAGATTTTAGGTGCTTCTTCTCCTCCACTTAACCACATGTGATCACAAGTCATCAGTGCATAAATGAAGCCATTGCCTTGTTAACACCTGAGGTGTTACAATGGCACTTGAGTTAGCACTGAGAAAAACCCTAAGTGACACTAGGGTGTCACAACAGCACCGCCCCTGCTCCTGAAGAAAATGAGGTTGTTGTCTGTAGAAGCTTTTTGAAGGCGGGTCTTCAGTTCCCATTGAGCAAATTTTTGGTTGAAGATATTTCAGATCTTTCTTCATCAAATTACTCTCGAAGCTATAATCAGAATGGGTTTGTTTGTTTGGGCTGTGAGAAGCCAAGGGCTGGAACCGAGCGCTAAGTGTTTTTGCAATATGCACGAACTGTTGTACGAGACGAAGGCCACTGGCAAAGAGAAGTATCACAACAACTTCGGTTGTTATGGATTCATTGCTCGCTCTAATGCAAGCTACCTAGTTCCAACATTTCGGAAAAGGTGGCCGGGGTCCTAGATGGAGGAATGGTTTTATGTTAAGAATAATCTGATTGAAAGGGAGGACATAAAGGGGATTATCCAACACCCCATCTGGTCTCGTTTCGGCCTTCGAAGGCCGACCGTGGTGATTGAAAATGATGCTGAAGCATGTCAAAAGGCTTTCAACAATGTATGTGCTTTCATTGGTACAAGAGACCTGATCCAAGAGCACATAGCCTACAGGGTATGGCCACTTGTGGATAACTGGGAGATGCCAAAAGAGACTGCTGCCGGGTCCAGTCAAGATGGATTAATTCGTTTGAAATATACCTTCAGATACAAGGACCGGTTTGACGAACAAAATGACGAGTGGTTGAAATGTATTGAGGCTACTATCGACGAGTTACTTGGGGCATATACCAGAGCCGAAGATGATGCTTTGTCCTCAGCCTTCGGGGGTCGAGGAAAGAAAAGGTTGAACAAGGTTTTCAATGCAATTGGTTTTATATATCCTGATTATTGCTATCCCTCACAAAAGCAGGGAAAAAAGAGAAAAACTGCCACTTCGGCCATTTCTGTTGTGCCGAAGGCAAGAAAATCAAGGTTTTGACCCACCAGCCAATATATATTGAAACGGCCATAGTGCCAAAATTTGGTGAAGAGACATCTTCCGCTGTCGAAGCGGAACAAGCTGCTCCCGCCGCTCGGAGCGCTGAGGAATCGACTATAGTGCCGAAGGTGCCTATAGTTGAGCCAGTTGAAGCTGAAGATGGGGCGGCCAAAAAGCTATAGTTTGAAAAAACAATAGCGCTGCCAAAAATTCTGAGCCCACTGGTAGAAGCAGAATTGTCGAAGGTTGCAAAAGCTCCCGCCGCAACTCTCAAGAGGAGAAGAATGGCTAGCGTACTAGACGCTGTCATGGAGACGACAAGGTCACTACTCCTACCCCTGTAGAGAAAGTTGCCAAAGCTGTGACGGCTCGTGTTGAAACAGAAGCTGGGCCTTCAGCGCCCGCGAAGGCAGAGCCTACCGCAACTGAGTAGAGAGTCGGAGAAGAATTTGCAGATGTTAGCATAGCTCTGGAGAAGATTGTGGCCGAAAAATCCAAATCCCCTGCTCCCGAAGCACCGTCCGAATATCTTGACTATATTATTCGACATGCTTCGGGAAAAAGATTATCCAAAGAAGAAATTTTAGAAGCCAAACACTATGCCCGGGAACTGAAATACCCGAAGGGGCCTTAGTGTTCAACAGCACAGACGAAGACGATTTCCTATACTGCCTCCCGGACAACAAAGAGATATCCGGTTGCCAGGAAATGGCCAAAAGTATGGCATTTCCGAAGCTCGAAGTTGGCCTCTCTGCCATGTCGAAGGATGAACTCGCGGACAACCTTGCATGCAACAGTCTGAAGGTATAGAAATTGTGAACTTAAAGTTTATGAACTTGGAAATAAAGTCTTACTCTCATGCTAATCCTTTATTCTTCTTTTTTGTGGGGCTTAATTCTTAGCAACGCCCTAAGGGCGCAAAAGAATGCAGGGGATGAAAGCTGCACGATAGCTCTTGGCAACCTTCGATCGAAAGTCATTAAACTGAGAAACAAAGCCTTGGAGAAGGACAAAATTTTATTTTCATTGGTGGAAAAAGTGAAAGAAGATGAAGCAAAGTTTAACACTCAATCTGAAATTTATAAAGCCGAAATTGAAGACCTTCGGAAAGAACTTGCCAAAGCCAATGAGAACTTTGCTGTTGCAAAAGCTAGTCAAGAAATTAGTGAATGGTCGAAAACTAGGCTAGAGAAAAATGTTGAGGAGCTTCGTGAATCCAAGGAAAGGTGCTTCGAAAAATCCTTGGATTGCGTGAAAAAATTGAAAACCAGCTTTGCAAAGTAGGCGCTTATTCTTCTAAAGAAAACTTCATCCAAGGCGACCCCAAGGGTGTTATTGATTGGATAAGCGGGGAAGCCGAAGCTTTTGAAGAGATCCTGAGCGACCGTGGGGATATCTGTGCTTTCTCCGGTGCTCAAGGGATTGCGGCTATTCGAGAGAAGGATGGTTGCGATCATGTTAAAACTACAGCCCAAGCTGAAGCCGCCTTCTCCATAGACGACACAAAAGACCCTTCGGCTGAAGCTACATTAGTGGGCGGAAAATTTTATTCCGATGTATGGGTGAACAGTGGCTAGGAATTGGCCAACGAAATTATAAAGAAGAATGAAAAAGAAACCCACGAAGCCCAAGAAGAAGCTAGGCGAGCCGAAGAAGCTGCTGAGTGCGAAAGGCGTATAGGTATTGTTTTTGGAATTTTAGCTTCGACATTTATTTTCCAGCTTCGAACTAATAGTTTGCTTATTACAGCCGAACTATCACCGTTGCCTGAGCCATACAACCCCCTAGCCAATCCAGTCATAAAAGAAGCACTGGATATAATGAGCATTGCTAACTCCATCGTCGACGAAGTCGTCGACAAACTGTTGAACGAAGCCGCGGAGAAAATACTTAAGGAAGATTGAACTTTATTGTAATAATACTGTGTAACATTTGGTGTATGGAACAATCAATCAGACATGTAAATTGTTGTAATATATTTCTTTGCGATGCATGAAATTTACGCACATACTATTTTTGAGCCTTCAGCGAAAAAACACCTTCCCTTCTTTTCATGCTTCATAAAGAAAGAAACCCCTTCTATGGCGTCTGATAAAATTGTTTTCCCAAAGTTTGCTTCGTGCCTGAGCACATTTTCGTTCAACAAAGTATTGCTGAAGATTTGCTTCGTGCCTCAGCACATTTTCGTTCAACAAAGTATTGCCGAAGATTTGCTTCGTATCCAAACTTTTTGTCGTTGATGCAATATGATGTATGATGTAATGTTATGTGAAATGATGCGATGATATGATGCAATATGATGGTGACGTCGAATACACACACATGCGTGCCCACACTGGAACACGAAATACTCTACATCCCCTTAGGAACGACTTTGGAGTCTTTAAGCTCTACATCCCCTTAGGAACGACTTTGGAGCTTCTTCACCTTATATTTCGGTGGTATTTAAGCTCTGCATTCCCTTAGGAATGACTTTGGAGCTTCTTCACCTTCTATTTCGGTGGTATTTAAGCTCTGCATTCCCTTAGGAACGACTTTGGAGCTTCTTCACCTTCTATTTCGTTGGTATTTTTGCTCTGCATCGCATTAGGAATGACTTCTAAGCTTCATAAACTTACTCTGCGCTCCCTTAGGAACGACTTTTGTAGCTTCGGAACTTACTTTGCGCTCCCTTAGGAATGACTTTTGTAGCTTCGGAACTTACTCTGCGCTCCCTTAGGAACGACTTTTGTAGCTTCGAAACTTACTCTGCGCTCCCTTAGGAACGACTTTGGTAGCTTCAGAACTTACTCCGCGCTTCCTTAGGAACGAGTTTCGTAACTTCAGAAGTCTGTTTAAGACAATTTACTTGTTGACACAGGCACAATTATTACATAAAATCGAAATTCGGTCCTTCATAACTTGTCTCTCATACAAAAATTAAAATGGCATAAAAGATAAAGATATAGCAAAAATAGGATATTCTTTAATATATATGCTTGGATTCTGGCACAGTGTTGTTGACTGTACGAGCTTTGGATTCCTCCCGAAAACCACGCTGATGCTGTGCGTGTGAATGCCCTTCTGGCTGCTGGCTTCGGATCTGAGTAGGTGGTAGTGGTGGCGATAATGGGAGCTGGGCCTAGGAAGCTTGAGAATGACTTGCCGAAATGATAGAAGCTGAAGGTTGTTGATTGCCTATGTACTCTGGTACATAGGGAGAGCAGCATGAAGCAGTATGTAAGACCTGATTCGGCTGATTCTGCCGCGCCTCAGCTTCGGCAATCTCCTTTTGCTTTTGTATTGTGATTTGGCATGTTCTTGTGGTGTGACCCTTATCTTCACCGCAGAATAGACAATATAGCCTTCTGGGCTGATCTCCATATCACCCTCCGAAGCCCCTGCCGCCTCTTGTGGCGGAACCGCCCGAATTATTCCAGCTTAAGTGCCCAAGTCGCACCCTTAAGGGCAGCAACACACTTAAACAGGAATAACCCATCAGTCCCTCGGATCTAGTCCGATAAAGCCACTTACCAGGATCGAATACCATTAGCTCACACGAAGGTGAGGCACAAAGAAATACAATAAAACATAATACCACAAATTTAATATGTATCATTAGTGATTACATTATCGGAGTGTTAGAAATAATAACCATAAATTTTAATGCAGCGGAAATAACTAACGGAGAAAACCGAGCAACATGGCGATGCCTGGCCACGCTACTCCTCCTGGTCCTCTCCTGCGGAAGCAGTAACCCACTCGACTGTCTATCCCGGTGGCAGGGACGAAGGCCAAGTCACACCATCAACCAAATCAAGGAGTACCTGCAAAAATTTTGCCACAAGCAAGGCTGAGTATACTAATACTCAGCTAGACTTACCCGGTGTGAGGAGTCTACTCCTCTACCTCTAGACATGCAACTGTTTGGCTAAGGGGTTTGGTTTGCCAAAAGCACTAGCTAAGTCTAAAATCAAGTTTTAGCTTTTCAAGTTTTAGTATGCTCCTTTTTAAACTAGATGAGTACCTAGCTACTCATACATGGTATCAAACATTTTTAGCAATCAACATCTTTTGCCAGTCAACTCATTTCCACTTATTACTCAATGCAGTACAATGGATCAAGCAGTCTCATTAGCTACGAGAAGCAGACGATTCGAATCGAGTTTTTATCCTTGCAAGGTAAACCTAAACACACGACGTGGCGAGGCACTCCGTCCCCACACACATCAGCCGTCCCCATCGATTCCCTGACAACAGATCAGGGCTCACCGCCTTGGCGTACAATGCCTCACTGACCCCGACTGCTGTCGTGCAATAACCGCACTTGAACCCACAATAACCGGAATGGAAGACCATGTCTTAGGTCGCGTGAGGGGATATGTCTGCTGGTAGGTTCAATCAGGTACTAGGCTTACCGATTTACCATATTTCTCGGCATGTGCTTAGTACATTCAAACGCTTGACACAGGTATCCGCACGTTAATCCTTATTCCAATTTCATCTCGTAGACCACGCATCCCCATGGATCCGTGTCCACAAACCAACATCAATAGGATATGAAAGTGGGTACAATCAATTCCTGACCTCGCACGAGTGCTAGAAAATCACTCGACTTCTACTGAGATCCCTAATTAGCAAAGCAGCTACTCGACCTAGCATACTAGTATCCATCTCAAAAAGGACTCCCGAGTTCATGCAACTAGGGTTTCAATCAACTCCTACACTTAAGTGCACAATATAAGCCTACAAACATTAAGTGTAGTAAAATAGCATATAGAACAGGTTATGCATAAAATCGGGGCTTGCCTTAATTTAACACTTAGATAGTGTTTGCTGGGGTGAGTACTCGCTTGGCGAGCATCCACTGGTTAAGTCCATCCTTCCTTGTGTCGTCCACCGACTGCACCTTGTGTGTGGCACCACAGCACTTGCACGATCATCCTCTCTCGGTCCTAAATGAGATGCAAGATGCATATGTATGAATATAATGAAAGTAGCACAAAAGTAGCACAAGATATACAAGGACACAGTGGCGAACTAAACAATAAAATGGAAAACACCGTAACAACCACACGTTCGCTTTAGTTATCTACACATTATCGACGTTCAGCATTAACACCATTAAAAAGACGACAACATGTTTATTTATTTACGCAACACAATTACAACATCACAAGCGCACACATTTTATTTATTTGGACACGACTTTTTATTAGTTCTCTTATTGATCACACACAAGCATCACTGATAACACAAATTTAATAGAGGACATAAGCGTCAATATCTATGGAACTCCTATATCGCAATCACTAGAGAAAGGAACATATAAAACAAGACACACATGTCATATCTAGCCTAACCATGGCAAGTCTACATTACTTAAGAGCAAACCAAACATTTTTAGCGAGAAGGGTGAACTAAACAATCAAAAGCGCACTAGCAGAATTTTTGGACAGCAATACAGCAGTCACTTGTTTCAGTCATAACTCACAAGATATTTAACCAAAAATAGTAAACTAGGACTTTCTAGAAAGCTTGAAAAGTGATTTACAACTTTGGTATTGTCATCACAGCATGATTAAACACTTAGCAAGGTCAAAAGGTGTTAACACAACAGCGCTGTCCAGATTTGGACAGATTCAGACTTGTGACTTTAAAAATTCATAACTGAAGATTTAGGCATCCAAACAAGGTGATCCTAGACTCTCTGGAAAGGTAATAAAATTGTCTACATATCATTTATAAACATCTCAAGGTGATTCAATATTTAACTAAGGATAAACATCACTAAAAGACTTTACTGTCCATAACTGGACAGATTCAGTCTTCATATTTGAAACATTCATAACTTAAGCTTCAGGCCACCAAAAAGAGTGATCTAAGACTTTTTGGAAAGCTCAGCAAAAGCAATACATAACTTTTATAATCACCAAGAAGTGATTCAATGTTTAACTAAATCAAACAACACAGTTTTCGAAATCTGTTCTGACGGTGGACAGAACACAACAAGCAGTTTGTAAAATTCATAACTCTTAAACTATCAGGCCTGTGGTTATGAAATTTTAACACAGGTAAGATCAGAAAAGCACATACAACTTTCTTATAACGACCATGAACATATTGCAATATTAAATATAGCAAACAATGCAGTTTCTGAAATCTGTACAGAATTTGGACAGATTCAGTTACTGAATTTGTAAAAGCATAACTCCTAAACCGTCAGACCTATGGCTGTCAAATTTTAACACCAGCAAGATAATAAAGTTATCTACCACTTTTCTATAGCACATATCTACAGAAAACATAATTTGGTTCATCAAACATACAGCACAACTAAAATAGTGCGTGCAGCCCAAAACAGAAATTAATAAATTTCAGCTCCTATACAATTCAAGAATTGCCATGTTCTAGAGACTTGAATTATTCTAACACTTTGACAATTGTTAGAGTTAAAATAACTAAGTGAGAACTAACATGTAGACTTACTAATTTTTATACAAGTTATTTCGCGCACTAAAAGTACCATACTCAATTAACAATGCATTCTCTATAACAATCAATATCGAAGCGCATTTCACCAATAGTTTGCATTTTAATTTAGACATCACCTGAGCACTACTACTTTTCATCCGCGACCATAAACATACGCATTTAGACTACAACATCCCAAACGGATGCGAGAACACTAGTTTCTAGTTTAACCCCATGATTATTCCCTTAATCATTTTAACTACTTAATCGGCATCGACCGACTTAACCTTCATCTCGACGGTCCGAGCACCATAATTCTCGAACGTCTACCTAGACATCTAGCATCACATACAGAGCCTACTACTTCACATTGCAATTCATACAGAACCACAAGGTGACAATAATAACACACAGACAATCGACCTTTCTCTACGACCTTCAGTTAGGTCACCAACCGACGACATGATGACTACGAAGGCATGTCACCATTTCATCACACCCATTCATCGCCTATATGTGCACTAATTCTTTTCTTGCGACAAATGCACTCAAAATCAATCCACACTACACAAAATACACTTATCTCTTATTTATGCGCAGACTTAACACCTTTCGGGATAAAGAGTCACTAGAGAATCTACTAATTATCTTGCAACCACTTGAAGTACTGGAAACACCTACATATAACAATTACTTAACGCAATTGAATTCCTCTATTTTAACAAGAGTTGGCTAACACAGCATAAAAAAATAGTAATTCATACACAAGTTCATATTATTCTCAATCATAACACCATGAGACCAACAAAACTAGTTTCACTATTTTAGACATCTTAACTTAAAATTTAGTTAAAAATAATTCGATTAGTTTTCTTAACTACTTTTCTATATCAGGTCACTTAGCTCCCAATTAATCAACACACCATATTTCCTTTGACGCAATAGGTAGAGCATGACTACTTGTTTCTAACAATCCTTGGGTATCAACAATTAATTGCCTATGGTATTTATCTGACTCGAAAACATAGAGAAGGCGACGACTACTACGGCATGTCGTCACCTCATCTTAATCGCATGATTTTCCTACCAAGATATAAAACATCCGAGTTCTTGTTCTACTTCCTTTTTGTCTATATAACGTTCATTTATACAATTATAATTTCACGCACATATTCACACACGCATAATAACACATGCACGTCATCGACCAAAACATAATTAGACAAGTACAAATCGCATACATCAAATAACCTCTTGTTCTCCAATCACAAACACGATTCTACCAATGCGCATAACCGAAACATTTTACACACATATAAACACGCAGGCACATCATCAACCGAATATGTAAATAAAACAAATCGCGAATCATTCAAGGCGAACAACCTGGTCGACTCGTGTCGCGCATGCATGCCATTAGTTTGGGCTTCTTTGCCGACGAGCGATGCGCGAGGCGTGGCGTCGACAAGGGCTACGAGCACGGCACCATTTTATACACGATTTCTTAGTGTGGTTATTTTATCGAACATGAGAAACGCGGGACAGTAGGGTCTCACCATGGGTTTCGACGACGGCACGCAGGGGCTGCGCAGATCGACGGCGGGTAGCCCGACTTTGCGGGCGCAACGCAGCGGAGGGTGTTGCTGCTGCATGCTTATTGCGGCATTACGTCGAGCATGCCGAGGGCGCGACGCAGGGAGATCCACGTGGCTGCACAGCCTAGCATCGCGGCTGCTGCTCATCCACAGGGGAGATCCGGTGCCCAGGTGCCTGTCAGGGCCAACGGCGGCTAGACCTAGGCGTGGCCAGAACGCGGAGCGTCTGGCGAAGACGACGGCCGTAGGCGGAGGGCCGCTGCAGGCTGCCGGCGCACCGGTGGAGGAGCTCGCACGGCCCCGGCGTGGCAGAGCACGTGTGTGAGGGGGGTGCCCTAGCCTGACTCACGGGGAATGGAGCTCGACGCCGCGGCTACGCAGACCGAGCCAACGCAGGGGCGCGAGGGAGCTGCGACGGCCATGGAGACGGAGGTGCGGCCCTGGGCTCCGACGGGAGCTGGGCATCTCCAGCGCCCATGGGAGTTTCATTGGGGTGTCGAGCGCCCAAGCAAGGCCACCAAACACCATGGATTCAAGGAGGAGAGGAGGTCGGACGCTGGACGAGCAGGACACGCCATGGCGAGAAGGGGAGAGCAGGGGCGTCAGCGTGTGCTGCGGGAGATGGCCGGCTGGAGCAGAGGGGCGAGAGAAGCCCGTCTGTGCCAAGGAAGGGAGCAGGGAGCGCCAGGGTTGGGTGCTCGGCTACTCGAGCCTCGCCGGTGTCATGGGAGGAAGGGAGCCGAGCTCCCTGTGCGCTGGGGAAGAAGGCAGGGAGGCTATGGCGGCTGAAAAAATGATAGGGGTGGGAGTGCAAAATTGCGAAGTGCAAGGGGAGAGCACCCCTATTTATAGAAAATGGATAGGGTTAGGGTTCTTTAGTAGACCTATTGGGCTGGGTTTTAAATGGGCTTGGCTCGAAACATGTAATCGGGTTGTGCTAAATATTTTCCGAAAAAGGCTCGTGCGGATTTCGTCGGTACGCAAAACAGAGTGAACGAGAGTTCAGACGAACGAACGATTGAGCGATTAATTCGGCCGAGTGTCTGATTTGAATTCGCTCGGAAATAACTCCTCACACATGAATCGAAAATAATTTGTCTCGGGATATGACCGGCTTTCGGATTTTTAGTCGGAGAAGGTGAATCACGATATTTTAAAATCGTTGTCGATACGGGGTTTTGAGTTCGGTTCAGACATGAGATATTTGGCCGAGTCAGATAAAGTTGATTAGAGGACGACATATTGAGCATTCCGTTTGAGAGGACGGACTCGGATTAAAATAGTCGGACATCGATCGAGGTTCGAGGAATTAGACTCGGGCTCAGATTAAATAACAGTCGTCGAGAGTTTGATTAAATGAGCTTCAAATGAGATTTATAATTCGAGAATGATTTCCGAGTTTGCATTCGTTCTGAGAAATAAAAGTTTTAACAGGCTCCAAAATTGGTTGTTTCTCGCGATCGAATAACTCCGAATTCGGTGAACTTCCATGAGAAAGTCTGATAGACAGAGATAGACACGATCGAGAAATAGAAATTTTCACTGAGCATTCAAGATTAGGATAATTCTTCCGACATAACGTGAAATAGACACCTGGGGTGTCATAGCCTTCCCCCCTTAAAAAGAATCTCGTCCCGAGATTCGAATGAGGATCTTCAAGGGTGGAGAAGCATGTAACTCCCAGGCTGATGGTAGATACCAATCCATAAGATGTCATCTGATAGATATTGAAGTTAGATTTAGGTTAGAATATCGCGGCATGATGAGACAAAATGCAGCGATCATTCTGAGAGAGTGTCTACAAAAGATAGCACAGTATAGAACCCACCCCTAGTTAAGAGTTGTAGTGCAAAGTGACCCATTTACCCCAACTTTTGTTATTTTTGTCAAGGGCATATTCTATTTATTCTGGACCTCAAATTTATAGGACAGACTACAGTGACAAATATTAGCCCACTGTAATTTTTACAGGATTTTTGGAAAAAGTTAAATCACTGTTGTAGTTCAAACCCACACTAAAATTCATAAATAGAAAATGAAAAGGGGAATTAATAGTGGAGACTAATGTTACCTTAACCAAACCAGCAAGCCCCTCAAGTGCCTACTAAAACATTTAAGAGGTAATCCAAGTATTAATCCATTATGCTTAGGCAAAATCTCAAACCTAAATTGGTAAGCATAAACCACTAAGAGCCTTTTATAACCATGAAACCCTAAGTTATTCACTAAACTTAGTTTTCTTCATTTAGCATAATGATTTCTAAATCCTGCATAATCATAGCATACATGTTTCTTACTCATTGCATTCGATAGATTGCAACCTCGCGGACGGAGAGTACATCCTCGTGCCAGAGCAAGGTGTTGCTGAGGAGGTAGCCCCGGATCCAGCACCAGAGCCTGCCCCAGAGGATCTGCCTGCCTCAACTTTAGAAGGCAAGCCCCGGTTTTATGCATAACCTATTTATTATGCTATTTTACTACACTTAATGTTTGTAGGCTTGTATTGTGCACTTAAGTGTAGGAGTTGACTGAAACCTTAGTTGCATGAACTCAGGATACCTTTTGAGATGGATACTAGTATGCTAGGTCGAGTAGCTGCTTTATTAATTAAGGATCTTGGTAGAAGTCGAGTGATTTTTCTAGCACTCGCGCGAGGTCAGGAATTGGTTGTATCCATTTTGATATCGTAATGATGATAGTCTGTGGACAATGGTCCATGAGGATGCGTTGTCTACGAGACGGGAATTGGAATAAGGATTAAGGTGTGGTATCGTGTGTCAAGCGTTTGAACGTACTAAACACATGCCGAGAAATATGGTAAATCGGTAAGCCTAGTACCTGAGTGAACCTGCCCGCAGACATATCCCCTCACGCGACCTGAGACGTGGTCTCCCATTCCGGTTATGGTGGGTACAAGTGCGGTCACTGCACGACGGCAATCGAGGTCAGTGAGGCATTGTACGCCAAGGCGGTGAGCCCTGATCTGTTGCCAGGGAATCGACGGGGACAGTTGATGTGTGTGGGGACGGAGTGCCTCGCCACTTCGTGTGTTTAGGTTTACCTTGCAAGGATAAAAACTCGATTCGAATCGTCTGCTTCTCGCAGCTAATGAGACTGCTTGATCCATGCTGCTACGTTGAGTAACAAGTGGAAATGTGATGACTTGGCAAAAGTTGTTGATTGCTATAAATGTTTGATACCATGTACGATTAGATAGGTATACATTTAGTCTTAAGAGAGTCACACTAAAACTTGATTTATAAACTCAGCTAGTGCTTTTGGCAACCAAATCCCTCAGCCAAACAGCTGCATGTCTAGAGGTAGAGGAGTAGACTCCTCACACCGGGTAAGTCTAGCTGAGTATTAGTATACTCAGCCTTGCTTGTGGCATAATTTTACAGGTTCTCTGGAGGACATGGTTGCTGGAGTGACTTGGTCGTCCATCTTGCCACCAGGCTAGACAGTCGAGTGGGACCTACCTCGGCTGAGGAGGAGCATGAGGAGTGATGGGACAGGCTTCCCCATCTCTCTGTTTATTTATCGTTAGCTTTATTCCGCTGCATTTCAAACAATGTTGACTACTTTTGCTAAAACTCCGATGATGATGTAATAAGTTTAATACTCCTTAATGTATGGTTTTATGCTTTATTGTATTTGCTCTGTGCCTCACCATCGAGTGAGAACGTGGTACTTGATCCTGTCAGTGGCCTCGTCGGACTAGATCCGAGGGATTGACGGGTTATTCCCATTTAAGTGTGGTCTAGCCTTTAAGGCGGGACTCAGGCACTTAAGTTGGAATAATTCGGGCAGTTCCGCCACAGGATGGCCACGCCTCACCCATCCCAGATCTGCCCATTACCCGATCTATGGTACAGATTTAAAGTAAGCGAACGGGTATTCCATCTCTAATCCTGGACATTCGAAAACGATCCAACGACCCATATCAATCCCCATCCCAACGCGGCTAGACGCGGCGGCGCCACCCCGCGGCCACGGCGGATTCCCACCGGAGTACGCCGTTCTGGCCGCCAAAAATCACAGAAGGTTACTTAGTGGTTATTTAGTTATGATTTTCTATAATTTAAGGCTAAAAAGATACTTATAACTAACTTGTTATTTGAAAAATGTCAAACAACAGATTCCCTATTTTTCCTATGTTCATATTAACAAAACATTAGTTATCCCAAGGTTTGGGGTGTTTTCTCCTTGGGGTTATTTTTCTAGGGTTTTTCTAAGGTTTCCTTGTTTTTCTAAAATAAAAGGTATCTCCTTTCTTTTGCACTAAACAAGGGTATAATAAATTTTCTAGTGAACTACACTGAATATGGGAATCAACAAAAATGTGGGTGCTCCCTGGTTTTTATTTTAAACTACCTTTAATATTTTCTCTAACTTTAGGCTAAAAATGATTTAAATGGTAAACTCTACCTTAACTTGGTGTACAGAGGGGTTTATTATTTTTAAACAGGTTAGGAAGTGATTAAGAACTTCTCTGAATTTTCTTAACTCCAGTCTAATAGTGTAGCTATTTTTCCTTATTTCTTTTAGCTTTTGACCAGTTAATCATTTAAATCAAAAATTTAAAGTTTGCTATAATACTTAGGGGTTTTATATTTTTCCTAGGTAGCTTACATCATTTAGGATCTGGCAAAATTTGTTTGACTCGATTTGGGTAAACCAAACTGAAGTTATGAATTTTTCAAGTTCTATTTGGATTTAATCAGAATATTTAAAAAGGTTTCCTGGAAAATCCACTTTGCACCGAAGACCCTGGGTTCTTCCTAAACTAATCCTTTCATTTATACCCATGTGCTACTATTCCCCTGAGTCGCTGACAGCGCACAAAACCCCCTGGCCTTTTCTTCTACTCCCCCGAGGTCCCTCCCCTTATGTAAACAGTAACCGCGGAAAGGAAAAGGGCGACGCATGTTACAAGCGGCGATAGAGGTCCGGTGAGGGGTGGGGTTGGCTTCGGGAGGTCCTGGCGGTCACAGCGAGGTACGGCTCGACGGCGGTGGTGGCCGGAATTGACCGGTCCACGTGCGCAGGCGGGTGAACTCGTCGGCGGCGAGTGTTCCGCCTAACCACGGCGATTCCGGTCAATCCAAGTGCACGAGGAGCTTCACAGGGTGTTGATGAGTCGACACATGCAAGGAATTGAAGAATAACTCACCGTGGAGCTCGGTCTACGTTCACCAGCGGTCGGGTGAAGTCCGGCGACCGTGGACTGGCTTCTCGGCGAGGCAAATCCCGATTCCTTGCTCGGGGAGCTTCACCGAGGCATGCACGGTCTACTCCATGGGTCGGACGCGGCTGGGAGAGGCTCTGCTGGCCGGTCTATGGTGGCGGGGGATCGGGTGGTCGCGGGCATGTCGTGCGCGGGGCAATGCCGGTGATCTGGTGCTCCGGTGAGGTCGAGCGCGCGCGGAGGAGTACGGTCGACATCTCTGGGGGCTTTATTTGCGCGGGCGTGGGCAACGGCGCCGACTCGGCTTTGGCGCGACGCGGGGCACGCGGGGGCGCGCGTCGGGCGTGCTCTAGCAACCTCAGAGCGCATCGAACACGTGGCTCTTTGTTTCTGTTCTTGTTCTACCCTCTGCTGGGCGGACAAAACGTGCAAATCTTGCCCTAAGACCTGTGAGAGATCTCTTCCCTGCACCTAGGGCTACCTAGTTCATGTGAGTTCCAAGGGGAGATGTGGTCGGGTTAGAGAGATATGGGGGTGGGAAGTTGTCTTTGTCCTAGCTGTCCAAACCGAGACAAATCTTGTGCCAAGTCATGTCAAACGACTTAGGGTTGGGTTCAAACTTTTCCAGGGTGTTCTAGAGGTATTATGGCGCCACTTTGTCAATTGGGCCAAGTGGTTTTAAGTTTGGGATCAAGGTGAACATGTTTGATCATTGGCCAAGGGTTGGTTTTGGACTTAGAAAAATTTTGAATTTTCTTTTGTGCTCAACCCTTTGGTGAACCTTTTGGGGTTTTTCTGAAATTTTTTTGGGTTACTTTCTTACTATTATTTGTAGGGTATTAAGTGCACTACATCTTTTATAATTGGCCCAATACATGATCAAGTGGTTTTCATAGCTTTTTGGTCACACTTACTATTGGGGACTTGTTCTCAAATACTATGAATTAAGACCAAGGCAACACAGAAAATGTTAAATAATAATTCCCTTCGTTCGCTGAAGCATTATTTCCCCATGGATTTAATGAACTTCGAACGAAGGCCACGGACAGAATACCACGAAGGTCATACCTTCGTGGTCAAACATTCATCAATACGAAATAAAATATAAAATATTAAACATTATAGGAAAAACAAATTACATCATTCATGTATTTCATAATATAAATTTAAATGTCAAAACATGATATTTAGGTACGTTTATACCTTTGGCTCTGACAGAAAATAATTCCAGCGTAATGCATTAGCGATTACAGGATTGCGTGAACAGTGTCGGAGTACTGTTCACCTATTTATAGGCACAGGGTTCAACCTGTGTAAAATTACATTTATGTCCTTTACAATCGACTACAATAATGACACAAAACATCATGGGTCTTTAAGTGAATCCATCTTTAAGTCGGTTCGGCCCTTCGTCTTGAGATCTGTCATTATGCCGAAGCTCTATAGGTAATAGCTTCGGCGCTTGCTCCTGAGAGGATCTTCTGAAGGTGTTCTCTTTCTTTAGGATCTTCGGCTACGAAGCATACCCCCAACAGTAGCCCCTTCGCGGTGCTAGATCGTTTTTCGTAACGAGCTTGATCCGTGAAAAAATCTTCTAAGCTTCGGGACGCCGAAGATCCGAAAAACACCTTCCCTGAGCTCGTTGACGAGAAACGATTAAAATAATCGTCGCGCGCGCGGCGGCCCTATCTTGCAACAGTTACGCGCGCCCCAGCGATTCACCTTCTCGGACCCTATGACCCACCGTTCAGTGAGTGCGGGTGACTGTTTGTTCGGTGCGGGAGACCTTGACGATTCACCTTCCCACCTGCGACACTATATAAACAGACGGGTAGGTGTGAAGTTACCACAACATTCATTGCTATTGCACTATTTTGCTGCCAAAATTTTAGTCATAGCCGAAGCTTAATCATCATGCTCAGACGAAGCTTCGCTTTTGATTCTGCTTCGTCACAAGAGAAAGAGTTTCGGGAAAATCAAAAAAGTCAACAACAAAAATTTCAAGAAAGTCATAATCAAATGGCCAGAGTTCGCTCCACTGCTAGGGTTGATCGTGAGGAAGATGAGACCGAAGCTACTGAGACTGTTCCGATTTCTGAAGCAATGAAGCGGTCTGAGCTGGTAACATCGCAGGAAGTCCCTGCCGCTGAAGCAGAGCAAGCTGATGTTGAGGAGACCGAATCTGAAGATGACTATAGCAGCACGGTGCCGAGCAAACCCAGCCATCTGGATTTCAGAAAATCCACCATCTCCAAAGGTGACCTACCTAAGATGTTGAAATTGGGCTATTTTAATGAAGAAAAGAAAGAGCTGGTTCGCTTTAGTGGGGAAGAAACTACTCCGAAGCCAGGAAAAGATGAAGTAGTAGTTTTTAAAAGTTTCTTTAAAGCTGGTTTGAGATTCCCTTTGAATAAGATGATTGCTGATGTGCTGAAGAAGTTTATGATCTACTTTCATCAGCTAACTCCTAACGCTATCGTTAGGCTTAGCGTTTACATTTGGGCTCTCCGAAGCCAAGGGGTGGAACCGTTTGCCGAAGGTTTCTGCCGAGTGCATGAGCTGCATTATCAGACCAAGGCTAGAGGAGATGGGTTACATGAAAACTTTGGCTCCTACAATTTTGCCTACCGCAAGACTACAAAATTTCCAATGATCAGTTACCGAAGCAAGTGGCCAGCTGGCTAGAAATCTGAATGGTTCTACATCAAAGTTGACGATGATAAGGAAAAGCTGGTTCAGAGTCCGTTAGAGTTGATCTTCGGAGAGACCAGACCCCCGTGCAATATGACACCAGAGGGTCCAACCCAAATTGTGTTGGCTGAATTTAGGGTTATCGCAGAGCACATTGGCACTAGGGACTTAGTGCAGGAATTTTTGGCTTTCAAAGTGTTTCCAACTATGAAAGAGTGGGCCATGCCGAAGCTTGAATGAAAAAAGAAGGAAGGAGAACTTATCCAGCTACCCTACCATTACAAATTCAAGAGACATTTCAAAGTGCCTTGCCAAGAATGGCTGGATACAATCGAAGTAATGTGCAACGAAATACTTGGAAATTATTCTAAAAAAGAAGACCAATTGATGACTGTGGCCTTCGGCACCCGTCCAAAACGAAGGCTAAACCGAGTGATGGATGCTATAGATTTTGAATATCCTGACTACGAGCGGCTGGACAAGGGTGCCGAAGGCCAAAAAAGGAAGAGAGTAGCTAGTGCTCTGAATAAGGACGATGAAGATCAACCGAAGAAGAAAAAACAAGAGTCTGCGGCGAAAACAGTTGCTCCGAAGAAAAGAAAGGCTTCGACTCCGAAGCAAAAATCAATTGATGAAAAAGAAAGGACTTCTGCGACATCCTCTGCTACCGAAGTAGAGGAAATCTTAAAGGTAATGACTGAAACTTTGCCTATCAAACTAAGTCCACTGGGACTTCATCTGATGAAGCTTTTTTAGAAGGAAAAGGAGCCCACAAAAACGAAGGCACCTAGGCCAAAGAGGCAAAGAATCGTTACTGTGACAGAAGTCATTGAAGCAACACCACCAGGAGCTTCAGCTCCGAATATGCCGGCTATTGAAAGCATGACAGCTACTGAAGTTGTACCTTCAGAGGCTGCCGCAGAAGAGGCCAGAGCTGAAGATGCCAAATCTGAAGATATTAATTTAGAAAGCATGGTTGCTGATATAGACAAAAGGCTACTAAACATGGCCGCGGAAGAAGCTGCCGCAGAAGAGGCTGCCGCAGCCACCGAAGAAACTACGGCCGCAAAACCCGAGAAGGAATAAATGACCGAAGATACTTCGGAAGATGAAGCTTTTAACTTTCAAAACTTAGTTGGCCAATAGCTGACAAAAGCTGAAAAAGAAGAACTAAAAGAAGATGTTATATCTTGCGGGTATCGGCCGGGAGCGCTTCTCTTCGGTGGCATTGATGACGAAAGATTGGGCTGCATACGAGATCAGACCGGCGCGAAAGTTATCGGTACTCTATCAAAGAGTATCGGTTTCCCGAAGCTCGAAGCAGATATCAGCCGCTACCGACGACAACACATTGTCGGTAGTTTATTTTATTCCAATTTTAAGGTAAACAACTTTTGTCTAACCTTTATTATTTGTAATAACATAAATGTTTTCTAACGAAGGTTATTTGTCCGCAGAGTATGCTGTTGAGCAAGGCTTTCAAAATGCAGCAGGACTTAGAGGATGAAAAGCACGAAGTTATAATTGAGAACTTAGAGAACAAGATAAAAGAGCAATCAGTTGCTATCGAAAAGAAAGACTTTGAGCTTCAAACAACCGAAGGCTTATTAGCGGATCCTGAAGCCAAAATAACAGAATTAAATTCGAAGCTTCTTTCTCAATCAGAAAATTTCGAACAAGAAAAGCTGAAGCTTGATGCAAAACTTGAGGCCGAAGTCCAAAAAAGTTTAGAGCTGAAAGAATCTTTGACAAGCCTTCAGAATAAATGTCTGGAATTCAGCAATCGATGCATTCAACGGCTGAAGCAGGTGTTCTATTTTGTTGGAGCCAGCAGCGAGAAGTTCACTCCTTCGGTTGAAGACCTGCCTGGTGCCTCGAGCATATTGAAGGTGAAATTAATGATCTTGACGAAGTTATAGCTGGGCATGGTGACTTATGTGCCCTGGTAGCTTCTCGGGGCACAGTCGTTGCCTTTCTGAAGTCTGGATGTGAACACGGAAAGATTATCAATAGACCCAACTTCAGCTTGTCACCAGCAGACCTAGATAACATTCCCAACCTTGCCCAAAGTATTGCGAATAGATTTATAAAATTAGTATGGACAAAGGGTGGACAAAGCAAAGCTGGTGATGAAGCTCGAAGCCACCTTAAGCCGGTAACAAAATCATACCTTATGCTTACCTTTTCCTTTGAATTTTGAATTTAGCTTATAATACTTACATACAGGATGACGAAGCCGAAGCTAAGGAGTAAAAAGACGAATCTCCATGAATGCTGACGAAGCTCGAGTAGTCTGTAGAAATAGCTCAAAAAACTTCTGTAATAACTTGTATAAAGTATAATGTAATTAAATCTCACTTCGTGGACTTTATCCATACCTTGTAATATAGTCTTACCTTTCCGTCAATGTATAAAGTGCTTTGGTGTGGACGAAATTAATATTTTTGAGCCGAAGGCGAAAAACAGCTTCCCTTCTTTTCGTACACAGCGAAGCATAAAATTGTCTCTTTTTTCCTTTTTTCCGAAGCCTTCACTTTTAAAGCCGAAGCAAGTGTGTATGCTATGATGATGATGATCCTATGTATGTCTAAGTGAATGTTTATGAATGCAAATGTATGATGTAATGTATCGTGCAAATGAATGTTCAAAGACACATACGAAGCCACAATCAAAACTCTTATTCCCTTAGGAATAACAAATCTTTGTCGTTTATTTTTCGGCTTCACCGCTTATTTTTCGGTGTATCAGCGCTGACGTTTTGCTGTAAGTTCTGCATTCCCTTAGGAACGTCTTTTGAACTTCTTCGCCTTTTACTTTCGGCGGTATCGCGTTGACTTTTCGCGCTTCGCCTTATACTTCGGCGGAATCAGCGTTGACTTTTCGCTGTAAGCTCTGCATTCCCTTAGGAACGACTTTTGAGCAGAAAACTTACGCTGCGCTCCCTTAGGAACGACTTTTTGTAGCTTCGTCGTGCTCTGCATCCCATTAGGGACGTCTTTTGAGCTTCTCCTTGTTTTGCCTTTTCTCTTTGCACTCGATGGTGCATGCTCAGTTTTTACATTTACATCTTCGGGGGATATTGCTCTTGTAGAGCTGATATAAGAAAAAGAGAAATTACATGCTATGGCCCCATTAAAAACCTTTCTCCCTCTTTGGAAAGGAAAAGGGTGTCATAGGAAAGAATAAAAAAGATTATATCAATTTACACATAATACCGCCGAAGCTCATCCGCATTCCAAGATCTAGGAATGTCGTTGCCGTCCATATCCTTCAACCTGTAGGAACCGGGTCTTGATGAAGATACTACCAGAAAAGGTCCTTCCCACTTCAACTGTAGCTTGCCTACTGTATCTGGGTTGGCAACTCTCCGAAGTACCAAGTGCCATGGCTTAATATTTTTTAACCGAACTTTTCTATCACGCCATTTTATTGTTTTGGCTTGATATTTATTGATATTCTCCACAGCTTGAAGCCTGATCCCTTCTATAGCATCTTTTGCCACAGAATAATCAGCTTCATCCTTTGCCAAAGCCACTGTTCTTATTGATCCCGCTTTAGCTTCTTCTGGGGTTATTGCTTCGTAACCAAACAACAATTTGAATGGTGTAAAACCTGTTGACCTTGACATTGTTGTGTTGTGGCTCCACACCACTTTGATTAATTCGTCTGGCCACTTCCCCCTGGGCTGGTTGAAGATTAACTTCATTATTCCTGTCATTATAATGTCATTAGCTCTTTCGACAAGTCCATTTGACTCCGGATGCCGAACCGATGCAAATTGGATCTTCGTGCCAATTTGTTCACAAAACTATTTGAAAGCTTCGGCATCAAACTGTGTTCCATTGTCCACAGTAATAGCCTTCGGCACTCCGAAGCGACAGACGATATTTTGCCAGAAAAATTTTTGGACAGTGACTGAAGTTGTTGTGGCTAAAGGTTTCGCCTCAATCCACTTAGAAAAATATTCTACTGCCACCACAACATATTTTAAATTTCCTTGTGCTGGTGGAAGTGGGCCTAGCAAATCAAGGCCCCATCTTTGCAACGGCCAAGTAGGCTGTATTAATTGAGTTAGAGACGAAGGCTGTTTTTGGTCTCTTGCACATTTTTGACAACCTTGACTAATTCTACTGCATCCGAAGCTGCCTTCGGCCAATAAAATCCTTGATGAAAAAATTTACCTAGCAAGGGCCTAGATCCGATGTGAGATCCACACAGGCCTGCATGTATTTCTTTCATCAGCTCTATACCTTCAGCTCTGGATAAACATTTGAGTAATGGAGAGCAGACTCCATGCTTGTATAACTCCCCTTCTATTATTACATATGGACGGGCTTTTGCAGCTATTCTCTTATTATAAGCTTCGTCATCTGAAAAGAAATTGCCCTGGAGAAAAGATATGATCTTAGTTCTTCAATCTTCGCTATAAACAGGAGATATATTGAGCACTGCTCTTTCAAGAAGGTCGACCGAAGGTGCTTTTATTGTTTCAAAAAATACTTCCGAAGGTAAAGGCAGCCCCTGTGCCGCTGACTTGGCTAGCAGATCAGCGTGCTCATTTTCTCCTCGTGGAATATTCTTGACAGAAAACCCTTCGAAGGAAGCTTCAAGCCTTTGAACTGTATCCAAATATTTCTCGAGCTTTGGATCTCTGGCTTTACAACTCTTATCAATATGACCAGAAATAACTTGGGAATCGGTTTTGAGAACCGACATTCTTATCCCCATTGCCTTCAACTTCCAAAGCCCAAAAATCAAAGCTTCGTATTCAGCAATATTATTTGTGCAGCTGAAATCAAGTTTCACTGCATAGCATGTTCTGACTTTGGAAGGTGCAATTAAAACGGCAGCTGCGCCTTCCCCGAAGGTTCCCCAAGAACCATCGCAGAACATTGTCCAAGCTTCAGCATCTTTACTTGCTTCTTCCTCCTGAGCCCCTGGCGTCCAGTCAGCGATGAAGTCTGCTAGCGACTAGGACTGAATCGAAGATCTATGCACATAATCAATGCTTAACTCGTTGAGTTCCGCAGCCCACTTTCCAATCGTTCCAGTAGCTTCTCTGTTTCTCATAATATCCTTCAAAGGCTGTGATGAAGGAACAATTATATGGTATGCTTGAAAATAATGTCGAAGCTTCCTGGAAGCCATTAAGACAGCATACATCACCTTCTCCAATTCTGTATAGTTTTTCTTTGATAAACTAAGAACTTCGGAGACGAAATATACTGGAGCCTGCTTTTTCAATTGTCCTTCAAGCTTCTCCTGGACAAGCGCCACACTTACTGCAGAGTGCGAAGCTGCCACATACATCAGCAGAGGAGCCCCTGGCGCTGGTGGAGTTAAGGTTGTTAAATCTATCAGATACTGCTTCAGCTCTTCGAAGGCTTTTTGCTGAGCTGATCCCCATTGAAAAACTTCGGCTGACTTCAGCACTTCAAAGAATGGTAAATTTCTCTTTACTAATCTGGATATAAATCGATTCAAAGATGTCAGTCTTCCTATTAGCCGTTGAGCCCCTTTCTTTGTGCTTGGCGGTTCCATCTGAAGGATAGCTTCGATTTTATTTGGATTAGCTTCGATCCCTTTTGTTGAAACCAAACAACCAAGAAATTTCCCCTTCTTTACTCCGAAGACACATTTTTCTGGATTCATCTTCAGACCAGCTTGCCTAAAATTAGCGAATGTCTCCTGCAGATCAGCAATGTGGTTTTCTTGCTTCATGCTTTTTACTATGATATCATCAACATATGTTAGCATGTTTCTGCCTATCTGAGAATGAAGGACCTTCGCTGTCATTCTGCTGAAGCTTCCTCCAGCGTTCTTGAGCCCCTCAGGCATCCGAAGATAACAATATGTACAACTGGGGGTTATGAAGCTGGTTTTTGGCTCATCTTCTTTCTTCATCCAGATTTGATGGTAGCCTGAATAACAATCTAGTAGACTCATGAGCTCTGACGAAGCTGCTGCGTCTACTAGAGAATCTATTCTTGGTCATGGAAATTCATCCTTCGGACAAGCCTTATTAAGATCAGTAAAGTCAATGCACATTCTCCATTTACCATTGGCCTTCTTCACCATAACAGTGTTGGCTAACCATTCTAGGTACTTTACTTCTCTAATGACGCCAGCACTAAGAAGTCTTTTCACTTCGTTCCGAGCACCTTCAGCTTTGTCATCAGACATCTTCCAAAGTCTCTGCTTTCTGGGTCTGAAGGATGTATCAACATTGAGCGAGTGCTCAATGACATCCCTATTCACACCACAGAGATCATTGGCCGACCATGCGAAGACATCTTTATTGTTGAACAGAAACCTTGTCAAGGTTTTCTCCTGCTCCTCAAACAATTGAGACCCCAGCAACACCTTCTGCTCTGCTATATCTTCAAATAAAAGCATGGGCTTCGGCTGATCAGCCGATGCAGCCTTCTCCCATCTGTACTTGTATTGCTCACAAGCTTCAGCTCCATCTATATTATGGATTGCTTTTTAATCTGTCCAATTTCCTTCGTCCTTTCTGGCAGCTTCTTGACTTCCATGTATAGCAATAGGCCCTTGATCCGAAGGTATCTTCATGCAAAAATATGCTGGGTGAAGAATTGCTTCAAAAGCATTGAGTGTCCCACGACCAATGATTGCGTTGTAAGGGTATCCATGTCGACAATATCAAACACAACTTGTTCAGTCCTTGTATTATTGATAAATCCGAAGGTCACTGGCATCGTGATCTTGCCGAGTGCTACAATATGCCTTCCTCCGAAGCCACAAAGGGGATGTGTGGCGTCATGGATCTTATCTTCGGGCTCTTGCATCTGTCTGAAGGCCTTAGCAAATATAATATCCGCTGCACTGCCTATGTCAACCAGAACATTATGGACCAAAAATCCTTTGATGACACAAGAAATAACCATAGCATCATTGTGAGGGTAATCCTTGAGCTGAAGGTCCTCTTGAGAGAAGGTAATTGGGATGTGGGACCATCTTGACTTGATGAAGGGTCCTTGCACCCAGACATGCTGTACCCTTCTCTATGCCTCCTTCTTCTGCTTCTTGTTAGCTGGCTCTGAACTTAAACCGCTGTTATCGGGAGTACCAGCTTCGGAGCCGAAGCAGCTCCAGCTTGGTTGTTGAACGAAGCCATCAGCTCAAAAGAGTGGAAGTGAGTTCACCGGAGGTGGGCGTCAATGTTGGGGACTTGTTCTCAAATGCTATGAATTAAGAACAAGGCAACACAGAAAATGTTAAATAATAATGCCCTTCGTTCGCTGAAGCATTATTTCCCCATGGATTTAATGAACTTCGAACGAAGGCCACGGACAGAATACCACGAAGGTCATACCTTCGTGGTCAAACATTCATCAATACGAAATAAAATATAAAATATTAAACATTTTAGGAAAAACAAATTACATCATTCAAATATTTCATAATATAAATTTAAATGTCAAAACATGATATTTAGGTACGTTTATACCTTCGCCTCTGACAGAAAATAATTCCAGCGTAATGTGTTAGCGATTACAGGATTGCATGAACAATGACGGGGTACTATTCACCTATTTATAGGCACAGGGTGCAACCTGTGTAAAATTACATTTATGTCCTTTACAATCGACTATAATAATGACACAAAACATCATGGGTCTTTAAGTCAATCCATCTTTAAGTCGGTTCGGCCATTCGTCTTGAGATCTGTCATTATGCCGAAGCTCTATAGGTAATAGCTTCGGCGCTTGCTTCTGAGAGGATCTTCCGAAGGTGTTCTCTTTCTTTAGGATCTTCGGCTACGAAGCATACCCCCAACACTTACCTCTAGTGCTCTACTTGTCCTAAGGGGTTTGAATTAGGGTTTGGGCAATTCTCCCCCTTATATGTGCATGATAAGCCAAGGTATGACTTCTAAGATGGGTTGCACTTACTTAGGATCTTGAGCTCCAACTTTGGTGTACTTTTCCAAACTTAAGTCACATGTGATGATGGGCTTACTTGTGTAGTCTTGTCTGAAAAACTCTAAGTAACACTTGGGGTGTTACAACCCTCCCCCCTTAAAGGAATCTCATCCAGAAATTTCGGGTAGGGATCCTTTAGGGGTACCGAGGAGGTGTGTTGGTGTTTTGCTCCTTCCTTCCTTCGAGTTTCTCAAGCTAACTGCTCTTCAAATGTTAGTATCTTTGCGACTTCAGAACGAAGTCCTTTTTGAGTCATTTTCAAAGCTTACACTACTTTTAACATCTAAGTTTTTTTTATATTTAGATTCAAAGGGCAGGTGGGAGTGGGGTTTTGGATTACGTACCGACTCCTTTGGGCAAAAAGTCGGGGAAGCAAGAACGTAGAAAATCCTCAGTCTCCCACGTAGCTTCTTCTACTGAATGGTGACTCCACTGAACCTTATACATTTTGATCGACTTTGCCCGCGTTGATCTCTCCTTTTGGTCCAATACCTTGACGGGGTGCTCTTGATAAGACAAGTCTGGTTCTATCTCAATTTCTGGTTCATGTAATACTTAAGTGGGTAAGCGGACACATTTCCGTAGCTGAGATACATGGAACACATCATGAACAACTGACATGTGAGGTGGCAACTTCAATTGATATGCTACAGGTCCACAAGTTTCCTTGATCTCATAGGGTCCAATGTAGCGAGGAGCTAACTTGCCCTTGATTCCAAATCTCTGGACACCTTTGGTGGGTGACACCTTAAGATAAACATGATCTCCCACTTCAAACTGCAGAGGCTTCCTTCTCTTGTCATGATAGCTCTTTTGCCTGGCCTGGGCAGCTTCTAGGTTATTCTTAATAACTCTAACCTTTTCCTCTGCTTCAAGTACCAAGTCTCGTTCAAATATTTCCCTCTCTCCTGCTTGAGACCAATTCAGCGGGGTCCTACACCTTCTCCCATACAAGGCTTCAAAAGGTGCCATCTTCAAACTGGACTGGTAGCTGTTATTATAAGAGAACTCTGCCAAAGAAAGACACTTGTCCCAATCCTTTCCATAGTGTAGCACACATGCCCTCAACATGTCTTCCAAAATCTGATTTACCCTTTCTATCTGGCCATCTATTTGAGGATGGTATGCTGAGCTTCATATTACATGGGTCCCAAGTGATTCGTGTAATTGCTCCCAAAATCGTGCCACGAATGGTGCTCCTCTGTCAGATACTATAGTCCTTGGTATTCCATGCAAGCGAACTATCTGGTCAATGTAGATTTCTGCATACTTCTCCGTCCTATGGGTGGTGTGTACCGGCAAGAAATGAGCTGTCTTGGTCAATCTGTCCACAATGACCCAAATGGAATCATGGTGCAGGGAGGTATTGGGCAATCCCACGATAAAATCCATTCAAATGTCCTCCCATTTCCAAGATGGTATGGAGAGGGGTTGCAAAGGCCTGCTACCTTCAAGTGACTGCCCTTGACTCTCTGGCAGGTTTTACATTCAAATATATACTTAGCAACTTCCCTCTTCATTCTGGTCCACCAGTATAAAGACCTAAGGTCATGATACATCTTATTGCTGCCGGGGTGCATGGAGAATTTTGAAAGGTGAGCTTCATCCAATATCTTCTTTCTGAGCTCAGGGTTCTTGGGAACAACCAATCGGTCTCCAAACCATAGGATTCCTTTGTTGTCCTGACGGAAGCATTTGTATTTTTCTGCTTTCTACTTGATCATTTCCTTAATGACCTGAACACCCTTGTCACCAATCTGTGCCATGACTATTTGCTCTTGTAAGGTGGGCTCCACTGAGATATAACTCAATGCACCGGAGGAAACGACTTCTATTTTCAACTTGCACAACTCATCACATAAGGTGGTGATTCTTGCATCCATATTCATACAATTGCACTGGGCCTTCCTGCTTAAGGCATCTGCCACAACATTGGCCTTGCCAGGATGGTAATGCACCTCCAAATCATAGTCCTTGATTGGCTCTAACCACCTCCTCTGCCTCATATTAAGATTTGCCTGAGTGAAAATGTATTTGAGACTCTTATGATCAGTGTAAATGTTACAGTGAGCTCCCATCAAGTAATGTCTCCATATCTTGGGAGCATGAACCACAGCTGCTAACTCTAGATCATGTGTGGGGTAGTTCTGCTCATGGGGTCTAAGTGCTCGGGAGGCATAAGCAATTACTCTGTTGTCTTGCATTAAGACACATCCCAATCCAGTACCGGAAGCATCACAATAAACTTCAAAGGGCTTGGTGTTATCAGGTTGAGCTAGCACTGGTGCTGTTGTCAAGTGTTGCCTCAGTGTATGAAAGGCATCCTCACACTTCTGGCTCCAATCATATTTGACTCCTTTCTTCAACAGTTCAGTCATTGGCTTGGCAATTCTGGAGAAATCTGGAATAAATCGTCGATAATACCCTGCCAATCCCAGAAAACTCTGAATCTGCCGCACTGTGGTAGGAGGTTTCCAATCCATTACTTCTTGTACCTTCTCAGGATCAACTGATATCCCATCCTGAGAAATTGTGTGACCCAAAAATTTTATCTCCTTCAGCCAGAAATCACATTTGGACAATTTAGCATACAACTGATGGTCACACAGTGTTTGAAGTACGGCATGTAAATGCTTAGTGTGCTCGGCTTCATTTTTGGAATACACAAGAATGTCATCAATGAAAACCACCACAAATTTGTCCAGTTCTGGCATGAACACTGAGTTCATCAGATACATGAAATAAGTCGGGGCATTGGTCAGCCCAAAAGACTTCACCAAGAACTCGTAGAGTCCATATCTGGTAAAAAAGCCGTCTTTGGAATATCACTGGCATAGATCTTGATTTGATGGTAGCCCGAGCGAAGGTCTATCTTGGAGAACACTTTGGCTCCCACCAACTGATCAAACAAGACATCAATGCGGGGCAGTGGGTATTTGTTCTTGATGGTCACCGCATTGAGAGGGCGGTAATCGACACACATTCTCAGACTTTCATCCTTCTTTACAAACAAGGCTGGGCATCCCCATGGTGAAGTACTTGGGCGAATAAACCCCTTGTCCAACAACTCTTGCAGTTGCTTTTTCAATTCTGCCAATTCTGCTGGAGGCATCCTATAAGGTCTCTTGGATATAGGGGCAGTCCCAGGCTGCAATTCAATCGCGAACTCTATGTCCCTGTCAGGTGGCATTCCCGGCAATTCGTCAGGAAAGACATCTGGGTAGTCACAGACCACTGGGATCCTCTCAACTGGGGACTCTATCGTAACGAAGGCACAGGAACAGGTACAACCCTGATCAGGCAAATATAATGTGGTTTCGCCACAAGTAGGCGAGTGCACCTCAATGGCCCTTGCTGCAATATCAATCACTGCCCGATGTTTGGTTAACCAGTCAGTTCCCAATATGATATCCACGCTCTCCAAACCCAAAATGAGGAGGTTGGTTTTGATTATCAAACCACCAAACTTTATAGGCACATTCTTGTTGATTTTATAGGTGGCAACCCTGCCTCCTGGTGTTGAAATTGTAATACCCCCATTGGTGTGATGGAAAGGTAGCTGACATTTGGCACTAAATTTTGCACTGATAAAACTATGGGATGCACCAGAATCAAAAAGAATAATTGTAGGATAATTCAAAACTAAAAAGATACCAGTCATGACGGGTGCTCCCTCTGGAATATCAGCCATGGTGGTGAAGTTCAGCCTGCCTTGCCTCACTTGCACCTTCTGCCTCTTGCCTTGCTTCTGGTTGGCATTCTGTCCCTGCCTCTGCTGGTTTCTGGGGCAATTTTTAGCATAATGCCCGGTGTTACCACAAGTGAAACACTTGTTGTCATTGGCTTGGCGGTACTGCTGCTGCTGTGGCTGATTGTTCCTCTGCACTAGAAACTGGGTGCGGTTGGGTGCCTGCTGCTGCTGCTGTGGTCGGATCACCCAACGTCCTTGCTGCTGCTGAGGTCCTCTGCTCTGAGTGTCAGATACGATCCTGAAGTGCTGTGGCTGAGCTGAAGGTCCTGCCACAGGGGTCTTCCTCTTCTTTTCTGCTTGACGAGCTTTGATACAGTCCTCCTGAGAAATGGCCATGTTGACTAACTCATTATAGCTGTTGGCCCTGACTGTGTTGAGACGGTCACGGAGCTTAGTGCTGAGCCCCCTTCTGAACCTGTCCCTCTTCTTCTCGTCAGTATCTGCATGATATCCGGCATACTGGCACAGGTCATTGAAGGCCTGAGCATACTGTAACACTGTCCGGTTCCCTTGAGTGAGTGTCAGGAATTCATTGAGCTTTCGGTCCATAATGCCTGCTGGTATATGATGCCCCCTGAAAGCTGTCTTGAACTCTCTCCATTCCACCTCATGGTCAACTCGCTGCATAGCAAGAAAGTGGTCCCACCATGTCCGCGCGGGTCCGCGAAGCTGCTGGGTGGCGAACCTGACGTTAGTCACCTCTGAACAAACTCCATGGAGTAGCGGGAATTTGGATTCCACTACCCTCAGCCATACATCAGCATCAAGTGGGTCCTCGGCCCTGGTGAACAACGGTGGCTGAGTACTGAGGAACTCCTGATAAGTGGCCGTTGTGGGGTGACGCTGATGATCACCACCACCATAATGCTGAGGTGGTGGCTGGCGCTAAGCTAACTATCGCAAGATATCGTTCTGCTGAGCCATCAGCTCCTGCAGAGTAGGAGGTGGTGGCGGTGGTGGAGGAATGCGCTCATTCTGTCCACGACGCGCTCTTCCTGCCATCTGAAAAATCATATATATTCTCAATATCACATTTCTGAGGTTCAAGGTTCAATCATGGTGAAAGAGTCAAAAGGGGTAAAACCAATATATTCTTGCATAATTATAACAGATTCTACATGGCATAAACTTTTCTTCTTAAATTAAAACTGGTATCGTTCATCATCCATGCTTCCAAAAGAGTTTGTCATGATTACATCAGTAACTCAAAAGACTCAACTCTATCTAGCCTAGTACCCAAAGGGTGCAAAAGCTAAGCTAGCTTCGAGGAGTTCTACCATCACAGACTTCTAACTCTATCCCTACGACCTAGTGGGCAAACGAGGCAACGCTCGACTCGGGGGAAGGTGGTCTCCCTGAGCCAGCAGTGTCCAAGCTGGATGCAGGCTCCTCTCCTCCCTCGATGTCGACATCCTCGTTGGCCTCCATGTCCTGGATCTCCTGGTGGTGCATATCCAGGTGCTGCTTAGCCTCCGCGAGTTGCTTCTGAGTGTTGATAAGCTGATCCTCGAGAACCTCGATGGTGTTCTCCCTGGTTCCCACTAGCTCCTCAAGCTCTTGGATCTCATTTGACAATTGTTCCACTTGTAAGTCTTTTTCCACCATCTCAGTGGACAAGTCAACCACAAGTTCCTCTCTGTTATCCAAGGTGATCTTGGTAGCCTCCAACAATGCCATCAAATGAGACATGGCCTCTCCCCACATCACTTGCAGACGATACAGGGCATTCATGCACCGCACCGTCAAGTGAGCAGTCTGCCCTGGGTAGATAGCCCATATATCCTTGGCATGATCCACTCGGTCCTTCCACATTGGGTCGTCCTCCTTCTCCGCGGGGAACGAACCAATGGGGTGAGTGGACAGCTCCAAGGGGTGGAATCTGCAGAAGGTGGTCAGTTCGTGAAGAGCAATTGCCTCCATAGTATCCTCAGCCCTGTATCCAAAAGACTCTGAATCCAACGAACGCCATCCTGGCTGCAGGGGATGAGGCTCTAGGGTCATCCTCACCCTACAGCGGGGCACTCGGTGCTTCTCGAACAGCTGCACCGCGTACTGGGGAGGCGTCGTGTAACCAGCTCCCTAAAGGACCTCCCACAAGATACGGGGGAAACCCTCTCGTGCAAGCCCGTCAGTGTGGGACTGTGCATTCCCTTCATCCGAGGATCCGTGAGAAGTCATCTGTGTACGGTTAAGCGTAAGTAAAAAAAGAAGAAGAATTATAAAATAAAAAGGGATCAAACTCAGCCTCTCTATAATTACGACAATGGCACTAGGTGCACTTAATCTTTTATTATGGTGTATTAAAGTTCTTACCCAATTATCAAGTAGTTTAATTAAGGATGCATGCATGCTCATCCTAAATGACCTCACATCAATTTAGAGGGAATAGGAAGGAACTCCCCTCCGTTATAGTAGCCTGTAGGGCTTACTTAATTAGCCACCTAGCTACCCCGCTATCATCCTAAGGCCTCACGTCCTAGGTCTATCCTTATCTCCCTGACGATCTATCCAACATTTGTTTCTAACCAGTTTTACTTTGAAAAAGGATGATATTTATAGTTTATTGATTCCTCTATGGTGGTACGAGCTCCGATACCAGCTGTGGTGGAACTGCCCGAATTATTCCAACTTAAGTACCTGAGTCCCGCCTTAGAGGCTAGACCACACTTAAATGGGAATAACCCGTCAATCCCTCGGATCTAGTCCGACGAGGCCACTGACAGGATCAAGTACCATGTTATCACTCGATGGTGAGGCACAGAGCAAATACAATAAAGCATAAAACCATACATTAAGGAGTATTAAACTTATTACATCATCATCGGAGTTTTAGCAAAAGTAGTCAACATTGTTCGAAATGCAGCGAAATAAAACTAATGATAAATAAACAGAGAGATGGGGAAGCCTGTCCCATCACTCCTCATGCTCCTCCTCAGCCGAGGTAGGGTCCCACTCGACTGTCCAGCCCGGTGGCAAGATGGACGACCAAGTCACTCCAGCAACCATGTCCTCCAGAGAACCTGTAAAATTATGCCACAAGCAAGGCTGAGTATACTAATACTCAGCTAGACTTACCCGGTGTGAGGAGTCTACTCCTCTACCTCTAGACATGCAGCTGTTTGGCTGAGGGGTTTGGTTGCCAAAAGCACTAGCTGAGTTTATAAATCAAGTTTTAGCTTTGTCAAGTTTTAGTGTGACTCTCTTAAGACTAAATGTATACCTATATAATCATACATGGTATCAAACATTTAGCAATCAACAACTTTTGCCAAGTCATCACATTTCCACTTGTTACTCAATGTAGCAGCATGGATCAAGCAGTCTCATTAGCTGCGAGAAGCAGACGATTCGAATCAAGTTTTTATCCTTGCAAGGTAAACCTAAACACACAACGTGGTGAGGCACTCCGTCCCCACACACATCAACCGTCCCCGTCGATTCCCTAGCAACAGATCAGGGCTCACCGCCTTGGCGTACAATGCCTCACTGACCCCGACTGCCATCGTGCAGTGACCACACTTGTACCCACCATAACCGGAATGGGAGACCACGTCTCAGGTCGCGTGAGGGGATGTGTCTGCGGGCAGGTTCACTCAGGTACTAGGCTTACCGATTTACCATATTTCTCGGCATGTGTTTAGTACGTTCAAACGCTTGACACACGGTACCACACCTTAATCCTTATTCCAATTCCCGTCTTGTAGACAACGCATCCCCATGGACCGTTGTCCACAGACTATCATCATTACGATATAAAAATCGATACAACCAATTCCTGACCTCGCGCGAGTGCTAGAAAAATCACTCGACTTCTACCGAGATCCTTAATTAATAAAGCAGCTACTCGACCTAGCATACTAGTATCCATCTCAAAAGGTATTCTGAGTTCATACAACTAAGGTTTCAGTCAACTCCTACACTTAAGTGCACAATACAGGCCTACAAACATTAAGTGTAGTAAAATAGCATAATAAATAGGATATGCGTAAAACCGGGGCTTGCCTTCCAAAGTTGAGGCAGGCAGATCCTCTGGTGCAGGCTCTGGTGCTGGATCCGTGGCTACCTCCTGAGCAACACCTTGCTCTGGCACGAGGATGTACTCTCCGTCCGCGAGGTTGCAATCTATCGAATGCAATGAGTAAGAAACATGTATGCTATGATTATGCAGGATTTAGAAATCATTATGCTAAATGAAGAAAACTAAGTTTAGTGAATAACTTAGGGTTTCATGGTTATAAAAGGCTCTTAGTGGTTTATGCTAACCAATTTAGGTTTGAGATTTTGCCTAAGCATAATGGATTAATACTTGGATTACCTCTTAAATGTTTTAGTAGGCACTCGAGGGGCTTGCTGGTTTGGTTAAGGTAACATTAGTCTCCACTATTAATTCCCCTTTTCATTTTCTATTTATGAATTTTAGTGTGTGTTTGAACTACAACAGTGATTTAACTTTTTCCAAAAATCCTGTAAAAATTACAGTTGCCTAATATTTGTTACTGTAGTCTGTCCTATAAATTTGAGGTCCAGAATAAATAGAATATGCCCTTGACAAAAATAACAAAAGTTGGGGAAAAGGGGTCACTTTGGACTACAACTCTTAACTAGGGGTGGGTTCTATACTAAGGGTCATTTTTGCTGGTGTTTATAGGGAATAACATGCTTCTGTGCCAAAAATCACAGAAGGTTACTTAGTGGTTATTTAGTTATGATTTTCTATAGTTTAAGGCTAAAAAGATACTTATAACTAACTTGTTATTTGAAAAATGTCAAACAACAGATTCCCTATTTTTCCTATGTTCATACTAACAAAACATTAGTTATCCCAAGGTTTGGGGTGTTTTCTCTTTGGGGTTATTTTTCTAGGGTTTTTCTAAGGTTTCCTTGTTTTTCTAAATTAAAAGGTATCTCCTTTCTTTTGCACTAAACAATGGTATAATAAATTTTTCTAGTGAACTACACTGAATAAGAGAATCAACAAAAATATGGGTGCTCCCTGGTTCGTATTTTAAACTACCTTTAATATTTTCTCTAACTTTAGGCTAAAAATGATTTAAATGGTAAACTCTACCTTAACTTGGTGTACAGAGGGGTTTATTATTTTTATACAGGTTAGGAAGTGATTAAAAACTTCTCTGAATTTTCTTAACCCCAGTCTAATAGTGTAGCTATTTTTCCTTATTTCTTTTAGCTTTTGACTAGTTAATCATTTAAATCAAAACTTTAAAGTTTGCTGTAATACTTAGGGGTTTTATATTTTTCCTAGGTAGCTTACATTATTTAGGATCTAGAAAAATTTGTTTGACTCGATTTGGGTAAACCAAACTGAAGTTATGAATTTTTCAAGTTCTGTTTGGATTTAATCAGAATATTTAAAAAGGTTTCCTGGAAAATCCACTTTGCACCGAAGACCCTGGGTTCTTCCTAAACTAATCCTTTCATTTATACCCATGTGCTACTATTCCCCTGAGTCGCTGACAGCGCACAAAACCCCCTGGCCTTTTCTTCTTCTCCTCCGAGGTCCCTCCCCTTATGTAAACAGTAACCACGGAAAGAAAAAGGGCGGCGCGGCTTACCGGCGGCGAGAGAGGTCCGGCGAGGGGCGGGGTTGGCTTTGGGAGGTCCTGGCGGTCACAGTGAGGTACGACTCGACGACGGTGGTGGCCGGAATCGGCCAGTCCACGTGCGCTGGCGGGTGAACTCATCGGTGGCGAGTGTTCCGGCCTAACCACGGCGATTCCGGTCAATCCAAGTGCACGGGGAGCTTCACAGGGTGTTGATGAGTCGACACGTGAAAGGAATTGAAGAATAACTCAACGTGGAGCTCAGTCTACGTTCACCGGCGGTCGGGTGAAGTCCGGCGACCGTGGACTGGCTTCTCCGGCGAGGCAAAGTCCGATTCCTTGCTCAGGGAGGTTCACCGAGGCATGCACGGTCTACTCCGAGGGTCGGACGCGGCTAGGAGAGGCTCTGCTGGCCGGTCTACGATGGCGGGGGATCGGGTGGATGTGGGCACGCCGTGCGCGGGGCAATGTCGGCGATCTGGTGCTCCGGTGAGGTCGAGCGCGCGTGGAGGAGTACGGTCGACGTCTCTGGGGGCTTTATAGGCGCGGGCGCAGGCAACGGCGCCGGCTCGGCTTTGGCGCGACGTGGGGCACGCGGGGGCGCGCGTCGGGCGTGCTCTGGCGAGCTCAAATCGCGTCAAACACGTGGCTCTTTGTTTTTGTTCTTGTTCTACCCTCTACTGAGCGGCCAAAACGTGCGAATCTTGCCCTAAGACCTGTGAGAGATCTCTTCCCTGCACCTAGGGCTACCTAGTTCATGTGAGTTCCAAGGGGAGATGTGGTCGGGTTAGAGAGATATGGGGGTGGGAAGTTGTCTTTGTCCTAGCTGTCGAAACCGAGACAAATCTTGTGCCAAGTCGTGTCAAACGACTTAGGGTTGGGTTCAAACTTTTCCAGGGTGCTCTAGAGGTATTTTGGTGCCACTTTGTCAATTGGGCCAAGTGGTTTAAATTTGGGATCAAGGTGAACATGTTTGATCATTGGCCAAGGGTTGGTTTTGGACTTAGAAAAATTTTGATTTTTCTTTTGTGCTCAACCCTTTGGTGAACCTTTTGGGGTTTTTCTGAAATCTTTTTGGGGTTACTTTCTTACTATTATTTGTAGGGTATTAAGTGCACTACATCTTTTATAATTGGCCCAATACATGATCAAGTGGTTTTCATAGCTTTTTGGTCACACTTACCTCTAGTGCTCCACTTGTCCAAAGGGGTTTGAATTAGGGTTTGGGCAATTCTCCCCCTTATATGTGCATGATAAGCCAAGGTATGACTTCTAAGATGGGTTGCACTTACTTAGGATCTTGAGCTCCAACTTTGGTGTACTTTTCCCAACTTAAGTCACATGTGATGATGGGCTTACTTGTGTATTCTTGAGTGAAAAACTCTAAGTAACACCTGGGGTGTTACACATCCCTCATCCGTCGATATTAGATCTGGTGGCTAGGGCGGATCACGAGTTTACATAACACCTAGGTTTTAATCTAGACCGATCGGCCAAGATCGTGCGGCTGTAACGCGCCCGTACCCCTTCGGCTTGGCCGTTTCGCAAATGAGCCCCTCGGCTTCTACAAAAATAACCCGCAGTCCATCGACAAATAGTTTTGAGTTTTACATACTTTTGCGTCGTTGCCCCTGATTTCTCTGGAATTTGAGGCGCAATCCAGATAGGGAATAAAACTATAAAATCATTTAGAAAATGGATTGTTAATGTGAAAATAAATGCTAGAACTTGTTATATTCCTAGAAAATTCATATTAAGCCCAAATCAATCCATTCCAAATCTATAAATTTATTGTTTATCAATTAGTGCCACTATTTTGACATGAAAGTCACATTAAAAATTTATATCCTATTTACTCTTGTACAAAACACGTAGAATCTTCAGAAAATCATAGCTCCTTCGTTTTAATTCTGAATTGACTCGTTTGAGATGCGTTAGTCTCATATAAATATTTACTATGCAATAACAACATTTCTTATACCATGTCTCATTATTTTATGATCTTTATTTAACTTATGTTGGTTAGTCTTGTTAATCTGCTTATCATTATAATCTACTAAAATATGATTAAAGGTCAATTTGTAATTTAGATTAAAGTGGAGATAATTATTTATAGAATAATCTCTCATATGATTTATATTAACCAATTTATAATATAGTTTAATATTTTAATCACACAGATCTTCTATAAAATCATAATTCCTTAATCGTTACTCCGATCTTAGTAGTTCTCGATCCCACGATCTTGTAGCAACGCGTAGATTATTATTATTCAGTTTGTACTTATGATTGGTGTGATGTTAATTTTGCTAATACCATGTTTGTTTGTATTGCCACGACTAGCAGTGAGGTCACGAGGATCCAAAGATCATCCTGGTAACTGGAATCTCAAGTGCCAGGCAAGTTGTGCCCTTCATCCACTTTTGTTACCCAATAATATTCTTTATTATCACTATTCATGCATAGTTTAATTTTGATGGGACCCAATAGGTCACCCTAGACTATTTATCTTTTACCTTGTTTACCCCTGAATCATTGGGTAGTGATGCTATTGCTTTACATGTTTTTTGGGTTAATATTTCATTATGTCCATGTTCCTATTATTCTGTTATGTTATTTATCTTCATGATAAGATCATTATGTTAATGGGAACATGGAGCGACCAGCCGGGAAAACAGTGCTACCACAAGGGTAGTATGGGATGCCCTTGGCTGACTAATTAGGAAAGCTAGTGGATGACTACCTTACCCAAAAGGGGCAGGGGCAGTAGGGGAGTGGACAGTGTAGGGAGGTCCTTGGGTTGATTTTGCTGCGATGGCGGTCAGGCGAGGGATTCCTGCATTGGAGCTTCATAGAAACTGTAGCGGGTTTTCTGAAGCTAGTGGAACTTTGTAAAGGCCTCGTAGTGTTACCCTGCCTCGCTTCCTTGGTAGAGGTGTATGGGATTCATGACCCCTTGGCAGATGGGTAACAGGACTTGTGGATAAAGATGTGTAACCTCTGCAGAGTGTAAAACTGGTATACTAGCGGTGCTCATGGTCATGAGCAGCTCGGACCCTCACATGATTAATCTATGTAACTTAAACTCAATTTGTCATTTGCATCGCATTGGGATTATTTTATTATCACTTTTACTTATTATTACTAAGGTTTGGTATTTACTTATACTTAGTAATTTCTAATAAAATTTTGACCAACTTATAAAAGCAATGCTCAGCTTCAACCTTTATTTTGTTGATTAGCCTTACACTTCACATGAACTCCCACCTTTGGTGAGTTCATGCACATTATTCCCCACAATTTGTTGAGTGATGAACATGTGTGAGCTCACCCTTGCTGTCTCACACCCCCCACAAGAGAAGAACAGGTGGTTCAAGAGGAGCCACACAACGAGGAGTTTGATTCGATCTAGGTGGCGTCTCCCAGTTGACTTTCTGGCGCTAAGGATGGATTTTAGTTTGATCTATATTTATATTTTATTTTGTAAGACTTCCTCTATGTAATAAATACTCTGATTATATTGTGACATTTATCTCTATACACTCTATTATTATATATGTTGTCTTCTTTGGCGCATGTATGAGATGCACCCGACTTTGTTCCTTAAAGCCCGGGTGTTACAAAAGGTCAAATCAAGGACCTGAGAAGAGAACCAGGATGGTGATCCGACCTTTTCATCAAAATCGTTCTTCGCCTCGCCCACCTTCATATCCATTCAAGCAGCCCGTCTTTATTCGTCCGACTACTGCCCCCGCTCCTAACAATCAACCGAGTGCCCCTGGTACTCGTTTCCCTGCCCTTCGCAGTTCTTCCAGTGGGTGCTTCAACTGTGGAAAGTTCGGACATTTCATCAATGATTGCCCATATCCGAAGCAAAATAAATCCAACTTTCAGCAGCCCTCTGGGAACTCAAATCAAGGAAAGGGGAACACAGCCAACACTTCAGCGGGCAAGAATTTCAAGTAAACTGGACGGGTCTATTATACCCAGGTGGCTACTACACTGGAGGGCGAACCGGTAATGATTAGTACGTTCTTTGTTGCCAATCACCCAGCAGTTATCCTCTTCGATTCTGGTGCATCACATACCTTCATAAGCAAGAATTTTGTGGAAAACATTGCATTCCTTGCACTGAATCAAGGGAGGGATTTGTTATCCACTCACCTGGGGGCCGAATATTTACTAAGGACGTAGCCATCCATATACCAGTAACATTGGTCGTACGGGAATTTCCTACAAATATGGTTGTTATAAAGGGGCAAGACTTAGATGTAATTTTGGGCATGAACTGGTTAGCCCAGCATAAGGCCATCATCAAAGCAGACTTAAGAACCATTAAATTGAGCCATGGCTGTAACTGCTCCAGTCAAAGCCTCTGGACGAGTTTATGAGGCTATCGTACAAGAAATCTAGGATATTCCGGTGGTATGTGAATTTCCGGATGTCTTTCCTGAAGACTTTCCTGGGTTGCCTCCAGAAAGGGATGTGGAATTTGTGATTGAACTAAAGCCCGGTACGGCTCCTATTTCTAGAAGGTTGTACCGTATGCCGCCTAATGAACTAGCGGGACTCAAGACTCAACTACAAGACTTGCTTGAGAAAAGGTTCATTAGACCAAGTTCATCACCTTGGGGATGTCCAGCAATTTTCGTCAAGAAGAAGGATCAGACGCTTCGAATGTGCGTGGACTACAGACCCCTTAACGAGGTTACCATCAAGAACAAGTACCCTCTTCCTCAGATGGATATCTTATTCGATCAACTTACTGGAGCTCAGGCAATCTCCAAGGTTTATCTAAGGGCAGGCTATCATCAGATCCGTATTCGACCTAAGGATATACCCAAGACCGCATTCACTACGCGGTATGGATTATTTGAATATTTGGTCATGTCTTTCGAATTAACAAATGCTCCAGCCCACTTCACATACTTAATGAACTCGGTGTTTATGCCCTAGTTGGATAAATTTGTGGTGGTCTTCATTGATGATATTCTGATCTATTCCAAAAATGAAGAGGAGCATGCTAAGCACTTACGGATCATGCTAACGTGCTTAAGGGAGCACTAGCTGTATGACAAGTTCAGCACATTTGCGTTCTGGTTGGAGATCTAGTTTCTTGGACATGTATTATCTGCAAAAGGAATTGTGGTTGATTCCAGCAAAGTCAAGGATATTCTAGAATGGAAACCGCCTACTACAGTACATCAAGTTCGAAGTTTCCTTGGACTGGCTGGATATTACCGCAGGTTCATTCCGGATTTCTCCAAGATTGTTAAATCTATTACGGGATTATTGAAAAATGATACAAAGTTTGATTGGTCCTCAAAATGCAATGAAGCCTTCAAGCAGCTAAAGGCGTTGTTAACCACTACTCCAGTGTTGGCTCAACCAGATATTGAAAAACCTTTTGATGTGTATTGTGACGCATCAGGCAATGGTCTCGGATGTGTCCTAATGCAAGAGGGTCGAGTCATAGCTTATGCTTCAAGACAACTGCGCCGGCATGAGGAGCACTATCCAACTCATGATTTGGAACTAGCTGCAGTTGTTCATGCCCTCAAGATTTGGCGTCATTATCTACTGGGGAATATATGTCATGTGTATACAGATCACAAAAGTTTGAAATATATTTTTACCCAGTCAGAACTAAACATGAGGTAGATAAGATGGCTTCAGCTAATTAAAGATTATGACTTGGAAATCCATTATCACCCAGGAAAAGCCAATGTGGTGGCAGATGCATTGAGTCGCAAAGCTTCCTGTTATTGTCTTGCAATAAGGACCCCTGACATCGCCCTATGTCAAGAAATGGAAAAGTTGAACCTAGGTATGATGCAACACGGACTTTGATACAATTAAAGCTTGAGTTAGTTCTTCTACAGAGAATTATTGATGCCCAAAGAACCGAGAAGGGTATGAAGCATATTCATGAGAAAATAGAAGCCGGCAAAGCAAATTGCTTCAGAAAAGATGACCGAGGAATAATATGGTTTAATGATCACATAGTTGTGCCCAAAGATGCTGAGGTTCGCCAACAAATTCTGGACGAAGCTCATCTTAGTCGATATTCCATTCACCCTGGAAGTACTAAGATGTATCAAGATTTAAAGCAACACTATTGGTGGACAACAATGAAAATTGAAATTCCACGCTATGTGGCAAGGTGTGACACATGCAGACGTGTCAAGGCCATACACATGAAGACCGCTAGACCCTTAGAGTCCTTGCCCATCCCAGCTTGGAAATGGGAAGATATTAGTATGGACTTCATTGTGGGATTACCCCGGACAGCTAAAGGATTTGATTCTATCTGGGTTATAGTAGACCGGCTTACCAAGATAGCACATTTTCTACCCGTTAAGACAGATCACCTAGTTGCTATCTATGCCCAGTTATACATTGCTTGTATTCTCAGTTTGCATGGAATTCCAAAAACTATAGTGTCGGACCGTGGAACACAATCTGTATCCAAATTTTGGAGTGAAATGCATAAATCCTTAGGTACTAAATTGCTCCACAGTTCGGCTTATCATCCTCAAACAAGTGGACAAACTGAGAGACTAAATCAAATACTGGAAGATATGTTGCGGACATGTGTCCTGGAGTTCCCGCAAAAGTGGGATAATTGTCTATCGTTGGCAGAATTTTCTTATAATAACAGCTATCAAAAGAGCATTAAGATGGCACCATTTGAAGCATTGTACGGGCGACATTGCCCAACACCCTTAAATTGGTCTGAACCAGGGGAACGGTGGTTTTTAGGCCTGATTTAGTCAAGGAAATAGAGGCAAAGGTTCAACGGATAAGGCACCACTTGAATGAAGCTCAAGCTCGGCAGAAAAGTTATGCGGACAAACGACGCCGACCCTTGTTCTTTCAAGTCAAAGATCATGTATACCTGAAAGTATCACCAATGAAGGGTGTTAATCGATTCGGGGTAAAAGGAAAGTTGGCACCCTGATACATTGGACCATTTCCTATTCTTAAACAATGCGGAGCTGTGGCATACATACTTCAACTGCCTGAAACATTATCTGTAGTGCATAATGTGTTCCATGTATCTCAGTTAAAGAAGTGTCTTCGGATTCCTGATCGAACCGTCGATGTAGTGGGTGTTGCTTTAGAACTAGATTTGACTTACACAGAACATCCCATTCGAGTTTTGGATCAGAAGGACCGAATCATCCAAAAAAGGACTCTTAAATTCTATAAGGTACAGTGGAACTAGCAAACTGAAGATGAAGCTACCTGGGAGACTCAAGAATTCTTGGAGAAAACTTTTCCTAGGTTTTTAGCTTCATGTAACTTGTAAGATGTGTATATTTGTAAAGTTGGAATAAACCCCATACCACCCCCTGCCCTATAAGACAAATAAGGAAATAAAGATGTGACGTGTTACCTTTTCCACTACTTACCCTAGGACCTTAAATTTCTGGACGAGATTCTTTTATGGGGGGAAGGACGTAACACCCTGGTGTTATTGGCACTAAAACTTGAGCATGACATCATATGCAATAACATTTCATTTTGTTTGTTACACCTAGAATGCATTCACTACGTGTTGGGGACTTGTTCTCAAATGCTATGAGTTAAGAACAAGGCAACACAAAAAATGTTAAACGTTAAAGTCCTTCGTCCTTCGAAGCATTATTTCCCTTCAGGATATAATGATTTTCGGACGAAGGTTATGAAGGACATACCTTCATAAACACGACATATAAACAATAAAGAAGAAAACATATGAAATGTAAAGGATAACGTAAACAATTATATATTATTATCAACTCATTTCTATCTTATTATTATGGAAAAAATAGAAATGATATCAAATTACAAATGTACCTTCAGCTTAAAAGAAGGTTAAAGTACAAGCGTGACGCAAAAGCAAATGCCAAGTCATCGTGAATAGTACGGGGGCACTGTTCACCTATTTATAGGCGCGGGACACAGCCCACGTAAAATTACACCCATGCCCTTTACATTTGGTAGTAATTCTATAGTAATCCACCAAGGTCTAAATAGCCTTTTCATCTTTCAGTCGGTTTTCTTTTTTGCTATCACGCCGAAGCTTTCCTGCTCACACCTTCGGCGCTGTGTCAACCTTCGTATTCTTTGGGCTTCTCCCACCGTGGTACTGATTCGAGTCCGAAGATACCTGTTCACACATTATACTCCAGAAACATCGTTAAATCATGTTTTTGAGGACCTTCGGAAGCCGAAGGCCCCCAACAGTAGCCCCTCGCAATATTGATTTGTTAGAATAATAAATTTAGATTGCGACATGGACGAAGGCCTTAAGCCGAAGGTCCGAAAAAACACCTTTCCTTTGCTAGAATAGCAACATTCACTGACAAGCGGGGTTTTCTAATTTTCAATGCACTGGGCGTATAAATAAGAGCATACCACGAGCTCACTTGGTACGCTTTCTTGCCATCTGCTCTTACTTACTCAAATTTTATCTCTTGCGCACCACACTTGCTTGGCTTTTTAAGTTTTTAAGCTTCGGCTTTGAAGACAGTTTTTTAGCATTTTCGAAGATGTCTGAAGATAAAAAGGCTGCTGTCGAGATGAAGCTGAGTCTCTCTGAAGAGAAAAACCTGGGGTTTCTTGTAGCAATGTCGAAGACCAATACAGAAAAGATCACCAAAGAGATTTTAGAAGGTTTATCTGAAGATACTGATGACAGCGACAGTTATGATGTGGATAGTGGCGGTGAAAACTCCGAAGATCGCCCTTGGCGACCAAGCCATGCGGTTTTCGGCAAATCAAGTATCAAAGAAAATCATCTTGTCAACATGAGGGGAAGATATTTCCGGGACTTATCCATTGTGAGGGCCGATGAAGGAGAGAAGACTTGTCCGTCCCCTGAGGAAAATGAAGTTGTAGTGTACCGAAGCTTTTTGAAAGCTGGGCTACGATTTCCCCTGAGCAGCTTTGTCGTAGAGGTGCTGAAGATATTTGAAATCTATCTTCACCAACTTACCCCCGAAGCAATCATAAAGATGAATATCTTCGTGTGGGCCACGAGAAGCCAGGGTCTGGAACCTGATGCAAAAAGTTTCTGCAATATACACGAATTGTCATACGAGACAAAACCCTGGGGTAAGGAGCAGTATCACAATAATTTCGGCTGTTACAGTTTTGTCTCTCGGTCTGGGTCAAGCTGTCACGTGCCAACCTTTCGGAAGAGATGGCCCGGCGACTGGATGACAGAATGGTTTTATGTGAAGAATGACCTTAAAACACGGGAAGATATTAAAGGTATAATTATGCGCCCTATTTGGCAAAGCTTCGGCCTACGGAGGCCGAAGGTTGAAATGAATGAAGCTGCCGAAGAATGCCAGAGATCCTTCGGAGTTATTTGCTCTTTTATTGGAACGAGGGATTTGGTCCAAGAGCATATTGCCTTCAGAGTATGGCCGCTCGCGGAAAAATGGGAAATGCCGCAAGAAACCATAAAGGAGGCTAACGAAGGTGGACTTATCAGGCTGAAGTATACTTTCAAGTTCGGAGATAAATTCGTTGAGCCAGATGATGACTGGCTAAAAAGCATTGAAAATGTAAGTGATGAACTACTTGGGGCTTATTCAAAGGCCGAAGATACTGCATTGTCGGCAGCCTTCGGAGGCCGGAAAAAGAAAAGACTGAACCGAGTGTTTGACGCAATCGGGTTCGTCTACCCTGACTATCGTTATCCCATTCGAGGGCAGAAAAGAAAAGGCATGACTTCTGCGAAAGAAGAAGCTGCAGCTGCTCCTAGTGAGCCAGCACCGAAAAGAAAAAGGATAAAGGTCCTCACACATCGGCCACGCTATATTGAACCAGCCTCGGTGCCTGAGTTCACCGGAGAGACCTCTTCGGCCACCGAGGCTGAAGAGCCAACCTTGCTGCCAGAAGTCGCAGAAATGGCCAAAGCGCCAACAAGAACAGAATTGGAAGAACCAAAGATTTTATTACCAGAAACCAAAGAGATGGCCGAAGCGCCATCGACAGAAAAAATGGAAGAAGCAAAAGGATCAACTGAGGGATCAAAAACATCAGAAGTTTTAAGTCCTTCAGTAAATGTTGAGACAATAAAAAACCAAAAGGGTCCAGCGGTGACTCCGAAAAGAAAAGAATGGTCAATGTGCTAGATGTTCTAGAGACAATTAAGTCCTCAAGCACAACTCCGAAGAAAACTGTTGAAACTTCCGAAGCGGAAACTGAAATTTTTGATACTAAAGCTCCAAAACAACAAACTGAGACTGAAGCTGGGCCTTCAGAGCCCACGAAGGTAAAATCCTTGGAAACCGAGGAAGAAAAAATGATGGAGCCAATTCTTGTTGAAGAAATCAGTGATGTTGCCCCCGAAGCATCCCCCAAAGTCCTTGATTATATTGTTCGACATGCTTCGGGGAAAAAGTTGTCTGAAAAAGAAAAGCAAGAGGCCCAGTTTTACGCCCAAAAACTGAAATATCCAAAGGGGGCGTTGATATTCAACGGCAGCGGAGAAGAAGACTTCTTGTATTGTCTTCCTGACAGCAAGGAGATTTCTGTCTATCGGGAGATGAGCAAGAGCTTCGGATTCCCAACTCTAGAAGACGGGCTCTCGGTGTTATCGAAAAACGAGCTGGCCGACAGCTTGGTGTACAATAGCTTAAAGGTGCAAAAAATGAGGTCTTTGTATTTTTTCTTGAGCCCAAAATTTTTCGTTTGCTTAAATTTATTGACGCACACACATTTTTCTTTGCAGGGCCTTATACTTAGCAATGCCCTCAGGGCCCAAAAAGATGCCGAAGACGAAGGGTGCGTTATAGCCCTGAGCAACCTTCGTTCCGAAGTAATTGAACTAAGGAACGAAGGTCTCGAAAAAGATACAATATTACATTCATTGATAAATAGAATAAAAGAAGACGAAGCTACTTTTAAAGGTCAAGCTGAGGCTCAGAAGCGTGAAATTGAAGATCTTCGAAAACAACTGGCCAGAGCTAAAGAGGAACGCATACTTGAAGAAACGAAGCGAGAACTTAGCCACCAATGGGCAAATCATTTAGAAGGAACTGTTGAAGAGCTTCGTTCGTCCAAGAAAAGATGCTATGATAGATCTATGGAGTGTGTTAAGAAAATAAAAGCTAGCTTCGCCAGCGTCGGCGCATTCTCGAGCGAAGAAAACTTTACAAGAGGCAACCCCGAAGGTCCCATCGAATGGATTAATCACGAAGCTGAGGCCTTTGAGGAAATTTTAAATAGCCGCGGAGACATATGTGCTTTCTCGGGTGCCAGGGGGATTGCCACCATTTTGGAGAAAAAGGGCTGCGAGCATGTAAAGATTTTAGCGCAATCCGAAGCTACCTTGTCCTTCGAAAATGCAAAAGATCCTTCAGCCGAAGCTAGCATGGTTGGTGGAAAATTTTTCACCGATGTCTGGGACAATGGTGGTCGAGAAATGGCCCGAGAAATTATCCAAAAAAGCGAAAAGGGCATCCATGATGCTAGAAAAGTAGCAGAGACTGCTGAGAAAAGCGCAGAGCCCGAAGGGCAAATAGGTATTAACTAATGGTTTTTATTGTGTTGTAATTTTTGATTTTAAACTTCGTTCGCAATTTGTAATAGCAAAGTAGCCATATCCTGTCCTCCTTCAGATCCTACTAAAGCGTCTCCGGGCCCTCACCCGAAAGAAGACGACGAAATTAAAAAGATGGCTGAAGCTATCATGGATCAAGTTGTTAATCGACTCCTGAACGAAGCTGCGGAAGTTGTACTTAGGGAAGACTAAGTGCTATTGTAAAAACTTCTGTAATGTAATATGTGTAATATCTTGTAACCCTGAATATAATATACTTGTTTTTTATGGTTCAATTCTTTACGATGCATGAAATTTTACATACGTACCGTTTTTGAGTCTTTGACGAAAAAAACACCTTCCCTTCTTTTCATGCTTCGTGAAGAAGAATTTTCATTTATCACAACAATACCCATAGTGCTCTGATGAAGAACATCCAAGCTTCGTGAAAATATTTTCTGAAGCTACATTCCGAAGATCAATATTGTATCTCCTTGTGACTTAGCATGTTTTCCCTTTTTCAAGCATTCTTCCGAAGATCGATATTGTGTCCCCTTCTTGTGCCATATGCAGCATGATGTATGATGCTTATGCTATGCGAAATGATGTGATGATGTTATGCTATATAAAATGGTATTTATTCCGAAGATACACGCACATCCCCGCAATAAAACACATAATCTTTTTAAATCAGCGTTGACTTTTCGCTGTAAGCCTCCCTTAGGAGCTTCTTCGCCTTTTACTTCAGCGGAATCAGCGTTTATTTTTCGCTGTAAGCCTCCCTTAGGAGCTTCTTCGCCTTTTACTTTCGGCGGTATTCGCGTTGACTTTTCGCGCTTCACCTTTTACTTAGGTGGTATCAGCGTTTATTTTTCGCGGTAAGCTCTGCATTCCCTTTGGAACGACTTTGGAGCAGAAAACTTACACTGCGCTCCCTTTGGAACGGCTTTTTGTAACTTCAACAAACTTACTCTGCGTTCCTTAGAACGACTTTTTGTTGCTTCGAAGAATTCATACCGTGCCTTTTAAAAAAAATTTGATAATTCGAAGGTCCTCCTTGCTATCGCAAATCTTTAAGCTTCAACAACTTAAGCCTGTGGAGAAGATATATTTTCCTTGTGGCAAACAATGAAACTATTACATGAGATTTAAAAAGTGTCCCTTATTACACAGAAAATAAAACTGAATGGAAAAGACTACTATCAAGATAGGATATTTGTCAATAAATGTACTTTGACTCTGGCACAGTGCTATTGACTGTGCGAGCTTCGGACTGTTCTCTGAAGTCCCTTTGTTGTTGAGCATATTGGCCCCCTTCTGGCTGCTGGCCTTGTTGCATCGGTGGTGGAGGCGGAGGCTGTTGCCAGGAAGCTTGAGGTTGACTCGCCGAAGCAACAGAAACTGCAGGGTGGTTGCCTACATATTCTGGGATATAAGGCGAATGATACGAAGCAGTGTGCATGATCTGCTTCGGCTGACCCTGTTGTGCTGCAGCTTCGACTATCTCCTTTTGCTTCTGGATGGTAACATGGCACATCCTGGTGGTATGGCCCTTGTTTTCACCACAGAACAAGCAAAATATTCTCCTTGGTTGATCTCCAAATCTTCCGCCGAAGCCCCTGCGCCTCTGCTTCTTGGAGCTAATGGCCGGAAGGAGCTTTGCTGTTGCCCCGAAGCCTGCGAGGAGCACTGTGGCCTTTGCTGCTGACTCCCCTTATCACCATTCTGAGTAGAGTTGTGAATTGACCTGACGTGCCTCGGATAAAATCTTCCTCCAAAGCCCCTAGTCATTTCGGAAAACCTGAAAGCCTCCTCCCTTCTTTGACGAAAATCATTGTTGGCACGAATATACTCGTCCATCTTTTGGAGCAGCTTCTCCAAAGTTTGAGGAGGCTTCCTAGCAAAGTACTGAGCTGAAGGTCCTGGCCGAAGTCCCTTGATCATGGCCTCAATGACAATTTCGTTGGGCACTGTTGGTGCCTGTGCCCTCAAACGCAAGAACCTCCGGACATACGCCTGAAGGTATTCTTCGTGATCCTGGGTGCACTGGAATAGAGCTTGAGCAGTAACCGGCTTTGTCTAAAACCCTTGGAAGCTGGTTAACAACATGTCCTTCAGCTTTTGCCATGAAGTGATCGTTCCTGGTCGAAGAGAGGAATACCAGGTTTGAGCAACACTCCTGACAGCCATAACAAAAGATTTTGCCATGACTGCAGTATTGCCACCATACGAAGATACTGTTGCTTCGTAGCTCATCAAAAACTGCTTCGGGTCTGAATAGCCGTCGAATATAGGAAGCTGAGGCGGCTTGTAGGATGGAGGCCAAGGTGTAGCCTGCAACTCAGCGGACAGAGGAGAAGCATCATCAAAAGCAAAATTTCCATGGTGGAAATTCTCATACCAGTCATCTTCGTTGAAGAAATCCTCCTGATGAAGGTCTTTATGCTGAGGCCTTCGGTTCTGCTCATCCTAAGTAAGATGACGAACTTCTTCAGAGGCCTCGTCTATCTGCCTTTGTAGTTCAGCTAGCCTGGCCATCTTTTCCTTCTTCCTCTGCACCTGTTGATGAAGCATCTCCATGTCTCTGATTTCTTGGTCTAGCTCATCCTCTGGCGGTGTCGGGCTGACAGCCTTCCTCTTCTGGCTTCGGGCCTCCCGAAGGGAGAGAGTCTCCTGATTGGGGTCCAGCAGTTGCAGAGCTACAGCCCTAGTTGCTGAAGCTTTCTTCGGCGCCATAGCGAAGGTTTATGATTGCCGAAGGTGTTCAAAACTCAAAGAGTGGAAGTGAGTTCACCGGAGGTGGGCGCCAATGTTGGGGACTTGTTCTCAAATGCTATGAGTTAAGAACAAGGCAACACAAAAAATGTTAAACGTTAAAGTTCTTCGTCCTTCGAAGCATTATTTCCCTTGAGGATATAATGATTTTCGGACGAAGGTTATGAAGGACATACCTTCATAAACACGACATATAAACAATAAAGAAGAAAACATATGAAATGTAAAGGATAACGTAGACAATTATATATTATTATCAACTCATTTCTATCTTATTATTATGGAAAAAATAGAAATGATATCAAATTACAAATGTACCTTCGGCTTAAAAGAAGGTTAAAGTACAAGCGTGACGCAAAAGCAAATGCCAAGTCATCGTGAATAGTACGGGGCACTGTTCACCTATTTATAGGCGCGGGACACAGCCCACGTAAAATTACACCCATGCCCTTTACATTTGGTAGTAATTCTATAGTAATCCACCAAGGTCTAAATAGCCTTTTCATCTTTAAGTCGGTTTTCTTTTCTGCTATCACGCCGAAGCTTTCCTGCTCACACCTTCGGCGCTGTGTCAACCTTCGTATTCTTTGGGCTTCTCCCACTGTGGTACTGATTCGAGTCCGAAGATACCTGTTCACACATTATACTCCAGAAACATCGTTAAATCATGTTTTTGAGGACCTTCGAAAGCCGAAGGCCCCCAACACTACGTAAAATTTCAAAACAAGTTGTGATGTGGTGACTTGAAGTGTGCTTAACCCTAGGGTAGGGTACTTAACCCTAGGATTAGGGCATGTGGAGAATAGTAGGCCAAAGTGAGCAATGTCTCAAAAAGTCATTAGAAATACTCAAAAGAGATCAATAGTAATGAAGTTGAGTGGCACAACAACCCTAGAGTGCCCAAAACCCTAAAAGAAACCCTAGAAAACCCTAAATGGTACCCTAGGGGGTAAATTCAAAATTTATGCACTTTTGGACCAAAGTGCAAATATCAAGTGATAGAACATCAAAAACTAAGTAAATTTTACATTGGAGGATTTTCATGTAGTATGAAGTAATTTTGACATAATTGCAAAAAGACCCAAGAAACCCTACGTGGCTAAGTCTGAATTTTAGTGAAATTGAGTAAACTTTGGGGCCTTGTATTTCTCAATTCTTGAGAATTTTGACCTAGGTCAATACATCAAGTTTGTAGAGCTATGATAGGAGTACAACTTTGATTTAGGAACTAAGCAATGGTGCTCTACAAAAATTGGAGTAAAATGGGCTCAAAGTCATGCTGTCAGTCGGATCAGGGGTTAGGGTTAGACTGATAGTGAGCTCGGATGAACTTTGTAGGCTAAATTCTATGTCATTCAACGAGAATTCGACCAATTTTGTTACAAACGGAACAGTGAGTTGTCACATGAAAATTAGAGAATGAAGCCCTTCAATTTGCTCTGTCAGGCGCATAAATGAGAATCCCATGGTACAGTGACCTGAAAAAGATCACGGATTCAGTGTATATCGCCGCCGATGACCCCGCGCCGTGATCCTCGCCGGCGCTGCGATTCGTGCCCGGTGGCGCGTGGATAAATTAGTAGGGTGAAAGATCTTTGGCAAGATATGAAGATGGGGCACTGTGGTCGCTCTGTCACCGTGCCCACTTGCGCCGTGACGTGGCCGCACGACCATCACCTTCGTGCCGCCGTTCCTCGCGGTCATGCCATGCCGTCAGTCATTTCACCACGTCGCAACAGACCGCAGTAGATAGCTAGTCTATCACCTAAGTCATTACCTCAGTGAAAGCCACGACAGCTTGCGCCAGTGAACTCCCTCCCTCATCGGGCGCCAGCGCTTCCCTTCCAAATTTAGAGCCACCGCTCAAAGCCTCTATAAATTGATGCCCCAGCCTGTTCCGCTAGGTTGTTACACGCCCAGTGCACCAGCCCTCGCCTCCAATTAGCCACCGTAGCGCCCCAATTTGCGTTTTCCCCAAATTCGGTTCTCCGCGCCGCCGTGAACCACCCTGTCGTGGACCGCCGTCTCCAGGTTTGTTCATGTCCTCCTTACCCTCGTTTCTGCACCCTTGCATGCTAAGGATGCTTATCGGCCCAACCAATTGAACTAGACCACGCTAGATCACCGGGAACACCTCGGGTTGTCCTCGGTTTTTGCTGTCGTCGTGGACAGAGGGATTTTCAGCTAGAATTGTGCATATGATTGAGGGATTAGGGTCACCAGGGGTAGAATTTGGTGTCGACTAAATAAGAAGCTTAGCCATTGCGTGTCCCTGTCGGTACAAGTTCGTCGTAGAGCGCGCTCACCATCGTTCACCGTCGGGTACTTGACGATGTGAGGAAATAGAAGTGCAGGGGCTTATATGTGAATGTCAAAGAGACAGTGAAATAGTGCCAATGATTCTTTACTAGTTATTCAAATAGTCGGGGTCCTCTATGCAAGATCGCCAGCGCGGGCACACGCGTGGGTGCGTTTCCCCCCGTTCGTGGGCTGATTTGGGCTGGTTTGAACCCATTACTGTTTAATCTTTTTCCTTTTCTTTTTGTGCCAAGCTTAAGAAATTTATATGAAATTCTAGAAAATTGATAAAAATATGGCACCAATTTTACTAGACTCCTAAATTTCTCTAGTATTTAATAAAAATAGTTCCAAGATTTTTAGTCCCAACCAAGAATTATTTAGCAATCAATGATTCCTAAATCTAGTCTTTTAGAATTTTAGAATTAAATTGGTAGCTCCAAAAATCATAAAACGTTTTGGGTAAGCTTAATATAATAATCAAAGCCCTTGGATAAAGTTTGGTATGTTTTGGGCATTGTTTCATCCCAAAACCCCAAAACCCTAGCTTCCTAAGGTAGAACATGTCTAACCCTAATAGGGTACTAAACCAGGAAACCCTAGTGACTTAAGAGTACCATGAAGGAAAGTTATATTCAATATATAACTTGATGTGTTCTATCATAACTGCATGTTCATAGCATCACATGGGCATTTATGTATGTATATTGTTATGTTTAGAAACGAAGAAGAAGTAGTTGTTGAAGAGGAAGTTACACCACTAGCTGAAATTCCACCTATTTGGGGACAATTTCTAATTTGACATTTGTGGAACAGATCCTGAGTCCCCTACAACACAAGGCATGCCCCGGTGCATTTACCCCTTCCTTGTTGTTTTAAATTCTTTATCACTTGAAATGATGCATTAGGTGATAGGAGTTGAGTGCTACACAATTACTGCATTTCCTACCTTGAAATTGATTACCATTCCTTGATACCTGATTTAATTAAAAAGTTTTCTGATGCTTAGTCTTGCTTTAGAAAACAAAATGTTTTGTTTTCAACAAAAGATGATGCTTCAGATGGAATGGGATGTTTTCAAAAATAAAACTTGGTGATGGATCCATCATGGACGTGATGGGTTCAACACGGAAAAGATGTACCTCTGTCAGGTACCAAAATTTGGGATGGTAAATGATAAAGATGAGACCGGGCGGGTGACTTGCACGAGAAGGAAGTCTCGATATAGTCTCTCTGTCTAAGTTGCTTAAGGACCGTGTCGATGTGGGCCTGCTGACCGAGGACCCTTTAACTGGTCACATGCCTCGTCATGGGTAAGCTTTGCCCCGGGCAGACCAATACCAGAAAGGCCAACACGCAATGGGAGTGGAGAGATGGCGAGAGTAGTGTGTACCGTCCGTGGCAAGAGGCTGGAAAGTGGTGTATCTGTGCTCTCGGTTGGCGTGAACCCGGTCTAGTCTTGAGAAACCCGGTGGCGAGTTGACATATGCAAGAGTTAAGTGCTACATATGTCATGTGATTGGAGATCCTCAGCTGAGTTTTAATCGATTCAGATCGCCGTTACTTCTCGGACATGAAGACTTGGTCACTGACTTACACGTAGCAGGGTGATAAAAGACGGCTAGTGTAGGCCAAGTTCTTGAACTAGGGTAGAAAGAACTCTAGATGCAGGTAATGACTTAACCTGATAATAAAACTAGATTTTTAAGGATCCACTATTAGTAAGCATTTCTGCAAATAGAGTCTTTGATGCTTGGATAGCCTTACCTTGACTCCCTCAAGCCAGCATATCCTTGAGAGTCTTTTTCCTTTGTCGGGTAAGACTTGCGAAAGTACACTCCGTACTCAGGGTTTTCGAACCCATGTTGTTGTAGGTGAGGAAACAGCGGAGTTCTGCTGTTTCTGTTCAAAGGTGGTACCCAAAGAGGAGTCGAATCAGTGATCGCGTAGGCGGGAGGATGTTTGCCTCCCAGTTTGAAAACACTAAGCTTTTGTGCGGTAGGGTGTTTTGCCTCCCTGGTTTGTAATAATACTTTATGCACTCCTAACACCCAGTATTGTAATAATACTCTCTCTATATATATTCTGAATGTAAATTAATCATTGTAATCTGCTTCCGCTTATTCTTTCCTCCGATGTGATGTAATATCTGTGTGACAGGTAAAACGCTCTTGGGCGATGTAAGGAAGATACAAATGACCGAACTTGTCGAGTGATTATGCGCATCTACAGGATTGTCCGAGGTCCTTAGGACAAAGACAACTATAGGTGGGCCTAATCCATTGGGAGATTCAGTGACACGCAGAGTAAGTTCCGAAGCTCAAAAGTCGTTCCTAAGGGAATGCAGAGCCAAAATACCACCGAAATAGAAGGTGAAGAAGATCAAAAGTCGTTCCTAAGGGAATGCAGAGCTTAAATGCCACCGAAATAGAAGGTGAAGAAGCTCAAAAGTTGTTCCTAAGAGAATGCAGAGCTTAAATGCCACCGAAATAGAAGGTGAAGAGACTCAAAAGTCATTCCTAAGGGGATGCAGAGTCTGGGTATGGTTTCGTGTGTGTTCAGGTCATACATTTGCATATTTCATCGCATCATTATTTGCATTCATACAAACATTCATTAGACATTTGTAGGATCATCATTATCATGACATGAAGCACAGATGATAATATGAAAGAAAGAGTTGTTCGGCTTTGGTGACAAAATGCTTCGTTGAATATGAAGAAGCTTCGTCTCAGACAAGAACACAGAGGCACTTTATACAATGAAATGCTTCTATGTGCACGAAAAGAAGGGAAGGTGTTTTTCGCCTTTGACTCTAAAGCTGTACCTGTGGGTTTCGTCCACAACAAAGAAATTTATACATGGACGGAAAGGTAAAATTATATTACAAGGTATGGACAAATATGTACATTGTTGTGTTCAGCTCTCAATTACAATCTTTTGCAAAAATAATGCAAAGAGATCCTAAGCTCTATACAGGAAGTCATAAAAAAGAAGCTTCAGGCCAGCAACCTTCGGAATGCGCTTCGGCTTACTGATCTTCGGTGCCGCCATCCTGCAGACAGACAACGGTATAAGGTAAATGCAATGGTAATAAAGAAGAATCAAGGTAAACAACAGGTACAAGTTTTGTACCGAGTTAAGCAATTTCCGAGCTTCGTTTCCAGCTAACTCCCGCCTGCCTTTAGCCCAAATTTGAGTAATAAATCTATTTCCAATGCTTCGGGCCTCACCAGGAATATTGATTAAGTCTGATGGTGACAGGCTAAAGTTTGGCTTGTTCACTATTTTGGCATGCGTGCATCCGGCCTTCAAAAATGCAGCAGCCGTGCCACGGGAAGCTAACAGAGCACAGAAATCACCATGCCCAGTTATAACTTCGTTGAGAGAATCAACTTCATTCTCGATGTGCTCGAAAGCTTTTGGTATATCTTCAGCCGAAGGGGCAATTTCTTCAGAGCTGGCCCCAACCGAGCTGAATATTCCTTTTAACCGATGCATGCAGCAGATGGCAAACTCTAAGCACTTATTCCAAAGGTTTTTCAGCGATTCCTGCAGCTTCGTATTCTTCTCAGCTTCGGCTTCGGATTTCGCTTGCAGTTCTTTTCTTTTCTTTCTTCCTCGCAGCGCTCTGATTTCTCCTTTAAAGTTGTTCGAGCTTTGAGAAGTTCCTCGTTTAACTTAGTATTTTCAGCTTGTAATTCCGCAAGGGAACCTTCGGTTACTTGAAGCAAGAAATCTTTATTCTCAAGAGAAGCTTCAAAATCTTTAATTTTGTTCTCCAAGCCTTCAATTATTATTTCATTCTTCTTATCTTTGAAATCTTGCTGCATTCTTAGTGCCTTGCTTAGCAACATGCTCTGCGAAAACAAGTTAAGTTTAGAATATTTTAATCCATCACAAAGATAACAAGAATCTAGGCAAAGATTTCACCTTGAAATTGGAGTAAAATAGGCTCCCGACGATGTGTTGCCGTAGGTAACCACTAATGTCAGATTCTTGCTTCGGGAAACCAACACTCTTAGACAGAGTGCTAATTATTTTTGCCCCGGCGCGGTCGCGAATACATCCCAAAATTTCTTCGTCAATCCCGTCGAAGAGCATAGATCCCGGCTGATAGCCACAAGATATTCCATATTCTTTTAGCTCCTCTTTATCTGCCTCGGACAATTCCTGACCACCCAGGTGCCGAAGGTCAAAACCTTTTTCTTCCAAAGAAGCATCAACAACTTTTTCCCTTTGTCAGGCACTGTGGCCATGTTCTCCTCTGCAATTACAACTGTCTCTTCTGTGAGCATATCTGATATGAGCTTGTCAATTCCTGACATTATGGTCGCAAGTTTTCCAGCTTCGGCAGCAGCTTCGGTTTCGGCACTTGCAACAGTCATCATTTTGGACGCCGAAGCTGAAGGCGGTGTTCGCTCAATAGCTTGCATCATGTTGACAATTCTTTGTTTCTTTTTACCTTCAACCTTCTCCTTTGCGGCCGAAGGTTGATCTTTCTTCTGTAAAAATTTCGTCAGTTCTGGTCCCACAGGAATTAACAGCTTGATGGGCATGGAATCAGTCATTACCTTTCAAATTTTTGCTACTTCGGCAGCAGAGGGCGTTCAAGGAGCTTCTTCTCTTGTCTCATCCAACTTCGGCTCAGCAAAGGGAGTCATGTCAAGCTTCCGCTTTTTGGAGATTGCCGCTTTCGGCTCAGGAGCTGATTTTGCCTTCTTCAAAATATTCTCATCCTCCTTTACTAGCCTGGCAGCTTGCCTATTTAGGATGCTGACAATCCTTTTCCTTTTAAACCCTTCGACACCTTTGTCAAACCTTTCATAGTTTGGGTATTCAAAATTTAACGCGTCCATCACTCGATTCAACCTTTGTTTTGGCCGGGTGCTGAAGGCAGCAGTCATTAACTGGTCCTCCTTCTTAGTGTAGTTGCCAAGAATTTCATTGCACATTGTTCATTCATTTCTAACCACTCTTGGCATCGCTTCTTGAATTCTTTCTCAAATTTAAAAGGGTAAGGGAGCCGAACAAGTTCGTTCTTTTTGCCCCCATCCTTCTTCTTAGGCATTCCCCAGCTAGTAGAGGTAGGAAATATTCTATTTGCCAAGTATTCTTGCACTAGATCTCTAGTGTTGACTTCGGTCGCTACTACTCTGAATTCTACTTCGGCTACCTCGCATGGAGGGCCAAGCTACATGTGGCACAGGGGCCTTGTCATGCCGAAGCTCAATTTCAATGGACTCGTGACCATAGTCATCAGCTTCTCCCTTCTTTTCTCGTTTGCCTTCATATAAAACCATTCACTTTTCGAACCAGTCAGCCACTTAGTACGATAGCTGAGGACCAGGACCTTCGTATCCTTTCGACACACAAAGTTGTAGTAGCCGAAGTTATCATGAAGACCATCTGCTCTGGCCTTCGTTTGGTAGTGCAGCTCGTGCACCCGGCAGAAAGCTTCGGCATTGGGACTCATACCCTGGCTTCGGAGGGCCCATATATAGACACTAAGTCTAACGATTGCAATGGGTGTCAGCTGATGAAAGTATATCTCAAAATTTTTCAAAACTTCTCCAATCATCTCATGCAGTGGGAAATGAAGTCCTGCCCTGAAGAAGCTTTTAAAAACTACGACTTCGTCGTCTTTTGGATCTAGAATCACCTCTTCCCTGGCAAATTGAACAAGTTTGCTCTCGACCTCTCCAAAGTAGCCCAATTTCTTCATCATAACCATGTCGCGTGCCGTCACAGTAGATTTACCAAATTCAATGTGGCTGGGTTTCGCTGGATCAGAATAGTGTAATCCTCTTCATCTTCGTTCTCACTCCCTCCAACTGCGATTTGTTCAGCTTCAGCAATCGAGCTACCTTCGGCAACAGCCTCCTCTGGCACAACAAGACCCAATTGCCTCATCACTTTTGATATCGGTGCCGTCTTAGTTACTTCGGCCTCGTCTCCCTCACGGGACAATCTAGCAGTGGATCGTACTCTGGCCATTTCAGTGTTTACGCTTTTTTGAAACGAAGCTAATCTCAAGTGGCGAAGTGTTTGCTTGAAAATGCAATCCAGAAAGCTTTGGCTATGGTTAAATTTTTTAACAACGCAACAGTGCGATGGCAATGAATGCTGTGGTAACTCCTCACCAACTCGTCTATTTATATAGTGCTATAGGGGGAGAAGGCGAACCACCATACCGCTCGCACTGACTGAGCGGTGGACCGTCCGGCGTCTAGAATATTATAATCGTTTCTCGGCAACGAGCTTAGGGAAGGTGTTTTTTGGACCTTCGGCATTCTGAAGCCTTCGTGTTTTTCGTGGATCAAGATCGTTACGAAAAACGATCTAGCATCGTGAAGGGGCTACTATTGGGGGTCTTTTTCTCCGCCGAAGGTCCTCTAGGCAAAAACACCTTTGGCAAGACAGTACAAAGGCAGGTGTGACATGAAGATATAAGCCGAAGATGATGCGGACAAAGCCGAAGCTACGACTAAAAGAGCTTCGGCTTGGTATTGTGATAAAGGCGAAGAACGATACCGACTTAAAGAGGAAAAGACTATATAGACCTTAGTAGTTTGTATTATGGTTTAAATTAGTTAACAGGGACATGGATGTAATTTTGTCCGGGCTGCATCCCGTGCCTATAAATAGATGAACAGTACCCCGTACTGTTCATGCTGCACTATAATCGCTCTTGTGTCACTCTCACACTTTCACCTTCTGACAAGCCGTGGTATCAATGAAATATAAATATTGTGAATAATTATTCATGTTTATGAAATGAGAATGTAAATAATTTATTGATATATCATCATTATTTACATTCTTTTGTGTTTCATGTACCTTCATTTATATTTATTTACCGAGACGATGAAGGTATGTCCTTCATGACCTTTGTCTGAAGATCATTATACATGAAAGGAGATAATGTCACTACTACAGATCCTATTATATGAGACGGTTAATTTTCACTTATTAAGACGTTTCTCAAGTGTCCAAATTTGATGGAGTCGCAAAAGATATCCCACATTTAAGATGGTTGCAAACCGTCTTAAAAAGATATTACATAAGACGTTGTTAGTTTATAACCGTCCAGAAAAGGTATTTGTTTAAGTCATTTTGTCCAATAACCTGTCTTAAATTATGTTTATTTAAGACACTTTTTCAAAACAACCGTCGAGTATATGAACATTTTAAGTCACAAGTTATTTAGTAAACTGTCTAAAATGTTCTATATTAATAAACGCTTGCAATATAAAAACCGTCTTATTTAGGTGACTGATATTGGACGTTTTAGAAATCGTCTTATTTAGAAGACCGATATTGGACATTTTTAGAACCGTCTTAATAAGATTTAAACAAATTGACTTAAATAACAATATATTCTTCAATTTATATTCATTTGAGATACCACATTATAATAATTTGAAAGAGAAATACACACACATATATTTAATAATAATATAATTAATATAATATAGATGAGTACCAATCAATATTTCATACATAAGTGTACTCTAAATCCAAAACAAAACACTGAGATAATCTTGTAATTAGCCAAACAATCTGTGCAAGTGCGGAATACAGTGTACAGCATATTGATTTGCATCATGTCAAAACCAGATTGTCCAAGGGATACATCGGTTGCCGCTGCCGCACCCCTCCTGCCAATTTTCCATGGCTCCATTCTTGCTGGCCACTTTGTCCCAAGCATTTCACCAAACAGTTAGGCCTCATTTGGGAGCTAGGTAACATCGCATCCCGGTCAGACACCACAGGTGGGGCATTACATGCAGTGTCTATCACCTGTGTGGTGCTGCCCGGTGGGGCTCCTTTACCCTGTGGCCGTTTGGGTACCCGGTAGTGGAACGAACTGCAACCTGACCTCCCTGCTGAGAATTTGCTCAGATTAGACAGCAGGATGATAGCTTAACTTAAGGCAAGCCTGCGAAAGATCAGTAGGGTCAACAGGATGAATACGCATGTTCTGCTCTTTTTGTTCATGTGCTCAAAATACATGAGCAAAGTTAGAATATGCAAATTTGGGCAATGTTAGAACAATATTCAGCACAGGACAACATCAGAACAAATAAAACAATATTAATATGTTTTAGTTTGCTACACTGGATTAATTGAATAAAACATTAAGGACATTTTAACTACAGTATAAAACATATTGCCCGATTTTCTGCAAGGAATAAAACAAGAAACTTAGAACTTTTCTTAACATTAAGGACATTTTATCAATATGTTTTAGTTTGCTACACTGGATCAATTGAAGTCAAACTAGCTATCTCCTAGGAAAGAAAGATAGAATGTATAATGTAGTTATTCGATTGAATACCTTCAGATTTTGAGAGGATTTCTTAGTTGTTATACCATGTTCCTTCAGCCTCTCAATTGATATATCCAGACTACACATAAATAAAAAAAAACATTAGCAGCAAGGTACTTCCAAAATAAAAATCAAATAAAACAATATTAATTGTTTCTCTAAAAATATATGATGTGAAGTAGATATACCTCTCATGGGGAATGATTAACTTGTCTCCCTTATAGAAGGAAGAGTTGTTGATGACAGATAGTGGTTTCTAGCCCATCTAACGGCCTTATCCACTTCTGTAATAAACAGCAAACACATTGAACTTGCCGATTCACATCCGGGGAAAACTAAAACATCGAGACGTCATTGGCAAATGTGTTCCATTTGTACGTGTTTGGTATGTGCAAGCTTATCATTGCTAGTAAATCCTTCTAAATACAAACGAGTTGAATAAATATACTAGTCTCCAAATTAAATGGCGTTATCAAATTTTGCAGCTAGACAGAACTATTTTGGCTAAAACCAGTGCAAGAGCGTGGAGTTTTGGTTTGCTCTAATGCATTGAGTTCACAAAGCTAACCAGAATCGCAATCAATGGAAGTGGTGCCATAAACGGTAGGGGCCAAGAATGGTTGACATATTCAGATCTAAATGACGATGATGATAGCAGCGGCGCGATAAGACAGACCTCGCCATCTAATTACGTCCTAGCTACTTAGACACAGGTGAAAAACAATTCTAGTTGCTCACCTAGCTGGGTGCTTCTAGCAGTACTATGTGAAGCTAGATAGGACGATGCTGCCACAAACTAAACAACTGGGTATACAGATTCTACCTTGAGATAAGCCAAAGTATCCACGAGTAATTCCAGTAGTACATTTATGTAGCACTTAGAGATAACACAAATGATACTGATGAACATGAAGAGACAATTTCAGTAAATGAGGGTAAGAAATAACATGTTACGAAGTACGAACATTATTCTATTACATAATTCTATTTTAGCTACCTTCTTTCTTACTATCATAGACCTAGGTTTATAGAAAACAGTAAGAATAAATGGAGGATGTTTTTTAACAAGTAATGTTATTCTAGCATAATTCCATTTTTAGGTTGTTTTCTTGTATTCATGAACTGATTACTTGGGAGAAAAAAGTGCATACCTCCATATCCTTTATTGTAGCTCCATTTCTCAGTATCACCTCCTCATCCTAGAGAGACATGTCCAGAGTATCCCCAGTCGACAACTTGCCAACCTGAAATGAAGTACTCGGTAAGAGAACAAAACCTATTTAGGTTTGCCCATACATTTCTACAAGTTCAAAAGTTTGACCATAGAACTAAACATTTATCACAACTTCATCTCTTTTTCCTCAGTTGTTGTTAGTTTCTTTTCTTTTTTTAACCCACGTGCCAAACCACTGCAAGGAAACGACACAGTTTCATCTCTTTTTAATCATTGTTTATGTACTCATAATAGGTATGTTTACCTAACATATTCATGTTGCATTCTTAACATCGAAGTTTAATAGTGCTATACTCGCATAGGTACTATGTACTAACCATATGAAGTCAGCTTCTGTTAGTGTTGTTTGTTGCAAAAGATACTATATTCAGTAATAACAAACAATGGTTATTTAGGTTGCCAGGTTAACCACTCACACTGATCTAATTTAGTAGCAAACTGGTTCCAAATGGTGCTGTTTAAAACTGATGGAGAAGAACTTTAAAGCAAATTGTTCTTGTGCGTGTGCCCATGTCTTCATTGTATTCATTTTTCCCATAATTTCTGACATAAGTAGTGTCCACCTATTAATCTAATTCCTAACTGATTCTGGAAGCCAGACCATCGAGTTGAACGAGCACAACTCCAATTTCTAGCAATTGCGACTCCGAGGACAACATGTACATTGACTTATTTCCTTGCTGTCGACATGTGGTACATGATCTTGTCCACAAAACTGACCTTTGACCTGAAAGTTAATATCGAAAGACACCCATGTCTGTTGTCTATGAACTCAGAATAATGCATAGATAAACTGCTAATCAATAATCTAAACATTTGGGTTATGATTACACAAGAAAGAAAATTGCCAAGATAGGACAAATATTTTGTAGTAACACTCTTATTCAGTCTCATAAATAAACTAGCAATTGCAAATGTGAGAATCACAAAGTTATTATCATGTCTTCACATGATAGGTCATTAACAGCTATAAGGGATGACTTTGCAGATAATGAATGAAACTATTCTTGTGGAATGTCCTTGGATATTAAATAGACAATAACACAACACTACATGGATGGAGCATACCTTCTCACCACAAGATATATTGGAAATGTTTTTCCAACTTTTCTTTGTAGGCCTCACACTGAAAACAACACCTTCTGAAAATGGGTCCATGTAATCAACAAGTCCAGTTCAGAAGAACCTCCCAGAGTAATCATCTGAAACCATATCGTTTGTTAATACAAAAACCCATTTGAACAAGTGCAACCTGCCTCATGAAACAAGAATTTTACGAGCACATAGTTCTAATTCATTGAGGATCTAATTATATCAATAGTGATTAATTTTTAGGGTCAGTGACACCACATCTCATTACTGATCCAATCCAACACCACCAGTGGCTCAGACAGACATCAGATAATACAGTTTTGAAGTAGAGCTCAGAGAAACACCTACCTGACTTTGGTGCCTAGACTAGAGTTTCAGGCGCAAGTAGGTACCAATTACCAAAAAACACATGTCTCCTAATTCCTATGCATCTCAATCCGAAGCATGTAAAATGTACTGACAAGTACTAAGCCTGACGCTAAAAACAACTACTGAAACTCCATTAAGACCAACAATGCTCAGCATCAATCAGTTGAGCACAAATCGGATCACGGAGACAGCACCTAACAAGCAGTAGGAACCCAAAAGCCTAGCCCAGCCCAGTAGTGACCAACTCACCACGACGGTTCTGGAGGAGGAGTCGCTGTTGTCGGGGTCGACAAGGTAGGTGACGGAGTCCCCTGCATCCCGACGACGCGCTTGACGAGCCACTTGCGCGGGTCCTCGGGGGAGATCATCAACACGATGTCCCTCGGCGTGACCCGGCCGAGCCTCATGCTGACCCTATCCATCACCACCACGTCGCCCGCCAGGTTCAGGGCTGGCAGCATGCTGGCGCCTCGCACTAAGGCGACCGAGCAGAGGTGCTCGTTGATGACTTGGATCACGCAGTAGGCCTTCGCCACCAGGAACACGCGGGAGAGGCCTTGCCTCGCGATGCTCCGCCATGGGATGCCCGCGAGACGATGAGCGAAGCCAGGCACGGTGGCGGCGGCGGATGACGAGGGAAGACACCGGATGCTTCGCTCAGACGCTCAGTTACCTCTCTTGGTCGGTGGGCTTGGGCCTCTTTCTTTCTTTCGGCCCACAAATCACACATGCTGGGGCTGATTTTTTTACAATTTAACCCTTTCTAAAAAAATCACGTATAGACCTCTGAATAATTTAATATCGTTTTTAGACCTCTGAATAATTTTGAAGTCCTTGCTTGTTGAAAGAAACAAGACAGACCTTACCAGAGTGCACATGAGACAATATGACCGTGAAATAGGATTAAGTCCTTGGAAAGGTAAAATATTTTTCGCAGTCGCTAGTATATTTTAGATCTAAAAGGGAGAACACATGCCCTCAAGAGCAAGGTGTGATTTGTTTACATTAATGACTGAATCGCATGTGAGTCCATTTTACCATCTATATCAAGTTGCAGAGATAAGTTACATTTTATATCATATATACCATCAAACTAAGTCAAATTCACTATTACTATGATTTTCACAGTACGCCTTATCAGAAATATCATATAAAGACAGTTTCATATTTAGAAGTGTCTAGTATACTCACTAACATCTAAGACAGTCTTTATAGTCTAGGCGACTCTAATAATATCTTTATTTGAGATGGTTTCATATACAGAAGTGTCTAATTTACTAACCAAAATCTAAGACAATTCTTAAGATCTTAATGACTCAAATAGGTATATTTATTTGAGACAGTTTTCAATAATAATCCGTCTTAAATCAATATAAGACATTTCTTACGATGTAACTGCCTCAAAACATTGTTTTATTAAAGACGGATCTTCAACGAACCGTCTTACCTCACTCATCATTATATGATAAAAGACGCTTCTATAAAATGCACTGATATCTGTCTTAAATTGTGCGTCTTAAATAAGCATATCTCTAGTAGTGTGTTATGAAGGACGAAGGTCTTTAATCATTAACAATTGTGTTGCTTTGTTCTTGATGTATAGCATCCAAGAACAAGGACCAACATATCTTATTCCCTGTCATTGAGTATTCATAAGTATTGCATGTGTTAAACATGGAATTCTATGATGAGGTTTTATTTGATCGAAAGTATTGATGGTATATGTCAATAATGTTAATGGTATGTGTGGTTGACTCATGTCTTTGAGGAAGTTGAAGTTTCTATTATGAAGCATGTTATATGTAGTGAAGTGTTGGTGGCATGTCATAAACGTTGTATCATCCATCTTGCATTTTGAAGTTATGTTGTGATCTTATGGTCCGACTGTACCGGTACATTTAGCATGGTACATTGCCCGAGGAGGAGTACGATGCGACTTCATATCCTTAGAGTTATGAAGGTAGAAGTCATCCTTGCATTTGCAGTCATTTGCACTCATGAGGTATATATGAAGTGTGACATTGATATGTTACTGTTGGGGACTTTTTCTCAATGCTATGAGTTAAGAACAAGGCAACACAAAATGTTAATTGTTAAAGCCCTTCGTCCTTTGAAGCATTATCTTCATTAGGATATAATGATCTTCACACGAAGGTCATGAAGCACGTACCTTCATCATCACAGTATATATTAATGAAAGAAGAAACATATGAAACATGAGGGATAGCATGAATAATTATATGATATCCTTAATATATCTTTATTATATCATCATAAATGAACACGAACAATATTGAATTACATTTGTACCTTCGGCTTGACAGAAGGCAAAAGTCCAAGCGTGACGCACGAGTGGATACAAGTCAGCGTGAACAGTATGGGGGTACTGTTCATCTATTTATAGGCACATGGCGCAGCCTATGTAAAATTACATTCATGCCCTTTATGTTTACTATTGACTTAGGGACAATCCAGCGAGGACTAGATAGCCTTTTTCCCTTTAAGTCGGTTCCTTTTTCTGCTGCTGAGCCGAAGCTCCGTTGCGCATAGCTTCGGAGCTGGTTCAACCTTCGTCTTGGCCATGCTTTTCATATTGTGTACAGCTTTATTCCGAGTCCGAAGGTTCCTGTACATATATTACACTTGGGAAACATTATTAATCATGTTTTTGAGGACCTTCAGAAGACGAAGGCCCCCAACAGTTACTATTGTGGTAACTAGGTCTGTTGTACGTTGTATTCGTCCTGCACCTTCATAATAAGAAGGTTGTGAAATCAAGTGGTGGTAAAGCAATGTTCTTATGTGGTTAAATATTTTGATATTATTTTACTTGCTGAGACGTGTCATCTCACTCTTGCATTACTCAATGCAGATACTTGATTCATGTTGGGAATGAGGGAAGTAGCAGCACGTCCACCTTCACTCTCATAATAACGCTGCCTAGGCGCAGCCATGTTTTAATTAGAAACTTCTTGTCAAAGTATATTTGTTTTTAACTAGTCGTGTGCACTGCTAATTCAGTTCATGTCGTTATGGTTATCTTCCCATTGCTAGTAGATTATTAATGTCTAGTATGTTTTCTTATCATGATATCTATTTATACTCTGTTGCTTCCTCATTTATGCAATTTTCAAATGAGATGCTATAGAAATTTTATATATGAATGTTAGATGTGTAGTTTAGTAGCATCCCGGGGTGTTTATGGATCCCGGGGTCTTACAGTTGGTATCAAAGCATAGGCTTTAGATTCTAGGCAATTTAAAGATAAATTTGACACACTTGCACATATAGGAAGGCTATAAAGTCCATCCCAATCTCATCCCATTTCCACTATAAAGTCCATCCCAATCTCATCCCATTTCCACTGAGGAATCTGCAACGACTACAACAAATCTGCGGGCCTATGATGCTCTGCCTTGATTCTCTAACAGCTGTCGCAAATGGAAACATACTCTGGTGTCTCCATTTTCATTCTGTACCACCAGACTCTTTTATTTAGTTCCTCGTACATCTTCTTGCTGCTAGGGTGTATGGAATAAGCTGTCTAATGAGCTTCCTTGAGGATCAGTTCCCGAATCGATTTGATGTTGGGAACACACATCCTAACTTAAAACCATACTACGCCTTCTGCGAATTCCTGGAAATCTTTGCCTTTCCCATCTAAGATCAGCTGTCGAATTTCATTGATCTTCTCATCATCTTTCTGGCCCTTCTTGATATCTTGCTCTGTAGTGGGTTCTAGCTCAACTGTCACTCCTTGAGTGTTGTTCCGAAATCCAAGACTCAGCTTGTCGAATTCCTTTGCTAGCTCATATGGCATCGGATGAGCGGCCATCATGTTGACATGGTTTTTTCTGCTCAAAGCATTCGCAACTACATTAGCTTTGCCTGGGTGATAATGTATCTCCAACTCATAGTCTTTGATTAGTTCTAGCCATCTTCGCTGCCTCATGTTTAACTCTGACTAGGTGAAGATATACTTGAGACTCTTATGGTCCGTGTAAATATCACATTTCTGCCCATATAGATAATGCCTCTAGGTCTTCTGAGCATGAACCGCTGCTGCTATTTCCAGATCATGAGTACGGTAATTCCTCTCATGAATCTTCAACTGTCGGGACGAGTATGCCACTACTCTCCCTTCTTGCACTAACACACATCTCAGACCAGTGTATGAAGCATCACAATACACTAAGAATGGCTTGTGAACATCTAGTAGAATCAACACATGTGCTCTCGTCAACTTCTTCTTCAATGTCTCAAAGGACTCTAAAAACTCTAGGGTCCACTTGAATTCAACTTTCTTTGCCAGCAAGGCTGTCATTGGTGTGGCAATCTTGTAGAAACCTTCAATGAAACGCCAATAGTATCCAGCCATTCCAATGAAACTCTTGATTCCTCGGACATCTTTTGGTGCTTTCCAATCAGAATAGCTGCTAGCTTCTTACAATCCAGAGCTAATCCATCTCGGTTTATAATATGACCCAAGAATAGGACTTCGCTGATCCAGAACTCACATTTGTTAAGCTTGACATACAACTGACAATCACGTAGCCTCTGCAATACTTTCCTCGAATGCTCTTCATGCTCTTGCTCATTCTGGGAATATATGAGGATATCATTAATGAACACTACTACAAATTTATCGAGATAGTCCATGAACACGCTATTCATCAAGTACATGAAGAAAGCTGTCACATTCGTGAGACCAAATGATATGACTATGAACTCATAAAGTCTATACTTGGTGATAAATGTGGTCTTTAGTATGTTAGAAGATCGGATCCTGAGCTGATGGTAAACTGACCTCAGATCTAACTTTGAGAACACACTGACTCCTCTCAACTGATCGAATAGATCTTCAATTCTGGGCAGGGGGTACTTGTTCTTGATACTGACTTCATTCAGAGCTCGATAATCTATGCACATCCTTTTTGTACCATCTTTCTTCTCCACAAATAACACTGGGGCGGCCCAAGACGAGGTGCTGGGTCTGATGTAAGGCTTCTCCAACAACTCGTCTATCTGCTCCTTGAGTTCCACCAATTCTGGTCCGGACACTCTATAGACTCTCCTAGAAATATGGGCAGTACCAGGGTGTAACATCCCAAAATTTGTATAAAAATAATAATAATAAAATAAATACATGAAGAAATAAAATAGTAAATTCAAATATCTCAAATTATACTTGAGTGTTGAAAATTGAGAACTGAATTTTTAAAACCAAAATTTTTTTTAGAAGAGAAGTAATAGAAAAGCTTTCTATTCAACTAAATGATTATGCATTTCATTAAATGATGCACCATAAGCATTCATATACCTGAATATTTGATTTTGAAGTAACTTTTACTTCTTACCCCACATTCAAAATACTATTTTTCTAAAAAGAAAAAAAACAATACGTGTGTTTCATATTTCAAACATCTACCAAACAAATAAAATAATTAAAATAAACATATATCTATTGCATCATGTTGGAGTTAATTGATTGTGCATTTAAAAATAATAATAATAGTAATATGGATACAATAATAATGAGAATTAGGGTTAAACCTAAATTGAATCCTAGAAATAAGGACTTAAAATGGAAAAGAAGGAAACAAATACTATAAAACACAAAATAAATCCATAGGTAAATAAATTCATTCCACACTGGTATAGTCAAGTATTTAATGTGAGTACAAAATTCACAACCATATTTGAAATTCAAATTGGGAATTGAAAATAAGAAGAAAAAGAAAACCAGAAAAAGAAAGAAAAGGAAGGATTGGCTTCGTGGGCCGGGGAAGACCATTTTGGCCCAATTCCCCACTCGTTCGCGCGGCCCACTCATTTCCACCGCGCGCGCTACCGACCTCTGACACGCTGGCCCCTTCCGTCAGCCACGCAATGACTCAGAGTGCATCACTCTACTGACTGACATGCCGACCCCACTAGTCATCCCTGTCGGCGCGTCAACCAAATGCGCGGATTGCGCGATGTCGTTTCTCCGGTGGAATCGCGGGCCACGAACTCTTCCCTCCCCACTAGTCTCTGTGTGCGGGATTTGCGCTGCCTTCTGTTTCTCTGCTGTGTGGACCCGAGGGGCCAAGCCACGACTATGGCGGCTCTGTCGGCACCATAACAGAGCCGCCACCTTCCGCGAATGGATCGGTGGGTCGGATGCAATGACCAAGTCTGCCAGCTGGGGGTCTGTAACAGCCTCAGGCTATAAGTCGCGCCCCAAGCCTCTGGATAGCGCCTCTGTTCGCCCAACTCTTGACCGAGGAGAAAGGGGGCGGGGGAAGATTGCGGCTGTGGGCGAGAATCCGTTTGATCGCTGATTCGACCCCGTGGACTAGGCCAGGGGAAAACATAGGGCGCGGGGAAGATACTCGCGGGCGCGGTCAGAACAATCGAGTCTCAGGTTGGTGGGAATTGCTCGTCGTGGTTCGTCACCATCGCGGATCCGTGCCACCACGTGGACAGGAGGATCTTCACCCCGAACTGTGGTAAGTTGAGTACCTTTCTATCCGCCCTTCTCTAGGCATCGTGTAGGATCTTTTAATTTAGGTTTCGCGCAGTGATGGGCCATGTTGGCCGTCGCCGAAGACGCTGTGTCGGCACTGGTGTCGGGCACCATCGGGAAGGGGAAAACCACGGGGAAGACGGCTCCTGTGCCGTCTGATACATTTTAGATGGTGTGGATTAGATCAGCGAATAACCCTTCGCTTGAGCAGATCGTGACCATAGATTAGGAGTCCTATGGTTGCGAATGCTTACCGATTCGAAACTTTGAATCCAAGCCACTAATTCCAAATCGTGGGGCGCAAGTGAGAAATCTAGTTAGTGATTTAATCCTGACTGCTAGCGGTTGATCAGACCGTCCATGTATGCTCGTACCCCTTCGACTAGGAACTTTGCTAAAGAGTCCTCGGGGATTCTAGGAATTAACCCGCAATCTAAAGATGTTGTGCGCTGAGTGTTGGGAAAATTGTAGAATCACCCCGAGATTCCCAGAAAATCATGCGTGCAGTCCAGTCAGGGGGGTAATTAATATAAAAGAGATTAGAAATTGGTTTTTGGGTATAAAAATAATTGCATAAACCCATTTAAATCATATAAAATTCATATTAAATCCTTTTTGACCCATTCCAAATTCTATAATTTGATATTAATATTGTTTATCACTCAGTGTCTCTGTTTTGACATGAAAATCATATTAAAATTTTATCTCTTAATTAATCTCGTATAAAATACATAGAACATTCGGAAATTCATAACTCCTCCGTTTTAACTTCGATTTGATCCGTTCAAGTTGCGTTAGTCTCGTATAAACATTTACTATGCAATAACAACATTTATTGTACCATGTCTCGTTCTTTTATAATTAGATCTTTATTCAACTTATGTGGGTTAGTCTTGTTAATCTGCTTATCATTATAATCTACTAAAATATGATCTATGGTCAAATTATAATTTGGATTAAAGTTGAATTAATTACTACTTTAGGTTATCTTTTCTCTGGAATTATAAAATAAACATGGAACCTAGTTTAATCATTTAATCACATCATAACTTGATGACCACGACTCCGATCTTAGTAGTTCTCGATCCCACGATCTCGTAGCAACGCTTAGATCATTATTATGCAGTTTGTTCTTACGTATGGTGTGATGTTAATTTTGTCTATACTATGTTTGTTTGTATTACTACAACTAGCAGTGAGGTCACGAGGATATGAAGAATCACCCTAGTAATTGGAATCTCAAGTGCCAGGCAAGTTGTGCCCTTGATCACTTTCATTTACCCAATAATATTCTTTATTATCACTATTCAATGCATAGGTTTAATTTTGATGGGACCCAATTGGTCACCCTAGTCTGTTTATCCTGTTTACCTTGTTTACCCCTGATTCACTTGGGTAGTTATGCTATTGCATTATGTGGTTTCGGGTTAATATTTCATTATATCCATGTTCCTATTATTCTATTATGTTATTTATGTTCATGGTAAGATCATTATGTTAATGGGAACATGGAGCGACCACCTGGGAAAACAGTGCTACCACAAGGGTAGTATGGGATGCCCTTGGCTGATTAACTTGGAAAGCTAGTGGATGACTACCTTACCCGAAAGGGGCAAGGGCAGTAGGGGAGTGGTCAGTGTAGGGATGTCCTTGGGTTGATTTTGCTGCGATGGCGGTCAGGCAAGGGATCCCTGCATTGGAGCTTCCTATAAACTATAGCGGGTTTTCTGAAGCTAGTGGAACATTGTAAAGGCCTCGTAGTGTTACTCTGCCTCGCTTCCTTGGTAGAGGTGGATGGGATTCATGACCCCTTGGCAGATAGGTAACATGACTTGTGGGTAAAGATGTGCAACCTCTGCAGAGTGTAAAACTGGTATACTAACCGTGCTCACGATCATGAGCAGCTCGAACCCTCACATGATTAATCTATGGAATTAAAACTCAATTTGTCATTTGCATCGCATTGGGATTATTTTATTATTACTTTTACTTATTATTACTAAGGTTTGGTATTTACTTATACTTAGTAATTGCTAATAAAATTTTGACCAACATATAAAAGCAATGCTCAGCTTCAACCTTTATTTTGTTGATCAACCTTACACTTCACATGAACTCCCACCTTTGGTGAGTTCATGCCACATTATTCCCCACAACTTGTCGAGCGATGAACATGTGTGAGCTCACCCTTGATGTCTCACACCCCCCATAGGAGAAGAACATGTGGTTCAAGAGGAGCCACTTAATGAGGAGTTCGATTCGATATAGGTGGCGTCTCCCAGTTGACTTTGTGGCGCCAAGGATGGATTTTAGATCCTTTTATATTTATCTTTTATTTTGTAAGACTCCCGCTATGTAATAAGTACTCTGATGTTATTGTGACATTAATCTCTATACACTCTGTTATTATATATGTTGTCTTCTTTGGCGCATATATGAGATGCACCTGACTTTGTCCCTTAAATCTGGGTGTGACAGAAGTGGTATCAGAGCAATGTTGATTGTAGGATGAAACCTAGATAGAAATGGACATAACCATTACCTACTTACCTTACTATGATTCTTTCTATACTTATCTTGATCCTGTTTCACCTTCTACTATTCTACTCTGATTAACCTTACCTTTGCTACTTTGATTCTTTTCTAAACTTTTCTTAATCTTTTCTCATATATTTCCGCTTTACTCTGATTATTCTTACATGTTCCTTCTAAAGACAAAAGTGGATTTCACACATTGAAATCTTGTGCCTAAGGTGACTTTAGGAGTAGGAGACCTACTCTTAGGAACAAAAATAAAACTATTTTTATAGATATCTATACGCTTGAGTGTTTGTTCTTATGAAATCTGTCTAATTTGGATCTTTGATTGAGTGTGATTAGTTGTGGAGTAATGACCATAATTACGTCTGCATATACTTATAGGCATAAATGGAATTCATAAGATAAATAAACAACTTAGATTATCCTCCATTAAAATGTATCTATTTCATAGAGACCCCTCTTATCTTAAAAGACTCTCTCTTACCTTAATAGATTCATCTTGTCTTAAAAGGTACTCTCTTACCTTAAAAGATCCATCTCATCTCGAAAAGATTTTTCTTACCCTAATAGATCTAACTAATCTCAAAAGATTCTATCTTATTCTTAGAGACTCATCTTGTCCTAATAAGCATACTTATTCCCACCACCTTGCTTATCTCATAATAGGGTAACAAACATGATCTATTCCAAAATAAATTAAGTAGATCTTATCTAGTCTAATCTGATTACACCAATTTGATTCTGATCTCATCTGGTCAGATGTAATCTAATGGACAAACATGTTAGATAATACTGGTAAAATAAGATTGGATCCCACTCTTATAAATATGTTTTAACCTAAATTGGTGCTCTAGATTAACTAGACCACATACAACTACCACCATATGCGACTACCTTAACCATCAGATAGTTGCATAACCCCTCTGTTTTAACCTGACAGAGATTCTGACCTACCTACACTATATAATTCATCCTATCTCAAAGGATTCTAACATATCTTAATAATACATATTCTACCCTGGTAGATTTATCTGACTTAAACTAAGTTTAATCCAGTTATATCCAATCTAATCTAGACCCTACGTAATCTAATATGGTCTAATCCATGTTACAAGTATTAACTAAACCATATTCTTATAAATGAGTTTTAAAACCTAAAAAAATTGGTGTCTTAAACTAACTCGTCCGTAAAACCATGACCTCACCTATGTTATAGGTTGCCCAACCCATTTATCCCGAAAGCAAAGTAAAAACTCTGTTTGACCTATCTACTCCATGTACCCGAAGTTGTTATCCCAACTCAGATAATGGCATAAAAAGAATTTTAGGTGTATAATATATATATATATATACTGGAATTTCAAAAAGAAAAGGGTCAGCTTGGTATGCTTAACTAAATGATATTCTTAAATAGGATTATAGAATGTAATGAGAGTCATTTAACAAGTGAGCACTAGTGAAATAAACTAGATCCTACTTCTATAAACTTTGTTCTCCCCTCTTGCACTTAAACCTAAAGTTAGTGCATTAAACCAACTCAACCATGAGCACAAGAGCTAACCCAACCAATAGTGTCATGATGAATTGCATAACCTATCTATTTCTACCTAACATTAAACAAACTTTAATCTACATCATGTAGTCTATCTCACCCATATCTATCTCATCTTGACAAAATTCTATCCTACCTTGGATATTCACCTTATACGACTAGTTACCCCAATCTGGACATAAAACAAAGATTCAACCCTGCCAAAGAATCTTCAGTTCATAACCAGATACTAGCCTATTTGTTCTGTCTACCAAATAATTTCCCTTGCAAACTATTTTACCATATGCTTCTAACTTTCATGGTCAACACTAGGAAGGGAAGATTATTAGGCAACAGCAAACAGAAATGAATCCTCCAAATCCTCCACCAGTTGGAATCGATCAAGTGCTTGCCGCCCAAATGCTGGTAATACAATTAATGGTACACATGGTTATCGAAATGCAAAATCAGAAAAGACAAGAACGCGAGGAAATACGTCAGGACCAGCTGGAGATACGTCAAGAAATAAGGCAAGCACAGTTGGAAAGGCAACAACAACAACACCCACTACCTCCACCACCACCACCAGCTCCACCAAGCTACATAAATATATATATACTAGGTGAGTGCTCGTGCGTTGCAATGGAAACATATAATATTACAATAACTTATGTACAACTGTTTAAACGAGAATATATAATTTTACGATAATCTCTACTACTCTATAAGACTCTAATGTAGACCATCCGTGCACCGTGGTTCTGCCTCCCTCCCCCTCGCCCCCTCACGCAAGCCTCGCTGCCTCTGAAATGTCGCCCACACCTCGGCCGCCACACGCAGCCCCGAAACCTCGTCGTCTCCCTGGTCCTCGGCGTCCAGACATAGAATTGAAAAAACAACATGAAACAGTTACCCCGAGAAACATTAGGCACTCATCAGCTCCTTCATGTCCATCAGAGTTAATTGTCTCGTCCACATTTACTTCTTCAAGCTTTGATCAAATATTTAATGTCAATAATTAACTCTACTTTCTGTGGGTGATACTAGATACAAACATGCATCAATTAATAAATAATAAAAAAAGAATAAGGAAGAGTTAGTTGTCTCGTCCACATTTACCTCTGGAGCTTCTTCATGTCGAACTCGAGCTCTTTACCCTCAAGGATGTAGCTGGCCAATAAAAGGAAATGCCACTGTAGTTAGCCTCGAGGATGTAGCTGGACAATAAAAAGAAATGCCCAGCAACTGCGAGGAAATTTTAGGTGGAAATTGTAAGCTACTGAAGCGAGGTGAAATGGTCCAGTAGTCCTTACCCATTAGCTCGGCCACACTGCCCAGGACGAGCAGAAATGCAGGCCAACAATCTCCCACTGCCAAATTGCTCTTCAATATGAGTGTCGACTGCTCGATCCTGCTGACGCTTCTCAATCTTCTTCTGCACATGGTTACTCTTCTTTGTTTCCTCGACTATAGCCTCACCGTCTTGTTCCTGCACAAACAATAAATGGTCAGTTATAGGATACATCAATTGAGCAACAGAAAGGAAATTTTAATTTAACTATTGTTTTTCCTACAAAAACATCATAAGATGATTGCAAAAATCAAAATAGCAGCTTTAGTCTTTTTCACATAGAAATGTAAAACAAGCATAAACGAAGTAGCTAACAAAATACAACATGTTGATCATAGAGAAGGAAGAGATTCATTGAAAAACTAAGCCATAGAACTGCACATGTTAAAAACAATGCATTAATAAGATATCTATCAATCAGCTATTCACCAAATACAACAATTCATGAACTATTAATTCAATCCATTCTAAGGGCAAACAACAATTAATCCTTAAATTGAATGAATATACCTCAGTCGCATCCTTCTTAGCGACATGCATCTTCTTCTTCCTACCGATGTCCACTCCACAGTGAGTGAGGTACCACTGCTTGAATGGTGCAGCATCAACTTGTACAATGGCGCTATTCACAAGAGTCTGAGTCCTCACAAGCTCATTGTTTGATGAATTATAGACCACATCCAGGATGCGAGTCTTGCGGGTAAGAGCCTTACTTCCCCACGAGTAGTTACCGATATCCAATCAGAGAGCCCTCCACTTCACGTTGCCTCCACGGACACGGACCCTCCTCACTGTCTTATTGCTAGACAGTTTGGTGTTAGTAGGCTGGCGACCAAGCTCATACCTTCAAGATAAATGAGAACCTTAAATTAACTTCTGAAACTCATAATAATCAAACAACAAGGTTAACACAATATACAACAGTTATTAGCTTGCAGTTGTACTATGAACTGACTGAACTATTTACATTCACATTAACAAAACTTAGTGTCCAAACTTTATTTTTATATAAAAGAGATGTCTGTTATGCAAACAATTCTGCCTCAGCATCATAGAAATCACAATGTACTGCACGAACTGAAGGTAAAGTTGGATTTATATTTATGATTTAAATCACATAAGAAACTTTAGAGAATGTCTAATTACCTCTCCTCTTGAGCATGCTTTGATAAAATAGTTTTGAAGGTTGTTGGAGATGCTCCAACAACGAACTGAAGGTGACATCGAAGTAGCTAACTCATAGTTGAGTTGAAGAAAAACATATTACTGTCAGAATTGTTATGTCATGGCCTCATGGGTAACCATGATGACACGATTGATTCGATCAACTAAATTCCATTGCACAATATTTACTTAAGACCTCTGTTCCAGCCTTCTAAGAATTATTAACCCAAAATCACATATACGCTTGGCAGCACCAGCTCTTGTGCAATTTGAGATAAGTCTTGTATGTTTTATTTTCGATTTATACATCAATGCTGATTGGTTGGGTACCAGCTAATAAATATTTCAGAGTTAATTAAGGTTCATGAAAGTGATTCATGGCTACAATATCACATGAGTTTTTTTAGATTGGTTCCCTGAATCATCTGATCATAACAGTCCTAGTGTTGGACTTCATAATGTCCATGCGTGGAAGGTAAATTGGTGTACTTCGATTTGTTGTTTCACTCAGATTGCTCTACTTTATACAAGTGCAACCATCCCAGTAAGGATACAAAATTTCAAATAGTCAATTGTTGTACACCGGCCAGGCTTGGGATTTGATTGTCTGACCCAATTAGTAAGGCACGTTGCAGTGACGGTTCTGTGCCTGGGGTCTATCAGGACGGAGCAAACGTTAACAAAGCCCACTTTTCTCATCTTCTCCTCCAAATCCAGCATGTAGTACTCGTCTAGGAAAAGGCTCGGTTCTCTTCATCAGAGTGAACAAAACTTGGGATAGTTCCTAGAATACATGGAAATAAATGTCACCATCTAAGGTGTGTCGTTGAAACATGGTGCTGCTGATGGCTGCTGAAGCTTACCTGAAGTACTTTGGACTTCGGCTGCAAAGGATTTTATAATGAAAAATGGAGTTTTGTACGTTACATTCGATTCTTGAACAAGTTTGCACACTTGTACTCTATGAAAAGCGAGACAAAAGAAACTCCTACCGAATTGTCTGTTAAGGCGATTGTTCCTCCTGGGCGAAGGACCTTGAATGCTTCCTTCACCAATCCGGTTATCGCTCGTGCTGGGCACTCATGGCACTGCAGGTTTTTATAGAATTATGGTACTCCACAGAATCTCGAATATAGCGATAAATTTGTGGTAACCACTACTACAAATTTTAAATCCATGCAATAAAGAAGAAGATTTTGAATCTGGTAGAAATTTACCACATAAGCAAGGGAGACAAGGTCAAATGAATTTGAAGACAGCCCGGTCGCCTCACCATTGGCATGAACCCAGCGAATAGGCTTTGGCCGGGACAGTTTTTCTTCCCTTTGTGCCACCACAGCAAGAAAGTACGATGATAGGTCGAGCCCCTGCATCATTTAGAAACACTACTACAGTTTACTCTTTTGGTGAACATTGGTTGCTTGTGAATGATCCATGCACAGAAGGAGATTCCGGGGCTTACAACAGCTTGAGCTGATGGGAACTTCTCGGTGAGGTATCTGGTGCTTACTCCAATAGAGCAGCCAATGTCCAGGATGTCGTTTACCTGAGAGTTCCCCGAGTACTTCAGATGATGCTCCTCAATTACATTCAGCCAGTTGTCGCGGATGATTTGGCTGGCCTCTTCGATTGGTGTAGCCTCAGGTATGGCCCTCTTTGCGATTGACATTGTTGCAGGCTCGGTCTCTACTGCAACCTAGCTCATTCAACATCAAATTGTAAGTATGAGCGTGCACAAAATATGATATCCTTCATCTGTTTTTTTTCAACGGTGCCACATTCTCAAGATTTTAGAGAAAGAACGGTAACCTAGGATTGTTACGAAAAGTTATGCTGCAGATTATCAGAGTACATAAGAAAACAATGAGAAGCTGACAACAACAAATAAAAAGTGAATTACCAGCCATGATATATTCCCTTCGTCGTAGGCATGAAACGGGTTGAGATAGTCTGATCAAGAGAAATGAGGCGTTAGCAATATGTCAGTCCAGTTTACTTTACTTAATGTAGGGTATCTTTTGGTCGAATATGTCGGTACCCTGAAACTAGGGTACCCCTTACTACTGTATAAAGACACAGTAACCGCAGGGCTATCTTTAGTCAAATGGTATGTCGGTGTTTTGGGTCCAACCGCGCACCCAGGGTTGCCCCTCGAGGTGCTTTTTGGAGTAGGACGATGTTACCGACTGTAGCTCGATGGTTCGTGCTAAATGCACGATGGACAATGGACAAGGTTGTACAGGTTCGGGCCGCTTTGAGATGCGTAATACCCTACGTCCTGGCGTGAACACTTTGTGTGGTAGGTTACAAAGGGGGTTCTCTAGTATCGAGGATGTTAGAGAACTGAGTGGATGGCTAAGTAGTGAGATATGTTTTTGAGGGGATGCCCCCTGGCCTTATATATTCGACCGTGGGGTGTTACATGCGGATATGATAACAACGTGAGCCTAAGTAATAGTGAACTGACTGAGCCTATCTTCCTATAATTCTGCCGACCTATCTCCGTTTAGTTCCGATGTATGAGGACACTATACGGGAAGGTCGGATCATTGCTGCGGTTGCTGCTCAAATTCATCGGGTCGTCTGGGCTTGCGTTGATCCAATCTTGTGTCAATCCAGTTCACCGGATGTCCCTCCTCAGGCCCACGAAAGAATGACCTTGCGAACTATTGGGCCCAAGGCCTTTCGCAAGGTCTTTTGGCCTTCCATTGGACCCGGGTGATATCTGTCCCCCACAAGCCCCCAATCTTTGGGTTGATTTTGAAATAAACGGCCCAAAGATTCTAGGTCCAGCTTGCAGTTTTTGATTCTGATAAGGAATGCCTTGAAAATAAGTCTGTCGAGTCGTTGCTTCTGAACTCTGAGTGACTCGGTAAAAACGATCTTCTGTTGTTTTCTTCTGCCATAATTCATTGGTCTTCGATTTATTCCTCAGGAATCGGTGCTCTGTCTCAGGTTTATGCTTTGGAGATCAGCATTCTGCTCTTTGGAATTCAAAATTCATTGGGTGTGTATCCCCCGAGCTTCGAGTGGATTATTGGAAATAATCCACTCGAAGGTCTTCGTTTCAAGTCTTCTCAGAAATCCTTTTTTATCTTCGACTCATGCTTTAGAAGTCAGCATTGTTTTATTTTCATCTTACACTTTAGAAATCAGCATTCTGTCTTTTGGGGTTGATGATTCATTAGGTGCACCGAAGGTGCACCCAATGGGTGTAGCCCCCGAGCTTTGAGTGGATTACTGAAAATTATCCACTCGAAGGTCTTCATTTCATGCTGTTTTTAGAAATCATCCTTTCCTCTTCGTCGAATGCCTTAGAAATCAGCATTATTTCATCAACTTTATGCTTTAGAGGTCAGCATACAATTTTGCCTTTGAGATCGAGCACGCGATCTACCCATATCTTGTTAGGTTTGAAATTTATTTGATCCGCGACAGATTGGACGTTCGGTAGATGGCTCTTGGCTAGTCTTCATATAACTTCGTGCTTCAATGCTTCTGTTGATTAGACTTGTACCTCATCGGCTATATTTGGCTTTCCTCTGATCTCCATCGATATCTTCCTTCTATCTTGAGGTATTCATTGCGTATACTGTATGGATGTGACTGCTTGGGAAAATCTATTGAAAATTCCTGGACATCCCCCCAACGGGTGTGGGCAAGGGACGGCTTGGTGCGCTGAGCATTCAGCAAACTGCCCCTGAGTAGTAACTTGACGTGACCGTGGGTGTAATCATATCATCCAAATAGTTGACTTGAGTCCCAATGGGTGTCGTGTTACATGAAACAGCGCCAGTCGCCTGACTTGTTTGCAGACGATTTGAATTGCTTATTGAATATTTGCGACTGCTCAATCACCACGGTAGGAGATGAGCAGTTGCCTTCTTCTTCTATAAATAGAGCGCTTGTTTCACTGGTGTCTTCACACATCTCTCTGCCGCTTGCTGCTTACTCTCTTCTCTTCTCTTCTACTCCACCATGGGCAAGAGCAAGAAAGGCTAAAGCTCCTCGCACCATTCCGGTGACAAGCGGAAGCGTGAGCTGACTCCTCCTTCAGATGACTTCGGCGATTCCGAGTACTCGGAGGAGGAGTTCTCCTCCGAGTGCGAGGGATCGCCGGTCCATGCCTCTCCCACGGCATCGTCTGACTACTCAGACGATTCCCAGGGGATTGCTGCAGAAGTGTGGACCTACATCCGGGCTGTTGAGCGCGCTGGGCTCGAGGGCTCGAATGAGTCGGAGGTCTCCTCGGATGAGGGGGACTCCTCTTACTCGTCCGAGGAGGGGAGCGATGGCAACGACGGCGGCGAGGGCGACGGCAACGATGGGGGCGACGGTGATGGCGGTGGCGACGGCAGCAAGGGCGATGGCAAGGGCGACGGCGGCAGCGGCAGTGGCAACGGCAAGGGCGGCAGCGGCAGCGGCAGCGGCAAGGGCGGCAGCGGCAGCGGTAAGGCCAGTGGCTAGGCACCACTGGCTTAGATGTTAGTATAGTAGTAGAAGTAGTATTAGTAGAATAATGTAGTAGTAGTTAGTAGTATAGTGTAGTGAAATGTAATGTATTAGTGTAATGTACTGAATAGTGGGAAGAAGATCAACTCATAATGAGTTGGTTTTTAAGTTTGTGAAAAAACTTCCCCTCCTTATATAACGAAGAAGACTTCTCATCACTTTGTACGCGTTTCTTGCTTTTCCACTGTTTCTTTTGCAATTAGCTGATCGACTGTATTTGTGTTTAGAGTAACCGAGTCCTTTTGAGCCACCTCGGTGTTTTAGATATAACAGCCGAGTGATTATGGGTGACGTCGGCGTTTTAGAAGTAACAGCCGAGCTATACTGAGCCATGTCGGCGTTTTTAGAAATAACAGCCGAGTGAAGACCGGTGACGTCAGCGTTTTAGAAATAACAGCTGAGTTATATCGAGCCACGTCGGCGTTTTAGAAGTAACAGCCGAGTGAAGACCGGTGACATTAGCGTTTTAGAAATAACAGCTGAGTTATATCGAGCCACGTCGGCATTTTAGAAGTAACAACTGAGTGATGACTGGGCACTTTTACAATCGGTACTTGGCCCGGGAAAACCCCATTTGTACCATGCCGTCGCATGCCTCTGCTTTCTGAGCCCTAGCCTTACTTTCCGATTCCAGACCTCCTCTGTTTCCCTTTGATCTCGCTTCCGCTCAGTTCACCGACGAGATTGAGATGGCGCCCAAGCGAAAGAGTCAGAATTCCGCCGCTGCGATTAAGCCTCCCATCGATCCCAACAGTCAATTGCGTTTTGCAGGTAATCACATGTCTGTTGTTTCCGAGTCGGACCTTCTTCATCTTGTTTCTGTCGGAGTTCTTCCCCCAAAGGAGCTTTGCTCTTGGCGGATCTGTCGTGGGGTTACTGTCCTGACTGAGGATACCCACGAGTCCGTTATTTACATTCCTTTTCTCATCCGCGGCCTTGCTCTTCCTATTTCTCCTTTCTTTCGCGGTTTCCTTGATTTCTACCATCTGAATCTGACTCATCTGAATCCCAACTCTATTCTGCAAGTTTCTATTTTTGTTCACTTGTGCGAAGCCTATCTTGGAATTCTGCCTCATTTTGGCTTGTGGAAGTACTTATATCATTGTCGGCCTGGAATGTCCGAGGGGCATCACCATCTCGTGGGTGGTGCGAGTTTGGAAATGCGCCGTGGGAGGAAGACAGAGTACCTCGACATCCCACTCAAGGACAGCATCAAAGGATGGCTCTTGGAGTTGGTTTATTGTAGAGAATCATGGCAAGTTCCTCACCCTCAGTCGGGGAGACAGCCAGATGTCCGTGCTCCGAGTTGGACTGAATCCCCCACAGACTTGGAGATAACCGAATCCAAGGTTCTACATGCTGAAATTGGCTTGTTGAAGGAGAGAGGTCTCACTGCTGAAGCGGTAGTTGTAGACATTGTTTTCAAGAAAATTCAGCCAATGAAGGATAGAGCGTACCCAGTTTATTTGTATAGTGGTGTCACTGATTCTACCCGGGTTACCAACAAGAGGATTCCTGCTGTGGATTTGGTGAGCCGACTCGAGATGATTCTTAGAGGCAGAGTGTCGAATATTGGTGCTCCTATTGCATATTCTGCCTGGAATCTGCCACCTTCCAAGACTTTTTTTAGTTTTGTGTCCAATCCTCCTGCTAGCGACAGTGGCCTGGGTCTTAGAGTGCGACCCTCTCCCGAAGAAGTCGAGGCTCTGGTTGCTTCACTTGGTGATCTCCCCAATGATGAAAGGCAAGTTCACTTTGAGATGCCTATAAACCCAAGTGATGCAGAGATAAGTGCTATGCTGGACATGTTGGCTGAGGATTCATCTGATTTCGTCCCTGCTGAAACCATAGCTATTGCAACTGTCCCCGAGCCTGAAAAGACCTTGATTGCTCAAAAATCTGATGGTGCTCGCCCAAAGCGCCTTCGCCCGGCCAGTCACCCAACTGCTCCTGCCGAGGGGAAGAAGAAGAGAAAGAGGAGGCTTCGACGAGTGTCATGTTTGAATCAGGATGTCGGCCCTTCTGCTCCTGCTGCTGAAGAAGTGCTAGTGGAACTTTTTTCTGGAGCTGATCCCAATGGGTGTGACCCTGCTGATGCTGACCCCAATGGGTGTGACCTTGATGATGCTGATCCCAATGCGTGCAATCCGGCCGACGCTGACCCCAATGGGTGTGTTGTTCGTATTGTTGACGAGTATGAGGAAGAAGAGGAGGAAATCCCCTTAATTCGGAAAAAACAGTCGGCGTTACCTAGTTAGTGGGGGGAGTAGTGATATTTCTTCTCCAGCTTTGTCTGCTCTCGTTGGTCTGCAAGAGTTGTCCATAGCAAATTTTGACCATGCTCTCGAGGATATGGTTCCTGAAGATCTGTTGTCCGAGCCAACAGATGGTGGTATGATGGACATTTGCACTGACATTCCGGATGTGGAGTTAGAGTTATCCTGAGCAGCGTCTCGTGCCTCATCGACCTTGGAGTGTTGTCTTCAGAGTCAAGAAGCTGGTCTAGGTTGCTTCATTCCCATGGAGGTGACTGAGAATCCTTCAGCCTTAGAAGTGGCTGCTGCAGAGAACTCGGTCCCCAACGATGGCGCCAGCGATTACCCAGCCCCCGAGGGTGTTGCCGGCAATGATCCGGCTCGGGTGGGTAGCGCGAGCTACAACCCAGCCCCCGAGGGTGCTGCCGGTGGTGATCCGGCTCCAATGGGCGATGCAGGCTGCGACCCAGCCCCCGAGGGTGTCCGAGCGGGTTCCCATTCTCATACCTCCATGGATGTCCACGTCGGGTCTTCTCCTCCACATTCTGATTGCATGGCAGCAGCACGTGCTTCAAATCAGGAAGTCGCCTTAGAGACCGGCATACCCAACGCTAGAGTTTTGATTCCTGCTGGTGATGTTGAGTTAATCCCCAATGATGCTCTTTAGATTGCCTCGGCTGATATTCCCTCATTGAGTCACCAACAGGTTTCTCATGATTTGGGGCTTCCTTCATTCTTCTCCAATCTTCAGGTAACTTGGTTTTTCCTGATCTGGCTGTACTTCGGGCGAAATATTATCTTTGCACTCACCTGTTTTCAATACCAGGCTTTGGTTGACGAGATGGCTGATCAGCTGAGATCACAGGGTGCTTCTGTCCCAGAAAGAGCTCTCTCTCTCTGACGCATTGGAATCCAGTGCTACTTCAGCGGCGGGTATCTGAGTTGGAGATGACAAATGTTGGTTAGTGCCTCTGTTTCCTCTTTGGCTACTTGATTAATCTGATTTTTGCTGAGTATCCTTCTTCAACCATTTCTTGCTAGATATGGTTCGGCGGTACTCTGAGCTCGAGGAGAAGTACTCTTAAGGTCAGATGTACCTAGCTCGAGTTTCTGCTTCTTTAGACGACGCCAACTTATTGAATTCCTCTCTCAGTTCTCAGCTTGACTCTGAAAGGGTGGCTAACGAAGTAAGTTTACTTTGACTTCCTTTGCTGTGTTCTTATTGCCCGCTGGGTATTTGAGAGCTGACCCTTGTCTGCAGGAAGAAAAACGTGCCCTTGCAGCTTCTCGCGATAACCTTGATAGGTTGTATCGCGATGCCAACAATTCTTTGACTATCTTGGAGAAGAGCCATCGCTTTACCATGGCAGACTTGGATAATCATCGTTACAAGCTGCAAGAGTCCTAGGATGAACTCATTCGTGTTAGGCAATTGGTGTCAAGCAAAGATTCTGTCATCAAGGATTTGCGCGCTTCCAAAAGATCAGTCGCCCAGGAGCTAGAAACTGCTCGGCTGGATGTTAAGGCTGCTGAAGACACTTCTACCATCTTGAAGGCTCAGCGCGACAAGGCTATGGACAAAGCCATTCACGCGGGGCGGATCTTGATGAGAAGGCCGGGTGTGATTGTTCCTGACGACATAATTGCTGATGTCAACGCTGCTCCTGACTCTTCGAGTCACCCTTCTTCATCAGTTGATCTTGAGAAAAACATTAGTAAGTAGAAACACTGAATGCATTGTGTATGTGGTCAATGTGCTCGAATATTCTGTTAGAAAATGTTCTCGGTACTGACCGCTATTATTATTTTTCTGTTGTTTGAATTCAACAGTCGTTATGATTGCAGAAGTAAGTGCGGTGTCATGGTTTTTGAAACTTCTTCCTATTTCGCGGGGCATAGAGATCGCCCTAAGATGAGCAATCGCAAACGTGCTTATGCTGAATCGAGTAGTCGCAAACATGTCGTGCCGATTTAAGTCACTATCAACTTAAACCGGATGCTCCGTTGGTAGGGTCTAGTGGTCACCCTGAGTTAAGTAAACGTGAGCATGTCACACCGCCTTAAGTCTTTGTTGACTTAAGTCAATTGCTCCGTTAGCAGGGTATAGTGGTCACCCTGAGTTAAGTAAGCGTGAGCATGTCACACCGCCTTAAGTCATTGCCGACTTAAGCCGATTGCTCCGTTAATAGGGCATAGTGGTCACCCTGGGTTAAGTAAGCGTGAGCATGTTACACCGCCTTAAGTCATTGCCGACTTAAGCCTATTGCTCCGTTAATAGGGCATAGTGGTCACCCTAGGTTAAGTAAGCGTGAGCATGTCACACCGCCTTAAGTCATTGTCGACTTTTGCTGATTGCTTCGTTCGTAGGGTATAGTTGTCACACTGAGTCGAGTAAGCATGCAGAAAACAATTCGAGTGCCTTTGAGAATGAATTCATTTTATTGATGGGGTATCTCCCAATTACAGAATACAATGCCGTCCCAATAGCTTTTGAAATCTAGCTAGGGGTAAAACTTCCTGAGATGCTCTATATTCCATGAGTTCCCTATTTCTGTGCCATCCATTTGAGTAAGACGATATGATCCAGGCTGAGTGACTTCTGCTACTATGAATGGTCCTTCCCATAGTGGCGACAATTTGTGTCGTCCCTCCCCCGCTAGAATTCGGCGGAGGACAAGATCTCCCACTGCAAAGGATCGATGTCGTATGGCCTTATCATGATAGCGCCTCAGAGTTTGCTGATACCTGGCTGACTGAATCACTATATTCAATCGTTCTTCTTCTATTATATCAACATCCTCCAATCTAGTAGCCTCAGCTTCAACTATGTTTTCGAAGATCAATCTTGGCGCCCCAAACTTGAGATCAGCAGGCAGCACTGCCTCCGAATCATAAACCATAAAGAAAGGAGTGTTTCCATGCAAAACTCGTCTGGGTTGAGTTCTTAGGCTCCAGATCACATACGGCAACTCTCTGATCCATTTTCCTGCGAACTTTTCATTCTTGTCAAAGACTTTCTTTCTGAGTGCTTCCAATATCATTCCATTGGCTCTTTCTACTTGCCCGTTGGCTCTTGGGTGTGCCACTGATGCATATTTGATCTGGATGCTTTTTAGTTCGTAGAAATCAAAGAACTCCAAACTAGTGAAATTGGATCCTAGGTCGGTTATGATGTTGTTCGGTACTCCAAACCTGAATATTATGTCATGTATGAATTTCACTGCCTTAGCTGAAGTTAGAGAAGCAATGGGCTTGTACTCTATCCACTTAGTGAATTTGTCAATAGCAACCAGTACATGAGTGCATCCTCCTTGAGCTTTCTTGAAGGGTCCAATCATATCCAGTCCCCAGCACGTGAATGACCATGTTATAGGTATGGTTTGCAGTTGTTGTGCTGGTAGATGCTACTGTTTTGATAAGTATTGACAAGCTTCACATCTCTGGACTAACTCGGCTGCGTCACTCTTTGTCATTGGCCAGTAGAAACCAGACCTGAAGACCTTCCCAACTAGAGTCCTAGATGTTGCGTGTATCCCGCATTGCCCAGCGTGGACCTCATCTAGCAGTTGCTTCCTAGTGGCCGAAAGAATGCATTTCGTGAGGACTCCTGTTGTGCCCCTTCTGTATAGTGTTTCCCCAATGAGAGTGAAGTGAGCTGACTGCCTTGCAATGCGCTCTGGTGCATTTTTGTCATCCGGCTCCTCCTCATTCTTTATGTATCTGATGATTGGCTCCCTCGAGTCATCAGAATCTGACTCTGGTTGGCTCAGAATATTGCACTCTTCTGCTCGATCTAGTGAAATGCTCGAGCGCAGTACTTCTTGGACGAAAACTCCAGGAGGGACCTGAGTCCGACTGGATCCTAGCTTGGACAATGCATCAGCTGCCGCGTTGCGATCTCTCTCAACATGATGAAATTCCAGCCCTTCAAACTTGTCTTCTAGCTCTCGGACGACGGTGCAGTATTTCCCCATGGAGTCATTCGAGCAATCCCACTCTTTGTTTATCTGACTTATGACCACCAGTGAATCCCCATATACCATCAGCCTCTTGATGCCCAGTGATATGGCAATGTTCAGTATGTGAATCAAAGCTTCATACTCTGCCGCGTTATTGGACGCTCAGAATAGTAACTAAAGAGCATATTTGAATTGTTCACCTCCAGGTGCAATGAAGAGGATTCCTGCGCCTGCCCCCTGCAGCTTCAACGAGCCATCGAAATACATTCGCCATACTTCTGTAGTCTCCGGGTTATCCAGCACTTGTTGCTCGGTCCATTCTGATACGAAGTCAACTAGTGCTTGAGTCTTGATTGCAGTGCGAGGGCGAAATTCAATGTCGTGAGCTCCTAGCTCGCAGGCCCACTTGGCTATTCTTCCAATGGCTTCTTTGTTGTGGAGAATATCCCCTATTGGAAATCCAGTGACTACTATGACTTTGTGATCGTCAAAGTAGTGACGGAGCTTGTGTGCAGTTAGAAGTACTGCATACAATAGTTTCTGAACATGAGGATATTTCTTCTTCGAGGGACCCAGGACTTCACTGATGAAATAGACGGGATGTTACACTGGGTATGCGTGTCGTTCTTCTGCTCGCTCGACTACTAACGCGATGCTCACCACGTGAGTCGTGCAAGAGATGTATAACAGCAGATCTTTAGCCGGTTGACTCGGTGTGGCTCGGCGCGGCGGTTTTAGCACTGGTGGTGTTGTTAGGAATTTCTTCAATGCGTCTAGAGCTTCCTGAGCCTCTGAAGTCCACTAGAACTTGTCTACCTTCTTGAGCAACTTGTAGAATGGTAGGCCTTTTTCTCCCAGCCTTGATATGAACCTGCTTAGGGCTGCCATGCATCCAGTAAGTCTTTGTACTTTCTTCTGCGATCGTGTTGCCTCCATTCTCATGATAGCCTCAATCTTTTCTGGATTAGCCTCAATTCCCTGGTTGCTGACAATAAACCCGAGCAATTTTCCTGCTGGTACTCCAAAGACACACTTTTCAGGATTAAGCTTCCATCGATATCGCCGCAGACTGTTGAAGACAAGTTGTAAATCTTCAATGAAATTTTCTGAGTTTTCTGTATTGATCACCATGTCGTCCACATAAGCTTCCACACGCTTGCCCCAGTGGTCGGCTAAGCATGTCTGGATGGCTGTCTGGTACGTCGCTCCAACATTTTTGAGGCCAAACGGCATGGAGGTATAGCAGAAAGCCCCGAACGGGGTGATGAATGCTATTTTTTCCTCGTCTTCTTTTGCCAAGCTGATCTGATGATACCCGGAATAGCAATCTAAGAAAGGCAACACCGAACACCCAGCGGTCGAGTCTACCACCTGGTCTATTCTGGGAAGTCCGAAGGGATCCTTCGAACATTGTTTGTTGAGATCCGTATAGTCGACGCACATGCGCCAGTCCACTTTATTCTTTTTAAGTACAAGAACAGGATTTGCTAACCACTCGGGATGTAATACTTCTCTAATGAATCCTGCCGCGACCAAGCGAGCCAGCTCTACACAGATGGCTTCTCTCTTGTCGGGCGTGAAACGACGTAATTTTTGTCGGATTGGCCTTGCTTGGGGGGTAAACCTTCAGTTTGTGCTCGGCCAGTTCTCTCGGGACTCTCGGCATATCCGCAGGTTGCCATGCGAATACGTCTCAGCTATCTTGCAGAAACTGGAAGAGCGTGCCTTCCTATTTGTCATCTAGGCTAGAACTGATGATGGCATTCTTGCGCTCATCGGCGAACCCGAGGTTGGTTCTCTTGGTTTCTTCAGTCGGCCGCATAGAGGTCACGGCTTGAGCTTCATTCGCGGGTACCGTGAGGTCTTCCTCGGGCTTTGAGTTCGCCTGCGCAGAAGAAGTCGCCGATGGTTTGGTGGTGAGGGCCGCATGAATGGCCACTCGGAAACAATCTGCGACGCCTTGGAAGTCAACGCGCACAGTTATGATTTCTTGTGGTCCTGGCATCTTCAATATCATGTATGTATAGTGTGGAATGGCCATGAACTTCGCCATTCCAGGCCTGCCGATGATGGCGTTGCATCCGCAGTCAAAATTCGCCACCTCGAACCTTAGGAACTCGGTTCTATAGTTTTCCAGAGTTCTGAAGGTGACCGACATGTAGATGTGTCCCAGTGGATATTCTCCTTCAGTCGGCACGATGCCGAAGAAATGAGTGTCTGACTCGTGGAGCTCTTTGAGGGGAACTCCCAAGCCTTGCAGTGTCCGGGGGAAGGTGACATTGATGCTGCTTCCCCCGTCCGGGGGAAGGCGAGTATTTGCCCGGGTGGTCGAAGTTGAGCCACTGATCCGCCCGAGTGAAGGTGATCGGGTGTTCGGACCATCGATACGGGGCGGGAGGACCAGTGGTCACCACCAGTATCTGATGGTCGTTGAGCTTCTGCTGCCTCTTGCTTTCTTGCGACCCATGTCCGCCGAAGATGACATTGACTTCTCCGTCGACGCGTGGGAACGCCTCGCCTCCTCCCCCTTCTGCTGTTGAGGTTGTCGAGGTTCTCTAGGTCCTCCTCGTGGTGGGGGAGGTGGCAGAGGTTGGAAGGGTCGGCCGTTCCCATGGAGTGCTTGAAGTCTCTGCAGTTCCGGAGGGTGTGGCGCATGTCCTTGTGGTACGGGCATTGGGCATCGAGGATGTCATCTAGCGTATGTTCGCCTCCGCGAGGTCCTCCTCGGGCGCGAGAGGTGGGTGGTCCGGCGGCGTGGACTTCTTCACGAGGCCTTTTCTCCCAACGTTTGTCGGGCTGTTGGTTTGCGTCACATCGCGGTGCTGCCGGCGTGGGCTTTGCTCCTCCGATGAGATCCTGAGGTCGTTCGTCGGCGGTGATGTAGAGGTCGACTTCCCGGAACAACTGCTCGGAGGTAGTCAGCGCCTTCTGCAGTATGGCTTGGATTAAGGCCGAGTCATTAGATCCCCAGTAGAAGTCCTCGATCACTGCCACTTCTGCGACCTCGGGGATACGATTTCTCATGGTCTGAAATCTTTTGAGGTATGACCGGAGAGTCTCATCCCCTTCGCGCTTGATGGAGTTGAGGTCCCATGGCTGCGCCGGTTTGTCGGAGAGAGATTCGAAGTTGGCGGTGAAACGCCAACTGAAGTCGCTCCAGTCGTCGATGCAGTGTTGGGGTAAGTGTCGAAGCCATTGCAGTGCATCTTGCCCGAGGACGATAGGGAAGTATGCGGTCATCACATCTTCGGTTGCCCCAGCAGCTCGGGCGGCAGTGGTGTAGACGGCCAACCAGCCTCTTAGATCCTGCTTAGGCTCGTACTTGTCGATGTTGGAGACTTTGAAGTTAGGGGGCCATTGAATGGCCCTGAGGCGTGGAGTGAGCGCCGATACTCCACACGTGTCCTCCTGTCATCGATGATGACGTCTGTCCCAGGGAGGAAAGTTGTTGTCGTGGTGTCTCGACCGTCCTCGGGTTGTGCCACCAGTCGAAGCCGTTGCCAACTCAATTCTGGTGGTCTGACTCCGTGCAGGGATGTCGTGGTCTCGATCATATTCTTCTCGGTGCCGGATCTCATTCTCGTGTCGTCGTTCGCGCGAAGCGTTGATGGAGCTCTGCGTGTCCCATCGACTGTTGATGGCGTGTCGTAGATCACTTGGGGGATGAGCGAGAGGTAGAAGATGATTAGCTGCCCAAGTGAGCAGCCGCCGATAGCCCTCGGCGTCCGGAGTCCGGGGGAGGCCATCGGCTATCCGAGCCAATACTCCATCGACCTCACTCGCTGTGTTCATGGCTAGGGCAAAGTCGGGGTTCAGATTCCGTCCGAGAAGAGGATTTTCTCGGCGTTGTCTTGCTTCCAGCTCAGCTTGCTCTTGAGCTTGCCGACGATCACGTCATCGGGAATTCCTCCTTTCCCTGAAGACCCGTTCTTCTGGAGTCTCTCCCATCTCCGAGACCTCGTCTCATGACACGTGCTGCGTCAGGTCCCGCTCTCCGGCCTCGTGATGTCACCGAATATTTCGACGTCGGTTCCTTCGTCGGCGAGATTCCCGCTGAAGAGGTTCTTCTCCTGGCGCGGTTGGTTCATCGTCAGAGACGGGATTTGATTCTACTCTTCCCCCGGTGAAGAGGACATCAGGGTAGAACGGAACCGTCGTAGTGGCGAGCTTCTCTCTGTTCTCCTTTGAGGGCGGAGATACCGGAAGAGCAGTTTGACGATCCTTGACCTTGTTCACCTCCTTTCTCCTAGTGATCTATGTCCATGTCTCTGTGGAAGAGGTGGACAGCAGAGTTCTCCGGGTAGACGGACCCTCTGCTCCTGGTTTGCAGGAGATATTTTCTGTTCTGAGCGTCGGAGGTCGCACTTTTTCCTACTTCGCTCCGACTTTTCCGGAGTTTATTGAGGAAGGCTTTCTCTCCAGCGGATCCACGATGCGACGTAGAGTTCCTTCTTCATCTTCTACAGACGAAATGGTTCCGAAGCAGAACGTGAACCCGGGGCGGAGGACGATCTTGTGCTGGAAAGTGATGGCCATTGAGCTAGCTTGGATCAGTGACACACCTCTACCTGGCGCGCCAGCTGTCAATGTTTTGGGTCCGACCGTGCACCCAGGGTTGCCCCTCGAGGTGCTTTTTGGAGTAGGACTGTGTTACCGACTGTAGCTCGATGATTCGTGCTAAATGCACAAGGGATAATGGACAAGGTTATACAGGTTTGGGCCGCTTTGAGATGCGTAATACCCTATGTCCTGGCGTGAACACTTTGTGTGGTAGGTTACAAAGGGGGTTCTCTAGTATCGAGGATGTTAGAGAACTGAGTGGATGGCTAAGTAGTGAGATATGTTTTTGAGGGGATGCCCCCTAGGCCTTATATATTCGACCGTGGGGCGTTACATGCGGATATGATAACAATGTGAGCCTATGTAATAGTGAACCGACTGAGCCTATCTTCCTATAAATCCGCTGACCTATCTCCGTTTAGTTCCGATGTATGAGGACACTATACGGGAAGGTCGGATCATTGTTGCGGTTTCTGCTCAAATTCATCGGGTTGTCTGGGCTTGCGTTGATCCAATCTTGTGTCAATCCACTTCACCGAACGTCCCTCCCGAGGCCCACGAAAGAATGAACTTGCGAACTATTGGGCCCAAGGCCTTTCGCAAGGTCTTTTGGCCTTCCAATGGACCCGGGGGATATCTCTCCCCACATGGTAAAAGAGCTGTATGTGGGACCAGGCCATGACTCGCCCCAGCCTCGAGCGACTACTCTGGGCCAGCAACAGTGCCTGACCCCACCACATGGGCGGGTCCGGGGCCACCACGTGTCCAGAGAAAGTGATATACTCCAAGGCATCAACAGTGAGTGCGGACCCCCATGGGAGAGTGTCGGACCCGTGCCGGACCCCTGTATATACGATCCAGGCCTCCAAGTTGGCTTGGTCCAGGACATCCACGTGTGCAAACCGGACCCCTAGAATGGGATCCAGACCCCCCCCCGTATGGGGTCCGAGCCGCCCACAGTGGGGTCCCAAAGTTCTAGGATAGAACATACCCGGGCCTTAATCAGGACCCAGGCGGGGGTCCGGAGCCAACACGTGTCTAGACCTGGTCTGGTGGGATCCATACCTATCCGCCTACACTTCTGCTCCCCGCTTAGGCGGAGACCCGATGCTGCCACCTGGCATACTGCGCGCGGCTTGAGCCAACGAGCGGAACCTGGCATGACGCCTCTGGGCTGCACGCGCCTTCGCATTCATTTCGGATAAGACGTATGCCTGTCCATTCCACTGATAGGCGGCGTGCTCAGTCCATGATACATGGGCCGTGCAGTTACTTACACGTTGTCATATCGAGGGCAATGACTCACCATTACTCGTACGGGTTATTACCTATCAATGCTGCATGGACTGCAGTCATCATGACTCCCGCTGATTACTCATGCGTTACTCTGTCAGCATTAGTTATTCATAATATATTTCTTCCATTATGCTCCTAGGCCCGCTTGTCGGGGCTCAGCATCCTTGTATGTGCCTCCCTTAAACTATAAAAGGGAAGGCACACAACGTTACAAGGGACAGACTCAATCACACGCTCAATACTACTTACACACAGTGGAGGTAGGGTATTACGCTCCGGCGGCCTGAACCACTATAATCCCTCGTGTCCTCTTGTGTTCATCCCGAATTCACCAGACAGGTAGACCGCTTAGGCCCCCTCCTCATCTTAGGATTAGGGCAGGTGCATTCCGCCACTCGGCTGGTGGATTTCCCCTCCGACAGAATATAATGGTGAAATTTTGTAATCAATGGAATTGAAGGAAATCAAAGAAAAGGCAAGGCAAGGGAAAGTTAGCTGACAGTCAGGGTACACGAGGTTTGGGTCTTGGATTCTCTCGAACACCTCGTACACGTCTGACTCCAGCACCTCCTTCGTCATCTCCCTCCACGGGATGTTCTATTTCTCCACCGTCCTACACGCATGCATTCTCTCACCGACATCTCTGCCATCCCCAAGGAGAACAAGTGAAGAACTGCAGAAATGTCTAGAAAGAGCGACAGAGGTTTCTATTTTGTACGACTACCTGATGATGACCTCGCGGGAGGCGAGCTTCAATACCAAGTAGAGCGGCGTGAAAGCGATGAGCGCTCCAACCAGACGCGACAGCGTGGTCTCGCCGGACCACGCCGGCCGTTCTAGCGCCCCTCTGGTAAAACCTCAAATAGAAAGATACAAATTTTCACCACTGTGACCCTTCTAATAATTCATTAAAATACATACATAATTTCCATAATTTAAGTAGCTTGTTGTTCAATTAGCAGCATCACACTACGGTTTCAGGATTGAAGGGGGTAATCGATAAGGCTGAACCTCATAGAGCACTGGAGGTAAATGTAAATCTACCAAACTAAGACCCTGGCCCAGCAAAGCACTAAACAAATCTAGAGATATATAGAAAACACATATGTAAGGAGTGAAGAGAAACGACAAGCAATTACTTTCGCTTCTTGCGCCACGCCTTCTTCTTTCCACCGGTGGCCCGACGCTTGTGCATCAAATCACGTGAGATACATGCGTGAAGAAACCCAAAACAACCCACGACGCCATTAGCACTGCTACCACTACGCCAGTGCAAGCAAAACAAACGAGAAGCAGATGAAGGTGGGGGAGCTCTACCCATGGTTGTAGTGGAGGTGTCGAGGTAGTCCGGCCACTCTACTCCGCCTCCTCGTCATCCTGCGGCACCGCTGGTATGGTTGGGTACCAGCTAATATGGTTGGGTACCAGCCTCGGCGATGGCCTTGGTGACGGATTGGTGGGCAGTGGCAAGGGCTCGCAGCTCCCGCAGGGCCGCGACGCGGGCCTGGCCCTTGAGGGCCTGTCTCCTAGGCATCGCCGTGCCCTAGAGGCCGTGGACGAGATCGGTGGCACGACCGTGGAAGTCCGCGGAGCGCTTATTAAACCTTGTGTACCGGCGGGAGAACCAGGCGGTGATGAGCTGTCGGAGAGTGGCGTTGGGGGTGAGGGCATCGTCCGAGAGCTCCTGCATCATGGTCGGGCAGGTCCGGTGGCCCAGGGCGATCCACCACGAGATATTGGCCCGCTCATACGTCTGCCCCGTGCAGAGCGTCACCGGATCCACCATGGGCTCGAGGGATATGGGGCAAATGAAGACTGTCAGCACCATGGGCTCGAGGGTGAGGCTGCGTGCCCACGAGCAGGAGGGAGGTTTATGGTGGCCGCGGTTAAGGGGATCCGATCGACGTCGTTGGGGATCCGCGGGCGGGCGTGGAGGGAGCGCAGGATCCACAAGGATGGGGGATCTTATGGAAGGAGGGCGGAGGATGAGTGCAGAGGATGGAAGGAGCGTGGCTGCGGGTGGATGATGGAAGGAGCACGGCTATGGGATGCGGGGCTGCCCGGATGATGGAAGGAGCGCGGCCGTGGGATGCGGGGGAGGGTTCGGCCGCGGGTGGTTGCGGGGCGGATGCGCGCGACAGAACGTGCACCGGGGGTGTGTGGATGCCTACAATACAAACATAATTAGTAGTAGAGATTACCATTTTAGTTAAATGTTACTTTAGTTAGTGGTTGGTATGATACTATGTTAAGAGGAATAATAAGGTCTAATTGAGCCCATGTGCTGCTAATAAATTGTGCATCATGTTGAGACTTTTTGTTTGTGCATATGTGTTGAGACAATATGAGTATACACCCTTTCCTTACAAATCTCGAGGATGAGATTTCTGTTAAGGGGGGTAGGATTTGTAACATCCCAAAATTTGTATAAGAAAAAATAATAATAATAAAATAAATACATGAAGAAATAAAATAGTAAATTCAGATATCTCAAATTATACTTGAGTGTTGAAAATTGAGAACTGAATTTTTAAAACCAAGAATTATTTTAGAAGAGAAGTAATAGAAAAGCTTTCTATTCAACTAAATGATTATGCATTTCATTAAATGATGCGCCATAAGCATTCATATACCTGAATATTTAATTTTGAAGCAACTTTTACTTCTTACCCCACATTCAAAATACTATTTTTCTAAAAAGAAAAAAACAATATGTGTGTTTCATATTTCAAACATCTACCAAACAAATAAAATAATTAAAATAAACATATATCTATTGCATCATGTTGGAGTTAATTGATTGTGCATTTAAAAATAATAATAATACTAATAAGGATACAATAATAATGAGAATTAGGGATAAACCCAAATTGAATCCTAGAAATAAGGACTTAAAATGGAAAAGAAGGAAACAAATACTATAAAACACAAAATAAATCCATAGGTAAATAAATTCATTCCACACTAGTATGTTTAAGTCAAGTATTTAATGTGAGTACAAAATTCACAACCATATTTGAAATTCAAATTGGAAATTGAAAATAAGAAGAAAAAGAAAACCAGAAAAAAAAGAAAAGGAAGGATTGTCTTCTTGGGTCGGGAAGACCATTTCGGCCCACTTCGCCCACTCGTTCGCGCGGCCCACTCATTTCCACCGCGCGCGCTACTGACCCCTGACATGCGGCCCCTTCCGTCAGCCATGTTATGACTCAGAGTGCATCACTCTACTGACTGACACGCTGACCCCACTAGTCATCCCCGTCGGCGTGTCAACCAAATGCGTGGATTGCGCGACATCGTTTCTCCGATGAAATCGCGGGCCACAAACTCTTCCCTCCCCACTAGTCTCTGTGTGCGGGATTTGCGTTGCCTTCTGTTTCTCCGCTGTGTGGACCTGGGGTGCCAAGCCACAATTATGGCGGCTCCGTCGGCACCATAAGGCCTTGTTCGTTTCTGTCGGATTAGTGGGTCGGAACGATTCCTAGCCGGATTGCTTCTCTAATTTATATAAACTTTGATTAGCTGGAACGATTCCGGGTGCAAACCGATGTAAACGAACAAGGCCTAACAGAGCCGCCACCTTCCGCGGATGGATCGGTGGGTCGGAAGCAATGACCAAGTCCGCCAGCTGGGGGTCCGTAACAGCCTCAGGCTATAAGCCGCGACCCAAGCCTCTAGATAGTTCCTCTGTTCGCCCAACTCGTGACCGAGAAGAAAGGGGGCGGTGGAAGAGTTCGGCTGTGGCGAGAATCCGTTTGATCGCTGATTCGACCCCGTGGACTAGGCCGGGGGAGAACATAGGGCACGGGGAAGATACTCGCGGGCGCGGTCAGAACAATCGAGTCTCATGGCAGTGGGAATTGCTCGTCGCGGTTGCTCACTGCCGCGGATCCGTGCCACCACGTGGACAGGAGGATCTTCACCCCGGACTGTGGTAAGTTGAGTACCTTTTTGTCCGCACTTCTCTAAGCATCGTGTAGGATCTTTTAATTTAGGTTTGGCGCAGTGATGGGCCATGTTGGCCGTCGCCGGCGACGCCGTGTCGGCACTGGTGCCGGGCACCGTCGGGAAGGGGAAAACCACGGGGAAGACGACTTCCGTGCCGTCTGATACGTTTCGGACGGTGTGGATTAGATCAGCGAATAACCCTTCGCTTGAGCAGATCGTGACCGTATATTAGGAATCCTGTGGTTGCGAATGCTTACCGATTCGGAACTTTGAATCCAAGCCACTAATTCCAAATCGTGGGGCGCAAGTGAGAAATCTAGTTAGTGATTTAATCCTGACCACTAGCGGATGATCGGACCATCCATGTATGCTCGTACCCCTTCGACCAGGAACTTTGCTAAAGAGTCCTCGGGGATTCTAGGAATTAACCCGCAATCCAAAGATTCTGTGCGGTGAGTGTTGGGAAAATTGTAGAATCGCCCCGGGATTCCTAGGAAATCATGCGCGCAGTCCAGTTAGGGGGTAATTAACATAAAAGAGATTAGAAATTGGATTTTGGGTATAAAAATAATTGTAGAAACCCATTTAAATCATATAAAATTCATATTAAATCCTTTTTTACCCATTCCAATTTCTATAATTTGATATTAATATTGTTTATCACTCAGTGTCTCTGTTTTGACATGAAAATCATATTAAAATTTATCTCTTAATTAATCTCGTATAAAATACATAGAACATTCGGAAATTCATAACTCCTCTGTTTTAACTCCGATTTGATCCGTTCAAGTTGCGTTAGTCTCGTATAAACATTTACTATGCAATAACAACATTTATTGTACCATGTCTCATTCTTTTATAATTATATTTTTATTCAACTTATGTGGGTTAGTCTTGTTAATCTGCTTATCATTATAATCTACTAAAATATGATCTATGGTCAAATTATAATTTAGATTAAAGTTGAATTAATTACTACTTTAGGTTATCTTTTCTCTGGAATTATAAAATAAACAGGGAACCTAGTTTAATCATTTAATCACATCATAACTTGATAACCACGATTCCGATCTTAGTAGTTCTCGATCCCACGATCTCGTAGCAACGCTTAGATTATTATTATGCAGTTTGTTCTTATGTATGGTGTGATGTTCATTTTGTCTATACCATGTTTGTTTGTATTACTACGACTAGCAGTGAGGTCACGAGGATCTGAAGAATCACCCTAGTAATTGGAATCTCAAGTGCCAGGCAAGTTGTGCCCTTGATCACTTTCATTTACCCAATAATATTCTTTATTATCACTATTCAATGCAAAGGTTTAATTTTGATGGAACCCAATAGGTCACCCTAGTTTGTTTATCCTGTTTACCTTGTTTACCCCTGATTCACTTGGGTAGTTATGCTATTGCATTATGTGGTTTCGGGTTAATAATTCATTATATACATGTTCCTATTGTTCTATTATGTTATTTATGTTCATGATAAGATCATTATGTTAATGGGAACATGGAGCGACCACCCGGGAAAATAGTGCTACCGCAAGGGTAGTATGGGATGCCCTTGGCTGATTAACTAGGAAAGCTAGTGGATGACTACCTTACTTGAAAGGGGCAAGGGAAGTAGGGGAGTGGTCAGTGTAGGGAGGTCCTTAGGTTGATTTTGCTGCGATGGCGGTCAGGCGAAGTATCCCTGCATTGGAGCTTCCTATAAACTGTAGCGGGTTTTCTGAAGCTAGTGGAACTTTGTAAAGGCCTCATAGTGTTACCCTGCCTCGCTTCCATGGTAGAGGTGTATGGGATTCATGACCCCTTGGCAGATGGGTAACATGACTTGTGGGTAAAGATGCACAACCTCTGCAGAGTGTAAAACTGGTATAGTAGCCGTGCTCGCGGTCATGAGCAGCTCGGACACTCACATGAATAATCTATGGAATTAAAACACAATTTGTCATTTGCATCGCATTGGGATTATTTTATTATTACTTTTACTTATTATTACTAAGGTTTGGTATTAACTTATACTTAGTAATTGCTAATAAAATTTTGACCAACTTATAAAAGCAATGCTCAGTTTCAACCTTTATTTTGTTGATCAACCTTACACTTCACATGAACTCCCACCTTTGGTGAGTTCATGCCACATTATTCCCCACAACTTTTTGAGCGATGAACATGTGTGAGCTCACCCTTGCTGTCTCACACCCCCCACAGGAGAAGAACAGGTGGTTCAAGAGGAGCCGCTTAATGAGGAGTTCGATTCGATCTAGGTGGCGTCTCCGAGTTGACTTTCTAGCGCCAAGGGTGGATTTTAGATCCTTTTATATTTATCTTTTATTTTGTAAGACTTCTGCTATGTAATAAGTACTCTGATGTTATTGTGACATTTATCTCTATACACTCTGTTATTATATATGTTGTCTTCTTTGGCGCATGTATGAGATGCACCCGGCTTTGTCCCTTAAATCCGGGTGTGACACAGGGATAAGCTCTATGGCAAATTCTACTTTTCTTTCAGGTGGCATGCCTGGTAAATCCTCGAGAAACACATCCGGGAATTCTGATACAACTTTTATGGCTTTCGGTGGGTTGACTTCCTCAATATGGGCAGTGATCTGGTGACAGCTTCCTTTCCTTGGTACGAACAAGACGAACTCCACCGACACTTTTTCTCCTGACAAGGACACTAATCTCATAGTCCTCTCGTCATAGCTAAGGCTTGCTTGATATTTGGTTAGCCAATTCATCCCTAGGATGAGATCTATGGTTACATCCCGGGTACCCATTACTATCAGATCAGTGGGGAAGTGTACCCCCATTATTCGAACTCTTGCACTGGGGCAAAATCTATCTGTTTGGGTCTCCCACCAATTGAACTAATCCTCATAGGTGGATACATGAGTGCTACTAGTATGTTGTGTGTTTGTACCCATGATGCAGTCAAGAAAGAATTTGCAGAATTAGATTCGATGAAGAACGTACCTAGTGCCACTCCTGGGGTCTCCTGCAATGTGTCGGCCTCCAGGTGGTTCACCTTTCCGTACTAGGCACAAGGTTGCCCACGGTTGTTTGCTCCTTGCTGTGATGCATTCTGTCTTGCTGGGGCATTGGGAGCGGACTGCTGTTGAGCTACTTTCTTTGGGCAATGATTCATCTAGTGACCTTGTTCCCCACAGTGGAAACATCCATGGCCTCCTCTTTGAGTTGGCGTTGTCTGGTTGCTATGATTGGTTCCTGGGGTAGGAAGGCAAGGTGCCTAGTTGTTCTGGCGGTACTGATGCTGTTGCTGCTGAGGGAAATGCCTCTGATACTGCTACTGTGCTGACGCTAATGCTGATGCTGGTGCTGGTGCTGGTGTCCTTGAGGATGACTTTATTTGAACTACTGGGTTGAATTGCCTAAGAAATGGGGATGGCTACTGCTCCTGACCTGAGATCCGTGATATTGTGTTTCCTGTCTTCCATCTCCTAGCGCTTCCTCTCAGTCAGATAGCTCTGTCGATCAGATGCTGAAAGGTAGGGAAGATATGGTTCGTCATCTGTTAGTGAAGGGGGTCAACCAAACCTCTCAAGAAATGGTACTACATCTTGGCATCTATGTTGACATCCTCGTGGACATAACGAGACAGTTGCAAAAATTTATCCACGTACTCACTGACAGACAGGGGACCTTGCTTCAATACCAGAAATTCCTCCTTCCTTACTATCATCAATCCCTCAGGCACGTGGTACCGGCGGAAGTTGTCCCTAAACTCCTCCCAGGTGATGGCTTCAGGGTCAGCATGGGTGGCAAGGTAAGACTCCCACCAGGATTGTGTTGCTCCCCTTAGCAGACGGGGACCATACAGAACCTTCTCACCATCGTTGCACTGAGCGGTATGCAACTCCCGCTCCACTGTGCGCAACTAGTCTTCATCGTCCATTGGGGTCGACATAATGGGCAAAGATAGGGGGATGACCCCTCATGAACTCTGCACGCTTGTCCCTGGGCATATGCGGCATCTGCACATGCATTTGGGGTTGAGGCAGGGGTTGCTGCTACTGCACATGTTGCATAGCTGCTAGAGTCTGGCCAATCACTTGGACTGCCTGGGTCTGCATCAAAAACATCTGCTCAATGGTCATCGGGGGTGGTGGTGGCAACTGCCGCTAGGGTGCCTCATCTTGGGGTGCCTACTGCTCCTGCTGAGCACGCCTTCCACCTTGGCGCCTGTTGTCAGACATCTGTAGAAAGCATACACACGTCAGACCTAATCCTGCAGTCTTTCAGCATAAGAAAAGATATATAGAAGACTTCACAATACTGAACAAATGAGCATCTTCATTAACTCTCAACACAACCAACACATCTTCTTAGATAAAGAGGAAAGTGGAAATTAAGACTTACCAAAAAAATGATTGAATTTATTAATAACTACACCATGTTGCAGGGGATGCCCACTAAGCAAACTAAAGCTAACTAAGATTGACTAAGACTCTGATTTAAACATTATTATAGACTCTGACTCTATCGATCTAGGGCTCCAAGTCTATCTAGGTCCTGCAGTCAGGGGTGCCATAAGCATAATGACCACAGGGCGGCGAGCGGTAAGTGTGTTGAATCTCGAAAGGAGCGGGGGAACCACCCTCCTGATGGCGGCGCGCCGTGCGCTCAGCACGCAGTTCCGTAATCTCCGCCCGAGCTTTGCTCAACTCGTCAAGGGCATGGTCCAGCACGGTGTTGAACACGGTGACCAGGTTGACCATGCTGCTCAATCTAGGATTACCCTCACCAACGGGCGAGACAATCACACCTCTGGCACTACCGGTCGAATGAACGGCGAGGGTAGTACTTCTGGTCGAGGCCATCAGCTACCCCGCTGAACAACGAACAGTACTGCGAAAGTGCACACCGTGCAACATCCTGCATGGCTGCCTCGGTAGTGTCCCTCTCAATGATTGAATAATGCTCTGAGATGGCCTCTGCACCCCAGAGATCATTGTCCGGGCAGCGCACCAAGCAAGTAGCCTCCCACTAGTCCGGGTATAACCCGCGACGATGCTGGTAGACCACACAACAATACTCGATGGACCAAGTGTGTCGGTCGAAGGCCCGACGCAGCAAGGTGTCGAGGGCATCGTGGAAATGACAACAGCGAGCGGTGTCACGAGTAATGAGCCGAGCGATCCATCCTTCTGGCTCTTGTTCCTCTGAGAGCTCCGTGCTGTGGCTCGAACTGCCCACCATCATCGTCGTCTTCATCTCTATCAATGTCTCCTTCGGCAGCCAGGATGCCCTATGGTGCATGGGCATCCTGGCTGAGGCGTAGGGGAAGGCTGCCTCCTAGACTCCACCTCCTTCTGAGGCGAGGGGAAGAGTCCTGCAGCTCCTGCTCCTCGTGCCGGTGGCAGTGCAGTCTCTCTAGGTGGCTAGACTGACCCGTCACCATGCTGCGCAGTGGACGCTCCGCAAGTCGAGTGGGCAAAAAGGGGATCACCGACTTACGTGCAGTGCATCTAAGACGAGCCATCTACAAAAGACATCGTAAGCACAAGAGTGAGAATAGAACTATATGACCAGCAAGTAAACCAACAGTAAAGTGAGATAAAACTTTTGTAAGATGAGAGTAATATAACATAGAATTGGTCAAGATGACCAACTTTTGAAGTGACACCAAATATCAAGATGAGAATAAGGGTCTATAATCCTTATAGCGACCATTCTAGTCTAGGTTAGCATTCCTACAGTCAGCAAGGCTTTGATACCACTTATGTCACACCCAGTTTTGGAAGGTAAACCGAATGCGAACCATGTACATGTCTGTTGGGGGTCTTCTTCTCCACCGAAGGACCTCAAGACATGAACCATCAGCAAAATGATACTGAGAATTTCCATTTCTCTCTGCCGAAGATCCTCAAGACGAAGGTCTCGTCTGGGAGCAATGATGGCAAGCGCCGAAGCTGCCGCTAGCTTCAGCTTAAATCAAGCAGAGGATGAAAAGACCAGATAGTCCCTAGTGATTTAAGTCATGATTATAAACAAATGTTGAAGGTCATAAATTGTAATACCCAAAATGTAAATAATATAAAGAGAGTTGATCTCCTTAAATGTTTTGCCATCTACTCATTACAACAGGGGAACATCCTATTTAAGTGAACAAAAAACTAATAAAATACTCTATGCATCATGTTGGAGTTTTGTTTGTTTGTACATTTAATAATAATAACAATAATATTAATAAAAATATAATAGTGAGTTGAGAATTTGAATTGAACCCCAAATTGAAATTTAGGAAATTGGGGAATAGAAAAGGAAAGAGAAAAATACTATACAACACAAAATAAATGTATAAATAAATAAATCCATCTGATGTTCGCATGTTCCAATCCTACATTCACATCTGGGTACAAATTTACCACAAAAATTTGAATTCGAGTTGGGGAACTCAAAAATAAAAAGGGAAAACAAAACAGAAAAGAAAAAGAATAAAGAAAAAGAAATATCAACCGCACTTGGGCTAGCTACCTGGTTTCAGCCCACTTAACTACTGTAATACCCAAATTATAAGACTTATAAAAGAATTGATCTCCTTATGTGATTTACCATCTACTTCTTGAGACATATGCTTGATCATAATTAAGAGGGAATAATCCCTTATTAAAAATCCAAATAAGACATGCATCATGCTGAAGTTTTGTTTGGTTGTGAACTTAATAAAAAGAACAATAATATGAATAAAAATATAATAATAATGAGATGAAGATTTGAAGTAAAACCTAAATTGAAATTGGATTTGAAAATGAGAAAAATGAGAGAAAAGAAAAGGGAATTCAAAATAAAGCAAAATGGAAAATAGAAAGGAAAATATAAAAGAAAAAGAGAAAACACCTGCGCATGGGCTGACCACCCCTCATTTGGCTCATCTATCGTTTCCGGATACGCAGCCTAAGTCCTACGCAAGCGTCGACAGGTGGGACCCGCAGATCGGTGCTCTGTCTGCGCGCGTCTGAATGAGACCGTACTGGCGAGCCTGGGCTGTCGGTAATTCTTGTGCAGGGGTGACGCTGCAAGGCGGGCCGGCCGCGACTCTTTTGGCCCAACTAATCTTTTCGGCCGCATGGCCCGACCAACGACTCCACTGTGCCTTTGGTGTTGCTGACTGGTGGGACCCTTGGGTCAGCCACTGCGCGCTAGAGCGGTGCCCCACTTATGTCTGACTTGTGGGGCCATTGAGTCAGCCAATCAGCACTTGTTAGATCGTGCGTCGTGGCACTGGCGATGTGGGGTCCGCTTACCAGCCGCTGAATGCGCTCCCTCACCGCGGCGTGGTTGTTGCAACTAATCATCGTAGAAACCGGCCAGCTGGGGGAGGTCCGCTCAACCATATAACTGCACAGCAGGATTGCCCAGGCCATCTTTCCTACCACCACGCGCACGCCAGAGCAGTACTCCAGGAAGAAGAAGGAGCGCGGGGCGAGTTTGGGGCCACCGTCGAGGACAATTCCATTGCGGGCACCTTTATCTTCGGTAAGTCGCCCATATCCTCTACCACCTCTGCGGGATGGATTGGGGCCAATAGGATGGGAAATTGTGGTGTAGTTCATGAACTAATTTCTCACCGAACTTAATTTCGCCGCCGGATATCCCTCACCGTGTGCAGAGCCGAACTCAACCCTATCAGCTAGCATGACCCCTTTTCGTGGGTCGCTGGTGTTCCCTGGCTAGTATTCGTCTTGCGGGAGTAAGATTCTAGGACTGGGGTCCAGGCCATAACCTCCGGCCATGGCGCCAACGTGCCAAGGCGCGCCGCCGGACTGGGTTGGCCGTGGGTGAAACGTGGGGCCGGCGAGTCGGCACCGTTAGATCTGTGTGTAGCGGCCAGGATTAGATCTCGAGATATCCTTTCGACTTAACCAATTTAGACCATAGATGCTTAATGTGATGGATGTAGGTAGACCGTGGTAAAATTAAAACTGGGTCGCTGATCTTGGATCGGGGGTTGTGCGTGGATACCGGTTTGCCGGTCTAAATTATATTTAATTCATTTTACTCTAAATTAATTCATTCCAGAGACATTAATTTTGTTTTAATATTGTATATCATCTAGTACCTCTGTTTAGCCATAAAACTTGAACTAAAATTTATTACTTGAATTACTCTATTCTAGATACTAAATAACTCCCGAAATTCATAACTAAATAACCGTAACTCCGAATTTAGTGATTCTTGTTCCTACGATCTCGTTACGAAGAGTAGAATATTATCATGCATTCTGTTCTGTTGCTTAGTGTGATGTTAATTTTTGCTATACCATGTTTGTTTGTATTGTTGTGAGTAGACGAGCAAGCCACAGAGGATCCCGGGGTTCAGCAGGTGGAGACTGCTGAGCAGGAGCTCGTTGAAGGCAAGTTGTGTCCTTGATCACTTCCTTTTTACGCAGTCATGTTATTATTAATCATAATGACCTACATAGGTTAATTTTGATGGGACTCAATAGGTTGCCCTAGTTTGGCTATCTTTATATCTTGTTTTACCACTGAATTTTTGGATAGTACATGTCATTGCTTTATGTGGTTTTGGGTATGGAGATATACATATTCATGATCACACTTTTAGTATCAATTTATTATTTAATGTTCATTACAAGATCATTATGTTAATTGGAACATGGAGAACCACTCGGGAAAATGGTACTACCACAAGGGTGGTATGGGACGCCCTTAGCTGACTAACTAGGAAAGCTAGTGGAGGATTACCTTACCCGATAGGGGCAAGGGCAGTAGGGGAGTGGTCAGTGAGGGGAGGCCCTTGGGTTGATTTTGTTGCGATGGCGGTCAGGCGAGGGGTCCCTACATTGGAGCTTCCAAGAAATTGTAGCGGGTTTTCTGAAGCTAGTGCAACTTTGTAAAGGCCTCGTAGTGGTACCCTTCCTCGCTTCCTTGGTAGATGTGTATGGGGTCCAATCAACCCCATGGCAAATGGGTAACACGACTTGTGGGTAAAGATGTGCAACCTCTGTAGAGTGTAAAACTGGTATACTAGCCATGCTCACGGTCATGAGCGGCTCAGACACTCACATGATTAATTTATGGAATTAAATTCAATTTGTTATTTTCATCGCATTGGGATTTATTATTATTTTGACTTACTATTACTATGGTTTGCTATTTACTTACATTTAGTAACTGCTAATAATATTTTGACCAACTTATAAAAGCAATGCTCATATTTAACCTTTATTTATTGATGAGCCTTATACTTCACATGAGCTCCCACCTTTGGTGAGTTCATGCATATTATTCTCCACAACTTGTTGATCTATGATCTTTTGTGAGCTCACTCTTGCGATATATAAACCCCTCACAGGTGAAGAGCAGGTGGTTGAAGAGGAGCCGTCGTACAATGAAGCATACGAGTTGATATAGGTGACGTCTCTTAGTCAGCTTTGTGGCGACAGGGAAATAATATTTAGTTTGTTTTATTATTATTTATTTTCTTGTAAGTCTTTCGTTATGTAATAATGACATTTATGATATTTATGACATTTATCTCTATACACTTTGTCATTATATGTGATGTTCTTCCTTGGCGCACAGATGAGACGCACCTAGCTTTATCCTTTAAATCCGAGTGTGATGCACCTGGCTTTATCCTTTAAATCCGAGTGTGACAGAAGTGGTATCAGAGGAAATGTTGACTGTAGGACGAAACCTAGATAGACCTGGACAAAACCCTTACCTACTTACCTTTTTCTGATTCTTCCTATACTTTCCTTGATTCCGTCTTACCTTCTACTGTTCTACTTTGATTATTCTTACCTTTTCTATTCTAAGACAAGGAGGATTTCACACTTTGGAATCCTACATTATGACCCCCCTAAAGAGATAGGAGACCTAAGACAAAATTTAATAAATTATTTTCTCTACTTAAAGTAATTGGATGATTGTTCTTATGGTAAATGCTTGATTTGCTTCTTTGATTGATTGAATCTGTATAGCACGACATTCTAGCATGTACCACCATAAGGTAAATAAAATGAGTAGGTGACACTAAACTACTTAGCTAATAAATCCCTTAAAAGATTCTGCCTCATCAATTCTTGTCTATTCTACAATTCTATCTTACCATGTATTTCTAACCCAGATGGTCAATACTAGGAAGAGAGGAGGAATTGATCTACCCACCAATCCACACAACAACATGCAGACATGGATCCTCCAAATCCTCCACCATCCGGAACTGATCCAGTAGTTGCAGCCCAGATGCAGATGATGCAATAGATGGTTGATATTATGGCAGATATGCATGCGCAGATGCGGTAGGAACGCCAAGAGATGCGCCAAGAAAGAAAAGATATGCGTGAGGAGATGCTTCAGGAGAGGATGGGGCAGCAGCAACAAGCTCCATTGCCAGCACCGCCACCACAACTTCCACCCCGGGACAAGCACCAGGAATTTATGAGCCACAAGCCACCTACCTTCGCTAGCTCACCAGATCCTTTGCACGCCGATGACTGGTTGAAGTCAGTGGAGAAGATGCTAAACATTGCCCAATGCTCTGACCGGGAGAAGGTTTTATATGCTTCTGGTTGTCTGACTGGTCCTGCTGCTGATTGGTGGGATTCTTATGTTGCTGCCCATGACACTGCTGACACTATTACTTGGGCAGAATTCACCACACAGTTCAGAAACTACCACATTCCTATTAGACTGATGAAGATTAAAAAGAAGGAATTTCTGTCATTGAACCATGGCAACATGTCTGTCAGCGAGTACTATCACACCCGGGTTTTTTAACGCCCTGAATTTGGGGGTATAATTTTTTTTCTTCTTTGATACTCACCAAATTCAGGCGTTACTCTCTTTTCTCTTCTCGCTTCGCTCTTTCTTCCCATTTTCAAAGCAATATAACGACTGGTGTCCGTATCGCGTGTAAACAAAAACCTAAGTTGACATGGGTGTTGCATCATGCCGAAGCATATTTCTTTAGTCTGATGTTGTGTTTTATCGCGCGTCCATCTAGCCTCGTTTCGGATTTCGATTCGCTATTGGTTTCCGATCAGTGGTCGTTCGTGCTGTGGGTTTTCGGCCCGCGACGCGACCCAGCCCAGCCCGGCCCTGGCCGCGCGCCCCTGGCGCCCCACCCCCCATGCGCGCCCCCTCTCTCCCTTTCTCTCATTTGTTTTTCCCGCGCAACAACTCCCTCTCCCTCTCTTCCACCTCTCTCCCACCTCTTTGCCCTAGGTGAACCGGTGACGGTTATCGCCAGATTTTGGATCCCCAAGGTGAGCTCTCCCTCTCCCTCCCCTTTCCCCTCTTCCCTGCGCGCGTCCCCGCCCTTCTCTCCAGCGCGCTCGCCCCTGCGCGCGGCCCCGACGGATCCCTGGCGCGCCCCTGCGCGCGGCCCCAGCGGCTCTCCCTGGCGCGGCCCCTGCGCGCGGCCCCGACGGCTCGCCCTAGAACGACCATGGCAGCGCGGCCCCGGCGGCTTGCCCCGGCGCGGCCCCGTGGCGTGGCCCCGCTGCGCGGCACCCCTGCCCTGCCCGGCGTGGCCTGCGTGGCCCCCGGCACGCACAGCGCGTTCCCGCGCGTGCAACCCTAGCGTGCACGACGTTTAAATTTCGGTTTATCTAATTTTAAACTTTTAGTTAACGTGCTGCGTCTCGCACTTCGTCGCACGACGATTTCTTTTAAATTCATATTCATTAATGTGCTGCGTTGCACGCTTCGTCGCACGACGAATTAGTTTAATTTCAGATTTATTAGTATGCTGCGTCGCACGCTTCGTCACACGACGGTTCATTTTAAATTATTTAATGTGTGGCATCGCGCGTCTGGTCACGCGACGTTTCGTTTTAAATTGAGTTTAAGTGACGTATGGTGTCGTGCGCTTTGTCGCGCGATGCTTGACGTTATTTTCATAATTAATTCAAGTGTCCCATTGCGGGCTTCATTGCGCGACGACTCGTTTTATGTTCAGGTCAATCTAAGTGTTGTGTTGCGCGCTTCGTCGCGCGACAACTCATTTTATTCTCAGTTTATTTCGCGTGTGCCGTCGTGCGTTTTGCCGCCCGACAATCCTTTTAAATTTACTTTGAATTGTTTATAATAATTAAACACGTAGCGTGACTTTATCCTATGCATAACGTGATTGTCAAATTAATACTATTATATTTAGACGACTACCTTAATCTATAATCGCTTAATGTGACCGCCCTTCGATCGTAGCCTTGACCGTTGCTTTCTCTTTCTCGCTTAGTCGTAGCTACGAGCCATACGCCGAGCGTCTGCTTATTTATTATACTTTACTGCATGTTGTACTGTTCTTTTTATATTAAATTTGTGGAATGTATGTTTGAACTCGTATAGATAACGGTCAGTTGGCAGAGTTCGAAGGTGTTGCAGGTGAAGACCCTGAGCAGTAGCTGGTTGGTGAAGGAAAGTGTCCCTTGACCCATCTATGTCCTACTCATTTTATAATTCACTCCCTGCATTTACACAATTTATACCTAAGGATTGACTTGCTTTTGTTTATCTTGTCCTTGTTTACCTATTTGGGTTGGGTTATTTTGGTTCAGCTTTATGCTAGTGCTTGACATTAATCAATGAATATGATGAGATTATTTATGCTATGCTGTTTTCCTTTTCGATTATGATGATGATAATGTGACATTTAAGGGGACTCGAGCGGTTTCTCGAGTGCCTCTCCGTAAGGACTGGTTCGTTGGATGACCGCCCGGAAAAACAACGCAACCATGAGGGTGGTATGGGACGCCCTTAGCTGAATAATTAAAGCAACTGGGTTGTAGTTCGCTTCGCCATTGTGCCGTCAATGGGGCTCGGTGTATGCGGCTCGCTCTGCCGAGGGTGGATTGCCCCTTGGGAGGAGTGCGGTACATTTAGGAAACCTAACGGGCGGCTACAACCTTAGGGAATCTTTGTAAAGGCTACGTAGTGAGACCCTGTGTGGCGGAACCGCTCGAATTATTCCAGCTTAAGTGCCCAAGTCACTCCTTAGAGGCAGCAACACACTTAAATCAGAATAAACCGTCAGTCCCTCAGATCTAGTCTGATAAAGCCACTTCCCCGGGATCAAATACCACTAGCTCACTCGAAGGCGAGTCACAGAGAAAATACAATAAAGCAAGAAACCACAAATTAAAGTACTGGAGTTATTACATAAATCGGAGTTTTAAGTAAAAGGGAACAAGTTCGTAATTAAAATGCAGCGAATAGTCGATAACGTCGAAGGCTGAGGATTAGGGCAAGGCCTAGCCCACTACTCCTCCCGCTCCTCTCCTGTCGGAGCAGCATCCCACTCGACCGTCCAACCCGGTGGTAGGGTGGAAGGCCAAGTCACACCATCAACCATGTCCTGCAACGTACCTGCAAAAATTGTGCCACAAGCAAGGCTGAGTATACTAATACTCAACTAGACTTACCCGGTGTGAGGAGTCTACTCCTCTACCTCTAAACTATGCAACTGTTTGGCTGAGGGGTTTGGTTTGCCAAAAGCACTAGCTGAGTCTAAAATCAATTTTAGCTTTTCCAATTCTAGCATACTTGATTTAGCTAGGTTTGCTCCTTTCTAAGCATACATGGTGACAATCATTTGGTACAATCAACATGTTATCTCAAGTAAACCTCATTTCACTTCTTACTCAATGCAGTACAAGGGGTCAAGCAGTCTCATTAGCTACGAGAAGCAGACGATTCGAATCAAGTTTTTAAACCTTGCAAGGTAAACCTAAACACACGACATGTAGGGGCACTCCGTCCCCACACACGTCAACCGTCCCCATTGATTCTCCGGCTGCCGTCGTGCAGTGACCGTGCCCGGCTTCACTCAGGTACTAGGTTTACTGGTTACTATATTTCCTGACATGTGTTTAGTACTTTCAAATGCTTGACTCAGGTATCCACACATTAATCCTTAATTCCATTTCCGTCTCATGGACAAGGCATCCACCCTGGATCAAAGTCCATAGACCATCATAGATCCCGTTGTCAATATGAATACAATCAATTCCTGACCTCGCGCGAGTGCTAGAAAAATCACTCGACTTCTACCGAGATCCTGATTAGCAAAGCAACTACTCGACCTAGCATACTAGTATCCATCTCAAAAAGGAATCCTGAGTTCATGCAACTAAGAGTTTCAAGCAACTCCTACACTTAAGTGCACATTACAAGCCTACAAACATTAAGTGTAGTAAAGTAGCATATATAAATTGGTTATGCATAAAACCGGGGCTTGCCTTCAATTGCTGGGGCTGCGGGTAGATCCTCTGTGACAGGCTCGAGAGCTGGCTCCTGGTCTTCCTTGTGGATAGCTCCTTGCTCGGGAATGAGCACGTACTCTCCGTTAGCGAGGTTGCAATCTAATGAATGCAATGAGTGCGATATATGTATGCCATGGTATGCAATGTGGTGGTAATAGAAATGATTAAGTTGATAGAGTAAATTTAAATCTTACTACGGGAATGCTAGTGGTATACTTAACCAAATTAGGGTCAAGTATGGTTAAGTTAAATGGTCAGATTATTTTAGTGCCCCACTGATTTCCTTTTAGTGTCTTAGTGAAAGTTTATTATGATCCTTGCTGAATTCATTGGGGTGAGAATCATTATCCTTACTAATTCTCTCTTCTTCTATTTTTCTATTATGCTTTTAAAGTGGGTTTGAACTACAACATAGCTTTATAAATTTCCAAAAATTCTGTAAAAATTACATTAGTTTCTCACTGGTGTATAACTGTCAGTCTCAAAAATTTAGGACTAAAATGTTAAGGTTTCATTCTGTACAAAAATATGAAGTTTTGGGGTAGGAAGGGTGCTTTGAATTACAACTCTCTTCTAATAGTAGATTATTCCCTAAGGCTTATTTTTACTGGCATTTAGGTGTAATAATATGACTTCATAACAAGTTTTAGCCACTAATACCTATTGGTCATTTTACTATGATTTTCTAAAGTTCTTGGCCATAGGCATGCTTTCTACTACCACTATATTTGAAAAATGTCAAACAACAGATTTAAAATTTTTGTTATCTTTTTCTTTGTGCAAGAGCAATCATTCTAGAATTTGGCAACTTTTTGCTTAGGGGAGAGGGTGGTAGAAATTTTTGGAATATATGGTCTTTTTCATGGGGTAGGGGGTAATGTGTGTTACCTTACCTTTTTAATTGGGTTTCATATTTTTCTCTAGTGGTTTACTTCATAAGTAGTTGGTTAAAAAATTGTTTGCCCACTGTTGCACAATTTTAGGCTTCCTCATGATTTAATTAGCACATGGGCCAAATCCATGTTTTAATTGTTCAATTCACTTATTTTGATAGATTGGGTGTCTAATATTTTTGTAGTGGTGTTCTAGCAGTTAGGAGTCTACTGAAATTTCGTTATCATTTTTGCAGTTGTCCTTATATTTTTAATCATGGTTTTTCTTGATTTATTAGTGCCTAATAAAATAATTAACCTTGGATTAGCTCTGGACTAGGGTTCTCTGTATTTTTCCTATGTTTTTTATCACTTAGGTATACTAGGGAAAATATGTTCATCCTCTGTTTATTATTTTCCTTTGCCTTTCTTAATTTTCTAAGTTTTGGGACGAAATAGTTTTTAATGGACAATCTTGAGTTATTCTTGTACACTGGGGTGCTTAGTATTTTTAAACAGTGTGTATGTTGGGTATGTATCTCTACAAATTTTCTTATGCCTGGTATAGAAGTATTTCTATTTTTCTCTGGATTAATAGGTTTTGGGTATTTTCCTAATTTAAATCAAAACTCTAAAAAGTATTGCAGAAACCATGGGTTTACTATTTTTGCTGGATAGTCTATAATATGTAGGTCTTAGAAAAATTGGTTTGACTAAATTTAGTTGAATAATACTCAAGTTATGAATTTTCTAAGTTCTCTGCTCATTTAAAAAGAATAAACAGAAATGGTTAAAGGAAAATGACTTTGCATCGAGGTCTCTGGGCTTATTCCTATTTGAGTTGTTTAAATCGTGCCCCTAAAGCACTATTCACCTGAGTCACTGACTTCGCACTTAACCCCCTAGGTTTTTATCCCATCTAACCCGCGCTCCTCCTTCGCCTGAACAGTGACCGAAGAAGAAAAAGCGGTGGCGCGGCTTACCGATGGCGGTAGAGGTCCGGCAAAGGGTCGGGTGAGGTCCGGGGGTCTCTAGCGATCACGTCGAGGTGCGGATCGTTGACGGTGGTGGTCGGAGATGGGCTGGCCACGTGCGCAGGTGGTCGAGCTCGCTGACGATGCATGCTCCGGCCTGCTCACGGCGGTAGAGTCAAATTAAAGTGCTCAGGGATCTTCAGTGGAGGTCAGCGGTGATGTGGGTGCGAGGAATTGGACAATGACTCACCGGGTGACTCGGTCCACGCGCGTTGGCGGTCGGCCGAAGTCCGCTGAGGTCGTGCTCGCTTCTCCGGTGAGGCAATGCCTCAACTCAAGCTTGGGAAAGCTTCTCCGCCTCTCGGAGGCTGGGGGTCGTCACGAAGAGCTGGCCACGGCGGCCGACCGCTCGGTTGACTTGGCGGGCGGCGCAGAGCTCACCGGAGCTAAGGACTGGGCTGGGACAGTGAGGGCAAGCACGGAGTGAAGTGTTGCACGTCCGGGGGTGGCCTTCAAAGGTGTGGCACGGTGCACGGGCGGCGTGGACCAGAGTTGGCACGCGGGCATGCACGGCTCAGCGCGGGTGCGCAGGCTGGCGTGCACCGGGCATGTCAGTCGTGGTCGAGCACGTGGCATGGTTTCTTCTGCTCCTGTTCTAACGTCGATAGGGCGCAGATCTTTGCAAATTTGGGCAAGATCGCCGTGTAGGATTTGTTCCCTGATGTTAGCTTTGTCGTTTATGTGTGGAAGACGAGCGGTTTCCGGCAGTGTACAAGGAGTAGTCGTGTCAGCAAGATGGCAGTGTCAACCTGCTGCGACCCGAGGCAAAATCGTGTGAACTCATGTCCAATGGTGGAGATTTGCCCCCAAATTTTCCAGGATGTGCCTATGGTAATTTGGCGCCAATTTGGTATTTGGACTCTGTGGATTTGAGCTTTGGAAAACCAAGAACACAACTGAACTTTGATAAGGGGCTGAAATTCAGATTCTGAATTTCTGAATTTTTCCAAGAGCCTTCACTTTATGGGCTGTTTTGGGGATTTTGGAAAATTCAAATGACCAATCTCCCTTACTACATTTTGTAGTTTATTTTATGCTCTAAAACTTTGTTAATTGGTTCATATCAAAATTTTGTATTTTTCCCAAGTTTTTTCTCTAATTCCCTTTATGTGCTTAAATGGCCCATTAGGAGGGTGTTAGGGTTTTGATGTTTTTCTCACTTAAGGTGCATAATGTGCTTAGCTATAATTCTTGAGTTGAAAAGATTTTTGCTTAGGCTTTTAACCCTTTAAGTTTGGTGTTTCTTGCATTATTAGAGCCACATGTGATAATTGTCATAAGTTGGGGCACTGGAAAAACCCTTGGTAACACTAGGGTGTTACAACCTTTCCCCCTTAAAGGAATCTCGTCCCGAGATTCGGGTCAGAGTCCTTCGGGGTGAAGAGAAGGTTATGGCTTTCTTGCAGGGTGTGGGTTTGTTTATTAAGGTTCTCTAGTAACTACTCTTCGAATGTCACCCTCTTTGCAACTTCAGAAGGAAGTCCATTTTGATTTAGTTTTACAACTAACTCATTTTATGTTAAGATCATTCTTCTTATATTTAGATTCAAAGGGCAGGGGGAGGGGCTGGGCATGATTACGTACCGATTCCCTTAGGTAGATAATTGAGGAAGTTCGAACGTAGAAATTCCTCAATCTCCCAAGTAGCTTCTTCCTCTGAGTGATTGCTCCACCGGATCTTATACATTTTGATTGACTTAGCATGAGTTGATCTTTCCTTGTTACCTAGAACCTTGGAAGGGTACTCTTGATATGATAGATCTGGACCTATCTCCACTTCTGGTTCTGCTATAACCTCGGTTGGCAATCGAACACATTTCTTTAATTGGGATACATGGAACACATTGTGGATGGCAGACATTTTCAGAGGTAGCTTGAATTTGTATGCCACGGGTCCACATGCTTCCACGATCACATAAGGTCTAATGTAGCGAGGGGCTAACTTGCCTTTGATCCCAAATCTTTGCACTCCTTTGGTGGGTGACACTTTCAGATATACGAAATCTCCTGCTTCAAACTAGAGGGGTTTTCTTCTCTTATCATGGTAACTTTTCTGCCTGGCCTGAGCAGCTTCTAAATTCTTCTAGATTAGTTTTACTTTCCTTTCAGCTTCAGTCACTAAGTCAGGTCCAAAAATTTCTCTTTCTCCAGGCTGAGACTAGTTGAGGGGTGTTTGACACCTTCTTCCATATAGGGCTTCGAAAGGTGCCATCTTCGGGCTGGACTGATAACTGTTGTTATAAGAAAACTCTGCCAAAGAGAGGTACTTATCCCAGTTCTTGCCGCAGTCGATCACACAAGCCCTTAGCATATCTTCAAGAATTTGATTGACCCTTTCGGTTTGACCATCAGTTTTGGGGTAGTAAGTTGAACTCCTTATTAGCTTGGTTCCCAAAGACTTTTGCAATTGCTCCCAAAATCTGGCAATGAATTGGGCTCCTCGGTTAGAGATAATGGTTCGGGGTAACCCGTGCAAACACACGATTCGGTCAATATACAATTCTGCATACTTCTGAGCCTTATCGGTGGTGTGCACTTGAAGAAAATGTGCCACTTTTGTCAATCGGTCCATAATGACCCAATCGAATCATGATGTCGAGAGGTGTTGGGCAGACCCACAATGAAATCCATGCTGATGTCATCCCATTTCCATGAAGGTATCGATAGGGGCTGCAAGGCACCAGCTGATTTTAAGTGGCTTGCCTTTATCCTCTGACATGTGTCACATTCTGATACATATTGGGCTATTTCCCTCTTCATTCTGGTCCACCAATACAAGGGCTTCAGGTCATTGTACATCTTGGTGCTTCCTAGATGCATAGAGAATTTGGAGAGATGAGCCTCATCCAAGATTTTCTTCTTGAGATCTTTATTTTTAGGAACCACCAATCTGTCTTCGAACCACAATATCGCCTTGCTGTCTTGGTGAAAACACTTATACTTCTTCGCTTTCTGATGGAGGTTCTCCTTAATGATTTGCACTCCCTTGTCACTAAGTTGGTCCATAATTATCTGGTCTTGCAAGGTTGGCTCAATGGAAATGTGAGACAAAGCACCAGAAGGAATCACTTCGATCCTCATCTCGCTCAACTCATCACATAGGGTATTGATGCGAGAATCCATCATAACACAGTTGCATTGTGACTTCCGACTTAGGGCATCAGCTACCACATTGGCTTTCCCTAGGTGGTAGTGCACTTCCAAGTCGTAGTCCTTGATTAATTCTAGCCATCTTCTCTGCCTCATGTTGAGATAAGCCTGAGTAAAAATGTACTTGAGGCTCTTATGATCTGTGTAGATGCTGCAGTGGGTTCCTATCAAATAGTGCCTCCACATTTTCAATGCATGAACCACAGCTGCTAACTCCAAGTCATGAGTAAAATAATTCTGCTGATGAGGCCTGAGTGCCCTTGATGCGTAGGCAATGACTCGATTGTCTTGCATCAAAACATAACCCAGTCCAGTGCCAGAGGCATCACAGTACACATCAAATGGCTTGTTGTTGTTGGGTTGCGCTAACACAGGTGTTGTGGTCAGATGCTGCCTCAAGGTGTGGAAAGCATCTTCACACCTCCGACCCCAATCAAACTTGGCTCCCTTCTTCAACAATTCAGTCATGGGCATTGCAATTCGAGAGAAGTCTGGAATGAATCTTCGATAATAACCAGCCAATCCCAGAAAACTTCGCATCTGACGGACAGTTGTTGGCGGCTTCCAATTCTTCACCTCTTGCACTTTATCTAGATCAACAACTATTCCCTCTTGAGAGATAGTGTGACCCAAGAATTTGATTTCTTTCAGCCAAAAATCACATTTAGACAGTTTGGCATAAAGGCGGTGTTCTCTCAGACATTGGAGCACTACATGCAAATGACCGGCATGCTCCTCTTCATTTCTTGAGTACACCAAGATATCATCAATGAAAACCACCACGAACTTATCCAGTTCTGGCATGAAGACTGAATTCATCAGATACATGAAGTATGTTGGCGCATTTGTTAACCCAAACGACATCACCAAATACTCATACAGTCCATATCTGGTTGAGAAGGCAGTCTTTGGAATATCACTTGCTCGTATCTTGATCTGATGATAGCCGAAGCGAAGGTCTATTTTGGAAAACACTTTGGCTCCGACCAATTGATCGAAAAGAACATCAATACGAGGCAAAGGATACTTGTTTTTGATAGACACCGCATTGAGTGGGCGGTAATCTATACATAGCCTCAAGCTTTCATCTTTCTTCTTCACAAACAAGGCTGGACATCCCCAAGGCGAAGTACTTGGGCAAATGAAACCCTTGTCCAACAATTCTTGCAGCTATTTCTTGAATTCTACCAATTCAGCGGGTGGCATCCGGTAAGGCCTCTTGGAAATAGGTGCTGTTCCCTGTTGCAACTCGATGACGAATTCAATATCCCGGTCTGGTGGCATTCCTGGCAACTCATCAGGAAAAACATTTGCATACTCACAGACCACTAGAATTTTCTTTAAGGGTAACTCTATCATAGCAAAAGCACATGACCAAGTGGGTTCTTGGCTGGGCAGATACAATGTAAGGTCTCCGAAGGTAGGAGAACAGATTTCTAGAGCTCTCGCAGCTACATCCAACACCACCCGGTGTTGAGTCATCCAGTCAACTCCGAGAATAATGTCCATGCCCTCTAATCCCAAAATCAGGAGTGTGGTTTTGAAGATTTTACTTTCTAGTGAGATAGACACACTTCGATTTAATTGGTTTGTTGCAATTTTGCCCCTAGGTGTTGCTATCATGAAAGACCCTTTTGTATGGTAGAAAGGCAGTTGGCATTAAACGCTGAACTTCTGGCTAACGAAGCTATCTGAGGCACTAGAATCAAACAGAATTAATGCAGGTTGATTAAAAACTGAAAAGATACCAGTCATGACGGGTGCTCCTTCAGGTAGCTCCTCCAGAGTAGTGAAATTGAGCTTCCCTTGTCTGACTTGCACCTTCTGCTTCCTTCCTTTATCTTGATTTGGTGCTGGCATCTGCCTCCGCTAATTTCTCAGGCAATTCTTCGCATAATGGCCCACATTGCCACATGTGAAGCACTTGTTTCCATTACCCTGGCGGAACTGTTGCTGCTGCTGCTGGGGTTGATTGTTCCTTGGGGCGGGAGCTGGAAAACGATTGGGTGATTGCTGCTGCTGAGGTGGCCTGATAACCCATCTTCCTGCCTGCTGCTGAAACCCTCTGCTCTGATTGTTGGAGACAATCCGGAACCTCTGGGTGGAGCTGTGGGTCCTGACATTGGTGCTTTCCTTTTCTTCTCTGCCCGGTGAGCTACAATACAGTCTTCCTGTGATATGGCCAGGTTGACCAACTCATTGAAGCTATCATCTCGAACAGTGTTGAGACGCTCACGCAACTTGGTGTTGAGACCCCTGCGGAAGTGGTCTCTCTTCTCATCAGAATCAGTGTGATAACCCGCATACTGGCACAGGTCATTGAAGGCCTAGGCATACTGTAGCACAGTGCGGGTTCCCTGAGTCAATGCCAGAAACTCATTCAGCTCGCTATCCAGAATCCCTGCTGGAATGTGGTGTCCTCTGAAAGCAGTCTTGAATTCTTCCCATGTCACTTCATGATCAGTAGGTACCATGGTGCGGAAATGGTCCCACCATGTCCGAGCAGGTCCGTGAAGCTGCTGCGCGGCGAAGAGAGTCTTGGTGTCGTTAGGGCAAGCTCCCATGAGGAGGGGAAACATGGACTCCACGACCTGTAGCCACACATCGACGTCAAGCGGATCCTCTGCCTTGGTGAACAAAGGTGGCTGTATGCTCAGGAACTACTTATAGGTTGCCATGGCCGGAGGTCGCTGCAGCTGGCCTCCACCATACTGCTGAGGGTGGGGCTGGTGCTGCCATAGCTACTGCAGAATCTCATTCTGCTAAGCCATCAGCTCTTGCACAGTGGGAGCTGGAGGAGGTGACGGGGGAACTTGCTCGTTCTGCCCGTGACGCTGCCTAGCTGCCATCTGAAAACAGAAATTGTTGCCATTGTTATCCCAATTCACGATTCCGAACAATATTCTTTATATCATACGGAAAGGAAATGTCATAACATAACATAAAAAATCGGACGAGGATAACATGATTTCATTCACTTCATTACTCATAAAAGTTCTCCTGGGTTACATCAATTTAGGGGAAAGAACCCATAAGCCTAGTCCAAAATCTGATGCCAACTAAGCTCGTGTGGGTTTCTATCCTCCTAATGCGTCAAGCTAACTCATCAACCCTGAGTAGTAGAAGCGACACTAGATACGGGCGAAGGGGGAATCTCGGAGGGAGTCGCATTGGTACCAGGGGCTGGTTCTAACTCCTCGGGAGCCTCCTCTCCCTCGCTTTCGGCCTCGTTTGCCTCCATATCCTGATGGTGCATCTCCAGGTGGTCGTTAGCTTCCTCAAGCTCCTCCTGCACATCACGGAGCTGGTTCTCTAGGACATCAATGGTGTTGTCCCGAATCTCCGCCTGCTGCTCCAGGGTGGCAATGCGCTGGCTCAACTGTTCCACCTGTAGGTCTTTCTCCACCAATTCTGAAGACAAGTCGACCACGAAGTCCTCCCGGCTGTCGAGGGTGAGCTTAGTGGTCTGAACAAGGTTAGTGAGGTGTGCCATGGCGTCGCTTTGCAGGGCCTGAAAACGGTACAGTGCACTCATGCACTGAACAGTGATGCTCCCAACTTGGTCGGGATGCATGGCCCACACGTCCTTCACATGGCTCACACGGTTGCACCACATGGGGTCATCCCTCTTCTCGGCGGGGAAGAGTCCCAGTGGGTGCATTACCATCTCCAAGGGATGGTAGCCGCAGAAGGTCGTCAGAGTCTTCATAGCTGCAGCCTCGGTGGTGTCGTCTGACCTGAATCCAATAGTCTCGGAGTCAAGGGAACGCCAACCCAGTTGTAGGGGGTGACCCTCCAGAGTCAACCAGACTCAGCAACGTGGTACCCTATGCTCCTCGTACAGCTGCACCGTGTACAAAGGGGGTGTAGGGTAACCGGCGGAGCTGAGCACCTCCCACAAGATGGAAGGGAAACCCTCGTGGGAAAGAAAATCGGAACTGAAACGAGTGTCTCCTCCATTGGCGGGGGTGGGTGAAGTCATCTGTGGAAGAGGATTAGACGCAAACGTTATGGTAGTGGAAAGGAAAAACAACAGTGCCCGGGTTGTTTAAAGGAGGTGGGTTTGATTTGATTCTACTCCTTATGTTACTTATTATAATCCCTATTTGCTATATTCATACTTAGAAGCATTTTTCCTTAAATTTCTAATCCTTTCATGTTTTATAATGCATGCATGCTGAAAAGAAGGTCTCCTCACCGACCAGAAGGGTGCTTTTAGGGCATTCTTACAATTCTAAAACTGACCTATATGGCCTACTTAATTAGCCACCTGTTTTTCTCCACTATTTCTAAGGCCTTTTGTCCTAGGTCTAGCGTTCTAGTCCTGACGATTCCAATACTGGTTTCTAAGCAAGTTTTATTTTTGAAAAGTTCGTATTCACGATTTATTGCTTTCTCTGTGGTGGTATTTGCTCCAATACCAGCTGTGGCGGAACCGCCCGAATTATTCCAGCTTAAGTGCCCAAGTTTCGCCTTAGAGGCAGCAACGCACTTAAATCGGAATAAACCATATGTCCCTCAGATCTAGTCTGATAAAGCCACTTCCCCGGGATCAAATACCAATAGCTCACTCGAAGGTGAGTCACAGAGAAAATACAATAAAGCAGAAAACCACAAATTAAAGTACCAGAGTTATTACATAAATCGGAGTTTTAAGTAAAAGGGAACAAGTTCATAATTAAAATGCAGCAGATAGTCGATAACGTCGAAGGCTGAGGATTTGGGAAAGGCCTAGCCCACTACTCCTCCTGCTCCTCTCCTGCCGGAGCAGCATCCCACTCGATCGTCCAACCCGGTGGCAGGGTGGAAGGCCAAGTCACACCATCAACCATGTCCTGCAGCGTACCTTCGAAAATTGTGCCACAAGCAAGGCTGAGTATACTAATACTCAGCTAGACTTACCCGGTGTGAGGAGTCTACTCCTCTACCTCTAGACTATGCAACTGTTTGGCTGAGGGGTTTGGTTTGCCAAAAGCACTAGCTGAGTCTGAAATCAATTTTAGCTTTTCCAATTCTAGCATACTTGATTTAGCTAGGTTTGCTCCTTTCTAAGCATACATGGTGACAATCATTTAGTACAATCAACATGTTATCTCAAGTAAGCCTCATTTCACTTCTTACTCAATGTAGTACAAGGGGTCAAGCATTCTCATTAGCTGTGAGAAGCAGACGATTCAAATCGAGTTTTTAAACCTTGCAAGGTAAACCTAAACACACGACATGTAGGAGCACTCCGTCCCCACACATGTCAACCGTCCCCATCGATTCCCCGTTCACGGCCAGGGCTCACCGCCCTGGCATACAATGCTCCACTGACCCTGCTGCCGCCGTGCAGTGACCGCACTTGTACCCACCGCCGTGCAGTGAGGGGGAAAGTCCACGACCGGCTTCACTCAGGTACTAGGTTTACCGGTTACCATATTTCCCGACATGTGTTTAGTACTTTCAAATGCTTGACTCAGGTATCCACACATTAATCCTTAATTCCATTTCAGTCTCATGGACAAGGCATTCACCCTGGATCCAAGTCCATAGACCATCATAGTTCTCGTTGTCAAGATGAATACAAGCAATTCCTGACCTCTACCGAGATCCTGATTAGCAAAGCAGCTACTCGACCTAGCATACTAGTATCCATATCAAAAAGGAATCCTGAGTTCATGCAACTAAGGGTTTCAAGCAACTCCTACACTTAAGTGCACATTACAAGCCTACAAACATTAAGTGTAGTAAAGTAGCATATATAAATTTGTTATGCATAAAACCGAGGCTTGCCTTCAATTGCTGGGGCTGCGTGGAGATCCTCTGTGGCAGGCTCGGGAGCTAGCTCCTGGACTTCCTCGTGGACAGCTCCTTGCTCGGGAATGAGCACGTACTCTCCATCAGCGAGGTTGATCTAATGAATGCAATGAGTGAGATATATGCATGCCATACGCAATGTGGTGGTAATAGAAATGATTAAGTTGATAGGGTAAAGTTAAATCTTACTACGGGAATGCTGGTGGTATACTTAGCCAAATTAGGGTCAAGTATGGTTAAGTTAAATGGTCAGATTATTTTAGTGCCCCACTGATTTCCTTTTACTGTCTTAGTGAAAGTTTATTATGATCCTTGCTGAATTCATTTGGGTGAGATTCATTATCCTTACTAATTCTGTCTTCTCCTATTTTTCTATTATGCTTTTAAAGTGGGTTTGAACTACAACATAGCCTTATAAATTTCCAAAAATTCTGTAAACATTACAGTAGTTTTTCACTGGTGTATAACTCTCAGTCTCAAAAATTTAGGCTTAAAATGTTAAGGGTTCATTCTGTACAAAAATATGAAGTTTTAGGGTAGGAAGGGTGCTTTGAATTACAACTCTCTTCTAATAGTGAATTATTCCCTAAGGCTTATTTTTACTAGCATTTAGGTGTAGTAATATGACTTTTTACCAAGTTTCAGCCACTAATACCTATTGGTCATTTTACTATGATTTTCTAAAGTTCTTGGCCATATGGGTGCTTTCTACTACCACTATATTTGAAAAATGTCAAACAACAGATTAACAATTTTTGTTATCTTCCTCTTTGTGCAAGAACAATCATTCTAGAATTTGGCAACTTTTTGATTGGGGGAGAGGGTGGTAGAAATTATTGGAATATATGGTCTTTTTCATGGGGTAGGGGGTAATGTGTGTTACCTTACCTTTTTAATTAGGTTTCATATTTTTCTCTGGTGGTTTACTTCATAAGTAGTTGGGTAAAAATTTGTTTGCCCACTGTTGCACAATTTTAGGCTTCCTCATGATTTAATTAGCACATGGGCCAAATCCATGTTTTAATTGTTCAACTAACTTATTGTGATGTGTTAGGGTGTCTATTATTTTTGTAGTAGTGTTCTAGCAGTTAGGAGTCTACTGAAATTTCCTTTCCATTTTTGCAGTGGTCCTTATTTATTTAATCATGGTTTTCCTTGATTTCTTAGAGCCTAATAAAATAATTAACCTTGAATTAGCTCTGGACTAGGGTTCTTTGTATTTTTCCTATGTTCTTTATCACTTAGGTATACTAGGAAAAATATGTTCATCCTCAGTTTATTATTTTCCATCGCCTTTCTTAATTTTCTAAGTTTTGGGCAGAAATAGTTTTTAATGGACAATCTTGAGTTATTCTTGTATACTAGGGTGCTTAGTATTTTTAAACAGTGTGTATGTTGGGTATGTATCTCTACAAATTTTCTTAAGTCTGGTATCGAAGTATTTCTATTTTTCTCTGGATTAATAGGTTTTGGGTATTTTCCTAATTTAAATCAAAACTCTAAAAAGTATTGCAGAAACCATGAGGTTTACTATTTTTGCTGGATAGTCTATAATATGTAGGTCTTAGAAAAATTGGTTTGGCTAAATTTGGTTGAATAATACTCAAGTTATGAATTTTCTAAGTTCTCTGCTCATTTAAAAATAATAAACGGAAATGGTTAAAGGAAAATGACATTGCATCAGGGTCCCTGGGCTTATTCCTATCTGAGTCATTTAAATCGTGCCCCTGAAGCACTATTCACCTGAGTCACTGACTTCGCACTTAACCCCTAGGTTTTTATCCCATCTAACCCGCGCTCCTCCTTCGCCTGAATAGTGACCGAAGAAGAAAAAGCGGTTGCGCGGCTTACCGGCGGCGGTAGAGGTCCGACAAAGGGACATATGAGGTCTGGGGGTCTCTGGCGATCACGTCGAGGTGTGGATCGTTGACGGTGGTGGTCGGAGATGGGCTGGCTGCGTGCCCAGGCGGTCGACTCGCCGGCGATGCGTGCTCCGGCCTGCTCACGACGGTAGAGTCAAATTAAAGTGCTCGGGGATCTTTAGTTGATGTTAGCGGTGATGTGGGTGCGAGGAATTGGACAATGACTCACCGGGTGACTCGGTCCACACGCGGTGGCGGTCGGCCGAAGTCCGGTGAGGTCGTGCTCGCTTCTCCGGTGAGGCAATGCCTCGGCTCAAGCTTGGGAAAGATTCTCCGCCTCTCGGGGAAGTCGTCCTGGGCTAGGGCGAGGCTGGGGGTCGTTGGGAAGAGCTAGCCATGGCGGCCGAACGCTCGGGTGGCTTGGCGGGTGGCGTATAGCTCGCCGAAGTTAGACTGGGCTGGGACAGTGAGGGAAAGCGCGGAGTGAAGTGTTGCGCATCCGGGGGTGGCCTTTAAAGGAGTGGCGTGGTGCACGAGCGATGTGGACTAGAGCGGGCGTGCGGGCGTGCACGGCTCCGCGCGGGTGCGCGGGCTGGCGTGCACCGGGCATGTCAGCCGCGGTCGAGCACGTGCCATGGTTTCTTTTGCTCCTGTTCTAACGCCGATAGGGCACAATTCTTTGCGAATTTGGGCAAGATCACTGTGTAGGATTTGTTCCTTGATGTAAGCTTTGTTGTTTATGTGTGGAAGTCGAGTGGTTTCCGGCAGTGTACAGGGAGTAGTCGTGTCAGCAAGATGGCAGTGTCAACCTGCTGCGTCCCGAGGCAAAATCGTGTGAACTCATGTCCAACGGTGGAGATTTGCCCCCAAATTTTTCCAGGATGTGCCTAAGGTAATTTGGCGCTAATTTGGTATTTGGACTCTGTGGATTTGAGCTTTGAAAATAGAGAACACAACTGAACTTTGATAAGGGACTGAAATTCAGATTCTCAATTTCTGAATTTTTCCTAGAGGCTTCACTTCATGGGATGTTTTGGGGATTTTGGAAAATTCAAATGACCAATCTCCCTTACTACATTTTGTAGTTTATTTTATGCACTAAAACTTTGTTAATTGGTTCATATCAAAATTTTGTATTTTTCCCAAGTCTTTTCTCCAATTCCCTTTATGTGCTTAAATGGCCCATTAGGAGGGTGTTAGGGTTTTTGATGTTTTTCTCACTTAAGGTGCATAATGTGCTTAGGTATAATTCTTGAGTTGAAAAGATTTTTGCTTAGGCTTTTAATCCTTTAAGTTTGGTGTTTCTTGCATTATTAGAGCAATATGTGATAATGGTCATAAGTTGGGGCACTGGAAAAACCCTAGGTAACAATGGGTTCTTACACTCTGCCTGTTCACCTTGGTAGTGTTTAAGGGTTTGATCAGCCCAAGGCAAAAACGGAATCACGGCTTGTGGGTAAAGTGCGCAACCTCTGCAGAGTGTTATAAAACTGATATATCATTCGTGCTCAGGGTTATGAGCGGCCAAGGGAGCTCCATTGATTAGAGATAGTTTGATCAGAGATGTTTGGTTTACAAGTGGTGATGAGGATGATGGTTATGATTATACTTATGGTAATGTTTTTGGTATTCTTTCTGTTTGGAAAGGGTACTTTTGGGTTAACAACTCGGGTTAATGCTAAAACCTGGCTCTCTACTAGTAATAATAACCTGACCAACTAAAAGCAACTGCTTGAATTAACCCCACATAAAGCTAGTCCACTACAGCCAAACGGGACAATTATTGAGTATGTTGATGTGTACTCACCCTTGCTTTACACACCAAACCCCCCCATGTTGTCCACGTTGCAAGCACTGCTCTGGAGAAGATGAAGTCGTGGAGGAGGACTTCTAGGAGTTCCAAGAGTACGATGAGTTCTAGGCGTGGGTTAGCGGCAAACCCCCAGTCGGCTACCTGTGAAGGCCGTGTGTATTTACGTTTCTGTTCCGCACTTTGATAACTGTAAATGACTATGTGATGTCTAGGACATCATGATTTAATCGACTATTACTATCTTTTATGTTATTATTTGAGCACTGTGTGATGATGTCCAGGTATGTAACTATTGTGTACGTGAATTGCTGATCCTGGCACGTACATGGTTCACATTCGGTTTGCCTTCTAAAACCGGGTGTGACTTAGGTGGTATCAGAGCCGTGATGACTGTAGGACTGCTAACCTAGAGTAGAATGGTCGTTCTAAGGACTATAGACCTCTATTATCACCTTGACTTTGGTATCCCTTCAAAAGTTGGTCATATCGACCAAATCTATGTTTTATTATATATATTATACCTTGCTGAAAAATTTTGTTTATTTCTAATTCCTAATTTTTTATGGTCTACTTGCTGGTCATATTAGCTCTGTTCTCACTCTTATGCTTACGGTGTCATTTGTAGATGGCTCGTCTTAGACACACCGCACGGAAGTCAGTCATTCCTTTCTTGCCTTCTCGTCTCGCGGAGCATCCGCTTCGTCGTCCGGTGTCTGGTCAGTCTAGCCATTTAGAGAGGCTGCACCACCGCCAGCACGAGGAGTAGGAGCGTCGGTGACAGGAGTTGGATCAGCAGGGCTCTTCTTCCTCGCCTCAGCAGGAGGTAGAGTCTGTGAGGAGCTGCTCCCCTGTGCCCCCGCTGGAGGCGCCCCCTGCACCACCACTGGGCGTCCCGGCCGCTGGAGTAGCTGTTGGAGGAGACCCCGACAACGGAGGTGACGATAGCAGCTCGAGCCACAACACCGACCTTTCAGAGGAGCAGGAGCCGGAGGGATGGGTTGCTCGACCCATTACTCGTGACGCCGCTCGCGGGTGTCACTTCCACGATACGCTCGACACCTTGCTGCGTCAGGCACTTGACCGGCGTACCTGGTCTATCGAGTATCATTGTGTTGTCTTCCAGCACAGTCACGGGGTTTACCCGGACCACTGGGAGGCGACTTGTTTGGTGCGCCGTCTGAAGAACAGTCTCTGGGGTGCGGAGGTCTACTCAGAGCATTACTCTATCTCTGAGCGGGACTCAGCGGAGGCGGCCATGAAAGATGTCGCACGGCGTGCGCTTTCGCACTACTGCTTAGTGCTCAGTGGGGTGGCTGATGGTCTCGACCTGAGGTATTACCCCCGCCATCCATCTGGCAGCACAGGAGGCGTGGTTGTCTCACCTATCGGTGAGGACAATCCTAGGTTGAGCAGCACAGTCAACCTAGCCGCCATGCTAAACACGTAGCTAGACCATGCTTTAGATGAGCTGAGTAGGGCTCGTGCTGAGATCGACCAGTTGCGGGCTGAGCGCGCGGAGCGCCGTCACCTTGAGGATGGCTCCCCCGCCCCGTCTGTACTCAACACCCGTACCGCTCACCTCAGCGTGGACACCATGCCTACAACAACCCCAACTACAGGACTAGGATAAATTTAGAACCATAGATTGTCAGCGTCGGATCCTGTAATTAATGTTAAAAATAGAAGTCTTAGTCTTAGCCTTAGTCTTACTCTCAGTTAGTTTTAGTTAGACAGGGTAGTTTGCTTATCCTATGTTTTTATGTTTGTCATGATGGACTATGATGGATTTGGATCTTTGTAATGAGTGTCGCCAGAGTGTGGGTATCCCCTACACTTTGGTTTACCTGTTAATGTTAATAAAAATTAGTTATTTAGTTGGGAAGCCCTTTATTCTACTTACCTCTTTATCTGGGAAGTTGTGCTTACCTGTGTTGGGAGTCAGTGAAGATGCTCATCTGTTAAATATTGTGGAAGAATTCTATACTCTTTTCTTATGCTGCAAGTTTTGCAAGATCAGTTCTAATGTGTGATTGCATTCTGCAGATGTGAGACAACAGGCGCAGAGGAGGAAGGCGTGCTCAACAGGAGCAGCCAGCATCGCAAGATGAGGCACCTCAGCAGTAGTTGCCACCACCACCCCCGATGACAATAGAGCAGATGTTCTTGATGCACACTCAGGCAGTCCAAGCTATTGGTTAGACTCTGGCTGCTATGCAACATCAGCATCAGTCCCCACCTTAGATGCCTCAGATGCCTAGAGACAAACGTGCTGAATTCATGAGAGGTCATCCCCCAGTGTTCGCTCACTCTACTGACCCCATGGATGCTGAAGATTGGCTGCGTACCATGGAGTGGGAGTTGCACACCGCTCAGTGTGATGACAGAGAGAAAGTTCTGTATGGTCCCCGTTTGTTGAGGGGATCAGCTCAGTCTTGGTGGGAGTCCTACCTCACCACCCACGCCAACCCCGACACCATCACCTGGGAGGAATTCAGAGATAATTTCAGTTAGTATCATGTTCCAGCTGGTCTGATGATAGTGAAGAAAGAGGAATTCCTGGCGCTCAAGCAAGGGCCCATGTCCGTTAGTGAGTACCGAGATAGGTTTCTGTAGCTGTCTCACTATGCTCTTGAAGATGTCAACATAGATGCCAAGAAGCAGTATTGTTTCTTGAGAGGCTTGGTTGATCTCCTGCATTATCAGCTGATGAATCATACCTTCCCCACATTTCAGCACCTGATTGACAGAGCAATCATGACAGAGAAGAAGCGCAAGGAGATGGAGGATCGCAAGCGCAAGATCAGTGGGCCTCAGCCTGGAGGCAGCAATCACCCCCGTTTCTCAGGCAACCCGCCTCAGCAGTTCAAGCAGAATCAGTGCCCGCCTCAGCAGCAGTTTCAGAGGCAGTACCCCCAGCATCTGTAGCAGAATCGCCATAACAGTCAGACAGAAGGAAGTCAGTTCCAGAGGCAGAATCAACAAGCACCTCGCCTCCCCGCCCTAGGAACCAACCAGAGCAGTCAAGCAACCCCAGTGCAAGGCGGAGGCAGGGCATGTTTCCATTGTGGAGAGCAAGGCCATTGGGTGATGCATTGTGCAAAGAAGGCAACCCAGCAGCAGTCAGGCCCTAGTGCCCCAGCGAAACAGAAATATAGAGCTACAAAGTCAGCCCTATTCAACTAAATTTGGACTTAGGCATATGAAATGCATAGGGTGCCTTTTTGCAAATAAGCCCAAATCCCACAATTTGACTTGCAAATCCTCAAATGTGAGAAACACATGTTTTGTGGTGTTCTATTACTTTGGTATTTGCACTTGGGTCCAAAAGTACACAAAATTTACAATTACCCCCCTTAGGGTTTTAATTAGGGTTTCTAGGGTTTGTCTATAGGGTTTTGGGCAGATTAGGGTTTTGGTGCCACCAAGGTCCATCACATGTGATACCTTATGACCATTTCTCTTGTCCTTTGGGGTTTTAGCTTCTTTGGGCTTCACTTATATTCATAAGCCCTAAGTTAGGGTTAAGCACTCTACTTAGGGTTTATCACACATCAAATCATATCATTACAACTTAATTGAAATTTTTACCTAGTGAATGCACTTCTAGGTGTAACAAACACATGATATGCCAATGCTCATGATGTTATGCTCAAGTTTTAGTGACAGTAACACCAGGGGTGTTACATCCTTCCCCCCATAAAAGAATCTCGTCCCAAGATTTAAGGTCCTAAGGCAAATAATGGAAAAGGAAACATGTCACATCTTTATTTCCTTAATTGTCTTACAAAGCAAGGGGTGGTATGGGGTCTTTTCCATTTTTTACAACTGTACACATCTCACAAGTTACATGAAGCTAAAAACCTAGGAAAATTCTTTTCCAAGAAGTCTTGAGTCTCCCAGGTAGCTTCATCTTCAGTATGTTGGTTCCATTGTACCTTATAGAATTTAAGAGTCTTCTTTGGGTGACCCTGTCCTTTTGATCCAGGACTCGAATGGGAAGTTTTGAATATGTTAAGTCTGGTTCCAAGGTAACATCCATCACCTCAATGGTTCAATCTGAAACCCAAAGACACTTCTTCAATTGGGATACATGAAACACATTGTGCACTACAGATAATGTTTCGGGTAGTTGGAGTCGGTATGCCACTGGTCCACATCTTTCAAGAATAGGAAACAGACCAATGTATCGGGGTGCAAGCTTTCCTTTTACACCAAAACAGGTTACACCCTTCATTGGTGATACTTTCAGGTACACATAATCTTCGACTTGAAAGTACAAGGGTTGGTGTCGTTTGTCTGCATAACTCTTTTGTCGAGCTTGCGCCTCTTTCAATTTATGTATGATTCGTTAAACCTTTTCTTCCATCTCTTTCACCATATCAGGCATGAAAAACCACCTTTCTCCTGGTTCAGACCAATTCAAGGGGGTACAGCACCGTCGTCCATATAATGCTTCAAATGGTGCCATCTTAATACTTTCTTGATAACTATTGTTATACGAAAACTCTGCCAATGGTAAACATTCATCCCATTTTTGTGGAAATTCCAGAACGCATGCCCACAACATGTCTTCAAGTATTTGATTTACTCTCTCAGTCTATCCACTTGTTTGAGGATTATATGCCAAACTATGGAGCAACTTAGTACCCAGGGACTTATGTAGTTCTTTCCAAAATTTGGATACAAATTGCGGTCTGCGATCTGACACAATTGTTTTTGGGACCCCATGCAGACTGAGAATACGAGCAATGTAAAGTTCCGCATATCTGGCCACTGTATACTTGACTTTAACGAGAAGAAAGTGGGTGATCTTTGTTAGTCGATCAATTATAACCTAGATAGAGTCAAAACCTTTAGTTGTTCTAGGTAATCCCACAATGAAGTCCATGCTAATGTCCTCCCATTTCCAAGTCGGGATGGGCAAAGATTGCAGTGGTCCGGCGGTCTTCATATGTATGGCTTTGACACGTCTACAGGTGTCACATCTTGCCACATAGCATGCAATTTCAATCTTCATTTTTGTCCACCATTAGCGTTGTTTCAAATCTTGATACATCTTAGTGCTTCCAGGATGAATGGAATATCGACTAAGATGAGCTTCATCCAAAATTTGTTGGTGGACATCAGTATCTTTAGGCACAACTATACGATCATTAAACCATACTATGCCTTGATCATCCTTTCTAAAGCAACTAGCTTTGTCGACTTCTATTTTCTCATGAATGTGTTTCATACCCTTACCATTTCTTTGGGCATCAATAATCTTTTGCAGAAGAATTGACTCAAGCTTCAACTGGGTCAAAGTTTCATGTTGTATCATTCCTAGGTTTAACTTCTCCATTTCTTGACATAATGTGATGTCAGGGGTTTTCACTGTAAGACAATGGCAGGAAGCCTTGCGACTCAGTGCATCTGCCACCATATTGGCCTTTCCTGGGTGATAATGGATTTCTAAATCGTAATCCTTAATCAGCTCAAGCCATCTTCTCTGCCTCATGTTTAGTTCTGACTGGGTAAAAATATACTTCAGACTTTTATGATCTTTATATATATGGCAGATATTTCCCAGCAGATAATGACGCCATATTTTAAGGGCATGAACGACAGCAGCTAATTCCAAGTCATGAGTTGGATAATGCTCCTCATGCCGACACAACTGTCTTGAAGCATATGCTATGACTTGGCCCTCTTGCATTAAGACACATCCGAGACCACTGCCCGATGCGTCACAGTACACATCAAAAGGCTTTTCAATGTCCGGTTTAGCTAATACCGGACCAGTGGTCAACAATACCTTTAGTTGCTCGAAGGCTTCGTTGCATCTTGAGGACCAGTCAAATTTTGTATCTTTCTTCAACAAACTTGTGAGTGGTTTCACAATCTTGGAGAAATCTGGAATAAATCTGCGGTAATAGCCAGCCAGCCCAAGGAAACTTCGAACTTGATTTACAGTGGTTGGCGGTTTCCACTCTAGAATATCCTTTACCTTGCTGGGATCAACCGCAATCCCATTTGCATACAATACATGTCGCACAAATTGGATTTCCCCCAACCAAAACGCTCATTTGCTGAATTTAGCATATAATTGGTGTTCCCTTAAGCGCGTTAACACTATCCGTAAATGTTTAGCATGCTCCTCTTCATTCTTGGAATAGATCAAGATATCATCAATGAAGACCACCACAAATTTATCCAACTCGTGCATAAATACTGAGTTCATTAGATATGTGAAGTGGGCTAGAGCATTTGTCAATCCGAAGAACATAACCAAATATTCAAATAATCCATACCGCGTAGTAAATGCGGTCTTGTGGTATATCTTCGGGTCGAATACGGATCTGATGATAGCCCGACCTGAGGTCAATCTTGGAGAATACCCGGGCTCCGGTAAGTTGATCGAACAAAATATCGATCCGGGGAAGAGGATACTTGTTCTTAATGGTGACCTCATTAAGGGGTCGGTAGTCCATGCATATTCGAAGTGCTTGATCCTTCTTCTTGACAAAAATTGTGGGACATCCTCAAGGTGATGAACTGGGCCGAATGAATCCCTTCTCAAGCAAGTCTTGTAATTGAGTCTTGAGCTCTGCTAATTCATTTGGTGGCATCCGGTTCGACCTTCTAGAAATAGGAGCTGTACCGGGCTTTAGTTCAATCACAAACTCTACATCCCTTTCTAGAGGTAATCCAGGCAGATCTTCAGGAAATACATCCGAAAATTCACATACTACCGAAATATCTTGGATTTCTGGTATGATAGCTTCATAGACACGTCCAAATGGTTTAGCTGGGATAGCTACAGGGATGGACAAGAGAACCTCCTCATGGCCATGGCTTAACTAGATAGTCCTAAATCCGTGTTGAGGATAACTTTATGCTGGGCTAACCAATTCATGCCTAGAATTACATCTATGTCTTGGCCTTTTAAGACAATCATGTTGGTGGGAAAATCCCGTTCAGCCAATGTTACTGGCACATGGAAGGATATTTCCTTAGTAAATATATATTTGTCCCCCAAGCGAATGGATAATAAACCTTCCCTTGATTCAGTGCAAAGAATGCAATGCTTTTATACAAATTTCTTGCTTATGAATGTATGTGAAGCACCAGAATCAAAGAGAATAACTACTGGGTGATTGGCCACAAGGAACGTACCCATCATTACTGGCTCTCCTTCCGGTGTAGTGGCCACTTGAGTATAATAAATTCGCCCAGTCTTCTTGACATTTTTGCCCGCTGAATTATTAGCCATGTTCCCTTTGCCTTGATTGGAACTCCCAGAGTTCTGTTGATTGTTGAACTTATTCTGCTTCGGATATGGACAGTCTTTTATAAAATGACCAAACTTTCCACGGTTGAAGCAGCCAGTTGAAGAACTAGGGAGGGCGGGGTAACGAGCACCAGGGGCACTCGGCTGATTTGTAGAAGTGGGGGCAGTGGTAGGACGAACGAAAACAGGTTGTTCGAATGGATAGGAGGGTGGACGAGGCGAAGAACGATTCTGATTAAAAGGTCGGATTACCAGCCTGGTTCGCTTCTCAGGTCCCTGATTGGACATGTCACCTCCAAATTCCTTTGATTTTCCCTGGCCTATGTTCTTGGTTTCTACTGCTAGCGCCGTGCTGATAGCTCTGTTGTAAGTAAGATCCAGACAGGTGGCCATTTTCCATTGGAGTCGGTCGTTGAGTCCTCTCATGAAGCCATTTTTCTTCTTTAGGTCAGTGTTTACTTTTTCAATAGCATATTGGGACAAATGGTTAAACTTGTTGAGATACTGCATTACATAATCTCCCCCTTGTTTTAGTCGAATGAACTCCTCTTGTTTCATGTGAAGCACTCCCTTTGGAACATAGTGTTCAAGGAATGCTTGTTTGAATTCATCCCAGGTGACCTGGTGTCCAACTGGTTGAACTGCCACAAAATTTCCCCACAAGGTACTGGCAGGGCCTCTCAGTTGTTGGGCGGTGAATAATGGCTTATGTATTTCTGTGCAACGGACTAACCCGAACTTCTACTCCATTACCCTTATCCACTCATCAGCTTCGAGAGGGTCTTCGGCTTTAACAAAGAGCGGAGGATGCGTCTCGAAGAAATCCAGATATGAGGTTTCACGTGGTCCTTGGGGAGGAATTCTCCTGCCATGTTGCTAGAATTGATTACACGCCATCTCACGCAAAAAGCGGGTATTATCTACAGTCGAATTGACCAAGGCAGCGATAGCCTCGGCCAGTGTTGGTGGTACAGGTGGCGGATTAGGAGTATCTTCTCGACCACGGGAAGTCCTCGCACCGTCGTGCGCACGAGTTCGCGATGGCATCTGAGGCAAAGAAACATTTGGGAAAAATATGACATGCCAACACATACCATCACGTTACATTACCAAAATGTAATTATATAGACTCACACGTACAACATGACTTCATTACTTATTTTACATAAGCATTATATCTAAACTATACTATTCTAGTCTTCATCACCCTTTGCTACTCCATTTCCTGCCGCAGGAGACCGTTCGTCAGCTAAGTTCATGGAAGGAGGAGGCTGAAAAAGGTCCAACTCCTCGTCAAGTCCTTCATTTGCTGTTCCTGACAGTCTGAGTCCCATAGCAGTGTCGCAAGCCATGTCTGGGTGTAGTCAGGCATACAATACATGCACTTCCTCATATAAAGTATTGCAGTATGCTTGCAAGTTGTCGAGGGCTGCACTAAGCTCAGTCACTCGAGCTCAAGATTTGGCTTCACGGTTCCAATCAATCGAACGTGAGTTCACGGCCCAATCAACCGCCAGATCTCGTTCAGAAAGCTCGTCTTGCAAGCGTCTGACGTCAGCTGCCAACTCATTTATACGCTGACTATCTTCTGCCGACACCCTATTTTGGTGACGTAGCTCCGTTTGAAGCTGTTCCACTTTAGCTTCCAAGTCTCTGATTGGATCGTTGTTGCCGCCGATGCTCCCTTCATGTCTGGAAGCCAACTGATGACGAGGCACGCCAATAGGTCTAGTGGAATTGCGCGTGGTTTTCCTCGTACGCGGCATATCTCCATAAGAGGGGAAGATTTATTATTGTAATTTTTAAACACGATTCATGCATAACCCAATGATTACGGAATCAATCTTCATTGATCCCACTTCCTATATATTGCACTATATTTCCTGGTCTTTCAAGATGAGAACTTCCAGAAAGTGGCAAGGTAAGAATGAAAGAATATTTCTTGGATAAGTATTTGAAAATTCTTTTTGAAATGCTTCATAATATCTGAAGAGATGGGCTTCGTTCTGATACCAGCTGTGATGGAACCTCCTAAGTCATTAGGCCCACCTACAGTTGTCCTTGTCCAATGGACCTTGGACAACCCTGTAGATGCACATAATCACTCGACAAGTTTGGTAACTGTATCCTTTTCCTCGCCCAAGAGCGTTTCACCCGTCACGTAGATATTACAACACATCAGAGGAACGAATAAGCGGAAACGATTTGCAATAACTTAATATACATTTATCAAAATATAGAGAGAGTGTTATAGTTATTACAAAACCAGGGTATATGAGTGCATAAGTATTAATATTACAGACTTGGGAGGCAAAAACCCCTCCCGCATAAAAGTATAATGTTTTTCAAGTGGGAGGCCAACATCCTCCCGCAGTTTCACTATTGAGGTTCTTCTTTGGGCACCACCTTAGAGCAAAAACAGCAAAAGTCTGTTGTTTCCTCACCTACAACGACATGGGTTCGAAAACCCTGAGTACGGAGTGTACTTTCATAAGTCTTACCCGTCAAAATAAAAGACTCTCAAGGATATGCTGGCTTAAGGGAGTCAAGGTGAGGCTGATCAAGTAGCAAAGACTCGGTTTGCAAAAATGGTTACTAAAAGTGGATCCTTAAAAATCCAGTTTTATTGCCAAGTTAAGTCATTACCTGAATCTAGAGTTCCTTCTACCCTAGTTCAAGTACTTGACCTGCACTAGTCGTCTTTTTATCAACCCCTTTCTGTTCACTGGAATGCTACGTGTATGGTAGTGACCAAGTCTTCATGTCTGAGAAGTAACAGCAATCCGAATCGATTAATACCTAGATGGGGATCTCCAATCACACGACATATGTAGCACTTAACTCTTGCATATGTCAACTCCCCACCGGGTTTATTAAGACCAGACCGGGTTCACGCCAACTGAGAGCACAGATACACCACTGTCCAGCCTCTTGCCACGGAGGGTACACGCTACTCTCGCCATCTCTCCACTCCCATTGCGTATTGGCCTTTCTGGTATTAGTCTGCCCGAGGCAAAGCTTACCCATGATGAGGCATGTGACCAGTTAAAAGGTCCTCGATCAGCAAGCCTACATCGACACGGTCCTTAATTGACTCAGACGGAGACACTACACCGAGACTCTCTTCTCGTGCAAGTCACCCGCCCGGTCTCAGCTTTATCATTTAAAACCCAAAGTTTGGTACCGGGCAGAGGTATATCTTTTCCTATGTTGAACCCATCATGGCCATGATGGATTCACCATCAAGTTTTATTTTTGAAAATTTCCCATCCAATCTGTAGCATCACTTTTGTTTTAAAACAAAACATTTTGTTTTTCTAAAGCAAGGCTAAGCATCATAAAAATCCTTTTTATAAAAGGGTATCAAGGAAGGGTAATTAATTTTCCAAGGAAGGAAATGCATCAATTGTTTGGCACACAACTCCTATCACCTAATGCATCAAACAAGGTGATAAAGATTTTAAAACAACAAGGAGGTGGCAAATGCACCGGGGCTTGCCTTGTGTTGTAGGGGAGTTGGGCTCTGTTCCACAAATATCAAAGTAAAAACGGTTCCTGACAGGTGGATTTTCTATTGATGGAGTAGTCTACTCTTCTTCAAGAGTCACTTCTTCCTCGTTTTCTATATATAACCATATATAACCATGAATGCTTATGTAATTCTTATGAAAATGCAATGATAGAAAAGATACATCAAGTTGTATCTTAAATACAACTTTCCTTCACGGTACTCCAGGGAAGTAGGGTTTTTGGAGTCAGTACTTCATTTGATAGGGCATACACTACCTAGAAGACTAGGGTTTTATGTTAGGAATTCAAACAATGTCGAAAACAAGGAAAATTCACTCATGGGATCTACATACCATATTAGGCTTATCCAAAAAGTTTGGTGATTTTTGGAGTTATTAAATAATTTCTAAAATTCCAAGAGACCAGGTTTTGACCTTCTTAAATACTACATAATTCCTAGTTTGGACTAAAAAACTTAGAACTATTTTTATTAAATACTAGAGAAATTTAGGAGTTCAACAAAATTGGTCTCATATTTTTAGCATTTTTCTAGAATTTTTCTATGATTTCTCTAATCCTCGCAGAAAAGGAAAAAGAGAAATGGTGAACAGTGGTGGGCTGAATCTGGCCCGAGTCGGCCCACACACAGGAGAAAGCGCGCCCGTGCGCGCCCTCGGTGTTCACTTTGCGCAGAGGACCTTAGCCTTTCAAATAACTAGTAAGGAATCCTGCGCACTATTCACACGGGTCACTAACATTTGCACCGGGGCCCCTCCCTTTCTATTCCTTTACAAACCCAAGTCCCCGACATCGAATGGCGGTGAGAGCGTCCTCCGGCGAGCCAAGACCGGCCGGAAAACACAACGACTATGCTTCTTCGTTGCTCAACACCTAATTCTACCCTCAGTGACACTAATCCCTCACTCAATTACAAAGTTCTAGCTCACAATCACTCTGTCCACGGTGGCGATGGAAACCGGAGATAACTCAACGTGTTCTACGTGATTCAAGTCGGTCTATTTCAATTGGACGGTTCTGTGAGCAACAGGGGACATGAGGGAAGCTAGAACATCAATCAAAGAGGCTTGAGCTAACCTGCAGAAGGCTGGCCACGACGCGGTGGTTCACGGCGTGCGGAAAACCGATTTGGGGAGAGTAAGAAATTGGATCTCTCTGGTGGCTAATCGGAGGTAGGAGCAGGTGCTCTGGCTTCGTGATTACTTAACAAAGCTGATGTCACACTTAATTTATAGGGCCCGAGGGCGGTGGCTCTTGAAATTGGAATGGCACGCTGGCGGCTGGAGAGGAAGAAGGTTACTGGCGCAAGGGATTCGTGGCTTTCACCGTGGCAAGGTCACCAGCGATGAACGGACACGCTTCAGTGGTTTACTACGACGTGGTAACGCCCTAAGGCATGTGGCCATCGCGCGGCAGGCGGCCAACTCCGTCGAGGCTATCTGGACTGGCCGTGAGGCAAGTGGGTACGGCGGCTAGCCCGATGACCGCGCTCAGGCTTATCCAGCGCCAAGATCTTTTCACCACCGGCAATATCTACACGCCGAGCGCAAGAATCGCGACGTCGGCGAGGATCACGGCACGAAGCTCACCGGCGGCACGTTCACAACATCTGAAGATTTTTTTTTGTTCACTGTACCATCAGGGTCTTATTCAGTCTGCCTGATAGAGCAATTTGCATGGCGATTTGCTCCAAAATTCATGCAACAACTTGACTATCCCTCTGTATCAAAGTTGTAGCTCTATAAACCAGCTACAAATCGGCTATAGAGACCTGGCTCATTTACTTACTGGATTAAGCACAAATCCACTCCAAAGTTCTTAAGTGTTCAGTGGTAGTCACAATTCAGGCTTCTGTCTTGATTGACAGCTAGTCTTTTGGTCCATTTAACTCCAAATTTTGTACAACACTAATGTCTTATGACTTAAACAAAGTTATACTCCTTTAGTAGCTCTACAAATTTGATCTGTTGACCCTGGGCAAATTCCTTGTAGATTTAGAAATATAGAGCTCCAAAGTCAGCCCTATTCAAATGAATTTGGACTTAGGCATATGAAATGCATAGGGTGCCTTTTTGCCAATAAGCCCAAATCCCACAATTTGACTTGCAAATCCTCAAATGTGAGAAACACATGATTTGTGGTGTTCTATTGCTTTGGTATTTGCACTTGAGTCCAAAAGTGCACAAAATTTACAATTACCCCCCTAGGGTTCTAATTAGGGTTTCTAGGGTTTGTCTTTAGGGTTTTGGGCACATTAGGATTTTGGTGCCACCAAGGTCCATCACATGTGATACCTTATGACCATTTCTCATGTCCTTTGGGGTTTTAGCTTGTTTGGGCTTCACTTATATCCATAAGCCCTAAGTTAGGGTTAAGCACTCTACTTAGGGTTAATCACACATCAAATCATATCATTACAACTTATTTGAAATTTTTACCTAGTGAATGCACTTCTAGGTGTAACAAACACATGATATGCCAATGCTCATGATGTTATGCTCAAGTTTTAGTGACAGTAAACCAGGGGTGTTACACTTTAGACATGTACAAATGGATAATTATGTTGCATTCATACTCATACATGTGCATTCATTAGATTGCAATCTTGCGGACGGAGAGTACGTCTTGTTTCAAGAGCCAGAAGCACAACAAGAAGGAGCTCGGGAACCAGCTCCCGAACTGGTCGCCGAAGAATCTCCCGCTGCACCCGCAATTGAAGGCAAGCTCCGGTTTTATGCATAACCATTTATATATATATATATATATATATATATATATATATATATATATATATATATATATATATATATATATATATATATATATATGCTATTTTGCCACACCTAGAATGCATTCACTAGGCAAAATTTTAAACAAGTTGTATTGGTATGACATTTTATGGGTGAAACCCTAGAGTAGGATACTTAACCATAAATTGGGCTCAGAAGGGTAAAGCAAAGCCTAATAAGAGAAAACTTCAAAACTCATTAGAGATGGTCATAAAATGTCACCATGGATGAACTTAAGTAGCATCCAAACCCTAGAATCATCAAAAACCCTAAAAAGAACCCTGGAAAGCCCTAGCCTTAAACCCTAGGGGGCTAAGTGCAAAACTAGTGCACTTTTGGACTAAAGTGCAAAAACCATGAAGTTAGGGCATCTTAACTCATGTGGTTCACAAGTATGTGGATTTGCATCTTAAACCCAAAGTTTTGGGCCTATTTGCAAAAAGGCCCTATTTGAACTCTATTGGGATTAAGTCTGAAATTCAGAAAATTGGCTCCACTTTGAAGCTTTGTAACTTCCAAATTATGAGGAGTTTGCCCTAGATCAACACATCAAACCTATAGAGCTATGTAAGGAGAACATATTTTATTAAGAAAGTAAGCCCTAGTGCTACATGAAAGTAAGAGAAAAACAAACCTAAAGATGGTCTGTCAGACGAGCTTAACCCTGAAATTAGACTGACAGTGGCCTAGAACTAGGTTTGAGAGCCATTTTGAGCTAGATCTGTTGCTCGATTGATGGTTGTTGCTATAGCATAATTGTAACTGGTATGAAGGGCTGCAAGTTTGCTACTAGCGAATTAGCAAGTTCTTATGAAGAAATCTGTGTTCTGGACGCTACAAGTTGGGATGTCAGGGGCTCTGAAGTGCATTTCCGATGGTACAGTGTCCCGATCAGATCGCCAGCTCAGTCCCTCGCCGCAGACGAGCCGCGCGCGGATTCGTGCTGTCACCGCCGTGATTCACTCTCAGATCAACTGGATAACGCCAGGAGGTCAGTAAATATCACACCACGGATATGCTCCAGCCACTAAATTACTCCGACCACCGTACCTGAGCTAGTCTCGATTGCTTCGGATGGGTTCGCCAAAGATTGTCATCTCGCGGTCTTGCGCCACATGCCCAGGCGCCTTACCATGTCGCGGTTAGACGTGTTAGGCATATCGGGTGATCCTCGGAGGGACCGCCACGGTGAAAGCTACTAAGCGCTTGCGCCAGTAACCCGTGTTATCTCCGGCCGCCGCGCGTCGTCATCCAATTCACCAGCCACCACTCACAGGCTCTATAAATTGAGCGCACTGCGAGCTCCGTAGGATAATTACGCATCCATAGCACCCACGCTTGCCTCGAATCATCCCCTAGAACTCTCCAATTTCCCATTCTCCCCAATTCGGTTTCTGCCGCCGTGAATGCATCCTCGCCATGGCCAGCTTGCTCCAGGTTAGTTCAAGCGCTTTGGTCGTTTGTTCTAGTCTCCTTAAGACCTCCTAATGTCGTTCGACCCCTCTGATTGAACTAGACCACCCTGGATCACCGATGACGCCCACGTTGATCCATTGTTCACGCTGTCTCCGTGGACAGGATGATTTAGGGTCTCATTAGTGAAATTGAGTGAGGGGAAACGATCGGTGGGTCTTGAATTCGGTCTCGGCCAAAGTAGGGCGCCGGTCATGGAGTAAATCGGCCGGTGAGGGCTCGCCGGAGCGCGGCCCAGCGTCCTTCGCCGTCTGGGACTTCAAACTGTGAAGAAATGGAAGTGCTGGAACTTTTGTGCAAGTATCAGCGACTCATAGAAATAGTGTGGTGAACTCAGTTCGGGTTATTTAAAACAGCAGGGGCCTCTGTGCAAAGTCTGCATGCGGGCGCGTGCACGGGCGCTTTTCTCCAGTAGTGGGCCGACTTGGGCCAGTTCCGGCCCAGGACTATTCATACTTTTTCCTTTTCTTTTTTTGTCTGGGTTTAAGAATTTCTAGAAAACTGTAGAAAAATGCTAAAAATACCAAACCAATTTTGCTATAGTATTTAATGAAAATAGTTTCATGATTTTTAGTCCAAATAGGAAATTATAAAGCATTTAAAATTACCAAAACCCATGCTTCTGGATTTTTAGGGACTAAATAATAAATCCAAAATTCACTAAACTTTTAGGGTAAACTCTAAATAATATTTAGAAGCCTTGGGTAAAGTTTGGTATGATTTGGATCATGTTTGATACTTAGAACCCAAAACCCTAGCCCATGCCCTTTGAACTTCACTATTGACTCCGAAAACCCTAAGTTCTCGGAGATTCGTGAAGGAAAGTTGTATTCAAGACCATAGATAATAAACTTTTATTATCTTTGCATCTTCATGAGCATTACATGAGCATTCATTATTATATTTGCCTATATTTAGAAAACGAGGAGGAAGTAGAAGTTGAAGAGACAAGGACTTCATCACCACCACCACCTGAAGAACATCAGGCAGGTAACTATTTTTATTTTGATATCTGCGGAATTGAGCCTGATTCACCAGTAACACAAGGCAAGCCCCGGTGCATTTGCCACCTCCTTGTTATTTTTAAAATCTTTCTCACTTGCTTGATGCATTAGGTTATAGGAGTTGTGTGCTAAACCAATTCCTGCATTTCCTTCCTTGGAATTGATTACTTCTCCTTAAATCCCTGTTTTACAAAAGGTTTTTCTTATGCTTAGCTTTGCTTTAGAAAAACAAAATGTTTTGTTTTCACAAAAGATGGTACTTCAAAGTGGTGGGGTGTTTTCAAAAACAAAACTTGATGGTGGATCCATCATGGCCATGATGGGTTCAACATCGAAAAAGTTGTACCTCTGCCAGGTACCAAACTTTGGGTTTAAAATGATAAAGCTAAGACCGGGCGGGTGACTTGCACGAGAAGAGAGTCTCGGTGTAGTGTCTCCGTTTTAGTCGATTAAGGACCGTGTCGATATAGGCCTGCTAACTGAGGACCCTTTAACTGGTCACATGCCTCGTCATGGGTAAGCTTTGCCTCGGGCAGACTAATACCAGAATAAGATAACACACAATGGGAGTGGAGAGATGGCGAGAGTAGCGTGTACCCTCCGTGGCAAGAGGCTAGACGGTGGTGTATCTGTGCTCTCGGTTAGCGTGAACCTGATCTGGTCATAAGAACCCCGGTGGCGAGTTGACATATGCAAGGTTTAAGTGCTACATATGTCGTGTGATTGGAGATCCTCAGCTGAGTATTATCGATTCGGATCGCCGTAACTTCGCAGACATGAAGACTTGGTCACTGACGTACACGTAGCAATCCAGTAAAGATGAAGGGTTGTTAAGAAATTGGCTAGTGCAGGTCAAGTGATTGAACTAGGATAGAGAGAACTATAGATGCAGGTAATCTTACTTAACCTGACAATTAAAATTGCATTTTTAAGGATCCACTATTAGTAAGTGTGACACCCCAGTGTCACCTAGGGTTCCTTCTTTAAGCTAACCCCAACCTATTATCACATGTAAACCTAGTAAAGGAATGAACATTAAAGATTAAGAATAAAGATTTATACTGAGTCTCCTAAAATTCTCCTTAATCTTGTCATGAACCTTAAGAAAGAAGACTCTCAAACCCTAATAAATCCTAAGTGAACAAATTAAGCATAAAGGGGTAATTGGGAGAAATCTTGGGGGGAAAATACAAATTTTAGAAAAGACCAAATTACAAAGTTTTAGTTCACCAAATAACTAACAAATCATAGTAAGAAAGTTTGGCCATTTGGTTTTTCCAAAATCCCCAAATCAGCCCTTGAACCATGGTCCCATGGGGAAATTCAGAATTCAGAATTCTGAATTTTAGAACCCTTTCCAAAGATCAATTGCGTTCTCTGTTTTTCAAAACTCAAAACCAGGAAGTACAAATATCAAAGTTGTGCCAAATTCCCTTGAACACGCTCTGGAAAATTTTGAACTCAAACCAAATTCATTTGACACGGTTTTGGCGCAGTTTGACCTCGGGACCTGGCATTCTGACACTGGCACCTTGGTGTTGCTACAACTCCCTGTCCCTAGCCTAAAACCGCGCAACGTCCATACACAAAAGACAAAGCAATGTCAGGTGAACAAATCCTTCACAGCGAACTTGCCCAAATTCGCGAAGATTTGCGCCCAATCGGCATTAGAACTTGGGCAGAGGCAACGGTTCCACATGTTCGACCGTGGCTGACACCCCTGGTTCACGCCCGTTCGCGCACCAACGCTCCCCAGTGCGCGCCCGCGCGTGATCGCCGGTCCATGACCGCCCGTGCACCGCGTCGTGCCTATAAAGCAGCCCCGAGCCTCGGCCATACCTCCCCGCGTGCTCACAATTCTTGCCCAAGCCAGAGATCACCGGAATTTGCCCCGAGAGCGCCGCGCCACCGCCCGCCTAGCTTTCTGAGCCTCGGCCGCTGTGGCCAGCTCCCTCTAGTCGCGTCCAAGCCGCGCCAACCCCTCGGTTAGCTTCGCCATTAGTCCGTGAAGCTTTCCAAGTCCTCGGACCTGGTAGAACTTCACCAGAAGCCCGAGATCGCCCTTGTCGAACTTCGGTCGCCCGCCGCTGCGCGTGGACCGAGCTGTCCGGTAAGCCATTTTCAAATTCCTTGCACCCACGTTGTCCCTAGCACCCAGTGAAGCTCTCTGACCCGTTCGATTGACCTATTGCGCCGTGAGTAGGCCGGATTCCTCGCCGCCGACGAGCATCCCCGCCTGCGCACGCGAACCGGCCGACTCCGACCATCCCCGACGGTGACCCGCACATCGTCGTGATCCCCAAGACCTCCCCTACGTCCTCGACCACCTCACCGGAGCAGCCTCGCCGCTGGTAAGCCCCTCCGCCCTTTTCTCCGCCGCGGGTACTGTTTAATTGGGGACAGGACCGCAGGTTCGATTTCCAGAAACCCTAGGGGGTTTTCTGCAGAGCCGTAGACTCAAATGAATAGTGCCCCGGGGACCTATCTATAATTCCTTTAAGAACTTTCGCTAGGGACCCCAGCGCAAAACTGCTTTTCTTTAAACCATTTCGAATTAATCTTTATTTATTCAGCAGAAGACATAGAAAATTCATAACTTGAGAAATATTTAACCAAAATTTGTCAAACCAATTTTGTTGAATTTTAAATATTATGGACTATCAATTAAAAATACTGAACCCCATGCCTTCTGTTCTAATTTTTAGAGTTTGGAATTAAACACAGAAACTGACCAAACCTTGTTTAATTAAAGAAAATTAGTTATGCTTCTGTGCTGAACTTAAGAAAATTTGTAGTTGTTCAAACCCCAATTAGACACTGTTTAAAAATAGTGGGAACCCCAGTAATAAAAATTTAAGTAGGGATATCTATTAAAAGCCATTTTTACCCAAAACTTAAGAAAATCAGAAAGGCGTTACAAATTAATGAACAGTGAATGAAATTATTTTTCCTAGCCTACTTAAGTAACAAAGAACCTAGAAAAAATAAAAAGACCACTAGTCCAGAACAGAATTAAAGTAAAATGTTTTATTTAGCACTATTACAACTAGAAAACAATTATTGGAGTTATAAAACCAGATCCAAATTTGTTAATAAAAATCAAGTGGACTTGTAACCACTAAACGCCTACTACAAAAATGATAACCACCCCAGCCCACTATTTTAAGTAGGGTAAACAAATAAAACTTGATATTGGGTCCTATTCCAAATAAATCATGAGCAACCCTAAAATAATGCAATTTTGGGCAAACAAAATTTTGCTAGATCAATAATGAGAAAGGCCACCAAAGAAAAATGCAAATTCATTTGAAAGATGTAGAATAATAACTATTACAAATACTTCATGAAAAAGGTCATTTAATCTAAATAATTCCTACCATCTCTTCCCTTAAGCCAAAAGATGCCAAACTTTAGAATGATTGCTCTTGCACAAAATAGAAGCTAGGAAAAATCAGAAGTCTGTTGTTTGATATTTTTCAAATATAGTGGTAGTAGAAAGCACCTCTTTGGCTAGAAACTTTGGAAATCATAATAAAATAACTTTTAAGTATTAATGGCTAGAAATTTATGCAAAGTCATGTTATACCATCTAGATTCCAGCAAAAATATGTCTTAAGAAATAACCTTCTGTTAAATGCTAGTTTTAGTTCAAACCACCCCTTCTGCCCTAATATTTAATAATTTTTCCAGAGAGAACTACTTACTTTTTAAACCCCAAATTTTGAGACAGAGAATTATACACCAGCAAAAAGCTACTGTAATTTTTTCAGAATTTTTGAAAATTTATTAATATAACTTGTAGTTCAAACCCATCTTAAAAGCATAAAGGAAATAAGAAGAAGAAAGGAAAATAATAAACCTCGCTATTGTAAGGGCTGATGACGGAGAGAGGACTATGCCTACTCCCGAAGAGAATGAAATTGTGATCTTCCGAAGCTTTTTTAAGGCTGGGCTTCGGTTTCCATTAAGCAAATTTGTGGTTGAGGTTTTGAAGATTTATCAAGTCTACCTAGATCAAATTACGCCCGAAGCAATCATAAGAATGGGAATCTTTGTCTGGGCCGTGAGGAGCCAGGGCTTGGAGCCAAATGCAAAAAGCTTTTGTAATTTACATGAGCTAGTATATGAGACAAAGCCCTGGGGTAAAGAGCAATATCATAACAATTTTGGCTGTTATAGCTTCGGCGCCCGCTCTGGGTCAAGCTGTCCCGTGCCTACTTTTCGGAAGAGATGGCCCGGGGACTGGATGAAAGAATGGTTCTATGTAAAAAACGATTTGAAGGTACGAGAAGATATTAAAGATATCATCATGTGTCCTATTTGGCAACGCTTCGGCCTCCGGAAGCCAAAGGTGGAAATGGATGAAGCAGCCGAAGAATGCCAGAGGGCCTTCGGCGTAGTCTGCTCTTTCATCGGGAGGCTTCAGAGTATAAGTGGGAAATGCCAAAGGAAACCATCAGCAAACCTGACGAAGGTAGACTAGTTAGGTTAAAATACACCTTCAGATATGGAGATAAGTTTGTCGAGCTAGATGATGACTGGTTGAAATGCATTGAGGACCATACGCGAAGGAAGTGGATACTGCACTGTCTGCGGCCTTCGGAGGCCGGAAGAAGAAAAGACTCAATCGAGTATTTGATGCCATTGGGTTCGTCTATCCTGACTACCGTTACCCAACACGGGGTCAAAAAAGGAAAGATATAGCTTCTGTGAAGGAAGCTGCCTTAGCCGCTCCTAGTGAGCCATCGCCGAAGAGGAAAAAGATGAAGGTTCTTACGCACCGACCACGCTATATTGAACCGGCCACAGTGCCTGAGTTTGTCGGTGAGACCTCTTCGGCCATTGAAGCCAAGGAGCCGACTCCCCTGCCGAATATTGAAGAGCCGGCCATAATGCCGGAGATGGAGAAAATAGAAGAACCGAGGGCTGAAGAAACAAAGACATCGGAAATTTTAAGTCCTTCAGCAAAAGTTGAGGTGCCAACACCAATGCCAAGGGCACAAAGAGACCTTTTAACAACTCCCAAGAGGAAAAGAATGGTTAACGTGCTAGATGTGCTGGAAATGATAAAATCTTCAAGCTCTACTTCGAAGATAGCTGCCGAAGCTCCAAAGACACAAATTGAGGCCGAAGCTGCCAAAAGTCAAGCGGAAACTGAAACTGGGCTTTCAGAGCCTACCAAGAGGGAATTCTTGGAAATTGAAAAAGAAACGGAAAAAGAATCTGCAGAAGAAACTTTATTTGAGAAAATCGCCACACCTATTCCCAAAGCATCTTCTGAAGCTTCTGACTATGTACTACGTCATGCTTCGGGTAAAAATGTGAGCGAAAAGGAAAAAAGAGAAGCTCAATTTTATGCGCAAAAATTGAAATATCCAAAAGGGGCGCTGATATTCAACGACAGTGGAGAAGAATAATTCTTGTATTGTCTCCCTGACAGCAAGGAGATTTCTGTCTATCGGGAGATAAGCAGAAGCTTCGGATTCCCAACATTAGAATACGGGCTCTCGGTGTTATCAAAGAACGAGCTGGCCGACAGCTTAGCGTACAATAGTTTAAAGGTGAAAAAATGAGATCTTTATATTATTCCTTGAAACCGAAATTTTTCATTTGCTTAAACTTATTAACGCATTTTTTTGCAGGGCCTTATACTTAAGAATGCCCTCAGGGCACAAAAAGATGCCAAAGACGAAGGGTGTACCATAGCCTTGAGCAACCTTCGTTCCGAAGTAATTGAACTAAGGAACGAAGGTCTCGAAAAAGATAAAATATTACATTCTTTGGTGAATAAAATAAAATAAGACGAAGCTGCTTTCAAAGCTCAAGCTGAGGCTCAGAAGCGCGAAATTGAGGATCTTCGGAAACAGCTAGCCAGAGCTAAAGAAGAATGCACGGTCGAAGAAACAAAACGAGAAATTAGTGAACAATGGGCAAATCATTTGGAAAAAAACGTTGAAGAGCTTCGTGCATCCAAGAAAAGGTGTTATGAAAAATCCATAGAATGTGTTAAGAAAATAAGAACGAGCTTCGCCAGCGTTGGCGCGTTCTCAAGTGAAGAAATTTTCATGAGGGGCGACCTCGAAGGCCCAATTGGATGGATCAGCCACGAAGCTGAAGCTTTTGAAGAAGTTTTGAATAGCCGCGGAGACATATGTGCCTTCTCGGGTGCTAGGGGGATTGCCACTATTTTGGAGAAAAAAGGTTGCAATCATGTGAAATCCTTGGCACAGACCGAAACCGATTTATCTTCTGAAGACATAAAAGACCCTTCGGGCGAGGCAAGTTTGGTTGGTGGAAAATTTTTCACCGACATCTGGGAAAATGGTGGCCGGGAGATGGCTCAAAAAATTATACGAAGAAGCGAAAAAGGTATTCATGACGCTAGAAAAGTAGCAGAGGCCGCTGAGAAAAGTGCGGATCTCGAAGGGCGAATAGGTATTAACTACTAGTTTTTGGCTTTTTGTTGTAACTTTTTTGATTTCGAACTTGTTTACACTTTGTAACATAGCCGCACCTTCTCCTCCCTCAGAGCCCGCCGAGCCATTAGCGGACCCCAACGTAAAGGGGGATGACGAGATTAGAAAAATGGCCGAAGCTATCATGGACAAAGTTGTTGATCAACTACTAAACGAAGCTGCAGAAGTAGTTCTAAGGGAAGATTAGATGTTATTGTAAAAACATTTGGAATGTAATATTTGTTGAACAATATGTGTAATATTTTGTAACTTTGAATGTAATATATAAGCTATTTATGGTTCAATTCTTTACGATGCATGAAACTTGACATACATACCATTTTTGAGCCTTCGGCGAAAAAACACCTTCCCTTCTTTTCATGCTTCGTAAATAATATCCGTATTTTCATAAAAACTTCCAGTCTTCGTAAAATCAATAACCAATAGATCTTTTCATTTCAGAGTTTGACGAAGGCATGTTTCTTCAATAATTATTTTTGTGCATTGGCACTGTTTTTTCGAAACAATCTCCGAATATCAACATTGAAACCCCCTTCTTGCGTCATTGATGCAATATGATGTATAATGTTATGCTATGCAAATGATGTGATGATGTGATGTTATGCAAAATGATATTTGCTGAAGATCAACGTTTATTTTTCACTGCAAGCCTCCCTTAGGAGCTTCTTCGCTTTTTACTTCAGCGGAATCAGCATTTATTTTTCGCTGTAAGCCTCCCTTAGGAGCTTCTTCGCCTTTTACTTTCAGCGGAATCAGCGTTTATTTTTTGCTATAAGCTCTGCATTCCCTTCAGAACGACTTTTGAGCAGAAAACTTACGCTGCGCTCCCTTAGGAACGACTTTTTGTTATTTCGAAGGTTCTCCCTGTAACCATAAATTCTTATGCTTCGGCAACTTTTTGGACTCCGTTATTCTGTGGAGAAAGTATATTTGTACTATGGAAAAGGCGAAGCTATTACAAAAAATTGAAAATGACAAAAAACACTTAGGCTTTTAATAATTGTTCCTTATTAAGAAAGAAAATGATACTGAATGAAAAAACTGCTGCCGAGGTAGGATATTTGTTAGTAAATGTGCTTCGATTCTGGCACAGTACTATTCACTATGCGAGCTTCGGACTCTTCTCTGAAGTCTCGTTGGTGTTGAGTATGCTGACTCCCTTCTGGCTGCTGGCCTCGTTGCATTGGTGGTGGAGGTGGGGGCTGTTGCCAAGATGCCTGAGATTGACATGCCGAAGTAACAGAAGCTGCAGGGTGGTTGCCCACATACTCTGGGATATAAGGCGAGTGGTACGAAGCAGTATGCATAACTTGCTTCGGCTGGGTCTGTTGGGCTGCAGCTTCTGCTATTTCCTTTTGTTTCTGGATGGTGACATGGCACATCCTGGTGGTGTGGCCCTTGTCCTCACCACAGAATAGGCAATAAATTTTCCTGGGCTGATCCCCAAATCTTCCTCCGAAGCCCCTGGCACCTCTGCCCCTTGGAGCTGGAGGCCGAGGTTAGCTCTGCTGCTGCCCCGAAGCTTGGGAGGAATATTGCGGCCTCTGCTGCTGGCTTCCCCTGTCATCATTCTGAGTGTTATGAATCGATCTGACATGTCTAGGATGAATTTTCCCTCCGAAGCCCCTGGCTATTTCGGAGAACCTGTAAGCTTCCTCCCTTCTCTGTCGAAAGTCATTGTCAGCACGGATATATTCATCCATCTTCTGAAGCAGTTTCTCCAGAGTCTGAGGGGGCTTCCTGGCAAAGTATTGGGCTGAAGGTCCCGGCCAGAGCCCCTTAATCATGGCCTCAATGACAATTTCATTGGACACTGATGGCGCTTGTGCCCTCAGGCGTAAGAACCTTCGGACATACGACTGAAGATATTCTTCGTGATCTTGGGTGCACTAGAACAAAGCTTGAGAGGTGACCGGCTTCGTTTGAAACCCTTGGAAACTGGTGATCAGCATGTCCTTCAGCTTCTGCCATGATGTGATTGTTCCTAGTCGAAGGGAGGAGTACCAGGTTTGTGCAACATTCTTGACGGCCATGACGAAAGACTTCGCCATGACTGTAGTATTGCCACCATAGGAAGATATCGTTGCTTCATAACTCATCAGAAACTACTTCGGATCTGAGTGTCCGTCGTACATGGGGAGTTGAGGTGGCTTGTAGGACGGAGGCCAAGGTGTAGCCTGCAGTTCTGCTGACAGAGGAGAAGCATCATCAAAAGCAAAATTTCCATGATGGAAATCCTCATACAAGTCATCCTCGTTGAAGAATCCCTCCTGATGAAGCTCTCTGTGCTGAGGCCTTCGGTTCTGCTCATCTTGAGTAAGACAGCGAACTTCTTCAGAGGCTTCGTCTATCTGCCTCTGCGAGTCAGCTAGCCTAGCCATCTTTTCCTTCTTCCTTTGGACCTGCTGATGGAGCATCTCCATATTTCTGATCTCTTGATCCAAGTCGTTCTCCTGAGGCATTGGACTGGTGGCCTTCCTCTTCTGGCTTCGGGCCTCCCGAAGAGAGAGGGTCTCCTGGTTGGGGTCCAGCGGCAGCAGAGCGGCAGCTCCTGTTGCTGAAGCATTCTTTGGCGGCATGCCGAAGGTCTATGCTTGCCGAAGGTGTTCGAAACTCAAAAAGTGGAAGTGAGTTCACCGGAGGTGGGCGGCAATGTTGGGGACTTGTTCTCAAATGCTAAGAGTTAAGAACAAGGCAACATGAAAAGTGTTAAATGTTAAAATCATTCGTCCTTCGAAGCATTATCTCCCTTCGGATATAATGGATTCCGGACGAAGGTTATGAAGGACAGACCTTCATAAACACAATGAATGATGAAGAAGGATTCATACACAAGAAATGAAAAATAACATAAACACTTTAAACATTATTATCAACTTATTTTTATTTGTGTTATTGTATCAATAATAAATTACAAATGTACCTTCGGCTCGAAGGAAAGCAGGAGTACAAGCGTGACGCAAAAGTAAATGCCCAGTCAGCGTGAACAGTACGGGAATACTGTTCACCTATTTATAGGCACGGGTCGCAGCCCATGCAAAATTACATCCAGGCCCTTTGCTTTTGACAATAACTCTATAGTAATCTATCTGGGTCTAGATAGTCTTTTCCTCTTTAAGTCGGTTTCCTCTTTTCTGCCATCATGCTGAAGCTCCCTTGCGCACAGCATCGGCTCTGCTCCATCCTTCGTATTGTTTCCGTGCTTCTTCATACCGTGGGCTCTTGTTCGAAGATCCCTGTCCACACATTATACTCCAGAGGCATTGTTAAATCATGTTTTTGAGGACCTTCGGAAGCCGAAGGCCCCCAACACGAACGACACCACTGAAGCAGTAGCCATGAAGACTCTGACGACTTTCTGTGGCTACCATCCCCTGGAGATGTTGATGCACCCCTTGGGACTTTTCCCTGCTGAGAAGAAGGATGACCCCATGTGGTGTAACTGTGTGAGCCACGTGAAGGACGTATGGGCAATGTATCCTGACTTGGTTGGGAGGGTCACTATTCAGTGCATGAGTGCGCTATACCGCCTTCAGGCCCTTCAGAGCGACGCTATGGCACATCTTGCTAACATCGCTCAAACTACCAAGCTCACCCTTGATAGCCGAGAAGATTTTGTGGTCAAACTTGTCCTCCGAGTTGGTGGAGAAGGATCTGCAGGTGGAAAGGCTGAGCCAGCGTATCACCACCTTGGAGCAGCAGGTGGAGATTCGAGACAACACTATGATGTCTTGGAGAACCAGCTCCACGATGTGCAACGGGAACTCGAAGAAGCTAATGACCACTTGGACATGCACCACTTGGAGATGGAGGCCAATGAAGCCGGAAGCGAGGGAGAAGAGGCTCCCGAGGAGTTAGGACCAGCCCCTGGTGCCAATGGGACTACCTCCGCGATGCCCCCTTCACCCGCATCCAGTGTCGCTTCCACCGCTCAGGGTTGATCAGTTGCTTTGACGTTTTAGGCGGATAGAAACCTACGCAAGCTTAGTTAATGATAGATTTTGGACTTGGCTTACGGGTACTTTCCCCTAATCGATGTAACCTTGAGAACTTTTGATATCTGTGGGATGATGTAACCATGTTATCTTCATTCGAACTTAATATTATGATTATGGTATTTTCTTCCCATATGAGATAGTAGCTTGTCGTTTGAAATTGTGAGTTGGGATAACATTGGCAACAATCTCTGTTTTCAGATGGCAGCTAGGCAGCGTCGCGGGCATAACGAGCAGGTTCCCTCGCCACCTCCTTCAGCTCCCACAGTGTCGGAGCTGATGGCCCAGCAGAATGAGATTCTGCGGCAGCTCTTGCAGCGCCAGCCACACCCCCAGCAGCATGGTGGAGGCCAGCATCAGCAAACTCCGGCAGCGCAACCTACCAGGAGTTCCTGAGTACACAACCACCCTTGTTCACTAAGGTAGAGGATCTGTTGGACGTCAACGTGTGACTTCACGTCATTGAGTCCAAGTTTCCCCTCCTCACGGGAGACTGCCCCGATGATGCCAAGGCTCGCTTCGCCATGCAGCAGCTTCGTGGCCCTGCTCGGTCATGGTGGGACCACTTATGTGCAGCAAGCCTTTTGATGTGTACTGTGATGCCTCTAGCACTGGACTAGGTTGTGTCTTGATGCAAGACAACCGAGTCATTGCTTATGCCTCAAGAGCACTCAGGCCTCACGAGCAGAATTATCCTACTCATGACCTAGAGCTAGCAGCGGTGGTTCATGCATTAAAAATGTGGAGGCACTATTTGATGGGAACCCACTGCAACATCTTCAATGATCATAAGAGCCTTAAGTATATCTTTACTCAGGCTGATCTCAACATGAGGCAGAGAAGAGGGCTAGAGCTGATCAAGGATTATGACCTGGAGGTACATTATCACCCAGGAAAGGCCAATGTGGTAGCAGATGCCTTGAGTCGGAAGTTGCAGTGTAACTGTGTTCTGATGGATTCTCGTATTGACACATTGTGTGATGAGCTGAGCAAAATGAAGATTGAAGTAATTCCTTCTGGTGCTTTGTCTCACATTTCTGTTGAGCCAGCTTTGCAAGACCAGATCATCATGGCCCAGCTCAGTGACAAGGGAGTGCATATTATCAAGGAGCATCTCCATCGGAGGACTGAGAAGTATAAATGTTTCCACCAAGGTGGAAAGGGTATATTGTGGTTTGGAAGCAGATTGGTGGTTCCTAAAAATGAGGGTCTCAAGAAGAGAATCTTGGATTGAGGCTCATCTCTCCAAATTCTCCATGCATCCGGGGAGCACCAAAATGTACCACGATCTGAAGCCCTTGTATTGGTGGACCAAGATGAAGAGGGAGATAGCCCGATACGTATCAGAATGTGACACATGTAAGAGGATAAAGGCAAGCCACTTGAAATCAGCTGGAGCTTTGCAGCCCCTGTCCATACCTTCATGGAAATGGGATGACATCAGCATGGATTTCATTGTGGGTCTGCCCAGCACCTCTCGTCATCATGATTCGATTTGGGTTATTGTGGACCGACTGACGAAAGTGGCACATTTTCTCCCTGTGCACACCACTGATAAGGCTGAAAAGTATGCAGAATTGTACATGGACCAGATCGTGTGTTTTCACGGATTGCCTAGGACCATTGTTTCTGACCGAGGAGCCCCGTTTGTTGCCAGATTTTGGGAACAACTGCAAGAGTCTTTGGGAACCAAGCTAATCAGAAGTTCAGCTTACCACCCACAGACTAATGGTCAGACCAAGAGGGTAAATCAAATTCTTGAAGATATGTTGAGGGCTTGTGCAATCGATTGTGGCAAGAACTGGGATAAGCACCTCTCCTTGGAAGAGTTTGCTTATAACAACAGTTATCAATCCAGCCTAAAGATAGCACCTTTCGAAGCTCTCTATGGGAGGAGATGCAGAACACCACTCAATTGGTCTCAGCCTGGAGAAAGAGAAGTTTTCGGACCTGACTTAGTGACTGAAGCCGAAAGGAAGGTCAAACTAATCAGGAAGAATCTAGAAGCTGCTCAGGCCAGGCAAAAGAGTTACCATGATAAGAGAAGGAAACATCTCCTGTTCAAGGTGGGAGATTTCGTTTATCTAAAAAGTATCACCCACCAAGGGAGTGCAGAGGTTTGGGATCAAAGGCAAGTTAGCCCCTCGCTACATTGGACCTTATGAGATCATAGAAGCATGTGGACCCATGGCATACAAGTTGAAGTTACCTCCAAAAATGTCTGCCATCCACAGTGTATTCCATGTATCTCAACTGAAGAAGTGTGTTCGATTGCCGACTGAGATCATAGCAGAACCAGACTTGGAGATAGAACCAAATCTATCGTACCAAGAGTACCCTTCCAAGATTTTGGATTGCAAAGAAAGATCAACTCGGGCAAAATCGATCAAGATGTACAAGATCCAATGGAGTAATCACTTAGAGGAAGAGGCTACTTGGGAGACTGAAGAATTTCTGCATTCCAACTTTCCTGATTATCTGCCTAAGGAAATTGGTACGTATTCATGCCCAACCCCTCCTCCTGCCCTTCGAATCTAAATTTCAGTAATATAATCTTGAATTAAAAAGAATAAGTTATAAGACAAAATTCAAAAGGACTCCTTCTAAAGTTGCAAAGAGAATGACATTCGAAGAGCAGTTTGCCTTAATAAAGAAAGCATCCACTTCAAGTAGGTCTCACCCTTCGCTACACCCCGGTAGGACCCCGACTCGAATCTCGGGACGAGATTCCTTTAAGGGGGGAAGGCTGTGACACCCCAGTGTCACCTAGGGTTCCTTCTTTAAGCTAACCCCAACCTATTATCACATGTAAACCAAGTAAAGGAATGAACATTAAAGATTAAGAACAAAGACTTATACTGAGTCTCCTAAAATTATCCTTAATCTTGTCATGAACCTTAAAAAGGAAGACTCTCAAACACTAATAAATCCTAAGTGAGCAAATTAAGCATAAAGGGGTAATTGGGAGAAATCTTGGGGGAAAATATAAATTTTAGAAAAGACCAAATTACAAAGTTTTAGTTCACCAAATAACTAACAAATCATAGTAATAAAGTTTGGCCATTTGGTTTTTCCAAAATCCCCAAATCAGCCCTTGAACCATGGTCCCATGGGGAAATTCAGAATTCTAAATTCTAAATTTCATAACCCTTTACAAAGATCAATTGCGTTCTCTGTATTTCATAACTCAAAACTAGGAAGTCCAAATATCAAAGTTGTGCCAAATTCCCTTGAACACGCTCTGGAAAATTTTAAACTCAAACCAAATTCATTTGACACAGTTTTGGAGCAGTTTGACCTCAGGACCAGGCATTCTGACACTGGCACCTTGGTGACGCTACAACTCTCTGTCCCTAGCCTAAAACCGCGCGACATCCATACACAAAAGACAAAGCAATGTCAGGTGAACAAATCCTTCACAGCGATCTTGCCCAAATTCGTGAAGATTTGCACCCAATCGGCATTAGAACTTGGGCAGAGGCAACGGTTCCACGTGTTCGACCGTGGCTGACACCCCTGGTTCACGCCCGTTCGCGCACCCGCGCTCGCCGGTTTATGGCCGCCCGTGCACCGCGTCGTGCCTATAAAGCAGCCCCGAGCCTCGGCCATACCTCCCCGCGTGCTCACAAGTCTTGCCCAAGCCAGAGATCACCAGAATTTGCCCCGAGAGCGCCGCGCCACCGCCCGCCAAGCTTTCCGAGCCTCGGCCGTCGTGGCCAGCTCCCTCCAGTCGTGTCCAAGCCGCGCCAACCCCTCGGTTAGCTTCGCCATTAACCCGTGAAGCTTACCAAGTCCTCGGACCCAGCAGAACTTCACCGGAAGCCCGAGATCGCCCTCACCGGACTTCGGTCGCCCGTCGCCGCGCGTGGACCGAGCTCTCCAGTAAGCCATTTTCAAATTCTTTGCACCCACGTCGTCCCTAGCACCTAGTGAAGCTCTCTGACCCGTTTGATTGACCAATTGTGCCGTGAGTAGGCTGGATTCCTCACCGCCGACGAGCATCCCCGCCTGCGCACGCGGACCAGCCGACTCCGACCATCCCCGACGGCGACCCACACATCGTCGTGATCCCCGAGACCTCCCCCACGTCCTCGACCACCTCACCGGAGCAGCCTCGCCGCCGGTAAGCCCCTCCACCCTTTTCTCCACCGTGGGTACTGTTTAATTGGGGACAGGACCACGGGTTCGATTTCCAGAAACCCTAGGGGGTTTTCTGTAGAGCTATAGACTCAAATGAATAGTGCCCTAGGGACCTGTCTGTAATTCCTTTAAGAACTTTTGTGAGGGACCCCAGCGCAAAACTGCTTTTCTTTAAACCATTTCGAATTAATCTTTATTTATTCAGCAGAAGACTTAGGAAATTCATAACTTCAGAAATACTTAACCAAAATTTGTCAAACTAATTTTGCTGAATTCTAAATATTATGGACTATCAATTAAAAATACTGAACTCCATGCCTTCTGTTCTAATTTTTAGAGTTTGGAATTAAACACAGAAACTGACCAAACCTTGTTTAATTAAAGAAAATTAGTTATGCTTCTGTGCTGAACTTAAGAAAATTTGTAGTTGTTCAAACCCCAATTAGACACGGTTTAAAAATAGTGGGAACCCCAGTATTGAAAATTTAAGTAGGGATATCTATTAAAAGCCATTTTTACCCAAAACTTAAGAAATCAGAAATGCATTAGGAATTAATGAACAGTGAATGAAATTGTTTTTCCTAGCCTACTTAAGTAACAATGAACCTAGGTAAAATAAAAAAGACCACTAGTCCAGAATAGAATTAAAGTAAAATGTTTTATTTAGCATTATTCCAACTAGAAAACAATTATTGGAGTTATAAAACCAGAGCCAAATTTGTTAATAAAAATCTAGTGGACTTGTAACCATTAAAACCCCACTACAAAAATGATAACCACCCCAGCCCATCATTTTAAGTAGGGTAAACAAATAAAACTTGATATTGGGTCCTATTCCAAATAAATCATGAGCAACCCTAAAATAATGCAATTTTGGGCAAACAAAATTTTTCTAGATCAATAATGAGATAGGCCACCAAAGAAAAATGCAAATCCATTTGAAAGATGTAGAATAATAACTATTGCCAATACTTTACGAAAAATGCCGTTTAATCCAAAAATTTTCTACCACCCCTTCCCTTAAGCAAAAAGATACCAAACTTCAAAATAATTGCTCTTGCACAAAATAGAAGCTAGGAAAAATCAGAAGTCTATTGTTTGATATTTTTCAAATATAGTGGTAGTAGAAAGCACCCCTTTGGCTAGAAACTTTGGAAAATCATAATAAAATAACTGTTAAGTATTAATGGCTAGAAATTTGTGCAAATTCATGTTAAAACATCTAAATTCCAGCAAAAATATGTCTTAAGAAATAACCTTCTGTTAAATGGTAGTTGTAGTTCAAACCATCCCTTCTGCCCTAATATTTAATAATTTTTCCAGAGAGAACTACTTACTTTTTAAACCTCAAATTTTGCGACAGAGAATTATACACCATTAAAAAGCTAATGTAATTTTTTCAGAATTTTTGGAAATTTATTAATATAACTTGTAGTTCAAACCCATCTTAAAAGCATAAAGGAAATAAGAAGAAAGGATAATAATAAACCTCACTCCAATAAGTTCAACTTGAAATCTTATTAATTTCTCAATAAGGCTTTAAAAAGAATTCAGTGGAACACCGAAATAGACTTACCACTTAGTTTAACTAAGCTTGACCCTAAATTGCTAAGTATACCACAAGAATCTTTAGTAGCAAGAAGTAAACTCTACCTAATTTAAGTGAATCATTCACCATCAAGTTTAATTGCTAAAGAACTTATCATATCTTGCATATATCTTACTCATTGCATTCATTAGACTGCAATCTAGCTGACGGAGAGTACGTGCTCATCCCCGAGCAAGGAACTGTCCAAGAGGAAGACCAGGAGCCAGCTCCCGAGACTGCCACTGAGGATCTCCCTGCAGCCCCAGCATTTGAAGGCAAGCCCCAATTTTTATGCATAACCGTATTTATATATGCTACTTTACTACGCTTAATGCTTGTAGGATTGTAATGTGCACTTAAGTGTAGGAGTTGCTTGAAACCTCTAGTTGCATGAACAGGATTCCTTTTTGAGATGAATACTAGTATGCTAGGTCGAGTAGCTGCTTGCTAAACAGGATCTCGGTAGAAGTTGAGTGATTTTTCTAGCACTCACGCGAGGTCAAGAATTGATTGTATTCATCTTGATAACGGGATCTATGATGGTCTATGGACTTGGATCCAGGGAGGATGCCTTGTCCATGAGACGAGAAAAGGAATTAAGGATTAATGTGTGGATACCTGAGTCAAGCGTTTGAACGTACTAAGCACATGTCGGGAAATATGGTAACCGGTAAACCTAGTACCTGAGTGAATCCGGGCGCGGACTTTGTCCCTCACTCGTCCTGAGACTGGGTCTCCCATGCTAGATATGGTGGGTACAAGTGCGGTCACTGCATGGCGGCAGCTGGGGTCAGTGGAACATTGTATGCCAAGGCGGTGAGCCCTGAGCCGTGAACGGGGAATCGATGGGGACGGTTGACATGTGTGGGGTCGGAGTACCCTGACATGTCGTGTGTTTAGGTTTACCTTGCAAGGATAAAAACTCGATTAGAATCGTCTGCTTCTCACAGCTAATGGGACTGCTTGACCCCTTGTACAACATTGAGTAAGAAGTGAAAGAAGGTAACATGAGATAATTTGTTGATTGTACTAAATGCTTGCTACCATGTATGCTTAGAAGGAGCAAACTTAGTAAAGCTAATGATGCTAGAAATTGAAAAGCTAAAACTTGATTTTAGATACAGCTAGTGCTTTTGGCAAACCAAACTCCTCAGCCAAACAGCTGCATGGTCTAGAGGTAAAGGAGTAGTTTCCTCACACCGGGTAAGTCTAGCTGAGTATTAGTATACTCAGCCTTGCTTGTGGCATAATTTTGCAGGTACCCTGCAGGATATGGTTGATGGTGTGACTTGGCCTACAACCCTACCATCGGGTTGGACGGTCGAGTGGGATGCTGCTTCCATGGGAGAGGAGCAGGAGGAGTAGTGGGCTAGGCCTTGCCCATTCCCTCGCTACCGACGACATCGATTATCCGCTGCATTTTATTTTGAGAACTTTTATTCGCTACTTGAAAAACTCCGATCTATGTAATAATTTAGTACTTAATTTGAGGTTTCTGGTTTTATTGTGTTTCTGCTATGACTCACCTTTGTGTGAGATTGTGATATTTGATCCTGGTTAAGTGGCTTTATGAGACTAGATCTAAGGGACTAACGGGTTATTCCGATTTAAGTGTGTTACGGCCCTTGAGGCATGACTTAGGCACTTAAGCTGGAATAATTTGGGTGGTTCTGCCACAGCAAGCATTTCTGCAAACATAGTCATTGATTATTGATAAGCCTTACCTTGACTCCCTTAAAGCCAGCATATCCTTGAGAGTCTTTTACTTTGTCGGGTAAGTCTTGCGAAAGTACACTTCGTACTCAGGGCTTTGTCCCATGTTGTTTTAGGTGAAGAAGCAGCAAACTTTTGTTGCTTCTGTTCAAAGGTGGTACCAAAAGAAGAGAATCAAGACTAAAGCTGTGGGAGGAAAGGTCCTCCGTTAAGAAAACTTTTACTGTTTATTTGGGAGGAGTTTTTGCCTCCCATGTTATGTAATAATAATACTCTGCACTCATATATTTTGGTTCTGGTCTGTAACTATATAACTCTATCTTACTTTTCAATAAAGTAAGTTATTGTAACTGCTTCTGCACTTTCGTATCTCCGATGTATTGTAATGTCTGCGTGACGGGTGAAACGCTCTTGGGAAAGGTAAGGAATTCAGATACCGAACTTGTCGAGTGATCAGGTGCACCTGTAGGGTTGTCTGAAGTCTGTTGGACAAGGACAACTGTAGGTGGGCCTAATGACTTGGGAGGTTCTATCACAGCTACTATCGGAGCGAAGCCCATCTCTGCAAATATTATGAGACATTTTCAAAAAAGAATTTTCAAAGACTTATCTAGAAAATTTCTTCCCTTCTTATCTAACCATCTTCTGAAGTACTTATTTTAAAGACCAGATAGTAGAGTGCAATGTATAGAAGGTGTGAATCAAGTAAGGTTGATTCTGTAATTATACATGCATCATGCTAAAAACTATGCTAATAAGATTTCCCCCTTAGAGAAATGCCGCCGCGCACAAGAAAGACCGCGCGCAAGTCTACAGGACCGATTGGTGTACCCCGCCAACAACTAGCCCCACGGCATGAAGACAGTAGCAGTGGTAGCAACGATCCAATCAGGGATCTGGAAGCCCAAGTTGAACAACTTCAATCAGAACTCCGTCACAGGAACGATATATGGGTCGCGGATGGTTAAAGAATAAACAAATTGAGAACAGACATCTGCCACCTGCAAGACCAACATGTTGAACAGGATCTAGCGCTCGATTGGGCTGTGAAGTCTCGTTCACTTGCTTGGGCAAAGGCAGCTAGAGCTCGAGCCCGCGTGGAGGAGCTTAGCTCAGCCGTGGATAATTTGCAGGTTTATTGTAATACACTACATGAAGAAGTTCATGTATTGTATTCACAACTGCACCCTAACGTCCCTGCGGATCCTGTCGGAATGGGAGCCGGACCATCTGGAGCAGCGGGTGAAGCCCTTGGAGGGGAACTGGACCTTTTTATGCCCCCTCCTTCAATGAATTTGGTCGACGAATGGTCTCCTACACCTGACAGCGAGGCTACCAAAAGTGACAAGAAGCTAGAGTAGTAATAATGTGTAATAGGTAATGTAATCCTGTTGTAAATACGAGTCTATAACATTACCCTTTTAAGTAATGTAAAATGGATGGTTTGCTTTGGCATATTATATTTTTCCAAATGTTCTTTGCCTCAGATGCCATCCAAGACTCCCGCACAGGATGGGGCAGGAACCTCCCGTGGGAGGGAAGCAACCCCTAATCCACCCCCAGTACCTCCAACATTAGTTGAGGCCATCGCCGCCTTAGTTAATGCACAACTGACAACACCCGCTTTCTACGGGAAATGGCGGGACAACAGATGCAGCAGCAAGGTGGGCGGGCGTATCCTCAAGGACCCCGCGAAACGTCATATCTGGATTTCTTAGAGACACGTCCCCCATTATTTGTCAAGGCGGAAGATCCTTTGGAAGTGGATGAGTGGATCCACATTATCGAACAGAAGTTTGGGCTTCTCCGATGTGCGGAGAATCAAAAGCCCTTGTTTGCGGCACAATAGTTGCGAGGCCCTGCCAGCACATGGTGGGGAAATTATGTAGCCGTTAAGCCGGCCGGCCATCAAATTACATGGGACGAGTTTAAATTGGCTTTCCGGGAGCACTATATACCTGAAGGGGTACTCCATATGAAGCAGGAGGAGTTTATGAAGCTCAAACAGAGTGGGGATACTGTCACTCAGTATCTCAATAAATTTAACCACTTGTCCCAATATGCTATCTGTCGGCATTTCGACCCCGGGGAGTAAATTGTCGCCGTGTGTCCCAGCCCAGATGGGTCGGCGCGAGACAGAGCATGAAGGGGGGGGGGAGGAGACAGGCGAAAGGGGAAACCCGCAGCCTTCGTGTTGTCCTGCGCCCAGGTCGGGTGCGCTTGCAGTAGGGGGTTACAAGCGTCTGCGTGGGAGAGAGCGAGAGCCTTATACGCGCCGGCCCGTCCTCCCGCGTGGCCAACCTTCTCGTACGAGAGCCCTGGACCTTCCTTTTATAGGCGTAAGGAGAGGGCCCAGGTGTATAATGGGGGATGTAGCAGTGTGCTAACGTGTCTAGCAGAGAGGAGCTAGAGCCCTAAGTACATGCCATCGTGGCAGCCGGAGAGGTTTTGGCACCCTGTTCATGTGATGTCGTGGCCGTCGGAGGAGCGCTGGAGCCTTGCGGAAGGACAGCTGTTGGGGCTGTCAAGTCCTTGCTGATGTCTCCTTGCTTCCGTAAGGGACTGAGAGCCGCCGTCGTCATGGAGCACGCGGGGCGCCATCATTATTTGTTTACCGGGGCGAGCCAGATGGGACGCCGGTCTTGTTCCCCGTAGCCTGAGCTAGCTAGGGGTAGGGTAATGATGGACCCCTGTGACATGGTCGGTCCGAGCCCTGGGTCGGGCGAGGCGGAGGCTCCTCCGAGGTCGAGGTCGAGTCCGAGCCCCGGGTCGGGCGAGGCGGAGACCGTCGTCCGAGGCCAAGGCTGAGTCCGAGCCCTGGGGTCGGGTGAGGCGGAGTTCGTCGTCTTTCGGAGCCAAAGCTGAGTCCGAGCCCTGGGGTCGGGCGAGGCAGAGTTTGTCGTCTTCCGGAGCCGAGGCTGAGTCCAAGCCCTGGGGTCGGGCGAGGCGGAGTTCGTCGTCATCCGGAGCCGAGGCTGAGTCCGAGCCCTGGGGTCGGGCGAGGCAGAGTTCGTCGTCTTCCGAGGCTGAGACGGGGGCCGAGCCCTAGTGTCGGGCGAGGCGGAGTTCGTCGTCTTCCGAGGCCGAGACGGGGGTCGAGCCCTGGGGTCGGGCGAGGCGGAGCTTCCTATGGCACCCGAGGCCGGACTTGGCTGCTGTCAGCCTCACTCTGTCGAGTGGCACAGCAGTCTTAGCGACGCAGGCGGCGCTGTCTTCTTGTCAGGTCGGTCAGTGGAGCGGCGAAGTGACTGCGGTCACTTAGGCTCTGTCGACTGAAGAGCGCGCGTCAGGATAAGGTGTCAGGCGATCCTTGCATTAAATGCTCCTGCGAGATGATCGGTCGGCGTGGCGATCTGGCCAAGGTTGCTTCTCGGCGAAGACTGGGCCTCGGGCGAGCCGAAGGTGTGTCCGTTGCTTGAGGGGGCCCTCGGGCGAGATGTGAATCCTCCGGGGTCGGCTGCCCTTGCCCGAGGCTGGGCTCGGGTGAGGCGAGATCGTGTCCCTTGAGTGGACTGAGCCTTGACTTAATCACACCCATCAGGCCTTTGCAGCTTTGTGCTGATGGGGGTTACCAGCTGAGATTAGGAGTCTTGGGGGTACCCCTAATTATGGTCCCCGACAGTAGCCCCCGAGCCTCGAAGGGAGTGTTGATACTCGCTTGGAGGCTTTTGTCGCACTTTTTTGCAAGGGGACCGACTTTTCTCGGTTGTGTTTCGTTTCGGTGGGTGCGCGCGAGCACACCCGCCGGGTGTAGCCCCCGAGGCCTTGGAGGAGTGATTTGACTCCTTCGAGGTCTTAGCGCGTTTCGTGATGCTTCGGCCGGTCTGGTTGTTCCCTCATGCGAACTGGCCGTAGCCTGGGTGCATAGTCGAGTCCCATGTTCTCGGGCTGGTATGTTGACGCTGTCAACGGTTTGGCCGGAGCCGGGTTTGCGAGAGCAGCCACCGAGCCTCCGCACAGAGCGAGAGGACGGTCAAGGACAGACTCAGCTTTTTTACATACACGCCTGTGTCGCCTTTCCGCAAGAAGGAGGGGGGAAGGCGCCATGTTGCCCTCGGAGGGCGCCGAACATGGTGTTTCCAGTGAGTTGCTAACGGGTAATCCGAGTGGACGCCTGTGCCCCATTCGTTAGGGGTTGGCTAGTGGCCCGGAGGCACGCTCCAAAAGTACCTGCGGGTGACTTGCCGGACCCGGTCCCCTTTTGATGGGGTCCGAGGGCTCGATGCCTCCCTCTGGTGGGATTCCGTTACAAAATCGTTCCCGTTGGTCTCGGAAATGTCCTAGGCTACCTCGGGAGCGTAGCCCGAGCCTTGGTTATGTATCGAACGTACCCAGGGTCATCCCTCGCTCTGCGTCTGAGGCGGCTGTCGAACCCTTCGGGGGCCAGCCTACGAACCCCTGATCAGTAGTGGGCGCGGAGCCCGAGTGGCCTAAGGCGGCTGTTGAACCCTTCCGAGGGGCTAGCCTTCGAACCTCTAACCAATAGTGGGCGCGGAGCCCGAGTGCTCTGAGGCGGCTGTTGAACCCTTTCGAGGGGCCAGCCTTCGAACCTCTGATCAGTAGGGGGGCTCAGGGCTCGTTTCCTTCGCGGAGAAGGATCCCTTTCGGAGTATCCCCTTTCCCGGTCCCTATGGAAAGAGAGAGAGAGAGAAAGAGGAAGTGGAAAAGGATACGAAATCGAATGACGTGGCGCACCTTTTTTGACGCGGTCATCATGGCGGAGGTGAAGCGTCGCCTGCTTCGCCTGCCAAAGGTGCCGTCTGTCCTGCCGCAGAGTTAATGCGACGGGGCGAGTGGTTCGCGGGGCAGCCGTTGTGCGTGCGCGAGCCGTTCGAGGAACGGAACACGGGCGCGTCGTCTTCACGCCGTGGGAGAGGGTTCTCTCGCTGTCCCAGGAGGGGACGTGAGCTTGCTGACTACTTGACTGCAGCTTCCGCCCGCCTGCCACCGCCATTACTGCCGGCCCACTTCTGGCCGTATCGACCGTCGTGCCTTCTCCTGCGGCTGACTGACCCGTGACCGATGTGCTCGGTTGGCACCGTCGGGTCATGCGCAGGGTCGCCTCGAGTCGCGGCACTGGTTCCGCAGTCGAGAAGGCACGGTACTGGCGCGAGTGGCAGTGCAGTTTCTTGCACGTAGTAACCGGCGCGCCGGTTACATGACGTGTGGGCCTGGGCTTCCATGCTGGACGTGTCGAAGTTGAAAGGGTGCGCCCCCTTGGTGCGGTTGCATGCCGCCTGCATGGCGGTCCGCTCTTTCACCCGCTGGTCTAGGCGAAAGTGGAGGAGCGCTTGTAACCGCTGGGCAGTTGCGCGCACCGCGCGCGGCGGTTTTGGCTCCTTCTGTCCTGGACCAGCTTGCATGACACGTGGGGCCCAACCCCCGTGTCGTAGGGGGAGGACCTTGGAGCGTGTTGGAGAAGACTCATCCCGCGACGGCTGAGGACGCAAGTGGGGAGAGTTTCCTTTAAAAGGAGGGTGACCCCCTTGGAAGGCAACCATGTCTTCGTACTCCCTTCATGCATTGCATCCTTCCACCTTCCGAGCCCCCGGATGGGGAACACTCGCGGTTCTTCCGCCTTGTCGTCGTTGGGGGAACGCAACTTCGCGGAAGTTGGTACCTTTCAGCCATCGTTCAGCTTCAAGGATTTTCATCAGGCAGCCCGGCTGCATCTCCTCGTCAGTGGTCACCCAAGATGGTGACCACCAGCTCCAGGGTGGGGAGAAGCAAGCCGGGCTGCAGCCTCTGCCCCTCCCTCAGCTTCAAGGATGTTCATCATCATTGCTGGGGAGGGGAGTGCGCCGAGTTGGGGCCAGTCTCCGCGCGGGCAGCGGCCCGCTCCTTCCCTCAGTGATCGGGGGGAAGGGCATTCGCCGTTCGTGGCGCTGGCAGCTGCCGCGTGTCCGGCTCTCCGGCCTGGGCGGCTTCGGTGCTGCTTCGGGTGTCACCTCCCACCGAGGCAGCCGGAAGAGGTTTCTCTGCCGACGAGATAGACGGCGCCACCCGCAGACTGACCTCCAACTCTATGGCCTCCTACATGTCCTCGCCCCTTGGGCGGGGACGCGGGCGAGGGCCTTGTCGCAGCAGCGTCTGCCCTGAGGTCATCGCTGCTGCTGTTTGGCCGCCCGGAGCGGAAGTCGTTGTCGCTGCTGCTGGAGCGGGCGGCGCTGAGACACCTGGAGTCTCGTCGGCGTTCTGTTGCTCCGCAGGCCCTCCAACGTGGGGGGTTGTTTGTACCTGCAGAGGTGGAACCGGAGTTCCATTTGTAATGGCACCTTGAGTGCCGGTGTTTGTTCATTGTGGCTGTCGGGGCCTGAACATGTACGTATTTTTGGCATGAAGCCATGTTTTTTCCTCATTTCGAGCACTAGGACTCGCCTGTCGGCTAACTGAACCGCTTAACCAAGTGTGAGTTGCCTCGTGCGAAGGTGACGAGTGAGGTATCCGTATCCCGGAGGCGTAGGAGTCCCTCGGCTCGGTCGGCCTTGCCGCCCGAGGCTTCTCTTGCTTAGTTAAAGGAACCCTCGGACGCTCTTCGATGAGCCGGAGCCGGAGGCAACAGTGTCAGTGTGGACAGAGGCAGAGTTGGCTCGAAAAGAAGACTTCGTCGGCCGGAGCCTGGCCGAGCCGTCCACTGGCGGGACCAGCGCCGGAGTCGAGTTGCCGAGGCCATGAGCCGGGCTGATGTCCTCGGGGGACAGCTGGCTGAGGCTTCGGGGCGGCCGCCCGAGGCGTCTGCTCGGGCCGGATTCCTGGAGGAGACCCCGGCGGCGATGGCCCGGGCGCGGTGCTGATGTCGCCCTTCGGAGCAGAGATCCTCCGACCGTGTTGCCGTCCGAGGCTCGGTCGGGCTTCGCCGAAGGTGGAGTTGACACCGAGGGTGCTGCTGCTCCCCCTCCATTGATGTCTAAGCCTGCAGGATCGGTTCATCTTGTAGTGTGTGTATGTTTTCTGCGGCCGCTGAGGCCCAAACATACTGTCGTTGTGTTGTAAAGCTGCGTTTCTTTTCCTCTTGTTTCAAAGATCAAGACTTATTTGTCGGTAACAGAATTGTTTGTCCGAGCGAGAGTTACTTTCCACGGAAGGTGATGAGTGAGGTATCCGTATCCCGGAGGCGTAGGAGTCCCTCGGCTCGGTCGGCCTTGTCGCTTACGTGTACTCTCACTCGTCCGTAGGATTCTGCTATCGATATAGTCGAGAAGGCACGAAAAATCGTTTCGGCAGAAAGGTTCCCCAGCATTAAGACTTGTTCGGTCAGCGAAATTGCTTATCCAAGCGTGAGTTACTTATCGCAGAAGGTGATGAGTGAGGTATCCGTATCCCGGAGGCGTAGGAGTCCCTCAGCTCGGTCGGCCTTGGCTGCTTACGTGTACTCTGTCGTTTTCAGGATCCCACTTTCGAAGTAGTCAAAAAGCACGAAAGACGTTCTGGCAGAAAGACCTTTTCCGAGGAAAATTTTGACGCAGAGGGGGTTCCCCCCTTCTAGCCCCCGAGGGAGGGTCGGGCTTTGCCGAGGCAAGGCTGACCCTTCCTTGATGGTTAGACTTGGTATGTGAACGAGGTGTACAAACAACTTGAAAGCATCTTAAGGGTAGAAGCGACGTAGCTGTCGGATGTTCCAAGCGTTGTTGTAGACCTCGCCTTGACTGTTGGCCATCTTGTATGTCCCGTTCTTCAGAACCTTGGCGATGACGAACGGCCCTTCCCAGGGAGGCGTGAGCTTGTGCCGCCCTCGGGCGTCTTGTCGCAGCCGAAGCACCAAGTTGCCCACCTGGAGGTCTCGGGACCGAAACCCTCGGGCGTGGTAGCGTCGCAGGGACTGCTGATACCACGCCGAGTGTAGTAAGGCCATGTCCCAAGCCTCTTCCAGCTGGTCCAATGAGTCTTCTCGGTTGGTTCGATTGCTTTGGTCGTCGTACGCCCTCGTCCTCGGGGAACCGTATTATAAGTCTATGGGCAAGATGGCCTCGGCCCCATAGACTAGAAAGAACGGTGTGAAGCCCGTGGCTCGGCTCGGCGTTGTCCTCAGACTCCAGACCACCGAGGGGAGCTCCTTCATCCATCGCTTGCCGAACTTGTTGAGGTCATTGTAGATCCTCGGCTTGAGTCCTTGCAGAATCATGCCGTTGGCACGTTCTACCTGCCCATTCGTCATGGGGTGAGCCACGGCGGCCCAGTCCACCCGGATGTGGTGATCCTCGCAGAAGTCCAGGAACTTTCTGCTGGTGAACTGGGTGCCGTTGTCAGTGATGATGGAGTTCGGGACCCCAAAGCGATGGATGATGTTGGTGAAGAATGCCACCGCCTGTTCGGACCTGATGCTGTTTAGGGGTCGGACCTCGATCCACTTGGAGAATTTGTTGATGGCGACCAGCAGGTGCGTGTAGCCCCCGGGTGCCTTCTTCAAGGTACCAACGAGGTCCAGACCCCACACAGCAAACGGCCAGGTGATGGGTATCGTCTGCAGAGCCTGAGCGGGCAGGTGGGTCTGCCTTGCGTAGAATTGACACCCTTGGCAGGTGCGGACAATTCTAGTGGCGTCGGCCACCGCGGTCGGCCAGTAGAAACCTTGTCGGAAAGCGTTTCCGACAAGGGCTCGAGGTGTTGCGTGATGACCACAAGCCCCCGAGTGTATCTCTTGTAATAACTCCTGACCTTCGGCGATGGATATGCATCGCTGGAGGATGCCTGAGGGGCTGCGGTGGTAGAACTCCTTCCCGTCCCCCAGCAAGACGAACGACTTGGCGCGCCGCGCAAGTCGCCGAGCTTCGGCTCGGTCGAGGGGCAGCTCTCCTCGGTGGAGATATTGCAGGTACAGGGTCTGCCAGTCTCGATTAGGTGGGACCCCATTCTGCTCTTCCTCGACACGCAGTGCCTCACCCTCGGGGGCCGAGGGTGCCTCGGGCTGGGCCGAGGCCTTCTTGGGCTCAGGCATGTCGTCGGTCTTGACTGAGGGTTGATGTAGGTCTCGGGAGAAGACGTCCGGGGGAACTGTTGTTCGCCCCGAGGCTATCTTAGCCAGCTCGTCCACAGTCTTGTTGTATCGTCGGGCGATGTGGTTGAGCTCGAGCCCATAGAACTTGTCCTCCAGGCGCCAAACCTCATCGCAATAGGCTTCCATCTTCGGGTCGCGGCAGTGGGAGTTCTTCATGACTTGGTTGATGACAAGCTGCGAGTCACCGCGAGCGTCGAGGCGTCGGACCCCTAGCTCGATGGTGATGCGCAACCTGTTGACCAGAGCCTCATACTCAGCCACGTTGTTGGACGCCGGGAAATGGAGGTGCAGCACGTAGCGGAGGTGCTTCCCGAGGGGCGAGATGAAGAGCAGGCCCGCGCCCGCCCCTGTTTTCATCAGCGACCCGTCGAAAAAACATGGTCCAGAGTTCCAGTTGGATCGGAGCTGCTGGAAGTTGGGTGTCGACCCATTCAACCACAAAGTCCGCCAAGACTTGGGACTTGATGACCTTCTGAGGGGCGAACGAGATTGTCTCGCCTATGATTTCCACCACCCACTTTGCAATCCTACCCGAGGCCTCTCGGCACTGGATGATCTCCCCCAGGGGGAAGGATGACACCACAGTCACCGGATGAGACTCGGAGTAGTGTCGCAACTTTCGCCGCATCAGAATCACCGCGTACAGCAGCTTCTGAATTTGTGGGTAGCGGATCTTGGTCTCGGACAGTACCTCACTGATGAAGTAGACCGGCCTCTGGACGGGCAATGCATGCCCTTCTTCTCGTCCCTCAACCACGATCGCGGCGCTGACCACCTGGGTGGTAGCGGCGACATAGATCAAGAGGGCTTCTCCGACAGCGGGGGGCACCAAGATGGGTGCGTTCGTGAGGAGCGCCTTCAGGTTCCCGAGGGCTTCCTCGGCATCAGGGGCCCAAGTGAAGCACTTGGCCTTTCTTAAGAGGCGGTACAGAGGTAGGCCTCTTTCGCCGAGGCGCGAGATGAAGCGGCTCAGAGCCGCAAGGCATCCCATGACCCTCTGTACGCCTTTCAAGTCCTTGATGGGCCCCATGTTGGCGATGGCCGCGATTTTCTCCGGGTTGGCCTCGATGCCCCGCTCGGAGACGATGAACCCCAAGAGCATGCCTCGGGGGACTCCGAAGACGCACTTCTCGGGATTGAGTTTTACGCCTTTCGCCTTGAGACACCGGAATGTCATTTCAAGGTCGGAGAGGAGGTCGAAGGCTTTCCTCGTCTTGACTACAATGTCATCGACGTAAGCCTCGACCGTTCGACCAATGTGCTCGCCAAACACGTGGTTCATGCACCTTTGGTATGTCGCACCCGCATTCCTCAAACCAAATGGCATAGTAACTTAGCAGTACATGCCAAAAGGTGTGATGAAAGAAGTCGCGAGCTGGTCGGACTCTTTCATCCTGATTTAGTGATACCCGGAGTAGGCATCGAGGAAAGACAGGGTTTCGCACCCAGCAGTGGAATCCACGATTTGATCAATGCGAGGCAAAGGGTAGGGAACCTTCGGACATGCTTTGTTTAGACCAGTGTAGTCTACACACATCCGCCATTTCCCTCCTTTCTTTCTCACAAGCACTGGGTTGGCAAGCCATTTGGGATGGAATACCTCTTTGATGAACCCTGCAGCCATCATCTTGTGGATCTCCTCGCCTATGGCTCTGCGCCTTTCTTCGTCGAATCGACGCAGAGGCTGCTTCACGAGTCGGGCTCTAGCTCGGATATCCAGCGAGTGCTTGGCGACATCCCTCGGTATGCCAGGCATGTCCGAGGGACTCCACGCGAAAACTTCGGCGTTCGCGCGGAGAAAGTCGACGAGCACTACTTCCTATTTGGGGTCGAGCTCGGAGCCGATCCGTATCTGCTTGGAGGTGTCGTTGCTGGGGTCGAGAGGGACGGACTTAACTGTCTCCGCTGGCTCGAAGTTGCCGGCATGGCGCTTCACGTTTGACGTCTCCTTGGAGAGGCTCTCCAGGTTGGCGATGAGGGCCTCGGATTCGGCGAGGGCCTCGGCGTACTCCACGCACTCCACGTCGCATTCGTACGCGTGTCGGTATGTGGGGCCGATGGTGATGACCCCGTTGGGGCCCGGCATCTTGAGCTTGAGGTAGGTGTAGATGGGGACGGCCATGAACTTGGCGTAGCATGGCCTCCCCAGTACTGCGTGGTAGGTTCCTCGGAACCCGACCACCTCGAACGTGAGGGTTTCCCTTCTGAAGTTGGAGGGAGTCCCGAAGCAGACGGGCAGATCGAGTTGTCCAAGGGGCTGGACGCGTTTTCTGGGGATGATCCCGTGAAAAGGCGCCGCGCCTGCCTGAATCGAGGACAGATCGATCTACAGGAGCCCAAGGGTCTCGGCTTAGATGATGTTGAGGCTGCTTCCTCCGTCCATGAGGACCTTGGTGAGCCTGACGTTGCCGATGACGGGGTCGACAACGAGCGGATACTTCCCCGGGCTCGGCACGCGGTCGGGGTGGTCGCCTTGGTCGAAGGTGATGGGCTTGTCGGACCAGTCTAGGTAGACTGGCGCCCCCACCTTTACCGAGCAGACCTCCCGACACTCTTGCTTGCGGTGCCGAGCCGAGGCGTTTGCCACTGGCCCACCTTAGATCATGAAGAAGTCGTGGACCTCGGGGAACTCCTCTACCTTGTGATCCTCCTTCTTGTCGTTGTTGTGGGCCGTGCCACCTTCCGTAGGTGGCTCGGCCTTGTGAAAGTGGCGCCGAAGCATGACGCACTCCTCAAGGGTGTGCTTGACGGGCCCCTGATGATAGAGGCATGGCTCCTTGAGCATCTTGTCGAAGAGATTGGCACCTCCGGGAGGTTTCCGAGGGTTCTTGTACTCAGCGGCGGTGATAAGGTCCGCATCGGCGGCGTCACGTTTCGTTTGTGACTTCCTCTTGCCCTTCTTCTTGGTGCCGCGCTGAGTGGACGCCTCGGGGACATCTTCCGGCTGGCGGCCCTGGGGCTGCTTGTCCTTCCGGAAGATGGCCTCAACCGCCTCCTGGCCAGAGGCGAACTTGGTGGCGATGTCCATCAGCTCGCTTGCCCTGGTGGGGGTCTTGTGACCCAGCTTTCTCACCAGGTCACGGCAGGTGGTGCCGGCGAGGAACGCGCCGATGACATCCGAATCGGTGACATTGGGCAGTCGGTGCGCTGCTTCGAGAATCGCCGGATGTAGTCCCGGAGAGACTCTCGCGGCTGCTGGCGGCAGCTTCGGAGATCCCAGGAGTTCCCAAGGCGCATGTACGTGCCCTAGAAGTTGCCGGCGAAAGCTTGGACCAGGTCGTCCCAGTTGGAGATCTGCCCCGGAGGCAGGTGCTCCAGCCAGGCTCGAGCGGTGTCGGAGAGGAACAGGGGGAGGTTGCGGATGATGAGGTTGTCATCGTCCGTTCCACCCAGTTGGCAGGCCAGCCGGTAGTCCGCGAGCCACAGTTCCGGCCTCGTCTCCCCCGAGTACTTTGTGATAGTAGTCGGGGTTCGGAACCGGGTCGGGAACGGCTCCCGTTGTATGGCCTGGCTGAAAGCCTGCGGACCGGGTGGTAGCCTCGGCGCACCCTCTCGTCGAGGTGGGTTCGACGGTTGCGGTGGTGGTGCTCGTTGCCGAGGCGACCCGGGGCCGCAGGCGCCGTGTTGTGCGTGCGCCCGGTGTGGACCGAGGCTTCCCGCATGAATCGGGAAGTCGCGGCGCGATGCTCCGAGGGGTACCCCTGCCTTCGGGAGGCAGAGCTTTCGGCCCGTCGGACCGCGGCATCCTCCAGGAGATTCTTGAGCTCTCCCTGGATACGCTGCCCTTCGGTGGTTGATGGTTCCGGCATCGCGCGGAGTAGTATTGCTGCTGCAGCCAGGTTCTGGCCGACCCACTAGAAGCCGGTGGCGGCCTTGCCCGTCGTCGGCAATGCGGTGCTGGATGCCCTGGGGTAGATGATGCGCTTCTCCGGCCGGAGCTTGGTCTGCCCATTCCTGCCCGATGTTCCGCCGGAATGGCTCAAGTGTTCCTGCTCCCTCGTCGAGCCTGGCCTGCATCTCGCGGATTTGCTCGAGCTGTGCGTCCTGACCCCCCGCAGGGACTGGGACCACAGCTAGCTCCCGAAGGATGTCAACACGAGGCGCAGGCCTAGGGGGATCGCCGTTTTCCGGTATACCAAGATGGTTGCCTTTGCCGTACCCCCTAAATCGACGTGGAAACATTCACGACTTGGGCCACAGTCCTCGTCGCCGAAGCTGCGGCTACCGTCGGAACAATCGGAAAGTCAGTAGTTGCATGCGGTCATGAAGTCCCGCATGGCACTGGGGTTGCTGAGCCCAGAGAAATCCCAACAAAGGTCGGGCTCGTCATCTTCCTCGGAACCCGAGGGTCCGTAGGTCGAGACGGCCGTCAGTCTGTCCCAGGGCGACCGCATACGGTACCCCGGAGGATTTGGACATGCCTCTATGAAGGCCTCCACCGAAGCGAAGTCGCTTGGTGGGTCGAGGCTGAATCCAAAAGGCACGAGATGGGAATCGGTCGGTACCTCTTGGTCGACGGGCGGTGACGAAGTCGCGTCAGGGGCGGACTGCACCGTCGTCTCAGGTACGAGGGTGACGCCCAGCAAGTCCCTCGCGAGCGTGCTGGCGTCGTTCGTTCGCTTGGAGTTGGCGTGTTGCGGGGAAACGGCGCTCGTCTTCGTCTCAGACGCGAGGTCGTCGCCCGACGTGTCCCCCGTTGGGGCGCCGGCGCCGTCGACTCGCTCGACAGCCGATGAGGTGCCGCCTCTTGCTTGGCCATGGTTGCCCCGCCTCCTCCTCCGTCGGCGGGGGAGGTGACGGGACAAACTCGAATGTTGTTCTTCCGCCATGTGGGGAAGACGTCGTTGATTCTGCCACCGGCGGGTGGGCTGTCGGCCGCCATTGTCGCTGTCGCGCGGCGGAGGAAGGAGTATCATGTCGTAGCTGCCATCGAGGGACATGAACTCAAGACTCCCGAAACGGAGAATCGTCCCGGGTTGGAGAGGTTGCTGGAGACTACCCATCTGGAGCTTGACGGGAAGCTGTTTGTCAACACGCAGCAGGCCCCTACCTGGTGCGCCAACTGTCGGCGTTTCGACCTAGGGGGGTCCCTGGACCGACGAGTAAATTGTCGCCGCGTGTCCCAGCCCAGATGGGTCGGCGCGAGACAGAGCACGAAGGGGGGGGGGGGGAAAAAGGAGACAGGCGAAAGGGGAAACCCGTGGCCTTCGTGTTGTCCTGCGCCTAGGTCGGGTGCGCTTGTAGTAGGGGGTTACAAGCGTCCGCGTGGGAGAGAGCGAGAGCCTTATACACGTCGGCCCGTCCCCCCGCGCGGCCAACCTTCCCGTACAAGAGCCCTGGACCTTCCTTTTATAGGCGTAAGGAGAGGGCCCAGGTGTACAATGGGGGATGTAGCAGTGTGCTAACGTGTCTAGCAGAGAGGAGCTAGAGCCCTAAGTACATGCCGTCGTGGCAGCAGGAGAGGTTTTGGTACCCTGTTCATGTGATGTCGTGGCCGTCGGAGGAGCGCTGGAGCCTTGCAGAAGGACAGCTGTCAGGGCTGTCAAGTCCTTGCTGACGTCTCCTTGCTTCCGTAAGGGACTGAGAGCCACCGTCGTCATGGAGCACGCAGGGCGCCATCATTATTTGTTTACCGGGGCGAGCCAGATGGGACGCCGGTCTTGTTCCCCGTAGCCTGAGCTAGCTAGGGGTAGGGTAATGATGGCCCCCTGTGACGTGGTCGGTCCGAGCCCTAGGTCGGGCAAGACGGAGGCTCCTCCGAGGTCGAGGTCGAGTCCGAGCCCTGGGTCGGGCGAGGAGGAGATCGTCATCCGAGGCCAAGGCTGAGTCCGAGCCCTAGGGTCGGGCGAGGCGGAGTTCGTCGTCTTCTGGAGCCAAAGCTGAGTCTGAGCCCTGGGTCGGGCGAGGCGGAGTTCGTCGTCTTCCGGAGCCGAGGCTGAGTCCGAGCCCTGGGGTCGGGCGAGGCAGAGTTCGTCGTCTTCCGGAGCCGAGGCGGGGGCCGAGCCATGGGGTCGGGCGAGGCGGAGTTCGTCGTCTTCCGAGGCCGAGACGGGGGCCGAGTCCTGGGGTCGGGCGAGGCGGAGTTCGTCGTCTTCCGAGGCCGAGACGGGAGCCGATCCCTGGGGTCGGGCGAGGCGGAGCTTCCTATGGCGCCCGAGGCCGGACTTGGCTGCTGTCAGCCTCACTCTATCGAGTGGCACAACAGTCGGAGCGACGCAGGCGACGCTGTCTTCTTGTCAGGTCGGTCAGTGGAGCGGCGAAGTGACTGCGGTCACTTCGGCTCTATCGACTGAAGAGCGCGTGTCAGGATAAGGTGTCAGGCGATCCTTGCATTAAATGCTCCTGCGATACGGTCGGTCGGCGTGGCGATCTGGCCAAGGTTGCTTCTCGGCGAAGACTGGGCCTCGGGCGAGCTGAAGGTGTGTCCGTTGCTTGAGGGGGCCCTCGGGCGAGACGTGAATCCTCTGGGGTCGGCTGCCCTTGCCCGAGGCTGGGCTCGGGCGAGGCGAGATCGTGTCCCTTGAGTGGACTGAGCCTTGACTTAATCGCACCCATCAGGCCTTTGCAGCTTTGTGCTGATGGGGGTTACCAGCTGAGATTAGGAGTCTTGGGGGTACCCCTAATTTTGGTCCCCGACACTATCGATCAAGTCAACACGGATTTAAAGAAGAGAAATTGCTTCATGAGAGGCCTTAATGATCGAATGCAATGAAAGATGGCCACCTGCATTGTTATTTCTTACGGAAGGGCTGTCAGGACGGCGCTCGCAGTTGAGGCCAAATTTGCAGGCTCAGGAAAATCAAGGGGCAATGGAGGCGACAGGCCCAATCAGGGGTCTAAGAAAAGACAAAGATTGGTAATCCGACCTTTTAATCAGAATCATTCTTCATCGCGTCCACCCTCCTACCCTTTCAAACAACCGGTTTTTATCCGTCCTACAACTACCCCCACTGCAACAAATCAGCTGGGTGCCCCTGGTACTCGTTTCCCCGCTCTCCTAAGCTCTTCAACATGCTGCTTTAATTGTGGAAAGTTCGGACATTTTATCAAGGACTGTCCATACCCGAAGCAGAACAAATTTAATAATCAACAGAGTTCTGGGAGTTCTGCTCAAGTTAAGGGAAATGCGGCAAACAATACCGCAGGCAAAAATATGAGGAAGACGGGGCAGTTTTATTATACTCAAGTGGCCACAACACAGGAAGGCGAACCGGTTATGATGGGTACGTTTCTCATGGCCAATCACTCTGCCGTTATCCTTTTTGATTCTGGCGCTTCACATACATTCAGAAGCAAGAAGTTGTGAAGCAACATTGCATTCCATACCATGAATCAAGGGAAGGGTTTGTAATTCATTCGCCTGGGGGACAAATATTTACTAAAGAGGTGGCTTACCATGTGCCCGTAACATTGGCTGAACGGGACTTTCCTACAAACATGATTGTTCTAAAAGGCCAAGATATAGATGTAATTTTGGGCATGAATTGCTTAGTCCAGCATAAAGCAATCCTCAACACTGATCTGAGAACCATCAGGTTGAGTTATGGCCAAGAAGAGGTTCTTTTGTCCATCCCCGTGGCCATTCCAGCTAAACCAACTGGTAGAGTATATGAAGCCATCATACCGGAGATCCAAGATATTCTGGTAGTATGTGAATTCCCAGACGTCTTTCCGAAAGATCTGCCTGGATTGCCTCCAGAAAGAGATGTAGAATTTGTGATTGAGTTGAAGCCCGGTACGACTCCTATTTCTAGAAGGTCGTACCGAATGCCTCCAAATGAACTGGCAGAACTCAAGACCCAATTACAAGATCTACTTGAAAAAGTATTTATCCGACCAAGTTCATCACCTTGGGGTTGTCCAGCCATCTTTGTCAAGAAGAAGGACCAAACACTATAGATGTCCGTGGATTATAGACCCCTTAATGAGGTCACCATCAAGAATAAGTACCCTCTACCCCAGATTGACATTCTATTTGATCAACTTACCGGAGCCTGGGTATTCTCCAAGATTGACCTCAGGTCGGGTTATCATCAGATCCATATCCGACCCGAAGATATACCAAAGACCGCATTCACTACGCAGTATGGATTATTTGAATATTTGGTAATGTCTTTCGGACAGACAAATGCTCCTGTCCACTTCACATATCTGATGAACTCGGTATTTATGCCCCAGTTGGACAAATTTGTGGTGGTATTCATTGACGATATCTTAATATACTCCAAGAATGTAGAGGAGCATGCTCAGCACTTGCGGATCGTATTAACGCGCTAAAGGGAACACCAATTATATGCTAAGTTCAGTAAGTGCGCATTCTGGCTGGAGGAGATCCAATTTTTGGGACATGTATTATCTGCCAAGGGGATTGCGGTGGATCCCAGCAAAGTCAAGGATATTTTGGAGTGGAAACCCCCAACCACTATACATCAAGTCCGAAGTTTCCTTGGACTAGCTGGTTATTACCGTCGATTCATACCAGATTTTTCCAAATTTGTGAAACCAATCACAAGTTTATTGAAGAATGATACCAAATTCAATTGGTCTTCGAAATGTAATGAAGCCTTTGAGCAGCTGAAAGTATCATTAACCACTGCTCCGGTATTGGCTCAACCGAACATTGAAAAGCCCTTTGATGTGTATTGTGACGCATCAGGTAGTGGTCTCGGCTGTGTTCTAATGCAAAAGGGCTGAGTGATAGCTTATGCTTCAAGGCAGTTGCGCCAGCATGAGGAACATTATCCAACTCATGACCTGGAGTTAGCTGCAGTGGTTCATGCCCTAAAAATATGGCGTCATTATCTGCTGGGGAATATCTGTCACATTTATACAGATCATAAGAGCTTAAAGTACGTCTTTACCCAGTCAGAGCTTAATATGAGACAAAGGAGATGGCTCGAACTGATCAAGGATTATGAATTAGAGATTCACTATCACCCAGGCAAAGCTAATGTAGTGGCAGATGCGTTAAGTCGTAAGGTTTCCTGCCATTGTTTAACGATAGAAACTTCTGACATTACTTTATGCAAAGAAATGGAGAAGCTAAACCTGGGAATGATTTAGCATGGAACTTCAAATCACTTGAAGCTTGAGTCAGTCATCCTGCAAAGAATAATTGACGCACAAAAAAATGATGAGGGAATGAAACATATTCATGAGAAAATAAAGGCCGGTAAAGCCAACTGCTTCAGAAGAGATGATCAAGGTGTTGTATGGTTTAACAACCGCATAGTTGTGTCTAAGAATGATGAGATCCGCCAGCAAATTTTGGATGAAGCACATCTTAGTCGCTATTCTATTCATCCCGGAAGCACTAAGATGTATCATGATCTAAAACAACATTATTGGTGGACAAAGATGAAGATTGAAATCGCACGCTATGTGGCAAGATGTGACACTTGTAGACGTGTCAAGGCCATACACATGAAAGCTACTGGTCCATTACAATCTCTACCTATACCAACATGGAAATGGGAGGATATAAGTATGGACTTTATTGTGGGATTGCCCAGGACAGCAAAAGGGTATGATTCTATTTGGTTTATAGTTGATCTACGCAAGATAGCCCATTTTCTACTAGTCAAGACAGATCACCCGGTTGCTGTCTATGCCCAATTATACATTGCTCGTATTCTTAGTCTGCATGGGATTCTAAAGACTATAGTGTCGGATCGTGGACCGCAATTTGTAGCCAAGTTTTGGGAAGCACTTCATAAATCCCTGGGTACCAAGTTGCTTCACAGTTCGGCCTATCATCCCCAAACTAGTAGACAGACTGAGAGGGTAAATCAGATACTTGAAGATATGTTGTGAGCATGTGTTTTGGAATTCCCACAGAAATGGGATGATTGTTTACCATTAGCAGAGTTCTCATACAATAATAGCTATCAAGAGAGCATCAAAATGGCACCCTTTGGAGCCCTGTATGGACGACGGTGTCGTACTCGGTTAAACTGGTCTGAACCCGGTGAAAGAAATTTCTTCAGGCCTGATATGGTAAAGGAAACAGAAGAGAAAGTTTAACGAATAATTCATAATTTGAAAGAAGCTCAAGCTCGTCAGAAGAGTTATGCAGACAAACGATGACAACCCTTGTACTTTCTAGTTGGAGATTATGTCTACTTGAAAGTTTCACCAATGAAGGGTGTATCATGTTTTGGGGTAAAAGGGAAGCTTGCACCCCGGTATATTGGTCCTTTTCCTATCCTTGAATAGTGTGGACCAGTGGCATACCGACTTCAGTTACCCGAAACCTTGTCTGCAGTACATAATGTGTTCCACGTGTCTCAATTGAAGAAGTGTCTTCGGGTTCTCGATCGAACCATTGAAGTAATGAATATTGCCCTAGAACCAGACTTGACATATTCAGAACATCCTATTCGAGTCTTGGATCAAAAGGATAGGATTACCTGAAGAAAAACTCTCAAGTTTTACAAGATATAATGGAACCAGCATTCAGAAGACGAGGCTACATGGGAAACTCAGGACTTTTTAGAAAATAATTTCCCAGGATTTTTAGCCTCATGTAATTTGTAAAGTGTATACAATTGTTGTAATAAAGGAATGAGCCCCATACCACCCCTGCCTCGTACCAAAAATAAGGAAATAAAGATGTGTCATGTTTCCTTTTCCATTACTTGCCCTAGGACTTTTAATCTCGGGACGAGATTCTTTTATGGAGGGAAGGATGTAACACCCCTGGTGTTACTGTTACTAAAATTTGAGCATAACATCATAAGCATTGACATATCATGTGTTTGCCACACCTAGAATGCATTCACTAGGCAAAATTTCAAACAAGTTGTATTGCTATGACATTTTATGGGTGAAACCCTAGAGTAGGATACTTAACCCTAAATTGGGCTCAGAAGGGTAAAGCAAAGCCTAATAAGATAAAACTTCAAAAGTCATTAGAGATGGTCATAAAATGTCACCATGGATGAGCTTAAGTAGCATCCAAACCCTAGAATCATCAAAAACCCTAAAAAGAACCCAGGAAAGCCCTAGCCTTAAACCCTAGGGGCTAAGTGCAAAACTAGTGCACTTTTGGACTAAAGTGCAAAAACCATGAAGTTAGGGCATCTTAACTCATGTGGTTCACAAGTATGTGGATTTGCAACTTAAACCCTAAGTTTTGGGCCTATTTGCAAAAAGCCCTATTTGAACTCTATTGGGATTAAGTCTGAAATTCAGAAAATTGGCTCCACTTTGAAGCTTTGTAAATTACAAATTATGAGGAGTTTGCCTAGATCAACACATCAAACCTATAGAGATATGTAAGGAGAACAATTTTTATTAAGAAAGTAAGCCCTAGTGCTACATGAAAGTAAGAGAAAAACAGACCTGAAGATGGTCTGTCAGACGAGCTTAACCCTGAAATCAGACTGACAATGGCCTAGAACTAGGTTTGAGAGCCATTTTGAGCTAGATCTGTTGCTCGATTGATGGTTGTTGCTATAGCATAATTGTAAATGGTATGAAGGGCTGCAAGTTTGCTACTAGCGAATTAGCATGTTCTTATGAAGAAATTTGTGTTCTGGATGCTACAAGTTGGGTTGTTAGGGGCTCTGAAGTGCATTTCCGATGGTACAGTGTCCCGATCGGATCGCCAGCTCAGTCCCTCGCTGCCGACGAGCCGCGCGCGTTTTCGTGCTGTCGCCGCCGTGATTCGTGCTCAGATCAACTGGATAACGCCGGGAGGTCGGTAAATATCACACCGAGGATATGCTCCGGCCACTAAATTACTCCGACCACCGTACCCGAGCTAGTAACGATTGCTTCAGATGGGTTCGCCGGAGATTGCCATCTCGCAGTCTTGCGCCACGTGCCCAGGTGCCTTACCACGTCACAGTTAGTCGTGTTAGGCATATCCGGTGATCGCCGGAGGGACCGCCACGGTGAAAGCCACTAAGCGCTTGCGCCAGTAACCCCTGTTATCTCCAGCCGTCGCGCATCGTCGTCCAATTCACCGGTCACCGCTCACGGGCTCTATAAATTGAGCGCACTGCGAGCTCTGTAGGATAATTACGCATCCATAGCACCCACGCTTGCCTCGAATCATTCTCTAGAACTATCCAATTTCCCATTCACCCCAATTCGGTTTCTGCCGCCGTGAAAGCATCCTCGCCCTGGCCAGCTTGCTCCAGGTTAGTTCAAGCGCTTTGGTCATTTGTTCTAGTCTCCTTAAGACCTCCTAATGCTGTTCGACCCCTCTGATTGAACTAGACCGCTCTAGATCACCGAGAACGCCCACGTTCATCCATTGTCCACGCTGTCTCCGTGGACAAGATGATTTAGAGTCTCATTAGTGAAATTGAGTGAGGGGAAATGATCGTTGGGTCTTGAATTCGATCTCGGCCAAAGTAGGGTGCTGGTCATGGAGTAAATCGACCGGTGAGGGCTCGCCGGAGCGCGGCCCTGCGTCGTTCGCCGTCGGGGACTTCAAACTGTGAAGAAATGGAAGTGCAGGGACTTTTCTGCAAGTGTCAGCGACTCATAGAAATAGTGTGGTGAACTCAGTTCGGGTTATTTAAAACAGCAGGGGCCTCTGTGCAAAGTTTGCACGTGGGCGCGCGCACGGGCGCTTTTCTCCAGTAGTGGGCCGACATGGGCCAGTTCCGGCCCAGGACTGTTCATTCTTTTTCCTTTTCTTTTTCTATCTGGGTTTAAGAATTTCTAGAAAATTGTAGAAAAACGCTAAAAATACCAAACCAATTTTGCTAGACTTCTAATTTCCTATATTATTTAATAAAAATAGGTTCATGATTTTTAGTCCAAATAGGAAATTATAGAGCATTTAAAATTACCAAAAACCATAATTCTGGATTTTTAGGGAATAAATAATAAATCAAGAATTCACTAAACTTTTAGGGTAAACTCTAAATAATATTTAGAAGCCTTGGGTAAAGTTTGGTATGATTTGGATCATGTTTGATACTTAGAACCCAAAACCCTAGCCCCTGCCCTTTGAACTTCACTATTGACTCCGAAAACCCTAAGCTCTCGGAGATCTGTGAAGGAAAGTTGTATTCAAGACCATAGATAATAAACTTTTATTATCTTTGCATCTTCATGAGCATTACATGAGCATTCATTATTATATTTGGCTATATTTAGAAAACGAGGAGGAAGTAGAAGTTGAAGAGACAAGGACTTCATCACCACCATCACCTGAAGAACATCAGGTACGCAACTGTTTTTATTTTGATATCTGTGGAACATAGCCTGATTCACCAGTAACACAAGGCAAGCCCCAGTGCATTTGCCACCTCCTTGTTACTTTTAAAATCTTTCTCACTTGCTTGATGCATTAGGTGATAGGAGTTGTGTGCTTAACCAGTTCCTGCATTTCCTTCCTTGGAATTGATTACTTCTCCTTAAATCCCTGTTTTACAAAAGGTTTTTCTTATACTTAGCTTTGCTTTATAAAAATAAAATGTATTGTTTTCACAAAAGATGGTACTTCAAAGTGGGTGGGGTGTTTTCAAAAACAAAACTTGATGGTGGATCCATCATGGCCATGATGGGTTCAACATCGGAAAAGATGTACCTCTGCCAGGTACCAAACTTTGGGTTTAAAATGATAAAGCTGAGACCAGGCGGGTGACTTGCACGAGAAGAGAGTCTCGGTGTAGTGTCTCCGTCTGAGTCGATTAAGGACCGTGTCGATGTAGGCCTGCTGACCGAGGACCCTTTAACTGGTCACATGCCTCGTCATGGGTAAGCTTTGCCTTGGGCAGACTAATACCAGAATAAGATAACACATAATGGGAGTGGAGAGATGGCGAGAGTAGCGTGTAGCCTCCGTGGCAAGAGGCTAGACGGTGGTGTATCTGTGCTCTCGGTTGGCGTGAACCTGATCTGGTCTTAAGAACCCTAGTGGCGAGTTGACATATGCAAAGGTTAAGTGCTACAGATGTCGTGTTATTGGAGATCCTCAGCTGAGTATAATCGATTCGGATCGCCGTAACTTTACGGACATGAAGACTTGGTCACTGACTTACACGTAGCAATCCAGTAAAGATGAAGGGTTGTTAAGAAATTGGCTAGTGCAGGTCAAGTGATTGAACTAGGGTAGAGAGAACTCTAGATGCAGGTAATCTTACTTAACCTGACAATTAAAATTGGATTTTTAAGGATCCACTATTAGTAAGCATTTCTGCAAACAGAGTCATTGATTATTGATAAGCCTTACCTTGACTCCCTTAAAGCTAGCATATCCTTGAGAGTCTTTTACTTTGTCACGTAAGTCCTGCGAAAGTACACTTCGTACTTAGGGCTTTGTCCCATGTTGTTTTAGGTGATGAAGTAGCAAACTTTTGTTGCTTCTGTTCAAAGGTGGTACCAAAAGAAGAGAATCAAGACTAAAGCTGCGGGAGGAAAGGTCCTCCGTTAAGAAAACTTTTACTGTTTATTTGGGAGGAGTTTTTTCCTCCCATGTTATGTAATAATAATACTCTACACTCATATATTTTGGTTCTGGTCTGTAACTATATAACTCTATCTTACTTTTCAATAAAGTAAGTTATTGTAACTGCTTCCGCACTTTCGTATCTCTGATGTATTGTAATGTCTGCGTGACGGGTGAAACGCTCTTGGGAAAGGTAAGGAATTCAGATACCGAACTTGTCAAGTGATCAGGTGCACCTGTAGGGTTGTCTGAAGTCCGTTGGACAAGGACAACTGTAGGTGGGCCTAATGACTTGGGAGGTTCCGTCACATGAGAGCCCGCCATTGCTGAGTTCGAAGAGGTGAGGGAGATACGACCACCGCCTGCGCTCAGCGGATACGAATCCCCTGGCGTTCTGTGGGAAGTAACGGGTGATCGTGGGTGTGTACCAAGGTTGTCCGTGGCCTCCACGAGCGAATTAGTCCACCCGAACTCCGGCAATCGCTCGCCAGAGTTTGGGCTCCACCGCCGGACCACCCTGTGCCATGGCTAGCCGTGCACCAGTCGTCACGTCCCTGGAGGCACGTACCTTCTGAAAGTGCTCTTTTCTTTGTTGCAAGTAGTATCAATGGAATCGAGGCTCTAGCGCACCGGTTGCGAGCGCTCCAGTGAGGCCATCTGCGCCTGGTGGTCGGCGCCGCCGTGTGTGGACGCGGGGAGGAAGGAACGCGCTGGTCGTCCATCCCGTTATTAACGGATGGGATTGATTGGATGGGTGAGCATTTTGGGAGGAGGGAGATGAACCCGGGTCCATTGATCTAACCACAGAAGATCCTGATTAGAACGTGAATACCTCTTTGCGCAATCAAATCTAGATCCGTGATCGTGCGAACGAGGATGGATCGCGCTAGTTTTTAATCTGGACCGTAGGTTGTCAATCCAATGAACCCCTATGCGTACAGGTTCAGAGGAGATCTGATCTAATCTATGTCGTACGTAGTTGATCGAGTGGCCGGGATTTAACCATATCCCTTCGGCCAGCATGTCTTGCAAAAGAGACCTTAGATGTTGGGGGTCTTCTTTCTCGCCGAAGGTCCTCAAGACAAAAACACCTTCGGCAAAATACTACAAAGGCATATGCGACATGAAGATACAACCCGAAGATAATGCGGACAGAAGCCGAAGCTATGACTAAAGGAGCTTCGACTTAGTATTATGATGAAGGCAAAGGACAATACCGACTTAAGGAGGAAAAGACTATCTGGTCCTTAATAGTTTGCATTATGATTACAATTCATTATCAGGGACATGGATGTAATTTTGTCCAGGTTGCGTATAAATAGATGAACATTACCCCCGTACTGTTCACGCTAGATTGTAATCACTCTTGCGTCACTCTCGCATCTTCACCTTTTGGCAAACCGAAGGTACCAACGTAATATAAATATTGTTGATGTTTATTCATGTTTATGAAATGATATTATAAATAACTTGATGATTCATGATCGTTATTTATATTCTTTTGTATTTCATGTATCCTTATTTATATTTGTTCACTGAGATGATGAAGGTATACCCTTCATGACATTCGTCTGAAGACCATTATATCCAAAAGGATATAATGCTTTGAAGGACGAAGGTCTCTAATTATTGACAATCGTGTTGTCTTGTTCTTGATGTGTAGCATTTGAGAACAAGGACCAACATTGGTGCCCACCTCCGGTGAACTCACTTCCATAGTTGCGACGATGGCTTCGCAAAACAACCAAGCTGTAGCACCTTCGGCCACGAAGCTGGTGCTCCCAATCACAGGCGGCTCAAGCTCTGAACCAGCCAACAAGAAGCAGAAGAAAGAAGCGCAGAGAAGGGTACATCATGTCAGTGTGCAAGGACCCTTCATCAAGTCCAAGTGGTCTCATATTCCAATTATCTTCTCTCAGGAAGACCTTCAACATAAGGATTATCCTCACAATGATGCAATGGTAATATCTTGTGTTATCAAGGGATTTCTGGTCCACAATGTCTTAGTGGACACAGGCAATGCAGTGGATATCATCTTTGCAAAGGCTTTTAGGCAAATGCAAGAGCCAGAGGATAAGATACATGATACAACACACCCTCTTTGTGGCTTCGGAGGAAGACAGATTGTGGCACTTGGCAAGATAACAATGCCAGTTATCTTTGGCTATGTTCATAACACAAGAACAGAACAAATTGTCTTTGACATTGTTGGTATCGAGTATCCATACAATGCAATCATTGGTCGAGGGACGCTTAATGCCTTCGAAGCAATACTTCATCCAGCATATCTTTGCATGAAGATACCTTTGGAACAAGGGCCCATTGATGTACACGGGAGTCAAGAAGCTGCCAGGAGAGCTGAAGGGAGTTGGACAGATTCGAAGGCTATTCATAATATAGATGAAGCCGAAGCTTATCAGTAGTATAAGCATAAAAGAGAGAAGGCTGCTTCGGTAGATCAACCGAAGCCTATGATTTTGTGTGAAGACATAGCAGAGCAAAAAGTATTGCTGGGATCTCAGTTGTCTGATGAACAGAAAAAACTTTGTTAAGATTCTTGTTTAACAACAAAGATGTTTTTGCTTGGACAGCCAATGATCTCTGTGGCGTCAATAGAGACGTTATTGAGCACTCACTCAGTGTGGACCTGTCCTTCAAACAAGAAAGCATGGCTTCGGAAAATGTCCAATGATAAAGCTGAAGGTGCACGAAATGAAGTGAAGAGACTTCTAAGTGCCAGCGTCATCAGAGAAGTAACATACCCAGAGTGGCTGACCAACACTGTCATGGTAAAGAAAGCTAATGGAAAATGGAGAATGTGTATTGACTTCACAGATCTCAAGAAGGCATGTCCGAAGGATGAATTCCCACTACCAAGAATAGATTCCCTTTTGTATCAACAGCTTCTTCAAAGCTCATGAGTTTACTGGACTGCTACTCGGGTTACCATCAAATCTGGATGAAGAAGGAGGATGAGCCAAAGACAAGCTTCATAACTCCTAGTGGTACCTATTGTTACCTTCGGATGCCTAAGGGGCTCAAGAATGCTGGAGGAAGCATCAGCAGAATGACCGCCAAGGTTCTTCACTCCCAAATTGGCAGGAATGTGCTGACATATGTCGATGATATCATAGTAAAGAGCACAAAGCAAGAAAACCATGTTGCTGATTTGCAAGAAACATTTGCCAATTTCCGACAAGCTGGTCTCAATCTAAATCCAGAAAAATGTGTCTTCGGAGTGAAGGGCAAATATCTTGGTTGCCTGGTGTCAACAAAAGGCATCGAAGCTAACCCAAGCAAGATCGAAGCTATCCTTCAGATGGTGCCACCAAATTCAAAAAAGGGGGCTCAACGGTTAGCAGGAAGGCTGGCATCGTTAAATAGATTTATTTCAAGATCAGCAGAGAGGAATTTACCTTTCTTTGAAATACTGAAATCAGCCGAAGTCTTCCAATGGGGTCCAGCTCAGCAAAGAGCCTTTGAAGACCTGAAGCAGTATTTGATAGATCTAACAACTCTAACCCCACCTTCATCAGGAGCTCTGTTACTTCTAATTGTGGCTGCTTCCCATGCTGCGTTTAGTGCAGCACTTGTACAAGAGAAACAAGAGGGCCAGGTAAAAAAGCAAGCACCAGTATAATTCGTTTCCGAAGTACTCAGCCCTTCAAAGAAAAATTACACAGAGTTGGAGAAGATATTGTATGTTGTATTGATGGCCTCCATAAAGCTTCATCATTACTTTCAAGCATATCGCATAATAGTGCCTTCATCGCAACCCCTGAAGGACATAATGAGGAACAAAGAAGCTACAGGAAGAATTGGGAAATGGGCCGCAGAGCTTAACGAATTCACCATTGATTACGTGCACAGATCCAAAATACAATCTCAGGCGTTAGCAGACTTCATTGCTGATTGGATGCCAGGGGTTCAGGGTGAAGAAGCAACAAAACATGCCGAAGCTTGGACGGTATTTTGCGATGGATCTTGGGGGACCTTCGGTGTAGGGGCAGCTGTTGTTCTAGTTGCACCTTCTAAAGTTAGGACATGTTATGCAATAAAGTTAGTCTTCAGCTGTACAAATAACATTGCCGAGTACGAAGCTCTTCTTTGGGGCTTCGGAAGCTAAAGGCAATGGGAATGAGAAGGGCAATCCTCAAAACTGATTCGCAAGTTATCTCGGGCCATGTGGATAAAAGAAGTAAGGCAAGAGACCTGAAGCTTGAAAAGTATTTGGATGCTGTCCGAAGGTTGGAAGCTTCTTTCAAAGGTTTTTCTGTAAAAAATATCCCAAGGGTAGAGAATGAGCATGCAGATTTATTAGCAAAATCAGCGGCACAGGGGCTCCCTTTGCCTTCGGAAGTATTTTTTGAAACTATAAAAGCACCTTCAGTCGAGCTCATGGAAAGAGCAGTGCTCACAATCTCACATGTATATAGTGAAGACTGGAGGACCGAAATAGTATCCTTTCTCCATGGCAACTGTTTTTCAGATGACGAAACTTATAACAAGAGAATGGAAGCAAGGACGAGACCTTATGTAATAATAGAAGGAGAGTTATACAAGCATGAAGTTTGCTCCCCGTTGCTCAAATGCTTGTCTAGAACTAAAGGACAGGAATTAATGCAGGAGATACATGCAGGCTTATGTGGAGCCCACATTGGGTCCAGACCTCTGCTAGGAAAAGTTTTTAGACAAGGTTTTTACTAGCCGAAGGCAGCTTCGAATGCGGCAGATTTAGTTCAGAAGTGTGAAAATTGCCAAAGATGTGCAGGAGACCAGAAACAACCTTCGTCTTTAACTCACCTAATAAACCAACATGGTCATTGCAAAGATGGGGGTTGGATTTGTTTGGGCCACTATCACCAGCACAAGGCAACCTGAAATACGTTGTGGTGGAAGTGGAATACTTTTCTAAGTGGATTGAAGCAAATCCTTTGGCTACAATAACTTCGGCCACAGTGCAAAAATTCTTCTAGCAGAACATAGTTTGTCGTTTCGGCGTACCGAAGGCTATCACCATTGATAACGGAACTCAATTCGATGCTGAAACATTCAAAACTTTTTGTAGCCAAATTGGCACAAAAATACACTTTGCATCAGTGAGGCACCCGGAGTCAAATGGGTTGGTACAAAGGGCAAATGGAATCATAATAACAGGAATAATGAAGTCAATCTTCAATCAGCCGAAAGGGAAGTGGCCAGACGAGTTAATAAAAGTGGTTTGGAGCCACAACACCACTACATCAAGGTCAACAGGGTTTACTCCATTCAAGCTTCTGTTCGGTGATGAAGCAATAACACCGGAAGAAGCAAGAATGGATTCAATAAGAACCTTAGATTCGACGGAGGATGAAGCCGATTGCCAAGTAACAAAAGACACCATAGAAGGGACCAGACTTTAGGCCATAGAGCACATCAATAAATACCAGACCGAAACAATAAAATGGCGTGATAGAAAAGTTCGATTGAAAAATATCTAGCTAGGTCAGTTGGTACTTCGAAGGATAGCTAACCCTGATACAGTGGGGAAGCTTCAGCTAAAATGGGAAGGCCCTTTTTTGGTAGTATCTTCATCAAAACTCGGTTCTTACAAACTTAAGGACATGGACGGCAACGACATACCCAGGTCTTGGAATGTCGATAAGCTTCGACGATATTATGTGTAATTGATGTAATTTTCTTATTTTTTTCCTATGGCACCCTTTTCCTTTCAGGAGGGGAGAAAGGTTTTTAATGGGGCCATAGGTTGTAATTTTCATTTTTTTTGTTTAGCCCTATGCAATACAAGGGCCAAATTCCCCCAAGAATGTAACATGTAACATCAGAATTCGCACCATCGAGTGCAAAAAGAACAGGGAGAAGCTCAAAAGTTGTCCCTAAGGGGATGCAGAGCTAAAATGTCACCAGTAGGGTGACGAAGCTACAAAATTCGTTCCTAAGGGGGCGCAGAGTAATTTCCAAAGCTCAAAAGTCGTTCCTAAGGGAATGCAGAGCCAAAATGCCACCGATATAGAAGGTGAAGAAGCTCAAAAGTCGTTCCTAAGGGGATGCAGAGCTTAAATGCCACCGAAATAAAAGGTGAAGAAGCTCAAAAGTCATTCCTAAGGGGATGTAGAGCTTAAATGCAACCGAAATAGAAGGTGAAGAGACTCAAAAGTCGTTCCTAAGGGGATGCAGAGTCTAGGTGTGGTTTCGTGTGCGTTCGGGTCATACATTTGCATATTCCATCACATCATTCTTTGCATTCATACAAACATTCATTAGACATTCGTAGAATCATCATTATCATGACATGAAGCACAGGCGTTAACAGGAAAGAAAAAAAGATGCCTGTCTTTGGTGACAAAATGCTTCATTGAATACGAAGATGCTTCGACGTGAACGAAAAGAAGGGAAGGTATTTTTCGCCTTCAGCTCAAAAATTGTAAGTGTGGGTTTTGTCCATAACAAAGCAATTCACACATGGACGAAGAGGTAAAATTATATTACAAGGTATGGACAAATATGTACAATGTTGTGTTCAACTCTCATTTACAATCTTTTGCCAAATAATGCAAAGAGATCCCAAGTTTTCTACAGGTAGTTACAAAAAGAAGCTATAAGAGTCTTCAGCCCTTCGGAACAAGCTTCGGCTCAGCGACCTTCGGCGCCACCATCATGCATACAGATGGCGGTATAAGGTAATCGCAAATGTAACAAATAAAAACCAAGGTAAAAGACAGGTAAGAGTTTCATACTGAATTGAGCAGTTTCCGAGCTTCGTCCCCAGCTAGCTCGCGCCCGCCATTACCCCAAATTTGAGTGATAAATCTGTTTCCAATACTACAGGCTTCACCGGGAATATCAACTAAGTCTGATGATGAGAGGCTAAAGGTTGGTTTGTTAACTGTTTTGGCATGAGTACATCCGACCTTCAAAAATGCAGCAGATGTGCCACGAGAAGCTAACAAAGCACAAAAATCCCGTGCCTAGTTATATCTTCATCGAGTGCTTCAACTTTGTTTTCAATATGCTCGAAGGCTTTGGGGATATCTTTAGCCGGAGGAGCAATTTCTTTAGAACTAGCCCCAACCGAGTTGAATATTCTTTTTAGTCAGTTCGCGCAGCAGGTGGCGAAATACGTGCACTTATTCCGAAGGTCTTTCAAAGACTCCCGTAGCTTCATATTTTTCTTAGCTTCGGCTTCAGCTTTTGCTTGCAGTTCTTTTGTTTCCTGCTTGAAGCGCTCTGATTCTTTCTTCAAATTTGTTTGAGCATTATCAAGTTCCTCGCTTAATTTAGTATTTTGAGACTGTACTTCCGCGAGGGAGCCTTCGGTTGGTCGCAGCAGAAAATCTTTCTCCTGTAGAGAACCTTTAAGATCCTTTATCCTATTCTCCAAGACTTCAATTATAATCTCGTTTTTCTTATCTTCCTTATCCTGCTGCATTTTCAAAGCTTTGCTCAGCAGCATGCTCTGCAACAACAAGTCATGGTCATAACATTTAATTCACCGCGAAGATGATAATAATAACAACATAGTCAAAGGCCTCACCTTGAAGTTGGAATAAAATAAGCTATCGACAATATGTTGCTGTCGGTAGCAGCTGATATCAGCCTCTAGCTTCGGAAAGCCAAAACTCTTGGATAGAGTGCCGACTACCTTCGCCCCGGCGTGGTCACGGACACATCCTAGGATCTCCTCGTCAACCCCCCAAAGAGCAAAGCCCATGGTTGATATCCGCAGGATACAACAAATTCCCGCAACTCTGACTTGTCCTCTTCAGACAATTCTTGGCCGCCCAGGTGCCGAAGATCGAAAAAAATTTCGCTTGAAGGACTAGCATCAATTACCCTTTCTTAGCTTGGCGCTGCGACCATTTCTTCCTCTATAGCCACATCATTAACCACATCTAATATGAGCCTATCAATATCTGACATTTTTGTTTCGGCTTCATCAATGTTTTTTACTTCGGCAACAACATCAGCTTTGCCACCCGCAGCAGTCACTATGTTAGCCACTGAGGCTGAAGGCGGTGTTTGCTCGACGGCTTGCATCATGTTAACTATTCGTCGTTTCTTTTGCCCTTCAACCTTCTCCTTTGCAGTCTAAGGTTGTTCTTTCTTCTGTAAAAATTGTATCAGTTTTGATCCCATAGGACTTAGTAGCTTGAAGTGCGGGGAATCAGTCATTACCTTTAAAATTTCTGCTACTTCAGCAGCAGAGAGCGTTGAAGGAGCTTCTTCCCCTATCTCATCTACCTTCGGCTCAGCAGAGGGTGTTATATCAAGCTTCCGCTTTTTAGAGATTGTCGCTTTCGGCTCAGGAGCTGATTTTGCTTTCTTCAAAATTTTCTCATCTTCATTTACTAGCCGAGCAGCTTGCCTACTAAGGATGCTGACAATCCTTTTTCCTTTTCACCCCTTCGGCTCCTTTGTCAAGCCTTTCATAGTCTGGGTATTCGAAGTTTAACGCGTCCATCACCCGATTCAGCCTTCGTTTTGGCCAGGTGCCGAAGGCAGCAGTCATTAATTGATCCTCTTTCTTGGTGTAGTTGCCAAGAATTTCATTGCACATTGTTTCGATCATTTCTAGCCACTCTTTGCATGGCTTATTGAATTGTTTCTCAAATTTAAATCGGTAAGGGAGCCAAACAAGTTCGTACTTTTTGCCCCCCTCCTTCTTAGGCATTCCCCAGCCACTAGAGGTCGGAAATATTCTATTTGCCAAGTACTTTTGCACTAGATCTCTGGTGCTGATTTCGGCTGCTACCGCTCTGAATTCTACTTCGGCTACTTGGCATGGGGAGCCAAGCTGCATGTGGCACAAGGGCCTTGTCATCCCGAAGCTCAATTTCAATGGACTCATGACCATAGTCATTAGCTTCTCCCTTCTCTTCTCGTCTGCCCTTATGTAAAACCATTCGCTTTTCCATCTGGTCGGCCACTTGGTGCGATAGCCGAGAACTGGGGCCTTCGTATCCTTCCGATACGCAAAGTTGTAATAGCCGAAGTTCTCATGAAGACCATCTACTCTGGCCTTCGTTTGATAGTGCAGTTCGTGCACCCGGCAGAAAGCTTCGGCATTGGGACTCATACCCTGGCTTCGGAGGGCCCATATGTAGACACTAAGTCTAACAATTGCATTGGGTGTCAGTTGATGAAAGTATATCTCAAAATTTTTCAAAACTTCTCCAATCATCTCAAGTAGCGGGAAACGAAGTCCTGCCCTGAAGAAGCTTTTAAAAACTATGACTTCATCATCTTTTGGATCTGGAATCACCTCTTCCCGAGCAAACCGGACAAGTTTGCTCTCGGCCTCCCAAAGTAGCCCAATTTCTTCATCATAACCATGTCATCTGCAATCATAGTAGATCTACCAAATTCAATGTGGCTGGGTTTCATTGGGCTCAGAATAGTGTAGTCCTCTTCATCTTCGTTCTCACTTCCTCCTTCAACTACGATCTGTTCAGCTTCAGCAATCGAGGTACCTTCGGCAACAGCCTCCTTTGGCACAACAAGACCCGATTGCCTCATCACTTCTGATATTGGTGCCGTTTCAGTGACTTCGGCCTCGTCCCCCTCACGAGACACCCTAGCAGTGGATCGTACTTTGGCCATTTTAGTGTTTATGATTCTTTAAGATGAAGCTGATCTCAAGTGATGAAGCGTTTGCTCGAAAATGCAATATAGAAAGCTTTGTCTATGGTTAAAATTTTTAATAGTGCGATGGTAATGAATGATGTGGTAAATCCTCACCAACCCGTCTGTTTATATAGTGCTGTAGGGGGAGAAGGCGAACCGCCATACCGCTCGCACTGGCTGAGCGGTGGACCATCCGGCGTCCAGAATATAAAAATCGTTTATCGGCAACGAGCTTAGGGAAGGTGTTTTTTGGACCTTCGGTATTCCGAAGCCTTTGTGTTTTTTGTGGATCGAGTTCGTTACGAAAAACGATCTAACACCGCGAAGGGGCTACTATTGGGGGTCTTCTTTCCCGCCGAAGGTCCTCAAGACAAAAACACCTTCCACAAAATACTACAAAGGCATATGCAACATGAAGATACAACCCGAAGATGATGCGAACAGAAGCCGAAGCTATGACTGAAGGAGCTTTGGCTTAGTATTATGATGAAGGCGAAGGACGATACTGACTTAAGGAGGAAAAGACTTCGCATTATGATTACAATTAGTTATCAGGGACATGGATGTAATTTTGTCCGGGTTGCATCCCGTGCCTATAAATAGATGAACAGTACCCCCGTACTGTTCACGCTGAATTGTAATCACTCTTGCGTCACTCTCGCATCTTCACCTTCTGGCAAACCGAAGGTACCAACGTGATATAAATATTGTTGATGTTTATTCATGTTTATGAAATGAGAATATAAATAACTTACTAATTCATGGTCTTTATTTATATTCTTTTGTATTTCATGTATCCTTATTTATATTTGTTCACTGAGATGATGAATGTATGCCCTTCATGACCTTCGTTTGGAGACTATTATATCCAAAAGGAGATAATGCTTCGAAGGACAAAGGTCTCTAATTATTGACAATCGTGTTGTCTTGTTCTTGATGTGTAGCATTTGAGAATAAGGACCAACACTAGGTTTTCATACATTTAACCCACCGTCCACACCTATGGTAAAGTAATTGCACTTGGACCCAGACATTTGTGAACTAAACCCTGTGTTTGCTGGTATTTATGCCCGCAGCCCAATGAGCACCTAAAATCAATAAAACAATTTAGAAAATGGTTTCCAATATAGAAATAATCCTAGAATCATGTTTAATTCATAGAAAATTGATTTTAACTCCTTTTTGATCCATTCTACTTGCATTAAATTCATAATAATATTGTTTATCAACAAGTAACCTTGTGTTGTCATAAAACATAGATTAGAAATTATGCACTTAGTTTCTTTTAATCCAACACTTAAAACTTTGGAAATCCATAACTCCTTCGTCTTAATTCCGATTTGGTCCGTTCAAGTTGCGTTAGCTTCGTATAAATATTTACATAAATTATACCATGTCACATACTTTTATAGTTAGATATTTATTTATCCTATGTCTACTAGATTATCTCTTCTAAATCTAAACCAACCTGACCATAATTATAATTTGGTTAAAACATGATCTCTAGTTAAGTTATAATTAAAATTTAAGTTGAGTTAATTACTCATAGAATATTCTCTCATATGGTGTATTCTAATCAATTTATAATATAGGTTAATATTTAAACCACACAGATATACCATAAATCATAATTCCTTAACCATAACTCAAATTTTAGCGATTCTCGAACCCACGATCTCGTAGCAACGCATAGATTATAATTATGCAACTTAATCTTATGTTTGGTGTGATGTTAATTTTGTCTACACCATGTTTATTTATTTTGCGACGACTAGCAGTGAGGTTACGAGTCACCTAAAGATCATCCTGGTACCTAGAATCTCAAGTCCCAGGCAAGTTGTGCCCTTGACCACTTTTATTACCCAATAATGTTGTTTATAATCATTTATTCATGCATAGGTTTAATTTTGATGGGACCCAATAGATCACCCTAGTCTGCTTATCTTATTACCTTGTTTACCCCTAAATTATTTGGGTAGTTTTTGCTATTGCTCTATATAGTTTTGGGTTTAATATTACATTATGTCCATGTTCCAATTATTCTATTATTTTATTTATGTTCATGTCAAGATCATTATTTTTAATTGGAACATGGAGCTTAACTTGAGAAACACGTGCCACCACAAGGGTGGAATGGGATGCCCTTGGCTGACTAATTAGGAAAGCTAGTGGAAGACTACCTTACTCGAAAGGGGCAAGGGCAGTAGGGGAGTAGGCGTGTAGGGAGGTTCTCGAGTTGATTGTGCTGCGATGGCGGTCAGACGAGGGATTCCTGCATTGCTCTTCCTAGAAACTGTAGCGGGTTTTCGGAAGCTAGTGGAACTTTGTAAAGACCTTGTAGTGGATTCCTAGCCATTCACCTCGGTAGTGTCTAAGGGCTTTGCAAACCCATGCAACATAGGATACACGACTTATGGGTACAGGGTACAACCTCTGTAGAGTGTAAAACTTGTATACTAGTCGTGCTCGCGGTCATGAGCAGCTCAGGACTCTCGCATGATTAAATTATGGAACTAAATTCAATTTTTTATATGCATTGCATCGTGTGTTTATTATGAATTTTGTTCTATTACTATCATGGTTTGGTATTTACTTACATTCAGTAACTGCTAATAAAATTTGACCAACTTATTAAAAGCAATGTTCAGCTTTAAACCCTATTATTTATCAGCCTTACACATCACATGAACTCCCACCTTTGGTGAGTTCATGCACATTATTCCCCACAACTTGATGAGCGATGAACATATGTGAGCTCACCCTTGCTATCTCACCCCCAACTGGTCAAGAATAGGTACCGCAGGATGAGGCGCATGGAGGATGTTGTGATGTGTTCGTGAGAGGTCTAGGCCATCGTCTCCTAGTCAACTTCGGGTTGCTGGATCATTGTCTCCTTACGATGTAATTATTTATTTATTTTGTATAGAACACCTATTATATAATAAAGTTGTGATATTCGTTTCTATACCATGATTCATCATATGTGTGAGACTTGGTTCCAGCACACCTAGTGATTATGTTCGCCCCCGGGTCCCTAAAACCCGTGTGTGACAGAAATGGTATCAGAGGAATATTAATTGTAGGACGAAACCTAGATAGAACTGGATAACCCATATCTACTTACCTTTGCTACTCTTATCCTTCCTAAACTTTTCTTAATATTTTCTCATCTATTTCCGCTTTACTCTGATTATTCTTACCTTTTCTTTCTAAAGACAAATGTGGATTTCACACTTTGAAATCCTATGCCTAAAGTGAACTTTAGGACTAGGAGACCCACTCTTAGGAACAAAATCAAAACTATTTTGTAAATATTTGTATGCTTGAAATGTTTGTTCTTGTGATACATGTTTGATTTGGATCTTTGATTGAGTGTGATGAGTTGTGGAGTAATGTCCACAATTGCATCTGCATATACACCTAGACATAAGGGAAAATATTTATAAAATAGACAACAAAGAATATTCCTTATTAAAAATACATCTAGTTTAATAGATCCATCTTATCTTAAAAGATTCTCTCTTATCTTAATAGATTCATCTTATCTTGAAGGAATCATCCTATCCTAACCACTTTACTTATCTCATCCTAAAGTAACAACCAGGATCTAATTCAAAATAATGAGATCTTATCTAGTCTAATGTAGTCACACAAATATAACTTAGATCTGATCTAATGTGATAGATAAATCTAACCTAATGAAGACTAAAGTGGAGCTAATCTAATGTAAGTTGCTTAACAATGAAAGTTAATACTGATGAAATAGATTAGACTCTACTCCTATAAAACATCTTTTAACTTAGTTCACTCTACACCCAATTAAGAACGACAAACCAACTCGGCCTCATGCAACTACCCTAACCATCCGATGGTTGCATAACCCCTCTGTTTTAACCTAACAGAGAATCCGACTCACATGCACCATATAATTCATCCTACCTCAAAAGATTCTAACATATCCTAGTAATATATATCCTCCCCTGGTAGATCTATATAACTTAAACTAGTCTAATCTAGTTATATCCAATCTAATCTAGACCCTACCTAATCTAATATGATCTAATATAAAGGAAGTTACTTAAACAAGTTAGTTAATACTGGTAACATAGATTCGACCGTATTCCTATAATTGGGTTTTAAACCTAAATTGGAGTCTTAGACCAACTCGTCCGTGAAACCACGACCTAGCCTATGTTATAGGTTGCCCAACCCATTTATCCCAAAAGAAAAGTAAAACTCTGTTTAACCTATCTACCCCATGTACCCGCAATTGTTACTCCAACTCAGATAATGGCATCCAACACCACGACCGATGGTCCCTAAATCAGACCCAAGAAGGTTAATCTCGACAATGAAGGATATGAGTAGAAACAGATCTTTTTACCCCAAATCTTCTATACACTCCCCTAATAGCTAAAACCTGATGTACCGTTGTTTTCTATGCCACACCTGATAATAACATGAGAATTTTAGGTGTATAAAAAATATATATATTGGAAGTTCAACTTAGATAAAAAAGAAGATACTAGAACTTCGTAAAGATAAAGTCAGCTTGATATGCTTAACTAAATGATATTCTAATCTACCAGCTTGATCTACATATTCCCAATGATATATATCATTGTTTTTCCAAGTCCGACTTAAAACAAAGTCACCCAACTAAAATTTGACATAACACACTCAACTTATACTAATCTAGAGCTTATTCAATCTAATGTAAGTCACTTTACAAGTTAACACTAGTGAAATAAACTGGATTCTACTCCTATAAACCTTGTTCTCCCCTCATGCACGTAAACCTAAATTAGTGCATTAAACCAACTTAGCCACATGCATGAGAGCTAACCCAACCAATAGAGTCATGATGGATTGTATAATCTATCTATCCCCACCTAACGTCAAACAAACTTTTGAACTACATCTGTTAGTCCATCTTATCCATATCTATTTTAACCATATTCCCCAACTCCGATGATATACACTGACCCCAACTCAATGAGACCAAGACCAGAAAAGGAAAAGATCAACCTTGTCAAGGAAGGAGAAAAGTCAAACTCAATCTTCAGATGCCTTACCACTCAACACTGAGTTCTTTCCCACCATAAACTTTCTTACCCTAGGCTATTGTAGCCCTAACCTACCCACCTTTTATCCTACATAATAATGTGGATATGTATACCCATGCTCTCCTAATCACCCACCAATGATTATGAAAGAAAAGACCCTTCATTCTTGAACTAATTAGAAATTAAAGGCTAAAATCACAAACCGATTATTTTATATACCTTTTTCTATCAAATCTCGAGGACAAGATTTCTTGTAATGGGGTAGAATTTGTAATACCCAAAATCCTATTTTGGGATTTATAGATGTTTCTACACAAAGATTAACAATTAAAATATATATACAATGATGATTTCCTTCCTTTTCCAAGAGGGGTAAATGGTAATCTAGAAATTGTATTTAACCCATGAAATTAAGTTTTATTCTCCCAAAGAAATAAAGCAGAGATGTCTTTAATTAATAATTGATAAATTGGGTAACTAGAAAACCTTCTCTAATAAGATTAAACCAAAAGCATCTCCCAAATGGAAAGTATATATCTTCAACTACAACAAACAATTAGTAAATCTTGGATAAACCATTAATTTGATTATAGGTTTAAAAGCAGATTTCTTTAAAAGTGAAAATTGTTGTATTGCATATTTCAAAGCGTTTTAATTAACCAAAAAGGGTTAAACAATTACTAATAATAAATATAAATAGGAATATGCATCATATTTCTTTGATTGTGCATCTAGTTAGATTCTATATCTCCACTCAAGGATAATCTGGAATGCAAAATTTGAATTTGAAACTTGAAAACAAAACAAAATAAAATAAAGGAAAAGAAAAAGAAAAAAAGAAAAAAAAGAAAGAAGTCTATCTGATGCGCGCTGGGCCCAAAACCCCTTCTCACGGCCCAATACCACTTTCCCCACCGCGCCAGCCCATTCTGCTACTCTTCCTTTGCCTTTTCTGTTGGGACACTTCCATGTGGGGCCCGCTCATCGGAATCCTTCTCTACCGCGTCGCGACCGCGTCTAGAAAACAGAAGCGCTCACCTGGATCGGATTCCTCCCTCGCTGGCAGGTGGGGCCATGTGGTCGGACTCGTCTCCATCCTCGGCGACGCTAAGGCGCCATGGAAATCGGATCGCACCGGAAAAATTGGCTCGCGGTTGCGGATCTCTTCCCCACCCCTCAGATATATAAAATGTGCCCCTCCTTACCCATTAAACCTGGAAAAGTCATGCAAACCGTGGTGATGAGAGCCCGCCATTGCTGAGTTCGAAGAGGTGAGGGAGATACGGCCGTCGCCGGCGCCTAGCGCATACGGAACCTTTCACACCCGGATTTCAGGGGCACCAAGACCCAGGCGCGAACATAATCACCAGGTGCTGGGACCATGTCTCACACATATGATGAATCATGGCACAGGATTGAATGTCACATCTTTACTACATAAAAGGAGTTCTATACAAAATAAATAATTACATTATAAAGAGACAACGGTCCAGCAACCCAAAGTTGACTGGGAGACGACGACCTAGACCTCTCACGAACACATCGCAGCATCCTCCATGCACCTCATCCTGTGGTACCTGTTCTTGACCTGTGGGGGGTGTGAGACAGCAAGAGTGAGCTCACATACGTTCATTGCTCAACAAGTTGTGGAGAATAATGTGCATGAACTCGCCAAAGATGGGAGCTCATGTGAAGTGTAAGGCTTACCAACGGAGATGGTTGAAGCTGAGCATTGCTTTTAGAGTTGGTCAAAATTTTATTAGCAATTACTAAGTATAAGTAAATACCAACCCAATTAAGTAAAAGAACAAAAATAATAACAACACCTGCGATGCAATGCATATGACAAATTGAATTTAGTTCCATAGATTAATCATGTGAGGGTTCGAGCTGCTCATGACCGTGAGCACGGCTAGTATACCAGTTTTACACTCTGCAGAGGTTGCGCATCTTTACCCACAAGTCATGTTACCCATTTGCCACGGGGTTGTATGGGCCCCATACACCTCTACCAAGGAAGCGAGGCAGGGTAACACTACAAGGCCTTTACAAAGTTCCACTAGCTTCAGAAAACCCGCTACAGTTTATAGGAAGCTCCAATGCAGGGATCCCTTGCCTGATCGCCATCGGAGAAAAATTAACCAAGGACCTCCCTACACTGACCACTCCTCTACTGCCCTTGCCCCTTTCGGGTAAGGTAGTCCTCCACTAGCTTTCCTAATTAATCAGCCAAGGGCGTCCATAAGCCCTTGTGGTAGCACTGTTTTCCCAGGTGGTCGCTCCATGTTCCAATTAACATAATGATCTTATCATGAACAATAAATAACAATGGATAACAAAAGTATAATCATGAATAATGTGTATCTCAATGCTCAAATCCACATAAAACACTAGCAAGTACTACCCAGAAGTTTAGTGGTAAACAAGGCATAAAGATAGTCAAACTAGGGTGACCTATTGGGTCCCATCAAAATTAACCTATGCAGATCATTATGATTAATCAGAACATGAATGGGTAAAAAGAAGTGATCAAGGGCACAACTTGCCTGGCACTTGAGATTCCAGGTACCAACTTGCTCTTCAGGTGACTCGTGTCCTCACTGCTAAACGTAGCAATACAGACAAACATGGTATATGCAAAATTAACATCACACCAAACATAAGAATAATCTGCGTAAGAATATTCTAAGCGTCGCTGCGGGATCGTGGGATCGAGAACCACTAAATTCGGGGTTACGGTTATGAAGTTATGAATTTACAAAATTATTTAGTGCTTAGAATAGATAAATCCTAATGAACAATTTTAATTCAAGTTTCATGGCTAAACTGTGTTACTTTGGTCAGGGGCTCTTTAAGAAAAGGGGCGCGACGAAGGGGTAAACTCCCATCACGGCCATGCGATCCGAGATGGACGCATGCGATTAGATCCAAACCAACCAACTCACCCGAGCCATCGATCCCGAGATCAACGGCCAGAATCAATCGCCCGAAGGGTTTTGTGCCATTTAATCCTGGCTGTCTACGCGGAGATCAACAGCCAGCACCAGTCGATCCCCAACTTCCAATCGCAGCAGTTCAGATCAGATCCTACAGTTGTCGCCCGTCTTCAACCTCCAGCCACCAGGGCATGACGGCACCCCACCAAGTCGCAACCCGCTGGAGCACCATCGCACTGATGCGCAAGTCCATGAATCCGACGCACAAGCACTGCTACAAATGGTGAAAAACACTACGGGGAGCAGGGAGAGTATTCTAGAGCTAGCTTACCAGTAAATCGGGTAGCGTAGAACCCCAATCCACGGCGTCGTGATGACCAGCGATATTTCTTGAAGTCCGGTGAGGGTTCCTGAGCGACCTAACTACCAATAGATTAAGGTGAGGCCACGGGTATCCTTGGTAAGCCATAATGATGCAAATTTGGCCCGCACCAGAGGTCCCCACGGTGACACAACCGAGTTCTTATACGGCGATGAGTTTTCTCTCCCTCTGTGTTCTTCAGCGTGCCAATGGTTTAGGGAAGACCGAAGGAGCGGGTTTATATGCCAGCGGTTGATAGAATCTGCTACCGAGAAGCTCGGGCATGCGCGGGTCAAATCCACGGTTCACGGCGGTGGATGAGGATTTTGGTTGCGGCCCCCGAGTGGATCGACGAGGGGTGCGGGAGTTCGTTTCAACGGAGGTGAAGCCGACAGCTGTAATACCCAACTTGTAATTTGTGGAGGATAACCTAAAAGGAGAAAGGACATTCCTTTGTATATATGTGTGTTGTCCATATTTATCATTTCATGAGAACATCACATGAAAACAAATAAATATAAAATATATGTCACTAAATTATGCATAATGTTGGACTTTATTTGGTGTGCATTATGTGACAATATAAAAGTAATATAAAAATAAATATATTAATATTCAAATTTGTGGATTTAACACTAGTTTGCAAATTTGGGTGTAAAGGAAACGGAGAAAAATGCCATACAAAGAAATAAAGAAATACAAACAACATAATAATAAAACCTCCTATATTTAGGGTCAAATTGTACATTTAAAATGAGTATAATTCACAGCTATAATCGAATTCAAATTTGAATTTGAAAATCTAAAAGGAAAGAGAAAGCAAAATATAAAAGAAAAAGGAAAGAAGACCTCACCTGGGCTCACTACATGATTTTGGCCCACTAGGACTTGCCTGCGCGCGGCCCAACCTCTCTACCACTGCGCACGCACGTCCTCTCTGGCCACTCTCTGTCGTATGGGGCCCGCATTCCAGCCTTCTTCTCCGCTGGGTTCGCAACGCAGGCGGGATCTCAACAAACCTCAAGCGAAATACGCGCGGGGATCTCACGTGTGGCCCCAACCGCTTGACCAGGGCGCATAACTGATAGAGGACCGCCTCGGCCGAGCTCTCCATGCCTTCAAACCGCCATGCACTCGCCACATTTCAAGGAAACCGTGAGAGAGAACCAAGTCAGGATTGCCGCCGACGTCGATCCCGACCCATACGGCAAGCGCAGCTTCAAGGGTGTCCTGGGAGCACTGGAAGGCCCCGCCGCAAGTGTAGAAGCCGATCCTAGGTCGGATTCTATTGCCAGTGGGTGGAAGTTGCTCGTCGCCGTTCGTGTGTCGATCGGAGTCCGCGACCGCCGTTGACAGCCCGCCACCACGCATGACTTTCGGTACGGTTTCCTCGAGTGAGTTCGTCTTCATTGTCGTAATGTTTAGAGCTGGTTGGAGTGATGTTTAGCGCGCGTAATCCGAGGAGCGCCTGGCCAGCAATGGCGCCGCCGCACTCGGGCGCGACCGTGGCCAGGCTTTCCCTTGACTTGTCGACCGGTAATATTCCTATTCCTGAGTTCTCCTAATCTAGTTCAACGATTACATCGGATTTGGGTTGGATTGTGGTATTAGGCACCGGTAATTGCTCAATGGAGCAATTTCTCCCCGCCGCGGGTGCACCGTGCCGTGGACCGGTTTCATCCCATAGCCTAGGCCAATTAGTAGTGGCTCATCGGATTTGCCGCGATGGTCTCTCTATCACCGCATGGACGCATTGGATTTTGGGTTCGGGTGCGCGATTTGGGGGTTCCCGGCGAGACCGCCGCCGCGCGGTGTGCGCACGCCGCCGCCCTGGGAAAACAGAGGTAGGTGATGGCCCCTGGTCCGTCTGATCTTGACGGACGGTCAGGATTAGATGATAGCATACCTATTCGCGCGATTAAATCGTGACCATTGATCCTCTATCTGATGGCTTAGGGCAGATCGGGCTAACATAAAATCAGAACCCTAGGATCTTGATCTAATGGTCAGTTTTCCATACCGCTTCATGGCGAATAGCGATCTAATCTGGACTGCTCGTGCTCGATCCAACGGTCTCTGGTGGATCTCACGCACATAAAATCCTAACCGCCCAAATCTAATCCAGCGGTCCACCGAGCGTACCGCTTCGGCGCACTCCAGATCTGATCTGAGCCCTCGGCTGGTGATTCAACGGTCGAGAATCGCCCGTAGCCCTTCAGCCGAGTCAATCTTGCTAAAGAAACCCTAGCGCTTGAAAGAATCAACCCGCCGTCCACCTCTGTAGTGCCTGAGTCATATGAAATGTTACCCCGAGACCCTGGACTTTCCAGGAATTGAGGTCCAGTCCAGTACAGAGTTAAATTGATTAAATGAATTGGAAATTGGATTTTTAATATAAAAATAAACCCTAGAATTTGTATAATTCATAGAAAATGCATATGAACTCCAAATTGGTCCATTCCAGTTCCTAAATTTTTGTAATATTATTTTCTATACATTAGTGTCTCTGTTTTGACATAAAAACAGTAAGAAAATTAATTTATCATTTAATCGTATTTTAAGCACATTAAATCTTAGGAAATTCATAACTTGAAATCTATAACTCCAAATTTAATGATTCCAGTTCCTATGATCTCATTTTAATGTGTAGATTTTTACTGTATATTTTATTTGCATGTTTGATGTGATGTTAATTTATGCTATACTATGTATGTATTGTGTTGATGCGAGTAGACGAGCAAGCCACTGTGGATTCTGAGGTTCACCAAGTAGAGGTAGCTGAGCAGGAGCTCATTGAAGGCAAGTTGTGCCCTTGATCACTTACTTTTTCCCAACCATGTTCTTATTAATTATAATGATCTGCATAGGATAATTTTGATGGGACCCAATAGGTTACCCTAGTTTTGGCTATCTTTATACCTTGTTTACCACTGAAATATTTCTTTGGGTAGTACCTGCTATTGCTTTATGTGGATTTGGGTATGAAGATACTTTATTCATAATTACTCTTTTATTCTCTTTTATTATTACTGTTCATGTTAAGATCATTATGTTAATGGGAACATGGAGCGACCACCCGGGAAAACAGTGCTACCACAAGGGTATAATGGGACGCCCTTGGCTGATTAACTAGGAAAGCTAGTGGAGGTCTTCCTTACCCGAAAGGGGCAAGGGCAGTAGGGGAGTGGTCAGTGTAGGGAGGTCCTTGGGTTGATTTTGCTGAGATGGCGGTCAGGCAAGAACCCTGCATTGGAGCTTCCTATAAACTGTAGCGGGATTTTTGAAGCTAGTGGAACTTTGTAAAGGCCTCGTAGTGTTACCCTACCTCGCCTCCTCGGTAGAGGTGTATGGGATTGGCCATCTCTTGGCAGATGGGTAACATGACTTGTGGGTAAAGATGCGCAACCTCTGCAGAGTGTAAAACTGGTATACTAGCCGTGCTCACGGTCATGAGCGGCTCGGACCCTCACATGATTAATTATGGAACTTAAATTCAATTTGACATTTGCATCGCATTTGGGATTATTTTATTATTACTGTTCTTTATTATTATTAAGGTTTGATATTTACTTACACTTAGTAATTGCTAATAAAACTTTGACCAACTTATAAAAGCAATGCTCAGCTTCAGCCTTTATTCCATTGATCAGCCTTACACTTCATGAACTCCCACCTTTGGTGAGTTCATGCCACATTATTCCCCACAACTTGTTGAGCGATGAACGTATGTGAGCTCACTCTTGCTGTCTCACACCCCCCCACAGGAGAAGAATAGGTGGTTCAGGAGGAGCCACAAGGCGAAGAGTTTGATCTGATCTAGGTGGCGTTTCTCAGTTGACATTGGCGCCGACGATCCTTAGTTCGTTTTATGTTTATTCTTTTATTTTGTATTAAGTCTTCCGCTATGTAATAAATACTCTAATTATTATGACATTTATCTCTATACACTCTGTTATTATATATGTTGTCTTCTTTGGCGCATGTATGAGATGCACCCAGCTTTGTCCTTTAAAACCGGGTGTTACAGAAGTGGTATCAGAGGAAATGTTGACTGTAGGACGAAACCTAGATAGAAATGGACAAAACCCTTATCTACTTACTTACCCTGATTCATTCTATACTTATCTTATCTTGATCCTGTCTCACCTTTTGTTGTCATACTCTGATTACTCTTACCTTATCTACTCTAAGACAAGATGGATTTCATACCTTGGAATCCTACACTTACGAACTTCTTAAGAGATAGGAGACCTAAGACAAAAATTAAAACTATTTTCTCTATTAAAAAATGTTGGTTGATTGTTCTGATGATAAATGCTTGATTTGCTTCTTTGATTGATTGAAACATTATAGTTGGGCATCTTAGCATGTACCACCATAAGGTAATGTATTAGCTTTAATGGTTAACACATTAATCTACTTAGCTAATAAATCCCTCGTAGTAACATTCCTCGTAATTACTCGCCTTGTCTACAACTCTCCTTTCTTACCCTATATTCCTAACCCAGATGTGCTACCCCTGTACTGTAGAAGAGAGCAGTATAGACTTGATCCTTGGTATGTCATGGTTAAGAAAGGCAAAGGCAGTATATACACTGTGCTAAGGGAACCGTAGAACTCACCAGTTCCAAAGGACAAAGATTTGAAGTTGAAGTTGCAGTAACTACCACTACCAGACGTGTGACATTCTTCATAGATGAGGAGTTTGTTGGAAACAACATCCGTGTGGTTTGAGATTTTTCCGGATGTCTTTCCAGGGGAGTTACTAGGAATGCCACCAGATATGGAAGTTGAGTTTGTCATTGATCTTTTACCTGGAACTGCTCCTATTTCTAAACGGCCATACATGATGTCTGTAGAAGAATTAAAGGAACTTAAGAAGCACTTAACGGAGTTGCAAGAGGCTGGTTACATTCGTCCGAGTCTTCACCTTGGAGAGCACCGGTTTTGTTTGTACAGAAGAAATATGGATTGCAAGAGATGTGTGTGGATTAAAGGTCCCTTAATGGTGTCACTATGAAGAACAAGTATCCATTACCCCACATTGAAGATTTATTTGATCAGATGAGAGGTGCTAGGGTGTTCTCGAAGATTGACCTCCGATCAGGTTACCATCAAATGAAGATTAGGCCATCGGATATTCCCAAGACGGATTTCTCGACCCGATATGGATTATATGAGTTCACTGTTATGTCATTTGCATTAACTAATGCACCAGCATATTTTATGGATCTAAAGAATAAGGTGATCATGATCTGGACAGATTCGTCGTGGTTTTCATCGACGATATTTTTATTCCAAGAGTGATAGTGATTATGAGGAACATCTGAGATTGGTGCTACAGAAGCTACGAGATAACCAGCTATATGCCAAGTTTAGCAAGTGTGAGTTTTGGATTGGCGAGGTGCCATTTCTTGGTCATATTATTTCTGATAGAGGAATAGCAGTGGATCCTGCTAAAGTGAAGGAGATAATGGAGTGGAGCATACCCACTACAGTTACGGATATTCGGAGTTTCTTGGGGCTTGTAGGATACTATCGGAGATTTATTGAAGGATTTTCTAAGATTGCTAAGCCATGACCTCGCAGTCTCGTTTCTGGAGAAGGGAAGAGAGTTCAAGTGGGACGAGAACTGCCAAGATAGCTTTGATCCATTAAAGAAGAGATTGATGTCGCCCCAGTGTTAGTTATGCCAGATCTACAGAAAGGATTTGACGTTTACTGTGATGCCTGTGGCCAAGGACTTGGATGTGTGCTCATGCAAGAAGGACATGTGATTGCCTATGCATCTCGTCAGTTGTGGAAACATGAATTGAACTACCCCACGCATGACTTGGAATTGGCAGCTGTTGTGCATGCGCTTAAGATTTGGAGACATTATATCATGGGGACCAAGTGCCAAGTGTACACGGATCATAAGAGTTTGAAGTATATATTTACTCAGAAGGATCTCAACCTTAGGCAACACCGTTGGTTGGAGCTTATTAAGGATTATGATTTGGAGATTCACTATCACCCGGGTAAGGCAAATTTGGTTGCAGACGCCTTGAGTCGCAAGGAGCATGTTCATTTAGCTATTGTTGCCCAGCTACCCGATGAGATTGTTGAGGATTTCAGGAGACTTAACCTGGGGATAGTTGCTCATACTGAAGGAGTTACTATTGATGTGGAACCTACTTTGGAGCAAGAAATTCGTAAAGGTCAAATTGGTGATGCTAAAATAAAAGAGATTAAGGATCTGATTACTGAAGGTCGAGTTCCGGAATTCACGGAAGATGAGCAAGGCACCATATGGTTCAAGGACAGAATGTGTGTTCCTGATATTAAAAGCCTTCGAGAGACTATTTTAAAGGAGGCCCATGAGTCGGATTATTCTATTCATCCTGGTAGTACTAAGATGTATCAGGATTTGAAGCGGAAGTATTGGTGGTATGGATTGAAGAGAGATGTAGCTGCACATGTGGCTATGTGCGATGTATGTCAAAGAGTTAAGGCTGAACATCAGAGGCCAGCTGGACTATTGCACCCATTGAAGATACCCGAGTGGAAATGGGAAGAGATTGGTATGGATTTCATCAATGGATTGCCTCGCACCCAGAAAGGATATGATGCTATATGGGTGGTCGTGGATAGATTGACTAAAGTGGCTCACTTTATTCCTGTGAAGACTACTTATAAAGGTTCTCAGCTAGTAGAATTATATATGGCTTGGATTGTGTGTTTGCATGGAGTACCAAAGAAGATCGTGTCTGATCGAGGTTCACAGTTTACCTCAAGATTTTGGAGAAGCTTTCATGAGAATATGAGTACGAAGTTGAGTTTTAGTACGGCTTATCACCCTCAGACTGAAAGGACTAACCAAGCATTGGAAGATATGTTGAGAGCTTGTGCCCTTTAGCATGGTAGTAGTTGGGACAAGAGCCTACCTTATGCTGAGTTCTCATATAATAATAGTTGCCAAGCCAGTCTAAAGATGTACCGTTCGAGACTCTATATGGCAGGAAATGCATGACTCCTCTATATTGGATCAAACTAGGGGAAGATAGTTCTTTGGACCTGAACTTATTCAAGAGGCAGAAGAACAAGTTCGTATAATTCGAGAGAATTGAGGGTAGCTCAGACTAGGTAAAAGAGCTACGCTGATAATAGAATAAGACCACTGGAATTTGAGGAAGGAGATTATGTGTACCTCAAAGTTTCACCACTTCGTGGAATGAGGAGAGTTAAAGTCAAGGGCAAATTGTTCCCTTGCTTTATTGGACCCTTTAGAGTTTTTTTAGGCAAGTTGGAGAGATGGCCTATCAACTCGAGCTACCTGATAATCTATCTGACGTACATAATGTATTCCATGTGTCTTAACTTAAGAAGTGTCTCTGTGTCCCTGAGGAACAGTTACCAATGGAAGAGCTCAGTGTTCAGTGAGATTTGACTTACACGGACTATCCTGTCAAGATTCTGGATATATTGACTCGAGATACAAGAAATAAAGTGATAAAAATGTGCAAAATGCAATGGAACCATCATGGAGAAGATGAAGCTACATAGGAAAGAGAAGAAGAGTTTCGCATAGATTTTCCCCATCTTTTCCCTCGTTCCTCCTAAATCTCGAGGACGAGATTATTTTTAAGGGGGGTAGGATTTGTAATACCCAACTTGTAATTTGTGGAGGATAACCTAAAAGGAGAAAGGACATTCCTTTGTATATATGTGTGTTGTCCATATTTATCATTTCATGAGAACATCACATGAAAACAAATAAATATAAAATATATGTCACTAAATTATGCATAATGTTGGACTTTATTTGGTGTGCATTTTGTGACAATATAAAAGTAATATAAAAATAAATATATTAATATTCAAATTTGTGGATTTAACACTAGTTTGCAAATTTGGGTGTAAAGGAAACGGAGAAAAATGCCATACAAAGAAATAAAGAAATACAAACAACATAATAATAAAACCTCCTATATTTAGGGTCAAATTGTACATTTAAAATGAGTATAATTCACAGCTATAATCGAATTCAAATTTGAATTTGAAAATCTAAAAGGAAAGAGAAAGCAAAATATAAAAGAAAAAGGAAAGAAGACCTCACCTGGGCTCACTACATGATTTTGGCCCACTAGGACTTGCCTGCGCGCGGCCCAACCTCTCTACCACTGCGCACGCACGTCCTCTCTGGCCACTCTCTGTCGTATGGGGCCCGCATTCCAGCCTTCTTCTCCGCTGGGTTCGCAACGCAGGCGGGATCTCAACAAACCTCAAGCGAAATACGCGCGGGGATCTCACGTGTGGCCCCAACCGCTTGACCAGGGCGCATAACTGATAGAGGACCGCCTCGGCCGAGCTCTCCATGCCTTCAAACCGCCATGCACTCGCCACATTTCAAGGAAACCGTGAGAGAGAACCAAGTCAGGATTGCCGCCGACGTCGATCCCGACCCATACGGCAAGCGCAGCTTCAAGGGTGTCCTGGGAGCACTGGAAGGCCCCGCCGCAAGTGTAGAAGCCGATCCTAGGTCGGATTCTATTGCCAGTGGGTGGAAGTTGCTCGTCGCCGTTCGTGCGTCGATCGGAGTCCGCGACCGCCGTTGACAGCCCGCCACCACGCATGACTTTCGGTACGGTTTCCTCGAGTGAGTTCGTCTTCATTGTCGTAATGTTTAGAGCTGGTTGGAGTGATGTTTAGCGCGCGTAATCCGAGGAGCGCCTGGCCAGCAATGGCGCCGCCGCACTCGGGCGCGACCGTGGCCAGGCTTTCCCTTGACTTGTCGACCGGTAATATTCCTATTCCTGAGTTCTCCTAATCTAGTTCAAAGATTACATCGGATTTGGGTTGGATTGTGGTATTAGGTACCGGTAATTGCTCAATGGAGCAATTTCTCCCCGCCGCGGGTGCACCGTGCCGTGGACCGGTTTCATCCCATAGCCTAGGCCAATTAGTAGTGGCTCATCGGATTTGTCGCGATGGTCTCTCTATCACCGCATGGACGCATTGGATTTTGGGTTCGGGTGCGCGATTTGGGGGTTACCGGCGAGACCGCCGCCGCGCGGTGTGCGCACGCCGCCGCCCTGGGAAAACAGAGGTAGGTGATGGCCCCTGGTCCGTCTGATCTTGACGGACGGTCAGGATTAGATGATAGCATACCTATTCGCGCGATTAAATCGTGACCATTGATCCTCTATCTGATGGCTTAGGGCAGATCGGGCTAACATAAAATCAGAACCCTAGGATCTTGATCTAATGGTCAGTTTTCCATACCGCTTCATGGCGAATAGCGATCTAATCTGGACTGCTGGTGCTCGATCCAACGGTCTCGGGTGGATCTCACGCACATAAAATCCTAACCACCCAAATCTAATCCAGCGGTCCACCGAGCGTACCGCTTCGGCGCACTCTAGATCTGATCTGAGCCCTCGGCTGGTAATTCAACGGCTGAGAATCGCCCGTAGCCCTTCAGCCGAGTCAATCTTGCTAAAGAAACCCTAGCGTTTGCAAGAATCAACCCGCCGTCCACCTCTGTAGTGCCTGAGTCATATGAAATGTTACCCCGAGACCCCTGGACTTTCCAGGAATTGAGGTCCAGTCCAGTACAGAGTTAAATTGATTAAATGAATTGGAAATTGGATTTTTAATATAAAAATAAACCCTAGAATTTGTATAATTCATAGAAAATGCATATGAACTCCAAATTGGTCCATTCCAGTTCCTAATTTTTTGTAATATTATTTTCTATACATTAGTGTCTCTGTTTTGACATAAAAACAGTAAGAAAATTAATTTATCATTTAATCGTATTTTAAGCACATTAAATCTTAGGAAATTCATAACTTGAAATCTATAACTCCAAATTTAATGATTCCAGTTCCTATGATCTCATTTTAATGTATAGATTTTTACTGTATATTTTATTTGCATGTTTGATGTGATGTTAATTTATGCTATACTATGTATGTATTGTGTTGATGCGAGTAGACGAGCAAGCCACTGTGGATTCTGAGGTTCAGCAAGTAGAGGTAGCTGAGCAGGAGCTCATTGAAGGCAAGTTGTGCCCTTGATCACTTACTTTTTCCCAACCATGTTCTTATTAATTATAATGATCTGCATAGGATAATTTTGATGGGACCCAATAGGTTACCCTAGTTTTGGCTATCTTTATACCTTGTTTACCACTGAAATATTTCTTTGGGTAGTACCTGCTATTGCTTTATGTGGATTTGGGTATGAAGATACTTTATTCATAATTACTCTTTTATGCTCTTTTATTATTACTGTTCATGTTAAGATCATTATGTTAATGGGAACATGGAGCGACCACCCGGGAAAACAGTGCTACCACAAGGGTATAATGGGACGCCCTTGGCTGATTAACTAGGAAAGCTAGTGGAGGTCTTCCTTACCCGAAAGGGGCAAGGGCAGTAGGGGAGTGGTCAGTGTAGGGAGGTCCTTTTGTTGATTTTGCTGCGATGGCGGTCAGGCAAGAACCCTGCATTGGAGCTTCCTATAAACTGTAGCAGGATTTCTGAAGCTAGTGGAACTTTGTAAAGGCCTCGTAGTGTTACCCTGCCTCGCCTCCTCGGTAGAGGTGTATGGGATTGGCCATCTCTTGGCAGATGGGTAACATGACTTGTGGGTAAAGATGCGCAACCTCTGCAGAGTGTAAAACTGGTATACTAGCCATGCTCACGGTCATGAGCGGCTCGGACCCTCACATGATTAATTATGGAACTTAAATTCAATTTGACATTTGCATCGCATTTGGGATTATTTTATTATTACTGTTCTTTATTATTATTAAGGTTTGGTATTTACTTACACTTAGTAATTGCTAATAAAACTTTGACCAACTTATAAAAGCAATGCTCAGCTTCAGCCTTTATTCCATTGATCAGCCTTACACTTCATGAACTCCCACCTTTGGTGAGTTCATGCCACATTATTCCCCACAACTTGTTGAGCGATGAACGTATGTGAGCTCACTCTTGCTGTCTCACACCCCCCCACAGGAGAAGAACAGGTGGTTCAGGAGGAGCCACAAGGCGAAGAGTTTGATCTGATCTAGGTGGCGTTTCTCAGTTGACATTGGCGCCGACGATCCTTAGTTCGTTTTATGTTTATTCTTTTATTTTGTATTAAGTCTTCCGCTATGTAATAAATACTCTGATTATTATGACATTTATCTCTATACACTCTGTTATTATATATGTTGTCTTCTTTGGCGCATGTATGAGATGCACCCGGCTTTGTCCTTTAAAACCGGGTGTTACAACACCGGGGTAATGGTGGCGCCGCGCCCCGCCACGACGAGCTAGCAATCGGCTTCAACAGCGGTATGCACGCTACGCTAATGATGGTACGCCGAGCAGGTGCGAGGGAGGGGAGTCACTTACCGAAGAGCTGCCCAACCATCGCTGCTTCTGATAAGTCTACGTGCGCCGTCCCTGCATGACTCCGTCCCCGGTTTTCCACGGTGGGCACCCAGGGTTGCGAAGTAGCCGCACAGGGGTCAGCTGGAGGCGAAGACGAGCACCGAGGCGGAAGATGGCGCCGTGGAGCATCTCGGCTCGTGATGGTTGGCGACGGGGGGGGGGGGGGGTCGGTCCTCTTAATACCCTGCTACGAGGGGATTCCGGCTGGGTAGTTGGAACGACCAGCAATACGAGTCCGTGAATCGGCCGAGGCGCTCGCGATTTTTGTTTGGATTTGCCACGGATTTGCTGTTTGTTACGCCAGACAGAAGAAGATGATGACAGGCTGGGTCCACGTGACAGAGGAAGAACCAAGGATGACAGGGGAGGCCCACGCGCCAGCGTCACGGTGGAAAAGAGAGGGAGAAAGTGGGCTGGCATGCGTGAAGTTGGGCCGGCTGAGGGAGAATCGACCCAGACTGAGGCTGCCCCTTTTTTATTTATTTTCTTTTAATTCTATTTTTATTTTAGCTTTCATTTTTAATTTAAGTCTAAGTTTTGAAATTCAAGCTCCAATTTAGATGCAACAAACAAAATATTCCCAGCATGATGCAATAATATTTTATTATTCATTTTATTATTTTGAATTCAAATTTGAATCTAGGTTCAGGATTCACATTCATATGCACAATTATAACAACACTTCCGCATGCAAAATATAATTTTATGTTATTTATTTCCCATCTCATTTATTTATACTTATGCTTTTAAATGTGCACACAAAATATGTATTTTAAGATATTTAGTTCTAGTTTTTTAAAAAAAAGATCCTTAAGAGTAAAGTCTAGAAGATATGATTTATCAAACAAACAAATTATCACTGAGCTCCTTTCTTTATTCCCTTTTTTCTAGAAACATTGTTTTAGGATGTATAAAAGTAAGATTTTTCTTATGAAAAATATATTTTAACTCAACATCAGGGGAAAATTTTACATAATTCTCAAAATGAGATTTTGAGGTGTTACAAATCCTACCCCCTTAACAGAAATCTTGTCCCCGAGATTTGTAAGAAAAGTGATACAATAAGTTTGGTCTAGACTTTTAGTTTCACCTTTGGTTTTGGGAATCAAAGTTTTGTTTAAAGTTTTTTTATATGGATATGTTTGTCTAGCCATTTATTATGTCAGATGAGGTACGGTTATGGCATGTATAGGTTGTGGCAAGGTAGAGTATAGTAAGGAAAGACTTCATCCGGAACCATGGATCTTGATTCCGCTGGCGATTCAACTTGATCTTTGAAGACTTGAGTTGGTGCTTATCCTTTCTTGATGACGTTGATCCTCTTCGGTCTTCGTTCTTGATGTTGTTATCCGAATTAGGGATATGTGGTTAAGGCAGTTTCGTAGGTAAACAAAATAGGTTAGTCGGTGGTTATGAGTTAAATAAGTTTAAGCAGAATCTGTCTTGTTGTTTTGCTTCTAGGTCGGGTTAGGCAGGTTATGCAACCCAAAATGTAGGTCAGGTTGGTTGTATACGACCAAGTTAGTGCAGGGCACCCATTTTAGGTTAAAACATGACTATAGAAGTAGAGTCTAATCTATTTCACCAAGATTAACTAACATGTTAGATAACTCACTTTAGATTGGATCATATTATATTAGATGGGATCTAGATTAGATCGGAATCACCAGATTAGCCTAGACAATATCTAATTACTTTGGATTAGATCATGGTGGTTACACTAGTGTGGGATAAATATGCTTATTAGGATAAGATGGATCCATAAAGATAAGATAGAATCTTTTGAGATCAGTTAGATCTATTAGCATGACATAAAAATCCTTTCAAGATAAGATGAGTATCCTTTTAAGATAAGATGGATCTATGAGTGTAGGATATAATCTTTTAAGATGAGATGGATATTGTTAGGCTAGATCCTTTAATGAGGGATAATCTAGTTTGTCTAGTTATTTTTATAAGCATTTTTCCCTATAGGTATATGCAGATGTAATTGTGGACATTACTCCACAACTCATCACACTCAATCAAAAATCCAAATCAAACAAGTATCATAAGGACAAGCACTCAAGCGTATAAATACCTATAAAAATAGTTTTGTTTTTGTTCCTAAGAGTAGGTCTCCTATTCCTAAAGGTCACTTTAGGCACAGAATTTCAAAGAGTGAAATCCACTTTTGTCTTTAGAAGTGAAAAGGTAAGAATAATCAGAGTAAAGCAGCAGTGGATGAGAAAAGGTTAAGTGTAGAAAGAATCAGAGTAGCAAAGGTAAGTAGATAATGGTTGTCCAGTTCTATCTAGGTTTCGTCCTACAGTCAACATTCCTCTGATACCACTTCTGTCACACCCGGATTTCAGGGGCACCATGACCCGGGCGCGAACATAATCACCAGGTGTGCTGGGACCAAGTCTCACACATATGATGAATCATTGGCACAAGATTGAATGTCACATCTTTACTACATAAAAGGGGTTCTATACAAAATAAATAATTACATTATAAAGAGACAACGGTCCAGCAACCCAAAGTTGACTGGGAGACGACGACCTAGACCTCTCACGAACACATCGCAACATCCTTCATGCACCTCATCCTGTGGTACCTGTTCTTGACCGGTGGGGGGGTGTGAGACAGCAAGAGTGAGCTCACATACATTCATTGTTCAACAAGTTGTGGGGAATAATGTGCATGAACTCGCCAAAGATGGGAGCTCATGTGAAGTGTAAGGCTTACCAACAAAGATGGTTGAAGCTGAACATTGCTTTCAGAGTTGGTCAAAATTTTATTAGCAATTACTAAGTATAAGTAAATACCAACCCAATTAAGTAATAGAACAAAAATAATAACAACACCTATGATGCAATGCATATGACAAATTGAATTTAGTTCCATAGATTAATCATGTGAGGGTCCGAGCTGCTCATGACCGTGAGCATGGCTAGTATACCAGTTTTACACTCTGCAGAGGTTGCGCATCTTTACCCACAAGTCATGTTACCCATTTGCCACAGGGTTGTACGGGCCCCATACACCTCTACCAAGGAAGCGAGGCAGGGTAACACTACGAGGACTTTACAAAGTTCCACTAGCTTCAGAAAACCCGCTACAGTTTATAGGAAGCTCCAATGCAGGGATCCCTTGCCTGACCGCCATCGCAGCAAAATCAACCAAGGACCTCCCTACACTGACCACTCCTCTACTGCCCTTTTCCCTTTCGGGTAAGGTAGTCCTCCACTAGCTTTCCTAATTAATCAGCCAAGGGTGTCCATAAACCCTTGTGGTAGCACTGTTTTCCCGGGTGGTCGCTCCATGTTCCAATTAACATAATGATCTTATCATGAACAGTAAATAACAACGAATAACAAAAGTATAATCATGAATAATGTGTATCTCAATTCCCAAATCCACATAAAACACTAGCAAGTACTACCCAGAAGTTTAGTGGTAAACAAGGCATAAAGATAGTCAAACGAGGGTGACCTATTGGGTCCCATCAAAATTAACCTATGCAGATCATTATGATTAATCATAACATGAATGGGTAAAAAGAAGTGATCAAGGGCACAACTTGCCTGGCACTTGCGATTCCAGGTACCAACTAGCTCTTTAGGTGACTCGTGTCCTCACTGCTAAACGTAGCAATACAGACAAACATGGTATATGTAAAATTAACATCACACCAAACATAAGAATAAACTGCGTAAGAATATTCTAAGCGTCGCTGCGAGATCGTGGGATCGAGAACCGCTAAATTCGGGGTTACAGTTATGAAGTTATGAATTTACAAAATTATTTAGTGCTTAGAATAGATAAATCCTAATGAACAATTTTAATTCAAGTTTCATGGCTAAACAGTGTTACTAGTTGATAGACAATATTAATACAAAATTATTTCAACTGGAATGACTCAATTTGGAGCTAAAATGAATTTAGTATGAATTTCACAAGTTTCTGGAATTATTTTTGTACTAGCAATCAATTTCTGTAATTAATTATCCATTTTTATGGTTCTCTGGATCGAGCACTAATTATAGAGAACCCCGAGGGCAAATCTAGAAGTTTTCCCCAGACATAGAACCCCGAGGGTGGACCGCAGGTTGATTTGCACTTTGGTTAGGGGCACTTTAAGAAAAGGGGCGCGACGAAGGGGTAAGCTCCCATCACGGCTGTGCGATCCGAGATGGACGCATGCGATTAGATCCAAACCAACCAAATCACCCAAGCCATCGATCCCGAGATCAACGGCCAGAATCAATCGCGTGAAGGGTTTTGTGCCATTTAATCCTGGCTGTCTACGCGGAGATCAATGGCCAGCACCAATCGATCCCCAACTTCTAATCGCAGCAGTTCAGATCAGATCCTACTGTTGTCGCCCGACTTCAACCCCCAGCCACGAGGGCATGACGGCACCCCACCAAGCCGCAACCCGCCGGAGCACCATCGCACAGATGCGCAAGTCCATGAATCCGGCGCACAAGCACTGCTACAAATGGTGAAAAACACTACGGGGAGCAGGGAGAGTATTCTAGAGCTAGCTTACCAGTAAATCGGGTAGCGTAGAACCCCAATCCACGGCGTTGTGATGACCAGCGATAATTCTTGAAGTCCGGTGAGGGTTCCTAAGCGACCCAACTACCAATAGATTCAGGTGAGGCCACGGGTATCCTTGGTAAGCCATAATGATGAAAATTTGGCCCGCACCAGAGGTCCCCACGGTGACACAACCGAGTTCCTATACGGCGACGAGTTTTCTCTCCGTCTGTGTTCTTCAGCGCGCCAATGGTTCAGGGTAGACTGCAGGAGCGGGTTTGTATGCCTGCGGTTGATAGAATCCGCTGCCGAGAAGCTCGGGCATGTGAGGGTCAAATCCGCGGTTCACGCCGTCGGATGCGGATTTTGGTTGCGGCCCCCTAGCGGATCGACGAGGGATGCGGGAGTTCGTTTCAACGGAGGTGAAGCCGACACCGGGGTAATGGTGGCACCGCGCCCCGCCACGACGAGCTAGCAATCGGCTTCAACAACGGTATGCACGCTACGCTAATGATGGTACGTCGAGCAGGTGCGAGGGAGGGGAGTCACTTACCGAAGAGCTGCCCAGCCGTCGCTGCTTCCGATAAGTCTACGTGCGCCGTCCCTGCATGACTCCGTCCCCGGCTTTCCGCGGTGGGCACCCGGGGTTGCGAAGTAGCCGCACAGGGGTCGGCGTGGAGGCGAAGACGAGCACCGAGGCGGAAGATGGCGCCGCGGAGCATCCCGGCTCGTGATGGTTCGCGATGGGGGGGTCGGTCCTCTTAAAACCCTGCTTTGAGGGGATTCCGGCTGGGTAGTTGGAACGGCCAGCGATAGGAGTCCATGAATCGGCCGAGGCGCTCGCGATTTCTGTTTGGATTTGCCACGGATTTGCTGTTTGTTACGCCAAAGAGAAGAAGATGATGACAGGATGGGTCGACGTGACAGAGGAAGAACCAAGGATGACAGGGGAGGCCCGCGCGCCAGCGTCACGGTGGAAAAGAGAGGGAGAAAGTGGGCTGGAACGGGTGAAGTTGGGCTGGCTGAGGGAGAATCGGCCTAGACTGAGGCTGTCCCTTTTTTATTTATTTTCTTTTAATTCTATTTTTATTTTAGCTTTCATTTTCAATTTAAGTCTAAGTTTTTAAATTCAAGCTCCAATTTAGATGCAACAAACAAAATATTCCCAGCATGATGCAATAATATTTTATTATTTTGAATTCAAATTTGAATCTAGGTTCATGATTCACATTCATATGCACAATTATAACAACACTTCCGCATGCAAAATATAATTTTATGTTATTTATTTCCCATCTCATTTATTTATACTTATGCTTTTAAATGTGCACACAAAATATGTAGTTTAAGATATTTAGTTCTAGTTTTTTTTAAAAGATCCTTAAGAATAAAGTCTAGAAGATATGATTTATCAAAGGAACAAATTATCACTGAGCTCCTTACTTTATTCCCTTTTTTCTGGAAATATTGTTTTAGGATGTATAAAAGTAAGATATTTCTTATGAAAAATAAATTTTAACTCAACATCAGGGGAAAATTTTACATAATTCTCAAAATGAGATTTTGAGGTGTTACAGAACCCCTGGCGTTCTGTGGGAAGTAATGGGTGATTGTGGGTGTCTACCAAGGTTGTTCGTGGCGTCCATGGGTGAATAAGTCCATCCGAACTCCGGCAATCGCTCACCGGAGTTGGGGCTCCACCGCCGGACCGCCCTTGGCCGGCCGTATAACAGTCATCACATCCCTGGAGGTATGTACCTTCTGAAAGTGCTCTTTTCTCTACTGTGAGTAGTATCAATGGAATCGAGGCTCTGGCGCATCGATTGCAAGCGCTCTAGCGAGGCCATCTACGCCTAGTGGTCGGCGCCACCGTGTGTGGACGCGTGGAGTGTGGCAGAATCGCCCGAATTATTCTAGCTTAAGTGCCTAAGTCACGCCTCAAGGGCCGTAACACACTTAAATCGGAATAACTCGTCAGTCCCTCAGATCTAGTCTGATAAAGCCACTTAACCAGGATCAAATACCACAATCTCACTCGAAGGTGAGTCACAGAAGAAACACAATAAAACAGGAAAACCTCAAATTAAAGTACTGGAGTTATTACATAAATCGGAGTTTCTCAAGTAAACTGAAATAGTTCATAAGATATATTTTTGCAACGGATAATCGATGTCATCGGTAACGAGGAATTGGGCAAGGCCTAGCCCACTACTCCTCCTGCTCCTCTCCTGTCGGAGCAGCATCCCACTCGATCGTCCAACCCGATGGCAGGGTGGTAGGCCAAGTCACACCATCAACCATATCCTAAAGCGTACCTGCAAAAGTTATACCACAAGCAAGGCTGAGTATACTAATACTCGGCTAGACTTACCCGGTGTGAGGAAACTACTCCTCTACCTCTAGACCATGCATCTGTTTGGCTGAGGGGTTTGGTTTGCCAAAAGCACTAGCTGTGTCTAAAATCAAATTTTAGCTTTTTCAATTTCTAGCATCATTATCTTAGCTAAGTTTGCTCCTTCTAAGCATACATGGTAACAAGCATTAGTACAATCAACAAGTTATCTCATGTAAACCTCATTTCACTTCTTACTCAATGTAGTACAAAGGGTCAAGCAGTCTCATTAGCTGCGAGAAGCAGACGATTCGAATCGAGTTTTAACCTTGCAAGGTAAACCTAAACACACGACATGTCAGGGCACTCCGTCCCCACACACGTCAACCGTCCCCATCGATTCCCCGTTCGCGTCTAGGCCTCACCGCCTTGGCATACAATGCTCCACTGACCCCGGCTGCCACCGTGCAGTGACCGCACTTGTACCCACCATAGCTAGCATGGGAGACCCAGTCTCAGGTCACGTGAGGGGTAAAGTCCGCGCCCGACTTCACTCAGGTACTAGGTTTACCAGTTACCATATTTCCTGACATGTGCTTAGTACATTCAAATGCTTGACTCAGGTATCCACACATTAATCCTTAATTCCTTTTTCCCGTCTCATGGACAAGGCATCCTCCCTGGATCCAAGTCCATAGACCAGCATAGATCCCGTTATCAAGATGAATACAATCAATTTCCTGACCTCGCGCGAGTGCTAGAAAAATCACTCGACTTCTACCAAGATCCTGATTAGCAAGCAGCTACTCGACCTAGCATACTAGTATCCATCTCAAAAAGGAATCCTAAATTCATGCAACTAGAGGTTTCAAGCAACTCCTACACTTAAGTGCACATTACAATCCTACAAACATTAAGTGTAGTAAAGTAGCATATATAGATACGGTTATGCATAAAACCGGGGCTTGTCTTCAATAGCTGGGGCTGCGGGGAGATCCTCGATGGCAGTCTCGGGAGCTTGCTCCTGGTCTTCCTCGTGGACAGCACCTTGCTCGGAGATGAACATGTACTCTCCGTCAGCGAGATTGCAATCTAATGAATGCAATGAGTAAGATATATGCATGGTATGATATGCAATTTAGCAATTAAACTTTGATGGTGAATGATCAATTTAATAAGGTAGGGCTTGATCTTGCTACTTGAAGATTCTTGGGGTATACTTAGCAAATTAAGGTCAAGCTTAGTTAAACTAAGTGGTAAGTCCATTTTGGGGTTCCACTGATTTCCTTTTAATGTCTTAGTGAGAATTAATTAAGATTTCTAGCTGAACTTATTAGAGTGAGATTTATTTTTCCTCTCTTCCTTTCTAATTCTTTTATGCTTTTAAGGTGGGTTTGAACTACAAGACAGCTTAATAAATTTCCAAAAATTCTGCAACCATTACAGTGGCTTCTTACTAGTATATAAGTCTCTGTCTCAAAATTTGGGGTTTAAAAAGTGAGGGGTTCTCTCTGTATAAAATTATCAAATATTAGGGCATAGGGGGTGTTTTGAACTACAACTCCTTTTTAACAGTGGGTTATACTCTAAGACATATTTTTGCTGGCATTTAGATGTTATAACATGACATCATACAAATTTTTAGCCACTAATACTTATTAGGTATTTTCTTATGATTTTCTAAAGTTTCTAGCCAAATGGGTGCTTTCTACTACCACTATATTTGAAAAATATCAAACAACATATTTCTAATTTTTCCTATCTTCTTCTTTGTGCAAGAGCAATCATTCTGAAATTTGGTAACTTTTTGCTCAAGGGAAAGGTGGTAGGAATTATTTGGATTAAATGGCTTTTTTTCATGAATTATTGGAAATGGGTTATATTTTGCAGCTTTCAATTGGGTTTTGCATTTTTCTCTGATGTCCTACTTCATTACCTATCTGGTAAAATTTTATTTGCCCATTATTGCACTCTTTTTGGTTTGCTTATAATTTAATTGAAATGTGGCTAAATATCAAGATCTATTTGTTTATCCTACTTAAAATGATGGACTGGGGTGTTCATCATTTTTGTAGTGGTGTCTTAGTGGTTACAAGTCCATTGGATTTTTATTAAAAATTTTGAAATTGTTTTCATAATTCTAATAATTGTTTTTCTAGTTTGGTTAGTGCTTAATAAAATATTTCACTTTGAATATGTTCTGGACTAGGGGTTCCTTTATTTTTCCTAGGTTTTCTCTGTTACTTAAGTAGATTAGGAAAAATAATTGCATTCACTGTTCATCATTTTCTAATGCCCTTCTGATTTTCCTAAGTTTTGGGCAAAATGGCTTTTATTAGATAACCCTACTTAAATCTTCAATACTGGGGTGCTCACTATTTTTAAACAGTGCCTAAGTGAGGTTTACACTTCTACAAATTTTCTTAAGTTCAGCACATAAGCATAACTAATTTTCTTTAATTTAATAAGGTTTGGTTAGTTTCCTTAATTAATTCCAAACTCTAAATTTAAAAACAGAAAGCATAAAGTTCAGTATTTTTAATTGATAGTCCATAATATTTTGAATCCAGCAAAATTGGTTTGGTTAAATTTGGTTGAATATAACTCAAGATATAAATTCTCTAAGTTCTCTGCTGAATTTAAAAAGGTTAAATAGAAATGGATAAAGGAAAAATGGTTTTGCACTTGGTCCCTGGTGAAAGATCTTAAGTGAATTACAAACAGGTCCTCGGTGCACTATTCACATGAGTCTACGGCTCTGCAGAAAACCCCCTAGGGTTTTGCCAAATCAAACCCGCAGTCCTTCCCTAATGGAACAGTGGTCTCGGAGGAAGAAAGGGGCGGAGGGGCTTACCGGTGGCGAGACTGCTCCGGTGAGGTGGTCGAGGATGAAGGGGAGGTCCTGAGGGTCACGACGATGTGCGGGTCGCCGTCAGGGATGGTCGGAGTCGGCCGGTCCATGTGCGCAGGCGGGGGAGCTCATCGGCGGCGAGGAGTCCGGCCTAACCAGGGCACAATAGGTCAATTAAATGGGTCAGGGAGCTTCACCAGAGATCAAGGAAGATGTGTGTGTAGGAAATCGGAGAATGGCTCACCAGATTGCTCGATCTACGCGCGACCGCGGGCGACTGAAGTCCGGCAAAGATGATCTCAGGTCTTCGGTGAGGTTCTGTCGGGTTCGAGATCTTGGAAAGCTCCACGTGCCACTAGCAAAGCTAACCGAAGGGCAGGCGCAACATGGACGTGGCTGGAGTGAGCTGGCCAGGGTGGCCGAGGCTCGGGCTGTGATGGTGGGCGGAGGAAAGCTCGCCGGAGCTAAGGATGGGTGTCTGGCTAGCGAGGGTGAGCACGGGGTGAGGTGAGGCGCGCTCGGGGGAGGTTTTAAAGGCGCGGGCAAGCGCGGCCAAGGGGAGGCTCTGACAAGCGCTCGGGGCGTGCGCGGATGAGCGCCAGTGCGCGCTCTGGCGTCTGGCACAACGTCGAGCACGAGGCAGCGCAGAGAGAGGTCATGTTCAAGTGCGGATTGGCTCCAAATCTTTGAGATTATGGCCATGATCCCGTTGAGAGATCTCTTCCCCTGACATTCCTTTGTCGTTTGTGTGTGGAGGCTTGCAGGTTCCGCTAACTGGATCAAGAGATATGGAGGGGTGAAGTTGGGCTTGTCTCACTACCGAACATAGAGAGAAGATCTCGGGTTTGACGTGTCCAGAGCACGTGTCCCGATGCCATCTTCTGGTATGAGGTAGAGGGGTTGGTTCGGCACATTTTTGTCAATGGGAGCATTAGGATTTGAGCTAAGGATCAAGGTGAACATGCTCGGTTTTGATTCAAAGGCTGAAAATTCAGAAATCTGAATTTCAGATTTCCCCATTGAACCTCCACTTGAATGGCTTGCTTGGAGCTTTTAACAACTATTTTTGGCCAACCTTTCATAATCTTTATTGTAGCTTAGTTAGTGTATTTCAATTTTTATAATTGGTCTAAGTCATAATTTCAAGTTTTTCATGGTCTTTCATCCCTTTTCTTCTTGTCTACTTAAATAGCTTAATTAGGGTTGGAATTAGGGTTTCAACATTTTCCCCTTTTTGAAAATCTTAATTTCTTTAGACATGATTCTTTCAGACTCACTTTAGTGGATCTTTTATTTTTAAGTTGATTTGATGCTTCTTGCTCAATTTTTCTTACATGAAATGATGGTTCTTGAGTTAGCACTTAGAAGAACCCTAAGTGACACTGGGGTGTCACAGGGAGGAAGGAACGTGCTGGTCGTCCGTCCCGTTATTAATGGATGGGATTGATCGGATGGGTGAGCGTTTCGGAAGGAGGGTGATCTGACCACAGACGATCCGGATTAGAACATGAATACCTCTTTGCGCGATCAAATCTGGGCCATAGATACGTGATCGTGCGAATGAGGATGGATCGCGGTCGTTTTTAATCTGGACCGTAGGTTGTCAATCCAACGAACCCCTATGCGTACCGGTTTAGAGGATATCAGATCTAATCTGTGTCGTACGTAGTTGATCGGGTGGCCGGGATTTAACCATACCCCTTCGGCCAGCGTGTCTTGCAAAAGAGACCCTAGGTTTTCATACATTTAACCCGTCGTCCACACCTGTGGTAAAGTAATTGCACCTGGACCGAGAAATTTGTGAACTAAACCCTGTGTTTGCTGGTATTTATGCCCGCAGCCCAGTGAGCACCTAAAATGAATAAAACAATTTAGAAAATCGTTTCCAATATAGAAATAATCCTAGAATCTTGTTCAATTCATAGAAAATTTATTTTAACTCCTTTTTGATCCATTCTAGTTGCATTAAATTCATAATAATATTGTTTATCATCTAGTAACCTTGCGTTGTCATAAAACATAGATTAGAAATTATGCACTTAGTTTCTTTTAATCCATAACTCCTTCGTCTTAATTCCGATTTGGTCCGTTCAAGATGCGTTAGCTTCGTATAAATATTTACTCTGCAGTATCAGCGTAAATTATACCATGTCACATACTTTTATAGTTAGATATTTATTTATCCTATGTCTACTAGATTAGCTCTTCTAAATCAAAACCTGCTTGAGCTCAAGACTCAATTACAAGACCTGCTTGAGAAGGGATTCATTCGGCCACCAAATGAATTAGCAGAGCTCAAGACTCAATTACAAGACCTGCTTGAGAAGGGATTCATTCGGCCTAGTTCATCACCTTGGGGATGTCCCACAATTTTTGTTAAGAAGGATCAAACACTTCGAATGTGTGTGGACTACCGACCCCTTAATGAATTCACCATTAAGAACAAGTATCCTCTTCCCCGGATCGATATCTTATTTGATCAACTTACCAGAGCCCGGGTATTCTCCAAGATTGACCTCAGATCAGGTTATCACCAGATCCGTATTCGACCCGAAGATATACCCAAGACCACATTTACTACGCGGTATGGATTATTTGAATATTTGGTTATGTCCTTCGGATTGACAAATGCTCCAGCCCACTTCACGTATCTAATGAACTCGGTATTTATGCCTGAGTTGGATAAATTTGTGGTGGTCTTCATTGATGATATCTTGATTTACTCCAAGAGTGAAGAGGATCATGGTAAACATTTATGGATCGTATTAATGCGCTTAAGGGAACATCAATTGTATGCTAAATTCAGCAAATGCGCATTTTGGTTGGAGGAATCCAATTTTTGGGACATGTATTGTCTGCAAATGGGATTGTGGTTGACCCCAGCAAGGTCAAGGATATTCTAGAGTGGAAATCGCCAACCACTGTACATCAAGTTTGAAGTTTCCTTGGGCTGGTTGGCTATTACTGCAGATTTATTCTGGATTTCTCCAAGATGGTGAAATCAATCACAAATCAGTTGAAGAATGATACAAAATTTGATTGGTCCTCAAGATGCAACGAAGCCTTCAAACAGTTGAAGGTATTATTGACCACTGCTCCGGTATTGGGTCAACCGAACATTGAAAAGCCTTTTGATGTGTACTGTGACGCATCAGGCAGTGGTCTCGGATGTGTCTTAATGCAGGAGGTCCGAGTCATAGCATATGCTTCAAGACAGTTACGCCTGCATGAGGAACACTATCTAACTCATGACTTGGAATTAGCTTCAGTTGTTCATGCCCTTAAAATATGGCATCATTATCTGCTGGGAAACATCTGCCATATATATACAGACCATAAAATTTTGAAATATATTTTTACCCAGTCAGAACTAAACATGAGGCAGAGGAGGTGGCTTAAGGTGATTAAGGATTATCATTAAGAAATCCACTATCACCCAGGGAAAGCCAATGTGGTGGCAGATGCACTAAGTCGCAAGGCTTCCTGCCATTGTCTTAAAGTAAGAACTCCGGACACCACATTATGTCAAGAAATGGAGAAATTAAACCTGGGAATGATACAACATAGAACTTTGACCCAATTGAAGCTTGAGTCAATTCTTCTGCAAAAGATTATTGATGCCCAAAGAAGTGACAAGGGTATGAAACATATTCATGAGAAAATAGAAGCTGGCAAAGCGAATTTTTTTTAGAAAGGATGATCAAGGCATTGTATGGTTTAATAATAGCATAGTTGTCCCTAAGGATGCGGGAGTCCGCCAGCAAATTTTGGATGAAGCTCATCTTAGTCGATATTCCATTCATCCCGGAAGCACTAATATGTATCAAGAGTTAAAGCAACATTATTGGTGGACAAAAATGAAGATTGAGATTGCATGCTATGTGGCGAGATGTGACACCGGTAGACGTGTCAAAGCCATACATATGAAGACTGCCGGTCCACTACAATCCTTGCCCATCTTGACTTGGAAATGGGAGGATATTAGCATGGACTTCATTGTGGGATTACCCAGAACAACTAAAGGTTTTGACTCTATCTGGGTTATAATTGATCGACTTATGAAGATCGCCCACTTTCTTCCCGTCAAAGTCAAGTATATAGTGGCCACATATGCGGAACTTTACATTGCTCGTATTCTCAGTCTACACGGGGTCCCAAAAACAATTGTGTCGGATCGCGGACCTCAATTTGTATCCAAATTTTGGGAAGAACTACATAAGTCCCTGGGTACTAAGTTGCTCCACAGTTCGGTATATCATCCTCAAATAAGTGGACAGACTGAGAGAGTGAATCAAAAACTTGAAGACATGTTACGGGCATGCGTTCTGGAATTCCCACAAAATGGGATGAATGTTTACCAATGGCAGAGTTTTTGTATAATAATAGTTATCAAGAAAGTATTAAGATGGCACCATTTGAAGCATTGTATGGACGACAGTGTCGTACCCCCTTGAATTGGTCTGAACCAAGAAAAAGGTGGTTTTTCAAGCCTGACATGGTGAAAGAGATGGAAGAAAAGGTTCAACGAATCATACATAACTTGAAAGAGGCACAAGCTCGACAAAAGAGTTATGCAGACAAATGACGCCAACCCTTGTACTTTCATGTCAAAGATTATGTGTACCTGAAAGTATCACCAATGAAGGGTGTAACCCGTTTCGGTGTAAAAGGAAAGCTTGCACCCCGATACATTGGTCTGTTTCCTATTCTTGAAAGATATGGACCAGTGGCGTACCGACTCCAACTACCCAAAACATTGTTTGCAGTGCACAATGTGTTCCATGTATCCCAATTGAAGAAGTGTCTTTGGGTTCCTGATCGAACCATTGATGTGGTGGATGTTACCTTGGAACCAGACTTAACATATTCAGAACATCCAATTCGAGTCCTGGATCAAAAGGACAGGGTCACCCGAAGAGGAACTCTTAAATTCTATAAGATACAATGGAACCAACATAGTGAAGATGAAGCTACTTGGGAGACTCAAGACTTCCTGGAAAAGAATTTTCCTAGGTTTTTAGCTTCATGTAACTTGTGAGATATGTACATTTGTTTATAAAGATGGAATAGACCCCATACCACCCCTTGCTTTGTAAGACAATTAAGGAAATAAAAATGTGACGTGTTTCCTTTTCCATTACTTACCCTAAGACCTTAAATCTCGGGACGAGATTCTTTTATGGGGGGAAGGATATAACACCCTTGGTGTTACTGTCACTAAAACTTGAGCATAACATCATGAGCATTGGCATATCATGTGATTGTTACACCTAGAGTGCATTCACCACGTAAAAATTTCAAACAAGTTGTAATGATGTGACTTGATATGTGATTAATCCTAGGACATAGTGCTTAACCCTAACATAGGGCTTATGGGTGAAAGTGATGCTCAAATAAGTTAAAACCTCAAAAGACATGAGAATTGATCATAAGATATCATTTTTATGGACTTTGGTGGCATCAAAACCCTAATGTGCCCAAAACCCTAGAAACAAACCCTAGAAACCCTAAGGGGGTAATTGTAAATTTTGTGCACTTTTGGACCCAAGTGCAAATACCAAAGTAATAGAACACCACAAATCATGTGTTTCTCACATTTGAGGATTTTCAAGTCAAATTGTGGGATTTGGACTTATTTGCAAAAAGTACCCCATGAACTCAATGAGACTTAAGTCTGAATTTAGTTGAATGGGGTCAACTTTAGAGCTCCATATCTCAGAAATCTTGAGGACTTTGCTCTTGGTCAACATAGAAAACTTGTAAAGCTATGTTAGGAGTACAAGTTTTATTAAGTGACTAAACATTGGTAATGTACAAAAAGTGGAAACAAAAGGACTTAAAGTCGGGCCGACGGTAAGTCTTTGAACTGAATATTGGCTATCTGTGAAGTTAGGTGAACTTTGAGATCGGATTTGATCATGATCCAATGATTGTTAGACTATGATTGTTATAGAAAGATTAAAGCTGGAGTATAGATCGATAACTTTGTTACAGGAAGGTTAACAAGTTGTCACATAAAAATTTGAGATCAAGACCCTGAAACCTGCTCTGTCAGGCGCCTGAATCAAGCTCCCATGGTACAGTGACCTGACGAAGATTGTCAGGTTCAGTGTATCGCCGCCGGTGATCCCGCACCGTGATCGTCACCGTCCTTGTGATTCGTGCTCAGTGAATTGGGGATAACCATGTAGGGTGCAAAAATCTAGCGCTGGGGATGAGCTTGGGACACTGTTCCTCCCTGGCCGCCGTACCCTGCCTCACGGCCGGTCCAGATAACCTCGCCGGAGTTGGCCGCTTGCCGCTCGGGTGCCACGTTCCTAAGTGCAATACCACGTCGGCGTGACTTGCCTTAGCATGTCCGGTCATCGCCGGTAGTCCTGCCACAGTGAAGTGCCACGATAACCCTGCACCAGTAACTCTTCCCCTCTCCGATCGCCAGCACGCCATTTCAAATTCAAGAGCCACCGCCCTCGAGCCCTATAAATTAAGCGTGCCATCAGCTCCATTGGGTCATTGTCACACCCGGGTTTTAGGGGCACCAAGACCCGGGCGCAAACATAATCACCAGGTGTGCTGGGACCAAGTCTCACACATATGATGAATCATGGCACATGATCGAATGTCACAACTTTACTACTTAATAGGAATTCTATACAAAATAAATAATTACATTATAAGGAGACAACGGTCCAGCAACCCAAAGTTGACTGGGAGACGACGGCCTAGACCTCTCACGAACTTGCACAGCATCCTCCATGCGCCTTATCCTGCGGTACCTGTTCTTGACCTGTGGGGGGTGTGAGACAGCAACAGTGAGCTCACATACGTTCATCGCTCAACAAGTTGTGGGGAATAATGTGCATGAACTCGCCCAAAAGTGGGAGCTCACGTGAAGTGTAAGGCTTACCAAAGAGGATGGTTAGAGCTGAGCATTGCTTTTAAAGTTGGTCAAAATTTTATTAGCAATTACTAAGTATAAGTAAATACCAACCCAATTAAGTAGTAGAACAAAAGTAACAATATCACCTGCGATGTAATGCATATGACAAATTGAATTTAAGTTCCATAAATTAATCATGTGAGGGTCCGAGCTACTCATGACCGTGAGCACGGCTAGTATACCAGTTTTACACTCTGCAGAGGTTGCGCATCTTTACCCACAAGTCATGTTACCCATCTGCCAAGGGATCGTGACTTCCCATACACCTCTACCGAGGAGGCGAGGCAGGGTAACACTACGAGGCCTTTACAAAGTTCCACTAGCTTCAGAAAACCCGCTACAGTTTATAGGAAGCTCCAATGCAGGGATCCCTCGCATGACCGCCATCGCAGCAAAATCATCCCAAGGACCTCCCTCCACTGACCACTCCCCTACTGCCCTTGCCCCTTTCGGGTAAGGTAGTCTTCCACTAGCTTTCCTAATTAATCAGCCAAGGGCGTCCATAAACCCTTGTGGTAGCACTGTTTTCCCGGGTGGTTGCTCCATGTTCCAATTAACATAATGATCTTATCATGAACAGTAAATAACAACGGATAACAAAAGTATAATCATGAATAATGTATCTTCATACCCAAAACCACATAAAGCACTAGCAAGTACTACCCAAAAAGTTCAGTGGTAAACAAGGTATAAAGATAATCAAACTAGGGTAACCTATTGGGTTCCATCAAAATTAACCTATGCAGATCATTATGATTAATTAGAACATGAGTGGGTAAAAAGAAGTGATCAAGGGCACAACTTGCCTGGGACTTGAGATTCCAGGTACCAGGATGATCTTCAGGTGACTCGTGACCTCACTACTAGTCGTAGCAATACAACAAACATGGTATATGCAAAATTAACATCACACCAAACATAAGAATAAACTACGTAATTATAATCTACGGGAAGCTACGAGATCGTGGGATCAAGAACCACTAAATTCGGAGCTACGGTTATTAAGTTATGAATTTCCGAAATCATTTAGTGCTTAGAATAGATTAATCCAAATGAACAATTTTAATTCAAGTTTCATGGCTAAACAGTGTTACTGGTTGATAGACAATATTAATACAAAATTATAGGAACTGGAATGTACTAAAAAGGAGCTAAAATGAATTTTCCAGGAATTAAACAAGTTTTAGATTTAATTTTATACTAGAAAAGTATTTTCTATATTCATTTATTCAATTCCTTCAAGTTCTGGCCTGCTCGCACTATTTTTGAGAAGTGCAGGGTCAATTCTGTAAAAATTAGGACCTTTCTGTAATTACTTTATAACTAGGTTGGATGGCGGGTTCATTTCGCAGATTTCCAGGGACTCTTTAGAAAGAAGGCCAGGGCCGAAGGGGTATATGTTATTCCTAACCGTTCGATCCACAATCGATGATCCGGATTAGATCAAAGCTCCGTGAAACGGTACGCAGGGATAGCCATCAGATTAGATCTCGACGGCCTGGGTTTAATGTTACCTACATCGATCACAAGCGCCATATCTAGATCGGACGAACCAGATTGGTTCAGCCGAACCGGTACGGGTGGACTAATCCTAGCCACCCACTCCAAGATCTACGGCCAAGATCCAATTGCCCGAATGGATAGTACCCGCTTTAATCGCGTCCGCCCATTAGATCGAACGGCCCCGGGCATTCTTCCACATCACGACCCCCTCCCTCCAGAGCGGTGGCGCGTTCACGTCACCCGACGGTGGCCTCGCCGGAGAGCACGGTGACATGATTCTGTGCCCTAAGCTACGATTCAACTGGTAATACACGATGGGGCGAAGATAACGAACTTGTGTGCAGGTTACTTACCGATGCTGAGAGCGTGGAGGGGGCTAGTGTGAATCATCTAGGCCCCTTTGATAATGTTTTGGTAATTAATGACAACTACTTGTGGACTAACGATTCTTGGAGAAATAAGAATGCAGGGTTGGACCACATAGAAATGAAATGTTGAAGAGTCATACGCATTGGTTGTGGATCAGATGAAGGCAAAGGTATAATATAGGTTTTACTTTTGCCGGTCTTGAGGAGTTTAGAGAAGATACCTGACCGGATTAGTAGGCTAGATAGCCGTACTATTAAGAGGGGTCAATGACTTAGATCTGTGTAAAACTTAGTGCCTCATAGAGCATCAAGTAGTTGCATTTGCATGAGGACTAACAGCGCTTCTCATTTCGTAAGTTAAAAAGTTCATTCAAAAGCTTGTTTGAAACTTGAGAAGTCTTGGTCGCGCGGACTGTCCGGCCCTTGGGGGCGGACCGTCCGCGATCCTCCAGAGGGTCCGAGGTTTGACCATTTGTGTTGGTTCTGTGTTCCTTTTGCACTGCGGACCGTCCGGGCCTTAGGGCCGGACCGTCCGCAGTCCTGACCAGAGGAAGGTGGCTTCGGGTCAGTCCCTGAATTATAGCCGGACGGTCCGCCTGTGAGGCGCGGACGGTCCGCATGTGTCTAACTCGTTTTTTGGACAGGGACTGTGTGTTTTTATAGATTTGTACTACGGACGGTCCGGGGGACCAGTCCGGACAGTACTGTCTCAGGTCGCGGACGGTCCGGGATTTATAGCCGGACGGTCCGCGTGTGTTAACTCCGTTTGATCCGAGGCTCGGGTGTTTGAAATTGCCAGGTCGCGGACGGTCCGGCCTTGATGGGCGGACTGTCCGGACCCACCTTTTTGAGTCTGCTCTGACATGTTTCAACGGTCATTATAGCCGTTATGGTGTACGGCGGACCGTCCGGCCCTAGAGCGCGGACGGTCCGCGTGTGCGCAGAACTGCCCTCTTTTGCTCATAACGGTTGGTTTTAGATGGGGGACTATAAATAGAAGGGTAGCTCGTGTGTGAGACCTCTCTTGGCCATTCCTTGCACACATTGAGCTCATTTGTGATCCTCCAACTCACTCTCTCACACTCTTTGCTTGAGATTGCATTCTAGTGAGAGATTGAGGGTTCCTAGTGCATTTGCATCATTTGGTGATTCTTGAGGCACTAGGTGGTACACCGAGCAAGCGTCATTGGCTTGTTACTCTTGGAGGTTGCCGCCTCCTAGACGGCTCGGGTGATTGTCTCCGTCGAGCTCTCCAAGAAGATTGTGGAGAAGCCGCGGTGTTGATTGTGAGGGGTTCGCGCCTACCTCGCCGGAGCGGCAAAGGTGACATTAGTGGAATCGAGGTATTGAGTGATTTCTTGTCCACTTGGCTCAAAGATCAAGTCGTGTCTTGATAGAGGAGCAAGTGAGAGCTTGAAGTCCACCTCAACGTGGATTAGGGGTGATCGGCAAATCACCGATACCACGGGATAAATTTCGGTGTCTATTCCTTCTAGCATTACTTATTGCCTTGCAATTGATTAGAGTTTTGCTTATTGTTCTTCAAGTATTCAATCTCCATAGTTGTCTTTCATACATTGTTTACTTATTGACACTAGTAAATTTATTCCTCTTGTTGTATTGATTAAATTTACTTAGTATTGTTGTTTTTAGTCAAAACCGTCTATTCACCCCCCTCTAGCCGGTGTCCTAGATCCTACAAGTGGTATCAAAGCCGAGGACTCCATTGTTTGTGGATCTAATCATCCCGGAGTGGGACAAAATGGCTAGTAACAACAATGTGCACATTGGGAAGCCACCGCACTTTGATGGAAACAATTATGATTATTGGAAAATAAGAATGTCAATGCATCTTAGAGCAATGGGTGGAAAAATTTGGCCAATTGTTAGAGATGGATTCGTTGTATTGAAGGAAGATGAACCATCCGTTAGTGATAATGAGAATATCCTCACAAATGATCAAGCCATGAATGTCTTTTATGATGCTCTTGATATAAATGAGTTCAATCGTATCAAGAATCTCACAACCGCTCATGAGATTTGGGTAAAACTAATGGAAATTCATGAAGGAACTACAATTGTGAAGAGTGCCAAACTATATGTGTGCAAAGGGAAGTTTGAGCAATTTATTATGAAAGAAGATGAGAGTGTATCCGATATGTTCAATCGATTGAATGAGATTGTAAATGAACTCAAAGGACTTGGTTTTAATGTACCGGATTAGAAGCAATCCGGATTCTACTTGCTTATGCTTGTGCACACAATATCAAGCTCTACCAAATGGATGTAAAGAGCGCCTTCCTAAATGGTAAGATTAGTGAACTAGTGTATGTTGAACAACCTCCCGGTTTTGAGGACCCCAAAAGACCTAACCATGTGTTCAAGCTTTCTAAAGCTCTCTATGGGCTTAAGCAAGCTCCTCGCGCTTGGTATGAAAGGCTTAGGGATTTCTTGCTTTCCAAAGACTTCAAAATTGGGAAGGTTGACACTACTCTATTCACTAAAAGAATTGGCAAAGATTTATTTGTCTGTCAAATCTATGTTGATGATATTATTTTTGGATCTACTAATGAATTATTTTGTGAGGAGTTCGGAAAAATGATGTCAAAAGAATTTGAAATGTCTATGATAGGAGAATTGAGCTTCTTTCTTGGCCTTCAAATCAAACAATTGAAAGATGGAATTTTTATAAGTCAATCAAAATATTTGAAGGACATGCTCAAGAAGTTTGGTTTAGAAAATGCTAAGCCTATCAAGACTCCAATGGCAACAAATGGTCATCTAGACTTAGATGAAGGAGGTACTATAGTTGATCAAAAACTTTATCGTTCAATAATTGGTAGTTTGCTTTATATTACCGCATCTAGGCCCGATGTTATGTTTAGTGTATGCATGTGTGCTCGATTTCAAGCTTCTCCTAGAGAGATTCACTTGAAGGCCGCTAAAAGAATTCTAAGATATTTGAAGTATACTCCCAATATTGGTCTATGGTATCCCAAAGGTGCTCAATTTGAATTAATTGGATATTCGGATTCGGACTATGCGGGGTGCAAAGTCGATAGAAAAAGCACCTCCGGTTGTTGTCAATTTCTTGGTAGATCTCTTGTTTCATGGTCTTCTAAGAAACAAAATTCGGTTGCTCTATCTACCGCCGAGGCGGAATATATATCGGCCGGAAATTGTTGTGCTCAACTATTATGGATGAAACAAACCTTATTGGACTATGGAATTATTTTCAAGAACGTGCCTCTCATGTGTGATAATGAGAGTGCGGTAAAATTGGCTACCAATCCGGTCCAACACTCAAGAACCAAGCATATTGATATACGACATCACTTCTTAAGAGATCATGTTGGCAAGGGAGATATCTCTATTTATTCCATTGGCACCGATGATCAATTAGCGGACATTTTTACAAAACCATTGGATGAAACAAGATTTTGTTCTCTAAGAAGTGAAATGAATGTGATAGATATCTCTAATGTGACTTGAAGTTGATCACACATGTGTCGTCTTGCATCTCGGGTCTAAGTATGCTCTTTATGCTATTTATTTGGTATTATTTGTGCATTTTTCATTTCTACTTGCTCTAGATAGTTTAATTCAAAAATCTTGCATTACTCCATTACATCATATGTATATGCATGCATACCAACTCTTGGATTGGTCAAAATGTCCATATATGAGCACCAATTCGGATTCGGAATTCAAAATCAGAAAGTGGGCAGAGATTGGCAAAATGAGTATCAGGCCGCGGACCGTCCGCCCATGGACCGCGGACCGTCCGCAACATCAGGCAATGGACAGTCCGAGCAGCCTCGCAGACTGTCTGAGGTCATCAGGGCGCGGACCGTCCGCCGCCCCCGCGCGGACCGTCCGCGACAGGGCAGAAAAAGGGACAGAGCCCGCAGACTTGCAAATTGTGCCTATTCGGTTGTTCTCTCTTGCTCTCCACTCGCTATATCCTCTCTTTTGTCGAGTGTGCGCGGACCGTGAAGTGAAGTTGCGTGCGGACAGTCCGACAGCTTGCAGCAACATTCCCTCAACATGTCTTCATCACGGTATCTTCAAATCTTGTGGATTTAATCAAATTTCATCAACTTTGAGATTATTTGGGTTTCTTCTCTGATCTGAAATTGAGCAGTGGGTTTCAAAATCTGATTGGTGGGATTGATAGTTCTTCTCAATGTCAATGCTATGAAAAATTTTGAACTTGTTTGGCTGGGTATTATCTGCAAAAACATCAAATTGAACACTTGTGGCGGCTAGGGTTCTTGGAGTCGCCCCTGGTCGGTCGCGGACCGTCCGCCTAGTGGACGCGGACCGTCCGGGCCTCTGGCGCGGACCGTCCGGCCCCCTAGCGCGGACCGTCCGGACCCTGGCAGAGCATTACCATTCCATTTCTTTTTATAAGTGGCGATTGGTATCAATTATTTATCTCTGGATGTCTGTCACCTTGTTGCAGTGGTTTTGGTGGTCTCCGCAAGAAACTTGCAGGTCGTTTTAAATCAAAGCGCCCTCGTGGCAATGATGATGATTATACACCGACCACTGATTCAGAGGCCCAATCCTCAGCTGGGGGCACTGAATCCATGGATGCTGAAGATTTTCTTCATGTTCATCCAGATTATCCCATTGATATCGAAGGCTGGACTTATCCCAAGCGGAGATTTTCTATGGCTGAGTACTGCTCTAGACGGACTGTGAACCAGTATGCTCTGCCATCAGATACCAATATTCAGTTTTTCCACACTCAGCTGCAGTTTGATGTCTTTTGGGGCACCCTGGTGGATACCAACTTTCATAAGCATTAGGTGATTGATTGGTCCTTCTTGCTCAGTCAATCGGTCATGGAGGGTCTCATCCCCAAATTTGAAACATGTGGCTTATATCAGTTTATGGGGCAGCGCACTGATTTCAATGAAATGGCAGTTAAGCAATTCTTGGCTACCTCAGAGATTGATATTGCAGAAGAATCTATCACATGGATGACTGGCTTTAAGCGGTATTCTGCTTCTTTTGCTGACTTTGCCGCTGCCAACAGTCTGAACTATGGCACCATTTCTGCTGGGGTGGATCTTTATACTGAAGATAATTTTGAGGATTTTGTGCAGTTTTATGAGCCAGCCAGGCTCGGTATACCCAGGAGGTTTGGAGAAACAGCAGGCCTCAGACATCATCCTGCTGTCATCAACAAGATTGCCAGAGTCACCATTCTTCCCAAGAGTGGTGATAAGAGCAAAATTCGAGATAAGTTCTGGAACATAATCCAGCACATCATGAATGGTGAAGTCATGAACATTGTTCTTTTCATGATGAGGCAGCTTAATGATCTAAAGATGGACAAGAATCAAAACTTGGCTTATGCTCCCTACATTATGGCTCTCATAAAATCCAAGACAAGATTTGAGGGCCCATGTGAGATTGTTCACACTCCATTCAGGCCTTTTAAGAATGAGATAGGGTTCCTCACCAGGCCACTCACTCCATTCCCAGATGATGAGGAAGACCCTGGCTATGCGGGTGGAGCAGCTCCTAATGTTGAGGAACAGCAGATGCCTCCTCCTCCACCTCCTCCTCAGCCTCAGCACTATTGGGAGCCTGCTCCAGGATATTTTGATCCTTATTTTCACAATATGCAGCAAGGGCTGGAGACTCATATTGATGCTCGCTTTGATGGCCTGATGTCACATGTGGATCACCGCATTGATGACATGCAGTCTCGCTTTGACAGCAACTGGGATGCGCTGAACTCTGAATTTTCTGACTTTCGTGATCAAATTCACACTAATGTCACTGATCCCATCATGTCAAGGCTGAATAATATGCAACAAAGTTTTCAAGATAACATGGGTGCTCTCTCCAGTCAGTTTGACAATCTTTCTACAACTGACAACCTGCATGATATAAGTCAGAGGCAGCAGCAGCTCCAGCAGGACTTTGGCCAGTTCTCCTCCTTGTTTGACACCTTCAGCACTCATTATTACAACATGCATCCTCCGCCAAGTGATCAGTAAGGCCTCTCCTTTGTGGCAATTGATGCCAAAGGGGGAGAGAAGAAGTGATGAGAAGTTGTCAGGCGTCTCCTTCAGGGGGAGTTGGTGGTTCTATGTGGACATTAAGATCATGCACATGCATTTTATTTTTTCATGCCGCTTTAGTTTATGTCTTATGCATTTGGAACTTGGTTTGATCTATTAACTCTATGTCGTATGTCTGTGGACTATTATCTGTAATATTCTGTGGGATGAACTATGTTTTAGTTCAAATTACTCTGTGTGTGGTTTATCGAGATGTGATTATAATTACTGCGCTCATTCTACGAATCATCTCTTGTATGCCTCGATAACCATGATTGTAGGAAAGTCTCCATCAAGCTCAAATATATTATGTGTGTTATATCTTCAACTTCAAATAATCCTGCACACACTTAGGGGGAGTCTTTCTTGCATACTGAGTTCTTATTGGGATTTATCTATCTTTTGGACAGAACTTCAAATCAAGATAAGTCCTATGAAACTCATCTCCAAAATCTATCATATACCTTTGGTATGAGAGAGATTTGGAGAAACTAAACTTCTCTTTAATATACTATGTGGTGTTGTCATCAATTACCAAAAAGGGGGAGATTGTGAATCATCTAGGCCCCTTTGATAATGTTTTGGTAATTAATGACAACTACTTGTGGACTAACGATTCTTGGAGAAATAAGAATGCAGGGTTGGACCACATAGAAATGAAATGTTGAAGAGTCATACGCATTGGTTGTGGATCAGATGAAGGCAAAGGTATAATATAGGTTTTACTTTTGCCGGTCTTGAGGAGTTTAGAGAAGATACCTGACCGGATTAGTAGGCTAGATAGCCGTACTATTAAGAGGGGTCAATGACTTAGATCTGTGTAAAACTTAGTGCCTCATAGAGCATCAAGTAGTTGCATTTGCATGAGGACTAACAGCGCTTCTCATTTCGTAAGTTAAAAAGTTCATTCAAAAGCTTGTTTGAAACTTGAGAAGTCTTGGTCGCGCGGACTGTCCGGCCCTTGGGGGCGGACCGTCCGCGATCCTCCAGAGGGTCCGAGGTTTGACCATTTGTGTTGGTTCTGTGTTCCTTTTGCACTGCGGACCGTCCGGGCCTTAGGGCCGGACCGTCCGCAGTCCTGACCAGAGGAAGGTGGCTTCGGGTCAGTCCCTGAATTATAGCCGGACGGTCCGCCTGTGAGGCGCGGACGGTCCGCATGTGTCTAACTCGTTTTTTGGACAGGGACTGTGTGTTTTTATAGATTTGTACTACGGACGGTCCGGGGGACCAGTCCGGACAGTACTGTCTCAGGTCGCGGACGGTCCGGGATTTATAGCCGGACGGTCCGCGTGTGTTAACTCCGTTTGATCCGAGGCTCGGGTGTTTGAAATTGCCAGGTCGCGGACGGTCCGGCCTTGATGGGCGGACTGTCCGGACCCACCTTTTTGAGTCTGCTCTGACATGTTTCAACGGTCATTATAGCCGTTATGGTGTACGGCGGACCGTCCGGCCCTAGGGCGCGGACGGTCCGCGTGTGCGCAGAACTGCCCTCTTTTGCTCATAACGGTTGGTTTTAGATGGGGGACTATAAATAGAAGGGTAGCTCGTGTGTGAGACCTCTCTTGGCCATTCCTTGCACACATTGAGCTCATTTGTGATCCTCCAACTCACTCTCTCACACTCTTTGCTTGAGATTGCATTCTAGTGAGAGATTGAGGGTTCCTAGTGCATTTGCATCATTTGGTGATTCTTGAGGCACTAGGTGGTACACCGAGCAAGCGTCATTGGCTTGTTACTCTTGGAGGTTGCCGCCTCCTAGACGGCTCGGGTGATTGTCTCCGTCGAGCTCTCCAAGAAGATTGTGGAGAAGCCGCGGTGTTGATTGTGAGGGGTTCGCGCCTACCTCGCCGGAGCGGCAAAGGTGACATTAGTGGAATCGAGGTATTGAGTGATTTCTTGTCCACTTGGCTCAAAGATCAAGTCGTGTCTTGATAGAGGAGCAAGTGAGAGCTTGAAGTCCACCTCAACGTGGATTAGGGGTGATCGGCAAATCACCGATACCACGGGATAAATTTCGGTGTCTATTCCTTCTAGCATTACTTATTGCCTTGCAATTGATTAGAGTTTTGCTTATTGTTCTTCAAGTATTCAATCTCCATAGTTGTCTTTCATACATTGTTTACTTATTGACACTAGTAAATTTATTCCTCTTGTTGTATTGATTAAATTTACTTAGTATTGTTGTTTTTAGTCAAAACCGTCTATTCACCCCCCTCTAGCCGGTGTCCTAGATCCTACAGCTAGCCATGGCACGGTGCGGCCCGGAGCTGCCCGCCGAGCTCCGATGAGCAATCCCATCCATCTGGCGCGCCCGTAGATGCAATCACAAGCTTCAACGCGACTCTACGAAGCTCCCAAACCAGATATTGCCCCACGATTGCGGCTGCCGGTGGGTTCCATGGTGGCGGCCCGCTCGATTTCTCTCTCCTCTATTTCTCTCGCGACGGTGGTGCCTAGGCTTACGTCGTTCGGGTATGGCTTGATTCAAGGAATCCAAGGACACGGGAGGGGAAGCTTTATATCCCAAGTCGGCACAGGTCATCCCACCCCACGAAATTCGGAGCGGACGCGTAGATCTCGCAACCTCCATGCGAGGGCAACGGACTTCGTTGCGTGAAGCTGGGGGAAAGAGCTGGCAAACGGGGCCCACAATCCAGTGAGTCACCCGCTCGGTCGTGGGATGCGGAGTAGCGGTTCGGCCAACGCGGCAGAGGGAAGTCCGAACGCGGCGGCACGGCTTCGTCGGTGTTTGTTACGGAGGGAAGGAGCACCTGCCAGGTATGGCCCACATGCAGTGACACATGCGAGAACGTCAATAGGGACTTCTCCGCGTCTGGCGAACGGGCCCCACACGTCATTCACAGCACACGAGTGCGGCACGATCTGGGCCGCGGGAATGGGCGAGGGAGCAAAATGGGCCGCGGGGAGAGGGGTTGAGTGGGCTAAGACGAAGAGTTTAGGCCCAGGTGAAGGTGAGTTTTTCATTTTTCTTTTAAATTTCAATTTCGTTCTAGTTTTCAAATTTTGATTTCAATTTCAAATTCAAATGCAAGATAAAGTTTCAGAATTCAAATTTAATGCACACTCAAAATTGATCATGATGCAATAATATTTTATTCTTTATTTTGTTATTTCAATAATACTAATGCTTACTTCATGAAAGAGAGAAGAAGAAAATCGTTCACCCATATCCATATTTGAAATTCTTTATGTTTATTAATTGATTTTCTGTAACGCCCAAAATCCTATTCTAAGAGTTATAAATATTTCTTTATAAGATTTAGGGTTAAATGGTATTTTAATATGATATTCCACATTTTTAAATGTTAGTCTGGGAAAAATAAATAAATAAAATTAAAAGCTTGGAACCATAAACACAAGGAGGACTTTTATCTATTTATTATTCTCTTTATGAACTAGATACAAATGCACTCTTTAAAAAAATAGTTAAAAGGAAGTAACTTATGGGAAAAATATTGTGTGGGTTGCATATTTGGATCATTTTTTTCTTTGCATGAATAAATGAATAAATTAATTAATATAAACTATACCTGCATCATGTTGGAGTTTGTTTGTGCATCTAACTTAAAAAAAATCTGAAATTCAAACCTAGATTTGAATTGGAATAGAAAACAGGAAATAAAATAAAAAAAGAGAAAAAGAAAAGATCACCATCCAGACTTGGGCCAACCTTCCCTCATCTCGGGTCCCTGCCCTCTGTCCTACACCGGTTGGGCCAAATGGAGCTTCATCGGCCCAACATTCCTCGTCTTTATTTTTATTTTTTTTCTTACCCTGTTGCTGCCACTCGGGACTACCTGGTCGGCTCCCACCTGCCTGAGCGTAGTCACAACTCCATCCATTGGTCACTGACATGTGGGCTCCTATGGTCAGTTCTATCCCCTCCAACAGAATGCAGCTGAGTGCCCGAGTCCATCGCCGCACACGCCGATCTCGCAACAACCCATGTGCAGGCGTTCCTATGCGAGTCCCATGGCCTCGACCATAAATACCATGGCCGCTCCCTACCCGGCCACATTTCCCAGAGCTGTGCAGACACCGTTCAACCCCTCGGCAGGTGACTCCCTGACAGGTCGGCTCGGCAGCCCTCCCTGGCGAGCTTCCTCCAGTGGCTGGACCCCTCTGCTGCGACCCTGTGCTCGCCGTCTCGCCCCCCATCCGTATCGAGTCCGCGCGGCCGCACTACCGGCCCGCCTCACCGTGGATCGCGCATGAGGGAGAGAGAGTGCGGCGCGGGCGGGCTCGGTCCGTCGTGTGTTGCGTGGCCACGCCGTCGATTGAGCTCGGAGGGTTGCCGGGGAGGACCGTCTTGACTGCCCGAGCGTGGGGAGGGCACCATCTTCCACTGCGGGGCATCGACTCCGTGTGAATTGCTCGCCGGAGCAATACTCGGCCGCGGATTTGCAGCTCGCCGTGGACCGTTCCCACCACTACACCCTTGCCGGTAAGACTACCTCCTTGTCACCCGCCTTGCCCTTCTCAATGTGTAGCACCGTTCTAATCGGGGGTTTGGGTGTTGCGCAATGAGATGGCCGTCTCCGGCCATGGCCGTCGCCGTGGGGCAAGGCTCCGTTGCTCGGCGCGGTGGGTAAGGTGCCGATGCACGACCGTCGTTGGATCGATCACCGGCGGATAGGATTAGAACCGTGGTTAGCGCTTCGGTTCATTAAATTCGGGGCGTTCAGAACTGATCGGGTGGATAGGATTTAGTCAAACGTGTGGACGTTTCGTGTGCCATGGATCTCTGATCCAAGGGCCTGGATGGGATACCGGTTCACAATCTAATCCGAACTGCATTCTGGTGATCGGACGGTTGGGAGTTCACGATACCCTTTCGTGATGGCGGTTTTGTTAAAAAGTTCCTGACCAAAGTGCAAATCAACCCGCGGTCCGCTGCAGAGAATTCTGAGTCTTAGGAAAACTTACATCGAGACCCTTGAACTTCTCTGTATTAGTGCGCCCAGTCCAGAGAGCCAGAAAAATCAGAAAACCAATATAGAATTGGATTTTTAATGTAGAAATAAATGCTAGAATTGGTTTAATTCATAGAAAATTCATATGTAGTCCAAATTAATCCATTTCAGTTTCTATAATTTTGTAATAATGTCGTTTATCACCCTGTGTCTCTTTTTTAACATGAAAATGGTATTAAAATTTATTTCTTAATTAATCTCGTATCAAATACATAAAACCTTAGGAAATTCGTATCTCCTCCGTTTTAACTCTGATTTGATCCGTTCAAGTTGCGTTAGTCCCGTAGCAACGCGTAGATTATTATTATTCAGTTTGTTCTTATGTTTGGTGTGATGTTAATTTTATCTATACCATGTTTGTTTGTATTGCTACGTCTAGCGCGAGGTTTCAAGTCACCTGAAGTTCACCCTGGTATCTGGATCTCAAGTGCCAGGCAAGTTGTGCCCTTGACCACTTTTTACCCAATAATGTTCTTTAATATCATTTATCCATGCATAGGTTAATTTTGATGGGACCCGATAGGTCATCCTAGATTGTTTATCTCATTACCTTGTTTACCCCTGAATCACTTGGGTAGTTTGCTATTACTTTACATGGTTTTGGGATAATCATTCATTTTATCTATGTTCCAATTATTTTGTTATTCTATTTATGTTCATGTCAAGATCATTAATGTTAATTGGAACATAGAGCTTAACTTGAGAAACACGTGCCACCACAAGGGTTTATGGACGCCCTTGGCTGATTAATTAGGAAACCTAGTGGAGGACTACCTTACCCGAAAGGGGCAAGGGCAGTAGGGGAGTGGTCAGTGTAGGGAGGTCCTTGGTTGATTTTGCTGCGATGGCGGTCAGGCAAGAACCCTGCATTGGAGCTTCCCATAAACTGTAGCGGGTTTTCTGAAGCTAGTGGAACTTTGAAAGGCCTCTTAGTGTTACCCTGTCTCGCCTCCTCGGTAGAGGTGTATGGGAAATCGCGATCCCTTGGCAGATGGGTAACATGACTTGTGGGTAAAGGGTACCACCTCTACAGAGTGTAAAACTGGTATACTAGCCGAGCTCACGGTCATGAGCAGCTCAGGACTCTCTGATGATTAAATTATGGAACCTAAACTCAATTTGTCATTTGCATTTACTTGGGTTTATTATTAATTTTGTTCTCTATTATTTTATTATGGTTTGGTATTTACTTACACTTAGTAATTGCTAATAAAATTTTGACCAACTACTTAAAAGCAATGCTCAGCTTTAACCATTCTCTTTGATAAGCCTTACACTCCATGAGCTCCCACCTTTGATGAGTTCATGTCACATTATTCCCCACGACTTGTTGAGCGATGAAGTATGTGAGCTCACTCTTGCTGTCTCACACCCCCCCACAGGAGAAGAACAGGTGGTTCAGGAGGAGCCACGAGGCGAGGAGTTTGATCTGATCTAGGTGGCGTTTCTCAGGTGACATTGGCGCCGACGATCCTTAGTTCGTTTCATATTTATCATTTTATTTTGTAATAAGTCTTCCGCTATGTAATAAATACTCTGATGTTTTGTGACATTTATCTCTATACACTCTGTTATTATATATGTTGTCTTCTTGGCACATGTATGAGATGCATCTGGCTTTGTCCCTTAAAGCCGGGTGTGACAGAAGTGGTATCAGAGGAAATGTTGACTGTAGGACGAGACCTAGATAGAAATGGACAAACCCTTTCCTACTTACCTTACTCTGACTCATTCTATACTCATCTCATCTTGATCTTGTCTCACCTTTTGCTATTCTACTCTGATCATTCTTACCTTTTCTACTCTGAGACAAGATGGATTTCACACCTTGGAATCCTACATTTATGAACTTTTGAAGAGATAGGAGACCCAAGACAAAATTTAAAGCTATTTTCTCTATTTAAAAAAAATGTTGGTTGATTGTTCTGATGGTAAATGGTTGATTTGCTTCTTTGATTGATTGAAACATTATAGTTGGGCATCTTAGCATGTACCACCATAAGGTAATGAATTAGCTTTAGTAGGTGACACACTCAGCTAATAAATCCCCCAAAGTAACATGCCTCGTGATTACATGCCTTGTCTACAATCCTTTCTTTCTTATCCTATGTTTCTAACCCAGATGGGCTACCCCTATAGTGTTAGAAGAGAGCACTATAGACGTGATCCTTGGTATTTCATGGTTAAGAAAGGCAAAGGCAGTTTATACGCTGTGCTAAAGGAACCATAGAACTCACCAGTTCCAAAGGAGAAAGATTTGAAGTTGGAATTGCAGTAACTACCGCCACCAGACTAGCGGCATTCTTAGTAGATGGGAAGTTTGTTGATGTCAACATCCGTGTGGTTAGAGATTTTCCGGATGTCTTTCCGGAGGAGTTACTAGGGATGCCACCATATAGGGAAGTTGAGTTTGTCATTGAACCCTTACCTGGATCTGCCCCTACTTTCAAACGGCCATACAGGATGCCTGTAGAAGAGTTAAAGGGACTGAAGAAGCAGTTAACTGAGTTACAAGAGGCTGGGCACATTCGTCCGAGTTCCTCACCTTGGGGAGTGCTGGTTCTGTTTGTACAGAAGAAGGATGGATAACAGCGAATGTGTGTGGATTATAGGTCCCTTAATGATGTTACCGTGAAGAACAAGTATCCATTACCCCGTATTGAGGATTTATTCGATCAAATGAGAGGTGCTAGAGTATTCTTGAAGATTGATCTCCGATCGGGTTACCATCAGATGAGGATTAGACCATCAGATATTCCTAAGACGGCTTTCTCGACTCGATATGGATTATATGAGTTCACTGTTATGTCGTTTGGATTAACCAATGCACTAGCTTATTTTATGAACATGATGAATAAGGTGTTTATGGAGTATTTGGACAGATTCGTCGTGGTATTCATCGATGATATTCTTATCTATTCCAATAGTGATAGTGATCATGAGGAACATCTGAGATTGGTGCTACAGAAGCTACGAGATAACCAGCTATATGCTAAGTTTAGCAAGTGCGAGTTTTGGATTGACGAGGTGCCATTTCTTGGTCATATCATTTCTAATGGCGGAATATGAGTGGATCCTGCTAAGGTTAAGGAGATAATGGAGTGGAGAGTACCCACTACAGTTACTGAGATTCGGAGTTTCTTGGGACTAGCAGGATATTGTCGGAGATTTATTGAGGGATTTTCTAAGATTGCTAAACCTATGACTTCACTTTTGAAGAAAGGAAGAGAATTTAAGTGGGATGAGAAGTGTCAGGACAGCTTCGATCAATTGAAGAAGAGATTGATGTCACCACCAGTGTTGGTTATGCCAGACCTACAGAAAGGATTTGATATCTATTGTGATGCATGTGTTCAAGGCTTAGGATGTGTGCTCATGCAGGAAGGACATGTGATTGCCTATGCTTCTCGTCAGTTACGGAGACATGAATTGAACTACCCCACGCATGACTTGGAATTGGCAGCTGTTGTGCATGCGCTTAAGAATTGGAGACACTACATTATGGGAACCAAGTGCCAAGTATATACAGATTATAAAAGTTTGAAGTATATATTCACTCAGAAGGATCTCAACCTTAGGCAACTCCGTTGGTTGGAGCTTATTAAGGACTATGATTTGGAAATTCACTATCACCCGGACAAGGCAAATTTGGTTGCAGATGCCTTGAGTCGAAAGGAGCATGTTCATTCAGCTATTGTTGCCCAGCTACCCGATGAGATTATTGAGGATTTCAGGAGACTTAACCTGGGGATAGTTGCTCACACTAAAGGAGTTACTATTAATGTGGAACCTACCTTGGAGTAAGAAATCCACAAAGGACAAATTGGTGATGCTAAAATACAAGAGATTAAGGATCTGATTACTGAAGGTCGAGGTCCGAAATTCACGAAAGATGAGCAAGGCATTGTATGGTTCAAGGACAGGATATGTGTTCCTGATATTGAAAGCCTTCGTGAGACTATTTTAAAGGAGGCCCATGACTCGGATTATTCTATTCATCCTGGTAGTACCAAGATGTATCAGGATCTGAAGCAGAAGTATTGGTGGTATGGATTAAAGAGAGATGTGGCTGCACATGTGGCTATGTGCGATGTGTGTCAAAGAGTTAAGGCTGAACACCACAGGCCAGCTGGACTACTGCACCCACTGAAGATACCCAAGTGGAAGTGGGAAGAGTTTGGTATGGATTGTATTACTAGATTGCCTCGCACCCAGAAAGGATATGATGCTATATGGGTGATTGTGGATAGATTGACTAAAGTGGCTCACTTCATTCCTGTGAAGACTACATATAAAGGTTCTCAGCTAGCAGAGTTATATATGGCTCGGATTGTGTGCTTACATGCAGTACCAAAGAAGATCATGTCTGATCGAGGTTCACAATTTACCTCAAGATTTTGGAGAATCTTTCATGAGAACATGAGCACGAAGTTGAATTTCAGTATGGCTTATCACCCTTAGACTGATGGACAAACTGAAAGGACTAATCAAGTATTGGAAGATATGTTGAGAGCTTGTGCCCTTCAGCGCGGAGGGAGTTGGGATAAAGTCTACCGTATGCTGAATTCTCATATAGTAATAGTTATCAGGCCAGTCTGAAGATGTCACCTTTTGAAGCTTTATATGGGAGGAAGTGCAGGACTCCTATATATTGGGATCAGACTGGGGAGAGACAGTTCTTTGGGCCTGAACTGATTCAAGAAGCAGAAGAACAAGTCCGTATAATTCGAGAGAATTTGAGAGTAGCTCAAACCAGGCAAAAGAGCTACGCAGATAATAGAAGAAGACCACTGGAATTTGAAGAAGGAGATCATGTGTACCTCAAGGTGTCACCACTTCGTGGAATGAGGAGATTCAAAGTTATGGGCAAGCTGTCCCCTCGCTTTATTAGACCCTTTCGAGTTTTTTTAGGCAAGTTGTAGAGATGGCCTACCAACTCGAGCTACCTGATAATCTATCGGATGAGCATAATGTTTTTTCCATATGTCTCAGCTTAAGAAGTGCCTCCGTATCTTCGAGGAACAGTTACCAATGGAAGAGCTCGGTATTCAGGGAGATTTGACTTACACAGAGTATAATATCACGATTCTTAACACTTTGACTAGAGTTACAAGAAATAAGGTGATAAAGATGTGCAAAGTGCAATAGAGTCACCATGGAGAAGATGAAGCAACATGGGAAAGAGAAAAAGTGCTTCACATAGATTTTCCCCTAATCCTTCCTAAATCTCGAGGACGAGATTCTTTTTAAGGGGGGTAGGATTTGTAACGCCCAAAATCCTATTCTAAGAGTTATAAATATTTCTTTATAAGATTTAGGGTTAAAAGGTATTTTAATATGAGATTCCACATTTTTAAATGTTAGTCTGGGAAAAATAAATAAATAAAATTAAAAGCTTGGAACCATAAACACAAGGAGGACTTTTATCTATTTATTATTCTCTTTATGAACTAGATACAAATGCACTCTTTAAAAAAATAGTTAAAAGGAAGTAACTTATGGGAAAAATATTGTGTGGGTTGCATATTTGGATCATTTTTTTTCTTTGCATGAATAAATGAATAAATTAATTAATATAAACTATACCTGCATCATGTTGGAGTTTGTTTGTGCATCTAACTTAAAAAAATCTGAAATTCAAACCTAGATTTGAATTGGAATAGAAAACAGGAAATAAAATAAAAAAAAGAGAAAAAGAAAAAGATCACCATCCAGACTTGGGCCAACCTTCCCTCATCTCGGGTCCCTGCCCTCTGTCATACACCGGTTGGGCCAAATGGAGCTTCATCAGCCCAACATTCCTCGTCTTTATTTTTATTTTTTTTCTTACCCCGTTGCTGCCACTCGGGACTACCTGGTCGGCTCCCACCTGCCTGAGCGTAGTCACAACTCCATCCATTGGTCACTGACGTGTGGGCTCCTATGGTCAGTTCTATCCCCTCCAACAGAATGCAGCCGAGTGCCCGAGTCCATCGCCGCACGCGCCGATCTCGCAACAACCCATGTGCAGGCATTCCTATGCGAGTCCCATGGCCTCGACCATAAATACCATGGCCGCTCCCTACCCGGCCACATTTCCCAGAGCTGTGCAGACACCGTTCAACCCCTCGGCAGGTGACTCCCTCACAGGTCGGCTCGGCAGCCCTCCCTGGCGAGCTTCCTCCGGTGGCTGGACCCCTCCGCCGCGACCCTGCGCTCACCGTCTCGCCCCCCATCCGTATCGAGTCCGCGCGGCCGCACTGCCGGCCCGCCTCACCGTGGATCGCGCATGAGGGAGAGAGAGTGCGGCGCGGGCGGGCTCGGTCCGTCGTGTGTTGCGTGGCCACGCCGTCGATTGAGCTCGGAGGGTTGCCAGGGAGGACCGTCTTGACTGCCCGAGCGTGGGGAGGGCACCATCTTCCACTACGGGGCATCGACTTCGTGTGAATTGCTCGCCGGAGCAATACTCGGCCGCGAATTTGCAGCTCGCCGTGGACCGTTCCCACCACTACACCCTTGCCGGTAAGACTACCTCCTTGTCACCCGCCTTGCCCTTCTCAATGTGTAGCACCGTTCTAATCGGGGGTTAGGGTGTTGCGCACCGAGATGGCTGTCTCCAGCCATGGCCATCGCCGTGGGGCAAGGCTCCGTTGCTCGGCGCGGTGGGTAAGGTGCCGATGTACGACCGTCGTTGGATCGATCACCGGCGGATAGGATTAGAACCGTGTTTAGCGCTTCAGTTCATTAAATCCGGGGCGTTCAGAACTGATAGGGTGGATAGGATTTAGTCAAACACGTGGACGTTTCATGTGCCATGGATCTCTGATCCAAGGGCCTGGATGGGATACCGGTTCACAATCTAATCTGAACTTCATTCTGGTGATCGGACGGCTGGGAGTTCACAATACCCTTTCGTGATGGCGGTTTTGTTAAAAAGTTCCTGACCAAAGTGCAAATCAACCCACGGTCCGCTGCAGAGAATTCTGAGTCTTAGGAAAACTTACACCGAGACCCCTGAACTTCTCTGTATTAGTGCGCCCAGTCCAGAGAGCCAGAAAAATCAGAAAACCAATATAGAATTGGATTTTTAATGTAGAAATAAATGCTAGAATTGGTTTAATTCATAGAAAATTCATATGTAGTCCAAATTAATCCATTTCAGTTTCTATAATTTTGTAATAATGTCGTTTATCACCCTGTGTCTCTTTTTTAACATGAAAATGGTATTAAAATTTATTTCTTAATTAACCTCGTATCAAATACATAAAACCTTAGGAAATTTGTATCTCCTCCGTTTTAACTCTGATTTGATCCGTTCAAGTTGCGTTAGTCCCGTAGCAACGCGTAGATTATTATTATTTAGTTTGTTCTTATGTTTGGTGTGATGTTAATTTTATCTATACCATGTTTGTTTGTATTGCTACGTCTAGCGCGAGGTTTCAAGTCACCTGAAGTTCACCCTGGTATCTGGATCTCAAGTGTCAGGCAAGTTGTGCCCTTGACCACTTTTTACCCAATAATGTTCTTTAATATCATTTATCCACGCATAGGTTAATTTTGATGGGACCCGATAGGTCATCCTAGATTGTTTATCTCATTACCTTGTTTACCCCTGAATCACTTGGGTAGTTTGCTATTGCTTTACATGGTTTTGGGATAATCATTCATTTTATCTATGTTCCAATTCTTTTGTTATTCTATTTATGTTCATGTCAAGATCATTAATGTTAATTGGAACATAGAGCTTAACTTGAGAAACACGTGCCACCACAAGGGTTTATGGACGCCCTTGGCTGATTAATTAGGAAACCTAGTGGAGGACTACCTTACCCGAAAGGGGCAAGGGCAGTAGGGGAGTGGTTAGTGTAGGGAGGTCCTTGGTTGATTTTGCTGCGATGGCGGTCAGGCAAGTACCCTGCATTGGAGCTTCCTATAAACTGTAGCGGGTTTTCTGAAGCTAGTGGAACTTTGTAAAGGCCTCGTAGTGTTACCCTGCCTCGCCTCCTCGGTAGAGGTGTATGGGAAGTCACGATCCCTTGGCAGATGGGTAATATGACTTGTGGGTAAAGGGTACCACCTCTGCAGAGTGTAAAACTGGTATACTAGCCGAGCTCACGGTCATGAGCAGCTCAGGACTCTCTGATGATTAAATTATGGAACCTAAACTCAATTTGTCATTTGCATTTGCATGGGTTTATTATTAATTTTGTTCTCTATTATTTTATTATGGTTTGGTATTTACTTACACTTAGTAATTGCTAATAAAATTTTGACCAACTACTTAAAAGGAATGCTCAGCCTTAACCATTCTCTTTGATAAGCCTTACACTCCATGAGCTCCCACCTTTGATGAGTTCATGTCACATTATTCCCCATGACTTGTTGAGCGATGAACGTATGTGAGCTCACTCTTGCTGTCTCACACCCCCCCACAGGAGAAGAACAGGTGGTTCAGGAGGAGCCACGAGGCGAGGAGTTTGATCTGATCTAGGTGGCGTTTCTCAGTTGACATTGGCGCCGACGATCCTTAGTTTGTTTCATATTTATCATTTTATTTTGTAATAAGTCTTCCGCTATGTAATAAATACTCTGATGTTTTGTGACATTTATCTCTATACACTCTGTTATTATATATGTTGTCTTCTTGGCGCATGTATGAGATGCATCTGGCTTTGTCCCTTAAAGCCGGGTGTGACATTTTCACTTTCTAGTTTTGAGTCCAACTTCTAACTTTAACAACTCCAAATATACTATTGTCATTTACTTATTTATTTTATTTTTTTTCTACCAATTTTGGGCTTTATAGTCATCACAAAGCCAAAGCACCCACTCCTGCCTCCGATTAGCCACTAGAGAGCTCCAATTTCTTTCTCTCCCCAAATCGGTTTTCCGCACGCCGTGAACCACCGCGTCGTGGCCAGCCTCCTGCATGTTAGCTCAAGCATCCATGATTGATGTTCTAGCCTCACTCATGTCCCCTGTTGCTCACATAACCATTCAATTGAACTAGACCGCCTTGAACTACCTAGAACACCCTAGATTACCCTTGGTTTTCGTCGTCGTCGTGAGTAGAGAGATTTCAAGCTCAAATCGTGCAATTAATGGAGGGATTAGGATCGCCAAAGGGGGGATTAGATGACAGCTAAGCTAGGGGTCCGATCGTTGCTTATTTTGGCCACTATAGGATCACTGGAGGGCATGTTCACTGGCGTTCAACATCGGGGACTTGGGTCTGCGAAGAAACAAATGTGCAAGGACTTATGTGCAAATGTTAGTGAGACAAGGAAATAGTGCCCCGGATTCTTTACTGTTTGTTTAAAAAGCCAGGGTCCTCTGCACAAAGTAAACCGTGCGGGCGCGCGCGCGGACACGTTTTGTCTGTCATGGGCCGGCTCGGCCTAAATTGAGCCCATTACTGTTTATGCTTTCTCTTTTTCTTTTTCTACCAGGATTAGAGAAATCATAGAAAATTCTAGAAAAATGCTAAAAATATGAGATCAATTTTGTTGGACTCCTAAATTTCTCTAGTATTTAATAAAAATAGTTCCAAGAATTTTAGTCCAAACTAGGAATTATGTAGTATTTAAGAAGGCTAAAACCTAGTCTCTTGGAATTTTAGATATTATTTGGTAACTCCAAAAATCACAAAATTTTTATGATAAGCCTAATATGATATTTAGATCCCATGAGTAAAGGTTGACTTGCTTTGGACATTGTTTGATTCCTAAACCAAAAACCCTAGCTTCTTAGGGTAAAACTGTCTAACCCTATTAAGGTATTGACCTAGAAGACCATAGTTTCCCATGTGCACCGTGAAGGAAAGTTGTATTCATGATACAACTTGATGTATCTTTTCTATTATTGCATTTTCATAAGCATTACATGAGCATTCATGGTTATATATGGTTATATATAGAAAATGAAGAAGAAGTGACTGTTGAAGAAGAGGAGACTGCTCCATCAACAGAAAATCCACCTGTCGGGAACTGCTTTTATTTTGATATTTGTGGAGCAGAGCCCGACTCTCCTAAAACACAAGGCAAGCCCCGGTGCATTTGCCACCTCCTTGCTGCTTTAAAATCTTTATCACCTTATATGATGCATTAGGTGATAGGAGTTGTGTGCTAAACCAATTGTTGCATTTCCTTCCTTGGAACTGATTACCAATCCTTGATTACTTGTTTTATCAAAAAAGTTTTTCCGATGCTTAGTCCTGCTTTAGAAAAACAAATGTTTTGTTTTAAACAAAAGATGATGCTTCAAGTTGATTGGGATATTTTCAAAAATAAAACTTGATGTTGGATCTGTCATGGCCATGATGGATTCAACATCAGAAAAGATGTACCTCTGCCAGGTACCAGACTTTGGGTTTATAAATGATAAAGTTGAGACCGGGCGGGTGACTTACACGAGAAGAGAGTCTCGATGTAGTGTCTCCGTCTGAGTCGATTAAGGACCGTCTCGATGTAGGCTTGCTGATCGAGGACCTTTTAGTTGGTCACATGCCTCATCATGGGTAAGCTTTGCCTCGGGCAGACTAATACCAGAAAGGCCAACACGCAATGGGAGTGGAGAGATGGCGAGAGTAGCGTGTACCCTCCGTGGCAAGAGGTTGGGCGGTGGTGTATATGTGCTCTCGATTGGCGTGAACCCGGTCTGGTCTTATGAAACCCGATGGCGAGTTGACATATGCAAGGGTTAATTGCTACATATGTCGTGTGATTGGAGATCCCCAGCTGGGTATTAATTGATTCGGATCGCCGTTACTTCTCGGACATGAAGACTTGGTCACTGCCCTACACGTAGCATTCCAGTGAACATAAAGGGGTTGATAAAAGGATGGCTATTATAGGCCAAGTGCTTGAACTAGGGTAGAAAGAACTCTAGTGACAGGTAATGACTTAACTTGCTAATTAAACTGGATTTTTAAGGATCCACTATTAGTAAGCATTTTTGCAAACAGAGTCTAGATTCTTGGTTAAGCCTTACCTTGACTCCCTTGAGCCAGCATATCCTTGAGAGTCTTTTCTTTTGACGGGTAAGACTTGCGAAAGTACACTCCGTACTCAGGGTTTTCGAACCCATGTTGTTGTAGGTGAGGAAACAGCAGACTTTTGCTGTTTTTGCTCTAAGGTGGTGCCCAAAGAAGAACCTCAACAGTGAAGTCGCGGGAGGATGTTGGCCTCCCACTTCAAAAACAATATACTTTTATGCGGGAGGGGTTTTGCCTCCCAAGTCTATAATAATACTTATGCACTCTTACACCCTGGTTTTGTAATAACTATAACACTCTTTCTATATTTTGATAAATGTAAATTAAGTTATTGTAATTGCTTCCGCTATTCTTTCCTCCGATGTGTTGTAATATCTGTGTGACGGGTGAAACGCTCTTGGGCGAGGAAAGAAGGATTTAGATACCGAACTTGTCAAGTGATTATGTGCATCTACAGGGTTGTTCAAGGTCCATTGGACAAGGACAACTGTAGGTGGGCCTAATAACTTGGGAGGCTCCGTCACACTCACCCCCTTCAGCCGGGTTGGCGTTCCCTTGACTCCGAGACTATTGGATTTAGGACGGACGACACCACCGAGGCGACAGCTATGAAGACCCTGACGACTTTCTATGGCTACCATCCCCTAGATATGGTGATGCACCCCTTGGGACTCTTTCCCGCTGAGAAGAGAGATGACCCCATTTGGTGCAACCGTGTGAGCCATGTGAAGGACGTGTGGGCGATGTATCCCGACTTAGTTGGGAGGATCACTGTTCAGTGCATGAGCGCACTGTACCGCCTACAGGTCCTGTAGAGCGACGCTATGGCACACCTTGCTAACCTCGCTCAGACCACAAAGCTCACCCTCGACAGCTGAGAGGACTTTATGGTCGACTTGTCCTTAGAATTGGTGGAAAAAGACCTACAGGTGGAACGATTGAGCCAGCGCATCACCACCCTGGAGCAGCAGGTGGAGATTCGGGACAACACCATTGATGTCCTGGAAAACCAACTCCACGATGTGCAGCAGGAGTTTGAGGAAGCTAACGACCACTTGGACATGCACCACCTGGAGATGGAGGCCAACGAGACCGAAAGCGAGGGAGAGGAGGCCCCCGAGGAGTTAGGACCAGCCCCTGGTACCAATGCAGTTGCCTCCGAGATGACCCCTTCGCTTCCACTACTCAGGGTTGATGGGTCATTTTGACTCTTTAGAGGATAGAAACCCACGCGAGCTTAGTTGACGTCAGATTTTGGACTAGGCTTACGGGTACTTTCCCCTAAATTGATGTAACTCATGAGAACTTTTGCGAACAATGAAGTGATTGTAACCATGTTATCCTTGTTCAAATTGATGTTATGTTATGACATTTTCCTTCCGTATGATATAAAGCATATTGTTTGGATTTATGAATTGGGATAACAATGGCGGTAATCTCTGTTTTCAGATGGCAGCTAGGCAGTGTCGCGGGCAGAAAGAGCAAGTTCCCCCGCCACCTCCTCCAGCTCCCATGGTACAGGAGCTGATGGCTCAGCAGAACGAAATTCTGCGACAGCTCTTGCTGCGCCAGCCCCACCCTCAGCAGCATGGTGGAGGCCACCCACAATGACCTCCGGCCGCGGCGACCTACCAGGAGTTCCTAAGCACGCAACCGCCCTTGTCACCAAGGCAGAGGATCCATTGGACACTGATGTGTGGTTACGCGTCGTGGAGTCCAAGTTCCCCTCCTCACGAGAGACTGCCCTGATGACACCAAGGCTCGCTTCGCCACGCAGCAGCTTTGCGGACCTGCTCGGACATGGTGGGACCATTCCCGCGCCATGCTACCTGCTGGTCATGAAGTTTTTTGGGAGGAATTCAAGACTGCCTTCAGAGGACACCACATTCCAGTTGGGATTCTCGACCGCAAGTTGAATGAATTCCTGACACTCAATCAAGGGACCCGCACTGTGTTGCAGTATGCCCAGGCCTTCAATGATTTGTGCCAGTACGCAGGTTATCACACAGATTCTGATGAGAAGAAGAGAGACCGCTTCTGCAGGGGTCTCAACACCAAGCTGCGTGAGCATCTCAACACTGTCCGGGCTGATAGCTTCAATGAGTTGGTCAACTTGGCCATCTCACAGGAGGACTGTATTATAGCTCACCGGGCAGAGAAGAAGAGGAAGGCACCAATGTTAGGACCCTCCGCTCCACCCAGAGGTTCAGGATTGTTTCCCACAATTAGAGCAGAGGATTTCAACAGCAGGCAGGCAGATGGGTGATCAGGCCACCTGAGCAGCAGCAAGCACCCAACCGTTTTCCAGCTCCCGCTCCAAGGAACAATCAACCTCACCAGCAGCAGCAGTTCTGCCAGGGAAATGGGAACAAGGGCTTCACTTGTGGCAATGTGGGCCATTATGCCAAAAATTGCCCAAGGAATCAGCAGAGGCAGATGCCAACACCAAATCAAAATAGAGGAAGGAAGCAGAAGGTGCAAGTCAGGCAAGGGAAGCTCAACTTCACTACTCTTAAGGAGTTACCTGAATGAGGCCCCATCATGACTGGTATCTTTTCAGTTTTTAATCAACCTGCATTAATTCTGTTTGATTCTGGTGCATCTCATAGCTTCATTAGCCAGAAGTTCAGTGCTAAATGTCAACTGCCTTTCTATCATACAAAAGGGTCTTTCATGATAGCAACACCTGGGGGTAAAATTGCAACCAACCAATTAAATTGAAGTGTGCCTATCTCACTGGGAAGTAAGATCTTCAAAACCACACTCTTGATATTGGGATTAGAGAGTATGGACATTATTCTCAGAGCTGACTGGATGACTCAACACCGAGTGGTGTTGGATGTAGCTGCTAAAGCTCTAGAAATCCGTTCTCCTACCTTCAGAGACCTTGCATTGTATCTACCCAGCCAAGATTCTACTCGATCATATGCTTTTGCTATGATAGAGTTGCCCTTGAAGAAGATTCCAGTGGTCTGTGAGTATGCAGATGTTTTTCTTGATGAATTGCCAGGAATGCCACCAGACCGGGATATTGAATTCGCCATCGAGTTGCAACCAGGAACGACACCTATTTCCAAGAGGCCTTACCGGAAGCCACCCGCTGAATTGGCAGAATTGAAGAAGCAATTGCAAGAGTTGTTAGACAAGGGTTTCATCCGCCCAAGTACTTGGCCGTGGGGATGTTCGGCCTTGTTTGTAAAGAAGAAGGATGAAAGCTTGAGGCTATGTATAGATTACCAACCACGTAATGCGGTGACTATCAAGAACAAGTATCCTTTGCCTCGTATTGATGTTCTTTTCGATCAATTGGTCGGAGCTAAAGTGTTTTCTAAGATAGACCTTTGCTCCGGCTATCATCAGATCAAGATACGAGCAAGTGATATTCCGAAGACTACCTTCTCAACCAGATATGGGCTGTATGAGTATCTGGTGATGTCGTTTGGGCTGACTAATGCTCCAGCATACTTCATGTATCTGATGAATTCTGTCTTCATGCCTGAACTGGACAAATTTGTGGTGGTTTTCATCAATGATATCTTGGTGTACTCAAAGAATGAAGAAGAGCATGCCGGTCATTTGCATGTAGTGCTTCAACGTCTGTGAGAGCAACGTGTTTATGCCAAGCTGTCTAAATGTGATTTTTGGCTAAAGGAAATCAAATTCTTGGGTCACACTATCTCTCAAGCAGGCATAGCTGTTGATCCGGATAAGGTGCAAGAGGTAATGAACTGGAAGCCGCCAACAACTGTCCATCATATTCGAAGCTTTCTATGATTGGTCGGTTATTATCGAAGATTCATTCTGGATTTCTCTCGAATTGCGAAGCCCATGACTGAATTGTTGAAGAAAGGAGCCAAGTTTTTTTGGGGTCAAAAGTGCGAAAATGCTTTCCACACATTGAGGCAACATCTGACCACATCACCGGTATTAGCGCAACCCGACGACAGCAAGCCATTTGATGTGTACTGTGATGCCTCTAGCACTGGACTGGGTTGTGTTCTGATGCAAGACAACCGAGTCATTGCCTACGCATCAAGAGCACTCAGGCCTCATGAGCAGAATTATCCCACTCATGACTTGGAGTTAGCAGCCGTGGTTCATGCATTGAAGATGTGGAGACACTATTTGATGGGAACCCACTACAACATCTTCACAGATCATAAGAGCCTCAAGTATATCTTTACTCAGGCTGATCTCAACATGAGGTAGAGAACATGGCTAGAGCTGATCAAGGACTATGACCTAGAGGTACACTACCACCCAGGGAAAGCCAATGTAGTAGCTGATGCCTTGAGTCGGAAATGGCAATGCAACTGTGTTATGATGGATTCTCACATCAACACCCTATGTGATGAGTTGAGCAAAATGACAATTGAAGTGATTTCTTCTGGTGCTTTGTCTCACATTTCCGTTGAGCCAACTTTACGAGACTAGATAATCATGGCCCATCTCAGTGACAAGGGAGTGCAAATCATTAAGGAGAACCTTCATCAGGAGACATAGAAGTATAAGTGTTTCCGCCAAGATGGGAAGAGTATATTATGGTTTGGAAGCAGATTGGTGGTTCCTAAAAATAAGGATCTCAAGAAGAAGATCTTGGATGAGGATCATCTCTCCAAATTCTCCATGCATCCAGGAAGCACCAAAATGTAACATGATCTGAAGCCCTCGTATTGGTGGACCAAAATGAAGAGGGAAATAGCCTAATATGTATCAAAATGTGACACATGTCTGAGGATAAAGGCAAGCCACTTGAAATCAGCTGGTGCCTTGCAACCCCTATCAATACCTTCATGGAAATGGGATGACATCAGCATGGATTTTATTGTGGGTCTGCCCAAAACCTCTCGGCGTCATGATTCAATTTGGGTCATTGTGGACTGATTGACAAAAGTGGCACATTTTCTTCCAGTGCACACCACCGATAAAGCTCAGAAGTATGCAAAGTTGTACATTGACCGAATTATGTGTTTGCACGGACTACCCCAGACCATTGTCTCTGACTGAGGAGCCCAATTCGTTGCCAGATTTTGGGAACAACTACAAGAGTCTTTGGGAACCAAGCTAATAAGAAGTTCAGCTTACCACCCACAGACTGATGGTCAGACCGAAAGGGTAAATCAAATTCTTGAAGATATGCTAAGGGCTTATGCGATCGATTGCGGCAAGGACTAGGACAAGTACCTCTCTTTGGCAGAGTTTGCTCATAACAACAGTTAGCAATCCAGCCTAAGGATGGCACCTTTCGAAGCCCTATATGGAAGAAGGTGTCGAACACCCCTCAATTGGTCTCAGCCTGGAGAAAGAGAAATTTTTGGACCTAACTTAGTGACTGAAGCCAAAAGGAAAGTCAAGCTAATCAGGAAGAATCTAGAAGTTGTTCGGGCCACGCAAAAGAGTTACCATGATAAGAGAAGAAAACCTCTCCAGTTTGAAGTGGGAGATTTCGTATATCTGAAGGTATCATCCACCAAAGGAGTGCAAAGGTTTAGGATCACAGGCAAGTTAGCCCCTCGCTACATTGGACCTTATGGGATCGTAGAAGCATGTGGACCCATGGCATACAAATTGAAGTTACCTCCAAAAATGTCTGCCATCCACAATGTATTCCATGTATCCCAACTAAAGAAATGTGTTCGATTGCCGACCGAGATCATAGCAGAACCAGAAGTGGAGATAGAGCCAAATTTATCGTACCAAGAGTATCCAACCAAGGTTCTGGATTGCAAAAAAAGATCAACTCGGACTAGATCGATCAAAATGTATAAGATCCAATGGAGTAATCACTCAGAGGAAGAGGCTACTTGGGAGACTGAGGAATTTCTACGTTCAAATTTCCCCGATTGTCTACCTAAGGGAATTGGTACGTCACCATGCCCAACCCCTCCCACTGCCCTTTGAATCTAAATATAAGAAAAATGATCTTAACATAAAAGGAGTTAGTTAAAAGACTAAAACTAAGAGGACATCCTTCTGAAGTTGCAAAGAAGAAGACATTCGAAGAGCAGTTTACTAAGAAGAACCTTAATAAATAAACCACCAAATTCAAGCAAGCTTTAACCTTCACTTCACCCCGAAGGACTCCGACCTGAATCTCGGGACGAGATTCCTTTAAGGGGGAAGGCTGTAACACCCCAGTAATTCCTAGAGTTCTTCTCAGTGCTAACTCAAGAACCATTATTTCATGTGAATCAAATTGAGCAAAAGACACCAAAAACTTGAGAGCAAAAGTTCAACTAATTCTTTTGCCTAAGACTCATGCCTAAATCATATCATGCATTCAAAATGGGAAAAATGATTAAACCCTAGAACAACCCTAATTAGGCCATTTAAGTAGAAAGGAAGAAATTGGTAAAAAGACCATGAAAAACATGGAATCATGGCTTAGGCCAATTATAAAAGTTAAAATACACAAATTAATCTACAAAAATTGTCATAAAAGTTTGGCCAAAATAATTGATTAAAATCTCCAAAAAGGCCATCCAAGTGGAAGCTCTCTAGGGAAAATCTGAAATTCAGATTGCTGAATTTCAGCCCTCACCTAGAACTTGAGCACGTTCACCTTGATCCCTAGCTCAAATCCTTAAGTCCCCATTGACAAAATTATTCTAAACTAACCTCTCTACAATGTGTGTGAAGATGGCATCGAGATTTGTGCCCTAGACACGTCAAATCCGGGATTTCCTCTTAGAGTTCAGCAGTGAGACAAACCAAACTTCATCCCCCCATATCTTTTGATGAGTCAGTAAAACCCATAAGCCTCCACACACAAACGACAAAGAAATGTCAGGGGAAGAGATCTCTCAACAGGATCATGGCCATAACCGCGAAGATTTGGAGCCAATCCGCGCTTGAACTTGACCTCTCACTGCGCTGCCTCGTGCTCGATGTTGTGCCCAGGCACGAAAGCGCACACCCCGAGAGCGTGTCAGAGCCACCCCTCGGCCGTGCTCGCCCGCGTATTTAATACCACCCCTAGACGCGCCTCACCTCACTCCGCACTCACCTTCATTGGCCAGACACCACCCTTAGCTGCGGCGAGCTCTACGCCACCCGCCCGAGCCACCCGAGCACCGGCCACCGCGGCCAGCCATTTCCAGAGACCCTCAGCATCAATCGAGCTTTTGGACAGCTTCCCCAAGGAGCCGTGAAGCTTCTCCAAGCAACAATCGAAGCCCTGCCTCACCGGAATGGCAAGATCATCGTCGCCGGACTTCGGTCGCCCGCCACCGCGTGTAGACCAAGCTATCCGGTGAGCCATTCTTCAATTCCTCGCACCCATGCCTTCCCTTGCACCTAGTGAAGCTCACTGACCAGTTTAATTGAACTCTACCATCCTGGTTAGGCCGGAGTCCTCGCCGCCGATGAGCTCCCCCGTCTGCGCACGTGGACAAGCCTACTCTGACCATGCCCGGAGACGATTCACACATCGGCGTGACCGTCATGACCTCCCCTACACCCTCGGTCACCTCACCAGAGCAATCTCGCCGCCGATAAGCCCCTCCACCCTTTCCTCCGCCGCGTGTACTGTTTAATTGGGAGAAGGACCTCAGGTTAGGTTTAGCAAAACCCTAGGGGTTTTCTGAACTGTCAGTGGCACATTTGAATAGTGACATGAGGACTAGTCTGTAAGGAAACTTAAAACATTCGTCAGGGACCCCGATGCAAAGATAGTTTCCATTTAACCATTTCTGTTTTTTTAATTAACAGAGAACTGACAAAATTCATAACTTGAAGAATATTTATCCAAAATTAGTCAAACCAATTTTGCTGGATTCAAAATAATATAATCTATCACGCAAATATAGTAAACCCCATGATTTATGTATTAATTTTTAGAGTTTTAAATTAAATAAGGAAACTGCCCAAACCTTATTAATATAAGGAAAAATAGTTATGCTTCTGTACTAGGCTTAAGAAAATTTGTAGAGATACATACCCAACGTAAGCCCTGTTTAAAAAAACTTAGCACCCCAGTGTACAAGATTAACTCAAGATTATCTATTAAAAACTATATCTGTCCAAAACTTAAAAAATTAAGAAAGGCAAAAGAAATTAATGAACAAAGGATGAACATATTTTTCCTAGTATACATAAGTGATGAAGAACCTAGGAAAAATACAGCGAACCCTAGTCCAAGTCTAATCCAGGGTTAAATAATTTATTAGGCAATAAGGAACCAAGAAAAACCATGATTAAAAATATAAGAACCATTTCAAAAATAGTAACAAAAATTCAGTAGACTCCTAACTACTAGGACACCACAACAAAAATAATAAACACCCCAACCCCTCACAATAAGTGACCTAAACAATTAAAACTTGATTTTGGCCCATGTTCAAATTAAATCATAAGAAAGTCTAAAATTGTGCTACAGTAGGCAAATGATTTTTTTTACCAAATTATTGATGAAGTAGACCACCAGAGAAAAATACAAAACCTATTAAAAATACAATATAACACCCATTACCCCCAACCCCATGAAAAAGACCATATAATCCAAGAAATTCTACCCCCTCTTCCCTTAAGCAAAAAGTTGCCAAATTCTAGAATGATTGCTCTTGCACAAAGAAAAAGATAGGAAAATTAGAAATATGTTGTTTGACATTTTTCAAGTATAGTAGTAGTAGAAAGCACCCCTTGGCCAAAAACTTTAGGAAATCATAGTAAAATAACCAATAAGTATTAGTTGCAAACATTTGGCACAAAGTCATGTTATTACACCTAAATGCCAACAAAAATAAGCTTAGGGAATAATCCACTTTTAGATGAAAGTTGTAGTTCAAAGCACCCCTTTGCCCTAAGATTTGATAATTTTGCACAGAGAGAACCCTTAACTCTTTAAGACCCAATTTTTGAGACAGAGAGTTATACACCAGTGAGAAGCTACTGTAATTTTTATAGAATTTGTAGAAAATTATAAAACTAGCTTGTAGTTCAAACCCACCTAAAAGGCATAAAAGAAAAGGAAAAGAAGAGATAAATTAGAAAGAATAATGAATCTCACCCTAATGAATTCAGCTAGGAATCTTATTAAACTTTCACTAAAACATAAAAAGGAAAATCAGTGGAACACGAAAATAATTTGACCATTCAACCTAACCAAACTTGACCTAAATGGCTAAGTGTACCACCAAAATCTCCATAGTAAGATTAAGCCTTACCTTATTAATTTAATCATTCACCATCAAATTTTAATTGCTAAATTGCATATTAGGCCATACATATATCTTACTCATTGCATTCATTAGATTGCAACCTCGCTGATGGAGAGTACGTGCTCAATCCCGAGCAAGGAGCTGTCCACGAGGAATACAAGGAGCCAGCTCCCGAACCTGCCACAGAAGATCTCCCCGCAGCCCCAGCAATTGAAGGCAAGCCCCGGTTTTATGCATAACCAGTTTATATATGCTACTTCACTACACTTAATGTTTGTAGGCTTGTAATGTGCACTTAAATGTAGGAGTTGCTTGAAACCCTTAGTTGCATGAACTCAGGATTCCTTTTTGAGATGGATACTAGTATGCTAGTCGAGTAGCTTCTTTGCTAATAAGGATCTCGGTAGAAGTCGAGTGATTTTTCTAGCACTCACGCGAGGTCAGGAATTGATTGTATTCATCTTGATAACGGGATCTATGATGGTCTATGGACTTGGATCCAGGGTGGATGCCTTGACCATGAGACCAGAAAAAGGACCTAAGGATTAATGTGTGGATACCTGAGTCAAGCGTTTGAATGTACTAAACACATGTCGGGAAATATGGTAACCGGTAAACCTAGTACCTGAGTGAAGCCGGGCACGGACTTTCCCCCTCACTTGTCCTGAGACTGGGTCTCCCATGCTAGCTATGGTGGGTACAAGTGCGGTCACTGCACGGCGGCAGCTGAGGTCAGTGGAGCATTGTATGCCAAGGCGGTGAGCCCTGGCCGCGAATAGGGAATCGATGGGGACGGTTGACGTGTCTGGGGATGGAGTGCCACTACATATCGTGTGTTTAGGTTTACCTTGCAAGGTTTAAAAACTCGATTCGAATCGTCTGCTTCTCGCAGCTAATGAGACCGCTTGACCCCTTGTACTGCATTGAGTAAGAAGTGAAATGAGGTTTTACTTGAGATAACATGTTAATTGTACTAAATGATTGCTACCATGTATGCTTTCGAAGAAGCAAACTTAGCTAAAGTTAATAATACTAGAATTGGAAAAGCTAAAAATTGATTTTAGACTCAGCTAGTGCTTTTGGCAAATCAAACCCCTCAGCCAAACAGTTGCATGGTCTAGAGGTAGAGGAGTAGATTCCTCACACTGGGTAAGTCTATTTGAGTATTAGTATACTCGGCCTTTCTTGTGGCATAATTTTTGCAGGTACGCTTCAGGATATGGTTGATAGTGTGACTTGGCTACCACCCTGCCACCGGGTTGGACGGTCAAGTGGGATGCTGCTCTAGCAGGAGAGGAGCAGGAGGAATACTGGGCTTGGCCTTGCCCGATTCCTCATTAATCTACGTTACCGACTATCCGCTGCAATTTAAATTATGAACTTATCAGTTTACTTGACAAACTCCGATTCTTGTAATAACTCTAGTACTCTAATTTGAGGATTTCCTGTTTTATTGTATTTTCTCTGTGACTCACCTTCGATTGAGCTTGTGGTATTTGATCCTGGATAAGTGGCTTTATCAGACTAGATCTGAGGGACCGACGGGTTATTCCAATTTAAATGTGTTGCGGCCTCTAAGGCGTGACTTGGGCACTTAAGCTGGAATAATTCGGGCGGTTCTGCCACAGTAAGAATAATCAGAGTAAAGCAGAAATAGATGAGAAAAGATTAAGAAAAGTTTAGAAAGGATCAGAGTAGCAAAGGTAAGTAAGTATTGGTTGTCCAGTTCTATCTAGGCGTCACACCCGGTTTTAGAAGGCAAACCGAATGCGAACCGTGTACGTGTCAGGATCAGCAATTCGCGTACACAGCAGTTACATAATCGGACATCATCACACAGTGCTCGAATAATAACATAAAAGAGGGTAATAGTTAATTACATCATGATGTCCGAGACAACCACATAGTCAATAACAAGTATCAAAGTGCGAAAATGAAACATAGATACACACGGCCTTCACAGGCAACCGAATGAGAGTTTGCCGCTACCCACGCCTAGAACTCATCGAACTCTTGGAACTCTTGGAAGTCCTCCTCCATGGCTTCATCTTCTCCTGAGAAGTGGTTGCAACGTGGACAACCTCGGGGCGGGTTGGTGTGTAAAGCAAGGGTGAGTACACATCAACATACTCAGCAGGTGTCCCGTTTGGCTGTAGTGGACTAGCTTTATGTGGGGTTAAGGTCAAGCAGTTACTTTTAGTTGGTCAGGTTATTATTACTAGTAGAGAGCCAGATTTTAGCATTAACCCAAGTTGTTAACCCAAAAGTACCCTTTCCAAACGAAAAGAATACCAGAAACCATTACCATAATCACAATCAAAATCAGCATTATCCTCATCATCACCTTTAAACCAAACATCTCTGATCAATGTGTCTCTAATCAATGGAGCTCCCTTGGCCACTCATAACGGCGAGCACGGCTGATATATCAGTTTCATAACACTCTGCAGAGGTTGCACACTTTACCCATGAGCTGTGATTCCAGTTCTGCCCGGAGATCATGACTCTCCATTGATCACTACCAAGGTGACCTAGCAGGGTCTCACTACGTGGCTTTTCCCTAGGGTCCTCACTATGTGAATGTTGGAAATGACAATCGCATAGAGACCATCTGGCATACCAAACCTACACCTCTGCCCTCATGGAAAGCCTTGGAACGATGCCTGTACCAAAATCCCTGAGCGAGATTATAGGAGCCATTTCAAATGCCTCTTTTCCCCAATGACCAAGACCAGAACCCAACATAAGACTTCCCTAATTACTTAGCCAAGGGCATCCCATACCACCCTCATGGCTGCACTATTTTCCCGGGCGGTCATCCAACGAACCAGTCCTTACGAAGAGGCACTCGAGAAACCGCACGAGTCCCCTTAAATGTCAAAGTATCATCATCATAATCAAAAGGGAAAACAGCGTATTATAAATAATCTCATCATGTGCATTGATTAATGTGAACCACTAGCATAAAGCTAAACAAAAATAACCCAACCCATATAGGTAAACAAGGACAAGATAAACAAAAGCTAGTCAATCCTTAGGTATAAATTGTGTAAATGCGGGGAGTAATCTATGAAATGAATAGGACATAAATGGGTCAAGGGACACTTGCCTTCACCAACCCGCTGCTGCTCAGGGTCTTCACCTGCAACTCCTTCAGACTCCGTCAATTGACCGTTATCTATACGAGTTCAAACACACATTCCACAATTTTATTATAAAAGGAACAATACACCACGCAGTAAAATATAATAAATAAGCAGACGCTCGGTGCAGGGCTCGCACCTACGACTAAGCGAGAAAGAGAAAACAACGGTCGAGGCTACGGTCGAAGAGCGATCACGTTAAGCGGTCATAGATTAAAGTACTCGTCTAAACATAGTCGTATTAATTTGACAATCACGCTATGCATAGAATAAGGTTACGCTACACGTTTAATTATTATAAACGATTCGAGATAATTTAAAAAAAATTATCATGTGGCAAGACACACGACGGCACACGAGAACTAAGCCAAAAACTGGCGCGAGTCGCGGCACGATGAAACGTGCGACAACACGCACAACCTAAGCTAAAAATAAAATGAGTTGTCGCGCGGTGAAGCGCGCAACGCAACACTTAGACTAAACCGAAATTAAACGAATCATCGCGCGACGAAGCGCGCCACGAAGCACTTGAATTAAATATGAAAATAACGTCAAGCGTCGCGCGACGAAGCGCACGACAGCATACGTCACTTAAACTGAATTTAAAACAAAACGTCGTGCGACTAAACGTGCAACGTCACACATTAAATAATCTGAATTTAAAATGAATCATCGCGCGACGAAGCGCGCGACACATCACACTAATAAATCTGAATTTAAAATAAATCGTCGCGTGACGAAGCAGGTGACGCAGCTTGTTAATTAAACTAAATTTAAAACTAATCAAATGAAATTTAATCACCGCGCGCGCTGGGGGTGCGCGCGCGGGAACGTGCTGGGCGCGCCGGGGGCCGACCAGGGCCGTGCTGGGAACGCGTAGGGCCGCGTCGGAGGACCGCGCCACGGGGGGCCGCTCTGCCTCGAGCAGGGCCGCACGCCAGGGGGCCACACACCGGGGCCGCACATCGAGGCCAGGGGGGCCGCGCGCGAGGGGGACCAGTGGGGCCGCGCGCGAGGGGAGGCCGCGTAGGGAAAGGGGAGGGAGAGAGAGCTCACCTTGGGATCCAAAATCTTGTGATAACCGTCCACCGGATCACCTAGGGCAAGGAGGTGGGAGAGAGGTGGAAGAAAGGGAGAGGGAGTTGCTGCGTGGGAAACCAAATGAGAGAGAGGGGGTGGGGGCGCGCATGGGGGGTGTAGGGGCGCCAGGGGCGCGCGGGAGCACGCCGGGCCGGGCCGGGCTGGGTCGCGGGCCGGGACGGAAGCCCACAACACACACGACCACTAATCAAAATCCAAAGGCGAATCAAAAAACCGGAAACAAGGCGAGACAGATGCACAATTAAACACAACATCAGACAAAAAGTATGCTCCGGCATGATGCAACACCCATGCAACTTAAGTTTTTGTTTACACGTGATACGAACACCAGCCACTATACTGCTTTGAAGGTTGGAGGAAGGGGCAAAACAGGAAGAGAAAAGAGAGTAACGCCCGAATTTGGTGAGTATCGAAGAAGAAAAAATTCTACCCCCAAATTCAAGGTGTTACAAACCTATCCCCCTTAAAAGAATCTCGCCCTCGAGGTTCAAGGTTGGCTAGCAAAGAGTTCGGGATATTTAGCCATCAGATCGTCTTCACGTTCCCAAGTTCCTTCTTCCTTGGAGTGGTGACCCCATCTGACTTTGCACATTCTAATAGTTTTCCTCCGGGTGACCCTGTCTGCAGTCTCGATCTGCGTTGGCTTCTCTATGTAGGTCAAGTCTTCCTGTACTTCTAGACCTTCCACTGGCAACTGCTCTTCTGTCACACGCAGACACTTCTTCAACTAAGACACATGAAATACATCATGCACTGCTGACAAATCTTATGGCAAACTGAGCTGATAGGCCACTTCTCCACGCTTCGCGATAATCTGATACGGACCAACATATCGAGGTGCTAGCTTGCCTTTGACTCCAAATCTTTTGACTCCTCTGATAGGCGATACCTTTAGGTAAACAAAATCTCCGACTTCAAAACTCAGTTCTCTCCTTCTCGTGTCCGCATAACTTCGCTGCCTTGATTGCACTATCTTTAGATTTTCCCGAACTATCTTGATGTTCTCTTCAGCATCGAGCAAAATGTCTGGCCCAAACACTTGCCTTTCTCCATGATGATCCCAGTGCAACGGAGTTCTACAACTCCTCCCATAGAACGCCTAAAATGGTGACATCTTCAAGCTGGCCTGGTAACTATTGTTATAGGAGAACTCTGCATAAGGTAACCTCTTGTCCCATCCAGACTGATCTTGCAGCGCACAGGTTCTCAACATGTATTTGAGGATTTGATTAGTTCTTTCAGTCTGACCGTCTATCTGCGGATGATAAGCTGAACAGAAGTTTAAATGTGTACCTAAAGCTTCATGTAACTGCTGCCATAAATGAGAGGTGAACTATGTTCCTCTATCGGACACTATCTTCTTTGGCACACCATGAAGACAAACGATCCGAGACATGTACAGCTCCGCCAATATTGCACTGCTATAGCTAGTCTTAATAGGTATGAAGTGGGCTGACATGGTTAAGCGGTCCACCACTACCCAGATGGAATCGTAGCCGGCTCAAGTGCGAGGCAATCCGACTATGAAGTCCATCCCGATTTCATCCAATTTCCATTGAGGAATTCGCAACAGTTGCAACAACCCAGTTGGGTTCTGATGCTCCGCCTTGATCCGTCGACAACTATCACACATAGCCACATGCCCTGTGATTTCCCTTTTCATTCCGTACCACCAAAATTTCTTCCTCAGATCCTGATACATCTTCTCACTTCTGGGATGTATGAAATAGGCTGTCTCATGGCTTCCTTGGGGATCAACTCCCGAATGGACTGGACATTGGGAACACACAAGTGGTCCTTGAACCATACCACACCTTCTGCATCTTCACGAAAATCCTTGCCTCTTCCTTCTAGAATCAGTTGTCCGATTTCCTCGATCTTCTCATCATTCTTCTGTGCTTCTTTGATCTCCCGCTCTAAGGTGAGTTCTAACTCAACTGCTACTCCTCGCATGTTATTCAGAAATCCGAGGCTCAACCTGTCAAATTCTTTAGCCAACTCATAGTGCCTCCAGGTCTTCAATGCATGAACCACTGCTGCCAATTCCAGGTCGTGTGTGGGGTAATTTCTCTCATTAATCTTTAGCTGTCGGGATGAGTATGCCACCACTCTCCCTTCTTGCATTAGCTCACATCCCAGTCCGGTGTATGATGCATCGCAGTACACTGACAATGGCTTGTGAACATCAGGTAGGATCAACACATGTGTTGTCGTCAACTTCTTTTGCAATGCTTCAAAGTACTATTGCCACTCCGAGGTCCACTTGAACTCAACTTTCTTTGCTAGCAAGGATGTCATTGGTCCGACAATCTTGGCATAACCTTCAATGAAACATCGATAGTATTTGGCCATTCCATTGAAACTCTTGATCCCATGGACATCTCTTGGTGCTTTCCAGTCCAGAATATCTGCTACCTTTTTTGGATCCACAGCTAACCTGTCTAGGTTTATGTTATGTGTAACACCCCTAGTTTTACTAGCACTAAAACTTGAGCATAACATCATGTGCATTGACATTTCATATGTTTGTTACACCTAGAGTGCATTCACTAGGTAAAAATTTCAATCAAGTTGTGATGTTAGGACTTGTTGCATGGTTAACCCTAGGGTAGGGCACTAAACCCTGAGTTAGGGCTTATGGATGAAAGTGAAGTCCAAATAGGATAAAACCTCAAAACTCATTAGAAATATTCATTAGGTATCAAAATTGATGGACTTTAGTAGTACAAAAACCCTAAAGTACTCAAAACCCTAAAAAGACCCATAGAAAATCCTAAATTGGAACCCTAGGGGGGTAACTGTAAATTTTAGGCACTTTTGGACCACATTGCAAATGTCAAAGTAAAAGAGCACCTTAAACCAACTATCTTTCACATTGGAGAATTTGCAACTTGAATAGTGGAATTTGGACCTATTTGCAAAAAGCACCACATAAACCATATATCCCTAAGTCTGAAATTCAGTGAATATGGTCAACTTTGGAGCTTTATATCTCCAAATCTAAAAGAGTTTTGCTTGAAGTCAACACATCAAGATTATAGAGCTACAATAGGAGATTAAACCTTGGTGTCATACAAAATTTGGAGATAAACAGACCTAAAGTCCGGCTGTCAGTCAACTCAGATTTTGAATTTTTACTAACACTGACTTGGGATAAACTTTGGGAGCTCTTTTGAGAATGATCCAGTGGGTATTTGAGGGTGATTGCTATAACAAGATTAAAGCTGGATTGTAGTCCAAGAACTTTGTTACAGAGGGATTAACGAGTTGCCACACAGAAATCAGAGATTAATGCCCTGCAAATGGCTTTGTCAGACAGACTGAATAGTGTTCTGATTGTACAATAACTGAAGAAGATCGTAGGTGAAGTGCACCTTGCCACCGACGACCCCCGCGCCTGGATTGGTGCCGGCGACGCGATTCGTGCCGTTGGTGGTTGGATAACGCTTCAGGGTAAAAAGATCTTCGCCGCGGATGAGACCAAGGGCTAGCCGCTGTACCGCCCTTGCCTTACGGCCCGTCCAGATAAGTCCACCGGAGTTGGCCGCCTGCCGATCGAGTGCCACGTGCCTAGCTGCTCTACCACGTCGCAGTAACTCGCCTTAGCGTGTCCATTCATCACCGGTCACCTTGCCACGGTGAAAGCCACGCATCCCTTGCGCTAGTGACCTTCTTTCTCTCCGGCCACCAGCGCGCCATTCCAAATTCAAGAGCCACCGCCCTCGGGCCCTATAAATTAAGCATGCCATCAGCTTCGCTAGGTAATCTCACACCCAACACACCAGCCCGTGCCTCAGATTATCCACCAGAGCGCTCCAATTTTGAATTTCCCCCAAATCAGTCAAAACTCCGCCGTGTGTGAGCTCGCCGTGGCCAGCTCTCCATAGGTCCGATCCTACCCTCCTCGCTCTTGTTTCAGCTTTCTTAAGTGCTCTTGATGCTTATCGGCCCAGCAAATTGAATTAGACCGCGTTAGATCGCCGGGAACGCCTCGGGTTATCCTCAGTTTGCGCCATCACCGTGGACAGAGCAATTTAGAGTTAGAACACCGCTATTGATGGAGGGGTTATGGTTGTTAGGGGCGGAATTAGGTGTCAGCCGCACCGGAGCACCGGTCATTGCGTTCTCCGGCCGGTATAGGCTCGCCGGAGCCGCTGCTCGGCCATCCACGGTCGGGGGTCTCGACGTGTGAAGAAATAGAAAAGGGAGGGGTCTCGGTGTAAATGTCAGTGACACGAGTAAATAGTGTGCAGGACTCTTAACCAGTTTTTCAAATGACCAGGGTCCTCTGTGCAAACCTGGCAACGCGCGGGCGTGTTTTGCCTGTTGTGGGCCGGCTCGAGCTAGATTGAGCCCGTTACTGTTTATGCTTTCTCTTTTTCTTTTTCTGCCAGACTTAGAAAATCCATAGAAAATCATAGAAAAATGATAAAAATGTGAGACCAATTTTGTTGGACTCCTAAATTTCTCTAGTATTTAATAAAAATAGTCCCAAGATTTTTAGTCCAAACTAAGAATTATGTAGTATTTAAGAAGGCTAAAACCTAGTCTCTTGGAATTTTAGATATTATTTGATAAACTCCAAAAATCACAAAACTTTTTGGATAAGCCTAAAATGGTATTTAGATTCCATGAGTGAAGTTTGACTTGTTTTGGACATTGTTTGATTTCCAAACCTAAAACCTTAGTCTTCTAGGTAGTGTCTGCCTTATGAAAATGAAGTACTAACTCCGAAAACCCTAGTTTCCCTGGAGTACTATGAAGGAAAGTTGTATTCAAGATACAACTTGATGTATTTCTTCTATCATTGCATTTTCATAAGCATTACATGAGCATTCATGGTTATATATGCTTATATATAGAAAACAAAGAAGAAGTGATTGTTGAAGAAGAGGAGACTACTCCATCAACAGAAAATCCAACTGCCAGAAACTGCTTTTATTTTGACATTTGTGGAGCAGAACCCGACTCTCCTACAACACAAGGCAAGCCCTGGTGCATTTGCCACCTCCTTGTTGTTTTAAATCTTTATCACCTTTATGATGCATTAGGTGATAGGAGTTGTGTGCTAAACCAATTGCTGCATTTCCTTCCTTGAAAGTTGATTACCAATCCTTGATTACATGTTTTATTAAAAAGGTTTTTCTGATGCTTAGTCCTGCTTAGAAAAACAAATGTTTTGTTTTAAACAAAAGATGACGCTTCAAGTGGATTGGGATGTTTTCAAAAATAAAACTTGATGGTGGATCCATCATGGCCATGATGGGTTCAATATCGGAAAAGATGTACCTCTACCAGGTACCAGACTTTGGGTTTTTAAATGATAAAGCTGAGACCGGGCGGTGACTTGCACGAGAATAGAGTCTCGGTGTAGTGTCTCCGTTTGAGTCGATTAAGGACCATCTCGATGTAGGCTTGCTGATCGAGGACCTTTTAACTGGTCACATGCCTCATCATGGGTAAGCTTTGCCTCGGGCAGACTAAAACCGGAAAGGCCAACATGCAATGGGAGTGGAGAGATGGCGAGAGTAGCGTGTACCCTCCGTGGCAAGAGGCTGGACGGTGGTGTATCTGTGCTCTCGGTTGGCGTGAACCCGGTCTGGTCTTAAGAAACCTGGTGGCGAGTTGACATATGCAAGGGTTAAGTGCTACATATGTCGTGTGATTGGAGATCCCCAGCTGGGTATTAATCGATTCGGATCACCGTTACTTCTCGGACATGAAGACTTGGTCACTGCCCTACACGTAGCATTCCAGTGAACAGAAAAGGGTTGATAAAAGGATGGCTAGTGTAGGCCAAGTGCTTGAACTAGGCTAGAAAGAACTCTAGATTTAGGTAATGACTTAACTTGCTAATAAAACTGGATTTTTAAGGATCCACTTTTAGTAAGCACTTTTGCAAATAGAGTCTTGCTACTTGATCAGCCTCACCTTGACTCCCTTAAAACCAGTATATCCTTGAGAGTCTTTTATTTTGACAGGTAAGACTTGCGAAAGTACACTCCATACTCATGGTTTTCAAACCCATGTTGTTGTAGGTGAGGAAACAGCAGACTTTTGCTATTTTTGCTCTAAGGTGGTACCCAAAGAAGAACCTCAACAGTGAAGCCGCGAGAGGATGTTGGCCTCCCATTTGAAAAACAATATACTTTTATGCGGGATGGGTTTTGCCTCCCAAGTTTGTAATAATAATACTTACGGACTCTTATACCCTAGTTTTGTAATAACTATAACACTCTCTCTATATTTTGATGAATGTAAATTAAGTTATTGTAATTCGCTTCCGCTTATTCGTTCCTCCGATATGTTGTAATATCTGCGTGACGGGCGAAATGCTCTTGGGCGAGGAAAAAGAATACATATACCAAACTTGTCAAGTGATTATGTACATCTACAGGGTTGTCCAAGGTCCGTTGGACGAGGACAACTGTAGGTGGGCCTAAAAACATGGGAGGTTCCATCACAATATGACCCAAGAACAGGAATTCACTGATCCAGAACTCACATTTTCTCAGCTTGGCACACAATTTATGCTCCCGTAACCGTTGCAATTGTGACACCCCAGTAATTCCAAGAATTATTCTCAATGCTAACTCAAGAACCATTATTTCATGTGAATCAAATTGAGCAAAAGACACCAAAAACTTGAGAGCTAAAATTCAACTAGTTCTTTTGTCCTAAGACTCATGCCTAAATCATATCATGCATTCAAAATGGGAAAAATGTTTAAAACCTAGAACAACCCTAATGAGGCCATTTAAGTAGAAAGGAAGAAATTGGTAAAAATACCATGAAAAACATGGAATCATGGCTTAAGCCAATTATAAAAGTTGAAGTACCCTAATTAAGCTACAATAATTGTTATAAAAGTTTGGCCAAAATAATTGATTAAAATCCCCAAAAAGGCCATCCAAGTGGAAGCTCTCTAGGGAAAATCTGAAATTCAGATTGCTGAATTTCAGCCCTCACCTAGAACTTGAGCACGTTCACCTTGATCCCTAGCTCAAATCCTTAAGTCCCCATTGACAAAATTGTTCTAAACTAACCCCTCTGCAACATGTGTGAAGATGGCATCGAGATTCGTGCCCTAGACACATCAAATCTGGGATTTCCTCTCGGAGTTCAACAGTGAGACAAACCAAACTTCATCACTCCATATCTTTGGCTCCAGTCAGCAAAACCCATAAGCCTCCACACATAAACGACAAAGGAATGTCAGGGGAAGAGATCTCTCAACGGGATCATGGCCAAAATCGCAAAGTTTTGGAGCCAATCTGCGATTGAACTTGATCTCTCTCTGCGCTGCCTCGTGCTCGACGCCGTGCCTAGGCACCAGAGCGCGCACTGGCGCTCGCCCGCGCACACCCTGAGTGCGTGTCAGAGCCACCCCTCGGTCGTGCTTGCCCGCGCCTTTAAGACCACCCCCAGACGCGCCTCACCTCACTCCGCACTCACCTTTGCTGACCAGACATCGTCCTTAGCTCTGGCGAGCTCTGCGCCACCCGCCCGAGCCTCCATTTTCTGACCAGACATCGTCCTTTGCTGACCAGACATCGTCCTTAGCTCTGCGCCACCCGCCCGAGCTCTGCGCCACCGCGGCCATCCATTTTCAGAGACCCTCATCCTCAACCGAGCCCTTGGACAGCTTCCCCGAGGAGCCGTGAAGCTTCTCCAAGCAAGGATAGAAGCAAGATCACAGTTGCTGGACTTCGGCCGCCTGCCACCACACGTAGGTCGAGCTATTGGGTGAGCCATTCTCCAATTCCTCATGACCATGCCTTCCCTAGCACCTAGTGAAGCTCACTGACCAGTTTAATTGAACTCTACCGCCCTGGATAGGTTGGAGCCCTCGCCATCGATGAGCTCCCCCTACGCACGTGGATCGGCCTACTCCGACTATCCTCGGAAACAATCCGCACATCGGCGTGACCGTCACGACCTCCCCTACACCCTCGACCACCTCACTGGAGCAATCTCGGTGCCGGTAAGCCCCTCCGCCCTTTCCTCCCTCGCGGGTAATGTTTGATTGGGGAAGGACCTCGGGTTAGGTTTAGCAAAACCCCAGGGGGTTTTCTGAACTGTCAGTGGCACATTTGAATAGTGGCCCGAGGACTAGTCTGTAAGGGAACTTGAAAACAATCGCCAGGGACCCCGATGCAAAGTTAGTTTCCATTCAACCATTTCTGATTATTCTTTTTAATGAACAGAGAACTTAGGAAATTCATAACTTGAAGAATATTTATCCAAAATTAGTCAAACCAATTTTGCTGGATTCAAAATAATATGAACCATCAAACAAAAATACTGAACCCCATGTTTTATGTATTAATTTTTAGAGTTTTGAATTAAATAGGGAAACTGCCCAAACCTTATTAATATAAAGAAAAATAGATATGCTTCTGTACTAGCATTAATAAAATTTGTAGAGATACATACCCAACTTAGGCACTGTTCAAAAATAATAAGCACCCCAGTATACAAGATTAACTCAAGTTTTGCTAATAAAAACTATATCTTTCCAAAACTTATAAAATTAAAAAAGGTAGTGGAAAATAATAAACAGAGAAGGAGCATATTTTTCCTAGTATACTTAAGTGATGAGGAACCTAGGAGAAATACAGAGAACCCTAGTCCAAAGCTAATCCAGGGTTGAATATTTATTAGGCACTAAGAAACCAAGGAAAACTATGAGTAAAAATGCAAGGACCACTGTAAAAAGGGTAGAGAAAATTCAGTAGACTCCTAACTACTAGAACACCACTACAAAAATTATAAACACCCCAACCCCTCACAATAAGTGAGCTGAACAATTCAAATATGGTTTTGGCCCATGTTCTAATTAAATCATAAGAAAGTATAAAATTGTGCAATAGTAGGCAAATGAATTTTTACCCAACTATTTATGAAGTAGACCACCAGAGAAAAATACAAAACCTATTCAAAAATATAAGATAACACCCATTACCCCCTACCACATGAAAAAGGCCATATAATCCAAGAATTTCTACCCCTCTTCCCTTATGCAAAAAGTTACCAAATTCTAGAATGATTGCTCTTGCACAAAGAAGATAGGAAAAATTATAAATCTGTTGTTTGACATTTTTCAAGTATAGTGGTAGTAGAAAGCACCCCTTTGGCCAAAACCTTTAGGAAATAACAGCAAAATAACCAATAAGTATTAGTGGCTAAAATTTGGTACAAGGTCATGTTATTAAACCTAAATGCCAGCAAAAATAAGCCTTAGGGAATAATCCGCTGTTAGAGGAGAGTTGTAGTTCAAAGCACCCCCTCTGCCCTAAGATTTGATAATTTTGTACAGAGAGAACCCTTAACTTTTAAGCCCCAATTTTTGAGACAAAGAGTTATACACCAGTGAGAAGCTATTGTAATTTTTGCAGAATTTTTGGAAGTTTACAAATTTAGACTGTAGTTCAAACCCACCTTAAAACATAAGAGAAAAGGGAAAGAATAGAGAAATTGGGAAGAATAATGAATCTCACCCCCAATGAATTCAGCTTGGAATTATAATAAACTTTCACTAAAACATAAAAAGAAAATCAGTGGAACACTAAAATAATCTGACCATTTAACATAACCAAACTTGACCTAAATGGCTAAGTGTACCACCAAAATTTCCAGTAGTAAGGTTAAGCTTTACCTTATTAATTTAATCATTCACCATTCAATTGTAATTGCTAAATTGCATATCATGCCATACATATATCTTACTCTGTTGGGGGTCTTCATCTTCTGAAGGTCCTCAAAAACACGACTAACATGTTTTCTAGTAAAATATACTGTCACAGGAAGCTTCGACTTTAAGATGAAGGTGTGCATGGTATGAAAAGCGTGATCTCGAAGAAGGATGAACCAACTCCGAAATTGTGGCTGGAAAAGCTTCGGCTCAGCACAAGGACGGTGATGGAGGATGAAACTGACCTAAAAGGGAAAAGACTGCTTAGTCCTCGATAGCTTGCCTTTTGGCTAACAGTAAATGTCAGGGACATGAATGTAATTTTGCTCACGCTACGTCTTGTGCCTATAAATAGATGAACAGTAACACCGTACTATTCACGTTGACTTGTAATCACTCACGCGTCACTATTGTTTTATTACCTTCTGTCAAGCTGAAGGTACAAATGCAATTTAAATATCGTTGATGTTTATTCATGTTTATATAATAAGAACATGAGTAGTCTAAAAATCTAAATGATTATTCATATTCCCTTTGTGTTTCACATATCCTTGTTTACATCCTTGCCTATTAAAATGATGAAGGTACGTCCTTCATGACCTTCGTCCGAAGATCTTTATATCCTAAAAGAGATAATGCTTCGAAGGACGATGGTTTTTAACCATCAACACTTGTGTTGCCTTGTTCTTGATTCATAGCATTTGAGAACAAGTGACCAACATTGGTGCCCACCTCCAGTGAACTCATTCGACCACCTTCGGCAAGCTTTGACCTTCGTCATGCCGCCGAAGAAGACAACAGGGCCAGGAGCTGCACTGCAGCCACTGAACATTAATCAGGAGACATTACGCGGAGCTAGGAGCCAGAAGAGAAAGGCTACCGGCCCAACACCTCAGGAGGAGAAGTTGGATCAAGAAATCAGAGACCTCTAAGCTATCCATCTGCAGGTTCAAAAAAAGAAGGAAAAAATGCTTCGTCTCGCTGATCTTCAGAGGAAAATTGATGAGGTTGCTGAGGAACTGCGTCACCTCAACCAGGATGATCAAGACCGAAGGCCTCAACACAAAGAGCTTCGTCAAGACAATTCATACAACGATGATGAATGGTATGATGATTTTCATCACGGAAATTTTGCTTTTGATGATGCTTCTCCTTTGGCAGCAGAGTTGCAGGCTACCCCATGGCCCCCATCATACAAGCCACCCCAGCTTCCTATGTATGATGGGCATTCAGACCCAAAGCAGTTCCTAATGAGCTACGAGGAAACCATATCTTCATATGGGAGCAATACTGCAGTCATGGCGAAATCCTTCGTCATGGCAATCAAAAGTGTCGCACAAACTTGGCACTCTTCTCTCTGGCCAGGGATAATCACATCATGGCAGAAGATCAAGGATATGCTAATCACTAGTTTCCAAGGCTTTTAGACGAAGCCAGTCACTGCTCAGGCTTTGTTTCAGTGCACGCAAAACCACGAGGAGTACCTCCAGGCGTATGTCCGAAGGTTCCTGCGTCTAAGAGCACAAGCGCCTACAGTGCCCAATGAAATTGTCATTGAGGCCATGATCAAGGGGCTTTGACTAGGACCTACAACTCAGTATTTTGCCAGGAAGCCCCCACAAACCCTGGAGAAGCTTCTTCATAAAATGGATGAATATATCTGGGCTGATAATGATTTCCGCTAAAGAAGGGAGGAAGCTTATAGGTTTTATGAGATGGCCAGGGGCTTCAGAGGAAGACTTCACCCCAGACACATCAATTCAATCCATAATGCCAATCCAAGTGATGATAGAAGAAGTCAACCCCAAAGGCAACAGCACAACTCCCAGTCATCAGGGCCACAACAAAGCACCTTCAGGCCACTAGCCCCAAGAGGCAGTGGGGGCAGAAGCTTCGGAGGAAGATACGGAGATCAGCCCAGAAGATTGTATTGCTTATTCTGCGGTGAAGACAAGGACCACACCACTAGAACATGCCAAGTCACAATTTAGAAGCAAAAGGAGATTGTCGAAGCTGAGGCACGACAGAATCAGCCGAAGCAGGTCCTACATACTGCCTCATGTTACTCTGCCTATGTCCCAGAATACATAGGTAATCAACAGCCCACGGCCTCTGTTGCTTTGGCAAGCCACTCTCAAGCTTCCTGGGCTCAGCTCCCACCACCACCACCGTTACCACCTACTCTGACTCGAAGCCAGCAGCCAGAAGGGCACCAGCACGCTCAACAGCAGCGCGACTTTCGGGAGGAGTCTGAAGCCCGCACAATTAACAGCACTATGCCTGAATCCAAGCATATCTACTAAAAGAATATCCTACTCTTGATGTATCTTCATCTTTTTTGCCATCTTATTTTTTGTATGAAAAACAAGTCACGACGGACTGGATTTCGATTTCATGTAATAATTGTGCCCGTATCAATGAGTAAAATGTGCCCTCCTAACAAACTTTCGAAGTTACAAAAGTCGTTCCTAAGGGAGCGCAGAGTAAGTTTCGAAGCTACAAAAGCCGTTCCTAAGGGAGCGCAAAGTAAGTTCTGAAGCTCAAAAGTCGTTCCTAAGGGAATGTAGAGCCAAAAATTCCACCGAAATAGAAGGTGAAGAAGCTCCAAAGTCGTTCCTAAGGGGATGCGGACCTTAAATACCACCGAAATATAAGGTGAAGAAGCTCCAAAGTCGTTCCTAAGGGGATGCAGAGCTTAAAGACTCCAAAGACGTCCCTAAGGGGATGCAGAGTCTTGAGTGTTTCAGTGTGGGCGTGTGTGTGTTCGGCATAAATATCATGTTGCATCATATCATAGCACCATTCCGCAGAACATTACATCATACATCATATCGCATCAACAACAAAGATTGGGTACAAAGCAGGTCTTCGGCAATAATTCGTTGAATGAAAATGTGCTGAGGCACGAAGAAAACCTTCGGCAAATACAATTTTATCAGGAAAATTTGTTGACAGTATTACGCAACAGATCTGCCATAAAAGGGGCTTCATTCTTTACGAAGCATGAAAAGAAGGGAAGGTGTTTTTTCGCCAAAGGCTCAAAAACGGTATGTGCGTAAATTTCATGCATCGCAAAGAAATATATTACAATAATCTACATATCTGTTAATTGTCTCATACACAAATGTTACATTATATCATTACAACAAAGCCTAATCTTCTTTAAGAATTTTCTCGGTGGCCTCATTCAGAAGACTATCGACGACTTCGTCGACGATGGAATTGGCAACACTCATCACATCCAACGCCTCTTTCATGATGGGATCGGCTGGGGGTCATATGGCTCGGGTAGCAGTGAGAGTTTAGCTGTAGTAAACAAACTGTTAGTCCAAAGCCAGAAAACAAACATCAAAGCTAAAATTCAATAATAATACCTATACGCCTGGCGTGCTCGGCAGCTTCTTCAGCTTGTTTAGCTTTTTTCTCGAGCATCGTGGGTTTCTTTTTCATTTTTTATGATTTCATCGGCCAATTCTAGGCCACCGTTCACCCAGACATCGGAATAAAATTTTCCGCCCATCAAAGTAGCTTCGGTCGAGGGGTCTTTTGTGTCGTCTGTGGAGAAGGCGGCTTCGGTCTGGGCTGCAGCTTTAACATGGTCACAACCAGCCTTCTCCAGAATTGCTGCAACCCCTCGCGCGCCGCCAAAGGCACAAATGTCCCCATGATCACTGAGGATCTCTTCAAAAGCTTCGGCTTCTTCCCTTATCCAATCAATAACCCCCTCGGGGTCACCTCGAATGAAATTCTCTTCAGAAGAATATGCACAAACCTTGGCAAAGCTGGTTTTCAATTTTCTTGCGCAATCCAAGGATTTCTCAAAGCATCTCTCCTTGGATTCACGAAGCTCCTCAACATTCTTCTCCAACCTAGCATTTGACCATTCTCTTATCTCTTGCTTTACCTTTGCAACTTCAAAATTTTCATTAGCTTTGGCAAATTTTTTCTGAAGGCCTTCAACTTCGGCTTTGTGAGCTTCAGATTGAGCATTAAATTTCGCTTTGTCTTTTTTCACTTTGTCCACCAATGAAAGCAGAATTTTATCGTTTTCTAAGGCTTCATTCCTCAGCTTGATAACCTCTGACCGAAGGTAGCTATGGCGGAACTGCCCGAATTATTCTAACTTAAGTGCCTAAGTCCCGCCTTAGAGGCTAGACCACACTTAAATGGGAATAACCCGTCAATCCCTCGGATCTAGTCCGACGAGGCCACTGACAGGATCAAGTACCACAATCTCACTCGATGGTGAGTCATAGAGCAAATACAATAAAGCATAAAACCATACATTAAAGAGTATTAAACATATTACATCATCATCGGAGTTTTAACAAAAGTAGTCATCATTGTTCGAAGTGCAGCGGAATAAAACTAACGGTAAATAAACAGAGAGATGGGGAAGCCTGTCCCATCACTTCTCATGCTCCTCCTCAGCCGAGGCAGGGTCCCACTCGACAGTCCAACCCGGTGGCAAGATGGACGGCCAAGTCACTCCAGCAACCATGTCCTCCAGAGAACCTGTAAAATTATGCCACAAGCAAGGCTGAGTATACTAATACTCAGCTAGACTTACCCGGTGTGAGGAGTCTACTCCCCTACCTCTAGACATGTAGTTGTTTGGCTGAGGGGTTTGGTTGCCAAAAGCACTAGCTGAGTTTGTAAATCAAGTTTTAGCTTTGTCAAGTTTTAGTGTGACTCTCTTAAGACTAAATGTATACCTATCTAATCATACATGGTATCAAACATTTAGCAATCAACAACTTTTGTCACATCATCACATTTCCACTTGTTACTCAATGTAGCAGCATGGATCAAGCAGTCTCATTAGCTGCGAGAAGCAGACGATTCGAATCCAGTTTTTATCCATGCAAGGTAAACCTAAACACACGACGTGGCGAGGAACTCCATCCCCACACACATCAACCATCCCCATCGATTCCCCGTCAGCAGAGAGGGGCTCACCGCCTTGGCGTACAATGCCTCACTGACCCCGACTGCCGTCGTGCAGTGACCGCACTTGTACCCACCATAACCGGAATGGGAGACCACGTCTCAGGTCGCGTGAGGCGGGCAATCTACTGCCAGGTTCACTCAGGTACTAGGCTTACCGATTTACCATATTTCTCGGCATATGTTTAGTACGTTCAAACGCTTGACTCATGGTACCACACCATAATCCTTATTCAAATTTTTATCCCGTAGACAACCAATCCCCATGGATTGTTGCCCATAATTCAACCTCGTTATGATATGAAAGTGAGTACAACAAATTCCTGACCTCGCGCGAGTGCTAGAAAAATCACTCGACTTCTACCGAGATCCCTAATTAGTAAAGCAGCTACTCGACCTAGCATACTAGTATCCATCACAAAAGGATTCCTGAGATCATGCAACTAGGGTTTCAAACAACTCCTACACTTAAGTGCACATTCAATCCTACAATAATTAAGTGTAGTAAAATAGCATAATAAATAGGTTATGCATAGAACCGGGGCTTGCCTTCCAAAGCTGGGACATGCAGATCCTCTGGGGTAGGCTCTGGTGCTGGATCCGGGGCTACCTCCTAAGCAACTCCTTGCTCCGGCACGAGGACGTACTCTCCGTTAGCGAGGTTGCAATCTATCGAATGCAATGAATAAGAATATGTATGCCATGATTATGCAGGATTTAGTAAACATTATGCTAAGTGAAAGAAAACTAAGTTAGTTTAGTAACTTAGGGTTTCTTGGTCATACGTGGCTCTTAGTGGTGTATGCATATCAATTTAGGTTTGGGTTTTGTTAGGGATAAGCATAGTATCGTATTTCCCTTAGATATTTTAGTGGGCAATAAAAGGGGTTTTGCTGGTTGGATTAGGGTGACATTAATCTCCACTATTAATTTCCCTTTTTCATTTTCTATTTATGAATTCTAGGTTGGGTTTGAACTACTACAGTGGTTTAACTTTTTTCCAAAAATTCTGTAAAAATTGCAGTGGGTTACTACTTGTTACTGTAATTTGTCCTATAAATTTGAGGTGGTTACTGATTCAGATACTACTTGTGCAAAATTAACAAGGATAAGTTTTAAAAGGGCACTTTACACTATAGCTATGATTTAATTGAGGTTTCTGTACCAAATTTTATTTTTGTCCAGATACATAGGTGATATTAGGCCTTTGTGTTAAAAATCACAGAAAAGGCCTACTGGATATTTAGTTGTGAATTTCTAAAGTTTTATGCCAAAAACGTGTTTATAACTAACTTGTTATTTGAAAAATGTCACACAACAGATTTCATATTTTTCCTATGTTCATAATAACAAAATATTAGTTATCCCAAGGTTTGGGGTGTTTTCTCCTTGGGGTTATTTTTCTAGTGTTTTTCTAAGTTTTTCTTGTTTCCCTAAATAAAAGGTATCTCATTTATTCTGTACTAAACAAGGGTATAACAAATTTTTCTAGTGAACTATACTGAATAAGTAAACTAACAAAAAAATGTGGGTGCTCTCTGGTTCTTTATTTAAACCACCTTCAATATTTTCTCTAACTTTAAGTAAAAAGTGTTTTAAATGGCAAATCCTATCTTAATGGGGTGTACAGAAGGGTTTATTATTTTTAAACAGGTTAGGAATTGATTAAGTACCTCTCCAAATTTTCTTAACCCCAGTCAAATAGTGTAACTATGTTTCCTTATTTCTTTTAGCTTTTGACCAGTTAATCATTTAAATCAAAACTTTAAAGTTTTCTGTAACACTTAGGGGTTTTATATTTTTCCTAAGTAGTTTACATTATTTAGGATCTGGCAAAATTGGTTTGACTCGATTTGGGTAAACCAAACTGAAGTTATGAATTTTTCAAATTATGTTTGGATTTAAATCAGAATATTTTAAAAGGTTTCCTGGAAAACTACTTTGCACCGAAGACCCTGGGTTCCTTTTAAATCAATCCATTCATTTCTACCCCTGCGTTACTATTCCCTTGAGTCACTGACAGCGCACAAAACCCCCTGGACTTTTCTTCTTCTTCCCTGAGGTCCCTCCCCTTATGCAAACAGTACCCGCGGAAAGGAAAAGGGCGGCGCGGCTTACCGGCGGTGAGAGAGGTCCGGCGAGGGGCGGGGTTGGCTTCGGGAGGTCCTGGCGGTCACAGCGAGGTACGACTCGACGACGGTGGTGGCCGGAATCGGCCGGTCCACGTGCGCAGGCGGGTGATCTCGTCGGCGGCGGGTGTTCCGGCTGAACCACAGCGATCTAGTTCAATTGAATGGCACGATGAGCTCCACGGGATGGCGTAGAGGCTATGTGCGCAAGGAATCGAAGAATGGGGCAGAGGCTTACACGGTCTACGTTCACCGGCGGTCGGGTGAAGTCCGGCGACCGTGGACTGGCCTCTCCGGCGAGACAAAGTCCGATTCCTTGCTCGGGGAGCTTCACCGAGGCATGCACGGTCTCTTTCGAGGGTCGGGCATGGCTGGGAAGGGCTCTGCAGACCGGTCTACGGTGGCGGGGGATCGGGTGGCCGCGGGCACGCCGTTTGCAGGGCAAACGCCGGTGGTCTCTGGCTCCGGTGAGGTCAAGCGTGCACGGGGGAGTACGGTCGACGTCTAAGGAGGCTTTATAGGCGCGGGCGCGAGCAACGGCGTCGGCTTGGCTTTGGCGCGACGCGGGGCACGCGGGGGCGCGCGAGGGCGTGCTCTGGCGAGCTCAGAGCGCGTCGAACACGTGGCTCTTTGCTTCTGCTCGTGTTCTTCCCTCTGCTGAGTGGCCAAAACGTGCGAATCTTGCCCTAAGACTTGTGAGAGATCTCTTCCCTGCACCTAGGGCTACCTAGTTCATGTGAGTTCCAAGGGGAGATGTGGTCGGGCTAGAGAGATATGGGGGTGGGAAGTTGTCTCTGTCCTAGCTGTCCAAACCGAGACAAAACTTGTGCCAAGTCGTGTCAAACGACTTTGGGTTTGGTTCAAACTTCTCCAGGGTGTTCTAGAGGTATTTTGGCACCACTTTGTCAATTGGGCCATTTGATTTTAAGTTTGGGATCAAGGTGAACATGTTTGATCTTTGGAAAGGGGGTGGTTTTGGACTTAGGAGAATTCTGATTTTTCCTTTGTGCTCACCCCTTGGGTGGATCTTTTGGGGTTTTCTGAATACTTTTTGGGGTCACTTTCTTACTATCATTTGTGGGGTATCAAGTGTGCTACATCTTTTATAATTGGCCCAAGTCATGATCATGTGGTTTTCATACCCTTTTGTTCATGCTTACTTCTAGTGCTCCACTTGTCCAAAAGGGGTTTGAATTAGGGCTTGGGCAATTCTCCCCATTATATGTGCATAACAAGCCAAGGTATGACTTTTAAGGTGGGTTGCACTTACTTAGGATCTTGAGCTCCAACTTTGGTGTACTTTTTCCCAACTTAAGTCACATGTGATGATGGCTTACTTGTGTAGTCTTGGGTGAAAATCCTAAGTAACACCTGGGGTGTTACAGCCCTCCCCCCTTAAAGGAATCTCGTCCCGAGATTTTAGGTAGAGTCCTTTGGAGGAGTGCTATGAAGGTGTGTTGGTATTTGGCTTCTTCCTTTGTCCATGTTTCCCTAGTTAACTGCTCTTCGAATGTCATCCTCTTTGCGACTTCAGAAGGAAATCCTTTTTGAGTCATTTCAAAAACTTACACTACCCTTAACATCTAAGTTTTTCTTATATTTGAATTCAAAGGGCAGGTGGGGGTGGGGTTTTGGGTTACGTACCGACTCCTTTGGGCAGAAAGTCGGGGAAGCGAGAGCATAGAAAATTCTCAGTCTCCCATGTAGCTTCTTCTACTGAATGGTGACTCCACTGAACCTTATACATTCTGATCGACCTTGCCCTCGTTGATCTCTCCTTCTGATCCAATACCTTGACGGGGTACTCTTGATAGGATAAGTCTGGTTCTATCTCAATTTTTGGTTTAGGTAGCAGTTCAGTGGGTAAGCGGACACATTTCCGCAGCTGAGATACATGGAACACATCATGAACAGCTGACATGTGTGGTGACAACTTCAATTGATATGCTACTGGTCCACAAGTTTCCTTGATCTCGTAGGGTCCAATGTAGCGAGGAGCTAACTTGCCCTTGATTCCAAATGTCTGGACACCTTTAGTGGGTGACACCTTAAGATAAACATGATCTCCCACTTCAAACTGTAGGGGCTTCCTTCTCTTGTCATGATAGCTCTTTTGCCTGGCCTGGGCAGCTTCTAGGTTATTCTTAATAACTCTGACCTTTTCCTCTGCTTCAAGTACCAAGTCTGGTCCAAATATTTCCCTTTCTCCTGTTTGAGACCAATTCAGCGGGGTCCTACACCTTCTCCCATAAAAGGCTTCAAAAGGTGCCATCTTCAGACTGGACTGGTAGCTGTTATTATAGGAGAATTCTGCTAATGAAAGACACTTGTCCCAAACCTTTCCATAGTGTAACACACAGGCTCTCAACATGTCTTCCAAAATCTGATTTACCCTTTCCGTCTGGCCATCTGATTGAGGATGGTATGCTGAGCTTCTTATTACATGGGTCCCAAGTGATTCCTGCAATTGCTCCCAAAATTGTGCCAAGAATGGTGCTCCTCTGTCCGATACTATAGTCCTTGGTATTCTATGCAAACGAACTATCTGGTCAATGTAGATTTCTGCATACTTCTTCGTCCTGTGGGTGGTGTGTGCCGGCAAGAAATGAGTTGTCTTGGTCAATCTGTCCACAATGACCCAAATGGAATCATGGTGCCGGGAGGTATTGGGCAATCCCACGATAAAATCCATGCAAATGTCCTCCCATTTCCAAGATGGTATGGGAAGGGGTTGCAAAGGGCCTGCTACCTTCAAATGATTGGCCTTGATTCTCTGGCAGGTGTCACATTCAGATATGTACTTGGCAATTTCCCTCTTCATTCCGGTCCACCAGTATAAGGATCTGAGATCATGATACATCTTGTTACTGCCGGGGTGCATGGAGAATTTTGAAAGGTGAGCTTCATCCAATATCTTCTTTCTGAGCTCAGGGTCCTTAGGAACAACCAATCGATCTCCAAACCATAGGATTCCTTTGATGTCCTGCCGGAAGCATTTGTATTTTATTGCTTTCTGCTTGATCATTTCCTTAATGACCTGAACACCCTTGTCTTCAATATGTGCCCTGACTATTTGCTCTTGTAATGTGGGCTCCACCGAGATATAATTTAAAGCACCTGAAGAAACAACTTCTAGGTTCAGCTTGCACAACTCATCACACAGGGTGGTCACTCTTGCATCCATGCTCATACAATTGCACTGGGCCTTTCTGCTCAAGGCATCTACCACAACATTGGCTTTGCCAGGATGGTAATGCACCTCCAAATCATAGTCCTTGATTAACTCTAACCATCTCCTCTGCCTCATATTAAGATCCGCTTGAGTGAAAATGTATTTGAGACTCTTATGATCAGTGTAGATGTTATAGTGAGCTCCCATCAGGTAATGTCTCCATATCTTCAGAGCATGAACCACAGCTGCTAATTCCAGATCATGTGTGGGGTAGTTCTGCTCATGGGGTCTAAGTGCTCGGGAGGCATACGCAATTACTCTGTTGTCTTGCATTAAGACACATCCCAATCCAGTACCGGAAGCATTGCAATACACTTCAAAGGCTTGGTGTTGTCAGGTTGAGCTAGCACGAGTGCTGTTGTCATGTGTTGCCTGAGTGTATGAAAGGCATCCTCACACTTCTGGCTCCAATCATACTTGACTCCCTTCTTCAACAGTTCTGTCATTGGCTTGGCAATTCTGGAGAAATCCGGAATGAATCGTCGATAATACCCTGCCAATCCCAGAAAACTCCGAATCTGTCTCACTGTGGTAGGAGGTTTCCAATCCATTACTTCTTGTACCTTCTCAGGATCAACTGATATCCCATCCTGAGAAATTGTGTGACCCAAGAATTTAATTTCCCTTAGCCAGAATTCACACTTAGACAACTTAGCATAAAGACGATGATCGCGCATTCGCTGAAGCACGATGTGTAGATGCTCAGTATGCTCGTCTTCATTTTTGGAATAGACTAGAATATCGTCAATGAAAATGACCACAAATTTGTCCAGCTCTGGCATGAATACTGAGTTCATCAGGTACATGAAATAAGCCGGGGCATTGGTCAACCCAAAATACATCACCAAGAATTCATAGAGCCCATATCTGGTAGAAAAAGCCGTCTTGGAATATCGCTGGCACGGATCTTGATCTGATGGTAGCCCGAGCGAAGGTCTATCTTGGAGAACACTTTGGCTCCCACCAACTGATCAAACAAAACATCAATGCGGGGCAGCGGGTATTTGTTCTTGATGGTCACCGCATTGAGAGGGCGGTAATCAACACACATTCTCAAACTCTGATCCTTTTTCTTCACAAATAAGGCCGGACATCCCCACGGTGAAGTACTGGGGCGAATGAACCCTTTGTCCAACAACTCTTGCAGTTGCTTCTTCAATTCTGCCAATTCTATTGGAGGCATCCTATAGGGTCTCTTGGATATAGGAGCAGTCTCGGGTTGCAATTCAATCGCGAACTCGATGTCTCTATCAGGTGGCATCCCTGGCAATTCGTTAGGAAAGACATCTAGGTTGTCACAGACCACAGGGATTCTTTCAACCGGTGACTCTATCAGAGTGAATGCACAAGAACGGGTACAACCCTGATCAAGCAAATATAAAGTAGTCTCGCCATAAGCAGGGGAGTGAATCTCAATGGCCCTTGCTGCAATATCCAATACTGCCTGATGCCTGGATAACCAATCAGTTCCCAATATGATGTCCACGCTATCCAATCCTAAGATGAGAACGGTGGTTCTAATCACAAGACTACCCAATTTTATAGGCACTTGCCTATTGATTTGATAGGTGGCAACCCTGCCTCCTGGTGTTGAAATTGTGATACCCCCATCGGTGTGGTGAAAAGGTAATTGGCACTTGACACTAAATTTGGCACTAATAAAACTGTGTGATGCACCAGAATCAAAAAGAATAATAGCAGGATAATTGAAAACTGAAAAGATACCAGTCATGATGGGTGCTCCCTCTAGAATGTCAGCCATGGTGGTGAAGTTCAATCTGCCTTGCCTCACTTGCACCTTCTGTCTCTTGCCTTGATTTTGGTTGGCATTCTGTCCCTGCCTCTGCTGGTTTATGGGGCAATTCTTAGCATAATGCCCGATGTTACCACAAGTGAAACACTTGTTGTCATTGGCCTGGTGGTACTGCTGCTGCTGTTGATTGTTCCTCTGAGCTGGAAACTGGGTGCGGTTGGGTGCCTGCTGCTGCTGTGGTCGGATCACCCAACGTCCTTGCTGCTGCTGAGGTCCTTTGTTTTGAGTGTCAGACACGATCCTGAAGCGCTGTGGCTGAGCTGAGGGTCCTACCACAGGGGTCTTCCTCTTCTTTTCTGCCTGACGAGCTGTGATACAGTCCTCCTGAGAAATGGCCATGTTGACTAACTCATTATAGTTGTTGGCCCTGACTGTGTTGAGACGGTGATGGAGCTTAGTGCTGAGCCCCTCCTGAACCTGTCCCTCTTCTTCTCGTCCGTGTCTGCATGATACCCGGCATACTGGCACAGGTCATTAAAGGCCTGAGCATACTGTAACACTGTCCAGATTCCCTGAGTGAGTGCCAGAAACTCGTTGAGCTTTCGGTCCATAATGCCTGCTGGTATATGGTGCCCCCTGAAAGCTGCCTTGAACTCTCTCCATTCCACCTCACGGTCAGCTGGCTGCATAGCAAGAAAGTGGTCCCACCATGTCCGCGCGGGTCCACGAAGCTGCTGGGTGGCGAGCCTGACCTTAGTCACCTCTGAACAGACTCCATGGAGTAGCGGGAATTTGGATTCCACTACTCTCAGCCATACATCAGCATCAAGTGGGTCCTCTGCCCTAGTGAACAATGGTGGCTGGGTACTGAGGAACTCCTGATAAGTGGCTGCCGCGGGGTGACGCTGATGATCACCACCACCATAGTGCTGAGGTGGTGGCTAACGCTGAGCTAGCTGTCTCAATATCTCATTCTGCTGAGCCATCAGCTCCTGCAGAGTAGGAGGCGATGGCGGTGGTGGAGGAACGCGCTTATTTTGACCACGACGCGCTCTTCCTGCCATCTGAAAAATCATATATATTCTCAATATCACATTTTTGAGGTTCAAGGTTCAATCGTGGTGAAAGAGTCAAAAGGGCAAAACCAATATATATTGCATAATTATAAAAGATTCCACATGGTCTAAACTTTTCTTCTTAAATTAAGACTGACAGCATTCATCAACCATGCTTCCAAAAGAATTTGTCATGATTACATCAGTAACTCAAAAGACTCAACTCTATCTAGCCTAGTACCACAAGGGTGCAAAAGCTAAGCTAGCTTCGAGGAGTCCTACCATCACAGACTTCTAACTCTATCCTTGCGACCTAGTGAGCAAACGAGGCAACGCTCGACTCGGGGGAAGGTGGTCTCCCTGAGCCAGCAGTGTCCAAACTGGAGGCAGGCTCCTCTCCTCCCTCGATGTCGACATCCTCGTTGGCCTCCATATCCTGGATCTCCTGGTGGTGCATATCGAGATGCTGGTTAGCCTCTGCAAGCTGCTGCTGGGTGTTGATAAGCTGATCCTCGAGAACCTCGATGGTGTTCTCCCTCATTCCCACTAGCTCCTCAAGCTCTTGGATCTCATTTGACAATTGCTCCACTTGTAAGTCCTTTTCCACCATCTCAGTGGACAAGTCAACCACAAGTTCCTCTCTGTTATCCAAAGTGATCTTGGTCGCCTCCAACAATGCCATCAGATGGGACATTGCCTCACCACGCCTCACTTGCAGACGATACAGGGCATTCATGCACCACACCGTCAAGTGAGCAGTCTGACCTGGGTAGATAGCCTAGATATCCTTGGCATGCTCCACTCGGTCCTTCCACATTGGGTCATCCTCCTTCTCCGCAGAGAACAATCCAATGGGGTGAGTGGACAACTCCAAGGGGTGGAATCCGCAGAAGGTGGTCAGTCCGTGAAGAGCAATCGCCTCGATAGTATCCTCAGCCCGGTATCCAAAAGACTCAGAGTCCAGCGAACGCCAGCCTGGCTGCAGGGGATAGGCTCTAGGGTCATCCTCACCCTACAGCGGGGCACTCGGTGCTTCTCGAACAACTGCACCGCGTACTGGGAGGCGTCGTGTAACCAGCTCCCTGAAGTACCTCCCACAAAATACGGGGGAAACCCTCTCGTGCAAGTCCGTCAGTGTGGGACTATGCATTCCCTTCGTCCGAGGATCCGTGAGAAGTCATCTGTGTATGGTTAAGCGTAAGTAAAAGAAAAAGAATTATAAAAAGAAAAAGGGATCACAACTCAGCCTCTCTATAACTACGACAATGGTACTGGGGTACCTAGTTGGTCATCGTTTTGTATTAAAGTTCTTACCCAATTATCCATTAGTTTAATTAAGGATGCATGCATGCTCGTCCTGAACGACCTCACATCAATGTTAAGGGAATAGGGATGAACTCCCATCCCTTATAGTAGCCTGTAGGGCTTACTCAATCAGCCACCTAGCTACCCCTCTATCATCCTAAGACTTCACGTCCTAGGTCTATCCTGATCGTCTTACGATCTACCCAACATTTGTTTCAACCAAGTTTTACTTTGGAAAAGAATGGCATTTATAGTTTATTGATTCCTCTGTGGTGGTACGAGCTCCGATACCAGTTGTGGCGGAACTGCCCGAATTATTCCAACTTAAGTGCCTAAGTCCCGCCTTAGAGGCTAGACCACACTTAAATGGGAATAACCCGTCAATCCCTCGGATCTAGTCCGACGAGGCCACTGACAGGATCAAGTACCACAGTCTCACTCGATGGTGAGTCACAGAGCAAATACAATAAAGCATAAAACCATACATTAAAGAGTATTAAACATATTACATCATCATCGGAGTTTTAACAAAAGTAGTCATCATTGTTCGAAGTGCAGCGGAATAAAACTAACGGTAAATAAACAGAGAGATGGGGAATCCTGTCCCATCACTCCTCATGCTCCTCCTCAGCCGAGGCAGGGTCCCACTCGACAGTCCAACCCGGTGGCAAGATGGACGGCCAAGTCACTCCAGCAACCATGTCCTCCAGAGAACCTGTAAAATTATGCCACAAGCAAGGCTGAGTATACTAATACTCAGCTAGACTTACCCGGTGTGAGGAGTCTACTCCTCTACCTCTAGACATGCAGCTGTTTGGCTGAGGGGTTTGGTTGCCAAAAGCACTAGCTGAGTTTGTAAATCAAGTTTTAGCTTTGTCAAGTTTTAGTGTGACTCTCTTAAGACTAAATGTATACCTATCTAATCATACATGGTATCAAACATTTAGCAATCAACAACTTTTGTCACATCATCACATTTCCACTTGTTACTCAATGTAGCAGCATGGATCAAGCAGTCTCATTAGCTGCGAGAAGCAGACGATTCAAATCGAGTTTTTATCCTTGCAAGGTAAACCTAAACACACGACATGGCGAGGCACTCCGTCCCCACACACATCAATCGTCCCCATCGATTCCCCGTCAGCAGAGAGGGGCTCACCGCCTTGGCGTACAATGCCTCACTGACCCCGACTGCCATCGTGCAGTGACCGCACTTGTACCCACCATAATTGGAATGGGAGACCACGTCTCAGGTCGCGTGAGAAGGGCAATCTGCTGCCAGGTTCACTTAGGTACTAGGCTTACCAATTTACCATATTTCTCGGCATATGTTTAGTACGTTCAAACGCTTGACTCACGGTACCACACCATAATCCTTATTCAAATTTTTATCCCGTAGACAACCAATCCCCATGGATTGTTGCCCACAATTCAACCTCGTTATGATATGAAAGTGAGTACAACAAATTCCTGACCTCGCGCGAGTGCTAGAAAAATCACTCGACTTCTACCGAGATCCCTAATTAGTAAAGCAGCTACTCGACCTAGCATACTAGTATCCATCACAAAAGGATTCCTAAGATCATGCAACTAGGGTTTCAAACAACTCCTACACTTAAGTGCACATTCAATCCTACAATCATTAAGTGTAGTAAAATAGCATAATAAATAGGTTATGCATAGAATCGGGGCTTGCCTTCCAAAGTTGGGGCAGGCAGATCCTCTAGGGCAGGCTCTCGTGCTGGATCCGGGGCTACCTTCTGAGCAACTCCTTGCTCCGGCACGAGGACGTACTCTCCGTCAGCGAGGTTGCAATCTATTGAATGCAATGAATAAGAATATGTATGCCATGATTATGCAGGATTTAGTAAACATTATGCTAAGTGAAAGAAAACTAAGTTAGTTTAGTAACTTAGGGTTTCTTGGTCATACGTGGCTGTTAGTGGTGTATGCTTATCAATTTAGGTTTGGGTTTTGTTAGGGATAAGCATAGTGGATTGTATTTCCCTTAGATATTTTAGTTGGCAATAAAAGGGGTTTTGCTGGTTGGGTTAGGGTGACATTAATCTCCACTATTAATTTCACTTTTTCATTTTCTATTTATGAATTCTAGGGTGGGTTTGAACTACAACAGTGGTTTAACTTTTTTTTCCAAAAATTCTATAAAAATTACAGTGGGTTACTAGTTGTTACTGTAATTTGTCCTATAAATTTGAGGTGGTTACTGATCCAGATACTTCTTGTGCAAATTAACAAGGATAAGTTTTAAAAGGGCACTTTACACTATAGCTATGATTTAATTGAGGTTTTTGTACGAAATTTTATTTTTGTCCAGATACATAGATGATATTAGGCCTTTGTGTTAAAAATCACAGAAAAAGGCCTACTGGATATTTAGTTGTGAATTTCTAAAGTTTTGTGCCAAAAAGGTGTTATAACTAACTTGTTATTTGAAAAATAACAACAACAGATTTCATATTTTTCCTATGTTCATAATAACAAATTATTAGTTATCGCAAGGTTTGGGGTGTTTTCTCCTTGGGGTTATTTTTCTAGGGTTTTTCTAAGTTTTCCTTGTTTCCCTAAAATAAAAGGTATCTTATTTATTCTGTACTAAACAAGGGTATAATAAATTTTTCTAGTGAACTATACTGAATAAGTAAACTAACAAAAAAATGTGGGTGCTCCCTGGTTCTTTATTTAAACCACCTTTAATATTTTCACTAACTTTAAGTAAAAAGTGTTTTAAATGGCAAATCCTATCTTAATGGGGTGTACAGAAGGGTTTATTATTTTTAAACACGTTAGGAATTTATTAAGTACCTATCCAAATTTTCTTAACCCCAGTCAAATAGTGTAACTATTTTTCCTTATTTCTTTTAGCTTTTGACCAGTTAATCATTTAAATCAAAACTTTAAAGTTTTCTGTAACACTTAGGGGTTTTATATTTTTCCTAAGTAGTTTACATTATTTAGGATCTGGCAAAATTGGTTTGACTCGATTTGGGTAAACCAAACTGAAGTTATGAATTTTTCAAATTCTGTTTGGATTTAAATCAGAATATTTTAAAAGGTTTCCTGGAAAACTACTTTGCACCGAAGACCCTGGGTTCCTTTTAAATCAATCCATTCATTTCTACCCCTGCGCTACTATTCCATTGAGTCACTGACAGCGCACAAAACCCCCTGGCCTTTTCTTCTTCTTCCCCGAGGTCCCTCCCCTTATGCAAACAGTACCCGCGAAAAGGAAAAGGGCGGCGCGGCTTACCGGCGGTGAGAGAGGTCCGGCGAGGGGTGGGGTTTGCTTCGGGAGGTCCTGGCGGTCACAGCGAGGTACGGCTCGACGGCGGTGGTGGCTGGAATCGGCCGGTCCACGTGCGCAGGCGGGTGATCTCGTCGGCGGCGGGTGTTCCGGCTGAACCACGGCGATCTAGTTCAATTGAATGGCACGATGAGCTCCATGGGATGGCGTAGAGGCTATGTGCGCAAGGAATCGAAGAATGGGGCAGAGGCTTACCCGGTCTACGTTAACCGGCGGTCGGGTGAAGTCCGGCGACCGTGGACTGGCCTCTCCGGCGAGACAAAGTCCGATTCCTTGCTCGGGGAGCTTCACCGAGGCATGCATAGTCTCTTCCAATGGTCGGGCGTGGCTGGGAAGGGCTCTGCAGACCGGTCTACGGTGGCGGGGGATCGGGTGGTTTTGGGCACGCCGTTTGCAGGGCAAACGCTGGTGGTCTCTGGCTCCGGTGAGGTCGAGCGTGCGCGGGGGAGTACGGTCGACGTCTAAGGAGGCTTTATAGGCGCGGGCGCGAGCAATGGCGCTGGCTTGGCTTGGGCGCGACGCGGGGCACACGGGGGCACGCGCGGGCGTGCTCTGGCGAGCTTAGAGCACGTCGAACACGTGGCTCTTTGCTTCTGCTCGTGTTCTTCCCTCTGCTGAGCGGCCAAAACGTGCGAATCTTGCCCTAAGACTTGTGAGAGATCTCTTCCCTGCACCTAGGGCTACCTAGTTCATGTGAGTTCCAAGGGGAGATGTGGTCGGGCTAGAGAGAAATGGGGTGGGAAGTTGTCTCTGTCCTAGCTGTCCAAACCGAGACAAAACTTGTGCCAAGTCATGTCAAACGACTTTGGTTTTGGTTCAAACTTCTCTAGGGTGTTCTAGAGGTATTTTGGCGCCACTTTGTCATTTGGGCCATTTGGTTTTAAGTTTGGGATCAAGGTGAACATGTTTCATCTTTGGAAAGGGGGTGGTTTTGGACTTAGGAGAATTCTGATTTTTCCTTTGTGCCCACCCCTTGGGTGGATCTTTTGGGGTTTTTCTGAATAATTTTTGGGGTCACTTTCTTACTATCATTTGTGGGGTATCAAGTGTGCTACATCTTTTATAATTGGCCCAAGTCATGATCATGTGGTTTTCATACCCTTTTGTTCATGCTTACTTCTAGTGCTCCACTTGTCCAAAAGGGGTTTGAATTAGGGCTTGGGCAATTCTCCCCATTATATGTGCATAACAAGCCAAGGTATGACTTTTAAGGTGGGCTGCACTTACTTAGGATCTTGAGCTCCAACTTTGGTGTACTTTTTCCCAACTTAAGTCACATGTGATGATGGCTTACTTGTGTAGTCTTGAGTGAAAATCCTAAGTAACACCTGGGGTGTTACAGTTGCCGAGGGCTATCTGGCAGCTTTCATCTTTAGCATTCTTCTGCGCCCTCAAAGTGTTGCTAAGAATTAAGCCCTGCAAAAAGAAGAAGGATAAAGGATCAGCATGAGAATAAAAGACAAGACAATTTATTTTTAAGTCTATAACTTCTGTACCTTTAGACTGTTGTACGCAAGGCTATCGGCGAGGTCATCCTTCGACATGGCAGAGAGACTAACTTCAAGCTTCGGAAATCCCATATTTTTGGCCATCTCCCGGCAAACAGATATTTTCTTGTTGTCTGGGAGACAGTATAGGAAATCATCTTTGTCCGTACCAATGTACACCAAAGCCCCCTTCGGGTATTTCAGTTCCCGGGCGTAATGTTTGGCTTCCGCGATTTCTTCTTCAGATAACCTTTTTCCCGAAGAATGTCGAATAATAAAGTCAAGATCTTCGTACGGTGCTTCGGGAATAGGAGATTTAGCTTTTTCGGGCGTGTCTTTCTTCTCCAGAGCCAAGCCAGCATCTGGAGATTTTTGTTCAGTTCCTTGCCCAGTTCCAGCAGACTCTGTCTCGGCGGGCACTGACGGTCCAGCTTCGGTTTCAGCGCGACCTGTAGCAGCTTCGACAATTTTCTTCACAGAGGTAGGAGTTAATGCCCTTGTCGTCTCCATGACAGCGTCCAGCACGCTTGCCATCCTCCTCCTCTTGGGAGTTATTGCAGGAGCTTTTGTCACCTTCGGCAGTTCTGGCTCCGGTGGTCCTGCCGCTTCCTCTTGGTCCGCCCTCTCAGTTGCCTTTCCTTTAGCATTGGTAGTATGTTTCGGCATTTCGGTCAATCCGATTGCAGAAACCTTTGGCACTACAGCCGATTCTTCGGCGCTTCGGCCAGCCAGACCAGCTTGTTCTACCTTGGCAGTGGAAGATGTCCCTTCACCAAGCTTCGGCATTGTGGCCGTTTCAATGTATCTTGGCCGTTGGGTCAAGACCTTGATCTTTTTGCCCTTCGGCACAACAGAGATGGCCGAGGCGGCAGTTTTCCTTTTCTTCCCCTGCTTTCGTGAGGGGTAAGTGTAGCCGAGTACACGAAGCCGATAACGTCGAAAACTCTGTTCAACCTTTTCTTGTCCCGTCCTCCGAAGGCTGAGGTTAGGGCATCATCTTTAGCTCTTGTATACGCTCCAAGCAACTCATCGCTAGTCGCCTAAACACATGTCAGCCAGTCATCATTTGGCTTGTCAAACTGGTCTCTATATCTGAAGGTGTATTTCAAGTAAACTAAGCCACCTTGACTGAACCCGGCAGCAGTCTCCTTCGGCATCTCCCAGTCATGCACAAGTGGCCACACTCTGTAGGCTATGTGCTCCTGAACCAGGTCTCTTGTGCCGATGAAGGCGCAAACATTTTTGAAAGCTTTCTAGCATGCTTCGGTATCATTCCCAAGCGCAGTAGCCGGCCTTCTGAGGCCGAAGTGAGACCAGATAGGGCGTCGAATAATTCCTTTTATATCTTCCCTCTCAACTAAATTATTTTTCACATAAAACCATTCTTCCATCCAGGCTCCTGGCCACCTTTTCTGAAATGTTGGAACTGGGTAACTTGCATCAGACCGAGGAACAAAGCCATAACAACCGAAATTGTTGTGATACTGCTCTTTGCCAGTGGCCTTCGTCTCGTACAGTAGTTCGTGCATGTTGCAGAAGCACTTCGCGCTTGGTTCTAACCCTTGGCTCCTCACGGCCCAAACAAAAATACCCATTCTGATTATAGCTTCAGAGTAATTTGATGAAGAAAGATCTCAAATGTCTTCAAAACTTCAACCAAAAATTTGCTCAATGGGAACTGAAGACCTGCTTTCATAAAGCTTCTGTAAACAACAACTTCATCTTCCTCGGGTGCAGGGGCGGCGTTGTCCCCCCCCCAACTCTCATGATAGACATGTCACGAAAATATCTTCCTTTCATGGCATCAATCTGACTCCGTTTGATGGTCGACTTTCCGAAGATGGTATGGCTTGGCCGCCAGGGCCGATCTTCGGCATCTTCGTTCCCACTTTCCACATCAAAGTTCTCGCTATCATCAGAATCCTCAGACAACTCAGCTAATATTTCATTCGTAATATTTTCTGTGTTTGTTTTTTCCATAGCTTCGTAAAACCCAGCTAGAGCAGGGTCTGCAACCTTCTTCTCTTCAGACATCTTCTTCTCTTCAGACAACTAACGAGCACGTGTGTAAATGACGAATCTCGCAAAACAAGCGAAATCTGACAGCAAGAAAATTAAAACTTGAGAAAAGTAGCATAAGTGATTGAAATGGCGCAACAGATGATGTCGCTGCGGGTTTCTATTTATATGCCCAGTGCATTGCAACTTGGCGGGCCCCAATTGTCATTGAATTTCGCTATTCTAGGGAAGGGAAGGTGTTTTTTTGGACCTTCGACTAAAGGCCTTTGTTCACGTCGCAGTCTGAATTTGTTAGACGCAAAAACAAATTAATACTGCGAGGGGCTACTGTTGGGGGCCTTCATCTTCTAAAGGTCCTTAAAAACACGACTAACATGTTTTCCAGTAAAATATACTGTCATAGGAAGCTTCGGCTTTAAGATGAAGGTGTGCATGGTATGAAAAGCGTGATCTGGAAGAAGGATGAACCAACTCCGAAGCTGTGGCTGGAAAAGCTTCGGCTCAGCACAAGGACGGTGATGGAGGATGAAACCGACCTAAAAGGGAAAAGACTGCTTAGTCCTCGACAGCTTGCCTTTTGGCTAACAATAAATGTCAGGGACATGAATGTAATTTTGCTCAGGCTGCGTCATGTGCCTATAAATAGATGAATAGTAACACCGTACTGTTCACGCTAACTTGTAATCACTCACGTGTCACTCTTGTTTTATTACCTTTTGTCAAGCCGAACACACAAATGCAATTTAAATATCGTTGATGTTTATTCATGTTTATATAATAAGAATATGAGTAGTCTAAAAATCTGAGTGATTATTCATATTCCCTTAGTGTTTCACATATCCTTGTTTACATCCTTGCTTATTAAAATGATGAAGGTACGTCCTTCATGACCTTCATCCGAAGATCATTATATCCTAAAGGAGATAATGCTTCGAAGGACGAAGGATTTTAACCATCAACACTTGTCTTGCCTTATTCTTGATTCATAGCATTTGAGAACAAGTGACCAACATACTCATTGCATTCATTAGATTGCAACCTCGCTGACGGAGAGTACATGCTCATTCCCGAGCAAGGAGCTGTCCACGAGGAAGATCAGGAGCCAGCTCCCGAGCCTACCACAGAAGATCTCCCCGTAGCCCCAGTGTCGGGGACCATAATTAGGGGTACCCTCAAGACGCCTAATTCTCAGCTGGTAACCCCCATCAGCATAAAGTTGCAAAGGCCTGATGGGTACGATTAAGTCAGGGATCAGTCCACACGAGTGACTCGATCACGCTTCACCCGAGCCTAGACTCGGCCAAGGGCGGCCGACCTCGAGAGACTTCCGTCTCGCCCGAGGCCCCCCTTTTTACGGCGGACACATCACCGGCTCGCCCGAGGCCTTGGCTTCGCTCAGAAGCAACCCTGACTAAATCACCACACCGATTGACCAAGTTGCAGGAGCATTTAACGCAAAGGTGGCCTGACACCTTTATCCTGACACGCGCCCCCCGGCAGAGCCGAAGTGACCGCCGTCACTCCACCGCTCCACTGACCAGTCTGACAGAAGGACAGCGCCGCCTGCGCCACCCCGACTGCGGTGCCACTCGATAGAGTGAGTCTGACATGCAGTCAGGCCTTGCCAAAGGCGCCACGGCGAACTCCGCTCCGCCTGAACCCAGGGCTCGGACTCGGGCTAAGACCCGGAAGACGGCGAACTCCGCTCCGCCCGACCCCAGGGCTCGGACTCAGGCTAAGACCCGGAAGACGGCGAACTCCGCTCCGCCCGACCCCAGGGCTCGGACTCGGGCTAAGACCCGGAAGACGGCGAACTCCGCTCCGCCCGACCCCAGGGCTCGGACTCGGGCTAAGACCCGGAAGACGGCGAACTCCGCTCCGCCCGACCCCAGGGCTCGGACTCGGGCTAAGACCCGGAAGACGACGAATCTCCGCCTCGCCCGACCCCAGGGCTCGGACTCTGCCCTGGCCTCGGCCGAACGACCTCCTCCTCGCCCGACCCCACGGCTCGGGCTCGGCCTCGGCAACAGAGGACAGACTCAACCTCGGCTTCGGAGGAGCCCCCACGTCACCCTACCTAGGGCACAGACCCGCCACGTCAACAGGAAGCGCCATCATCGTCCTACCCCGAATCGACTCGGGTCACGGAGAACAAGACCGGCGTCCCATCCGGCCAGCTCCGCCGGATGGGCAATGATGGCGCTCCACAAGCTCTGTGACGACGGCGGCCCCCAGCTCTCTTACGGAAGCAGGGCGACGTCAGCAAGGACTCGATCGCTCCAACAGCTGTCCCTCCGCCAGGCTCCGTCGCACCTCCGACAGCCACGATATCACGCCAGCAAGGTGCCAAGACCTCTCCGGCTGCCACATTGGCATGTACCTAGGGCGCTAGCTCTCTCTCCGCTAGACACGTAGCACTCTGCTACACCCCCCATTGTACACCTGGATCCTCTCCTTACGACTATAAAAGGGAGGACCAGGGCCTTCTTAGAGGAGGTTGGTCGCGCGGGACCGAGGACGGGACAGGCGCTCTCTTGGGGCCGCTCGCTTCCCTCACCCGCGTGGACGCTTGTAACCCCCCTACTGCAAGCGCACCCGACCTGGGCGCGGGACGAACACGAAGGCCGCGGGACTTCCACCTCTCTCACGCTCGGCTCCGGCCACCTCGCCTCTCCCCCCTTCGCGCTCGCCCACGCACTCGACCCATCTGGGCTGGGGCACGCAGCACACTCACTCGTCGGCTTAGGGACCCCCCTGTCTCGAAACACCGACAGTTGGCGCGCCAGGTAGGGGGCTGCTGCGTGCTGACGAACAGCTTCCCGTCAAGCTCCAGATGGGCAGTCTCCAGCAACCTCTCCGGCCCGGGGCGGTGCTTCGTTTCGGGACTCTTGAGTTCATGTCCTTCGACGGCAGCTACGACATGATACTTCTTCCACCGCCGCGCGACAACGACAATGGCGGCCGACAACCCACCCGCCGGCGGCGGAATCGACGACATCTTCCCCGCGTGGTGGAAGAGCAACCTTTGAGCTCGCTCCGTTCTCTCCCCTGCCAACGGAGGAGGAGGCGGGGCCATCAAGGCCAAGCGGGAGGCCGCGCTTCGTCGGCCGTCGAGCGAATCGACGCCCCCGACGCTCCGACGGAAGGCACGCCGGACGTCGACCTCGCGTTCAAGACGAAGGCAAGCGCCGTCCCCCCGCGACACGCTGACCCCGAGCAAGAAGACGACGCCGGCGCGCTCGCGGAAAGCCTGCGGGACGTCGCCCTCGTACCTGAGATGACGGCGCAACCAGTCCCCGATGTGACTACGTCGCTCCTCGTCGACCAAAAGGTACCGACTAACTCCCATCTTACGTCATTTCGACTCGGCCTCAACCCGCCAAACGACCTCGCTTTGGCGGGCGCTCTCATTGAGGCGAGTGCAACCCCACTAGGGTTTCGTATGCGGTCACCTTGGGACCGACTGACGGACGTCTCGACCTACGGGCCCTCTGGGTCCGAGGAAGATGACGATCCCAGCATCTGTTGGGATTTCTCAGGACTTGGCAACCCCAGTGCCATGCGGGACTTCATGACCGCATGTGACTACTGCCTATCCGACTGTTCCGACGGAAGCCGCAGCCTTGGCGACGAGAGCTGCGGCCCAAGCCGCGAATGTTTCCACATCGAGCTAGGGGATCCCTCCGAAGGCAACCATCTCGGCATGCCGGAGGACGGTGATCTTCCTAGGCCGGTGCCTCGCGCCGACATCCCACGGGAGCTAGCTGTGGTCCCCGCTCCGGCGGGGGGTTACGACCCACAACTCGAGCAAGTCCGCGAGGCGCAGGCCAGGCTCAATGAGGGAACATGAGCGCTTGAGCCGATCCGTCGGGACGTCGGGCAGGCATGGGTGGGCCAACCCCTGGCCGGAGAAATATGTCACCTGCCCCAAGGTCTCCAGCACCGCGTCGCCAACGATGTCAGGGTCAGGCCGCCGCCCGCATCCAGCGGGGTTGGTCAGAACCTGGCAGCCGCAGCGATGCTCCTCCGTGCGATGCCGGAGCCATCAACCACCGAGGGTCGGCGAATCCAGGGAGAGCTCAAGAATCTCCTGGAAGGCGCTGCGGCCCGACGGGCCGAGAGCACTGCCTCCCGAAGGCAGGGATATCCCTCGGAACCTTATGCCGCGACTTCCCGATTCATGCGGGAAGCCTCGGTCTACACCGGGCGCACGCGCAACACCGCGCCTGCGGCCCCGGGCCACCTCGGCAACGAGCACCATCGACGCGACCGTCGGGCCCACCTCGACGAAAGGGTGCGCCGAGGCTACCACCCCAGGCGTGGGGGGCGCTACGACAGCGGGGAGGATCGGAGTCCCTCGCCCGAACCACCCGGTCCGCAGGCCTTCAGTCGGGCCATCCGACGGGCGCCATTCCCGACCAGGTTCCGACCCCCGACTACTATCACGAAGTACTCGGGGGAAACGAGACCGGAACTGTGGCTCGCGGACTACCGCCTTGCCTGCCAACTGGGTGGGACGGACGACGACAACCTCATCATCCGTAACCTCCCCCTGTTCCTTTCCGACACTGCTCGCGCCTGGTTGGAGCACATGCCTCCAGGGCAGATCTCCAACTGGGGCGACTTGGTCCAAGCCTTCGCTGGCAATTTCCAGGGCACATACGTGCGCCCCGGGAATTCCTGGGACCTTCGAAGCTGCCGGCAACAGCCGGGGGAGTCGCTCCGGGACTACATCCGGCGATTCTCGAAGCAGCGCACCGAGCTGCCCAACATCACCGACTCGGATGTCATCGACGCGTTCCTCGCCGGCACCACTTGCCGCGACCTGGTGAGCAAGCTGGGTCGCAAGACCCCCACCAGGGCGAGCGAGCTGATGGACATCGCCACCAAGTTCGCCTCTGGCCAGGAGGCGGTCGAGGCTATCTTTCGAAAGGACAAGCAGCCCCAGGGCCGCCCATCGGAAGAGGCTCCCAAGGCGTGTGCTCCGCGCGGCGCCAAGAAGAAAGGCAAGAAGAAGTCGCAATCGAAACGCGACGCCGCTGACGCGGACCTTGTCGCCGCCGCCGAGTACAAGAACCCTCGGAAGCCCCCCGGAGGTGCAAACCTCTTCGACAAGATGCTCAAGGAGCCGTGCCCCTACCATCAGGGGCCCGTCAAGCACACCCTCGAGGAGTGCGTTATGCTTCGGCGTCACTTCCACAGGGCCGGGCCACCCGCCGAGGGTGGCAGGGCCCGCGACGACGACAAGAACGAAGACCACCAAGCTGGAGAGTTCCCCGAGGTCCGCGACTGCTTCATGATCTATGGAGGGCATGCGGCGAATGCCTCGGCTCGGCATCGCAAGCAAGAGCGCCGGGAGGTCTGCTCGGTGAAGGTGGCGGCGCCAGTCTACCTAGACTGGTCCGACAAGCCCATCACCTTCGACCAGGCCGACCACCCCGACCATGTGCCGAGCCCGGGGAAATACCCGCTCGTCGTCGACCCCGTTGTCGGCAATGTCAGGCTCACCAAGGTCCTGATGGATGGGGGCAGCTGCCTCAACATCATCTACGCCGAGACCCTCAAGCTCCTGCGCGTCGATCTGACCTCCGTCCGAGCAAGTGCTGCGCCCTTCCACGGGATCATCCCTAGGAAGCGCGTCCAGCCCCTCGGGCGACTCGACCTCCCCGTCTGCTTTGGGACGCCCTCCAACTTCCGAAGGGAGACCCTGACGTTCGAGGTGGTCGGGTTTCGAGGAACCTACCACGCCGTATTAGGGAGGCCATGCTACGCGAAGTTCATGGCCATCCCCAACTACACCTACCTGAAGCTCAAGATGCCGGGCCCCAACGGGGTCATCACCGTCGGCCCCACGTACAAACACGCGTTCGAATGCGACGTGGAGTGCGTGGAGTACGCCGAGGCCCTCGCCGAGTCCGAGGCCCTCATCGCCGACCTGGAGAACCTCTCCAAGGAGGTGCCAGACGTGAAGCGCCATGCCGGCAACTTCGAGCCAGCGGAGACGGTTAAGGCCGTCCCTCTTGACCCCAGTGGCGACACCACCAAGCAGATCCGGATCGGTTCCGGGCTCGACCCCAAATAGGAAGCAGTGCTCGTCGACTTTCTCCGCGCAAACGCCGACGTCTTTGCGTGGAGTCCCTCGGACATGCCCGGCATACCGAGGGATGTCGCCGAGCACTCGCTGGATATTCGGGCCGGAGCCCGACCCGTCAGGCAGCCTCTGCGCCGATTCGACGAGGAGAAGCGCAGAGTGATTGACGAAGAGATCCATAAGCTAATGGCAGCAGGGTTCATCAAAGAGGTATTCCATCCCGAATGGCTTGCCAACCCTGTGCTTGTGAGGAAGAAAGGGGGGAAATGGCGGATGTGTGTAGACTACACTGGTCTCAACAAAGCATGTCCGAAGGTTCCCTACCCTCTGCCTCGCATCGATCAAATCGTGGATTCCACCGCTGGGTGCGAAACCCTGTCCTTCCTCGATGCCTACTCAGGGTATCACCAGATCCGGATGAAAGAGTCCGACCAGCTCGCGACTTCTTTCATCATGCCGTTCGGCATGTACTGCTACGTCACCATGCCGTTCGGTTTGAGGAATGCGGGCGCGACGTACCAGCGGTGCATGAACCATGTGTTCGGCGAACACATCGGTCGCACAGTCGAGGCCTACGTCGATGACATCGTAGTCAAGACAAGGAAGGCTTCTGACCTCCCCTCCGACCTTGAAGCGACATTCCGATGTCTCAAGGCAAAAGGAGTCAAGCTCAATCCTGAGAAGTGTGTCTTCGGGGTGCCCCGGGGCATGCTCCTAGGGTTCATCGTCTCCGAGCGAGGCATTGAAGCCAACCCGGAGAAGATCGCGGCCATCACCAGCATGGGACCCATCAAGGACTTAAAAGGTGTACAGAGGGTTATGGGATGCCTCGCGGCCCTGAGCCGCTTCATCTCACGCCTCGGCGAAAGAGGTCTGCCTCTGTACCGCCTCTTAAGGAAGGCCGAGTGTTTCACTTGGACCCCTGAGGCCGAGGAAGCCCTCGGCAACCTGAAGGCGCTCCTTACGAAGGCGCCTGTCTTGGTGCCCCCGGCGGATGGAGAAGCCCTCTTGGTCTACGTCGCCGCAACCACTCAGGTGGTTAGCGCCGCGATTGTGGTCGAGAGGCAAGAGGAAGGGCATGCATTGCCCGTTCAGAGGCCGGTCTACTTCGTCAGCGAAGTGCTATCCGAGACCAAGATCCGCTACCCACAAGTTCAAAAGCTGTTGTACGCTGTGATCCTGACAAGGCGGAAGCTGCGACACTACTTCGAGTCTCATCCGGTAACTGTGGTGTCATCCTTCCCCCTGGGGGAGATCATCTAGCGCCGAGAGGCCTCGGGCAGGATCGCAAAGTGGGCGGTGGAAATCATGGGCGAAGCGATCTCGTTCGCCCCTCGGAAGGCCATCAAGTCCCAGGTGTTGGCGGACTTCGTGGCCGAATGGGTCGACACCCAGTTGCCGACGGCTCCGATCCAACCGGAGCTCTGGACCATGTTTTTCGACGGGTCGCTGATGAAGACAGGAGCCGGCGCGGGCCTGCTCTTCATCTCGCCCCTCGGAAAGCACTTGCGCTACGTGCTGCGCCTCCATTTCCCGGCGTCCAACAATGTGGCCGAGTACGAAGCTCTGGTCAACGGGTTGCGGATCGCCATCGAGCTAGGGGTCAGACGCCTCGACGCCCGCGGTGATTCGCAGCTCGTCATCGACCAAGTCATGAAGAACTCCCACTGCCGCGACCCGAAGATGGAGGCCTACTGCGACGAGGTTCGGCGCCTGGAAGACAAGTTCTTCGGGCTCGAGCTCAACCACATCGCTCGGCGCTACAACGAAACCGCAGACGAGCTGGCTAAAATAGCCTCGGGGCGAACGACGGTCCCCCCGGACGTTTTCTCCCGGGATCTGCATCAACCCTCTGTCAAGATCAACGACGCGCCCGAGCCCGAGGTACCCTCGGCTCAGCCCGAGGCACCCTCGGCACAGCCCGAGGTACCCTCGGCCCCCGAGGGCGAGGCACTGGACGTCGAGGAAGAGCAGAACGGGGCCACGCCAGATCGAGATTGGCAGGCCCCGTACCTGCAATATCTCCATCGAGGAGAGCTACCCCCCGACCAAGTCGAGGCTCGGCGGGTAGCGCGACGCGCCAAGTCGTTCGTCCTGCTGGGCGATGAAGAGGAGCTCTACCATCGCAGCCCCTCGGGCATCCTCCAGCGATGCATCTCCATCGCCGAAGGTCGGAAACTGCTGCAAGAAATACACTCGGGGGCTTGCGGCCATCACGCAGCGCCCCGAGCCCTTGTCGGGAATGCTTTCCGACAAGGCTTCTACTGGCCAACGGCGGTGGGTGACGCCACTAGAATTGTCCGCACCTGCGAAGGGTGCCAATTCTATGCAAAGCAGACCCACCTGCCCGCTCAGGCTCTGCAGACAATACCCATCACCTGGCCCTTCGCTGTATGGGGTCTGGACCTCGTCGGTCCCTTGCAGAAGGCGCCCGGGGGCTACACGCACCTGCTGGTCGCCATCGACAAATTCTCCAAGTGGATCGAGGTCCGACCTCTGAACATCATCAGGTCCGAGCAGGCGGTGGCGTTCTTCACCAACATTATCCATCGCTTCGGGGTCCCGAACTCCATCATCACCGACAACGGCACCCAGTTCACCGGCAAAAAATTCTTGGATTTTTGCGAGGATCACCATATCCGGGTGGACTGGGCCGCCGTGGCTCATCCCATGTCAAATGGGCAAGTGGAGCGTGCCAACGGCATGATTCTACAAGGGCTCAAGCCTCGGATCTACAACGACCTCAACAAGTTCGGCAAGCGGTGGATGAAGGAACTCCCCTCGGTGGTCTGGAGCCTAAGGACGACGCCGAGTCGTGCCACGGGTTTCACGCCGTTTTTCCTGGTCTACGGGGCTGAAGCTATCTTGCCCACTGACCTGGAATACGGCTCCCCGAGGACGAGGGCCTACACCGATCAAAGCAACCAAGCTAGCCGAGAAGAATCGCTGGACCAGCTGGAGGAGGCTCGGGACAGGGCCTTACTACACTCGGCGCGGTACTAGCAGTCCCTGCGACGCTACCACGCCCGAGGGGTCCGGTCCCGAGACCTCCAGGTGGGCGATCTGGTGCTTCGGCTGCGGCAAGACGCCCGAGGGAGGCACAAGCTCACGCCCCCCTGGGAAGGGCCATTCGTCATCGCCAATGTTTTGAAGCCCGGAACATACAAGCTGGCCAACAATCAAGGCGAGATCTACGGCAACGCTTGGAACATCAAACAGCTACGTCGCTTCTACCCTTAAGATGTTTCCAAGTTGTTCATATACCTCGCACCTACGCAAAGTTTAGTCGTCAAGGAAGGGTCGGCCTAGCCTCGGCAAAGCCCGACCCTCCCTCGGGGGCTAAAAGGGGGGAGACCGCCTCTGCGTCGAATTTTTCCTCGAAAAAGGATCTCTTTTCAGCAGGATTACTTTCGTGCTTCTTGACTACTTTGGAAAGTGGATCCTGGAAACGACGGAGTACACGTAAGCAGCCAAGGCTGACCGAGCCGAGGAACTCCTACGCCTCCGGGACACGGATACCTCACTCATCACCTTCTGCGAGAAGTAACTCGCGCTCGGATAAAGCGACTCCGTGGACCGAACAAGTCTTCACGTTCGGAAGCTCTCCTGCCGAAGCAGTCCTTCAAACTTTCTCGACTAAAGTCGGGGATAGGGCCTCATGAATGGGTGAAAGTACGCGTAAGCGGCAAGGCCGACTGAGCCGAGGGATTCCCACGCCTCTGGGATACGGATACCTCACTCGTCCCTTCCGCGAGAAGCAACTCTCGCTCACACAAACATCCCTGTTACCGACAGAGTCCAGATGCTCGAAACAAGAGGAAAAAAGACGCAGCTTCGCAAGCACGGCGAGGGTGTGTTTTTCTGGCCTCGGCGGCCGCAGAAGGCACACGCTACAAGACGATCTGATCCTGCAGGCTCGGGTCTTCGCGCTGAAGGGAGCCGTAGCACCCTCGGCATCGACGACGTCTTCAGCAAAGTCCGACCCAGCCTCGGACGGCGACGCGGTCCAGGGACTCCTCCGGGAATCCGGCCCGAGCAGGCGGCTCGGCCGGTTACCCCGGGGGCCTCGGCCAACCGGCTTCCAAGGGCGCCAACCCGACCCGAGGCCTCGGCTGATCGACTTTGGCGTCGGCTCCGCTGACGGACAACACGGCTAGGCTCCGGCCAACCAGGTTCCCATTCTCGAGCCAACTCCGCCTCTGTTCATACTGATATCGCTACCCCTGGCCTCGGCTCATCGAAGGGCGGCCGAGGGGTCTCTTTAACTAAGCTAGAGGAGCCCCAGACAACAAGGCCGATCGGGCCGAGGGATTCCTACGCCTCCGGGATACGGATACCTCACTCGTCACCTTGACACGGGGCGACTCATGCTTGGTAAAGCGGTTCAGATAATCAACAGGCGAGACTTAGCGCTCGAAAATGAGGAAAAAACACGGCTCCGCGCCAAAATTACATACATGTTCAGGCCCCGACAGCCGCAATGAACAAACACGCTGGCATTCGAGATGCCCTTACAAACGGAACTCCGGTTCCCCTCCGCAGGTACGAACAACCCCACTCCGAGGGGAAAGGCCTGCGGAGTAACAGAAGAACGATGAGCGGCTCGCTGCCGCCCGTTCTAACCACGACGACAACCACCCCCGCCCTAGGCAGCGAAGCGGCTTAGGCAGCAGCTTTGGGGCAGGTGTCACGACAGGAGGGCTCTCCCCCGCTGAGGACGAGAACCAGCCATTCAGGCAGGGAGACGGAGACCCAGGGCCACTAGCGCCCTGCCTATCCCGGCATGGCTGGAGGAAGTCCCCGTGGGACTCGAGGACGCCACTCTCCCCCAGGCGCGGGGGGAAGAAAAAGGCAGCCGACCCACGCGGGGGCGGCCCCCCGACTCGCCTCATCTTCCATCTTGGCCTGGATGACGAAAATCCTTGAGGCCGAGGGAAGAGTAGAGGCCGCGGCCTGGCCCGCTTTCCCCACCGTCGAACTGGAGGTCACCATCTTGGGTGACCGCCGGTGGCGGGGTGCGGCCAGGCTGCGTGATGAAAATCCTTGAAGCCGAACGATGGCTGAAAGGTACCAACTCCCGTGGAGTTGCGTTCCTCCAACAAGGAGGCGGAAAGGCGGCGGATACCCCCCACCCGGGGGCTTGGAAGATGGAAAGACACGACGCATAAGGGAGGAAGAAGACATGGTTGCCTTCTGAAAGGAGTCTCCCTCCTTTTAAAGGCAACTCTCCCTACGTGCGCCCCCAGATGCCGCGGGCTGAGTCTTCTCCAACACGCTCCAAGGCCCTCCCCTGCGACTTGGGGGCTGGGTGGCATGTCATGCAAACCGACTCAGGGCAGAAGAATCCAAACCGCCGCGCGTGGTGCGCACGACCGTCCAGCGGTTACAAGCAACCCCCCACTTTTGCCCAGACCAACGGGCGGAAGGGGCGGGCAGCCATGCAGGCGGCATGCAACCGCGCCAGGTGGACGCGCTTCTCCGACTTCTGACACGCCAGCTTGGAAGCCCAGGCCCACGCGTCAAGCAACCGGCGCGCCAGTCGCTGCATGCAAGCAACCGCACCACCACTTGCGCCACCGTCGCGCCTCTTCGGTTGCGGAGCCTATGCCGCGACTCGAGGCGACCCAGCAACGCCAGCCTGGCGCGTCGGTCAAAGCAACCGAAAGTGGGCCGGCAGTAATGGCGGTGGCAGGCGGGCGGGCGCAGCAGTCACGTTGTCAGCCAGGCTCACGTCTCATCCCGGGACAGCAAGAGAGCCTCCTCCCACGGCGTGAAGACGGTGCACCCGTGACCCGTTCCTCGAACGGATCGCGCACGCGCAACGGCCGCCCCGCCAACCACTCGCCCCGTCGCATCAACTCCGCGGCGGGACAGGCGGCGCCCTTGACGGGAGGAGCGCGCGACGCTTCACCTTCGCCGTAATAACCGCGTCAGAAAAGGTACGCCACGTCGTTCGATTTCGTATCCTTTTCCTTTTTTCTCTTTCTCTATCTCTTGCAACAGGGACCGGGAAAGGGGGATACCCCGAAAAGGATCCTTCTCAGCGAAGGAACCGGGCTCTGAGCCCCCCCTACTGATCAGGGGTTCGAAGACTGGCCCTCCGAAGGGTTCAACAGTCGCCTCAGATCGCGTGGGCCCGACACCCACTACTGGTCAGGGGTTCGAAGGCCAGCCCCCCGAAGGGTTCCATGGCCGCCTCAGGCTACTCGGGCTCCGCGCCCATTACTAATCAGGGGTTCGAAGGCTGGCCCCCGAAGGGTTCACAGTCGCCTCAGACACCGAGCGAGGGATGACCAGGGGTACGTTCGATACATAACCGAGGCTCGGGCTGCGCTCCCGAGGTACCCTAGGACATTTCCGAGACCAGCGGGAACGATCTTGTAACGGAATCCCATCAGAGGGAGGCATCGAGCCCTCGGACCCCGTTGCCAGGGGACCGGGTCCGGCAAATCACCCGCAGGTACTTTTGGGCGTGCCTCTGGGCCCCTAGCCGACCCCCAACGAACGGGGCACGAACGTCCACTCGGATTACCCGCTTGCAGCTCACCGGAGACACCATGTTCGGTGCCCATCGAGGGTAACATGGCGCACTCCCCCCCTCCTCCTTGCGGAAAGGCGACGTAGGGGCGTATGTAAAAAGTCGAGTCTGTCCCTGATCGTCCTCTCGCCCTGTGCAGAGGCTCAGGGGCTGCTCTCGCAGAAACCGGCTCCGGCCAAACCGTTGACAGCGTCAACATACCAGCCCGAGAGCTTGGGCCCCGACCGTGCACCCGGGCTACGGCCAGTTCGCATGAGGGAACGACCAGACCAGCCGAAGCATTACGCAAGGTATTAAGACCTCGAAGGAGTGTAATCACTCCTCCGAGGCCTCGGGGGCTACACCCGGCGGGTGCGCTCGCGCGCACCCACCGGAACAAAATGCAACCGAGAAAGGCTGGTCCCCTTGCAAAAAAGTGCGACGAAAGCCTCCAAGCGAGTGCTAACACTCCCTTCGAGGCTCGGGGGCTACTGTCGGGGACCATAATTAGGGGTACCCTCAAGACGCCTAATTCTCAGCTGGTAACCCCCATCAGCATAAAGCTGCAAAGGCCTGATGGGTACGATTAAGTCAGGGATCAGTCCACACGAGTGACTCGATCATGCTTCACCCGAGCCTAGCCTCGGCCAAGGGCGGCCGACCTCGAGTGACTTCCGTCTCGCCCGAGGCCCCCCTTTTTACGGCGGACACATCACTGGCTCGCCCGAGGCCTTGGCTTCGCTCAGAAGCAACCCTGACTAAATCACCACACCGACTGACCAAGTTGCAGGAGCATTTAACGCAAAGGTGGCCTGACACCTTTATCCTGACACGCGCCCCCCCCGGCAGAGCCGAAGTGACCGCCGTCACTCCACCGCTCCACTGACCAGTCTGACAGAAGGACAGCGCCGCCTGCGCCACCCCGACTGCGGTGCCACTCGACAGAGTGAGTCTGACAGGCAGTCAGGCCTTGCCAAAGGCGCCACGGTGAACTCCGCTCCGCCCGACCCCAGGGCTCGGACTCGGGCTAAGACCCGGAAGACGGCGAACTCCGCTCCGCCCGACCCCAGGGCTCGGACTCGGGCTAAGACCCGGAAGACGGCGAACTCCGCTCCGCCCGACCCCAGGGCTCGGACTCGGGCTAAGACCCGAAAGACGGCGAACTCCGCTCCGCCCGACCCCAGGGCTCGGACTCGGGCTAAGACCCGGAAGACGGCGAACTCCGCTCCGCCCGACCCCAGGGCTCGGACTCGGGCTAAGACCCAGAAGACGACGAAACTCCGCCTCGCCCGACCCCAGGGCTCGGACTCCGCCCTGGCCTCGGCCGAACGACCTCCGCCTCGCCCGACCCCACGGCTCGGGCTCGGCCTCGGCAACAGAGGACAGACTCAACCTCGGCTTCGAAGGAGCCCCCACGTCACCCTGCCTAGGGCACAGACCCGCCACGTCAACAGGAAGCGCCATCATCATCCTACCCCGAATTGACTCGGGTCACGGAGAACAAGACCGGCGTCCCATCCGGCCAGCTCCGCCGGATGGGCAATGATGGCGCTCCACAAGCTCTGTGACGACGGCAGCCCCCAGCTCTCTTACGGAAGCAGGGCGACGTCAGCAAGGACTCGACCGCTCCAACAGCTGTCCCTCCGCCAGGCTCCGTCGCACCTCCGACAGCCACGATATCACGCCAGCAAGGTGCCAAGACCTCTCCGGCTGCCACATTGGCATGTACCTAGGGCGCTAGCTCTCTCTCCGCTAGACACGTAGCACTCTGCTACACCCCCCATTGTACACCTGGATCCTCTCCTTACGACTATAAAAGGGAGGACCACGGCCTTCTTAGAGGAGGTTGGCCGCGCGGGACCGAGGACGGGACAGGCGCTCTCTTGGGGCCGCTCGCTTCCCTCACCCGCGTGGACGCTTGTAACCCCCCTACTCCAAGCGCACCTGACCTGGGCGCGGGACGAACACGAAGGCCGCGGGACTTCCACCTCTCTCACGCTCGGCTCCGGCCACCTCGCCTCTCCCCCCTTCGCGCTCGCCCACGCGCTCGACCCATCTGGGCTGGGGCACGCAGCACACTCACTCGTCGGCTTAGGGACCCCCCTGTCTCGAAACGCCGACACCCAGCATTTGAAGGCAAGCCCCAGTTTTATGCATAACCGGTTTATATATGCTACTTTACTACACTTAATGTTTGTAGGCTCGTAATGTGCACTTAAGTGTAGGAGTTGCTTGAAACCCTTAGTTGCATGAACTTAGGATTCCTTTTTGGGATGGATACTAGTATGCTAGGTCGAGTAGCAGCTTTGCTAATTAGGATCTCGGTAGAAGTCGAGTGGTTTTTCTAGCACTCGCATGAGGTCAGGAATTGATTGTATTCATCTTGATAACAGGATCTATGATGGTCTATGGACTTGGATCCAGGGTGGATGCCTTGTCCCTGAGACGGGAAAAAGGAACTAAGGATTAATGTGTGGATACCTAAGTCAAGCGTTTGAACATACTAAACACATGTCGGGAAATATGGTAACCGGTAAACCTAGTACCTGAGTGAAGCCGGGCGCGGACTTTCCCCCTGACTTGTCCTGAGACTGGGTTTCCCATGCTAGCTATGGTTGGTACAAGTGCGGTCACTGCACGGCGGCAGCTAGGGTTAGTGGAGCATTGTATGCCAAGGCGGTGAGCCCTAGCCGCGAATGGGGAATCAATGGGGACGGTTGATATGTGTGGGGACAGAGTGCCCCTACATGTCGTGTGTTTAGGTTTACCTTGCAAGGTTTAAAAACTCGATTCAAATCGTCTGCTTCTCGCAGCTAATGAGACTGCTTGACCCCTTGTACTGCATTGAGTAAGAAGTGAAATAAGGTTTTACTTGAGATAACATGTTGATTGCACTAAATGATTGTTACCATGAATGCTTAGAAAGAAGCATACCTAGCTCATTTAATTATGCTAGAACTGGAAAAGTTAAAAGTTATTTTAGACTTAGCTAGTGCTTTTGGCAAACCAAACCCCTCAGCCAAACAGCTACATGGTCTAGAGGTAGAGGAGTAGATTCCACCCACCGGGTAAGTCTAGCTGAGTATTAGTATACTCAGCCTTGCTTGTGGCATAATTTTTGTAGGTACGCTTCAGGATATGGTTGATGGTGTGACTTGGCCTACCACCCTGCCACCGGGTTGGAGATAGTCGAGTGGGATGCTGCTCCAGCAGGAGAGGGGCAGGAGGAGTAGTGGGCTATGCCTTGCCCTATTTCTCATCATTCGACATTATTGACTATCCGCTGCAATTTAAATTATGAACTTGTTTCAGTTTACTTGAAAAACTCTGATTCATGTAATAACTCCAATACTTTAATTTGAGGTTTTCTGCTTTATTGTATTTTCTCTGTGACTCACCATCGAGTGAGTTAGTGGTATTTGATCCCGGGGAGTGGCTTTATCAGACTAGATCTGACGAACTGAAGGGTTATTCCATTTTAAGTGTGTTGCGGCCTCTAAGGCCTGACTTGGGCACTTAAGCTGGAATAATTCGGGCGGTTCTGCCATAGCTGGCATCGGAGCAAATACCACCACAGAGAGAGCAATAAATCGCGAATACCAACTTTTCAAAAATCTAAAACTTGCTTAGAAACCAGTATTGGAATCATCAGGACTAGAACGCTAGACCTAGGACGAAAGGCCTTAGGAATAGTGGGGAAATAAGTGGCTAAATAAGTAGGCCCTATGGGCCAGTCCTAGATTTCAAGGATGCCCTAAAGGCACCATTCTGATTCAGTGAGGAGACGCTATTTTCAGCATGCATGCATTTTAAAACACGAAAGGATTAGAAATTAAAGGAGTAAAAATTTGATCTAACCCACTTCCTTTTAACAACCCGGGCTCACATATTTTTCTTTCTTCTACCATAACCTTTACGTCTGATCCTCTTCCACAGCTGACTTCGCCCACCCCCGCCAATGGAGGAGACACTCATTTCAGTTCCAATTTCCTTTCTCACGAGGGTTTCCCTTCCATCTTGTGGGAGGTGCTCAACTCCGCCGGTTACCCTACGCCCCCTTTGTACACGGTGCAGCTATAAGAGGAGCATCGGGTGCCACGTTGCCGAGTCTGGCTGACTTTGGAGGCACATGCCCTTCAGCCGGGTTGGCGTTCCCTTGACTCCGAGACTATTGGATTCAAGATGGATGACACCACCGAGGCGGCAGCTTTGAAGACCCTGATGACTTTCTGTGGCTACCATCCCCTGGAGATGATGATGCACCCACTAGGACTCTTCCTCGCTGAGAAGAGGGATTACCCCATGTGGTGCAACCGTGTGAGCCATGTGAAGGACGTGTGGGCTATGTATCCCAACTTAGTTGGGAGGACACTGTTCAGTGCATGATCACACTGTACCGCCTATAGGCCCTACAGAGCGACCCTGTGGCACATCTTGCTAACCTCGCTCAGACCACTAAGCTCACCCTCGATAGCCGAGAGGACTTTGTGGTTGACCTGTCCTCAGAGTTGGTGGAAAAGGACCTATAGGTGGAACGGCTGAGCTAGTGCATCGCCACCCTGCAGCAGCAGGTGGAGATCCGGGACACCAACATTGATGTCCTGGAAAACCAGTTCCACGATGTGCAGCAGGAGCTTGAGGAAGCTAACGACCACCTGGAGATGGAGGTCAACGAGGCCGGAAGCAAGGGAGAGGAGGCTCCCGAGGAGTTAGGACCAGCCCCTGGTACCAATGCGACTGACTCTGAGATGCCCCCTTCGCCCGTATCCAGTGTCGCTTCCACTACTCAGGGTTGATGGGTTAGCTTGACGCATTAGGAGAATAGAAACCCACGCGAGCTTAGTTGGCATCAGATTTTGGACTAGGCTTATGGGTACTTTCTCCTAAATTGGTGTAACCCATGAGAACTTTTGCGAACAATGAAGTGATTGTAATCATGTTGTCCTCGTTCGAATTGATGTTATGTTATGACATTTTCTTTGTGTATGATATAAAGCATATTGTTCGAAATTATGAATTGGGATAACAATGGCGGCAATCTCTATTTTCAGATGGCAGCTAGACAGCGTCGCGGGCAGAACGAGCAAGTTCTCCCGCCACCTTCTCCAGCTCCCACGGTGCAGGAGCTGATGGCTCGGCAGAACGAAATTCTGCGACAGCTCTTGCAGCGCCAGCCCCACCACCTCAGCAGCATGGTGGAGGCTAGCCGAGCGACCTCCGGCCGCGGCAACCTATCAGGAGTTCTTGAGCACGCAGCCGACCTTGTTCACCAAGCCAGAGGATCCATTGGACGCCGACATGTGGCTACGTGTCATGGAGTCCAAGTTTCCTCTCCTCACGGGAGACTACCCCGATGACACCAAGGCTCGCTTCGCCGCGCAGCAGCTTCGCGGACCAGCTCGGACATGGTGGGACCATTTCCGCGCCATGCTACCTGCTGATCATGAAGTTTCATGGGAGGAGTTCAAGACTGCCTTCAGGGGACACCACATTCCAGCTAGGATTCTTGACCGCAAGTTGAATGAGTTCCTGGCACTCAATCAAGGGACCCGCACTGCGTTGCAGTATGCCCAGGCCTTCAACGACATGTGCCAGTACACGGGGTATCATGCTGACTTTGATGAAAAGAAGAGAGACCGCTTCCGCAGGGGTCTCAACACCAAGCTGCGTGAGCGTCTCAACACTGTCAGGGCTGATAGCTTCAATGAGTTGGTCAACCTGGCCATATCACAGGAGGATTGTATTGTGTCTCACCGGGCAGAGAAGAAGAGGAAGGCACCAATGTCAGGACCCTCTGCACCTCTAGAGGTTCAAGATTGTTTCCAACAATCAGAATAGAGGATTCCAGCAGCAGGCAGGCAAATGGGTGATCAGGCCACCTCAGCAGCAGCAAGCACCCAACCGTTTTCCAGCTCCCACTTCCAGGAACAATCAACCCCAACAGCAGTAGTTCTGCCAGGGAAATGGGAACAAGTGCTTCACTTGTGGCAATGTGGGCCATTATGCCAAGAATTGCCCAAGGAATCAGTAGAGGCAGATGCCAGCACTAAATCAAGACAGTGGAAGAAAGCAGAAGGTGCAAGTCAGGCAAGGGAAGCTCAATTTCACTACTATGGAGGAGTTACCTGAAGGAACCCCCATCATGACTGGTATCTTTTTAGTTTTTAATCAACCTGCATTAATTCTGTTTGATTATGGTGCATCTCATAGCTTCATTAGCTAGAAGTTCAGTGCTAAATGTCAACTGCCTTTCTATCATACAAAAGGGTCTTTCATGATAGCAACGCCTAGAGGCAAAATTGCAACGAACCAATTTAATCAAAGTGTGCCTATCTCACTGGGAAGTAAGATCTTCAAAACCACACTCCTGATTTTGGGATTATAGGGTATGGACATCATTCTCGGAGCTGACTGGATGACTCAACACCGAGTGGTGTTGGATGTAGCTGCTAGAGCTCTGGAAATCCGTTCTCATACCTTCGGAGACCTTGCATTGTATCTACCCAGCCAAGACTCTACTCGATCATGTGCTTTTGCTACGATAGAGTTACCCTTGAAGAAGATTCCAGTGGTCTGTGAGTATGCATATGTTTTTCCTGATGAATTCCCATGAATGCCACCAAACCGGGATATTAAATTCGCCATCGAGTTGCAACCGGGAACGACACCTATTTCCAAGAGGCCTTACCGGATGCCACCCGCTGAATTGGCAGAATTGAAGAAACAATCGCAAGAATTGTTGGACAAGGGTTTCATCCGCCCAAGTACTTCACCTTGGGGATGTCCAGCCTTGTTTGTGAAGAAGAAGGATGAAAGCTTAAGGCTGTGCATAGATTACCGCCCACTCAACGCGGTGACTATCAAGAACAAGTATCCTTTGCCTCGTATTGATGTTCTTTTCGATCAACTGGTCGGAGCCAAAGTGTTTTCCAAAATAGACCTTCGCTTCGACTATCATCAGATCAAGATACGAGCAAGTGATATTCTGAAGACTGCCTTCTCAACCAGATATGGGCTGTATGAGTATTTGGTGATGTTGTTTGGGCTAACTAATGCGCCAGCATACTTCATGTATTTGGTGAATTCTGTCTTCATGCCTGAAATGGACAAGTTCGTGGTGGTTTTTATTGAAGATATATTGGTGTACTCAAAGAACGAAGAAGAGCATGTCGGTCATCTGCATGTAGTGCTCCAACGTCTGGAGATCACCGTCTTTATGCTAAACTGTCCAAATGTGATTTTTGGCTAAAGGAAATAAAATTCTTGGGTCACACTATCTCTCAAGCTAGCATAGCAGTTGATCCAGATAAAGTGCAAGAAGTGATGAACTGGAAGCCGCCAACAACTGTCCGTCAGATTCGAAGTTTTCTGGGATTGGCTGGTTATTATCAAAGATTCATCCCAGACTTCTCTCGAATTGTGAAGCCCATGACTGAATTGTTGAAGAAGGGAGCCAAGTTTGATTGGGGTCAGAAGTGCGAAGATGCTTTCCACACCTTCCGGCAGCATCTGACCATAGCATCAGTGTTAGCGCAACCCGACAATGGCAAGTCGTTTGATGTGTACTATGATGCCTATGGCACTAGACTGGTTGTGTTTTGACGCAAGCCAACCGGGTCATTGCCTACGCATCCAGGGCGCTCAGGCCTCATGAGCAAAATTATCCCACTCATGACATGGAATTAGCAGTCATGATTCATGCATTGAAGATGTGGAGACACTATTTGATGGGAACCCACAGCAACATCTTCACAGATCATAAGAGCCTCAAGTATATCTTTACTCAGGCTGATCTTAACATGAGGCAGAGAAGATGGCTAGAGCTGATCAAGGACTACGACCTGGAGGTACACTACCACCCGGGGAAAGCCAATGTGGTAGCTGATGCCTTGAGTCGAAAGTCGTAATGCAACTGTGTTATGATGGATTCTCGCATCAACACCATGTGTGATGAGTTGAGCAAAATGAAGATTGAAGTGATTCCTTCTGGTGCTTTGTCTCACATTTCCATTGAGCCAACTTTGCGAGACTAGATAATCATGGCCCAACTCAGTGACAAGGGAGTGCAAATCATTAAGGAGAACCTCCATCAGAAGACCGAGAAGTATAAGTGTTTCCACCAAGATGGGAAGGGTATATTGTGGTTTGGAAGCAGATTGGTGGTTCCTAAAAATAAGGATCATAAGAAGAAAATCTTGAATGAGGCTCATCTCTCCAAATTCTCCATGCATCCAGGAAGCACCAAGATGTACCATGATCTAAAGCCCTTGTATTGGTGGACTAGAATGAAGAGGGAAATAGCTCAATATGTATCGGAATGTCACACCTGTCAGAGGATATAGGCAAGCCAATTAAAATCAGCTGGTGCCTTGCAACCCCTATCTATACCTTCATGGAAATGGGATGACATCAGCATGGATTTTATTATGGGTCTGCCCAACACCTCTCGGCATCATGATTCAATTTGGGTCATCGTGGACCAATTGACGAAAGTGGCACATTTTCTTCCAGTGCACACCATCGATAAGGCTCAAAAGTACGAAGAGCTGTATATTGACCGAATCGTGTGTTTGCACGGATTACCCTAGACCATTGTCTCTGACCGAGGAGCCCAATTCGTTGCCAGATTTTGGGAACAATTGCAAGAGTCTTTGGGAACCAAGCTAATAAGGAGTTTAGCTTACCACCCACAGACTGATGGTCAGACCGAAAGAGTAAATCAAATTCTCGAAGATATGTTAAGGGCTTGTGTGATCGATTGCGGCAAGAATTGGGATAAATACCTCTCTTTGGCAGAGTTTGCTTATAACAACAGTTATCAGTCTAGCCTAAAAATGGCACCTTTCGAAGCCCTATATGGAAGAAGGTGTCGAACACCCCTCAATTGGTCTCAGCCTGGAGAAAGAGAAATTTTTGGACCTGACTTAGTGACTGAAACCAAAAGGAAAGTCAAACTAATCAGGAAAAATCTAGAAGCTGCTCAAGCCAGGCAGAAGAGTTACCATGATAAGAGAAGAAAATCCCTCTAGTTTGAAGTGGGAGATTTCGTATATCTGAAAGTATCACCCACCAAAGGAGTGCAAAAGTTTGGGATCAAAGGCAATTTAGCCCTTCGCTACATTGGACCTTATGAGATCGTGGAAGCATGTGGACCCATGGCATACAAATGGAAGTTACCTCCAAAAATGGTTGCCATCCACAATGTATTCCATGTATCCCAACTGAAGAAATGTGTTCGATTGCCGACCGAGATCATAGCAGAACTAGAAGTGGAGATAGAGCCAAATCTATCATACCAAGAGTACCCTTCCAAGGTCCTGGATTGCAAAGAAAGACCAACTCGGGCTAAATCAATCAAAATGTATAAGATCAAATGGAGTAATCACTCAGAGGAAGAGGCTACTTGGGAGACTGAGGAATTTCTATGTTCGAATTTCCCCTATTGTCTACCTAAGGGAATTGGTACGTAACCATGCCCAACCCCTCCCCCTGCCCTTTGAATATAAATATAAGAAAAATGACCTTAACATAAAATGAGTTAGTTGTAAGACTAAAACTAAGAGGACTTCCTTCTGAAGTTGCAAAGAAGATGACATTCGAAGAGCAGTTCACTAAGAAGAACCTTAATGAACAAACCACCAAATTCAAGCAAGCTTTAACCTTCACTTCACCCCGAAGGACTCCGACCCGAATCTTGGGACCAGATTCCTTTAAGGGGGGAAGGCTGTAACACCCCAGTAATTCCAAGAATTCTTCTCAGTGCTAACTCAAGAACAATTATTTCATGTGAATCAAATTGAGCAAAAGACTCCAAAAACTTGAGAGCAGAAATTCAACTAATTCTTTTGTCCAAAGACTCATGCCTAAATCATATCATGCATTCAAAATGGGAAAATGTTTAAAACCTAGAACAACCCTAATTAGGCCATTTAAGTAGAAAGGAAGAAATTAGTAAAAAGACCATGAAAAACATGGAATCATGGCTTAGGACAATTATAAAAGTTGAAATACACTAATTAAGCTACAATAATTGTTATAAAAGTTTGGCCAAAATAATTTATTAAAATCCCCAAAAAGGCCATCCAAGTGGAAGCTCTCTAGGGAAAATCTGAAATTCAGATTGCTGAATTTCAGCCCTCACCTAGAACTTGAGCACGTTCACCTTGATCCCAAGCTCAAATCCTTAAGTCCCCATTGACAAAATTGTTCTAAGCTAACCCCTCTGCAACATGTGTGAAGATGGCATTGAGATTCGTGCCCTAGACACGTCAAATCTGGGATTTTCTCTCGGAGTTCAGCGGTGAGACAAACCAAACTTCATCACTCCATATCTTTGGCTCCAGTCAGCAAAACCCATAAGCCTCCACACACAAACGACAAAGGAATGTCAGGGGAAGAGATCTCTCAACAGGATCATGGCCATAATCAAAAGGATTTGGAGCCAATCCGCGCTTGAACTTGACCTCTCTCTGTGCTGCCTCGTGCACGACGTCGTGCCCAGGCGCCAGAGCGCGCACTGGCGCTCGCCCGCGCACACCCCAAGCGGGTGTCAGAGCCACCCCTCGGTCGTGCTCACCCGTGCCTTTAAGACCACCAACAGACGCGCCTCACCTCACTCCGCACTCACCTTCGCTGACCAGACACCGTCCTTAGCTCCGGCGAGCTCTGCGCCACCCGCCCGAGCCTCCCGAGCGTCGCCCACCGCGGCCAACCATTGCCAGAGACCCTCAGCCTCAACCGAGCCCTTGGACAGCTTCCCCGAGGAGCCATTAAGCTTCTCCAAGCAAGTATGGAAGCCCTGCCTCACCGGAACAGCAAGATCACCGTCGCCGGACTTCGTCCGCCCGCCACCGCGTGTAGGCCGAGCTATCCAGTGAGCCATTCTCCAATTCCTCGCGCCCATGCCTTCCCTAGCAACTAGTGAAGCTCACTGACCAGTTTAATTGAACTATACCGCCCTAGATAGGCCGGAGCCCTCGCCGCCGATGAGCTCCCCCTCCAGCGCACGTGGACCGGCCTACTCTGACTATCCCCGGAGACGATCCGCATATCGGCGTGACCGTCACGACCTCCCCTACGCCCTCGACCACCTCACCGGAGCAATCTCGCTGCCGGTAAGCCCCTCTGCCCTTTCCTCCACCGCGGGTACTATTTGATTGGGAGAAGGACCTCGGGTTAGGTTTAGCAAAACCCCAGGGGGTTTTTGAACTGTCATTGGCACATTTGAATAGTGACCCGAGGACTAGTCTGTAAGGGAACTTGAAAACAATCGCCAGTGACCCCAATGCAAAGTTAGTTTCCATTCAACCATTTATGATTATTCTTTTTAATGAACAGAGAACTTAGGAAATTCATAACTTGAAGAATATTTATCCAAAATTAGTCAAACCAATTTTGTTGGATTCAAAATAATATGAACCATCAAACAAAAATACTGAACCCCATGTTTTCTGTATTAATTTTTAGAGTTTTGAATTAAATAGGAAAACTTCCCAAACCTTATTAATATAAAGAAAAATAGATATGCTTTTGTACTAGGCTTAAGAAAATTTGTAGAGATACATACCCAACTTAGGCACTGTTCAAAAATACTAAGCACCCCAGTATATAAGATTAACTCAAGTTTTGCTATTAAAAACTATAGTTGTTCAAAAATTAGAAAATTAAGAAAGGTAGTGGAAAATAATAAACAGAGCAGGAGCATATTTTTCCTAGTATACTTAAGTGATGAGGAACCTAGGAGAAATACAGAGAACCCTAGTACATAGCTAATCCAGGGTTGACTATTTATTAGGCACTAAGAAACCAAGGAAAACCATGAGTAAAAATGCAAGGACCACTGTAAAAAGGGTAGAGAAAATTCAGTAGACTCCTAACTACTAGAACAACACTACAAAAATAATAAACACCCCAACCCCTCACAATAAGTGAGCTAAACAATTCAAATATGGTTTTGGCCTATGTTCTAATTAAATCATAAGGAAGTCTAAAATTGTGCAACCGTAGGCAACTGAATTTTTACCCAACTATTGATGAAGTAGACCACCAGAGAAAAATACAAAACCTATTCAAAAATATAAGATAACACACATTACCCTCTACCCCATGAGAAAGGCCATATAATCCAAGAATTTCTACCCCCTTTTCCCTTAAGCAAAAAGTTGCCAAATTCTTGAATGATTGCTCTTGCACAAAGCAGAAGATAGGAAAAATTAGAAATCTGTTGTTTGACATTTTTCAAGTATAGTGGTAGTAGAAAGCACCCCTTTGGCCAAAAACTTTAGCAAATCACAGCAAAATAACCAATAAGTATTAGTGGCTAAATTTGGTACAAGGTCATGTTATTACACCTAAATGCCAGCAAAAATAAGCCTTAGGGAATAATTCACTGTTAGAGGAGAGTTGTAGTTCAAAGCACCCCCTCTGCCCTAAGATTTGATAATTTTGTACAGAGAGAACCCATAACTTTTTAAGCCCCAATTTTTGATAGAGAGAGTTATACACCAGTGAGAAGCTACTGTAATTTTCGCAGAATTTTTGGAAGTTTATAAAAATAGACTTTAGTTCAAACCTACCTTAAAACATAAGAGAAAAGGGAAAGAAGAGAGAAATTGGGAAGAATAATGAATCTCACCCCAATGAATTCAGATAGGAATTATAATAAACTTTCACTAAAACATAAAAAGGAAATCAGTGGAACACTAAAATAATCTGACCATTTAGCATAACCAAACTTGACCTAAATGGCAAAGTGTACCACCAAAATTTCCAGTAGTAAGGTTAAGCTTTACCTTATTAATTTAATCATTCACCATCCAATTGTAATTGCTAAATTGCATATCATGCCATACATATATGTTACTCATTGCATTCATTAGATTGCAACCTCACTGACGGAGAGTACGTGCTCATTCCCAAGCAAGAAGCTGTCCACGAGGAAGATCAGGAGCCAGCTCCCGAGCGTGCCACAGAAGATCTCCCCGTAGCCCCAGCAATTGAAGGCAAGCCCCGGTTTTTGCATAACCAGTTTATATATGCTACTTTACTACACTTAATGTTTGTAGGCTTGTAATGTGCACTTTAGTGTAGGAGTTGCCTGAAACCCTTAGTTGCATGAACTCAGGATTCCTTTTTGGGATGGATACTAGTATGCTAGGTCGAGTAGCTGCTTTGCTAATTAGGATCTCGGTAGAAGTCGAGTGATTTTTCTAGCACTCGTGCAAGGTCAGGAATTGATTGTAATCATCTTGATAACGGGATCTATGATGGTATATAGACTTGGATCCAGGGTGGATGCCTTGTGTATGAGACGGGAAAAAGGAACTAAGGATTATTGTGTTGATACCTGAGTCAAGGGTTTGAACATACTAAACACATGTTGGTAAATATGGTAACCGGTAAACCTAGTACCTGAGTGAAGCCGGGCGCGGACTTTCCCCCTCACTTGTCCTGAGACTGGGTCTCCCATGCTAGCTATGGTGGGTACAAGTGCGGTCACTACACGGCGGCAGCCGGGGTCAGTGGAGCATTGTATGCCAAGGCGGTGAGCCCTAGCCGCGAACGGGGAATCGATGGGGACGGTTGATATGTGTGGGGACGGAGTAACCCTACATGTCGTGTGTTTAGATTTACATTGCAAGGTTTAAAAACTCGATTCGAATCGTCTGCTTCTCGTAGCTAATGAGACTGCTTGACCCCTTGTACTGCATTGAGTAAGAAGTGAAATAAGGTTTTACTTGAGATAACATGTTGATTGCACTAAATGATTGTTACCATGAATTCTTAGAAAGGAGCACACCTAGCTAATTTAATTATGCTAGAACTGGAAAAGTTAAAAGTTATTTTAGACTCAGCTAGTGCTTTTGGCAAACCAAACCCCTCAACCAAACAGCTGCATGGTCTAGAGGTAGAGGAGTAGATTCCTCCCACCAGGTAAGTCTAGCTGAGTATTACTATACTCAGCCTTGCTTGTGGCATAATTTTTGCAGGTACGCTTCAGGATATGGTTGATGCTGTGACTTGGCCTACCACCCTGCCATTGGGTTGGACGGTCGAGTGGGATGCTGCTCCAGCAGGAGAGGAGCTCGAGGAGTAGTGGGCTAGGCCTTGCCCTATTCCACATCATTCGGCATTATCGACTATCCGCTGCAATTTAAATTATGAACTTGTTTCAGTTTACATGAAAAACTCTGATTCATGTAATAACTCCAGTACTTTAATTTGAGGTTTCCTGCTTTATTGAATTTTCTCTGTGACTCACCATCGAGTGAGTTAGTAGTATTTGATCTCGGGGAGTGGCTTTATCAGACTAGATCTGAGGGACTAACGGGTTATTCCAATTTAAGTGTGTTGCGGCCTCTAAGGCGTGACTTGGGCACTTAAGCTGTAATAATTCGGGAGGTTCTGCCACAACAATACCATCTTCAAATGCTCCTCGTGCTCCTCCACATTCTAATAATATATGAGGATATCATCGATGAACACCACTGCGAATTTGTCAAGATAGTCCATGAACACACTATTCATCAAGTACATGAAGAAAGCTAGCATATTCGTCAATCCGAAGGACATGACTGTATACTCATATAGTCCATACTTGGTGATGAATGTCATCTTCAGTATATCTGAAGGTCAGATCCTGAGCTGATGGTAACCTAACCTCAGATCTATCTTCGAGAACACACCGACTCCTCTCATCTGAACAAATAGGTCCTCTATTCTTGCCAGTGGGTACTTGTTCTTGATGGTGACTTCATTTAGAGCTCTGTAGTCTACTATTACTTTGGGTTGATATAAACTTACATTTAGTAACTGCTAATAAAATTTGACCAACTTATTGAAAGCAATGCTCAGCTTTAACCATTATTTGTTGATCATCCTTACACTTCACATGAACTCCCACCTTTGGTGAGTTCATGCACATTATTCGACTTGTTGAGCTATGATCTTTTATGAGCTCACCCTTGCGATATATAACCCCCCCCCACAGGTGAAGAGCAGGTAGCCCAGGAGGAGGTATACAATGAGGAGTATGAGCTAATCTAGGTGGCGTCTCCCAGTCAGCTTATTGGCACCCAACGAATAATTATTGGTTTGCTTTATTGTTATCATTTTTTTTGTAATATACTTCCGTGTCGTAATAATGTTTATGACATTTATCTCTATACACTTGGTCATTATATGTGTTGTTCTTCTTTGGCGCACATATGAGACGCACCGGATTTATCCCTTAAATCCGGGTGTGACAATAGAGGAGGGATGCCTCCTAGGGTCCACCTCCTGTTGAGGCAAGGGGGAAGAGTCCTACTGCTCCCTCTCCTGACGTCAACGTTCCTACTTGTCACACCCAGTTCTGGGGGGCAAAACCAAATTCATAACATATGTTGGCCAGGATCCATTTTCCACACATATGTTGACGTCACAAGTGTAATATATCAAAAGACAATGCAATAAAGGCATAAAAGGGAGTAGAGTAACTTTACTACATCATCCAGAACATTGTATCTTAACAAGTATCATCAAAGTACGACATAATTAAATATGGACACTCTTCCACAGGAAGGTGATTGGCGCATCGTTAGACTCAAAACTCATCAACGTCATTTGCGAAGTCTTCGTCATCACCCTCTGATCAAAATATTAGCAAGGGTGAGCTCACTTATGGTCGGGGCTCAGCAAGTGGGAGAAATAATGCAAGTTAACAAGGTAGGCTATGGATAAGCGGTAAACATTTTAGTTGTTCAATATTTTATTAGCAACACATGTCTTACTACTTGTAAGTGTGTCCCAAATATTCCAATTAATAAAAGGCATAAGATTATATCAAAAACACTTAAGTGAAATCACTTAAGCAAACCACTAGTAGATCATCAGATCACGATTTATTTTCCATCTTCAAGTTCAATTATCATGTGAGGTTCCAGGTTGCTCTTAACCGTGAGCACGGCTGACATATCAGTTTTACACTCTGCAGAGGTGGTACAACTTTATCCACAAGCCGTGTAACCCATCTAGCCTAGGTTGATTGGACCCGTAAACACTACCGAGGTGAATGGCTAGGGATCCACTATGAGGCTTTCACAAAATATCCTTAGTACAAAGCCACCTGCTAAGGTTTCCACGTCAGTATTGATGGCCCTCTTGGTGAGGTAACTTAGCCAAGACTACCACCCCATGTTAACATGAGCTGCCAACAAACCACTGCCGCACACTCTTGCCCATCTTTCAGGTAGGGTTGCTAAGCACTAAGTCTATAGAGCTAATTACCAAAGCCAGAGCCATTATAGCACTCGTGATTGCATTGTTATCCTGGGTGGTCACTCGATGTTCCATTTAACACAAAATGTTCTTGTTTAACCATCGGGTTAACATCATAATAAAACTTCATTTCTGGAAAATAGTATCATTAAAAGAGTGACATCATATTTATCAAGTTGAGCAATAGCAAAAATTGCTAAGCATAGCATTTATCCCAGGGTAATTCAAGGAATAGGGTTGGTAATTCTAGGAAATCCTTATTTAGGCAAATCCCATCAAATTATGCAATATATCCAAAAGTAAACATTATTGTATGCAATATTTCGGTACGAATAGAAATGCAGAGGGAGAATCCATTTGCCTTGCACGAAATTGTCTTGTGGGTAGTCCTCGAATGAGTTTGGTTCGTCTACCTCACAGTCAACTTCTAGCATCGATTTGTGTATCGTACATACAAAAGAAGACGTACGCCCAATAAATAAACATACACCATTACATGGGTAATCATTCACCATTACATACACATTCATACATCACACAACTATACTCATAAATATGTCTACAACATAAATGTTTATTAACCCACTATATCTTTCGCTTCAAGTTATCATTGGTGAAAATATGAGTAGGTGACTATGACGCTAGTTTATCTAGTATAATATAGATAAAATGTCTTAGCAAACTTTATGGAAAATATTTATTAATTATTTTCTTTATTACTTTATAATAGTCCTTTGGGTTTTATCTTTTCCTTTCTAAATAGAAATTATAGGTATAGCTAAAAATGTTTATTTCTAAATCACCTTACAGTAATATTCTAAGAATTAATGTAGATTACTAATTTTGGACTTCAATACCATAATCATAGTTATTTTTACATAAATAGATATTTCATTAATTCTAAGTAATTAAGTGCTATACAAATGAATATATTATCATGACTAGTAAGACCTATATTTTTAATCTGACTGAAAATACGTGGCCTATTATTTCTTCCACTTTCTTATCTTAATAAAATTATACTTAAATCACTACTAACAAATATCGTTCCATGTGCTAAAGCGAATCTAATCATGAACGTTTCTAGTATTTAAATCACCAAGTTAGTGAATAGTGACATTATTTATTTTTGAAATATAAAATAATACTCATGACCAAAATATTGTTGCAGGGCTACTTCACGCTTTAGTGTATACATCGGGGTCTCTTTTCAATAGTTTCTGCACTGAAAATTACCTAAACTAAATTTACACAAAACCAGGGGTTAAAACGTAAAATAGTCATCTTTTACCTTGGGCTAGAGCTTGTGCATAGGGAAGTAGCTCGACAAGGGAGGAGATCGGGCGAGCAGGGCGCGGACGGTCCGGTGGCTTGGGCGCGGCCGGGTGGACGGTTCGGCGAGGCGGCTCGGCGGGCGTGGCTCCTGCGAAGCTCCGGCGAGGTCCGAGCACGACGGATGGTGAGAGAGAGAGAGAGGGAACAAGAGCGAGCTCGGGTGAAGGGAGAGGGAGGGAGAGGGAGAGGGAGAGGTGTCGTGGAGGAGAGGGAGAGAACGGTCGGCGACTTTAACTCCATTAATGGCGGCCATTACCACCATTGAGTGAGGGAGGGACGTGGGGGAGGGAGAGGAGGAGATGGTGGCGGTTTCCGGTGCAGGGAGAGGAGAGGGCGTGGCTCGGGGGCGTGGGGTGGCTCGACCGAACGAGCGCGGGCGGCGGCGGGCACGCGTAGGGCGCGGCGCGGGCGGCGACGGCGTCCAGGGAGTGAGACGAAGGGGCCCTGACGGGTGGGCCCCACACGTCAGTGAGAGAGGGCGGAGGGGATAGGGGGCGCGCAGTTGGGCCCTTAGTGGGCCGGTTTCGGCCGGTTAGGGTTAGGGTTTTCTTTTCTTTATTTAAAAATATAAATAATATATTTTTAAATAATTCTAAAAATCATAATAATTATACCAAAATTATTTATAACTAAAAAATTTATTTTTGGACCATTATTTTCATATTAATTAATTGGATTTTCAATATAAAAGAAATTCTACTAAACATCCATAAATCAATATGAGCAAAAAAAATTATTCTAAATGCCAATAAAAATCAAACAGTTGAAAGAAAAATTCATTACCATATTTACCACTAATAATCTAAATGCATTATTTTTAGTTGATGGTTTTGTAGTGTTACAAACCTAACCCCTTAAAAGAATCTCGTCCTCGAGATTAAGGAACTTATGAGAATAACTGGGGGAGTTCTGTTCTGAGTTCATCTTCTCTTTCCCAAGTGGCCTTATCTTCCGAATGATGACTCCACTAAATTTTATACATGTTGATAACTTTACTCCGAGTAATTATATGAGATGTTTCCAAAATTCTGATATGGTACTCCGAATAAGTAAATTCCTCCCTAACATTGAGTTATTCCATATGTAATTGTTCCTCCGGTATTCTTAAGCATTTCTTAAGTTGTGACACATGAAATACGTCATGCACATCCGACAAACTATTAGGTAGCTCTAACTGGTACGCTACTTCACCTTTTCTTTCCAAAATTTTGAACGGGCTAATGTAGCGAGAAGATAGTTTACCCTTAACCTTAAATCTTTTCATTCCTCTCATCGGTGAAACTTTAAGGTATATGAAGTCTCCTACTTCAAAGATCAACTCTCTTCTTCTATTGTCATCATAGCTTTTATGTCTCGACTGGGCTGTTTTCTCTGGTGAGGAGATAATCGCGGCGGAGTAAAGATCTTGGCACCGGATAGGCTTGGACCCGGTCACTGGTGGGTTCACTGTACCCACTTGACCTGCGGGCGGCCGAGATGGTCCTCGCTGGCGTTGTCTGCTTACCGACTGTGCGCCACGTGCCTAGTAGCTATAACACGTCGCAATGAACCATAGCAGTAAGTCCGTCCATCGCCGGAGGCCTTGCCACGGTGAAAGCCACGATCACCTGCGCCAGTACCTTTCCCCACTCTCCGGCCTCCAGCGCAACTTCTCAAAATTAGCCGACATCGCTCTCAGACACTATAAATTGAGGGTGTCGCTAGCTCCGTTAGGTTGTCACGAAGCCAGTGCACCCGCCCCTGCCTCCAATTAGCCACCAAAGCGCCCTAATTTCTTTCTTCCCCCAATTCGGTTCTTCGTGCCACCGTGAGCCACCGCTTCATGGACCGCCGTCTCTAGGTCCATTCACATCTTCCTTACCCTCGTTTCAGCACCCTTGTGTGCTATGGATGCTTATCGGCCCAGTCAATTGAGCTAGACCACGTTAGATCACCGGGAACACCTCTGGTTGTCCTCGGTTTGGGCCATCACCATGGACAGAGAGATTTTGAGCTAGAACTTTGCAATTGGTAGAGGGATTAGGGTCGCCCGAGGTAGAATTTGGTGTCGACCAAGTAAGAAGCTTAGCCTTTGCGTATTCCAGCCGGTACAAGCTCGCCGGAGCAACTGCTCCGCCGTCCGTGGTCGGTGTCACACCCGGCTTTAAGGAACAAAGCTAGGAGCATCTCATATATGCGCCAAGAAGACAACATATATAATAACAGTGTGTATAGAGATAAATGTCACAATAACATCAGAGTATTATTACATAGCGGAAGTCTTATTACAAAATAAAAGAATAAATATAAAACGAACTAAGGATCATCCTTGGCGCAAGAGTCAATTAGGGAAACGCCACCTAGATTAGATCGAACTCCTCGCTTTGAGGCTCCTCCTGAACCACCTGATCTTCACCAGAGGGGGGTGTGAGACAGCAAGGGTGAGCTCACACATGTTCATCGCTCAACAAGTTGTGGGGAATAATGTGGCATGAACTCACCAAAGGTGGGAGTTCATGAAGTGTAAGGCTGATCAATAATAGAGGTTAAAGCTGAGCATTGCTTTAATAAGTTGGTCAAAATTTTATTAGCAGTTAATAAGTGTAAGTGAATACCAAACCATAATAATATAATAGAACAAAATTAATAACAAATCCCATGCAATGCATATGACAAATTGAGTTTAAGTTTCATAATTTAATCATCAGAGAGTCCTGAGCTGCTCATGACCGTGAGCTTGGCTAGTATACGAGTTTTACACTCTGCAGAGGTGGTACCCTTTACCCACAAGTCATGTATCCCATGTCGCCAGGTTTAGCTAGACCCTTAGACACTACCGAGGTGAATGGCTAGGGATCCACTACGAGGCCTTTACAAAGTTCCACTACCTTTCGAAAACCCGCTACAGTTTATGGGAAAAGCACTTGCAAGAATCCCCCGTCTGACCGCCATCTCAGCAAAATCAACCCGAGAACCTCCTTGCATGCAATCCCCTACTGCCCTTGCCCCTTTCGGGTAAGGTAGTCTTCCACTAGCTTTCCTAGTTAGTTGGCCAAGGGCGTCCCATTAAACCCTTGTGGTGGCACGTGTTTCTCAAGTTAAGCTCCATGTTCCAATTAACATTTAATGATCTTGACATGAACATAAGTAAAATAACAAAATAATTGGAACATGGATATAATAAAATATTATCCCAAAACCATGTAGAGCAATAGCAAAACTACCCAAGTGAATCAGGGGTAACAAGGTGAAAAGGATAAACAGACTAGGATGACCTATTGGGTCCCATCAAAATTAAACCTATGCATCGAATAGCGATAATAAAGAATATTATTGGGTAAATGAAGGTGATCAAGGGCACAACTTGCCTTCAATGAGCTCCTGCTCAGCTACTTCTATCTGCTGCTCGCCAGGATCCTCAGTTAGAAGCTCTTCTACTCGTCACAATACAAACAAGCACAGTATATAGAGAAAATTAACATCATACCAAACATGTAAACAAATTACATAATAATAATCTACACATTAAAATAATATCCTAGGAACAAGACTCATAATTTTTGGAGTTATAGATTTTAAGATATTAATTTCCAAAGGTTTTATGTGCTTAAAATAGGATTAAGTGGGAAATTAATTTTCTTACTGTTATCATGACAAAACAGAGACTCTAAGTGATAGAGAATAATATTACAAAATTTTAGGAACTAGAATGGATTAATTTGGAGTTAAAATGAATTAAATATGAATTTCCCAAGTTTCTAGAATTGTTTTTGTATTAAAAACTAATTTCTATAATTATTTCTCTATTTTTATTCCTCTCTGGACTGCGCACCAATACCTGGAAAGCGCAGGGACTCTGGTGAAAAATGATTCCAGACACAGGACTCCCATAAGGCGGACTGCGGGTTAATTCATCGAAATCTGAGGGACTCATTTGAATATTTGCACAGCCAAAGGGGTATGCGCCAATCTAGACCGTTGGATCACAGTTGGGTGCTTGAGATTAAATTAAGTCCCCCCCGAACCGGTACGAGATCCCGGCCACAGGATCCTAATCTTACGGTCATGATTTTATGAGATGAGATCCAACAGGATTCGTCTGTTAACAGATCAGTGGCCCAGATCGTTCACGCGAAAGGGTACGCCAAGCTCTAATCCCTACCATCCATCGGTAATCGACGGTCACAAGGTTCTCTCCCTCCACGACAGTCGACCATGGCGGCGCCTCCGACCCACGGCAGAGGGGTAGTCGGATCCACGCCAATCGATGGTGCAAGACACTAGTCCCTATTCTGAAGGTGGCTACATGATTTAGAGAATACGACGAATGCGTGGTATGAGATCTTACCAGAGATTACATTGGTGGGACAACTCGGCGACGACAACGGCGGACCCAGCCGCACCGATCCAACACCGGTGAGAAATTGTGGGTCCCCCGATCGGCAATTCCACCGAGCGAAGCCTAGTGTGACATCCACGCATCTAGTCGAAGCCCCCAGACCCACCGGTTGAATCCCGAGCGGAAGCGTGGGCGAGTTCCACGGCGGCGGAAACTTGACCCGAAACAATGGCGCCCTTGCTTTTGCCCATGACCGCGGTATGAGTGGGACGACAAGGGGATGAATAGATCAAGGGGGAGCGAGTTCACTTTATCCGGGAGTTGGCGCAATGGCTCCGCACGTGAGTCACAACAGAAATCCGACCTCACTAGCGTACTGACTTCGCGCGGGCGGTTGTGCCGTGGAGCTTGAAAATCCCGGGACGCCGAGCGGGTTGTTGAGGAGGGGATAAGCCCGACGAGTGGGCCCCACCGCGACAGAGGTACAGGCATCGCTCGATGGTGACAAGCCCGAGCGTGTGGTCCAGGCGGATTTCTCTCCTGGTCGCTACGACCCAAGCTCAACAACCAGAGGAGGGAGACCATCCTGACGGCTTGACCCCACAAGGCGGTGACCCAAAGTGCGCAGGCGCGGTAGGAAAGTGGAAAAGGGAGATGGGCCGAGCAGGAGTGAATTTGGCCCAACCGCATGGTTTATTCCTTTTCTATTTTTTCTGATTTCTTCTTTATTCCTAATTCCTTTGAATTTAAATTTTGAATTCCACTTAAGTGCAAATTCAAGTTCATGTTAACTATGCAATTCAATCACACGATCATATGGTGAAGTTATTCAATTTTTAATATTATTTTATATCGAATAATATTTCTTTCTTTACATTTTTATTTCCAAATTCTAAGATTTGAATTAGGTTTTAATCCTTAATTCACATTATTAATGTAACCTTATTAATATTTTCATTATTATTAAATGCACAAACAATTAAACTCCAGCATGATGCATAATTTAATGGCATTTATTAATCCTTTGGTTTTTTTAAATGAGGTGTTCACTTGTGATAGTAAGTAGATACAACACACACATATAGATAAAGGAAAATAACTTTTCTCCTTTTATATTATAACTACAAATTGGGTATTACCAATCCTACCCCCCTTAACAAGAATCTCGTCCTCGAGATTTAGAAGGAACAAGGGAAAAGATGGGGAAAATCTATGCGAAGCACTTCTCTTTCCCATGTTACTTCATCTTCTCCATGGTGACTCCATTGCACTTTGCACATCTTTATCACCTTATTTCTTGTAACTCGAGTCAATGTATCAATAATCTTGATAGGATACCCCGTGTAAGTCAAATCACCCTGGACACTGAGCTCCTCTATTGGTAATTGTTCCTCAGGGACACAGAGACACTTCTTAAGTTGAGACACATGGAATACATTTTGCACATCAGATAGATTATCAGGTAGTTCGAGTTGATAGGCCATCTCTCCAACTCGCCTAAAACTCAGAATGGTCCAATAAAGTGAGGGGACCATTTGCCCTTAACTTTAAATCTGTCACACCCGGCTTTAAGGAACAAAGCCAGGTGCATCTCATACATGCGCCAAGAAGACAACATATATAATAACAGAGTGTATAGAGATAAATGTCACAATAACATCAGAGTATTATTACATAGCGGAAGTCTTATTACAAAATAAAAGAATAAATATAAAACGAACTAAGGATCGCCCTTGGAGCAAGAGTCCACCGGGGAAACGCCACCTAGATTAGATCGAACTCCTCGCTTTGAGGCTCCTCCTGAACCACCTGATCTTCACCTGAGGGGGGTGTGAGACAGCAAGGGTGAGCTCACACATGTTCATCGCTCAACAAGTTGTGGGGAATAATGTGGCATGAACTCACCAAAGGTGGGAGTTCATGAAGTGTAAGGCTGATCAACAATAGAGGTTAAAGCTGAGCATTGCTTTTATAAGTTGGTCAAAATTTTATTAGCAGTTACTAAGTGTAAGTGAATACCAAACCATAATAATATAATAGAACAAAATTAATAACAAATCCCATGCAATGCATATGACAAATTGAGTTTAAGTTTCATAATTTAATCATTAGAGAGTCCTGAGCTGCTCATGACCGTGAGCTCGGCTAGTATACCAGTTTTACACTCTGCAGAGGTGGTACCGTTTACCCACAAGTCGTGTATCCCATGTCGCCAGGGTTAGCTAGACCCTTAGACACTACCGAGGTGAATGGCTAGGGATCCACTACGAGGCCTTTACAAAGTTCCACTAGCTTCTGAAAACCCGCTACAGTTTATGGGAAAAGCACTTGCAAGAATCCCCCGTCTGACCGCCATCGCAGCAAAATCAACCTGAGAACCTCCTTGCATGCAATCCCCTACTGCCCTTGCCCCTTTCGGGTAAGGTAGTCTTCCACTAGCTTTCCTAGTTAGTTGGCCAAGGGCGTCCCATTAAACCCATGTGGTGGCACGTGTTTCTCAAGTTAAGCTCCATGTTCCAATTAACATTTAATGATCTTGACATGAACATAAGTAAAATAACAAAATAATTGGAACATGGATATAATGAAATATTATCCCAAAACCATGTAGAGCAATAGCAAAACTACCCAAGTGAATCAGGGGTCAACAAGGTGAAAAGGATAAACAGACTAGGATGACCTATTGGGTCCGATCAAAATTAAACCTATGCATCGAATAGTGATAATAAAGAATATTATTGGGTAAATGAAGGTGATCAAGGGCACAACTTGCCTTCAATGAGCTCCTGCTCAGCTACTTCTATCTGCTGCTCGCCAGGATCCTCAGTCAGAAGCTCTTCTACTCGTCACAATACAAACAAGCACAGTATATAGAGAAAATTAACATCATACCAAACATGTAAACAAAATACATAATAATAATCTACACATTAAAATAATATCCTAGGAACAAGACTCATAATTTTTGGAGTTATAGATTTTAAGATATTAATTTCCAAAGGTTTTATGTGCTTAAAATAGGATTAAGTGGGAAATTAATTTTCTTACTGTTATCATGACAAAACAGAGACTCTAAGTGATAGAGAATAATATTACAAAATTTTAGGAACTGGAATGGATTAATTTGGAGTTAAAATGAATTAAATATGAATTTCCCAAGTTTAATAGGGAGATGGGCCGAGGAAAGTGGAATAGGGAGATGGGCCGAGGAGGAGTGAATTTGGCCCAACCGCATGGTTTATTCCTTTTCTATTTTTTTCTGATTTCTTCTTTATTCCTAATTCCTTTGAATTTCAATTTGAATTCCACTTAAGTGCAAATTCAAGTTCATGTTAACTATGCAATTCAGTCACACCATCATGTGGTGAAGTTATTCAATTTTTAATATTATTTTATATCGAATAATATTTCTTTCTTTACATTTTTATTTCCAAATTCTAAGATTTGAATTAGGTTTTAATCCTTAATTCACATTATTAATGTAACCTTATTAATATTTTCATTATTATTAAATGCACAAACAATTAAACTCCAGCATGATGCACAATTTAATGGCTTTTATTAATCCTTTGTTTTTTTAAATGAGGTGTTCACTTGTGATAGTAAGTAGATACAACACGCACATATAGATAAAGGAAAATAACTTTTCTCCTTTTATATTATATCTACAAATTGGGTATTACAGTCGGGGACCTGATCTTGCGAGGAAAAGAAAAGGGAAGGGCCTCTGAGCAAATGTCAGAGGCACAGATAAATAGTGCGCAGGGTTCTTTACCGGTTATTTGAATGACCAAGGTCCTCTGCGCAAAATGCACATCACGGGGGCGCGCGCGGGCGCGTTTCTCTGTTCAAGGGCCGGCTCGGGCTGGTTTGAGCCCATTACTATTCATTACTTTTCTTTTCCTTTTTCTGCCAGGCTTAGGGAATTTAAAGAAAATTCTAGAGAAATGATACAAATATGAGACCAATTTTACTAGACTCCTAAATTCCCCTAGTGTTTAATAAAAATAGTTCCAAGATTTTTAGTCCCAACCAGGAATTATTTAGTATTTAAGAAGGCCTAAACCTAGAATTTTGAAATTTTAGAAATTATTTGATGACTCCAAAAATCATAAAACTTTTTAGGTAAGCTTAATATGATAGTTAGAGTCCTTGGGTAAAGTTTGACCTGTTTTGGCCATTGTTTGATCTCCAAACCCAAAACCCTAGCTTTCTAGGTAGTAGTTGCCTTATTCTAGTGGAATACTGACTCAGAAAACCCTAGTTTCCCTGGTGTACCATGAAGGAAAGTTGTATTCAAGATACAACTTGATGTATCTCTATTATAGTTGCATATTCATAACATCACATGAGCATTCATGTTTATATATGGTTATGTATAGAAAACGAAGAAGAAGTAAGTGTTGAAGAAGAAGGTACTGCACCATCAACTGAAACTCCACATGTCGGGAATAGTTTTTATTTCGATATTTGTGGAACAGATCTCGACTCCCCTACAACACAAGGCAAGCCCCGGTGCATTTACCTTTTCCTTGTGATTTTAAACTCTTTATCACTTGAATGATGCATTATGTGATAGGAGTTGGGTGCTAAACCAATTGTTGCATTTCCTTCCTTGGAACAGTTTACCATTCCTTGATTACCTGTTTTATTAAAAGGTTTTCTGATGCTTTGTCTTGCTTTAGAAAACAAACATGTTTTGTTTTTAACAAAAGATGATGCTTCAGATGGAATGGGATGTTTTAAAAAATACAACTTGATGGGGGATCCATCATGGCCGTGATGGGTTTGACATCAGACAAGATGTACCTCTGTCAGGTACCAAATTTTGGGATTGAAAATAATAAAGACAAGATCGGATGGGTGACTTGCACGAGAAGGAAGTCTTGGTGTTGTATCTCTGTCTGAGTCGATTAAGGACCGTGTCGATGTAGGCCTGATGATCGATGACCTTTTAACTAGCCACATGCCTCGTCATGGGTAAGCTTTGCCTCGGGTAGACTAATACCAGAAAGGCCAACACACAATGGGAGTGGAGTGGCAAGAGGCTGGACGGTGGTGTATCTGTGCTCTCGGTTGGCGTGAACCTAGTCTGGTCTTAAGAAACCCGGTGGCAAGTTGACATATGCAAGGGTTAAGTGCTACATATGTCATGTGGTTGGAGATCCTCATATGGGTATTAATCGATTCGTATCGCCGTTACTTCTTGGACATGAAGACTTGGTTACTGACTTACACGTAGCAATCCAGTGAACTAATGGGCCAAGTGCTTGAACTAGGGTAGAAAGAACTCTAGATTCAGGTAATGACTTAAACAGATAATAAAACTGGTTTTTTAAGGATCCACTATTAGTAAGCATTTCTGCAAACAAAGTCTTGATTCTTGAATAGCCTTACCTTGACTCCCTCAAGCCAGCATATCCTTGAGAGTCTTTTCTTTTGTCGGGTAAGACTTGCGAAAGTACACTCCGTACTGAGGGTTTTCGAACCCATGTTGTTGTAGGTGAGGAAACAGCAGATTTTTGCTATTTCTGTTCAAAGGTGGTACCGAAAGAAGAGCCCCAGCAGTGAAGTCGCAGGAGGATGTTGGCCTCCCACCTTAAAAACAATATACTTTTGTGCGGGAGGGTCTTTTGCCTCCCGGGTCTGTAATAATAATACTTTATGCACTCATAGCACCCTGGTATTGTAATAATAATAATACTCTCTCTATATATTGGATGAATGTAAATTAAGTTATTATAATTTGCTTCCGCTTATTCTTTCCTCCGATGTGATGTAATATTTGTGTGACGGGTGAAGCGCTCTTGGGTGAAATGATGAGGATACAATTACCGAATTTGTCGAGTGATTAAGTGCATCTATAGGGTTGTCCAAGGTCCGTAGGACAAGGACAACTGTAGGTGGGCCTAATACCTTGGGATGTTCCATCATAGGAGTTGTTCTGACGGGTATTCTTGGTACTTTCTCTAGTGATTCGACATCTCTTTCCTTTTGCTTTCAAGGCCAATTGCCTTGTTCAGCAAAGTCTGAAAATTGGGAAAGTCGTGGCTTTGTAGCTGGTAGTTCAAGGGTCCAATCAAGCCTTCTAAGAAAAGTTCTTGGTGCTTCTCATCAGTGTCCACTTCTTCTGTGGTGTAACGCGAAAGCTGGGTGAAGCGATCACGGTACTCACTAACGGACATATTCCCTTGTGTGAGGGAAAGGAACTCCTTCTTCTTGAGCTTCATGATTCCTGGGGGAATATGGTGAGCACGGAAGTTCATTTGGAATTCCTACCAGGTTATGGCATCAGCATTAGCATGTGCCGCGGTGAAGGCATCCCACCAATCGGACGCGGCTCCTTCGAGTCTTCCCGATGCGTACAAGACCTTCTCTCGGTCGTTGCACTAGGTGATGTCTAACTTCTTCCCAATGACCTTAAGCCAGTCATCAGTATCCAAAGGGTCTACTGCATGAGAGAAAGCAGGCGGGTGATGACTCATGAAGTCCCGGTGCTTTTCCCTAGCTTGGGGTGCATGTTGTTGTTGGTGTTGGTACTGCTGGTTCTGTTGATTCTGCTGAATCTGTTGCACCGAAGTAGTGAGTCCTTGCAGAAGTTGCATCTGCGCTGCGATGAATTGATCCATAGTGGGATTGGGTGGCAGTGGTGGCAACTGCTGACCACGCTGGTTCTGATGGTTAATGGGACCTGAGTGAGTATTCACCATCTGGTTGGTTAGGAAGTGCAATTCCGGGGTAAGTGAGGAGTAAAAAAGATTCTAGGGGGAATAGCTTATTATTAAGGTTAAGTGTATTTATATATATTTTATGCTCTTATGGCCATCATTCCATAAGACCAATGCACTCAAACAAAACTCCAAATCAAACATTGCAACCATCACATGGTTGTTATTATTATAAGTGTAGTAATATAAAGGTGTTCTTCGTCTAACGTGAAAACTAACTTATTACAATATAAATAGAAAATTCTATAGTGGCCTGGTGATGGATCTTGGTTCTCCATAGCGGATCCTCTTGCGGGGAGGGGACAATGCCATGGCAAGGACTTGAACTTCAGGGGGATTCCTTCCATCAAGCTAAGCTTCCAGGGCTGTGATCCTTGCATGTGCATCCTCCAGCTCCAAGTGTACCCTAGAGAGGTCCAGGGTAGCACTATTCAGGTCGGTGTTAAGACCTGCCACCACACCAGCTAGGGTGTTGAGGTGATCTTCACCAGCTCCACCTGGAACAATGCTAGTTTGGCTTTCTCCACGAATACGCAGAGGAAGATGCCTGTACTTCGTGTTTTGCAGCTGCTGCCGGTAGGTGTGGCTAAGGGACCATAGAGTTTTCCTAGCAGCATCGCTGACCAAAGCAGCGTAGGTGGATAGCGGTGTTAGAGACTTATGAGCTGATAGAGTCCTGAACCCTCTATCACCTGCATCCATCACCCTGACATGAATGTGAGTGATGTAGTAGCAAGCCCGAGGAGACTCGTACACTCGCCTTGTCTCATACAGGGGTCGGACATAGGTTCCCAACGCGTGCAGAACATCCTGCAACAGGTTAGGGAAGTGCCATGTCTCGAACATTGAGGTATAATGTTCAATGACAGGCCATAACCCCACGTAGTGATCCTGCTGTTCATCGTTGGCTTCTTTGTTGATGTCCTCTTCTTCTTCGTCGTCGTCTTCATCATCGTCACCAGAGTCGTCTGGGTCGTCGCCTCCGGGAGCAGGGGCTTGGACTGCTGGTGTTGGCGGTGCTGAAGCTGACGATCCAGCTGTGAAGGCTAGTGATTCTGCCAACGGGTTGGGCGTAGACAGAAACTCCTCCGAGCTATCTTCCAGAATAACTCCGTTCTCCACACAAATGTGAGGGAGATCCACAGGGATTTCCTCGACTACCACTGGATAGACAGGAACTTGTCGTGGCGGAGGGATGTAGTTGGTGTTGATCCGAGTCGTTTGAATAGTACGAGCTGTAACACCCCAGGTGTTGCTATGGCTGGAGCACACCTTGGCACTCAAGACTATGATCACATGTGGAAGAACTTAAGGAGCAAAAGTATAAGGGGCTTTGGAAACTAAGTTTTTACCAAGAGTTGGGAATGACCAAGGGCATTACTCTAATTGTGTGCAACTATCACCTTGGGAGAGGGGGAAAGAACCCTAGGCCTCTCTTAAACCCTAACTCCCAAACCATGGATAAGAGGGGAAAGAGAGTGAGCAAATGTGCAAAACATGGGTAATCTTTACCCAAACCCTAAGCAACATTATAACCATCAATTAGGGGAGGGAAATATTACAAAAAGGCCCCTAGGGAAACCCCATTTCAAATCTCCAAGTGGAGAGAGAGCTAGAGCTCTCTAATTCCCTCTAAGTCCCATTTTAGCCCTAAATCAAAGATCAACCGTGTTCACTTCAAAAATGGCGCCAAAACCACTTGGGTTCTATACCAAAAATGTGCAATACCACTTAGGGCACCCACTGGAAAAAGTTGAGCTCGAGACTCGGACGTTTGACATGCCATGGCATGGCTTTTGTCGCGAAGTGCTCAGTGTGACACACCTGATTTGGCACCCGAAGATCTCCCTCCCTAGGCCGTATCTGCCCCGACGTCTCACAGTTGAGTGACAGCCCTAGGTGCCAGGAAGAGGTCTGCGCCGGACCTTTGCAAAGATTCGCACGGTTGCGACCTCTGGCGACATTTGAACACTGGAAGAAACAAACCGCCACGTGTTCGACGCCATCTGCCGCGCCAGAGCACGCCCGAGCACGCCCCGCGCCGCGCCCGAGCCAAGCTGGTGCCCTGGTCCGCGTCCGCGGCTATAAAACGCCCAGGAGCCTTGGCCGTACCCCTCCGCACGCGCTCAAGCCTCACCGGAGCTCAGTTCACCGCCGTCTGCCCATACGCGACGTGCCCGCGGCCACCCGAGCCCCTGCCACCGTAGACCGGCCAACCCAGCCATTCCCAACCCCGTCCAGCCCTCGGAGAAGACTGTGCACGTCTCCGTGAAGCTCCCCGAGCGAGGAATCGGGCTCTACTTCACCGGAGAGGCCGACCCAAGGTCACCGGACTTCAACTGACCGCCGGCAACCGTGGACCGAGGTACACCGTGCACCTCTCTTCGATTCCTTGCACGGTTAGACTCCTTGGACCTCCACGAAGCTCCCTATGCCCTTGGATTGAACTATGCCGCCGTGGATAGGCCGGAGCACACGCCGCCGACGAGCTCGCCCGCCTGCTCACGTGGACCGGGCGATTCCGGCCATCCCCGACGACGAGCCGTACCTCGACGTGATCGCCGGACCCTCCCCGAGCCAACCCTACCCTTCGCCGGAACTCCCTCGCCGCCGGTAAGCCGCGCCGCCCTTTCTTTTTCCGCGACTACTGTTTCAATTGAGGGAGGGACTGCGGGTGAGAGGGAGAGAAACCCAGGGGGTTAAGTGAAAGGTCAGAGACTCAAGTGAATAGTGCCTTAAGGGTAGATCTGCGAGGTTTGAATTGTTTTAAACCCAGGGGCCTCGGCGCAAACTATTTTTCCAGGAAAACTTAACTAAAACCTAATTTAAATTCAAACAGAAACTTTAAAAACCCATAACTTCTGTTTGGTTTATCTAATTTTGGTCAAACTAATTTTGCCAGACTCTAAATCATGTAACCTATTTAGGAAAAATATAAAACCCCTTGGTGCTGTGGAAAACTTAAGAGTTCTGTTTTAATGTTAACTTTGGCCAAAAGCTAAATAATAGTAAGAAAAATAGTTAGACTATTTGACTAAGGTTGGAAAATTTTAGAAAAGTTATTATCTACCTACTGACCTAGTTAAAATTGTTAAACACCTCTGTCCATTACATTTAAGTTAATTTTACCCTTTATCCTAAAATATGCTTAAAGATGAGGAAAATAGAAAATACAACTTAATTAATGAACCAGAGAGCACTCCTATTTTGTTGAGGTACTTATTTAATGTAGTTCAATAGAAAAATATATCATACCCTGTTTTAGTGTAAAATAATTAAGATCTCTTCTATTTTAATAAAACAAGTGAAACTTAGAAAAATTCTACAAAAATAACCCCAAGGTGAAAACACCCTCACCCTTGGGATAACTATTGTTTTATTAGAAAGAACTTAGGAAAAATATGAAATCTGCTGTTTGACATTTTTCAAATAGTAATGTAGTAGAAAGAGCCTTTTGACATGAAACTTAAGAAAAGCATGACTAAATAACCACCCCTTAGTTTCCTGTGATTCTTAGCACAAAAATCTATTATTACCAGAGGATGCCAACAAAAATAATCTTTAGGACAGAACCTACCCCTAACTAGGAGGTGTAGTGTAAAGTGCCCCTTTTTGCCTAACTTTTGTTATTTTTGTTTAAGGCCTAACTTTTATACCTTAAGCCTCAAATTCTTAAAACAAGCTAAAATAGCCAGTGACAACCCACTGTAATTTTTACATAATTTTTGGAAATTATTAAAACCCTGTCATAGTTCAAACCTGCACTAGAAACCCTAAATGGAAATTAAAGAAAGGAAAATGAATAATGGAAATTGATGTCATCCTAAGACCTTTGTAAATTTGTCCACTGAAATATATGAAGGCAATGCAAATCCACTATGTTGTCCTAAAGGAAAACCTAAGTCCAAAGAGTAATAAGTCTATCTATGTACCACTAGAAGCCCCGCATAACTAAGAAAACCCTAAGTTACTTCTTGGCTTAGTCTCTTTTTGCATAATGTTATTAAATCATGCATAATCATGACATACATGTTCATTGCATTCGCTAGACTGTAATCTTGCTGACGGAGAGTACATCCTCGTGCCGGAGCAAGGAGCTGCTCAGGAGGTAGCCCCAGATCCAGCACCAGAGCCTGCACCAGAGGACCTGCCTGCCACTGCTTTGGAAGGCAAGCCCCAGTTTTATGCATAACCTGTTATTTATGCTATTTTACTCCACTTAATGATTGTAGGATTGATTGTGCACTTAAGTGTAGGAATTTCTTGAAACCCTAGTTGCATGATCTCAGGAATCCTATTGAGATGAATACTAGTATGCTAAGACGAGTAGCTGCTTCATAAAGTAGGATCTCGGTAGAAGTCGAGTGATTTTTCTAGCACTCGCGCGAGGTCAGGACATTGATTGTACCCACTTTCATATCATACTGATGCTGGTTTGTGGACAACGATCCATGGGGATTGGTTGTCCACGGGATAAAATGTGAATAAGGATTAAGGTGTGGTACCGTGAGTCAAGCGTTTGAACGTACTAAGCACATGCCGAGAAATATGGTAAATCGGTAAGCCTAGTACCTGAGTGAACCTGCCCGCAGACATATCCCCTCACGCGACCTGAGACGAGGTCTCCCATTCCGGTTATGGTGGGTACAAGTGCGGCCACTGCACGACGGCCAGTCGGGGTCAGTGGGGCATTGTACGCCAAGGCGGTGAGCCCTGATCTGTTGCCAGGGAATCGATGGGGACGGTTGATGTGTGTGGGGACGGAGTGCCCCTACATGTCGTGTGTTTGGGTTACCTTGCAAGGATAAAAACTCGATTCGAATCGTCTGCTTCTCGCAGTTAATGAGACTGCTTGATCCATGCTGCTACATTGAGTAATAAGTGGAAGTATGATGAGTTGAGATATGATGTTGATTGTTAATAATGCTTGCTACCATGTACGAGTAGATAGTTCACTTTTAGCCTTAAGAGAGTCACACTTAACTTTGACTAAGTTAAAATCTTGATTTAGAAACTCAGCTAGTGCTTTTGGCAACCAAACCCCCACAGCCAAACAGCTGCATGTCTAGAGGTAGAGGAGTAGACTCCTCACACCGGGTAAGTCTAGCTGAGTATTAGTATACTCAGGCTTGCTTGTGGCATAATTTTTACAGGTTCTCTGGAGGAGATGGTTGCTGGGATAACTTGGCCGACCACCCTGCCACCGGGTTGGACTGTCGAGTGGGACCCTGCCTCGGCTGAGGAGGAGCATGAGGAGTGATGGGACAGGCTTCCCCATCTCTCTGTTTAATTATCGTTAGTTTTATTCCGCTGCACTTCGAACAATGATGGATACTTTTGCAAAAACTCCGATGATGATGATGGTGGTGTAATAATTTAACATTATGACATGTATGGGTTTATGCTTTATTGTATTTGCTCTGTGACTCACCTTCGAGTGAGATTGTGGTACTTGATCCTGTCAGTGGCCGTGTCGGACTAGATCCGAGGGATTGACGGGTTATTCCCATTTAAGTGTGGTCTAGCCTCTAAAGGCGGGACTTGGACACTTAAGTTGGAATAATTCGGGCAGTTCCGCCACATGAACCATCTACAATAGAAATTGTCAACTCAGTTGAATTTTAAAGAGGTAAGGTTAATAAAATAATTTTGTAAGAACAAAATTAGCATGTTTTGAACAGACTAGGCTTTCCATTTCTAACTAGTCTAACAAGCTAGAGTCAGCATAGCTTTGATACCACTTCTGTCATACCCGGTTCTGGTGGCAAAACCGAATGCATAGCATATGTGGGCCAGGATCCATTTTTCACACATATGCTAACGTCACAAGTGTAATATATCAAAAGACAATGCAATAAAGGCGTAAAAGGGAGCAGAGTAACTTTATTACATCATCCAGAACATTGTATCTTAACAAGTATCATCAACGTACGGCGGAATTAAATATGGACACTCTTCCATAGGAAGGTGACTGGCGCATCGTTAGACTCAAAACTCATCAACGTCATCTGTGAAGTCTTTGTCATCACCCTCTAATCAAAATATTAGCAAGGGTGATCTCACTTATGGTTGGGGCTCAGCAAGTGAGGAAAAAAATGCAAGTTAACAAGGTAGGCTATGGATAAGCGGTAAGCATTTTAGTTGGTCAATATTTTATTAGCAACACCTGTCTTACTACTTGTAAGTGTGTCCCAAATATCCCAATTAATCAAAGGCAAAAGATTATATTAAAAACACTTAAGTGAAATCACTTAAGCAAACCACTGGTAGATCATCAGATCACGATTTATTTTCCATCTTTAAGTTCAATTACCATGTGATGGTCCAGGTTGCTCTTAACCGTGAGCATGACTGATATATAAGTTTTACACTCTGCAGAGGTGGTACAACTTTACCCACAAGCTGTGTATCCCATCTAGCCTAGGTTGATCGGACCTGTAAACAATGCCAAGGTGAATGGCTAGGGATCCACCATGAGGCTTTCACAAAATATCCTTAGTACAAAGCCACCTGCTAAGGTTTCCACGTCAGTATTGATGGCCCTCTAGGTGAGGTAACTTAGCCAAGACTACCACCCCATGTTAACATGAGCTGCCACCAAACCACTGCCGCCCCCTCTTGCCCATCTTTCAGGTAGGGTTGCTAAGCACTAAGTCTATAGAGCTAATTACCAAAGCCATAGCCACTATAGCGCTCGTGGTTGCACAGTTATCCTGGGTGCTCACTCCATGTTCCATTTAACACAAAATGTTCTTGTTTAACCATCGGGTTAACATCATAATAAAACTTCATTTCTGGAACATAGTATCATTAAAAGAATGACATCATATTTATCAAGTTGAGCAATAGCAAAAATTGCTAAGCATAACATTTATCCCAGGGTAATTCAAGGAATAGGGTTGGTAATTTTAGGAAATCCTTATTTAGGCAAATCCCATCAAATTATGCAATATATCCAAACATTATTGTATGCATTATTTCGGTACAAATAGAAATGCAGAGGGAGAATCCACTTTCCTTGCACGAAAGTGTCCTGTGGCTCATCCTCGAACGAGTTTGGTTCGTCTACCTCACAGTCAACTTCTAGCATCGATTTGTGTATCGTACATACAAAAGAATACGTACGCCCAATAAATGAACATACACCATTACATTGATAATCATTCACCATTAGATACACATTCATACATCACATAAATATACTCATAATATGTCTACAGCATAAATGTTTATTAATCCACTATATCTTTCACTTCGAGTTATCATTGGTGAAAATATGAGTAGGTGACTATGACACTAGTTTATCTAGTATAATATAGATGAAATGTCTTAACAAACTTTACGGAAAAAATAATTAATTATTTTCTTTATTACTTAATAATAGTCCTTTGGGTTTTATCTTTTCCTTTCTAAATAGAAGTTATACGTATAACTAAAAATGTTTATTTCTATATCACCTTACATTAATATTCTAAGAATTAATGTAGATTACTAATTTTAGACTTTAATACCATAATCATAGTTATTTTGAAATAAATAGATATTTCACTAATTCTAAGTAATTAAGTGTTATACATATGAATACATTTAAAATGACTAGTAAAACCTATATTTTTAATCTGACCGAAAATATGTGGCCTATTATTTCTTCCACTTTCTTATATTAATAAAATTATACTTAAATCACTACTAACAAATATCGTTCCATGTGCTAAAGCGAAGCTAATCGTGAACGTTTCTAGTATTTAAATCACCAAGTTAGTGAATAGTGACATTATTTATTTTTGAAATATAAAATCATACTTGTCGGCGTTTCGACCCCGGAGGGTCCCTGGACAGACGAGTAAATTGTCGCTGCGTGTCCCAGCCCAGATGGGTCGGCTCGAGACGGAGCACAAGGGGGAAACAATAAGGGGAACCGCGGCCTCGTGTTGTCCTGCGCCCAGGGCGGATGCGCTTGCAGTAGGGGGTTACAAGCGTTCGCGAGGGAGAGAGTGAGAGCCTACGCGCCAGCCCGTCCTCTCGCGTGGCCCCCCTTTTTCGTACGAGGGCCCTGGACCTTCCTTTTATAGATGTAAGGAGAAGGCCCAGGTGTACAATGGGGGGTGTAGCAATGTGCTAACGTGTCTAGCAGAGGGAAGCCAGAGTCCTATGTACATGCCGACGTGGCTATCGGAGAGGTTTTGGCGCCCTGTTCACGTGATGTCGTGACCGTCGGAGGAGCGCCTGAGCCCTGTAGGAGCACAGCTGTCGGAGCTGTCGGGTCCTTGCTGACGTCTCCTTGCTTCCATAGGGGGCTAAGAACCACCGTCGTCATGGAGCACGCGGGGTGCCATCATTACTTGTTTACCGGGGCGAGCCAGATGGGACGTCGGTCTTGTTCCCCGTAGCATGAGCTAGCTAGGGGTAGGGTAATGATGTGCCCCCCTGCGACGTGGTCGGTCCGAGCCCAAGGTCGGGCGAGGCGGAGGCTCCTCCGAGGTTGAGGTTGAGTCCGAGCCCTGGGGTCGGGCGAGGCAGAGACCGTCGTCCGCGGTCGAGCTTGAGTCCGAGCCCTAGGGTCGGGCGAGGCGGAGACCGTCGTCCGATGTGACGGAACCTCCCAAGTAATTAGGCCCACCTACAGTTGTCCTTGTCCAACGGACCTCAGACAACCCTGTAGGTGCCCCTGAACTACTTGACAAGTTCGGTATCTTTCCTTACCTTTCCAGGAACGTCTCACCCGTCTTGCAGACATTACAGAACATCGGAGATAAAGAAATGTGGAAGCGATTACATAACTTACATTTATTAAAAAGTAAGCTCAAGTTGTTTTATTACAGACCAGAACTATAAGCGAGTGCAGAGTAGTATTATTACACATACCAAGGGAGGCACAAACTCCTCCCAATAAGTTTTTTTTACAAAAGTTCTATATGGAGGACCAAGTCCTCCCGCATCTTCACTCTTGTTTCTCCTCCTTAGGAACCACGTTGGCACAGAAGCAACAGAAATCTGCTACTTCCTCACCTAAAAACAACGAAGGGATAAACCCTGAGTATGGAATTACTCAGCAAGTCTTACCCGACTAAAGAAAAGACTCTCAAGGGTATGCTAGTTATATGGGAGTCAAGGTAAGGCTTTTCAATAATCAAAGACTCTGTTTTGCAGAAATGCTTACTAAAGTGGATCCTTAAAAATCCAATTTTATTTGTCAAGTTAAGTACAATTACCTGTAACTAGAGTTCTTTCTACCCTAGTTCAATCACTGGTCCTGCACTAGCCAATTTCTTAACAAAAACCCATCATCTTTAGTGGAATGCTACGTGTAGGGCAGTGACCAAGTCTTCATAACCGCGAAGGTATGGTGATCCGAATCGATTATACTCAGCTGAGAATCTCCAATCACACGACATATGTAGCACTTAACCCTTGCATATGTCAACCCACCACCGAGGTTCTTAAGACCAGATCAGGTTCACGCAAACCGAGAGCACAGATACACCACCGTCCAGCCTCTTGCAACGGAGGGTACACGCTACTCTCGCCACCGCTCCATGCCCATTTCGTGTTATCTTATTCTGGCCTTAGTCTGCCCGAGGCAAGGCTTACCCATGACGAGGCATGTGACCAGTTAAAGGGTCCTCGATCATCAAGCCTACATCGAGACGGTCCTTAATCGACTCAGACGGAGACACTACACGGAGACTCTCTTCTCGTGCAAGTCACCTGCCCGGTCTCAGCTTAATCATTTCAACCCAAAAACTTGGTACCTGGCAGAGGTACATCTTTTCCGATGTTGAATCCATCATGGCCATGATGGATCCACCATCAAATTTTATTTTCGAAAACAACCCTTCCACTTTGCCAAACATCTTTTGTAAAACAAATCCTTTTGTTTTTCTAAAGCAATACTAAGCATAGAAAAACCTTTTTGTAAAAATAGGGTTTTTAAGGAAGGTAATCAAGTTCAAGGAAGGTAATGCAAGAATTGTTTTATCAAGCAACTCCTATCACCTAATGCAGCAAGCAAGTGAGAAAGATTTTAAAAACATCAAGGGAGGTGGCAAATGCACCGGGGCTTGCCTTCGTTCACAGGTGAGTCTGGCTCGGATCCACAAATATCAAAGTAGAAGCAGTTGCCTGCTTGAGAATCCGAGGGTGGTGGTGTCCTTTCTTCAGTGACTTCCACTTCTTCTTCACGTTCTAACATAACCATATATATACATATATAAGAATGAATGCCATGTAATGCTCATGAGAGTGCGAAGATAATAAAGATTTATTATCTAAGTCTTGAATATAACTTTCCTTCACGGAACTCCGAGAACTTAGGGTTTCCGGAGTCGGTAAAGGAGTTCAAAGGGCAGGGGGGTGTTTTGGGGTTTGGTGATCAAACAAGGTCCAAATCAACCCAATTTCTACCCAAGGCTTCTAAATAATATAAGGAACTCATATAAAAATTTTGAGCATTTTTGGACATATTATCTATTTTCTAAAAATCCAGAACTAAGACTTTAAACTATTTAAAATGCTTTAAAATTTCTTATTTCCTCTAAAAATCACAAAACTATTTTTATTAAATTCTAGGGAAAATAATGAACCTAGGAAAATTGGTTTCACAATTTTATCATTTTTCTACTATTTTCTATAATTGTTTTAACTCGGGAGGAAAAAGAAAAAGAAAACCCGTGAATAGTACTGGGCTGAGTTCAGCCCAGTGACCCAGCTCAGAGGGGAAAAAGGCGCCCGCGCGCGCCCTCGCTGGCGGTCTTGCGGAAAGGTCCCTGGGTTCTGGGTTACTGGAAATAAGTTCCTTTACTATTCCTATGTGTCGCTGACGGTTTACAGAAACACCCTCAAGCTTCTAATCCTTCACAGGGGAAGGTCCCCGACGACAGCCGCGCGCTGAGGAGCAACGGCGAGCCACTGCACCGGCCGATTGAGGCGATGACCGGCGCTCCCGAGCGACAGACACCAAATCGGATCTATCCTACGCTTTTCCCCCAACTCAATTGCATCTAATACCTGTGGCGGAACTGCCCGAATTATTCCAACTTAAGTGCCTAAGCCCCGCCTTAGAGGCTAGACCACACTTAATTGGGAATAACCCGGCAATTCCTCGGATCTAGTCCGACACGGCCACTGACAGGATCAAGTACCACAATCTCACTCGAAGGTGAGTCACAGAGCAAATACAATAAAGCATAAAACCATACATGTCAGAGTATTAAATTATTACATCACCATCATCATCATCGGAGTTTTTGCAAAAGTAACCATCATTGTTCGAAGTGCAGCGGAAATAAGCTAACGGTAAATAAATAGAGAGATGGGGAAGCCTGTCCCATCACTCCTCATGCTCCTCCTCAGCCGAGGCAGGGTCCCACTTGACAGTCCAACCCGGTGGCAAGATGGACGGCCAAGTCACTCCAGCAACCATTTCCTCCAGAGAACCTGTAAAAATTATGCCACAAGCAAGGTTGAGTATACTAATACTCAGCTAGACTTACCCGGTGTGAGGAGTCTACTCCTCTACCCCTAGACATGCAGCTGTTTGGCTGTGGGGTTTGGTTGCTAAAAGCACTAGCTGAGTTTCTAAATCAAGTTTTTAACTTTGTCAAAATTAAGTGTGACTCTCTTAAGGCTAAAGATGTACTATCTATTCATACATAGTAGCAAACATTTTTAGCAATCAACATCTTGTATCATCTCAGCACAATTCCACTTGTTACTCAATGTAGCAGCATGGATCAAGCAGTCTCATTAGCTGCGAGAAGCAGACGATTCGAATCGAGTTTTTAAACCTTGCAAGGTAAACCTAAACACACGACATGTAGGGGCACTCCGTCCCCACACACATCAACCGTCCCCATTGATTCCCCGTCAGCAGATCAGGGCTCACCGCCTTGGCGTACAATGCCTCACTGACACCGACTGGCCGTCGTGCAGTGACCGCACTTGTACCCACCATAACCGGAATGGGAGACCTCGTCTCAGGTCGCGTGAGGGGATATGTCCACTGCCAGGTTCACTCAGGTACTAGGCTTACCGATTTACCATATTTCTCGGCATATGCTTAGTACGTTCAAACGCTTGACTCACGGTACCACACCTAAATCCTTATTCAATTTTTTATCCCGTGAACAACCAATCCCCATGGATTGTTGCCCACACCTAACATCAGTACGATATGAAAGTGGGTACAATCAATGTCCTGACCTCGCGCGAGTGCTAGAAAAATCACTCGTCTTCTACCGAGATCCTACTTAATAAAGCAGCTACTCGACCTAGCATACTAGTATTCATCTCAATAGGATTCCTTAGATCATGCAACTAAGGTTCCAAACAATTCCTACACCTATGTGCACAATCAATCCTACAATCATTAAGTGAAGTAAAATAGCATAGTTAACAGGTTATGCATAAAACCGGGGCTTGCCTTCCAAAGCAGTGGCAGACAGGTCCTCTGGTGCAGGCTCGGGTGCTGGATCCGGGGCTACCTCCTGAGCAGCTCCTTGCTCCGGCATGAGGATGTACTCTCCGTTAGCAAGGTTACAGTCTATCGAATTGCAATGAACATGTATGTCATGATTATGCAGGATTTAATAACATTATGCTAAAGAGAACTAAGTTAAGAAGTAACTTAGGGTTTCTTAGTCATGCGGGGCTTCCAGTGGGTTAGGCTTATTACTCTTTAGGCTTGGGTTTTCAGTGAAGATAACATAGTGGATGGGTATTGTCTTGATACATTTCAGTGGACAGATTGCAAAGGTTTTAGGATGACATTAATTTACATTATTCATTTTCCTTTCTTTAATTTCCATTTAGGGTTTCTAGTGTAGGTTTGAGCTACGACAGTGTTTTAATAATTTCCAAAAATTCTATAAAAATTACAGTGGGTTGTCATTTGCTATTCTAGCTTGTTTTAAGAATTGGAGGCTTAAAGTACAAAGGCTAGGCTTTAAACAAAAATAACAAGAGTTATGCAAAATGGACCACTTTACACTACATCTCTTAGTTAGAGGTAGGTTCTGTCCTAAAGGTTATTTATGCTGGCATCCCATAGTAATAATAGGCTTTTGTGCTAAAAATCACAGAAAACTAAGGGGTGGTTATTTAGTTATGATTTTCTTAAGTTTAATGTCAAAAAGGCACTTTCTACTACATTATTATTTGAAAAATGTCAAACAGCAGATTTCATATTTTTCCTAAGTTCTCATTAATAAAACATTAGTTATCCCAAGGGTGGGGGTGTTTTTACCTTGGGGTTATTTTTGTAGAGTTTTTCTAAGTTTCACTTGTTTTATTAAAACAAAAGGGATCCTAGTTATTTTATACTAAAACAGGGTATGATATATTTTTCCAGTGAACTACCTTAAATAAGTATCCTAACAAAAATAAAGGTGCTCTCTGGTTCATTGTTTAAATTACATTTTCTATTTTTCTTTTCCTTAAGCATATTATAGAATAAGGGGTAAAAACTAACTTAATGGAGTGGACAGAGAGGTTTAACATTTTTATTTGGGTTAGTAGGTAGATATAAACTTCTCCAAATTTTTCCAACCCTAGTCAATTAGTGCAACTAATTTTTGCCCTATTATTGAGCTTTTGGCCAAAACTATAATTAAATCAGAGCTTTAAAGTTTTCTATAGTACATAGGGGGTTTTATATTTTTCTTAAGTAGGTTACATTATTTAGAGTCTGACAAAATTGGTTTGACCAAATTTGGATGAGCTAAACAGAAGTTATGAATTTTCAAAGTTTCTGTTTAAATTAAAAAACAGATTTAATAAAGGTTTTCTGGAAAAACAGTTTACACCGAGGTCCCTGGGTTTAAACTAAATCAACCTTCGCAAATCTACCCTCGTGCCACTATTCCCATGTGTCTCTGACATTTCACAAAACCCCCTGACCTTCTCTCCCTCTCACCCGCAGTCCTTCCCCTTATGCAAACAGTAACCGCGGGAAAGAAAAGGGTGGCGCGGCTTACCGGCGGCGAGGGAGGTCCGGCGAAGGGTGGGGTTGGCTCAGGGAGACTCTAGCGGTCACGTCGAGGTACGGCTTGACGTCGGGGATGGCCGGAATCGCCCGGTCCACGCGCGCAGGCGGGTGTCCTCGTCGGCGGCGAGTGTACCGGCCAAACCACGGCGAACTGGTTCAATCCAAGGGCATGGTGAGCTTCACGGGGTAACGTAGCGACCGTGTGCACAAGGAATCGAAGGATGGTTGAGTGGATTACCCGGTCCACATGCTCCGGCGGGGTTGAGAGCTCCGGCGAGCGTGGACTGGCCTCTCCGGCGAAGCAAACTCCGATTCCTCGCTCGGAGAGCTTCACGGAGGGGTGCACAGTCTTCTCCGAGGGCTGGACGGGGTTGGGAATGGCTCTATTGGCCGGTCTACGGTGACAGAGGGATTGGGCGGCCGCGGACACGCTGCGCAGGGGCAAACGGCGGCGAGCTAGACTCCGGTGAGGTTTGAGGGTGCGCGGAAGAGTGCAGTCGAAGTCTGGGAGGGTTTTATAGGCGCGGGCGCGGGCCATGGCGCTGGCTTGGCTCGGGCGCGGCGCTAGGCATGCGGGGGCGCGAGCGAGCGTGCTCTGGCGCGGGCAGGAAGCGTCGAACACGTGGAGGTGTGTTTCTTCCATTGTTCAAACGTCTCCAGAGATCGCAAACGTGCGAATCTTGCCATGAATCCGGCAGACCTCTTCCTGGCAACTAGGGCTATCTCACATGTGTGAGTTCCAATGGAGGATACGCCCTAGATCAGGAGATAGACGGGCGCCAAATCTGGCTTGTCTCACTGCCCACACCGCGACAAAACTGATGCCAAAACCTGTCAAACGTCAAAGTCTCGGTTTCCACTTTTTCCAGGGGGTGCCTTAGGTGGTATACCACATTTTTGGTATAGAACCTAAGTGGTTTTGGTGCCATCTTCAAGGTGAACACGGTTGGTCTTTGGATTAGGGTTAGAATTTGACTTAGAGGGAAATAGAGAGCTCTAGCTCTCTCTCCACTTGGAGATTTGAATTGGGGTTTCTCCAGGAGTCTTTTTGCAATATTTCCCTCCCCTAATTGATGGTTATAAGGTTAGTTAAGGTTTGGGTAAAAATTACTCATGCTTTGCACACTTGTTCACTCTCTTTCCCCTCTTACCTAGGGTTTTGGGAGATAGGGTTTAAGAGAGGTCGAGGGTTCTTCTCCCCTCTTATCCAAGGTAGTAAGTGAGCAAGGATTAGAGTAATGCTTCTTAGGTCATTGGCAACTTGATTAGCACATGATCTCCAAAGTTCTTATGTGTTGCCCTAAGCCTTTACCCCATATAATTCACAGTCCTTAGTGCCAAGATGTGCTCTAGCCATGGTAACACCTGGGGTGTTACAGCCCTCCCCCCTTAAAGGAATCTCATCCCGAGATTTTAGGTAGAGTCCCTTGGAGGGTGCTTGAAGGTGTGCTGGTGTTATTTTTCCTTTATACTTAAGTTTCTCTTATTAACAGCTCTTCGAATGTCATCCTCTTTGCAACTTCAGAAGGAAGCCCTTCTTAAGTTAAATCCACAACTTAGACTATCCTTGTTATCTAAGTTTTTCTTATAATTGAATTCAAAGGGCAGGTGGGGGTGGGGTTTTGGGGTTACGTACCGACTCCTTTGGGCAGAAAGTCGGGGAAGCGAGAGCGTAGAAAATCCTCAGTCTCCCATATAGCTTCTTCTGCTGAATGATGACTCCACTGAACTTTATACATTCTGACCGACCTTGCCCGAGTTGATCTTTCCTTTTGATCTAATACCTTGACGGGGTACTCTTGGTAGGACAAGTCTGGTTCTATCTCAATGTCTGGTTCCGGTAACACTTCAGTGGGTAGGCGAACACATTTCCACAGCTGAGTTACATGGAACACATTGTGAACTGCTGACATGTGAGGTGGTAATTCCAACTGATAGGCTACAGGTCCACAACTTGCCTTGATCTCATAGGGTCCAATGTAGCGAGGGGCTAACTTGCCCTTGATCCCGAATCTCTGGACACCCTTGGTGGGTGATACCTTAAGATAGACATGATCTCCCACCTCAAACTGTAGAGGCTTCCGCCTCTTATCATGATAGCTCCTTTGCCTGGCCTGCGCAGCTTCTAAGTTCTTGGTAATAACCTTGACCTTTGCCTCTGCCTCGAGTACCAAGTCTGGCCCAAAAATTTCCCTTTCTCCTGCTTGAGACCAATTTAGTGGGGTCCTACACCTTCTCCCATATAAGGCTTCAAAAGGTGCCATCTTCAGACTGGACTGATAGCTGTTATTGTAAGAAAACTCTGCCAAAGACAGACACTTGTCCCATTCCTTTCCATAGTGTAGTGCACATGCTCGCAACATGTCTTCCAAAATCTGATTCACCCTTTCTGTCTGGCCATCTGTTTGGGGGTGGTATGCTGAGCTTCGGATGACATGGGTCCCAAGTGATTCTTGCAATTGTTCCCAAAATCGTGCCACGAATGGTGCTCCTCTATCCGAGACTATAGTCTTAGGTATCCCATGCAGACGAATTATTTGATCAATGTAGATCTCTGCATATTTCTCTGTCCTGTGGGTGGTGTGCACTGGCAAGAAATGCGCAGTCTTTGTCAACCTGTCCACGATAACCCAAATAGAATCATGGTGCCTGGAGGTATTGGGTAATCCCACTATGAAGTCCATGCAAATGTCCTCCCATTTCCAAGATGGTATGGGAAGGGGTTGCAAAGGGCCTGCTGCCTTCAAATGACTAGCTTTGATTCTCTGGCAGGTGTCACACTCGGATATGTACTTGGCAATTTCCCTTTTCATTCTAGTCCACCAATATAAAGATCTGAGATCATGGTACATCTTGTTGCTACCAGGGTGCATGGAGAAATTGGAGAGGTGAGCTTCATCCAGTATCTTCTTTCTGAGCTCAGGGTCCTTGGGAACAACCAATCGATCTCCAAACCATAGAATTCTCTTGCTGTCCCGTCGGAAGCACTTGTATTTTTCTGCCTTTTGCTTGATCATATCTTTGATAACCTGAACACCCTTATCCTCAACCTGTGCCCTGACTATCTGTTCTTGCAATGTGGGCTCCACCGAGATATAGCTTAGGTCACCCGAAGAAACAACTTCCAGGTTCAGCTTGCACAACTCATCACATAGGGTGGTGACTCTTGCATCCATGCTCATACAATTGCACTGGGCCTTTCTGCTCAAAGCATCTGCCACAACATTGGCCTTACCAGGGTGGTAATGCACCTCCAAATCATAGTCCTTGATTAACTCTAACCATCTCCTCTGCCTCATGTTCAGATCTGCCTGAGTGAAGATGTATTTGAGACTCTTGTGATCAGTGTAGATGTTACAGTGGGCTCCCATCAAGTAGTGTCTCCATATCTTAAGAGCATGAACTACAGCGGACAATTCTAGATCATGTGTAGGGTAGTTCTGCTCATGGGGCCTGAGTGCTCGGGAAGCATAAGCAATGACCCTGTTCTCTTGCATCAAGACACATCCCAATCCTGTACCAGAAGCATCACAATAAACTTCAAATGGCTTGGTGTTGTCAGGTTGAGCCAGCACTGGGGCTGTTGTCAAATGCTTCCTCAATGTGTGAAAGGCATCTTCACACTTTTGGCTCCACTCAAATTTGACTCCCTTCTTCAATAGTTCAGTCATTGGTTTGGCAATTCTGGAGAAATCCGGAATAAATCGTCGATAATACCCTGCCAATCCCAGAAAACTTCGAATCTGCCTCACTGTAGTTGGGGGTTTCCAATCCATCACCTCCTGCACCTTCTCAGGATCAACGGATATCCCATCCTGGGAAATTGTGTGACCCAAGAATTTAATCTCCTTCAGCCAGAATTCACATTTAGACAACTTAGCATAAAGATGATGATCGCGCAGCCGCTGAAGCACGATATGCAGGTGCTTAGTATGTTCGTCTTCATTCTTGGAATAGACCAGAATATCATCAATGAAAACGACCACAAACTTATCCAATTATGGCATAAACACTGAGTTCATCAGGTACATAAAATAAGCCGGGGCATTGGTCAGCCCAAAGGACATCACCAAAAACTCATACAGCCCATATCTGGTAGAGAAGGCCGTCTTGGGAATATCGCTGGCACGGATCTTGATCTGATGGTACCCTGAGCGAAGATATATCTTGGAGAACACTTTGGCTCCTACCAATTGATCGAACAGAACATCAATGCGGGGCAGTGGGTATTTGTTCTTGATAGTCACCGCATTGAGAGGGCGGTAGTCAACACACATCCTCAAACTCTCATCCTTTTTCTTCACAAATAATGCTGGACATCCCCATGGTGAAGTACTTGGGCGAATAAACCCCTTGTCCAACAATTCTTGCAATTGCTTCTTCAATTCTGCCAATTCCGCGGGAGGCATCCTATAGGGTCTCTTGGAGATAGGAGCAGTCCCGGGTTGCAACTCAATTGCGAACTCAATGTCTCGGTCAGGTGGCATTCCTGGTAATTCTTCCAGAAACACATCCGGATAGTCACGGACCACTGGGATCTTTTCCACTGGGGATTCTAACATAACAAAAGCACAAGATCGGGTACAACCCTGGTCAGGCAAATATAGTGTGGTTCCACCACAAGTTGGTGAGTGCACCTCAATGGCTCTAGCTGCAATATCTATCACAGCCTGATTTCTGGTCAACCAATCAGTTCCCAATATGATATCCACACTATCCAACCCCAAAATGAGGAGGTTGGTTTTAATTATCAGACTACCAAACTTTATAGGCACATTCTTGTTAATTTGGTAAGTGGCAACCCTGCCTCCTGGTGTTGAAATGGTAATACCCCCATTGGTGTGGTGAAAAGGCAATTGGCACTTGGCACTAAATTTGGCACTGATAAAACTATGCGATGCACCAGAATCAAATAGAATAATAGCAGGATAATTCAAAACTGTAAAGATACCAGTCATGACGGGTGCTCCCTCTGGAATATCAGTCATGGTGGTGAAGTTCAGCCTGCCCTGTCTCACTTGCACCTTTTGTCTCTTGCCTTGGTTCTGATTGACATTCTGCCCCTGCCTCTGCTGGTTCCTGGGGCAATTCTTGGCATAATGCCCGGTGTTGCCACATGTGAAGCACCGGTTGTCATTTGCCTGGCGGTACTGCTGCTGCTGCTGATTGCTCCTCTGAGCTGGAAATTGGGTGCGGTTGGGTGCCTGCTGCTGCGGTCGGATCACCCATCGCCCTTGCTGCTGCTGGGGTCCCCTGTTCTGAGTGTCGGACACAATCCTGAAGCGCTGTGGCTGAGCTGAAGGTCCTGCCATAGGGGTCTTCCTCTTCTTCTCTGCCTGTCGAGCTGAAATGCAGTCCTCTTGGGAGATAGCCATGTTGACCAACTCATTGTAACTGTTGGCCCTGACGGTGTTGAGACGGTCATGGAGCTTAGTGCTGAGCCCCCTCCTGAACCTGTCTCTCTTTTTCTCATCCGTATCTGCGTGATACCCAGCATACTGGCACAAGTCATTAAAGGCCTGGGCATACTGCAATATTGTCCTGTTGCCCTGAGTGAGTGCCAAAAACTCATTGAGCTTCTGGTCCATGATCCCGGCTGGTATATGGTGTCTTCTGAAAGCTGCCTTGAACTCCCTCCACTCCACCTCTCGGCCCTCTGGCTGCATAGCAAGAAAATGATCCCACCAAGTCCTTGCGGGTCCGCGAAGCTGCTGGGTGGCGAACCTGACTTTGGTGACCTCTGAGCAAGCTCCATGGAGCAGTGGGAATTTGGATTCCACCACTCGCAGCCACACATCTGCATCAAGCGGGTCCTCTGCCCTTGTGAACAATGGAGGCTGGGTGCTGAGGAACTCCTGATAGGTAGCCGCCGCGGGGTGACGCTGATGGTCTCCACCACCATAGTGCTGAGGTGGTGGCTGACGCTGAGCCTGCTGTCTCAAGATCTCATTTTGCTGAGCCATGAGCTCCTACAATGTGGGAGGCGGTGGCGGCGGTGGAGGAACGCGCTCATTCTGGCCACGACGCTGCCTCCCGGCCATCTGAAAAACCATATACATGCTTAACACCACATCTCCAAGTTCAAGATTTATCGCAGAGAAAAAGTTAAAACAACATGATAGACTCCGACTTCAACAAAAGGATTTTAAAAGGCACAAATTCTTCCTTCCAAATTTAAACTGATGACAGCATCCATCAAACAAGCTCCCAAGAGAGTTTAGCACGATTACATCAATTTGTCCTAAAATGACTCAACTCTATCTAGCCTAGTACCCCAAGGGTGCAAAAGCTAAGCTAGCTGCGAGGAGTCCGACTATCCAACTTCTAAGCCTATCCTGAACACCTAGTGAGCGAACGAAGCAACACTCGACTCGGGGGAAGGTGGTCTTCCCGAGCCAGCAGTGTCCACACTGGAGGCAGGCTCATCTCCTCCCTCGATGTCGACGTCCTCGTTGGCCTCCAGGTCCTGGATCTCTTGGTGATGCATGTCCAGGTGCTCGTTAGCCTCAGCAAGCTGCTGCTGAGTGTTAATGAGCTGATCCTCTAGAACCTCGATGGTGTTCTCCCTGGTGCCCACTAGCTCCTCCAACTCTTGGATATCCGTGGATAGCTGCTCCACCTGCAAGTCCTTCTCCACCATTTCTTGAGACAAATCAACCACGAGTTCCTCTCTGTTGTCCAACGTAATCTTTGTTGCCTCCAGCAGTGCCATCAGGTGGGACATCGCCTCACCGCGCATTACTTGCAGACGGTACAACGCATTCATGCACCGTACGGTCAAGTGTGCGGTCTGTCCTGGGTAGATGGCCCAGATATCCTTGGCATGCTCCACCCGATCCTTCCACATTGGGTCGTCCTCCCTCTCAGCGGGGAACAAGCCAATGGGGTGAGTAGCTAGCTCCAAAGGATAGAATCCGCAGAAAGTAGTCAATCCATGTGTTGGGGACTTGTTCTCAAATGCTATGAGTTAAGAACAAGGCAACACAGAAAATGTTAAACGATAAGGTCCTTCGTCCTTTGAAGCATTATTTCCCTTAGGATATAACGATCTCCGGACGAAGGTCATGAAGGACGAACCTTCATCATCACGGTATACATTAATGAAAGACGAAGCATATGAAACATAAAAGATAGCACGAAAAATCATATAACATTATTTATTATATTATTATAGAAAAATAGAAACAATATTGAATTATAAATGTACCTTCGGCTTGGAAGGAGATGAGAATACAAGTGTGACGCAAAAAGCGAATGCCAAGTCCGCGTGAACAGTACGGGGGTACTGTTCACCTATTTATAGGCACGGGGTACAACCCATACAAAATTACATACATGCCCTTTACATTTGGTGACAATTCCATAGCAATCTATCGAGGTCTAGATGGCCTTTTCATCTTTAAGTCGGTTCCCTTTTCTGTGAACATGCTGAAGCTTTCCTGCTTCACAGCTTCGACGCTGTGCCAACCTTCGTATCTTTTGAGCTTCTCCCTTTCTGATACGAGTCCGAAGATACCTGTTCACACATTATACTCCAGAAACATTGTTAAATCATGTTTTGAGGACCTTCGGAAGCCGAAGGTCCCCAACAGTAGCCCCTCGCAATATTAATTTGTTTGAAATAATAAATTTAGATTGCGATATGGACGAAGGCTTTACGCCGAAGGTCCGAAAAAACACCTTCCCTTTGCTAGAATAGCAACATTCAATGACAAGTGGGGTCTTTCAGCTTTCAACGCACCGAGCGTATAAATACGGCCATACCGCAAACTCATTTTGCACGCTTTCTGGCCAACCACTCTTGCTCATTCGATTTTTAGCTTTTGCGCGCTAAGATTCTCTGAGTCTTTAGTTTTTAAAGCTTCGGATTTGAAAACAGTTTTTAGTGTCTCCGAAGATGTCTGGAGACAAGGATGCTGTTGCTGAGACGAAGCTGACTCTTGATGAAGAGAAAAACTTGGGGTTTCTTATAGCAATGTCGAAGACAAACACGGAAAAAATTACCAAGGAAATTCTGGAAGGCTTGTCTGAGGATACTGGTGACAGTGACAGTTATGATGTAGATAGTGGCGGTGAAGACTCCGAAGATCGCCCCTGGCGACCAAGTCATGCGGTTTTCGGCAAATCAGCTATCAAAGAAAACCATCTTGCCAATATGAGGGGAAGGTATTTCCGGGATCTGTCCATTGTGAGGGCGGACGAAGGGGAAAAAACTTGTCCACACCCTGAAGAAAATGAAGTTGTGGTGTATCGAAGCTTTTTGAAAGCTGGATTGCGATTCCCCTTGAGTAGCTTCGTCGTGGAGGTGTTGAAAATCTTCGAAGTCTATCTTCATCAACTTACTCCCGAGGCAATTATAAGGCTAAATATCTTCGTGTGGGCCGCGAGAAGCCAAGGTCTGAAGCCTGACGCAAGAAGCTTCTGTAATGTTCATGAATTATTATATGAAACAAAGCCTTGGGGCAAAGAACAGTACCATAATAACTTTGGCTGCTACAGCTTCGTCTCTCGGTCCGGGGCAAGCTGTCCCGTACCAACCTTTCGGAAGAGATGGCCCGGGGATTGGATGACAGAATGGTTTTATGTGAAGAATGACTTATCAGCACGAGAAGACATCAAAGGTATAATTATGCGTCCTATTTGGCAAAGCTTCGGCCTTCGGAGGCCGAAGGTGGAAATGAATGAAACTGCCGAAGAATGCCAGAGGGCCTTCGGCGTTATCTGCTCTTTTATTGGAACAAGAGATTTAGTACAAGAGCACATTGCCTTCCGGGTGTGGCCGCTTGCGGAAAAATGGGAAATGCCTCAAGAAACCATAAAAGAGACCGACGAAGGTGGGCTTGTGAGACTGAAATACACCTTCAAGTTTGGAGATAAATTTACTGAGCCAGATGACGACTGGCTAAAGAGTATTGAAAATTTAAGTGACGAATTGCTTGGTGCTTATTCGAAAGCCGAAGATACTGCGATGTCAGCGGCCTTCGGAGGCCGAAAAAAGAAGAGGCTGAATCGGGTATTTGATGCAATTGGGTTTGTTTACCCTGACTATTGCTACCCCGTCCGAAAGCAGAAAAGAAAGAACATAACTTCTGCAAAAGAAGAAGCTGCAACTGCTCCTAGCGAGCCAGAGCCTGAAAGAAAGAAAATAAAAGTCCTCACTCACCGACCGCGCTACATCGAACCAGCTTCGGTGCCGGAGTTTACCGAAAAAACTCCTTCGGCAACCGAAGCTAAAAAACCAACTGAGCCAACTCTGCTGCCAGAAGTCACAGAAATGGCCGAAGTGCCATCAAAGATGGAATTGGAACAATCAAAGATTTTGTTTCCAGAAATAAAAGAGAGGGCCGAAGCGCCGTCCACAGAAAAAATGGAACAGGTAAAAGAAGCAACTGAGGGCCCCAAAACATCAGAAGTTTTGAGTCCTGTGGCAAACATTGAAACAGTAAAAAATCAAAAAGTGCCAGCAGTGACTCCGAAAAGAAAGAGAATGGCTAATGTGCTAGATGTGCTGGAAACGATCAAATCTTCAAGCACCCCTCCGAAGAAGGCTGCTGTCACTCCTGAAACAACAGTTGAAGCTTCGGGTTCTAAAGCTCCAGAGCAAGATACTGAAGCCGAAGCTGGGCCCTCAGAGCCCGCAAAGAAAAGACCCTTGGAAAGTGAGACAGAAAAAATAACAAAACCAACTTTTATTGAAGAAACCGGTGTTATTGCCCCCGAAGCATTCAAAGTTCGTGATTATATTGTTCGTCATGCTTCGGGGAAAAAATTATCAGAAAAAGAAGAACAAGAGGCCCAGCACTATGCCCAAAAACTGAAATATCCAAAGGGGGCGTTAATATTCAATGGCAGTGGAGAAGAAGACTTCTTGTACTGTCTCCCCGACAACAAGGAAATTTCTGTCTGTCGGGAGATAAGCAGAAGCTTCGGATTCCCAACTTTAGAAGACGGACTTTCGGTGCTGTCAAAGAACGATCTGGCTGACAGCCTAGCTTATAACAGTTTAAAGGTACGATATATGAAATCTTTGTATTTTTCCGTTCATTTAAACCCACTGACACACACATATTTCTTTTTGCAGGGCTTGATACTTAGCAATGCTCTCAGAGCACAGAAAGATACTGAAGATGAAGGGTGTACAATAGCCCTAAGCAACCTTCGTTCCGAAGTAATTGAACTGAGGAACGAAGGTCTCGAAAAAGACAAAATATTATACTCATTAATAAATAAAATAAAAGAGGACGAAGCTGCTGTTAAAATTCAAGCTGAAGCTCAAAAACGCGAAATTGAAGACCTTCGAAAACAGCTGGCCAGAGCCAAGGAAGAACGCATACTCGAAGAAACAAAGCGTGAACTCAGCGATCAATGGGCAGATCACTTAGAAGTGACTGTTGAAGAGCTTCGTTCGTCCAAAAAGAGATGCTACAACAAATCTATAGATTGTGTTAAGAAATTAAAGGCCAGCTTTGCCAAGGTCAGAGCATTCTCAAGTGAGGAAAACTTTTCTAGAGGCAATCCCGAAGGTGTTATTGAATGGATTGGCCACGAAGCTGAAGCCTTCGAAGAAATTTTAAATAGCCGAGGTGATATATGCGCCTTTTCTGGCGCCAGAGGGATTGCCACCATCTTAGAAAAGAAGGGCTGCGAACATGTAAAGATTTTAGCACAGTCCGAAGCTGCCTTGTCCTTTGAAGATACAAGAGATCCTTCGGCCGAAGCAAGCATAATTGGTGGAAAGTTTTTTACTGATATCTGGGATAACGGTGGCCGAGAAATGGCAAGAGAAATTATTCAGAGAAGTGAAAAGGGCATCCATGATGCTAGGGAAGTGGCAAAGGCTGCTGAAAAGAGCACAGAGCCCGAAGGTCAACTAGGTATTAACTAATAGTTTGTATTGTGTTGTAATTTTTAGTTTTAAGCCTCATTTTCCGTTTGTAATAGCAGCATAGCCGTGTCCTGTTCTTCAGATACTGCTGAAGCGTCTCCAGGCCCTCAGCCGAAAGGAGACGATGAGATTAAACAGATGGCCGAAGCAATCATGGACGAAGTCGTCAATCGACTCCTGAATGAAGCTGCAGAAGTAGTATTAAGAGAAGACTAGGTGTTTTTAAGAAAAACATTTGAATTGTGATTTATGTAATATTTTGTACATTTGAATGTAATATTCAAGTCTCTTTTCATTATTCAATTCTTTACGATGCATGAAACTTTACATACGTACCGATTTTGAGCCTTCGGCGAAAAAAACACCTTCCCTTCTTTTCATGCTTCGTGAAGAAAAAATTTTTATGTACAACAATGTCCATAGTGCTTTGATGAAGAATACCCAAGCTTCGTGAAAACATTCTCCGAAGCTATTCTCTGAAGATGAAGATTGTGTCTCCCACGCTTACGATTTTCACTCTTTCAAAGCATACTTCCGAAGATCAATATTGTGTCCCCTTCTTATGCCATATGCAACATGATGTATGATGCTTATGCTATGCAAAATGATGTGATGATGTTATGTTATGTAGATGACATTTGTTCCGAAAGATACACGCGTTCCTGTGACAAAACATACAAAATTTTTCATTATAAGCCTCCCTTAGGAGCTTCTTCGCCTTTTACTTCAGCGGAATCAGCGTTGACTTTTCGCTGTAAGCTCTGCATTCCCTTAGGAACGACTTTGGAGCTTCTTCACCTTTTACTTAGGCGGTATAAGCTCTGCATTCCCTTAGGAACGTCTTTGGAGCTTCTTCGCCTTTTACTTAGGCGGTATCAGCGTTGACTTTTTGCTGTTTGCTCTGCATTCCTTTTGGAACGACTTTGGAGCAGAAAACTTACACTGCGCTCCCTTCGAAACGACTTTTTGTGACTTCGTCAAACTTACTCTGCGTTCCTTAGAACGACTTTTTGTTGCTTCGAAGAATTTTCGATAGTCCGAAGGTCCTTTTTATTATCACAAGCCTGTGAAGAAAACATATTTTTCTTGTATGAATCAACAAAACTAATTACATAAAACCTAAACAATGTCCTTTATTACAGAAAATAAAACTGAATGAAAAAGATTGCTATTAAGGTAGGATATTTGTCAATAGATATGCTTTGATTCTGGCACAGTGCTATTGACCGTGCGAGCTTCGGACTGTTCTCTGAAGTCCCTTTGATGCGGAGCATATTGACTCCCTTCTGGCTGCTGGCCTTGTTGCAACGGAGGTGGAGGCGGAGGCTGTTGCCAGGAAGCTTGAGGCTGACTCGCCGAAGCAGCAGAGACTGCAGGATGGTTGCCCACATATTCTGGGATGTAGGGCGAATGATACGAAGCTGTATGCATGACCTGCTTCGGCTGGGCTTGTTGTGCTGCTGCTTCAGCTATTTCCTTTTGCTTCTGTATAGTAACATGGCACATCCTGGTAGTATGGCCTTTGTTCTCACCGCAGAATAAGCAAAAGATTCTTCTCGATTGATCGCCAAATCTTCCTCCGAAGCCCCTGGCGCCTCTGCCTCTTGGAGCTGGTGGCCGGAAGGAGCTTTGCTGTTGTCCAGAAGCCTGTGAGGAGCATTGTGGCCTTTGCTGTTGGCTTCCTCTGTCATCATTTTGTGTAGAATTGTGAATTGATCTCACATGCCTCGGGTAAAACCTCCCTCCGAAGCCCCTGGTCATTTCAGAAAACCTGAAAGCCTCCTCCCTTCTTTGGCGAAAGTCATTGTCGGCCCGAATGTATTCATCCATTTTCTGGAGAAGCTTCTCCAAAGTTTGAGGAGGCTTTCTGGCGAAGTACTGAGCTGACGGACCTGGCCGAAGCCCCTTGATCATGGCCTCAATGACAATTTCATTGGGCACCGTTGGTGCCTGTGCCCTCAAACGCAAGAACCTTCGGACATATGCCTGAAGGTATTCTTCGTGGTCCTGAGTGCACTGGAACAGAGCCTGAGCAGTGACCGGCTTCGTCTGAAATCCTTGAAAGCTGGTTAACAACAAATCCTTCAGCTTCTGCCATGAAGTGATCGTTCCTGGTCGAAGGGAGGAATACCAGGTTTGAGCAACACTTCTGACAGCCATAACGAAAGATTTGGCCATGACTGAAGCATTGCCACCGTACGAAGACACTGTTGCTTCGTAGCTCATCAAAAACTGCTTCGGATCTGAATGGCCATCAAATACGGGGAGCTGAGGCGGCTTGTAGGACGGAGGCCAAGGTGTAGCCTGTAACTCAGCGGACAGGGGAGAAGCATCATCAAAAACAAAATTCCCATGATGGAAATTGTCATACCAGTCATCTTCGTTGTGAAAGCCCTCCTGATGAAGGTCTTGATGCTGAGGCCTTCGGTGTTGCTCATCCTGAGCAAGATGACGAACTTCTTCAGAGGCTTCATCTATCTGCCTCTGCAGTTCAGCTAGCCTGGCCATCTTCTCCTTCCTGCGTTGAACCTGCTGCTGAAGGATTTCCAGATTTTGAATCTCCTGATCTAGATCATCCTCCGGAGGTGTTGGACTGGTAGCCTTCCTCTTCTGGCTTCGTGCCTCTCTAAGAGAAAGGACGTCTTGATTGGGGTCCAGCGGCTGCAGCGTGCCAGCCCCTGGTGCTGAAGCCTTCTTCGGCGGCATGACGAAGCTGATGCTTGCCGAAGGTGTCGAAAAGCTCAAGAAATGGAAGTGAGTTCACCGGAGGTGGGCGCCAATGTTGGGGACTTGTTCTCAAATGCTATGAGTTAAGAACAAGGCAACACAGAAAATGTTAAACGATAAGGTCCTTCGTCCTTTGAAGCATTATTTCCCTTAGGATATAACGATCTCCGGACGAAGGTCATGAAGGACGAACCTTCATCATCACGGTATACATTAATGAAAGACGAAGCATATGAAACATAAAAGATAGCACGAATAATCATATAACATTATTTATTATATTATTATAGAAAAATAGAAACAATATTGAATTATAAATGTACCTTCGGCTTGGAAGGAGATGAGAATACAAGTGTGACGCAAAAAGCGAATGCCAAGTCCGCGTGAACAGTACGGGGGTACTGTTCACCTATTTATAGGCACGGGGTACAACCCATACAAAATTACATACATGCCCTTTACATTTGGTGACAATTCCATAGCAATCTATCGAGGTCTAGATGGCCTTTTCATCTTTAAGTCGGTTCCCTTTTCTGCGAACATGCCGAAGCTTTCCTGCTTCACAGCTTCGGCGCTGTGCCAACCTTCGTATCTTTTGAGCTTCTCCCTTTCTGATACGAGTCCGAAGATACCTGTTCACACATTATACTCCAGAAACATTGTTAAATCATGTTTTGAGGACCTTCGGAAGCCGAAGGTCCCCAACACCATGCAGAGCGATCGCCTCGATCGTGTCCTCCGCTCGGTATCCGAAAGACTCGGAGTACAAAGAGCGCCAGCCTGGCTGTAGGGGATGAGGCTCCAAGGTCATCCTCACCCTACAGCGGGGCACTCGGTGCTTCTCGAACTGCTGCACCGCGTACTGAGGGGGTGTCGCGTATCCGGCCCCCTGAAGTACCTCCCATAAAATGCGGGGAAAGCCCTCTCGTGCAAGCCCGTCAGTGTGGGTCAGTGCATTTCCGTCATCGGAGGATCCGTGGGAAGTCATCTGTGTACGGTTAAGCGTAAGTAAAAGAAAAAGAATTATAAAAGAACAAGGAAAATAAAACTCAGCCTTTCTTTAGTTAAATGAAAAGGGCACTGGGGACCTAGTTGGTTGTTATCTTGTTTTTAAGTCCTTTACTCAGTTATCCATTTGCTTAATTAAGAATGCATGCATGCTCGTCCTGAACGACCTCACAACAAGATAAAAGGAATCTGGAAGAACTCCCATCCTGTAAAAGTGGCCTGTAGGGCCTAGTTACTTAGCCACCTAGCTACCCTTTTATTACCCTAAGGCTTCACGTCCTAGGTCTATCCTGCTCGTCCTACTATCTATCCAATATTGTTTCTATCAAGTTTTACTTGGAAAAATGATGGTATTTACATTTTATTGATTCCTCTGTGGTGGTACAAGCTCCGATACCAGCTGTGGCGGAACTGCCCGAATTATTCCAACTTAAGTGCCTAAGCCCCGCCTTAGAGGCTAGACCACACTTAATTGGGAATAACCCGTCAATTCCTCGGATCTAGTCCCACACGGCCACTGACAGGATCAAGTACCACAATCTCACTCGAAGGTGAGTCACAGAGCAAATACAATAAAGCATAAAACCATACATGTCAGAGTATTAAATTATTACATCACCATCATCATCATCGGAGTTTTTGCAAAAGTAACCATCATTGTTCGAAGTGCAGCGGAAATAAGCTAACGGTAAATAAATAGAGAGATGGGGAAGCTTGTCCCATCACTCCTCATGCTCCTCCTCAGCCGAGGCAGGGTCCCACTCGACAGTCCAACCCGGTGGCAAGATGGACGGCCAAGTCACTCCAGCAACCATTTCCTCCAGAGAACCTGTAAAAATTATGCCACAAGCAAGGCTGAGTATACTAATACTCAGCTAGACTTACCCGGTGTGAGGAGTCTACTCCTCTACCCCTAGACATGCAGCTGTTTGGCTGTGGGGTTTGGTTGCCAAAAGCGCTAGCTGAGTTTCTAAATCAAGTTTTTAACTTTGTCAAAATTAAGTGTGACTCTCTTAAGGCTAAAGATGTACTATCTATTCATACATAGTAGCAAACATTTTTAGCAATCAACATCTTGTATCATCTCAGCACAATTCCACTTGTTACTCAATGTAGCAGCATGGATCAAGCAGTCTCATTAGCTGCGAGAAGCAGACGATTCGAATCGAGTTTTTAAACCTTGCAAGGTAAACCTAAACACACGACATGTAGGGGCACTCCGTCCCCACACACATCAACCGTCCCCATTGATTCCCCGTCAGCAGATCAGGGCTCACCGCCTTGGCGTACAATGCCTCACTGACCCCGACTGGCCGTCGTGCAGTGACCGCACTTGTACCCCCCATAACCGGAATGGGAGACCTCGTCTCAGGTCGCGTGAGGGGATATGTCCACTGCCAGGTTCACTCAGGTACTAGGCTTACCGATTTACCATATTTCTCGGCATGTGCTTAGTACGTTCAAACGCTTGACTCACGGTACCACACCTAAATCCTTATTCAAATTTTTATCCCGTGAACAACCAATCCCCATGGATTGTTGCCCACACCCAACATCAGTACGATATGAAAGTGGGTACAATCAATGTCCTGACCTCGCGCGAGTGCTAGAAAAATCACTTGTCTTCTACCGAGATCCTACTTAATAAAGCAGCTACTCGACCTAGCATACTAGTATTCATCTCAATAGGATTCCTTAGATCATGCAACTAAGGTTCCAAACAATTCCTACACCTATGTGCACAATCAATCCTACAATCATTAAGTGAAGTAAAATAGCATAGTTAACAGGTTATGCATAAAACCGGGGCTTGCCTTCCAAAGCAGTGGCAGACAGGTCCTCTGGTGCAGGCTCGGGTGCTGGATCCGGGGCTACCTCCTGAGCAGCTCCTTGCTCCGGCACGAGGATGTACTCTCTGTCAGCAAGGTTACAGTCTATCGAATTGCAATGAACATGTATGTCATGATTATGCAGGATTTAATAACATTATGCTAAAGAGAACTAAGTTAAGAAGTAACTTAGGGTTTCTTAGTCATGCGGGGCTTCCAGTGGGTTAGGCTTATTACTCTTTAGGCTTGGGTTTTCAGTGAAGATAACATAGTGGATGGGTATTGTCTTGATACATTTCAGTGGACAGATTGCAAAGGTTTTAGGATGACATTAATTTACATTATTCATTTTCATTTCTTTAATTTCCATTTAGGGTTTCTAGTGTAGGTTTGAGCTGCGACAGTGTTTTAATAATTTCCAAAAATTCTGTAAAAATTACAGTGGGTTGTCATTTGCTATTCTAGCTTGTTTTAAGAATTGGAGGCTTAAAGTACAAAGGCTAGGCTTTAAACAAAAATAACAAGAGTTATGCAAAATGGACCACTTTACACTACATCTCTTAGTTAGGGGTAGGTTCTGTCCTAAAGGTTATTTTTGCTGGCATCCCATAGTAATAATAGGCTTCTATGCTAAAAATCACAGAAAACTAAGGGGTGATTTCTTTAGTTATGATTTTCTTAAGTTTAATGTCAAAAAGGCACTTTCTACTACATTATTATTTGAAAAATGTCAAACAGCAGATTTCATATTTTTCCTAAGTTCTCATTAATAAAACATTAGTTATCCCAAGGGTGGGGGTGTTTTTACCTTGGGGTTATTTTTGTAGAGTTTTTCTAAGTTTCACTTGTTTTATTAAAACAAAAGGGATCCTACTTATTTTATACTAAAACAGGGTATGATATATTTTTCCAGTGAACTACCTTAAATAAGTATCCTAACAAAAATAGAGGTGCTCTCTGGTTCATTGTTTAAATTACATTTTCTATTTTTCTTTTCCTTAAGCATATTATAGAATAAGGGGTAAAAACTAACTTAATGGAGTGGACAGAGAGGTTTAACATTTTTATTTGGGTTAGTAGGTAGATATAAACTTCTCCAAATTTTTCCAACCCTAGTCAATTAGTGCAACTAATTTTTGCCCTATTATTGAGCTTTTGGCCAAAACTATAATTAAATCAGAGCTTTAAAGTTTTCTATAGTACATAGGGGGTTTTATATTTTTCTTAAGTAGGTTACAATATTTAGAGTCTGACAAAATTGGTTTGACCAAATTTGGATGAGCTAAACAGAAGTTATGGATTTTCAAAGTTTCTGTTTAAATTAAAAACAGATTTAATAAAGGTTTTCTGGAAAAACAGTTTACACCGAGGTCCCTGGGTTTAAACTAAATCAACCTTCGCAAATCTACCCTCGCGCCACTATTCCCCTGTGTCTCTGACATTTCACAAAACCCCCTGACCTTCTCTCCCTCTCACCCGCAGTCCTTCCCCTTATGCAAACAGTAACCGCGGGAAAGAAAAGGGTGGCGCGGCTTACCGGCGGCGAGGGAGGTCCGATGAAGGGTGGGGTTGGCTCGGGGAGACTCTGGCGGTCACGTCGAGGTACGGCTTGACGTCGGGGATGGCCGGAATCGCCCGGTCCACGCGCGCAGGCGGGTGTCCTCGTCGGCGGCGAGTGTACCGGCCAAACCACGGCGAACTGGTTCAATCCAAGGGCACGGTGAGCTTCACGGGCTAATGTAGCGACCGTGTGCACAAGGAATCGAAGGATGGTTGAGTGGATTACCCGGTCCACGTGCTCCGGCGGGGTTGAGAGCTCCGGCGAGCGTGGACTAGCCTCTCCGGCGAAGCAAACTCCGATTCCTCGCTCGGGGAGCTTCACGGAGGGGTGCACAGTCTTCTCCGAGGGCTGGACGGGGTTGGGAATGGCTCTATTGGCCGGTCTACGGTGACAGAGGGATTGGGCGGCCGCGGACACGCTGTGCAAGGGCAAACGGCGGCGAGCTAGACTCCGGTGAGGTTTGAGGGTGCGCGGAAGAGTGCAGTCGAAGACTGGGAGGGTTTTATAGGCGCGGGTGCGGGCCATGGCACTGGCTTGGCTCGGGCGCGGCGCTGGGCATGCGGGGGCACGCGCGAGCGTGCTCTGGCGCGGGCAGGAAGCGTCGAACACGTGGAGGTGTGTTTCTTCCATTGTTCAAACGTCTCCAGAGATCGCAAACTTGCGAATCTTGCCATGAATCCGGCGCAGACCTCTTCCTGGCACCTAGGGCTATCTCACATGTGTGAGTTCCAATGGAGGATACGCCCTAGATCAGGAGATAGACGGGCGCCAAATCTGGCTTGTCTCACTTCCCACACCGCGACAAAACTGATGCCAAAACCTGTCAAACGTCAAAGTCTCGGTTTCCACTTTTTCCAGGGGGTGCCTTAGGTGGTATACCACATTTTTGGTATAGAACCTAAGTGGTTTTGGTGCCATCTTCAAGGTGAACACAGTTGGTCTTTGGATTAGGGTTAGAATTTGACTTAGAGGGAAATAGAGAGCTCTAGCTCTCTCTCCACTTGGAGATTTGAATTGGGGTTTCTCCAGGGGTCTTTTTGCAATATTTCCCTCCCCTAATTGATGGTTATAAGGTTAGTTAAGGTTTGGGTAAAAATTACTCATGCTTTGCACACTTGTTCACTCTCTTTCCCCTCTTACCTTGGGTTTTGGGAGATAGGGTTTAAGAGAGGTCTAGGGTTCTTCTCCCCTCTTATCCAAGGTAGTAAGTGAGCAAGGATTAGAGTAATGCTTCTTAGGTCATTGGCAACTTGATTAGCACATGATCTCCAAAGTTCTTATGTGTTGCCCTAAGCCTTTACCCCATATAATTCACAGTCCTTAGTGCCAAGATGTGCTCTAGCCATGGTAACACCTGGGGTGTTACAGCACCAACTGAAGAGCCCTGGCTGTGGGGGACAGATATCCCCCGGGTCCACTAAAAGAGTAAAAGACCTCACGAAAGGCCCAAGGGCCCAATAAATCGTAAGGTCATTCTTTTGTGGGCCTGGGAAGGACAACCAGCCAAGCAGATCGACATGGGGCCGGATTGGTGCAAACCCGGACGGCCCACAACGTCGAGCGAGCGACCACAACAGAGATCCGACTTTCCCGCGCTGGAGCCCCCATGCAACGGAACCATGCGAGGATAAGTCGGCAGAACTACAGGGAGATAAACTCAAACAGTTCACTATCTTTTAGCTACACGTTGTTATCATATCCACGTGTATTGCCCCACGGTCAAGTATATAAGGCCTAGGGGGCACCCTTTCAGAATGATCGACCCAATTACTTAGCCACCCACTTTAACTCTCTGCATTCTCAATTCGGAGAGCTCTCTTGTAACCTCATTCACCCAGCATACTCGCCAGGACGTAGGGTGTTACGCATCTCTAAGCGGCCCGAACCTGTAAACATTGTTCACTGTCCCTCGTGCAGCTGGCACGAACCATTTTGCTACAGTTGTCGACACCGTCCTACTCCTAAAAGCACCTTGAGGGGCAACCCCGGGTGTGCGGTCGGACCCAAAACACCGACACTGGCCACGGTGATCGAGAGCATGGCGGCTAAGGTGTTGTGTTCCCGGCGATCCCAGGCGGTTCAGTTTGATTAAAGGGGTCGGGGAGCATCACTAACATGTAATGGTGCTAAAACAAGAACGAGAAGGGAATGAGCAGACCTGGGGAAGGCTGGCCGCGGTGAGGTGAGTTCACGGTGGCGGAGAGTGGATTTGGGGCGAATCCAAAATTCGCGAGTTCTAGCGAAGGACTGCCAGCGATTAGCGGTGGCTGGGTGGATGATGATGTTATGCAGCTAGGGGAGGGCTCAATTTATAGGCAGCTTCGACGGTGGCCGGGAATTTTAACGGCGATGTGTGGCGGTCGGTGATAAGTAAAAAATCGTGGTGCGGTGGTTGCGTGTCTCGTGTCGTGGCAATTGCTCCGGTGATCAACGGGGAGCTAGGAGAGGTCACGGCGATGCGGTGGCGAGGTTGGGACACGCGGTGGACAACGGCGAGGGCACGACGACGGGGAGCAGCTTTATTCACGGCGGTGAGCAAGGGGAGGAGTATTGCGGCTAACCGAGGTGGCTTCCAGCTCGACGGCGACGACGATCTTTTTACCTCGCAGTGTTATCCGGTTACAAGCGAACGTTAATCTTAACGCGGCGGCGCGAATCCTTGCGCGGGGGAGGGTCACCGGCGGCAAGCACGCGATGCTGGCATCCTGATCCATTTTGACTACTGTACCATCAGAGCTCGTTTCAGACAACCTGACAGAACATTTTGCAGAGGAATTTCCCTTCAATTTCATATGGCAGCTCCTCCCAAGCTCTGCAGCAGAATTGTAGAGCTACAAACCAACCATAATTCGGCTATAGGACTTGAACCCATTTGAGCACTAAATCAAGGTGGAATTCATACTCAAAGTTGGCTCTACTACACTGAATATCTAAATTTCAGACTGAATCAGCCTGACAGCCAATCTTTAGGCTTAATTATCTCCAATATCTTCTTAACAACTCTGCTCACACTCTTAAGCAAAGTTATGCTCCTATAATTGGGCTACAATTTTGATGTGGTGACCTAGGGCAAAAACCCCTTTTGTTTAGAAGTTACAAGGTCACAAAGATGAGCACAATACTCTGAAATCCAGACTTAATCAAAAGGGTACAAATGAGACTCTTTTGCAAATAAGTCCAAAACTCAGGGTTTGGCTTGCAAATTCACATATGAGTGAATGAAATGACTTAAGACACTTATTTAACTTGGTTTTTGCACTTTAGTCCAAAAGTGGACAAATTTTGCACATAGGCCCCTAGGGTTTGGTTTTAGGGTTTTTCAGGATTCCAATTAGGGTTTCTGGTATCCCAGGGGCATAAATGTGATTCAACTTTATTTTTGGGGACATTTTATAACTATTTCCCTAAAGTCTTTAGGTTTTCTCAACTTGGGTTAAGTATTACCCCTATAATCCCTATTTAGGGTTGAGTTTCCTATCCAGGGTTCTATTTGCAAAACACTAAAACAATACAACTTGTTTGAAATTTTTGCCTAGTGAATGCACTGTAGGTGTATCAAACATATGCAATGCCAATGCTTATGATGCCATGCTCAAGTTTTAGTTATAGTAACACCAGGGGTGTTACATCCGAGGTCGAGGTTGAGTCCGAGCCCTGGGGTCGGGTGAGGCAGAGTCCATCGTCTGAGGTCGTGGTTGAGTCCGAGCCCTGGGGTCGGGCGAGGCGGAGTCCATCGTCCGAGGTCGAGGTTGAGTCCGAGCCCTAGGGTCGGGTGAGGCAGAGCTTCCTATGGCACCTGAGGCCGGACTTGGCGGCTGTCAGCCTCACCCTGACGGGTGGCACAGCAGTCGGAGCAGCGCAGGCGGGGCTGTTTTCCTGTCAGGTCAGCCAGTGGAGGGGCGAAGTGACTGTGGTCACTTCGGCTCTGTCGACTGAAGAGCGCGCGTCAGGATAAGGTGTCAGGCGATCCTTGCATTGAATGCTCCTGTGATCCGGTCGGCTGGCGAGGCGATCTTGGCCAAGGTTGCTTCTCCGCGAAGCCTGCCCAAGCTGGGCCTCGGGCGAGTCGGAGGTGCGCCCGTTGCTTGAGGAGGCCCTCGGGCGAGCCGTGAATCTGCCTGGGTCTGCTGTTCCTGCCCGAGGCTGGGCTCGGGCGAGGCGAGATCGTGTCCCTTGAGCGGACAGAGCTTTGTCCTATGTCGCGCCCATTAGGCCTTTGCAGCTTTGTGCTGATGGTGTTTACCAGCCGAGTTCAAGAGTCTTGGGGGTACCCCTAATTATGGTCCCCGACAGTAGCCCCCGAGCCTCAAAGGGAGTGTGGGGTACTCGCTTGGAGGCTTTGTCGCACTTTTTTGCAAGGGGACCGGCCTCTCTCGGTTGCATTTTGTTCCGGTGGGTGCATGCGAGCGCACCCGCCGGGTGTAGCCCCCGAGGCCTCGGAGGAGTGGTTTGACTCCTTCGAGGTCTTAACGCCTTTCGTGATGCCTCGTCCGGTCTGATTGTTCCCTCATGCGAACTAGTCGTAGCCCGGGTGCATAGTCAGGTTCCGAGTTCTCGGGCTGGTATGTTGACGCCGTCAACGGTTTGGCCGGAGCCGGGTTTGCGAGAGCAGCCCCCGAGCCTCCGCACAGAGTGAGAGGACGGTCAAGGACTGACTCGGCTTTTTTCATACGCCCCTTCGTCGCCTTTCCGCAAGGAGGAGGGGAGGAAAGCGCCATGTTTCCCTCGGAGGGCGCCGAACATGGTGTCTCCAGTGAGTTGCTAACGGGTGATCTGAGTGGACGCCCGTGCCCCATTCGATAAGGGTCGGCTAGTGGCCCAGAGGCGCGCTCCAAAAGTACCTGCAGGTGATTTGCCGGACCCGGTCCCATTTGATAGGGTCCGAGGGCTCGATACCTCCCTCTGATGGGATTCCGTTACCGAATCGTTCCCTCTGGTCTCGAAAATGTCCTAGGGTACCTCGGGAGCGTAGCCCGAGCCTCGGCCATGTATCGGACCTACCCAGAGTCATCCCTCGCTCTGCGCGTTCTGAGGTGGCTGTCGAACCCTTCGTGGGCCAGCCTTCGAACCCCTGATCAGTAGTGGGCGCGGAGCCCGAGTGGCCTGAGGCGGCTGTCGAACCCTTCCGAGGGGCCAGCCTTCGAACCTCTGACCAGTAGTGGGCGCGGAGCCCGAGTGCTCTGAGGCGGCTGTCGAACCCTTCCAAGGGGCCAGCCTTCGAACCTCTGATCAGTAGGAGGGCTCGGGGCCCGCTTCCTTTGCAGAGAAGGATCCCTTTCGGAGTATCCCCTTTCCCGGTCCTTGTAGCAAGACAGAGAAAGGGGAAGAGGAAAATGATACGAAAATTGAACGACGTGGCGCACCTTTTTTGACGCGGTCATCATGGCGGAGGTGAAGTGTCGCCCGCCTCGCCTGCCAAAGGCGTCGCCTGCCCTACCGCGGAGTTAATGCGACGGGACGAGTGGTTCGCGGGGCAGCCGTTGCATGAGCCATTCGAGGAACGGGCGTTTCGCCTTTGAGTTTTGAATTTCGCGGCGGGTTCGGGCGAAGCGTTGAACGGGTCTCGCCCGGGTCTTTATATATTCGGAAGAGGGACCGGTGGTGGTTCTTTACTCTACTGCTCGCCTCCCGCTTAGGTCTCCGCAACCTGAGGGAATAGCCAGAGAAAGAAAACTGCGCACCTTGTCCGCTCCGCCGCCACCTCCTTCGCTTGGTGATGGCCGACCGGGTAACCGTCGTTCCGTCGCGCGACCCGTGGCCTTTCTCCACCGTCACGGCGGACGATCTGGAGGCCCTTGTTGGCGATGGTTTGCTTCGTCCCCTCTCCGGTGACCCGCAGCCGGAGTGGATGGCCCCTCCGAGCGGAGCCGCCCCGTCCCCATCGTCGGGGTATGTGCTGAGTTTCGTCTCTTTCCATGAGCGGGGGTTTGGAGTGCCAGCAAGCCGTTTCATGCGGGCGATTCTGCATTTCTACGGGGTGGAGATGCACAATCTCAGCCCCAACTCCATCGCGCAAGCAGCCATCTTTGCGGCGGTTTGTGAAGGGTTTTTAGGGATTGACCCCCACTGGGATCTGTGGACCCATCTCTTCTCTGCGGAGCCTTTTGCCTTGACGATGGGGGAAAGGAGAGTTCGCATGGCGGTGCGGGCCGGTGGCTGCATCCTCCAGTTGAGGCAGGCGCGTGCGCAACAGTACATCCCCGCCATCCTTGTGTCTTCGAACAAGGGGTGGCAGCACCGGTGGTTTTACCTTCGGAACGACGATGGGAGGCTCCCGTTGTTTTCACAACGAGTGGTGACCGTCGCCGGCAGCAACTGGCGCTATGGGGCCCCGCGCGACAGACAGAAGAATCTCCAGCCTCTTCTGGAGGCCTTGCAGGAGCTGCGAGACTGAGGGCTTACCGCCGCGGGGGTGGTCGCCGCCATCCATCGCCGGAGGGTGCTCCCCTTGACGGAGCGGCGGCTGCTGCTTTTGGAGATGACGCCGGGGGTCGACTTGGAGGGTTCGCAGATGTCCTCGGTCCCCCTCCCCGCCGATGACCTCCACAGGCGGGTAGCCGACACGGTAGGAAAGCTGGACGCTGGTGCCCTTACCTAGCCCTCGATGTGTCCCGAGCGCGAGTGCATATCCCTGGTGAGTGTCCGCTCCTTCTTCCTTCTTGTGCCAGATTGCCCTTGGTTCCCACAGCCGAGATTTCTGTCCGTCTCCAGGAGTTGGGGTTTCACAAACCTTCTCTGCCACTGGTCCTGGAAGACGCAGTGGACCGAGCCACGCGGAGGGTCGCTGTGGAGAAGAAGAAGGAGAAGAAGGACGCGGAAAAGGCTTGGGCCCGCGAGCGGATGCGGGCTCGGGACGCCTTGGAGAGGCGTCGTCGGAAGCAGGAGAGGGACGGGCTCCCGAGGGAGCCGTCGCCGGTGGTTGAGGTGACCCCGGGAGTCAGGCTGACCCGCCTGTCCCTGAAGAGCCGTTGCCCGTGCCGGCAGCACAGGAGGCTGATCCTCAGATCGCCATGTCTGCACTTGGGCGGACCGTCCCTTCGGCGCCCCGAGCGCCCGAGGCAGGGATGGTGCCGAAGCCGGCAGCGAGGCAAACCTTGGTTGTGCCCGCGGGGACCGAGGCTCGAGGGGCCTCCCCGCAGGCACGATTGATCGTGGCCCGGAGTGGGTAAGTATCTAAGGATACCTCTGTCCCGGCTCCTTCTTCGTGTGTCCTGATTCTGCTTTTCCTTTTCCTCTCAGCAAACGGAGGCACGGTTCGACCGGTCTGGCTCCCCGGAAGGTCCTCAAGACGGCGCCGGCTTCTACAGCCGGCGCCTCACCGGGCCTCGTCGGCCGGCTGGCCTCTACACAAGATGCCCCCATGCAGGGGGCTCAGGCGGCACAAGTTGCCGTGGGACGAGCTCCCGAGGCTAACCCCTCCGTCGAGGCGGCCGTCGTGCCGAGGGGGACTGCTGGCGCGGTCGTGGCTTTGAGCCCACCTGACGTGTTGCCGACGCCGGCACCGGCTTCTGCCGAGGCCGTTGCCGTTCTGGCTGTGGAGCCACCCGTCGCCACCGATGCTAAGATGGCCGAGGTGCCGCTACTCGAGGCCGGCGATCGGAAGCCTGCCCCTTAGCCGAGGAGGTACCCGATGCGCCGACTGCAGGGGGTGCCGATGTCTTGGAGGAGGGGGGCGCAGAACCGCGGCCTGTCCTGGGGAGCGGCGACCATGTCCTCGTACGACGCGATCCCAATGAGCGGCGTGGGCAGGCGCTTCGGTTATGGACCCGCGGCGCTTCGAAACCCCTCTTCGTTCTTGACGATGAGCGGGAGGAGCAATCTCGGGACGAGCTTCGTGAGTGTGCCGAGGCAACGATGGGGTCACTTCGGTCGACCCTGGAGGTCCTTTCCAGGGATGTTCCTAGGATCCTCCAGGTAAGGATTTCAGGCATACCTTTGACGTGATCAAGGCATTCTTTGTGACGCCCTGCTTCCCTTCCTCAGGATCTGATGGATCTGAGCACCGCCAAGTCGTCGTTCATCCGCCGCGAGGTCGACGTCTGGGGTTCGCTGCGGTTCCTGAGGACCGCGCTTGCCGAGGCTACCGAGCGCCTCTCCCAACGGAGCACCGAGGTGGCGGACCTTCGGTTGCTTTGTGACGAGCTGGGGGCAGAGGCAGTGGCGGCACGTGCAGAGGCGCAGCGGCGGCAGCTGGAGCTTGGCCAGGTCATCGGGGAGCGGGACCAATCTCGGGGTCGGGCCGCCGAGGCTGAAAGCAGGGCTAAGGCCCTTGGAGGCCAGCTAGCCGAGGCGTCTGCTCGGGCCGGAGCCCTTGCGGCGGACCTGGCCGTGGCCGTCGGGTCTGCTCAGTCCACCCAAGCCGCAGCCTCGGAGCAGCGTGCCCGGGCTGAAGGTATGTCTTGGCTGTTTTGAGATTTTGATTCAGCTTCACTCTTCAACTCGTGTTTGAAGACTTCTGCTTTGGCTGTTCGCAGAGTTCGAGTCTGCCCTTAATGAGTCCACTAAGGCACTTGCCCAAGCGGCTGAGCAGAGGGAGGCTGACCGCGTGGCCATGTCCGAGGCTATCTCGGCCTTCTGCCAGGTCTTTGGTCTTGACGACGTCCCCTCGGGAAGCTCCCCCCAGAGTCGTGCTCGCTTCCCACTATGATGTGGATCTGGAGCGGGTCAGTGAGGGGTACTGCCTTCCCGACGAAGATGAAGCTGCCCTGGCCGAAGTTCAGAGGCTTGACGCGGCCGCCGCAGGGCCAAGTGCGGTGCTGGCGACCACCTTCGAGGTGGAGATCCTTCCGCTTGCGCCGCCATCCGAGGCCGGGGCGGATCTCGCCGAGGGTGGAAACGAAGCCAAGGGTGCAGCTCCTCCCTCGGGTGACGCCTGATTCTGCCGGAGCAGTTTATTTTGAATATGTATGTGTCTTTCGTGGCCGCCGAGGCCTGAACACTTTGTCGTCGTGATATAAAGTTGTGTCTCTTTTTCTCCTGTTTCGCGTATCCGGACTCGTTCGTCAGTAGCAGGAAGATATATTTTCATTACAGTAAAGAGCGAAACTATTACAAGAAATTGAAAGGCGATAAAAGACGTTAAAACTACCCTTAATTGTTCCTTATTAAAAAGAAAGCAATACTGAATGTGAAAATGCGAAAAAATGCTGTCGAGGTAGGATATTTGTCAGTAAATGTGCTTCGACTCTGGCACAGTGCTATTGACTGTGTGAGCTTCGGACTCCTCTCTGAAGTCCCGCTGGGGGTTAGTGCGCTGACTCCCTTCTGGCTGCTGGCCTCTTTGTGTTGGTGGTAGCGGCAGAGGCTGCTGCCAAGATGCTTGGGGTTGGCTTGCCGAAGCAACAAAAGCTGCAGGGTGATTGCCTACATATTCTGGAATGTAAGGCGAATGATACGAAGGAGTATGCATGACTTGCTTCGGCTGACTTTGTTGTGCTGCAGCTTCTGCTATCTCCTTTTGCTTCTGGATGGTAACATGACACATCCTGGTAGTATGGCCCTTGTCTTCACCACAGAATAGGCAGTAAATCTTTCTTGGCTGATCTCCAAATCTTCCCCCGAAGCCCCTGACGCCTCTGCCCCTTGGCACTGGCGGCCGAAAAGAGCTTTGCTGCTGCCCCGAAGCTTGTGAAGAATATTGTGGCTTTTGCTGCTGACTCCCTCTATCGTCATTTTGAGTAGAATTATGAATTGACCTGACGTGCCTCGGGTGAAATCTTCCTCCGAAGCCCCTGGTCATTTTAGAAAACCTGAATGCTTCCTCCCTTCTTTGACGAAAGTCATTGTTAGCTCGAATATACTCGTCCATCTTCTGGAGCAGCTTCTCCAAAGTCTGTGGCGGCTTCCTGGCAAAGTATTGCGCTGAAGGTCCCGGCCGAAGTCCCTTAATCATGGCCTCAATGACAATTTCATTGGGCACTGTTGGCGCCTGTGCCCTCAGACGCAGAAACCTTCTGACATACGCCTGAAGATATTCTTCGTGGTCCTGGGTACACTGGAATAGAGCCTGAGCGGTGACTGGCTTTGTCTGAAATCCTTAAAAGCTGGTTATCAACATATCCTTCAACTTTTGCCATGAAGTAATTGTCCCTGGTCGAAGAGAGGAGTACCAAGTTTGAGCAACACTCTTGACGGCCATGAGAAAAGACTTTGCCATGACTGCCGTATTGCCACCATACGAAGATATGGTTGCCTCATAACTCATCAGAAATTGCTTCGGGTCTGAATGACCGTCATACATGGGGAGATGAGGTGGCTTGTAAGACTGGGGCCATGGTGTAGCCTGCAATTCTGTTGATAGAGGAGAAGCATCATCAAAAGCAAAATTTTCATGATGGAAATCTTCATACCAATCATCCTCATTGTAGAAACCCTCCTGATGGAGCTCTCTGCGCGGAGGCCTTCGGTTCTGGTCATCCTGAACAAGATGACAAACCTCTTCCGAAGCTTCATCTATCTGCCTCTGAAGGTCAGCTAGACGAGCCGTCTTCTCCTTCTTTCGTTGCACCTATTGTTGGAGCATCTCCAGGTTTTGGATTTCCTGGTCCAAGTCATCCTCCGGAGGCGTTGGACTGGTGGCCTTCCTCTTCTGGCTTCGGGCCTCCCTAAGAGAAAGGACGTCCTGATTGGGGTCCAGCGGCTGCAGAGTGGCAGCCCCTGTCGCTGAAGCCTTCTTCGGCGGCATGACGAAGGTGATGTTTGCCGAAGATGTTCAAAAGCTCAAGAAATGGAAGTGAGTTCACCGAAGGTGGGCGCCAATGTTGGGGACTTGTTCTCAAATGCTATGAATCAAGAACAAGGCAACACAAGATGTTAAATATCAAAACCCTTCGTCCTTTGAATCATTATTTCCCTTCGGATATAATGGATTTCGGACGAAGGTCATGAAGGAGAAACCTTCATGAACATAACAAAAGATAAAGAGTCTTTAAACACAGAATATAAGAAATAACATAATCTCTGTAAATATTATTATTAATTTATTTTCTACTTATATTACTCGTGCTAATAATGGTAAATTACAAATATACCTTCGGCTTGAAGGAATGTGAATACAGGTGTGATGCAAAAGCAAAATGCCAAGTCAGCGTGAATAGTACGGGAATACTGTTCACCTATTTATAGGCACGGGTCGCAGCCCATGCAAAATTACATTAATACCCATTACATTTGACAATAACTCTATAGTAATTCTTCAAGGTCTAATTTGGCTTTTCATCTTTAAGACGGTTCCCCTTTTCTGCCGTTATGCCGAAGCTTTTCTGCACATAGCTTCGTGATCGTCTTTTCCTTCGTCGTGATCGCCTTTCGTCCCGGTCGAGCTTCGTCTTCAACCGTACTTTTGTATACCCGCAATCTAACTTCGAAGGTACCTGTTTACATATTTCTCTTGGAAAACATTGTCAAATCATGTTTTTGAGGACCTTCGGAAGCCGAAGGCCCCCAACACGTGAAACACGTTATGCACTGCTGAAAGACTTTCTAGTAGTTGCACCTTGTAAGCCACATGTTGTAACACCCTGAATTTGGGGGTATAAAATTTCTTCTCTAATATCTACCAAATTTAGGTGTTACCTCTTTTCTACCCTCTATAGTTTTCTTTTCTCTTCCTTTTAATAGAGGTTTGATTATTTATTTGGAGATGTATTATTACTCTAGTAGACTTTCTAGGGGAGACATGAAATGTTGCATCATGCTGAGCTTAAACTTTGTTTTTGGTTGATGCACATGTTTGAAATATTCAAATTTGAATTTGTGGTTTGGTTGGATTTGAATTCAAAAGAGAAAATAAAAATAAAAGGGATTAGAAATTTAGAATAAAAAGAAAAAGCCAAATAAGCCCGCAGACCCCTCCCCTCGGCCTTTCGGCCCAGCTTGCCCGCGCCCCGCCCACGCGCTCTCGCTCTTTGTGCCCGGTGGGGCCTAGCTGTCGGCGCCGATTCCCTCACCTATGCGAGCGCCCGTAGCCCCACCTCCCTCTGTCAACCCGGCCCCGCCTGTCGGCACCGCCCATCTCGTTGACCCGTAGACCCCGCCTGTCAGCCCCGTCCTCCCCAACTGTCCACGTGCACGACCCGCGCGCACGCCGTGGACTCTGTGCCCACGTTGCACGCCGATGCCGCGACCGCCCCACCCTGGCCATTTCTATCTCCTCGCACCCCCACTCACTTCCCCCTCCCTAATTCGCGCACCCGCAGAGCTCCCACCCTCGCCTTGCACCGTGTGCACGCTAGAGAAGCGCTGCCGCCGTCTGCCGTGGTCACGCACCCGTTCCGCCGTCGCCGTTGAGCCCTCGCCGTGTCTGTTGCCTCGGTGAGTTTCACTTCGATGTCCATGACTCGGGACACACTTCAATTGGCCCTCTCCCCCTCTGGTTCTCTCTGTCCGCGCTCACTGGACCTCCCTCCACGCAGCCACGGCGCCACCGCCGTCGACCCGAGCCCTCATCGTGCCTCTGCCGCCATCAAGGGTCTCGGAGCCTCCCCTCGAGGTAACCAACCTTCCCCACCCTCTATTTTTCCCTTCCCCGCTCTCGTTTGTGCGCGATTGCTCACTAGAGTGAGGTCGCGCCGCCGCCGAGCCATCCCGTCGTGGACTGCTACCCTCAGGTGCCTCTGCATCGGTGCCATGCCCACGCTCGTGCTCGCCACACTCCCCCTGACCTCCCTGAGCCCTTCCCGATGCCTTAGAAACCCTAGCGCACCCGCACCCTCGTCTTCGGCGAAGCCCTGCCACAGACATGTGGTGCTACCGCTGGCGGCCAGGTAGAGCCAACTAGGGCTGGCCATCTGATCTCAGACGCCCATCCTAGATCGGATGGCTCCGTTTCAAATAAACCGTATCCAATCCCGATCGCTCGCTCAAGATGTGTCCGCTTATATTTCCCTTACCCCGCACCCCTACTGATTGGCTTGGCCAGTCAGTCCCGCCCACTGGCCCTAGGCCGCTGACCGCTCTGGCCCGCCTGTAAGTGCTCGCGCGCCCACGGGTCTATTCTTATCCCTCGATCTGAGATCGGATGGCTGAGAACACCCGATACCCCTTCGCCTGGTCTTTTTCTTAAAGAGACCCCCATTTTCTTAGAAATCAACCCGTCGTCCTGTCTTCTTTCGCCCGAGCCCCTGGTTTCTTGCAGAGAGACCCCTGGACTTCATTTTAATCATAGAAATGGGTATAAATTAGGTTTTTGAATTCTAAAACTTCCAAAATTCATAACTTTTGCATATGAACTCCAAATTGGGTGGTTCAAATTGCAAAATGTTCATTATGTTATTTTCTATCTTTTAAAATTATGTTCATCCACTGTTTCCATGTCTCAATTTTATGGTTGGTCTCTAGGTTAGTGTAAGGTTATAGAATCTTTACTAGAAATAAAATAAAGATGAAAGCCCTAATGAGTATTCAAGTGCTTAACTTTGTATACCCATCCCCATTTAATATATGACCCCACCCCTGAAATAACTTTGATTGAGTAAGTAATTGACTAAGATAGACTTAGTTAGAGAACAATAGACCACTTGGCATAGTGATTTACCACCAAAACCTAGAATGCACCTGTGTGTCTTTACCTTTCTATTGAACCTGTGTTTACTCTGTTGCATATGTTTGGTGTACTATTCTTTTGTTATTCCCTAAGTGTGTTGAATGAACGATTGCTTTGTGTAGACAATGAGCACTGTTGGGGACTCGTTCTCAAATGCTATGAATTAAGAACAAGGCAACATAAAATGTTAAATGTTAATGTCCTTCATCCATGAGGCATTATTCCCTTGAGGATAATGGATCTTGGACGAAGGTTGATGACAATACGGTTACGAAGGTTAAATCTTCGTAATCGAATTGTATTAAGCAACATAACATAAAATAAAGAGTATCAAAGGTAAATAAATTATAAACAAATCATATTATATTTACTCAATATATTTAATTATTGAATACAGTTATACCTCTGCCTTGGCAAAGGATGGTTCCCGAATGATGCAATTGCCAATACCAGAATCCGTGAACAGTAAGGGAATACTGTTCACTATTTATAGGCACAGGACACAGCCTGTGAGAAATTACAATTATGCCCTTTCTAAAGGATTACAACAGCGACCTAAGCACTTATGGACTAGAGGGTCATTCTACTTTTAAGTCGGTTTGTAATATCGAAGCTTCATGAGTAAGAACCTTCGGTCATCTCATACGAACAGCTTCAGCCGAAAGCTGCTTCTTCCTACAAGACCTTCGGCGACGAAGCATAGTCCCAACAGTAGCCCCTTTCGCGGTACTAGATCGTTTTTCGTAACGAGCTTGATCCGTGAAAAAAGTCTCTTAAGCTTCGGGAAGCCGAAGGTCCAAAAAACACCTTCCCTGAGCTCGTTGTCGAGAAACGATTCAGTTTCCCAGCGCGTAGCGGTCCCACCTTGCAGAGTTACTGTTTGGTCTCTGCGGTCCACCACGCAGCGAGTGCAAGCGGCTGTCCGCCTGGTGTAAAAATCCTGGCGCTTCGCCTTCTTACCTGCAGCACTATATAAACAGACGAGTAGGTGTGAAGTTACCACAGCATTCATTGCTATTTGCACTGTTTTGCTGCCAAAGTTTTTAACCATAGCCGAAGCTTGACTCTCGGAATCGGACGAAGCTCCAGCTTGAAGCCTGCTTTGTCAGACGAAAAACTTCGGAAGAAAAAGTATTTAATTGCCACAAATTCAGAATTAAATGGCCAGAGTGCGCTCTACCGCTAGGGTTGAGCGTGAGGGAGGCGAAGCTGAAGGTTCGGAGACTGTTCCCATATCCGAAGCGATGCAACAATCCGGGCTGGTAACCTCGGAAAAAATCCCCAGTGATGATGCAGAACAAGCAGAACAAGCAACTGCCGAAGCAGAAGAAGAAGATATTGAGGAAACTGATCTCGAAGATGATTATCGTATTGCCATGCCAAGCAAGCCCAGCCACTTGGACTTCGGAAAGTCTACTGTTTCGGAGGCTGATCTCTCCAAGATGGTAAAGTCGGGTTTTTTCAGTGAAAATCAGAAGAAGCTATTACGCTTCGGGGGAGAAGAAACTACCCCAAAGCCGGAGAAGGATGAAATAGTCATTTTCAAGAGCTTTCTAAAGGCTGGATTAAGATTCCCCCTACATGGGATTGTTGCAGAGGTACTGAAGAGGTTTGGTATCTACTTTCATCAGTTAACTCCTAACGTTATCGTTAGGCTTAGTGTTTATATCTGGGCACTCCGAAGCCAAGCGGTGGAGCCGTTTGCGGACAGCTTTTGTCGAGTTCACGAGCTGCACTATCAGACGAATGCTAGAAAAGATGGATTGCATGACAATTTTGGTTGCTATAATTTTGCTTATCGGAAAACCACAAAATTTCCTGTAATCAGCTACCAAAGCAAATGGGCAGCAGGCTGGAAGTCGGAGTGGTTCTATGTCAAGGTTGATGACGACAAGGAGAAGCTTGTGCAAACTCCACTTGAACTAATCTTCGGAGAGACCCGACCTCGTTGCAACATGACACCAGAAGGTCCAACCCAACAAGCGTTGGATGAATTCAGAATTATTGCAGAGCATATCAGTACAAGAGACCTGGTTCAGGAGTTTTTGGCTTTCAGGGTTTTTCCTAGTTTAAAAGAATGGGAAATGCCGAAGCTAGAGGGTGAGAAAAAAGAAGGAGAACTTGTGCGGTTACCTTACTATTTCAAGTTTAAGAAATATTTTAAAACACCTTGCCAAGAGTGGCTGGATACAATTGAAGTAATGTGCAATGAAATACTCGGCAATTACTCCAAAAAAGAAGATCAGTTGATGACCGCGGCCTTCGGCACTCGTCCAAAGCGAAGACTGAATCGAGTGCTAGACGCCCTGGGTTTTGAATACCCTGACTACGAAAATCTGAATAAAGGTGTCGGAGGCCGGAAAAGGAAAAGGATGACCGAAGCCTTAAATGAAGATGAGAAAGAACCATCAAAGAAGAAAATTCCGAAGAAGAGGAAAGCGTCTTCTCCGAAGCAAAAAGTATCCGTCGAAGAAGAAACTCCCGCATCACACTCTGCCACTGACGTGGAGGAAATTTTGAAGGTAATGACTGAATCCCTGCCTGCGAAGCTAAGTCCATTGGGGCCTCAACTGACAAAGTTTTTTCAGAAGGGAAAGGAGCCGGAAAAAACGAAGAAAACGACTAAAGCAAAGAGACAGAGAATCATCGGTGTGACAGAGGTCATTGACAAGACACCGCCGAGAGCTTCAGCTCAGAAGGTACCAGCGGCTGAGGGAATGACAAATATTGAAATCATATCTTCGGAGGTCGCAGCTGCCGAAGCTACCTCAATTGAAGATTTGAACTTGGAAAGCACAATTGAACACATTGACAAAATGCTGCTAGACATGGCCACAGAAGAAGCTACTACTGCCGCCGAAGAGGCCGTGGCCGCAGCGTCGGGGAAAGAAAAGGAAATTGCTGACGAAGCTTCAGAGGACGAAGCCTTCATGTTCCAAAATTTAGTTGGAGAAAAATTGTCAAAAACCGAAATAGAAGAGCTTAAAGAGTATGCCAAATCTTGTGGATATAAGCCAGGAGCACTCCTCTTCGGAGGTATTGATGATGAAAAATTGGACTGTATCCGGAATCAGACTGGAGCTAAGGTTATCGGTACTCTGTCAAAGAGTATCGGTTTTCCGAAGCTAGAAACGGACATTAGCCGCTACCGACGACAACATATCGTTGGTAGTTTATTTTATTCTAATTTCAAGGTGAATACTTTTCCCCTGACTTTTATTGTTTTGGATAACGAAGAGATATCTAACGAAGGTTGTTTTCGTGCAGAGTATGCTGTTGAGCAAAGCTTTGAAAATGCAGCAAGATCTGGAAGACAAGAAACACGAAGTTATAATTGAAAATTTAGAAGGCAAAATAAAAGAGCAATCAGCTGCTATTGAAAAGAAGAACTTCGAGCTTCAAGCAACTGAAGGCTTATTGGCGGAAGCCGAAGCTAAAATAACAGAACTGGATACGAAGCTTCTCTGCCAATGTGGGCAGTTTGAACAAGAAAAGCAAGAACTTAATGCAAAACTTGAAGCCGAAGTTCAACAAAATTCAGATTTGAAAAAACTATTGGCGGGCCTTCAAGACAAATGTTTGGAATTTAGCAACAAATGTATTCAACGATTGAGAAAAATTTTCCACTCAGTTGGAGCTAGCAGTGAGAAGTTCACCCCGTCAGCTGAGGATTTACCAAAGACCTTCGAACATATTGAAGGTGAAATTGACGAGCTTGACGAAGTTATAGCCGGGCACGGTGACTTCTGCGCCTGGGTAGCTTCTCGGGGCACTGCTGCAGCTTTCCTAAAAGCTGGCTGCGATCATGGAAAAATTGTCAATAGGCCCAATTTTACTCTGTCACCATCAATTCTAGATGACATTCCTGATCTCGCCCGAAGCATTTCTAATAGATTTGTAAAGATGATATGGACAAAAGGCGGGCGAGAAAAGGCTGGAGACGAAGCTCGGAGTCATCTTGAACCAGTAAGAAATCATACCTTGTGCTTACTTTTTCCTTCAGGCTCGATTTTGACTTACAACAACTTAATTCATGTAGGATGACGAAGCCGAGGCCGATGCTTAAAGAGAATGGTGTCGAAGCTGAGGTCCCTTGAAGATTAAATAGGAGTAGACTGTAGACAGACTAAAGAAACTTTTGAGATAACTTTTGTAAATGTGACTAAACTCGTTCTTAATGAATTCTGTTCATACCTTGTAATATGTTCTTACCCTTCCATTAATGTATGAGAGGTGCTTTGATGTGGACGAAATTGCCTTTTTGAGCCGAAAGCGAAAAAACACCTTCCCTTCTTTTCGTACACAGCGAAGCATAAACAACAACATTTCCCTTTCTTCCGAAGCTCTTCTTTTCGTACACAGCGAAGCATAAACAACAACATTTCCCTTTCTTCCGAAGCTCTTCTTTTCGTACACAGCGAAGCATAAACAACAACATTTCCCTTTCTTCCGAAGCTCTTCTTTTCGTACACAGCGAAGCATAAACAACAACATTTCCCTTTCTTCCGAAGCTCTTCTTTTCGTACACAGCGAAGCATAAACAACAACATTTCCCTTTCTTCCGAAGCTCTTCTTTTCGTACACAGCGAAGCATAAACAACAACATTTCCCTTTCTTCCGAAGCTCTTCTTTTCGTACACGAAGAAGTACAAAAAGACTGTTTTTTCTTTTTGCCGAAGCAGCCACTTATGTTATGATGATGGTTACCCTACATATGCCTGGATGAATGTTTATGAATGCAAATGTTATGATGTAATGTGATGTGCAAATGAATGTCCAAACACATATCCGAAGCCATAATCACAACCGTTATTTCGTTAGAAACAATCACATATCAGCGCTGACTTTTCGCTATAAGCTCTGCATTCCCTTAGGAACGACTTTGGAGCTTCTCGTCAGTAGCAGGATTGCTTACCCAAGTAAGAGTTATTTTTCGTGGTAGGTGACGAGTGAGGTATCCGTATCCTGGAGGCATAGGAGTCCCTCGGCTCGGTCGGCCTTGCCACTTACATGCACTCTTATACGTTTCTCGGGGTTCTATTACTTATATAGCCGGGAAACATGAAAGTCGCTTTGGTGGAAGACTTTTTTTGAGGAAAATTTTGACGCAGAGGGGGTTCCCCCCTTCTAGCCCCCGAGGGAGGGTCGGGCTTTGCCGAGGCAAGGCTGACCCTTCCTTGATGGTTAGACTTTATTTGTGTATGTAAACGAGGTATATGAACAACTTGAAAACATCTTAAGGGTAGAAGCGACGTAGTTGTCGGATGTTCCAAGCGTTGCTGTAGACCTCACCTTGACTGTTGGCCAGCTTGTATGTTCCAGGCTTCAAAATCTTGACGATGATGAACGGCCCTTCCTAGGGAGGCGTGAGCTTGTGGCGCCCTCGGGCATCTTGTCGTAGCCAAAGCACCAAGTCGCCCACTTGGAGGTCTCGGGACCGAACCCCTCGGGCGTGGTATCATCGCAGAGACTGCTGATACCGTGCCGATTGTAGTAAGGCTACGTCCCGAGCCTCTTCCAGCTGGTCCAGTGAGTCTTCTCGGCTGGACTAGTTGCTTCGGTCGTCGTACGCCCTTGTCCTCGGGGAACCGTATTCTAAGTCTGTGGGTAAGATAGCCTCGGCCCCATAGACTAGAAAAAACAGCGTGAAGCTCGTGGCTCAGCTTGGCGTCGTCCTCAGACTCCAGACCACCGAGGGGAGTTCCTTCATCCATCGCCTGCCGAACTTGTTGAGGTCGTTGTAGATCCTCGGCTTGAGTCCTTGTAGAATCATGTCGTTGGCACGTTCTACCTGCCCATTCGTCATGGGGTGAGCTACAGCGGCCCAGTCCACCCGGATGCGGTGGTCCTCGCAGAAGTCCAGGAACTTTCTGCCAGTGAACTGGGTGCCGTTGTCGGTGATGATGGAGTTCGGGACCCCGAAGCGATGGATGATGTTGGTGAAGAACGCCACCGCTTGTTCGGACCTGATGTTGTTTAGGGGTCGGACCTCAATCCACTTGGAGAATTTGTCGATAGCGACCAGCAGGTGCGTGTAGCCACCGGGTGCCTTCTGCAAGGGACCGATGAGGTCCAGACCCCACACAGCAGACGGCCAGGTGATGGGTTTTGTTTGCAGAGCCTGAGCGGGCAGGTGCGTCTGCCTTGCGTAGAATTGACACCCTTGGCAGGTGCGTACAATCCTAGTGGCATCGGCCACTGCGGTTGGCCAGTAGAAACCCTGTCGGAAGGCATTTCCAACGAGGGCCCGAGGTGCCGCGTAGTGACCGCAAGCCCCCGAGTGTATTTCTTGTAATAGCTCCTGACCTTCGGCGATGGATATGCATCGCTGGAGGATGCCTGAGGGGCTGCGGTGGTAGAGCTCCTTTCCGTCACCCAGCAAGACGAACGACTTGGCGCGCCGTGCCAGTCGCCAAGCTTCGGTTCTGTCGAGGGGTAGCTCTCCTCGGTGGAGATATTGCAGGTACAGGATCTGCCAGTTTCGACTAGGTGTGACCCCATTCCGCTCTTCCTCGACACGCGGTGCCTCACCCTCGGGGGCCGAGGGTGCCTCGGGCTGGGCCGAGGCCTCCTCGTGCTCGGGCGTGTCGTCGGTCTTGATGGAGGGTTGATGTAGGTCTCGGGAGAAGACGTCCGGAGGAACCATTGTCCGCCCCGAGGCTATCTTAGCTAGCTCGTCCGCAGTCTCGTTGTATCGTCGAGCGATGTGGTTGAGCTCGAGCCCGTAGAACTTGTCCTCCAGGCGCCGAACCTCGTCGTAGTAGGCTTCCATCTTCGGGTCGCGGCAATGGGAGTTCTTCATGACTTGGTCGATGACAAGCTGCGAGTCGCCCCGAGCGTCGAGGCGTCGGACCCCTAGCTCGATGGCGATGCGCAACCCGTTAACCAGAGCCTCGTACTCGGCCACGTTGTTGGACGCCGGGAAATGGAGGCGCAGCACGTAGCGGAGGTGCTTCCCGAGGGGTGAGATGAAGAGCAGGCCCGCGCCCGCTCCTGTTTTCAACAACGATCCGTCGAAAAACATGGTCTAGAGTTCTGGTTAGATCAGAGCTGCTGGAAGCTGGGTGTCGACCCATTCAGCCACAATGTCCGCCAGGACTTGGGACTTGATGGCCTTCCGAGAGGCGAACGAGATTGTCTCGCCCATGATCTCCACCGCCCACTTTGCAATCCTACCCGAGGCCTCTCGGCACTGGATAATCTCCCCCAGGGGGAAGGATGAAACCACAGTCACCGGATGAGACTCGAAGTAGTGTAGCAACTTTCACCACGTCAGAATTACCACGTACAGTAGCTTCTGAATTTGCGGGTAGCGGATTTTGGTCTCGGACAGTACCTCACTGATGAAGTAGACCGGCCTCTGGACGAGCAATGCATGCCCTTCTTCTTGTCTCTCGACTACGATCACGGCACTGACCACCTGAGTGGTTGCGGTTATGTAGATCAAGAGGGCTTCTCCCACAGCGGGGGGCACCAAGATGGGCGCGCTTGAAAGGAGCGCCTTTAAGTTCCCAAGGGCTTCCTCGGCCTCGGGGGTCCAAGTGAAGCGCTCGGCCTTCCTTAAGAGGCGGTACAGGGACAGGCCTCTTTCGCCGAGGCGCGAGATGAAGCGGCTCAGAGCCGCAAGGCATACCATGACCCTCTGTACTCCTTTCAAGTCCTTGATGGGGCCCATGTTGGTGATGGCCGCGATTTTCTCCGGGTTGGCCTCGATGCCCCGCTCGGAGACGATGAACCCCAGGAGCATGCCTCGGGGGACTCCGAAGACACACTTCTCGGGATTGAGTTTTACGCCTTTTGCCTTGAGACACTTGAATGTCGTTTCAAGGTCAGAGAGGAGGTCGGAGGCTTTCCTCGTCTTGACTACGATGTCATCGACGTAAGCCTCGACCGTTCGACCAATGTGCTCTCCGAACACGTGGTTCATGCACCTTTGGTATGTCGCACCCGCATTCCTCAAACCGAATGGCATAGTAATGTAGCAGTACATGCCAAAAAGTGTGATGAAAGAAGTCGCGAGCTGGTCGGACTCTTTCATCCTGATTTGGTGATACCCTGAGTAGGAATCAAGGAATGACAGGGTTTCGCATCCAACAGTGGAATCCACGATTTGATCGATGCGAGGCAGAGGGTAGGGAACCTTCGGACATGCTTTGTTTAGACCGGTGTAGTCTACACACATCCGCCATTTCCCACCTTTCTTTTTCACAAGCACAGGGTTGGCTAACCATTCGGGATGGAATACCTCCTTGATGAACCCTGAAGCCATCAGCTTGTGGATCTCCTCGCCTATGGCTCTGCGCTTTTCTTCGTCGAATCGTCGCAGAGGCTGCTTCACGGGTCGGGCTCCAACTCGGATATCCAGCGAGTGCTCGGTGACATCCCTCGGTATGCTAGGCATGTCCGAGGGACTCCACACAAAAACCTCGGCGTTCGCGTGGAGAAAGTCGACGAGCACTGCTTCCTATTTGGGTTCGAGCTCGGAGCCGATCTGGACTTGCTTGGAGGTGTCGTTGCTGGGGTCGAGAGGGACGGACTTAACCGTCTCAGCTGGCTCAAAGTTGCCAGCGTGGCGCTTCGCATCTGGCACCTTCTTGGAGAGGCTCTCCACGTCGGCGATGAGGGCCTCGGATTCGGCGAGGGCCTCGGCGTACTCCACACACTCCACGTCGCATTCGTACGCATGTCGGTACGTGGAGCCGACGGTGATGACCCCGTTGGGGCCCGGCATCTTGAGCTTGAGGTAGGTGTAGTTGGGGACGGCCATGAACTTGGCGTAGCATGGTCTCCCCAACACTGCGTGGTAGGTTCCTCGGAACCCGACCACCTCGAACGTGAGGGTTTCCTTTCGGAAGTTGGAGGGAGTCCCGAAGCAGACGGCAGATCAAGTTGCCCAAGGGGTTGGATGCGTTTCCCGGGGATGATCCCGTGAAAGGGCGCCGCGCCGGCCCGGATCGTGGACAGATCGATCTGCAAGAGCCCGAGGGTCTCGGCGTAGATGATGTTGAGGCTGCTGCCTCCGTCCATGAGGACCTTGGTAAGCCTGATGTTGCCGATGACGGGGTCGACAACGAGCGGGTACTTCCCCGGGCTCGGCACGCGGTTGGGGTGGTCGCCTTGGTCGAAGGTGATGGGCTTGTCGGACCAGTCTAGGTAGACTGGCGCCGCCACCTTCACCAAGCAGACCTCCCGGCGCTCTTGCTTGCGGTGTCGAGCCGAGGCGTTCGCCACCTGCCCACCGTAGATCATGAAGCAGTCATGGACCTCGGGGAATTCTTCTGCCTTGTGGCCCTCCTTGTCGTTGTTGTGGGCGTTGCCACCTTCCGTCGGTGGCCCGGCCTTGTGGAAGTAGCGCCGAAGCATGACGCACTCCTCAAGGGTATGCTTGACGGGACCTTGATGATAGGGGCACGACTCCTTGAGCATCTTGTCGAACAGGTTGGCACCTCCAGGAGGCTTCCGAGGGTTCCTGTGCTCAGCGGCGGCGACAAGGTCTGCGTCGGCGGCGTCGCATTTCGCTTGCGACTTCTTCTTGCCCTTCTTCTTGGTGCCACGCTGAGTGGATGCCTCGAGGACGTCTTCTGACTGGCGCCCCTGAGGCTGCTTGTCCTTTCGGAAGATGGCCTCGACCGCCTCCTGACCAGAGGCGAACTTGGTGGCGATGTCCATCAGCTCGCTCGCCCTGGTGGGAGTCTTGCGGCCCAGCTTGCTCACCAGGTCGCGGCAAGTGGTGCCGGCGAGGAATGCGCCGATGACATCCGAGTCGGTGATGTTGGGCAGCTCGGTGCGCTGCTTCGAAAATCGCCGGATGTAGTCCCACAGGGATTCTCCCAGTTGCTGGCGGCAGCTTCGGAGATCCCAGGAGTTCCCAGGGCGCACGTATGTGCCTTGGAAGTTGCCGGCAAAGGCTTTAACCAGGTCGTCCCAGTTGGAGATCTGCGCAGGAGGCAGATGCTCCAGCCAGGCTCGGGCGGCGTCGGAGAGGAACAGGGGAAGGTTGCGGATGATGAGGTTGTCATTGTCCATTCCACCCAGCCGGTAGTCCGCGAGCCACAGTTCTGGCCTTGTCTCCCCCGAGTACTTAGTGATGGTAGTCGGGGTTCGGAACCGGGTCGGGAACGGCGCCCGTCGTATGGCCCGGCTAAAAGCTTGCGGACCGGGTGGTTCGGGCGAGGGGTTCCGATCCTCCCCGCTGTCGTAGCGTCCCCCAAGCCTAGGGTGGTAGCCTCGGCGCACCTTATCATCGAGGTGGCTCAACGATCGCGGCGGTGGTGCTCGTTGTCGAGGCGTCCCGGGGCCGCAGGCGCTGTGTCCCGCGTGCGCCCGGTGTGGACCGAGGCTTCCCGCATGAATCGGGAAGTCGCGGTGCGATGCTCCGGGGGGTACCCTTGCCTTCGGGAGGCAGAGCTTTCGGCCCGTCGGACCACAGCATCCTCCAGGAGATTCTTGAGCTCTCCCTGGATACGTCGCCCCTCGGTGGTGGATGGTTCCGGCATTGCTCGGAGTAGTATTGCTGCTGCGGCCAGGTTCTAGTCGACCCCACTGGAAGCCAGGGGCAGCCTCGCCCTGGCATCGTTGGCGATGCGGTGCTGGACGTCCTGGGCCAGATGACGTGCCTCTCCGGCCGGTGCTCGGCCTGCCCCCTCCTGCCCGATATTCTGCCGGAGCTGCACAAGTTGTCCTACTTCCTCGTCGAGCCTGGCCTGCATCTCGCGGATTTGCTCGAGCTATGCGTCCCGACCCCCCGCAGGGACTGGGACCGCAGCTAGCTCCCGAAAGATGTCAACGCGAGGCGCAGGCCTAGGGGGATCGCTGTCCTCCGGCATACCAAGGTGGTTGCCTTCGTCAAGACCCCCTAGATCGATGTGGAAACATTCGCGACTTGGGCCACAGTCCTCGTCGCCGAGGCTGTGGCTACCATCGGAGCAATCGGAGAGGCAGTAGTCACATGCGGTCATGAAGTCCCGCATGGCACTGGGGTTACCGAGCCCGGAGAAATCCCAACCATAGTCGGGCTCGTCATCTTCCTCGGAACCTGGGGGGCCGTAGGTCAAGACGGTCGTCAGTCGGTCCCAGGTTGACCACATATGATACCCCGGAAGGTTCGGATATGCCTTTATGAAAGCATCCACTGAAGCGGGGTCGCTTGGTGGGTCGAAGCTGAATCTAAAAGGCACAGGATGAAAAACGGACGGTACCTCTTGATCGACGGATGGTGACGAAGTCGCGTCGGGGATGGACTGCGCCGTTATCTCAGGTACGAGGCTAACGTCCAGCAAGTCCTTCGCGAGCGTGCTGGCGTCGTCCATCTGCTTGGGGTTGGCGTGTTGCGGGGAAACGACGCTCGTCTTCGTCTCAGGTGCGAGGTCAACGCTCGACGTGTCCCCCGCTGGGGCGCCGGCGCCATCGACTCGCTCGACAGATGACGAGGTGCCGCCTCCTGCTTGGCCATGGTTGCCCTGCCTCCTCCTCCGTCGGCGGGGAAGGTGACGGGACAGACCCGGATGCTGTTCTTCCGTCACGCGGGGAAGACGTCGTTGATTCCGCCGCCGGCGGCCGGGCTGACGGCCGCCATTGTCGTTGTCGCGCGGCGGAGGAAGGAGTATCATGTCGTAGCTACCGTCGAGGGACATGAACTCGAGACTCCCGAAACGGAGCATCGTCCCGGGTTGGAGAGGTTGCTGGAGACTACCCATCTGGAGCTTGACGGGAAGCTGTTCGTCAACACGCATCAGGCCCCTACCTGGCGCGCCAACTGTCGGCGTTTCGACCCCAGGGGGTCCCTGGACCGACGAGTAAATTATCGCTGCGTGTCCCAGCCCAGATGGGTCGGCGCGAGACGGAGCACAAGGGGGAAACAATAAGGGGAACCATGGCCTCATGTTGTCCTGCGCCCAGGGCAGATGCGCTTGTAGTAGGGGGTTACAAGTGTTCGCGAGGGAGAGAGTGAGAGCCTACGCGCCAGCCCGTCTTCCCGTGCGGCCCCCCTTTTTCGTACGAGGGCCCTGGACCTTCCTTTTATAGATGTAAGGAGAAGGCCTAGGTGTACAATGGGGGTGTAGCAATGTGCTAACGTGTCTAGCAGAGGGAAGCCAGAGTCCTATGTACATGCCGACGTGGCTGTCGGAAAGGTTTTAGCGCCCTGTTCACGTGATGTCGTGGCCGTCGGAGGAGCGCCTGAGCCCTATAGGAGCACAGCTGTCGGAGCTGTCGGGTACTTGCTGACGTCTCCTTGCTTCCGTAGTGTGATACCCGGTTTGCAAAGAAGAGAAGTTGGGGGTTGTTCTTTTTGTTTTTTTCCTCATCCGGTTGTTGTTTTGGGGATTTGGAATTTTTGGAAAACATTCACAACTATGGCAGTAGAATTTATTTGGTTTGGCGCTTGCGATGGGGTCGGGAGCTGTCGCGTGGGCTAGTTGGGCCGCGATTGGTGATTCGGCCCTTTATTCCTCCCAAACCCGAGCCGTCCTCCCTCCTAACCCCCTCCCCCTTTGTGCAGCCCCCCCCCACTTCCCCCACACCTTGGCCGCCGCCCCCCCTCCCATCTCCTCCTCTCTCAATCCTTGCAGCCACACCACCATACCCTAGCCCCCCCCCCAATCTCCTCCTCCCAAGGTGCCAATCCTTGCCGCTCGGATCATCGTCACGTGGTGCGAATCTTCAATCGTTTTGGTGGAGGGAAGAAGGGAGGAAGGAAAGGGGGAGAATCCAAGGTGATTTTTGTGTTCATCCCTTGTTCATTTGCGCTGCAATTCAATTGATTAGAGGTTGAGTTTGCGATTGGGTAGAGGGGGCTGTCCAGAATTTTAGGTGGTGGATGAACAGCATTAGTTCTAGCAGTTTCTGGTTGTTTTTCGTGAGAAAATAATGGAAATCAGTTTGGGGATCATGTAGAACTTTGTTTTACCTTTCCAACGAGTATTTATGCGCTCAATTTGGAGTTATAAATTGAAAGTTATCACCGTTTGAATCCGGGTATGTGGCTGTCCAAAAAAACAGATTTTCACGGGGGATGAACAGCAGCAGTATTAGCAGTTTCTGGGGATTTTTCGGGAGTAATTAATGTTAATCAGTATAAGAATCATGAAGGTCTCTTTCTTATCTTTCCAACAAGTACTTATGCGCTTGATTCGGAATTATATTTTAAAAGTTATCGCTGTTTGAATCCGAGTATGTCGCTGCCCAAAACAGGAAAAACAGATTGCAGGGTTTATTTTGTGGACCGTTTAGGGGTAATTAGATGTTAGAATTTAATCATAAATTGTATACAAAACTTGTGGGGAATTTTATGTAGTTGTCTCTGGAGTTTTTGTTTGACACCACTGCTGTCTTAATTTTAAAGTTATGAAATTGTTAAGCAGCGCCGCTGCAGTTTGGTTGGTGTGGGGAAAATTGTTACCCGCGGCGGGGTTTGAGATTGCGCGTAGGTGCGGCGTTGTTTTGAGGTTTTTTATGTGAATTTGGTGCACTAAGTTGGGTGTCAAAGGCCCTGTTTTTTCGGCTTCTGGCAGTTTCTGGCCACCAAAAGCTGTTGCGGACTGCCAAACGCTCAGCTTTTCAGCCAGATTCTATAAAATTCGTTGGGGCAAAAACCATCCAAAATCAACATCAACACATAATCGGTTGAGTCGTTGTAATAGTAGGAATCCATCACTTTCTAGATCTTGAGTCCTATGAACAACTTTATCTTTCTCCACACGTAATCGTAATAATACTCAGATTCTCCACACAGCCAGATTCTCCCCACAGCCGGATTTTTAGAAAAGCTGGTCAGAAAAAAGCTGAACCAAACAGGCTAAAAAACAGGTGGTGGACTTCCGGATCGTTCTTAGGGATTTGCCCAAACTTCCAGTGAAGGCAAGTAAAACTGTGATGGTTATTCCGTCTGTCAGATGAGGAGTCTTATACTTGATTATGTTGTGCTATTGTGTTCATATTCATATTTTTTTGAGTACCATCATTTGAAAATGTTCATGTTTCATGGATTTCATATGTTGAGTTTGAGGTTTGATTATGTTACTCAAGTGGTTATTATGTGGAATGGGTGGAAGTATATGTCTAGCACATTTTTATTTGGAAAGAACTCATGATGTTGTCATGCATAATACACTCATCATCCATTGCATTGAAGTTTCGTCACGATCTTATGGTCCGACCGTACCGGTACATTGAGCATCATATGTTGCCCGAGAAGGGGTATGGTGCAGCTTCATATCCTTAGAGATATGGAGGCAGAAGTCATTATTTCATCTGTAGCCATGTGCATTCATGGGAGAGCTATGGAATCTATTATGTGGATGTGGATAATTTGGACTTGTGCATGGTGATTCTTCTTGGCGTTAAGTATTTAGTTACTTGTTTACTTGCTGCAATTTACTGTTCAAAAAAAAGAAGGGAGTTCTGAACCATGTGGTTGTGTAAGCACAGTTGATTTACAATGTCCTATTTGTTGTTGTTATGTTTACTTGCTGAGATGTGTTATCTCACATCTTGCATTGTTTGATGCAGGCACCTAATTTCTGCTTTGGGAATAGAGGGATGTAGCAGCACGGCCACTACACCTTTAATAAAGGAATCACCATTTAATAATGTTGTTAATCAGAGTTGGTCAAGTCTAGTGAATTGCTTTGTTCTTGGTTGAGCGTTTATTTTGGGGTGGGCTGAGTTCCTTATCCCATTTGTTTTGCTTCAGTTGGGGCATAAATGAGTTTTACCACTTTGCATTTAGTTTCTACTATGTGAATTATATGTCTTTATATCCTGTATGAACTTCATGTTTTCCCCTCCTTGTTATGTTAGTTTCAAAGGAGGTGTTGCCGGATGTTTTCCCCTCCTTGTTATGTCTTTATATCCTGTTACTATGTTACGCCTCTTGTGTTGAGTAAGTTAGGTGGGTGGGGTTTTTGGTAATATCCATTGTGGGTGACCAGTGGGGTGTTACAGTTGGTATCAGAGGATAGGCTGTAGGTCCTAGCAAGTGGAGTAATAATAAATTGACACACTGCACATGTAGGATGGGATTTCTGGCTTGCTATTGATATGTTATGTTATTGCATGTGCTAGTTTGGCATTATCTGAAGAGATGTTATGCCAATCTTATTTACTTATTATTCTCATCCCTGTGGCTGCAGCTATGCCGCCTCGTAGGGCTCGGGGTAGTCCGCAAGCTCCTAGTGGGGACTCGATGAGTCCGGCGGCAATGTTAGCCGCGATGCAGGCCATGCAGCAGGAGTTGGCCCTTCTGAGTCAAGCCATTCATGTCGCCCCTGTGGGTGCTGCTCAGGGTGCTGGAGGTGGAGAAGTGCCCGGGGGCGCTGTCCCTGCGGGTGCTGTTCCTGGTGGCGGGGCCGAGGTGCCTCTTTTAGTCAGTGGTCTTTCTCTGATGCAGTGGATGGGCATGAAGTTGGATTCTTTTGATGGCAGTGGTACTCCGGTCGAGGCGGCAGATTGGTTGACTTATGTGGAGGATAAGATGAATGTCTTCAAGATTGCATATAGAGATCGGGTTTGCTTTGGCACTCAGCTGCTGAAGGGAGAGGCTCAAATTTGGTGGAGAGGCGTGCAGGCAGCGCACTCCTCCTCACTAGGAGTCCTATCTTGGGATGTTTTCATCAGGCAGTTTGAAAAGAGATTCTACCCAGTCACCTTTCTGGAGAAAATGAAGATTGACTTGCAGTCCTACAAGCAGGAGAAGAAGTCTGTCACAGAGTATGAGGTGGGCTTCAACAGGATGGTCCGCTTTGTCCCTCATGTGGCTTATAATGAGATGGAGAAGGCGAGCCAGTTCCGTCAGGGTCTGAAGCCTTCTATCAGGCATGCACTGGGGGCCTTTCCGTTGGTGGACTTCCGTACCACGGTGGAGCAGGCACTGGGTGTGGAGATGCAACACCAGTATACCATGGAGTCGCAGAAGTCTTCGGGTGTTGATCAGCCTCGTAGCCAGGATGCGAGGAGGGGCAACACTGGAGGTCCAGCCCACAAGAGGGGCAAGTCTCAGCATCAGTGCCACCATCCTTACCGTGGCAAATCTTCTGACTCGGGTACTTCGGGAGGAAGTACTCAGAGGTTTCGGGCCGTTCCTAAGCCCGGGCTGGGGCTGGTGTGTTTCCGCTGTGGTGATGCGCATTGTCGTGCAGAGTGCTAGTGGAGTGGTAGGTGTTCTATCTGCAGTCAGGACCATATGGATGTGGTGTGTAGGAGGAATCCTAATGGGAAGCTCAGATGGGAGTCGGTGACTTCCTCCTCTTCTCAGGGAACCATCAACATGATGTCAAGTGCTGAGCAGCAGTTTTCAGTTCCTCTTCCTCCGCAACAGCTCTATGTGCCTGGGACTTCTCAGTTCGTGCCGATGCAGGGTTTTCCTCAGTATCAGGTCGCGCCTACTCCTATGTTGTCTCAGTTTGGAGCTCCGCGCCTGCCTCATCCAGTGGCTCAGTGGGGTTCTTCTGTTAATTTCACTCCGGGGGCTTCCTCTTCTACGTGTATTTCTGGAGCTTATGTGCTACCCGCTATGGATGGCAGGGAGCAAGGAGACGTGGTGAAAGGTACGATTTCAGTTGATTCGTTTGCAGCCCATGCTCTTTTTGACTCTGGCGCTAGCTATTCGTTTGTTTCGGAGGATTTTGTGTCACGGGCTGGTCTTTCAGTGCAGAGGTTGGGTCACCCAATTTTGGTTAGATCTGCTAATGGCTCCATTAGTAGCTGTTCAGTTTGTTAGGGGTGTTCCGTCATTCTTGCTGATGAGGTCTTTTCGGCCAATCTGGTGGTGATTTCCTTGGGGGCATTCGATGTTATCTTGGGTATGGATTGGTTATACCAGTATCACGCGGTTATATCCTGCTTCTGGAAGACAGTGTTATTGCAGGCGCCGTCGGGTAAGGAGGTGGTATTCTTGGGAAGTTCCCCGAAGTTCACGTTATCCTTGTTGGCGCAATTGCTTCCTGATCGCCGGTCAAGGAAGTCGGGGATCTTTTTCTCCATGGTGGTGGAGGGTGAGGCTGCCTTGCGGGTGCAGGACATCCGGGTGGTGTGTGACTTTGCTGACGTGTTTCCAGCAGAGCTTCCAGGCATTCCTCTGGAGCGCGATGCAGCTTTTGAGATTAAGCTGATCCCGGGTATGCAGCCTATTCATAAGGCCCCGTATCGAATGGCCCCAAAGGAGCAGATTGAATTGAAGCGGCAATTGGATGATCTGCTGGCTAAGGGTTTCATTAGGCCTAGCAGGTCTCCATGGGCTTCCCCAGTATTGTTTGTTGAGAAGAAGGATAAAAGCCAGCGGCTGTGTGTGGATTATCGCGCTTTGAATCAAGTGACAATCAAGAATAAATATCCGCTTCCCCGAATTGAGGTCCTCTTTGAGCAGTTGAGGGGTGCCCAGGTGTTCTCCAAAATTGATTTGAACTCTGGTTATCATCAATTGAGGATTCGTGAGGAGGATATTGAGAAGACCGCCTTTTGCACCAGGTATGGGCATTATGAGTTCATAGTCATGTCTTTTGGCTTAACTAATGCCCGGCCTGCTGCCTTTATGGAAGCAATGAATAGGATGCTGCATGAATTCCTGGATGATTTTGTGGTCGTGTTCCTGGATGATATTTTGATTTATTCAAAGATCGAGGCCGAGCATGAACAGCATCTCCGTCTCGTTCTGGGTGCCCTAAGGAAGAATCAATTCTATGGCAAGTTGAAGAAGTGTGCCTTTTGGCTATCCGAAGTGGCTTTCCTGGGGCACGTGATTAATCAGCAGAGTATTGCGGTTGATCCCAAGAATGTTGTGGCTGTGGTGGAGTGGAAGAGACCTTCTAGTGTCTCTGAAATCCGAAGTTTCTTGGGGCTTGCTGGGTATTATCGGCGCTTCGTACCAAATTTTTCCAGCATTGCTAAGCCTTTTACTAGGCTCTTGGAGAAGGGTGTTCCCTTCGTCTGGTCCGGTGATTGTGAGGTCAGTTATCAGTCATTGAAGAGCAAGTTGGTGGACGCCCCTATCCTAGCTTTGCCTGAGAGCGGTAAGCGTTTCACGGTTTATACGGATGCTTCGCGTATTGGTCTTGGCTATGTGCTGATGTAGGATGGTAGAGTGATTGCTTATGTCTCAAGGCAGTTGAGGAAGCATGAGGGGAATTATCCAACTCATGATCTGGAATTGGCCGCAGTGGTTTTTGCTCTTAAGTTGTGGAGGCATTACCTTTATGGCGAGGCTTGTGACATTTTCACCGATCACAAAAGTCTCAAGTATATTTTTACTCAGAAGGAGCTGAATTTGAGGCAGCGTCGGTGGCTGGAATTGATTAAAGATTATGATTTGTCCATTCATTATCACCCGGGGAAGGCTAATGTGGTGGCTGATGCCCTTAGCAGGTCCGGGGTTCCAAAGGTGGCCTTGCCGTTGATCGCTCATCTGGACCGTTTGGGGATCGCTTTGTGTTATGTCGGTACCGCTAGCAAGGAGACTCAGATGCTTATTCAATCCTCTCTCATGGAGAGAGTGCGTGCGGCTCAGCAGCAGGATCGTCTATTGCATGAAGCTCGAAAGAGGGTGGGTGATGGTAAACCGCGGGAGTTCACCATTGATGAGAATGATTTGGTTCGTTTCAGGGGCCGCCTCTGTGTGCCTCAGAAATCAGAGGTGAAGATGGATATCTTGAGAGAAGCTCATAAAACGCCTTACACCGTCCATCCTGGCGAAACCAAAATGTACCGAGATTTGAAGCAAAACTTCTGGTGGAAGCGGATGAAGGTTGACGTTTCTAAGTATGTGGCCGCCTGTGAAGTATGTCAGCGCGTGAAGGCCGAGCATAAGCGGCCTGCAGGTTTGCTGAAGCCATTAGAAATTCCAGAGTGGAAATGGGAGCATATCACCATGGATTTTGTGGTGGGTCTACCTCGTTCCTCTCGTGGCAGGGATGCTATTTGGGTGGTAGTGGATCGCTTGACTAAGTCTGCGCATTTTATTCCCATGAAGACCACAAATTCAGCTTCAGATTTGGTTCCCTTGTATATGAAGGAAGTAGTCAGGCTTCACGGGGTACCTAAGTCTATTGTTTCTGATCGAGACTCCAAATTTGTATCCAAATTCTGGGATGGTCTCCATAGTGCATTGGGCACCAAGCTTTCGCTTAGTGTCGCTTTTCACCCTCAGACGGATGGTCAGTCAGAGCGAACAATCCAAACCTTGGAAGATATGTTGCGTGCTTGTGTTCTGTCATGGAAGGGTAGCTGGGAGGATCATCTTGCACTAGCAGAGTTTGCTTATAACAACAGCTATCAGGCTAGCATCAAGATGGCACCATTTGAGGCTTTGTATGGCAGGCAGTGTATCTCTCCTCTGTGCTAGGAGACTTTGGGAGAGAGATCCCTGGTTGATCCTAATTGGGTTCAGCAAACTTCTGAAAAGGTTCAGGAAATTCGTCAGAATATTTTGGCAGCTCAGAGTCGTCAGAAGAGTTATGCTGATGTGAGGAGGCGGGATCTGGAATTTGCTGTGGGTGACCAAGTCCTTCTCAGGGTATCACCCACTAAGGGAGTTGTTCGGTTCGGTGTCTCTGGGAAGCTCAGCCCGAGATACATTGGACCGTTCACTATCTTGGCCCGAGTGGGCAGCCTGGCTTATCGCTTGCTACTGACGGATTCCATGGCAGGGGTACACCCGGTTTTTCATGTCTCTATGTTGAGGAAGTTCTTGCGGGATCCGGACCATCAGATTGAGATGGAACCAATTGCGGCACAGCAGGATCTGACTCTGGAGTGTCGTCCGGTGCGTGTATTGGAATTCTTGGAGCGTGTATTGAGGAAGAGATCAATTAAGTATGTCAAGGTCTTATGGACTAATCAGTCTGAGCGCGAGGCTACGTGGGAACTTGAGGAGCTGATGCGGCAGAAGTACCCGGAACTTTTCATTGTGGGTAAGTGTTGTTGATTCATTAATCTTTTCTTTTGTCATTCCGATAGAAGCGTCAGAATTCGAGGTCGAATTCTTTTTAAGAGGGGTAGAGTGTGATACCCGGTTTGCAAAGAAGAGAAGTTGGGAGTTGTTCTTTTTGTTTTTTCCTCATCCGGTTGTTGTTTTGGGGATTTGGAATTTGTGGAGAACATTCACAACTATGGCAGTAGAATTTATTTGGTTTGGCGCTTGCGATGGGGTCAGGAGCTGTCGCGTGGGCTAGTTGGGCCGCGATTGGTGATTCGGCCCATTATTCCTCCCAAACCCTAGCCGCCCTCCCTCCTAACCCCCTCCCCCTTTGTGCAGCCCCCCCCACTTCCCCCATACCTTGGTCGTCGCCCCCCTCCCATCTCCTCCTCTCTCAATCCTTGCAGCCACACCACCATACCCTAGCCGCCCCCCCCCAATCTCCTCCTCCCAAGGTGCCAATCCTTGCCGCTCGGATCATCGTCACGTGGTGCGAATCTTCAATCGTTTTGGTGGAGGGAAGAAGGGAGGAAGGAAAGGGGGAGAATCCAAGGTGATTTTTGTGTTCATCCCTTGTTCATTTGCGCTGCAATTCAATTGATTAGAGGTTGCGTTTGCGATTGGGTAGAGGGGGCTGTCCAGAATTTTAGGTGGTGGATGAACAGCATTAGTTCTAGCAGTTTCTGGTTGTTTTTCGTGAGAAATTAATGGAAATCAGTTTGGGGATCATGTATAACTTTGTCTTACCTTTCCAACGATTATTTATGCGCTCAATTTGGAGTTATAAATTGAAAGTTATCAATGTTTGAATCCGGGTATGTGGCTGTCCAAAAAAACAGATTTTTAGGGGGGATGAACAGCAGCAGTATTAGCAGTTTCTGGGGATTTTTCGGGAGTAATTAGTGTTAATCAGTATAAGAATCATGAAGGGCTCTTTCTTATCTTTCCAACAAGTACTTATGCGCTAGATTTGGAATTATATTTTAAAAGTTATCGCTGTTTGAATCCGAGTATGTCGCTGCCCAAAACAGGAAAAACAGATTGCAGGGTTTATTTTGTAGACCGTTTAGGGGTAATTAGATGTTAGAATTTAATCATAAATTGTACACAAAACTTGTGGGGAATTTTATGTAGTTGTCTCTGGAGTTTTTGTTTGACACCACTGCTGTTTTAATTTTAAAGTTATGGAATTGTTAAGCAGCGCCGCTGCAGTTTGGTTGGTGTGGGGAGAATTGTTACCCGCTGCGGGGTTTGAGATTGCGCGTAGGTGCGGCGTTGTTTTGAGGTTTTTTATGTGAATTTGGTGCACTAAGTTAGGTGTCAAAAACAGGTGGTAGACTTCCGGATCGTTCTTAGGGATTTGCCCAAACTTCCGGTGAAGGCAAGTAAAACTGTGATGGTTATTCCGTCTGTCAGATGAGGAGTTTTATACTTGATTATGTTGTGCTATTGTGTTCATATTCATATTTTTTTTGAGTACCATCATTTGAAAATGTTCATGTTTCATGGATTTCATATGTTGAGTTTGAGGTTTGATTATGTTACTCAAGTGGTTATTATGTGGAATGGGTGGAAGTATATGTCTAGCACATTTTTATTTGGGAAGAACTCATGATGTTGTCATGCATAATGCACTCATCATCCATTGCATTGAAGTTTCGTCGCGATCTTATGGTCTGACCGTACCGGTACATTGAGCATCATATGTTGCCCGAGAAGGGGTATGGTGCAGCTTCATATCCTTAGAGATATGGAGGCAGAAGTCATTATTGCATCTGTAGCCATGTGCATTCATGGGAGAGGTGTGGAATCTATTATGTGGATGTGGATAATTTGAACTTGTGCATGGTGATTCTTCTTGGCGTTAAGTATTTAGTTACTTGTTTACTTGCTGCAATTTACTGTTCAAAAAAAAGAAGGGAGTTCTGAACCACGTGGTTGTGTAAGCAAAGTTGATTTACAATGTCCTATTTGTTGTTGTTATGTTTACTTGCTGAGATGTGTTATCTCACATCTTGCATTGTTTGATGCAGGCACCTAATTTCTGCTTTGGGAATAGAGGGATGTAGCAGCACAGCCACTACACCTTTAATAAAGGAATCACCATTTAATAATGTTGTTAATCAGAGTTGGTCAAGTCTAGTGAATTGCTTTGTTCTTGGTTGAGCGTTTATTTTGGGGTGGGCTGAGTTCCTTATCCCATTTGTTTTGCTTCAGTTGGGGCATAAATGAGTTTTACCACTTTGCATTTAGTTTCTACTATGTGATTATATGTCTTTATATCCTGTATGAACTTCATGTTTTCCCCTCCTTGTTATGTTAGTTTCAAAGGAGGTGCTGCCGGATGTTTTCCCCTCCTTGTTATGTCTTTATATCCTGTTACTATGTTACGCCTCTTGTGTTGAGTAAGTTAGGTGAGTGGTGTTTTTGGTAATATCCATTGTGGGTGACCAGTGGGGTGTTACACGTAGGGGGCTGAGAACCGCCGTCGTCATGGAGCACGCGGGGTGCCACCATTACTTGTTTACCGGGGCGAGCCAGATGGGACGCCGGTCTTGTTCCCCGTAGCCTGAGCTAGCTAGGGGTAGGGTAATGATGTGCCCCCTGCGACGTGGTCGGTCCGAGCCCAAGGTCGAGCGAGGCGGAGGCTCCTCCGAGGTTGAGGCTGAGTCCGAGCCCTGGGGTCGGGCGAGGCGGAGACCGTCGTCCGAGGTCGTGGTTGAGTCCGAGCCCTGGGGTCGGGCGAGGCGGAGACCGTCGTCCGAGGTCGAGGTTGAGTCCGAGCCCTAGGGTCGGGCGAGGCGGAGTCTGTCGTCCGAGGTCGAGGTTGAGTCCGAGCCCTCGGGTCGGGCGAGGTGGAGTCCGTCGTCCGAGGTCGAGGTTGAGTCCGAGCCTTGGGGTCGGGCGAGGCGGAGCTTCCTATGGCGCCTGAGGCCGGACTTGGCGGCTGTCAGCCTCACCCTGACGGGTGGCACAGTAGTCGGAGCAGCGCAGGCGGCGCTGTTTTCCTGTCAGGTCAGCTAGTGGAGGGGCGAAGTGACTGCGGTCACTTCGGCTCTGTCGACTGAAGAGCGCGCGTCAGGATAAGGTGTCAGGCGATCCTTGCATTGAATGCTCCTACGATCCAGTCGGCTGGCGAGGCGATCTTGGCCAAGGTTGCTTCTCCGTGAAGCCTGCCCAAGCTGGGCCTCGGGCGAGTCGGAGGTGCGCCCGTTGCTTGAGGAGGCCCTCGGGCGAGGCGTGAATCTGCCTGGGTCTGCTGTTCCTGCCCGAGGCTGGGCTCGGGCGAGGCGAGATCGTGTCCCTTGAGCGGACAGAGCTTTGTCCTGTGTCGCGCCCATCAGGCCTTTGTAGCTTTGTGCTGATGATGTTTACCAGCCGAGTTCAAGAGTCTTGGGGGTACCCCTAATTATGGTCCCCGGCAATACTCATGTCCAAAATATTGTTGCAGGGCTAGTTCACGCTTTAGTGTACACATCAGGGTCTCTTTTCAATAGTTTCTGTACTGAAAATTACCTAAACTAAATTTACACAAAACCAGGGGTTAAAACGTAAAATAGTCATCTTCTACCATGGGCTAGAGCTTGTGCACAGGGAAGGAGCTCGACAGGGGAGGGGATTAGGCGAGCAGGGCGCGGCCGGGCGGATGGTGCAGGCAGACGGTCCCGCGAGGCGGCTCGGTGGGTGTGGCTCCAGCGAGGTCCGAGCACGACAGATGGCGAGAGAGAGAGAGAGAGAGTGAGGGAAGGATAATGAGCTTGGGTGAAGGGAGAGGGAGGGTGCTCGGTCAGCTTTTATAGGGAGGGAGAGGGAGAGGCGCCGGGGAGGAGAGGGAGAGAACGGCCGGCGGCTTTAACTCCATTAATGGCGGCCATTACCACCATTGAGTGAGGGAGGGATGTGGGGGAGGGAGAGGAGGATATGGCGGCGGTTTCCGGTGCAGCGAGAGAAGAGGGCGCGGCTCGAGGCACGGGGTGGCTCGACCGTGCGAGCACCGGCGGCGGCAGGCGCGCGCAGGGCGCGGCACGGGCGGCGGCGGCGTCTACGGAGGGAGACGAAGGGGGCCCTAACGGGTGGGCCCCACACGTCAGTGAGAGAGGAAGGAGGGGATAGTGGGTGCGCGGCTGGGCCCTTAGTGGGCCGGTTTCGGCTAGTTAGGGTTAGGGTTTTTTTTCCTTTTTTCTTTTTCTTTTCTTTTCTTTTTTATTTAAAAATATAAATATATATATATATATTTAAATTTTTCTAAAAATCATAATAATTATACCAAAATTATTTATAACTAAAATATATATTTTTTGACCAATATTTCTATATTAATTGATTGGATTTTCAATATAAAAGAAATTCTACTAAACATCCATAAATCAAGTATGAGCAAACAAAATTATTCTAAATGCCAATAAAAATCAAACACTTGAAAGAAAAATTCATACCATATTTACCACTAATAATCTAAATGCATTATTTTTAGTTGATGGTTTTGTAGTGTTACACTACTCCTCGCGTAGGCAGTGGTGCAGCCTCTCTAGGTGACTCGACTGTCCAGACACCGTGCGGCAAAGTGGACGCTCCGCAAGGCAAGAGGGCAGGAAAGGGATCACCGACTTACGTGTGGTGCACCTAAGATGGGCCATATACAAAAGCTGTCGTAAGCATAAGAGTAAGAACAGAACTATATGACCGACATGTAAACCATAAGCAGAATAAGATAATTGTTTTTTGCAAGGTGGGTATATATGTGGTAGTATAACACAGAATTGGTCAAGATGACCAACTTTTGAAGTAACACCAAAGGTCAAGGTGAGAATAAGGTCTATAGTCCTTAAAGCAACCATTCTAGTCTAGGTTAGCGGTCCTACAGTCAGCAAGGCTCTGATTCCACTTATGTCACACCTGGTTTTGGAAGGCAAATCGAATGTGAACCATGTACGTGCCAGGATCAGAAATTCACGTACAGAGCGATTACATAGTTGGACATCATCACACATTGCTCAAAATAATAGTGGAAATAAGTACTTTATTACATCACGATGTCTGAAACATCTACAGTCATTAACTTAAGTCATAATCAAAGTGCTAAACGAAACGCAGGACGATAAGGCCTTCACAGGCAGCTGACTGGGGGTTTGCCACTAATCTATTCTCACTCATCGAAGTCCTGAAACTCCTGAAAGTCCTCCATGTTTCCTTCATCTTCTCCTGAGCACTGGTTGCAATGGAGACAACCTCGTGTTTGGTGTTTTTAAGCAAGGGTGAATACACATCAACATACTCAGCAAATGTCCCGTTTGGATAAAGTGGACTAGTTGTATGTGGGGTTAAGCTTAAAGCAGTTGCTTTTAGTTGATCAGGTATTTATTTCTAGTAGAGAGCTAAGTTTTAGCAATAATCCCAAGTTATTACCCAAATGGCATTCCCTCCAAGAGGAAATACCAGAAACCATAATTATATTCATCATCATTAAGCATCATCATAAAGGTATCTAGAGTAACTCTAATCAAAGGAGCCCCCAAGGCTGCTCATAACCATGAGCACGGCTGATATACCAGTTTCTAACCCTCTGTAGAGGTTACACATATTACCCATGAGTCGTGGTCCCTTCCCAGCCTGGGTGTGACCGCCCTCCCAAGTTATCAGACCCACATGCACTGATCCTTTCCATTAACGGCCTTAGATGGCTATGCACGTGTACCATGTAACTTAACAAGGTTATCGAGTTCAACAACTTGAACTCATTTTCCTAGAGATCTCCCACAAAACATGTATATTACAGTAATCACATTCGATACACACACACTTCATAGATAGAGCGGAAGACTTTACAAATTCTTTACATTTTCAAAACTCGAGTTTTACATGTTAGAAAGAGTAATATTTATTACAAGTCCTGATAGAACTCAAAGTGCATAACTTACATACAAAATCAGGAAGGTAGAACCCTTCCAAAGCTCACACATAAACCTAACTAATCGTCCTTCAAGACTGGATGCATCTTCCAGCCACAGGGACATCTAGAATACTCCTGATTACTTGCAACAACATGGGTTTGAAAACCCTGAGTACGAAGTGTACTTTTGCAAGTCTTACCCGACTAAGGAAAAAGACTCTCAAGGATATGCTGGATTTGGGAATCAAGGAAAGGTTTTTAACAAGAATCAACTTTAATAGTGTAACACCCCGGGATCCACAAACACCCCGGGATGCTACTAAATTACACATCTAACATTCATATATAAAATTTCGACGGCATCTCATTTGAAAATTGCATAAACGAGGAAGCAACAGAGTATAAACATATATCATGATAAGAAAACATACTAGACATTAATAATCTGCTAGCAATGGGAAGATAACCATAACGACATGAACTAAATTAAAGTGTGCACGGCTAGTTGAAAACAAACATCCTTTGACAAGAAGTTTCTAATTAAATCATGGATGCACCTGGGCAGCGTTATTATGAGAGTGAAGGTGGACGTGCTGCTACTTCCCTCATTCCCAACATGAATCAAGTACCTTCATTGAGTAATGCAAGAGTGAGATGACATATCTCAGCAAATAAAATAATATCAAACTGTTTAACCACATAAGAACATTGTTTTACCACCAGTTGATTTCACAACCTTCTTATTATGAAGGTGCAGCACGAATACAACGTACAACACACCTAGTTACCACACCTCGCAGGTAGAAACTGTTGGGGGCCTTCGGCTTCCGAAGGTCCTCAAAAACATGATTTAACAGTGTTTCTAGAGTGTAATGTGTGAACAGGTACCTTCGGACTTATGTCAAAGAGGGAGAACCTCAAAAGATACGAAGGTTGGCAGTGCCGAAGCTGTGAAGCAGGAAAGCTTCGGCATGTTCGCAGAAAAGGGAACCGACTTAAAGATGAAAAGGCCATTTAGACCTCGATAGATTGCTATGGAATTATCACCAAATGTAAAGGGCATGTATGTAATTTTGTATGGGTTGTATCCCGTGCCTATAAATAGGTGAACAGTACCCCCGTACTGTTCACGCTGACTTGGCATTTGCTTTTGCGTCACGCTTGTACTTTTTATCTTCTCTCAGGACCGAAGGTACATTTGTAATTTGAAATCATTTCTATTTTTCCATGTTAATAAAATAGAAATGATTCTATGATGATGCTTATATTATATTTCATGCTTTATATGAATCCTTCGTCATTACTTGTTATGTTCACGAAGGTATGTCTCTTATGACCTTCGTCCGAAGCTCATTATTTCCCGAAGGGACATAATGCTTCGAAGGACGAAGGACTTTAACACTTAACACTTTTTATGTTGCCTTGTTCTTAACTCTTAGCATTTGAGAACAAGTCCCCAACATTGGCGCCCACCTCCGGTGAACTCACTTCCATTTCCTGAGCTTTTCGACACCTTCGGCAAGCATCAGCTTCGTCATGCCGCCGAAGAAGGCTTCAGCACCAGGGGCTGGCACGCTGCAGCCGCTGGACCCCAATCAAGACGTCCTTTCTCTCAGAGAGGCACGAAGCCAGAAGAGGAAGGCTACCAGTCCAACACATCCGGAGGATGATCTAGATCAGGAGATTCAGAATCTGGAAATCCTTCAGCAGCAGGTTCAACGCAGGAAGGAGAAGATGGCCAGGCTAGCTGAACTGCAGAGGCAGATAGATGAAGCCTCTGAAGAAGTTCGTCATCTTGCTCAGGATGAGCAACACCGAAGGCCTCAGCATCAAGACCTTCATCAGGAGGGCTTTCACAACGAAGACGACTGGTATGACAATTTCCATCGTGGGAATTTTGTTTTTGATGATACTTCTCCCCTGTCCGCTGAGTTACAGGCTACACCTTGGCCTCCGTCCTACAAGCCGCCTCAGCTCCCCGTATTTGATGGCCATTCAGACCCGAAGCAGTTCTTGATGAGCTACGAAGCAACAGTGTCTTCGTACGGTGGCAATGCTTCAGTCATGGCCAAATCTTTCGTTATGGCTGTCAGAAGTGTTGCTCAAACCTGGTATTCCTCCCTTCGACCAGGAACGATCACTTCATGGCAGAAGCTGAAGGATTTGTTGTTAACCAGTTTTCAAGGATTTCAGACGAAGCCGGTCACTGCTCAGGCTCTGTTCCAGTGCACTCAGGACCACGAAGAATACCTTCAGGCATATGTCCGAAGGTTTCTGCGTCTAAGGGCACAGGCGCCGACAGTGCCCAATGAGATTGTCATTGAGGCCATGATCAAGGGGCTTCGGCCAGGGCCATCAGCGCAGTATTTTGCCAGGAAGCCACCACAAACGCTGGAGAAGCTGCTCCAGAAGATGGATGAATATATTCGAGCTGACAATGATTTTCGCCAAAGAAGGGAGGAGGCCTTCAGATTTTCTGAGATGACCAGGGGCTTCGGAGGAAGATTCTATCCGAAGCATGTCAGATCAATTCATAATTCCAATCAAAATGATGATAAGGGGAGCCAGCAGCAAAGGCCACAGTACTCCTCACAGACTTCGGGGCAACAGCAAAGCTCCTTTCGACCACCAGCTCCAAGAGGCAGAGGCGCCAGGGGCTTCGGCGGAAGATTCGGGGATCAACCCAGAAGAATATTTTGCTTATTCTGTGGTGAAAACAAAGGTCATACTACCAGGATGTGTCATGTTACCATTCAGAAGCAAAAAGAGATAGCCGAAGCTGCCGCGCAACAGGCTCAGCCGAAGCAGGTCATGCACACTGCTTCGTATCATTCGCCCTACATCCCAGAATATGTGGGCAACCATCCTGTAGTCTCTGCTGCTTCGGCAAGTCAGCCTTCAGCTTCCTGGCAACAGCCCCCGCCTCCACCTCCGTTGCAACAAGGCCAGCAGCCAGAAGGGAGCCAATATGCTCCACATCAAAGGGACTTCAGAGAACAGTCCGAAGCTCGCACGGTCAACAGCACCGTGCCAGAGTCAAAACACATCTATTGACAAATATCCTACCTTAATAGCAATCTTTTTCATTCAGTTTTATTTTTTCTAATAAAGGACATTGTTTAGGTTTCATGTAATTAGTTTCGTTGATTCCTACAAGAAAAATATGTTTTCTTCACAGGTTTGTGATAATAAAAAGGACCTTCGGACTATCGAAAATCCTTCGAAGCAACAAAAAGTCGTTCTAAGGAACGCAGAGTAAGTCTGACGAAGTCACAAAAAGTCGTTCCGAAGGGAGCGCAGTGTAAGTTTTCTGCTCCAAAGTCGTTCCAAAAGGAATGCAGAGCATACAGCGAAAAGTCAACGCTGATACCGCCTAAGTAAAAGGCGAAGAAGCTCCAAAGACGTTCCTAAGGGAATGCAGAGCTTATACCGCCTAAGTAAAAGGCGAAGAAGTTCCAAAGACGTTCCTAAGGGGATGCAGAACTTACAGCGAAAAATAAACGCTGATTCCGCTGAAGTAAAAGGCGAAGAAGCTCCTAAGGGAGGCTTATAATGAAAAAGTCAGTATTGATACAAAAGATTGTGCCCCATTGCAGGAATGTGTGTATCTTCGGCACAAAATATCATTTTGCATAACATAACATCATCACATCATTTTGCATAGCATAATCATCATACATCATGCTGCATGTGGCACAAGAAGGGGGCATGTTATCGATCTTCGGAAAATGCTTTGAAAAGGGGCAAATCATGCCAAGTTACAGGGAGAAACAATATTGATTTTCGAGGTATAGCTTCGGAGATTATTTTTACGAAGCTTGGATATTTCTTATCAGAACACTATGGATATGGTCGTGATAAATGATAAATTCTTCTTCACGAAGCATGAAAAGAAGGGAAGGTGTTTTTTCGTCGAAGACTCAAAAATGGTACGTGTTTAAAGTTTCATGCATCGTAAAGAATTGAATCATAAAGCAAGTATATTACATACAGGATTACAGAATATTACACAAATCATATATCAAATGTTTTTTGCAATAGCACTTAGTCTTCCCTAAGTACTATCTCTGCAGCTTCGTTCAGCAGTCGATCGACAACCTGATCCATGATAGCTTCGGCCATCTTTTTAATTTCGTCGTCATCTTTAGGCTGAGGGCCCGAAGATGCTTGAGTAGGATCTGAGTGAGGACGGGACACGACTACATTACTATTACAAATCGCAAACAGATCTTAAAAGCCTAAAGATTACAACACGGTAAAAACTATTATTTAGTACCTAATTGACCTTCGGGCTCTGTGCTCTTTTTAGCAGCCTTAGCCACTTCTCTAGCATCATGGATGCCCCTTTCACTTCTCTGAATAATTTCTCTTGCCATTTCTCGGCCACCGTTATCCCAGATATCAGTAAAAAACTTTCCACCAATTATGCTAGCTTCGGCCGAAGGATCTTTTGTATCTTCAAATGACAAAGCAGCTTCGGACTGTGCTAAAATTTTCACATGCTCACAGCCCTTCTTCTCTAAAATGGTGGCAATCCCTCTGGCGCCAGAGAAGGCACATATATCTCCTCGGCTATTTAAAATTTCTTCGAAGGCTTCAGCTTCGTGGTCAATCCATTCAATGACAATTTCGGGGTTGCCCCTCAAAAAATTTTCTTCACTTGAGAATGCGCCGACTTTGGCGAAGCTAGCCTTTAATTTTTTAACACAATCTACAGATTTATTGTAGCATTTCTTTTTGGACGAACGAAGCTCTTCAACAGTCACTTCTAGATGATCTGCCCATTGATCGCTGAGTTCACGCTTTGTTTCTTCAAGTATACGTTCTTCTTTGGCTCTGGCCAGTTGTTTCCGAAGGTCTTCAATTTCGCGTTTCTGAGCTTCAGCTTGACTTTTGAAAGCAGCTTCGTCCTCCTTTATTTTATCTATCAATGAGTATAATATTTTGTCTTTTTCGAGACCTTCGTTCCTCAGTTCAATTACTTCGGAACGAAGGTTGCTCAGGGCTATAGTACATCCTTCGTCCTCAGCATCTTTCTGCGCTCTGAGGGCATTGCTGAGTATCAGGCCCTGCAGACAGGAATATGTCTGTGTCAATAGTTTTAAACAAACGGAAAATTTTGAATTCAACAAAAATATAAGAATTCCATTTGTCGCACCTTTAAACTGTTGTAAGCTAGGCTGTCAGCCAGATCGTTCTTTGACAGCACCGAAAGTCCGTCTTCTAAAGTTGGAAATCCGAAGCTTCTGCTCATCTCCCGACAGACAGAAATTTCCTTGCTGTCGGGGAGGCAATACAAGAAATCTTCTTCTCCACTGCCATTAAATATCAACGCCCCCTTTGGATATTTCAACTTTTGGGCATAGTGTTGGGCCTCTTGTTCTTCTTTTTCTGTTAATTTTTTCCCCGAAGCATGACGAAAAATATAATCACGAATTTTGGATGCTTCGGGGGTAACAACACCAGTTCCTTCAGCAAAAGTTGGCTTTGTTATTTTTCTGCCTCACTTTCCAAGGTTTTTGCCTTTGAGGGCTCTGAGGGCCCAGCTTCGGCTTCAGTATCTTTCTCTGGAGCTTTAGAACCCGAAGCTTCGACTGTTGTTTCAGGAGTGACGGCAGCCTTCTTCGGAGGGGTGCTTGAAGATTTGATCGTTTCCAGCACATCTAGCACATTAGCCATTCTCCTTCTTTTCGGAGTCACTGCTGGCACTTTTTGATTACTTACTGTTTCAATGTTTGCCACAGGACTCAAAACTTCTGATGTTTTGGAGTCCTCGGTTGCTTCCTTTACCTCTTCCATTTTTTCTGTGAATGGCGCTTCAGCCTTCTCTTTCGTTTCTGGTAACAAAATTTTTGATTGCTCCAATTTTGTCTTCGTTGGTATTTCGGCTGTTTCTGTGACTTCTGGCAGCAAAGTTGGCTCGGCTGGTTTTTCAGCTTCGGTGGCCGAAGAAGTCTCTCCGGTAAACTCAGGCACCGAAGCTGGTTCAATATAACGCGGTCGATAAGTAAGAACCTTTATCTTCTTCCTTTTCGGTTCTGGCTCGCTAGGAGCAGCTGCAGTTTCTTCTTTTGCAGAGGTTGTATTTTTTCTCTTCTGCCTTCGAATGGGGTAGCAATAGTCAGGGTAGACAAACCCGATGGCATCAAATACCCGATTCAGCCTTTTCTTTTTTCGGCCTCCGAAGGCTGCTGACATTGCAGTATCTTCGGCCTTCGAGTATGTCCCAAGCAGCTCATCACTTAAATTGTCAATGCTTTTCAACCACTCATCGTCTGGCTCAATAAATTTATCTTCAAATTTAAAAGTGTACTTAAACCTGACAAGTCCACCTTCGTCGGCCTCTTTAACGGTTTCTTGTGGCATTTCCCATTTCTCCGCAAGCGGCCACACCCTGAAGGCAATATGCTCTTGTACTAAGTCCCTTGTTCCTATAAAAGAGCAGACAACGCCGAAGGCTCTTTGGCACTCTTCGGCGGCTTCGTTCATTTCAACCTTCGGCCTCCGAAGGCCGAAGCTTTGCCAAATAGGACGCATAATTATACCTTTGATGTCTTCTCGTGCTGATAAGTCATTCTTCACATAAAACCATTCTGTCATCCAATCCCCGGGCCATCTCTTCCGAAAGGTTGGTACGGGACAGCTTGCCCCGGACCGAGAGACGAAGCTGTAGCAGCCAAAGTTGTTATGGTACTGTTCTTTGCCCCAAGGCTTTGTTTCATATAATAATTCATGAACATTACAGAAGCTTCTGGCGTCAGGCTTCAGACCTTGGCTTCTCGCGGCCCACACGAAGATATTTAGCCTTATAATTGCCTCGGGAGTAAGTTGATGAAGATAGACTTCGAAGATTTTCAACACCTCCACGACGAAGCTGCTCAAGGGGAATCGCAATCCAGCTTTCAAAAAGCTTCGATACACCACAACTTCATTTTCTTCAGGGTGTGGACAAGTTTTTTCCCCTTCGTCCGCCCTCACAATGGACAGATCCCGGAAATACCTTCCTCTCATATTAACAAGATGATTCTCTTTGATAGTTGATTTACCATAAACTGAATGGCTTGGTCGCCAGGGGCGATCTTCGGAGTCTTCGCCACCGCTGTCCACATCATAACTTTCACTGTCACCAGTATCTTCAGACAGCCCTTCCAGAATTTCCCTGGTGATCTTTTCTGTGTTGGTCTTCGACATTGCTATAAGAAACCCTAAGTTCTTCTCTTCATCAAGACTCAGCTTCATCTCAGCAGCAGCCTTCTTAGCAGCTTCAGACATCTTCGGAAACACTAAAAAACTGTTTTTAAAAGGCGAAGCTTCAAAGCTAAAAACTTAGCAGATCACAGTGCACAAGAGCTAAAAAATGAGTGAGCAGGAGTGGTTGGCCAGAAAGCGTGCAAAATAAGTTTGCGGTATGGCTGTATTTATACTATTCTAGCAAAGGGAAGGTGTTTTTTCGGACCTTCGGCATAAAGCCTTCGTTCATATCGCAATCTGTATTTATTATTTCAAACAAATTAATATTGCGAGGGGCTACTGTTGGGGGCCTTCGGCTTCCGAAGGTCCTCAAAAACATGATTTAACAGTGTTTCTAGAGTGTAATGTGTGAACAGGTACCTTCGGACTTATGTCAAAGAGGGAGAACCTCAAAAGATACGAAGGTTGGCAGTGCCGAAGCTGTGAAGCAGGAAAGCTTCGGCATGTTCGCAGAAAAGGGAACCGACTTAAAGATGAAAAGGCCATTTAGACCTCGATAGATTGCTATGGAATTATCACCAAATGTAAAGGGCATGTATGTAATTTTGTATGGGTTGTATCCCGTGCCTATAAATAGGTGAACAGTACCCCCGTACTGTTCACGCTGACTTGGCATTTGCTTTTGCGTCACGCTTGTACTTTTTATCTTCTCTCAGGACCGAAGGTACATTTGTAATTTGAAATCATTTCTATTTTTCCATGTTAATAAAATAGAAATGATTCTATGATGATGCTTATATTATATTTCATGCTTTATATGAATCCTTCGTCATTACTTGTTATGTTCACGAAGGTATGTCTCTTATGACCTTCGTCCGAAGCTCATTATTTCCCGAAGGGACATAATGCTTCGAAGGACGAAGGACTTTAACACTTAACACTTTTTATGTTGCCTTGTTCTTAACTCTTAGCATTTGAGAACAAGTCCCCAACAGAAACCATAATAGTAACATAGCAATGTCACACTTCATATATACCTCATGAGTGCAAATGACTGCAAATGCAAGGATGACTTCTGCCTTCATACTTTTAAGGATATAAAGCCACATCGTACCCCTCCTTGGGCAACGTACGATGCTAAATGTACCGGTACAGTCGGACCATAAGATCACGATATAACTTAAAAATGCAAGATGGATGATGCAATGTGCATGACATGCCAACAACACTTCACTACATATAACATGCTTCATAATACAAACTTCAACTTCCTCAAAGACGTGAGTCAACCACATATACCATTCTCAAATCATGCTCATCAGCATTATTAACATATACCATCAATACTTTCGATCAAATAAAACCTCATCGTAGAATTCCATGTTTAACACATGCAATACTTATGAATACTCTCAATGATAGGGAATAAGATATGGGAATAAGATACGAATCAAGCGATAGTAGGGGTGAAAACGGGTCAGGTATACCCGTCGGGTACCGGATATGGATAGTGTGAATACCCGTTTTTCGGATACAGATTCGGGTAGTTTTATATTCATGACGGATACAGGTAATACCCGGATACTGTAGCTTCAGATTCAGGTCGGATACGGAATGAGGACTACCCAGTAAATACCCGGATATTCGGGTCGGATATGGGTACCCGGAATTCGGGTACCTGTTTTTTATTTTCCTGCATAATATAGTTAGAAAATCATAACTTTTACATATTAAATTGGATGAAGATAAAGTTTATATGAAAATTGTAGAGCTTGAAGAGATATATAACTTTGTAGTACATCAAATTTTTTGTAAACATATCTCTAGGCCAAAATCATTGAAATAATATCCAAATTTATATCAAGTTAATAGACTTTATCATTTTTATGTGGGGGCTTAAGGTTATCGCCACGTGGGAACATAAGGTTATCTTTTATAGACTATTTATTAGTTTTCGTAACTTATTTGTAATTTTCGGTCGATGCTACAATATTTTAAGGATTTAATTATATTTTGATGATTTTCTATGACAAGAAATTAATAATACATAAATAGCCTCAAAAATTGTGAAATTTTACGGAGGCACAACATATGTCCATATATAATTGTTGGTCACTTGTTCTCAAATGCTATATAACAAGAACAAGGCAACACAATCGTCAGTCATTACGGACCTTCATCTATTCAAAGCATTATCTCCTCATGGGCATAAAGCTTCGCTAGACGAAGGTTAAGAAGGGCATACCTTCATCATCTAATACGCGAGTAGGAATGCGAAAGGATAAATATGATAATTGCATCTCATTAATTGATTTATTCTTATATTTCATAAAACAGAAATGAATATCAACAATATTAATATTACATTGATACATTCGGCTTGTTCGAAGGTGTGGATGCATAAAGTGAATACAATCCAGCATGAACAGTACGGGATTACCGTTCATCTATTTATAGGCACGGGACGCAACCCAGATAAAATTACATCTGTACCCTTAAACGCTTATTTACAGGCAACTAAAGTTAATAAGGTCCATTTAGTCTTTTTATTTCTTTGCTTGGTCCGACTTGAAGCTATTGAGCTTCGACATTCTGCAACGTTGCTTGTACACAGTCTTCATCTTGAGAAGCAAAGCCGAGGTTGATGATAGCTTCGGCGAGCCTTTGTATTATCTTGCCGAAGGTGTTTTTGTCTTGAGGACCTTCGGTAGAGAAGAAGACACCCAACAATAACCATAAAAAATGTTTGGATTATAAGATCTATAAGATGCTCATGTTTCTTCCATTTCACTTTCACTTATTTGTATGAGTTACATGTGAAACCATTGTAAGTATCCAAGTTTCAACATAATCAATACTTTACTTTATCATTTTCATATGAGGACTTGATTTATCTTCGCATAAAATGTTTATTAGTTTTTGTAACTTATTTGCAATTTTTGAGTGAAACTAGAATATTTTATGAATTTTAAATATTGTGGTGTTGGTTTTTACAATGTCATTGTGATTAGTAACTTTGAACTACATGATGTCAATTTTATTGATTTTTTTTCTTACATTTGATCTATTATATACATGATTATGTATTGCTTAATTTATGTGTTTGTTTGATGGTTGGACAATTAATATCATCGGACGAACTACCCGACAATTATCCGATACCTACCTGAGTAGTATCTGTTATCCGTTTCTTACCCATCCGGATTATTACCTGGTCCCGTCCTGTATCCGTCCCGAATCTTAACTACCTGTATCCGGTCTTGTATCCAAGAGAAATACATTAGGGTAGGATACGGGATGACCCTGTATCCGGCTCGTTTTCATCCCTAAGCGATAGCAAACCACCACTGCATTTTATTTGCCTTCGTCGGGATTCGGAATGGCACTAGGTACAATCCAGAGCCCCACCACCTGTTGTGGGAATCAAACTTAGTACAAACATTCTCATAGAATTTGCTAACAATCAACATCGCTCCTACGCACAACCCCAACACTGACGTGAACAACCACTGCTCCCTACCACCCGCCAACAGCAGCAGCGCTGGTGGTTAATTTTGTATCTTTAAAATTATTACAGCAGTGCTATCAAACAAAATATCTGGAAGCATCTACACAAAATACTCTACAACTTCGGTATTCGATGAATAATTAAATTTTGCCATCTATAAGTTCTAAAACATTCGACAAGATAACCGACTGAATCTGTTTCAGACAGCAACATAGTTAACTTCAAAGTTTGATATCTCCCAAACTAATCAACCAAAAATTATGAAATTTTGCTGGCAATAAGGACTTTTATCCCTCTACAAAAGTCTCCATAGTTGGAACAACCAATTCGACCATTTACTAGATAAAACCCACCAGTGAACATACCTACTTGGTTTGCCAGGCAAACAGGTACAACCATTGTAAAACAAACATAATTGGAGTTTCTAAATTCATATTAATACATTTTTTATCAATATGGAAATCTTATGAAATTATCTACAACTTCTCTCACTAACTCAAAGTTTAATTTTGTTGATTGAATTGCCTAAATCTTAGAAGAACATATTCTGCATAGAATTATGAGACTGAAAAACTGTTATAATCAAACTTCAATTACTCTCTGATCTAATGTACGATTGAGGTGTTCTTTGTGGCATAGAAAGGTCTACAAATTATCTACGACTCATAGATAGACTTTTTATTTTTTTGAGGCCACTAAGACCATAGAAAACTGGCATGAACAGAAACTGTCGAATCTGCCACTCTGCAGAGACTAATTTCGAGATCAAAATCTAATCCCCCATCTAATCCAACCAAGAAAGGCTAATTGCAGGGCCTAAAACTCATCCAAAACAAGAGAAAGCATTCATCAAGTGGAGAAAAGAGAGAGAGGAAAGGAAATCCAACCAATTCTTGGAGAGGAACGACAACGATGGGCGACGGTATGCCCTCATCTCCCCTCTCTTCTCTCCCTTGTTCTTCCTCTCTTCTCTTGGGACAAGGCACAAAAGGGTGATGGCTGCTAGGGGTGGGAGGACGTGGCTGCTAGGATTAGGGAGGTATAAATAGAAGGAAACTTCCATAATCCTAATATCCAATGGCTTAGATCAACTGGCACTCGAAAAGACTCATCCGGACTCCAAACAAGGCAAACTAGTAATTGATCGGAATCATCTCGACGAGATCTATACATCTACGGCCTTCGATCACCCATAGGACACACCAAATTTGGATTATAAACATGGTTTAATTTTTAGGGTGTTACAAATAGTTTGCATAAAAGCTTACTAAAATGAGTCCTTACTTTCAACATTTTAATGCTAGATTAAGTATTAATAGGCCTTGTTTGCATCTAGTCTAATTTCATCATTACATTAATCAATACAACATCATTTTTACTCATTGTGATTCCATCTATGACTTAGATTGCAAGGCAGTGATCAAGTCTCCATTGTCTGAGGATATAATGGCGATCTGAATCAATTTACCCAGCCGGGGATCACTAACCACACGACATATGTAGCCCTTAACCCTTGCATATGCCAAACCCGCCCCATGTTGTCTCAAGACCAGACCGCGTTCACTCCAATCGAGAGCATAGTTACTCCACCATCCAGCCTCTTGCCACGGAGGGTACACGCTACTCTCGCCATCTCTCCCCTCCCATTGTGTGGTAGCCTTTTCTGGTATTGGTCAATCTAAGATTAGGCTTACCCTGTCCCATATCAGGGCATGTGGCCAGTTAAATAGTCATCGATCAGCAAGCCTACATTTGCTATAATCCTTAATCAACCTATGCAGAATATCACCTGTTCCTAGCTCAAGTCTCGATTTAAGTACTTTCATCCTTAGGACTTATTTGTGTACCTTAGGGTGATTAAAACATCATAGGGAACCTTGCATTAGATCTCCCCGTGATTCTGGTGAAAATATTCTTGTAGGTAGAGCCATCCTTCCTCAGGATAAACTCTAAGCTAGGCATTAGTGCAAAGGACAAACTCTATCTCCAAGACTTACCTCTATGCAGGGCTAAGCAATTTTTGTAAACAATATTTCATACTTCCTAAGAAGTATCTATAAAAGGAATGGATATCAAGGTAGTCAACGCATCAAATAGTTTCCAAGCAACTCCTATAAACTTAATGCACATTTCACTAGACTTAAAGTGTATAAAAGCCTTTTAAAAATACAAGGAATGGGCAAATGCACCGGGCTTGTCTTTATTGCAGTGAAGAGGTTCTAGATCCCTCTATCAAATATCCAGTTAGATGGCTCCTCCACTTGATCAGTAAACACTGGAGTAGGCTCCCACTTCAAACACCACTTCTTAGATGTGTTCTACAAGTCAATTACAAATACATGAATGGTTATGTAATAATATGAAATGCAAACTCTTATAAGGAGATGTGGGGAGCATAAACACCATAAACTAAAGCATATGACAAGCATACACAAACTTCATATATGACTTGAGCAAGAACTCATCACTCTTTCTCTGAACCCCACAAGCTACTACTACAAACTTGAAATATCAATGGATTAGAACACACTAAATTTTATCCAAAGACTAAGGTGTCACTTGATAATTTTGTATCTTCTAAAGCTTTAATCACGTCTTGGATTAAAGTTTTCTTTTTCTTATTCTATTTTGATCCTTACAAGGTTTTCTCAGTAACTGGCTTCCAAACAACCTCAAACTTTTACCAAGTGTTCAACATCGGATAACAAGCTTCTCCAAAAAAATTCCAAGATTTTTGGTGCTCAACTCTTATTTCTAAAATTCCAATAGTTTTTCCAAGAGCACCCTTAATTCACTTAAAATTTTCTGATAGATCTAAAAATTCTAAAATCAATTTTATCAGGAACTTTACATTATTGTAAATCCCACAAAAAAATTTTTTTGCTATTTTTGATAGCTTTTTCAATCTGCCAGCTAAATAATAAAGGGAAATCAGGAATAGTGCCTGGGCTGAAACCGACCCAAGACGATCCAGCAACGGTGAATCCCCGCGCCCGCAGATCCAACTTTTCATGGAGGCCCTTGCCGATTCAAGTAACTGGTAAAGGATCCAATGCACTGTTCATCTGTCTCTCTGACCTAATCACCTGAGCCCCTCCTTTACACTCCTATTTGCAACCTGACGTCCACGCCGCTGCCGAGCATAGGTCCGGCGACTCACACCTGATCGGTCACGGTGGCGCAACACCGACGGCGGCGAGGGCACTGACAGACTCCCCAGACTACGACAAACACGGGCACGTGCTTAATTTGACCACGATGATCCGAGAACACGACTATCGACGGTGTTGGTGGAACAGTCAATCCAACGAGCTTGATTCCATAGCAACCTTACAGTAGAGTTCAAATTAACTACGCGGAGAGTACCACTGACCTTTCAAGCTCTCGGTGCGCGCATGAGATTGGCTGGAGACGACGTAGTTCGAAGGGTTGCCGATGAAGCTGTCTGCGGCGCCAATTCCACGATGGCGCGACTCCATTCTAGATCACACACCCTAGTAGAGTTCACAGTTCTTCTTCAGTGAGCTTCACGATATTATGGAGAGCGCAGAACACACCTTAACCGAGGGTGCAATTGCTCCAAGTGTCTCGGCCACGGTGAGGTGAGCCCTCGGTTGTCTTTGGTCACCAGGCACAGGTGTGGTGTGCCAGACACTGGAGAAGCTCGATCTTGGGTCCGGGGAGAGGGTGAATACTAGCAGGAACACAAGGGTTGCACACTCAAGTAGTGAGCTATGGCTAAAATCTGAGGGCAAGCGAAAATCTTCACTGAACACAGCCCTTTATGGCTGCTGAAATGGGCAGATGTCACTAGATTTGGCAACCATGCAGTGGGGAGGTGTTTTCCCATGTTGACAGCAGTGCAGGAGCTCCACTACATGGCTCACATGCCCCCATACCACACAGGTTTATAAACATACAAGGGACATTGAACTTGGTCCATGCCACAAGCCAAAATATCCACTTGACATAACTAATGAAGTAGCAAATATGAACTCCACCGTGGCAGGCTCAAATGAGTTCAAAAGTGATATTTTCTGCAGGGGATATGAGTCCAATTCACTCCCCCAAAGAACCAGCAGACCACATTTTTTATGCACCCAAAACAGTTCAAACATTGATATTTTCAGTGGAGCTGAGATCTCTAGACCTTTGACTATGCATCCCATCCATATCCTATTTCATACCATCAGATGAACACAGCAGGGGAAAAAGATCTTCTTCAGATATTTTTGAACCAACCCTGAACTGCCACTACCTGACTGAACCCTTCCTTCTACCTCAATGCTCTCGCCAATTCCACAAGTAGCCTGAAGATCCACATCAAAGAATGTTGTTTACTAAACAACCCTCTAACACTTTGTCATAGGTACCTTAGCCTTATACCTCCTAGATCCAACACAAAACAGCTCCAAAATCTGGAGAACCACACTGAACCCAAAATTACAGTCAACTGAATCACCACTACATCCTACAGGTCTGACAGAGACAATTTAGGTGCATTTTACTCCCAGCTTTGCATAGCACCCAACCTATCTCTCTGTAGGAAACTTGTGCCCCTAACTTTAGTCTTTAAACCTGCTACAGAACTTTAGTCCAAAACTACTTAGATTAGGCACAAAAGGGCTCTAAACCCAGTATCAAACACTGCACTCGGGTTTCAGTACCTGCAACAACTCAGAAAGTGAAAACCTGACAATCCACATGTTGGCCACTTTTACTCTATTATCCAGGCAATACCACACAAGCATCACAATAGTAAACTTGCTTACCACTCAAAGATCTCCAAGTTTTCTATAGTTGCCTCAGACCAATTGTACATGGGTCATAAGTTATAGTACCTCAAATTGAGGTGATCACAGTGAAGTTTTAATTAACTGCAATAGCAGGCAACCTTTCTGACACAGGAAACTGTAGCATATTTTATTCCAAATCCCCTACAATAACAAGACCAACTTTTTACAAGACTTTGTTCCCCTATACTTTTGTCTTTCATTTTGCTATAGAGTTCATAATCCAAAACCAGAACAATTCAGCAGCACAGAGCTCCAAAGTTGGTAAAAACACACAGGGGCGAAGCCAGGATCCAAAATTAGGGGGACCGAATTAGATTAGGGGGCTGTTAGAAGCATTTTTTGCACTATTTACATGAGAATTAGCTAAAAAACTAACATGTCCTATAGAATTAGGGAAGCATTAGGGGGGACATTGCCCCCTGTGCCCCCCTGTCGTCGCCCCTGAAAACACACCAATTCTCCTAGACAGTCAACTGAACTCACTCTTCCAAAGTCTGACAGCACAACTTGGAGCCACTTATACTACTATTTTTGTGTAGCACCAAGTCCAACCCTCTTTATGAAACTTATTCTCTGTACTATGGGCTCCAACTTTGCCACATAGTTCATAGTCCAAAACCACAAGGGTTGGTCGCAATAGGACTCCAAACTTTGCATCACTTACTGATTTCAGACTTTCAGCGCTGAATAGACTAAGTCACCAGCCATTTGTCAGTCAAATCTTTGAGGAGCTGTTACTCCAACTTTTGTATAGGATCGTGTCAATCACCCTTTAAGAAATTTATTCACCATCATATGTTCTTCCTTTCCTATATAAACATTATAGACCAAAACTTCTTAGATCAGCCATAAATGAACTCCAAAACAGTTATCAAAACACTGAACCCAAGTTTCAGTTACTGTTCCCAATCTGAAATTCTAGACATCTGCCAATCCACCTTTGGACTACCTTTTCTTATTAGTAGCATATAGTTTTAGGGGTAGGGGCAAGTTGCTCAATAAAGCCTGTACTCCAATAGTTCCTCTACAAGTTTGATATAGTTACCATTAACCAAAACCTCTTGGATTCCAAACTACAATAGCCCAAAGTTTGCATCAAACACAGAAATTCAGACTCTGAATTTCACCAAGTCTGAAATCCACACTTTCAGACAGCTCTACTTTAGACCAGCTTTTCTCTAGGTTCCAAATAGCTTTAGAGCTAGGTGACTTACCAAACTTATACTCCTCATGTAGCTCTATAATTTTGTTATAATGATCATAACCTATAACCCTATGGATAGAGCAATAGAGAGCTCCAAAGTTACACCAAAACACTGAAATTTAGGCCTTGTATTTACACCAAGTCTGAAACCTGACAGCCCTAATTTGGACCACTTTTTCAGCCAGTTGCATATAGTTTTAGGGCTACCACAATTAATAAAGGATTTTCTCCAACAATTACTCTACAAATTTGTTATAGCAACATTCAACCAAAAGTCCACAGATTAAAAGTTATAAGGGTCCAAAAACAGCTAAATGAAAATGTTTTCAACCAAATTCAAACTGAAACCAAACGGAACCTTTACAAATTACTCTAAATTTCTCTAAACAACATGGACATCTCCAAATATGAAAGTTGCTCACTTTTACAAGCAACACAACTTTGGTACTTTCACTTTTGCCAATTCTCTCTAGATTTTGAATTCCACTTTTGGGGCTAATTCAGGGTTTCACATGTTCTTCACTTTTTTCAAGATTTTGAATTCCATTTTTAATAAGGAACAATTAAGGGTAGTTTTAACGTCTTTTATCGCCTTTCAATTTCTTGTAATAGTTTCGCTCTTTACTGTAATGAAAATATATCTTCTCCATAGGCCTGAGATGCCGAAGCATGAGAATTTATGATTGACAAGGAGGATTTTCGAAGTTATCAAAAATTTGTTCTAAGGAACGCATTGCAATTTATTCAAAGCAGCAAAAAGCCGTTCCTAAGGGAGCGCAGTGTAAGTTTTCTGAGCCAACAGCGAAAAATAAGCGCTGATTCCGCCGAAAGTAAAAGGCGAAGAAGCTCATAAGGGAGGCTTACAGCGAAAAATAAACGCTGATTCCGCTGAAGTAAAAGGCGAAGAAGCTCCTAAGGGAGGCTTACAGCGAAAAATAAACGCTGATTCCGCTGAAGTAAAAGGCGAAGAAGCTCCTAAGGGAGGCTTACAGCGAAAAATAAACGCTGATTCCGCTGAAGTAAAAGGCGAAGAAGCTCCTAAGGGAGGCTTACAGCGAAAACTCAGCGCTGATATAAAAAGATTGTGTGCTTTATTGCAGGGATGTGTGTACTTTCGGCACAAATATCATTTTGCATAACATAACATCATCACATCATTCAGCATAACATAAGCATCATACAGCATATTTCATGCGGAACAAGAAGGGGATACACCATTGGTCTTCGGAGGGTGATTTGAAAAAGAGAAAATCGTGTTAAGGCACAAGATAAATCAAGAAGACGTGTAGCTTCATTAGAGAGGCAACATAAAACATCTTCGGAGAATATTTCACGAAGCTTGGATATTCCCCATTAGAGAAGTTTGTAAATTCTTGCGATATATAAAAGATTTTCTTCACGAAGCATGAAAAGAAGGAAAGGTGTTTTTTCGCCGAAGGCTCAAAAAATGGTATGTATGCAAAATTTCATGCATCGTAAAGAATTGAACTATAAATAGATTATATATTACATTCAAAGTTAGAATGTATTACACATGTTACGTTCCAAATGTTTCTACAATAGCATTTAATCCTCCTTAAGAACTATTTCTGCAGCTTCGTTTAGTAGCTGGTCGACAACCTTGTCCATGATGGCTTCGGCCATTTTTCTAATTTCATCGTCCCCCTTCGAGTGGGGGCCCGGAGATGCTTCAGCAGGTTCTGAGGGAGGAGAAGATATGGCTATATTACTATTACAAACCGTGAACAAAGTCTGGAATCAAAAATTACAATAGAATGAAAACCACTAATTAATACCTATTTGCCCTTCGGGCTCTGTACTTTTCTCAGCAGCCTCTGCTATTTTTCTAGCATCGTGGATGCCTTTTTCGCTCTTTTGAATAATTTCTTGGGCCATTTCTCGGCCGCCGTTGTCCCAGATATCGGTGAAAAATTTTCCGCCGATCATGCTTGCTTCGGCTGAGGGGTCTTTAATGTCTTCGGAGGACAAAGTAGCTTCGGATTGCGCTAAGGATTTTACATGCTCGCAACCTTTCCTCTCCAAAACAGTAGCAATTCCTCTAGCACCCGAAAAAGCACATATGTCTCCACGGCTATTCAGGATTTCCTCGAAGGCCTCAGCTTCGTGACTGATCCATTCCATCGGACCTTTGGGATTGCCCCTTGAGAAATTCTCTTCGCTAGAGAATGCACCAACGTTGGCGAAGCTGGATTTTATCTTCTGAACGCACACTATAGATTTATCATAGCATCTTCTCTGGGATGCACAAAGCTCTTTAACATTTATTTCTAAATGATTGGCCCATTGATCACTAAGCTCTCGTTTTGTCTCTTCAAGTATACGTTCTTCTTTAGCTCTGGCTAGCTGTTTCTGAAGATCTTTAATTTCGCGTTTTTGGGCTTCAGCTTGAGCCTTGGAGGTAGCTGCGTCTTCCTTTATCTTGTCCACCAATGTAAGCAGAATTTTATCTTTTTCCAGAGCTTCGTTTCTCAGCTCAATAACCTCTGATCGTAGATTGTTGAAAGCAATATCATAGCTTTCGTCTTCGGCATTCTTTTGCGCTCTCAGCGCGTTGCTCAATATTAAACCCTATATATATACAAGAATTAGTATAAGAGCAAAAGAATGATTTGAAAATTATAAATTTCTAAATATATAGTTCTCATACCTTTAAACTATTATATGCAAGACTATCTGCAAGATCGTCCTTCGTCATAGCGCAGAGTCCAGCTTCAAGTTTCGGAAACCCCATACTCCTAGTCATCTCCCGGCAGACAGATAATTCTTTATTATCAGGGAGGCAGTATAGGAAGTCATCTTCATCTGTCCCATTGAACACTAGTGCCCCCTTCGGATATTTTAATTCTCTGGCATAGTGATCAGCTTCATAAATCTCTTCTTCAGATAATTTCTTCCCCGAAGCATGTCGCACGATGTAATCGCGTATGGAGGAAGGTGCTTCGGGGGCAGCAGTGTCAGTTTCCTCAACCAAAATTGGCTCTGACATTTTTTCGGCCTCCAAAGCTGCCTTTGTAGCTTTTTCTTCGGTTTCCAAAGGTTGTTCCTTGGTGGGCTCTGAAGGCCCAGCCTCAGCTTCAGCTTCAGCTTCAGGCTGTTGCTTTGAAGCTTCAGCAACAAAGGCTTCAGTAGACACTCTAGAAGTTTCAAGAGTTTTCTTTGGAGTTATGCTTGAAGATTTAATTGTCTCCAGAACATCTAACACATTAACCATCTTCTTTCTTTTCGGGGTCACTGTTGGACCCATCTGGCTTTTTCCTGTTTCAACCTTTGCCGAAGGACCTGAGACTTCTGATGTTTTTGCTTCTTCAGCCCTTGGTTCTTCCATCTTTTCTGTTGCTGGCACTTCGGCCAACTCTTTGATTTCTGGCAGCAGAGTTGAATCTTTAGCTTCGGTGGCCGAGGAGGTTTCACCGGCGAACTCAGGCACCGTGGCTGGTTCAATATAGCGTGGCCGATGTGTGAGAACCTTTACCCTTTGTCTCTTCGGCGCTGGCTCGCTAGGAGCGGTTGAAGCAGTTTCTTTTGCAGAAGTTATGCTTTTTCTTTTTTGACCCCGCGCTGGATAGCGGTAGTCGGGGTAGACAAACCCAATTGCGTCAAATACTCGGTTGAGTCTTTTCTTCTTTCGGCCTCCGAAGGCCGCTGATAATGCAGTGTCTTCGGCCTTTGAGTATACCCCCAGCAATTCATCACTTACAGTCTCAATGCTCTTTAACCAATCATCATCTGGCTCAACGAACTTGTCTCCGTACTTGAATGTGTACTTCAGCCTGACTAGTCCACCTTCGTTAGTTTCTCTAACAGTTTCTTTCGGCATTTCCCAGTTATCTGCAAGTGGCCATACTCTGAAGGCAATATGTTCTTGCATTAAATCCCTTGTCCCTATAAAAGAGCAGACTACGCCGAAGGCCCTTTGGCACTCTTCGGCTACTTCATTCATTTCTACCTTCGGTTTCCGGAGTCCGAAGCGCTGCCAGATAGGACACATGATGATGTCTTTAATATCTTCTCGAACCTTCAAATCATTTTTTACATAGAACCATTCTTTCATCCATTCCCCGGGCCATCTCTTCCGAAAGGTTGGCACAGGACAGCTTGATCCAGAACGAGCACCGAAGCTGTAGCAACCAAAGTTGTTATGATATTGCTCCTTACCCCAGGGCTTCGTCTCATATATTAACTCATGTATATTGCAAAAGCTTTTCGCACTTGGTTCCAGGCTCTGGCTCTTTACAGCCCAAACGAAGACTCTCATTCTTATTATTGCTTCAGGGGTAAGTTGATGAAGATAAACCTGATATGTTTTCAGAACTTCTACCACAAACCTGCTTAAAGGAAATCGTAGCCCAGCTTTAAAAAAGCTTCGGAAGATCACGACTTCATTATCTTCGGGAGTCGGCACAGTCTTCTCTCCGTCATCTGCCCTCACGATGGATATATCTCGAAAATATCTTCCCCTCATGTTTTCAAGATGACTTTGTCCAATAGATGATTTTCCGAAGACCGAATGGCTTGGTCGCCATGGTCGATCTTCGGAATCCTCACCTCCACTGTCTGCGTCATAGCTATCACTTTCACCAGTATTTTCGGATAAGCCTTCCAAAATTTCCCTAGTAATTTTCTCTGTATTTGTTTTTGCTATTGATTCAATGGAGCCCAGATTTTTCTCCTCAGAAAGGCTCAACTTCACTCCGGCAACAATTTTCTTTTCCTGAGACATCCCTTCGGAAGTCCTTTTAAAACAAGGGATTTTTGGTCCGAAGCTTAAAATCTAGAGAGGCAGTCAAATATTTGTGGACAGAGAGCTATTTGAGCAAGCACAGCAAATGGTAAGATAGCGTGCCAAATAAACTTGTGGTGAGCTCATATTTATACACCCAGTAAGTCGAAAACTGGAGGGTCCCGCTTGTCAATGACTGTTGCTATTCTAGCAAAAAGGTGTTTTTTCGGACCTTCGGCTCATAGCCTTCGTCCATATCGCAATATAAACTTATCTTTACAGTAAATTAATATTGCGAGGGGCTACTGTTGGGGGCCTTCGGCTTTCGAAGGTCCTCAAAAACATGATTTGACAATGTTTTCCAAGAGAAATATGTAAACAGGTACCTTCGAAGTTAGATTGCGGGTATACAAAAGTACGGTTGAAGACGAAGCTCGACCGGAACGAAAGGCGATCACGACGAAGGAAAAGACGATCACGAAGCTATGTGCAGAAAAGCTTCGGCATAACAGCAGAAAAGGGGAACCGACTTAAAGATGAAAAGCCAAATTAGACCTTGAAGAATTACTATAGAGTTATTGTCAAATGTAATGGGTATTAATGTAATTTTGCATGGGCTGCGACCCGTGCCTATAAATAGGTGAACAGTATTCCCGTACTGTTCACGCTGACTTGGCATTTTGCTTTTGCATCACACCTGTATTCACATTCCTTCAAGCCGAAGGTATATTTATAATTTACCATTATTAGCATGAGTAATATAAGTAGAAAATAAATTAATAATAATATTTACGGAGATTATGTTATTTCTTATATTCTGTGTTTAAAGACTCTTTATCTTTTGTTATGTTCATGAAGGTTTGTCCTTCATGACCTTCGTCCGAAATCCATTATATCCGAAGGGAAATAATGATTCAAAGGACGAAGGGTTTTGATATTTAACATCTTGTGTTGCCTTGTTCTTTATTCATAGCATTTGAGAACAAGTCCCCAACATCACGTATCTCAGTTGAAGAAGTGTCTCTTAATCCCCAAATGGGTAGTTGAGGTTTCAGATGTCAACCTTGAACCTGATCTAACTTACACTGAATATCCTATCCGGGTGATGGATTAGAAAGACAGAGTCACACGAAGAAAGATCATCAAATTTTACAAAGTACAATGGAACCAACATTCCGAAGATGAGGCTACATGGGAATCATAGGACTATTTAGTGGAGCATTTTCCTGCATTTATAGACTCTTGTAAATCCTAGGTCTTCAGTAAATCGTCTTTCATGTAGACCAATAGAGCACACCCCCTGCCTTGTAAGGACAAATGTGGAATAAGATCGTGACACCTTTCCTTTTCCATTACTCAGCTTGGAATTTTAATCTCGAGACAAGATTCCTTTTTAGGGGGAAGGATTTAACACCCCTAATGTTACGAGAACTAAAACTTTGGCATGTCATCATATGCATCAGCATTATTTTTCTTGATACACCTAGAATGCATTTCACTAGGTCAAAAATTTAAATTGAAGGTGGTGTGTTGTGTTGTTGTGAGCCAGAGAAGTTTGAGAGTTAGTGAGAGATCAAGTGAAAGCAAACCACACCTAAGCTGAAAATGCTTTAGCCATGAGATCTATGTATCAAAGTTGGATCTTAGAGCAAAGAATTACTTTGCTTTTAAGTGATGGATCAAAGTTGGGAGATTGTTTGGAGAATAGTGGGCACAATTGAAACCCCAAACTAGCCCTAAAAGTGAAATTCAAGATCTGGAGAGAATTTACTAAAGGTTCATATACCAAAGTTGTAGATCTTGGAAAACTAAGCAACTCTCATATTTGGAGATTTGCAAGTTGCATAGCAAAATTTGGAGTACTTTGCAAAATTTCAGATTGGGTTCACTTTTGGAATTTTTGAAAATTGTGGCATGAAGCTAATTTTGGACCTCTGTATCTTTTATACCAGGGAATTTTGATAAAAGATCATTATAGCAAACATGTAGAATGACTATAGGAGAACAAACTTAGTAAGGAACATGCCCTTGAAACTAACAAGAATTAGGAGAAAACATTGTTCAAAGTTGTGCTGTCAGGTAAAAGAGCACTGACCATGGTTCAGTCACTAAGTTTTAATTGCAATGTGTTTGGTGCAACTTTGGAGCTTTGTAGTGCCTAATCCATGTGGTTTTGGACTAAGGTTGTTGTAGTAAGTTTAAAGACCATATGTTGGTGTACAAGTTCGGTTAAAGGTCATAGCCCTAAAGTTGTGTGCAACTAGAAGAAAATGTGGTGCAAAGATAGGCTGTTAGATTGGTGTTCATCTGAACTTGGTTCTGAAAACTAAGTGTAGTTTCAACACTTTTACCAAACTTTAGAGCCGTGTTGTGAGTAATCCATGAAGTTATAGCAATAGGTGTTGCCCCGGTTGGGCCGAACCAGGCTGACCCCCAGGCCCAAATCTATTTTGATGGCCTTCTCATGCAAATGTTTTTTCTTGTGAATTATGGTAGGAGCCTTAGGAAGAAGTAAAAGTTTAAGTAAATTTTGGTAGGCTCACAAAAATATGTTCTTCTTGTTAAAAATAGTCTTGCAATTTTTCAAATAGATCCCTAATTTATAATAATTAAAACTTGGTTTATTTAGACTTTTGTGAATTTTAACAATAAAAATAGAGCAGTAAAAATTGTAGAAAAATTTGGGTAAGCTTATTTTGGCCATGTTAACCCTTGGGCTAAGTCTTAAGCTATTTGGGAGTGGTTTACTCAGTAAACTAAATGTTGCTCAAAATAGAGAAAAGAGTTCCACCTTAATCTAGTTTAAGGCACTTAGTGTCTTAGAGAAGAGATGAAGTTACTTTTTATGTGTTGTGTTTTTAGATGATATTTTAGATTGCTTAGCTCCTTGTAAGGAAGGGTATTTTAGAAGTTTGGTTTGTTCTCTATGCAAGTTTGCATTCTCTTGGCATAGCACAAGCATTCATAAACATATTATTTCATGTAGAGCTCCTTAAAGAAGTGGGTTTTTGAAGAAGAAGCCTACTCCAGTGCTTGTTGATCTAGTGGTGGAGTTCCATCTAACTGGTTATCGTGGTAGAAGGGTTTTGAATCTTCTCCTGTAACAAGTCAAGCCCTGGTGCATTTGCCACCTTCCTTGTATTACAAAATTTTATCACTTATATGCTGCATTAGGTGATAGGAGTTGAATGATTAAACAATTGATGCATTGCCATCCTTGAAAGGTTGATTACCACACCTTGTTACCTGTTTATAAAAGCTAGTAATGCTTAGTCATGCTGATAGATTAAGAAAAATGTTTTTGATCTATGACTCATGTTTTTACAAAATAAAAATGGGCTTGGAATGATGAAGGCATCATTCAAAGTGATGAATTCATCATTCAAGCATGGACCCTCTGCCAGACGCCAAACTTTTGAGAATAGTTTGAGTAAACTTGAGACCGGGCGGTTGACTTGCACCAGATTGTAGTGTCTCCATTTGTGTCGATTAAGGACTGTACCGATTGTAGGCCTTCTGATCTAGGACCTTTTAGCTGGCCACATACCTCGTCAAGGGTAAGCCTGAACCTGACTATTCCATACGTGAAAAGACAATCGTGCACTGGGCGTGAGAGATGGTGGGAGTATCAGTTACCCTCCTGGCAAGAGGTTGGATGGTAGTGTAATGTGCTCCTGGGTAGCGCGGACCGGTTCATGTAGTGGAGGATCCGTGGGAATTGTTGACATATGCAAGGTTTAAGTGCTACATATGTCGTGTGGTTGGAGATCCATAGCTGGATATTAATCGATTCGGATCGCCGTTACTTCTCAGTTATGAAGACTAGATCTTCGACTTGCATCATAGTTAACAAGTATAACAAAGTTTTGGTTAAAATAAATCTAGTGTAGGCCAAGTAAATGATCTAGATTAGGAAAATCTATCAATAGGTTAGTAGATTCAGGTAATAACCTTACTTGTGAAGTAAAACTTAGCTTAAGGATCCATTATTAGTAAGCGTTTATGCAAAAAGGAGTCTTTGATAATTGATGATCTTCTCCTTGATTCCCAAAAGCCAGCATGCCCTTGAGAGTCTTTTCCTTAGTCGGGTAAGTCTTGCTGAGTAATTGCCTACTGTTGGTCACTTGTTCTCAAATGCTATGAGTTAAGAACAAGGCAACACAAATATTAATGGTTAAAGACCTTCGTCCTTCGAAGCATTATTTCCCTTAGGGTATAATGATCTTCAGACGAAGGGTATGAAGGCCAAACCTTCATCATCTCAACATGTAATAATAAAAAGCAAGAACATAGGGGACATATAAGGGACATGAATGATGATATCAAATCATTAGATTATCTATCTTCTCATTATATGATCATGAACAAACATTAATAATATTGAATTACATTTGTACCTTCGGCTTGACAGAAGGTAAGAATCCGAAAGTGACGTGCAAGTGATTACAAGTCAACGTGAACAGTACAGTGTTACTGTTCATCTATTTATAGGCACAGGACGCAACCTGGGTAAAATTACATCCATGTCCTTGACATTTACTATTGACTAAGGAGTAATCAGTCGAGGACTAAGCAGTCTTTTTCCCTTTAGGCTGGTTTCATTCTCCATCACCGTCTTTGCGCTAAACCGAAGCTTCTCCATCCATAGCTTCGGAACTGATTCATCCTTCTTCCAGACCGCGCCTTTCATACCGTGCGCACACTCAAAGCTGAAGGTTCCTATAGCAGTATATTATACTTGGAAAGCATGTTAGTCATGTTTTTGAGGACCTTTGGAAGACGAAGGCCCCCAACAGTAGCCCCTCGAAGTATTAATTTGTTCTTGTATCTAACAAATTCAACCTGCGATGTGAACGAAGGCCTTTAGCCGAAGGTCCGAAAAACACCTTCCCTTCGCTAGAATAGCGAAAGTCAATGACAAATGGGACCCGCCAAGTTGCAATGGACTAGGCATATAAATAGAAGCCCATAACGACGGCATTTGCTACGCCATTTCTGTTGCTTGCGTTATTTTCTCAAATTTTTAACTCTTTCTATCAGCTCTCGCTTGATTTTCGAGCTTCGTGATATACACAAGTGCTTGTTGCATGTCTGAAGAGAAGATGTCTGAGGAGAAGAAAGTTGTGGACCCTTTTCTTGCTGGGTTTTATAAATCTATGGCAAAAACAAATACAGAGAAGATCACAAAGGAAATAATGGCGGATTTGTCTGAAGATTCTAACGATAGCGATGACTATGATGTGGAAAGTGGGGATGAAGATTCTGAAGATCGGCCCTGGCGGCCAAGCCATATCATCTTCGGAAAAGTCAACCATTAAATAAGGTCAATTTGACGCCATGAAGGGAAGATACTTTCGTGACATGTCTATTGTGAGGGTTGGAGGGGACATCACCACCCCTACTCCTGAAGAAAATGAGGTTGTTGTCTACAGAAGCTTTATGAAGGCGGGTCTTCGGTTCCCATTGAGCAAATTTTTGGTTGAAGAGTTGAAGATATTTCAGATCTTTCTTCATCAAATTACTCTCGAAGCTATAATTAGAATGGGTTTGATTGTTTGGGCTGTGAGAAGCCAAGGGCTGGAACCGAGCACGAAGTGTTTTTGCAATATGCACGAACTGTTGTACGAGACGAAGGCCACTGGCAAGGAGCAGTATCACAACAACTTCGGTTGTTATGGATTCATTTCTCGTTCTAATGCAAGCTACCCGGTTCCAACATTTCGGAAAAGGTGGCCCGGGTCCTGGATGGAGGAATGGTTTTATGTCAAGAATAATCTGATTGAAAGGGAGGACATAAAGGGGATTATCCAATGCCCCATCTGGTCTCACTTCGGCCTTCGAAGGCCGACCGTGGCGATTGAAAATGATGCCGAAGCATGCCAAAAGGCTTTCAGCAATGTCTGTGCTTTCATTGGTACAAGAGACCTTATCTAAGAGCACATAGCCTACAGGGTATGGCCACTTGTGGATAACTGGGAGATGCCAAAGGAGACTGTTGTCGGGTCCAGTCAAGGTAGATTAATTCATTTAAAATATACCTTCAGATACAGAGACCGGTTTGACGAACCAAATGACGACTGACTGAAATGTATTGAGGCTACTAGCGACGAGTTACTTGGGGCATATACCAGAGCCGAAGATGATGCTCTGTCCTCAGCCTTCGGGGGTCGGAGAAAGAAAAGGTTGAATAGGGTTTTCGATGCAATTGGTTTTATATATCCTGATTATTGCTATCCCTCACGAAAGCAGGGAAAAAAGAGGAAAACTGCCACTTCAGCCATCTCTGTTGTGCCGCAGGGCAAGAAAATCAAGGTTTTGACCCACCGGCCAAGATATATTGAAACGACCATAGTGCCAAAATTTGGTGAAGAGACATCTTCCGCTGTCGAAGCGGAACAAGCTGCTCCCGCCGCTCGGAGCGCTGAGGAATCGACTATAGAGCCGAAGGTGCCTATAGTTGAGCCAGTCGAAGCCGAAGATGGCGCGGACAAAAAGCCAGAGTTTGAAAAAAATAGTGGTGCTAGAAATTCTGAGCCCACTGGTAGAAGCAGAATTGCCGAAGGTTGCAAAAGCTCCTGTCACAACTCCCAAGAGGAGAAGAATGGCTAGCGTAACAGACGTTGTCATGGAGACAAGAGCATTGACTCTTGCTCCTGTAAAAAAGGTTGCCGAAGCTGCTACGGCTCATACTGAAACCGAAGCTAGGCCTTCAATGCCTGCTGAGACGAAGCCTGCCGCAACCGAGCAGAGAGCCGAAGAAGAATTTTCAGATGTTAGCATAGCTCTGGAGAAGATTGTGACCGAAAAATCCAAATCCCCCGCCCCCGAAGCACTGTCCGAAGATCTTGACTATATTATTCGACACACTTTGAGAAAAAGATTATCGAAAGAAGAAATTTTAGAAGCCAATCACTTTGCCCAGAAACTGAAATACCCGAAGGGGGCTTTAGTGTTCAACGGCACAGACGAAGATGATTTCCTATACTGCCTCCCGGACAACAAAGAGATATCTTTCTGCCGGGAGATGGCCCAAAGTATGGGATTTACGAAGCTCGAGGTTGGCCTCTCCGCCATGTCGAAGGATGACCTCACGGACAACCTTGCATACAACAGTCTGAAGGTACGAAAGTTGTGAACTTAAAGTCTATGAACTTGGAAATAAAGTCTTTTATTCTCATGCTAATCGTTTGTTTTTGACAGGGCTTAATTCTTAGCAACGCCTTGAGGGCGCAAAAGAATGCAGAGGATGAAAGTTGCACGATAGCTCTTGGCAACCTTCGATCAGAAGTCATTAAACTAAGAAATGAAGCCTTGGAGAAGGACAAAATTCTGTTTTCATTGGTGGATAAAGTGAAAGAAGATGAAGCAAAGTTTAACACTCAATCCGAAATTTATAAAGCCGAAATTGAAGACCTTCGAAAAAAACTTGCCGAAGCCAATGAGAACTTTGCAGTTGCCAAGGCTAGTCAAGAAATTAGTGAATGGTCGAAAACTAGGCTAGAGAAAAATGTTGAGGAGCTTCGTGAATCCAAGGAAAGGTGCTTCGAAAAATCCTTGGATTGCGTGAAAAATTTGAAAACCAGCTTTGCCAAAGTAGGCGCTTATTCTTCTGAAGAAAACTTCATCCGAGGCGACCCCGAGGGCGTTATTGATTGGATAAGCGGGGAAGCCGAAGCTTTTGAAGAGATCCTGAGTGACCGTGGGGATATCTGTGCTTTCTCCGGCGCTCGAGGGATTGCGGCTATGTTGGAGAAGGCTGGTTGCGATCATGTTAAAGCTACGACCCAAGTTGAGACCGCCTTCTCCATAGACGACACAAAAGACCCTTCGGCTGAAGCTACATTGGTGGGCGGAAAATTTTATTCCGATGTATGGGTGAACAGTGGTCGGGAATTGGCCAACAAAATTATAAAGAAGAATGAAAAAGAAACCGACAAAGCCCGGGAAGAAGCTAGGCGAGCTGAAGAAGCTACTGAGCGCGAAAGGCGTATATATATTTGTTGGGGACCATAATTAGGGGTACCCCCAAGACTCTTGAACTCGGCTGGTAAACACCATCAGCACAAAGCTGCAAAGGCCTGATGGGCGTGACACAGGACAAAGCTTTGTCCGCTCAAGGGACACGATCTCGCCTCACCCGAGCCCAGCCTCGGGCAGGAACAGCAGACCCTGGCAGATTCATGCCTCGCCCGAGGGCCTCCTCAAGCAACGGGCACACCTCCGACTCGCCCGAGGCCCAGCTTGGGCAGGCTTCGCGGAGAAGCAACCTTGGCAAAGATCGCCTCGCCAGCCGACCGGATCGCAGGAGCATTCAATGCAAGGATCGCCTAACACCTTATCTTGACGCGCGCTCTTCAGTCGACAGAGCCGAAGTGACCGCAGTCACTTCGCCCCTCCACTGGCTGACCTGACAGGAAAACAGCGCCGCCTGCACTGCTTCGACTGTTGTGCCACCCGTCAGGGGAGGCTGACAGCCGCCAAGTCCAGCCTCAGGCGCCATAGGAAGCTCCGCCTCGCCCGACCCCAGGGCTCGGACTCAACCTCGACCTCGGACGACGGACTCCGACTCGCCCGACCCCAAGGCTCGGCCTCAACCTCGACCTCGGACGATGGTCTCCGCCTCGCCCGACCCTAGGGCTCGGACTCCACCTCGACACCGGAAGACGGTCTCCGCCTCGCCCGACCCCAGGGCTCGGACTCCACCTCGACACCGGAAGACGGTCTCCGCCTCGCCCGACCCCAGGGCTCGGACTCCACCTCGACCTCGGAAGACGGTCTCCGCCTCGCCCGACCCCAGGGCTCGGACTCCACCTCGACCTCGGAAGACGGTCTCCGCCTCGCCCGACCCCAGGGCTCGGACTCAACCTCGACTTCAGATGACGGACTCCGCCTCGCCTGACCCTAGGGCTCGGACTCAGCCTCGACCTCGGAGGAATCACCGCCTCGCCCGACCTTGGGCTTGGACCGACCACGCCACAGGGGGGCCCATCATTACCCTACTCCTAGCTAGCTCAGGCTACGGGGAACAAGACCGGCGTCCCATCTGGCTCGACCCGGTAAAACAAGTAATGATGGCACCCCGCGTGCTCCATGACGATGGCGGTTCTCAGCCCCCTACGGAAGCAAGAAGACGTCAGCAAGGACCCGACAGCTCCGACAGCTGTGCTCCTACAGGGCTCAAGCGCTCCTCCGATGGCCACGACATCATATGAACAGGGCACCAAAACCTCTCCGACAGCCACGTCGGCCTGTACATAGGACTCTAGCTTCCCTCTGTTAGACATGTTAGCACATTGCTACACCCCCCATTGTACACCTGGACCCTCTCCTTACATCTATAAAAGGAAGGTCCAGGGCCCTCATACAAGAGGGTGGCCGCGAGGGAGGATGGGCTGGCACGTAGGCTCTCACTCTCTCCCTCGCGAACGCTTGTAACCCCCTACTGCAAGCGCATCCGCCCTGGGCGCAGGACAACACGAGGCCGGGGTTCCCCTTATTGTTTACCCCTTGTGCTCCGTCTCGCGCTGACCCATCTGGGCTGGGACACGCAGCGACAATTTACTTGTCGGTCCAGCGACCCCTCGGGGTCGAAACGCCGACAGTTGGCGCGCCAGGTAGGGGCCTGCTGCGTGTTGACGAACAACTTCCCGTCAAGCTCCAGATGGGTAGTCTCCAGCAACCTCTCCAACCCGAGATGATGCTCCATTTCGGGAGTCTCAAGTTCATGTCCCTCGACGGCAGCTACGACATGATACTCCATCCTCCGCCACGCGACAACGACAATGGCGACCGTCAGCCCGCCCGCCGGCGGTGGGATCGACGACGTCTTCCCCGCGTGACGGAAGAACAGCATCCGGGTCTGTCCCATCACCTTCCCCGTCGACGGAGGAGGAGGCGGGGCAACCATGGCCAAGAAGGAGGCGGCACCTCGTCGGCTGTCGAGCGAGTCGACGGCGCCGGCGCCCCAGCGGGGGACACGTCGGGCGTTGACCTCGCGCCTGAGACGAAGACGAGCATCATTTCCCCGCAACACGCCAACCCCAAGCAGACGGACGACGCCAGCACGCTCGCGAAGGACTTGCTGAACGTTAGCCTCGTACCTGAGATAACGGCACAGTCCGTCCCCGACGCGACTTCGTCACCATCCGTCGATCAAGAGGTTGAAAGGGAAATGTGCCCTTGGGCCATTTCTAAGTATTTTGGTGATTTAGTGTCTAACACAAGTGCCTAAGTGTTAAATGGTGGACAAAGTACAAATCAAGTATAAAGGTATGTTTCTCAGACTTAGTACATTGTTTTAGAGACTAATGTATTGTGTCAAAGTGCTAGAAACAGGAAAAAACAAGTTGAAAGTAAAGATGGCTTTGTTCAGCCAAAGTCAGCTCTGTCTGGGTGCACAGGACTGTCCGGTGGTGCACCGGACAGTGTCCGGTGCGCCAGGCTGGCTCAGGCAAACTTGCTGCTCTTAGGAAGTGATTAACGGCGTACGACTAAAATTCACCGGACTGTCCGGTGTGCACCGGACTGTCCGGTGAGCCAACGGTCGGCCGGGCCAACGATCGACCGCGTAATCCGTGCGCGACGCGTGGCCGAGCCAACGGCTAGAAGGGGGCACCGGACTGTCCGGTGCGCCAACGGCTCCCGAGTGCCAACGGTCGGCTTCGCCAAATAAGGAAGGAGATCCGCACCGGATAGTGTCCGGTGGTGCACCGGACTATCCGGTGCACCAGGCGACAGAAGGCAAGAATTGCCTTCCTAGAATGCTCTCAACGGCTCCTAGCTGCCTTGGGGCTATAAAAGGGACCCCTAGGCGCATGGATGAGTACATCAAGCATTCTCTAAGCATTCCTGTTGGAACTTGCTACCAGGTGCAAGGGGATCCAACGGGGGTGAGAGTTGACGTAAACAGGGTTCTCGCACGAGATGGCAAAAGCTCTGTTCATCTAGCCTCTCAAGGGCACTGTGCGGGGGTATTTATAGGTATCTGAGTGCCCAGCGTCCTGTGTTAAGGACGCATGTGCCCTCAGACACCTAGGTTATCCCCGGAATATTCCCATGAAGCGGGGTTACAGACCGTAATTACAGGGATGCCTTTACAAATTAGGCCTGTGATGCGCAGCGGCCACGCAGGGCCTGTTACAATGGACCGGATTACACGTGGGCCTCCATGCTGGACGAGGTCGCAAGATGGGACGACCTCGTCATAGGTCTTCGTCCGGTGACGTATGGGGCGAAGGGTGAATCTGCTCGTTGTCTTGTCTCCGTTGATCCGATGATTACGGCGAAGGCATCGAGCGAAGGGTGGCGTCTTCGCCTTCGCCCCAACATTTGCCCTCCGAGGGACCAGTTCGACTAAGTCATCTGGTGCCGAAGACATCGCTAGATGGCGAAGACGCTGCCCCTGCTCGAAGTGGTTCCGCGGGGGTTTTTGACATGACCGTTGATTGACACCGTACTGTTGGACTGCGGGTTTCCCGAAGCGCCGCGCCCTGTGTATAAAAGGGGGCAGGGGCGGCGCGTTTTGAACTTTATCTTTCCACGCTCCGTGAAAACCCTAGCCGCCTTTTCCACCTTCTTGCTGCTCGTCTGCCCTCCTTGCTCTTGCTCGCCGGAGATCTGGCCCGAGTGAAGCATACCGCTCGCAGCCGTCGACGGTACGTAGCGATGCCGACCTCTTCTTCTTCTGCTGCCGCTACGCCGTCGGCCGACGCGTCATCTGAGGAGACGCTGAGCACTGTGGCAGCGGAGGAGTTGCGCGCCGACGATACGGTGGATTTTGGTGTGTCGCGGATGTCCTCGGTCTGCGTGCAAGATATGCAGCAGCTTGGTTACTTTGGCGGCGGAGTTGCTCGTGTCCCGGGGACGGAGGAGGTCCCCGAGCTAGAAGGCGAGTTGGTTGTGTTCGAGGCGTTCTTTGCCGCTGGTCTTCGCCTGCCTGCGCACCGATTTGTGGGAGAAGTCCTGCGCAGATTTAACGTTCAGATCCATCAGCTGACTCCGAATGCCGTGGTGGCTCTGTCGAAGTATGTCTGGGCGACGACTTTGTACGGCGGACAGTCATCAGTCGAAGTCTTCGCGAAGTACTATTGCCTGCACTGGCAGAAGAGGATGATCGGAAATGAAGTTGCCCAGTTTGGGTCCTATACATTTACGCTGAAGACCGGCAAGACCTCGATGGAGGTAGTTGAGTTGGTTCCTTGCGCCCGCAACAAGTGGGGCAACTGGCATGAGTTTTGGTTCTACGTTGCAGAGGGCACAGTCGAAGACCATCCGACGCTCCCCGTGGCCGAGATGTGCTCGCATTATTACTCAGCATACCCGCCGTTTGAAGTGGCGGAGGAGGATGCGGACGAAGGGGCCCTTCGGTGCGCCGCCGGCCTGAGCAGCGGGCGCAATTTGGTTGAGGAGTTTGTGGCGGACGGGGTGTGGCCTTTGGCGCATGGCTGGGCGTTGGGCGAAGTATGCCCTCGCCAGATGCCTTCCCATGGTGGAAAGCTGGTGCGAAGTCCCGCCTTCGCGTTGGATCTGCATAGCTGCGATCCGGCCACCTTTGTGCGTGAGGCGGAGGATGGGGCGGTGCGGATCGTCGGTCGGTACGTGCCGAAGACAGAGGGCCAGCGTAGCTGGGATATTCGCGGGTCTAATGAACGCTTGAACAGGGTTTTTGAGTTGAACCGTCTGCCTTATGGCGGTTATCCCGGCCAAGACGATGTGGATCGTCGCGGGAAGAAGCCGGTGGTAGAGACTGGAGACGACCCCGCGCCGGCGGCCGCCCCATCCTCTAAGAAGAGGAAACTAGGTATTGCTATGGGAGGACTGGGGGTTTCTGATGGTTTTGCTAGGGAATTGATGAGGACATGCGCGGCCCCGGGGGGAAGGATGTCTTCGCCCGAGCTCCGGGAGTCTTCGGCGCGGATGCTGAGGGTTTCCGGGGGTTGGTGGCCTAGGAATGTTCCTATCCCCCGCGCGGCCGGCGAAGACTTTTTTACATCTCGCATGGTTCGTGATTGGAGAGTGTTTCCTTACGGGCGGAATATTGCTGCTGTTGTGTCGGCAGTGATGGAAAAGGATCGTCAGGGAGCTGCGCAGAAGCGCCAGGCGGTCGTCAGGCTTCATGAGGCCAGGCCGAAGAGGCCGCGGGGGACTGCGAAGGCTGCTGCCCCCGGTGGAAGCCAGTCGCCGCTGGCGGTGAAGTCGGCCGCCCCTGCATCCAGCAGGGCACTGGAGGCTGCGAAGGCGGCTGCCGCCGGTGGTTCCAAGTCTGTGAAGGCCGCCCCTGTGTCCAGCAGGGTGCCGGAGGCTGCGAAGGCGGCCCGAGAGTTGTCGCCGCCGGGCAAGCGCGTCGCCGACTTCGCCACCGACATTAGTGTGGAAGATTATCTTGTTGGTAAGTCGTTGGCTCAAGTTTTTTTAATCTATTGATACGTTGCAGGGTCGGACGAAGGCCAACTTGTTGTTGTTCCGCCTGCCGTGGCGACCGCGGCGGCTGCCATGGTGCCCAGGGCGAAGGGCAGTGCTCTTGGTGCCGATGGCGAGATACCGGCGCTCACTGCCGTCAGGGACGAGGCGGGTGCTGTGTCCCGCCGGCTGAGGGAGCTGAAAGGGGCATTAAGTCAGGTACGTTGAGCTAGACTTCGGTTTTTTACCGGCTTCGTTGGGGCTGCAGCCTTATGTGTGTCTTGTAGGCGGCTGACTTCGCAGACCGCGCGGCATCGGGGGCCCTTACGGCAGTTGTGTCTGCCGAAGTCGAGAGACTTCAGACGCAACATGCTGACGCCGTCCGGGAAAAGTCGACCACCGACAGTAAGTGCCGCAAGCTGGCGGATAAGGTGGCCGCGCTGGAGGGTGAGAAGACTGACCTCTGGCGCCAACTAGCGGAGGAGAGGAAGGAGGCTAATGAGGCCCTCGCCAAGGTGCAGTCTGCGCAGGCGGAGGCTAATTTGGCGCGGGCGGAGGGCAGTCTTGCCAGGCAGCGCGCCGAGCAGTTGGAGGAGCGGCTCAGCGCTCTGCAGACCCGTGTGGAGAGGGCCGAGGCCTCGACACGCTCGGAGGCTGAGCGGACACGCAAACAGCTTATGGATTCATACCATGAGCTGGGCACGCGGACCGCTGACTTCGAAGTGCCGGACCGGGAGCCCGGACTTCGCTGCCTCGAGTGGATACAGGAGGAGTTGCTGGCGCTTCCCGCCATCGTGGAGGGGTTTATGTCCTATGCCTCCCTGGTCACCTGCGAGGGGGCGATGAACGCGCTCTCTCGCGAAGGGTGCCAGCACTATGAGGTCTTCGACCAAGCTGATGAGGATTTCGAGCGCGATATCTACAAGGTTGAGGACCCTGTGGTGAAGGAATCCGCGGGAGCCCTCTACGACCGGATGTGGGGCCCTCACGGTCGGGAGGTGGTCAGGGAGCGGGCCGAGACGGCGAGGGGTCAGGTAATGTTTGGCTTTTGTTTGGTGTTTGTGGAATGTGGGCTATATGTGGGTTTGCTGAATCTGTGTGCTGTGTCTTAGGCGGCGTGTGGCGAGAGGGTGGATGACTTCGGGGCTTTGAACAGCGCGCTGCCTGACCCGGAGCCGAACCCGACAGCGGCTGTGTCCGAGGCCGCCCTGGAGCCGCCCCCGGAAACCGCCAAAGGCGTTCCTGATGCCCCCGCAGCCACTACGGCCAGCGGAGGCCCGTCGCCAACTGCCGCGCCGAGGGCTGAGGATCCTGTGAAGGTGGCGGCGGAGCCGACAGCGGAGGATCCCGCGACGTCTGGGTCTTCGCAGGTGGCTTAGTGGGTGTGGGTAGTTAGGGAATTTTGGATATGTTGCTGAATCTTGGTTGCTGCGCAGGTTCAAGATTTTGGGCCTGCGCACGCAACCGCTACTACTAATTTTTTGGCGGCTTCGACCGTGGATGATGGTAATAAATCGGATGGGTCTGCATCTAAGTTTTCTGATTTTGGTGACTCTGGGAGCTCGGTTGAGTGGACTGAGGAGTCGTCAGATGAGGACATGGACTACTTTGCGGCCTTGGATGTGGCAGCGGCGGAGGCTTCGCCGCATGCTGCGGATGCTGAAGTTGTGCCTGGTCCGAGTACTGGGCGTAGGCGGCGAAGGGCGGTTGCGAAGCGTAGAGTGAGTGGGGTGGACGGCGATCGGCTTCGTGTGAGTAGGGCTGGCAGGCAGGAACTGTTGTCCTTGCCGGCCGCTGTGAGTTCCAGTGAGGGGGAGCTGCGAAGTCTTTTTGCGGGTGAGGAGCTTAGGATAAAGTTATTTAACTATAGGGAGATGGGAATTATTCCGAAGGTTGAGCCGATGTAGAGTGTGATGCCCTCGCTTGTACATGTGTAATGGCTTGTATGATAAGGTTGTGTGCCTTCGCACATTCGGCTGTGCTTGCGAAGGCGTTACGTACTTGGTCTAGTGTATTTGTTATGTTGGTCTGGTGCGAATGTAGTCGGTCTTTGCGCGGACAGTTTGGTGTAGTCGTTTTCGCACTTGTTAAGCTTCGTCCGGCTGCACCCTTAGGCAACTGTTGCACGGATAGTCTTCGCGGAAGACTTCGATTTTTCGCACTTGTTGTGCTAGCCCGACTGCACCCTTAGGCGACTTCTGCACGGATAGTCTGCGCGGAAGACTACGATTTTTCGCACTTGTGCTAGTCCGGCTGCACCCTTAGGCGACTTTTGCACGGATAGTCTTCGCGGGAGACTTTGATTTTTCGCACTTGTTGTGCTAGTCCGGCTGCACCCTTAGGCGACTTTTGCACGGATAGTCTTCGCGAAAGACTTCGATTTTTCGCACTTGTTGTGCTAGTCCGGCTGCACCCTTAGGCGACTTTTGCACGAATAGTCTTCGCGAAAGACTTCGATTTTTCGCACTTGTTGTGCTAGTCCGGCCGCACCCTTAGGCGACTTTTGCACGTATAGTCTTCGCGAAAGACATCGATTTTTCGCACTTGTTGTGCTAGTCCGGCTGCACCCTTAGGCGACTTTTGCACGGATAGTCTTCGCGAAAAACTTTGATTTTTCGCACTTGTTGTGCTAGTCCGGCTGCACCCTTAGGCGACTTTTGCGCGGAGTTGTCGCACGCGAGGGTAGCTAGCGCTGGGCCTCGCGGTGACTTTTGTATTGGTCGAATGTCGAAGACCGTCGGCACGGTCTTTTTTCGACGTAGATTTTTGCGGGGGATTTTTCACTTGTATATTACATGACTCCGCCTCGTTAAAAACCTCACCCCCCCCCCAGAAGGAAAAGAGTGCGGGCCAGAATAAAATTGTTTTTGCAAATTACAAGGGCGAATCGGCCCTGATGAGTCAAACAAAGAATTTGCGGAGATTGTCGATGTTCTAGGAGTGCTCCAGGTCTTCGCCGTTTGGGGTTGCGAGCCTGTAAGCGCTGGGGGAAGCCTTCGTCTTGACAATGAAAGGGCCCTCCCACTTGGGCTCCAGCTTGCCCCTGGACTCTGCCCGAGCTGTTCGGACGAGTACGAGGTCCTCTTCGCTGAATTCCCTCAGGATGACTGCGTGGTCACGCCATGCTTTTGTCTGGGCTTGGTATTTATTTAGAGCCTGTAGGGCGAAGACTCGGTCTCCATCGATGAGATTTTTCGAAGTGGGCTCGTCCACGTCGGGGACGGCTGACGAAACTGTTCGCGGGGACCCATGTTTTATTTCTTGTGGAGTCATGGCCTCCGATCCGTATAGAAGACGGAAAGGGGTGAACCCAGTCGCCCTGCACTCAGTCGTGTTTAGCGCCCAGACCGCCTCAGGTAGCAAATCGGCCCACTTGCCCTTTTTTCGTCGAGGAGCATCTTTTTGACAGCTGTGAAAATTTTTCCATTGGCGCGTTCCACAACTCCGTTGGACTGTGGGTGATATACTGAGGCGAAGGCAAGCTTGGTGCCAATGGAGAAGCAAAAATCCTTGAAGTCTTGGCTGTCAAACTGCTTGCTGTTGTCGACTGTTAGTTCGGACGGTACTCCGAAGCGGCAAACAATGTTTTGCCAAAAGAATTTATGTGCAGTCTTTGCTGTTATTGTGGAAACAGCCCTCGCCTCGATCCATTTGGTAAAGTACTCAACAGCGACGAAGGTGAACTTGAGGTTCCCCTGAGCCGTGGGCAGGGGCCCGACGATGTCCAGGCCCCAGCGCTGGAGAGGCCATGTGTGGGCGATCAGCTTTGTAAATTGCGAGGGGCTACCTGATCGAGGAGAAAACTTCTGGTAGGCTTCGCAGGACCTTGTGACCTGATTTGCGGCGCAGATCATTGCGGGCCAGTAGAAACCTTGGCGGATCACCTTTGCGGCTAGGGCCCTTGGCCCTGCGTGAGAGCCGCAGGTACCACTGTGGACTTCGCGCAGGATCTGGACGCCTTCGGTTTCGGTGACGCATTTAAGCATTGGCTGACTGACCCCCTTCTTGTAGAGTTGGCCCTCAATCAGTGCGAAGTCCCGGCTTCGATGTTTGAGGTGCTTGGCCTCGTTGATGTCGGTTGGGTGGTAGTACCCCTGTAGGAACAGAGTTATTGGTGCCCGCCAGTCTTCGGTCATGACAAGGTTGACTATGTGGTGGCCCTCGCTGTCATTGGTTATTTGGAGCCCTTCGGGGCTTCGGACGGTGGGCGTGCCGATGACATGGTATAACACGTCGGAGGGCAGGGACTCGCCTCTGGCGGCAGCCTTGGCCAATGCGTCGGCCTCTTCATTCTTGGCCCGGTCCACATGCTGCAAGGTGAATCCCTTGAATTGTCTCTCGAGACTTCGGATGGCCGTGAGGTATTGCATAAGTGCGGGGTCCTTTGCTGCATAGTCTTTCTCGACCTGGCCGGCAACTACCTTGGAGTCTGTTCTGATAATGCAGGTGGTGACACCAAGGGCCCGCAGCTTGCGGAGGCCGAGGATGACTGCTTCGTATTCTGCTATGTTGTTTGTGCATCTGTCAGATTCCAGAGCGAAGCTGAGGCGTGCCGCGTATCTGTGCTTGACCCCGGCGGGTGAGGTGATGACTGCAGCGGCGCCTACCCCCGCGTGGCACCATGCGTCGTCGCAGTGAATCGTCCAAACCTTCTCTGCGGATGGGTCCGGCTGTGTTATTGGCCCAGTCCAGTCGCCGACGAAGTCTGCCAGGACTTGTGACTTGATGGCTGTCCTGGGCTCGAAGTTGATGTGGTAGCCGGATAGTTCGTCCGCCCACTTGGCAATCCTGACCGATGCCTCCGGGTTTCTGAACAATTCGTCTAGTCCCCTGTCTGAGGTGACTCGGACCTTGAATGCTTCAAAATAATGGCGCAATTTGCGCGAAGACATAACAACTGCATAGGCAATCTTCTCCAGTTCTGTCATGTTACATTTGGATGGTGTTAGCACTTCGGAGACGTAATAGACTAGGCACTGCCTGATCACACCCTCAACTGTCTGCTCCTGCACCAGTGCCGCGCTGACCGCATGTGGCGAAGCCGTAACATAGAGTAACAGGGGTAGCAAAGAGTCGGGGCTTGTAAGGACTGCCAACTCTGACAGGTACTGTTTTAATGAGGCGAAGGCCGCTACCTGCTCTGGTCCCCAAGCGAAGTCTTTTGCGCCATGGAGAGTTTTGAGGAAAGGGATACTTCGCTCAGCGGATCTGGAGATGAATCTGTTGAGGGCGGCCAACCTGCCCGTCAGGCGCTGGACGTCTCTGGTGGACTGCGGAGGCGTCATGTTGATGATGGCCTGAATTTTGGTTGGGTTGGCCTCGATGCCGCGGTGTGATACCAGGTAGCCCAATATTTTCCCTTGGCGAACGCGGAAGACGCACTTTTCTAGGTTCAGGCGAAGTCGTGCGTCTCGCATGTTCGCGAATGTCTCGGCGAGGTCAGCGAGATGGTCCTCCTTGCTCTTGCTGGCGACGACGATGTCGTCCACATATGTGAATATATTTCTGCCAACTTGCCCTTCGAGCACTGTTTTGGTAAGCCGGGAGAAGGTGGACCCGGCGTTCTTGAGTCCTTCCGGCATTCTGATGAAGCAATATGTGCCGAAGGGTGTTATAAAGCTGGTGCTAGCCTTGTCTTCCTCCTTCATGTATATCTGGTGGTAACCGGAGAAGCAGTCGAGGAGTGACATGACTTCGCATCTGGCCGCGCTATCGACTATTTTGTCGATCCGCGGCAACGGGAAGTTGTCCTTTGGGCAGGCCTTGTTGAGACTGGTGAAGTCAATGCACATTCGCCACTTGCCGCTCTTTTTCTGCACCATCACAACGTTGGAGAGCCACGTGGGGTAAGCCACCGGCTCGATAAATTTGGCTTCCAGGAGGCGGTGTACCTCTGCCTTGGCGGCCTCTGTCTTCTCGTTGGACATTTTGCGAAGCCACTGTTTTTTCGGTCTCACCGAAGGGTCGATACCAAGGATGTGCTCAATTATGGATCGGCTGACCCCGACCAGGTCGAGGGCTAACCAGGCGAAGACGTCTTTGTTCTTGGACAAGCAGCAGAGGAGTTTCTCCTCTTCCTGCGAAGTGAGGTCTTTGCTGATGGTGACTGTCTGCTTGGGCGTGGCCTAGTTGAGGGGAACAGTCTTGGTCCCGTCGTTGCTCTACAGCTGTGCCTTGTCGTGCTCTTTGTCGGCTGGGCTGACGGACGTAGGGACCTCGCGCTGGGCCGTGAGGCAGTGCAGATTTCTTTGTCCGGGGCCGAAGTCCCACTCTATGTTGTGCGCAGTCTGTTGATTGCCGTAGACCGCAATGGCGCCTAACGAACCTGGTATCTTCATGCACAGGTACAGTCCGTGAATGGCTGCCTCAAACTTGTTGATAGAGCCCCGGCCCATGATGGCATTGTACGGGTACACCATATCGACGATATCAAAGGTTATTTGCTCACTTCGGGCATTGGGTGCTACACCGAAGGAGAGAGGCAGTTCTATTTTGCCGACAGGAAAAGTGCCCTTGCCGCCGAAACCATACAATGGGTTGTCCGAAGGCTTGAGCAGGCTGTGGCTTATGCCCATGCGGTCGAAGGCATGGAGGAAAATGATGTCTGCTTGACTGCCATTGTCGACTAGGACTTTGTGCAGGTCCCAGCCTGCCACGCTGCAGTTGATAACCATGGAGTCGATGTGGGGGGCGCTGCGCAGGTCGACGTCTCGTGCATCGAAGGTTAGCGGTACATGGGACCACTTCGTCTGCACGACTGGGCCGGTGATGGCGACATGGTTGATGCTGCGGTAGTGGTCCCGCTTCTACCGCTTTGTGTCGAAGTCGGTGCTGGACCCCCCAGTGATCATATGAATGACTCCGCGATATGGCTGATCGGCGAAGTCTTCTTGTTTTGGGGCGTGGGGGTGGGGGATGTTCTGATGTTGCTGGTGTGGAGGTGGGGGTGGGGGAGGTACGATTTGTACTTCCTGGTGGTGTTGGTATGCGTGGTGCGGTGGATGCGGGGCGGGGGCGTGGATGTATGGTGGAGGGGGTTGCTGATAAGTGTGCGTGACAACTCTGGGGTTGTCGGCTGGCTGCGCCCGTGCCATCCTGTCTTTGGTGGCCTTCGTTTCTGGGCAGTCTCTGGTTTGGTGGGCGCAGTCTTCGCCATGAAAAAGACAGTAGAACCGGCGCGGCGGCTGCGCACGCCCCCGACCCCTACCGCGAGTTCCGTTGCCGCGGCCCTGGGGGGGATACTCCTGGCGGCGAGGGGCGTCAGCAGCGGGGTGCTGGTTGGCAATGTTGTGCACTTGCTGCTGATTGCGGCCGTCTCGACCGGAGTCTGGCTGCGGAGTCCTCGTCCACGTGCGGCTGAACTGTGGAGCATCTTTGGGTTTCCTCTGAGACTCAACCTTGCGCTGGTGGAGCTCTTCGGATTTGGCATATTTTTCAAAAAGCTGATATAATTCCTGGAGGTTCTTGGGCGGGTCCCTGATGCAGTGGCTGTAAAGGACACCGGCCCGAAGGCCACTGATGGCGTAGTGGATGGCGATCTGGTCATCAACTGAGGGCAGCTGTGACTTGAGTGTTAGAAACTTGCGGTAATACTCCCGCAGAGTCTCTTTTTCCAGCTGCTTGCAGAGTGAGAGTTCGGCCAAGGCGTCGGTGTCTAGGCGGTACCCTTGGAAGTTGAGCAGGAATTTGTCCTGGAGGCTTCTCCAGGAGTCAATGGCAGCGGGGGCAACCTGGTGAACTAGGTGAGAGCTGGGCCTTCGAGGGCGATGATGAAAGACTTGGCCATCGTGGCGTCGTCCCCTCCGGAAGATGCAACGGCGACCTGATAGCTCATGATGTACTATGTTGGGTCCGTGCTGCCGTTGTACTTGGGATAGGTCCCTGCCCAGAAGTTGGCAGGCCAGGGTGTCACTTGCAGGTGTGGTGCCAGGGGACTTCGCTCGTCGAGGTAGTTGACCCTTGGAATGGCGCGGCATGTGGGAAGGCGTGGTCGCGCTGGGGGAAGTGTAGGTCTTCCATTTGCGCGCGCTGTTGTAGGCGTGGCCCGTGCTGCAGGCCGAGGTGGCCTTCGCACATGTCTTCCAGTTGTGCGCGCTGTTGCAGGGGTGGCCCGTGCTGCAGGCCGAGGTGGCCTTCGCGCTGCATCAGCGCGATCTCCCGCTCGAGGTCCTGGGCCTTCTGCTCTTCGTCGCGTATCATTTGCCGCACCTTGTCTACTGCGGACACGCGCTGGCGCTTGGCCTCTAGTATCTCTTTTTGCCTCTGGAGATTGCGGTTCTTGAGGCGCAGGGCGTGCGGCTGTAGCTGTTCTTCCGCTGAGACGCCGAGGACTTCACCGTCCTCGGTGAGGTCCGCGCCCTCCGGTGAGGCGAAGCCTAGGGGAGGTTGCGATTGTCCTTCAGGGCCGCAGGTGCGGAGAGCGTCGTCTTCGCAGGTGCGGAGAACGTCGTCCTCAGTGGACTCTTGGTGGGTGGAGTGGGTGAGTGCGAGGGCCTTGCCCTTTTTTGCGGCCAGCAGTGCTGCCTTCGCAGCCTCGTCAGCCTTTGAGTTAACTTTCTTGGGTGCCATCGCGGGTGGTTTTTTTGTAGCACGAACGGTGGGCGCCAAATGTTGGAACTTGTTACCAGGTGCAAGGGGATCCAACGGGGGTGAGAGTTGACGTAAACAGGGTTCTCGCACGAGATGGCAAAAGCTCTGTTCATCTAGCCTCTCAAGGGCACTATGCGGGGGTATTTATAGGTATCTGAGTGCCCAGCGTCCTGTGTTAAGGACGCATGTGCCCTCAGACACCTAGGTTATCCCCGGAATATTCCCATGAAGCGGGGTTACAGACCGTAATTACAGGGATGCCTTTACAAATTAGGCCCGTGATGCACAGCGGCCACGCAGGGCCTGTTACAATGGGCCGGATTACACGTGGGCCTCCATGCCGGACGAGGTCGCAAGATGGGACGACCTCGTCATAGGTCTTCGTCCGGTGACGTATGGGGCGAAGGGTGAATCTGCCTGTTGTCTTGTCTCCATTGATCCGACGATTACGGCGAAGGCATCGAGCAAAGGGTGGCGTCTTCACCTTCGCCCCAACAATTCCTAAGCACCAAGACTTCGATTCCACGCATTTGATTCTTTGTGATAGCAATTAGAGCTTCATTTGAGTTGTGAACTCGCCGGGTTGTGTTGTGAGCTCTTGTTGCGACTTGTGTGCACGTTGTTGCTCTGATTTTGTGTCTTGTGTGCGTTGCTCATCCCTTCCTTACTCTGTGCTTCTATGTGAACATCAAAGTGTAAGGGCGAGAGGCTCCAAGTTGTGGAGATTCCTCGCAAACGGGATATAGTAAAGCAAGTCAAAACACCGTGGTATTCAAGTGGGTCTTTGGACCGCTTGAGAGGGGTTGATTGCAACCCTCGTCCGTTGGGACGCCACAACGTGGAGTAGGCAAGTGTTGAACTTGGCCGAACCACGGGATAAACCATTGTGTCTATCTGTGATTGATCTTCTTGTGGTTATCGTGTCTTGTAAAGCCTCTTCTCTAGCCACTTGGCTTTATTGTGCTAACTCCTAAACAAGTTCTGTGGCATTAAAGTTTAAGTTTTACAGGATCACCTATTCACCCCCCCTCTAGGTGCTCTCAATTGGTATCAGAGTCGTTCTCTTCAAGAAAGGGACTAATCGCTCGAAGAGATGGATCCTAAGGGCAAGGGGATTGTGATCAATGGTAAGGAGAAGGAGTCCTTCGTCAACGAGCCGAAAGATGACAAGCATACCGACTCGGGCTCAGGCCACAAACGAAAAGATGGGAAGAAGAAGAAGACGTGGCGCATCAAGGAGATCGTCTACTACGACGACAGCGACGAGTCCTCTTCTTCTCAAAAGGACGACGACAACGACTACGAGAAAAAGAAGACGGTTAACTCAAACTTCTCTTTTGATTATTCTCGTATTCCGCATAGCTCGAATGCACATTTGCTTTCCATTCGTCTTGGCAAACCTCCTCACTTTGATGGAGAGGACTATGGATTTTGGAGTCACGAAATGCGTAGTCACTTGTTCTCTCCATCCAAGCATATGGGAGATAGTCGAGAATGGAATGAAATTTGATAGTACTGATAATCCCATGTTCATTAATGAGCAAATTCACAAAAATGCACAAGCTACTACTGTTCTTCTAGCTTCTTTGTGCAGGGACGAATACCATAAAGTGAGCGGCTTGGATAACGCCAAGAAGATCTGGGATACCCTCAAGATCTCACATGAGGGGAACGACATCACCATGCTCACCAAGATGGAGTTGGTGGAGGGAGAACTCGGGAGATTCGCGATGATAAGGGGGGAGGAGCCAACCCAAACGTACAACAGGCTCAAAACCCTCGTCAACAAGATAAGGAGCTATGGAAGCACGCGATGGACGGACCACGACGTTGTCCGCCTAATGCTAAGGTCCTTTATCGTCCTTGATCCACATCTTGTGAACAATATTTGTGAGAATCCTAGGTACACGAAGATGACGCCCGAGGAGATCCTTGGAAAGTTCGTAAGCGGGCGGATGATGATCAAGGAGGCTAGATACGTCGATGATGCATTAAATGGTCCAATCCAAGAGCCTCAAACTATTTCTCTCAAGGCAACAAGGAGCAAGGACGCACTACCTAGCAAGGTGGCGCAAGTTGAGGCGGCCGGGCTTAATGATGAAGAGATGGCCCTCATCATCAAGCGGTTCAAGACGGCGCTAAAGGGTCGCAAGGAGCACCCCAACAAGAACAAGACAAAGGGGAAGCGCTCCTGCTTCAAATGTGGTAAGATTGGTCATTTTATCGCAAATTGTCCCGATAATGATAGTGACCACGAAAAGAAGAGTGGAAAGTGGGAAAAGAAGAAGAACTACAAGAAGGCGAAGGGTGAGGCACATCTTGGAAAGGAGTGGGATTCGGATTGCTCCTCGTCCGACTCTGATAACGAAGGACTCGCCGCCACCGCCTTCAACAAGTCATCCCTCTTCCCCAACGAGCATCACACTTGCCTCATGGCAAGGGAAAAGAAGGTAAGCACTCGTAATACTAGTACTTATGCTTCTTCAAGTGAGGATGAGTCTAGTGATTATGATGAAATAGATTATTCATGTTTATTCAAGGGCCTAGATAGAACCAAGGTTGATAAAATTAATGAATTAATTGATGCCTTGAATGATAAGAATAGGTTATTAGAAAAGCAAGAGGATCTTTTGTATGAAGAGCATGATAAATTTGTTAGTGCACAAAATTATCTTGCTCTAGAAGTTAAAAGGAATGAAATGCTTTCTTGTGAACTATCTACTTGCCATGAAACCATTTCTACTCTAAAAGGTGTTAATGATGATTTAAATGCTAAACTAGTAGCAGCAAATAAATCTAACTCTTGTGTAGAACATGTTATAATTTGCAATAGGTGCAAAGATTTTAATGTTGATGCTTGTAGTGAACACCTAGCTTGCATTTCTAAATTAAATGATGAAGTGGCCAGTCTTAATGCTCAACTTAAGACTAGCAAGAGTGAATTTGACAAGCTAAAATTTGCAAGGGATGCCTAAACGATTGGTAGACACCCCTCAATTAAGGATGGTCTTGGCTTCAAGAGGGAAGTCAAGAACTTAACAAGCCATAAGGCCTCCATCTCCGCCAAGGACAAAGGGAAGGCCCCTACGGCTAGTAGTGCTCAAAAGAACCATGCCTTCATGTATCATGATAGGAGACATTCTAGAAATGGTTATAGAAATTATGATGCTTTTGATTCTCATGCCATGGTTGCTTCTAGTTCTTCTATTATGCATGATAGAAATCTAGCTAGGAGAAATGTTATTAATTACATGCCTAGAAGAAATGTTGTTCATGTTTCTAGGAAAATAATAAATGAACCTTCTACAATTTATCATGCTTGCAATGCTTCATTTGCAATTTGTAGAAAGGATAGGAAGGTGATTGCTAGGAAACTAGGGGCAAAATGCAAGGGAGATAAAACTTGCATTTGGGTCCCTAAGACTATTGTGACTAACGTTGTAGGACCCAACATGAGTTGGGTACCTAAGACCCAAGCCTAAATTTGCCTTGCAGGTTTATGCATCCGGGAGCTCAAGCTAGATTATCGACAGCGGATGCACAAACCACATGACGGGGAAAAGAGGATGTTCTCTTCCTACGTCAAGAACAAGGATCCCCAAGATTCAATCATATTCGGTGATGGGAACCAAGGCAAGGTGAATGGGTTAGGAAAAATTGCTATTTCATCCGAGCACTCTATTTCTAATGTGTTCTTAGTTGAGTCGCTTGGATATAACTTGTTGTCTGTGAGTCAATTATGTAATATGGGATATAACTGTTTATTCACAAATGTAGATGTGTCTGTCTTTAGAAGAAGTGATGGTTCATTAGCTTTTAAGGGTGTATTAGACGACAAACTCTATTTAGTTGATTTTGCAAAAGAGGAGACCGGTCTAGATGCATGCTTAATCGCTAAGACTAGCATGGGCTGGCTGTGGCATCGTCGCTTAGCACATGTGGGGATGAAGAACCTTCACAAGCTTCTAAAGGGAGAACACGTGATAGGTCTAACTAATGTTACTTTAGAAAAAGATAGACCTTGTGCAGCTTGTCAAGCAGGGAAACAGGTGGGAAGCTCTCATCATGCCAAAAATGTGATGACAACATCAAGACCCCTGGAGTTACTTCATATGGACCTCTTCGGACCCGTCGCCTATCTAAGCATAGGAGGAAGTAAGTATGGTCTTGTTATAGTTGATGATTTTTCCCGCTTCACTTGGGTATTCTTTTTGCAGGATAAATCTGAAACCCAAGGGACCCTCAAGCGCTTCCTAAGGAGAGCTCAAAACGAGTTTGAGCTCAAGGTGAAGAAGATAAGGAGCGACAATGGGTCCGAATTCAAGAACCTTCAAGTGGAGGAGTATCTTGAGGAGGAAGGAATCAAGCACGAGTTCTCCGCTCCCTACACACCACAGCAAAATGGTGTTGTAGAGAGGAAGAACAGGACGCTTATAGACATGGCGAGGACGATGCTTGGAGAGTTCAAGACCCCCGAGCGCTTTTGGTCGGAAGCAGTGAACACGGCTTGCCACGCCATCAACTGGGTCTACCTTCATCGCCTCCTCAAGAAGACTTCGTATGAGCTACTAACCGGTAACAAACCCAATGTTTCGTATTTCCGAGTTTTTGGGAGTAAATGCTACATTCTAGTGAAGAAGGGTAGGAATTCCAAATTTGCTCCCAAAGCGGTAGAAGGGTTTTTGTTAGGTTATGACTCAAATACAAAGGCGTATAGGGTCTTCAACAAATCATCGGGGTTGGTTGAAGTCTCTAGCGACGTTGTATTTGATGAGACTAATGGCTCTCCAAGAGAGCAAGTTGTTGATCTTGATGATGTAGATGAAGAAGACGTCCCAACGGCCGCAATGCGCACCATGGCGATTGGAGATGTGAGGCCAATGGAACAAAAGGAGCAAGATCAACCTTCTTCCTCAACAATGGTGCATCCCCCAACTCAAGACGATGAACAGGTTCATCAAGAAGAGGAGTGTGATCAAGGGGGAGCACAAGATGTTCATGTCATAGAGGAAGAAGTGCAACCGGCACCTCCAACTCAAGTTCGAGCGATGATTCAAAGGGATCATCCCGTCGACCATATTTTGGGTGACATTAGCAAGGGAGTAACTACTCGGTCTCGATTAGTTAATTTTTGTGAGCATTACTCCTTTGTCTCTTCTATTGAGCCTTTCAGGGTAGAGGAGGCCTTGCTAGATCCGGACTGGGTGTTGGCCATGCAAGAGGAGCTCAATAACTTCAAAAGAAATGAAGTTTGGACACTGGTGCCTCATCCCAAGCAAAATGTTGTGGGAACCAAGTGGGTGTTCTGCAACAAACAAGACGAGCACGGGGTGGTGACATGGAACAAGGCACGACTTGTGGCAAAAGGTTATGCCCAAGTCACAGGTTTGGACTTTGAGGAAACTTTTGCTCCTGTGGCTAGGCTAGAGTCCATTCGTATTTTGCTAGCATATGCCGCTCACCATTCTTTCAGGTTGTTCCAAATGGATGTGAAGAGCGCTTTCCTCAACGGGCCAATCAAGGAGGAGGTGTACGTAGAGCAATGTGGCGGAACCTCCCAAGTAATTAGGCCCACCTACAGTTGTCCTTGTCCAACGGACCTCATACAACCCTGTAGGTGCCCCTGAACTACTTGACAAGTTCGGTATCTTCTTTCTTACCTTACCAGGAACGTTTCACCCGTCTTGCAGACATTACAGAACATCGGAGATAAAGAAATGCGGAAGCAATTACATAACTTACATTTATTAAAAAGTAAGATCAAGTTGGTTATTACAGACCAGAAAATATAAGCGAGTGCTGAGTAGTATTATTACACATACCAGGGAGGTAAAAACTCCTCCCGATAGGTTTTTCACAAAAGTTTTCCTTATGGAGGACCACGTCCTCCCGCATCTTCACTCTTGTTTTTCATCATGGGGAACCACCTTAGCACAGAAGCAACAGAAATCTGCTACTTCCTCACCTAAAAACAACGAAGGGATAAACCCTGAGTATGGAATTACTCAGCAAGTCTTACCCGACTAAGGAAAAGACTCTCAAGGGTATGCTGGATAAATAGGAGTCAAGGAGAGGCTTTAGCAAAAATCAACTTATAATTTTGCAGAAGTAGCTTACTAAAGTGAGTCCTTACTTTCAATCTTTTAACGCCATATTAAGTATTAATAGACTCTATTTGCATCTAGTCTAATTTCAACATCTCATCAATACAACATCATTTTTATCCATAGTGTTCACATCCTGACTTAGGTTGCAGGGAAGTGACCAAGTCTTCATAACCGCGAAGGTACGGCGATCCGAATTGATTATACTCAGCTGAGGATCTCCAATCACACGACATATGTAGCACTTAACCCTTGCATATGTCAACCCGCCACCAGGGTTCTTAAGACCAGATCAGGTTCACGCAAACCGAGAGCACAGATACACCACCGTCCAGCCTCTTGCCACGGAGGGTACACGCTACTCTCTCCACCGCTCCACGCCCATTTCGTGTTATCTTATTCTGGCCTTAGTCTGCCCGAGGCAAGGCTTACCCATGACGAGGCATGTGACCAGTTAAAGGGTCCTCGGTCAGCACGCCTACATATGCATCAATCCTTAATCAACCTGGGTAGAACATCACCTGTTCCTAACCCAAGTCTCAATTTAAGTATTTCCATCCTTAGGATTGTTTCTGTTCCTTAGGATGAAAGAGCATCACAGGGAACTTTGCAGTAAGATCCCACTATTGCTCCAAATGAAAAAATATTCTTGCAGGTAGAAGCCATCCTTTCCCGGGCTAGGCTAAGGACAACCTCTATCCACAAGATCTAAGCAAGGCTAAGCATTTTTGTAAATCATATTTTGATACTTCACAGAAGTATCTATAAAGGTATGGATATCAAGGAAAGCAATGCATCAACGGGTTCCAAGCAACTCCTATAAACCTAATGCACATTTCACTAGACTTAAAGTGTGCGAAAATTATTTAAAAACACAAGGAAAGGGGTTGCATGCACCGGGGCATGCCTTCGTTAACAGGTGAGTCGGGTTCGGATCCACAAATATTGAAATAGAAGCAGTTGCCTGCTTGAGAATCCGAGGGTGGTGGTGTCCTTTCTTCGGTGACTTATATTTCTTCTTCACGTTCTAACATAACCATATATATACATATATAAGAATGGATGCCATGTAATGCGCATGAGGATGCAAAGATAATATAAACTTATTATCTATGTCTTGAATACAACTTTCCTTCACGGAACTCCGAGAATTTAGGGTTTCCGGAGTCGGTAAAGGAGTTCAAAGGGCAGGGGGGTGGTTTTGGGTTCTAATTATCAAACATGGTTCAAATCAATTCAAACTCTACCCAAGGCTTCTAAATATTGTTTTAAGTTCCCATAAAAAGTTTGGGCATTTTTGGACTTACCAATTATTTTCTAAAAATCCCTAACTAATACTTTTAACCACTTTAAATGCCCTAAAATTTCTTATTTCCACTAAAAATCACAAACTCATTTTTATTAAATTCTAGGGAAAATAAGAAACCTAGGAAAATTGGTTTCACAATTTTACCATTTTTCTACATTTTTCTATAATTATTTTGGCTCTGGAAATAAAAGAAAAAGGAAAAGAGAGGAACAGACCTGGGCCAAATCCAGCCCAGGCGGCCCAGCTCAACGAGGAAAGCGCGCGCGTGCGCCCGCGCCCTGGCAGCTTTACAGAAAGGGCCTCGGGGTTGTATTTATTTGGAGACAGGTTCTTCTACTGTTCAGTGAGTCACTGACGGTTTACACTAAGGCCCTCCACCTTCTAAACTTTCGCAGAGCAAAATCCACGACGAGGAATCAGCCCTCGCCGCACTCCAGCGAGCCTATTCCGGCCAGATGACGCCACGACTGGAGCTCTCAAGCGACAGGAACACAATTAGATCCACCCCGACCATTTCCCCTCCATCAATTTCACTAATGGTGCACTATAATGTCCTGGCCACGGTGGCAGAGCGGATGGACAAGAGGGTGGACATGTTCCGATCGGACAACGGCGGGGATGGCCAAATTGAGGCTAGGTAAAGGCTTACGGGTTCACTAGGGTCCATGGACATGCTTCGGTTTGGGCAGAACAAGACCCGAACAACGGATCGACGGTGGGGGGGTCACGGTGGTGTTTGACAGCGCACAGGTGCGTTCCGGTGAGGAGCTTCGGCCAAACTCTAAATTGCCACATCTAAGGGCAATAGGAGATCAAGGATTAACTAAAACAGGGAGCAATTTGAGAGTTACTGACCAGAGGAACGCTGGCTACGAAGAAGTTCTTCACGGCGGAGCAAGAACGAAGAAGAGAGGGAATTGGGGCTGCGCAAGTTCTCTGGCGAAATGGAGTTGATTGCTTAAGCACTGGGGTGCGCAATGGAGAGAAGAAGCGGAGTCCGAGCTCAATTTATAGGCCATCGACCGGAGTTGGAGAAGAAGCGCGGACTACGGATGCGCTGGCAAGCTTTCCGCGCGGCGGATTCCGGTGAGGGCACGGGGGTCCCCGTTTAACCGGAGTTCGCCACCTCGGTAACCTTTTGCCACGACGCCGAGGATATTTACCGCAGCCACCGACGACCAGTCCGAGCCACGGCGACATCCTTATCGCCGGCGAGACTGATCCTTATCCACAGCGTGATTTTTCTGAAACCGATGAACAGTGCGCCTGTCTCTGTAAAGAGCTTACCTGACAGATCAAGTTGGAGCTCTATTCTCTCCAGTTTTTGTGTGGTACCTAAGCCAACTTTCTGCATCAAAGTTATACACCTATAATCCATCTTCAACTCTGCCACAATGCTTACCATCAAAAAGTCACGGAATCACATTCAAAATCGAGCTCAAAGTTCACCCCATTACACTGCTACTGAAAATTCAGTCCTTTAGCAGTCTGACAGCCAGACTTTGAGCATGATTATCTTCCAATTTTTCACAAGAACATGGCTTGCACTCTTAAGCAAACTTGTTCTCCTATAATTGGGCTATAATTTTGATGTGGTGACTTAGGGCAAAAACCCTAGGCTTTGAAAGTTACAAAGCCCCAAAGTTGAGCCTTCAACACTGAATTTCAGACTTTGAATAGAACTTAATTGAGGTCTATTTTGCATTTAAGTCCAAAACTCAACATTAGGCTTTCAAGTCCACACATTTGTGAACCAAATGACTTAAAATACTTATTTGACTTGGTTTTTGCACTTTAGCCCAAAAGTGGACTAATTTTGCACATAGGTCCCTAGGGTTTGGTTTTAGGGTTTTCCAGGGTTCCAATTAGGGTTTCTGGTATCTTAGGGGTATAAATGTGATTCAACTTTGTTTTTGGGGATATTTTACAACTATTTCCCTAAAGTCTTTAGGTTTTCTCAACTTGGGTTAAGTTTTACCCCTTTAATCCCTATTTAGGGTTAAGTTTCCTATCCAGGGTTCTATTTGCAAAACATTAAAACAATACAACTTGTTTGAAATTTTTGCCTAGTGAATGCACTCTAGGTGTGTCAAACATATGCAATGCCAATGCTTATGATGCCATGCTCAAGTTTTAGTTATAGTAACACCAGGGGTGTTACATCCTTCCCCCCATAAAAGAATCTCGTCCCGAGATTAAAAGTCCTAGGGTAAGTAATGGAAAAGGAAACGCGGAATACTTTTATTTCCTTATTTCTGGTACAAGGCAGGGGTGATGTGGGGGTCACTTCTTTATTACACAGCTATACAGGCTTTACAATTTACAAGAGGCTAAAAAGCCTGGGAAATTCTTATCTAAAAAGTCTTGAGTTTCCCATGTAGCCTCATCTTCAGAATGCTGGTTCCACTGTATCTTATAAAACTTGAGAGTTTTTCTCCGGGTAACCCTGTCCTTTTGATCCAAGACTCGAATAGGGTGCTCAGAGTATGTCAAGTCCGGTTCAAGGACAACATCTGTTACTTCAATGGTTTGATCGGGAACTCGAAGACACTTCTTCAATTGTGACACGTGGAACACATTATGCACAGTAGACAATGTTTCGGGGAGTTGAAGTCGGTATGCCACTGGTCCACATTGCTCAAGCACCAGGAATGGACCAATGTACCGAGGTGCAAGCTTTCCCTTAATCCCGAAACGCGATACACCCTTCATTGGTGAAACTTTCAAGTAGACATAATCGCCTACCAGAAAGCATAAGGGTTGTCGTCGTCGGTCTGCATAACTCTTTTGTCGAGTCTGACCTTTCTTCATATTATGAATAATTTTCTGAACCTTATCTTCGACCTCTTTCACCATATCAGGCCTAAAGAAGTACCTTTCTCCAGGTTCAGACCAATTTAGCGGAGTTCGACACCGTCGCCCATATAAAGCTTCAAAAGGTGCCATCTTGATACTTTCTTGATAACTGTTATTGTATGAAAACTCCGCTAAGGGCAAACATTCATCCCATTTCTGTGAGAAGTCCAGAACACATGCCGGCAGCATATCCTCAAGTATTTGATTGACCCTCTCAGTCTGTCCACTTGTTTGAGGATGATAGGCCGAACTGTGGAGCAATTTGGTACCCAAGGATTTATGGAATTCTTCCCAAAACTTGGATATGAACTGAGGTCCACGATCCGACACTATAGTCTTCGGAACACCATGCAAACTGAGAATATGGGCAATGTATAATGCTGCATAGGTGGCTACTGTATACTTTGTCCTGACAGGCGAGAAGTGGGCGATTTTTGTAAGTCGATCAATGATAACCCAAATAGAATCATACCCTTTGGCCGTCCTGGGCAGTCCCACAATAAAGTCCATACTTATGTCTTCCCATTTCCATGTTGGGATTGGCAAAGATTGTAATGGACCAGCAGTTTTCATGTGTATGGCCTTGACACGTCTGCAAGTGTCACACTTAGCCACATAGCGTGCAATTTCGATCTTCATCTTTGTCCACCAGTAATGTTGCTTTAAGTCTTGGTACATCTTAGTGCTTCCGGGATGAATAGAATAACGACTAAGATGTGCTTCATCAAGAATTTGCTGGCGGAGTTCTTCGTTCTTTGGCACTACTATGCGGTTTTTAAACCATATCACACCTTGATCGTCTTCCTTGAAACATTTGGCTACTCCAGCCCTTATCTTCTCTCGTATGTGCTTCATACCCAGATTATCCTTTTGAGCATCAATTATCCTTTGCAAAATGATTGAATCAAGCTTTAGCTGATTCAGAGTCTCTTGTTGGATTATCCCCAGGTTTAGCTTTTCCATCTCTTGACACAAAGTGTTGTCAGAGGTCTTCACCATAAGACAGTGGCAGGAAGCCTTACGGCTCAGTGCATCTGCCACCACATTGGCTTTGCCTGGGTGATAATGGATCTCCAGTTCATAGTCTTTAATAAGCTCAAGCCATCGTCTTTGCCTCATATTTAATTCTAACTGGGTGAAAATATACTTCAAACTTTTATGATCTGTATATATGTGACAGATATTTCCCAGCAGATAGTGACGCCAAATTTTCAGGGCATGAACCACAGCAGCTAGCTCCAGATCATGAGTTGGGTAATGCTCCTCATGTCGGCGCAACTGCCTTGAAGCATATGCAATTACTCGGCCCTCTTGCATTAGTACACAGCCGAGTCCACTGCCAGATGCATCACAATATACATCAAAAGGCTTGGTGATGTCCGGTTGAGCCAATACCGGAGCAGTGGTTAATAATGTCTTCAATTGCTCAAAGGCTTCATTACACTTAGAAGACCAATTGAATTTAATGTCATTCTTCAATAAACTTGTGATTGGCTTCACAAGCTTAGAAAAATCTGGTATGAATCTGCGATAATATCCAGCTAGTCCAAGAAAACTCCGGACTTGGTGAACAGTGGTTGGGGGTTTCCACTCCAGAATATCTTTGACCTTGCTATGATCTACTGCAATTCCTTTAGCCGATAACATGTGCCCCAAAAATTGAATTTCCTCCAGCCAGAACGCGCACTTGCTGAACTTGGCATACAGCTGATGTTCCCTCAGGCGCGTTAATACAATCCGTAGATGCTGAGCATGGTCCTCTTCATTTTTAGAATATATCAAGATATCGTCGATGAAGACCACCACGAACTTGTCCAACTCGGGCATGAACACCGAGTTCATCAAATAGGTGAAGTGGGCAGGAGCATTTGTGAGCCCGAAAGACATTACCAGGTATTCAAACAATCCGTACCGCGTAGTAAACGCGGTCTTCGGTATATCCTCGGGCCGAATACGGATTTGGTGATAGCCCGACCTGAGATCAATTTTGGAAAATACCCTCGCCCCAGTCAGTTGATCAAATAAGATGTCGATCCTTGGAAGAGGGTACTTATTCTTGATGGTGACCTCATTCAGGGGTCGATAATCCACGCACATTCGCAAGGTTTGATCCTTCTTCTTAACAAAAATGGTGGGGCAACCCCAGGGAGACGAGCTTGGCCGGATGAATCCCTTATTCAGTAGATCTTGTAATTGAATCTTCAATTCCGCCAACTCATTAGGGGGCATACGGTACGATCTTCGGGAGATGGGAGCCGTACCGGGCTTTAGCTCAATTACGAATTCTACATCTCTTTCAGGGGGCAGTCCAGGCAAATCTTCCGGAAATACATCTGGAAACTCACATACTACCGGAATGTTCTTGATCTCCGGTACAATGGCTTCATATATTTTACCAGAAGCTTTGGCTGGATTGGTTACGGGGAGAGACAAAAGAATCTCTTCTTGATTATAGCTCAACCTGACGGTTCTGAGTTCAGTGTTGAGAATTGCCTTGTGTTGGGTTAACCAATTCATACCCAAAATTACATCTATATCCTGGCCTTTCAGAACAATCATGTTAGCAGGAAAGTTCCGTCCGGCCATTGTTACTGGCACTTCATAGGCCACTTCTCTAGTAAAAATGTGTCCCCCAGGTGAATGAATTTTAAATCCCTCTTTTGATTCATGGCATGTAATGTGATGTTGCTCCACAAATTTCTTGCTAATGAACGTATGCGAAGCACCAGAATCAAAAAGAATAATTGCAGGGTGACTGGCCACGGGAAACGTACCCATCATCACCGGCTCTCCTTCCGGTGTAGTGGCCACTTGGGTGTAGTATACACGCCCCGTCTTCTTTGTATTTTTCCCCACAGCATTTCCTTTGGGTTGAGCTGATCTCCCAGATCCTTGCGGAGCATTTGATTGCTTTTGCTTAGGATATGGGCAGTCTTTGATGAAATGTCCCGACTTGCCGCAATTAAAACACCCAGTTGAAGAGCTAGGCAAGGCAGGGAATCGAGTGCCTGGGGCACCCGGCTGATTTGGAGTAGTGGGGGTATTGTTGGGGCGAATAATGATTGGCTGTTTGAAAGGGAATGAGGGTGGATGAGAAAAGTGCGATTTTGGCTTGAAGGCCGGATCACAAACCGTTGCCTCTTCGCCTGGCCCTGATTAGGCCTCTCACCACCGAATCCCATGTTCTTCCCAGAACTTGCGTATTTTGCTTCAACAGATAAGGCTGTGCTAACAGCCTTTCCATACGTCAAGTCAATACAAGCAGCCATTTTCCTCTGTAGCCGATCATTTAGTCCTCTCATAAAGCAGTTTTTTTCTTTAAATCAGTATTCACCTGGTCGATGGCATACTGCGACAGGTGATTAAACTTGTTGAGATACTGATTGACGGTATCTCCTCCTTGTTTTAACTTCATAAATTCTTCTTGTTTCATATGCAGCACACCTTCGGGTATGTAGTGCTCACGGAAGGCTGCTTTAAACTCTTCCCAGGTGATTTGATGGTTGACAGGTTGAATAGCCACAAAATTTCCCCACCAAGTACTGGCAGGGCCACGTAGTTGTTGTGCTGCGAATAACGGCTTCTGCGTCTCTGAACAACGGAGAAGACCAAACTTTTGTTCAATAACCCGTATCCACTCATCGGCTTCTAGTGGATCTTCAGCTTTCACAAATAGTGGTGGACGGGTTTCCGAGAAATCCAAATAAGTAGTTTCGCGGGGGCCTTGCTGATAACCCTTTCCTGCCTGCTGCTGGAATTGCTGTTGACCCGCCATTTCCCTAAGAAAGCGGGTATTGTCTGTGGTGGCATTTACCAAGGCGGCAATCGCCTCGGCCAATGTGGGAGGAACTGGAGGTGGGTTTGGGGTGACATCCCTTCCCCCAGAAGTTCCTGCTGCGTCCTGTCCTCGAGTCCTGGTCGGCATCTGAGGCAAAGAACATTTGAAATAAATATAAAATGCCAAAGAAGCCTTCCATTTTACATTACCAAAAGTAATGTTACAGACTCAAGACTCTTACAACAGGGTACAATACCTAGTATACAATAGCATTACCTATTATACACCAGTACAACCTACAATACACTACTCTACTTCTACTTCTATTACACCATTAGTCCTGCTTCCCATTACTCTTGGCGGCCTCATCGTCAGGTGTGGGAGTCCAGACGTCAACCAACCTCAAGGAAGGAGGGGGCTCAAAAAGGTCTAACTCCCCACCCAGCGCGCGTCCCACAACGTGAGAGGGTCCGGCTTCCGCCTCAGCAGGGTGTGCAGGTGCACTATGGTGTAATTGTGAGTATAGTACATGGACTTCCTCATGCAACGTATTGCAATAGACCTGTAGGTTATCGACAGTTGAGCAAAGTTCTTTAATTCGGGCCTGAGCCCTTGCTTCCTTAGCACATGCCAGCAAACGGGACTGTACTGCCCAGTCAAGTGCTAAGTCCCGATCAGCAAGCTGATCCTGCAGGTGACGGATGTCCCTTCTTAGTTCATTTATTCTATCTCCGTCTACGACCCAAGCATCGGTCCTGTGTTGCAGCGCTGCTTGAAGTCGACTCACTCGGGCTTCAAGATCTCCTATGGGGTCATTACTCCCACTGCTACTGCTTTCATGTCGAGGGGCCAGTTGATGCCGGGGCACACCGATTGGTCCAGTTGACTTGCGTGCCGTTAGCCTTGTGCGTGGCGGCATCTTTCTAAGGGGGAAAATGTTATTAGTATAATTCTTAGCATGATGCATGTGTAAGTACAGAATCAACCTTAGTCGATTCAACCTTCTATACATTGCACTCTTCCTATCTGGTCTTTAAGATAGACTCTTCAGAATACTTAGGTAAGAAGAGAAAAGAGTTTTTAGGTAAGACTTTTGAAAATCCTTTTGAAGATGCCTCATAATATCTGCAAAGAAGGGCTACGCTCCGATACCAGCTGTGTCGGAACCTCCCAAGTAATTAGGCCCACCTACAGTTGTCCTTGTCCAACGGACCTCAGACAACCCTGTAGGTGCCCCTGAACTACTTGACAAGTTCGGTATCTTCTTTCTTACCTTACCAGGAACGTTTCACCCGTCTTGCAGACATTACAGAACATCGGAGATAAAGAAATGCGGAAGCAATTACATAACTTACATTTATTAAAAAGTAAGATCAAGTTGGTTATTACAGACCAGAAAATATAAGCGAGTGCTGAGTAGTATTATTACACATACCAGGGAGGTAAAAACTCCTCCCGATAGGTTTTTCACAAAAGTTTTCCTTATGGAGGACCACGTCCTCCCGCATCTTCACTCTTGTTTTTCATCATGGGGAACCACCTTAGCACAGAAGCAACAGAAATCTGCTACTTCCTCACCTAAAAACAACGAAGGGATAAACCCTGAGTATGGAATTACTCAGCAAGTCTTACCCGACTAAGGAAAAGACTCTCAAGGGTATGCTGGATAAATAGGAGTCAAGGAGAGGCTTTAGCAAAAATCAACTTATACTTTTGCAGAAGTAGCTTACTAAAGTGAGTCCTTACTTTCAATCTTTTAACGCCATATTAAGTATTAATAGACTCTATTTGCATCTAGTCTAATTTCAACATCTCATCAATACAACATCATTTTTATCCATAGTGTTCACATCCTGACTTAGGTTGCAGGGAAGTGACCAAGTCTTCATAACCACGAAGGTACGGCGATCCGAATCGATTATACTCAGCTGAGGATCTCCAATCACACGACATATGTAGCACTTAACCCTTGCATATGTCAACCCGCCACCGGGGTTCTTAAGACCAGATCAGGTTCACGCAAACCGAGAGCACAGATACACCACCGTCCAGCCTCTTGCCACGGAGGGTACACGCTACTCTCGCCACCGCTCCACGCCCATTTCGTGTTATCTTATTCTGGCCTTAGTCTGCCCGAGGCAAGGCTTACCCATGATGAGGCATGTGACCAGTTAAAGGGTCCTCGGTCAGCACGCCTACATACGCATCAATCCTTAATCAACCTGGGTAGAACATCACTTGTTCCTAACCCAATTCTCAATTTAAGTATTTCCATCCTTAGGATTGTTTCTGTTCCTTAGGATGAAAGAGCATCACAGGGAACTTTGCAGTAAGATCCCACTATTGCTCCAAATGAAAAAAATATTCTTGCAGGTAGAAGCCATCCTTTCCCGGGCTAGGCTAAGGACAACCTCTATCCACAAGATCTAAGCAAGGCTAAGCATTTTTGTAAATCATATTTTGATACTTCACAGAAGTATCTATAAAGGTATGGATATCAAGGAAAGCAATGCATCAACGGGTTCCAAGCAACTCCTATAAACCTAATGCACATTTCACTAGACTTAAAGTGTGCGAAAATTATTTAAAAACACAAGGAAAGGGGTTGCATGCACCGGGGCTTGCCTTCGTTAACAGGTGAGTCGGGTTCGGATCCACAAATATAGAAGTAGAAGCAGTTGCCTGCTTGAGAATTCGAGGGTGGTGGTGTCCTTTCTTCGGTGACTTCTATTTCTTCTTCACGTTCTAACATAACCATATATATACATATATAAGAATGGATGCCATGTAATGCGCATGAGGATGCAAAGATAATATAAACTTATTATCTATGTCTTGAATACAACTTTCCTTCACGGAACTCCGAGAATTTAGGGTTTCCGGAGTCGGTAAAGGAGTTCAAAGGGCAGGGGGTGGTTTTGGGTTCTAATTATCAAACATGGTTCAAATCAATTCAAACTCTACCCAAGGCTTCTAAATATTGTTTTAAGTTCCCATAAAAAGTTTGGGCATTTTTGGACTTACCAATTATTTTCTAAAAATCCCTAACTAATACTTTTAACCACTTTAAATGCCCTAAAATTTCTTATTTCCACTAAAAATCACAAACTCATTTTTATTAAATTCTAGGGAAAATAAGAAACCTATGAAAATTGGTTTCACAATTTTACCATTTTTCTATATTTTTCTATAATTATTTTGGCTCTGGAAATAAAAGAAAAAGGAAAAGAGAGGAACAGACCTGGGCCAAATCCAGCCCAGGCGGCCCTGCTCAACAAGGAAAGCGCGCGCGTGCGCCCGCGCCCTGGCAGCTTTACAGAAAGGGCCTCGGGGTTGTATTTATTTGGAGACAGGTTCTTCTACTGTTCAGTGAGTCACTGACGGTTTACACTAAGGCCCTCCACCTTCTAAACTTTCGCAGAGCAAAATCCACGACGAGGAATCAGCCCTCGCCGCACTCCGGCGAGCCTATTCCGGCCAGATGACGCCACGATTGGAGCTCTCAAGCGACAGGAACACAATTAGATCCACCCCGACCATTTCCCCTCCATCAATTTCACTAATGGTGCACTATAATGTCCTGGCCACGGTGGCAGAGCGGATGGACAAGAGGGTGGACATGTTCCGATCGGACAACGGCGGGGATGGCCAAATTGAGGCTAGGTAAAGGCTTACGGGTTCACTAGGGTCCATGGACATGCTTCGGTTTGGGCAGAACAAGACCCGAAGAACGGATCGACGGTGGGGGGGGTCACGGCGGTGTTTGACAGCGCACAGGTGCGTTCCGGTGAGGAGCTTCGGCCAAACTCTAAATTTCCACATCTAAGGGCAATAGGAGATCAAGGATTAACTAAAACAGGGAGCAATTTGAGAGTTACTGACCAGAGGAACGCTGGCTACGAAGAAGTTCTTCACGGCGGAGCAAGAACGAAGAAGAGAGGGAATTGGGGCTGCGCAAGTTCTCTGGCGAAATGGAGTTGATTGCTTAAGCACTGGGGTGCGCAATGGAGAGAAGAAGCGGAGTCCGAGCTCAATTTATAGGCCGTCGATCGGAGTTGGAGAAGAAGCGCGGACTACGGATGCGCTGGCAAGCTTTCCGCGCGGCGGATTCCGGTGAGGGCATGGGGGTCGCCGTTTAACCGGAGTTTGCCACCTCGGTAACCTTTTGCCACGACGCCGAGGATATTTACCGCGGCCACCGACGACTAGTCCGAGCCACGGCGGCATCCTTATCGCCGGCGAGACTGATCCTTATCCACGGCGTGATTTTTCTGAAACCGATGAACAGTGCGCCTGTCTCTGTAAAGAGCTTACCTGACAGATCAAGTTGGAGCTCTATTCTCTCCAGTTTTTGTGTGGTACCTAAGCCAACTTTCTGCATCAAAGTTATACACCTATAATCCATCTTCAACTCTGCCACAATGCTTACCATCAAAAAGTCACTGAATCACATTCAAAATCGAGCTCAAAGTTCACCCCATTACACTGCTACTGAAAATTCAGTCCTTTAGCAGTCTGACAGCCAGACTTTGAGCATGATTATCTTCCAATTTTTCACAAGAACATGGCTTGCACTCTTAAGCAAACTTGTTCTCCTATAATTGGGCTATAATTTTGATGTGGTGACTTAGGGCAAAAACCCTAGGCTTTGAAAGTTACAAAGCCCCAAAGTTGAGCCTTCAACACTGAATTTCAGACTTAGAATAGAACTTAATTGAGGTCTATTTTGCATTTAAGTCCAAAACTCAACATTAGGCTTTCAAGTCCACACATTTGTGAACCAAATGACTTAAAATACTTATTTGACTTGGTTTTTGCACTTTAGCCCAAAAGTGGACTAATTTTGCACATAGGTCCCTAGGGTTTGGTTTTAGGGTTTTCCAGGGTTCCAATTAGGGTTTCTGGTATCTTAGGGGTATAAATGTGATTCAACTTTGTTTTTGGGGATATTTTACAACTATTTCCCTAAAGTCTTTAGGTTTTCTCAACTTGGGTTAAGTTTTACCCCTTTAATCCCTATTTAGGGTTAAGTTTCCTATCCAGGGTTCTATTTGCAAAACATTAAAACAATACAACTTGTTTGAAATTTTTGCCTAGTGAATGCACTCTAGGTGTGTCAAACATATGCAATGCCAATGCTTATGATGCCATGCTCAAGTTTTAGTTATAGTAACACCAGGGGTGTTGCAAGCAACCCCCTGGCTTTGAGGATGAACGGTACCCCGACCACGTGTGTAAGCTCTCTAAGGCGCTCTATGGACTTAAGCAAGCCCCAAGAGCATGGTATGAATGCCTTAGAGACTTTTTAATTGCTAATGCTTTCAAGGTTGGGAAAGCCGATCCAACTCTTTTTACTAAGACATGTGATGGTGATCTTTTTGTGTGCCAAATTTATGTCGATGACATAATATTTGGTTCTACTAACCAAAAGTCTTGTGAAGAGTTTAGCAGGGTGATGACTCAAAAGTTTGAGATGTCGATGATGGGCGAGTTAAGCTATTTCCTTGGGTTACAAGTGAAGCAACTCAAAGCTAGAACCTTCATCTCCCAAACGAAGTACACGCAAGACTTGGTCAAGCGGTTTGGGATGAAGGACGCCAAGCCCGCAAAGACTCCAATGGGAACCGATGGACACACCAACCTCAACAAAGGAGGTAAGTCCGTTGATCAAAAAGCATACCGGTCTATGATAGGGTCTTTACTTTATTTATGTGCTAGTAGACCAGATATTATGCTTAGCGTATGCATGTGTGCTAGATTTCAATCTGATCCAAGGGAGTGTCACTTTGTGGCGGTGAAGCGAATTCTTAGATATTTAGTCGCTACACCTTGCTTCGGGATCTGGTATCCAAAGGGGTCTACCTTTGACTTGATTGGATATTCAGACTCCGACTATGCTGGATGTAAGGTCGATAGGAAGAGTACATCAGGGACGTGCCAATTCTTAGGAAGGTCCCTGGTGTCATGGAGTTCTAAGAAACAAACTTCCGTTGCCCTATCCACCGCTGAGGCCGAGTACGTTGTCGCAGGACAGTGTTGCGCCCAACTACTTTGGATGAGGCAAACCCTCCGGGAGTTTGGCTACAATTTGAGCAAAGTCCCACTCCTATGTGATAATGAGAGTGCTATCCGCATGGCGGATAATCCTGTTGAACATAGCCGCACAAAGCACATAGACATCCGGCATCACTTTTTGAGAGACCACAAGCAAAAGGGGGATATCGAAGTGTTTCATGTTAGCTCCGAGAACCAACTAGCCGATATCTTTACCAAGCCTTTAGATGAGCAAACCTTTTGCAAGTTGCGTAGTGAGCTAAATGTCTTAGATTCGCGAAACTTGGATTGATTTATAGCATACATGTGTTTTATGCCTTGATCATGTTCCTTAAGCATTTTGTTGTTTATTTATGGTGCTCAAGTTGTACAAACACTCCCCGGACCTCACAAGTCCACTTGCAAGTGATGCACATATTTAGGGGGAGATGTGCTACAACTTGAACCTTTGAGACTAACTGTGTGCTTGAGTTCGCTTAATTTAGTCTCAAAGGAGGTTTGAAAGGGAAAAGGTGGACTTGGACCATGCAAGACTTCCACTGCACTCCGATGAAAGAGTAACTTATTCCAAGTTCATCCTTGTACTCTTATTGCCTTTTTACTCTTAGTTGAAGATTTTGGTGAGGCAATGGGGTTAAAGGGCCAAGATTGATCCCGGTTTGGTGCTTGATGCCAAAGGGGGAGAAAATAAGGCCAAAGCAAGAAATGGATCAGCTACCACTTGAGAATTTTGAAAAAGTAGAGTTAGAGTTTTTGTTTGTCAAAATACTCTTATTTGTCTCTTATTGTCCAAAGTTGGTCTCTTGTTGGGAGAAGGCTTAATTATGGGAAAAAGGGGGAGTTTTTGAACTCTTTGATAAATTTCTCTTGAAATATCTCTCTTTATGTTTCAACAAGTGTGTTTGACTTAGAGATAGGAAATTGAGGTTGATTTGCAAAAACAAACCAAGTGGTGGCAAAGAATGATCCATATATGTCAAATTTGAATCAAAACAATTTTGAGTTCTTATTTGAATTGATTTTGCACTTGTTCTACTTGCTTTATGTTGTGTTAGCATAAATCACCAAAAAGGGGGAGATTGAAAGGGAAATGTGCCCTTGGGCCATTTCTAAGTATTTTGGTGATTTAGTGTCCAACACAAGTGCCTAAGTGTTAAATGGTGGACAAAGTACAAATCAAGTATAAAGGTATGTTTCTCAGACTTAGTACATTGTTTTAGAGACTAATGTATTGTGTCTAAGTGCTGGAAACAGGAAAAAACAAGTTGAAAGTAAAGATGGCTTTGTTCAGCCAAAGTCAGCTCTGTCTGGGTGCACCGAACTGTCCGGTGGTGCACCAGATAGTGTCCGGTGCGCCAGGCTAGCTCAAGCGAACTTGCTGCTCTCGGGAAGTGATTAACGGCGTACGGCTAAAATTCACCGGACTGTCCGGTGAGCCAACGGTCGGCCAGGCCAACGGTCGGCCGCGTAATCCGTGTGCGACGCGTGGCCGAGCCAACGGCTAGAAGGGGGCACCGGACTGTCCGGTGTGCACCGGACAGTGTCCGGTGCGCCAACGGCTCCCGAGTGCCAACGGTCGGCTTCGCCAAATAAGGAAGGAGATCCGCACCGGACAGTGTCCGGTGGTGCACCGGACTGTCCGGTGCACCAGGCGACAGAAGGCAAGAATTGCCTTCCTGGAATGCTCTCAACAGCTCCTAGCTGCCTTGGGGCTATAAAAGGGACCCCTAGGCGCATGGAGGAGTACATCAAGCATTCTCTAAGCATTCCTAAGCACCAAGACTTCGATTCCACGCATTTGATTCTTTGTGATAGCAACTAGAGCTTCATTTGAGTTGTGAACTCACCGGGTTGTGTTGTGAGCTCTTGTTGCGACTTGTGTGCGCGTTGTCGCTCTGATTTTGTGTCTTGTGTGCGTTGCTCATCCCTTCCTTACTCCGTGCTTCTTTGTGAACATCAAAGTGTAAGGGCGAGAGGCTCCAAGTTGTGGAGACTCCTCGCAAACGGGATATAGTAAAGCAAGTCAAAACACCGTGGTATTCAAGTGGGTCTTTGGACCGCTTGAGAGGGGTTGATTGCAACCCTCGTCCGTTGGGACGCCACAATGTGGAGTAGGCAAGTGTTGAACTTGGCCGAACCACGGGATAAACCACTGTGTCTATCTGTGATTGATCTTCTTGTGGTTATCGTGTCTTGCAAAGACTCTTCTCTAGCCACTTGGCTTTATTGTGCTAACTCCTAAACAAGTTCTGTGGCATTAAAGTTTAAGTTTTACAGGATCACCTATTCAACCCCCCCCCTCTAGGTGCTCTCAGAGGTACCGTCCGTTTTTCATCCTGTGCCTTTTAGATTCAGCTTCGACCCACTAAGCGACCCCGCTTCGGTGGATGCTTTCATAAAGGCATATCTGAACCTTCCGGGGTATCATATGTGGTCAACCTGGGACCGACTGACGGCCGTCTCGACCTACGGGCCCCCGGGTTCCAAGGAAGATGACGAGCCCGACTATGGTTGGGATTTCTCCGGGCTCAGTAACCCTAGTGCCATGCGGGACTTCATGACCGCATGTGACTACTACCTCTCCGATTGCTCCGATGGTAGCCACAGCCTCGGCGACGAGGACTGTGGCCCAAGTCGTGAATGTTTCCACGTCGATCTAGGGGGTCTCGACGAAGGCAACCACCTTGGTATGCCGGAGGACAGCGATCCCCTAGGCCTGCGCCTTGCGTTGACATCCTTCGGGAGCTAGCTGTGGTCCCAGTCCCTGCGGGGGGTCAGGACGCACAGCTCGAGCAAATCCGCGAGATGCAGGCTAGGCTCGACGAGGAAGCAGGACAACTTGTGCAGCTCCGGCAGAATATCGGGCAGGAGGGGGCAGGCCGAGCACCGACCGGAGAGGCGCGTCATCTGGCCCAGGACATCCAGCACCGCATCGCCAACGATGCCAGGGCGAGGCTGCCCCCGACTTCCAGTGGTGTTGGCCAGAACCTGGCCGCAGCAACAATACTACTCCGAGCGATGCCGGAACCATCCACCACCGAGGGGTGACGTATCCAGGGAGAGCTCAAGAATCTCCTGGAGGATGCCGCGGTCCGACGGGCCGAAAGCTCTGCCTCCCGAAGGCAAGCGTACCTCCCGGATCATCGCGCCGCGACTTCCCGATTCATGCGGGAAGCCTCGGTCCACACCGGGCGCACGTGGGACACAGCGCCTGCGGCCCCGGGACGTCTCGGCAACGAGCACCACCGCCGCGACCGTCGAGCCCACCTCGACGATAAGGTGCGCCGAGGCTACCACCCCAGCATGGGGGACGCTACGACAGCGGGGAGGATCGGAGCCCCTCGCCCAAACCACCCGGTCTGCAAGCTTTTAGCCGAGCCATACGACGGGCGCCGTTCCCGACCCGGTTCCGAACCCCGACTACCATCACCAAGTACTCAGGGGAGACAAGGCCGGAACTGTGGCTCGCGGACTACCGGCTGGCCTGCCAGCTGGGTGGAATGGACGATGACAACCTCATCATCTGCAATCTCCCCCTGTTCCTCTCCGACGCCGCCCGAGCCTGGCTAGAGCATCTGCCACCTGCGCAGATCTCCAACTGGGACGACCTGGTCAAAGCCTTCGCCGGCAACTTCCAGGGCACATACGTGCGCCCTGGGAACTCCTGCGATCTCCGAAGTTGCCGCCAGCAGCCGGGAGAATCCCTCCGGGACTACATCCGGCGATTTTCGAAGCAGCGCACCGAGCTGCCCAACATCACCGACTCAGATGTCATCAGCGCGTTCCTCGCCGGTACCACTTGCCACGACCTGGTGAGCAAGCTGGGCCGCAATACTCCCACCAGGGCGAGCGAGCTGATGGACATCGCCACCAAGTTCGCCTCTGGTCAGGAGGCGGTCGAGGCCATCTTCCGGAAGGACAAGCAGCCTCAAGGGCGCCAGCCGGAAGACGTCCCCGAGGCGTCCGCTCAGCGCGACACCAAGAAGAAGGGCAAGAAGAAGTCCAAGCGAAACACGACGCCGTCGATGCAGACCTTGTCGCCGCCGCTGAGCACAGGAACCCTCGGAAGCCTCCTGGAGGCGCCAACCTGTTCGACAAGATGCTCAAGGAGTCGTGCCCCTATCATCAGGGTCCCGTCAAGCACACCCTTGAGGAGTGTGCCATGCTTTGGCGCTACTTCCACAAGGCTGGGCCACCGGCGGAAGGTGGCAGAGCCCACGACAACGACAAGAAGGAGGGCCACAAGGCACAAGAGTTCCCCGAAGTCCATGACTGCTTCATGATCTACGGTGGGCAAGTGGCGAACGCCTCAGCTCGGCACCGCAAGCAAGAGCACCGGGAGGTCTGCTCGATGAAGGTGGCGGCGCCAGTCTACCTAGACTGGTCTAACAAGCCCATCACCTTCGACCAAGGCGACCACCCTGACCGCGTGCCGAGCCCGGGGAAGTACCCGCTCGTTGTCGATCCCGTCATCGGCAACATCAAGCTTACCAAGGTCCTCATGGACGGAGGCAGCAGCCTCAACATCATCTACGCCGAGACCCTCGGGCTCCTGCAGATCGATCTGTCCACGATACAGGCTGGCGTGGAGCCTTTCCACGGGATCATCCCCGGGAAACGCGTCCAACCCCTTGGGCAACTCAATCTGTCTGTCTTCTTCGAGACTCCCTCCAACTTCCGAAAGGAAACCCTCACGTTCAAGGTGGTCGGGTTCCGAGGAACCTACCACGCAGTGTTGGGGAGACCATGCTACGCCAAGTTCATGGCCGTCTCCAACTACACCTACCTCAAGCTCAAGATGTCGGACCCCAACGGGGTCATCACCGTCGGCTCCATGTACCGACACGCGTACGAATGCGACGTGGAGTGTGTGGAGTACGCTGAGGCCCTCGCCGAATCCGAGGCCCTCATCGCCGACCTAGAGAGCCTCTCCAAGAAGGTGCCAGATGCGAAGCGCCATGCCGGCAACTTCGAGCCAGCTGAGACGGTTAAGTCCGTCCCTCTCGACCCCAGCAACGACACCTCCAAGCAAGTCCAGATCGGCTCCGAGCTCGACCCCAAATAGGAAGCAGTGCTCGTCGACTTTCTCCGCGCAAACGCTGAGGTTTTTGCGTGGAGTCCCTCGGACATGCCTGGCATACCGAGGGATGTCGCCGAGCACTCGCTGGATATCCGAGCTGGAGCCCGACCCGTGAAGCAGCCTCTGCGCCGATTCGACGAAGAAAAGCGCAGAGCCATAGGCGAGGAGATCCACAAGCTGATGGCTGCAGGGTTCATCAAGGAGGTATTCCATCCCAAATGGTTAGCCAACCCTGTGCTTGTGAAAAAGAAAGGTGGGAAATGGCGGATGTGTGCAGACTACACTGGTCTAAACAAAGCATGTCCGAAGGTTCCCTACCCTCTGCCTCGCATCGATCAAATCGTGGATTCCACTGCTGGGTGCAAAACCCTGTCATTCCTTGATGCCTACTCAGGGTATCGCCAAATCAGGATGAAAGAGTCCGACCAGCTCACGACTTCTTTCATCACACCTTTTGGCATGTACTGCTACATTACTATGTCGTTCGGTTTGAGGAATGCGGGTGCGACATACCAAAGGTGCATGAACCACGTGTTTGGAGAGCACATTGGTTGAACGGTCGAGGATTGCGTCGATGACATCGTAGTCAAGACGAGGAAAGCCTCCGACCTCCTCTCTGACCTTGAAACGACATTCAAGTGTCTCAAGGCGAAAGGCGTAAAACTCAATCCCGAGAAGTGTGTCTTCGGAGTCCCCCGAGGCATGCTCCTGGGGTTCATCGTCTCCGAGCGGGGCATCGAGGCCAACTCGGAGAAAATCGCGGCCATCACCAACATGGGCCCCATCAAGGACTTGAAAGGAGTACAGAGGGTCATGGGATGCCTTGCGGCTCTGAGCCGCTTCATCTCGCGCCTTGGTGAAAGAGGCCTGCCCCTGTACCGCCTCTTAAGGAAGGCCGAGCGCTTCACTTGGACCCCCGAGGCCGAGGAAGCCCTCGGGAACTTAAAGGCGCTCCTTTCAAGCGCGCCCATCTTGGTGCCCCCCGCTGCGGGAGAAGCCCTCTTGATCTACGTAGCCGCAACCACTCAGGTGGTCAGCGCCGCGATCGTAGTCGAGAGACAAGAAGAAGGGCATGCATTGCTTGTCCAGAGGCCAGTCTACTTCATCAGTGAGGTACTGTCCGAGACCAAAATCCACTACCCGCAAATTCAGAAGCTACTGTACGCGGTAATTCTGACGCGGCGAAAGTTGCGGCACTACTTCGAGTCTCATCCGGTGACTGTGGTGTCATCCTTCCCCCTGGGGGAGATCATCCAGTGCCGAGAGGCCTCGGGTAGGATTGCAAAGTGGGCGGTGGAGATCATGGGCGAGACAATCTTGTTCGCCCCTCGGAAGGCCATCAAGTCCCAAGTTCTGGCGGACTTTGTGGCTGAATGGGTCGACACCCAGCTTCCAGCAGCTCCGATCCAACCGGAACTCTAGACCATGTTTTTCGACGGGTCGTTGATGAAAATAGGAGCGGGCGCGGGCCTGCTCTTCATCTCACCCCTCAGGAAGCACCTCCGCTACGTGCTGCGCCTCCATTTCCCGGCGTCCAACAACGCGGCCGAGTATGAGGCTCTGGTTAACGGGTTGCGCATCGCCATCGAGCTAGGGTTCCGGCGCCTCGACGCTCGGGGCGACTCGCAGCTTGTCATCGACCAAGTCATGAAGAACTCCCATTGCCGCGACCCAAAGATGGAAGCCTACTGCGCGAGGTTCGGCGCCTGGAGGACAAGTTCTACGGGCTCGAGCTCAACCACATCGCTCGACGATACAATGAGACTGCGGACGAGCTGGCTAAGATAGCCTCGGGGCGGACAATGGTTCCTCCGGACGTCTTCTCCCGAGACCTACATCAACCCTCCGTCAAGACCGACGACACGCTTGAGCCCGAGAAGGTCTCGGCCCTGCCCGAGGCACCCTCAGCTCAGCCCGAGGCACCCTCGGCCCCCGAGGGTGAGGCACTGCGCGTCGAGGAAGAGCGGAATGGGGTCACGCCTAATCGAAACTGGCAGACCCCGTACCTGCAGTATCTCCACCAAGGAGAGCTACCCCTTGACAGATCCGAGGCTCGGCGACTAGCACGGTGCGCCAAGTCGTTCGTCTTGCTGGGTGACGGAAAGGAGCTCTACCATCGCAGCCCCTCAGGCATCCTCCAGCGATGCATATCCATCGCCGAAGGTCAGAAGCTATTACAAGAAATACACTCAGGGGCTTGCGGTCACCACGCGGCACCTCGGGCCCTTGTTGGAAATGCCTTCCGACAAGGTTTCTACTGGCCAACCGCGGTGGCCGACGCCACTAGGATCGTACGCACCTGCCAAGGGTGTCAATTCTACGCAAAGCAGACCCACCTGCCCGCTCAGGCTCTGCAAACAATACCCTTCACCTGGCCGTTTACTGTGTGGGGTCTGGACCTCGTCGGTCCCTTGTAGAAGGCATCCGGGGGCTACACGCACCTGCTGGTCGCTATCGACAAATTCTCCAAGTGGATTGAGGTCCGACCCCTAAACAGCATCAGGTCCGAACAGGCGGTGGCGTTCTTCACCAACATCATCCATCGCTTCGGGGTCCCAAACTCCATCATCACTGACAACGGCACCCAGTTCACTGGCAGAAAGTTCCTGGACTTCTGCGAGGACCACCACATCCGGGTGGACTGGGCCGCCGTAGCCCCCCATGACGAATGGGCAGGTAGAACGTGCCAACGGCATGATTCTGCAGGGACTCAAGCCAAGGATCTACAACGACCTCAACAAGTTCGGCAGGCGATGGATGAAGGAACTCCCCTCGGTGGTCTAGAGTCTAAGGACGACGCCAAGCCGAGCCACGGACTTCACGCCGTTCTTTCTAGTCTATGGCGCCGAGGCTATCTTGCCCACAGACTTAGAATACGGTTCCCCGAGGACAAGGGCGTACGACGACCGAAGCAACCAGTCCAGCTGAGAAGACTCACTGGACCAGCTGGAAGAGGCTCGGGATGTAGCCTTACTACACTCGGCACGGTATCAGCAGTCTCTGCGACGCTACCATGCCAGAGGGGTTCGGTCCCGAGACCTCCAAGTGGGCGACTTGGTGCTTCGGCTACGACAAGACGCCCGAGGGTGCCACAAGCTCATGCCTCCCTAGGAAGGGTCGTTCATCATCGTCAAGATTTTGAAGCCCGGAACATACAAGCTGGCCAATAGTCATGGCGAGGTCTACAGCAACGCTTGGAACATCCGACAGCTACGTCGCTTCTACCCTTAAGATGTTTTCAGGTCGTTCATATACCTCATTTACATACACAAATAAAGTCTAACCATCAAGGAAGGGTCAGCCTTGCCTCAGCAAAGCCCGACCCTCCCTCGGGGGCTAGAAGGGGGGAACCCCCTCTGCGTTAAAATTTTCCTCAAAAAAAGTCTTCCACCAAAGCGACTTTCGTGTTTCCCGGCTATATCAGTAACAGAACCCCGAGAAACGTATAAGAGTGCATGTAAGTGGCAAGGCCCACCGAGCCGAGGGACTCCTACGCCTCCGGGATACGGATACCTCACTCGTCACCTACCGCAAAAAATAACTCTTACTTGGGTAAGCAATCCTGCTACTGACCAACGAGTCCGGATACGCGAAACAGGAGGAAAAGAGACACAGCTTTATATCACGATGACAAAGTGTCCAGGCCTCGATGGCCACGAAAGACACATACATATTCAAAATAAACTGCTCCAGCAGAATCAGGCATCGCCCGGGGGAGGAGCTGCACCCTCGGCTTCGTTTCCACCCTCGGCGAGATCCGCTCCGGCCTCAGACGGCGGCGTAAGCAGAAGGATCTCCACCTCGAAGGTGGTCGCCAGCACCGCGCTTGGCCCCGCAGCGGCCGCGTCAAGCCTCTGAACTTCGGCCAGGGCAGCTTCATCTTCGTTGGGAAGGCGGTACCCCTCGCTGACCCGCTCCAGATCCACATAGTAGTGGGAAGTGAGCACGGTGAAGGCCCGCCTAACACCGTGATGCAGCGCCTCGCGGAGTCTGCCGCGCGCGTGGTCACCCAAGGCCTGCAGGCGACTCTGGGGGGAGCTTCCCGAGGGGACGTCGTCAAGACCAAAGACCTGGTAGAAGGCCGAGATAGCCTCGGACATGGCCACGCGGTCGGCCTCCCTCTGCTCAGCCGCTTGGGCAAGTGCCTTGGCGGACTCATTAAGGGCAGACTCGAACTCTGCGAACAGCCAAAGCAGAAGTCTTCAAACACGAGTTGAAGAGTGAAGCTGAATCAAAATCTCAAAACAGCCAAGACATACCTTCAACCCGGGCACGCTGCTCCGAGGCTGCGGCTTGGGCGGACTGAGCAGACCCGACGGCCACGGCCAGGTCCGCCGCAAGGGCTCTGGCCCGAGCAGACGCCTCGGCTAGCTGGCCTCCAAGGGCCTCAGCCCGGCTTTCAGCCTCGGCGGCCCAGCCCCGAGATTGGTCCCGCTCCCCGATGACCTAGCCAAGCTCCAGCTGCCGCCGCTGCGCCTCTACGCGTGCTGCCGCTGCCTCTGCCCCCAGCTCGTCACAGAGCAACCGAAGGTCCACCGCCTCGGCGCTCTGTTGGGAGAGGCGCTCGGTAGCCTTGGCAAGCGCGTTCCTCAGGAACCGCAGCGAACCCCAGACGTCGACCTCACGGCGGATGAACGACGACTTGGCGGTACTCAGATCCGTTAGATCTTGAGGAAGGGAAGCGGGGCATCACAAAGAATGCCTTGATCACGTCAAAGGTATGCCTGAAAACCTTACATGGAGGATCCTAGGAACGTCCCTGGAAAGGACCTCCAGGGTCGACCGAAGCGACCCCATCGTTGCCTCGGCACACTCACGAAGCTCGTCCCGAGACTGCTCCTCTCGCTCATCGTCAAGAACAAAGAGGGGTTTCGAAGCGTCGCGGGTCCAGAACCTGAGCATCTGCCCACGCCGCTCATTGGGATCGCGTCGTGCGAGGACAAGGTCGCCGCTCCCCAGGACGGGACGCGGTTCTGCGCCCCCCTCCTCCAAGGCATCGGCACCCCCTGCAGTCAGCGCATCGGGTACCTCCTCGGCTAAGGGGGCAGGCTTCCGATTGCCGGCCTCGAGTAGCGGCACCTCGGCCATCTCAGCATCGGTGGCGACGGGTGGCTCCACAGCCAAAACGGCAACAGCCTCGGCAGAAGCCGGTGCCAGCGTCGGCAACACGTCAGGTGGGCTCAAAGCTGAGAGCACCTAGAGGGGGGTGAATAGGTGATCCTGTAGAACTTAAAACTTTACACCACAAACTTGATTAAGAGTTAGAATAATAAAATCAAGTGAGTCGAGAGGAGAACTCTTGTGAAGCACAATAGACACAATAAGGACAAGCACAAGAGACACGAGGATTTATTCCGTGGTTCGGCCAAGTACAAAACTTGCCTACTCCACGTTGTGGCGTCCCAACGGACGAGAGTTGCACTCAACTCCTCTCAAGTGATCCAATGATCAACTTGAATACCACGGTGTTCTTCTTTACTTTGCTCTTTTCCCGTTTGCGAGGAATCTCCACAACTTGGAGTCTCTCGCCCTTACAATAAGAATCAATATGAAGCACAATAGTAAGGGAGGGCAGCAACACACTCAAATCCATAGCGAATACGCACACACAAGACCAAGACTTGAGCTCAAGACAATATCTCGAGGTTCTCACTAGAACGAAGCTCAAATCACTAAGAATGTCGAACAAGTGCGCAAGAATGAAGTGTGAGTGATCAACAATGCTCAAGGAATGCTTGGTGTACTCCTTCATGTGCCTAGGGGTCCCTTTTATAGCCCCAAGGCAGCTAGGAGCCGTTGAGAGCATTTCAAGAAGGCAATTCTTGCCTTCTGTCGCCTGGCGCACCGGACAGTCCGGTGCACCACCGGACACTGTCCGGTGCGGATCTCTTTCCTTATTTGGCGAAGCCGACCGTTGCAGATTCCTAGCTGTTGGCGCACCGGACACTGTCCGGTGCACACCGGACAGTCCGGTGCCCCCTTCTGACTGTTGGCTCTGCCACGCGTCGCACGCGGATTCCGCGGCCGACCGTTGGCCCGGCTGACTGTTGGCTCACCGGACAGTCCGGTGCACCACCGGACAGTCCGGTGATTTATAGTCGTACGCCGTTAATTGCTTCCCGAGAGCAGCCAGTTGACAGACTCCAGTCTGGCGCACCGGACAGTCCGGTGCACCCAGACCGAGTTGTCTTTGGCTGAACAAAACCATCTCTTTTCCAACTTGATTTCTTCTGTTTCCAGCACTTAGACACAATACATTAGTCTCCAAAACAATGTACTAAGTCTTAGAAACATACCTTTTTACTTGATTTGCACTTTATCCATCACTTTGCATAGATTAACATGAATCCACTCGTGTTGGCACCCAATCACCAAAATACTTAGAAATGGCCCAAGGGCACATTTCCCTTTCAATCTTCCCCTTTTTTGTGATTTATGCCAACACAATGAAAAGCAACTAAAGGAAGTGCAACATCAATACAAATGAGAACTCAAAATTGTTTTGATTCAAATTTGGCATATATGGATCATTCTTTGCCACCACTTGGTTTGTTTTTGCAAGTCAAACTCAATTTCCTATCTCTAAGTCAAACACACTTGTTGAAACATAAAGAGAGATATTTGAAGAGAAATTCACCAAAGATTCAAAAACTCCCCCTTTTTCCCATAATCAACCATTCTCCCCACAAGAGAGCAACTTTTGACAATTAGAGACAAACAAGAGTATTTTGACAAACAAAAACTCCAACTCTACTTTTTCAAAATTCTCAAGTGGTAGCTGATCCATTTCTTGCTTTGGCCTTATTTTCTCCCCCTTTGGCATCAAGCACCAAAACGGGATCAATCTTGGCCCTTTAACCCCATTGCCTCACCAAAATCTTCAACTAAGAGTAAAAAGGCAATAAGCGTGCAAAGATGAACTTGGAATTAGTTACTCTTTCATCGGAGTGCAGTGGAAGTCTTGCATGGTCCAAGTCCACCTTTTCCCTGTCAAACCTCCTTTGAGACTAAATTAAGCAAACTCAAGCACACAGTTAGCCTCAAAGGGTCAAGTTGTAGCACATCTCCCCCTAAATATGTGCATCACTTGCAATTGGACTTGTGAGGTCCGGGGAGTGCTTGTACAACTTGAGCACCATAAATAAACAACAAAATGCATTAAGGAACATGATCAAGGCATAAAACACATGTATGCTATAAATCAATCCAAGTTCCACGAATCTAAGACATTTAGCTCACTACGCAACTTGCAAAAGGTCGACTCATCTAGAGGCTTGGTAAAGATATCGGCTAGCTGGTTCTCGGTGCTAACATGAAACACTTCGATATCTCCCTTTTGCTGGTGGTCTCTCAAAAAGTGATGCCGGATGTCAATGTGCTTTGTGCGGCTGTGTTCAACAGGATTATCCGCCATGCGGATAGCACTCTCATTATCACATAGGAGTGGGACTTTGCTGAGATTGTAGCCAAAGTCCCTGAGGGTTTGCCTCATCCAAAGTAGTTGCGCGCAACACTGTCCTGCGGCAACATACTCGGCCTCAGCGGTGGATAGGGCAACGGAAGTTTGTTTCTTAGAACTCCATGACACCAGAGACCTTCCTAAGAATTGGCACGTCCCCAATGTACTCTTCCTATCGACCTTACATCCAGCATAGTCGGAGTCTGAATATCCAATTAAGTCAAAGGTAGACCCCTTTGGATACCAGATTCCGAAACAAGGCGTAGCGACTAAATATCTAAGAATTCGCTTCACAGCCACTAAGTGACATTCCCTTGGATCGGATTGAAATCTAGCACACATGCATACGCTGAGCATAATATCCGGTCTACTAGCACATAAATAAAGTAAAGATCCTATCATAGACCGGTATGCCTTTTGATCAACGGACTTACCTCCTTTGTTGAGGTCGGTGTGTCCGTCAGTTCCCATTGGAGTCTTTGCGGGCTTGGCATCCTTCATCCCAAACCGCTTGATCAAGTCTTGTGTGTACTTCGTTTGTGAGATGAAGGTCCCATCCTTGAGTTGTTTCACTTGGAACCCAAGGAAGTAGCTTAACTCGCCCATCATTGACATCTCAAACTTTTGAGTCATCACCCTGCTAAACTCTTCACAAGACTTTTGGTTAGTAGAACCAAATATTATGTCATCGACATAAATTTGGCACACAAAAAGATCACCATCACAAGTCTTAGTAAAAAGAGTTGGATCGGCTTTCCCAACCTTGAAAGCATTAGCAATTAAAAAGTCTCTAAGGCATTCATACCATGCTCTTGGGGCTTGCTTAAGTCCATAGAGCGCCTTAGAGAGCTTACACACGTGGTCGGGGAACCGTTCATCCTCGAAGCCAGGGGTTGCTCCACGTACACCTCCTCCTTGATTGGCCCATTGAGGAAAGCGCTCTTCACATCCATTTGGAACAACCTAAAAGAATGGTGAGTAGCATAGGCTAACAATATGCGAATTGACTCTAGCCTAGCCACAGGAGCAAAAGTCTCCTCAAAGTCCAAACCTGCGACTTGGGCATAACCTTTTGCCACAAGTCGTGCCTTGTTCCTTGTCACCACCCCGTGCTCGTCTTGTTTGTTGCGGAACACCCACTTGGTTCCCACAACGTTTTGCTTGGGACGAGGCACCAGTGTCCAAACTTCATTTCTCTTGAAGTTGTTGAGCTCCTCTTGCATGGCCAACACCCAGTCCGAATCTAGCAAGGCCTCTTCTACCCTGAAAGGCTCAATAGAAGAGACAAAGGAGTAATGCTCACAAAAATTAACTAATCTAGAACGAGTAGTTACTCCCTTGCTTATGTCACCCAATATTTGGTCGACGGGATGATTCCTTTGAATCGTCGCTCGAACTTGGGTTGGAGGTGTCGGTTGTGCTTCTTCCTCTATCACATGAACATCCTGTGCTCCCCCTTGATCACACGCCTCTTCTTGATGAACCTGTTCATCGTCTTGAGTTGGGGGATGCACCATTGTTGAGGAAGAAGGTTGATCTTGCTCCTTTTGTTCATGTGGTCGCTGTTGGGCCTATGCTTCGTCGCCGAAGGTCTTATAGGAAGAAGCGGTCTTCGGCTGAAGCTGTTTGTATAAGATGGCCGAAGGTTCCTCTTCGTGAAGCTTCGGTATTACAAACCGACTTAAAGATAGAATGACCTTTTAGTCCATAAAGGTCTGAGTCAATGTTGTAAGCTTTTATAAGGGGCATACTTGTAATTCCTCACAGGCTGCGTCCTGTGCCTATAAATAGTGAACAGTATTCCTTTACTGTTCACGCATTCTGGTAACTGCAATCGCATATTCTGGAATTCAACCTTTTGCCAAGGCAGAGGTATTATTGTATTCAATGATTAAATATAAGAAGTAAATTTAATATAATTCGTCTATGATTTATTTACCTCTTTTGTACCTTTTATTTTATGTCGTCTTACAATATCTATTGAAATTTTATTACGAAGATTTAAGCTTCGTAATTTTACTCTCATCAACCTTCGTCCAAGGCCCATTATCCTCAAGGGAATAATGTTTCATGGACGAAGGACGTTAACATTTAACACTTTATGTTGCCTTGTTCTTAATTCATAGCACTTGAGAACAAGTTCCCAACATTGGCGCCCACCTCCGGTAAACTCACTTCCACTTTTTGAGCTGATGGCTTCGTTCAACAATCAAGCTGGAGCTGTTTCGAACCCGAAGCTGGTGTTCCCGATCACAGGTGGTTCGTCCTCAGAGCCAGCCAACAAGAAACAGAAGAAGGAAGCACAGAGAAGGGTACAGCATGTTGGGGTGCAAGGACCCTTCATCAAGTCAAGATGGTCTCACATTCCTATTACCTTCTCCCAAGAGGACCTTCAGCTCAAGGATTACCCACACAACGATGCCATGGTTATCTCTTGTGTCATCAAAGGATTTCTGGTCCACAATGTCTTGGTTGATACAGGCAGTGCAGCTGATATCATATTTGCTAAGGCCTTCAGACAAATGCAAGAGCCAGAAGATAAGATTCATGATGCTACACATCCTCTCTGTGGCTTCGGAGGAAGACAGATTGTGGCACTGGGTAAGATCACCATGTCAGTGACCTTCGGGTTCATCAACAACACTAGAACTGAGCAAGTTGTGTTTGACATTGTTGACATGGAATACCCTTACAATACAATTATTGGTCGTGGCACCCTCAATGCTTTTGAAGCAATTCTTCACCCTGCTTATCTTTGCATGAAGATACCTTCGGATCAAGGACCCATCGCTATTCATGGCAGTCAGGAAGCTGCCAGAAGGGCCGAAGGAAACTGGACTGACACGAAAGCAATCCATAACATAGATGGAGCTGAAGCTTGTGAACAATACAAATTCAGAAGGGAGAATGCAGCTTCAGTAGATCAGCCGAAGCACATGCTCTTATGTGAGGATATAGCAGAGCAGAAGGTGCTGTTGGGCTCTCAGTTATCCGAAGAACAAGAGAAAAACTTGATAAGGTTTTTGTTTAACAACAAAGATGTTTTTGCATGGTCAGCCAATGATCTCTGTGGAGTTAACAGGGATGTTATTGAACACTCGCTCAATGTCGATCCATCCTTCAGACCCAGAAAGCAGAGGCTTCGGAAAATGTCAGATGATAAGGCCGAAGGTGCTCGTAACGAAGTCAAAAGACTCCTCAGTGCAGGAGTTATCAGAGAAGTAAAGTACCCAGAATGGCTAGCTAACACTGTTATGGTAAAAAAGGCCAATGGCAAGTGGCGAATGTGTATCGATTTTACAGATCTTAACAAGGCTTGTCCGAAGGATGAATTCCCATTGCCAAGGATAGACTCTTTAGTTGATGCAGCAGCTTCTTCAGAGCTCATGAGTCTGTTAGACTGTTATTCAGGCTACCATCAAATCTGGATGAAGAAGGAAGATGAGCCGAAGACTAGCTTCATAACCCCAAGTGGAACATATTGCTATCTTCGGATGCCTGAGGGGCTAAAAAACGCTGGAGGAAGTTTCAGCAGGATGACTGCGAAGGTTCTCCAGTCTCAGATAGGCAGAAATGTGCTAACTTATGTTGATGACATCATTGTAAAAAGCACGAAACAGGAAAATCATATTGCTGATCTGCAGGAGACCTTCGCCAGTTTCAGACAAGCTGGTTTAAAGTTGAATCCAGAAAAATGTGTCTTCGGAGTAAAGAAGGGTAAATTTCTTGGATGCTTGGTTTCAATAAAGGGAATTAAAGCTAATCCAAGTAAAATTGAAGCTATACTTCGGATGGAGCCACCAACTACAAAAAAGGGGGCTCAAAGATTGACAGGAAGATTGGCATCTCTCAATAGATTCATATCCAGATCAGCAGAGAGAAACTTACCATTCTTCGAAGTGCTGAAGTCAGCCAAAGTTTTTCAATGGGGACCAATCCAACAAAAGGCCTTTGAAGAGCTGAAGCAGTATTTGATAGATCTAACAGCATTAACTCCACCTACGCCAGGGGCTCCTTTGTTATTATATGTGGCAGCTTCGCACTCAGCGATAAGTGCAGCACTTATCCAGGAGAAGCTTGATGGCCAAGTCAGAAAGCAGGTTCCAGTATATTTTGTATCTGAAGTTCTTAGTATATCAAAGAAAAACTACACAGAATTAGAAAAAGTGTTATATGCTGTTCTGATGGCATCCAGGAAGCTTCGGCATTATTTTCAAGCTTACAACATAATTGTTCCTTCTTCACAACCTCTGAAGGATATTATGAGGAATCGAGAAGCTACTGGAAGGATTGGAAAATGGGCCGCAGAGCTCAACGAATTTTGTATTGAATATGTTCATAGATCTTCGATACAGTCCCAGGCGTTAGCAGACTTCATTGCTGACTGGACGCCAGGGGCTCAGGAGGAAGAAACAAATAAAGACGCCGAAGCATGGACAGTGTTTTGTGATGGATCTTGGGGAACCTTCGGAGCGGGAGCAGCTGCTGTGCTGGTTTCACCTTCCAAAGTTAAAACTTGCTATGCGGCAAAACTTGATTTTAGTTGCACAAATAACATTGCTGAGTACGAAGCCTTGCTTCTGGGTCTTCGGAAGCTAAAAGCAATGGGAATCAGAAGGGCCATACTTAAAACTGATTCCCAGGTTGTTTCGGGTCATATTGACAAGAGTTGCAAGGCTATAAAGATCCGAAGCTTGAAAAATATCTGGATGTGGTTCGAAGAGTTGAAGCTTCCTTCGAAGGATTTTCTGTCAAAAATATCCCTCGAGGACAAAATGAGCATGCTGATTTGCTAGCTAAGTCAGCAGCACAGGGGCTGCCTTTACCTTCGGATGTGTTCTTCGAAACAATAAAAGCACCTTCGGTGGAACTTCTTGAAAGAGCAGTCCTCAATATATCTCCTGTTTATAGCGAAGATTGGAGAACTGAGATCATCTCTTACCTTCAGGGAAAATTCCTTTCAGATGACGAAGCTTATAACAGGAGAATAGAGGCAAGAGCTCGTCCATATGTCATGATAGAAGGGGAGTTATACAAGCATGGAGTTTGTGCTCCGCTACTCAAGTGTTTATCCAGAGCCGAAGGTATAGAGCTGATGAAAGAAATACATGCAGGCCTGTGTGGATCTCACATTGGATCTAGGCCGTTACTTGGAAAAATTTTCCGCCAAGGATTTTATTGGCCGAAGGCAGCTTCGGATGCGGCAGAATTAGTCCAAAAGTGCGAAGGTTGTCAGAAATGTGCAAGAGATCAAAAACAACCTTCGTCCTTAACATAGCTCATACAACCCATTTGGCCATTGCAAAGGTGGGGCCTTGACTTGTTAGGTCCGTTACCACCGGCCCAAGGGAACCTGAGATATGTTGTAGTGGCGGTGGAATATTTTTCAAAATGGATTGAGGCAAAGCCTTTAGCCACAATAACTTCGGCCACCGTCCAAAAGTTTTTCTGGCAGAATATTGTTTGTCGTTTCGGGGTACCAAAGGCTATTACTGTGGATAATGGAACACAGTTTGACTCCGAAGCTTTTAGGGATTTCTGTGATCAAATTGGTACGAAGATCCATTTTGCATCAGTTAGACATCCGGAATCAAATGGACTCGTTGAAAGAGCCAATGGCATTATAATGACAGGAATAATGAAGTTAATCTTCAATCAACCCAGGGGAAAGTGGCCAGATCAGTTAACCAAAGTGGTGTGGAGCCACAATACAACAACATCAAGGTCTACAGGCTTCACTCCATTCAAGTTATTATTTGGTGATGAAGCAATAACTCCAGAGGAAGCTAAAACCGGATCAATAAGAGTAGTAGCTTCGGCAGAAACAGGTTTCGAAGCTGCTTATTCTGTGGAAAAAGATGCTTTAGAAGGGATCAGGCTGCAAGCCGTGGAGAACATCAATAAATATCAAGCCGAAACAATCAAATGGCGAGATAGAAAGGTTCGGCTAAAGAATATTGAGCCAGGACACTTGGTGCTTCGGAGAATGGCCAACCCAGACACAGTGGGCAAGTTGCAGTTGAAATGGGATGGACCTTTCTTAGTAGCATCTTCGTCAAGACCCGGTTCATACAGATTGAAGGATATGGACGGCAACGACATTCCTAGATCTTGGAATGCGGATGAGCTTTGGCGATATTATGTATAACTCGATGTAATTTTTCACATTTTTTATTTTTCTTTCATGGCACCCTTTTCCTTTCTGAAGGGGGAGAAAGGTTTTTAATGGGGCCATCACATGTAATTTCCTTTTTTAGTTCTATAAGAGTAAAATCCCCCAAGGAATGTAAATGTACAAGCTGAGAACGCACCATCGAGTGCCAAAAAGTAAAGGTGAAGAAGCTCCAAAGTCGTTCCTAAGGGAATGCAGAGCTTACAGCGGAAAGTCAACGCTGATTCCGCCAAAAGTAAAGGCGAAGAAGCTCCAAAGTCGTTCCTAAGGGAATGCAGAGCTTACAGCGAGAAGTCAACGCTGATTCCGCCAAAAGTAAAGGCGAGGAAGCTCCAAAGTCGTTCCTAAGGGAATGCAGAGCTGGGGTGTGATTGTGGCTATGAGTATGGTTTCGGATACGCGCTTGAACATTCATTTGCACATCACATTACATCATAGCATTTGCATTCATAAAACATTCATCCAGGCATTCGTAGGATAATCATCATCATGGCATAAATGCTTGCTTTGGCAAAAAGAAAGAGCTTCGTGTACAAAAAGGAGAGCTTCGGGAAGAAGGGAAATGTTGTTTTCTATGCTTCGTTGCGAACGAAAAGAAGGGAAGGTGTTTTTTTCGCCTTCGGCTCAAAAAAGTAAATTTCATCCACATCAAAGCACTTCTCATACATCAATGGAAGGATAAGGATATATTACAAGGTATGAACAGAATGACAAGTTTCAGTTACATTTACAAAAGTTATCTCAAAAGTTTCTCAAGTATTGTCTACAGTCTACTACTTAATCTCCAAGGAGCTTCAGCTTCGGCGTCATTTTCTAATCATCAGCTTCGGCTTCGTCATCCTACATGAATAAGGTTGTTGTAAGTCAAAACCGAGCTTGAAGGAAGAGGTAAGCACAAGGTATAATTTCTTACTAGTTCAAGATGACTCCGAGCTTCGTCTCCAGCCTTTTCTCGCCCACCTTTTGTCCATATCATTTTTACAAATCTGTTAGAGATACTTCGGGCGAGATCAGGAATGTCATCTAGGATTGATGGTGATAAAGTGAAATTTGGCCTATTGACAATCTTTCCATGATCGCAGCCAGCTTTTAGGAAAGCTGCAGCAGTGCCCCGAGAAGCCACCCAGGCACAGAAGTCACCGTGCCCAGCTATGACTTCGTCGAGCTCGTCAATCTCACCCTCAATATGTTCGAAGGTCCCCGGTAGATCTTCAGCTGAGGGGGTGAATTTTTCACTGCTGGCTCCAACTGAGTGGAAAATTTTTCTTAATCGTTGAATGCATTTGTTGCTAAATTCCAAACATTTTTCTTGAAGGCTCATCAATAAATTTCTCAAGTCTGAACTTTGTTGAGCTTCGGCTTCAAGTTTTGCATTAAGATCTTGCTTTTCTCGTTCGAACTGCTCAGATTGGCGGAGAAGCTTCGTGTTCAGTTCTGTTATTTTTGCTTCAGCTTCCGCCAAAAAACCTTCAGTTGCCTGGAGCTCAAAGTTCTTTTTCTCGATAGCATCTGAGTGCTCCTTTATTTTGCTTTCCAAATTTTCGATTATAACTTCGTGCTTCTTATCTTCAAAATCTTGCTGCATTTTCAAGGCTTTGCTCAACAGCATACTCTGCACGAAATCAACCTTCGTCAGACATGTTTTTATTATTAGAAACAATAAAAGTTAAGGGAAAAGTAGTTTACCTTGAAGTTGGAATAAAATAAACTACCAACGATATGTTGTCGTCGGTAGCGGCTGATGTCTGTCTCTAGCTTCGGAAAACCGATACTCTTTGACAGAGTACCGATAACTTTGGCTCCAGTTTGATCTCGAATACAATCCAATTTTTCATCATCAATGCCTCCGAAGAGGAGTGCTCCAGGTTTGTATCCGCAGGATTTGGCATACTCTTTAAGTTCTTCTACTTCAGCTTTTGACAGTTTTTCCCCAACTAAATTCTGGAACAAGAAGGCTTCATCTTCTGAAGCTTCATCAGCAATTTCCTTCCCTTTCCCCGACGCTTCGGTTGTGGCCTCTTCGGCGGCGGTGGTAGCTTCTTCTGCAGCCATGTCTAGCAGTATTTTGTCAATATGCTCAATTGTGCTCTCCAGGTTCAAACCTTCAGCTGAGGCAGCTTCGGCAGCCGCGACCTCCGAAGGTGTAATTTCAATATATGTCCCTTCTGCAGACGCTGGTGTTTTTTGAGCTGAAGCTCTTGGCGGTGTCTTGTCAATTACCTCTGTCACAGTGATAATTCTTTGTCTCTTTGTTTTGACTGTTTTCTTCGATTTTTCGGGCTCCTTGTCCTTCTGAAAAAACTTTGTCAGTTGGGGCCCCAGTGGACTTAGCTTCGCAGGTAAGGATTCAGTCATTACCTTCAGAATTTCCTCAACGTCAGCGGAAGAGGGTGATGCGGGGGTTTCTTCTTTGTCGGATATTTTACGCTTCGGAGAAGACGCTTTCTTCCTCTTCGGAATTTTCTTCTTTGGTAGTTCTTTTTCATCTTCATTTAAGGCTTCAGTTATCCTTTTCCTTTTTTGGCCTCCGGCACCTTTGTTTAGATTTTCGTAATCAGGGTATTCGAAACCCAGGGCGTCAAGCACCCGGTTTAGTCTTCGCTTCGGACGGGTGCCGAAGGCTGCGGTCATCAACTGATCTTCTTTTTTGGAATAATTTCCAAGTATTTCATTGCACATCACTTCAATTGTATCCAGCCACTCTTGGCAAGGTGTTTTAAAGTATTTCTTAAACTTGAAGTAGTAAGGTAAGCGCACAAGTTCACCTTCTTTCTTCTCCCCCTTCAGCTTCGGCATTTCCCACTCTTTTACACTAGGAAAAACCTTGAAAGCCAAAAACTCCTGAACCAGGTCCCTTGTACTGATATGCTCTGCAATTATTCTGAATTCATGCATTGCTTTTTGAGTTGGACCCTCTGGTGTCATGTTGCAGTGGGGGCGGGTTTCTCCGAAGATTAGTTCAAGTGGACTTTGCACAAGCTTTTCCTTATCATCATCAACCTTGACATAGAACCACTCCGATTTCCAGCCTGCTGCCCATTTGCTTCGGTAGCTGATCACAGAAAACTTCGTAGTTTTCCGATAAGCAAAATTATAGCAACCAAAATTGTCATGTAATCCATCCTTTCTAGCCTTCGTCTGATAATGCAGCTCGTGAACTCGGCAAAAGCTATCCGCAAATGGCTCCACCGCTTGGCTTCGGAGTGCCCAGATATAAACACTAAGCCTAACGATAGCGTTAGGGGTCAGCTGGTGAAAATAGATACCGAACCTTTTCAGTACCTCTGCAATAATCCCATGTAGGGGGAATCTTAATCCAGCCTTTAGGAAGCTCTTGAAAATAATAATTTCATCCTTCTCCGGCTTTGGGGTAGTCTCTTCTCCCCCGAAGCGTAATAGCTTTTTCTGATTTTCAGTAAAAAAGCCTGACTTTACCATCTTGGACAGATCAGCCTTCGAAACAGTAGATTTCCCGAAGTCCAAGTGGCTGGGCTTGCTTGGCATGGCAATGCGATAATCATCTTCGGGATCAGTTTCCTCAACATCTTCTTCTGCTTCAGCGATTGCTTGTTCTGCTTGTTCTACATCATCACTAGGGATCTTTTCCGAAGTCACCAGCCCGGATCGTTGCATGGCTTCGGAGATGGGAACAGTCTCCGAAGCTTCAGTTTCGTCTCCCTCACGCTCAACCCTGACGGTAGAACGCACTCTGGCCATTTAATTATAAATATGTGGAAATTTAATACTTTCTTTTTCCAAAGTTTTTTCTGACGAAGCAGGCTTCAAGCTGGAGCTTCGTTTGATTCCGACAGACAAGCTTCGGCGATGGTTAAAAATTTTGGCAGCAGAACAGTGCAAATAGCAATGAATGCTGTGGTAACTTCACACCTACTCGTCTGTTTATATAGTACTGCAAGTAAGAAGGCGAAGCGCCAGAATTTTTACACCAGGCGGACACCCGCTTGCTCTCGCTGAGCGGTGGACCGCAGAGACCAAACAGTAACTCTGCAAGGTGGGACCGCTACGCGCTGGGAAATTGAATCGTTTCTCGACAACGAGCTCAGGGAAGGTGTTTTTTGGACCTTCGGCTCCCCGAAGCTTAAGAGACTTTTTTCACGGATCAAGCTCGTTACGAAAAACGATCTAGCACCGCGAAAGGGGCTACTGTTGGGCCTATGCTTCGTCGCCGAAGGTCTTATAGGAAGAAGCGGTCTTCGGCTGAAGCTGTTTGTATAAGATGGCCGAAGGTTCCTCTTCGTGAAGCTTCGGTATTACAAACCGACTTAAAGATAGAATGACCTTTTAGTCCATAAAGGTCTGAGTCAATGTTGTAAGCTTTTATAAGGGGCATACTTGTAATTCCTCACAGGCTGCGTCCTGTGCCTATAAATAGTGAACAGTATTCCTTTACTGTTCACGCATTCTGGTAACTGCAATCGCATATTCTGGAATTCAACCTTTTGCCAAGGCAGAGGTATTATTGTATTCAATGATTAAATATAAGAAGTAAATTTAATATAATTCGTCTATGATTTATTTACCTCTTTTGTACCTTTTATTTTATGTCGTCTTACAATATCTATTGAAATTTTATTACGAAGATTTAAGCTTCGTAATTTTACTCTCATCAACCTTCGTCCAAGGCCCATTATCCTCAAGGGAATAATGTTTCATGGACGAAGGACGTTAACATTTAACACTTTATGTTGCCTTGTTCTTAATTCATAGCACTTGAGAACAAGTTCCCAACAGTCGCACATCTCCAATCGCCATGGTGCGCATTGCGACCGTTGGAACGTCTTCTTCATCTACATCATCAAGATCAACAACTTGCTCTCTTGGAGAGCCATTAGTCTCATCAAATACAACATCGCTAGAGACTTCAACCAAACCCGATGATTTGTTAAAGACCCTATACGCCTTTGTATTTGAGTCATAACCTAACAAAAACCCTTCTACAGCTTTGGGAGCAAACTTAGAATTTCTACCTTTCTTCACTAGAATATAACATTTGCTCCCAAATACACAAAAGTACGATACATTGGGTTTGTTACCGGTTAGTAGCTCATATGAAGTCTTCTTGAGGAGGCGATGAAGATAGACCCGGTTTATGGCGTGGTAAGCCGTGCTCACGGCTTCCGTCCAAAACCGTTCGGGCGTCTTGAATTCACCAAGCATCGTCCTTACCATGTCTAGTAGCGTCCTGTTCTTCCTCTCTACCACACCATTTTGTTGTGGTGTGTAGGGAGCGGAGAATTCGTGCTTGATTCCTTCCTCCTCAAGATACTCCTCCACTTGAAGGTTCTTGAACTCAGACCCATTGTCGCTTCTTATCTTCTTCACCTTGAGCTCAAAATCATTTTGAGCTCTCCTTAGGAAGCTTTTGAGGGTCCCTTGGGTTTCAGATTTATCCTGCAAAAAGAATACCCAAGTGAAGCGGGAAAAATCATCAACTATAACAAGACCATACTTACTTCCTCCTATACTTAGATAGGCGACAGGTCCGAAGAGGTCCATATGAAGTAACTTCAGGGGTCTTGATGTTGTCATCACATTTTTGGCATGATGAGAGCTTCCCACCTGTTTACCTGCTTGACAAGCTGCACAAGGTCTATCTTTTTCGAAAGTTACATTAGTTAGACCTTTCACGTGTTCTCCCTTTAGAAGCTTGTGAAGGTTCTTCATCCCCACATGTGCCAAACGGCGATGCCACAGCCAGCCCATGCTAGTCTTAGCAATTAAGCATGCATCTAGACCGGCCTCCTCTTTTGCAAAATCAACTAAATAAAGTTTGTCGTCTAGTACACCCTTAAAAGCTAATGAACCGTCACTTCTTCTAAAGACATACACATCTATATTTGTGAATAAACAGTTATATCCCATATTACACAGTTGACTCACAGACAATAAGTTATATCCAAGCGACTCAACTAAGAACACATTCGAAATAGAGTGCTTGGATGAAATAGCAATTTTTCCTAATCCTTTCACCTTGCCTTGGTTCCCATCACCGAATATGATTGAATCTTGGGGATCCTTGTTCTTGACGTAGGAAGAGAACATCCTCTTTTCCCCCGTCATGTGGTTTGTGCATCCGCTGTCGATAATCCAGCTTGAGCCCCCGGATGCATAAACCTGCAAGGCAAATTTAGGCTTGGGTCTTAGGTACCCAACTCATGTTGGGTCCTACAAGGTTAGTTACAATAGTCTTAGGGACCCAAATGCAAGTCTTGTCTCCCTTACATTTGGCCCCTAATTTCCTAGCAATTACCTTCTTATCCTTTCTACAAATAGCAAAGGAAGCATTGCAAGCATAATAAATTGTAGAAGGTTCATTCATTACTTTCCTAGGAACATGAACAATATTTCTTCTAGGTATAGCATTTTTCCTAGCCAAATTTCTATCATGCATAGAAGAAATAGAAGCAAACATTGCATTTGAATCATAAGCATGTGACACAACATCATTGCAACTCCTATCATGATGAACATCCCTAGAATATCTCCTATCATGGTATAAGAAAGCATGGTTCTTTTTAATACTATTTGCCATAGGGGCCTTCCCTTTCTCCTTGATGGAGATGGAAGCCTTATGGCTTGTTAAGTTCTTGACTTCCCTCTTGAAGCCAAGACCATCCTTAATTGAGGGGTGTCTACCAACTATGTAGGCATCCCTTGCAAATTTTAGTTTATCAAAATCATTTTTGCTAGTCTTAAGTTGGGCATTAAGACTAGCCACTTCATCATTTAATTTAAAAATTGAAACTAGGTGTTCATTACAAGCATCAATATTAAAATCTTTACACCTATTGCAAATTGCAACATGTTCTACACACGATGTTGATTTATTGGCTATTTCTAATTTAGCATTCAAATCATCATTTATGATCTTTAAGCTAGAAATAGAGTCATGGCATGTAGACAATTCACAAGAGAGCATTTCATTTCTCTTAATTTCTAACGCAAGGGAGTTTTGTGCCTCTACAAACTTATCATGCTCATCATATAAGAGATCCTCTTGCTTTTCTAACAATCTATTCTTATCATTCAAAGCATCAATCAATTCATTTATTTTATCAATCTTAGTATCTAGGCCCTTGAATAAACTAGCATAGTTTATTTCATCATCATCACTAGACTCATCCTCACTAGAAGAAGCATAAGTGGATTTTCGAGAGTTTACCTTCTTCTCCTTTGCCATGAGGAAGGTATGACGCTCATTGGGGAAGAGGGACGCTTTGTTGAAGGCGGTGGCGGCGAGTCCTTCGTTGTCGGAGTCAGACGACGAACAATCCGAGTCCCACTCCTATCCAAGGTGTGCCTCGCCCTTAGCTTTCTTGTAAGCCTTCTTCTTTTCCCTCTTGTTCCCTTGTTCCTGGTCACTATCATTATCGGGACAATTAGCGATAAAATGACCAATCTTACCACATTTGAAGCATGAGCGCTTCCCCTTTGTCTTGGTCTTGTTGGGATGCTCCTTGCGACCCCTTAGCGTTGTCTTGAAGCGCTTGATGATGAGGGCCATTTCTTCATCATTAAGCCCGACCGCCTCAATTTGTGCCACCTTGCTAGGTAGCGCCTCCTTGCTTCTCGTTGCTTTGAGAGCAATGGTTTGAGGCTCTTGGATTGGGCCATTCAACGCATCGTCAACGTAACTTGCCTCCTTAATCATCATCCGCCTGCTTACGAACTTTCCAAGGATCTCCTTGGGCGTCATCTTGGTGTACCTAGGATTCTCACGAATATTGTTCACAAGATGTGGATCAAGGACAGTAAACGACCTTAGCATTAGGCGGACGACGTCGTGGTCCGTCCATCGCGTGCTTCCATAGCTCCTTATTTTGTTGACGAGGGTCTTGAGCCGGTTGTACATTTGGGTTGGCTCCTCGCCCCTGATCATTGCGAATCTTCCAAGTTAGCCCTCCACCAACTCCATTTTGGTGAGCATGGTGACGTCGTTCCCCTCATGTGAGATTTTGAGGGTGTCCCAAATCTTCTTGGCGTTATCCAAGCCGCTCACCTTATGGTATTCATCCCTGCACAATGAAGCTAGAAGAACAGTAGTAGCTTGTGCATTTTTGTGAATTTGCTCATTAATAAACATGGGACTATCACTACTATCAAATTGCATTCCACTCTCTACTATCTCCCAATATGCTTGGATGGAGAGAGAACAAGTGACTACGCATTTTGTGACTCCAAAATCCGTAGTCCTCTCCATCAAAGTGAGGAGGTTTACCAAGTGGAATGTAGAGTAAATGAGCATTTGCATTTTGCGGAATACAAGAATAATCAAAAGAAAAGCTTGAATTGACCGTTTTCTTTTTCTCGTAGTTGTCGTCGTCTTTTTGGGAAGAAGAGGACTCGTCGTTGTCGTTGTAGTAGACGATCTCCTTGATGCGCCTTGTTTTCTTCTTCTTCCCGTCTTTTCTTTTGTGGCTTGAGCCCGAGTCAGTAGGCTTGTCATCTTTTGGATCATTGACGAAGGACTCCTTCTCCTTATCATTGACCACCATCCCCTTGCCCCTAGGATCCATTTCTTCGGGCGATTAGTCCCTTTCTTGAAGAGAACGGCTCCGATACCAATTGAGAGCACCTAGAGGGGGGGTGAATAGGTGATCCTGTAGAACTTAAAACTTTACACCACAAACTTGATTAAGAGTTAGAATAATAAAATCAAGTGAGTCGAGAGGAGAACTCTTGTGAAGCACAATAGACACAATAAGGAAAAGCACAAGAGACACGAGGATTTATCCCGTGGTTCGGCCAAGTACAAAACTTGCCTACTCCACGTTGTGGCGTCCCAACGGACGAGAGTTGCACTCAACTCCTCTCAAGTGATCCAATGATCAACTTGAATACCACGGTGTTCTTCTTTACTTTGCTCTTTTCCCGTTTGCGAGGAATCTCCACAACTTGGAGTCTCTCGCCCTTACAATAAGAATCAATATGAAGCACAATAGTAAGGGAGGGCAGCAACACACTCAAATCCATAGCAAATACGCACACACAAGACCAAGACTTGAGCTCAAGACAATATCTTGAGGTTCTCACTAGAACGGAGCTCAAATCACTAAGAATGTTGAACAAGTGCGCAAGAATGAAGTGTGAGTGATCAACAATGCTCAAGGAATGCTTGGTGTACTCCTTCATGCGCCTAGGGGTCCCTTTTATAGCCCCAAGGCAGCTAGGAGCCGTTGAGAGCATTTCAAGAAGGCAATTCTTGCCTTCTGTCGCCTGGTGCACCGGACAGTCCGGTGCACCACCGGACACTGTCCGGTGCGGATCTCTTTCCTTATTTGGTGAAGCCGACCGTTGCAGATTCCTAGCCGTTGGCGCACCGGACAGTCCGGTGCCCCCTTCTGACCGTTGGCTCTGCCACGCGTCGCGTGCGGATTCCGCGGCCGACCGTTGGCCCGGCTGACTGTTGGCTCACCGGACAGTCCGGTGCACCACCGGACAGTCCGGTGATTTATAGCCGTACGCCGTTAATTGCTTCCTGAGAGCAGCCAGTTGACAGACTCCGGCCTGGCGCAACGGACACTGTCCGGTGCACCACCGGACAGTCCGGTGCACGCAGACCTAGTTGTCTTTGGCTGAACAAAACCATCTCTTTTCCAACTTGATTTCTTCTGTTTCCAGCACTTAGACACAATACATTAGTCTCCAAAACAATGTACTAAGTCTTAGAAACATACCTTTTTACTTGATTTGCACTTTATCCATCACTTTGCATAGATTAACATGAGTCCACTTGTGTTGGCACCCAATCACCAAAATACTTAGAAATGGCCCAAGGGCACATTTCCCTTTCAAAGCCACGGCCGCGCCAGCAGTCCCCCTCGGCACGACGGCCGCCTCGACGGAGGGGTCAGCCTCGGGAGCTCATCCCACGACAACTTGTGCCGCCTGAGCCCCCTGCATGGGGGCATCTTGTGTAGAGGCCAGCCGGCCAACGAGGTCCGGTGAGGCACCGGCTGCAGAAGCCGGCGCCATCTTGAGGACCTTCCGGGGAGCCAGACCGGTCGAACTGTGCCTCCGTTTGCTGAGAGGAAAAGGAAAAGCAGGATCAGGACACACGAAGAAGGAGCCGGGACAGAGGTATCCTCAGATACTTACCCACTCCGGGCCACGATCAATCGTGCTTGCGGGGAGGCCCCTCGAGCCTCGGTCCCCGCGGGCACCACCAAGGTTTGTCTCGCTGCCGGCTTCGGCATCATCCCTGCCTCGGGCGCCCGGGGCGCCGAAGGGACGGTCCGCCCAGTGTAACGCCCCGAATTTTGCAGTTGAATTTTTTTCTTTTCTTTACTCGCCAAAATTCGGGCGTTACCTTTTCTTTTTCTTTTTCCCCTCGCTAAACCTTGACCTTTTCCAAAGTTCTAGCGGGATTCGGTTTGGATTTCCCGTGTAAGAAAAACCCTAAAAACCTTATGTTGTTTGATGCACCATGCCGAACCCTGCATTTCTTTTGATTGCTTTGAAAGCGCAATTGCATTCATCGGATTTCGAAAATGAGAAGAAGATCTTTCTTTCTCTTTTCTCTCTCTCTTTCTCTCTCCCTCTCTCTCTCTCTCCCGCGCCCTGGGCCGACCCCGGCCGGCCCAGCCGCCCCCTGGCGCCCCCCCCCTTGGGCCCAATAGGCCCAACCGCCCCCCCCACCTCCCCTTTTTCCCCCAATTCTTTCTCCCTCCCTCTCATTTTCTCTCATTTTCTCTCCCTCTCCCTAAGCCGCCGCCCCTACCCCTGCCCTAAGCCGCCGCCGCCCCCTGCCCAACCGCCGCCCTCGGCCGCCCCTGCCGCCGGCCGCCCCTCGCCGTCGCGCCCCTCCCCGGTGAGCTCCCCCCTCCCCCTCTCCTCCCTCCCCCATCCCCTCTCCCCTTTCCCCATGGCCGGTTCGGCCGCCTCCCTGCCCGCCCGGTCCGGCCGCCCGCCGCCCAGCCCAGCCGCCATGGCCGGCTCGGCCGCGCCGCCCCCTGCCCCGCCGGTTCGGCCGCCCCACGGCCGGCTCGGCCGCCCCCTGCACCGCCCCCTGCACCGCCCCCTGCCCCGCCGGTTCGGCCGCCCCCTGCCCCGCCGGTTCGGCCGCCCCGCCCTCGCCAGCTCAGCCGCCCCTGCGCGCCCCGCCTAGGGCCGGTTCAACCGCCCTAGGGCCGGTTCAACCGCCCCCCCCCCCCCCCTTCTGTTTTTTTTTATTTTTTTTTATTTTATTTTGTTTACTTTCTGTGATCATAATTACTGTATTTTAAGTAGGCTAATCACTGTTTATGCTATGAGAAAATAGGAAGTTTAATTTAAAATTCCGTTATGCTATTGATTCACGTAGTTAATTGTTTACCCTGTGCAATGTTGATCAACTAAAAGTGATTAGGTTTCCATTAGTATATATAGATTTATATAACAGAATTGTTTTGTTAAAAACCAACTGTGTCATTAGTGCATAAGATTTGACCCCCTGCGAGACCTTTCCCGTTTCTTTCTAACCATAACAAATGCGTTATCGAATGTCATACTTGATGCATATTCGCTTTATTTGTTATCTTGTATGGTGTACTGTTCTTTTGTATTAAATATGTGGATGTATGTATGTATGTTTGCGCTCGCATAGAGAACGATCCGGTCGAAGAGCCCGAGGAATCCGCAGGAGAAGTCCCTGAGCAGCAGTCGTTTGGTGGAGGCAAGTGTCCTTTGACCTATCTATGTCCTATTCATTCTTTAATTCACCTCCCGCACTACACATTTATACCTAAGGATTGACTAGCTTTTGTTATCCATGTCCTTGTTTACCTATTTGGGTCGGATTATTACTACTTAGTCTGATGCTATTGCTCAACTCTAATCAATGAACATGATGTGATTATCTTTGATACGCTGTTTTCCCGTTCTCCTTTATGATTATACTTGTGGTTTTCAAGGGGGCTCGAGCGGTTTCTCGAGTGCCTCTCCGTAAGGACCTGTTCTATGGATGACCGCCCGGGAAAACAGTGCAACCATGAGGGTGGAATGGGGTGCCCTTAGCTGAATAATTAGAGGATCCGGGGTGTAGTTCACTTAGCCGTCGTGCCGTCAATGGGGCTCGGTGTATGCGGCTCGCTCTGCCAAGTTTGGGTTCGCCCCTTGGGGAGGAGTGCGGTGCATTTAGGAAACCTAACGGGTGGCTACAGCCCCGGGGAATCTTTGTAAAGGCTTCGTAGTGAATCCCTGGCCATTCACCTCGGGAGTGAATAAGGGTCTTGCAAGCCCGGGCTAGAGAGGGAATCACGGCTTGTGGGTAAAGTGCACAACCTCTGCAGAGTGTTATGAAACTGATATATCAGCCGTGCTCGCGGTTATGAGCGGCCAAGGGAGCTCCAGAGATTAGTGATACTTGATCAGAGACATTGTGGTACAGGTGGTTATGAGATTGATGGTTCTGGTTATGATTATGGTATTGGTAAGTGGTATTCTTTCCGTTTGGAAAGGATACATCGGGTTAATAACTTGGGTTAATGCTAAAACTTGGCTTTCTACTAGTAAGTAATAACCTGACCAACTAAAAGCAACTGCTTGACTTATCCCCACATAAAGCTAGTCCACTACAGCCAAACAGGATACTTGCTGAGTATGTTGATGTGTACTCACCCTTGCTCTACACACCAAACCCCCCCCCAGGTTGTCAGTATTGCAACCACTGCTCAGGAGAAGACGAAGCTGTGGAAGGAGACTTCCAGGAGTTCCAAGATTACGACGAGTTCTAGGTGTGGGTTAGCGGCAACCCCCAGTCGGCTGCCTGTGAAGGCCGCGTTATCTACGTTTCTTTTCCGCACTTTGATTTATTGTAAGAACTATATGGACGTCTCAGACGTATGATGTAATCGACTATTATCCCTTTTAATACTATTTTGAGCACTGTGTGATGATGTCCATATTATGTAACTGCTGTGTACGTGAATAACTGATCCTGGCACGTACATGGTTCGCATTCGGTTTGCCTTCTAAAACCGGGTGTGACATAAGTGGTATCAAAGCCGTGCTGACTGTAGGACCGCTAACCTAGAGTAGAATGGTCGTTCTAAGGACTATAGACCTCTGTCCCTACCTTGACTTTGATATCCCTTCAAAAGTTGGTCCTACTGACCAAACCTATGTTCTACTATATATTATACCTTGCTGAAAATCATGTTTTATTCTGATCCTTCATTTATTTATGATTCATTACTTGCTGGTCATATTAATTCTGTTCTCACCCTTTTGCTTGCGATGTCTTTTGTAGATGGCTCGACTTAGACACACTGCACGAAAGTCAGTCATCCCTTTCTTACCCTCCCGCCTTGCTGAGCGTCCGCTTCGCCGTCCAGTGGCCGGACAGTCCAGCCACTTGGAGAGACTACACCACCGCCTGCGTGAGGAGCAGGAACGTCGACGACAGGAGCAGCGGAGCTCTTCCCTCTCGCTCCACCAGGAGATAGAGTCTGTGAGGAGCTGCTCCCCTGTGCTTCCTCTGGAGCCGCCCCCTGCACCACCACTGGGCGCCCCAGCTTCTGGAGTAGCTGCTGGAGGAGACCCAGACGACGGAGGAGGCGACGACAGCTCGAGCCACGACACCGACTTCTCTGCTAACCCTGAGCCGGAAGGATGGGTTGCTCGACCCATCACTCGCGACGCTGCTCGCGGGTGTCACTTCCATGATGCGCTCGACACCCTGCTACGTCGGGCATTTGACCGGCATACTTGGTCCGTCGAGTATCGCTGTGTGGTCTACCAGCATAGTCGCGGGGTCTACCCGGACCGCTGGGAGGCGACTTGCTTGGTGCGCTGCCCGGAGGACAGTCTCCAGGGTGCAGAGGCCTGTTCAGAGCACTATTCTATCTCTGAGCGGGACTCAGCTGAGGCAGCCATGCAAGATGCTGCACGGCGTGCGCTTTCGCACTACTGCTCGGTTTTCGGTGGGGCAGCTGACGGTCTCGACCTGAAGTATTACCCCCGCCGTTCATCCGGCAGCACAGGAGGCGTGATTGTCTCACCTGTCGGTGAGGGCAATCCTAGGTTGAGCAGCACAGTCAACCTAGCCGCCGTGCTAAACACGGAGCTGGACCATGCATTAGACGAGCTGAGTAGGGCTCGTGCTGAGATCGCCCTGCTGCGGGCTGAGCGCGCGGAACGTCGTTTTCTGGACGGTGGTTCCCCCGCTCCCGTTGGGACTCAGCACCCGTACCGCTCACCTCAGCGTGGACACCAGTCTTATGGCAATCCCGCCTGCAAGACCAAGATAACTCTAGAACCATAGATCGTTAGAGTTGGATCTTGTAATTAATACGAAATACATAGAAGCTTCAGTCTTAGCGTTAGTCTCAGTTTTAGTTAGTCTTAGTTAGACAGGGTAGTTTGCTATATCCTGTGCATTTATGTTTGTCATGATGAACTATGTTTGGTTTGGATCTTTGTAATGATTGTCACCAGAGTGTGGGTATCCCCTGCATTTTGGTTTACATACTATGTCAATAAAGTTAGTTATATAGTTGGGAAACCCATTATTCTCCTTTCCTCTTTATCTGAGAAGCTGTGTGGTCTGTGTTGGAGATCAGTGAAGATGCTCATCTGTTCAGTGCTGTTGGAGAATTCTATACTCTTTTCTTATGCTGCAAGCTTTGCCAGATCAGTTCTGATGTGTGGTTGCGTTCTGCAGATGTCAGAGAACAGGCGTAGAGGAGGAAGGCGTGCTCAGCAGGAGCGAGCCGCTCCGCAGGATGAGGTGCCCCAGCAGCAACACCTGCCGCCCCCGCCCCCGATGTCGATTGAGCAGATGTTTCTGATGCAGACTCAGGCAGTTCAAGCCATCGGTCAGACTTTGGCCGCCATTCAGCAGCAGCAGCAGCAGCAACAGCAGCAAGCACCACCCCAGCCTCAGATGCCTCAGATGCCCAGAGACAAGCGTGCTGAATTCATGAGAGGTCATCCACCAACGTTCGCTCACTCTTCTGACCCCATGGATGCTGAAGATTGGCTGCGCACTGTGGAGCGGGAGTTGCATACCGCTCAGTGCGATGACAGGGAGAAAGTTCTGTATGGTCCCCGTCTGTTGAGAGGAGCAGCCCAGTCATGGTGGGAGTCTTACCTCGCCACCCATGCCAACCCCGACACCATCACCTGGGAAGAATTCCGAGGTAGCTTTCGTCAGTACCATGTGCCTGCAGGTCTGATGACAGTGAAGAAGGAGGAATTCCTGGCCCTTAAGCAAGGGTCATCGTCTGTCAGTGAGTATCGAGACAGGTTTCTGCAATTGTCTCGCTACGCTCCTGAAGATGTCAACACCGACGCCAAGCGACAGTACCGTTTCCTGAGAGGCTTGGTTGACCCTCTGCAGTATCAGCTGATGAACCACACCTTCCCGACATTCCAGCACCTGATTGACAGAGCAATCATGACAGAGAGAAAGCGCAAGGAGATGGAAGATCGTAAGCGCAAGATCAGTGGACCCCAGCCTGGAAGCAGCAGCCGTCCCCGTTTCTCAGGCAATCAACCTCAGCAGTTCAGGCAGAACCAGCGTCCACCTCAGCAGCATCAGCAGCGTCAGCAGTATCAGCAGTTCCAAAGGCAGTACCCTCAAAATCAGTACCAGAACCGTCAGAGCAACCAGTCAGGAGGTCAGTTTCAGAAGCAGAATCAGCAGACACCTCGTCTTCCTGCCCCAGCAAATCAGCAGAACAGTCAGGCAGCACCAGCTCAGGTTGGAAACAGGGCGTGTTTCCACTGTGGAGAGCAAGGCCACTGGGTGATGCAATGTCCGAAGAAGGCAGCCCAGCAGCAGTCAGGCCCCAATGCCCCAGCAAGGCAGAATGTGTCTCAGCCTGGATCAGGCAATCGCTCTCAGCAGCGCTATAATCATGGAAGACTGAATCACTTGGAAGCTGAAGCAGTTCAGGAGACCCCCGGCATGACAGTAGGTATGTTCCCAGTCGATTCCCATATTGCAGAAGTGTTATTTGATACTGGAGCAACACATTCTTTCATTACTGCATCATGGGTAGAAGCACATAATCTTCCAATTACTACCATGTTAACCCCCATTCAAATTGACTCAGCCGGTGGTAGAATTCGAGCCGATAGCATTTGTTTGAATATAAGTGTGGAAATAAGGGGGATAGCATTTCCCGCCAACCTTATAGTAATGGGTACTCAGGGAATAGATGTCATCCTAGGGATGAATTGGCTAGATAAGTATCAGGCAGTTATTAGTTGTGATAAAAGGACCATCAAGTTGGTGTCCCCACTAGGAGAGGAAGTGGTGACCGAGTTAGTCCCGCCTGAGCCAAAGAAAGGAAGTTGTTATCAGATGGCTGTTGATAGCAGTGAAGCAGACCCAATTGAGAGTATCAAGGTTGTGTCTGAATTCCCAGATGTGTTTCCAAAGGACTTACCGGGTATGCCACCAGAGCGGAAAGTTGAGTTTGCTATAGAGCTTCTTCCTGGAACCGCCCCTATCTTCAAGAGAGCTTACAGAATATCTGGACCAGAGTTGGATGAACTTAAGAAGCAAATTGATGAGCTGTCAGAGAAAGGTTACATCCGGCCAAGCACCTCGCCTTGGGCCGCCCCTGTCTTGTTTGTGGAGAAGAAAGATGGCACCAAGAGGATGTGTATCGATTATCGAGCTTTGAATGAGGTCACGATCAAGAACAAGTATCCTTTGCCCAGAATAGAAGATCTGTTCGACCAGTTGAGAGGAGCCAGTGTGTTCTCCAAGATTGATCTGAGGTCAGGTTATCATCAGCTCAGGATCCGACCTTCGGACATTCCGAAGACGGCATTCATTTCCAAGTATGGTTTGTATGAGTTCACAGTGATGTCTTTTGGTTTGACCAATGCGCCAGCATTCTTCATGAACTTGATGAACAGTGTATTCATGGATTATCTTGATAAGTTCGTGGTGGTATTCATTGATGACATTCTGGTTTATTCTCAAAGCGAAGAAGAGCATGCAGATCATTTGAGGATGGTGTTGCAGAGATTGCGAGAGCACCAGTTGTATGCAAAGTTGAGCAAGTGTGAGTTCTGGATCAGTGAAGTCCTGTTCTTGGGTCACATAATCAACAAAGAAGGATTGGCTGTGGATCCGAAGAAAGTGGCAGACATTCTAAACTGGAAAGCGCCAACAGATGCTAGAGGAATCAAGAGCTTCATTGGAATGGCCGGATATTATCGGCGATTCATTGAAGGGTTTTCGAAGATTGCGAAGCCAATGACAGCGTTGCTAGGCAACAAAGTTGAGTTCAAGTGGACCCAGAAATGCCAAGAGGCCTTTGAAGCGCTGAAAGAGAAGTTGACAACAGCGCCTGTCCTAGTCTTGCCTGATGTGCACAAGCCCTTCTCGGTGTATTGCGATGCTTGTTACACAGGTTTGGGATGTGTGTTGATGCAAGAGGGAAGAGTTGTGGCTTACTCGTCCCGACAGCTGAAGGTTCATGAGAAGAATTACCCAATCCATGATCTGGAGTTGGCAGCAGTGGTTCACGCACTGAAGACATGGAGGCACTATCTGTATGGACAGAAATGCGATGTTTACACAGACCACAAGAGTCTGAAGTACATATTCACTCAGTCAGAGTTGAACATGAGGCAGCGAAGATGGTTAGAATTGATCAAAGACTATGAGTTGGAGATTCATTACCATCCAGGCAAAGCAAACGTAGTGGCAGATGCTTTGAGCAGAAAGAGTCAAGTCAATCTGATGGTCGCTCATCCGATGCCTTATGAGTTGGCCAAGGAGTTTGACAGGTTGAGTCTCGGATTTCTGAACAATTCGCGAGGAGTTACAGTCGAGTTGGAACCTACCTTGGAGCGCGAAATCAAAGAAGCGCAGAAGAATGATGAGAAGATCAATGAGATCCGGCGACTGATTCTAGATGGCAGAGGCAAAGACTTTCGAGAAGATGCTGAAGGCGTGGTATGGTTCAAAGACCGCTTGTGTGTTCCCAATGTCCAGTCTATTCGGGAGTTGATTCTCAAGGAAGCTCATGAGACAGCTTATTCGATTCACCCTGGCAGTGAGAAGATGTATCAGGATCTGAAGAAGAAATTCTGGTGGTACGGAATGAAGAGGGAAATCGCAGAGCATGTGGCTATGTGCGATAGTTGCCGAAGAATTAAGGCAGAACACCAGAGACCAGCTGGATTGTTGCAACCGTTGCAGATCCCTCAGTGGAAATGGGATGAAATTGGTATGGATTTCATAGTCGGATTGCCTCGCACTCGAGCCGGCTACGATTCCATTTGGGTAGTAGTGGACCGTTTGACCAAGTCAGCCCACTTCATACCTGTCAAGACCAGCTACAACAGTGCAGTATTGGCAGAATTGTATATGTCTCGGATCGTTTGTCTTCATGGTGTGCCAAAGAAGATAGTGTCAGACAGAGGAACGCAGTTCACCTCTCATTTCTGGCAGCAGTTGCATGAAGCCTTGGGCACGCATCTGAATTTCAGTTCAGCTTATCACCCGCAGACAGATGGTCAGACTGAAAGAACCAATCAAATTCTTGAAGATATGTTGAGAGCCTGTGCGTTGCAAGATCAGTCCGGATGGGACAAGCGATTGCCTTATGCAGAGTTTTCCTATAACAACAGTTACCAGGCCAGTTTGAAGATGTCACCGTTTCAAGCGCTGTATGGAAGGAGTTGCAGAACTCCGTTGCAATGGGATCAGCCTGGAGAGAAGCAAGTGTTTGGGCCAGACATTTTGCTCGAAGCCGAAGAGAACATCAAGATGGTCCGAGAGAATCTGAAGATAGCGCAATCAAGGCAGCGAAGCTATGCAGACACAAGAAGAAGAGAGCTGAGTTTCGAAGTCGGAGACTTTGTTTATCTGAAAGTGTCACCGATCAGGGGAGTCAGAAGATTCGGAGTGAAAGGCAAGCTAGCACCCCGCTACATTGGTCCGTATCAGATTCTTGCGAGACGAGGAGAAGTGGCTTATTAGCTCAGTTTGCCAGAGAATTTGTCTGCTGTGCATGATGTCTTTCATGTGTCTCAGTTGAAGAAGTGCTTGCGTGTGCCAGAAGAGCAGTTGCCAGTGGAAGGTCTGGAAGTCCAGGAGGACTTGACCTATGTTGAGAAGCCAGCTCAGATCCTTGAGGTTGCAGATAGAGTCACCCGAAGGAAGACCGTCAGAATGTGCAAAGTCAGATGGAGTCACCACTCTGAGGAAGAAGCAACCTGGGAGCGTGAAGATGATCTGATGGCTAAGTACCCAGAGCTCTTTGCTAGCCAGCCCTGAATCTCGAGGGCGAGATTCTTTTAAGGGGGATAGGTTTGTAACGCCCCGAATTTTGCAGTTGAATTTTTTTCTTTTCTTTACTCGCCAAAATTCGGGCGTTACCTTTTCTTTTTCTTTTTCCCCTCGCTAAACCTTGACCTTTTCCAAAGTTCTAGCGGGATTCGGTTTGGATTTCCCGTGTAAGAAAAACCCTAAAAACCTTATGTTGTTTGATGCACCATGCCGAACCCTGCATTTCTTTTGATTGCTTTGAAAGCGCAATTGCATTCATCGGATTTCGAAAATGAGAAGAAGATCTTTCTTTCTCTTTTCTCTCTCTCTTTCTCTCTCCCTCTCTCTCTCTCTCTCCCGCGCCCTGGGCCGACCCCGGCCGGCCCAGCCGCCCCCTGGCGCCCCCCCCCCTTGGGCCCAATAGGCCCAACCGCCCCCCCCACCTCCCCTTTTTCCCCCAATTCTTTCTCCCTCCCTCTCATTTTCTCTCATTTTCTCTCCCTCTCCCTAAGCCGCCGCCCCTACCCCTGCCCTAAGCCGCCGCCGCCCCCTGCCCAACCGCCGCCCTCGGCCGCCCCTGCCGCCGGCCGCCCCTCGCCGTCGCGCCCCTCCCCGGTGAGCTCCCCCCTCCCCCTCTCCTCCCTCCCCCATCCCCTCTCCCCTTTCCCCATGGCCGGTTCGGCCGCCTCCCTGCCCGCGCGGTCCGGCCGCCCGCCGCCCAGCCCAGCCGCCATGGCCGGCTCGGCCGCGCCGCCCCCTGCCCCGCCGGTTCGGCCGCCCCACGGCCGGCTCGGCCGCCCCCTGCACCGCCCCCTGCACCGCCCCCTGCCCCGCCGGTTCGGCCGCCCCCTGCCCCGCCGGTTCGGCCGCCCCGCCCTCGCCAGCTCAGCCGCCCCTGCGCGCCCCGCCTAGGGCCGGTTCAACCGCCCTAGGGCCGGTTCAACCGCCCCCCCCCCCCCTTCTGTTTTTTTTTATTTTTTTTTTATTTTATTTTGTTTACTTTCTGTGATCATAATTACTGTATTTTAAGTAGGCTAATCACTGTTTATGCTATGAGAAAATAGGAAGTTTAATTTAAAATTCCGTTATGCTATTGATTCACGTAGTTAATTGTTTACCCTGTGCAATGTTGATCAACTAAAAGTGATTAGGTTTCCATTAGTATATATAGATTTATATAACAGAATTGTTTTGTTAAAAACCAACTGTGTCATTAGTGCATAAGATTTGACCCCCTGCGAGACCTTTCCCGTTTCTTTCTAACCATAACAAATGCGTTATCGAATGTCATACTTGATGCATATTCGCTTTATTTGTTATCTTGTATGGTGTACTGTTCTTTTGTATTAAATATGTGGATGTATGTATGTATGTTTGCGCTCGCATAGAGAACGATCCGGTCGAAGAGCCCGAGGAATCCGCAGGAGAAGTCCCTGAGCAGCAGTCGTTTGGTGGAGGCAAGTGTCCTTTGACCTATCTATGTCCTATTCATTCTTTAATTCACCTCCCGCACTACACATTTATACCTAAGGATTGACTAGCTTTTGTTATCCATGTCCTTGTTTACCTATTTGGGTCGGATTATTACTACTTAGTCTGATGCTATTGCTCAACTCTAATCAATGAACATGATGTGATTATCTTTGATACGCTGTTTTCCCGTTCTCCTTTATGATTATACTTGTGGTTTTCAAGGGGGCTCGAGCGGTTTCTCGAGTGCCTCTCCGTAAGGACCTGTTCTATGGATGACCGCCCGGGAAAACAGTGCAACCATGAGGGTGGAATGGGGTGCCCTTAGCTGAATAATTAGAGGATCCGGGGTGTAGTTCACTTAGCCGTCGTGCCGTCAATGGGGCTCGGTGTATGCGGCTCGCTCTGCCAAGTTTGGGTTCGCCCCTTGGGGAGGAGTGCGGTGCATTTAGGAAACCTAACGGGTGGCTACAGCCCCGGGGAATCTTTGTAAAGGCTTCGTAGTGAATCCCTGGCCATTCACCTCGGGAGTGAATAAGGGTCTTGCAAGCCCGGGCTAGAGAGGGAATCACGGCTTGTGGGTAAAGTGCACAACCTCTGCAGAGTGTTATGAAACTGATATATCAGCCGTGCTCGCGGTTATGAGCGGCCAAGGGAGCTCCAGAGATTAGTGATACTTGATCAGAGACATTGTGGTACAGGTGGTTATGAGATTGATGGTTCTGGTTATGATTATGGTATTGGTAAGTGGTATTCTTTCCGTTTGGAAAGGATACATCGGGTTAATAACTTGGGTTAATGCTAAAACTTGGCTTTCTACTAGTAAGTAATAACCTGACCAACTAAAAGCAACTGCTTGACTTATCCCCACATAAAGCTAGTCCACTACAGCCAAACAGGATACTTGCTGAGTATGTTGATGTGTACTCACCCTTGCTCTACACACCAAACCCCCCCCAGGTTGTCAGTATTGCAACCACTGCTCAGGAGAAGACGAAGCTGTGGAAGGAGACTTCCAGGAGTTCCAAGATTACGACGAGTTCTAGGTGTGGGTTAGCGGCAACCCCCAGTCGGCTGCCTGTGAAGGCCGCGTTATCTACGTTTCTTTTCCGCACTTTGATTTATTGTAAGAACTATATGGACGTCTCAGACGTATGATGTAATCGACTATTATCCCTTTTAATACTATTTTGAGCACTATGTGATGATGTCCATATTATGTAACTGCTGTGTACGTGAATAACTGATCCTGGCACGTACATGGTTCGCATTCGGTTTGCCTTCTAAAACTGGGTGTGACACCCAGGCGCAGACACGGCGACCTGGGGATCAGCCTCCTGTGCTACCGGCACGGGCAACGGCTCTTCAGGGACAGGCGGGTCGGCCTGACTCCCCGGGGTCACCTCAACCACCTCGGCCAAGGGGTCAAGTACCCCCTCGGCCTGCCCCTGTTCTTCGGACCGGGACCCTAATACCCTGGCCCTGGATACTGACGGCGCCAGCCCACTCGGGGGCTGGCTCGACGACCCCTGACCCAACCGCAGATCCGGGCTGAGGCCAAGGCGGGCCGCCATGTCGTCGTCTTCGTCATCATCGTCGTCGTCATCATCGTCAGGCGTCTCCGGCGACGACTCCCTCGGGAGCCCGTCCCTCTCCTGCTTCCGACGACGCCTCTCCAAGGCGTCCCGAGCCCGCATCCGCTCGCGGGCCCGAGCCTTTTCCGCGTCCTTCTTCTCCTTCTTCTCCGCAGCGACCCTCCGCGCGGCTCGGTCCACCGCATCCTCCGGGACCGGTGGCAGAGAAGGTTTGTGAAACCCCAACTGACGGACGGAAATCTCGGCTGTGGGAACCAAGGGCAATCTGACACAAGAAGGAAGAAGGAGCGGACAATTACCAGGGATATGCACCCGCGCTCGGGACGCATCGAGGGCTGGGTAAGGGCACCGGCGTCCAACTTTCCTACCGTGCCGGCTACCCGCCTGTGGAGGTCATCAGCGGGGAGGGGGACCGAGGACATCTGCGAACCCTCCAAGTCAACCCCCGGCGTCATCTCCGAAAGCAGCAGTCGCCGCTCCGTCAAGGGGAGCACCCTCCAGCGATGGATGGCGGCGACCACCCCCGTGGCGGTAAGCCCTCCGTCTCGCAGCTCCTGCAAGGCCTCCAGAAGAGGCTGGAGATTCTTCTGTCTGTCGCGCAGGGCCCCATAGCGCCAGTTGCTGCCGGCGGCAGTCACCACTCGTTGAGAAGACGACGGGAGCCTCCCATCGTTGTTCCAAAGGTAAAACCACCGGCGCTGCCACCCCTTGTTCGAAGACACAAGGATGGCGGGGATGTACTGTTGCGCACGCGCCTACCTCAACTGGAGGATGCAGCCACCGGCCCGCACTGCCATGCGAACTCTCCTTTCCCCCGTCGTCAAGGCAAAAGGCTCCACGGAGAAGAGATGGGTCCACAGATCCCAGTGGGGGTCAATCCCAAAAAACCCTTCGCAAACCGCCGCAAAGATGGCTGCTTGCGCGATGGAGTTGGGGCTGAGATTGTGCAGCTCCACCCCGTAGAAATGCAGAATCGCCCGCATGAAACGACTTGCTGGCACTCCGAACCCCCGCTCATGGGAAGAGACGAAACTCAGCACATACCCCGACGGCGGGGAAGGGGCGGCTCCGCTCGGAGGGGCCATCCACTCCGGCTGCGGGTCACCGGAGAGGGGACGAAGCAAACCATCGCCAACAAGGGCCTCCAGATCGTCCGCCGTGACGGTGGAGAAAGGCCACGGGTTGCGCGGTGGAACGACGGTTACCCGGTCGGCCATCACCAAGCGAAGGAGGTGGCGGCGGAGCGGACAAGGTGCGTGGTTTTCTTTCTCTGGCTATTCCCTCAGGTTGCGGAGACCTAAGCAGGAGGCGAGCAGCAGAGTAAAGAACCACGACCGGTCCCTCTTCCGAATATATAAAGGCCCGGGCGAGACCCGTTCAACACTTCGCCCGAACCTGCTCCTCGAACGGCTCGCGCAATGGCTGCCCCGCGAACCACTCGTCCCGTCGCATTAACTCCGCGGCAGGGCAGGCGAGGCGGGCGACGCTTCACCTCTGCCATGATGACCGCGTCAAAAAAGGTGCACCACGTCGTTCAATTTCGTATCCTTTTCCTCTTCCCCTTTCTCTCTCTTGCTACAGGGATCGGGAAAGGGGATACTCCGAAAGGGATCCTTCTTCGCGAAGGAAGTGGGCCCCGAGCCCTCCTACTGATCAGAGGTTTGAAGGCTGGCCCCTCAGAAGGGTTCGACAGCCGCCTCAGAGCACTCGGGCTCCGCGCCCACTACTGGTAAGAGGTTCGAAGGCTGGCCCCTCGGAAGGGTTCGACAGCCGCCTCAGGCCACCCGGGCTCCGCGCCTGTGACACCCGGTTTGCAAAGAAGAGAAGTTGGAGGGTATTCTTTTTGTTTTTTTCTCTCTTTCGGTGGTTGCGTTTTGGGAATTTGGAATTTGAGGAAAAACATTCACCAGTAGGGCAGTAGAATTTCTTTGGTTAGGTGCTTGCATCGGGGTCGGGAGCCGTCGTGTGGGCGTGTTGGGCCTCAAATCTTGTTTCGGCCCACTAACCCCCATAACCCTAGCCGCCCTCCCCCTAACCCCCCCATTCTTTGTGCAGCCGCCCCTCCCCCCATTCCCCTACCCTCTTGGCCGCCCCCCCTCCCATCTCCTCCTTTCTCAAGCACTTGCAGCCACACATCAAACCCTAGCCGCCCCCCCATCTCCTCCTCCCATGGTGCCATTCGTTGCCGCTCGGATCTCCGTCGCGTGGTGCAAATCTTCAACGGTTTTCGGTGGAGGGAGGAAGGGAGGAAGAAAAGGGGGAGAACCCAAGGTGATTTTTGTGTTTATCTCTTGTTCATTTTATGCGGTAATCCAATTGTTTAGATGTTGCATGTGCGATTTGGTAGAAGGGCTGTCCAGAATTTTAAGGGGGTGGACGAACAGCAGCAGAATTAGTGATTTCTGGGCATTTTTCGTGGAGAATTAAGGGGAATCAGTTCGGGAATCATGTAGAACTTTGGCATACCTTTCCAACGAGTATTTATGCGCTCAATTTGGAGTTATAAATTAAAAGTTATCACCGTTTGAAACCGGGTAGGTGGCTGTCCAAAAAAACAGATTTTCAGGGGGGTGAACAGCAGCAGTATTACCAGTTTCTGGGGATTTTTCGGGAGTAATTAGTGTTAATCAGTATAAGAATCATGTAGGGCTTTATGTTATCTTTCCAACAAGTACTTATGCGCTCGATTCGGAGTTATAATTTAGGAGATATCGTTGTTTGAATCCGGTTATGTTGCTGTCCAAAAAAACAGATTTTTCAGGTGAGTGAACAGCAGTGGTATTAGCAGTTTCTGGGAATTTTTCGTGGGTAATTAGTGTTAACCAGTATGATAATCATGTAGGGATTTGTCTTACCTTTCCAATGAGTACTTATGCGCTTGATTTGGAATTATATTTTAAAAGATATCGCTGTTTGAATCCGGGTATGTCGCTGTCCAAAAGACAAAGAAAAAACAGATTACAGGGTTCATCTTGTGGACTATTTTGGGCTAATTAGAAATTGGAATTTAATTATAAATTGTATACAAAACTTGTGGGGAATTTTATGTAGATGCCTCTGGAGTTTTTGTTTGTTACCACTGTTGTCATAATTTTAAAGTTATGAAATTATTAAGCAGCGCCGCTGCAGTTTGTGGGTGTAGGGAGAGATGTAACCCGCGGCGGGGTTTGAGTTTGTGCGTAGTTGCGGCGTCGCTTATGAGCCTGATTATGTGAAATTGGTGCACTAAGTTGGGTGTCAAAAACAGGTGGTGGACTTCCGGATCGTATTTAGGGATTTGCCCGAACTTCCGGTAAAAGCAAGTAAATACAGTGGTGGTTGCTACCATTTGGTTTGCATCCTATTCCCTATCATTGAGTATGCATAAGTTTTAATTATGTTAATCATTGAATTCTATGATGAAGTTTATTTGTTTGGAAGTATTAATTCTCAATTGTCTAATATTGTGGATGATCATAATTTGGTAATGATATATGTGGTTGATTCCCATCTTGGATGAAGTTGAAGTATCTTTTTGAATCATGTTATATGAAGTGTTGTAGGCATGACATGCACATCGCATCATCCATCTTGCATTTTGAAGCTATGTCGTGATCTTATGGTCCGACCGTACCGGTACATTTTTAGCATCGTATGTTGCCCGAGGAGGGGTACGATGCGGCTTCATATCCTTAGTGGTATGAAGGCAGAAGTCATCCTTGCATTTGCAGACATTTGCACTCATGAGGAATATATGAAGTGTGACATTACTATGTTACTATTGTGGTTTCTACCTGCGAGGTGTGGTAACTAGGTGTGTTGTACGTTGTATACGTGCTGCACCTTCGTAATAAGAAGGTTGTGGAATCAAGTGGTGGTAAAACAATGTTCTTATGTGGTTAAACTGTTTGATATTATTTTACTTGCTGAGATGTGTCATCTCACTCTTGCATTACTCAATGCAGGTACTTGATACATGTTGGGAATGAGGGGAGTAGCAGCACGTCCACTTTTACCCTCACAATAACGCTGCCCAGGCGCAGCCATGATTTAATTAGAAACTTATTGTTAAAGGAAGTTTGTTTTCTTTATATGGTTGTGCGCACTGGTTAATTCAGTTCAGGTCGTATGTTTATCTTCCCTTGCTAGCCGATTAATAATACTTAGTATGTTTTAGTCATGATATATGTTTATACCCTGTTGCCCCCTCTTTTATGCAATCTTGCAAAGGGGATGCTGCCGAAATTTTATATATGGACGTCGGAAGTGTAGTTCAGTAGCATTCCGGGTTGTTTGTGGAACCCGGAGTGTTACAGTTGGTATCAGAGGATAGGCTTTAGATTCTACGCAATTTGAAGATAAATTTGACACACTTGCACATATAGGAAGGGTATGGGTTCATATATCTTTCATATTAGTATTTTATTGTATAGATGACTAGAATTTCCTTACTCCAAATCCCTTTATGGTTTGATGGGGTATGTCGTTAACGACGTAATGCTTGATATGAAATGTTACTTCTATTTAATATTGGTTTCTTGATGTGGTTGTTATTGAAATTATTATGCAAGTGAAGCTACTAATGTACTTGTTTTATATACATATCGTCATGATGTTTTTTTGGGATGCAATGTTTACTAATCTTTGAGCTATTACCATCATATATTTCTATATGCTTGACTGTGGATGTTTTTTCCCAAAAGGATTCTTGGGTTCTAGTACTTGTAGGACCGATTGTTTATTGAGCTTGTGTATAGAGGATCTAATCCGACTTGGTGTAGTGTGAAAACACTATACAATGTAGTTTTATGGTGTTGTCGAGTTTGATTGACTGTTGGGTTACAACCCAACTTATCAATGTAATATTTCCATGGGTGCAGTGCTTTACACCTCACCTTTTTTTTGGCTAGTGTGGCTACTTGCCAACTTGATCTTAGAGTACAATAGGTTTGTCTCCATAGAGCAAAGGCAATGTTGTACTGTCTATGAAATCTTGAGACTGGTAGAACTCAAGTGAATTTGTAAGATGACGTGGATAGATAAGTTCAACCATGTTTACATGATAGGTTTTCTTATTGTGTGCAACCTTATCTTTAATAATAAATAGGGTGATTTCAAGTGGATTTTATGTCTATATTATAGTTGAAGAGGCATGCATGTTTTCCTTCTATGGTTTGTTTCTATAGCCAAAAAGGTTATGCATAATTTTTAATTGTTGGAGGCTAGTCATGTGGACGATATGGACAACCCGTTTTATATTGTTTTTAATCGCCGATGATATATGGTAGTTTTTTTATATGATCAGTTCTCTATGCATGCTTGTTGAATTATTATTTGGACTGCTTTATCTTTAACAAAGTCAATGTTTAACTGGAAGTTGCTTATGTTTGTTAGTCATCTATCTCTATAATGATGTGGTTGTTGCATCAGATGGAGATTTTTTTTATATGAATGATGGTTTGATAGATCATGTATGTCTACTACTTTGAATTCATCCTATGACATCACTAGGTACAAATTGTTCAAGTGCAATAATAGGAGGTATTGTTGTATGTGAGGTTAATCAAGGTAGTTTGGTTAGGTGGATTGTCTTATTGAAGTCCAATTACTCCTGTTGAGCATAGTATCGTGTTATTATTTTAGTGTTGAAAGTAATATTTATGAAGCTTTTGCATGAGTCTGTGTCAAGAAGTACATTAGTTTTTCTTGTTGTTATCCCTCCATTGCTTTATGAGTATTGCAAATTTTATCTCTTTTGAGAGGAGAAAAAGATGTTATATGACATGAGCACCATTTGCTTCACGTCAACAGAATAGTTTTCGAGATTTCTAGTAGTTGGATTCTAGTGTAATAACAACCATGTTTTATAGTGCTGGAGACGGGTATGTCAGGTGTTTCATACATTGTCGATACATGGATGTTTGACCTTAGTGGCATTAACAAACGAGGTTGTTGAATTCATTGATTGTTGTGCTTAGTGTTCTAACCTATTTGGTAGAGTGTTATTTAAAGACTTTGTTGAGTTGCATTCCAGTTTGGTAGTGGAAAATCGTAGTGTTGATTGCACCTGCCAATGACTTGGGTTTCATTTTATATTTTTTTATTGTTGATAATGTGTTGTTTGGTTTCGGGAGGCATTTTAAATTAGTTGGAGGCTGAATCAGGCTTCACTTATCTAGAATGTTTTGTAGTATGTTTCTTCATCTTTCCATAGGATGCTTAATCACCATGTTTGGTCTAAACATTTGAGAGATATGGGTTTCTTAAAACATCTTTGTTGGTGTCTCTAGCAGAGTGAGTCTTTAATTTTGTACGGAAGAGTAGACATTGAAGACGATATAATTTGGTCTTTGTGGATTATGAAAGTTTTAGTAATTTCATGATCTTTTCAAAGAGTATGGGTTTCTAATTCTCATTGCATATAATTGGAGTTAGGTTGCTCTGAAGTTGTTGCACTGTTGTGTCTCAACTTTAGGTGTCGTTATAATCACCAATAAATCGACCGCGTTTTGATAGTTGCAGAGCACAAATTTGCGAATTCTCTTTAAGCAAAACTTGTAGGTCTTTTCAGTACCTTTTTAATGGGTATTTGCTTGTAACTGTGTGTTAAATAGATTTGGAGAGGTGGTTGCGCGGATATAAGTCGAATCTCTAATGTGTAGTATCTCAGGCTGAGTTTAGCTGTAAGTCATGCAGAGTTGAGGGCTATAAGGATTAATTTGGGTGCAACTTTATTGCAAAAGTCATGGACAATTTTCAAAACTTTTCCAACGCGTGTTCGTTGTAGTTTAAGTTGAGTATAGCAGGAGTTATAGGTTTTTGAATTTTAGTTGTCCATTGTTTCAATCCTATCAGTTTTGTAACAAAAGAGTTGCATTGTTTTATCGGTTTGGAAACCAATTCCGAGACACTCATTATAATAAAAGTTCTAGGGAATGTTATAATCTTTTCAATGAGTTTATATTTGCAAACTTTTGTTAGCTGGAGGGAGTTATGATATCATGTATAGAATGTGCTTGGATGAATATGTGGGAAGACATAACATGCTTAAATTGATTCTTGCTTGCATGATGTGAGATTAGGCTTAAATGATTTAAAAAGTTATTATATTGCTTCTATACTTATATTTGTTCTAGGTGTCTCGTAATGAAGAACCTAAAGTTATTAGTCTTTCAATGAACGCTTAATCTTAGAAGAGTAATGAACCTGATAAAATCTATTGCTTGCTATTGGGACTGCATGACCAGTTTTAGTTATGCAGCTAGTTCAATAAAGTAAACCATCTTTTTTGTAGAGATGTTATATATAAAAGTTGTAGCCAACTTCTTTATCTTACTTGTGTAAAAATTTCATGACCATAGGTCTAGTAGTTTGGGAGTTATGATTTTCTGAAGTCCAGTCTTGAAATCTGTGTAGATTATGTACAGATTTTGAAGCTGACCTTGTTTGCCCAATTTAAACTTCGAATAACTTATTATAAATTATAAAGAAGTTGTAGTACTTTTCTTAATCGTTTCAACAAATTTTGGATTATTTTTTTTGGAGATCTATAAGTTAAGTTACAGCTGTTTTAAGTGTGATCTCTGAATCTGTCCAAATTTGGACAGCAGGGCCTTTCTCGTGTCTTTTGACCTTAATATGCATTGAATTAACTTGATATGTTTATAAATGAATTATAGACAATTCTACTAGCTTTCTAAAAAGTCTGGGAGCACCTGAATTGGATGTTTGAGACTCCAATTATGGATTTTTGAATTGGGTAGTTGAATTATGTCAAAGTCTGGACAGAATTTACGTTTAGCATTGTTTGACCTTTCTAAGTGTCAAATATTGTTGTGATGTTAATACCAAGGGTATAGTGGACTTTATAAGCTTTCCATAAAATCCTAGTTTACTAATTTTCGATGCATATTTTGTGAGTTAGGAGCAAAACAATTAACCGTTGTGCTGCTATCTAGAAATATGCAAGCATTAAGTTGCTCTCTTGAAGTTGCTCTTGTTTGGCTAAGTTTGGTTTAGGCTATAGGAACATTATATGCCTTGCATTCATATATACATTCCTTGAAGTACTTGCATATGTCAATGATTGATTTGGTGTCAGTAAAGCTTGGTCCGAGGTATATAGGACCGTCTACTATCTTGGCCGAGTTGGCAGCTGGGCTTAGCACATGTAATTGTCGGAATCTATGATCAGAGTACACCAAGTATTCCATGTCTTTATGTTGAGGAAGTATTTGCGGAATCCAGACCATCAAATCGAGCTAGAACCGATTCCTGTGTAGCAAGAGCAGACTCTAGAGTGTCGTCTGCTGCGTATCTTAGAATCCTAGGAGCTTGAGGAGCTGATGCAGCAGAAGTACTTGAACTTTTCTTTATGTGTGAGTTTTGTTGATTCATTAATCTTTCTTTTGTTGTTCCGATAAAAGCGTCGGAATTCGAGGTCGAATTCTTTTTAAGGGGGGTAGAGCGTGACACCCGGTTTGCAAAGAAGAGAAGTTGGAGGGTATTCTTTTTGTTTTTTTTCTCTCTTTCGATGGTTGCGTTTTGGGAATTTGGAATTTGAGGAAAAACATTCACCAGTAGGGCAGTAGAATTTCTTTGGTTAGGTGCTTGCATCGGGGTCGGGAGCCGTCGTGTGGGCGTGTTGGGCCTCAAATCTTGTTTCGGCCCACTAACCCCCATAACCTTAGCCGCCCTCCCCCTAACCCCCATTCTTTGTGCAGCCGCCCCTCCCCCCATTCCCCTACCCTCTTGGCCGCCTCCCCTCCCATCTCCTCCTTTCTCAAGCACTTGCAGCCACACATCAAACCCTAGCCGCCCCCCATCTCCTCCTCCCATGGTGCCATTCGTTGCCGCTCGGATCTCCGTCGCGTGGTGCAAATCTTCAATGGTTTTCGGTGGAGGGAGGAAGGGAGGAAGAAAAGGGGGAGAACCCAAGGTGATTTTTGTGTTTATCTCTTGTTCATTTTATGCGGCAATCCAATTGTTTAGATGTTGCGTGTGCGATTTGGTAGAAGGGCTGTCCAGAATTTTAAGGGGGTAGACGAACAGCAGCAGAATTAGTGATTTCTGGGCATTTTTCGTGGAGAATTAAGGGGAATCAGTTCGGGAATCATGTAGAACTTTGGCATACCTTTCCAACGAGTATTTATGCGCTCAATTTGGAGTTATAAATTAAAAGTTATCACCGTTTGAAACCGGGTAGGTGGGCTGTCCAAAAAAACAGATTTTCAGGGGGGTGAACAGCAGCAGTATTACCAGTTTCTGGGGATTTTTCGGGAGTAATTAGTGTTAATCAGTATGAGAATCATGTAGGGCTTTATGTTATCTTTCCAACAAGTACTTATACGCTCGATTCGGAGTTATAATTTAGGAGATATCGTTGTTTGAATCCGGTTATGTTGCTGTCCAAAAAAACAGATTTTTCAGGTGGGTGAACAGCAGTGGTATTAGCAGTTTCTGGGAATTTTTCGTGGGTAATTAGTGTTAACCAGTATGATAATCATGTAGGGATTTGTCTTACCTTTCCAATGAGTACTTATGCGCTTGATTTGGAATTATATTTTAAAAGATATCGCTGTTTGAATTCGGGTATGTCGCTGTCCAAAAGACAAAGAAAAACAGATTACAGGGTTCATCTTGTGGACTGTTTTGGGCTAATTAGAAATTGGAATTTAATTATAAATTGTATACAAAACTTGTGGGGAATTTTATGTAGATGCCTCTAGAGTTTTTGTTTGTTACCACTGTTGTCATAATTTTAAAGTTATAAAATTATTAAGCAGCGCCGCTGCAGTTTGGTGGGTGTAGGGAGAGATGTAACCCGCGGCGGGGTTTGAGTTTGTGCGTAGTTGCGGCGTCGCTTATGAGCCTGATTATGTGAAATTGGTGCACTAAGTTGGGTGTCAAAAACAGGTGGTGGACTTCCGGATCGTATTTAGGGATTTGCCCGAACTTCCGGTAAAGGCAAGTAAATACAGTGGTGGTTGCTACCATTTGGTTTGCATCCTATTCCCTATCATTGAGTATGCATAAGTTTTAATTATGTTAATCATTGAATTCTATGATGAAGTTTATTTGTTTGGAAGTATTATTTCTCAATTGTCTAATATTGTGGATGATCATAATTTGGTAATGATATATGTGGTTGATTCCCATCTTGGATGAAGTTGAAGTATCTTTTTGAATCATGTTATATGAAGTGTTGTAGGCATGACATGCACATCGCATCATCCATCTTGCATTTTGAAGCTATGTCGTGATCTTATGGTCCGACCGTAACGGTACATTTTTAGCATCGTACGTTGCCCGAGGAGGGGTACGATGCGGCTTCATATCCTTAGTGGTATGAAGGCAGAAGTCATCCTTGCATTTGCAGACATTTGCACTCATGAGGAATATATGAAGTGTGACATTACTATGTTACTATTGTGGTTTCTACCTGCGAGGTGTGGTAACTAGGTGTGTTGTACGTTGTATACATGCTGCGCCTTCGTAATAAGAAGGTTGTGGAATCAAGTGGTGGTAAAACAATGTTCTTATGTGGTTAAACTGTTTGATATTATTTTACTTGCTGAGATGTGTCGTCTCACTCTTGCATTACTCAATGCAGGTACTTGATACATGTTGGGAATGAGGGGAGTAGCAGCACGTCCACTTTTACCCTCACAATAACGCTGCCCAGGCGCAGCCATGATTTAATTAGAAACTTATTGTTAAAGGAAGTTTGTTTTCTTTATATGGTTGTGCGCACTGGTTAATTCAGTTCAGGTCGTATGTTTATCTTCCCTTGCTAGCCGATTAATAATACTTAGTATGTTTTAGTCATGATATATGTTTATACCCTGTTGCCCCCTCTTTTATGCAATCTTGCAAAGGGGATGCTGCCGAAATTTTATATATGGACGTCGGAAGTGTAGTTCAGTAGCATTCCGGGTTGTTTGTGGAACCCGGAGTGTTACAACGCCCACTACTGATCAGGGGTTCGAATGCTGGCCCCCCGAAGGGTTCGACAGCCGCCTTAGAACACGCAGAGCGAGGGATGACTCTAGGTACGTCCAATACATGGCCAAGGCTCGGGCTACGCTCCCGAGGTATCCTAGGACATTTCTGAGACCAGCAGGAGCGATTCTGTAACAGAATCCCATCAGAGGGAGACATCGAGCCCTCGGACCCTATCAAACGGGACCGGGTCAGGCAAATCACCTGGAGGTACTTTTGGAGCGCGCCTCTGGGCCACTAGCCGACCCTTATCGAACGGGGCATGGGCGTCCACTCGGATCACCCGTTAGCAACTCACTGGAGACACCATGTTCGGCGCCCTCCGAGGGAAACATGGCGCTTTCCCCCCTCCTCCTTGCGGAAAGGCGATGAAGGGGCGTATGAAAAAAGCCGAGTCAGTCCTTGACCGTCCTCTCGCTCTGTGCGGAGGCTCGGGGGCTGCTCTCGCAAACCCGACTCCGGGCAAACCGTTGATGACGTCAACATACCAGCCCGAGAACTTGGAACCTGACTATGCACCCGGGCTACGACCAGTTCGCATGAGGGAACAATCAGACCGGCCGAGGCATCACGAAAGGCGTTAAGACCTCGAAGGAGTCAAACCACTCCTCCGAGGCCTCGGGGGCTACACTGGCGGGTGCGCTCGCGCGCACCCACCGGAACAAAATGCAACCGAGAGAGGCTGGTCCCCTTGCAAAAAAGTGTGACAAAGCCTCCAAGCGAGTACCCCACACTCCCTTTGAGGCTCGGGGGCTACTGTCGGGGACCATAATTAGGGGTACCCCTAAGACTCTTGAACTCGGCTGGTAAACACCATCAGCACAAAGCTGCAAAGGCCTGATGGGCGCGACACAGGACAAAGCTCTGTCCGCTCAAGGGACACGATCTCGCCTCGCCCGAGCCCAGCCTCGGGCAGGAACAGCAGACCCAGGCAGATTCACGCCTCGCCCGAGGGCCTCCTCAAGCAACGGGCACACCTCCGACTCGCCCGAGGCCCAGCTTGGGCAGGCTTCGCGGAGAAGCAACCTTGGCCAAGATCGCCTCGCCAGCCGACCGGATCGCAGGAGCATTCAATGCAAGGATCGCCTGACACCTTATCCTGACGCGTGCTCTTCAGTCGACAGAGCCGAAGTGACCGCAGTCACTTTGCCCCTCCACTGGCTGACCTGACAGGAAAACAGCGCCGCCTGCGCTGCTCCGACTGCTGTGCCACCCGTCAGGGTGAGGCTGACAGCCGCCAAGTCCAGCCTCAGGCGCCATAGGAAGCTCCGCCTCGCCCGACCCCAGGGCTCGGACTCAACCTCGACCTCGGACGACGGACTCCGCCTCGCCCGACCCCAGGGCTCGGACTCCACCTCGACACCGGAAGACGGTCTCCGCCTCGCCCGATGTCACACCCGGTTTTTAGAAGGCAAACCGAATGCGAACCATGTACGTGCCAGGATCAGTTATTCACGTACACAGCAGTTACATAATATGGACATCATCACACAGTGCTCAAAATAGTATTAATAAGGGAAATAGTCGATTACATCATACGTCTGAGACGTCCATATAGTTCTTACAATAAATCAAAGTGCGGAAAAGAAACGTAGATAACGCGGCCTTCACAGGCAGCCGACTGGGGGTTGCCGCTAACCCACACCTAGAACTCGTCGTAATCTTGGAACTCCTGGAAGTCTCCTTCCACAGCTTCATCTTCGCCTGAGCAGTGGTTGCAATGCTGACAACCTGGGGGGGGTTTGGTGTGTAGAGCAAGGGTGAGTACACATCAACATACTCAGCAAGTATCCTGTTTGGCTGTAGTGGACTAGCTTTATGTGGGGATAAGTCAAGCAGTTGCTTTTAGTTGGTCAGGTTATTACTTACTAGTAGAAAGCCAGGTTTTAACATTAACCCAAGTTATTAACCCAGTGTATCCTTTCCAAACGGAAAGAATACCACTCACCAGCACCATAACCATAACCAGAACCATCAATCTCATAACCACCTGTACCACAATGTCTCTGATCAAGTATCACTAATCATTGGAGCTCCCTTGGCCGCTCATAACCGCGAGCACGGCTGATATATCAGTTTCATAACACTCTGCAGAGGTTGTGCACTTTACCCACAAGCCGTGATTCCCATTCTGCCCGGAGATCATGACTCTCCATTGATCACTACCAAGGTGATCCAGCAGGGCATCACTACGAAGCCTTTACAAAGATTCCCCGGGGCTGTAGCCACCCGTTAGGTTTCCTAAATGCACCGCACTCCTCCCCAAGGGGCGAACCCAAACTTGGCAGAGCGAGCCGCATACACCGAGCCCCATTGACGGCACGACGGCTAAGTGAACTACACCCCGGATCCTCTAATTATTCAGCTAAGGGCACCCCATTCCACCCTCATGGTTGCACTGTTTTCCCGGGCGGTCATCCATAGAACAGGTCCTTACGGAGAGGCACTCGAGAAACCGCTCGAGTCCCCTTGAAAACCACAAGTATATCATAAAGAAGAACGGGAAAACAGCGTATCATAGATAATCACATCATGTTCATTGATTAGAGTTGAGCAATAGCATCAGACTAAGTAGTAATAATCCGACCCAAATAGGTAAACAAGGACATGGATAACAAAAGCTAGTCAATCCTTAGGTATAAATGTGTAATGCGGGAGGTGAATTAAAGAATGAATAGGACATAGATAGGTCAAAGGACACTTGCCTCCACCAAACGACTGCTGCTCAGGGGCTTCTCCTGCGAATTCCTCGGGCTCTTCGACCGGATCGTTCTCTATGCGAGCGCAAACATACATACATCCATCCACATATTTAATACAAAAGAACAGTACACCATACAAGATAAGAAATAAAGCGAATATGCATCAAGTATGACATTCGATAACGCATTTGTTATGGTTAGAAAGAAACGGGAAAGGTCTCGCAGGGGGTTAAATCTTATGCGCTAACGATCAATTACAATTGGTTTTTAACAAAATAATTCTGTTACATATACACTAATGGAAACCTAATCACTTTTAGTTGATCAACATTGCACAGGGTAAACAATTAACTACGTGCGTCAATAGCATAACGGAATTTTAAATTAAACTTCCTATTTTCCCATAGCATGAACAGTGATTAGCCTACTTAAAATACAGTAATTATGATCACAGAAAGTAAATAAAATAAAATAATAAAAAAAAAATAAAAAAAACAGAGGGGGGGGGGCGGTTGAACCGGCCCTAGGGCGGTTGAACCGGCCCTAGGCGGGGCGCGGGCGCGGGCGGCGCAGGGGGGCGGCCGAGCAGGGGGCGGGGCGGCCGAGCCGCTGGGCGCAGGGGCGGCCGAACCGGGGGGCGGGGGGCGGCGCAGGGGGCGGCCGAACCGGGGGGCGGGGCGGCCGAACCGGCGGGGCAGGGGGGCGGCCGAACCGGCCATGGGGAAAGGGGGGAGGGGATGGGGGAGGGAGGAGAGGGGGAGGGGGAGCTCACCGGGGAGGGGCGCGACGGCGAGGGGCGGCCGGCGGCAGGGGCGGCCGAGGGCGGCGGTTGGGCAGGGGGCGGCGGCGGCTTAGGGCAGGGGTAGGGGCGGCGGCTTAGGGAGAGGGAGAGAAAATGAGAGAAAATGAGAGGGAGAGGGAGAGGGTTTGGGGAAAAAGGGGAGGTGGGGGGGGGCGGTTGGGCCTATTGGGCCCAGGGGGGGCGCCAGGGGGCGGCTGGGCCGGCCGGGGTCGGCCCACGGCGCGGGAGAGAGAGAAAAAAAAGGAGAGAGAAAGAGAGAGAGAAAAGAGAAAGAAAAGAGAAAGAAAACATTTTCGAAATCCGATCTTTCTACATGAATGCATTTGCACTTTCAAAGCAATCAAAAGAAATGCAAGGTTCGGCATGGTGCATCAAACAACATAAAGTATTTAGGGTTTTTATACATACGGGAATTCCAAACCGAATCCCGCTAGAACTTTGGAAAAGGTCAAGGTTTAGCGAGGGAAAAAGAAAAAGAAAAGGTAACGCCCGAATTTTGGCGAGTAAAGAAAAGAAAAAAAATTCAACTGCAAAAATTCGGGGCGTTACAAACCTATCCCCCTTAAAAGAATCTCGCCCTCGAGATTCAGGGCTGGCTAGCAAAGAGCTCTGGGTACTTGGCCATCAGATCATCTTCACGCTCCCAGGTTGCTTCTTCCTCAGAGTGGTGATTCCATCTGACTTTGCACATTCTGATGGTCTTCCTTCGGGTGACTCGGTCTGCAGCCTCAAGGATTTGCACTGGCTTCTCAACGTAGGTCAAGTCCTCCTGGACTTCCAGACCTTCCACTGGCAACTGCTCTTCCGGCACACGCAAGCACTTCTTCAACTGAGACACATGAAAGACATCATGCACAGCAGACAAATTCTCTGGCAAACTGAGCTGATAAGCCACTTCTCCACGTCTTGCAAGAATCTGATACGGACCAATGTAGCGGGGTGCTAGCTTGCCTTTCACTCCGAATCTTCTGACTCCTCTGATCGGTGACACTTTCAGATAGACAAAGTCTCCGACTTCGAAACTCAGCTCTCTTCTTCTTGTGTCTGCATAGCTTCGCTGCCTTGATTGCGCTATCTTCAGATTCTCTCGAACCATCTTGATGTTCTCTTCGGCTTCGAGCAAAATGTCTGGCCCAAACACTTGCTTTTCCCCAGGCTGATCCCATTGCAACGGAGTTCTGCAACTCCTTCCATACAGCGCTTGAAACGGTGACATCTTCAAACTGGCCTGGTAACTGTTGTTATAGGAAAACTCCGCATAAGGCAATCGCTTGTCCCATCCGGACTGATCTTGCAACGCACATGCTCTCAACATATCTTCAAGAATTTGATTGGTTCTTTCGGTCTGGCCATCTGTCTGCGGGTGGTAAGCTGAACTGAAATTCAGATGCGTGCCCAAGGCTTCATGCAACTGCTGCCAGAAATGAGAGGTGAACTGCGTTCCTCTGTCTGACACTATCTTCTTTGGCACACCATGAAGACAAACGATCCGAGACATATACAATTCTGCCAATACTGCACTGTTGTAGTTGGTCTTGACAGGTATGAAGTGGGCTGACTTGGTCAAACGGTCCACTACTACCCAAATGGAATCGTAGCCGGCTCGAGTGCGAGGCAATCCGACTATGAAATCCATGCCAATTTCATCCCATTTCCACTGAGGGATCTGCAACGGTTGCAACAATCCAGCTGGTCTCTGGTGTTCTGCCTTAATTCTTCGACAACTATCGCACATAGCCACATGCTCTGCGATTTCCCTTTTCATTCCGTACCACCAGAATTTCCTCTTCAGATCCTGATACATCTTCTCACTGCCAGGGTGAATCGAATAGGCTGTCTCATGAGCTTCCTTAAGAATCAACTCCCGAATAGACTGGACATTGGGAACACACAAGCGGTCTTTGAACCATACCACTCCTTCTGCATCTTCTCGAAAGTCTTTGCCTCTGCCATCTAGAATCAATCGCCGAATCTCACTGATCTTCTCATCATTTTTCTGCGCTTCTTTGATTTCGCGCTCCAAGGTAGGTTCCAATTCAACTGTGACTCCTCGCGAATTGTTCAGAAATCCGAGACTCAACCTGTCAAATTCCTTGGCCAACTCATAAGGCATCGGACGAGCGACCATCAGATTGACTTGACTCTTTCGGCTCAAAGCATCTGCCACTACGTTTGCTTTGCCTGGATGGTAATGAATCTCCAACTCATAGTCTTTGATCAATTCTAACCATCTTCGTTGCCTCATGTTCAACTCTGACTGAGTGAATATGTACTTCAGACTCTTGTGATCTGTGTAAACATCGCATTTCTGTCCATACAGATAGTGCCTCCATGTCTTCAGTGCGTGAACCACTGCTGCCAACTCTAGATCATGGATGGGGTAGTTCTTCTCATGAACCTTCAGCTGTCGGGACGAGTAAGCCACAACTCTTCCCTCTTGCATCAACACACATCCCAAACCTGTGTAACAAGCATCACAATACACCGAGAAGGGCTTGTGCACATCAGGCAAGACTAGGACAGGCGCTGTAGTCAACTTCTCTTTCAGCGCTTCAAAGGCCTCTTGGCATTTCTGGGTCCACTTGAACTCAACTTTGTTGCCTAGCAACGCTGTCATTGGCTTCGCAATCTTCGAAAACCCTTCAATGAATCGCCGATAATATCCGGCCATTCCAATGAAGCTCTTGATTCCTCGAGCATCCGTTGGCGCTTTCCAGTTCAGAATGTCTGCCACTTTCTTCGGATCCACAGCCAATCCTTCTTTGGACATTGCATCACCCAATGGCCTTGCTCTCCACAGTGGAAACATGCCCTGTTTCCAACCTGAGCTGGTGCTGCCTGACTGTTCTGCTGATTTGCTGGGGCAGGAAGACGAGGTGCTTGCTGATTCTGCCTTTGAAACTGACCTCCTGACTGATTGCTCTGACGGTTCTGGTACTGATTCTGAGGGTACTGCCTTTGGAACTGCTGATACTGCTGACGCTGCTGATGCTGCTGAGGTGGACGCTGGTTCTGCCTGAACTGCTGAGGTTGATTGCCTGAGAAACGGGGACGGCTGCTGCTCCCAGGCTGGGGTCCACTGATCTTGCGCTTACGATCTTCCATCTCCTTGCGCTTCCTTTCTGTCATGATTGCTCTGTCAATCAGGTGCTGGAATGTCGGGAAGGTGTGGTTCATCAGCTGATACTGCAGAGGGTCAACCAAGCCTCTCAGGAAACGGTACTGTCGCTTGGCGTCGGTGTTGACATCTTCAGGAGCATAGCGAGACAATTGCAGAAACCTGTCCCGATACTCACTGACAGACGATGACCCTTGCTTAAGGGCCAGGAACTCCTCCTTCTTCACTGTCATCAGACCTGCAGGCACATGGTACTGACGAAAGCTACATCTGAATTCTTCCCAGGTGATGGTGTCGGGGTTGGCATGGGTGGCGAGGTAAGACTCCCACCATGACTGGGCTGCTCCTCTCAACAGACGGGGACCATACAGAACTTTCTCCCTGTCATCGCACTGAGCGGTATGCAACTCCCGCTCCACAGTGCGCAGCCAATCTTCAGCATCCATGGGGTCAGAAGAATGAGCGAACGTTGGTGGATGACCTCTCATGAATTCAGCACGCTTATCTCTAGGCATCTGAGGCATCTGAGGCTGGGGTGGAGCCTGCTGCTGTTGCTGCTGCTGCTGCTGCTGAATGGCGGCCAGAGTCTGACCGATGGCTTGAACTGCCTGAGTCTGCATCAGAAACATCTGCTCAATCGACATCGGGGGCGGGGGCGGCAGGTGCTGCTGCTGGGGCACCTCATCCTGCGGAGTGGCTCGCTCCTGCTGAGCACGCCTTCCTCCTCTACGGCTGTTCTCTGACATCTGCAGAACGCAACCACACATCAGAACTGATCTGGCAAAGCTTGCAGCATGAGAAAAGAGTATAGAATTCTCCAACAGCACTGAACAGATGAGCATCTTCACTGATCTCCAACACAGACCACACAGCTTCTCAGATAAAGAGGAAAGGAGAATAATGGGTTTCCCAACTATATAACTAACTTTATTGACATAGTATGTAGACCAAAATGCAGGGGATACCCACACTCTGGTGACAATCATTACAAAGATCCAAACCAAACATAGTTCATCATGACAAACATAAATGCACAGGATATAGCAAACTACCCTGTCTAACTAAAACTAACTAAGATCGAGGCTAACGCTAAGACTGAAGCTTCTATGTATATATTTCGTATTAATTACAAGATCCAACTCTAACGATCTATGGTTCTAGAGTTATCTTGGTCTTGCAGGCGGGATTGCCATAAGACTGGTGTCCACGCTGAGGTGAGCGGTACGGGTGCTGAGTCCCAACGGGAGCGGGGGATCCACCGTCCAGAAAACGACGTTCCGCGCGCTCAGCCCGCAGCAGGGCGATCTCAGCACGAGCCCTACTCAGCTCGTCTAATGCATGGTCCAGCTCCGTGTTTAGCACGGCGGCTAGGTTGACTGTGCTGCTCAACCTAGGATTGCCCTCACCGACAGGTGAGACAATCACGCCTCCTGTGCTGCCAGATGAACGGCGGGGGTAATACTTCAGGTCAAGACCGTCAGCTGCCCCACCGAAAACCGAGCAGTAGTGCGAAAGCGCACGCCGTGCAGCATCTTGCATGGCTGCCTCAGCTGAGTCCCGCTCAGAGATAGAATAGTGCTCTGAACAGGCCTCTGCACCCTGGAGACTGTCCTCCGGGCAGCGCACCAAGCAAGTCGCCTCCCAGCGGTCCGGGTAGACCCCGCGACTATGCTGGTAGACCACACAGCGATACTCGACGGACCAAGTATGCCGGTCAAATGCCCGACGTAGCAGGGTGTCGAGCGCATCATGGAAGTGACACCCGCGAGCAGCGTCGCGAGTGATGGGTCGAGCAACCCATCCTTCCGGCTCAGGATTAGCAGAGAAGTCGGTGTCGTGGCTCGAGCTGTCGTCGCCTCCTCCGTCGTCTGGGTCTCCTCCAGCAGCTACTCCAGAAGCTGGGGCGCCCAGTGGTGGTGCAGGGGGCGGCTCCAGAGAAAGCACAGGGGAGCAGCTCCTCACAGACTCTATCTCCTGGTGGAGCGAGAGGGAAGAGCTCCGCTGCTCCTGTCGTCGACGCTCCTGCTCCTCACGCAGGCGGTGGTGTAGTCTCTCCAAGTGGCTGGACTGTCCGGCCACGGGACGGCGAAGCGGACGCTCAGCAAGACGGGAGGGTAAGAAGGGGATGACTGACTTTCGTGCAGTGTGTCTAAGTCGAGCCATCTACAAAAGACATCGCAAGCAAAAGGGTGAGAACAGAATTAATATGACCAGCAAGTAATAAGTAAATGAAGGATCAGAATGAAACATAATTTTCAGCAAGGTATAATATGTAGTAGAACATAGGTTTGGTCAGTAGGACCAACTTTTGAAGGGATATCAAAGTCAAGGAAGAGACAGAGGTCTATAGTCCTTAGAACGACCATTCTACTCTAGGTTAGCGGTCCTACAGTCAGCACGGCTTTGATACCACTTATGTCACACCCGGTTTTTAGAAGGCAAACCGAATGCGAACCATGTACGTGCCAGGATCAGTTATTCACGTACACAGCAGTTACATAATATGGACATCATCACACAGTGCTCAAAATAGTATTAATAAGGGAAATAGTCGATTACATCATACGTCTGAGACGTCCATATAGTTCTTACAATAAATCAAAGTGCGGAAAAGAAACGTAGATAACGCGGCCTTCACAGGCAGCCGACTGGGGGTTGCCGCTAACCCACACCTAGAACTCGTCGTAATCTTGGAACTCCTGGAAGTCTCCTTCCACAGCTTCATCTTCGCCTGAGCAGTGGTTGCAATGCTGACAACCTGGGGGGGGGGTTTGGTGTGTAGAGCAAGGGTGAGTACACATCAACATACTCAGCAAGTATCCTGTTTGGCTGTAGTGGACTAGCTTTATGTGGGGATAAGTCAAGCAGTTGCTTTTAGTTGGTCAGGTTATTACTTACTAGTAGAAAGCCAGGTTTTAACATTAACCCAAGTTATTAACCCAGTGTATCCTTTCCAAACGGAAAGAATACCACTCACCAGCACCATAACCATAACCAGAACCATCAATCTCATAACCACCTGTACCACAATGTCTCTGATCAAGTATCACTAATCATTGGAGCTCCCTTGGCCGCTCATAACCGCGAGCACGGCTGATATATCAGTTTCATAACACTCTGCAGAGGTTGTGCACTTTACCCACAAGCCGTGATTCCCATTCTGCCCGGAGATCATGACTCTCCATTGATCACTACCAAGGTGATCCAGCAGGGCATCACTACGAAGCCTTTACAAAGATTCCCCGGGGCTGTAGCCACCCGTTAGGTTTCCTAAATGCACCGCACTCCTCCCCAAGGGGCGAACCCAAACTTGGCAGAGCGAGCCGCATACACCGAGCCCCATTGACGGCACGACGGCTAAGTGAACTACACCCCGGATCCTCTAATTATTCAGCTAAGGGCACCCCATTCCACCCTCATGGTTGCACTGTTTTCCCGGGCGGTCATCCATAGAACAGGTCCTTACAGAGAGGCACTCGAGAAACCGCTCGAGTCCCCTTGAAAACCACAAGTATATCATAAAGAAGAACGGGAAAACAGCGTATCATAGATAATCACATCATGTTCATTGATTAGAGTTGAGCAATAGCATCAGACTAAGTAGTAATAATCCGACCCAAATAGGTAAACAAGGACATGGATAACAAAAGCTAGTCAATCCTTAGGTATAAATGTGTAATGCGGGAGGTGAATTAAAGAATGAATAGGACATAGATAGGTCAAAGGACACTTGCCTCCACCAAACGACTGCTGCTCAGGGGCTTCTCCTGCGAATTCCTCGGGCTCTTCGACCGGATCGTTCTCTATGCGAGCGCAAACATACATACATCCATCCACATATTTAATACAAAAGAACAGTACACCATACAAGATAAGAAATAAAGCGAATATGCATCAAGTATGACATTCGATAACGCATTTGTTATGGTTAGAAAGAAACGGGAAAGGTCTCGCAGGGGGTTAAATCTTATGCGCTAACGATCAATTACAATTGGTTTTTAACAAAATAATTCTGTTACATATACACTAATGGAAACCTAATCACTTTTAGTTGATCAACATTGCACAGGGTAAACAATTAACTACGTGCGTCAATAGCATAACGGAATTTTAAATTAAACTTCCTATTTTCCCATAGCATGAACAGTGATTAGCCTACTTAAAATACAGTAATTATGATCACAGAAAGTAAATAAAATAAAATAATAAAAAAAAAATAAAAAAAACAGAGGGGGGGGGCGGTTGAACCGGCCCTAGGGCGGTTGAACCGGCCCTAGGCGGGGCGCGGGCGCGGGCGGCGCAGGGGGGCGGCCGAGCAGGGGGCGGGGCGGCCGAGCCGCTGGGCGCAGGGGCGGCCGAACCGGGGGGCGGGGGGCGGCGCAGGGGGCGGCCGAACCGGGGGGCGGGGCGGCCGAACCGGCGGGGCAGGGGGGCGGCCGAACCGGCCATGGGGAAAGGGGGGAGGGGATGGGGGAGGGAGGAGAGGGGGAGGGGGAGCTCACCGGGGAGGGGCGCGACGGCGAGGGGCGGCCGGCGGCAGGGGCGGCCGAGGGCGGCGGTTGGGCAGGGGGCGGCGGCGGCTTAGGGCAGGGGTAGGGGCGGCGGCTTAGGGAGAGGGAGAGAAAATGAGAGAAAATGAGAGGGAGAGGGAGAGGGTTTGGGGAAAAAGGGGAGGTGGGGGGGGGGCGGTTGGGCCTATTGGGCCCAGGGGGGGGCGCCAGGGGGCGGCTGGGCCGGCCGGGGTCGGCCCACGGCGCGGGAGAGAGAGAAAAAAAAGGAGAGAGAAAGAGAGAGAGAAAAGAGAAAGAAAAGAGAAAGAAAACATTTTCGAAATCCGATCTTTCTACATGAATGCATTTGCACTTTCAAAGCAATCAAAAGAAATGCAAGGTTCGGCATGGTGCATCAAACAACATAAAGTATTTAGGGTTTTTATACATACGGGAATTCCAAACCGAATCCCGCTAGAACTTTGGAAAAGGTCAAGGTTTAGCGAGGGAAAAAGAAAAAGAAAAGGTAACGCCCGAATTTTGGCGAGTAAAGAAAAGAAAAAAAATTCAACTGCAAAAATTCGGGGCGTTACACCCGACCCCACGGCTCGGACTCCACCTCGACCTCGGAAGACGATCTCCGCCTCGCCCGACCCCAGGGCTCGGACTCCACCTCGACCTCGGAAGATGGTCTCCGCCTCGCCCGACCCCATGGCTCGGACTCAACCTCGACCTCGGACGACGAACTCCGCCTCGCCCGACCCTAGGGCTCGGACTCAGCCTCGACCTCGGAGGAATCACCACCTCGCCCGACCTTGGGCTCGAACCGACCACGCCACAGGGGGGCCCATCATTACCCTACCCCTAGCTAGCTCAGGCTACGGGGAACAAGACCGGCGTCCCATCTGGCTCGACCCGGTAAAACAAGTAATGATGGCACCCCGCGTGCTCCATGACGACGACGGTTCTCAGCCCCCTACGGAAGCAAGGAGATGTCAGCAAGGACCCGACAGGTCCGACAGCTGTGCTCCTACAGGGCTCAAGCGCTCCTCCGATGGCCACGACATCACATGAACAGGGCACCAAAACCTCTCCGACAGCCACGTCGGCCTGTACATAGGACTCTGGCTTCCCTCTGCTAGACACGTTAGCACATTGCTACACCCCCCATTGTACACCTGGACCCTCTCCTTACATCTATAAAAGGAAGGTCCAGGGCCCTCATACAAGAGGGTGGCCGCGCGGGAGGACGGGCTGGCGCGTAGGCTCTCACTCTCTCCCTCGCGAACGCTTGTAACCCCCTACTGCAAGCGCATCCGCCCTAGGCGCAGGACAACACGAGGCCGCGGTTCCCCTTATTGTTTCCCCCTTGTGCTCCGTCTCGCGCCGACCCATCTGGGCTGGGACACGCAGCGACAATTTACTCGTCGGTCCAGGGACCCCCCGGGGTCGAAACGCCGACAATATTGTTTTTTGAATTTTAGCTTCGACGTTTATTTTCCGGCTTCGAACTAACAGTTTGCTTATTATAGCCGAACTATCACCGCTGCCTAAACCATACAACCCCTAGCCGATCCAGTCATGAAAGAAGCATTGGATATAATGAGCATTGCTGACTCCATCGTCGACAAACTGTTGAACGAAGCTGCGGAGAAAATACTTAAGGAAGATTGAACTTTATTGTAATAATACTGTGTAACATTTGATGTATGGAACAATCAATTAGTCATGTAAGTTGCTGTGATATATTTCTTTGCGATGCATGAAATTTACGCACATACCGTTTTTGAGTCTTCGGCGAAAAACACCTTTCCTTCTTTTAATGCTTCGTAAAGAAAGAAACCCCTTCTATGGCGTCTAATAAAATTATTTTCCCGAAGTTTGCTTCGTGCCTCAACACATTTTCGTTCAACAAAGTATTGCCGAAGATTTGCTTCGTATCCAAACTTTTTGTCGTTGATGCGATATGATGTATGATATAATGTTATGCAAAATGATGCGACGATACGATGCAAAATGATGGTGACGTCGAATACACACACGCACGCCCACACTGGAACACGAAAGACTCTACATCCCCTTAGGAACGACTTTGAAGTCTTTAAGCTCTGCATCCCCTTAGGAACGACTTTGGAGCTTCTTCACCTTCTATTTCGGTGGAATTTTTAGCTTTGCATCCCCTTAGGAACGACTTCTGAGCTTAAAAACTTACTCTGCGCTCCCTTAGAAACGACTTTTGTAGCATCGAAACTTACTCCGCTCTCTTAGGAACGACTTTTGTAACTTCGGAACTTACCCCGCGCTCCCTTAGGAACGAGTTTTACAGCTTCAGAAACACATAAGATAAAAATAATCGCTCAAGTTAATCTGATCGCGGGGGTACGGATTGTCTGGGCCAAGGACCGGACCGTTGGGCACTTTTGGTGGTCAACATTTTGTATGAGTTGGGGTCTGTCTATGAGTTTGTTTGGTTGGACTGTGACTGTGGAAAAAGCTGTTGTAGGCTGTAAGCTATGAAAAAAGCTGTTGTAGGCTGTGAGCCGTGGAAAAAGATGTTGTGAGCTGTTAAAAAGTTAAAACCCGTTTGGTGCAAACAATTGAAAACAATTAAAAGTTCTTCGATATATGTTTTCACAGTTGCATCTAAAAGCTACTAAAAGTAGATCCAGGTGTGTTTTAATTTTGCATTGTAAGAAAGCTTTTATAAAAAACTGCTTCCTGGATCCAGCCATTTGTTTGGTTTTAGGGGGCAAAATCTAAAGCCAAAAACCAAACAAACACATTAAAGAGATTAAAGAGGGTGCGTCGGGTGTTCCTTCGCCATGGCTACTCTGGCGGCCATCTCCTCCGTGTCTTATGACACAGACACCGATTCCGACTCCTCGCGGTTACTCTCTCTCTCTAATTTCCCCGTCCAACCCCAAGTTCAATCTACTCCATGGGAGACGATCGATTTGGTTCCCTTCTCTCTCTCTTTCGGGGTGCTCGCCAGAATGGGGATCGCATTTCTGCTAGCGCGCGCTGTTGCTGTTGTGGGGAATGATTTTGCTCTTTCCTTGTTGCAGGTGCAGCGAGGCAAGCACATGGGATTCTCAAGGTACTTCCTGCTAGTTCCTTATGCTTGCTGCTCTCTCCCCTGTCTATATCTATTTCCTTGCAGCACGTATGCTGCCCGCAGTTCATGCTTCCATGTGCAGGCGTGCAGCTGGGCCCTTGCGCTCCAGAAATTAAACTGCCAAAGCAGATTTTGCTGCTTTTCAGATGCAACTGTTGATCTATGCCGGATTGTGGGTTTTGGAAGATATAACAAGTTCTCTTGTCTTTTGCTGTGTAGTGTTAAGCAGGCATGCTGAATGTCTGGAGCTGGAGGAGTTGACTGCAATATCAGTCAATCCCAGTCTGCTTCCAGCTTTGAATCAGTTGCTTCTCGAGGCGTATGCCATTCTACGTCCCAAGCCGCTTGACTATGACCAGCGCAACACCTTGGTTGATGTCTTCAGGAAGATGGTGAATCAAAGATTTGGTATACCATTTCTTGCATATTATCGATTGTTTGAATATAGTCATCAACTTCTAGTCTAAAAATAAACAATAAGAATGCTGACTGTTGATTAGTTATAGAATTTGCAGTTGATCTCATTTATTCATTAATTCATTTTCTGAAAATTCTCTTCATTTTTGAGTCTCCGAAATCAGTCTCAGTCTCCTTGTGTGGAGGAAAGTCTAGGTGATTCCGGGGTGCAATACCAGTACAATGCTGATAGTAGTAGTTTATGTCCTGGGCTGATGCATCAAATTGTTCAGGTAACTGGATATATCATCACATGCCACCTGATGTTTCACCTTGTACTGGTTTAATAAGTATTAGGAAACATGAAGAATTTTCCAAAAACAAAAGGGAATACACAGAGGTTGTATTGGCCTATTGCTAGTCTGCTGCTAAAACAGAACTGTATTGGGGGTAAACTCACTGAGCAATGACACAAGTTGTAGATGTTCAGGAAATCATGTACCAGTCACATCAGAACGTTGAACTATGTCTCATGCATATTGATTTGGATTTTTTTTTGCTGCAGCCTAGATGTAAACCAGGATTCCTACAGCTCATCGTAAACAGGAGAGTAGGCCTCATATGCAGCAGCAGCAACAGCAACCAGAACGCTATTCTGTAACAGCTGGTGGACTTGCACGTGGGACCTATTCTCCAGTTTGTGAGGGGCTGCAAAGATCCCGGTTTGCATTTGGTCTGCAAATAATTTTTTCCATTGATTTGACCTTTATCTAACACAAATTTCAGGTAGCAACAGTGGGTCTCCGGTTGTGGAACCATTTGGATCATTCACGATGGATTTATTTACTCCTCACAGTGACCTGGACCTCTCTATCAATTTTAGTGCTAATACTGATGAGCAATATACTCGCAAGCAAATGATCTCTATTATCAAGAAATTTTCCAAGGTTCTATTTTCTTATCAGAGTAAGTATTTCCCCAGACTATTTTCAGATATTCATTGTGTGGCCATTGATATTTATAAATATATTAAACCTATTTTTTCTGATCCATCCAGGGAGTGGAATTTTCTGTGGGGTTTTACCTATTGTAAGTGCTAGGGTGCCTATACTGAAGGTTATTGATCGTGGCACAGGGGTCGAATGTGATATTTCGGTTGAAAACAAAGATGGCATGACAAGGTCAATGATCATTAAATTTGTTTCCTCACTTGATGAAAGGTTTCAGATACTAAGTTACTTGGTAATGCAATCTTCGTTCTAGTAACTTAGCAAAGTGATGTGATGAATTGAAACTATGTGGCAATAATCTTTTCCTTTTCCCATTTGTTCTTCAGGTTAAGTTCTGGGCTAAGGTACATGATCTGAATACCCCAAGACAACTAACTATGAGCTCCATGTCAATTATTTCACTAGTTGCTTTCCATTTGCAGGTACCATGGGTTAATTATTATTTTGGTTTGGTTATTAAATTGCAAGTAACTGTCCCATTACCTTTTGTTTTAATTAATTGACCTACTAACCAATCTGCATTTGAAGACACAAACTTTGGATTCATTTGTATAGAAAATAAGACGATACTTATTGGGGAAATTATGAATTATCTTCTTTACTATCGACAAATTCTGGATATGCTTTATGCCAGTTCAGAAAACATGATAGATACCCTTCTTCTACACTTCCTCAGTCTAAATTCCTACACTTCATGCTATTGCATTCTATGTACCAGAAAAAATGGATTTTACTCCATTTTCCTTAATGGTAGTGTTTGAGTAGCAACTCATTAGATGCATGGCTAAGAAGATAAGCATCAATGTGCAGTGCAGACCCGGCATCCTCCAATATTGCCTGCGTTCTCTGACTTGTTAAAAGGTTACTCTATGATGCTTGTTCTTTGTTTTTCCTTTTACTGGCATTATTCTGCTAAGTTTTCAACTGAAACCACGGATAACTTTCTATATTGTCATTCTTGCAGATGGGTTAGATTGCGAAAGCATTGAGAGGAATGCTTTACGGTTTAGGGATTTTGGGAGTAGAAATAAAGAATCTGTCGCTGAACTGTTTGTATCATTGATAAGTAAAGTGAGTAACTATAAGGTTCATCTTCTACTTATGTTTGCGGTTGAGGTTACTTGTCATAACTGAATATATATAAACATGTTTTATAATTGCTCCTTGGTATTAGTATGTTGGATGAGCTTGTCACACACACTTGCGTTTAATACTATACACAGTTTTCTTATAGCAAATAGCATATTTAGTTAGATAATCTTGAACTACATTTGCATAAATTCTCATTATGTACCTGTGTTGACATGTTAATTTCTGTACTTGGGCATTTTAGTCATGAACTATGGCACGAGGCACTAATTGTGCCATACCCCTAAACCTTTGCTAGTTTAGCTTCCTTTTTTTTTGTCAAGTATTGCATTGGCCAAGAATTATTTTTGTGTTTTAGGGCCATGACCTCCAACCGTACAATTAAAATCAAAAGACCAGAATAATTTACCGTTTTTAAATTTTGAGATTTTTTTTAAAATATCAAATTTAGACCCCTGCACGTTTTACCTTTGAACCTTGAGCTGGTGCCGTGGGTCACAGTGCCAAGGTAACACGTCTCAATGCTGTGACTCATGGCACCGAGTTATGTGGCGTGGCCGATGTGTGGAGGCTTGCCTGACAGGGACCTGGTAGGGAGCTCGACATCATATGTTGTGGCATCGAGCTCCTTACCCAAAATCTTTGGCCTCCTTCCTAGCCGAGGCAGCGTAATATTTGTTAAGGCCCATTTGGCCCAGGCCCACTGCCTATATATATAATAGTCCTTAGGGACTGATAATGGACTGTTAATCCTAAGGTTAGTAACATGGTAACAGAGGAGGTTTCGATTAGGGTTTTATAGCCGTCGTCGCGGACCTCCCTGCTCGGCGGCCGTCGCGGCCCTCCTCGCCCTCGTTCGCCATCGTCTGTGCTGCCTCGTCTGCCGTCCTCGTCCGCCGCCCTCGTCCGCGCGCAGTCATCTGCGCGTCGTTCGCGCGTCCGCCGCCGTCTGCGCCTGCCTCGTCTGTGCGCTGTCTGCGCTCTTCCTCGTCCATCGCGCGTCGTCTGCGCGTCTGCCGCCCGCCGTCGGTGTCACGACCATCTTCTACGTCGACTCAGCCCCTCCAGTGCTGTTCGCAACGCCGTCCGTCCGGCTCACCAGAGACTTGAGCACCGTCGTGGCCTTCTTCTCCGTCGCCGTCCACGAAGTCTGTCACATCTGCGACCTTCTATGCCGAATCGCTGTCCGGGCAGCCATCTGCGTCCACTTCTTCGCGCCCAGGATCTCGCCGTGGTCTGTCGCCATCCACGCTGTCTACCCTATTCGCTAGCGTCGCGGCCATTCCAGATCTGCTGTGTTCGACTACGCATCCAGCTCACGCCGGCCAGATCTGCTGGCATTTGTTTTTCGGCTAAGCTGCAGCGGCGTATCCACTGTTCATCAGCTACAACCAGGGGTTTTGATACCATCAAGCCAGTCTTTCTCAGATCCGTTATACTTTTGTCCTTTTCTTGCTCTTCAATATGACGTCTAATGCTATTGTTGTCAATATTGTGTTGATGGGCAAAATTACCCAGAGTGGGCTTTTTGTGTTCAAACTGCATTAAGAGGTCATGGTTTACTATTCCATTTGACTGAAGATTCACCAGTTTTAGCAGCTGATAGAAGCAACACAACTGCAATCAAGACTTGGCAAATCAATGATGGCAAGGTAATGGCTGAAATGGTCAATAGTACGAAACCAACTATGATTATGAGTCCGTCCAAATTCACCACTGCTAGGGCTATCTGGTCTCATCTGAAGGATCGATTTGTTCAGGACATTAGGGCTCTTTTACATACCCTTATGCAACAGACTCATGTCATTGAGCAACATGATATGTTCATTGATGGATACTATTCAGCTTTTGATCGTCTTATGAGTGCATTGACCTCCATGGTGCCTGCTTGTACAACTGTGCCTTGCCCAGCCCATAAGTTCATTGAGAAGTTCTTTACCTACAGATTTGTTATGTGCGTTCGACCTGAATTTGATTCTCTTCGTGCAAGGTTACTACACAGTTCTGATACTCTCACCATGGCTCAGGCGTTGTTTGAATTACTTGCTGAAGAGACTCGTCTTAAGTCCATGTCTTCTATTACTGGTGTGAGTACTCACAGTGTATTGGCCGCTGCTCAGAAGTCCAGGAGCACCTCTTTTCAGCCTTGTGAGCATTGTAAAAATACCACTCATCGGTCTGAGAACTGCTTTACTAAGTTTCCAGAGAAGCTGGCTGATTTTCGTGTCCGTCGTGCTACTCGTGGTCGTGGTACAGGACCCTCTCCTAGAGGTTCAGTTGCTGTTGCTGCTACTTCATCTGCTGGTGCTTTGTCATCTTCTTGGGTTCTTGACTTTGGAGCTTCATTTCATGTGACATCTGATCAGTCACAGCTGGCATCTGCTACACCTGTCACTGGGGTACTTCAGTTCAGACTGCTGATGGTACATTATGTCATGTCACCCACAAGGGTTCTCTTTCCAATTCTAGTTTTACTGTCCCAAATATTTTCTTTGTGCCTGAATTATCCATGGATCTACTATCAGTTGGCCAAATTACTGATCACAATTGCTTTGTTGGATTTGATGTCTTATCTTGTTTTGTACAGGATCGACACACAGGGGATGTGATTGGGACTGGCCGTCGCCGTAAATCTTTGCTTCGCCTCTACATCTTGGACACATTGCGTCTTCCTTCCTACCATGCCTCTACAGCTCATGTGCTTGCCGCTTCGGGTCCCACGAAGTCGTTTGCTCAGTGGCATCATCGTCTTGGTCACTTATGTGGGTCTCGTCTGTCTACTCTAATAAAGACAGGATGTTTAGGCCCTACACATGTTGAGTCTAGTTTTCATTGTAAATGTTGTCATCTTGGAAAACAAGTACAACTTTCATACTTTACTAGTGATTCACAATCTGCTAAACCTTTTGATCTTATTAACTCTGATATTTGGGGTCCAGCTCCTTTTGTTTCCAAAGGTGGTCATAAATATTATGTCATTTTTATTGATGATCATTCTCGTTATACTTGGATTTAATCATGAAACGCAGCTCGGAATTGCCTTCTATTTACAAGTCTTTTGCTCGCATGATTCACACCCAGTTTCTGCTACTATTAAAATTTTTCGCTCTGATTCCGGTGGTGAATTTTTATCTGATAATATTCGCCAGATATTGACCTTAGAGGGTACTTTAGCTCAACTTTCTTGCCCTGGTGCTCATGCCCAAAATGGTGTTGCTGAACGCAAACACCGTCATATTATTGAGAGTGCTAGTACTCTTTTGATATCTTCTTTTGTTCCTTCACATTTTTGGAGTGAAGCTGTTTCCACTGCCGTGTATCTCATTAATAGACAACCATCATCTAAACTTTCTGGCAAAACACCGGGTGAAGTTCTTTTAAGGACATCTCTACGATATGATCATCTTCGTGTGTTTGGATCTCTATGTTATGTCCTGTTACCACCTCAGGGCACGTTTGTCGCCTTCGTCGTGTATTGTATGGTCTGAAACAAGCTCGTCGTGCTTGGTTTGAGAGATTCATCTCTGTCATCACATCTGCTGGTTTTTCTTCGAGTGAACATGATCTGCATTGTTTGTTCATGTCTCTCCAAAAGGCCGCACTTTACTTCTATTATATGTGGATGATATGCTGGTTACAGGTGACAATTTAGAACATATTTCTCATGTCAAGAAGCATCTTAGTAAGGAATTTCAGATGTCTGATTTGGGTCCCCTTAGCTTTTTCTTGGGCATTGAAGTTCAGCAGACTCCAAAAGGCTTTTATCTATCTCAGTCCAAATATATACAAGATCTTTTTGATCGCTCTGGACTTACTAATACACGCACAGTTGCGACACCAATGGATATTCATTTACAACTTCGTCCGAAGGATGGGACACCACTAGCAGACCCAACTCAATATCGCCATATTGTGGGTAGCCTTGTTTATCTCACCATCACCAAACCTGATATTGCTCATGCTGTTCATATTTTGAGCCAATTTGTATCCACACCGACCTCAGTTCATTATGGTCATTTGCTTCGTGCGCTTAGATACTTACGCGGGACAAGATCCAGATGTTTACTCTATGCCTCGGATAGCCCACTTCAGCTTCATGCATATTCCGATGCCACTTGGGCAAGTGATCCTGTTTACCGTTCTTCTACTAAAGGTTATTGTATTCTTCTTGGATCCTCACCTATTGTCTAGAAATCCAAAAAGCAAGTGGCCATATCTCGTTCTAGTGCTGAAGCCGAGCTTCGGGCTCTTGCTACTACAACTGCTGAAATTATTTGGCTGTGCTGGCTCTTAAATGATCTTGGTGTCTCTTGTGACACTTCTACACCTCTGTTATGTGATAACATGAGTGCTATACAGATTTCTCATGGTCTAGTGAAGCATGAACTTACTAAACACATTGGTGTCGATGCATCTTTTACTCGATCTCATTGTCAGCAGAAGACTATTGATCTTCAATATGTGCCCTCAGAATCTCAATTGGCAGATTACTTCACCAAAGCACAAACAAGAGCACAACATTAGTTTCACTTGATCAAACTCAAAGCTTCAGATCCTCCATTTCCACCTTAAGTTTGAGGAGGGGTGTTAAGGCCCATTAGGCCCAGGCCCACTGCCTATATATATAATAGTCCTTAGGGACTGATAATGGACTGTTAATCCTAAGGTTAGTAACAATATTGACCCCTCCCCTAACCCTTCTCTTTGATGATGGTATGGACAATTGTAATATGTTGCAATAGTTTTATTTATGATATATTATATTATTTTATCATGAATTGATAATCGTATTGTACAAACTAAAAAAAAGAACTACTGATTGCACTCTTTCTCGGTCTTTGAACCATTTGAAGCAGTAGACACGTTTCATGAACCTAACGATATATGGATATTACATGGAGTGATACATGGCATATGTGGAGCTCTAGGTAAAGGTATCTAAAGCTAAATAGTCCCACCACTAATCCTAATATGCCTTAGGCCCCGTTTGTTTCGTTGGAATTGAATTCCATTCTAATAATCATAATTTAGACACAAGCTAATTAAGTTAATATATTTGTATATGTAATATATTTGTATATTATCCTTAATCATATGAGAGAGAGAGTTATACACTACACTTATGCTATAGAGAAGCAAACAAAAGAGTGTGCTATAAGTTGTAGTGTTGTACATTAGAAAAGTAGCATGTAAATCTATAGAATCAATTTCCATCTCACCCCATGAATTTGAGACAGACTTATATATTGTAAATAGTGAAAGTGACTAGATGTATTGATAATAGATGGGGTACAATATATAGACTCACAACCCTAACCCTAATGGACCGGCAGCCCAACAGTGGTGCCGGCCTACTCACTCACACACACAGTCTAACATCCCCCCGCAGTCGCAACGGGGGCACCACACACGATGAGACTGGAATAGAGGCCAAAGGTAGGAGCTGACGGGTTGAAATCCCCCGCAGTCGCAGCGTCGTGATGGTGCGAATGTTGCGGCTGGAGTAGAGACCATTGTGTGCTCCAAGAAGACGATAGCCCCTAGATGCTGAGGTAGCCAAAGTCGAGGCGGCTGAGGTCAGGAGACACGCAGCAGGAGCCTGTTCTTCGGGAGGGGTCGACGTTCGAGCGTCAACGATCAACAGGGCGACACAACAAAAGAGCACCGGCAGGCCGACCTTCCAGCTTCTTTGATCGTTCGGGCGTCAAGGAACCCCGCTAGGGAGGTCGACAGCAGCGCACGCATCTTCATGGTGTCCGCGCCCGCGGCAGAATAGAAGGGGAACGACAGATCGTCCTGGAAGGCCACGACAGCGACGGATCCAGCCGGGAAGACGCGATCCGGCCAAAGGGACGACGGATCGAGCCAGGAAGGTCGCAGCAACGTGGATCCGGCCAGGAAGGCCGCGGCATCGATGGATCCCTCGAAGGCGATGAAAGGGGTGGGTGGCGGGGCGGGTCCAACCGGGCAGGGGTCTGCCCCGGGCCTGGCAAGGGGTGTTGACGGCGCCGACGACGGGAGAAGCATGAAGAGGAGGCACTGCTGGGTGACGATGCAGTCAGAGGTGCCCGGTCGGCGCGACCATCGGCGCGGTCCGAGGGTCAGCCCACCTGTATCAGCGGATCAGGGCGGCCAACGTTGGGGAAGGGAGCAAGGCCGCCTGGGGCAATGGCTGCCATGGCTAGCGAGGAGAAGAGCTCGGTGGAGGCCAACGGGTGACACAACAGAGAGGGAGTCGGCGGCCAGATCCACAGCCATGGGGCGCGCGCGCCCAGCACGGCAGCGGCGTCTGCCCCCAGGGCCACGTCAGCGGCGTCGGCGAAGGGTGACCCGGCCGTGCCGCAGTGCGCCAACGGGGAGGGGCGGCTGTGCCGCTAGGACATGCCGAGGCCTGGTCCGTGGCCGCGCCAGGACGAAGGCGACCGTCGAGGGAAGGGGCGCCGTCGGCTCGCGCCCGCACGCCTGCTCGTGGCGGCGGAGCAGCGAGTGGTGGCGTCGGCTTGGGGTGACCAGGCCTGGGCGGCGGCCGGTGGAAGGCGCGGTCCGACTGCTGCTGCTAGAGATCGGCGAGCTGAAGGCGGCGGTCGAGCGAGAGATTGTCGGCCGTGAGGGAGGAGAGTTGGAGGCGGCGGCCGAGCGAGAGATTGCCGGCCATGAGGGAGGAGAGCGTCAGCTCCATGGAAGAAGGCTCCCGCGCCCTGCTGCCGTGGGGGGAGAGAAACCAGGGAGTGTGGTGGCTGGTGGAGGGAGTCTCGGCGGTCGGCGGGTGGGAGGCCGCCCCCGGGAGGGAAGGCTGAGCCTCCCGGGGGCAGCGGAGCAGGAGGCAGCTGCAAAGCGGATGGAGCAGCCAGCGGCTGCTGTGGGAGAAGACCCTAACCCTAATCCTCTGATACCCTGTAGAATAGTGAAAGTGACTAGATGTATTGATAATAGATGGGGTACAATATATAGACTCACAACCCTAACCCTAATGGGCCGGCAACCCAACAGTGGTGCCGGCCCACTCACACACACACACTGTATAACATATATAAACTTTAGAAAGTTATGAAATGTTACATTCTAAAACAAATAGCATACTTTATTAGTTAGATTCCAATTTTCAAAATGAAGGGAAATAAACGGGCTTTAGGGAAATTAAACAAAGTATGTCTTGCAATGGCATGTGTGGAACTCTGTACTTCTAATGTTTATAACTCCCCCACTTGTCCTAACTTGCCTAAGGGAATATAATTTCTTTGTCTATTACATTTTGTCTACTTGGTGTAGCATGGGTGCTTCTTCTTTCTCACGCCCTGGAGATGGTTCTATTGTATCCTTTTTCCTATCATTCTTGTTCTTGAGAGTTGCCTCATGAGGTTGAAGCTCTTCCTCATGATGCTTGATGTTTGCTTCACGCAGACTTAATTGCTCCTGCCTCCTTGCAAGCTCCTTGCCCTTTAGTTAGAGGAATTAGGATAATATAAGAAGCTATTAGATAGGACTTTAGTTAGATAAGATAAGATGAGAGGAGGGACTATAAAACAACTCTGTACACCTCTATTTAGAATCAAGCAGAAGCAATTACTATTGTCCGCTTCCCTAGGGAGTAGGGCGAACCCTAGCTGCCACCCCTTCTTCCTTCTCTCGCTTGCAGCCCCAATCCAACAGCAGCGTGGGACTGTAGCGCGGGTGCTGTAGCACCCTCTGTTCTCTTGCTCTCCTTCAGCCGAGCCCAGCCACGGCGCCCCAGTGTCGTGATCGTCGTTGGTCCCCTGCACCTCACCTCTATTCCCTACGCCACATTCCCGGTAGGATCCGCAATCCTATCAATCTGGTATCTGTGATGTCAAGGCCCTCCAGCCACCACCACCTCGCCTCCGACGTCCTCTGTGTTACTACTGGCTGCCTCAACCCCTGCCCTCGCGTCACTTGCGACGGCGTCGACCCTCACCCTAGAAGTCGTCGCCTAGGCGGTTGCCAATCTCAGCTGTTCCGTGGCAGCCATCACCACCTTCCTCTCCACCAATTTTCCACCGCTAGGGCACTCGTCCCATACCACCCTTCTGCCGATGCATGCATTGCTGAAGCCATCGGCATCAGCCCCACTCCCCTTTCCAGGCTCGATCCGCCCACCTAGCGCCCCCGTCCCCATCCACCTCCTATCCATGCCACCATCGCCCTCGCTCATCCCATCATACGCCCTCGGCCCGACACGCCCTCGGGTATTCTATGGTGGGGTGGACGACACCCTGGTGTACGGTGTGGGTCGTTCGTTGACCATGGCATTCTAGCCACGCATTCCCACGGCATCGCCTCATATCCAAACCCGGCCTTGCCCCGCCTCGTTTCTACAAGCTGGACTGAGAGACGACACGTAGACCTCGTCAAACTCGTCTTAATAGTCCTCCTCTGGGGGCACCTGCTCTTCACCTATTGGGGGGATTTTATTGCAAGACTGAGCTCTGGGGGAATGTCACAATCCCGGGCAACTCCTTCGGAAAGACATCCGGGAAATCTCTAACCACCCGGATATGATCACCTACAAATTTGCCATCTAGTATATAACAGGCTTAGTGGATGGTGACAAGGTGATTGTGACCTCAAATCTATTTCCGTCCGAACTAGTGAGTTCAACTGTTCCCCTAGTACAATGTATAACCGCATTGCATTCTTTTAACCATTTCATCCCAAGGATTAGATCTATTTCACTTTCCTCTAGTATTACAGGTGTAGACAAAAAATGTCTTCCCAAAATAGTTATGTCGATTTTGCAACATGTATAGTTTGCTTCAATAGGTCTCTTAGGTGTGATAACTACCATGGGTTTACGCATAATTATATAAGATAAATCATGCGTATTAGCATAACGAACAGATATGAACGAATGCGAAACTCCAGAATCAAACAGTACAGATGCTGGAATTGAATTAATAAGAAACGTACCAATAGCAATGTCAGAATCATTAGCGGTAGCCTCAACACTGATCTGATTAACCCTGGCAATACTGAATCCACGATTATTGGTTGGAGTCTAATTCTGCTTGCCTTCATTACTGCCTCGAGCTGTAGTGTTGGTGTTCCTCTTAGGACAAACATTAGCATAATGCCCAACCTCGCCGCACTTGAAGCATGTAGTACTAGTAGCAGTGTTCTGGCCAGCAGGTCTTGCCGGGGTGCCAGCCGGGGTAGCCTGGCGAGGGCGTGGTGTCTGAGGTGTGGCCTGAGGTGTCTGCTGAACATGGCGCTGATAAGACTGCTGCCCTCCTCTAGGACGAGCTAGTGTACCCTGAGGCTGAGTATAGCGAGGACGACTGCTGCAGGCCCCCTGGCCCTGAATAATGACCTTCCTCTTCATCTCGACAAGCTGAACACGCTTGTGTTCAAGAGCTATAGCCTTATACAGAACCTCTGAAAAGATGGAAAGGAATGAAACATCAGCTGGTACTGGAGTGGCCCTATGAGTCCCTCCAAGAACTGCTTCTGCTTCCTCTCATCTTCAGCAACCTCTTCAGGAGCATATCTGGACAGTTGTATGAATTTATCTCTGTATTCACTCACCGACATATTTCCCTGCTTGAGGGAAAGGAATTCCTTCTTTTAAATCTTCATCAACCTGGCACGAATACAATAATTCCTGAAATTAGCTGAGAACTCTGCCCAGGTGATGGTGTCAGCAGCGGCGTGGGCAACACAGTAAGAATCCCACTAGTCAGCGGTGAGTCCAGTAATGCGACCCGATGCATATAGGAGCACCCTGTCAGTGCATCGAGCGATATTGAGCATTTTCTCCACTGGCTTCAGCCAATCATCAGCCTAGAGTGGATTTGGGGAGCTGAAGAAAGTGGGTGGCTTGTGGCTCATGAACTCGCGATGCTTATCCCTGGGTGGTGATGGTGGTGGATGCTGCTGGTTTTGGCGAAGTTGAGCTTGCATCTCTGCCATTGTCAGGGCCTAAGGAGGCTCACGGAGGGGCTGCGGCAGTAGTAGCTATGTGCCCTCGAAGGGGGATTAGATAAGGATAGTTAGAGATAAAATTAGAAGATTAGTTGAGATTATTTATGAGATTAGTTGAGATTATCTAGGAAGGTTATCAGTTTGTAGTTTGTTGAGAGTTTTTAGGAGAATTTTAAGGAGATAAGGATCTCTAGCTAGATAGGGGCGGTCAGACGGCCTATTTATGTAATCAATGGATAAGAAATAAAGCAGACAAGAATTAGAAGGGAGAAACCCTCCTCTTGCTCGGCCGTGGGCAGAGGCCCCCGGCCGGTGTTCCTGCCCATCGATACCCCTCTCCAACCCCTCACCGATCTAGCGACCATAACATCTGGTATCGGCTAGCTTGGGTTTCGATCTGATCCTGGCAACCGGCGTCCCCATCTCCATGGACTGCGCCGCATATCACCTTCATCACGCCGTCCTGGCAACCGACGTCCCCATCTCCATGGGCTGCGCCACATGCCACCTTCGTCACACAATCCTGGCAACCGGTGTCCTTATCTCCATGGGCACCATCGCCTGCCAATTTTGTCACCACATCCTGGACACCGACGTGCCCATCTCTAGGAACAACGCCAAATTTCGTCACATCATCTTCGTTGACGGCGTCTCCGTCCCCATTGGCGACGCCACTAGGGGCAGCCACGGCTCAGCAATCACCAGCTCCAACGATGAGGGACTTGTGGACCAACATAAGGGCTAATCTCGCAAAGATGCAAGCCACGCTCTAGAAGGTTGAGCAAGGGCTGCTGTAAATCAAGGCAGCAGTGCAACATGAGCAGCACCAGCTGGCGTTGTCCGCACGACTCCAGACGTTGGCGACTGTGGGCATACAAGCTGCTGCTCGTTGCTTCCTTGCACGACGGAGAGTGCGGGAGTTGCGTCGGCGGATGCTCGAGGCAGCCTTGGTGACGATTGACCTCGACACACGGGGCACGACCTCGCCCTATCGAACGGCCATCAGCAGCGGCACCGGGCCGCTATCTCCAAGTGAGAGCATGGTACGTGTCCCGAGGGCGACGAACTTCAACTCTATGGCAGCGGCGGTAGGGAAGGCACTACCCTCGTCATCGGTAAGGGCACACTATTTAGCGCCACCACATTCCTCTACCGCCCGCCACGAGGGCGCCTCCGCTGGTTATTGTTGCGACCTATCCTAGGTGCCCGTCTATGTGCTCCCCTTTCGTCCAGATGGCGTCCATGAGATCCAGGTGGCTGCACACGTGCAAGTCCAATGTGCGGAGGGTGTTCGCCTTATCTTATGGGGTAAAAAAACAGATTCCGAATAATAAGATAAGCCTAGATGTAAAAGGTTTGTCTTCTAGGTTTCTGGTTTTGGGTTAAGTAGGCTTGGTCTTTGAGCACCTGTCATGCTGCAGCTCGAGGATGAGCTGCTTGTCCAGGAGGGGTATAGTGTCAGGGCCTAAGGAGGCCCACGGAGGGGCTGCGACAGCAGCAATCATGGGCCCTCCAAGGGTGATTAGATAAGGATATTTAGAGATAAGATTAGAAGATTAGTTGAGATTATTTAGGAGATTAGTTGAGATTATCTAGTAAGGTTATCAATTAATAGTTTGTTGAGAGTTTTAAGGAGATAAGGATCTCTAGCTAGATAGGGGCGGTCAGCCGACCTATTTATGTAATCAATGGATGAGAAATAAAACATGCAAGAATTAGAAGGGAGAAACCCTCTTGTTCGGCCGTGGGCAGAGGCCCCCGGCCAGTGTTCCTGCCCATCGATACTCCTCTCCAATCCCTCACCGATGTAGCGACCATAACAGCCATGGTGTTGGACATCTATTGCAACAGTTGCATTTGGGTGGCAACCAAAACATCAGTCCCAACAGGCGGGGGATTCAGAGGAGGATTCATCTCCGGTCTGGATTAGCTATTGCCCTCCTTCGGCGAATACGTGCAGGTAGATCGACACCGCCTCCCTTCCTGTTATTGACCATCTGGGTTAGAAACACAGGTTAAGATAGATCTGCATATAAGACAAATAAGTACGAAACACCCGACTTTTAGGTCACGATCTTTTGGGTCACAATAGCTCAGTAGATTAGAGTGTCACCTACCTAGCACTACTGCACTACACCTATGGATACATGCTAGGATGCCCTACTATACTAAGTTTTATGGTGTATATAGCCCTACAACTATTGCACTCAATCAAAGAAGCGAATTAAGCAATTACCATAAGAATAAACATTCAAACACTTAAATATCGATAAAAATAAAATTTTGTCTTAAGTCTCCTATCTCTTTAGGGATTCTTAGATATAGTATTCCAATGTGTGAAATCCCTTCTGTCTTTCTAGAGTAGAAAAGTTAAAAGTAGTTAGAGTAGAACAACCAAAAGGTGAGATAAGATCAAGAAAAGCATAGGAAGAATCGGATATCACTTCTGTCACACCCGAATTTAAGGACAAACCCGGGTGCGTATCATATGTGCGCCAATCAAGATCAACACATACAATGACTCAGTGTATAGAGACGAATGTCACAATCTTTATTACATAACGAAAATGTCTTACAAAATAACTGATATTAAATAGAACGAACTAATATCATTATTGTCCCTTGGCGCCATCAAGCTGACTAGGAGACGACATCTAGACCTCGTCAAACTCATCGTAATATTCCTCTGGGAGCACCTGCTCTTCACCTGTGGGGGGGATTTTATTGCAAGAGTGAGCTCACAGATGTTCATCGCTCAACAAGTGTGGAGAATAATGTGCATGAGCTCATTTACGAAGGGCTCATGTGTAGTGTCAGGTTGATCAACAAATAATGGTTAAGGCACAACATTGCTTTTAATAAGTTAGTTAAATTTTTATTAGCAGTTACTAAGTATAAGTAAATACCATCCCAATAAAATAAGAGATCACAATTATAATAATTCCTACAATGCAATGCATATGACAGATTAAGTTTAATTCTATAATTTACTCATATGAGGGTCCGAGCCATGACCGTGAGCACGACTGATATACCAGTTTTACACTCTGCATAGGTTGCACATCTTTACCCACAAGACGTATTCCCTTTGTCGCCTCAGATTGATCGGACCCTTAAACACTATCAAGGTGAGTAGGCGAGGGTACACTGCGAGGCCTTTACAAAGTTCCACTAGAGGAGAGAACCCGCTACAGTTTCCAGGTCGAAAGCGGTATATGAATCTCTCGTCCGAAAATAACAGACAGTCTGACCCGAGGACCTTCCTACACCTGCACACTTCCATCCCGCTTGTCCCTTTCGGGAAAGGGTTAACTCACACTAGCTTTCCTAATTAATTAGCCAAGAGTGTCCCATTCCACCTTTCTGGTAGCACTGTTTTCCCGGGTGGTCGCTCCATATTCCAATTAACATAATAATCTTATCATGAACAGTAAATAATTCATAGATAATAAATAACATGATCATGAATAATATGTATCTTAACACCCAAAACCACATAGAGCAATAGCAGATACTACCCAAAAGTTCAGTGGTAAGCAAGGTGTAAAGTAGATCAAACTAGGGTAACCTATTAGGTCCCATCCATTTACCCTGAGCATAGCATAGTGATTAACAGAAACATTATTGGGTAAAGAAGAGTGATCAAGGGCACAACTTGCCTTTAACGAGCTCCTGTTCAAAATGTTCCACCTGTTGAGTTTCGGGTTCCTCCGTCACTTGCTCGTCTACTCGCAACAATACAAACAAACATGATATATATACAAAATTAACATCACACCAAAGATGAGAACAAACTGTGTAATAATGTTCTACGCGTTGCTACGAGATCGTAGGTTCGAGAAGCACTAGAATCGGAGTTACAGTTGTGAAGATATGATTTTCGAAAGCTTTAGGTGATTATGTTCTAGGTTGATTAATATAAATCATGTGAGACTATATCACATTTAGATAATTAATTAAACTTTAATCTATGTTATAACTGTATTAGAATCATATTTTAGTTAGACTATAGTCATAGATTGATTCACAATGTCTCTGTTGGGGACTTGTTCTCAAATGCTATGAATTAAGAACAAGACAACATAAAATGTTAAATGTTAATGCCCTTCATCCGCTGAAGCATTATTCCCTCCAGGGTTTAATGAACTTCGGACGAAGGTTAACATGATACAATTACGAAGGTTGAGTCTTCGTGATTGAACCCGTAAGATTATATAAAATAATGCGAAATAAAAAGCATAAAAGACAAGTGAATTATAAGCAAACAACATCATTTACATATTATATGAACTTAATGTATTCGAATATAATATCAGATACATTTTATACCTCTGCCTTGACAAAGAATAGTTTCCGAGTGACGCGATTGCAATTACAGGAATGCGTGAACAGTAAAGGAATACTGTTCACTATTTATAGGCACAGGACACAGTGTTAGATTACCCGTCTAGGGTTTGTGGTATTCCCCTTGTAATGACCGTCATACCCCCAGTGTAATGGGCCTGGCCCAGTTACTTACTCTATTAATACCACTCCCAACCCTGTTTAGGGTATGGGTTCAGTTTCCAACATGGTATCATCAGCCTAGGTTTAGGTTTTCTGTTTCCTGTCCTACAGCCGCCAGGGGCATCCTCTCCCCTGCGCAGCCGCCAGGGGGCTCCTCTCCCCTGCAGCCGCCGGCCCCTGCCGCTGGCTCCTCTCCCTCCTCTCCCCTGCGACGTCCGCGCCTCTCCCTCCTCTCCCCTGCGTCGGCCGCCGGCACCCAGCCAACGTCCGCGCCTCTCCCTCATCTCCCCTGCGCCGGCCGCCGGTCTCCAGCCGCCGACCACCGCGCGCCGTGTAGCCCCGCCCACGCTCATCTCCCCTGCAGCCCCGCCCAGCCCCTCCTCTCCCCGGCCGCGCCCTCCTTCTCCGGCGTGCTCTCCCGCCGGATCCGCGCGTGCCTGCCAGCCGTCGCCCCAGCCTGCGCGCCCTGTCAAGTGCCAGCCGCGCCTCTCCTCCCCTGCGGGTCGCGCCCCAACCTGCGCGCCCTCCTCCCCCTTCGCCACCACTGCTACAATCCTCTGCTGCTCATGGCGGACCTCCAACCGGACCCGCACACCGCCGACCTGGTGCAACCGCCCCTGACCGCGGGCCTGGGCGCGGCCCCCGCTTCCCTGGCCGCCGGCGTCGCCTCCCTGGGCCTTCCTGCTACCGGCCAGACCCACCCCATGGGCCCCGGCCGCTCCGTGGCCGATGCCGAGGCTCCCTACATCGTCGGCCTACGGCCCATCCGCGACGTCTCTTCCCCGGCCCACCGTCGAGGCTCTCCACCGGGGTTTCCTGCCCTCGCGGCACCCCCCGGTACCGACTCCACACTCGGCGACACCCTCGCTACGATCCAGGCGGCTGTGATGGCCTCGCGGGAGCGTGAGCGCGCCGCCTCCCTCGCCCTGGAGCGTGAGCGTGCCCTGGGTGCCGCTCTGACCACCCAGATGGCCACCACGCAGCGTCTCCTCGGCCGCCCACCGGTCGCCCCTGTGGAACCCCCGGAGGACCCCCGCGACTCTGACCTCGACGCCGACCTCATCGCTGCTCTCCACGCTCAAGCCGCTGGTCTACACAACATCCGGGCCCTCGTGTCCGTGGTGTTGGATCCGGCGTCTTCCCACTACCCCCGCTGGCGAGGACAGGTCCTTCTCACGCTGCGGCGGTTCGTCCTCGACGATCACGTTCTCGTCGACCACGACGCTCCACCGCCTCGCTCCTGGTGCCTCATGGACAGCGTTGTCCTCTCGTGGCTCCACGGCACCATCACCGTTGAGCTGCAGGACATCATCCGCGATCAGGCGGACACTGCACGCCAGGCGTGGCTCGCTCTCGAGGACCAGTTCCTCGGGAATCGGGATGCGCGGGCGCTCCACCTCGACGCCCAGTTCCACCTGTTCTCTCAGGGGGACCTCTCCGTGAGAGAATACTGCCGCCAGATGAAGGGCCTGGCTGACTCTCTCCGCGATCTCGGCGAGCCAGTTGCCGATCGTACCCTGGTGCTGAACCTCCTGCGTGGCCTCAGCCCCCGCTACGGCCACCTGAAGGCTCTCATCAAGAGGAGCGTGCCCTTCCCCACCTTCCACGCCGTGCGGAACGAGCTTCTCCTCGAGGAGCTCACCATGGCGAATGAGGCACCCACTCCTGCCTCGGCTCTCTACAGCGCTCCCACTAGTGGTCAGCCGCCTTCAGGGGGCCAGGCCACCCGTCCTCCGTCGACCGGGGCTCCTACCCGCCCTCCACCCGCCGTCCCGACGGCCCCTCGTCCGACTTCCACGACCGACGGGGGTCGTCGCTCCCGCAAGGGCGGCCGTGGGGGTGGCGGATCCTCTCGTGGTGGTCCCTCCGGCCGGGGTGGCGGCCACGCGTGGCCGTCCGTTTACAACCCCTGGACCGGGACCATCGCCATGTGGCCGGGCCAGACACACAGTGCCTCCCGTCCCCCGGTGCCGGCCCTCCTGACTACACCTCACTACAGCTTGCCCCCGACGCCTCCTTACGGTGTGCCCGTCGTGCCCCAGGCTCCGCCCGTGCTCCTGCCCCCAGGGACACACCTCGACGCCTTGGTCCCCGCCGGCTGGCGGTTGGGACAACGCCTCCCTCGCTGCTTCCTTCAGCACCATGGCGATGACCCCACCCCCCTCCGACTGGGTGATCGACTCCGGTGCCTCGTACCACACCACTCCCACGACAGGCACGCTCTCTCGCTCCCATCCCCCCTACCCTCTCACCCATCCTCGATCGTCGTTGGAAGCGGTTCCACTCTGCCAGTCACCTCAGTAGGTGTCTCGGTTCTCCCTGGGCCGTTTTACCTCAACGATGTTCTCGTAGCTCCCCACATCACTCACAATCTTCTTTCTGTTCGTCGATTCACCACTGACAACTCTTGTTCCCTTGAGTTTGACCCCTCTGGTTTTTCTGTGAAGGATCTGGCCACCAGGACCCTTCTCGCCCGCTGTGACAGCTCGGGGCCGCTCTACACGCTCCAGCCCTCCACCGCCGGCGTGTCTCCACCCCTGTCCTGGTCTCCACCACCTCCTCCACCACATGGCATCGTCGTCTCGGCCATCCTGGACCCGACGTCATGACCAAGATTACCAGTAGTTTAGATCCTTCATGTAGTAGGGGACATTTTGAGGGCCTCTGTCATGCTTGTCAGTTAGGCCGACATACTCGTCTCCGATTTACTACTTCTTCTCGGGCTGAGCAGGCTTTTGACCTGGTTCACTGTGATCTTTGGACCTCCCCTGTACTCAGTCTTTCTGGTTATAAATACTATTTGGTGATTTTGGATGATTTTTCCCACTTTCTCTGGACCTTCCCGCTTCGGTTGAAGTCGGACACATTCACCACCCTCACACACTTCTTCACCTGGGTATCCACTCAGTTTCGTCGCCCGGTCCGTGCTCTGCAGTGTGACAATGGCCGCGAGTTCGATAACAACGCCTCTCGCTCTTTCTTCCTCACCCATGGCGTCCAGTTGCGTCTCTCGTGCCCCTACACCTCTGCACAGAACGGACGAGCCGAACGCATGATCCGCACCACCACTAATATGCTCCGCTGCCTCCTCTTCCAGGCGTCTCTCCCTGCCAGCTACTGGGCAGAGGCCCTGCACACTGCCACCCACCTCCTCAACCGTCTTCCCACGAAGGCGGTGCGCCACCCTACCCCTCACTTCGCCCTTTACGGCACAACCCCTTCCTATGACCACCTTCGCGTGTTCGGCTGTGCCTGCTACCCTAACACTTCCGCTACCGCCCCACATAAGCTTTCTCCTCGCTCCACCCGCTGTCTATTCCTTGGCTACTCCCCTGACCACAAGGGGTACCGGTGTCTGGACCTCACCTCCCACCGCATCATCATCTCTCGTCATGTCATCTTTGACGAAGATGTGTTTCCCCTTGCTGGCTCCACCCCACCCACCGATCTTGACTCCCTCCTCGAGTCCGGTCCGATTCCTCCCCCACCTCCGGCTACCCGTCTTGCGCCGTTACCTGCTCCTCGTGCGGCCACTACGACCTCTTCCGCGCCACGCGCGGCCCCGTCGACCCCGCCTGCGCCACGCGCGGCCCCGTCGATCCTGCCTGCGCCACGCGCGGCCCCGTCGACCCCGCCTCCGGCGCGCTTCGCCAACCCCGCACTCGTCTACCATCGCCGCGGCCACACCACTACCTCGGCGCCCCCCGACTCGGTCCCGTCGACGAGCACGGCCCGGTTCACCGACCCCGCCGTCGTCTATCACCGCCGCGAGCCGGCCCCACCAGCCGCTCTCGACGTTCCGGCGGTTCGCTCCGAGTCGTCCGTTTACCACCCGGTCGCCATCCACCACGACCCCGGGCACGTCCACCCGATGGTGACTCGGCGCGCCGCTGGCGTTCTCCGCCCCGTCGACCGGCTGATCCTGGCAGCTACTACGTCCAGCACCCCCCCCCCCCCCCCCGACGCTTCCCCGGTGCCCTCCTCCGTTCGCACTGCCCTCGCCGACCCACATTGGCGTCGGGCTATGGAGGAGTACGCGGCCCTCTTGGCCAACCACACCTGGGACCTGGTGCCGCGTCCACCAGGCACCAATGTGGTCACCGGCAAGTGGCTATTTCGCCACAAGCTGACCTCGGATGGCTCCCTCGACCGCTACAAGGCCCGTTGGGTCCTTCGGGGCTTCACCCAGCGCCCCGGAGTGGACTACGACGAGACCTTCAGCCCCGTCGTCAAGTTCGCCACTGTTCGCGCCGTCCTCTCCCTCGCCCTCTCCCGCGACTGGGCGATTCATCAGCTCGATGTCAAGAATGCCTTCCTCCATGGCACTCTGACAGAGACTGTCTACTGCAGCCAGCCCACCGGCTTCGTCGACGCCGACCGTCCGGATCTGGTCTGCCGGCTGAACCGGTCCCTGTACGGCCTCAAGCAGGCGCCACGGGCTTGGTACAGTCGCTTTGCCTCCTACCTGGCCTCCATCGGTTTCGTTGAGGCCAAGTCGAACACGTCCCTGTTCATCTACCGGCGCGGCGACGACACCGTCTACCTCCTGCTCTACGTCGACGACATTGTGCTCACGGCATCCACCGCCGACCTTCTACACCGCACGATCGTCGCCCTTCAGCGGGAGTTCGCGATGAAGGACCTGGGCCCCTCCACCACTTCCTCGGCATCACCGCCGAGCGTCGGCCCCAGGGTCTCTTCCTCCACCAGCGCCAGTACGCCATCGACATCCTGGAGCGGGCTGGCATGTCTGACTGCAAGCCCTGCTCCACGCCTGTCGACACTCAGGCGAAGCTCTCTGAGGACGACGGGCCTCCGGTCGCCGACGCGACGTCCTACCGGAGCCTGACCGGCGCACTCCAGTACCTCACCTTCTCCAGGCCCGACATCGCATATGCCGTCCAGCAGGTGTGCCTGCATATGCACACTCCGCGGGAGCCCCATCTCACCGCGCTCAAGCGCATTCTGCGCTACCTCCGTGGCTCCCTCGACTACGGCCTCCTCCGACCGTCCCCGACGTCGGAGCTCGTGGTCTACACCGACGCTGACTGGGCTGGCTGTCCCGACACGCGCCGGTCCACCTCCGGTTACGCCGTGTTCCTGGGCGCCAACCTAGTCTCTTGGGCCGCTAAGCGTCAGCCCGTCGTCTCTCGCTCCAGCGCTGAGGCTGAGTACCGTGCCGTGGCCGAGGCCTCCTGGCTGCGCCAGCTCCTCCACGAGCTCCACAGTCCCCTCCAGCGCGCCACCCTCGTCTACTGCGACAACGTCAGCGCGGTCTACCTCTCCACCAACCCCGTGCAGCATCAGCGCACGAAGCATGTGGAGATCGACCTGCACTTCGTCCGCGAGCGTGTCGCTGCCGGTGACGTTCGAGTTCTCAGCGTCCCCACCACGCTTCAGTTCGCCGACATCTTCACCAAGGGGTTATCGTCGAGTGTCTTTTTAGACTTTCGATCCAGTCTCAACATCTGTACAGGATAGAGTTGTGACTGCGGGGGGGTGTTAGATTACCCGTCTAGGGTTTGTGGTATTCCCCTTGTAATGACCGTCATACCCCCAGTGTAATGGGCCTGGCCCAGTTACTTACTCTATTAATACCACTCCCAACCCTGTTTAGGGTATGGGTTCAGTTTCCAACACACAGCCTGTGAAGAATTACAACCATGCCCCTCATAAAAGTTTACAACATTGACTCAGACCTTTATGGACTAAAAGGTCATTCTATCTTTAAGTCGGTTCGACCCTTCATCTTCGGATATGTTGTAATACCGAAGCTTCATGAATGGTACCTTCGGCGTCACGTACGAGCAGCTTCAGCCGAAGCTGTCTCTTTCTGCAGGACCTTCGGCGACGAAGCATGGTCCCAACAGTCTCATTAACCTTGATTATGAAAGTCAATGTAATAAAAAGGATATTTAAGTATTTCTGAAAATACTAAAAAAATGTTGTTATCATGTAGACAATTTTAATACGAAGATAATACAATTTGAATGGATCAAATCGGAGTTAGTATGAGAAAGTTATGACTTCCTTTTGTTCTTAGGTATATTTTTATATATAATAATCAATTTTCGGATTAAATCTATAATTACACCAGATTATTGGACTGCGGCCACCATTTCTTCGGAACCAATGGTTCTTTACACAAGAAAAAGGACTCTTTTGTAATGGTTCTATAACGACTGCTGATGGCGGGTTAATTCTACATAAAGGCGAGGTCTCTTTCGCAAAAGCGACAGATCGAAGGGGTATCTTTGCACTGGGGCCGATGGATCTTGGATCTACGGTTAGGATTAGATTCCAATTCAAGCAAACCGGTATGTTCTACTGGCCATTGGATCGTGGACCAGCAGCTTGGATCTTAGGTAAGCCAGATCGACAGGGATCCGACCGATCTCAGATCGATGGTCCCCGACCAATCTCCGAAACGTTATGTCACCGACTAATTCCTACGCATTCATCTCGGAATCATTGGCCCAGATGTTGTTTGATTTTGATCAAATCTGTACCGTTGGTGACCGATCCAACGACCACGACCTAACCCAACCCAGGTGACCGCGCCAGCGGCGGCGCGCACGCTGGACACGGCGGCGCCATCGCCGGCCTCCACCTGCCACCAATTTCCTCGCCTAGAACTCGAATCTGGGGGGTACTACACGAAGCCGGGACTAATGTAAGAGTATGGGTGGGGTTCTTACCGAGAGCCGTGCGGGCAGGGCTCCTCGTTGTTATGCGGTGTCAGGGCCTAAGGAGGCCCACGGAGGGGCTGCAGTAGCAGCAGCCATGGGCCCTCCAAGGTGGATTAGATAAGGATAGTTAGAGATAAGATTAGAAGATTAGTTGAGATTATTTAGAAGATTAGTTGAGATTATCTAGAAAGGTTATCAGTTAGTTTGTTGAGAGTTTTTAGGAGAGTTTTAAGGAGATAAGGATATCTAGTTAGACAGGGGCGGCCAGCCGGCCTATTTATGTATTCAACTGATGAGAAATAAAGTAAGGTAAGAATTAGAAGAGAGAAATCCTCCTTTTGCTCGGCCGTGGGCAGAGGCCCCCGGCCGACGTTCCTGCCCATCGATACCCCTCTCCAATCTCTCACCGATCTAGCGACCATAACATGCGGATTCGCGGCTACGCAGGAACCCCGACGAGCAATCGCTCGAACCTAGGTCGTCGTTTCCGTCCGATACGCCAGCAAGCACGCTCGGTGTGATCCTGCAAACCCCGGCAATGGCAGAACGACGGCAGGCGCGGGGATTGGCTGCAACGGCTCTGATCTCTCTCCTCACGTGGCGGCGGCGCTTCACTCGGCTCCGATCTTCTACACGGGGTATAGGACGAGGGAGGACCACGACCTGGTGTTTTTATACACATGCGAATAGGGTCACAACCACCCGAGTGCACATGATGGCGCCGGATGCGGTGAAGTCCACCATGACACTGCAGTGTGTTCTGTGTTGTTGCAGGAAAGAAAGGAAGGCTAACGGGTGGGTCCCACACGACAGCGAGACGGAGTCGCGCTTGACAAGAAATCTATCGCGTGCGGGTGTGAACCGGGGTCTGACTGTAGGGCCCCAGGTGTCAGCGGGGGATACAGGTGCAAGAGCGCGTGAGCGCGCGTGGTGTGGCTGGCTTTGTGGGCCCCACATGTCGACGTCGCATCATTGTTGGGTTGGCGGTGTGTGAGAAGTAAGTTGGGCTGACTAGGGTTCGGCTCAGGACGGACATGTTTCCCTTTTTATTTTTTTCTCTTTTGTTATTTCTTTGCTCTATTTTCTTTTCTTCCACAAGCTAAATTCAAATCCAAATTAGTTCTATGTTCAAACTCACATTCAAGTGCACGATCAAAATTTCTGCATGAGATGCATGAATATATATATATATATATATATTGTTGGTGACTTGTTCTCAAATGCTATGAATCAAGAACAAGGCAACATAAAATGTTAAATATCAAAGGCCCTTCGTCCTTCAAATCATTATTTCCCTTCGGACATAACGAATTTAGGACGAAGGTCATGAAGGACATACCTTCATGATCATGATAAAAAATGGAGAACATTCAAACAAAATATAGAAAGTGACACAATTTCTATAAACATTATTATTAATCTATTTCTATTTTTATTACTTGTTTAAACAAAGATAAATTACAAATGTACCTTCGGCTTGAAGGAAAAGAATACAGGTGTGACGCGAAAGTGAATGCTAAGTCAGCGTGAACAGTACGGGAATACTGTTCACCTATTTATAGGCACGGGTTGCAGCCCATGCAAGATTACATTAATGCCCTTTACATTTATCAATAACTCTATAGTAATTCTTCGAGGTCTAGTTTGGCTTTTCATCTTTAAGTCGGTTTTCCCTTCCCGCCGTGATGCCGAAGCTCTTCTGCATATAGCTTCGTGATCATCTTATCCTTCATCGTGATCACCATCCTAGTCAAGCTTCGTCTTGACCATGCTTCTGTATACCCGCAACCTGATTCCTGATTCCGAAGATACCTGCTCGCATACTTAGAAAACATTGTCAAATCACGTTTTTGAGGACCTTCGGAAGTCGAAGGTCCCCAACAGTAGCCCCTCGCAATATTAATTTTGCTGTAATAATAAATTCATATTGCGATATGGACGGAGGCTTTGAGCCGAAGGTCCGAAAAAACACCTTCCCTTTGCTAGAATAGCAACAGTCTTTGACAAGCGGGACCCTCCAGTTTTCGACATAATGGGTGTATAAATAGGGGCTCGCCACAATTTATTTGGCACGCTCTCTTGCCATCTGTTTTGCCTGCTCAAATAGTTTTCTGCCCACAAATATTTGGTTGCCTCCCTAGTTTTAAGCTTCGGAAGCGAGAGGCAAGAATTCCGAAGAGATGTATGAGAAGAAGGTTGCTGCCGAAATGAAGCTGAGCCTTTCTGAAGAGATGCATCTGGGTTTTCTTGAGTCAATAGCAAAGACGAATACAGAGAAGATTACAAGGGAGATTTTAGAAGGTTTATCTGAAGATACTGGTGATAGTGACAGTTATGATGCAGACAGTGGGGGTGAAGATTCCGAAGATCGACCATGGCGACCAAGCCATTCAGTCTTCGGAAAATCAACTATTGGGCAAAGTCACCTTGAAAACATGAGGGGGAGTTATTTTCGAGATATGTCCATTGTGAGAGCAGATGTCGGAGAAAGAACTGTGCCGACTCCCGAAGATGATGAAGTCGTTATCTTCCGAAGCTTTTTAAAAGCTGGACTACGATTCCCTATAAGCAGATTTGTGGTAGAAGTTCTGAAAATATATCAGGTTTACCTTCATCAACTTACCCCTGAAGCAATAATAAGAATGAGAATCTTCGTCTGGGCTGTGAAGAGTCAGGGCCTAGAGCCAAGTGCGAAAAGCTTTTGCAATATACATGAATTATTATACGAAACGAAGCCCTGGGGTAAAGAGCAATATCATAACAACTTTGGTTGCTACAACTTCGGTGCTCGCTCTGGATCAAGCTGTCCTGTGCCCACCTTTCGGAAAAGATGGCCCGGAGAATGGATGAAAGAATGGTTCTATGTAAAAAATGATTTGAAGGTTCGCGAGGATATTAAGGATGTCATCATGTGCCCCATCTGGCAGCGCTTCGGACTCCGGAAACCGAAGGTAGAAATGGATGAAGTAGCCGAAGAATGCCAACGGGCCTTCGGCGTAGTCTGCTCTTTTATTGGGACAAGGGATTTAATACAAGAACACATTGCCTTCAGAGTGTGGCCTCTTGCAGATAATTGGGAAATGCCGAAAGAAACTGTTAAAGAAACTGACGAAGGTGGGCTAGTCAGGCTGAAGTATACATTCAAGTACGGAGACAAGTTCGTTGAACCAGATGATGATTGGTTAAAGAGCATTGAGACTGTAAGTGATGAATTGCTTGGGGTATATTCGAAGGCCGAAGACACTGCATTGTCAGCGGCCTTCGGAGGCCGAAAAAAGAAAAGACTCAACCGAGTGTTTGATGCAGTCAGGTTTGTCTACCCCGACTATCGCTATCCAATGCGGGGGCAAAAAAGAAAAGGCACAACTTCTGCGAAAGAAACAGCTGCAGCTGCTCCTAGCGAGCCAGCGCCGAAGAGAAAAAGGGTAAAGGTTCTCACACACCGGCCACGCTACATTGAACCAGCCACGGTGCCTGCATTCGCCGGTGAGACCTCTTCGGCCACCAAAGCTAAAGAGCCAACCCTGCTGCCAGAAGTCAAAGAAATGGCCGAAGTGCCAGCGGCGGAAAAGATGGAAGAACCAAAGACGGAAGAAGCGAAAACATCAGCTGAGGGAGTGAAAATATCAGAAATTTCAAGTCCTTCAGAAGAAATTGAAGCAGCAAAAATTAAAAAGGGGCCAACAGTGACCCCAAAAAGAAAAAGAATGGTTAATGTGTTAGATGTTTTGGAAACAATTAAACTTCCAAGCACAACCCCAAAGAAGACTGCTGAAACTTCTGAGGCGCTTGCTGAAGTATCCGTTGCTAAAGCTCCGAAGCAACAGACTGGAGTTGAAACCGGGCCTTCAGAACCAACTAAGGTAATACCTTTGGAAGCAGAAGAAGCAAAAATTGCAAAGGCAACCGAAGAAATGAAAATGTCAGAGCCAACTTTGGTCGAAGAAATTGATACCGCTGCCCCCGAAGCATCTTCCAAAATATACGATTATATCGTGCGACATGCTTCGGGGAAAAAGTTATCGGAAGAAGTTTTTGAAGCTAATCACTATGCCAAAGAATTGAAATATCCGAAGGGGGCACTAGTGTTCAATGGGACGAACGAAGAAGATTTCCTATACTGCCTCCCAGACAACAAAGAATTATCCGTCTGTCGGGAGATGGCTAGAAGTATGGGGTTTCCGAAGCTCGAAGCTAGATTATGTGCTATGACGAAGGAGGATCTCGCGGATAGTCTTGCGTACAATAGCCTGAAGGTATGAGAATTGGGCGTTTGGAAATTTTATAATTCGTAACTCATTCTTTTATTCTTATACCAACTTTTTTATATATAGGGTTTAATTCTAAGCAATGCATTGAGAGCACAAAAGAGTGCCGATGACGAGAGCTATGAAATTGCGTTCAACAACCTACGATCAGAAGTTATTAAACTGAGAAACGAAGCTCTGGAAAAGGATAAAATTCTGCTTACATTGGTAGACAAGGTAAAAAAGGACGAAGCTGCCTCAAAGGCCCAGGCCGAAGCCCAAAAACGTGAAATTAAAGATTTTCAGAAACAGCTAGCTAGAGCTAAAGAAGAACGTATACTTGAAGAAACAAAACGAGAGCTTAGTGATCAATTGGCCAATCATTTAGAGATAAGTGTTAAGGAGCTTCGTGCATCCCAGTGAAAATGCTATGTTAAATCCATAGAGTGCGTCAAGAAGATAAAATCCAGCTTCGCCAGCGTTGACGCATTCTCTAGTGAAGAGAATTTCTCAAGAGGCAATCCTGAAGGTCCAATGGAATGGATCAGTCACGAAGCAGAGGCCTTCGAGGAAATTCTGAATAGCCGCGGTGACATCTGCGCTTTTTCGGGTGCTAGAGGGATTGCTGCTGTTTTGGAGAGGAAGGGCTGCGAGCATGTAAAATCCTTAGCGCAGTCCGAAGCTACCTTGTCCACTGAAGACATTAAAAACCCCTCACCCGAAGCAAGCATGGTCGGCGGGAAATTATTCACCGATATCTGGGATAACGGCGGCCGAGAATTGGCGCAAGAAATTATTCAAAAGAGTGAAAAAGGCATCCACGATGCTAGAAAAGTAGCGGAAGCTGCCGAGAAAAGTACAGAGCCCGAAGGGCAAATAGGTATTAATTAGTGGTTTTTATCATGCTGTAATTTTTAATTCCAGACTCTGTTCGCGGTTTGTAATAGTAATATAGCTGTATCTTCTCTTCCCTCAGAACCTGCTGAGGCATCTCCAGGCCCCCACCCGAAGGGGGACGATGAAATTAGAAAAATGGCCGAAGCCATTATGGACAAGGTTATCGACCAGCTACTGAACGAAGCTGCGGAAATAGTTCTTAAGGAGGACTAAACGCTATTGTAGAAACATTTGGAACGTAACATGTGTAATACATTGTAAATTTGAATGTAATATATAATTTATTTATAGTTTAATTCTTTACGATGCATGAAATTTTGCATACATACCATTTTTTGAGCCTTCAGCGAAAAAAAACACGTTCCCTTCTTTTCATGCTTCGTGAAGAAAATCTTTTCATACTTATCTGATGAAGAATATCCAAGCTTCGTGAAATATTCTCCGAAGCTATAAAAAAGTTTTGTGTTGCATCTCCGATGAGGCTATACTTCATCTCGATTTGTCTTGTGCCTTAGCACGATTTTCTCTTTTCCAAAATATTCTCCGAAGACCAACACTGTATCCCCTTCTTGTTCCACATGCAATATGCTGTATGATGCTTATGTTATGCAGAATGATGTGATGATGTTATGTTATGTAAAATGATATTTGTGCCGCAGATACATATCCCTAAAATAGAGCACACACACTTTTTATCTCAGCGCTGACTTTTCGCTGTAAGCCTCCCTTAGGAGCTTCTTCGCCTTTTACTTTCAGCGGAATCAGCGTTTATTTTTCGCTGTAAGCCTCCCTTAGCAGCTTCTTCGCCTTTTACTTTCAGCGGAATCAGCGTTTATTTTTCGCTGTAAGCCTCCCTTAGGAGCTTCTTCGCCTTTTACTTTCGGCGGAATCAGCGCTTATTTTTCGCTGCAGTTTCAGAAAACTTACACTGCGTTCCCTTAGGAGCGACTTTTTACTGTTTCGAGGAATTTGTACTATGTCCGTTAGGACAAATGTTTGATAATACAGAGGTCCTTCATGCCACCATAAATTTGTATGCTTCGACAAATCAAGCCTATGGAAAAGACATATTTTTATTATGGTAATAGACGAAAGTGTTACAAGAAATCAAAAAACGATAAAAGACACTTAAACTCCTCATAATTGTTCCTTACTAACAAAAAGGTAATACTGAATGTAAGAATGCGAAAGAACTGCTGTTGAGGTAGGATATCCATCAATAAATGTGCTTCGACTCCGGCACAGTGCTGTTTACTGTGCGAGCTTCGGACTCCTCTCTGAAATCCCTCTGAAGGTGATTGTGCTGACTCCCTTCTGGCTGCTGTCCTCGCTGCGTCGGCGGCGGTGGTGGAGGATGCTGCCAAGATGCTTGGGGTTGGCTTGCCGAAGCGACAGAAGCTGCGGGGTGGTTGCCTACATATTCTGTAATATAAGGCGAATGATACGAATCAGTATGCATGACCTGCTTCGGCTGACTCTGTTGCGTAGCTGCTTCTGCTATCTCCTTCTGCTTCTGGATGGTAACGTGACACATCCTGGTGGTATGGCCCTTATCTTCACCATAGAATAGGCAATAAATTTTTCTTGGCTGATCTCCAAACCTTCCCCCGAAGCCCCTGGCGCCTCTGCCTCTTGGCGCTGGTGGCCGAAAAGAACTTTGTTGCTGGCCCGAAGCTTGTGAAGAGTATTGTGGCCTTTGCTGCTGACTCCCTCGATCATCAGTTTGAGCAGAGTTATGAATTGACCTAACGTGCCTCGGGTGAAATCTTCCTCCGAAGCCCCTGGTCATTTCAGAGAACCTGAATACTTCCTCCCTTCTTTGGCGGAAGTCATTGTCAGCTCGAATGTATTCGTCCATCTTTTGGAGCAGCTTCTCCAACGTTTGTGGTGGTTTCCTGGCAAAGTACTGCGCTGAAGGTCCAGGCCGAAGCCCCTTAATCATGGCTTCAATGACAATTTCATTGGGCACTGTTGGCGCTTGTGCCCTCAGACGTAGAAACCTTCGGACGTACGCCTGGAGGTATTCTTCGTGGTCCTGGGTACACTGAAATAAAGCTTGAGCAGTGACTGGCTTCGTCTGAAACCCTTGGAAGCTAGTTATCAGCATATCCTTCAACTTCTGGCAAGAAGTGATTGTCCCTGGCCGAAGAGAAGAGTACCAGGTCTGAGCAACGCTCTTGACGGCCATGACAAAAGATTTTGCCATGACTGCCGTATTGCCACCATACGAAGATATGGTTGCTTCATAGCTCATCAGGAATTGCTTCGGGTCTGTATGACCGTCATACATGGGGAGCTGGGGTGGCTTGTAAGACTGGGGCCATGGTGTAGCCTGCAATTCTGTTGAGAGAGAAGCATCATCAAAAGCAAAGTTTCCATGATGGAAATCTTCATACCAGTCGTCCTCATTGTGGAAGCCTTCCTGATGGAGCTCTCTGCGTGGAGGCCTTCAGCTCTGATTATCTTGAACAAGATGCCGAACCTCTTCAGAAGCTTCGTCTATCTGTCTCTGAAGATCAGCTAGACGAGCCATCTTCTCCTTCTTGCGCTGCACCTGTTGCTGAAGGATCTTCAGGTTTTGGATCTCCTGATCCAGGTCATCCTCCGGAGGTGTTGGACTAACAGCCTTCCTCTTCTGGCTTCGGGCCTCTCTAAGAGAAAGGACGTCCTGATTGGGATCCAGCGGCTGTAAAGTACCAGCCCCTGTCGCTGAAGCTTTTTTCGGCGGCATGACGAAGGTGATGCTTGCCGAAAGTGTTCAAGACTCAAAAAATGGAAGTGAGTTCACCGGAGGTGGGCGTCAATGTTGGGGACTTGTTCTCAAATGCTATGAATCAAGAACAAGACAACATAAAATGTTAAATATCAAAGGCCCTTCGTCCTTCAAATCATTATTTCCCTTCGGACATAACGAATTTAGGACAAAGGTCATGAAGGACATACCTTCATGATCATGATAAAAAATGGAGAACATTCAAACAAAATATAGAAAGTGACACAATTTCTATAAACATTATTATTAATCTATTTCTATTTTTATTACTTGTTTAAACAAAGATAAATTACAAATGTACCTTCGGCTTGAAGGAAAAGAATACAGGCGTGACGCGAAAGTGAATGCCAAGTCAGCGTGAACAGTACGGGAATACTGTTCACCTATTTATAGGCACGGGTCGCAGCCCATGCAAGATTACATTAATGCCCTTTACATTTATCAATAACTCTATAGTAATTCTTCGAGGTCTAGTTTGGCTTTTCATCTTTAAGTCGGTTTCCCCTTCCCGCCGTGATGCCGAAGCTCTTCTGCATATAGCTTCGTGATCATCCTATCCTTCGTCGTGATCACCATCCTAGTCAAGCTTCGTCTTGACCATGCTTCTGTATACCCGCAACCTGATTCCTGATTCCGAAGATACCTGCTCGCATACTTAGAAAACATTGTCAAATCACGTTTTTGAGGACCTTCGAAAGCCGAAGGTCCCCAACATATATATTTGTTTATCTATTTTTAAGGAATGTCTCAATAATAGAACACAACATCAAATAACTTTTAATATTACTCCTCAACTCATAAACTAAGTTCAATAATGTTATATTTAGGGTTTACAAACCATGTCGTGTCAGTCGAGCCCTGGGGCTGCACCATGGGACCCACCACGCATCACCACAGGGACGTCAGCCACGAACCTGCCGCAGGGACGGGAGTAATTGGCAGTGCCATATCCAGGAGCACCACTTCATACAATGAGGAGAAGGGGACTTGCCACAACGGACGAAGGACTTTTCTCTCTTTATTCCGTCTCTCTCTCTCTCTCTCTCTAAGAAGAGAGAGCAATGTAAGGCATGACCCTTAGGATATAAAAGGGAAGGACCCTCTTCCTTAGAAGGATAGGTACACAAGCACACTTGTTGTAACACGCTCAGCAATACTACGATCAGCACTACGCTGGAGTAGGGTGCGAACCCGAACCAGTAGAACCCCTGTATCTCAAGTTCATCGTTCAAGTCTTAGTGATTCACCATTCGGAGTGAGTCCGCGCTAGCACCCCTATCGAACACAAATTTTATTGTCCCCCGGTTTCCAAAACCACGACAAGTTCTTCCGAGGACAGCGGACGATGGCCTCAGATCGGAGATGGCTGGCCTCCTACCACCTCACATGTGTAGCCCAAACGTGGTACTATGCCCTCATCGGAGTGCTTTCGTGAGTTGTGCTCCCTTCGCTTTGGACCGACTGTGCGGGGTACACGCCTCTCCGAGCTGGCGCGCCTTCCGTTCACCTCCATAGTGTAGGACTACGTCGACCGCTTCAACGTAGTGTTGTGCCACTCCTGCAACCTCTTAGCACCCTCGAAGGTCGAGTTGTTCGTGGGCGGGCTCCGAGACCACATTCACATCGATGTCGAGCTTCGCGAGCCGTGAGACCTCTAGTCGGCCATGTACTTGGCCCCAGGTCTTCGAGACCCACGCAGCTGCATCGTAACCGCCCCCGACAGCGCGGGGCGCCAAACCTCCGCCGTGCTAGTACCAGCCTGCGCCAACCCGAGCCTCGCTGGACGTGCCACTGCAGCAACCACCCCTAGCACCTGGGCGGCGGGCCAGCCCCGACAAAAACCGGCGGCCCTGCTCGCCAATTCCGTCTTCTTTCCCCTGCCGAATAGCAAGATCGGCGTCGTCAAGGTCTCTGCTACAACTGCGATGAACCATATGTCCGCAGCCACGTCTGTCAATGCCTCTTCTACTTGGAGTCGGCCGACTTCGTTGACGAAGACATCATGGCTACGACGTTGTGGCAGGGATTGATTCGGGTGGATGAATTTTTGGGGCCTCTACCCCGACTTCCAGCTCGAGGACGAGCTGTTTGCGCAGGCGGGGAGAGATGTTATGACTGGCATCAGCTATAAGAGACGTCGGGATCAGGATCAGGAGGCTGAAAGGCCAATTTATCATTAGAAAAGGAGATAGCTATTAGATAGGAGTTAGTTAGATAGGATATGATAAGAAGCTATTAAATAGGGTTAGTTAGATAAGATAAGATGAGAGGAGGGACTATAAAACAACTCTATACAGTGTACACCTATATTTATAATCAAGTAGAAGCAATTACTATTGCCCGCTTCCCCAGGGAGCAGGGTGACCCCTAGCCGCCACCCCTTCTTGCTCCTCTCGCTTGCAGTCCTAATCCAACATCAGTACGGTACTGTAGCGCGGTACTGTAGCGCGGGTGCTGTAGAACCCTCTGTTCTCTTGCTCTCCTTCAGTCGAGCCCAGCCATGGCGCCCCAGCGCCGTGATCGTTGTCGGTCCCCTGCACCTCACCCCGCACCTCACCCCTATTCCCTACGCCGCGTTCCCGGTAGGATCCACAATCCTATCAGAGTGAGCACTAAACTTCAGAGGAGCACCATTGCACCAACGAATGTCCACCTCTTGAAACTTGGCACCCTCAAGATCTTCAATACCAGTACCTCCATGCACCACGCTGCCACAGCTGTGGAGAGCACCTCCTCATTTTAAGATAATCACATGAGAGTTTGCCAGATCTCTGAGAGCCTTTTTCTTCAGAGTCAGATCTTGCAACATTTTGATACAGATTGTTCCTGCTCCTCCGCTGCACATTCTGAAAAGAACTACCATTTCTAAGCCCCATAAGGCTGCAGAGGTAATACAGTTATGAATAAAACAACTTCTTGTTGCCCAGCCTAATACTGCCAAGTTATAACAGTGATTTATATTTTATATTAGTTGTACCAGGTTTCATTTTTTATTGTTGAATTCGTTATTTGAAATGATTGTGTTCACTAATAGGGCAATAAATCGGTCTTGTTCTGCAGCTATTGTCAGCAGAGAGTTTATGGGAGCATGGGCTGTGCGCAAGCAATTTTGAAGCGTCATGGATCTCAAAGACCTGGAAGAAAGGAGTAGGCAATTTAAGTGTAGGAATTTGTGCATTAAGCATTAACAAGCAGCAAAAGATTAGTCTCATACCCTGAAAAAGCACACGAACAATAATTTTGCTTCTTTTGATGCAGGTTGAAGATTTCTTGGACCGGTCGCAAAATTTTGCAAGGTCAGTGGGAAAGGTGCAGATGCAGAAGATTTGCAAATGCCTTAGAGAATGTGCTTTGAATTTGTTAGATTTCATGAGAGGGAAAATGGACACAACGAAGCTGAAGACCCTTTTATTTGGGCGGCTTAGCCCAGACGAATTAGTCAGCAAACCTCGTCTGAAGCATGTCAAGAGAAAAAGGAATTGGGAACGGACCCCGCAAGGGGGAAGATGTGTGCTCCAGAAGAGTGCAAAGCATGCTGGTAGTGCTACTGGCAGTGATTCATTACCCACTCCTAACAAGGTCTTGCATCATGCACTCCATTATCGAGTTGCTGGCCATCAGTCTAGCATTCATCAGTTTGTGCCCATTATTCGATGGCCACGAATCATTCCTTCTGGTTTTGGCTATGGATTATCGCTTGGGATTCCATCAGTTGCTCCTCACCTTGGCAAGGGAATACTGGGCAAGCCACCAATCATTCCTTCTGGTTTTGGCTACGGATTGTCGCTTGAGATTCCATCAGTTGCTCCTCACCTTGGTAACGGAATACTGGGCAAGCCACCAAGTAATATAACACCCTTAGATCAACGGAGCTCAACTCAACTAGTGCACGTACGGAATCCACACCAGCATACATGTCAGCAATCATGTGGCGGAGCTATGGAGCCGAGCAGCTCCGGCGTGGCTTAATGATAAGGTCCGGTGATGAGCAGCTCTAGTAGCGGTTAGGAGTTTGAGGTTAGATTTAGGGTGTGTTTGGTTTGACTTTTGGCTTTGGCTTTTGCCCCCTAAAAGTTAAAAGCCAACCAAAGGGCTGGATACAGGAAGCAGCTTTTTTCTAAAAGCCGACTTTCTCGTAGTGTAAATCTGAAAGCACCCCTGAACCTGCTTTTAGTGGCTTTTCGGATGGAACTATGAAAACATATATCGAAGAATTTTTAACGACTTTTAGTGGTTTTCACTAAACGGTTTTTAGATTTTTTAACAGCTTACAACCTACAACAGCTTTTTACACAGCTCACAGCCTACAACAACTTTTTTCCATAGCCACAGCCCAACCAAACAGACCCTTGATGTGGAGCTCCCTCTTGTGTTGAGGCACTTTTCATTGCTCTTGTTAGTTCAAGTTTTAGTTTTTTTTCTTCTTTCATTGAAGGGATCATGAATGACGTATAATGTCTTATAGATTTTTAACTTTAAAATCAATCACTTTTAAAATCTACTTATTAAAACCAATGCAATATGCTACCTGGATATGCACTATGATTTTTTGTTAAGCATTGCTATCTAACATAAAAAGAGTTTAGCACCCTATAGCTTTGAATTATGTCAACCAACCTAGTAAATTAGACTTTAGAAGCTTCTCTTGTTAATATATGTACAAACACTTTTGGAGGTTCTTTGTACAAGAAAATGTATTATTTGGCAAAGAATTGTAATTGAATGTGAACAGATTTTGTAAATATTTTTGAATGCTTTGTAATGCTGCTTTACCATTTATTCAACTGTTGTCTGCTTTGCTGTGGACGAAACCAATGCTCGCAGCTTTTTGAGTCGAAGGAGAAAACACCTTCCCTTATTTTCATTCACATCGAAGCACATTTGGACCAAAATCAAAGAATGACCCCCTCATATATAACAAAGCGTTTTTCTTTCTTTTTCTGAAAAACAACTTCATTTAAAACAAAGCATCTTCGTTCACAACGAAGCATTTTCTCGTTTAAGGCAGAAACCCTCGCTTGTTCTCTTGTTAATGCCTTATGTGTTATGTCATGATGCGATGAAGCTATATATGCTTAATGTATGTTCGTATAAATGCAAAGTATGCAAATGTATGACGAAGGTAAAAAAACTCACGTGAATACACACTCGGACTCTGCATCACCTTAGGAACGACTTTGTAGTCTCTTCACCTTTTACTTAGGTGGTTTTTTTAGCTCTGCATCCGCTTAGAAACGACTTTGTAGCTTCTTCAACTTTGACTTAGGTGGCATTTAAGCTCTGCATTCTCTTAGTAATGACTTTGGAGCTTCTTCACCTTTCACTTAGGTGACATTTTAGCTCTTTATCCCCTTAGGAACGACTTTATAGCTTTTTCATACTTTTTTACACTCGATGGTGTAATCCCAAATCTTTACATTTTATATGTGGGGAAGCCGGCCCTTGTATTGCACAGGGCTAAGCAAGAAAAAAAAAATGAAAATTACAACTTATGGACCCATTAAAAATCTTTCTCTCCTCTTGAAAGGAAAAGGGTGCCATAGGAAAAATAAGAAAATTACATAGTTTACACATAATATCTTCGAAGCTCATCTGCATTCTAAGATCTTGGAATGTCATTACCGTCCAAGTCTTTCAACCTGTATGATCTTGGTCTTGACGAAGACACCACCAAGAAGGGACCTTCCCACTTAAGCTGAAGCTTCCCCACTGTGTCTGGGTTGGCCACTCTTCGAAGCACCAAGTGTCCTGGCTTGATATATTGTAACACCCGGTTTTAAAGGACAAAGCCGGGTGCATCTCATACATGCGCCAAGAAGACAACATATATAATAACAGAGTGTATAGAGATAAATGTCATAAAACATCAGAGTATTTATTACATAGCGGAAGACTTATTACAAAATAAAAGTGTAAACATAAAACGAACTAAGGATCGTCGGCGCCAATATCGACTGGGAAACGCCACCTAGATCAGATCGAACTCCTCAGTGTTAGGCGGCTCCTCCTGAACCACCTGATCATCTCCTGTGGGGGGGTGTGAGACAGCAAGGGTGAGCTCACACATGATCATCGCTCAACAAGTTGTGGGGAATAATGTGACATGAACTCACCAAAGGTGGGAGTTCATGTGATGTGTAAGGCTAATCAATGATAGGGGTTAAAGCTGAGCATTGCTTTTAAGTAGTTGGTCAAAATTTTATTAGCAGTTACTAAGTGTAAGTAAATACCAAACCATAAGTAAAGTAATAGAACAAAATTAATAACAAACCCATGCAATGCAAATGACAAAATTGAATTTAAGTTCCATAATTTAAACATCAGAGAGTCCTGAGCTGCTCATGACCGTGAGCTCGGCTAGTATACCAGTTTTACACTCTGCAGAGGTTGTACCCTTTACCCACAAGTCATGTTACCCATCTGCCAAGGGGTCATGAATCCCATACACCTCTACCTAGGAAGCGCGGCAGGGCAACACTACGAGGCCTTTACAAAGTTCCACTAGCTTCCGAAAACCCGCTACAGTTTATGGGAAGATCCAGTATAGGGTTCCTGGCTGACCGCCATCGCAGCAAAATCAACCAGGGACCTCCCCGCACTGACCTCTCCCCTACTGCCCTTGCCCCTTTCGGGTAAGGTAGTCTTCCACTAGATTTCCTAATTAGTCAGCCAAGGGCGTCCCATTAAACCCTTGTGGTGGCACGTGGTTCTCAAGTTAAGCTCTATGTTCCAATTAACATTAATGATCTCAACATGAACATAAATAGAATAACAAAAATAACTGGAACATAGAGGTAATAAATGATTATCCCAAAACCATGTAAAGCAATAGCAAACTACCCAAGTGATTCAGGGGTGAACAAGGTAATGAGATAAACAATCTAGGGTAACCTATTGGGTCCCATCAAAATTAACCTATGCATGGATAAGTGATATTAAAGAACATTATTGGGTAAAAAGTGGTCAAGGGCACAACTTGCCTTCAATGAGCTCCTGCTCAGCTACTTCAATCTGCTGCTCACCAGGATCCTCAGCAACGGGCTCTTCTACTCGCCACAATACAAACAAGCACAGGATATAGGGAAAATTAACATTACACCAAGCATGTAAACAAAATACACAGAGATATTCTACATATTAAAATAAAAACCTAGGAACTGGAATCATAATTTTCTGAGTTATAGATTTCAAGTTATGCCTTTTTAAAGGTTTTATGTGTTTTAAATAAGATTAAGTGTGAGATTAATTTTCCTACTGTTGTCATGATAAAACAGTGGCTCTAAGTGATAGACAATAAAATTATAAAAATTTAGAAAGTGGAATGGATTAATTTGGAGTTAGTATGAATTTTCTATGAATTATTGAAGTTCTAGCAATTATTTTTCTATTAAAAATCTATTTAATAATCATTTATTCTGGTTTTATTATGCTCTGGACTGGGCCTCAATTAATGGAAATGCCAGGGGCTACGGGGTAAGAATCCAGAGACCCAGCGCATAGTGCCAGAGGATGGCGGGTTGATTCGCTAAAAGGTGAGGGACTCTTTAATAAAACTGACCCGCGAAGGGGTATCGAGTCGTTCTGGCCGTTGGATTAGATCCGAACGGTGTGGATTTAATGCACCGAAGCGGTACCCCGCTTCTAATCCTAGCCGCACGATTGGATCGGACGGTCATGATTTTAAAGACGTGAGCGCATCAAGGATCGTCCGATCAGAACTCTACGGCTCGGATTACCCTAACGCGAATCGTTACCCAGGTCTAATCGTGTCAGTTGCCACCGAAATCAACGGTTATGAACTCGTCTTCAACACCCGGCCGCCAGGCTGCGGCGGAGCGCGCGACCCGCACGGCGGGGCCTCGCCGGAGTAGCCAGCCCGACGCGCAAGCGTGCTATTCTTTAAATTAAATGGCGCACCACGCAGCCGAGAGGATGGCGAACGTTGTAGAGGGGTTATTACCGGAGATTGGAGCGCAGACACCCGCGGTCGACGAGTGAAGCGGTACGGTGGTCGACCGCCAAGTCCGACGAGCAATTCCAGTGGCACTGGAATCAATTCCCCGATCGCCAAGGCCCCAGCGCACACCGCGATGTCGGGTGGTTCACCTAGGCTGGTTTTCGAAGGCACGGGGTGGCCAATTTGCCTGTTCACTCTCGACGGCGCCGCTCCTCTCCTCTCGGTGCTACGACGGCGCGAGGTTCGACTTGGGGTGGTTGGGAATGAAGAATAGGTCGCGGCGCCCCAGCTTTTATCCCCCCGAGTCCCCGGAGTCGAGGACCTAACAGCCGAGGCCGAAGCAAGCGGATCCGGTCAAATTCCAGAGCTTCCGCGCGCGAGATCCGCGGCTAGTTGGGGAAGACACCTGCAGTGGGGCCCCACGCGTCATAGACGGTGCCCGCGTGAGGTTCGGTGGGAGAGAGGAGCCCGATAGCTGACGCTCGGTTTTAGAGGGGCTGAGCAGCGGGTCCGAGCTGTCAGTCGGCCAGTGCGCGTAGCGAGGAGCTGACGGGCTGGGCCCACCTGTAAGCGAGCGACGGAGGGAGCGTGAGCTGCGCGGGAGTAGGGGGAATTGGGCCGCTAGGGGCAGATTCGGCCCAGGCTAGGTTTGTCTTTTTTTTTCTTTTTATTTTCTTTTCTCTCTCTCTTTTCAAATTCAAGTTGTATTCAAATTTAATTCAAACTCTTGTGACCATTTATTACAATTTATACTTGCAACATTTAGAGATATTAATTCTGGAGGTATTTATTTACATATATTATTTACTTATTCCTATCCTTTATCTCTTTCTCTTCTCCACATTTCTAGAATTCCTTTTAGATTTTAAATTCCACTATGGACTTTAATATATTTCTTGTCACATTTTTATTTTATTTTGTCACAATATGCACACAAAAGAAAATCCCAGCATGATGCATGATTTATTTGAGTGTTCTTTATTTGATTATTTATTTGTGAAAGTGAGGTGTTCACATGAAAATAATCTCTCTTTTCATACTCTTATTACAAAGTGGGTATTACAAATCCTACCCCCCTTAAAAATAATCTCGTCCTCGAGATTTAAGAAGAACTAGAGAAAAGGTGGGGAAAATCTATGCGAAGCTCTTCTTCTCTTTCCCAAGTTGCTTCATCTTCACCATGGTGACTCCATTGGACTTTGCACATCTTTATCACCTTATTTCTTGTAACTCGGGTCAAAGTATCCAAAATCTTGATCGGGTACTCCGTGTAAGATAAATCATCCTGAACACTGAGCTCTTCCATGGGTAACTGTTCCTCAGGCACACGGAGACATTTCTTAAGTTGGGACACGTGGAACACATTATGCACATCTGATAGACTAGCAGGTAACTCGAGTTGGTATGCCATCTCCCCAACTCTTCTAAAGATCAAGAATGGTCCAATATAGCGAGGGGACAATTTGCCCTTAACTTTAAATCTCCTCATTCCACGCAGTGGTGACACCTTGAGGTACACATAATCTCCCTCTTCAAATTCCAGTGGTCTCCTTCTATTATCAGCATAGCTCTTTTGCCTGGTTTGAGCCACTCTCAAATTCTCTCGAATTATACGGACTTGTTCTTCTGCTTCTTGAATCAATTCAGGCCCAAAGAACTGTCTTTCTCCAGTCTGATCCCAATACAAAGGAGTCCTGCACTTCCTCCCATATAAAGCTTCAAAAGGTGACATCTTCAGGCTAGCCTGATAACTATTGTTATATGAGAACTCAGCATAAGGCAGACTCTTATCCCAACTTCCTCCATGCTGAAGGGCACATGCTCTCAACATATCTTCCAAAACTTGATTTGTCCTTTCAGTCTGTCCATCAGTCTGAGGGTGATAAGCCGTACTAAAATTCAACTTTGTACTCATGTTCTCATGAAAGCTTCTCCAAAATCTTGAGGTAAACTGTGAACCTCGATCAGACACGATCTTCTTTGGTACTCCATGTAAACACACAATCCGAGCCATATATAACTCTGCTAGCTGAGAACCTTTATATGTAGTCTTCACAGGAATGAAGTGAGCCACTTTAGTCAATCTATCCACAATCACCCATATAGCATCATATCCTTTTTGGGTGCGAGGCAATCCAGTAATGAAATCCATACCAATCTCTTCCCATTTCCACTCGGGTATCTTCAGTGGATGCAATAATCCAGCTGGCCTCTGGTGTTCAGCCTTAACTCTTTGACATACATCGCACATAGCTACATGTGCAGCTACATCTCTTTTCAATCCATACCACCAATACTTCCGTTTCAAATCCTGATACATCTTGGTACTACCAGGATGAATAGAATAATCCGAGTCATGGGCCTCCTTTAAGATAGTCTCCCAAAGGCTTTTAATATCAGGGACACACATCCTGTCCTTGAACCATACAGTGCCCTGCTCATCTTCCGTGAACTCCGGAGCTCGACCTTCAGTAATCAGATCCTTAATCTCTTTTATTTTAGCATCACCAATTTGTCCGTTGCGGATCACTTGCTCCAAAGTGGGTTCCACATCAATAGTGACTCCTTCAGTATGAGCAACTATCCCCAGGTTAAGTCTCCTGAAGTCCTCAACAATCTCATCGGGTAGCTGGGCAACAATAGCTGAATGAACATGCTCTTTGCGACTCAAGGCATCTGCAACCAAATTTGCCTTGCCCGGGTGATAGTGAATCTCCAAATCATAATCCTTAATAAGCTCCAACCAACGGCGTTGCCTAAGATTGAGATCCTTCTGAGTGAATATATACTTCAAACTCTTATGATTCGTATACACTTGGCACTTGGTCCCCATGATATAATGTCTCCAAATCTTAAGTGCATGCACAACGGCTGCCAATTCCAAGTCATGAGTAGGGTAGTTCAATTCATGCTTGCGTAACTGACGAGAAGCATAAGCAATCACATGTCCTTCTTGCATGAGCACACATCCTAAGCCTTGGCCACATGCATCACAATAGATATCAAATCCTTTCTGTAGATCTGGCATAACCAATACTGGTGGCGACATCAACTTCTTCTTCAATAGATCAAAGCTGTTTTGACACTTCTCGTCCCACTTAAATTCTTTTTCTTTCTCCAAAAGCGAAGTCATAGGCTTAGCAATTTTAGAAAATCCTTCAATAAATCTCCGATAATAACCTGCTAATCCCAAGAAACTCCGAATCTCGGTAACTGTAGTGGGTACTCTCCACTCCATTATCTCCATAACCTTAGCAGGATCCACTGCTATTCCTCCATTAGAAATGATATGACCAAGAAATGGCACCTCGCCAATCCAAAACTCGCACTTGCTGAACTTGGCATATAGTTGATTATCTCGTAGCTTCTGTAGCACCATCCTCAGATGTTCCTCGTGATCACTATCACTCTGAGAATAAATAAGAATATCGTCGATGAATACCACGACGAATCTGTCCAAATACTCCATAAACACCTTGTTCATCAAGTTCATAAAATAAGCTGGTGCATTGGTTAATCCAAATGACATAACAGTAAACTCATATAATCCATATCTCGTCGAGAAAGCTGTCTTAGGAATATCCGATGGTCTAATCCTCATCTGATGGTAACCGGAGCGGAGATCAATCTTCGAGAATACTCTAGCACCTCGCATCTGATCAAATAAATCCTCAATACGGGGCAACGGATACTTGTTCTTCACTGTAACGTCATTAAGAGATCTATAATCCACACACATCCGCTGCGATCCATCCTTCTTCTGTACAAACAAGACCGGTGCTCCCCAAGGTGAGGAACTCGGACGAATGTACCCAACATCTTGTAACTCAGTTAACTGCTTCTTGAGTTCCTTCAATTCCTCTACGGACATCCTATATGGCCGTTTAGAAATAGGGGCAGTTCCAGGTAAGAGATCAATAACAAACTCAACTTCTCTATCAGGTGGCATTCCTGGTAACTCCTCTGGAAAGACATCCGGAAAATCTCTAACCACCCGTATGTTGTTACCAACAAACTCCTCAGGTATAAAGAACATTGCACGCATGGGTGAGGAGGTTACTGCAATATTAACTTGAAACCTTTCTCCTTTAGTGGTAGTGAGTTCTACGGTACCTCTACCACATGCTATAACGGCCTTTGCCTTCCTTAACCATGACATACCAAGGATCAAATCTATACCGCTTGACTCCAATATTATAGCAGTGGCTCCAAATTCTCTACCCATAATGGTTAATGTCAATCTACGTGTCATTTGATTCGCCTCAACAAGCCCTTTAGGTGTAATTACTATCATGGGTTTTCTCATATTTAGCAGTGGTATTTCATTTGCGTTGGCATATCTAGCAGACATGAATGAATGTGTAGCACCAGAATCAAATAATATTGTTGCAGGAATTGCATTAACATAAAACATACCAATTACGAGGTCCCCTCCATCCGGAGTAGCATCAACGCTGACTTGATTAACCTTGGCAATAGAATATCCCTTGCTAGAACCTGGTGTTTGCTGCCTGTTCTGAACTGGTGTAGTAGCAATCCTCTGTGGGCAGACATTTGCATAATGACCAATCTTCCCACACTTGAAACATTGAGTGCCCGGACTCTGTCCTGAAAACTTCGTCGGGGTGCCAGTGGGAGTAGCCTGTCGAGGGGGTGTCCTCAGTGGTGACTGCTGAACTGGGCGTGGTCCTCCGGGTCGAGTCGGTGTACCCTGTGGTGAGCTATAGCGAGGACGAACAATGCTGCTTCCTTGTCCTTGAGATATTGCCTTTCTCTTCAAATCTCCCAGCTGAACACGCTTGTGTTCAATAGCAAGTGCCTTATCCAACAGTCTCTGAAATGATGGAAATGTGTGTGCCACTAGAGCATACTGCAGGGGTCCATTAAGTCCTTCAATAAAATGCTCTTGCTTCCTCTCGTCTTCAGCAACTTCTTCAGGGGCATATCTGGATAACTGAATAAACTTGTCGCGGTACTCGCTGACTGACATACTTCCTTGCTTCAGCGACAGAAATTCCTTCTTCTTGATCTTTATCATCCCAGCTGGAATATGGTAGTTCCTGAACTGTGTACTGAACTCTGCCCAAGTGATAGTATCAGCAGCATCGTGGGCAGCAGTATATGAATCCCACCAATCAGCAGCAGGACCAGTCAGACGTCCCGAAGCATATAAAACCTTCTCCCGATCAGTGCACTGTGCAATATTTAGCATCTTCTCAACAGACTTCAGCCAATCATCCGCGTCCAGTGGATCCGGTGAGCTAGCGAATGTAGGTGGCTTATGACTCATGAATTCCCGATGCTTATCACGGGGTGGAACTGGTGGTGGTGGTGGAGGCAATGGCACTTGTTGCTGTTGTTGCTGTTGCATTTGTTGTTGCAGTTGCTGTTGTTGCGCCCTCCTTTCTTGGCGTATCTCATCTCTCTCCTGGCGCAGCTCCTGGCGTATATCTTCTCTTTCCTGACGCATCTCTTGGCGTTCTTGCTGCATCTGGGCACGCATATCAGCCATAGTGTCCGCCATTTGCTGCATCACCGCCATCTGAGCAGCAACCAGTGGGTCAACTCCGCCTGGTGGAGGATTGGGGGGATTCATCTCTGCAGGCTGTGGCTGGGGTTGTCTGTATATCCTCCGAGTATGTCGATTAGGAGGCAAATCAATTCCACCACCCCGCCTGGTATTGACCATCTGAGTTAGATACATATGGTAAGAAAATAGTAGACAAGGCAGTAATTACAATCATGTTACTTTGGGGGATTTATTAGCTAAGTAGATTAGTGTGTCACCTACTAAAGCTAATACAATACCTTATAATGGTACATACTAAGATGTCCATCTATAATTCATTCAATCAAAGAAGCAAATCAGGCATTTAGCATCAGCACAATCAAGCAACATTTTTAAAGAAAATAGTTTTAAATTTTTGTCTTAGGTTCCCTATCTCTCAAAAGATCATAGTGGTAGGATTCCAAGGTGTGAAATCCATCTTGTCTTAGAGTAGAAAAGATAAGATTAATCAGAGCAGAGTAGCAAAAGGTGAGACAAGATCAAGATGAGATAAGTATAGAATGAGTCAGAGTAAGGTAAGTAGGAAAGGGGTTTGTCCATTTCTATCTAGGTTTCGTCCTACGGTCAACATTTCCTCTGATACCACTTCTGTAACACCCGGTTTTAAAGGACAAAGCCGGGTGCATCTCATACATGCGCCAAGAAGACAACATATATAATAACAGAGTGTATAGAGATAAATGTCATAAAACATCAGAGTATTTATTACATAGCGGAAGACTTATTACAAAATAAAAGTGTAAACATAAAACGAACTAAGGATCGTCGGCGCCAATGTCGACTGGGAAACGCCACCTAGATCAGATCGAACTCCTCAGTGTTAGGCGGCTCCTCCTGAACCACCTGATCATCTCCTGTGGGGGGGTGTGAGACAGCAAGGGTGAGCTCACACATGATCATCGCTCAACAAGTTGTGGGGAATAATGTGACATGAACTCACCAAAGGTGGGAGTTCATGTGATGTGTAAGGCTAATCAATGATAGGGGTTAAAGCTGAGCATTGCTTTTAAGTAGTTGGTCAAAATTTTATTAGCAGTTACTAAGTGTAAGTAAATACCAAACCATAAGTAAAGTAATAGAACAAAATTAATAACAAACCCATGCAATGCAAATGACAAAATTGAATTTAAGTTCCATAATTTAAACATCAGAGAGTCCTGAGCTGCTCATGACCGTGAGCTCGGCTAGTATACCAGTTTTACACTCTGCAGAGGTTGTACCCTTTACCCACAAGTCATGTTACCCATCTGCCAAGGGGTCATGAATCCCATACACCTCTACCTAGGAAGCGCGGCAGGGCAACACTACGAGGCCTTTACAAAGTTCCACTAGCTTCCGAAAACCCGATACAGTTTATGGGAAGATCCAGTACAGGGTTCCTGGCTGACCGCCATCGCAGCAAAATCAACCAGGGACCTCCCCGCACTGACCTCTCCCCTACTGCCCTTGCCCCTTTCGGGTAAGGTAGTCTTCCACTAGATTTCCTAATTAGTCAGCCAAGGGCGTCCCATTAAACCCTTGTGGTGGCACGTGGTTCTCAAGTTAAGCTCTATGTTCCAATTAACATTAATGATCTCAACATGAACATAAATAGAATAACAAAAATAACTGGAACATAGAGGTAATAAATGATTATCCCAAAACCATGTAAAGCAATAGCAAACTACCCAAGTGATTCAGGGGTGAACAAGGTAATGAGATAAACAATCTAGGGTAACCTATTGGGTCCCATCAAAATTAACCTATGCATGGATAAGTGATATTAAAGAACATTATTGGGTAAAAAGTGGTCAAGGGCACAACTTGCCTTCAATGAGCTCCTGCTCAGCTACTTCAATCTGCTGCTCACCAGGATCCTCAGCAACGGGCTCTTCTACTCGCCACAATACAAACAAGCACAGGATATAGGGAAAATTAACATTACACCAAGCATGTAAACAAAATACACAGAGATATTCTACATATTAAAATAAAAACCTAGGAACTGGAATCATAATTTTCTGAGTTATAGATTTCAAGTTATGCCTTTTTAAAGGTTTTATGTGTTTTAAATAAGATTAAGTGTGAGATTAATTTTCCTACTGTTGTCATGATAAAACAGTGGCTCTAAGTGATAGACAATAAAATTATAAAAATTTAGAAAGTGGAATGGATTAATTTGGAGTTAGTATGAATTTTCTATGAATTATTGAAGTTCTAGCAATTATTTTTCTATTAAAAATCTATTTAATAATCATTTATTCTGGTTTTATTATGCTCTGGACTGGGCCTCAATTAATGGAAATGCCAGGGGCTACGGGGTAAGAATCCAGAGACCCAGCGCATAGTGCCAGAGGATGGCGGGTTGATTCGCTAAAAGGTGAGGGACTCTTTAATAAAACTGACCCGCGAAGGGGTATCGAGTCGTTCTGGCCGTTGGATTAGATCCGAACGGTGTGGATTTAATGCACCGAAGCGGTACCCCGCTTCTAATCCTAGCCGCACGATTGGATCGGACGGTCATGATTTTAAAGACGTGAGCGCATCAAGGATCGTCCGATCAGAACTCTACGGCTCGGATTACCCTAACGCGAATCGTTACCCAGGTCTAATCGTGTCCGTTGCCACCGAAATCAACGGTTATGAACTCGTCTTCAACACCCGGCCGCCAGGCTGCGGCGGAGCGCGCGACCCGCACGGCGGGGCCTCGCCGGAGTAGCCAGCCCGACGCGCAAGCGTGCTATTCTTTAAATTAAATGGCGCACCACGCAGCCGAGAGGATGGCGAACGTTGTAGAGGGGTTATTACCGGAGATTGGAGCGCAGACACCCGCGGTCGACGAGTGAAGCGGTACGGTGGTCGACCGCCAAGTCCGACGAGCAATTCCAGTGGCACTGGAATCAATTCCCCGATCGCCAAGGCCCCAGCGCACACCGCGATGTCGGGTGGTTCACCTAGGCTGGTTTTCGAAGGCACGGGGTGGCCAATTTGCCTGTTCACTCTCGACGGCGCCGCTCCTCTCCTCTCGGTGCTACGACAGCGCGAGGTTCGACTTGGGGTGGTTGGGAATGAAGAATAGGTCGCGGCGCCCCAGCTTTTATCCCCCCGAGTCCCCGGAGTCGAGGACCTAACAGCCGAGGCCGAAGCAAGCGGATCCGGTCAAATTCCAGAGCTTCCGCGCGCGAGATCCGCGGCTAGTTGGGGAAGACACCTGCAGTGGGGCCCCACGCGTCATAGACGGTGCCCGCGTGAGGTTCGGTGGGAGAGAGGAGCCCGATAGCTGACGCTCGGTTTTAGAGGGGCTGAGCAGCGGGTCCGAGCTGTCAGTCGGCCAGTGCGCGTAGCGAGGAGCTGACGGGCTGGGCCCACCTGTAAGCGAGCGACGGAGGGAGCGTGAGCTGCGCGGGAGTAGGGGGAATTGGGCCGCTAGGGGCAGATTCGGCCCAGGCTAGGTTTGTCTTTTTTTTTTCTTTTTATTTTCTTTTCTCTCTCTCTTTTCAAATTCAAGTTGTATTCAAATTTAATTCAAACTCTTGTGACCATTTATTACAATTTATACTTGCAACATTTAGAGATATTAATTCTGGAGGTATTTATTTACATATATTATTTACTTATTCCTATCCTTTATCTCTTTCTCTTCTCCACATTTCTAGAATTCCTTTTAGATTTTAAATTCCACTATGGACTTTAATATATTTCTTGTCACATTTTTATTTTATTTTGTCACAATATGCACACAAAAGAAAATCCCAGCATGATGCATGATTTATTTGAGTGTTCTTTATTTGATTATTTATTTGTGAAAGTGAGGTGTTCACATGAAAATAATCTCTCTTTTCATACTCTTATTACAAAGTGGGTATTACATATATTCTTTAATCTTACCTTTTTGTCTCGCCATTTAACTGTTTGGCTTGATATTTATTGATGTGATCTATTGCCTGAAGCCTGGTCCCTTCTATGATGTCTTTTTTTATTTTGCAAGTCTCTTCGTCTTCTACCGAAGCTAGGGTCCTTATTGAACCTGTTCTTGCTTCTTCCAATGTTATTGCTTCATCGCTGAAAAAAAGCTTGAGCGAAGTAAACCCTGTTGATCTTGAGACAACAGTGTTATCATTCCATACCACTTTTACCAACTCATCTAGCCACTTTCCTTTTGGCAGATTGAAGATACTTCATAATTTCTTGTTATAATAATTCTGTTAGCTTGCTCTACCAATCCATTTGATTCTGGATGCCTCATAGATGCAAAATGTATTTTTGTCCAAATTGGTCACAAAAAGTTTTGAATGTTTCAGCATCAAATTGAGTTTCGTTATCCACCGTGATAGCCTTCGACACACCGAACCGGCAAACAATATTCTGTCAGAAGAACTTCTGGACCGTGACCGAAGTGATTGTAGCTAGGGGTTTAGCTTCGATCCAATTTGAAAAGTACTCCACTGGTATCACAACGTATTTCAAGTTTTCTTGCGATGGTGGAAGTGTGCCTAGTAAATCTAGGCCCCACCTTTGCAGTGGCCAAGTGGGCTGGATTAGCTCAGTTAGAGACGAAGGTTGTTTTTTTTATCTCTGGCACACTTCTGACAGTTTTCACATTTTTGAATTAGGTCCGCTGCATCCGAAGCTGCCTTCGGCCAATAAAATCCTTGTCTGAAAACTTTTCCAAGCAAAGGCTTGGATCTAATATGAGCTCCGCATATTCCTGCGTGTATCTTTTTCATTAGCTCTTAACCTTCGGCTCTAGACAAACACTTCAGGAGTGGAGAACAAACTCATTTTTTGAACAATTCTCCTTCTATGATCATATAAGGTCTTGTCCTGGCTTGCATTCTTTTTATGTAAGCTTTGTCGTCTGAAGGATAATTGCCTTGCAGGAAAGATACTGTTGGGGGTCTTCTTTCCCGCTGAAGGTGCTCAAGGCAAAAACACCTTCGTCAAAATACTACAAAGGTATACGCGACATGAAGATACAATCCGAAGATGATGCGAATAGAATCCGAAGCTATGACTGAAGGAGCTTCGGCTTAGTATTATGATGAAGGCAAAGGACGATACCGACTTAAGGAGGAAAAGACTATCTAGTCCTTAATGGTTTGTATTATGATTACAATTAGTTATCAGGGACATGAATGTAATTTTGTCCGGGTTGCGTCCCATGCCTATAAATAGATGAACAGTACCCCCGTACTGTTCACGCTGGATTGTATTCTCTCTCTCACGTCAGCATTCTCGCCTTCCGGTGAACCGAAGGTATTATTGTATTATGAATATTATTAATGTTGATTCTTGCCTATGGAAATAAATATAAATATAAATAAACTATGAAGATTTAATCATTATCTATAGTATTTAATGTTCTTTCGCATTCTTATTTACATTTTATGATTAAATGCTAAAAATTACGAAGGCGTGTCCTTCATGGCCTTCGTCTGAAGATCATTATATGCAAAAGGAAATAATGCTTCGAAGGACAAATGTCTTTAACTATTAATAATTGTGTTGCCTTGTTCTTGACCTATAGCATTTGAGAACAAGTGACCAACATTGGCGCCCACCTCCGGTGAACTCACTTACACAGTTGCGACGATGGCTTCGCAAAACAACCAAGCTGTAGCACCTTCGACCACAAAGCTGGTGCTCCCAATCACAGGCGGCTCAAGTTCTGAACCAGCCAACAAGAAGCAAAAGAAAGAAGCAGAGAGAAGGGTACAACATGTTGGAGTGCAAGGACCCTTCATCAAGTCCAAGTGGTCTCATATTCTAATTACCTTCTCTCAGGAAGACCTTCAGCTTAAGGATTATCCTCACAACGATGCAATGGTAATATCTTGTGTTATCAAAGGATTTCCGGTCCATAATGTCTTAGAAGACACATGTAGTGCAGCAGATATCATCTTTGCAAAGGCTTTCAGGCAAATGCAACAGCTAGAGGATAAGATACATGATGTAACACACCCTCTTTGTGGCTTCAGAGGAAGACAGATTGTGGCACTTGGCAAGATAACAATACCAGTTACCTTCGGCTATGTTCATAACACAAGAACAGAACAGGTTGTCTTTGACATTATTGATATGGAGTATCCATACAATGCAATCATTGGTCGAGGGACGCTTAATGCCTTCGAAGCAATACTTCATCCAACATATCTTTGCATGAAGATACCTTCGGAACAAGGGCCCATTGTTGTACACGGGAGCCAAGAAGCTGCCAGGAGAGCTGAAGGGAGTTGGACGGATTCGAAGGCTATTCATAATATAGATGAAGCCGAAGCTTATCAGCAGTATAAGCATAAAAGAGAGAAGGCTGCTTCAGCGGATCAACCGAAGCCTATGCTTTTGTGTGAAGACATAGCAGAGCAAAAAGTATTGCTGGGATCCTAGCTGTCTGATGAACATGAAAAAACTTTATTAAGATTCTTGTTTTACAACAAAGATGTTTTTGCTTGGACAACCAATGATCTCTGTGGTGTCAATAGAGACGTTATTGAGCACTCAATCAATGTGGACCTGTCCTTCAGACTGAGAAAGGAAAGGCTTCGAAAAATATCCAATGATAAAGCCGAAGGTGCACGAAATGAAGTGAAGAGACTTCTAAGTGCCGGTGTCATCAGCGAAGTAACATACTGTCAGCGTTTCGAGACCGGGGGGTCCCTGGGCCGACGAGTGAAATGTCGCTGCGTGCCCCAGCCCAGATGGGTCGGCGCGAGGCCGAGCGCGAAGGGGGGAAGAAAGGCAGCCGGAGACAGGCGTGAGAGAGGTGGAAATCCCACGGCCTTCGTGTTCGTCCCGCGCCCAGGTCGGGTGCGCTTGCAGCAGGGGGTTACAAGCGTCCACGCGGGAGAGGGAGCGAGCGGCCTCACGCGAGCGCCTGTCTCGTCCTCGTCCCCGCGCGGCCAACCTTCTGTAAGAGGGCCCTAGTCCTTCCTTTTATAGGCGTAAGGGGAGGATCCAGGTGTACAATGGGGGGTGTAGCAGAGTGCTACGTGTCTAGCGGAGGAGAGCTAGCGCCCTAAGTACATGCCGTCGTGGCAGCCGGAGAGGTTTTGGCACCCGGTTCGTGTGGTGTCGTGGCCGTCGGAGGAGCGCTGGAGCCTGGCGGAAGGACAGCTGTCAGGGCTGTCGAGTCCTTGCTGACGTCCTCTTGCTTCCATAAGGGGGCTGAGAGCCGCCGTCGTCACAGAGCATGCGGGGCGCCATCATTGCCTATCTGGCGGAGCGAGCCAGATGGGACGCCGGTCTTGTTCCCCGTAGCCCGAGTCAGCTTGGGGTAGGGTAATGATGGCGCCTCCTGTCGACGTGGTTGGTCCGCGCCCTAGGTTGGGCGATGTGGAGGCTCCTCCGAGGTCGAGGTCGAGTCTGTCTTCCGTGGCCGTGGTCGAGTCCGAGCCCCTGGGTCGGGCGAGGCGGAGACCGTCGGCTGAGGTCGAGTCCGAGCCCTGGGGTCGGTCGAAGCGAAGTTCGTCGTCTTCTGGGGCTGAGCCCAAGTCCGAGCCCTGGGTCGGGCGGAGCGGAGTTCGTCGTCTTCTGGGGCTGAGCCCAAGTCCGAGCCCTGGGTCGGGCGGAGCGGAGTTCGTCGTCTTCCGGGGCTGAGCCCGAGTCCGAGCCCTGGGTCGGGCGGAGCGGAGTTCGCCGTCTTCCGGGGCTGAGCCCGAGTTCGAGCCCTGGGTCGGGCGGAGCGGAGTTCGCCGTCTTTCGGGGCTGAGCCAGAGTCCGAGCCCTGGGTCGGGCGGAGCAGAGTTCGTCGTCTTCTGGGGCTGAGCCCAAGTCCGAGCCCTGGGTCGGGCGGAGCGGAGTTCGTCGTCTTCCGGGGCCGAGCCCGAGTCCGAGCCCTGGGTCGGGCGGAGCGGAGTTCACCGTCTTCCGGGGCTGAGCCCGAGTCCGAGCCCTGGGTCGGGCGGAGCGGAGCTTCCTATGGTGCCTGAGGTCGGGCCTGACTGCCTGTCAGCCTCACTCTGTTGAGCGGCACAGCAGTCGAAGCGGCGCAGGCGGCGCTGTCCTTCTGTCAGGCCGGTCAGTGCAGCGGCGAAGTGACTGCGGTCACTTCGGCTCTGTCGACTGGAGGACGCGTGCCAGGATAAAGGTGTCAGGCCACCTTTGCATTAAATGCTCCTGCGATCTGGTCGGTTGGCGTGGCGATTTGGTCAGGGTTGCTTCTTGGCGAAGACAGGGCCTCGGGCGAGCCGGAAGTATGTTCGTCGCTGGAGGGGGGCCTCGGGCGAGACAGAGATCCTCCGGGGTCGGCTGCCCGTGTCCGAGGCTAGGCTCGGGCGAGGCGTGATCGAGTCCCTCGAATGGACCGATCCCTGACTTAATCGCACCCATCAGGCCTTTGCAGCTTTATGCTGATGGGGGTTACCAGCTGAGAATTAGGAGACTTGAGGGTACCCCTAATTATGGTCCCCGACAGTAGCCCCCGAGCCTCGAAGGGAGTGTTAGCACTCGCTTGGAGGCTTTCGTCGCACTTTTTTGCAAGGGGACCAGCCTTTCTCGATTGCGTTTTGTTCCGGTGGGTGCGCGCGAGCGCACCCGCCGGGTGTAGCCCCCGAGGCCTTGGAGGAGTGGTTTGACTCCTCCGAGGTCTTAATGCCTCGCGTAATGCTTCGGCTGGTCTGGTCGTTCCCTCATGCGAGCTGGCCGTAGCCCGGGTGCACGGTCGGGTTCCAAGTTCTCGGGCTGGTATGTTGACGCTGTCAACGGTTTGGCCGGAGCCGGGTTTGCGAGAGCAGCCCCCGAGCCTCTACACAGGGCGAGAGGACGATCAGGGACAGACTCGACTTTTTTACATACGCCCCTGCGTCGCCTTTTCGCAAGGAGGAGGGGGGAAAGCGCCATGTTGCCCTCGGTGGGCGCCAAACATGGTGTCTCCGCTGAGCTGCTGGCGGGTAATCCGAGCGGACGTCCGTGCCCCATTTGTTAGGGGACGGCTAGAGGACCAGAGGCGCGCCCAAAAGTACCTGCGGGTGATCTACCGGACCCGGTCCCCTGTCGACGGGGTCCGAGGGCTCGATGCCTCCCTCTGATGGGATTCCGTTACAAGATCGTTCCCGCTGGTCTCGGAAATGTCCTAGGGTACCTCGGGAGCGTAGCCCGAGCCTTGGTTATGTATCGAACGTACCCATGGTCATCCCTCGCTCTGTGTCTTAGGCGGCTTTGAACCCTTCGAGGGCCAGCCTACGAACCCCTGATCAGTAGTGGGCGCGGAGCCCGAGTGGCCTGAGGCAGCCGTTGAACCCTTCCGAGGGGCCGGCCTTCGAACCTCTGACCAGTAGTGGGTGTGGAGCCCACGTGCTCTGAGGCGGCTGTTGAACCCCTCCGAGGGGCCAGCCTTCGAACCTCTGATCAGTAGGGAGGCTCGGAGCCCGTTTCCTTCATGGAGAAGTGGCCTTTTCGGGGTATCCCCCTTTCCCGGTCCCTGTTGTAAGAGAGAAAGAGGAAAAGGAAAAGGACACGAAATCGAATGACGCGGCGTACCTTTTTTGACGCGGTCATTATGGCGAAGGCGAAGCGTCGCTCGCTTCCCCTGCCAGAGACGCCGCCTGTCGCAGCGCGGAGTTAATGTGACGGGGCGAGTGGTTCGCGGGGCGGCCGTTGCGCGTGCGCGAGCCTTTCGAGGAACGGAACACGGGCGCGTCGTCTTCACGCCGTGAGAGAGGGCTCTCTCACTGCCCCAGGATGGGACGTAAGCTTGGCTGACGACGTGACCGCCGCTCCCGCCCGCCTGCCACCGCCATCACTACCGGCCCGTTTTTGGCCGTATTGACCGTCGCACCTGGCTGGCACTGCTGGGTCGTACGCAGGGTTGCCTCGAGTCGCGGTACTGGTTCCGCAGTCGAGGAGGCGTGGCAGTGGTGCGAGTGGCGGTGCAGTTGCTTGCACGTAGCGACCGGCGCGCTGGTTGCCTGACGCGTGGGCGTGGGCTTCCATGCTGGGCGCGTTGGAAGTCGGAGAGGTGCGCCCACTTGGCGCGGTTGCATGCCGCCTGCATGGCTGCCCGCCCTTTCGCCCGCTGGTCTGGGCAAAAGTGGAGAACTGCTTGTAACCGCTGGGCGGTTGCATGCACCACGCGCGGCGGTTTGGCTTCTTCTGCTCTGGGCTGGCTTGCATGACGTGTGGGACCCAGCCCCCGCGCCGTAGGGGGAGGATCTTGGAGCGTGTTGGAGAAGACCCAGCCCACGACGGCTGGGGACGCAAGTAGGGAGAGTCGCCTTTAAAAGGAGGGTGACCCCCTTGAAAGGCGACCATGTCTTCGCGCTCCCTTATGCATCGTGTCTTTTCACCTTCGAGCCCCCGGATGGGGGATGCCCGCAGTCCTTTCGCCTTGTCGTTGGAGGAACGCAACTCCGTGGGAGTCGGTACCTTTCAGTCATTGTTCGGCTTCAATGATTTTCATCATGCAGCCCAGCTGCACCCCTCCGCCGGCGGTCACCCGAGACGGTGACCTCCAGTTCGATGGCGGGGGAAAGCAAGCCGGGCTGCGGCCTCTGCCCCTCCCTCAGCCTCATGGATTTTCATCACCAGTGCTGGGGAGGGGAGTGTGCCGAGTTGGGGTCGGCCCCTGCGTGGGCGGTGGCCCGCTCCTTCCCTCAGTGATCGGGGGGAAGGGCGTTCGCCGTCCGTGGAGCTGGCAGCTGCCGCGTGCCCGGCTCTCGGACGCGAGTGGCTTCGGAGCCGCTCCCGGCGCCGCCTTCCGCCACGGCAGCTGGAAGATGTTCCTCCGCCGACGAGATAGCCGGGGCCGCCTACGGACCGACCTCCAACTCTACGGCCTTCTGCCCGTCCTTGCCTCACGAGTTTGGGCACGGGCGGGGGCCTCCTGGCAGCAGCATCCGCCCTGAGGTCATCGCTATCGCTGTTCGGCCCCCCGGAGCAGAAGTCGTCGTCGTCGCCGCTGCTGGAGCGGGTGACGGCGTGCCGTTCGTCGGTCTTCTGTTGCTCCGCAGGCCCCCCCAGCGAGTGGGGTTGTTCGTACCTGCGGAGGTGGAACCGGAGTTCCGTTTGTAATGGCACCTTAAATGCCGGTGTTTTTGTTCATTGTGGCTGTCGAGGCCTGAACATGTATGTATTTTTGGCACGGAGCCGTGTTTTTTCCTCATTTTCGAGCACTAAGACTCGCCTGTTGGTTGTCTGAACCGCTTCACCAAGCGTGAGTCGCCCCGTGCAAAGGTGACGAGTGAGGTATCCGTATCCTGGAGGCGTAGGAGTCCCTCGGCTTGGTCGGCCTTGCTGTCCGAGGCTTCTCTTGCTTAGTTAAAGGAACCCCTCGGCCGCTCTTCGATGAGCCGAAGCCAGGGGTAGCGGTGTCAGCACAGACAGAGGCAGAGTTGGCTCGAAAAGAAGACTTGGTCGGCCAGAGCCTGTCCGGGTCGTCCGTTAGCGGGACCGACGCCGGAGTCGATCTGCCGAGGCCTCGGGCCGGGCTGATATCTTCGGGGGATAGCTGGCCGAGGCCTCGGGGTGACAAGCCGAGCCACCTGCTCGAGCCGGATTCTTGGAGGAGACCCAAGCGGCGATGGCCCGGGCGTGATGGTGAAGTCGTCCTTCAGAGTGGAGACCCTCGGACCGTGTTGCCGTCGGAGGCTAGGTCGGACCTCGTCGAAGGTGTAGTTGACGCCGAGGGTGCTGCTGTTCCCTTCAACTGTCGAGATCCGAGCCTACAGGATCAGATTATCTTGTAGTGTGTGTTTTCTGCGGCCGCCGAGGCCCAAACACACCCTCGCCGTGTTGTAAAGCTGCGTTTCTTTTCCTCTTGTTTCGAGTATCTGGACTTTTTCGTCGGTAACAGAATTGTCTGTGTGAGCGAGAGTTGCTTCTCACGGAAGGTGATGAGTGAGGTATCCGTATCCCGGAGGCGTAGGAATCCCTCGGCTCGGTCGGCCTTGCCGCTTACGCGCACTCTTACCCGTCCATAGGGTTCTGTCACCGACGCAGTCGAGAAGGCTCGAAGAATCGCTTCGGCAGAGGAGCTTTCGAACGTGAAGACTTGTTCGGTCCGCGGAATCACTTATCCGAACGTGAGTTACTTATCACAGAAGGTGATGAGTGAGGTATCCGTATCCCGGAGGCGTAGGAGTCCCTCGGCTCGATTAGCCTTGGCTGCTTAAGTGTACTCCGTCGTTTTCAGGATCCACTTTCGAAGTAGTCAAAAAGCACGAAAGACATTCTGGCAGAAAGGATCTTTTTTCGAGGAAAATTTCGACGCAGAGGGGGTTCCCCCCTTTTAGCCCCCGAGGGAGGGTCGGGCTTTGCCGAGGCAAGGCCGACCCTTCCTTGATGACTAAACTTTGCGTGGGAGCGAGGTATATGAACAACTTGAAAACATCTTAAGGGTAGAAGCGACGTAGCTGTTGGATGTTCCAAGCGTTGCTGTAGACCTCACCTTGACTGTTGGCCAGCTTGTACGTTCCGGGCTTCAGAACTTTGGCGATGACGAACGGCCCTTCCCAGGGAGGCCTGAGCTTGTGCCGCCCTCGGGCGTCTTGTCGCAGCCGAAGCACCAGGTCGCCCGTCTGGAGGTCTCGGGACCGGACCCCTCGGGCGTGGTAGCGTCACAGGGACTGCTGGTACCGCGCCGAGTGTAGTAAGGCCTTGTCCCGAGCCTCTTCCAGCTGGTCCAGCGAGTCTTCTCGATTAGCTTGGTTGCTTTGGTCAGCATAGGCCCTCGTCCTCGGGGAACCGTATTCTAAGTCTGTGGGCAAGATGGCCTCGGCCCCATAGACTAGAAAGAATGGCGTGAAGCCCGTGGCTCGGCTCGGCGTTGTCCTCAGGCTCCAGACCACCGAGGGGAGTTCCTTCATCCATCGCTTGCCGAACTTGTTGAGGTCGTTGTAGATCCGAGGCTTGAGTCCTTGTAGAATCATGCCGTTGGCACGCTCTACTTGCCCATTCGTCATGGGGTGAGCCACGGCAGCCCAGTCCACCCGGATGTGGTGATCCTCGCAAAAGTCCAGGAACTTTCTGCCGGTGAACTGGGTGCCGTTGTCGGTGATGATGGAGTTCGGGACCCCGAAAACGATGGATGATGTTGGTGAAGAACGCCACCGCCTGTTCGGATCTGATGCTGTTTAGGGGTCGGACCTCGATCCACTTGGAGAATTTGTCGATGGCGACCAATAGGTGCGTGTAGCCCCCGGGTGCCTTCTGCAAGGGGCCGACGAGGTCCAGACCCCACACAGCAAAAGGCCAGGTGATGGGTATCATCTGCAGAGCCTGAGCAGGCAGGTGGGTCTGCCTTGCGTAGAACTGACACCCTTCGTAGGTGCGGACAATTCTAGTGGCGTCGGCCACCGCCGTCGGCCAGTAGAAACCTTGTCGGAAGGCGTTTCCAACAAGGGCTCGAGGTGCTGCGTGATGGCCGCAAGCCCCCGAGTGTATCTCTCGTAGGAGTTCCTGACCTTCGGCGATGGAAATGCATCGCTGGAGGATGCCCGAGGGGCTGCGGTGGTAGAGCTCCTTCCCATCTCCCAGCAAGACGAACGACTTGGCGCGTCGCGCCAACCGCCGAGCCTCGGCTCGGTCGAGGGGTAGCTCTCCTCGGTGGAGATATTTCAGGTACGGGGTCTTCCAGTTTTGATTAGGCGTGACCCCGCTTCGCTCCTCCTCGACGCGCAGTGCCTCACCCTCGGGTGCCGAGGGTGCCTCGGGCCGAGCTGAGGGTGCCTCGGGCCGAGCCGAGGGTGCCTCGGACTGAGCCGAGGGTACCTCGGGCTGGGCCGAGGGTGCCTCGGGCTCGGGCGTGTCGTCAATCTTGATGGAGGGTTGATGCAGGTCTCGGGAGAAGACGTCCGGGGGAACCGTTGTTCGCCCCGAGACTATTTTAGCCAGCTCGTCCGCAGTCTCGTTGTAGTGCCGGGCGATGTGGTTGAGCTCGAGCCCGTAGAACTTGTCTTCCAGGCGCCGAACCTCATCGCAGTAGGCCTCCATCTTCGGGTCGCGGCAGTGGAAGTTCTTCATGACTTGGTCGATGACGAGCTGCGAGTCACCGCGAGCGTCGAGGCGTCGGACCCCTAGCTCGATGGCGATCCGCAACCCGTTGACCAGAGCCTCGTACTCAGCCACATTGTTGGACACCGGGAAATGGAGGCGTAGCACGTAGCGTAGGTGCTTCCCGAGGGGCGAGATGAAGAGTAGGCCTGCGCCGGCTCCTGTCTTCATCAGTGACCCGTCGAAGAACAGGGTCCAGAGCTCCGGTTGGATCGGAGCAGTTGGGAGCTGGGTGTCGACCCATTCAGCCACGAAGTCTGCCAAGACCTGGGACTTGATGGCCTTCCGAGGGGCGAACGAGATTGTTTCACCCATGATTTCCACCGCCCACTTTGCGATTCTACCCGAGGCCTCTCGGCACTGGATGATCTCCCCCAGGGGGAAGGATGACACCACAGTTACCGGATGAGACTCGAAGTAGTGTCGCAGCTTCCGCCGCGTCAGGATCACCGCATACAGCAGCTTCTGAACTTGTGGGTAGCGGATCTTGGTCTCGGACAGTACCTCGCTGATGAAGTAGACTGGCCTCTGGACGGGCAATGCATGTCCCTCTTCTCGTCTCTCAACCACAATCGCGGCGCTAACCACCTGAGTGGTCGCGGCGACGTAGATCAAGAGGGTTTCTCCGGCAGCGGGGGGCACCAAGATGGGCGCATTCGTGAGGAGCGCCTTTAGGTTCCCGAGGGCTTCCTCGGCCTCGGGGGTCCAAGTGAAGCACTCGGCCTTCCTTAAGAGGCGGTACAGAGGCAGGCCTCTTTCGCCGAGGCGTGAGATGAAGCGGCTCAGAGCCGCAAGACATCCCATGACTCTCTGTACGCCTTTTAAGTCCTTGATGGGCCCCATGCTGGTGATGGCTGCGATCTTCTCCGGGTTGGCTTCGATGCCCCGCTCGGAGACGATGAACCCCAAGAGCATGCCTCGGGGCACCCCGAAGACACACTTTTCGGGATTGAGCTTCACGCCTTTCACCTTGAGACATCGGAATGTCACTTCAAGGTCGGAAAGGAGGTCAGAGGCTTTCCTCGTCTTGACTACGATGTCATCGACGTAGGCCTTGACCGTCCGGCCAATGTGTTGGCCGAACACATGGTTCATGCACCGCTGGTCCGTCGCGCCCGCATTCCTCAAGCCGAACGACATGGTGACATAGCAGTACATGCCGAAGGGCGTGATGAAAGAAGTCGCGAGCTGGTCGGACTCCTTCATCCTGATTTGGTGATACCCGGAGTAGGCATCGAGGAAAGACAGGGTTTCGCACCCAGCAGTGGAATCCATAATTTGATCGATGCGAGGCAGAGGGTAGGGAACCTTCGGACATGCTTTGTTTAGACCAGTGTAGTCTACACACATCCGCCATTTCCCTCCTTTCTTTCTCACAAGCACAGGGTTGGCAAGCCATTCGGGATGGAATACCTCTTTGATGAACCCTGCCGCCATTAGCTTGTGGATCTCCTCGCCTATGGCTCTGCGCTTTTCTTCGTCGAATCGGCGCAGAGCCTGCTTGACGGGTCGGGCTTCGGCTCGGATATCCAGCGAGTGCTCGACGACATCCCTCGGTATGTCGGGCATGTCCGAGGGACTCCACGCGAAGACGTCGGCATTCGCGCGGAGAAAGTCGACGAGCACTGCTTCCTATTTGGGATCGAGCTCGGAGCCGATCCGGATCTGCTTGGAGGCGTCGCTGCCGGGGTCGAGGGGGACGGACTTAACCGTCTCCGCTGGCTCGAAGTTGCCGGCATGACGCTTCACGTCTAGCACCTCCTTAGAGAGGCACTCCAGGTCGGCGATGAGGGCCTCGGATTCGGCGAGGGCCTCGGCGTACTCCATGCACTCCACGTCGCATTCGAACGCGTGTTTGTACGTGGGGCCGACGGTGATGACCCCGTTGGGGCCCGACATCTTGAGCTTGGGGTAGGTGTAGTTGGGGACGGCCATGAACTTCACGTAGCATGGCCTCCCCAGTACCGTGTGGTAGGTTCCTCGGAACCCGACCACCTCGAACGTGAGGGTCTCCCTTTGGAAGTTGGAGGGCGTTCCGAAGCAGACGGGGAGGTCGAGTTGTCCGAGGGGCTGGACGCGCTTCCCGGGGATGATCCCGTGGAAAGGCGCAGCGCCTGCCCGGACCGAGGACAGATCAACACGCAGGAGCCCGAGGGTCTCGGCGTAGATGATGTTGAGGCTGCTGCCTCCGTCCATGAGGACCTTGGTGAGCCTGACGTCGCCGATGACGGGGTCGACGACGAGCTGGTATTTCCTCGGGCTCGGCACGTGGTCGGGGTGGTCGGCTTGTCGGACCAGTCTAGGTAGACTGGCGCCGCCACCTTCACCGAACAGACCTCCCGACGCTCTTGCTTGCGGTGCCGAGCCGAGGCGTTCGCCGCTTGCCCACCGTATATCATGAAGCAGTCGCGGACCTCGGGGAACTCTCCTGCCTGGTGATCTTCCTTCTTGTCGTCGTCGCGAGCCCTGCCACCCTCCGCGGGTGGCCCGGCCCTGTGGAAGTGGCGCTGAAGCATAGCGCACTCCTCAAGGGTGTGCTTGACGGGCCCCTGATGATAGGGGCACGGCTCCTTGAGCATCTTGTCGAAGAGGTTGGCACCTCCGGGGGGTTTCCGAGGGTTCTTGTACTCGGCGGCGGCGACAAGGTCCGCGTCGGCGGCGTTGCGTTTCGCTTGCGACTTCTTCTTGCCCTTCTTCTTGGCGCCGCACTGAGTTGACGCCTCGGGGGCATCTTCCGGTGGGCGGCCCTGGGCTGCTTGTCCTTCCGGAAGATAGCCTCAACCGTCTCCTGGCCAGAGGCGAACTTGGTGGCGATGTCCATCAGTTCGCTCGCCCTGGTGGGGGTCTTGCGACCTAGCTTGCTCACCAGGTCGCGGCAGGTGGTGCCGGCGAGGAACGCGCCGATGACATCCGAATCGGTGATGTTGGGCAGCTCGTTGCGCTGCTTCGAGAATCGCCGGATGTAGTCCCGGAGAGACTCTCCCGGCTGCTGTCGGCAGCTTCGGAGGTCCCAGGAGTTTCCAGGGCGTACGTACGTGCCCTGGAAATTGCCGGCGAAGGCTTGGACCAGGTCGTCCTAGTTGAAGATCTGCCCCGGAGGCAGGTGCTCCAACCAGGCGCGAGCGGTGTCGGAGAGGAACAGGGGGAGGTTGCGGATGATGAGGTTGTCATCGTCCGTTCCACCCAGTTGGCAGGCCAGCCGGTAGTCCGCGAGCCACAGTTCCGGTCTCGTCTCCCCCGAGTACTTTGTGATAGTAGTCGGGGGTCAGAACCGGGTCGGGAACGGCGCTCGTCCTATGGCACGACTGAAGGCCTGCGGACCGGGTGGTTCGGGCGAGGGACTCTGATCCTCCCCGCTGTCGTAGCGTCCTCCACGCCTGGGGTGGTAGCCTCGGCGCACCTTCTCGTCGAGGTGGGCCCGACGGTCGCGGTGATGGTGCTCGTTGCCGAGGCGTCCCGGGGCCGCAGGCGCTGTGTTGCGTGTGCGCCCGGTGTGGACCGAGGCTTCCCGCATGAATCGGGAAGTCGCGGCGCGATGTTCCGAGGGGTACCCCTGCCTTCGGGAGGCGGAGCTTTCGGCCCGTCGGACCGTGGCGCCCTCCAGGAGATTCTTGAGCTCTCCCTGGATTCGCCGCCCCTCGGTGGTTGATGGCTCCGGCATCGCGCGGAGAAGCATTGCCGCTGCAGCCAGGTTCTGGCCGACCCCACTGGAAGCGGGTGGCGGCCTTACCCTGACATCGTTGGCGATGCGGTGCTGGATACCCTGGGGTAGATGACGCATTTCTCCGGCCGGAGGCTGGCCCGCCCATTCCTGCTCGACGTCCCGGCGGATCGACTCAAGTGTTCCTGCTCCCTCGTCGAGCCTGGCCTGCACCCCGCGGATTTGCTCAAGCTGTGGGTCATGACCCCCTGCCTGGACGGGGACCACAGCTAGCTCCCGTAGGATGTCAACGCGAGGCACAGGCCTAGGGAGATCACCGTTCTCCGGCATACCGAGATGGTTGCCTTCGGAGGGACCCCCTAGATCGACGTGGAAACATTCACGACTTGGGCCGCATTCCTCGTCGCCGAGGCTGCGGCTACCGTCGGAACAGTCGGAAAGGCAGTAGTCGCATGCGGTCATGAAGTCCCGCATGGCACTGGGGTTACCAAGTCCAGAGAAATCCCAACAGAAGTCGGGCTCGTCATCTTCCTCAGACCCCGAGGGCCCGTAGGTCGAGACGTCCGTCAGCCGGTCCCAGGGTGACACATACGATACCCCAGAGGGTTTGGACTCGCCTCTACGAGAGCGTCCGCCGAAGCGAAGCCGCTTGGCGGGTCGAGGCTGAATCCAAGGGGCGTGAGATGGGAATCGGTCGGTACCTCTTGGTCGACGGGCGGTGATGAAGTCACGTCGGGGACTGACTGCACCATCGTCTCAGGCACGAGGGTGACGCCCAGCAAGCCTTTTGCGAGCGTGCTGGCGTCGTCTGTTTGCTCGGAATTGGCGTGTTGCAGGGAGACGACGCTCGTCTTCGTCTCAAACGCGAGGTCGATGCCCGACGCGCCCCCTGTTGGGGCGCTGGCGCCGTCGACTTGCTCGACAGCCGACGAGGGGCCGCCTCCTGCTTGGCCTTGGTTGCCCAGCCTCCTCCTCCGTCGGCGGGGGAGAGGGCGGGGTGAGCTCGAATGTTGTTCTTCCACCACGCGGGGAAGACGTCGTTGATTCCGCCGCCGGCGGGCGAGCTGCCGACCGCCATTGTCGCTGTCGCACGGCGGGGGAAGGAGTATCATGTCGTAGCTGCCGTCGAGGGACATGAATTCAAGACTCCCGAAACGGAGCACCGTCCCGGGCTGGAGAGGTTGCTGGAGACTGCCCATCTGGAGCTTGACAGGAAGCTGTTCGTCAACACGCAGCAGGCCCCTACCTGGCGCGCCAACTGTCGGCGTTTCGAGACCGGGGGGTCCCTGGGCCGACGAGTGAAATGTCGCTGCGTGCCCTAGCCGAGATGGGTCGGCGTGAGGCCGAGCGCGAAGGGGGGAAGAAAGTGTGGCAGAACCGCCCGAATTATTCCAGCCTAAGTGCCTAAGTCACGCCTCAGGGGCCGTAACACACTTAAATCGGAATAACCCGTCAGTCCCTCAGATCTAGTCTGATAGAGCCACTTAACCATGATCAAATTCCACAATCTCACTCGAAGGTGAGTCACAGAAGATATACAATAAAACAGGAAACCTCAAATTAAGTACTGAGTTATTACATAGATCGGAGTTTTTGAGTAGCAAGTAAAGTTCACAAATTAAAGTGCAGCAGATAATCAACGTCGTCGGTAATGAGGAAATGGGCAAGGCCTAGCCCACTACTCCTCATGCTCCTCTCCTGCCGGAGCAACATCCCACTCGACCGTCCAACCCGGTGGCAGGGTGGTAGGCCAAGTCACACCATCAACTACATCCTGCATGGTAGCTGCAAAAATGGTGCCACAAGCAAGGCTGAGTATACTAATACTCAGCTAGACTTAACCGGTGTGAGGAGTCTACTCCTCTACCTCTAGACTATGCAGCTGTTTGGCTGAGGGGTTTGGTTTGCCAAAGCACTAGCTGTTTCTAAAATCAATTTTTAGCTTTTCAAGTTCTACCATCATTAACTTAGCTAGATTTGCTCCTTCTAAGCATACATGGTAACAATCAATTAGTTCAACCAACAAGTTATCTCATATAATCCTCATTTCACTTCTTACTCGATGCAGTACAAGGAATCAAGCAGTCTCATTAGCTGCGAGAAGCAGACGATTCGAATCGAGTTTTAAACCTTGCAAGGTAAACCTAAACACACGGCATGTTAGGGTACTCCGACCCCACACATGACAACCGTCCCCATTGATTCCCCGTTCGCGTCCAGGCCTCACCGCCTTGGCATACAATGCTCCACTGACCCCGGCTGCCGCCGTGCAGTGACCGCACTTGTACCCACCATAGCTAGCATGGGAGACCCTGTCTCAGGTCGCATGAGGGATAAAGTCCGCGCCCGGCTTCACTCAGGTACTAGGTTTACCGGTTACCATTTTTCCCGGCATGTGCTTAGTACGTTCAAAAGCTTGACTCAGGTATCCACACATTAATCCTTAATTCGTTTTTCCCGTCTCATGGACAAGGCATCCTCCCTGGATTCGAATCCATAGACCAACATATATCGCATTATCAAGATGAGTACAATCAATTCCTGACCTCGCGCGAGTGCTAGAAAAATCACTCGACTTCTACCGAGATCCTGATTAGCAAGCAGCTACTCGACCTAGCATACTAGTATTCATCTCAAAAAGGAATCCTAAGTTCATGCAACTAGAGGTTTCAAGCAACTCCTACACTTAAGTGCACATTACAGTCCTACAAGCATTAAGTGTAGTAAAGTAGCATATAATAACATGGTTATGCATAAAACCGGGGCTTGCCTTCAATTGCTAGGGCTGCGGGGAGATCCTCAATAGCAGCCTCTGAAGCCTGCTCCTGGTCCTCCTCTTGGACAGGTCCTTGCTCGGGGATGAGCACGTACTCTCCGTCGACAAGATTACAATCTAACGAATGCAATGCGTAAGATATATGCATGATATGATATGTGCTTTTAGAAATTATAACTTTACAGGTGTATGGTCTTTTGAATTTAAACAAGTTAACTTTACTTGTGTAAAACCCTTGGGTGGTATACTTGGTAGATTGGGTTACACTTAGCTAAGGTAAGGGATAGGTTTATTTTTTTTTGGGGTTCTGCTGAACTCTTTTTAAGTCTTAGTGATAAATGATAAGTTCTCAAGTTAGACTTATTGAGGTGGGGTTTAATTCTTCTTCCCTTTTTCTTTTATTCCTTTAATGTTTTGGAGTAGGTTTGAACTACAAGTTGCTTTTATAAAATTCCAAAAATTCTGCAAAAATTACAGTGGCTTGTTACTGGTGTATGATTCCCTGTTACAAAATTTGGGGGTCAGAAAGTGAATGGTTTTCTCTGGACAAAATTACCAAATTTCAGGGCAGAAGGGGTGCTTTGAACTACAACTATTATTTAACAGTGGGTAATTCTCTAAAACTTATTTTTGCTGGCTTTTAGGTGTTATAACATGACTTGATACAAATTTCTAGTCATTAATACCTTTTAATTCTTTTCCTATGGTTTTCTTAAGGTTTCTAGCCAAAGGGGTGCTTTCTACTACCACTATATTTGAAAAACATCAAACAACAGAGTTCTTAGTTTTCTTAGTTAGTATTTTGTGCAAGAGCAATCATTCTGAAGTTTGGCTTCTTTTTGCTTAAGGGAAGGGGTGGTTTGCATTATTTGAGTTAAATGGCCTTTCTCACAAATTACTAGCACAAGGTATGGGTTCACTTCTTTTTCATGGGTTTGTATTTTTCTCTGGTGGCTTGTCTCATCATGGACTTAGCTAATTTTTGGTTGCCCATTATCACATTATTTGGGGTTGTTCATGATTTAGTTGAAAAATGCCTTATTATTATTTTGCATTTAATTTCCTTACTTAAAGAGTTGGGCTGGGGTGCTCTGTATTTTGGTAGTGGGGTTCTGGTGGTTATAAGTTCACTGGATTTTTGTTAACCACTTTGGTTATAGTTTTGCAATTCTAATAATTGATTTTCAGTCTATATGAGGCTAATTAAAGCATCTTAATTAAAAACTGGTCCAAATTAATGGTCTCTGCATTTTTCCTAGGTTCTCTGTTGCATAAGTAAACTAGGAAAAATATCATTAATCACTGTTCAACATTTTCTAATGCCTTTCTGATTTTCTCTAAGTTTTGGACAAAATAGCTCTAAATGAATAACTACATCATAATCTGTAATGCTGGGGTTCCTACTATTTTTAAACAGTGTCTAATTAAGGTATAAGCATCTACAAATTTTCTTAAGCTCAGCACAAAAGAAAAACTAATTTTCCTTAATTAAACAAGGTTTAGGGGGTTTCTGTTTTTAATTTTAAACTCTAAACTTTAGAACAGAAAGCATATGGTTCACTATTTTTAAAAGACAGATTACAATATTCCAAAGCTAGCAAAATTGGTTTGACAACTTTTTATTAAGATTTCATCAAGTAATGGATTTTCTAAGTTCTCTGGTCATTTTAAAAAGAATAACAGAATTGATTAAATGGAAATCCAGTTTGCACTGGGGTCCCTGGCAGTTTTCTAAGTTTCCTACGCGAATCAGTCCTTAGGTTACTATTCACATGAGTCGCTGACATTACAGAAAACCCCTCGGGTTCTACAGAACCTAACCCAAGGTCCTTCTTCTACCTTAAACTGTAGCCGCGGCGAAGAAAAGGGCGGAGGGGCTTACCGGCGGCGAGACTGTTCCGGTGAAGTGGTCGAGGATGAAGGGGAGGTCGCGGGGATCACAACGGTGTGCGGAACGCCGTCGGAGATGGCCGGAGTCGGTCGGTCCACGCGCGCAGGCGGGGATGCTCGTCGGCGGCGAGGAGACCGGCCTGGTCACGGCGAGATAGTTCAATCAAATGGGTCAGGGAGGTCCACGGGATGCCAGAGAAGCTATGAGCGAAAGGAATCGGGCGGAGACTCACTGGATAGCTCGGTCCACGCGCTGCGGCGGAAGACCGAAGTCCGGTGAGGTCGATCTCGGGCCTCCGGTGAAGTCCGGTCGGGTCCGAGGGCTTGGCAAGCTTCACGGGCTACTGGCGGAGCTAGCCGAAGCACTGGCTGGGCTTGAGGGTGGCTGGAGTGGGCTGGCCACGGCGGCCGAAGCTCTGGTGGCAATGGCGGGCGGAAATAAGCTCGCCGGAGCTAAGGGAAAGTGGCTGGCCGGAGAGGGTGAGTGCGGGGCGAAGAGAGGTGCGCCCGGGGAGGCTTTATAGGCGCGGGCGGGCACGGCCGAGGGCGTGGGCGCGCGGCGGACTTGACCGGACGCCGGGGTGAGCGCGCGCGCGGGTTGGGCGAGCTCTGGCGTGACGACCAGGGTCGAACACGTGTGCCCGTGCGTTCTGCCCAAGTTCTGGCGCGTGTGGTCGCTCATCCGAGCCTGCTCTCGCCTTGGTCAGTGCACAAAACCTCTTCTCCTCCCTACAAGCTACCATTCTTGTGTGGGGGTCATAGGATTTTGCCTACTGGTTGCAGAGATATGGAGCCAGGAAATCTGGTCTGTCTCCCTGCCCAAACCCGAGGCAAATCCCAGGTTTTGTCGTGTCTAGGGCTCGCGTCCCAATGCCATCTTCTGGCACACGATAGAGGGGTTAGTTAGACACAATTTTGTCAATGGGGCCATTAGGATTCGAGTTAGGGATCAAGGTGAACATCCCTGATCTTTGGCTCAAGGTCTGAATTTCAGAATTCTGAAATTCAGAATTCCCAATGAGTCCCTACATGAGAAGCTTGATTTGGGGTTTTATTTGAATTATTTTGGCTAAGCTTTCTCAATCTTTCTTGTTGCTTAATAAATATACTTTAACTTATATAATTGGCTCAATTCAAAATTTTAAATTTTTCATTCCCTTTTCCTTATTTTCTTGAATTTTGTTCATGGGGCTCACTTAGAGTTCTAGACTAGGGTTACACATTCTTATCTTTCAAAAGTCTCAATTGTTTTGATCATGACACTTTGAAGTATGTACTTGGTGAATTCTTTATTACTTAAGTTAATTTGATGCTCATGCTTACTTTGGTTCACATAAAATAATGGTTCTTGGTTTGGCTTTTTAAGAGAAACCCTAGGTGACACTGGGGTGTCACAGCCTTCCCCCCTTAAAGGAATCTCGTCCCGAGATTCAGGCCAGAGTCCTCCCGGGGTGAAGCGAAGGGTGAGACTGATAGGAAAAGGGTGATGATTATTATTATTAGGGCAAAACTGCTCTTCGAATGTCATTCTCTTTGCAACTTCAGAAGGAAGTCCTTTTAAGTTTTATCTTTTAGTTACTTCATTCTGAATTAAGATCATATTTTTGGAAATTAGATTCGAAAGGCAGGAGGAGGGGTTGGGGGTGATTACATACCAGCTTCCTTAGGTAGGCAACCGGGGAAGTTGGATCTTAAGAACTCCTCGGTTTCCCAAGTAGCTTCCTCCTCTGAGTGATTACTCCACTGGACCTTAAACATCTTGATTGATTTAGCCCGAGTTGATCTTTCCTTGCAATCCAGAATCTTGGAGGGGTACTCTTGGTACGAGAGATCTGGCTCTATCTCCAATTCTGGCTCTGCTATGATCTCAGTCGGCAATCGAACACACTTCTTCAGCTGAGATACATGGAATACACTGTGAATGGCAGACATCTTTGAAGGTAACTTCAGCTTGTATGCCACGGGTCCACATGCTTCGATGATCTCATAAGGTCCAATGTAACGAGGGGCTAGCTTGCCTTTGATCCCAAACCTCTGCACTCCCTTGGTGGGTGATACCTTGAGGTATACAAAACTTCCCACCTCGAATTGGAGAGGTTTCCTTCTTTTATCATGATAGCTCTTCTGCCTGGCCTGAGCAGCTTCTAGGTTCTTCCTGATTAGCTTGACCTTCCTTTCGGCTTCAGTCACCAAATCAGGTCCAAAAACTTCTCTTTCACCAGGCTGAGACCAATTGAGTGGTGTTCTGCACCTTCTTCCATAGAGAGCTTCAAAAGGTGCCATCCTTAGGCTGGATTGGTAACTATTGTTATAAGCAAACTCTGCCAAGGAGAGGTGCTTATCCCAGTTCTTGCCACAATCGATCGCACAAGCTCTCAGCATATCTTCCAGAATCTGGTTTACCCTTTCCGTCTGACCATCAGTCTGTGGGTGGTAAGCTGAACTCCTGATTAGCTTGGTTCCCAAAGACTCTTGCAATTGCTCCCAAAATCTGGCAACAAATTGGGCTCCTCGGTCAGAAACAATGGTCCGAGGTAATCCATGCAAACACACGATCCGGTCAATATACAATTCTGCATACTTCTGAGCCTTATCGGTGGTGTGCACAGGAAGAAAATGTGCCACTTTCGTCAATCGGTCCACAATAACCCAAATTGAATCATGATGACGAGAAGTGTTGGGCAGACCCACAATGAAATCCAAGCTGATATCGTCCCACTTCCACGAAGGTACGGACAGTGGTTGCAAAGCTCCAGCGGACTTCAAGTGGCTTGCCTTTATCCTCTGACAGGTGTCACACTCTGATACGTACTGGGCTATCTCCCTCTTCATTCTGGTCCACCAGTACAAAAGCTTCAGATCATGGTACATCTTGGTGCTTCCCGGATGCATAGAGAATTTGGAGAGATGAGCCTCATCCAAAATTTTCCTCTTGAGATCCTGATCCTTATGAATTACCAATCAGCTTTTAAACCATAACACATCTTTCTCATCCTGGCGGAAACAATTATACTTCTCAACCTTCTGATGGAGATTCTTCTTGATAATCTGCACTCCCTTGTCACTGAGCTGGGCCATGATAATCTGGTCTTGCAAAGCTGGCTCAACAGCCATTTGAGACAAAGAACCAGAAGGAATCACTTCAATTTGCATCTTGCTCAACTCATCACACAAGGTGTTAACACGAGAATCCATCAGAATACAGTTGCATTGCAACTTCCGACTCAAGGCATCAGCTACCACATTAGCTTTCCCTGGGTGATAATGTACCTCCAGGTCATAATCCTTGATCAGCTCTAGCCATCTTCTCTGCCTCATGTTGAGATCAGCCTGAGTAAAAATGTACTTAAGGCTCTTATGATCAGTGAAGATGTTGCAGTGGGTTCCCATTAGATAGTGCCTCCACATCTTCAATGCATGAACCACTGCTGCTAACTCAAGGTCATGAGTGGGATAATTTTGCTCATGAGGCCTGAGTGCTCTTGAGGCATAAGCAATGACTCGGTTGTCTTGCATCAAGACACAACCTAACCCGGTGCCCGAGGCATCACAATACACATCAAAAGGCTTGCTGCTGTCGGGTTGCACCAATACTGGTGCTGTGGTCAGATGCTGCCTTAACGCATGGAAGGCATTTTCGCACTTCTGACTCCACACAAATTGGACTTCTTTCTTCAGCAACTCAGTAATAGGCTTCGCAATTCGAGAGAAGTCCGGAATAAATCTTCGGTAATAACCAGCCAATCCCAGAAAACTCCGAATCTGGCGAACAGTCGTTGGTGGCCTCCAGTTCATCACCTCTTGCACTTTGTCAGGATCAACAGCTATCCCAGCCTGAGAGATAGTGTGACCCAAGAATTTGATTTCCTTTAGCCAAAAGTCACACTTGGATAACTTGGCATAAAGGTGGTGCTCTCGCAGACGTTGAAGCACTACATGCAAATGCCCGGCATGTTCTTCTTCGTTCCTTGAGTACACCAGAATATCATCGATGAAAACCACCACGAACTTGTCCAATTCCGGCATGAAAACAGAATTCATCAGATACATGAAATATGCTGGTGCATTTGTCAGCCCGAATGACATCATCAAGAATTCATATAGCCCATATCTGGTTGAGAATGCCGTCTTCGGAATATCACTTGCTCGTATTTTGATCTGATGGTAGCCAGAGCGAAGGTCTATCTTGGAAAACACCTAGGCCCCGACCAACTGGTCAAAGAGAACATCAATACGAGGCAAAGGATACTTGTTCTTGATAGTTACCGCATTAAGAGGGCGGTAATCTATACACAGCCTCAAGCTTTCATCCTTCTTCTTCACAAACAGTGCTGGACATCCCCAAGGCGAAGTGCTTGGGCGAATAAAACCCTTATCCAGCAACTCTTGCAACTGCTTCTTCAACTCTGCCAACTCAGCGGGTGGCATTCGGTAGGGCCTCTTGGAAATTGGGGCCGTTCCCGGTTGCAACTCGATGGCGAACTCAATATCCCGGTCCGGTGGCATCCCTGGCAATTCATCAGGAAAGACATCTGCATACTCACAGACCACTAGGATCTTCTTCAGGGGTAACTCCGTCATAGAGAAAGCACATGACTGAGAAGAACCCTGACTAGGCAGAATCAAAGTGAAATTCCCGCAGAAAGGAGAATTAACTTCCACGGTACGACTGGCTACATCAAGCACAACTTGGTGCAAGGTCATCCAATTTGCTCCTAGAATAATGTCCACATTTTCCAATCCCAACACGAGAAGAGTGGTTTTGACAATGTGGCTTCCCAGTTGAATAGGCACACTTTGGTTTAATTGATTAGTTGCAATTTTACCCCCAGGTGTGACTATCATGAATGACCCTTTTGAGTGAGAGAATGGCAGTTTGCAATTAGCACTGAACTTTTGGCTAATGAAACTATGAGATGCACCAGAATCAAACAGAATTAAAGCAGGTTGATTATAAACTGAAAAGGTACCGGTCATGATAGGAGCTCCTTCTGGCACTTCCTCTAGAGCAGTGAAGTTGAGCTTCCCTTGCCTGACTTGCACCTTTTGCTTTCTTCCCTTGTCTTGATTTGGTGCTGGCATCTGCCTTTGCTGGTTCCTGGGACAATTCTTGGCATAGTGGCCCACATTGCCACAAGTGAAACACTTGTTCCCATTGCCCTGGCGGAACTGCTGCTGCTGCGGAGGCTGATTGTTCCTTGGGGCGGGAGCTGGATAGCGGTTGGGTGCCGGCTGCTGCTGCTGCTGAGGTGGCCTGATCACCCATCTGCCTGCCTGCTGCTGGAAACCCCTGCTCTGATTGTGAGAAACAATCCGGAACCTCTGAGCTTGAGCGGATGGTGCTGCCATTGGTGCCTTTCTCTTCTTCTCTGCCCGGTGAGCAACAATGCAATCCTCCTGAGAGATTGCCATGTTGACCAACTCATTGAAGCTATCAGCCCGGACAGTGTTGAGTCGTTCCCGCAGCTTGGTATTGAGACCCCCTGCGGAAGCGATCCCTCTTCTTTTCATCAGAATCAGCATGGTACCCTGCATACTGGCATAAGTCGTTGAAGGCTTGCGCATACTGCAGTACCATGCGGGTTCCTTGATTAAGGGCCAGAAATTCATTCAGCTTCCGATCAAGAATGCCAGCTGGGATGTGGTGCCCTCTGAAGGCAGTCTTGAATTCCTCCCAAGATACTTCACGATCAGCGGGGAGCATAGCACGGAAGTGGTCCCACCAAGTCCGAGCAGGGCCGCGAAGCTGCTGTGCGGCGAAGCGAGCCTTGGCCTCATCAGGGCAGTCTCCCGTGAGGAGGGGAAACTTGGACTCGACGACGCGAAGCCACACGTCGGCGTCCAACAGATCCTCTGCCTTGGTGAACAAGGGCGGCTGCGTGCTCAGAAATTCCTGGTATGTTGCCATAGCCGGAGGTCGCTGATGCTGGCCTCCACCATGATGCTGAGGGTGGGGCTGGCGCTGCAAGAGCTGTCGCAGAATCTCATTCTGCTGGGCCATCAGCTCCTGCAATGTGGGAGCTGGAGGAGGTGGCGGGGGAGCTTGCTCATTCTGCCCACGACGCTGCCTCGCTGCCATCTGAAAACAGAGATTGTCGCCATTGTTATCCCAACTCACATTTCCGAATGACAAGATATCATCTCATATGGAAGGAAAATGCCATAATCATAATATTAGGTTCGAAATGAAGATAACAGGGTGACAAGGATCCCACAGATATCAAAAGTTTACAGGGTTACATCAATCAGGGGAAGGTACCCACAAGCCTAGTCCAAAATGTGATACTACTAAGCTCGCATAGGTTTCTATCCGCCTAAAAAAACGTCGAAGCGACTGCTTAACCCTGAGCGGTGGAAGCGACACTGGATACGGGTGAAGGAGGCATCACGGAGGTAGTCCCATTGGCACCAGGGGCTGGTCCTAGGTCCTCGGGAGCCTCTTCTCCCTCGCTTCCTGCTTCATTGGCCTCCATCTCCAGGTGGTGCATGTCCAAGTGGTCATTTGCTTCCTCGAGTTCCCTCTGCACGTCGTGAAGCTGGTTCTCCAAGACATCAATAGTGTTATCTCGGATCTCCACTTGCTGCTCCAGGGTGGTGATACGCTGGCTCAGCCTTTCCACCTGCAGATCCTTCTCCACCAACTTTGTGGATAGGTCGACCACAAAATCTTCCCGACTGTCGAGAGTGAGCTTGGCAGCCTGAGCGGTGTTAGCAAGAAGTGTCATAGCATCGCTCTGAAGGGCCTGAAGGCGGTATAGCGCACTCATGCACTGAACAGTGACCCTCCCAACCAAGTCAGGATACATTGCCCACACATCCTTCACATGGCTCACGCGGTTACACCACATGGGATCATCCTTCTTCTCAGCAGGGAAGAGTCCCAAGGGGTGCATCACCATCTCCAGGGGATGGTAGCCACAGAAAGTTGTCAGAGTCTTCATGGCTGCTGCCTCAACGGTGTCGTCCGTCCTGAGTCCAATCGTCTCGGAATCAAGAGAACGCCAACCCGGCTGAAGGGGATGAGCCTCCAAAGTTAGCCAGACCCGACAACGAGGTACCCGATGCTCCTCATACAACTGCACCGTGTACAAAGGGGGCGTAGGGTAACTGTGACGGAACCTCCCAAGTAATTAGGCCCACCTACAGTTGTCCTTGTCCAACAGACATCAGACACCCTGTAGATGTTCCTAAGTCACTTGACAAGTTCGGTATCTTTCCTTACCTCACCAGGAACGTTTCACCCGTCTTGCAGACATTACAGAACATCAGAGATATAGAAGTGCGGAAGCAATTACATAAACTTACATTTATTTAGAAAGTAAGATCAAGTTACTTATTACAGACCAGAGCTATAAACGAGTGCTGAGTACACATATCAAGGGAGGCAAAAACTCCTCCCAAGTAATTATCAAACAAAACGATCCTATGTGGAGGACCAAGTCCTCCCGTATCTTCATTCTTGTTTTTCTTCATTAGATACCACCTTGGAGCAAAAGCAACAAAACTTTGTCGCTTCCTCACCTAAAAACAACAAAGGGATAAACCCTGAGTATGGAATTACTCAGCAAGTCTTACCCGACTAAGGAAAGGACTCTCAAGGGTATGCTGGATAAATAGGAGTCAAGGAGAGGCTTTAGCAAAAATCAACTTATACTTTTGCAGAAGCAGCTTACTAAAGTGAGTCCTTACTTTCAATCTTTTAACGCCATATTAAGTATTAATAGACTCTATTTGCATCTAGTCTAATTTCAACATCTCATCCATACAACATCATTTTTATCCATAGTGTTCACATCCTGACTTTAGGTTGCAGGGCAGTGACCAAGTCTTCATAACCGCGAAGGTACGGCGATCCGAATCGATTATAATCAGCTGAGGATCTCCAATCACATGACATATGTAGCACTTAACCCTTGCATATGTCAACCCGCCACCGGGGTTCTTAAGACCGGATCAGGTTCACGCAAACCGAGAGCACAGATACACCACCATCCAGCCTCTTGCCACGGAGGGTACACGCTACTCTCGCCACCGCTCCACGCCCATTTCGTGTTATCTTATTCCAGCCTTAGTCTGCCCGAGGCAAGGCTTACCCATGACGAGGCATGTGACCAGTTAAAGGGTCCTCGATCATCAAGCCTACATACGCGTTAATCCTTAATCAACCTAGGTAGAACATCACCTGTTCCTAACCCAAGTCTCGATTTACATACTTCCATCCTTAGGATTGTTTCTGTTCCCAAGGATGAAAAGAGCATCACAGGGAGCTTTGCAGTAAGATCCCACCATTGCTCCAAATGAAAATATTCTTGCAGGTAGAAGCCATCCTTTCTCGAGTTAAATTAAGGACAACCTCTAACCACAAGATCTAAGCAAGGCTAAGCATTTTTGTAAATCATATTTTGATACTTCACAGAAGTATCTATAAAGGTATGGATATCAAGGAAAGCAATGCATCAAAGGGTTTCGAGCAATTCCTATGAACCTAATGCACATTTCACTAGACTTAAGTGTGGGAAAAGTATTTAAAAACACAAGGAAAGGGGTTGCATGCACCGGGGCTTGCCTTTGTTAGTAGGTGAGTCAGGCTCGGACTCGCAGATGTCGAAGTAGAGCCAAGTCTCTGCCTGAGATTCCAAAGGTGGTTGTGTCTTCCCTTCAGTCACTTCACTCTCTTCTCCGTTTTCTAAATATAACCATATAGGTATATATATAAGAATGAATGTCATGTAATGCTCATGAGAATGCAAAGATAATGTAAACTTATTATCTATGTCTTGAGTACAACTTTCCTTCACGGGATTCCGGGAACTTAGGGTTTCCGAAGTCGGTAAAGGAGTTCAAAGAGCAGGGGGGTGGTTTTGGGTTCTAGTTATCAAACAATGTTCAAATCAAACCAAACTCTACCCATGGCTTCTAAATAATGTGAAAAGCTCACATAAAAAGTTTGGGCAATTTTGGGATTATTATCTATTTTCTAAAAATCTAGAACCAGTAGTTCAGGCTATTTTAAATACTCTAAAATTCCCTATTTGATTTAAAAATCATGAATTTATTTTTATTAAATACTACAGGTAATTAGGGTTCTAAGAAAATTGGTCTCATATTTTTAGGATTTTCCTACCATTTTTAACAAATTTCTAAAGCTTCACAGAAAAAGAAAAGGAGAAAAGTAAAACAGTGCTGGGTCAGAAGCGGCCCATACGGCCCAGCCCAGAGGGGAATCGCGCCAGCGCGCGCGCCCGCACGGCGAGATTGCGCAGAGGCCCTTGCCTTCTTAAATAATTGGGAACAGGTTTCACTACTGTTTAACCAAGTCGCTGACCATTTATAAAAAGACCCCCGTAGTTCTATCCTTTTGCAAGGTGGAGTCCCCGACGACGGCAGCGCGCCGTGGAGCTCCGACGAGCTAGTAGATCGGTTGATTGGGGCAAGTACTGGCGCTCTACGTTGGTCTAAACCGAATTCAGGACCGAGTAAAGGTTTTCCCCAAGTTAATTTCATAAACAACTACACCAATGTCTCTGGCCACGGTGACCGCGGGTATCGGGGAAGAACACGAGCGTTCACGGCAACCCAGGGTGGTCCAGTTCAATTAGGTGGGTCGTAGAGCTTGAGGAGGGTCTAAGGACTCTAGAACAAGCAACTGGGACACTGGAACTAACCTGAGTTGGGCTGGCCACGGGGAGGTGTTTATCGCGGCGGCGGAAACCGAATTGGGGGGGGAATCCAAAATTCGAGCTCTCAGGTGAACGATTGAGGACGATATCTGGTGGCTGGGTGCGTGATGACCTTGCAGAGCTCACGGTGGCTTCAATTTATAGGGGGCGATAGCGGTGGCCGGGAATTTGGGTTAAGCGCGGTGGCGGCCGGAGATAAGGAAGGTCATCGGCTTCGCGATTTCGTGTCCACCGCCGTGGCGGGCTCACCGGCATCGATGAGACAACCGTGAGGAGTCACGACGACGAGGTGGAAGGGCAGAGCCACGCGGCACAAAGCCGGGAGGCGGCGGTTCACCGGTGTTCTTATCGGTTCCACCACGGTGAACATGGTACGGTGGCTGGACTTCTTTAGCGGCTGAAGTTTTATCCACGGCGGTGGTCTCCAAGTGTTATCCACACGGTCCGCACGAATCGTAGCACGAGATCGACCACCGGCGGTGACACGAATCGCGGCGGTGAGTCACCGACGGTGATATGCACGACACCGCAGATCTTTTGTCACTGTACCATGGCAAAGATCATCAGCCGACATGACAGCGTGATTTGCAGGGTTATTTACTCCCAATTTTGTGTAGTAACCGAGCAAGCTTTCTGTACCAAAGTTATAGGGCTACATACCAGCTACAAATCAACTATAGTGACTGAGCTCATTTGATAACTAGATCATGGTTGAATTCAACCCCAAAGATGGCTTTATTACACAGTAAGTCTGAATTTCAAAATAAACCAGCCTGACAGAGCAACTTCGGGCTCATTTATTTCAGAATCCCTTATGGTACCAAGGCATGAGTTCTATAACAAAGTTACTCTCCTTCCATAGATCTACAATATTGATGTGGTGACCTAGGGAAAATTCTCAATACTTTGGAAGATCCAATGCTCCAAAGTTGAGCCCTCAACACTTAATTTCAGACTTAGCCTCTATAGTGCTTTAAGAAGTGATTTTTGCATTTTGGTCCAAAACTTAGGGTTTGGCTTTCAAGTCCACATATTTGTGAACCAAATGACTTTAAATACTTATTTAGCTTGGTTTCTGCACTTTAGCCCAAAAGTGGACTAATTTTGCACATAAGCTCCTAGGGTTTGGTTTCAGGGTTTTCCAGGGTTCCAATTAGGGTTTCTGGTATCTTAGGGGTATAAATGTGATTCAACTTTATTTTTGGGGTCATTTTATAACTTTTACCCTAAAGATTTTAGGTTTTCTCAACTTGGGTTAAGTTTTACCCTTTTAACCTCTATTTAGGGTTAAGTCCTTTAACCAGGGTTCTATTTGCAAAAACATTAAAACAATACAACTTGTTTGAAATTTTTACCTAGTGAATGCACTCTAGGTGTATCAAACATATGCAATGCCAATGCTTATGATGCCATGCT